>NC_081827.1:139137038-142052038 GCF_030867095.1 Alligator mississippiensis
ATATATGTCTGTGTGTGTGTGTGTATGTCTGTGTGTGTGGGTGTGTGTATGTATATATGTCTATGTATGTGTGTGTGTATGTCTGTGTGTGTGGGTGTGTGTATGTATATATGTCTATGTGTGTGTGTGTGTGTGTATGTCTGTGTGTGTGGGTGTGTGTATGTATATATGTCTATGTATGTGTGTGTGTGTATATGTCTGTGTGTGTGTATATGTCTGTGTGTATATGTCTCTGTGTGTGTGTATATATATGTGTGTATATGTCTGTGTGTATATGTCTATGTGTGTGTGTATATATGTGTGTATATATATGTGTGTATATGTCTGTGTGTATATGTCTATGTGTGTGTGTATATATGTGTGTATATATATGTGTGTATATGTTTGTGTGTGTGTGTATATATATGTGTGTATATATGTGTGTGTATGTGTGTGTGTATATGTTTGTATGTGTGTGTGTGTATATATATGTGTGTGTGTATATGTCTGTGTGTGTATATGTCTGTATGTGTGTGTGTGTGTATATGTCTGTGTTTGTATATGTCTGTATGTGTGTGTATATATGTGTGTGTATATGTCTGTGTGTGTATATAGATGTCTGTGTGTGTATGTGTATGTATATGTCTGTGTGTGTATGTGTATATGTGTATGTGTATGTATATGTCTGTGTGTATGTGTATGTGTCTATGTGTCTATGTATATGTGTGTGTATGTGTATATATGTCTATGTCTGTGTGTGTGTATGTGTGTATATATGTCTGTGTGTGTGTATGTGTGTGTGTATGTGTGTGTATATGTCTGTGTGTATGTGTGTATATATGTCTGTGTGTGTATATGTCTGTGTGTGTATGTGTATATATGCCTTTGTGTGTGTATGTGTGTATATATGTCTGTGTGTGTGTGTGTATATATGTCTATGTCTATGTCTGTGCGTGTATGTGTGTATATGTCTATGTATATGTGTGTATATGTCTATGTATATGTGTGTGTGTGTGTATGTATGTCTATGTCTCTGTGTGTATGTATGTCTATGTATATTTGTGTGTGTATGTGTATGTATGTCTATGTCTCTGTGTGTATGTATGTCTATGTATATGTGTGTGTGTATGTATGTCTATGTCTCTGTGTGTGTGTGTGTGTATGTATGTCTATGTATATGTGTCTGTGTGTGTGTGTGTATATATGTCTATGTCTGTGTGTGTGTGTGTATATATGTCTATGTCTGTCTCTGTGTGTATGTATATATATGTCTGTGTCTGTGTGTGGGTATGTGTATGTATATATGTCTGTGTGTGTGTGTGGGTATGTGTATGTATATATATGTCTGTGTGTGTGTGTGTGTGTATGTCTGTGTGTGTGGGTGTGTGTATGTATATATGTCTATGTATGTGTGTGTGTATGTCTGTGTGTGTGGGTGTGTGTATGTATATATGTCTATGTGTGTGTGTGTGTGTGTATGTCTGTGTGTGTGGGTGTGTGTATGTATATATGTCTATGTATGTGTGTGTGTATATGTCTGTGTGTATGTATGTGTGTGTATGTGTGTGTATATGTCTATGTGTGTGTGTGTGTATATGTCTGTGTGTGTGTGTATGTTTGTGTATATGTCTGTGTGTGTGTGTGTATATGTCTATTTATGTGTGTGTGTGTATATGTCTGTATGTATGTATGTGTGTGTATGTGTTTGTATATGTCTGTGTGTGTGTGTGTGTATATGTCTGTGTATGTCTGTGTGTGTGTGTATATGTCTGTGTGTGTGTGTGTGTGTATATGTCTGTGTGTGTGTGTATGTGTGTGTATATGTCTGTGTGTGTTTATATGTCTATGTCTGTGTGTGTGTGTGTATATGTCTATGTCTGTGTGTGTGTCTGTGTATATATGTCTATGTATGTGTGTGTGTGTGTATATGTCTGTGTGTGTGTGTATATGTCTATGTCTGTGTGTGTGTCTGTATATATGTCTATGTATGTGTGTGTGTGTGTGTATATGTCTGTGTGTGTGTGTATATGTCTGTGTGTGTGTGTATATAGGTCTATGTGTGTGTGTGTGTATGTCTGTGTGTGTGTGTATATAGGTCTATGTGTGTGTGTGTATGTATGTGTGTGTGTGTATATAGGTCTATGTATGTGTGTGTGTGTATGTCTGTGTGTGTGTATATATGTCTATGTATGTGTGTGTGTGTGTATGTCTGTGTGTGTGTGTATATATATGTCTATGTATGTGTGTATGTCTGTGTATATGTCTGTGTGTGTGTATATGTCTGTGTGTGTGTGTATATATATGTCTATGTATGTGTGTATGTCTGTGTATATGTCTGTGTGTGTGTATATGTCTGTGTGTGTGTGTATATATATGTCTATGTATGTGTGTATGTCTGTGTATATGTCTGTGTGTGTGTATATGTCTGTGTGTGTGTGTATATATATGTCTATGTATGTGTGTATGTCTGTGTATATGTCTGTGTGTGTGTATATGTCTGTGTGTGTGTGTATATATATGTCTATGTATGTGTGTATGTCTGTGTATATGTCTGTGTGTGTGTATATGTCTGTGTGTGTGTGTATATATATGTCTATGTATGTGTGTATGTCTGTGTATATGTCTGAGTGTGTATATGTCTGTGTGTGTGTATATATATGTCTATGTCTGTGTGTGTATGTGTGTGTATATGTCTGTGTGTGTATATGTGTGTGTATATGTCTGAGTGTGTATATGTCTGTGTGTGTGTATATATATGTCTATGTCTGTGTGTGTGTGTGTGTGTATATGTCTGTGTGTGTATGTGTGTGTGTGTATATATATGTCTATGTCTGTGTGTGTGTGTGTGTATATGTCTGTGTGTGTATATGTGTTTGTATGTGTGTGTGTGTGTATATATGTCTGTGTGTGTGTGTGTATATATGTCTATGTATGTGTGTGTATATGTCTGTGTGTGTATATGTGTGTATATGTCTGTGTGTGTATATGTCTGTGTGTGTGTGTATGTGTGTGTGTATGTGTGTGTGTATATGTCTGTGTGTGTATATGTCTGTGTGTGTGTGTATATATATGTCTATGTATGTGTGTATGTGTGTGTATATGTTTGTGTGTGTGTGTATATATATGTCTATGTATGCGTGTGTATGTGTGTGTATATGTCTGTGTGTGTGTGTATATATATGTCTATGTATATGTCTGTGTGTGTGTGTATATATATGTCTATGTATGCGTGTGTATGTGTGTGTATATGTCTGTGTGTGTGTATATATATGTCTATGTATATGTCTGTGTGTGTATATGTCTGTGTGTGTGTGTATATATATGTCTATGTATATGTCTGTGCGTGTGTGTATGTTTATGTTTGTGTGTGTGTGTATATATATGTCTGTGTGTGTGTGTATATGTTTGTGTGTGTGTGTTCCTATCTGTGTGTATATGTCTGTGTGTATATGTCTGTGTGTGTGTATATATGTGTGTGTGTATATGTCTGTGTGTATATGTCTGTGTGTGTGTGTATATATATGTGTGTATGTCAGTGTGTGTATGTGTGTGTGTATATGTCTGTGTGTGTGTGTATGTGTGTGTGTATATGTGTGTGTGTATATGTCTGTGTGTGTCTGTGTGTGTGTATGTGTGTGTGTATATGTCTGTGTGTGTACGTGTGTGTGTGTATGTGTGTGTGTATATGTCTGTGTGTGTGTGTATGGGTGTGTGTATATGTCTGTGTGTATATGTCTGTGTGTGTGTGTGTATATGTCTGTGTGTGTATGTCTGTGTGTATTTGTCTGTGTGTGTATGTGTGTGTGTGTATGTCTGTGTGTATATGTCTGTGTGTGTGTATGTGTGTGTGTCTGTGTGTATATGTCTGTGTGTGTGTGTATGTGTGTGTATGTCTGTGTGTATATGTCTGTGTGTGTGTATGTGTGTGTGTATATGTCTGTGTGTGTGTGTGTGTATGTGTGTGTGTATATGTCTGTGTGTGTGTATGTCTGTGTGAGTGTATATATATGTCTATGTGTGTGTGTATATGTCTGTGTGTGTGTATATGTCTGTGTGTGTGTATATATATGTCTATGTGTGTGTGTATATGTGTGTGTGTATATGTCTGTGTGTGTGTATATATATGTCTGTGTGTGTGTATATGTCTGTGTGTATATGTCTGTGTGTGTGTATATATATGTCTATGTGTGTGTGTATATGTCTGTGTGTATATGTCTGTGTGTGTGTATATATATGTCTATGTATGTGTGTGTGTGTATATGTCTGTGTGTATGTCTGTGTGTGTTTGTGTATATATGTGTGTATGTGTGTGTATATGTCTGTGTGTGTGTATATATATATGTGTGTGTATCTGTGTGTGTATGTCTGTGTGTATGTCTGTGTGTATGTGTGTGTGTATGTGTGTGTGTGTATGTGTGTGTGTATATGTCTGTGTGTGTATGTATATATATGTCTGTGTGTGTGTGTATATATATGTGTGTATATGTCTGTGTGTGTGTGTATATGTCTGTGTGTATATGTCTGTGTGTGTGTGTATATGTCTGTGTGTATATGTCTGTGTGTGTGTGTATATGTCTGTGTGTATATGTCTGTGTGTGTGTATATGTCTGTGTGTATATGTCTGTGTGTGTGTGTATATATATGTGTGTATATGTCTGTGTGTATATGTCTGTGTGTGTGTATATGTCTGTGTGTATATGTCTGTGTGTGTGTCTGTGTGTGTGTGTATATATATGTGTGTATATGTCTGTGTGTATATGTCTGTGTGTGTGTGTCTGTGTGTGTGTGTATATATATGTGTGTATATGTCTGTGTGTATATGTCTGTGTGTGTGTGTATATATATGTGTGTATATATGTGTGTATATATATGTGTGTATATGTTTGTGTGTGTGTGTATATATATGTGTGTATATATGTGTGTGTATGTGTGTGTGTATATGTTTGTATGTGTGTGTGTGTGTATATATGTGTGTGTGTGTATGTCTGTGTGTGTGTATGTCTGTATGTGTGTGTGTGTGTATATGTCTGTGTGTGTATATGTCTGTATGTGTGTGTATATATGTGTGTGTATATGTCTGTATGTGTATATAGATGTCTGTGTGTGTATGTGTATGTATATGTCTGTGTGTATGTGTATGTGTCTATGTGTCTATGTATATGTGTGTGTATGTGTATATATGTCTATGTCTGTGTGTGTATGTGTGTATATATGTCTGTGTGTGTGTATGTGTGTGTGTATGTGTGTGTATATGTCTGTGTGTATGTGTGTATATGTCTATGTGTGTGTATGTGTGTATATATGTCTGTGTGTGTATGTGTATATATGCCTTTGTGTGTGTATGTGTGTATATATGTCTGTGTGTGTGTGTGTATATATGTCTATGTCTATGTCTGTGCGTGTATGTGTGTATATGTCTATGTATATGTGTGTATATGTCTATGTATATGTGTGTGTGTGTGTGTATGTATGTCTATGTCTCTGTGTGTATGTATGTCTATGTATATTTGTGTGTGTATGTGTATGTATGTCTATGTCTCTGTGTGTATGTATGTCTATGTATATGTGTGTTTGTATGTATGTCTATGTCTCTGTGTGTGTGTATGTGTATGTATGTCTATGTATATGTGTCTGTGTGTGTGTGTGTATATATGTCTATGTCTGTGTGTGTGTGTGTATATATGTCTATGTCTGTCTCTGTGTGTATGTATATATATGTCTGTGTGTGTGTGTGTGTATATGTCTATGTCTGTCTGTGTGTGTGTGTATATATGAGTATGTGTGTGTTTGTATGTATATATATGTCTGTGTGTGTGGGTATGTCTATGTATATATATGTGTATGTGTGTGGGTATGTGTGTGTGTGTATAAATGTCTATGTCTGTGTCTGTGTGTGTATATGTCTTTGTGTGTGTGTGTGTATATGTCTGTGTTTATGTGTATGTATGTCTATGTATGTGTGAGTGTATATGTCTATGTATATGTGTGTGTGTATGTCTGTGTGTGTATGTGTATGTATTTCTATGTCTGTGTGTGTGTGTATATGTCTATGTATATGTGTGTGTAAGTCTCTGTGTGTATGTGTATGTATTTCTATGTCTGTGTCTGTGTATATGTCTATGTATGTCTATGTGTGTGTGTATGTGTATATGTCTGTGTATATGTGTGTGTATGTGTATATATGTCTATGTGTGTGTGTATGTGTATATGTCTATGTATATGTGTGTGTATGTGTATATATGTCTATGTGTGTGTGTATGTGTATATGTCTATGTATATGTGTGTGTATGTGTATATATGTCTATGTATATGTGTGTGTATGTGTATATATGTCTATGTATATGTGTGTGTATGTGTATATATGTCTATGTATATGTGTGTGTATGTGTATATATGTCTATGTATATGTGTGTGTATGTGTATATATGTCTATGTGTGTGTGTATGTGTATTTATGTCTGTGTGTGTGTGTATGTGTATATGTCTATGTATATGTGTGTGTATGTGTATTTATGTCTGTGTGTGTGTGTATGTGTATATGTCTATGTATATGTGTGTGTATGTGTATTTATGTCTATGTGTGTGTGTATGTGTATATGTCTATGTATATGTGTGTGTGTATGTGTATATATGTCTATGTATATGTGTGTATATATGTGTATGTGTGTATATGTATGTATGTCTATGTGTATGTGTGTATATATGTCTGTGTGTATATGTATGTATGTCTATGTATATGTGTGTGTATGTGTGTATATATGTCTATGTGTGTATATGTATGTATGTCTATGTATATGTGTGTGTATGTGTGTATATATGTCTATGTGTGTATATGTATGTATGTCTATGTATATGTGTGTGTATGTGTGTATATATGTCTATGTGTGTATATGTATGTATGTCTATGTATATGTGTGTGTATGTGTGTATATATGTCTATGTGTGTATATGTATGTATGTCTATGTATATGTGTGTGTGTATGTGTGTATATATGTCTATGTGTGTATATGTATGTATGTCTATGTATATGTGTGTGTATGTGTGTATATATGTCTATGTGTGTATATGTATGTATGTCTATGTATATGTGTGTGTGTATGTGTGTATATATGTCTATGTGTGTATATGTATGTATGTCTATGTATATGTGTGTGTGTATGTGTGTATATATGTCTCTGTGTGTATATGTATGTATGTCTATGTATATGTGTGTGTATGTGTGTATATATGTCTATGTGTGTATATGTATGTATGTCTATGTATGTGTGTGTGTGTATGTGTATGTATATATGTTTCTGTGTGTATGTGTATGTATATATGTCTCTGTGTGTATGTGTATGTATATATATGTCTCCGTGTATGTGTATGTATGTCTATGTATATGTCTGTGTGTGTGTATATAGGTCTATGTCTGTGTGTGTGTGTATGTATATATATGTCTGTGTGTGTGTATGTGTATATATGTCTGTGTCTGTCTCTGTGTGTGTATGTGTATATATGTCTGTGTGTGTGGGTATGTGTATGTATATATGTGGGGGTGTGTGTGTGTGTGGGTATGTATGTGTGTGTGTGTGTCTATGTATATGTATGTCTATGTATATGTGTGTGTGTTTATGTGTATGTATGTCTATGTATCTGTGTGTCTGTGTATATGTGTATATATGTCTATGTCTGTGTGTGTATGTGTATGTATGTCTATGTATATGTGTGTGTGTATATGTGTATATATTTCTATGTGTGTGTGTATGTGTGTATATGTCTATGTATGTCTCTGTATATGTGTATGTATGTCTATGTATATGTGTGTGTATGTGTCAATATGTCTCTGTGTGTGTGTGCATGTGTATGTATATATATGTCTCTGTGTATGTGTATGTATGTCTATGTATATGTGTGTGTGTATGTGCCTATATGTCTCTGTGTGTGTGTGCATGTGTATGTATATATATGTCTCTGTGTATGTGTATGTATGTCTATGTATATGTGTGAGTGTATGTGTCTATATGTCTATGTATGTGTGTGTGTGTATGTGTATGTATATATATGTCTCTGTGTATGTGTATGTATGCCTATGTATATGTGTGTGTATGTGTATACATGTCTATGTATATGTGTCTGTGTGTGAGTATGTGTATATATGTCTATGTCTGTCTGTGTGTATGTATATATATGTCTGTGTGTGTGTATGTGTATATATGTCTATGTCTGTCTGTGTGTGGTTATGTGTATATATGTCTGTGTGTGTGTATGTGTATATATGTCTATATCTGTCTGTGTGTGGTTATGTGTATATATGTCTGTGTGTGTATGTGTATATATGTCTGTCTGTGTGTGGTTATGTGTATATATGTCTGTGTGTGTGTATGTGTATATATGTCTATGTCTGTCTGTGTGTGGTTATGTGTATATATGTCTGTGCGTGTATGTATATATATGTCTGTCTGTGTGTGGTTATGTGTATATATGTCTGTGTGTGTGTATGAGTATATATGTCTGTCTGTGTGTGTGTGTGTAAATATGTCTATGTCTGTCTGTGTGTGTGTATGTGTATATATGTCTGTCTGAGTGTGTGTGTGTAAATATGTCTATGTCTGTGTGTGTGTATGTGTATATATGTCTGTCTGTGTGTGTGTGTGTATATATGTCTATGTCTGTCTGTGTGTGTGTATGTGTATATATGTCTGTCTGTGTGTGTGTTTATATATGTCTATGTCTGTCTGTGTGTGTTTATATATGTCTATGTCTGTCTGTGTGTGTGTATGTGTATATATGTATGTCTGTGTGTGTGTTTATATATGTCTATGTCTGTCTGTGTGTGTGTATGTGTATATATGTCTGTGTGTGTGTTTATATATGTCTATGTCTGTCTGTGTGTGTGTATGTGTATATATGTCTGTGTGTGTGTTTATATATGTCTATGTCTGTCTGTGTGTGTGTATTTGTATATATGTCTATTTCTGTGTGTGTGTGTGTATTTGTATGTATATATGTGTCTGTGTGTGTGTGGGTATGTGTATGTATATATATGTCTGTGTGTGTGTGTGGGTATGTGTATGTATATATGTCTGTGTGTGTGTGTGGGTATGTGTATGTATATATATGTCTGTGTGTGTGTGTGGGTATGTGTATGTATATATATGTCTGTGTGTGTGTGGGTATGTGTTTGTATATATGTCTGTGTGTGTGTGGGTATGTGTATGTATATATATGTCTGTGTGTATGTGTGTGTGTATATGTCTGTGTGTGTATATGTCTATGTCTGTGTGTGTGTGTGTGTGTGTATATATGTCTATGTATGTGTGTGTATGTGTGCGTGTATATGTCTGTGTGTGTATATGTCTATGTCTGTGTGTGTGTGTGTGTGTGTATATATATGTCTATGTATGTGTGTGTATGTGTGTGTGTATATGTCTGTGTGTGTGTGTATATATATGTGTGTGTGTGTGTGTGTATATGTCTGTGTGTGTGTGTGTATATATGTGTGTGTGTATATGTCTATGTATGTGTGTGTGTGTATATATGTCTGTGTGTGTATATGTCTGTATGTGTGTGTGTGTATATGTCTATGTATGTGTGTGTGTGTATATATGAGTGTGTGTGTATATGTCTATGTATGTGTGTGTGTGTGTATATATGTCTGTGTGTGTGTATATATGTCTGTATGTGTGTGTGTATATATGTGTGTGTGTCTCTATGTATGTGTGTGTGTGTGTATATGTGTATGTATATATATGTGTGTGTATGTCTGTGTGTATGTGTATATGTGTATGTATATATATGTGTGTGTATGTGTGTATATGTCTGTGTATGTGTGTAGGTGTATATGTGTATGTATATATGTGTGTGTATGTCTATGTGTATGTGTGTAGGTGTATATGTGTATGTATATATATGTGTGTGTATGTGTGTATATGTGTGTGTATGTGTGTAGGTGTATATGTGTATGTGTGTATATGTGTGTGTATGTGTGTAGGTGTATATGTGTATGTATATATATGTGTGTGTATGTGTGTATATGTGTGTGTATGTGTAGGTGTATATGTGTATGTATATATATGTGTGTGTATGTGTGTATATGTGTGTGTATGTGTGTAGGTGTATATGTGTATGTATATATATGTGTGTGTATGTGTGTATATGTGTGTGTATGTGTGTAGGTGTATATGTGTATGTATATATATGTGTGTGTATGTGTGTATATGTGTGTGTATGTGTTTACGTGTATATGTGTATGTATATATATGTGTGTGTATGTGTGTGTATGTGCGTAGGTGTATATGTGTATGTATATATGTGTGTGTATGTGTGTATATGTGTGTGTATGTGCGTAGGTGTATATGTGTATGTATATATGTGTGTGTATGTGTGTATATGTGTGTGTATGTGTGTAGGTGTATATGTGTATGTATATATATGTGTGTGTATGTGTGTATATGTATGTATGTATGTGTATGTATATATATGTGTGTATGTGTGTATAGTTCTATGTATATGTGTGTGCATATGTCTATGTATGTGTGTGTATGTGTGTAAATGTCTATGTATATGTGTGTGTTTATATGTCTGTGTATGTCTGTGTGTATGTGTGTTTGTATGTGTGAGTATGTCTATGTGTATGTGTGTGTATGTATATATATATGTCTATGTGTGTGTATGTGTATGTATATATGTGTGTGTATGTGTATATGTGTGTGTATGTGTGTGTATGTGTATATGTGTATGTATATGTGTGTGTATGTGTGTGTATGTGTGTATGTGTATGTATATAAATGTCTGTGTATGTGTGTATGTGTATGTATATATATGTGTGTGTATGTGTGTATAGTTCTATGTATATGTGTGTGTATATGTGTATGTATGTGTGTGTGTCTATGTGTGTGTATGTGTGTAAATGTCTATGTATATGTGTGTGTGTGTATATGTCTGTGTGTATGTGTGTAAATGTCTATGTATATGTGTGTGTGTATATGTCTGTGTGTATGTGTGTAAATGTCTATGTATATGTGTGTGTGTATATGTCTGTGTGTATGTGTGTGTGTATGTGTGTAAATGTCTATGTATATGTCTGTGTGTATGTCTGTGTGTATGTGTGAGTATGTCTGTGTGTATGTCTGTGTGTATGTGTATGTATATATATGTCTATGTGTGTGTATGTGTATGTATATATATGTCTGTGTGTGTGTATGTGTATATGAGTATGTATATATGTGTATGTATATATGTGTCTGTGTGTATGTGTATATGTGTATGTATATATGTGTCTATGTGTGTGTATGTGTCTATGTGTATATGTGTATGTATATATGTGTCTATGTGTGTGTATGTGTATGTGTGTATGTGTATATGTGTCTATGTGTGTGTATGTGTATATGTGTATGTATTTATGTCTATGTGTATGTGTGTGTATGTGTATATATATATGTCTATGTATATGTATATGTGTGTGTATGTGTGTATATATATGTCTATGTATATGTATATGTGTGTATGTGTGTGTATGTGTATATATATATGTCTATATATATGTATATGTGTGTGTATGTGTGTATATATATGTCTATGTATATGTATATGTGTGTATGTGTGTGTATGTGTGTATATATATGTCTATGTATATGTATATGTGTGTATGTGTGTATATATATGTCTATGTATATGTGTATGTGTGTATGTGTGTGTGTATGTGTATATATATATGTCTATGTATATGTGTGTGTGTGTCTGTGTATGTGTCTGTGTCTGTGTATGTGTCTATGTATATATATGTCTATGTATATGTGTCTGTGTGTCTGTGTATGTGTCTATGTGTGTATGTGTGTATGTGTGTGTGTGTATATATATCTATGTGTATGTGTATGTATATATATATGTCTGTGTGTGTATGTGTATGTGTGTGTGTATATGTATGTATATGTGTGTATGTGTATATGTGTGTGTATGTGTATGTATATGTCTGTGTGTATGTGTATGTATATGTCTGTGTGTGTATATGTGTATGTATATATGTCTATGTATTTGTGTGTATGTGTATGTGTATATGTGTATGTATATATATGTGTGTGTATGGGTGTGTATGTCTATGTGTGTGTCTGTATGTGTATTTATATATATGTGTGTGTATGTGTATATGTGTATGTATATATATGTGTGTGTATGTGTGTATGTCTATGTGTGTATGTGTATGTATATATGTGTGTGTGTGTATGTGTATGTATATATATGTGTGTGTATGTGTGTATATGTCTATGTCTATGTGTGTGTGTATGTGTAAATGTCTATGTATATGTGTGTGTATATGTCTATGTATATGTCTGTGTGTATGTGTGTGTATGTCTATGTGTGTGTGTGTGTGTATGTCTGTATATGTGTGTGTATGTGTATATATGTATGTATATATGTCTATGTGTGTGTGTATGTGTGTGTGTGTATGTGTGTGTATGTCTGTGTATGTGTGTTTATGTGTATATGTGTATGTATATATGTCTATGTGTGTGTATGTGTATATGTGTATGTATATATGTCTGTGTGTGTGTGTATATGTCTATGTATATGTGTGTGTGTGTGTATATGTGTATGTATATATGTCTATGTGTGTGTGTATGTGTGTGTATGTCTATGTGTATGTGTGTGTGTATATGTCTATGTATATGTGCGTATGTATATATTTGTATGTATATATGTCTATGTGTATGTGTATGTATATATATGTATATGTGTGTGTATGTGTATATGTGTATGTATATATGTGTGTGTATGTGTATATGTGTATGTATATATGTGTGTGTATATGTTTATGTGTGTATGTGTCTATGTATATATATGTCTATGTATATGTGTGTCTATGTATATATATATGTCTATGTATATGTGTGTGTATGTTTATATATATGTCTATGTATATGTGTGTATGTGTCTATGTATATATATTTCTATGTATATGTGTGTCTATGTAAATATATATGTCTATGTATATGTGTGTCTATGTATATATATATGTCTATGTATATGTGTGTGTATGTTTATATATATCTCTATGTATATGTGTGTATGTGTCTATGTATATATATGTCTATGTATATGTGTATGTGTGTGTGTGTATGTGTCTATGTGTGTGTGTGTATATATATCTATTTATATGTGTATGTATATATATGTCTGTGTGTGTATGTGTATGTATATATGTCTATGTATTTGTGTGTATGTGTATATGTGTATGTATATATATATGTGTGTGTATGGGTGTGTATGTCTATGTGTATGTGTATATGTGTATTTATATATATGTGCGTGTATATGTGTATGTATATGTATGTCCGTGTATTTATGTGTATATGTGTATGTCTGTGTATGTGTGTGTATATGTCTATGTGTGTGTATGTGTATGTGTGTATGTCTGTGTATGTGTTTGTATATGTCTATGTATATGTGTGTATGTGTATATATGTCTGTGTATATGTGTATGTGTGTGTATGTGTATATGTGTATATATATGTGTGTGTGTGTGTGTATATGTGTATGTGTATTTGTGTATGTATATATATGTGTGTGTATGTGTATTTGTGTATGTATATATATGTCTGTGTATAAGTGTATGTGTATGTATATATATTTCTGTGTATAAGTGTGTGTGTATGTGTATATGCGTATGTATATATATGTCTGTGTATATGTGTGTGTATGTGTACATGTGTATGTGTGTATGTGTATGTGTGTATATGTGTATATCTATGTTTGTATGTGTGTGTATATGTGTATGTATGTGTGTATATGTATGTGTATATATGTATGTATATGAATTTGCATATGTGTATGTGTATATACGTATGTGTATGTGTATACGTGTATGTATATGTGCATTTGTATATGTGTATATGTATGTGTATGTGCATATGTATATGTGTATGTGTATATGTATGTGTATGTGTATATATGTGTATATTCGTTTGTGTATGTGTATATGTATGTGTGTATGTGTATTTATGTATGTATATGTGTATGTGTATATGTATGTGTATGTGTGTGTGTGTATGTAGGTGTATATGTATATGTATGTGTGTATATGTATGTCTATATATGTATATGTATGTGTATATATCTTTGTATTTATGTGTATGTATGTATGTGTATATACGTATATGTATATGTGTGTATATGTATGTGTATGTATTTATGTGTATATGTGTATGTATGTATGTGTATGTGTTTATGTGTATGTTTTTGTGAGTGTGTGTGTGTATGTGTGTGTATGTGTATATGTATATGTATGTTTGTGTATATGTATGTGTGTGTGTTTATGTGTATGTGTGTTTATATATGTATGTTTGTGTGTATGTGTGTGTAAATGTATGTGTATATGTGTGTATGTGTGTGTATATATGTGTGTATGTGTGTGTATATGTGGTTGTATGTGTGTGTGTGAATATGTGTGTGTGTATGTGTGTATGTGTGTGTATGTATATGTATATGTGTGTGTATGTGTGTATATGTATGTGTGTTTGTATGTGTATGGGTGTATGCGTATGTATGTATATGTGTATATCTTTGTGTGTATGTCTATGTGTGTATATGTGTGTATGTATGTGTATATGTGTGTGTGTATGTGTATGTGTATCTGTGTATATGTATGTGTATATACGTGTGTATATGTATGTGTATATACGTATGTGTATGTGTGTATGTATATGTGCATGTGTATATGTGTATATGTATGTGTGCATATATATGTGTATATGTGTATTTGTATATGTATGTGTATATGTGTGTATGTGTATATTTGTTTGTGTATGTGTATATGTATGTGTGCATGTTTATATATGTATGTATATGTGTATATGTATTTGTATGTGTATGTGTATGTTTGTAAGTGTATATGTATATGTATGTGTGTGTGTGTATGTAGGTGTATATGTATATGTATGTGTGTATATGTATATATATATGTATGTATATATATCTATGTGTGTATGTGTATATGTATGTGTGTGTGTGTATGTAGGTGTATATGTATGTGTATATGTGTATATGTATATATATGTATATATATCTATGTGTGTATGTGTATATGTATGTGTATGTGTGTGTGTGTATGTAGGTGTATGTGTATATGTATGTGTATATGTGTATATGTATATGTATGTGTATATGTATGTGTATGTGTGTGTGTATGTAGGTGTATATGTATATGTATGTGTATATGTATATGTATGTGTATATGTATATATCTATGTGTGTATATGTATATGTATGTGTATATGTATATGTATGTGTATATGTATATGTATATGTATGTATATATATCTATGTGTGTATGTGTATATGTATGTGTGTGTGTGTGTGTGTGTATGTAGGTGTATATGTATATGTATGTGTATATGTGTATATGTATATGTATATGTATGTGTATATGTGTATGTGTGTATGTGTATATGTATGTGTATGTGTGTGTGTGTATGTAGGTGTATGTGTGTATGTGTATGTGTGTATATGTATGTGTATGTGTGTGTGTGTATGTAGGTGTATTTGTATATGTGTATGTGTGTATATGTATGTGTATGTGTGTATGTAGGTGTATGTGTATATGTATGTGTGTATGTGTGTATGTATATGTATGTGTGTATGTGTATATGTATGTGTATGTGTGTGTGTGTATGTAGGTGTATACGTATATGTATGTGTATATGTATATGTATATATCTATGTGTGTATGTGTATATGTATATGTATGTGTATATACGTATGTGTATGTGTGTATGTGTATATGTGTATGTGTATATTTATGTGTATATATATATGTGTAAATGTATATGTATGTGAATATACGTATATGTATATGTATGTATGTGTGTATATGTGTGTATGTGTGTATGTATTTATGTGTATATATGTGTGTATGTATGTGTATGTGTGTATGTATGTGTATGTGTTTGTGAGTGTGTGTGTGTATGTGTGTGTGTATATGTATGTGTATGTGTTTTTGTGTATACGTATATGTATGTGTGTGTGTGTATATGTATGTGTATGTGTGTTTATATATGTATGTCTGTGTGGGTGTGTGTATGTGTGTGTGTATGTGTGTTTATATATGTATGTCTATGTGTGGGTGTTTATGTGTGTGTATGTGTGTTTATATATGTGTGTATGTGTGTGTAAATGTATGTGTATTTGTGTATATGTGTGTGTGTATGTGTATGTGTTTTTATATATGTGTGTATGTGTATGTATATATGTGTCTGTGTGTGTATGTGTATATATACGTGTATGTGTGTATACATGTGTATGTGTGTATATGTGGTTGTATGTGTATGTGTGTTTGTGTGTGTATATATTTGTATGTGTGTTTGTGTATGTGTTTATGTGTGTGTGTATGTGTGTGTATGTGTATCTGTGATGTTGTGTATGTATGTATATGTATGTGTGTATGTGTATATGTATCCGTGTATATATGTATGTGTATATGTGTATATGTATGTGTATATGCATATGTATACGTGTATATGTATATGTGTATATGTATGTGTATGTGCATATATATATGTGTGTATGTGCATATGTATGTGTATGTGTATGTTTGTTTGTGTATGTGTATATGTATGTGTATATATATGTATATGTGTGTATGTTTGTATGTGTGTATGTGTGTGTGTGTATGTAGGTGTATATGTATATGTATGTGTGTATATGTATGTGTTTATATCTATGTGTGTATGTGTATATGTATATGTGTATGTGTATATACATATGTGTATGCGTACGTGTGTATGTGTATATTTATGTGTATATATGTATGTGTAAATGTATATGTATGTGTATATACGTATATGTGTATGTATGTGTTTGTGTGTATATGTGTATATGTATGTTTGTATATGTGTGTATGTATGTATGTATGTGTATATGTGTGTGTATATATGTGTATATGTGTGTATATGTATGTGTATGTGTGTATGTATGTGTATGTATTTATGTGTATATGTGTGTGTATGTGTATGTGTTTGTGTGTGTGTGTAAGTATGTGTGTGTATGTGTATGTGTGTTTATGTGTAAGTATGTGTATGTATGTGTGTATGTATATGTATGTGGATGTGTGTCTGTATGTGTATGTGTGTCTGTATGTGTATGTATGTGTGTGTCTATATGTGTGTATGTGTATGTATGTGTATGGGTGTGTCTGTATGTGTGTGTGCGTATGTATGTGTCTATATGTATGTGTGTATGTATATGTGTGTGCGTATGTGTGTGTATGTGTGTATGCATATGTATATGTGTGTGCGTATATGTGTGTATGTGTTTATGTATATGGATATGTGTGTGTATGTATGTATATGTATATGTGTGTGCGTATATGTGTGTATGTATATGGATATGTGTGTGTATGTATGTGTGTATGTATAAGTCTGTGTTTGTGTATGTGTATGTATATATATGTTTGTGTGTTGTATGTGTGTATGTATATGTATATGTGTGTGTATGTATGTGTATATGTGTGTATGCATATGTATATGTGTGTATGTATGTGTATGTATATGTATGTGTGTGTATATGTGTGTATGTATGTGTATGTATATGTATGTGTGTGTATATGTGTGTATGTATGTGTATGTATATGTATGTGTGTATATGTATGCGTGTGTATGTATATGTGTGTGTTTGTGTGTGTTTGTGTCTGTGTGTATATATGTGTATGTGTGTGTATGTGTGTACGTGTGTGTATGTCTGTGTATGTGTGTATGTGTGTGTGTTTGTCTGTGTCTGTGTGTATATATGTGTATGTGTGTATGTTGGTCTGTATATGTGTATGTGTGTTTGTCTGTGTCTGTGTGTATATATGTGTATGTGTGTATGTATGTCTGTATATGTGTATGTGTGTGTTTGTCTGTGTCTGTGTGTATATATGTGTATGTGTGTATGTATGTCTGTATATGTGTATGTGTGTGTGTTTGTCTGTGTGTATATATGTGTATGTGTGTATGTATGTCTGTATATGTGTATGTGTGTGTGTTTGTCTGTGTCTGTGTATATATGTGTATATGTGTATGTATGTCTGTATATGTGTATGTGTGTGTTTGTGTGTGTGTATATGTGTGTATGTGTGTGTATGTGTGTGTATGTTTATATTCATGTGTGTGTATGTGTATATATCTGTGTGTGTATGTATGTGTGTGTATGTTTATATTCATGTGTGTGTATGTGTATATATCTGTGTGTGTATGTATGTGTGTGTGTATGTATGTGTGTGTATGTATGTTTATATGTATATATGAATGTGTATATATGTATGTGTATATGTATATATGTGTGTATGTATGTGTATGTATGTATGTGTATGTGTGTGTGTGTCTATATGTGTGTATGTGTATGGGTGTGTCTCTGTGTGTGTGCGTATGTATGTATGTATGTGCGTATGTGTGTATGTATGTGTGTATGTATATGTGTGTGTGTTTGTGTATGTGTATGTATATGTTTGTGTGTTGTATGTGTGTATGTATATGTATGTGTGTATGTATGTGTATATGTGTGTATGCATATGTATGTGTGTATGTATGTGTATGTATATGTATGTGTATATGTGTGTATGTATATGTATGCGTGTGTATGTATATGTGTGTGTATGTCTGTATGTGTGTGTTTGTGTCTGTGTGTATATATGTGTGTATGTGTGTACGTGTGTGTGTTTGTCTGTGTCTGTGTGTATGTATGTGTATGTGTGTACGTGTGTGTTTGTCTGTGTGTATGTGTGTGTGTTTGTCTGTGTCTGTGTGTATATATGTGTATTTGTTTGTGTATGTCTGTGTATGTGCGTGTGTTTGTCTGTGTCTGTGTGTATATATGTTTATGTGTGTATGTATGTCTGTGTATAAGTGTATGTGTGTGTTTGTCTGTGTGTGTATGTGTGTGTGTGTGTGTATGTGTGTGTATATGTGTGTATGTATTTGTGTGTATGTGTGTGTATGTTTATATTCATGCGTGTGTATGTGTGTGTATGTGTGTATGTTTATATATCTGTGTGTGTGTGTATGTATGTGTGTGTGTATGTGTATATGTATATATGAATGTGTATGTATATATGTGTGTATGTGTTTTTGTGTGTATGTGTATCTATGTGTGTGTGTATGTATGTATGTATGTGTATGTGTGTGTGTGTATATATATATAACTGAAAAAAAAGAAACTTTCAGCAAAGAAGACCTATTGTTATAAAGAAGTTTTGTATCAGTCACGCTATTTTAGTCTTCTACAAGGCCATATACTTAAATGCATATCAAATAATGTGTTAGTGAGGCTCTGTCTACAAGTATAGATAAAGGCACAATAAGATCTAATGCATGATCCACACAATCATGCCTCCTGTTGTGCATGGCAGGGGGCATGATTTTGGGATCCAGCGTAAGGTCCTATTATGCCTTATTGCCGGTAGATATGCACTGGAATATAGGGTACTTACAGCCCCAACTGTGACCCACATGCAAGCAGCACTGTGAATCCTGCAGCTGATGGGACTCGCTGTCCTGCATGCAAGTAGGGCACACCCAGGACTGTGAGTCACATTAGCTGCGGGACCATGATCTCCTGGCCACGGGGAGCATGGTAGGTATTCTGTAGCTGGGAGATTGCAGTTGCTCTGATCTCCCAGCTGTGGGGTGCATGGAGCACCCCTGTGGATAGGACATCACAGATGCTAGTCGAGGTGCCACCATGCACCCTTAGAGTTGGAAGATCACAGACATGCTCTCCTGGGACCCAGAGTTCTTCAGCTGACAGGCACTGTAAGGGCTGAGAGTCCCCTCAGCTCTGGGATTCCTAGTCCTGGCTGCCATGGCACACCCTATGGCTGGGAACCCAGCCAGCTGATAGGGCTCCCAGTAGTAGGGCAGAGCCTGGTACACATACAGATTAAAGGGGGATAGCAACCAGTTATAATGTTAGTACATATTTTTGAGGTCTAACTTTAAAGCTGGTTGGACCTTTTTATGGTGTGATATACGTACTTTGCATGTATAGCTGTGCTTAGTTTAATTGTGCAGTTCTCCAGTTAATTGCACAATAGCTGTAAAGTGTAGAGGGCACCTGAGTTTCACCATCTCATTCTAGCCTACCTATCTGTTATCTGTTTTCTAAGGTGTAATTGAAGCCAAACATTACACCTATATACCTGAATTTGAAATCATATTTAAAAGTTTTCTATGATTTATGCGAAACTGAATTTTCTAAGGTTGCTTGTTATACTGGTTTAAACAATGTTTTAGAATTAAGAAAAGCCTTTTATTCGAGTGTAATATTACAAATTGAAACTCCGAATTATATTTTTTATGTCTACTGTACCATTTCTAGTGCAAGTATACCACACAAAAGTTTAACGAATTAAATAAATGTTATAGTTTCATAGTTTCACAGTTGGTAGGGTCGGAAGGGACCTGAGCAGATCTTCAAGTCTGACCCCCTGCCATGGCAGGAAAAAGTACTGGGGTCAAACGACCCCAGCGAGGTGTTAGTCTAACCTCCTCTTAAAGACCCCCAGGGTAGGAGCCAGCACCACTTCGCTTGGAAGTTGGTTCCAGATCCTGGCCGCCCTGACAATGAAGTAGCGCCTCCTGATGTCTAGTCTGAATCTACCCTCTGCCAGCTTGTGACTGTTATTTCTAGTCACTCCTGGTAGTGCTTGGGGGAACAGGGACTCCCCCAATACCTGCTGGTCCCCTCTGACTAGTTTGTAATAGGCCACTAGATTTGCCCTCGGCCTTCTCTTGTGGAGGCTGAACAGGTTCAGGTCCCTCAGCCTCTCCTCGTAGGGCCTTCCCTGCTGCCCCCTGATCATGCGAGTGGCCCTCCTCTGAACCCTCTCAATGCTGTCCACATCTCTCCTGAAGTGCAGTGCCCAGAACTGGATGCAGTACTCCAACTGCAGCCTGACCAGTGCCACATAGAGGGGGAGGATCACCTCCTTGGACCTGCTCGAGATGCATCTGTGGATACATGACAAGGTGTGGTTGGCCTTCCTGACCGTGTCCCGACACTATCGGCCCATGTTCATTTTGGCATCAATAATGATTCCAAGATGCCTTTCTGCCTCTGCACTGACAAGAAGGGAGTTCCCCAGCGTGTGGGTATGCTGCTGGTTCTTCCTCCCCAGGTGCAGCACCTTGCACTTGTCAGTGTTGAAACCCATCCTGTTCTCATCTGCCCACCCCTGTAACCTGTCTAGGTCCAATTGCAGCCTATTCCTCCCTTCTAGCATGCTCACTTCGCCCCACATCTTAGTGTCATCAGCAAATTTGAACAGGCCGCTTTTTACCCCTTGTCCAAGTCACTGATGCAGATGTTGAACAGCGTGGGTCCGAGGACCGAGCCCTGGGGGATCCCACTGCCCACATCTCTCCAGGTCGAAAATGACCCATCCACCACCACTGTAAGTGCGGCCCTCCAGGCAGTTAGCAACCCATTTGACTGTGTAGATGTCGACACCACAGTCCCCTAGTTTTTTAATGAGAATGGGGTGAGAGACAGTGTCAAAGGCCTTCCTGAAGTCCAGAAAGACTACGTCCGCTGCTACCTCTGCATCTAAGGCTTGTGTGGTCATAGAAGGCCACCAGGTTGGTCTGACAGGACCTGCCTCTAATGAACCCATGCTGGTTACCCCTGCTGGCCCCTTGTGGACATGCACTAGGATAATTCTCTCAAAAAGCTTACCCAGGATCGAGGTAAGACTAACTGGCCTATAGTTCCCTGGGTCCTCCTTCCTCCCTTTTTTGAAAATGGGAACCACATCAACCCTTTTTCAGTCCTCTGGCCCCACACCAGAGCACCATGAGTGCTCGTAAAGCTGTGCCAGGGGTCCCGCAATGACCTCTGCTAATTCCCTCAGCACTCTGGGGTGGAGATTGTGAGGACCAGCTGATTTAAATATGTCCAGTCCCTCCAGAAGTTCCCTGACTAGATCCTAACTGACCCTAGGCCTGGGTGTGCCTCTCCCGGAGCCTGAGGGGGTCCCGGAGGACGGGCTGATCCGGTCCCTGCTCAGGAAAATGGAGGTAAGGAAATTGTTAAATAGGTTTGCCTTGTCGTCTGGTGCGACAACCAGATTTCCTAGCGTGTCTTGCAAAGGCCCCACGTTACCTGGTACCTTCTTTTTGCCCCCTATGTATTTAAAAAAGGAATAGACAAGATTTTAAAAGAGTAATATCTTTGTAGGTAATGCCTTGTAACTTTAATTTTATAAAATAGAGAAATGGGCAGTCTATCTGCCCTGGGCTTTTTTTGGATATAATTCTTTTTACACATCTTGTTTATGTTCCCATCAATCGCTCTCAAGCCTTTCTTAAAATTAAATACCATGTCCTCTGATGTTCCAGTGTGTTTTTATGAATTGATCTTCACTGGACAAGGTGTGCATGTAAGTAGTTTCCATCAATTTCTTGCATATATTATCTTTGCAAAAATTAAAGTTGAACTTGGACCAACACTTTCCCCTTTTCCCTCAGGCTCTGCCTATTGATGGACAGCATGATAGAATATATGTCTCAGTAGTGTTCTTTTCAAGGATCAGGTTTAAGGGGTTTTTAAATGGCAACACCTTATAAACGTTATCACTCATTTTCGTTCAAAAGAGGAGAGGCAATTTTGAATTTACATGATGTTAGATGCTATAACATGTTTTCCTATTTTGTCCCCAGACTGAGCACTTGTATTCCAGGTTTAATTTATGATGGATTAGGATAACTATGAGTATAGTGATGTTTTTGGCTCTTTTTAGACAAAGGTAAAGATAGCAATGCAAGTCCACATTTTATTTTTCCATGTAGTTTTCTTTGAGCAGGATGTAGTGTTAAGGGATTATTTGTATTATTTTGACTTGGAGTGGAGGCAGAGCTACATTAGATAATTGTTTTAGTATTATGATAGTCTGTAGAAGTTACTCTCAGGATATGAGTCGTGTTGGATGTTATGTAAGCACAGACATAAAAACCAACCAAACAAACAAACAAAATGCCTTGCTCTGCAGAATTTAAATTTTAAGAAAAGGAACTTCACAAATGACGTGAAGAAATTAATGAGACAATACTAGAAAAAATAATACTGCACATGTGTACAGACCAACTGTTCACAATTAAGTGCGTCTGCTGATACTACTGTTAGTGTCTGGAAAACTGCTGGCTGCTCATGCTCTGCTAACTCTGACTGTTTTATTGAGGAAGACACAAAGAATACTCTTCAGTGTAGTGTCAGTATAAGTAATAGATTTCAGTTCCTTCCTCCGTTCTCTCCGGAGCTCATAAAAAGGAAACATTTATGCAAAAGAACAGCTGCTGTGTGCTCAATGGTTGGACTTCAGAATAAATTTCAATTAAAGGACATAGGAGTATGGAACATAATCTTGACTTCTTATAATTATGTAGTCACTCTGAAGGATGTGGGGAAATATTTGAAAATCAATAGAGTAAGATCTTGCCATTTATTCAATACATGCGATTGTAAAGAGAACAGAAAGGAGCCTTAAGCATTGTGTTTATGCTTCGAGATTATTTAAGCAGTGTCATTTGAATGAAAATGTGATTCCTGTACTTCTGCCAGTGTCAAAGAGACGTGGCTGTATAAGCTGTAGTAGTTCCCTACTGCTTGGGCTTAACTCTCAGGCTTCAATATAATGCAGAAGCTGAGTTGCAAGCTACCATAGACATTTTAAGAAACCTTTGCTGTCTTATAGGCCTTGGCAATTGGGCACTGGAATATACCAGTCTCTCTCCTTCATCTACCCCTGCCTACTAAAGAGCTGAACAGGCTCGCGATACAGAACTGATGACTTGTCAGAGATTTAATTTGATTTTCCTTATGCTCTTTATCTTGTAACGTTCTGTGCTTCTCTCCATGCTCCTCACTCTTTAAATGTGTTAAGCCCACTGTGGGAATTTCATGCTTGATGGTGAGCGATCAGCAGCCACTCTCCCTCACTCTAGATTGCCTTCCTTAATGCTCTTCTGCCATGCCTTGATATTCAAAACAAGAAGGAGAATAAGGAAAGGCGAGGTGTTTGTTACCACTGGTGAGCAGGATAGCTTGCGATGTTTCTTCACAGGGCTCTGCCTCCCCGGCATCCTGCCCTTAGCACACCAACATAGGCACCAGCACATGGCCTCTCTGTGGGGCTCGTCATCCCACAGACAGTGTATTTAGACCTAGTAACCACTCAGCCATCTCCTCAGCAATTACCTGGTTTGATTTTTACTTTAATTAGTTGGGGTTTACGCTTCAATTGGGCTCACACTGTCACAGCATCATTTTCTACTTGAGCTGTATCAGTTAACTAATGTCACCTTCTCTGGAGTTCATGCCACAACATCAAATTGTTTCTTTTCCATCCATCCTCTGGATGCTCAGCTATAAAGCCCATCGGCATTCCATTAATCAATTCCCCATCAGTCCAGTCAACTAACAGGCTAACTGGCCGCAATTCATTTTGCTCATCAATTCATTAAATCCAGTGAGGGCTGGTTTCTTCTTTAAGCCAATGGGACGGGAGCCCCTCACCAATGGAGCTTTATGGCTTAGCCAAGTTCAATATCCTGGGCATAAACCCCTTTAAATGTCCACTGTACTGGTCTGGGTAGCTCTTTTCATAGTTTCATAGTTGATAGGGTCAGAAGGGACCTGAGCAGATCATCAAGTCCGACCCCCTGCCGTGGGCAGGAAAGAATGCTGGGATCAAATGACCCCGGCTAGGTGATTATCTAGTCTACTTTTGAAGACCCCCAAGGTAGGAGCGAGCACCACTTCCCTTGGAAGTTGGTTCCAGGTCCTAGCCGCCCTGACTGTGAAGTAGTGCCTCCTGATGTTTAGCCTAAACTTACTCTCAATCAACTTGTGGCCATTTTCCTTTATAGACTGCCACCAGTCCCCTCTCAGCCTTCTCTTGTGGAGGTTGAATAGGTTCAGGTCCCATAGCCTCTCCTCGTAGGGCTTGCCCTGCTGCCCCCTGACCATGTGAGTGGCCCTTATCTTGACCCTCTCAATGCTGTCCACAGCCCTCCTGAAGTGCAGCACCCAGAACTGAACACAGTACTCCAACTGTGGCTTGCCCAATGTCGCGTAGAGGGGAAGGATCACCTCCTTGGACCTGCTCACGATGCATCTGTGGATGCATGACAAGGTGCGGTTAGCCTTACTAACTGCATCCTCACATTGGTGGCCCATGTTCATCTTGGAATCAGTAATGACTCTGAGATCCCTTTCTGCCTCTGTGCTAACGAGAAAGGAGTTCCCCAGCCTATAGGTATGTTGCTTGTTTTTTCTCCCTAGGTGCACTACTGTGTACTTTTCAGTATTGAATCCCATCCTATTCTCATCCACCCTACCCTGTAACTTGTCCAGATCTAGTTGTAGCCTGTCCCTCCCTTCTAGTGTTTTCCTTCACTGTGGCTTTAAGAATCACCTCGCCTATGAAGCTTGCGGGCTTTCTGTGTCCTGCTTAGCTTCGCTCCATCTCCAGTCTGTTAGTTTGGTTTCTGTTATCAGTTCTGTACCTCCATGTGGCTCCACAAGCTCTGCCCTGTCTGTGCTCCCCCTATCTGGGGCAAACTTCTTTAGGGCTGGCACAGCCTTATCTTCTGGCCAGGCTCCTCTTGGCCAATAGGAGCTGTCTCCAGGGTCTGATGACCGGACTTCCCCACGCGTTGGGCACGGAGGCTTCCATGTTTGCCCCAGACATTGTAGTCTTGGCTCCCTCTGCCACATTGCCGGTCCTTCACCTCCTGGTAGGTCCTCCTGCGTGTCTGGGTCCAGTGAGGCTCTCCAGACTGTAACAGGGCCCAAGTTCAGTGCCCTGTTACACCCACCATATAAAGAAAAAAAGATGTTAATTATGTCACTCTCAAATCTTTTCATATGTATTAATATGCAGTTACCATTTAGTTTGAGCCCTCATTTAACAGAGTAAACCATTTAACTGGAGTAAATTTTTACAGTAGTAAATGTTCAGATGGCCATGAATTAAGAAGAAAATCAGCTTCAGTGGTGTTACAGGAAGAAA
Organism: Alligator mississippiensis; assembly: GCF_030867095.1. Taxonomy (NCBI): domain Eukaryota; kingdom Metazoa; phylum Chordata; order Crocodylia; family Alligatoridae; genus Alligator; species Alligator mississippiensis. The sequence continues at coordinate 139,163,035 of NC_081827.1, forward strand.
TTTGATACACTTTGATTTAAGAATTCAGCTTTATGATTATGAGTTTTTAAGAGGTCGTAGCATCATCTGGTAGCAGAAACATAGGCTTCGCTTAGAAGACTGTTGGTTCTTAATACTCATTTACTTAAAAAGAAATAAGTAATAAATCAATAACATGATTAAAAAAGCATATAGGTAGAGTTTGACAGTGTATGATTTGATGCTTCTCTGCTGAAACATATTTAAATAGCTACTTATACATACTGCTTCACATTGTTTTTTTTATTGTTGATTCAATCTAGTGGCTGGGGGGTGGGGTGGGTACCTTTACTTCAGTTGTAATGTAGTAAACATATTCTGCCATTAACATAAACTTGATAAAATCTAACATGACTGTGGTGTTTTCTGTGGCCTTTTAAGGTTAAGAATGATGTGCCAGGTGATAGAAGACTGAGAGCGAGTGACTCAGATTAAATCAATACTGGCCAGAGGAGGGTTCTTTGGCAATGGCTAAGAAGGAGCTGCATGAGTCTGGCCTGCCGTGGGTTGTTCCAACTCTAGTAAAAGCTGTGTCTTGGAGAATGTTGAGCAATAGATGCTGTCTCAGTGAAATTCACGCAGAAACTGCTGACTTGGGAATGGAGTAGGGGTGCCGTCTGGGCTGGAGTTGCTGATTCAAGTTTTATGAGTTAGGAACTGTTATGTTTACACATGCTAGTCAAGACCACATTTGTAAATTGTGTATCTGACGTATGTTTTGCCTCGAGATAAGCCATAGGGTAGTAGTCCAAAGGCATGCTACTGAGAGTAATTACATAATGCTTTTTTTACTAACTGTTTGTAGTTAACATACTGTTACTGTTCTTCATGCATTAAGATTGAGGCAGTTTTTAATTTTCTGCTTTTCTCTTTAGATGCTTTTCTATTAAGATAGATGGCACTTTCACTTCTAGTTAAAACTTGAGGGAATTGGGCAGCTTTAGCCTGCTTTGAAATGAGGTTGGGTTGACTCAGCATTTCATTACATCAGTTCTTTATTGTGGTTATTGCCATTTGATGTTTTTAAAAAAGTTACTGGCCACCATAATTGGAAAAAATAAGCAAATGCAAACTCAGAGAACACTTCATGTGTATTAAACAAACCTGTCTTCAGACACATCAGAGTCAGTGGGTTAGGAGGTATGAATTGTTTACATTCAGTTCAGTGAGATGTTGCGGCAGTTTAAATGCTAACTATGATAATTATATCACTGCCAATCAAAATACCAGCACGAGGGGGGACAATTCTATCATGAAGACCTTGTCTGCTTAGAACAAGGGTGAGTGAAATGTGGCCCGGGGGCCGGATGCGGCCCGCCAGGCCATTCTATCTGGCCTACGCGGCCCCTAAAAAATTTAGAAAATTAATATTTATCTGCCCCTGGTGCCTATCATGCGGCCCTCGATGGCTTGCCAAAATTCAGTAAGCGGCCCTCTGCCCAAAATAATTGCCCGTCCCTGACTTAGAAGCATCCTGTGTAGGTGTTATAAATGGGTTTGAAGGTGGTGTTTGAAGGATGTGTAAGAGGAGAGTTGTAGTACTTTTCCTCTTTTCCCCCTATGTTGGCTTTTGCATGCTATTTTTTTCTCACACAGCTCATGGCCCTCACTTTTTCCTACCTAATGTGTCACTGGATTCACAGAATCTGTTTCCTTGGCTTTGCTATGTAGATATATTTTCAGATCACTTTGATATGGGTGAATTCTTGAAATATGGGTATACTGAAGTGAGGTTCTCTTTAGTTTGTGTGACATGCAGATGGGGTGAAGATTTATTTTAGCTTTCATTTATTGCCATCTTTGACATAAGGATAAATCATCTCTCACTACCTTTATCTTTCCCTGCAGCCTTTCAGGCTGTACTTCTCCAGGGTTATATTTTACCCGCCACTTTCCATTTCCACACTTCTTGGTAAAAGGATGCATCGGCTAAGTTCCTTATTCATTTCTTTAGATATACTTTGAGAATAAATTTTCCCCTGCTCTTCTGATATCCTATCAGTTTTCTGTCTATGAAAGGACTTGGGAACATATGTACTGATGATGCCCTTGGCATGACTGTCACCTGAATTTGGCTAAATTTTCATGTTGATATTGAGAGCTTTCAACACCTGCTCAGAATTACAGAGCATTCTCCAAGTTCCTGGAGAAGAGTCTTCTCCTTGTCATTAATGAGCCTTCATTCTATGGAAATCAGAAACAGTGTATTTGGTAAGCCATATATTTTTAATGCTTCTGTTAAGAATCCAATATTTTTGATGTGCTGTCTGTTAGCTGGCACTGATGGATGTTTTGAAACTAGTGTGATACTAGGTGTGATCTGCCCTGGCTTGTAGAAATATTGCAAGCAACTATTGCTAAGCTTGAAAGGCACTTAACTTGGTTGTGTTTTCAATTCTGTTTTTTGTCTCTTCATAAAATATTTCAAGTGATGTAAAGCCTGGATATAATGGTTTAGGATAATTCTTTTTTGTTCCCACAAACCCAGTTTTAAATGACAGTACCTTTTAGAGAGTGGAATGGTCTAAATTGATTCCATTCATTTATTAGGTTGCCCAGTTCTGAAATACTTCAGAGGTTTCAGAGGTAGGGGTCATGGTAGTTGGCTAGACATGACTTGGGGGACAGAGACACCTGTCATAAATAGGGTTCAGGTTTGCAGCCTGGGGGTGCTCCTGTATCCTTTGCTGCACCTCAGTTTTTCTGAGGTTGTGGTAGTGGCTAAGAGCATTTTCCACAAACTCCTAACTGGTGAGAAGGCTGCAACTTTCTTTTACAGATTTGGGTCTTCTTGTATACTTTTATAACCTCTCTAGGCTGTTGTAATGTGCTGTATGTTGGGGCTGCCATAGAAGACTGCTTGGAAGCTGCAGCTGGTGCAGAATGTGGGAATCCAACTTCTGAAAAGGGTGATCCACCAGAAGCATTTTATTCCAGTGCTCCAAGGTCTGTACTGGCTTCTAGTAGCTTTCTGGGTGCAGTCCAAGGTGAAGGTCTTGACCTATAAAGCCCTATGTGGCTTGGGCTCTATATGCCTATAGAACTGCCCTTAAGTTGCATTGTGATCCCTAAGGTCAGCAAAGAGCAATCCCCTACAAGTTGCATCTATGTTCCATGTTCTTTTGCTGAAAATGTGGGAGGTCATTCTTGGTAATTGCACCTGAACTTTGAAACTCTTTCCCCCTTGAGGCCTTCCAGAGCCTGAGCCACAACATCTTCCAGAAGCTTTGTAAGACCATTTTATTTGGGCAGGCTTGTAGTAGGTGGAGTTAAGTTCTGAGACTATTGCTTGGGTCATTGTTTGTCAAGTTGTGTTATTACTTATTATTTTATTTTAATATGTTACCTGTTTATATCATTTAACTTTTTATTTATAAGTTGCCTGGAGCTTTCTTTCAGGAGGATGGCATATAACCCCTCCAAAAAAACCCTCTGTGGATGAGTGTGCATAGCTTCTTTTAATTGGGCATGGCTTTTTATTTTCCATCTTCTTAAACTTCAGTACTCCCGAACTGGGGCATAAATATATCTTTTTCTACTTGAGAATCCAGAGTTTCATGCATTTGTTCTTTAGGAGATTTGTTAGTGGTGTAAAAAGCTGCTGTGTTTACCCAAACCTAAGATGACTTGGAATTTAAGATGATTCCCCACCAATAATTACATTGCAGAATAATTAGGCTTCAGGAGGGAGCCCGGAGTCAGGGGGTGGGGTTTCCTTCGCTACCAGTCTGTGATCTTCCCCAGCTGCATGCCCCTCTCCAGCCAAACAAGCCATTCTGACTTGGTCAGGCAGCAGCTCGGCGCTGGGGCCAGAGCTGAACTGAGTTTCTGCCTGCCCTGGGTCCTTACTCAAATACAAGATGAGCCCCATACTGACTGGGGAGAAAAAAACCTCATCTTGGATTTGAGTAAATAGTATAGTTCTTCTTGATGTTGGGGTTCTTCCCCTTGCTTGCTGCTGCTAAATTACATTAAAAGACTGATGCAATTCATTAAATATTTTGTTAACTATCTAGGAACCAGTTGCTTTATTTCAGCAAGTATGTGATTTTTTTGAGTAGATATTGAAATAATTTTTGAGATATGAAGGTTCATGTAAAAATGACAGAATATTAAGATATAACATGCCATGTGGAAAAAAAAATGATTATCCTGAATTGGCTTATCACAATTTTTTTTATGGAATTATGTCAGGAAGTCCAGAGCTGTGTAATAGATATCTGCTATCTGTGGGATAACTCTGTTACATTTGAAAGGTATGCCTTTAAATCTTCCTCTTTAGGACTGATCTTTTCAACATCTGAGCAGCTTCAACAATTGCTATTTCTTTTTGTGAAAGAAGCTTTATCTTTGGTCAGAGTTGGCTTTTCTGTATATAAACATGAAGATTTAAAAGCCAGTCGAAGCCAGTCATTCTGTAACTTTTGGAGTACTGTTAACCCTCAATTACTTGCAGAGTTAGCATGTGCCCTTGTCAAGTTTTAATTGGAAAACATGAGAAATATGTGTGGGACTTGAGGTGATGCGTGTGGACCACCTGTGGACTTTCTTACAATGACTTCTCGGAATGCTGTTTTGGAACTAACAAGCAAACTGTTGGAAAGGGGTGCTTTCTTCGTAGTTGCCAGGGCTTATTTCTGTTTTGTGAAAAGCCCAAGGATAAAAAGCTGTACAAATTGAGAAATTTTTAGATATAGAAAAGCTTGTTGAATTTGTTTTTTAATCATTCCTCAGAGCCCTTTGTGGTTGGATTTGTGGTTACGGCCAGGGAGATTGCCTTTACAGGATGAATAGTTTTCCCAATAATTTTTTATAAACTTTCTTACATGACTGTTTTCTAAACATTCAGCCTGGCTGCTGAAGCTGGCCTGTTTTCATGTGTGTGCTCGCCTGTATGACTTGCTCAGATTCTTTAGAATGTAAGTTTTATCCTTTTGGTTACAAAAACAAACTTGGAGTGCTCCTGGAAGGGTCTGCCTGAAGTTGAGTTTTCAGAAACCAAAACATCTCACAAATGTGTAAGTAAAAGAGGTTTAAAAAGTTTCTTTCAGTTATGGTATCTCAAACTGGTTAATTATTTTGCACAACTGGATACTCTCTTCTGTCAAGTGCCTTATTAAGGGGGACTGGATAACACTGAATAATAAAATCTTTGTGGAGAAAGTGAGCCACGTAAATGAACTTTTCTTCACAGGTATATCAGTTTGAATTATGAGGATTTTTAGCAGTAGTGACACACGTGTGAATTCAAAGAGACTTGTACAGCGATCTTACCATTATTCTCTTGGTATCCCATTGTCCCCTAGGCAAGCGCTTTTAACCCCTAGTGATTCTAGCATGCCACCGTACTAAATTTGCAAACACTCCCCTCCATCTTGGCCTGTGTGTGAATGGGAGATCTTTCTCTGGTCTCATAAGCCTCAGAGGCATATAACTGCTTTAACGACAGCCTTCCATCTCCTCCTGTTTTTCTGCAATATCCTTCCACCTTGTTGCATCTTTGTCTGTCCCTTCCAGATTAATTTTTATGTTATCTTCCCATAGTTGTCTTGGTCTACCTCAAAGTCTGATACCCTCAAACTCTGCTTCTAAAATCTGCCTCGCAAATGGCTTCTCATTGTCATGCCTCATGATACGCCCTTCCGTGTCAATTCTTAGCGGTCTTAATTTGCTCAAGTCATCAGGACTTTTGCAAAGGTTCACAAGCTCTTGAATATATCTTCTCTTCCATACTCAATTTCTTGTACTGCACCAAATATTTCTCCTTAGCGTTTTGTTTTCAAACACCTGCAGCCTTTTTCCATTTTCCTTTGTCAGCATCCAGGATTTACATCCATATAAAATGACAGATTGAACAATTGTACTACAAAGCTGGATTTTAAGGTTTCTTGAGGTTTTCCTTGATGCCATTATTGTATCCAGGCTCACCAGACATATATTAGCACTGTAAATTCTTGCCTTCATTTCTTCAGTTATTTAGTTGCCCTAGTGATTTTTTTCCTAACTATTTAAATTACTTTACCTTTTCCACACTGTCATTCCCCATCCTTATCTTCCTGTGAGCTTTGGGAAATGCACACAATTAAATGGAGCTGTAAAATTCATGTTAATATTGTGATTTAATTAAATGTAAAGATTCTTTGACCAAAGCATTGTCTCCACTGGCAAATGAACAGTTTGAGGCAGTATTGAAAACTGATTATAATTGCTTTGAATACCATAAAAGACCCTACTGGCAGAAGAAACACATTGCTTGCTAGAAGACTATAGTTGCAATATTTTATTTGTTGACCTACGAAAGTGACCTATATGAGCTTTTAAAAAAATAAATCCCCAGTGTTCTCTCACATAGTATAGACATAATTTTTAACTTTTGAAAATGAAATTTACAACAGTCAGGGCACTTGGATGTCAGGGATGAGTTGTTTTAAATGGGACCATCATGCCTTAAGATTTTTGGCTTGATTCAATGTTTACAAATTAATAAAATGGTGCTATGTCTCTTTACCAACTTATTTTGTAATTGGCGTTGGCACACCCATCAAAGGTTCCAGAATGCTTCTGTAATGGTATTCAGCTGTTACCAGTGTCTCTGCCGAAGATTTTATTAAAATAAAGTTGACTGAATCACGCACAATTTATCTCTTCTCAACATTCTTTTGGACCACTTCTTTACAGTTTGGCACTAAGCAAAACTGTTTCCAGTAATTACTATATATTTTGCATTATAAATCAACGCTACGTCTAAAGTATATGCCATGTTTTCATGTTCAGTTTTAGGAAAAACAGGTTTTTCCCCCCTGAATGTAAGTTGATAAGTACAGATTAAGTCCTTGAACTGTTGTTGTCCAACAAGAGAAGCATATAACCAGGGAAAGGGCTGAATGTACTAAAAATACTAAAATAAAAACTGCAGTGAGAAAAAAATCTTCTTTGGTAATTTTACCATATTCACAGAAAGGCTGCAAGTTGAGTCATCAAGATTGTTGGGAGTCTTGTAGCAGATTGACCCTGCATGTACGGTGTGTGTGGATGGGTGTGTTTGTGCATGTGTGTAGGTGTATAACACACACACAAAATGGTTATTTTGGAGAGGGGAAAAAAACATTTGATATACAATTGGAAGAATGCGTTATGTCATTCTATACAGAAAAAAACTGCAGATCACATTCTGGTATGAGCTGAGCTGTACCAGAGTACAGGATGATAATGGATCTATTTCTGGAGTTAGACACTACTCAGTTTCTCTTTGGGTGTATTTTTGAATTGTTGGTATAGCACCAGTGCATATCATAATTCTAGAGCTGTTTGGCTAGATGGGTGAAAAATGCACCTTAGGAGATGTGAAAAAGTTATTTGTCTGTGAACCTGAAGAGCTCCACAGATTGTATGTTGCATTTCAGTTGAACATTCTCCTTTATACCTTATACTAGCACACTCTAACTTTTATGCACTTTGCATAGTCTTCAGAGACTGAGTCAAGTGTTGCTGCTTAGACAGAGATATTTCTACATGTGGTTGAAGTTGGCCTCATTGAAGTCAATAACAGTTTTATCATTGACTTCCAGGAGGTCAGGTTTTCATAGATTTCATAGATTTCATAGACATTAGGGCTGGAAGGGACCTCGGAAGATCATCGAGTCCAGCCCCCCGCCCCGTTTTCACTCACTGACCCTAATTTTTTTTTTTAGTTTTACCCATTTAATCTATACTTTTAGAATCCTGTCAGAATTGCCTTTTTATTTATGCCCTTCCAGTAAATGTAGAAAGTTATTGCCCTCCTCCCCAAAAAAGACACCCCCCCCCCCCCCAAGTGATCATTTTGGAAAGGAAATCAGCAAAAAAAAAAAAAAATCTTGTAGAATTCTAGTAGTCCAGTCATATATATAATAAGTCTGCATTTTTAGGGGACCTTTTTATGACTGGAAATCATTTTTGAGTTGCTTAGGATGAAATGTAGCCTGAAGGTCACTTTTCTAATTTAGGTGTTTGATCACCATTTTTAAAAATGAGAGTCATGACTAAAGAGATGAATAAATATTGATATCTCGATGCCTATTAGGCCATTTTTTGATTTTCTAAGCCACTTTAAATAAGTATTACAATAACCTACAAACTTCCTTTCTCTTTTGATGAGTAATGACCCATTATTTGGGAGCTATCCTTTAAATGCAAAAACTATCAGTATTGATCACTTTTTTGGCAGCACAATAAGAGTACTTGTTTCCAGTGGAAAGTTTTACCATTTATTTCTTCAAAGTTCCATTTAATATTATTAATAACAAAAGTACAAATGATTATGGAACACATTTAAGTAAAATAAAACACTTCAACTCAAATTGGAAGTCAATTCTGTGACATGGCATACACTGGATATTCTTAATCTAGGTATTCTTCTTTTGTATCATCTTTTTCAGATGACTCTAGTAGCTTTAATTGGCTCATCTGAAAGCCCATTTTCATTGTTTAGTGGTAAGTTCATTCCATCTGGCAATCTACTTTTAGTATGTGTCACAGCTTCTAACACATCCAGCATTGACATCCACCCACAATTTGTTGGATAAAGAGTTTGTGCATGTTGTGAATTTCTCCATTCATAGACTTGCAAGTGAGCTTGGAGGCAGTACTGTTTGAAAGAGTCATGGTCCAGAGGAAGTTTTGCAGAATCGTAGCGTGCCATTTGCCACCATTTATGTGCACAAGCAGTGGACAAACTGTTGCTTACAGGGTCATTGTAAAGTATTTTGACAGCAAATAAAGCCAGTTTATTGAAAAGATCTTCAGTTAGCTTTATGCACATAAGATTTTTTGATTATAAGATTCACTTCATAAATGCCACTTTACCACAACTAGAGAAACCTCCCACTGTGTGTACTCCAGTGAATCCACAAACCCCAAGAGCAGCAGACGCTGTTATGTAAACAGCGAAGTAAACAGCAAAGTAAACAGCTGTAGTAGTATGATGGTGTGTCTCCTGGTTTCTTCTTGTACATGTACATATCTTGCTCAGTCACGTGACTGATGTAGGAAGCAACATTTGAGCTGCATGGAAGAGCACCCTTGTGTCAGTCTCACATGGAGATTTCAATACAAAGTGCACATCATTGTTCTCTGGATTTTAAATCATAGCAGACAAGATTCATTGTGAAGTATAGGCCACAGCAGTGGAAGTAAGAATGACATTCATTCAAGAGGAAATGTTGTAGTCTCATTTTGTTAAAACGCTTTGATAGAAATGAATGCCAGGATGCTCCAGTAGGTATTTATTTGCTGGTCAGAAACAGGGTAGATGTTGGGAACAACAATGACTTTGAGTGATGCTGCTGCTCATTCTGTTTTGTACTAGTCTTCAACAGTTCTTCATCATAAACACCATTAATGAAGTGAAATGCCACTGCTTGTCGGTGTCGGCTAGTGACATACTTGAAGAGACTAAGGGCATATTCAGACCATGTCTAGCTTGGTGGTACTTCATTAAATATAATTCCAACATCTATTAATGCATGATAATGTGATGGTGGTGAGATCAATTGGAGATTCATCAATGTTATGAACTTTGATTTGAAAGGTTTGTGTAAGATGCCATCTGCTAAGAAGAGCAAAAGGCTCACAGAAGTAATTCTGCATTGCCTGATTTCTTCTAAAGTCATGGTAGTCTCTTCTGTTGGTGAGAGGGTCAATGGTTTGTTTCATTGCAGTATGGTCAACTGTTTTCCTACACTCTTGCTTGCTCTTATTTGCAGTTGTCTTTGTTGCAAAGGTCTTGCTTTTCCTTGTGGTAATAGTGTCATGTATTGACTTAACTTCAGAAGAAAGTCTCTCCAGAATGTTTCCACCATCACATTAACCTCAGCATGGGATGGGTGGAGACTCTTCCTTACCTCTTCTGTTGCTGGCTCTCCGGAGCAAAGGGAATGAAGAGTTGGTTGATTCAGATCCCTTTGGTCCGCATCCCATTTTTTCACAGCTCTCTTTACAACATCAGCAAATTTTCAGTGGAAGACCAAACTCCTGATAAGGACACCTGTTATGTGCACAAAGGTTTGTTAGACCTTCAGCCTCACCAGGGGTCTGTAGGATTTGGGACAACAAAAGGGTTAATTCCCCTGGACATCGGCTTGCAGCCTGGCCCCATCCAGAGGTATACCACTATCAGTGAAAACTTAACACTAAGGCAAAGGTTAACAAGAATATATTATCAAGGTAAGGATAAAAAAAATAGAGCAATAATAAATCCAAATTACAACAATGAACCAGTCAATAGAGAGTTAAGAGAATATTATATACTATAATAGATATAAGAAAGAATCAATGCAGGCCTGTCACCAGGGGTGACTGGCAAGATCATTCTGAAGCTGACAGGCTTGTCAGCCTGTCACAGAGTGCCTGTTCCATAGAGGATTTCTATCTTTTCCTCACTTGCAGTGAGTACTCAATACCTCCAAAGGGATGGGTGATACTTTACCGTCAAAAGGTATGCAGGTGAATACAGGTGAGTAGAGGATGGTTCTGTCTATGAGTGTATCCTTCCTTGTCTATGAGTGTATCCTTCACGAATGGATGGAGTTCAGTTACACACTCCACTCAAGCAACTCTCCTGCTAATCGCACATGAGCAGGTGTCACACCACACTCTCATCAAGTGACTCAGTTTCTCACAAGCTTTCAGTCCCAATTGGATGCAACACGCACTGACACTAACTCAGTCACTCTCCCAGGCAAGCACCCAGCCACCACACAGACTCACGGTGCACACAGACTCAATCACTTCCTCAGTAGCTCTCCAACCTGACAGGTTTTATAGTATCCACCTCACGTCACCTGTCAATCATATGCCAGAACCAGTTATTAGACAGACCCTTCCATCATTCATCTGTCCATCACATTACTGACCAATCTGTTGGGTTGTTACCTCAGGTAAGTATTTCATGCCACACTTTACATTGGAAACATGTTCCCTTAGTAGTCAACTTATAAAATACAGGCTGATTGCGCATGCTTGTCAGTCCTATGTAGGTCAACGGAACCATAAGTTCAAGAGTTCACTCTTCTCCATCTGGGATACTGCAGCTGGGGTTAACAGAGTCCATCTCCATTCTTGACGGACTCAGTTCTGGATGGTGATACAAGGGTTGCTTGAAATGAGCCACCTGTTTTACTTGTTTCCTTAACCACATAATAACTGGTTTACTGAGTATGTTGGTTGCAACCATGGGTAGATTCTTGGTAAATCCAGTCCAGCCCCTACTTCTTCTGTTCTTGGATTCTTTGTTCATGGTCATTTCAATGACATAGTGTGCAGGCAGTTTGCTGTCTTTCTAGTCAATGAAAATGAAAACATTATAGACATGGGCACCATTTCATCTTCTCTCAATGTTGTCATTTGCCAGTAATACATGGACAGGTATGTTAGATAGTTGACATTTCCATTAGCTGCTAACAGTGGAAGCATTCTATGGCAAGTCAGTAAGTACTCTTCGAAATTCATTCCACTCCTCAGACAATGGTAATGTTGAAAGAGGATTTCAACATCAGTGATATAAGAAGGAAAATACTTAGCCATATCTGATTCACAACTGTGCACTTCAAACATTGAATGTACCAATTAGAAAAGTGACCCCCAGGCTAAATTTCTGTCTTAGCATCTCAGTTATGAATTTCAAAATTAAAAAAGGTCCCTCAGAAAAAATGCATGGGCTTTATGTGTGTGACTGGATTATAGGTCTGTTTCATCTGAGGCTCGTAACATCTATCACAAGTGGGTGTCATGTTCATATCTCATAATGAATTCCTCAAACCATACTTCAATCAGTTTCATTTGTTTTATAGAGCATTTCCCTGAGCTGGAAACAGTGATGAAGACTTAAAGGAGATACTTTTAGTCTATTTTGAATCACACATGTTAGTCCTTCCTGTTTGTTGAGCTGGAAGAAAGAATGGCCTTTTAAGCGGATTATATGTTTGTTCAGTAAATGTAAATTGAATCTTTCGTTGGTGGTACACGGAGTTTATTGGATGCTGACCCCCCGCCATTTAAATTGACTTTTGGTTAAATTCCACCATGTGCTGTGCTGCTTACTCATGTTGGCTAATAACTATAAATGTTGTAGATTTCAGTACAGCCTGTTTGCAAGTCTTTCTTTGTTTCCATTCCTCTAAGGAACTTTACAGTTTTTAGAACCTGCCCTCTCTTTTTTTTTCTTGTTCTCTCTTCCTGTTCTGTCTTTATTTCTTTCCTTCAGTCAGGGGTTTGGCTTGGTAGAAGCAGTGAAAAGGGGGAACCTACCTGTATTTCTAAATGCTTGCTGTTATCACAACAGGATTTTAAGTTTTGGATGCTGCATTGATCTGGCTAAGTGGTAACAGAAGAAAGCAGAAGCAATCTAGTTTTACATTTTTACTTGAAACATTTTACATAAATTGGCAAAATTATAAGTCACTGAAAGCAGGGTATTTAACAGAGTTGTCAGTTAACCTTATAAAAATATATGTAGTGCTAATAGATTGTTCAGTCAAATATTTTTCTTTAAAAAGAATTTTAGCATTTCATGTAGTGTTCTATAGACAGCATGTTGTAAAGTTGTCCTTTTTATTTTCACTGTTGAAAAAGCACACCCTCTGATGGCTTTACCAGAGTAAAAGGCCAGATCCAGTGGCAAGCAGCCAGTACAGTTGTCCAGGCCCCAGCCATGGTGAGCCTCACCAAGCCAGGGTAGTTTTAAGTCATCCAGTCTGCAGATGTGGACACTGGTAGCATAACTTCGAGTGGGCAAGTGGAGCACCAGCCCTAGGTGCCCACTTAAAGAGCACCAGAATGGCAGCTTCCCCTGGAAGTTGGTGCTGCAGCAGCCACCCTCCTCCCAGCAAACAGAGGGTTTTGCCTAAGGTTCAAAATTAGTGGGCCCCTCTATTCTCCTATCTAACACCATCTCTAGATCTTAGTAATGTACAACTAACTATGTTCACTGTACAGTTTCATGTCTTATAACTGAAAATTCCTTCTTGGGGTACATGACTGCTGAAAAGCTCTGGACCTGCCATAGTACTTATTGGATTTGTGTATTGTTGGTTGTTGGGTTATTCTATTTGTTCTTTTTCCCTTCCAGTGTTTCTGTTGTAATTCGATGTGCAAAATGTCATGCTTTATCACGTGTAAAACAGCTTTCATCCAAGTTGGTTGTCACAATGTTTATCTGTAGATTTCTTATAAGAGAGGTATGCATGTTTGTGGGGGGGGGTTTTAGGTTTAAGTAATAATAAAAAGTGCTGTTCAAAAAGGTTTAGGTTTCTGACAGTTGTTGCTTGATTTTTTTAATTGTATACAATATTAATATATAAATAATAGATTACCTGAGGCAGCCAGTAAAAGAATCAAAATAGACACGTTTGTTTCCCAACTTTTCCTAATTTTCTTTTCCCAAATAAATGGCTTTTGTAGCATGCCCAAGAGGAGGTCCTCAAATTCAAATAATTATGGAACAGTAATGCAATCCCAGATGATATCTTTCAGTGTGCAAACATAAACTGTACATACATGGAAAGTGTACCAAGAACAGAATTCAATGACAATACACTTCACTGAAAATAAGTCCATGGCAAGTTTAAATTGATAAAATCAAGTCAGATCTACATTAATGTGACTATTTTATTTTTTGTTGTTGTGCCTTGTTTTTTGTATAACAAAAATAATATTTTGGTAGCTTCCAAAGGTATAGATTTCAGAAACATACATGATGCAGTAATTTTGAATGATTTTTCATGTCTAATGTTTTGTTTTCCTTCTGTTTTTTGTGTCTTGCATTAGTAACTGAAGTCTATGTACCTCAAAATGTCTCTTCTGATGTTCTGCTGGAGCATTCTTTACCTTCTGCTTGCCTTGTTCCTTCTGAATCCTTCATTTTATCAAGTGATAATGTAGTGACAGCTGTTCAAACAGGCAACAGCATTTTAAATCCAGCTGTTATTAAAGAACAGGTAAAAACAATCTGTTTTTTTTATTACAGGAAATTAATGTATTTAATTAGTCTCTTGGCATTGTATTTTTTCTTAGCAAATTAGAGATTGTTTTGTTTTTCCTAAAGGACAAAATTTGACCATTGAGTGTATTTGAAGGGTATATTTTAAAAATAAATGTATCAGTTACCCATCTAAATATTAAATATGAAATGAAGTACCTTCTGAATTATTTGAAATGGCAGAAGATATATTTTAAAATGTTTATCAACCTAAATATTTTCAGTGTATCAGTATTTTCTTAGAGAGAGGATTTATTTTTATGTTAATTGTTATTCATTGCCATACTTTTTTGTGGCTCTCAATAAAAATAAGTTCATTAGGATGTGTAGTACATTTAAAAAAAAGTGTAAAAATGTTTAAAAAAATTTAAAAAATTGTTCAATGGGGTAATAAGGCTGAAATACAGGAGATCTTAGTAGTAATGTTCCTTAGGGGAAAAAATTGCTGGTAAAGCTACCAAAGACTTAAGAAATAGACCCTTTTATGAATGTCATATTGTCATGGCGGGGTCCTTTCAGAGGGCCGTGATCTCCTCGAGGTCCCTCGCTCTGTGTCAGGCTGGCCCAAGGCACCCTCTAATTCTCGCCCACCACGTCTTGTTGGAAAATGTAATAGGGAGGCTGCCTATGACTCCCTGGGCATGGCTACTTGGGACCTCTGTCCCCGCGGTTCTTCCGGACCCCCTGGGGGTCTCCCGATATGGTGGGTGTTCCCCGGACACCCTAGCCTTATGGGCTATGCGTGGCTCCTACCAGCCCCTAATACCACGCCCCAAGCCTTGCAGATGTAATAGACGTTGTTAGGTCTGTATGCCCGCTTCCTGGGCCTCCTCTATGATCTAGCCCACTCTGGGCTTTCTTTCGTACCCAGCCTCTCACTGGGCCTCCCCTGATGGTGCGGTCCCGCTCAGGGACTCCCTAGCAGGCCCCAGCTCTTCCGGCCAACCGCACGGGTACCCTCTCTGACCCCGGCTCACCACGCTGCTACTCCCTGTCTTCTCGGGGCAACCACAGCGCCCTGCCTTGGTCTGAGGGGTGTTGCCGCACTAGCCTGTGGCCGGGCTCACTATGCCCGTCTCGGGCTCCTCACTATCGCCCCTCTCTAGGGCTGCTCAGTATCGCCCCTCTCTAGGGCTGCTCAGTATGGCGCTCCCCCTCTTTGGGGCTCGCTGTGCCCCCACGGGGCTTCTCAATAATACAATGTGGCGCTCCCCCTCTTTGGGGCTCGCCGTGCCCCTACGGGGCTTCTCAATGAAATCGCCCCTCGCTCTGGGGCTGGGGTCTATGTACCCCATATGCAATCTGGGGTCTATGTCCCCCCGTCTGCAACCTACTGGTTGCTCCCGCGACCCATTGGCCGCGCTCCTCGCCGCCAGTTGCTCCCGCACTGGCGTGTAAGCTGCGCCTTCACTGGCGCTGTGAAAATAATGCGCCCTCTTGGCGCTAGACTGCTCCCTCACTGGCGCTAGAGCACCCCACACTCTCTGGGGTCCCCTATATGAGGCCTCCTCCAACCCCTACAGCCTCACCCAAGCCTCCGGGTGTAATATCACAACGTCAAAGCAAAACCACAAGCCCCTAGGCTGTAACACAACTGCAAGCTCAAGCCGTCTGGCTGTAACTCAAACCCGAAGCCCTATGGCCATAACAACATTGCTCCATATGACCATGGTACTTGCTGCTAGGCTCCTTTCCACGTCCTCACTCCCAAAGCTCCTGCCTCCCAGGCTGCTGGCAGAGAACTGCTAGCCTGGCTTCAGCCCTGGGCTTCATAAGGGCCAGGCCCTGCCCCCTACAGGCAGCTGGCTCTGCTTAGTTGCTCTGGCAACCCGCAGCTGTGCTCAATTGGCTCTGCCAGGGCTCTCTCCCTGGCAGTTTCTCCTCTCTAGGAGCAGGCACCGGGGTGCCCTGCAACACATATCTACCAGCTTTGGGATTAGACAGTTTCTGATATGTTCTTAAAATGCTAACAATTACTGTCTCCTGTCCACATGTGTTCTGTTTGTTCTGTGTCATTTGAAGCTTTGGGCTATCTTGTAAATACCTTTGCTCATAATTAATAGTATGTTGCTCCATTAGCTTCCATGAGGTTATTCATGGTTCAGTTAATTAGGTGCTGCCAGTCTGGCTGTTGGTCAAATCATGTTCTAATGGTTTTTCAGAAGCATTTTTTTTGTGGCAGTGTTTTGGAGACTACTTTGTTTAACCAACATATAATGTACAGGTTGATATTTAAAGACTAATGCTAGAAATATAAGTTCTCCTTTAAATGGCTACTGCATATTTACACACAGGATGTACCAGTTGGTGATGCTTCAACAGTAGAACCACAGCCAGTACTGACCACTGAAATGATCAAATGCTTCTTCCTATCTCTCCCTTTACATTCAGTTGTAAGGCTGTAAAAGGGGCTGGGGGGAGGAAGAATGTGACAGAGCACTCTAGCCACCTCAGTTCTTTCCAGATTTCAGCAACCAAGGATTTGGAACTGATCTGACCCTTTGCCTGGGTCACTTTTTAGACTAAGAGGTGGTGTCTCTTTCATACTTTGCTTTACATTAATTTAGAATTGTACATAGTGAAAATTTTAAATAAGTTTTTAGTAGTTTGGGAATGTTGTATAACAATATATTTACAATATTACTACAGCTTTTAGAAAAAGAAAATATAAGAAGTCAGCTAAACTGAGCTAGTGTAAATACTCAATAGTGATCATTGCTAGTGCTGGTTGTATAGAGAATTTTTGTGGATTGTGGGCACCTGCTCATAGACCTATTTGTAAACAAACTTTATACAAATTTTGTAAGTCTTGTTTAAGGGCCAGAAAGAAGAGTTGCTCAATCTTAGATGAATTCCTCATGAGTGAGAATAGGAAGAGGCCACTTGCTGGAGAAACAAAGGTTATTTACTTGTAACCAAGAGTTTGATATAGACTTTGCATATTCATATTCCTGAGGGAACTCATTGGACGGACACACCATGAGTACTTCAGTGGGCTCTTCTAGCTAAGGTTCCACTACCGTAGCTCTGCATCACTTGGGTGGGAATTGCAGAGTCCAACTTCAAGGTCTTTTGATTGCAAGCAACTGCTTTAATTTTCAAAGGTCTTAATTTAAATAACTTCAAAATATCTGTTGTTTATTATTTGACACCAAACAGTGTACTTTTATTTCTCTAGGTTAGGTTATCAACTGGTTCTTCCTTGGATATCCCAATTCCCTCTTTGAGTTTACCTGGTGAAAAGTCTTTAGTAATATCAACCATCTCTGTAGATGATGAACAGCGGAAGGGGTCAAATGGATCAAAGAGCTGCCTTCAACAAACAGTTGCAAGCCTAGAGACTAAACTCAAAGTTGCTGAAGAAGAAAAATGCAGAATTAAAAAGGTATGACTTCTAGAGCAGGCAGTGGCACCCAATTTGAGCAGCTAATGCTTTCCTTTATTGTATCCTGTTTCAGTTATAACATTGACAAATTTCAGTTGTTCAGGCTAAGATTTCTTTATAAAGACGGTGTCTTTCTTTGGATGAATTTTCATTGTAGGCCTTGCCAGAGAGGGCTCAGCCTATTCTAAAAGTGAGGTTAGGGAAAAGTATATGACCTTTTTAACATGTTTAACATTTTTACACTCATTGTCCATACAAATTTTAACACTATCAAACTCTAGAGGAAAGGGGAGAGGTGCCCTTGCTGTCCCTGTCAATCTCATGTTCTGTACATGTTCATTAAAGCCTTGCAGTTGAGTTCTTATGATTCTGTCTGCATTCAACATGCTACAGCTCTGAGATGAGCAGGACATTTTGCCACAAAATGCTTCTCTCATCTACTGAGGGCTACTATGATGCTGGAATTGAGTGGAGTAACTGTATTTCCAGTGCTTCATTCGCCTAACATCCATCTACTAAATAAATATCAGGGTAGCATGGAGGAGAAAGAGGAATTGGCTAGATTAAAAGGCAGAAGGCTTGAGATGTGAGGGCAGGCTAGGGACAGGATGGGGACCGATAGGAGCTGTTAAAGGAGATAAGCTACAAGTGGAGGAGAAATACAATACATATGTATTGAAGGAGAGACACTATGCAACAGGGACAGGGGGTAGGCTTCAGAGAAAGCAGGAGGGCAGAAAGGCAGAAGGGTCTGTAATCTTTTCTGCCCAGTTGAATTTAAGGTTTTGAGTCGGTTTCTTTCTATATAACAAGTAATCATAAAACTCACTGCCTGTACTGCCTGTCTCATTCCCTTGTATTGGTTTACATGGGAGACATCAGTCTGCTGTTGTCATCAATTGCTCTGTCAGTACAAAGAGGAACTGCTGAAGCTATGGCCCCCTCTAGATGTTCAGGTAAAGGCAGTATTGGATTTGATATGGGATCCACACAATCATGCCTCCTGCTGTGCCATATGTGCATGGCAGGAGGTATGATTGATGGATCCAGCATCAGATCCAGTCATGCTTTATTGTCAGTACAGGGGGAGCTCATGTGCTGCTGTGACTGCAAGCCCTGCAGCTGATGAGGTTCGCAGCCCCAGCAGCGTCTCCTGTGGGTATAGGACACCACAGGGGAGCACCTGGACACATATTCAGTTAATGACATGATAAGAACAAGCCACAAAGTTATTGCACTCTTTTGTGGAATAACTTTGTGGCTTATTCCTTGTTCTATCACGTGATTAATTGGTTGAACATGCTGCTGGAACACAGCTTAAGACATGATTAACTAGTTAATCATGTCTTAAGTCTACCATGTAGATGGGACCTTAGGTTCTAAGGGTGCCTAGACATGTGCTCTGGGGTGGAAGAGGGTGGGGAGGAGGGGAGACATTTTAATTAGAGTGGCTCTTGGGAGCTACTCTAATTCAACAAGCTTTAGTTAAAGTGCCCCCACTACCATTTTGAAGTGTGGGACACTGAAGGCATGAGACACTGCAGCATGCATATTACGTGCTGCATCACGGATTAATTGAGCGTGCTCCAACGTGTTCTAATCAGGACATGGTGGAGCACGTGTATAGGCACCCTAGGTTTTTAGCCCTAATGCTGAAGCATATGGAGTTCCTTATGGCTCTACATGATGGAATTTCTGGGTTTTAATTTTTTTTTCAAAAACTTAGAAGATTTAAAATTCTTTTCACTTTATAATTTAAAATAGTAAAACCAGACATTAAAAATAAGGTAGTATTGGAATTAGTTTCTTGCGATCTTCAGACTGAGCAACCTAAATTGAAGAATACAGTTGACAGCTCAGGCCTTACTCCATCTCCATCTGCAAAATAAGAATAATAATACTAACTTGCCTGATATCACACAGATATCCTGTAAGATGGCTCTGACTTGGTTGGGGAATGGCTTGAGCTCAGTAAGTTCTTAGGATATAGGCAGCTGCTTTGGATCCTCTGAGGATGCATGCCTGTTGAGGCAGAAAGTAGAAGTTACTATAGACAGTGAGAAGGGCACTTGTTTTTTGTCCATTTTAGAAAAATGCTCAATGGTGAATGAGCACTCTAGAAAAATCTAGATAGGTAGTCAGTGCTGATACATAGTCTGTATTTGCAAGAAGCATCCAGAAAGAGTATCTTGAGAGGTCAAACAGGTTCCTGAAATTTCCAGAGGACTGCACACTTGCACTTCTAAAAGCATGTAACATATTTGGTTTTATCTTTGAATGTTAGGAGTTAGAAGATTTGATGGAAAAACACAGTGTCCTAGAAATGAGTTTCCTGAAAGATAAAGAAGATATATTCATCTCGTACCAAGATCATTACAAAGAGCTCCAGGTAATTCTGCTTCTTTCTCATATTTAATACCTAGCACGTACACTACCTTGTAGTTTTGATCAATAGGCCTGACAGGAAGTAGAGGTGCACTGATGGATTGGCCCAGTAATGGATTGGCACCAATGTAAAGAAAATTGGCCGTGTTGGAAATCGGTCTGATGTGGCTGATAATTTGGCTGATAAAGGCCCGTGCATGCACATAACCACAGTGTAGCACATAGGCAGCAAGGAGGACAGCTTGGCAGTGTGGAGAACTCCATGCAGATGGTAAGTCTGTCATCGTGGAAGGGGAGGGGGGAGGAAAGGAGTGTGTGGGGGGGGCTGATCAAGGCCCCTGCAGTAAGGAAGGGAATGGGGCTGGGACAGGGGCTGGGACAGGAGCGGGACAGAGCCACGGCTGGGGGGTGTGGGGATGGGGAGCGGTTCCAGCTGCTGCACACACCCCAAGAGGACATGGTGGGGCATGCCCATGGATCTGCATGGGGTGTAGGTGGGGTAGGCTGCAGCTGCAGGCTGGGGCTGGGGCCATGCCGGGCTCTTTCCAGCGCAAGTGGGGGGATGTAGGGCCATGGCTGTGCTCAGGGTGGGAAGTGGCGGCACTGGGAGGGGGGGCTTAATTTTGGGGTTGCTGCAGGCCCCCACCTGTAACCCCTCTCCCAGTGCCACTGCTGCCCACCCCAAGCACAGCCCGGCCCAGCCCCCACTGAGAAGAGTCTGGTACTGCCCTGGCTCCAGCCCATTCTGCCCTGCTCCGCCCCGCACGCAGATCTGGGGACACATGCCCCCTCTGTGCCCTTCTGGGGTGCATGCAGTGGTGGGAGCCAGCCTGCTCTCCCCATGCCCCCCAGATTAGCCGTGGCTCTATCTCACACCCCACTCCACTGCACCCCACCCCGGCTGGGCAGTCCCTGCCCCAGCCCCATTCCTTTCCTCACTGCAGGGGCCTTGATTTGCCCCGCCACACCTCTTCCCTCCCTCCCTCCTCCCCTTCCACCACAACAGACTTACCAGCTGGATGCAGCTCTTCAAGCTGGCAGGCTGCATATCGAAAATTGGATCAGTATTGGCTGATATACCTCCTTAAAAATCAGCTATCAGTATCAACCCCCAAAATCTCTATTGTTGCACCCTAACAAGAAGCCTTTGAAGCCAGTAAGAGAATTTAAATTCATTTTAGTAGTCTTTAGATCAGGCTCTATATTCTACACTAGCCAACTGCCCGTCAAGAATGACCGGGTGGGAGGAAGGGAGCGGGCGGGGATGGAGTCCCATGACCACCCCCCTCCCCATCTGGGCCCGCTTCTCCCTTCCCTCCTCCTGCTTGGGGTCTGGGCCCGATGTGGAGAGCGGCGGGGGGAGGGGAGAAGCAGGCCCAGGCCCAATGTGGGGGAGGACTGGGACCAAGGGCGGGGAGAAGCTGGGCCTCTGCAGTGGGGGGGGGGGAGCAGCGGGTCCAAGCTGACCCAGTGGTGACAGGATGGGAGAAGCAGGTTTGGGACTGACGTGGTGGAGGGGCGGTGGGGCAGGAGTAGGCCCAGGCCTGAGGCGGGGAGGAGGCCTGCTCCTCCCCTCCCCTAGCTGCTGCTGTGTCAGGCTGCATTGGGCTGGGCCTGCTGCTCCCCCCCCATCACAGCGGGCCCCCCCGTCCCCTCCACCCCCCCAGTGTCAGGCCCATTCTCCCCCCATGTCAGGCCTGGGCCCACTCCTCCCCTTCCCCCACGACCACAACTGTGGCGTGCTTGCTCCTTCCCCTCCTGTGTCAGGCCCACCGCCACCGGATCGGCCCTGCAGGTGGCAATGACAAAAGGGGGAAGGGGCAGGTCAAGGCCAGCGCTGGCGGCCTCTCCACCACATGACATCCAGACTGCTTTCTCCCCCACGCTGCTGCTGCCATCACCTTCAAGGAGCATGGGTGGGTGGAGGAGCGAGTTCGCAACCCCCCATCATTGCCACCTGCAGGGAGCAGGGTAGTGTCCTGTCCGCTCTATTGCCATTACCTCCAGGGAGCTGGCCTCACCCCCTCCACTCCGTCCCTGTGTCCACGCCATCATGGTAGCGTGCTGTTACCTGTCTGAATGCTTCTTCACACTCTGATAGGCTGTTTGCCAGTCAATCAGAGCGCAAATAAAGCGTGACAGACAGACAGACAGACAGATTAAGGTTTTTATAACATTAGAATTGGTAGAATAATGGACGTAACAATCGTGAATTAACATACATGATTTGCTGTGCATTAAAGTAAAATTTTCTTACATGAGCCACCTGACAGAAAAGATTAGTGGAAAATTATATTCCATAGAGAATATATTAAGTGTATGATTTCACATGTTATACAGTGACTCTGATTAGTCTTTTAAATTGTTATCGGATTGGAATGGAGTTGAATAACTGCAGAGTAAGAGCATTGTAAAATACACGTTTCATAAAAAGAAAAGTAATTGTGTGGTGTTGAACAACAGCATAAAAACACTTCCGTCTCAAGTCTTTGTATCAGATGCTCAAAGCCCTTCATAAATTAAAGAAACTTTATTTTTTATTTAAATAAACTCTTCAGTCTGTGCCCCTGAAATGCACAAATAAAAATAATAGTAACATCTCAATGCTGCTTAGTTGGGACCCAGTGGGCACATCTACATGTGCCCGGGACTTCACATGTAGTACTGCGCAGTCCCGGTGGCGCATGGTTATTTTAGATGCTATTTTGCCATAGTGACGAGCTACACCGATGTAGCATCGGCATCGCAGTTTGTGCCTAGTGACGCTGTCGCCATAGCAATGATCTACATCACTGTATCTCATCATTACAGCAATGTAGCATCTTGTGTAGACGCAGCCAGTTAGCTTTGTTTTTGTTGTTCTTGGTAACTGTAAAGGGCTACCACATTGCTTCTTCATATATTTAAAGGTTGCTAAAATAAAATACGTCCTGTATCAGGTAGCAATTAATTCTTGACTGCTGTCTTTCTAGTTTCACAGTAATTATATTTTTCCCTACATACATAGATAATCATTCTGCTTCTGATGAGGGCTATTTTCATAAGAGATACTTGGTTAATATGGATCAGTTTGCTAACACATTTTTAAAATGAATTTTGCTTAAAATCCTTTCTGATGTACAAGTCAATATTATGCATTGCCTGTAATGTTGTTAACCATATTGTTTGTTCAGCCAGACATTAGAAGTATTAGGCTTAATTAAATGATAGCTTTACTTGGCTCACTACATATTAATCAAATACATAGTAAGTGTTTAACTAAAAGATAAACTGCCGTGACTGACATGTATTGAAGTGTCTGTCCTCCTTGAGCGTGTTAGACGTCTACGGTCTTCAAGAATGCCAAATTAAAGGGTCATAGCCTTTAGTTTGCTTTGAAGAAAGGCTCTTGTACTTCCTCTTGTTGTCTTCAGGGTATAGTCTGAATCAAATCAGAAGAAAAATGAGTCATTCTTCTAGGAGCTGACAGTTAAAATAACTTTTATGTAACTTGAATATTGGACTCCTCCTGTTAGTACAGCTTTTCATGCCAATTCCTTTTGTCTTCCTTTTTGGCTTCTGTAGCACTAAGGTCAACACCTGTGGCCACACACTGAGTAAACTTGGCAACTATGGAGTACAGATGTCCAACTTGCTAACAATTCTTTTTCCAGCAGAAACAGCTGGTTATTAGACTGTTGTCTTGGATGGCTTAAGAGTAGACTGCGTTGAAGACTGGAATGGTCTTGAGAACTCTCAGGATAAGTCTTTAAATGATTTGATCCTGTCTTTCATAGCACTAGCTCACATTTATTTGCCTTCTCTTATAAGAAGTTAGTTTGTGAAGTATTGTGTTCAAATATTAGAACAAATACAGTATGATACAAATACTTCATCCAATTCTTGTCCAGGATTATGCATGTGAAAACACAGTTTCAGATGATTTAATATTTGTTTGCTAAATGTAATTATGGTATTGAAATTGACCACCCATATGTGGTTGTGTAGGTTCTGTTCATCCTAGGGAATACAGTTATTCCCAGTTTTTTATGTGTTCTTTATAGGGTAAAAGAGTTTATTCAGCCCGTGTCATATAAAGATTTGTGAAGTGGAGTGGAATACTATGAATGGAAAAAAGAGGTTTTTCTAGTTTGGAAGTAGCTACAGATTCAAAATGCAGACCAAATCTTAAAGCAGTGTACAGTTACAGGTGTGTGTGTGTTTTGTACAGTTCAGACAAGTAGATTTTTCATTTACTGGCAGAAGCTAACTGTACTCAGATCTGAAAATGGATTTGGGCAAGTTATTATTGTCCAATCTCTGAGGTTCTCTGGCTTTTCAGGTTGTATCTGGGAGAAAATACATTCAAGGGTCTGACTCTGGGAACTGTGACGACTTTTGTAGAAGGACCAGCCAGAATGCATGGAAAAGGGAATCAAAACAAAATAGCTCAAAAAGGGAGTTACTCGTTTTATTAGGTGGGGGAATTGAGGAAGCAGACAGAGCAATCGGGAATGAGGTATGTTCAAGGCAAAGCTAAAGGAGAATTGTTGATTTGAAAAGGGGGTATGGTGAATTGGCTGGAGAAAAGGATTTAAAGGGTTCAGATAAATTTTAGATAAGCATCCAAATATTTTAGAATATTTCCTTTTGTGGATACCTTCTTGCCCTCAGTGAAATCATAACAAAACTTCAGAGTCTAGGATTTTGCCTTTAGGTTCCAACTAGATGAGTAACTTATCCCTTGAAGGTTACCTTGAAACTCCTGTCTCAACCTCAGTGACACAGCACAAAAAACAGAGTGCATT
Source organism: Alligator mississippiensis (assembly GCF_030867095.1). NCBI lineage: Eukaryota > Metazoa > Chordata > Crocodylia > Alligatoridae > Alligator > Alligator mississippiensis. Next base: position 139,187,624 of record NC_081827.1, read on the forward strand.
GGTCTCTCTGACTTTTTAGAGATGTTAGTTGTTTCCCCAGAGTGTGAGTAGTTACTGAAATATTATGGAAAACTAAAGAAGAAAGAAACCCTTAGGAAACATTATGGGCTGGTCTGCCTTCCTGCTGGTTGTGTGACACTTCCATACCATCATATGCAGTGGTCTCTGTAGCATCTAACATCCCAGCTTTTCACACAAGTAATTTCTGCCAGTAAGAGAATACACCTACTTGTCCGAACAATGCATAGCTATTGCTGCACCTGAGGTTGAGGGATCATCCAATGGCCACTTAAAATCATAGAAAAGTAGAGCTGGAAGAGACCTTCAGAGGTCATGTAGTCCAATCCCTTGCTAGAAGAAGGATCATCCCTACCTAAACTGTCCTATACAAATCCACTCTCTAAGCTATTAGTAAAATTACACAATCAACCCGTACCACAAGTCATGGTACGCTAACCTGGCGCAGGTAAAGCAGGGGGACAATGGTGGCCAATGTCCTGCTGCTGCATGGCTTGTTATAATATGCTTGAGAAATCTAAGGGAGAGGACCACACTCTCCATTACAGTGGAAGGCCAAAACTCACACAGTCAATACACAGTCCATGGTCCACTCTGACCATGGAGTAAAATTATTTCCCGGCACCAAATATGGTGATCAATCTGACCCTGAGTGGAGGGGCAAGACCTTTTAACCTTTAAACTCCAGCAGAAGCATTGACACACCCCAGTCAACATCTCCAGCTTTGGCTGCAGCCAGCCCCTAATGCTTCTGAAGAAGGTGAACACCCTCCTCTTCCCCCCACCCCCAAAAAACCAACTAACCAAACAAACAAACCCATGTAGGAAAAGGAATGGAAAAAAATCCTCCCTGGCTCCATGTGGCAACCAGCAAAGCCCAGAAGCTTGAGAAATATTCATATTAGAGCCTAGGCATAGCTACTCCTAGATCAATCCCGACAAGTGACTGTCCAGCCCCTTCTTGAACACCTCCAGTAACAGATTCCACAGCTTTCCTAGGCAGCCTATTCCACTACCTCACTGTTCTACCAATAAATAATTTTATCCCAATATCTAATCCATATACTTTGTGGCAACTTTAAATGATCATTGGTCCATATTCTGCTCCCTGCAGGCAGAGAGAAAAGATGTTTTCCTTCTTCTTTGTGGCAGCCCATCAGTTATTTGAAGGTTCCTATTATGTCTCCTCTTTAAGTGCCTTTTCCATAAGCTAAACATGCCCATTTCCTTCAACCTTTTTTGGTATGAATCCCTTCCAAGCACCTTGTCATTTTTTGTTTCCCACCTCTGGACACTGTAATTTCCTTCTGGCCTTTTAAAATGTGGAGCCTAAAACTGCAGCCACTACTCTAGATGAGATCTAACCAGTGCCAGGGAAAGGGGCACTATCTGCACCTACTGCTTCCATTGATGCAGCCCAGATCCAGACTCCTAGATCCTTCTCCCATCGTGCTTCCATCTAACCAGGTATCACCCACTTTGTATTTGTGACTTTGATTATTCTTCCCAAGCTATAGGACCTTGCATTAGTCAGCATTTAACTTCATCCTGTTAGTCCCAATGGAGCTTTGAAATCTGTTAAGATCCTTCTCATTTGCATTTGTATTCTCTAACATGTTTGCAGTTTTTCCCCATTTCATGCTGTCTGTAAATTTCCTCAAGCAGTTCTTTATTCCAGCATCCAAATCATTTATAAATATGTTGAACAACACTGGGCCCAGGACAGACACCTTTGGGACTCTTCTTGAAACCACCTGCTATTCTAACATGGGATCCATTTATAATTACACTTTACTTGTAGCTATCGAGCCAGTTGTCTATCCACATTTTAGTAGTTTTGTCTAGCTCAGATGGCTGCCCATGATCAGCCTTTCCTCCTCCAGATGCTTGCAAGTAGACTTCCTTATAAGGTTTAGTAACTTTCAGGGTATTGAGGTCAAGATAACTCCTCTGTAATTCCTTCAGCCCTCCCTTTTGCCATTTTAAAAGAAGGTCACTATGTTGCCTCTTTTCCAGTCCTCTGGTACCTTGTTTGTAAATGTTATTGCCAAGGGTTCCATTGTATCCTCTGCCAGTTCCTTCAGGTCTTCGTGAAGTTCAACAGATCCTGATGACTTGAATTCATTCAGATCCATCAAAATGTCTCTGGCTGTTCCTTTTGTTATCTCATGCCTCGGCTTCTCCCCTTCCTTATCTAAATGATCCTTGTTAGATATTGTGTTGCAGCTTGACTTTTGTGTGAAGATTGAGGCAAAGTTGTTGTTGAGTAGCTCTGTCATCATTGCATCTGCTATTAAGAGATGATCTGTATAATCGTGCCTCCTTCCATCCCACACATGCTTGGCAGGAGGTGTGATTGTGGGATCATGAATAAGATCCCGTTACGCCTTATTGCTGGTGCAGGGGGAGCCTGATCTTGGGCTGGGAACTAGGAGCCAAATGAACTTGACCCAGTCTCCTAGCTGAGGGTGTGCCACAACTGTCTCCAGGGGAGAGAGACCACAGCTGGTGCAGTGTTCCAGACATAGGGGTGCACATGTCCCCCCACAGATGGGAACCCCTATCAGCTGATTGGGCTCCCAGCCACATGGGACCCTGGCTACACGTTCAATTAATGCAATGGAAATGTTAGCAGGTGAGAAGATTTAGGAATGTAGGCAAAAGTTTGGCCAAACTGGGTGTGTCAATTCTGGGATACCTAGAGCTAGTGTAGTGATTTTATGCCAATTAAATCTTGTTTTACTCCAAGCTGCAACTTTATACTAACAACAAAAATATTTATATCTTCTTAATGATAAAAGAGCTACATCCAATTACCATATCAGACTTAATTTTGTTTCATAGTAGTGATTAGGTGATTAAAAAAAAGGGGTTGCAACCCTAAAACTCTGCTCTTCAGCATTGAGCCTCTGTCCTTGCTTATTTTCCCATCTGAAGGGGACCCAAAAAAAGGGGACTGTTTCTTTGGAACTTAGTCTTTGAAACCTAGATAAATTATTTTCTGAGTCTGGCCACCTGTTAGCGATCTTTGGATTTTAGGACATAATACTGTATACTTCTCTATTACAGGTACTAAAATTATTTTATTCCTTTAGGTTAATGAACATTTCATTACATTTGTAATCAATTTGGTTTATCTGTATGATCTTACCATTTAAATGTTATTGCTGTTTCAATGTTAAAATCACCATTAAAGTTCAGTAATGTAATGAAAGGAGGTGGGGAATGAATTGGAACTTGGGGAGAGGGGCAAAAAAGTAACAACTGTGCTGCTGGCCTGGCTGTTTCTGTGTTATGGCAGCATAGCCAATGATACTGCCCCATCTGTCATTGGGTTCAAGTACTTGTTTTTTTTCCACCAGGCTTTCTGAGCCTTTCTTGGTCTCCAGAATACCTCTTGGGATCAACAGTGCATAGTGTGGCAGGCCAGTAGGCGGTGCTCCTGCGCTGAGCCACCCACCTCACTGCACCCGACCCTGGGGGTGCCTCACATGTGGCCGATCCCCTCCCTGGAGCACACCCACTGGCCTGGGGGTAGAGCTGACATCACCCAGGGATGGGCTTGATTCTGGCTCTGTGCCTCCTGGGAAACAGGCCTAGTAGCCCTCGAGGGTACTTGACTCACTTCAAGAACTTGGGGTGCTTCCCTCAGTCAGAAGCACAAGTAGTGGTCTCCCTTAGTCAGCTGAACCAAGGGGACCCCAAGACATAATCTAGACCCACTCCCAATAAGTCTCCCATGCTAGGTACAAAGGAGAACTTTATTGGTTACAAGGAGTAGGGTTGGAATATAGGGTACAGAGTTGAGTAGTATCAGAGAAATCCCATAGAGCAAACAAGGTGACTGAAGTAGCCTTTGATCATGCATCTGAGTTACTACAGGCTGTATATCTAGTTAGATCTCAGGTAGCTTACCCACAAGTATCATCCAGAGGCAGGTGGAGATTCTCTCTGGAGGCAGGCAGTTCCTTGATCATGAGTTTTGAGAGAGAAAGCACGTTTCAGATGGTCCAGCTTCTCTCTCTCTCTGAGTTTTCCTCATGGCTGCTGCCCCCCCTCCTGGGCAGTCCTTAACTTATATAGGCCTTATGACCTCATTTACCTGGTCCAATGGAGGCCAGCACCTGCTGGCTGTCAGCCAACCAATTGAAATGCATCACTGGTTGCTGGACAGACTGATAGTCTCTAGCCCACCAGGGTGTCCAAGTCCCTCATCCAGATATGTGATGCCAGTCACGTAGGCAGAGGGAGTAGGTTTCCTCCCTCTCTCAGGAATGTATTGAGCCTCAGGTTACCTAAAGAGGTAGGGTAAGGTGTGTATCTTCTGCTGGGCCCATGCTAACCAAATTGTCACAGAGCAGAGTTTTTGAGGAGAAACAGAGGTGGACTTTTGCCACACATTGCATGTGGTTTTTTCACATTTTTAAAGTAGTTTTCACATACTCCCAGCAACTACCAGAGTCAGTAAAGGGGACAGCAGTGTGTTCATAAACTGAATGAATAAATTACTCTTAACTGGAATTATAAAGTTTTCCTAATATTTAATGCAGTATTATGGTCGTGGTTTTACATGCACATAAGCTAGTAAATTCAGAATTATGACTCCCACATTTCCACTTGAGTATTCATAATATTTTAAGACACTGAACAGCATATTGTAAATCTAACTTCTTTGCATACAAAATGTAGACAGGCTATAATTGCTGTGGGAACCATAACTTTAAACTTTGTAACTTTTCTGTGCGCAACATCTCAGCCATAAAATCATAGTAATGCAGTTTTTTTCTATACAATTTCCTTGCTTGCTTGGAGAGAGAAAAAAGAAGCAGGTGGCATTATGTGACTGATTTTTTTTTTCTGATCAAGCAGTCAAATGTATAATTCGTCTCAAATTTCTCCTGCTTTCTTACTCTCTGCTCCTAAATGCATTGCTTTCCTTGCCTATTGCCTCAGTGGTTTGTGACAAAAAGTTGTTAGTCTTTACATTTGAAGTCGTAATAATTTTAAACTTGTAAAACTAAAACCATGGCATATTCAATTCTGTAGCATATCAGAAAAGAACATTTGTGAAGCTTTAAAAATCTTCTGTCAATGTGTTTTATATGATACAGTTTCAGTGATATTGAAGCATATTGTCCCTCATTATAGATTCACAGATTGTAAGGGGCTGGAAAGGACCTTGCAAGATCATTGGGGTCACGTGACCCCTGACAAGGTGACCATCCAGTCTTCTCTTGAAGATTGCCAGAGTAGGTGATTGCACCATCTCTGGCAGGAGTTTATCCACAGTCTGGACACCCTAACTGTGAAGAAGTTTCTCCTAGTGTTAAGCCTGAAATGATCTTCCAGGAGTTTGTGGCCATTACTCCTGGTTTTCCCCAAGGGTGTCCTGGTGAACAATTGTTCACTGAGCCCTTGATGTATTCCCCTGATATAGCTGTAGGCTGCTGCCAAGTCCCCTCTTAGCCTTCTCTTTTTTAGGCTGAAGAGGCCCAAGTCCCTCAGCCTTTCCTTGTATGACTTGCCTTGCAAATCTGTGATCATATGGGTGACTCTTCTCTGGACTCTCTCAAGCTTTTCCAGGTCCTTGTTGAAGTGCAGCACCCAGAATGGGATGCAGTACTCCAGTCTCACCAATGCTGAGTAAAGTGGAAGAATTCCTTCCTTGGTTTTGCTTGAGATACCATTGATTGATGCATGCCAGAGTATTATTTTCCCTGCTGGCTACAGCATTGCACTAATGGCTCATGTTCATGCTGTGGTCTATTATTACCTCTAGGTCTCTTTTAGTCATGGTGCTAGTTCAGTTTGGTGCCATTGAGCCTGTAAGTATGTTGGGGATTGTTTGTCCCCAGATGCAGAACTTTACACTCCTCAATGTTGAACTTCGTCTTGTTCTGATCTGCCCAACTTGCCAGCCTGTCTAGGTCTGCCTGTATCTGCAGCCTATCTTCAAGTGTGACCACGCTCCACAATAACCTGGTGTCGTCCATGAACTTGGCCAGTGAGCTCTTCACTCCCACATCCAAATAATTGATAAAGATGTTGAAAAGCACTGGACCAAGCACGGACCCATGAGGGACACTGCTGGCCACTTCTCGTGAGGACGACAGAGATCCGTTCATTAGAACTCTCTGGGTCCTACCCTGAGGCCAGCTTCTTACCCACCTAACTGTTGTGCAGTTAAGCCCACAATCCTCCAATTTTCCTGTGAGAACATCATGATACCAGATCAAAGGTGATTTGGAAGTCTAGGTATACGATGTCGACCTCCTCTCTTATCCAGGTGGCAAGTTACCTGGTCATAGGAGGAGAAGAGACTGGTAAGACAAGACCTGCCTGCAACAAAGCCATGCTGGCTGTCATTCAGAATCCTACCTTCTGCGAGTGTATGGTATATAGACTCTTTGATTAATTTTTCCAGGATTTTCCCTGAGATAGAAGTTAGGCATTAAATGGATGGCATGGCATACATCTATTTACCAACCAAACATTTATTATTGAATTTGGAAATGGAACAGTTGCACTTCATGTGTTTTTCATAGAAATGGACTTTTAGTGTCTGAGTTGGAACTTCAATGTTTTTGGTAGGTTGTTTGTTTATCTGTCATGACAATTGATGTTTGGTCTATCTGCAGACAATAGCATTAGATGATTCACTAAAAAATTGAATAGTCGTTTTCCCTTGCCACTCCCTTGATTTACCACACAGTCTTATTTGAAGTGATACAGCGTTGCTGTTGGAAAATTCTAATTACAGTTATATACATTTTCCCCATCACCAACCCTTTTTAGAAGTTGAGTCGTCTCTTTAAAAAAACAATGCAGTTGATGTGGTGTGATCTTTCCTTTGAAACACAGTTTCAAGACTTCTTTTGGCAGCCCACACCTATTCTTTTAAATTAAAAACAAACTCTTTAGTTGTTTTGGAAGTACTGAAAAAAATCCTTGTTCTTTTTTCTCTCTCCTTTTGTTTAGGGGATGTCTTTGCCACTTACTTATTCCGAAACTGACTTCATTCTGCCTGTTTTAGCTAACTGTATTCCAATTGTGGCAAAAAAGTAATGAGTAAAAATGAATTATTTTACTAAGAATGATTTCATTTGGAATAACAGGATGAAAAATCTGTTGTTTTCCTAGTTATGGTCAAGCAGTAATGTAAACTGGAGGGCAGAAAATAGGTCAGGTAGACTCCCAGATTTCATGTGTTAGAGAAGACAGGAAACTGATACTTAAGAAAGATGACAAATTTTCAACTTAGTGCAAAATGGTGTTGATGAATTACACAAGGGTCCCCTAGTGTCTTGTGTATCTGGGACTTGTGCATCTGATTTCCCACGTACTGTATCAAAAAATCAATATAAATTTGTATCGCATTGTTATTTTAGCACGTAGCTTATAGTGAGTTTCTATCGTAAAGCGTTCTTTAAAGTGGTAACATTTTAATGTAGGATTATTAGTATTACTGTTTTTAGATGACAGTTCATCTGTATATGTATCCTCATAATGTTGGTGGTAATATATTTCAAGAGAACCAATCTATATTGTATATAGTGCCAAAGTCACATGAGACTCTAATTTTTTAAATGAAAAATGGTGGGAAGCAAACCATGGAAGGTCTTATATACACATATAGTTACATACTGAAACTTACTTTGAATATGATCTCTTGGATTTTTTAAAAAGTTTTTGGCTTTTTTAAAAATCAAATATGTATTGTTTTGTTTTGATGCTTTGTTATGGTAAACATGGTGAGACCAAATAATGTGTGCATATGTAGAAGTGGAGTAGAGCAGCTATAGCATTATAGTTATGTGCAAATGTCTCCACATTTTGTTTTAATCACTTTCACCCTTTAATTTTTATTTTCCTTAAGGAATCAAAATTTAAGTATACAGAAATGCACTGATCTTTGTTAACCATCTGGCTTGCATTACTTAAAGACAATTGAAATATCTTACTCATTTCCAAGATACAAATTTTATACTAGTTGTAGAAATTTGAAATGTTAATAAGCTTCAGTGTATAATGTGCATTTCTGAACTTTTTATATATAAAGTTCAGAAATATATGGAAATTAGAAAATAATGAATGGAGACATGTCCAACTTAAAATTTAACATGAATTAAAGAAGTCATGTCCTGATGATTACTTCCCTGAATCCTTTTGCATTTCCAAATTGTTAAAGTTCCTTGGTCTCAGTTTTAAAGCTCTGCATGATTCTCTCCTGACCAGTACACACTTCTTTTTCCTACCTAGTCACTAACTCTTGTCATTATATCGTGAGCTTCATTGGTATTTGGCATTTTATTTAAAACCCCAGTACCTGGAGTCAAAGAATAACAAGCTGTTCTTGGGTTTTCATTTAAAAAGAAAAGAAAAAAGAAGGTCCAAGCTGTCATGATTTTAGGAGTAAATTTGAAATGTGAAAAAAGAGTACCTGAAGACTCAGAAACAAGACTACATGTAGAAGGAACTCTGTTCCTTCCATGGATAACAAATCTGTTCTGGCTGATTTGAAATGTGCTGACTTGAGTATGAGAACTTTCTAATAAGACCCCCTTTTTTTTATTAGGACAAGTAGTCATTAGGCCTCTGTGAATAGGGAAGTTTTTTATTTGGATTTGGCCAATTCAGAGGACATTGATTTGACTTGGTGATTCAAATCACTGTCCCCATTTGATTCGGCTGAATCAGAATCAGAGATTCAGTGCTGATTCAGAGATTTGGACCAGCTGGGGAGAGGCAGGCACAGCTGGGCAGCTGCAGGTTTTCCTACAGCCCCTCTAGCTGTGCCTGCCTCCCCGTGGGTGTGGAGAGCCATGGAAGAAGTCCCTTTGGCTGCCCTGCCTGGCCCCATCCCCTGCCTGGCACTTGAGAAAGAAAAAAAAAAAAGCCGCCCACTCATCAGCTCTGGCAGTGGCGATCAGGGCTCGTGGCAGAGCCCACTTGCGCAGCGCAGGGCAGTGGGGTGCAGTGGGGATGGGCTTCCTGCCTGGCACTCGTGTGGCAACTGCCCAAAGGCACAAGTGCGGCACAGCTCAGCGCTGTGCAGTGCCTGGGAGCTGGGTCCAAGCAGTGTTGGGCTCTGGCTGACAGGTGGAGCCACCCCATCTCCTAGACAGCACACAGCGCCCTGCTGAGCTGCACAGCACCCACACAATGTGACAGCTGCCGTGCAGGCGCAAGGCGTTGGGGGAGGTGGGGGCAATCTCTACTGCCCCGTGCTGCATGGGGGCACTCTGCCATGAGTGCCCAGAGGTCCTGATTGCCACTGCTAGTTCTGGTGAGTGCAGGGCTTTTCTTTTTCTTTTTTTTTTTTAAGTGCTGGGTTGCTGGGGCTGGGCGGGGGGGTTGGGGGGCAACAGGGGTGGTGCTGGGTGGGGAGGATCAGGGAGTGGGGGCTGTGGGGGGGGGTTCTGTCACGTGGCCTCAGAGCCCCCACAACCCCTTCTACTGTTAGTGAGTGTGGAGCTTTTGCTTTTTTTTTGTTTTTTGTTTTTAAGTGCCAGGAGGCTGGGGCCAACCTGGGGATGGGTCTGGGCAGGGCAGCGATGGGGGCTTCTTCTGTGGCTCCTCCGGTTGTGCCTGCCTCTGCCTGGGTCGGGGGAAGCCCCTATGGCTGCTCTGCCTGGCCCAATCCCCCACCCAGCCCAGCCTCCCGGCACTTGAAAAGAATAAAATAAAAAATAAAGTCCTTCACTCACTGATTGCCGCTTCCAGAGTCTGTGAGTGCAGGCCTTTTTTTTAAGTGCTGGGTAGGGGCTGGGGCTGGACAGGACTTCTCTAGCAGCTCCCCCTGCCCAGAGGAGCTGTGGGAGAACCTGCAACTGCCCACCTGTGCCTGCCTCTCCCCCGCGATCTGAATCTCTGAAGTTCTCTGAATCTTTTCTAAATTGATTCGTAGGCTTTGGATTCGATTTGGACCTTTTTAATAGGTCTGATTCAATTTGGATTCAGAGATTCGGCCACTGAATCATGCCAAATCTCTGAATTGAATTGGCAACCAAAGCTTTGCACAGGCCTAGTAGTCATCACAACTGTTATAGAATTAATTCTCTGAATTGAATTCAAGAAATAGTCCTTGTTGAAGTATCAGTATCCAGTTCTTAAAAGCACTGACTGCCTCCAAGGAGAGTAGTCCTATCTTGTGAATTAATTTATTTTAGGTGGCTACATGAGTTTAACTACACAATTTCTTTACATTCTGCATAATTGTCATTCAACATCAAGTAATACCATTAGGCCACAATAGGCAACATTTTCTTCTTTTTTTGAAGAGCTCTTCAAGGTAATGCAGAGGAAAAGGTATATAAAATGTACCTTACATTGGTTATCCACATGTAACTGATGAACCAGCTTCCTTAGTATGATGTACAATAGTAAAATAATACCTGAAATAATAATGCCTACCTGAAAATTTCCTTTCTTCAAAGGTTCACAGGTTTGGCCTGCTGTAGAGGGAAATGGATGACCGAAAATAGATTATCAGGGGTTTAGATATTTTGCCTGTAGAGATATTTTACCAAACTTTGCAGCAGGGGAGTTTGATTTGCCTTTAAGAAAAATTTTACAAAATCTGGAATTTAGGGAAATAGGTTTGAATTATCCTATCCATAAAAGTTTTGTGTTATAGGGAACTTCAAGAGGCAGGCCATTCCCCTGTTGCAGTGCAGATGAAGTATTCATTGCAGCAGAACTGTGCATCTTATTACACACAGAAAGGAAATTATCAAAGCTGATCAGTTGATCTAATCCTGAGATCGTTCCTTTTTCTTTAAATAGATCCAGGAAAAAATCTAAAAGAAAAACAATATTTGTAGTTGTAAAAATCAGATTAGCACTGGAACCTAATGCATATGCCAGTTCCAAGTACAGACAACAGATTTTTTTGTTGATACAAGAGTCAGGCAACTGCCACCCTGCTGTATGGACATCAACCAGTGCACTGTTGTGTCTCACTGAGAAATAACTTTTTGTCCTCTACCACACCATTGACCACACCACCAGAATCAGCCAGAATTACCCTCTGGCAAAAAGAATGGGAGAAACTAGGTGACAAAGCTGTTGAATGGAGTTGGCGAGGAATTGCCCCCAGTGAGGAGTTAGCCTCTAGCTCCAGCTCCAAATGTCATACATGGCAGAGCCTGAACAGATAGAGAGCGGGTCTCAGAAGATGCAACTTTCTCATGAAACCATGGGGCCTCTGTGCAATTGACCAATGTGTTTGCCAGGAGAAGCAAACCATGGATCATTTCCTGAGATGCCCTATAGCACCACAATGTACCTCGGAAGATCTGGCAACAACAACACCAGAAGCAGTGACCTGTGAGGAATATTAGGAGCAGACCATATAGAAAAGTTGGGTTGGAGTCGCAATGAAGAACAGATTTTTTTTTAAACAGATTAAAATGTTTAAGGCACTTTTTCAAGGTATAAACCAGAATTAAGGAAATAAGTCAAACTCTGCCTTCCATCCACCCTGTAGCCACATCTGCCTACTCTGAAATATAGGATTTTCTGTTACCCAGAAATCAATATCTCATGTGATACTGAGAACCCCAAGTGAAATGTCATTTCTGGGTCACATACATGGAAAGGTTAATTTTCCTATCCCCTGTCCTTCATGTACTCCAAGTTTGGGTCTATACTATAGAATGATTCAGCTACAAAAAAAACAGTTCAGTGCATACATGCTACCTGGACTGAATCAGTATAAAAAGTGTTTAGATTTTGCCTCATATTGATGCTGTAAATATTCTTTACAGGTCTAATATATTTAATATGAGGTTTCCAGTGCAGTTTGGGTGTCTGCTTTCCTTAGGTTCCTTTGAAAATCCTAGTCTACTTTTTTTGGTTTGTGTTTTTTGCCTCTGATCTCATAACAGAAGCTGAAGAGAGATGGTAGCAGATAGTAATGAAGTTGATAGGTGTGTTTTTTAGTGTTATTGACTTCGGTCACACAACCTTTTGGGTAAAGGCCATCCTTGCACAAGCTTAACATTAATGTAATTCTGCAAGTGCTGGATCGGCTTGTGTAGATGGATACTTGGGACACATCTGACCTTTTCTTACAGTTGGTTGTTGTGGCAGCATGCTGTTGTGTTATTCTGAAAGTTGCAACACTTTGTAACCTGCTTATCAAATCCTCTGCATTTTGGATATCTGTTTTAAAGCTGCTGTTTTAAAAATATTTCAAATAAAATGCAAAAATTATCAGATGACCATTTTGTGTCATTCAGTACACATTATGAATCTGAAAAATGTCTGTAAGAAATATTGGAAACAGGTCTTGGAGGTAGGTGCTTTTTGTGGCCAGAGTACTAGAAAATGTATGTTTTCTTACAAAACTAATATATGACTTGTATCCTGTTAAATACCATCTTCTAACAAAATATTTAGGTTGGTTTTAGGTGCAGACATAGAGGAGACAGAATACTAATAATGAAAAATAAGTGTTAAAAAAAATGTACCTACTGTACCTGCAACTAAATTTATATACTAGGTTCCAGGAACTTTCACAGGTCACAGCAGGGTTTGAAATTGTTATGGTGCGAAAATTGTAGAATCCAGAAAGGCACTTTCACAGACACTAATACAGCTTTTTGCTTAAAGGTATTTATGGATGTGGCAATAATCCCTTGCCCACCTATATTTCAAGTTTGTGCCAGAGATTTCACGTTTACTTCTTCACCTTTTTAAAAATTCTTTTTTCAGATTACTTTATGTGCTCTTTTCCTTCTGACACTCATTTTTCTTTAAAGTCTCTGTTTTACAAATCATTTCAGACTTGTTTACCTTTTGGCCGTTTACTTTTGATGCCTTATCTCCCTCTAGAATAATTTTCATAATATAAAACCTATTTTTAAGACATATACTTTTTACTTTTAATTATTTCATAAACACATAATAATATTTTTTGCTTTATTCTTTGGCCATTTTTTTTCTCTCTTATATTGTTTTGATTTAACTACCTCAAAGTAGGTAAAAATTGTAAAAGTCCTCTAAACTGAAATATGCAATTTTGCATTACAGTTTTTTTGTGTTCTTAAAAATTGTTAAAATCTGATAGCTTGTTCAGGTATGGTCATGTATAGTAGCCAGTGGTTGTGCTTGTAGCTGATATCTGTTGATATCTGAATGTAAATTAGGAGCCCAAGAAATTACACAAAGATTTGCAAACACTTGGTGTGTGGCAGCATAAAATCTAAGAACTTTTTCAAAATTTGCATCTGAAATATGTTTAATCTGTAGGCTAGTTAGAGACCATTCCTAACAAAGTAACTGTACCCGCCTCCGCTCTAGCAGGTGCTCCTGCGCCACCCTTGCCTGGTCCCTAGGTTTTATGGACCCCGGGCTTGCAGATGGACCCCGAAGGCTACCTCTGTTGAAGTCGGGAGGACCCCTGAACTCGCCTGCCACGACTTTGAATGTAATCGCAGTGGGGGGTCCTCCCTTGGGGTAGCCACCAGAGTTGGCGCGGTCCCTAGCGGGTGGTCTTGGGGCTCCGTCCTCCCCTACACCCCAGCCACTCGCCACCTGTGGTTCTGTCCTGTTTTGGCCTCACCGCTGCCCTCAGCCCGCCGCTGTCTCACTGCTGATCCGCCTGCTTACGTATAGGTCTCCGGCCCTCTATGGCATCTGCTGAGGTTGCTGCCTCCGACCTTCTCTCTCGGCTTCTCCCTGAATCTGGCCGCTCTTCCCGGCCCTGGTCCTCCCACTCCCGAAGTAGCCGGTTACTCCACCGACCTGCCGCCCGGGATGCCTCTGGTTCCTTCCCTGGTACTATTGTTTCAGCTGTCGCCGGTTTCTTCACCAGCGCTGCTACATGTGGCGCAGCCAGTTCCATCGCTGGCTCTGCCACTCCAAATGCTGCCGGCTCCTTTGCTAGCTCGGCAGCGTTCCCTGCCATCAATTCCCTCTGGAGGCTTCGGTGCCCCAGATGCCGCCGGCTCCTTCCCTGGCCCTGTGGCATGCACTGAAGTCAATTTCACTGCCGGTGTTGTAGCCGGCTCCACAATCAAGCCTGCTGCTGGTTGTGTTGCCAGCTTCCTCGGAGCCTGCCCTGGCTCCGCCCCTCGCTCTCGGAGCAGCCGAGAGCAGCGGTTGCTCTCTACCATGCTGGGATTTCCTCTCGGGGTCTCCCCTCAGCAACCGCCCCGCAGTCCCAGCGGGGCTGCTCTTTATTTCCTCCGGGACGCGTCCTCCGCCCCCGCTGCTCAGCCGCAGCCGGATAAAGGCCCAGCTGATTGCCCGTGCCAGCGTCTTTGGCGTGCGTGCCTCCCCCGGCTCCTCCGGACCTGCGGGAGGTAAGTAAGCCTCCTTGCTGCCCCAGGGTTTCTTCGGCGTCCCAGCTCCCCTGGGACAGTAACATAAAATTAAAGGTTGGGTTTTCCTTTTTTTTTTTTTTTTTTTTAATAATGTGTGTCCTAATTGTTGCAAATGAATAAAATGTAAGAACATAAGAAATGCTGTACTGGGTCACACCAGTGGCAGAAGTAGATGCTTTAAAGAGAGAGCATTGAATCGGATATATCTAGAGGGATCTTTCCCTTATTTACTATGTTCTCTGGCATCCAGTATTACAGGTTTAGAGATGCCAGGGGAAACATCTCCAAGTATTGTGTTCAAATGGAGCAAAAATATATCAAAATGTTGTAAAAACTTATTCAAGGTATCTGAATGTTTTCCTAAACGTCTTGGATATCCATATGGCAAAGAAAACATACTGTTTTGATGTGAGTTTTGTATTTAACCTTTGTATGTTATCATAGTAAATGCTTCTGCTGTGGATGAATGAGTATGAAGTGTTGAATCACTGAATCTCACTGTAGATATAAAAAACTACAAAAGATTTTAATTTGCATAATATTTAGTATTTTATAAAAATGTTGCTCTAACATTGTCTGATATAATATATTAGTTCTGTAGAGCTAGAATGTGCAACCCTTACTCAGGTAGTTGGCCATTTATATGAATACTTTTAGGTGCATGAGCAATACTCAATGTAAGACCACTCAGACATAAGGAATGGTACCAGTGAAAGGCTCTCCGAGATCTGCATCTTTCCATTCCTGCAAATGTTTCTCTGTGAATCCATGCTTCTGAAAAAATTAATTTTTTGAGAGAGCCTGGCAATTATTTATCATCAGAAGGATATAATCAGTATAATAATTGTTTCTGATAGCCAGGGGTCCTGGTTTTCTCTATTTAAAAGTCACAACTTCTCTGATAGAAATCCCAACATCTGAGTTTTAAAGTAATTGGGAAGCCTACCAGTGCCTCAGTCACTATACTAAAATGAATTTTAAATAAATATGAATTTTTGTGTTTGGGTTTTTTATCATGGAAAATCAGAGCTCCCCCTGCCCCCTTTGCTCACCAGGATGCAGGTCCAGCTGCAGCTGGTCCCCTTGCTGCTTTGTGGTGCTGAGTAGCCCTGATATGCTGGTGCTCTGCCTCTGCCCATGCTGTTGCCCATTACTCCCAAGCCACAGGTCTCCAACTCTGCTCTTGACCCTCACTCCTGATCCACAGTCCCCTGACCCCTCCCCAGCCCTGCTGGTGCCCCTCACACCTGACCCACAGTCCACCATCCCTGCCAGTGCCCCTCACTCCCAACCTGCAGCCCCTGTCCCCCGCAGCCCTGTTGGGGGTGGGGGGACTAGTTGCTCCCTACCCTGCCCAGCTCCACACTGACTCTCAGGACTCCAGTGCGGGATCCTTCAGGGCTGGCTGGACCACTGAGGACCAGTGCCCATTCTCTTAGGGGCAGGGGCAGGCGCATGCAGATGGAAGACACTACCTGGGTGTGGGGGGTGGGAGCTGTTGCCCAGTTTCCTGGCATGGCATGGGAGCCTCAAATGGGGAAAGGGGATCCTACAGGCACCCCCCCCCCTTCAGCCTGTGCTGGAGCTGGACTTGCTTCACCGCTGCTCACATGAGTGGGAGCCACTGCAGCCATCATGGGTGGGATGGAGACTGCCTAGAGCCCCTCACCCTCCTCCATGTGCCCACAGCATGGCTCAGGCCAGAGCTATACTCGGCTTCACACTTCTATACTGGTCCTCCACACTGCGCCACAGCTGGCGGCATGGGGCAGCATGTGGTGCCTCAGCTGCTGCCTGTGCCATGAAGCTCCCCACTGGACCCCGAAGGGTCCCCCTCCCTTTCCCCCACTACGGAGCTGGGCTTGCCAATGGCACCCAGTGCTGCCTCAGCCCCCCTGCCCTGGCCCAGCCATGGTGCTTGAACTCTTACCCCCAGTACCAGTAGTCACACTTCCCCTGCCAGACAGTCCCCAAGCCCTGACCCTCCAACCCTTATCCCCCCCCACCACCCCCCAATAGACTTACCTGTATCCAGCTGCTGGGGTTGCTCCCACCACCATGCCTGGCAGTATGCTGGCCACATGCGTGGTTGCACCCACATGCACGTGACACCCCCAGCCTCCAGTTGACTTCCCCCTGCTCCAAGCAGCCCCTTGCCAGGGAAAATCCACTGCTTCCTATGGGTTTTTGTTTCCTTTAAAGGGGAAAATCCATGTTTTTCTCCTTTAAAAGAGAAAATCCACTCTTTTCCATACGAAACTGGAAACCTGGATCTCTGCTAGTAGGAAATTACCAAAGGTTTTCTAACTTGCAGCTTTTTTCCAGTACATTTACTGAAAAGCCTTCTCTTTACTTCCCAGGATGGTTATGGCATAAAAAGATACTGTTAAGTTAGAAGTAGACAGAAGGTAGGGTAAATATACACATTATAGACAGACTAAATAAGAGATATTACATTACAGTACGTTACATTGCAGAAGCTTTCATGAACTCCAGTTCATTTCAACAGATGCTGTGAAAGAACAGCATGGAGCACTCTCTAATGTGGAGTGAGTGATATGAATGTAAAATGTGGGAAAAGAGGAGGAAGGGGGAGAGAGAGAGACAGGAGAGAGGGACGGTGCTAGGAGAAGCAAACAAACAACTCAAAGGAAAAAGTTAGAACTTGACTATCTCTATAAAGATATGAATATCTGAAGAAATATCTGTGTTGGTAAAAGATTGACTTCTTAAATTATAAATAGGACACAGAGCAATGTTCTATGCTATCATAGTTTATGGATACTATGTGATTAGGAGAGGCAAGGTGTAGGATATAAGGGAGGGTGAAAATCCTTCCAAATTGTATCTGATCAAGTTTTTTGATTCCCCTCTAAACAGTTTTCTTTAATTAGATATTATTTCTTGATATGACTGAACTGTGTTTCTAATGAGTTCTTACATATGAATAATTCTGATTCAGTTTATCTTTACCAGAGCATCACTGCAAATTACTTTGAGTTAGTTTGCTGGTACTGTTTTTAAAAAAAATATTTTGCATCTGAGACTTATAAATTTTTTCCTTAGTAATGTTTGCAGACTCACAAAAATGATTAATTTGAAGATTTAAATCAAGGGCTGCAAAATAGCATGTGACATTTCAAATAATCATGTACTTAAACTATTAAGAAATATATTTTTTAGTTTTCTTGGCAAAAGATAAGTTATGTCTGCGTGTTGAGTTCATTTAGAGAAAACTGTCGCTAAACAAAACTAGAACATGTATTCTCAAAGTTGAAGGATATTGAGATAAATTAACTGTCCTTTCAAACAGACTGCCCTTGTATTATGCAGTTCTTTAAATAATATACCTGCAGTTAATAAGGCATTAGGCTACTTAAACATCTAGTATTTTCAGCAGGGGTTTACATTAAAAATGTAAGTATACTCGAGCATAATAATTGCCTACAGTAAGTAGCAATCATCACCAGAACAAAACACTGTAATGAGATTTTTCTTAAAAACCTCATCACATTGATCATAATATTTTTTTAAAAGATTTGTGTTACTGTGATAAAAGAATGTGAATTTCATCATCTGGAATAAATGTTCCTTTAGGTTAAGAGTAAATTCAGTGCTTGTGTCTGAACTTCTCTCTTGTGCTTAGTGAAGACTTGGGGATGGTGCATTTTCAAAGCTTTTAAATTAGTGATGAAAGAAGTAACTGCATCATTCTAAAAAACCTAAAAAAACTGGTGGACAAGTTGTCAAAGGCTGAAAAAAAAGATGGATCATATGTTGCAAAGCAAGGTAGAAAAGTAAGTAACGGTGTCAAGGAATAAAGAATGGAAGACCTTCCTTTTTGTATCCTCTTTAAACTCAGCCAGTCTGACTGTGAAAAATAAATGATGCATAACTGAAGGTGCAGACAGGTAATAATTTAAACTTCAAACACTTTTGAAATGTTTCAAAGGGCCGGATCTACAAATGTACATGCCCTTTGAAGAATTCCATAAATGTCTGAAGTCTCCAAAATAGTACCTTTTAAAATGAAGTAGTATTTTTTAGTATTTCACTTTTTATTATTTGTTTACAAGCAGCAGGAGGGGAGGCCCTGTCACCTGTCTAGCTGCTGGGTCCCACCCTGGATCCCAGGGCACTGCCAGGTCCTCTAACCTTAGCATACCTTTGTAGGGTTTATCTCCCTGCCAGATCCCAAGTTCCCTACCAGTACTGTAGCGGGGCTCTCCAAGTGCAGTCCCCTCTACCTTTCCATTTTGCTGAGAGGGAAACAGGTTCAGGGGATTTAGGGCTGAACAGTTGGGATCCTGGCTATGGGTAGGTGCCCCTTCCGCTTTATATTTTCATATCTATGCTCTGCACTCTCCCCTGTGAGGGGAGAGGAGAACAGAGCTGTAAGCCACTGCAGCCATCTCCAGTGCCTCCTGGCTGGCACTAGAGGAGGCTGCAGTGTTTTGAAATGTTCCAGGCATGGAATACTACAGTGGCCATACATATGTTTCCTGGTTTAAACTATTCCTTTCTGAAATGTTTCCAAAGCCATTTCGTTAGGATCTCTTTCAAAAGTTACTTCTGTCCGTATCCTGTAGCAAACTGATGAACCCTCCTGATTAGTGCTGTAACTTCCAGGGACACTTCTTAGACTCATTGCTGCAGTTGTGCCAGTGACTAGAAACCAAAATAGCCTTTATTCATTGTCATTTGGGGAGAAATGCCAGAGTACACAAATCCAAAGTTCTCCTGAAGACACACATCTTTATACATGAATTAGTTGTTACACTGTTCAGTCATAGGCTAATACCTATATCAGTGATTTTTAATCTTTGTAGACTCGAGGCACCTCGGATAGATTTGAGGCAGCCCTTGATAGACTCAAGGCATCCTGTGGAAAATTCCCTCTCTTAATTTTCTCTTTTGTTGGCTACAGATAAATAATAGAGCAGTTTTTCTGCTGGAGGGTATTGCAATGCCACAGTCACTGCCACTGCCAGCTCTTCCTGTGCTTGCACCTGTGAGGTGTCTGTCCAGGCAAGATTGCTCACCATGGAGGCTTCCACCCAGGTCCTGGTTTGGCACTGTGGAGATCGTAGCTTGCAGGTTCCTTCCAGTGATGGCCAGGTGGGGGAGTGACTGTGATGTGAGCAGTGCTTCCTAGTGATGTTCCTCAAGGAGCAGGCAAGAGAGCTACAGGAGGAGGTGGCGAGGCTTCAAAGCATCCTCCACCATGAGGATTTCATCAGCTCGATGCCGGAGCAGACCTCTAGGACTACGGAGGAAGGGCTGCCAGAGGCAGTGCTAGAGAAGGAAGAGGACATGGACTCCCAGGAAGGTGGAAGCTGGAAGCTTGTGACGTCTGGTAGCAGAAGTCTTCATCTCCACCTGCAGTGATTTGTCTGTAGAACAGATATGGAGCACTTTCCATTGGTGGAAGAGACCAGGACAGGCATCCCCAAGTTTGGGAGGATCAAGACCACTGCCACCAAGAGGAAGCAATGGATGGTTGTGTCATAACCAAATGAGTTGAGTGCCCCTCTCACAATAGAACTGCCCTGAATAACCACAGTTACTTTCAAATTTGGTACGTTCTGCCTCATTAGCTATTCCCACCTGGCAGTCTGTTATTGGTTACTCTAAACGTATAAAAATCCACGGAGTGCTCTGAGCACGTGGTAGAGTATGGAGTACTTTGCCACGTGGCAGAGAAAAGCTGGCGGACTGGCCATCCTCCAACATCTCCCCATCACTGTCTGTTCCCGACGTATCCTTCATCCTGCATGCTCGTTTTAGTCTACAAACTCACCGGTTCTCGCCAGTTACCTGTAACTATGCAAGCAACTCGTTACCTGTAACTACGTAAGCAACCTTACCATCTGCGTCGTGGCCACCAGCGGCGTAAGCAAAGTTAAAGTAAAAGTTATTTTGCAACCAATACACTGTGTCCCACCTTTCCATCCACCAGCCCGCCTGACGGCTGAGTAATCAGCAATCCTCGTCAAGTCAGCTCCGGCCGTCTGAGACAGGTTGGAGATTCCATTCTGTGAGGGATGGAAGCATCCATATGCTAGCTTGACTTGTTGACTCAGGAGGCCTGCTGCTTGCCCGGAGTTGGGATCTGAGATGTCACAGAAGGATTACCAAGACTCACCTGGCCCTCTGACTACTACTCTATGTGGCACATCCATGTGGGCACCAGTGATACTTCCAGGGGTGACCTTGAGTGCAAGAGTGAAGGGGACAGGGGATCAGGTGGTGTTCTCAATCCTTCCAGTCAAGGAGAAGGGCCTGGGCAGGAGTGGACACATTCCTGTATGTCAGTGTATGGCTGTGCAGATCATGTCACCAGCATGGCTTTGGCATCTTTGAACACAGGATGCTGTTTCAAGGAGGTTTGCTAGGAGGAGACAGGATCCACCTGATGAAGAGAGGGAAAAGCATCTTCACAGGCAGACTTGCTAACCTAGTGAGGACAGTTTTAAAGTAGGTTTGCTGGGGGATGAGAGACCAAAGCGTTGATGTAAGTGGAGAAGCGAGTGACCTGGAGAAAGCACAAGCAGGAGGGGGCAACAGGGGAGGCCTTCCCATTCTTCCTGAGAAAGTAGGGCAAACGGTTAGTTACCTCAGGTGTCTGTATACAAATGCACAGAGCCTGGAAAATGAGCAGGAAGAATTGGAAGTCCTTGCACAGTCATAGAACTATGACATGATTGGAATAACAGAGACTTGGTGGGATAGCTCACATGACCGGAGCACTGTCATGGATGCATACAAACTGTTCAGGAAAGACAAGCAGAGGAGAAGAGAGGGAGGAGTTTAGCTTTATGTAAATGAGCTGTATGATTGCTCAAAGCTTCAGTATGAAACTGGAGATTGGCCTGTTGAAAGTCTCTGGGTTAGGTTCAGAGGGGAGAGCAACAAGGGTGACATCATAGTGGGTGTGTGCTGTAGATCAGTAGGCCAGGAGAATGTGGTGGATGAGGCTGTCTTCAAACAGCTAGTGAAAGTTTTCTGATCATAGGCCCTGGTTCTCACTGGGGACTTCAGTCACCTTGACATCTGCTGGGAGAGCAATACAGTAGTGCACAGGCAATCCAGGAAGTTTTTGGAGAGTGATGGGAACAACTTCCTGGTGCAAGTATTAGAGAGACCAACTAGGGGCTGTGTTCTTTTTGACCCGCTGCTAAAAACAGGGAAGAATTGGTGGGGAATGTAGTAATGGATGGCAACTTGGGAAGTAGTGACCACGAGATGATTGAGTTCAGGATCCTGAGAAGAAGGAAGGAAGGAGAGCAGTGGTGTAAAGACTTCAGAAAAGCAGACTTCGACTAAGGGAACTCATGGGCAGGATCCTCTGGGAGGCCAGTCTGAAGGGGAAAGAAGTCCAGAAGAGCTGGTTGTATTTTATAGAAACCTTACTGAGGGCACAGGAATTGAACCATCCCAATGTGCATGAAGACTATCTAGTATGGCAGAAGTCCGGTTTGGCTTAGCAGGGAGCTCTTCAGTGAGCTGAAACACAAAAAGGAAGCTTACAAGAAGTGGAAACTTGAACAAACGACTTGCTCAGGCATGCAGGGATGAAATCAGGAAAGCCAAAGCACAATCGGAGTTGTAGTTAGCAAAGGATGTGAAGGGTAACAAGAAGGGTTTCTTCAAGTACATCAGCAACAAGAAGATCAGGGAAAGTTTGGGTCCATTACTGAATGGGGGAGACAACCTAGTGACAGATGAGGAAAAGGCTGAAGGTACGCAGTGTCTTCTTTACTTCAGTCTTTCCAGACTACTGCACCTGGCAGTACAGTATGGGGAGGAGGTGAGCAGCCAACAGTGACATAAAACAAGTTAAGGACTGTTTAGAAAGCTGGATGTGTACATTTCCATGGGGCTGGAGCAATGTACCCAAGGGTGCTGAAGGAGTTGGGTGATGTGATTGCAAAGCCACTGGCTATTATGTGTGAAAACGTGTGGCAATTGGGAGAAGTTCTAGATGATTGGAAAAAGGCAAATATAGTGCCCATCTTTAAGAAAGGGAAGGAGGAGGATCTGAGGAACTACAGACTGGTCAGCTTCACCTCAGTCCCAGGAAAAATCACAGAGCAGGTTTTCAAGGAATTCATTTCTAAGCACTTGGAGAAGGTGATTAGGAACACTCGGCATGGATTCACCAAGGACAAGTTATGTCTGACCAACCTGATTGCCTTCTAGGATGAGATGACTGGCTCTGTGGATGCGGGTAGAACAGTATAAAACTAGAAATGATACACGTTGACTTTAGCAAGGCTTTTGATAAAGTCTCCCACAACATTCCTGCAAGCAAGCTAGGGAAGTCTAGGTTGGATGAATGGACTGTAAGATGGATAGAAAACTGGCTGGATTGTCAGACTCATAAGGTAGTAATCAATGGCTTGCTGTCTAGTTGGCAGGTGGTATCAAGTGGAGTGTCCCAGGAGTCAGTCCTGGGCCTGGTTTTATTAAGTATCTTCAATGACCTGGAAGATAGGATGGAGTGCACTCTCAGCAAAGTTGCAGATGACATGAAGGTGGATATGTTGGAGGGTAGGGTTAGGATTCAGAGAGATCTAGAGAAATTGGAGGATTGGACCAGAAGAAGTCTCATGAGGTTCAACAAGGACAAGGGCAAAGTTCTGCACTTAGGACAGAAGAATCCCATGTGCCAGTATAGGGTGAAGACTGACTGAAGGAAGTGACTATTCACTTGGCACTGGTCATGTTCCATCTGGAATACTGTGTCCAGTTTTGCCCCCCCCCCCCACCTTCCCCACACACACACTACAGAAAGGATGTGGACATCTTGGAGAGAATCCAGCAAGAGCAATGAAAATAGTTATGGGCCTGGGACACACAACTTCTGAGGAGAGGCTGAGGGAACTGAGCTTATTTAGTCTGGAGAAGAGAAGACTAAAGAGGGATTTAATAGCAGCCTTCAACTACCTGAAGGGTGGTTTCAAAGAGGATGGAGCTAGACTCTTCTCAGTGGTGGCAGATGACAGGACAAGGACCAGTGGTCTCAAGTTGCAGTAAGGGAAGTTTAGGATAGATATTAGGAAAAACTTTCTCACTAGAAGGATAGGAAAGCACTGTAACGGGTTATCCAGAAAGTTTGTGGAATCTCCATCCTTTGGAGGTTTTTAAGACTCAGCTAGACAAACCCTTGTCGACATAGTTGGGGATGGTCCAGCTTTGAGCATGGAGTTGGACTAGATGAACTTATGAGGTCCCTTCCATCCCTAATTTTTTATGATTCTATAATCTCCAGGTTTATTTTGTGAATCATATTTGCACATCTAACAGTGCTAATATTGTGTGGCACCCTGCAGCACCCTTAGAAGGATTTTAGTGCACCGTGGTTGAGAATCTCTTATCTATACATGCAGCGAGGTATTATTTCTGCATTGCTTAACTATTTTATCAACTTTCAAGTCAATTGGGAAGATGCATTCTCTTCAAAAGATACTCATTAAGGCTAGGGACAGACATTACACATAAACCAATTTAAGTGATCAGAAACTGGTTTAAACCTGTAACAGAACAGAAGTTCAGTGCATATAAACTGGTTTGAAAATGGCTGAAACCAGTTTGAGATGAACCAAGTTGAATGTAGTTTCAGACTTAACTGATTTGGGTCAAACCAGTTTATGCAATGTCTGTCCCAGACCCCTTGCTGGTTTAAGTTAAACCCTACTCCCCCAGCATCCTGGCATTCTCTCTGAGCTGGGCAGGGCTCTCTGCTTTACAACAGAGTTGGCCCCTCCCCTCTGCTCCCTGACTGGAGCTTGGCAGAGACTGCAGGCATCTGCCTGGCTTCCCCCTGTTCCTCCCCTTCCCTCCCCTCCCCTCCCCAGTCGCTGCTAAACAGGCATTGCCCCATCCCCTCTGCCTTACACAAACACCTCTAAGCATTAGCTAACAGACCACATGCCGGCTACGGTCCGTGCTGTAGCAGATGGGACAAAGGTGGAATCAACCGGCAGCTGGTAATGTTCTTCTCTTGTTTTCTTAATGGGGTGATAAACACTGAGTTAGGGGTGATAACCATTGTGTTATCAATTCCAGGCTGGGCTGTAGGGGGGAACCCCTCCCTAATCAGAGCGTCCTGCCGGGGCCTGTCCATGCCCCTCTAAGCTCAGCATTGTGGAAGGGAAGGGATGGCTGCTGTAGCACCCCCACTCCTGCTTCTAGCCAGAGCTACTCCAGGCATGTGCCTGCATTTTTTCAGTCCATAGAGGATGTTAGCATGGTTAGAAACTGATTCAACCTAGCCAGGTTAGATTAACCTGCAAAAATTGAATCAATTCAGGCTCAGGCCTTTTGAATGTCTGTCCCTAGCCTAAAAGTTATATACATGAAAGATTTTTCAACCATTTAACCCTTTTAGGTAACTCCAAGTCTTCTTAGATTGTCCCCTATATTCTTGTTACATTCCACAGTGAATCTGTTCATCAAACAAGCCTTAGTTTTGGGGACCTTATGGAATTAACCCTGAGTCTCTGGTTCAGCCAACATTTAGCAGTGAAAAGGGGAAAAAAACACATGTTCATTTCCTTTTTTGAATCTATGTGTATGTTAAGTGAGTATTTTTGCTAACTCATTTTGTTGCTGTTGTGGAGCGTTTTGGTAGAAGAACTTGGTTATTCAATTAATTTCTGTTTTCTTAATTCCAATATGGAGTTCTATGATATATTTATTTATATGGTGTGCAGTAGGCCTATGCAAATAGGCAGCTATTTGATTTGACTTCAGATCCAGCCGCTTCAGATGCCAGTGATCCGATCCGGAGCTCCGGATCGGTTTCCCACTTCGATTCAGCCAAAGTGGCTTTGAAGCTTCGGAGCCACTTCGGATAGCCAGCTATAGGGTTTAATGGGGAATCAATGAAATATCTATAACTTTGTTGGTTTTTTGTCTGATTTGAATGAAACTTGCAGGGGTGGTAGCCTCTGCTGAGAGCATGAAGCCTGCCAAGCTTCAAGAAGATAGGTGCAGGGGCTTGGGGGGAACTGCACCCCAAATTTGTGAAAGCAAAACTCCTGTCACATGTATGTGTTACATCACCGGGGGCGGGGGCAACTGCAGGGGTAGTAGCCCCTGGTGAGACCACAAAGCATGCCAAGTAGGGGTTTGGTGGGAACTGTACCTCAAGCTGCAGACAAGCAAAACTTATGGCATGGGTGACACTGTGTGTGTTAAGGTGCAGCAGGATGAAAGCTGCAGGGATGGTATCCCCTGCTGCAGCCACAAAGCCTGCTGGCTTTCAAAGAGATAGGTGCAGGGCTTCTGGGGCCCTGCACCTCTAGCTGCTGACAGGCAAAACTCATGACATGGGTGCTTGTGCAACTGTGTCTGTCTTGGGGTGTGGGGTGGTGGGGACTACTGCAGGCCAGACTGCTAAGCTACTGTGTTACCAGTTACCAATCAATCATGATTCACTCAGGGACCAGCTCAATACACAGTAGCTAGCTATTGTAACCAGTTAACGAGCAAGGTTTAACACCTACAAAACCACAGACTTAGGAGAGGAAAGAATCAATACAGACAGTCAACTGCCCCAAGACAGGGACAGTCAGTTGCACAAGCAACCATGTCACGAGTTTTGTCTGTCAGCAGCTAGGAGTTCAGGGCCCCAGAACCCCCCTGCACCTATCTCCTTAACCAGCTGGCGGGCTTTGTGGCAGCAGCAGGGGCTAGCAGGCCTGTAGTTTTCACCCCGCTGCGCCTTAACACACACAGGGTCATCTATGTCAAGAGTTTTGCCTGTTAACAGCCAGAGGTGCAGGGCCCCAGAAGCCAGACTCCCCCTGCACCTATCACCTTGAAATCTGGCAGACTTCGTAGCCTCTACAGGGGCCACCACCCCTGCAGTTTTCACCCCGCTGTGGTGTAAGACATACATGTGACATGAGTTTTGTTTTCAAGAATTTGGGGTGCAGTTCCTCCCAAACCCCTGCACCTACCTTCTTGAAAGTTGGCATACTTTATGCGTGCAGCAGAGGCTACCACCCCTGCAAGTTTCGTCCAAATCAGACAAAAAATAAAGTTATAGATATTTCATTGATTTCCCATTATACCCTATGGCCAGATCTCCGAAGCTTTTCCGAACTGCTTTGGAAAGCCTAAAGAAGCCAGCGCTTCAATCTAGACATGCTGCTTCAGCGTCCGAAGTGTCTGAATCTTCTCTGGATCCGAAGCATGGTCCGAAGCCTCGCAGAGTGTGCACCAAAGTAGCTCCCTGTCACCTCAAATTATAAAGCACATTTTAATTTTTTATGTAAGAATGATATTGCATTAGATTAGTATCCTACATCTGATGGTAGCCAGTATCACATACCTTGAAAGTACGATGAAAGAAACCCCCCCTAAAATGTCTCATGGTATGATCTCTCTGTAGGGAAAAAGTCTTCCATGTTTCTATCAGTAGAATTTTTTTTCAAATTTTATATAGTCATTAGAACTTAAAAAAAACACATTTCAGAGTTGCAGAATATTACCAGCTGCCTTTTGAAATCTTCTGTTTACCTACAGATAACACTGAACAGAGTATTGGCAGTGTACTTCAGATCTGACTGTGGACTCTTACCTCTGGTTTAACATATAAACAGATACCTATTAAATCCTTGTCCTTTTTGGTGAGGCTTCCCACAAAAATGGCAGTTGTGATGTGGCTATGTATCTGTTCAGAACTAGATTGAGACCTTCATGTTAGTTCAGATAGGCTCTAGAGCAGCCAGCCAAAGACAGTAGTTTTATGACATTACTTGAGTGGTGTAGTGTTTTGAAGCAGTGATGGGGTGCCTGCAGGGTTTAGGGCTCTGCTTTAACTCATGGCACTGTACATAAAGTGCTATGAGTCAGAGCCCCTGCCCCCAACCCAACAGACATTCTCCTGTTGGGCCAGGGTGGGTCTGGAGCCTGCACCAGCCCTGGCCAACAGAAAGGGCTACTCCAGCAGCCTCTGGGGAGACTGATGAACTGCCCTGCCCTTCCCACCCTGCACCTAGCTCTGGGGCTGTCTGCAGGGGAGGCAGTGGGAGAGGGAGGGAGCAGCCAGTATGGGAGCAGCTGCTGGCTGCTTTGCCGTGGTCAGAGATGGAGGAGGACAGGGAGAGGGATGGAATGGAACTCCCTTGTTTTGCATCCCATCCCTCAGCTATCCTGGCTCAGGTATTGGGGGAAGCCAGGTTGGGCCTGCAAGGTGAGGAGACTCTGTTTTACCTCACTGCCCTTCATCCCAAGTTTCTGTGTATCCATATCCATTTTTAATTTGTTTTGTAATGAAGTGGTAGTAGATCCTGAGCTGGTGTTTAATGCAGAAAATAATTAGGAGAGTGTGTAAACAAATGCTGTATTAAAATTACCTTTTATACTATGGCTTTTTGGGTACCAGTTGATCCAGAGTGTAAAGTGTGCTGTAATTGTATGCCAGTTACCAATGACCACAATTATCTGTTTGTTACCTGTGTATGAGGTTCCTCTGCCTGGTCTGTGACTCTGCACCAATTGCAATGGAAGGTGGCTGTTGTGAAAACTCATATTTTGTTTTGGTGGCATCTAAAGATTCCTTTACCTATGGGGAACCCTCCGCTGGCCAGATTGAACAGGGTGTGCCACTGCAGTTGAGTGAATTTGCCCCAGTATGAGACCCCATTGTCTTGGTAGAAATGTGTTTTTACCATGCACCAGTGTCTTGCATCCCATGAGTTATGTAATCTCTGCTTTTTTCTTTTCTTTTTTTTTTTTTTTTGAAGATGCCTCAAAGGCATCCTGTACTGGTCCTCCTAGTTGCCAAAAGAATGGTGCCCTTAATTGTCAATTGGGAAATGTATTCCAAGGTTTTTGGGGTTCTGCCAAAGATACAGAAGGCAACCCACACATCAAGGGAAAGAGAGAAAACATCACCTGTATTAAAACAAAGACCCCTCTTATGGGTTAACAGTCTCATATATCTAAGGAATATACTTTGCCAAAGCTTTCACATGGATGAGCTACTGTTAGCATGTGCCCTCTCTTATTTCAAGGTTGTCTGTCTTTACGCACACATTGTCTTCAAAAAAATTGAATTGCTAAAATATTTAATAGGAAAACCCAGTTCTTTGCAATATGTTGCAATTCCTTGGATAATGTTTCACAAACTTTCAACATGTTCCTATTCTGTCACCACTTTTTAAATTATCTTAACAGATACTAATCACTAACATTGAAGTATAGAGGAACTTGTTATGTAGAGTAACTGATTAATCGTCCATTACATAATAGAAAACTAATACTGTTTTTAAAGGAAAAGCATAGTTTGTCCTTTAACTTTTGGGATTCTATATTCTCAGGCTCTGTTGCTTTATTCAACTTTTGAGATATAGCCTCAGAACTGTTAGGTTGCTGTTTGTTTATTTCACAGATTGCAATATGGGTTTCATTTCCCTTTTTTTGAGAAGACATTTATCCAAGTGCCTTATCCTAACTAAGCACTGTATGTCTTGGATTCGGAAAACTGCTCAGCTCAAGTGGATCACAGCTTTAATTATTGTTCTTCCAGGGGTTTGCCATTTTGTCCTGTATACTGTAAACTACTAGAAAGTTTGAAACAGTCAGAAAGTTAAAATATAATTATAACTTTTCAGCCAAAATGTAACTCCAAATTTACAACTATTTAAAAACTATCTGCGATTTGCTTTGGCCTTTTATACAATACCAACAAAAAGTAAGGTGGTTTCTATTGATTGTTCCATCGGGCTCAGAGAAAGGAACTCAAAGACAATTATAAAGAGGGGCATATTTATTCTTTCGCTATGTTTGAGGGAATTGTTTGAATTCTCAACATGGAATTCCTTTACTGGCTCTCTGAACTTAATGCAGAAAAATAAAAATGTGTTGACCTTCTTTCAAGGCACTACTTTATGTTGCAAAAGGAACATTTTAAGAGCAGCACATTCTTGGCCAGACTAAAGAGGAGAATCATGGAAACTATAGAGAAAACAGTTGAAGTAGTGGAAAGAAAGAATTTCCAAGAGGAGAACCTGGGTTATAGTAATGGTGGGGAATGTGGGGAGGGCAAGATTTTGGTAGAAGTGACAGGATTTGGACAGAGTCATTGTTAAAGAGATATATGACCTCAGGATTGCATGCGAGTGAGACTAGGAGTTATCAACAATGAGAGAAAATGGGGAGAGGAAAGGACTTTGTAAGAAGAAAGATGAGAGATTACATTTTATCCATGTTAATACTGTTTATATCATTTGACCTCTCACTCTGTCAGGATAAAAAAAGTTTTTGTACAGTTTCCCTTGGTTTTTTCCTTCAATACATTTTACTAAACAGTCTTTCAGTAACAGAAAATTCTTCCTTGGATATTCATATGAAGTTTCAATGAGAGTGAATGGAAATTGCATTGATATCTGAAGGGAAAATTGGACGCTCAGTGTTTTTGTAGTACTGTTATCAAAATCCAAATTTCATCTACCAGTTACCATTTCTGTTTTGCTTTCAAGCTTCAGAGTATTTACCCTTTCACACCGAAACAGTGTATGTGTCACTACATGACCTCATTTTTGGCACTTATATGCTGTTTGTGCTTCAGCGTTGTTTATGCCAACCTGCTGAACATGCTCAGTAGGGCTGCTGTCTGTATGTGATCCTGAAATTGTAGCAAAGAAAACCCATAGCTAATGAGTATGGCAAAGGGATGGCTTTCACATCTTTTAGTCTAATAGCCCTGCAGTTAGGTTTTGCAGGAAGTAGGGAATTCAGGTTCTAGGTCCCTCTTACCCAGAGGAGGTTTAAATCTTCATCTCCTGCTTTGCAGTTAATGTGCTTTAATCATGAGCCTACAAACCAGAGATTATCCAGACCCCTCTCCAGCCTTCCTCTTTAAGCTGACCCACTGTAACTTCCATTTAGTATTCATTGGATAAACAGTACTACGAAAGTTTCTTCCCCAGTGGGGACTAGGGCCCAGGTCAGAACCTAGAGACCCCTCCCTTCAACAGTATCCATCTCACGAGCCACACAAATGCTTTGGCTTGCTTTCTACTTCCTGGCTCTGCACATCTCACTTTCTTGGCTCTTATGTGCAACAGAATGAGTCGTGTTTTCAGTTTACTGAAAATGAGGACTATTGTTCCATTATTTCTACCATGATTTCCCTTGACTGACTCATACATTTGCATATTTTTATTTTATTTTTGCTGTAATATTAGTATTTGAAGATTAGTCTGTTTTGAAGTCATTTGCCTTTACATTTCTTAGTTGTTATACCAAGGTGTGCTTATCTCTCTTTCTCTCTCTCCATATATATATATATATATATATATATATATATATATATATATAAAACCAGAACTAAAGTGTTAAATTTATCTGCTTTTTATAAAAAGGCATAGTAGAGATTTATGAATGTGTTTTAAAGTATGCAGTAAGATTAAAAATAAATAAGCTAATTACCACTATTGGTGCAGAGGTTTGATTCTACCTCCTTGAAAACTAGTACAAACACTTTGATTCATCTTTAATAAAATTTGATAAATAGTTTTCCAGCAAGAGCATTTAAATATAATTATTTATCCCCGAATGCTGTTTAAACTAATATGTCATATCACACGTTGCGGTTTTATAAAAAAAGAATGGTTATTAGTGTAGATACATTTGAACAAAACATTAGATGTTAATATTTTGCTAGCATTTGACTCAAGATTGTTGCATGGTCCAGATGCATTAAAGGGGATCAGCTTATAGAGCGAGAAGGAACTAAGCATTTTTAATTTTCTTCTTTACTTTAGAAAATTTCACCCAAGAGAGACTCAGGCTGATCTTTGTCTTGCTGAAGCCAGTAGTTTTGCCACTAACTACAATTCAATCATAATTTCACTCTGAGAGTATTACAAAAAAACTCTTTTTAATTATGTATATCTTCTCTTTTTTCCTAGCAGATTGTCATTCTTTAAAAATTTAATGATCAGATGTGCATACCTGGGTATCTGTAGTTAGGTTTCGAAGTCTACATTTAGGTATGTAAGTGCTTTGAACTTCATTGGAAGCTATAGATATTGTCCTTGGAAAAACTAAGTTTGAGATCAGTTTATCATCACTTGGTGCAAATATAAACACCTCAGTGATGGGTGGTGGTAAAACAAATAACTAAATCACAGACTCCTGCCCACAAAAAAATGCAAAAATTATATCACTCTATCTGATATTATGGACATAAATGGAAAAACATAGTCTTCTCCCATTCACTAGGGTCATAACCCAAATGCTTGGGATACTCCCAAGCCTGAGTTAGTTGGAATATTTTACTCTAGTCTGGCTTAGTTAGGTTAAAAAAAAAGCATTAGCAATTTAGGGCATGGCAAGGAAGATATGCCTGTACCAAAATTGATTAATATATTATTTGAAATATGATGTTAACTGGAATATCAAAAATAGTCTGCTGAAATCATAGCTCTATTAAATTGCTAAACTTAGCACTTGAAATCAGTCTGCCCTGTTAGAATAGGAGCTTTCACTTTGTGGCATTTCTGTTTTCCTTCCAGAATGGTTTTTCAAAATCAAAATATAATCATTTAGGGTGCCTGTACATGAGCGCGGAGCCTGCTCCAGTGGTCTGTAATTACAGTGCATTGAAGCAGACTCAATTAATTGAGTCTGGTGGAGCACAGTAATTACTGTGCTCCAGCAGCCTCCCACATCTTGTGTATCAGTGTTCCTGCACTTCCAAATGGCAGCGGAGGTGCTTGAGCTAAGGCTTGTTGAATGAGCTTTACTTCAAGCACCCCATCCACATTTTGAAGTGAGGGGATGCTGAAACGTGAGACAGTCCAGGCGCTTTAACTAGAACGGTTCTCAGAGCTGTTCTAATTAAAGCGCTGCTCCCTTACCCCCAGGGCATATGTAAAAGTGCCCTTAGAGACTAGTTCTGCAAAACGCTCTTAGGTGTGGTTGTCTGTCTGTTAGTAAATGTATTTACTGACAGTCAGTTAAAAAAATAAGCTAAAAATGGCTGTCAATAAACTTAAAAAAAAAATCAGCCATCAGTGTAAAAAAAAAAAAAAAAAAAGGAAAATGCCTTAGCTTGATTGAAGCTCCAACAGACAGAGCCACAGCAGCGCTACTGGTGTCCAAGTAGGAGCACAGCACCCCGCAAGGGAGTGTTATCTTAGCCATGTGCTGCTGGTGCTATGTCTCAGGTTGCCTGTAATACTACTCTGTCACAAGTAGGCTGTTTTGAGGGTCTGTTCTGGGATGGGGGAGAATAAGGGCCAGTGGGGGTAAAGCTGGGTCGGGGGGCGGCGAGGTGGGTTGGTGCAGAGTGCAGTTGGGGCATCAGGGTGTGGGGCTGAGTAGGGGGCCTCTGGTGGGTGTGGGGAGCACAGCCCAATTTAAATCCATTGGTGCAGTCAAGCAGGTTTGCTAACCAAGGAAAGTTTTTCTTTTTTTAACTGCAAACTTTTTACTGACAACTAAACTTATAAACATTATTATTATGATTGATGTTAAACCCCTAAATTTGAACTCAGCCCTTCTAACTAGGGCCTGACAAGAGTTACCTTTACATGATATGAAACATATCAGTAAAAGCATGTCAGTAAAACATTTGACTGCCAGTAAAAAGCTTGCAGTTTGTCAATGAAAAAAAATGATTGCATTGCCAACCCTAATTCTAAGTATTGCAATACTGAACATTATTGCAACACCCAGGTGTTGGGTGCCTAACCACTGGAAGGAATTCACAGCATCCAGGTTAGACACCTAGAATGCCTATATTATGCTTGGGGATTCTAAGCAGTTCAAAAATGGGATCCACAAAGGCCAGTATGCTGAAAGATAGCTAATAGGGAATGCTGAGGGGGAGGGCATCTCTTAAATCATGAGGAGGGACAGAGTTTAACTGACTTAGTATGAGATAAACAGAGGAGTCTGCTTCTACTTGAGAATCTCCTGGCATTTGGCACCTAAGGCTTTTTTTGTTAAAGAAACACATGTACAAAACAAAACAAGGAGCTAGGACAGGGGTGGGCAAAATACGGCCTGCAGGCTGTATCCAGCCCACCAGGCAATTCTGTCTAGCCCACAGAACCCCTAAAAAATTTAGAAAATATTGATCTGCTTCTGGTTGCCTGTCAAAGATGACAGGAGCCAGAGGCAGTAGGACCCCAGGGGATCCAGTAGCAGGAGGCAGGAACCCAGCCCTGCCTCCCCCTCCCGCCCCCCCCCACTCCACCCCACAGCCGTTTCCCTGCTTTCTGCCCCGGCATTGCTCCAGCAACACATCACCAACCTGGGAGCATGGGGCCCACGCTGGTACGGGGGGGAGGGGGGGAGGTGCATGCACTCAGGCAGGGACAGAGTGTGTGTAGGCAGGGACAACAGAGTGTGTACGTGTGTGTAGGCAGGGGCAGAGAGTGTGTGTGTGTGTGTGTGTGTGTGTGTGTGTGTTCGTAGGGCGAGTCCCACATGCACACTACACCATACACACTCCCCCCTCTCACTGCCATACATGTAGACCCCACACCTACACTCCCTCACACCCCAGCCATCCTCCCCTACACAGTCTCCCACAAACCCCATACCCACCCACACCCCACATATCCATCCTTCTGTCATGACCCAAAGGGTATGATTTTGTGTGCGCTTCGGCACTGCAGAATTATTTCCCACCACGAGGAGCTTTCTTTGCACGGTGCAATTCTCAGTTGCATAGAGAAAACCCCGGTGCAAAGGAATTCCCGCCATTCGCATGCAAATTTGTGTCCCACTATTGGCTGTTTCTAAATTATTCCCACGTGGCGGCTAGCGATTGGCTTGCTAGCCGTATAAGAGGCTTGAGCAGTTTCCGCATAAGTTGGAGGACTCCACAACCATCTGGAGGAGAAGGAGGACTTCACATCTTGTGAAGAACTCTAAGCACGCTGTGGAGCTTAACAAACCCAGCGTGTGCCTTAAGAAGGATATAGGGGCCTGATCAACCCCTAGCCTCTCCCCGTCACCGCCTGATCCCTCGACGTACCCTTCCCTGCGCGCTCAGTCCACGGAGCCTAACAAACTTCGTGTGTGTGTGTATCCAGAGCTCTTTCCGGGTTTAAGAGGCTCGAGTTTTCTACGGGTCTTGTTCGAGCGAGTTTTGTAACTGCAACTTAGGTGAAGTTTTTCCTGCCTGCACCGCGACCGTCTACGGTGTAAGTAAAATAATCTTTAATCAACCGCTACGCGTCCGTGCCTAATTCTAGTCCGCCGTGCCGAATTCCCCGACCCATTTGCCAGGGCTGCTGGCCACAGCTCGCCGCGCGCCCCCGAAAGCCTCGGACCGCTTCCGGCCTGCACACCATCCATCCATCCACACACACACACACACACACACACACACACACACACGCGCGCGCGCGCGCGCTCCCTCACCCCACATGCACACCCCCATAGCTCCCCACAACCTATACTCACCCCCCACAAAATACAAGCATAAGACTTCATTTTAAGCTATTGTGCAATTACCTCTATGTACACTACACAAACATGTAAACCAGGACAAAAATATTTTATGAAATCAAATGAATGTTTTAGATGTTTGCTTTTTAGAATATAATTTGGTATTTTTCTGGTTCTGAGATGGCAAAACCCCTTGTTGAAAGGAGTACTTTCAGTGGCAAGGGGAGGGACTTCTGGTGACAAAGGTCAGGGGGTAGGGGAAGGGACTTCGGGTCACAAGATAGCGACCAGGGGCAGGGCACCTGTCAAGGGGCTACCCACGTGGCCCTCAACAGCAGGCCAAAACTCGGTAAGTGGCCCTCCGCCTGAAATAAATACCCGCCCCTGAGCTAGGAAAAGAAGGAGCTAGTAAAATTGCTGGTTGCCTCCCTTTTTATTCAGTAATTTAGTGGTTAGGATACTCATCCATAATGTAAGAAACATGGATTCAATTCCCTCCTCTGAATTCCTCCATTTCTACGTCTCTCCTGCCCCCGCTGGAGTGCGCCAGGCACTAGGCTGTATGGCATTCTAAGGTGTGGGCACCCCATAATGGCTATTGAAGATGTTAGCTGCCACCTAAGTCTGGAGGCAAAATATTTGGGAACCTAAGGTTGCATCCAGATGACTGTGGCCATGTGGTTTGTGGCGTGGCAGACACATCTGTGGCACCACATACCACATGTTCAGTTGTTCTCTGCACTGCAAAGGATCAGTGTAGAGAGTTTTTATGATCCTTGGATATGGGTCAAAAAAACCCTTACTAAAAAAAAGCGGAGTGGCACCTAAGTATGGCTATTGAAGATGTTTGAGTTACAAGAAGTAATTAAATATTAATTGAGATAAAGTGCAGACAAAAATGAAGATAGTTCTACTGCTTGCTAGTTAAAGGTCTTGCCTCCATTACATGCTTGAAGAACGGTTTATATATTTTACATTCACTCACACACATGCATACCCACATACTTCACACACACAGGCAGTCCTTGGAGTGGGAACTGGGTCTAACTGCCTCCTCTTCCAAATTAATACCCTAAATAAGCTACAAAATCAAAAAACATCATGTGCATGCTTATGTTCCCTTTCTGACTGAATGAATATATAATTACTTCATACAAAGAGGAACAGCTTTAGCAGGAGGGACTGGAAATTCTTATTCTCTAGAATGCCATGTAGCTTAGCAGTTAAGTCAGTTGATTGGGAAGTGGGAAATGTGAATCTTAAGTCCTGAGAGTGCCGAATTGAGCTCAGGTCTTCCACATCCTGGCAAGTGCTTTACTCACAGAGGTAATGGAGAAAAGGAGATGTCACCACTATCAGCTGTTAGGCATGCTTGGCCTCAGCAGCCTTACTTGGGGTCCTGGAGAGCTTTCAGGGCTGTAGCCATGTCACTCTTGCTGCACAAAGCCTGGCAGGTAGCATAGTATGGCTTCGGCTAGCCAGGCTCTTACTTTGGGCGGCACATGCTACCACCGTGTGTGCCACTCCGCTTTTTTTTAGTAAGGGTTTTTTTGACCCATATCCAAGGATCATAAAAACTCTCTACACTGATCCCTTGCAGTGCAGAGAACAACAGAACGTGTGGTATGTGGTGCCGCAGATGTGTCTGCCATGCCACATACCACATGGCCACAGTCATCTGGATGCAACCTTAGGTTCCCAAATATTTTGCCTCCAGACTTAGGTGGCAGCTAAACAACAGATGGCAGTTAGGTGGCAGTTTCCAGGTTCTAAAGCTTGGATGTAAAGTTTGGCTATAAATGCCTAACCGTATATTCAGATGCTGAGGTCCTGCCTAAGACTCCTTCCAGGTTTACCCCTTCAGTCACACTGCTGTTCTTCATACTGTTACTGTGCATTTCTAACATGCCAGTAGCTCCTGTATGTGGTTGTATGTTATATAAATGACTGATGCATCAAACTCCATTACAAGCAGCTACAAGCAACCCTTCCCATTCCCCCATCCTCTCACAAAGGCTTGATGCTAATGATTGGCCTTAATTTTCACACATTTTTCATAATGTTTTTGGAACCAAACTCCATTTGGAGATTATTCTTTTTTCCGGTGTAAACAAAAAAATGCTAAGGGCTGTAATTTGTAATCTATGGCTTCAGGCTAAGACCAAAATTTTGATTGAAAAGTATTAAAAAGAAAAAAAAAACACTTTGAAACTACATTAGTAACATGCTAATACAATTATGACACTGTCTGACCATACACTTGAAAGCGAGTCTTGTCTTCAAGTGACTGTTCTTGAGCCCATTCAAATACAGGTGCATGTGCTTTGTTCACAGACACTTCCTATCAATACCTTTGGGGCAGAGCATACAACTTGTGTTTCTTCATGCTTCAGCTGAGTGCAAAACAGGGCAAGACAGCCCAGAGCAGTTCATCTAGAATAAAAGTTGGATCTCCACATATTTTTGTGGCATGGATTTTCTTCTTTGTAAATGGCATAGCTGTAAATAGTTCTGGATGTGCTGCTTGTTAGTTTTTAGTGTAAATCAACTATAGCTCTTGGGATTTTTGTATAATGGGGAAAAAAACAGGGATTAAAGCAATGTGGCTTTTGTAGAGGAGGTATGCCTGCAAATGATGGATGCTCTTGCTCCTTCTGCTTCCTGGGTGAGGATCATCTGGGAGAAAAATCCTGCATCTTTAAGTCTTTTTTTCCTTTTGAGCAAAAAATGTCAAGAGAGGCCTCCTTGACACGATACCTTGGACAGAAATGGTATCTCTCTATCTCATCATGTAGATCAAAGATTTCTATCAGTAGAAACATGAGGAAAGGTTTAAGAATCCTCTTTTTAAAAAAATGTGCTACACAAACTTTGTAAATTCTCTGTTGTTGATTCATAAGTGGAACACACTGCTTCCAGGAGTTTCTTATAGGCTCTGGTACTAGGGCCCTTGCTACCACTGAGGCAATAACAACCTTCTTTAATGTCTGAAGGACATGCTCCTTTGATTTCAACTGCAACCTTACCTGCACTGCCTATTGCAAAAGACTGGCAATCTGTTTTCCTGCTAATAATCTGCACGCCTCTTTGGGGGTCAGAAAACTTACAAAGACTTCTAATGTTTTTGCACATGTTTGCTCAAATAGATTTCCCTCCTAGGAGAGGGGTGTATATAGGCAATACCTCCCCTGGTTACTAGTA
This sequence comes from Alligator mississippiensis, assembly GCF_030867095.1. Lineage (NCBI taxonomy): Eukaryota > Metazoa > Chordata > Crocodylia > Alligatoridae > Alligator > Alligator mississippiensis. Next base: position 139,225,600 of record NC_081827.1, read on the forward strand.
AGGTTGTGTTCTTTCCATTACATTTTACCCGCATTAACCATGTTGAAACTATGCAATATTCCAAGGGAGATTAGGTCACCTTCTTGTTTCTGTGGTCTAGACATGTCACCATCATCAATAACTCAGCTGTTGAAGGAGGTGTTATCTCCTCCTCCTACAGAAGTGTTGCTAGAAGGAGAAATAGAGGAGGAGATTCTGGATGAGGCAGTAACACCAGAATCCATATTTCTAATCTGGGAGATCATCAATGCTTATCAACATATTATCGAATCCTAATGTTAGGAATTCAAGTAGAACAGGTATGAGAAAATTTCTGCAAGTTCCTGGTCATTTTACAAACCATTGTGCGAGGTAGGGTAACTTTCCATAAACTTGTCAAGATTTTGTGATAAAAGTCTTCCTCTGTTACCTACATTTGTGCACTATACCTCCTTGTCCAAATATCAGGAATTCATAAGGAGGTCCAGTTACAACAGAAGATTTACCATTCTAGAAGGGACCCTTTTTCTCTGACACAACAGATGATTAAAGGATTCCAGAGCCACACTGTACTTTTTGGGTACAAGTATGCAAGTACCAAAGAGGAGATACTTTTAAGCTTATTAAGGCATTCTTTTTATCCACCTAAGGGGGTGGTTCTTAGCCTCTTTAGACCTGGGCTCCCCCTCATTTGGCTTGAGGCACTCTTTGGAAAATTACAGTTCTTATTATTCACTCATTTTTTGACTGGAAAAAAACAGTAATTTTTCTGTTGTAAAGAACTCAGAAAGACCACAACAGGTCAGAATGGTTTTAACACTATGAATTCCTAATAAGAAATCTCTGGGTTTATCTTGTGAATCATGCTTATATGCTGAACAAGTCTCACATTGCATAGCTCTCCAGAGCACCCTTGAAAGGAACCCAGGGCACCACAGGGTGCTGTGGCACCCTAGTTGAGAATCAGTGACCTAAGGAAATAGAAACTTCAAGGGGTGTGTCAAGCACAGGTATACATTATCATATATCAGCTACGACTTCTTCACAGCAAGAACAAGCAGATATTTTTACAAACACACTAAGGACAGTATGTTAGTTTCTCAGGATCCCTCAGAACCTACCTCATGCTGAGGGAATTCTCTGACTTTTCTTCAGTGTGTGGGACTTGATGGTCTGATAAATGGGCCCTAAACATTGTGTCCAGGAGATACTATGCTCTTTTTTACTCTTCTTCAATATCTCCACCTTCATGACACTAAAGTGCAAAGATATCTTAAGGGTATTTGAAATGTGTTTTTTTTCATAGGGTTTGTGCTTTTAAATTGAATCAAATAATGCACTTATCTGTGTTCTTTCTGGGTCTGCACTTATACAGATGGAGAAAGCTCAATTCTAGCTCATTTGGGGAAAACTTTTTGACAGGCATACCACTTGTCCTACACCCTCCCTGGGCACATCCAGACGAGCGTGCATATGCCTCTTGCCCTGTCTCAAACCCCTCTGAGGCGGGGCAAGAGGCACGTGAAGGAACAAAAAAATGTTTCCCACACTGCAAACTTGCAGTGCAGGGAGAAAATTAGACCCCTGCATGTCCAGGGGTAAAAAAAAATGCTCCACAGAAGAGCAAAGCCAGCATGGAGTCAGTCCTCCACAAGAGACGCTCTGGTTTTGGCCAGAGCATCTCTTTGGTGCTCCTACTGCCTCTGGCACTGTCCATGGTAAGTTAGGGAATGGGGAATGGGGGTGGGTTAGGGTTAATAATAGACAATTAGTAAGGCCTTCTATAACATTATTTCTTGTCATAGTTATCTTGGTTAACTTAAACTATGTATTTTACTGGTTTCTTCCTGGTTAAGTTAATTACTTTAAACACTGCTGAACATGCTATTTATAATACTAGCAGAGGTCATAAGGTAGTCATTTAAGATAGATTTTGGGCTTTGTGCTTCAGCTGCATTATTGCAGCTCTACTTAGGCTTTAAAAATGGTTGAGACTTAAGAAGGACTGGCAAAATGACTTCAGCATTTCTTAATGGATTGTGTTGTGAGTATGGGCAGTAGAAGATTCCAGTTTGAAGTAGTTCCCCATGACCATTTGTTACAGGGGGCCACTCCAGGGCCAGGTCTCACATTGGCATGCCCTGTCTAGGAAGGTCTGCCCAGTTTTTCCTGCCATGACTTGATGTATGACTTTATTTAGTAAGTGGGAGGCTGCCCGTAACTGCCCTGATGCCAGGGGGTGCCAAACACGGCTCTGTACCTCCCCTACACCATGGTGCATGCCTCACAGATGGCATCCAGAATTGTAATAGCTCTGGCTAGAGACTGGGTCCAATTCTGCACCTTGTTGGGCCTCTAACATTCTACCCTTTTGGGCCTTAAGCATACTTGCCTCCTCTCACAGGGCCTCTTCCATTTCGCCCCCTCTCACAGGGCTTCTTTTGTACTGCCCCTCACCGGGCCTCACACATCCCACCCTATTCTGTGCAGCCCTTCAGGTCCCCCTTGGGCACCACTCTACACAACCGTTCAGGCTTTTTCTTTCATGCACTCTAGCCACTACACACACTGCCCTGCTTTGCATGGCCACTGGCCTTCTGCCCCACACTGGGTTGAACTCAGCCATGAGCCCCTCTCTGGGTCACTCTCTGCCCCTCCCTGAGGCTTCTTTCTCTGCCCCCTCACTGGGGCCACTGGGGTTTCACTCATTTGGCTTGTCCTGAGCCCTCCTCTCTGCAGGCTATAGGCCCTCAGCCCATGGGGCTCAGGTATCCAGAGACATGCCTGCTCCCCTCCCCCTCTAAATGACCTACCAGATGGTGGGGACTGGGGTTAAGGTGCCCCTACCTGCCTTTCACCGAGGAGGTAATGGGGCATTTCTGGGGGACAGTCCTACCACAGATAGTCCCACCAGGCCACCCGTCCCCAGCAGGGTACAGTTTCCAGTCATGCCCAGGACCAGGAGCCTCCTACCATCTCCATAGCTCCTGCCTTTACCTCTGAGGTGTTCCTGAGCAGCTGCTCAGCCAGGTGTTGTCTTTATGGCTGCCTGCAGCAGACTGCTGGCTCAGACCTGAGGGCCTGAGCTAAAATGGAGTCTGCTCAGCTGTCTCCTCCAATAACAGAGCCCTCACAGGTTCATGTGACTGCCTCATCAGGGCTGGTCTGCACCTGCTGGCTGCCCTGCTGCTACTCAAAGCCCTTAAAGTGTTAGACACCAAAGGTGCTCTGCCACACCATTAATAAAAGGTTTTGTTTTTTTATCATTCAGTGGCTGTTGTTGTCTCATGAACCTTACAGATCATTACACTACACCCTTTTTTCAACCTTCAGCTGCTTTTGAGCTGAAACAAGTTATGACAAATTCTCAGTTAAACGATTATGGACTAATAATGTCCACTAGTTTCATCCTGATCACTATCGTATTCCTTTTCTCTTAAAAGAATGCTTTAAATTCATTTTAAAGAATATAGCTTTAAAGAGGTGAGAATTGTCACGTATCACCTAAGCTGAAGTGCTTACTTGATTAAGTTGCAAAGGTGTTGGTTAATGCACAGATTATTCTTTTAAATATAATTCTTAAATGATTAGATTATAGTTGCAGAATCTGTCTTTCAGGGAAAGAAAAGGCAAAGAAAGCCAACTTGTAAGACTTTTTTAGATAAATGGAATAGATTAGTGCAGGTTAGAGTAGTCAGGGTGTTACATCATTTGAAATGGTCCTCAAGGATTCATTCACCAGCTAATCGCAAAGTAACCATAAATCTTATCCTGCCATAACATGTCCCGAAAATACCATATGCATAAAGGGTCGTAAGAAGGATAGAACAATGACCAGTTCTCAACCTGAAGAACATCCTAGTGGTTAGGAGACTGAACAAGTTCATTCCTGTAGAAGTAATGGATAGTAACAGGTGGAACAAGTGAAAAAAATCATAGTTTTTCCTTAACTATTCCTTCCCATGTCCTTTCTTGTTTCTAAACCTGAGCACTGCTAACTTTTGCCTGAAGTTTCTTGGGGGATATTTTCTTTCCAAAATTTCAAATTCTTTTCTTATTCTGTGAAACCTTATTAGTGGAAGAGTGATACAATGTTTCAAGGGCAATGACATCCTTAAAAATGAGCACATAAAAAGTGTTTGTTATCAGTCAGATAAATGAAAAATATAATCCAGGATTATTTTAACATGAATACCATTTATATGGTTATGCATTATAAAGGAAAGCTTGTCATCTCTAGCCATCTTTTGTTTAACATAACCTTAAAGTTGCATAATTATTTTCTTGTAGCCTTTAACTCATTTATATTAATCATATAAAATTTGAAAGCATTGTGAAGTAGTTTATTAGAAGAGCTTGTCTCATTTATACACAGAGGTATTAAATTAGACGTCAGTATTTTTAAATACGTATGGCTGCTTAGCTACGTTTCTTTTTTCAAATATCTGCCTCTTGGACATTGAATAAGGAACTTTTATTTATATTATTTTATTTGAATATTAAGTGCTGAAACATTTTAACATCATCCCTTTGTTAATATGAGTTGCCAATATTAAAAAATACCAAAGTATCATCAAATGTCATGAGATATATTTGTTTATAAAAAACATCAAGTGTAAAAGCTTAATTAAAATATTAAGAGCATAAGCATATTCTTAACACACTTTCTTTTTAAAAAAGATTTATTATGTAATTAGGATCAGTTAGTTTAAAATGGTGCGGGGGCAAACTTTTGGCAAGCATGCTACAAATTAACTATGTATTCTCCCTCTGATTCCCTTTCCTTGCCCTGCTTCTCTGCTTTCTGCTCCCTGCCCTGTGCTCCCTGCCTGATATACTGCTCTGCGTTTGGGCCCTGTCCTATCTGCCACCGAGTGCTTGCCCTGTCCCCAATTTGCTAGGCGCCACACACAGAGTTTTCCTGGCACCTTAGGTTGGCCAACCCTTGTCTAAATTATAGCAATTTGTTATTGTTATTGTTATTTTTGCTTTATGTGAGCGTGTTAGAAAATCTCTTCAAGTTCTTCCTGTACTTGCCTGCCATGACTTGGATTTAATAAGAAAAGGAAGAAGATCAGTGAGTTGATAAGGTTCTTGATCAATAAATAGTACCCAGATGTTACGTGCTCAAATTATAGGTTTATTTTTTCAAAGTAGCAGATACAATGACAATAGCCTTGCCAATTCCTTCATTGGCAAAGGCAGCAGGTTTGAAGGTGAGGAAAACCCCTCATTGTAGCCTTCAAAGATACGTTGTTTAAACTAATCTTAACTGCTAATTGCCTTATTAGTGGAACACAGCCTCCGTGTCTTTTACTCTTTGTCCGCGGCTTGTGCCAGGAGCGGTTCCTTGCAGCTCCTGCACAGTTCCTTTTTTTTGTTATCTTCTAAATAGTCATCATCCCAGTGGGGTCAGGGACTTATCTGTGTCTTGGTTCCCCCCCGTGTTGTCCCAGAGACACCATCTTTTACTTGGCTCTCAGCCAAGCGAGCTTTCGCCACCTCATTGTCCCTCCGGACTCACCACAGCAGCTTGATCCTTTGTAGCAGTGTCTGTCCAAGTCTGACCTGCTGAGTCTTCAGGAAATCCAGAGCTCCCAGTGTCCTACCAAGTCACAGTTTAGACTTTTTCATCTCATTCAACTCTCTAGGGTCTCAATTAACCCCGTGTTCATCTGGTGCCTGAAGGCAATCAGTGAATGTCCTGCTGCTGGTTTTATTTCCAGTTTTTGTGGGCTAATCATCTCACCTCTTTCTAGGTATGAAATCCTCTCCACCTGGAAGGGTGCATTCAGAGGTAACTCCTACCGGAGCTAACCCAAGTAACAGGGCTCCTGCTTGAGTCCCTGTTACACTTTATGAACAAGAAATTTCAGATTACGTTTTGTTTGCTTATAAAAGCAGCACCCTTGCCTAGGTTTTAACCTATTACACTTAAAAGCCAAATTTATTTATTGATGTTTTGTCTTTTCAGCAAAAATGCACCATGCAAAGGAACAATATTATTTTCATATCAGAAGGTTTATAAGAGTCATTGCATATAATGAATTTATGAAAAAAGCAGTGCAAATTATTCCTTCTATTCAAATTGCCATGGCACAGATGAAATATGTATAGGAATACACATTTATGAGTCTTTTGCAAGGATGGTAATTTAATTAATCTGAAAATATCTGGTGTATAAAAATGCTTATGGCAGTTTTATTAGTTTTGCTTTCCATACGTTGGGAAGACTCAGAATTTGACATTAGGGAAGAAGTTGCTTTCTAGACTAACTAAATGTTTAAGATAAACATGGCCTTTTCTGAACCAGAGATGATGCACCCCTTTGAGGGGATCTCATGTGAAAGATTCTGTCTTCCTTTTGGTTATAGGTCAAATGCTTTTCAGTATTATACAAATTAAAGACTTTGAAGAAAGGAAATAATTTTATGATTAAGGTACTAAACTGAAATCGTGCCTCCCGAGTTCATCAGTTCTTCCAAAGGCTTCTTGTTTGGCTTTGGATAGATATTCTGTGTACCTTTTTTAGCTATAAAAACAGGAGGAGAAATCCATTTTATCAAGGCCTCTGGTATTACAATAAGAGATGTAATGGGAGAAGATTTTTAAAACTCAAGTGCATATCTTCTCTTGATTTTTTCCAGTGGGTGATGAGTAGGAAACTTGTTTTCACCCCTTTGAAAATGTCCTCTGACAGCATAATCTAGTTAAGGTAGGCTTTCATGAAATTGCAACAGCATACAAGTGCAATTGAACAATTGAACAGATACAAAGGAGCAAACATTTTCTTGAACTGTGGAAAATGTTATACTCTTCCGGAAGCTGGCTCTCAGCAGGCTTACATGTGATAATAAAATACTGCTGGCAGCTGGCAGACTGTTCATGCTGGGACACAGCCCAGCTTACTAACCCTGGAAAAGAACCTCAGTGTAGACAAGATCTAAATGTTGATGTTTTTGAGAGAAAGTCGGATGTGGTAGCTATGTGGAAAAAGGGCCGGATCAGGATTCCAGAGGTAAGGTAGCCTTGCCAATGTTTGCTTAGTTGTCGCTTATGAGAATGCTTTATTTTTTTCTCTCCCTTTTCCCCACTCAGCTTGCCTTCCTGCTCTTCCTTGTTAACTTTCTCCTGCTACCATGTCCCACCCTCTTATTTGAGAAAGTGGTAGAGAGTAGGTGTCACGTATCAAAGGCTTATAAGAGAGTAGAAGCAGTTCCATATTATAAAGTGCTACATGGGCAGAAAGTTTGAAGCGGTGTCCCTATTCAGTCAGACCATTTAGGGAAGTAACCAAGAAAAGGTGGCCAGCTGAAAAGTTTTGTATCTGGCAGAGAAAAAAAATCAGAGGCTGAGTTCATCTGTCTTTCCACACCAGTGCATCTTGGTGGCAACTTTGAATCATCTACATAGTTCTAAGATTTAATGTTGATTTAACATAAAGTCCTGTTCTTCTTGCTGTTACCTGGTACAGTGGTACCCAATCTTTTTAGCCCATGGGCTGGATGAGCTGTGCCAGGCCTGTCCACAGGCCGGATTCAGTCTGTGGACCCAATCTGGCATGTGGTGCTGGCACAGCCAGAGCCAGATGCAGTTGTATAGAAACAGCCTGGCTGGGGCCCAGTCCTTTGTGGCTGCATCAGAGCCCCAGCTGACTCATTCCCATGCAGCTACATCAGGCCCTGGCTGCACAGGAATGGGCCCCAATCACTCTGTGTGGGGCTGGCCCAGTTGAAGCCGTTTCACTCATGTGGGGCTTGGAAAGTTGGCAGTGGAGGAGTGTTGGCAGGGTTAATTGGTATCCACCCTCACAGGTGGGGAGACCCATGGGCTAGATTACATGGCTCTGGGGGCTACACCTGGCCCACGGGCAGGAGTTTGAGCACCCTTGCCCTATCATAAATCTAGTATCATTATCCCTATCTTTTATCTTTTATTAGTATTTTGGTAACTCGATGAAAGTGGAACTGATATTTAGTATTTTGTTTACCTGAAGACACCTCTATGCTTTAGCTTTTTAAATAAAATTTACATTCTTAGGTCACAGTTTTTATTACTATAAACTATCTGTATCTGATATACAATAGCACACTCTAGTGTAAATGTTTATTAGTCATTATGGTTTATTCCCCTCACACTTGCATCAGTTTTATGCCGATTTAACTCCACTGCATTACACTGGGACAGGTGATAGAAAAATTACCATATTTATTTAAATACAATATGACTTCAAATATAAGATGACCCTCCCAATAATTAGATTCTATATATGGAAAATTTATAAATTTGTTATAATTTTCAAGGTATAGAATATAATTACTGGAGATTTGCTTTGAATTTGTTCCTCTTCCCACTGCCACAGCAGGGAAAATAAATCTGGGAGAGTCAGATGGCCCCTTTGCCATCTGCCCCTCTCCCCCCCCCCAATTCTTCCCTCTGAAGCCCTTTCCCCTTCCTCTCCCCCCTCACTGTCATACCCAACTCTTCCTGAGCACATGGAGGTGAAGGACAAATACTGACTTAGTACTATGGGTACTCATAGACTTAATTAATCCAGAATTGATACATTTTACCTTTTTGAAACTGCTGCAAGTTTTAGCACAGGTAATCCAGAAACACACTTTTAAGGAGCACTTTGGTTCTTACTTATGTATAGTACAAACTATGCATGGTATTAGTCCAAAACCAAAAGGCTCATTACCTACCATATAGCTCATTGGGCTGGGCCCCAGCAGAGTCAACAGCATTACAAGCCATGATAACCCCACAGCTCAGCATTGCTCAGTATGTGTGTACTCCAGATATCCCCTACAAAGGATTAATTTGCTCATTAGTCTTCCACTCATAACTGGAACCAAGTGTCCTTGTTATGGATCCTGGAATCCTCCAGAAATGTATATGTAGATGAGGCACAGGGTCGCCTGGTCTGGATCTACTTCATAGATGATGGGGCTACACTAATCACATGCAATAGACTGAGAGAGGGGACAACAGAGGGATTCTGAGTGAACTCCTTGGGACCCTATTTGGTGATGTTTGTTAAGCATTTAAGGCTAGTGAAGAAAGAAGAATGATTGGAAATTGGAAAGAAAGGTAGAGCTCAACTGTGGGAATGAAGAGGAAGTGGAAATGTATTCCGTGTATTGACTTACCATGACTTGAAAAAGAGTTGGTGCTGAGGGGGGCTACATGCAGTGGGCTCTGCTATGTATCTTATTCAGATGGGTGCAGTAACCTTGCCTTGTGGTAGGTTCCCATCAGCATTAAAAGCCTGATCAATGTCTTAAAGGCAGAGCAAGAGATTGGTAGACTGTGGGGGTGTAAAGACTGGTGGACAGAGACTTGAAGCTCAAAACAATGGCTGTGGTGACAAGTAAGTATGAGGTGGAAAAAGAGTTGAAGAGCAGAAATGAAGTTCTGGGGTCAGATGGGTTGTGGATGAAGGTGGAGAAGAGGGAGAAAGAAGATGATAGCAGGAGCAATGATGAGAGTGATGATGCCAGAAGGAAGACAGGAGCAGATGAGAGTGAGAGACAAAGCCAGAGCAGCTGGGGAAGGTACATTGGGCGAGAAGCAGAGGATGGGGGGAGCACGACAGCAGGCTGACCCACCAGGAGTGACACGTTGGGAAAACATAGAAGAGGCACTGAGAGAAACTAAAGAGGAGCGGAAGCTTCAGATAAAGGCAACTGTAATTGGTGATGGGAGGCAGACAGGATCAGTGATGAACCTCTATGATTTCCTGGAAAAGGTACTGCTTGAAATTTTGGAGGTGCAGGTGGAGCATTTCACAAGTCTGATTGCTTTATAAAACTGAAAGAGTTGGGAATTGACTTACTGGGATGGAGAAGGGTATTAGAACTTTTGGAAAGAACTATGCAAAGAAATGTAGGAGGGAGGAATTAGGAGGCATAAAGTTCATAGGGGAAAACTCAAGAGAAAGAGTGATTATAGTTCAAATGTACATGGATTTACTAGAGGCAGAAGACATGAAAAGATGGATGGGAAAAAACATCCAACAGATAATGTCGGTAGAGAAAGTAAGGGAGAAATATAGTATCTGGATGGGATCTTGGAGGGCACAAGTAGGGTTACAAGCAGACAAATGGAGCCTAGGTGAAGTGCTGCACCTCCTATCTGTGATCTAGATTGGAGGCACACCAGGGTTTTATAATGTTCCACAGGCAAACAAAATGGTGCAGCAAATGTGGAAAGGTGGGGCACCTGTCCGCACATTGTCCCCATGGTGTGTTTAGAGCAGCAGAGTGCCAGAAGTCCGTAAAATGCACCATTTGTAAGGGTGAGGGACACTTGTATCATAGATGCCCCAAAGCTGTTGCCAAGTATATTCAGACCCCGTGAGGAACAGGAAAAATTGGGGGAAGAGTGGAGGACCTGGATTAGCCTAGAGTAGAGACCAGAAGGTGGCAAGCAGCAGGGAAGTAGTAACATGGAAGCCTTCTCAAATGTGAAAGCAATTTGGGAGCTTGCAATGGCTACATGAATCTGAGTAAGGGAGGAGGGAGGAGTCAACCATTCTAAGCAGTAGCACAGACCAGCCTTAAAGGGACAGGTGCATTCAGCTCAAAAAAGGCATGGATGAAAACCTTAAAGGGACAAGCGCTCTTTGTTACCAAATTTGCCCATTACTTTGGGGTGTGCTCATTTATTAGGGATAGTTTCTAGGGTCTTAGTGATTCTGTCAATGTGCTGCTTGTGTTACTATACGGAGCTGTATTTCTCCCTTCTGCAAGCCCTCACCCCCAGTGGAGCTATCTTGCAGGACTCAATCTCAATGGGACTGGGTTCCTCCAGTCACCAAATCAGTCATACACACAAACACACACAAATTAACGTGACACGCCTGATCTGGCCAGGCTGATCAGCATGGACAGGCTGACACCCTCATATGCCAAGAATCAGTTCATAAGAGCAACAATAAAATGCAGTCAGACACAAGCACACAGGTAAACAGAATCCCTCTGAATCCGGCTGGGTGTCCAGCTGACACCCTCATGGGCCAGCATTCAGTTCATAAGGGCACGTCTGAGTCAAACTGGGTCAATCAGCCTGTACAAGCTGATCCCCTTATGTGTTTCAAACTCAGCACGTCCCAATCTTTGGCCTCTTGATGAGCAGACCCCACAATAATTTAGGCTTCACAGGGATCTTTAGCATAGGTAAAAGAAGCGTTGCTGCAGAGCACAGGAGGAAAAAGAAGCAGAGAAGGAAAAATATACCCAATTACTACCAGTTTGCCTATAAAAGTTATTTATTGCTAAGCATATGAAATATATAACAGTACTAGTAGTAATAGACATGCAAAAGAAAAACAAACACAAACAATGACAATACTACCCTGGTTTCACTAAGTATTTGGGGAAACTTAGCTCAAGCTTAACTGATACAGTTCAGGTTCAGAAGTTTATGCCTAGAAAGAAGAGAGAACGCTGGGAATCTCACCAAGTCCACGGTACCCAGGCTGCAAAGCTGACAGGCACAGTCCGTAGCACAATCCTTGAAGAGAGAGACGATCTGTTCTTCCAGCGTCCCAAGAACGACAGGGGATGGTGTCAGCATAGGAGTTTTCTTCTTCTTCTTTCTTTCTCCCTCTTTCCTCCTGCTTCTTCTTTTTCTTTCTCTTTCTTCTTTTTTTTTTTAAGCACACACACTTACAGATTTTTATACCCTCAGTTCAGCTGCTTCGAAGCACCCTCAGTAGTGTAAATCATTGTCTTTCCTATTGACAAGGGGTTATCTGGTTTGGACCATCTCAGGAAACTGATTGATAATCAGGAAACACTTAAGATTAAGGAGTAACCCAAATACTTGGGAGCCAGCTTGAGATTCCTATGGATGGCAGATATACTGATGGGATATCTCATGGTTTCTTCAGGAACAATAGATAGCTTGCAGCATCAGGATTTGGGATTTTTACTTGTTGTGCACAAGCCTCAGCTTAGCATGACTTTTCCAGATCTTACTATAGTCTTTTAACAGACTTAAAGCAATTATTGGGGTGCTCATAACGTTTTGTGGAGACGACTCCCACCAGTTGTCTCGGGAAAGATACGACAACACCTGGGATTAGGCCTCCAGCAGGCTGGATGCTGTGATGAACCCTTAACCATTATTCAAATGTTGCCCATACCCCCTCTGACTCGGTCTCTTGCCTCAGCATTCCCTAACCCGGCAACCGAGTTTTAGTCAATCAAGTTTAAATAGGCCTCCCATAGTGGGACCGGGGAATGTACGGCCCGAGATGCCTATTAAACTTAGAGCTGTGTGTGTGTGTCTGGGGGGAGAAAAGTCCTTAGCAAATCCAGATTAGAACTGGTCTGATAAATGCTGAGCTGGGTGTGTGTGAACATGGGTTAATTAACATTGGAAGCACAGATTCCCCATCATGCAGCGCTCTCCTGCTTCTCTGGTCCCAGAATTCACTGCAGTCTCTGCTTCAGGCTTTCTGTTTTCCATCTCTCATGTAAATGAATGGTCATCTGGTTCCATCTCAGATGCAGATGAGACCGAGGGCAGTTGTTCACTCTTATCACCCTTATCTGGAGAGTTTTAGGTGCGTCTCTCACTGCATCTTAATCAGTTTCGTTTAGGTAGAGGAGGGGGGGGGGGAGTCCTTTGTGAGTCAGACAGACTGCATCCTGTGCCAGGGTTGCCCAAGAATACAGAGCTGAGGCGTAGCATCTTATTTTAAAACAAGCATAAATGACATTAACAATAGTTTTGCTTAACATCAGGATTATCTTAACAAGGCAAAGATGGGAACAGATTGAACTAGTGTTAAACCAATAAGGTTCATAATCTGCCTACAAGGATGTGGTATATCAGGGGAGAGGAATTATAAACGCTTTGCGAAAAGGTGTTGATGGGAACCATCTTGGTGGTCAGGGACAAATGAGAACAAGGCAGCAGGGGTAGCAATATTATTCAAGAACCCAAAGCTGAGAGTAAAGCAGGTAGAAGATGTAATTAGTGGCAGATTGAAAGGAATACTATCAGTCAGAGGACCATAATTAGCAATTTTCAATGTATATGCACCACCAAAGAGAAAGGGAAGGAATGCATTCCTTAGAAAGGTAGTGGTTTACATGTTTGGAGGGAGACTACTCTTAATAGCAGAAGATTTCAATTGTATAATTCAAGTGGGTGACAAAATAGTGGAAGGAGGAAACAGAGCTTTGGCTAGCTCATCCAGGCTGTTAACAAATATAGTAAAAGAAAAGTCTCTAAGGGATGTGTGGGCAGGGGAGAAAATTTTCATCAGAGCAGACCTCAGTGGAAAGTAACAATCAAGAACTGACTTTGTGTTTGTATCAAAACAAATAGGGATAAGGAAGAAAGAAACCATACATGTGGCTTTTAGTGATCAATGGATGCTGAAGGTAGAAATGAGTCTTTGTAAGAGTCCCATGAGAGGAAAGGGACTGTGGAAGTTAAATATGTGGCTATTACAAGGTGAAGGGATATGTCAGACATACACAAGACCGTATGAAGGGTGGCAAACACTGAAGAAATATTTTAAGAGTACCAGAGAATGGTGCATGATGGTGAAGAATAGGAAAGGAGAATTCCTCAGAAAAGAAGGTTGAAAATATGCTGAAAAAGGAACAAAAGAGGTAAGAGAGCTGCAAATAAAGATGCAGGATCTGCTAAAGGAAGCCACAGAAGGAAGACAAGTATGAGGACAGCACAAAGCAAGAGTTTGAAACCTGTTTTAAAAGAAAGATGAGACAGAAAATATTCTTAGCACAAGTGCACTGGGTGGAAGAAAACAAAATGTGGTCCAAGGTACTTTTCAACCAGAGTAAAGGTGGAAAAAGGAGAGCTTAAAGTAGTGCAAGGAGAAGATGGTGCCCAGGTGGAGAAGCAGGAGGACGTGTTGGTGACAACAAGAAGATATTACAAAGAGCTATACCAGGAGGAGGAAACAAGATGATGATGAAGGATTTCTTGGAAGAGATTGAAGAGAAAACAGAGGAGGCAGAGGCAAAGAAGATGAAATAAAAGATAAGCTTAAGGAAGTGGAAGAGCTTAAAAGCTTTCAAAGAGGGAAATCATCGGGAGTAGATAGACTGCCTATGGAATTTTACTAGATGTTTTGAGCATGGGTAGGGAGCGATATAGTTGAGATGTTTGAGGAAGTAGTGAAAACAGGAGAGGCTTGGAAAGATTTTACAAGAAGCTTGTGATCTTACTCTTCAAGAAAGGGAAGAAGGAACCCCTGAAAAACTGGAGACTGATTACTAGGGCTGTGCGAAGCTTCAGTCGCTGATTCGATTTGGCGAAGATTCGGCTTGATTCGGCAGCTGAATCTCCGAATCCAAATTGAATCAGGAGACCCTGTAATCTCTCCTAATTGAATTGGAACGCTCTGAATTGATTTGGAGAGATTCGATGATTGAGACATAGACACAGCTTTAAATGTTTTTTTTTGCATACCTCAGGGTACCAGGCGGCTTGTGAATGCTGAAATGGTGGGCAGATGGAAGGTCCCACAGGAGTGAGGGGGATGTCCCCAGGGTGGTGGACCCAGAAGTGGTTCAGAAGTACTTCCAGTCCACTTCTAGGTCCACCATGCAGCACATGGGGGGACCCCCCTTCCATCCCCTGACTTGGCGACTGGTTCCTCCTGGCTCTCGCCAATCGCTGAGCAGAGGGGGGCGGGGGAAGTACTTCTGGTCCACTTCTGTAATTCCGGTCCAATTCCGGGTCCACCACCGAGCATGTGGGCCCCCCCTCCTGCATTTCTGTGGGATGTTCCATCTGCCCCACCATCTCAGTGTTAATGAGCCATGCCTGGTACCTTGAGGTGTATAGAAAAAATATTTAAAGCTGTGTCTATGGCTGAGTTGCTGATTCTCCAAATCAGCATTGAATCTTCAGATTCGGATTCAGGTGAATTGAATCGGGACAACAATCTGAATCAATGAATCAATCACTGTCCCCTGATTCGGGCTGAATCTGAATTGAATACAACCCATTTCACACACCCCTACTGATTACACTCCTTAATATACATTGGAAGTTAATGGCCTAGATGCTGGTTTTGAGGATGAGGAAGAGCCTCAAGAAGATAATACATGAGGACCAGGTATGTGCAGAACCAGGTAGAAGGATCTCTGAAGTAATCAGAGTGATCAGAGTTACACTGTCCGACATCCAAGAGAGGAAACAAACACAGTTATAGCAGACCTATATTTTAAAAAACTATATGACAGAGTGGATCATGATTACAATATTTGAGGTGCTAGGAAAAATAGGATTCCCAGATAAATGTTTATGTTGGATAAGGTTATTGTATTGAGAAGCGGAGAGTCAGATCCAAATGAATGGGCACCTAGGTGGGGCCTTCAAAATCAATACAGGGGTGAGACACGAGTGCACCCTGTCAATACTACTATTAGTGCGTGGCATGGAACTGTTAGTACACAGAATAAGAAAAGAAAACGTCATAAGCAGAGTAAAGATAGTGGGAGGGAGAGAGGTAAAATATGTACTATACACAGATTATATAAATGTAGTAGTTAGAGATAGATTTTCAATAGAAAGGGCGCTAATACTGTTGGCTCTGGATTTAGGACCCAGATGCCTTGTTCCTGGGGGGTGGGGGGTGGCACCCAACCCTCAGACCAACCACAAGTTTTCCATTCGATAATAGGCAAATGTGATAACAGTGATAACAGAAAAGAAACAGTACAAACCATCAAGCAGTTCTATATATCTACCAACCCTAAGGCTGTTGTCAGAGTCAAGGACCAGCTGGCTGGGACTCAAGCTTCATTCTGAAGGCTCTTTCTTAGGTGTCAGATTTGAACATGTCAGCAGCCTGGAGATGGGATGCTGAGGTCCCCCTCCCCACCTCCCCAGTGGAAAAGTGGCAGTGTTTAAGGCTGTGCTACTGTTGATTATGTTATTCTATATACAGGAATTGTATTCCCATCACATGGCAGCAGATAGCAAAAAAACAGAAGGAAATATGTATGTTCTCCTGGGATGCCAAAAAAGCAAACGGAGCTGAACTGTACAAAGCAAGAGAGATGGGAACATGGGGGCTGATGGATTTGCGATTGTTTATCTATGCAAAATATATAAGCATGATATGTAAGGTGGTAACAGAGGTAGAAGGGAAAGCAGCACATATCACCTGATTTCACGTAGCTGCAATTTTGACAAAATGGGATGTATATCAGATCTCTTTGAAGAGTCAATGGGCATGGCAACTGCTGATTCATTATCAGGATGGAAAGATTCATACAGAGGTATTTAATAGGGGAGGTAGGGCTGGAAGTCCAGAACAATTGTAAGAAATTGATGAAAGTGGTAAGGGAGAGAAACAGGATCATGTCGGTGGGAAACTTCACAGAAGCACAAGTGAAGAAGTGGTGGGGAGTGGTGGCAGGTAAACAACTAATATGTGAACATGTTGACCTAGCATTCATGGTTATAAGAAATACCTTGCTGGTGTGAGAAGTGCAACACAGATGTGGCTTGATTAGCTCATCAAGGTGCTCAAGGGAGAGGTGGAGGAAAGAAGAAAAAGCGGGACGTGTTTTTGGAGTGTACATATGCAAAGGGTCCGCTGCCGAGTGTCACCAGAATAAACCTGTTATTAGCACAGGAGCTGGTGCTATATGGACTCATACCAAAGGGACCAGAGGAAACATTATTAAGGACTTTATTCACATCTGTTAAATCTAGTTTATGGAAAGTAAGAAACCCCTGGGTGTTTAAGAGGTTGGCTTTCACTGAGAGTAGGGCTGCATGAATTCAAATATTTCATTGACTGGGACAAGGAAGAGATCGAGAGGAAGAGGCAGAGAAGTGGTGGAGGAAAAATGACTGGACACACTTGTTTCAGTAAGGATGCATATAGCAGTGACAATTTTTGCCTGATCTGGCCAGAAAGAGGTCTATAGCCATGACCAAACACAAATGCATGGCTGCAGACCATTTAAAAATGGCAGATCAGAACAAAATCTGAACTCTCATTGAATGATGGGTCAGATGAAGACATTTCAAAATGGAGCATCTTCTGTAACTTGTCTGCATTGCCTCCTAGCCTGTTGCTGTTTTCAGAATGGGAGTGGGGAAAGGGAGCGGAGGGAGTTCAGTCTGCAGTTTTTTCAGCTGCCACCGGAGGGTGGGTAAGGGTGTATTAGAGCCCCCTGAGGTGCGGGGGGTTGGGCTCCAATTCACCCAGCCCACCCTCTAGCTTTGGCTGGGGAACCTCTGGAATGAGCTCCCTCTCCTCTCTTTCCCTCCTCCCATTATGAAGACAGGGACAGGCTGGGAGAGAGGAGAGTCTGTTGCTAGGGGAAACCAGTTGCAGCCAGCAGCTAGATTCCCCTCACCTCTGGAACCAACAGTGAACTTCTGTTTGGTCTGGGGGATCATTATCACTCAGAACACTTCCTGCAAAGCGTTTTCAATTACATCAGGGAGCTGCACTTATCTGTACCCAAAAGCAACAGAGATGACTGGGAGGGGTGCAAAGATTCAGGTGGTTACCGAGGAAACAATTTTTCATGGGGCTCTGTATGAAGAAAAGGATTTCTGTAAGGGTTTATTTTTGTGTAAAGTTGATTTATGTCATTTAATATATGGAGTTGCATGTTTTTGATGTGTAGTTGTTTCCATGATATGAAGCCTTGGTAAAACAAAGATGCTCAATATTTCTAAATGTAGGGTGTTTTTAATAACATTTGTAAAAAAAACCCTGAAAAAACAAAAAACAAAGTTCCCATTAATATCCTTGCCCCAATATAGGCTGCATTTTTTTATAGTCATGCTACTATGTATTGGTTGCATTTTATCAACTTCATAGTTCATTTCCATTATTGAGTACATGCTGCTTTTGGCAGCAGTTTAATGATAGACATTATATTTCATGATGTTTCCTTGTGTATGAATGTAAGAGGAGGAGCTTTTTCCCTCATGCTATTTAGGGAAAAAACCTTGTCTTATATTTGAGTAAATACAGTAGTTCTATATATCTTGAGTTAAGACCTTAAAGTACCAACATGTTTAAACATAATGAATATATTATTATGTTGACTGATGCAGACTTTAGTATATGGTTATTGCACTTATAAAAAGCTTATTCTAACTCCTTGAGGAAAAAATAGTTATTTTTGTGGGGTGTGGAGAAAATTTCACTATACTGAATTCAACTGCTGAGGCAAAAGCTGACAATGATGTACATTTGGGCAAAATAGTTACTTGGGTTTGAGTCCAAGTGAGATGAAAGAATAATATGAACATTAATTAATTCAGATGTGTTCAGGTGTGCTTTTGAAGCAGTTGTGTAGTAGAGAAGGATGAGAAAGTATCTCTTTCTAAAGCAACTCTTTCCGGTTTGCATTTAACTCTGGAATAGCATAGCCTTGTAAGAATGTCAGCACTAGCTCAGGCATCCAGCTTTATACCATTCTATAAGGCTGCACCGGTCTCTTCCCAGCCATTACCAAATCATGTCAAGCATGTTGATTTGGTTTAATATTTTATTTGTGTGGTTTTAGTGTGTGTTCAGTGCCTTTTAATTCATTCTTTATGATTGGCAGGCAAAGTTCTTTGGATAAATGTGATATCTTTTATTAGACCAACCGAGTAGTTGGAACAAAGTTATTTGCAAGTTTTGGGCACAAGTACGCTTCTTCAGGCATAGGGATACTCTGCTGCTGTTCTGAGATCTCCAAGGAATGGAAGAAGCTAAAAGTGTAACAGCAGGTCAGTGAGAATGTAAATAGGTGGAAATGAGAAAAACAATGGGTAGAGAAGGGAGGGGGCGGACAAAGGGGGAAAAAATGGTTGAAGGAATGCCAAAGGCAGCAAGACAGACTGCTATAGTTTTGAGTTCTCAAAGGTAGAAAAGAGGCAGTCTATGAAAAAGTAAATAACTGGAAATTAGGAAGACAAAGGGTAGAGAAGGAGGGGAGGGGAGAAAGTGGGGGAAAATGTAAATGGTAAGTTTAGGCAAGTACTTGGTGAACCAGATGTCAGGCAGCTTGCAATATGTCATAAATCCAGCATCTATATTGAGTCCATGATTTTTTGTATCCAGTAGATGTATGAAGTGAAGTTTGTAGGCTTGTCTATGAAAAGTGTTTTGTAAGTTCCCTTTGAGGATTAGAACTGAGAGCTCAGAAAGGGAGTAATTGCCTTGTGAGAAGTGTGTACCCAGAGGTAATTGGATATTTTTGTCTTCGATGGATTTTTGGTGTGCGTTCATTCTGGTACATAGGTGTTGTTTGGATTCTCCTACATATTTTCCATTATGGCAGTTTGTGCACTGGATGAGAGAGAGAACATTTCTGGAGGTGCAGGTGTAAGATCCAGGAATGATGATGGTTCTGTTGTAGGGTGTGGTTATTGTGAGAGTAGTAGAGATGTGTTGGCAGGTTTGGCATTTCTTGTCCTGGCATGGTTTGGATTCATTTGGTGTGGCTTGGGTCTTAGGGAGTTTGCTTCTGGTGATGAGGTTGGCGAGGTTTGGTGCTAGTTTAAAGGCTAGACTGGGTGGTTCTGGAAAGATATCTTTAAGAATTGGTCTTCTTCTAGTATGGGTTGCAGTTGTCTGAGAATTTTCCATATTGGTTGGAGGAAAGGATGGTATGTCATAACTAATGGTGTGCGATTCATGGGGATTTTATTTTTGTACTGCAGCAAATCTTCATGTGATGTCCGGAAGGCTCTTTCAAAAGTACGATCTATCTCTCTTAAGGAATGTCCTTGTTTGGGAAAGCCCTTTTGTGTTTTGTGAGGTGGTGATCATGGGTATTCTCCTTGGTGCAAATTTGGTGGTATCAGAGAGGCTGACTAAATTACGGCTTTCTTGGTGTGTTTAGGGTGATCACTGATTCTGTGAAAATATGTATGTTGGTCTGTGAGTTCCTTGTATATGGTGGCTTGTATTTTACCATTTTGGATATTGATTATGGTGTCCAAAAAGGAAATGCTTGTGTTCTTTTTGGTGATTAGTCTGATGGAGGGGTGATGATTATTGAATTTTTAGTGGAAATCAATCAGACACTGCAGGGTTTGGGTCCAAATGATGAAGATGTCATCTATGTATCTCAGGTATAGCATGGGTTTGATGCTGTAGTTCTTGAGGAATTCTTTATGATTGCTGTTTTATGTAAAAAAATATTAGTTGACTCCTGTGACAGGCTCATGCCCGGCACTGCTCTCCCATTGTCATGGGTGTGCCCTGCGCCCCGGCTATATCGCACCTGACACACTCAGCCGCTATGACTTTATGTTCCCAGATGACCCTGGGAATTTTGATGACTATCTTGATCAGTAATTTTGCCATCCATTATTTCATTTTTCCCCTGCCAGTACTTTTTCCCCTGCCTGTAGATTGTCTATTCTGACATTATATTACTTTTCTGAATATTTTTCCAAGTAACAATTACCATTTCCTCATGAAGGAAGATGGAGAATTCTTGCAGTTTTATCCTGTGGCTGGTCCCAAGAGCAAAAACATTTGGAGAATGTGTCTCTCTTTCACAAGCTCAGTTGCACAGGTTACTTATTCACATATTTAGTAAGAGCATCCTAATGTTTGGATTTGTTTATGTTAGTTTTCCCACTTAAGGGCTGGATTCGTAAATTATTGCTGGACCCAGTTTTATGGTCTGATCATTATTATGCAAAAGGTATGTTGACAGAAAACTCCTTGCTTTCATTGGTATGTCTGGTGGCCTTAATTTGTCATTTGATTACATGACTATTGATCAGTAATTTTGCCATCCATTATTTCATGTTTCCCCTGCCAGTACTTTTACCCCGCCTGTAGATTGTCTATTCTGACATTATATTACTTTTCTGAATATTTTTCCAAGTAACAGTTACCATTTCCAGTTCTCACTCAACTGATGTGACAACTACATGCTTCCAGTCACTGAGTCCCAATGTCCAGTCAAGTTTTTCTCTCCCTTTTCTAGCCAGCCAGGTAAGAGATCCACTACCACCATTTAGATCTCTCCTAATAAAGAAAAGGATGCACAAACACACTTGAAAAGAACAGCATTTGATTTCTTTTGGCATTTAAGTATATGTCAAAACATGTAGGATCTCCTGATTGGCTGCTGGGGATAGCAACCCCCCCACCCCCATATAAGTCCACCTGTAACAGCACACTGCAGGCCAGCACAGTTTCACTTGTAGATCTGCTGTGATAAGCCTTCCTGGATTCTGTGCTCTTGGTTTTTTGACTTCTGACCCTGCTCAGCTCTGCCTTTGGACTCTTACTGTTTGAAAATTCTCCTGGGCTTTAGTAACTTTGTCTCAGACCCCAGAAATCTAATTTGTCCTGTGACGTGAACTCTGCCCCTGGTTGTCCCCTTTGGATTTGGTAATTTAGTCTCTGACTCTAGAACCTTGATGCCTATAACTTGGACTCTGCTCCTGGAATTCCCCCTTGGTTTGGGTACCTTGGATTCTAGTTCTTGTCTCTGGTCTTCCCTTGTGGCCTACCCATTAGGCCGAACTTTACGCCCTGGTCCTTACAGAAGTCATAATAGTTTGAACTGAGAAGTCAATGTTGACCGAAGAGATCTGCAAGCTGGCAAGATTGTGTAGGTTTCATTAAGCACTAACACCCTGATGTAAAGAAAGTTTGATATAGAATTTGGGAGGTGGTCCACATTGTAGCTATGCCTACTGTTGTCCGTTTTCTGTTTGTATTCGTACTCTTTCTTTTTCCCTACTCTCCATATTATACAAATTAAGATTACTAGATATACTGGCTCACAAGCAAACTACTAGTAATTTGCCAGGCATTTTTTTTTTCTTCTGAAAATACTGTAAAATTCATTTTCATAGGACTAGTTGTGCTTGGTCTGAACATTATGATCCCATAATCTTGAGTTACAAGTTCATACTTAACGTTTACTTGTAAGTGCAGATGTGAATGTATGGTTAAGGTACAGCTTGAAAAATTCACTTTGAGGAAAACATTCTGGATGGTGTCCCTTGTGGTCATTTTGCTTTGTTTTGCATATTTAGTTTCATTCCTGTCAATGAGGAAGCATGACATCATAAAGTAATACCCCCAAGATGTTCCCTAATGGTAATTGATGGATAAACAAAGATTGGTTTTCTCCATCTTGTGCTGATTTATATTTGTGTGTGTGTAAGTTTCATGCATTTTAATCTAATTTATTTAGAAAAAATCAGAGAAAAATGGTATTTTGAAGTCAATATATTTGTGCTCATACATATGGAAGAAATGGGTTGAGGGCTATGATCTTTTCTGTAACTAGATGTATACTGCAGAGTTCATTGAATGTATATTCCTCCAATGATTTTGTGTTGGAGTAGTTACAGAAAAGATCTCTGTCTTTGACCCCCTGCTTCCTTATCTATGAACAAAGATAAACTGAAAATTATTTTTTTTCCTGCATTTTTCTATGTTTACCTTTCACACCTAACTTAAATTACAAAAGAGTTGTAACATTTTAGTTATTAAATGGTGTACTGCATTTGTTCTACATATTCAGGATGTTATTCTTTAGTACTGAAAAATTATCTAGTTCACAGGATGCCAAACTCAGATTTATTTTTTTTAGAACTTCTGAGTTTGCCTACAGCATCAATGCATTTATATTGCATGACATGACTTGCCTGATACAACATACATTGCAATCCCTATCTAAACAGCAGCTTGCTCTTTTGCACATGAAATCTTTCTCCTTCAATTCTTCTCTTTCAAGACAGGTTTTGTATTGCCCCTAATAATCTTGCCAACAAATTACCTTTACCAGTATCAAAATACTTCTCATGCAGTTAGGTTAGGAGGTGTGCAGAATAAAATATGACTTACTCAAATATGTTGCACCTCTAGATGGTTTCAATAAATCAAAAAATGGATATGTAGCAATTCTGTTAAATAATGCATTCAGTTTGAATTATTATGTCATTTGGCTACAAGACAACAGTGTGTGTACTGTACTGTTAAATATTAATTTTTATACTAGGGAAATGTTTTGCTGAGGAAGACAGTGCACTGCATTGCCATAGGTTGAACGTAATTATTACTAAAACTATTGCATTAATAATATATCCTGAGCTCTAGGGATTAGATTTTTATAAGTATGTATAATTTCTTGTTGATTTCTTGTTTTCTGCCTGGATTGTAATTGTAGGAGCTTTTAAAGCACCGGTGTCCAGATTTGTTTCGAAATAGTTAAGCACCTGAAGAGGCAAATGAGAGCCTAGGCTGTTTTTTGTTGTTTGTTTTTTCAAATGGAACTAGGTACTAAACCGGATTTATTTTTTATACTATAGAGCTATAGGCACTTCAAAAAAAAAATCTCACAAAGTGCTTGCCTGCATGTTTAGATGCCAACAGGCCTTTCAAAATAAGGGGACTTGAGGTTTAATGTTTTTGTTAATGGTATCTATGGTATGTTGCATGTGGTAACAGGTTCTTTTTTGGGAGATGGGTATGAAAACATTTAGAGCTTTATAAGATAGGATCAAGTCTTTGACTTTCACCTAGAAAGCAGTAGGCAGCCAGTATATATCAAGGAGTACATGTTGTCACACACTCACTGCAGTATCATTTGCTTGACGCATTCACTTCTGCTTTCTCATCACCTTATCAAATAGATTTAAAATATTTGAGCATGTACAGTCATTGTAGTAACTTGATATTCAGAGGGTATCCTGGCAACAAGTCTGACATTTTAGGGAAAAGGGCAGATTTTCTGTTTATGACATACTTCTAGTTGCTATTTAGTCCTGAAAACCAGATGAAGTTCTAACAAGATGTCTGGATTGGAGACTCAAATTACAAGACACTTCATTAAAACTAGAGACAGATGTTACATATAAACTGGTGTAAGTTATCAGAAACTGGTTTTAAACCCGTAACAGAACAGATGTTCAGTTTAAATAAACCAGTTTGAAAATGGCTGAAATCGGTTTGAGATAAACCTGGTTGAATGTAGCATCAGACTTAAATGATATGGGTCTAACCAATTTATGCAATGTCTGTCCCTTGCTGGTTTAAGATAAACCAGACACCCCCGGCATCCCAACATGCTCTCTGGGCTGGGCAGGGCTCTCTGCTTCACAGCAGGGCTCGCCACTCCCCTCTGCTCCCTGACTGCAGTTCCAGAAACTTGCAGGTTGCTCCCCTCTTCCCCCTCACCACTCCCTGCTAAGCAGGAATTCCCCCCCTCCCCTCTGCCCTGCTGAGAGGTGTCTGTGTATTAGCTAGTAGACCACATGCTGGCTCTGGTCTGTGCTGCGACAAAGGCAGAATCAACAGGTAGCTGGTAATGTCACTCGGTTGTTTTCTTAATGGGGTGATAAACACTGAATTAGGGGTGATAAATACTCTTATCAATTCCCTGCTGGGCTAATCAGAGTGTCTTGCTGGGGCCTGGCTACACCCCACCTGCCCCGCTCAGCTCAGTGCTGTAGAAGGGAAGGGAGGACTGCTCTAGTGCCTCCCAG
The DNA here is from genome assembly GCF_030867095.1 of Alligator mississippiensis. Lineage (NCBI taxonomy): Eukaryota > Metazoa > Chordata > Crocodylia > Alligatoridae > Alligator > Alligator mississippiensis. The sequence continues at coordinate 139,250,062 of NC_081827.1, forward strand.
CTTCTAGCCTGAGCCACTGCAGGCATGTACCTGCATTTCTGGGATGTCTTTGCAGTTACAAAGTGATTTAGCCTAGCCAGGTTAGACTAACCTGCAAATATTGAATCAATTCATGTTCAGGTTTATTGAATGTCTGTCCCTAGCCTAAAAGGGATGAATTTAATCAGCAACATTTCCTTTTATGAAGGGGATACAAATGATATAAAATTTCTGTGTAAGCATTTGATTCTTTTTTTGAGTGTAAATTGAAAATTTAATTTTGATTTTCTTGAATAAACACACATTTTCTGAAAAGCAGCAACCAGAACACTGTTTTCTAAAAACTAACAAAATAAATAAGCAAACATACTAAAGAGGAAGATGGAGATATGGAGTTGGAGAGAGGTATGCAATGCTGACCAAAGCCAGATCAGAGTTAGGTTTGATTTTATCATTTTAATTAATGATTGAGGTAAATAGCAATGAATTTCTAAAGTTGTGAATGTTTGTAATTTGGGAGTGAATATGACCAACTCCTACCTAGTGCAGAGAAATACTAAAAGAACTTGGGAATTTAGAAACTTATACAGAAAATGAGATTCACTTAGAGAAAAAGCAAGCTAATATATATCCACAAGAAATATGATCATGTTATACATGTATACTTACTGGGCATGTCTACATGAGATGCTACCTGCACAGTAGCCTAATAATACTGCTCAGTAGCATGTCACACCCCAAGCGGTGTTAATATGCTCCTGTGCAGTATTATTAGGTTACTATGCAGCAGCATCATTAAAAAGGTGGTTGTTGGCACTACTGCACAATAACTCCAGTTACTGCACATTTATGAATGCGCATAGTTACTATGCATTTATTTAGTACTTGTATAATCAAGTACTAAATAAATGTGCAGTAAGTACTGCGCCTTAATGAATGTGTAGATGCACCCACTGGTATGGAGAAAATAGAGAAGTAGTACGTTTAAGAGTTCTAGGGGTGATGATTGACAAATTGAATGGATTTTTTTGGCTATTACAGGGAATTCATTGTTAATAAGATATATAGAAAAGTGTTATCATGAAATGTAAAGGAAAAGCTCTTCCTACATGGTTCTAACATAACCATTCCTGAAATATTTTATTAGGTTCTAAGCATCACATCATTAGAAAGATACTGATAAATTCAAATGAGTTAAGCAAAAAAGCAAAAATTTTTTTTTTTTAAAAGTTAAGCAAAAACTGGTAGAGCATTTGAGTGACTGATTTGAGAAGAGGCAGCAAAATCTGATCCTGAGAGATGCTAAGTATTCTCAACTCCTACTAAATGGTAAAGGGCTGAAAAAAGTCATATCATCTCAGGTGAGAAGTTACATATTACCATAATAAATCTTGGTCTAATTAAAAGTAATGATTTCCACTACTGCAAATGATAATTATAAAAGGGAAACAATCTAAGGGGTATATAAACAAAGAATAGAGAATTCCTAGTTAGGGTGACACAAGGAATAACACAATCAAATTAATAAACGGGAAGTTTAGACTTAATATTAGGAACAACTTCTTAGCAATGAACTTCTAGGCAGCTTCTTGGGGATGGTAGACAGAAACATGATATCTAAAGAAAAAAGGAGGAGTCCAGTTGTTTGAGACTTTTAAATCTGGTCTTCATAGACTGCTGAACAATTAGGAAGATTTCTTCACCAAATATACTGGAAGACCTATTAAGAGTCTTGCATCTCTCATTTCATATTGTTATATCAAGTTCATTTACTTATTATATAACCTTTGGTACATTTATTTTCTACAGGAGAAACATATGCATGAATTAGAAGACATGAGGAAAGCTGGACATGAAGCCCTGAGTATTATTGTGGAAGAATTCAAGGTAAATGAGCCATGAGGACAGTGTTCATTGTACATTAGTTATAGCCTGTATTATAAACTTTAGTAAAGGTAGCACATATAACGTTAAGGTAGTTTAGCATTTCCCATTATAAAACACTCTTAGTAGCTGATTATTGTTTTGCCAAACTTTAACCATTTGCACTGAAAATTTGCATCCTGGGTAGGTGTCTTGGGTTGCATTTTTGGAATGTTTCAGGCAAAATGGCTCAACCTTTTCCAAAACTGAACAATATTGCATTTTCCCTTATTAAATTATCATGGTCTTTTCTTTTATGAACTTTACTGCCTCTCTGTATTGGAGTTCTTAGTGGTGAAGAGATTGTGGACATGTGACTCTCACAGAGCAACTCAACAATTCCAGCCAAGAACTGCAGTGGCAAATCCACATTTTCTCTGTAATGGTTGCTCCTAGGTGGTCTAAACCAGAATGTGGAGCTAGGCATTGGAACCCAGAGCAGGGAATATGTTTGCCTTGCACTGTTGTTGTCCATTCCTCCATCCTTGTTGCCATCCAGGGAGTATAGAGAAAGATATTTTCTCCAAACACACCCACAACAAAGTCTGAATCAGAGGGAAGGCAAAGAAGTAGATGGGGGCAAGGAATCTGTTCAGATTAAGGAGAGAAGCTGTGAGTGCTTGGGCAAGGAGGTTGAGTATTGGGAGATAAGGGAGAGGAGAGAAATGAAGGATCTCACTGGAAGTTGGAAGTGGAGGGTAAAGAAGATAGGAATGCCAATCAGTTACCTGTGGGTAAGGAATAGAGATGCACCAATACATTGGTCTAATAAGAAAATTTGCTCTATCAGATATCAGCCCGATGGGGCTGCCAATTTGGCCAATAAATGCTATGCTATGCACAGGTGCAGTGCAGGCACTCATGCAGTGAGGAGCGGAGCCAGCAGTTTAGAGAGCTGCCTTTAGATGGTCAGTCCGGTGTGGTGGAGGGGGCGGGGGGAGGGAAGGGGTGTGGTGGGGCATGCCTCCCACGGTGAGGGAGGGGGCAGGGGCAGGTGCTGCCCAGGTGTGGGGGGAGCAGCTCCCACCGCTCCTTGCACCCCAGAAGGGTGAGGGGGGGGGTGTGCCCCCACATCAAGGTGAGGTGGGCTGGGGAGAGGGGCTGTGCAAGGCTCTTCTCAGCAGGGGCTGGGTTCAGAGCAGGCACTGGCAGGATGCTGCATCCACTGCAATTTTTACCGCTGCTCTGCTCCTAGTGTCACTGCTGCCAGCTGCTCAGCGCAGCCTTGGCTCTTCCTGATGCTTCGGTGGAGGTTGGGCATCAAGTGGAGCACCGGCGAAATTTGGGGTAGATGCACCATCCTCCCACTGCCACCGGTGCCCGCTCTGAGCCCAGCCCCTGCCAAGAACAGCCCCATGTAGCCCCGGGTGCAGTCCTTCTTGGCCCACCCCATGCAGATCTGAGGAGCACGCTCCCCCTCCCCCCCCCGTGCCTCCCAGGGTGCAAGCAGCAGTGAAAGCCACCCCCCTATGAGCCTCGGCTCCCCCTCACCCCGCCCCGCCTGGGTAGTGCCTGCCCCCTCCCTCACCAGCGGGGGTCGTTGATCTGCCCCACCATGCTCCTTCCCTTCCCCCTCCCCTTCTAGCACACTAGACTGACCAGCTGGAGGCAGCTGTATCAGAAATTGGATTGGTATCCACCAATATGCCTCCTTAAATATCAGCTATTGGTATCAGCCTCCAAAATCTCTATCTGTGCACCTCTAGTAAGGAATACAGAGAAATGACAGGGAGGTAGGTTGCAGTGGGAAAACTGAAACTGGTTGAGCAAGGATACTACAGACTAAGAGCTGGAGTGGAAGGTAATGACCTAGGACTAACTGGGCAAGGAATTGGCTGTAGGGGTGAGAAACAGGAATCAGAGTGAAGATAAAAGGTTGGAATAGAAAGCATAGAAAGGGGTCAGGCTCAGAGACAGTGGTAGAGTGGCATTTACTCACTTTAAATACATTCCTCACCAGACTTTGGAATTAAACCCATTTCCTGATTCTCATCCAGTGGTGTAGTGTGTCTCATTCCCTTCTGGTGCTCACAAGGCCTATGGATGTGTGGTAGTTAGCTGTGTCAGAGCTTCCAGGATTGCAGCTGTGAAACTGGGAGTGAGAAGCCCTGGCTTAACCAGAACTCTTAGGACTTCTTCCAGGCTCCCTTCTGTGGAACCAGGACTTCCAGACAGTCCGTCTTTAGGGCATCCCCACACTGTGAACTGTCTCAGGGTAGGGGATCCCAGTGATCCCACTCTCCACAGCTCTAGGGCATTCAATGGTGGCTACACAGAGTATCTATAAACACATCTCAAGGTCTTATGTCTAAAAAAAGGTGTTATCCTTTGCTGTATACTTAGTATGTGAAAAGCAGAGATCCTCTAGGAATTTTCTTAATTAGATTGAAGATTCAGTATACTGAAATAAGTAAAATATAAGCAACAAACTATTATATCTTCTGAGTATGCTGTGTATGAAGAGAAATTCTCCCTTAATATTTATATTTTTAATTATGAGGTGTAATACATGTTAATACTAGTACTAATGAACATGTTTGTATTGTATAGCTGAGTACTATAGCTATAGATTTATCTTGGTATATACCTTTGAAAAACAGATTGAAGTCTACTTAACTGGTCCTAGCTAACTGATTGTTGCAGCTGAATTTTCTCCTTTTTTAGTATATAGGCATACAAGTCCTTTGCAAATTACAACTTCTTTTTCATTTTGCTTTTGTTAATTTTCTGTATATTGCATTTGACAACTTAATTCGGTTGTGATGGTAGGAACTCTTAAAGCAATAGCATCCAGACTCGTTTAAAGATAGTTAAGCACCTAAAGAGGCAAATACGTTGTTTTTTGGGTTTTTTTCAAATGGGACTAGGTGTGGCGGGCCGGCAGCAGGTACTCCTGCATTGAGCCACCCACCTCACTGCTCCTGATCACCTTCTAGGATCCAAATACCTCCCTGAGGGTGCCTCATGTCCGGCCGGCCCCCTTCCTGGAGCACACCTACTAGCCTGGGGGTAACAGTGGCACCACCCAGGGTCTGGACTGATCCTGTCCCTGTGCCCCATGGGAAACACAAGCCTAGTAGTCCTTGAGGGTACTCGACCCGCTGCAAGAACTTGGGGCGCTTCCCTCAGTTGGAAGCACAAATAGTGGTCTCCCTTAGTCAGCCAAACCAAGTGGACCCCAAGGCATAATCTAGACCCTCTCCCAATAAGTCCCCCATGCTAGGTACAAAGGAGAACTTTGTTATAAGGAGTAGGTTTGGACTAGGGTACAGGTAGAGCAATATCGGAGAAATCCCGTGGAGCAAACAGGGTGGCTGGGTAGCCTTTGACGTAAGTTACTGCAAGCTATATACCTAGTTAGATCTCAGGTAGCTTACAAGCATCATCTAGAGGCAGGTGTAGATTCCCTCTGGAGGCAGACAGTTCATTGATCTTGAGTTTCAAGAGAGAGAGCAAGTTTCAGATGGTCCAGCTTCTCTGAGAGTTTTCATCATGGCTTCTGCTCCTCCTCCTGGGCAGCCCTTAATTTCTATAGACCTTATGACCTCATTTACCTGATCCAATGAAGGCCAGCAACCAATTTGAAATGCATCACTGGTTGCCAGGTAGACTGGCAGGGTCTTTAGCCCCTTCCCAGTCAGGTTGGCATTACTGAGAACAATAGGGAGCCTAAGCCCCCCACCCAGGTATGTGATGCCAGGCATGTAGGCAGAGGGAGCAGGTTTCCCTCCACCCTCAGGAATCTATCCAGCTCAGGTTACTACTCAGGGTTACAAGAAGAGATGGGGCAAAGGAGTCTGCCCTTTGCAGCAACCATGGTGACCAAATTGTCAGGTAGCAGAATTTGGGGAGAGACAGAGATGGTATTCTGCTACACTAGCTACTAAACCAGGTTTATTTTTATGCTGTAGAGCTATAGGCACTTAAAAAAAAATCTCACAAAGTGCTTGTCTGCATCTTTAGATGAGTACCAGTGTATTTTTTTGTAGCTTAAAGTAGATAACTTTTTTTTTTTTTAAAGAATTTCCCAAATTGCACATGAATTAGCTGATGCCATAAAAGAATATGTCATGTTTTGATTTTTCTGGAAAAAACTTCTGAGCTAATTACAGACATTTAAAATCCCAAGCCTGAATAGATTCAGTCTTTGCAGTAGATTGCACAGACTGAATAATAGTCTAACCTGTGTAGATTGAATCGAGAAGCAACTGAATAGACATTCACTTTCGATTCTGGAAATGCAGCCACATGCCTGCAGTGGCCCAGGTTAGAAGCTAGGGGTGCTAGAGCAAGCTCTCCCTTCCCTTCTGAAGTGGCCGGAAGGCTGAAGGGAAGCTGAGCTTGGGCGAAGGGGTGTGGCCAGGCCTCAGCAGGTGCTGAGTATGATTGGAGAGGCATTTAAGCCCCCACCCTGGCCTGCACAGTCTCCAGTTGAGGTGTGCCTAGATGAGAAGGGGGGCAGTAGCCCTTGCCAGGCACCCCCAGCCTCCCCACCCCCGCTTACTGCAGGAGTGTTCAAGCAGCCCCCTTCCTTGGTCAGCACTACTGAATTCACTTAAACCAAGAGACTTTATTATGCACAGCACTTGAAAATTTTATTGACCATGGACTTAGAAATTGGAAGCTGCCTGAACTTAGAGCTGTTGAGCATTGCCAGATCTATTCCAGGGGTTTGAAGGCTCAATCACTTAAACTTGCCAAGCTGGTTTTGCAAGGGAGGGAGCATAGATTAAGTTGGAATTCAGGAACTTTCCTGCTTTTTGGATTAACTTGATATGGCAGGCTTGGTGAGAAAAATGCTATCGGAACTAGAAAAGTGGCTAATTAGAATAACAGCTCCAGGTTTTTTTTGGAGTAAGGATATATTCTGTGGACCAGTTGGATTTGTATGATTTTGTGACTTGTGGTCCTCTCAGACTGTCTCTGGGCATAAACCCTGGGTGAATAAAAAGACAAAAAAATGGATCACTCTGGAGCACCGGGCCTCCTCACCCCCCGCTCCTGCCACTTGACCAGTGACCTGGGGTGTAGGTGCTGGGGACATCTGGCAAGGGCTGCTGCCCCTCTGCCAGGCAGACCCTGGTTGAGGTCCCATCCTGATAGGAGAGGGGATGGAGGAGGGGATTAACTCTCTCCCCTTCCCCTCAGGTTACTGGCACTCTGGAGTGGGGTTTCTCACTCCCACTCCCTTCTCAGCCAGTCAGAGCAGTGATAGTGCTCTGGCGAGGTAGGAGAAGGGTGGTGCCAGTCCTGCTCTTCTAGAGCAGACAGCACAGCCCAGCTCAGTTCAGCCCAGGGCTGTGAAGCATCCTGGGATGCTGGAGGACTGTGAGTTAACTTAAACCAGGAAGGGGTCTAGGTCAGAAGTTCCATAAACCAACAGATTGACCTAAATCAGTTAAGTGTGATACTACATTCAACCAGATTTATCTTAAATCAGTTTTGGTCATTTTGAAAGCAGTTTGTGTGCACTGAACTTCTGTTCTGTTACATGTTTAAACTGGTTTCTGATCACTTAAACCCATTTATGCGTAACTTCTGTCTCTAGCCCTTAGGAAATGTCTTGCCCTATTTCTCCTTAAGCTAGTAAATAACCAATTTGAATTATTTTTAGTTACTACTTCAGATCAATTCAAGAAAAAGAGGATTCAAATTTTTAGGAATTATGATTTGGCCCAAAAGATTAGGGATCCAATCAAATAGTCTGCCCTTGAGTAATATTTATATTTAAAAGGAGGAGTCCAGTTGTTTGAGACTTTTAAATCTGGTCTTCACAGACTGCTGAACAATTATTATTTCTTGTAGACTGTTTATATTCAAGTTATATAAAGATATTCTTTTAGATCAGGGAGCCCTGGTATGAATACACTTCATACAGGTTTTCCTGTTGCTTCGTTGGTTAGTTGCCACATTTTGGTCAATGAGATCACAGTACTCGGAGGAGGAATAACATCAGATATGCCAGCCTCCATGTAAAATACTGCAACCAACCTCTTCTGCAAACATGCAGCAAATCAATCTTCAAAGCAGTAGGAGAAAATCAAAAAAGTATTTCAGGTAGAGAAAAAAAATCAGTCTTCTGCTTATAGCTTTAATACATTTTTAATGCCCCTTTACCGTGTGCAAAAGTAGAGTAGTTTTAGACTGCAGAAAAATCCAATAAGAACAAACAATCTTGTGTTTTTTGTTTGAAAAAAAAAAAAGGGGGGGCAGAATTCAATATTAAAATGTGCATTAGTGATTAATATCCCAATATGGAACAACCCCCTTAAGTAAATGTAAGAAAACCGTCTGTTATAATTATTGAAACATGTTGTACAGCTTTAGAACATTTTTCACTACTCATTTGTATCTTTAGGAATGCATTTTTATTATACTCTGCAGACATGTTGGCAGTAGCCAGATAACCAAACAAAAAGCTTTAGTATAAGGTTTGTTTAATTTAAGAAGGTGTAACATAAATGTGATTACCCCTTTCTTTGAAATATAGAGCTGTGGAAGTTATTGAATCTCTTAATTCACTTATGTGTAGCTATTTTTAATGCTGTGTTGAAATATCTCTTCTTTAGGGTTTAAGGCTATATATTATTATAATAGTAGGCTTTTATTTGTAGAAGTGCTTTCTGTTTTCAAAGGACTTTATAAGCATTAACTAATTAATCCTCATATTATCTGTGCAGTGTAGCAGTTAATTACTTTTCCACTTCATATATGGAGATAATGATGTAGACACGTTCAAGCCACAAAGAGAACATGTGAAATCCAGAATTAGAATTAGACTTGTCTTTGGACCATTAGATCATTCTGACAAGGGCAGCTTTGATATCTTGGCAAGTTTATCCCATCTGTATGATTTAACATTTAATCATTGAAAGCTATCTTAAAGTTTGTAGTGATGTTCAGTGTTCTATATCCTAGGCCAGCCAGCTTCTCTCTGCTGCTGCCTTACCGCCCACACAACATACATTCAGCCTTAAAACACGTCTTTTGGTATGTGCAATTAACTAGTGAAAAAAATCTCAGCATAAGGAAAACTTTTTTTTAGCACAAAAACACTATAACTTTCTTGTTTTAGTGCATTAGAGGTAGCTTAATGTGATTTGGTTTCTATTATATAAAAACATGGACAATGAAAATATTAAGCAGAATTTGATAACTGGTTCAAAAATATTGGATTGTTAAATTGACACATCTTCATAGTAATTGGCTTATTAGCAGTATCAGACATTTTTGGTGTTCTAAAACAAATCCTTTTTCAAAGATGAAATGGGTTTGTACCTCTAGTGGAGGAGTAGCCTTGAAGCATGCTTAGCTCTAACATTTTGGGACTTTGGGGTTCCATATTGGTATGCTTTGTGCTAGCCTTAATCTCTTCCTTGTCTTATATGATGATTTTTTTCCACATTTTTTCTTTCCTAAAGAATCCTAACATTGCATAACAATAGACTTGGATTATTTTTTAGTCTTGTCCTAGGTTCTACATCTGCAAAGGCTTGTCTGCCAGAGAATAGGTTTAACATAATCATAAACCTCATCAATCAGTTGTGTACTCATCATCAGACATCTGTTCACCTAATACTTCTGAGTCGCATGGGATTATGCCTTTACCTTTCTTTGCATGACAGATTTACTACAAACTTTGTCTATGGTCTGCAGTCTGAATCTAATAAGCAGACATCATCTAGACAAGAAGGTTTAAGTCCTTAGAGAATTTGTGTGACTACTGTATGGAAGGACTGTTTTTACCTTTGAGGGGAGGGTACCATTTTATCCACTTATACCTGTCAAGATCTTGGTGATGAATTTGGAGTTTATTTGGGCCATCTTCAAATCCCAGGCTCTGGATTCTCAAAGAGATTAATCTATGAATAAATATTCAGAGCTATATATCTAGCCTGAATGGCATTTTCCCTGTTCTGTGTTTATTGACAGTACAGGTCATGACAGATATCCAATAGCATTGTTTTATGGGAGGAGTGCAACCTGAGTTCTCTGGATTTTCTCCTCATCTTTCAGACTCCATGAATAATGTAAACCTATTTACAAGTTCTATTAATATCCAGGATCCTGAGAAAACCTGAAGAAGATATAACAAGTGTTCGTGGCCCAGACAGTTCTTGTACTAATAAAACCCCCGTATTGGATCCAGTGAAATTATCAACTCAACCTTAATAGTATTACCTCCCTTCCTATGTGATGTTCCAGAAAAATGGTTAGATCCTAAATCTATTCACAACCTCTTTGCATCTGGCTAGTTAAATATTAATAAAAGTGCTTTTCTGCATGCTAGAATCTATTAATGCTCAGGCGGAAGGACCCTGCTACGTTGACACTACAGCAGTCCAACCTGCATAGCTCCAAAACACAGCTCCAAATTGCTTGTCTGTTTGCTCGTCAGATTTCACAGCTCACCATGCAGACTCCCAGTAACTGGACTGTGACAGGAGATGTGGGGTATGTGTGTGTGGTCATACCAATATTATTTTTAATGCTTCCAAGTATATTTGGAAGCATTTCAAATGCTATGTCTGATTCTACCATGAGTGTTTTAAATAATGCTTTGAGCTTAAATATGTTGGTTCCACCCAGGCAGGTTAGATCTCACATCAGCAGGGCTCAAATGGCTTAGTGGCTTCCCTGAGAATGGTAGTAATTTCAGAGACACAGGTTGGTTAGAGGAGGATCTGTCCACACTTCTTCAAAGCACTGTTCCTTAGTCTGCCACCAGCTCAAAGGCTCCACTTTCAAAGAGACTGCTACCTCTTTTACCAGGCCTATCCAAAAGTTTGTTTAAAGAGACTTGGGGAACTCATCTCCATGCCATAAATTCCCTAGCTGTGAATCACCAGAGGTGGGATATATATGGACAACCATCCAAAGAAAGACTTGTTATCATACAGTGTTCTTTTGAGATGTACAGTATCTGTTCCTTAATATTGTACATCAAGGAACAGTCTGGTATCAAGGATCTGCTCCTTGAACAGATTCAAGAGTCTGGTTCAGAACAACAAAAGTGATTAGGGGCCTTGGTGGCAAGACTTATGAGGAAAGTCTGAAAGAACTAGGATTATTTAGTCTGGAGAAGAGAAGATGGAGGTGGAGATATGGTAACAGTCTTCAAATACCTGAACGATGATTACAGAAAAGATGGAGATAGGCTTTTCTTTGTGGCTGTAGGGGAGAGGACTGGGAGCAATGTCCTTACATTGCAGCAGAGGAAATTTAGTTTAGAGTTTAGGAAAAACTTTCTGAGTATGAATATAGTTAAGTGTTGGTACAGGATATCTAGAAAAGTAGTGGAATCTCCATTCTTGGAAGTTTTCAAGAGCAGGTTAGACAGATACAGTACTTAGCTGGAATGTTTTAGTTAAGGATGATCCTGCCTTGATCTGGGGCTAGACTAGAAGACTTCATGAAGTCCCTTCTGGCCCTAGTTTCCAATGATCCTCTGTGGGTAGGACATTTTGAAAAAAGTCACATACCATAAGGCAGAAATAGCACAAGGCCTGGGCTGCTTTTGTGTATGGCACATGACAGACTGGGCAGGGAGCAGATAGCAGGAAGGGGGTCAAAGTGGCACTTGGGGAGGGTACAGGCAATTTATGGCATGACTGCCAAAAAGGTTGCCTTCCCAGTGCTTTAAGGTAAGTAACTGCTGGTTCTTCATTGGCAAATGTATCATTCTTCTAGGGGGGGAAATGTACAAAGTTCAAAGAGATCCTCTCTGTTGGTCTGAATCTTTTTAGATACTAGTTTTACACATGGTATGGGTTTCAAAAGTATGTGGTTTTAGGTGCATGTTTCCACTGATCTCTCTGTTGCAAGGTCACTGGTAAGAGACCTGTCATATGATGGAGGGAACTGTTTAGATTCATAGATGTTAGGGTCGGAAGGGACCTTAATAGATCATCAAGTCTGACCCCCTGCATAGGCAGGAAAGTGTGCTGGGTTCAGATGACTCCAGCCAGATGCCTATCTAACCTCCTCTTGAAGACCCCCAGGGTAGGGGAGAGCACCACCTCCCTTGGGAGCCCGTTCCAGATTATGGCCACTCTAACTGTGAAGAAGTTCTTCCTAATGTCCAGTCTAAATCTGCTCTCTGCTAGCTTATGGCCATTATTTCTTGTGACCCCCAGGGGTGCCTTGGTGAGTAGAGCCTCACCAATTCCCTTCTGCGCCCCCATCATGAATTTATAGGCAGCCACAAAGTTGCCTCAACCTTCTGTTGCGGAGGCTGAAGAGGTCCAGGTGCCCTAGTCTCTCCTCATAGGGCTTGGCCTGCAGGCCCTTAACCATACAAGTGGCCCTTCCCTGGACCCTCTCCAGGTTATCCACATCCCTCTTGAAGTGCGGCACCCAAAACTGCACACAGTATTCCAACTGCGGTCTGACCAGTGCCCGATAGAGGGGAAGTATCACCTCCTTGGTTCTGTTTGTCATGCATCTGCTGATGCATGATAAAGTGCAGTTAGCTTTGCTGATGACTTTGTCACACTGATGACTCATGTTCATTTTGGAGTCCACTAGGACTCCGAGATCCCTTTCCGCTTCTGTGGTACCGAGCAGGTCATTTCCTAGGCAGTAGGTGTGCTGGACATTTTTCTTCCCTAGGTGCAGCACTTTGCATTTCTCCTTGTTAAATTGCTGTCTTTTGTTTTCTGCCCATTTGTCCAACCTGTCCACGTCTGCCTGTAGTTGTTCCCTGCCCTCCGGTGTGTCCACTTCTCCCTACAGTTTTGTATCATCCGCAAACTTGGACAGAGTACACTTCACTCCCTCGTCCAAGTCACTGATGAAGACATTGAAGAGTATCAGTCTAAGGATCGAGCCCTGTGGGACCCCACTGCCCATGTCCTTCCAGGTCGATACCGACCCATCCACCACCACTCTCTGGGTACGGCCTTCTAGACAATTTGCCACCCACTGGACTGTGTAATCATCCAAGTCACAGCCTCTTAATTTGTTCACCAGTATGGTGTGGGATACCGTATCGAAGGCCTTCCTGAAGTCTAAGTAAACGATATCTACCCCTACTCCTGCGTCCAGGTGTTTTGTAACCTGGTCTTAAAAAGAGACTAGATTAGTCAGGCATGATCTACCTGCTACGAACCTGTGCTGGTTTCCCCTCAGCATAATTTTTCCTGCTGGGCTCTCACATCTATGAGCCTTAATAATCTTTTCAAAGACTTTACCAAGGATGGAGGTGAGACTGACTGGTCTGTAGTTGCTTGGATCGTCCTTCCTCCCCTTCTTGAAAATAGGAAGCACATTGGCCCTTTTCCAGTCCTCTAGGACCTGGCCCATGTGCCACAAGCGCTCAAATAATCTTGCCAGTGGCTGTGCAATGACATCAGCCAGTGCTTTCAGTACCCTCAGATGGAACTCAGCCAGGCCTGCTGACTTAAACGCATCTGGTCCTTCCAAGTGACTCTGCACTATCTCAGGTAAAGAGTGGAGGATAGTTTGACAATAAAAAAAATCTTCAACTCAATTCAATTCATTTGCAATTCCATAGGAGAGAGCAGGGAAAAGTACCATTAAGAAGCAGGACAGTATAGAGTAATAGGAATAAAATTATATGTGTCCATTTTTGAATGCCAGTACATGTAGCCTCCGTATAAAATCTACCAAACTCTACAGCCTTGCCAGAATGCCCACTTGTACACAGCTTTACTAGAATGATTAGAGAACTCTTAATGGATCCTGTGTTTTTATTTGATCATTTAAGTACATAATCATGTGGTAATAATGGCTGTTGTTTTATATTTTTCCTGTATGGGCTACAGAGGTTACCAATACACAGAAACATTAGAAAATTTTCCCTACAGAATTTTTTCCCGTCTTCAGACCAAGAAATAACTGGTTTAAAGTGTCTCATTGTCTGGCAACTTTTCTCTCTCTCACGATACTCGGTGAGTAACCCCACCAATGTGATGGCTTTACATTTTTGTTAATTTATTAGTTAAATGGCAAATAAACATATTAGCTAGTTTTCACCATTACAAATTCTTCTTCATATTCATTTCTTAATAGAATAGATTTCTTACTTTGAAGCAAACCAGTGAACTTATTTTATATATTTCCTGGCACCATCTACATTTTTGAACCCCATTAAAAACATCAATTTCATTGTTCATTTATCTATTTGAAAGTGTCAGCCCTCAGGAAAGTAGAGTTCATGTAAGAAAAATGAAAACATTTGGGCTAATCTGGAGTGCTTGAACACACCTAAAACTTTAGAGTAACATCCGTTATCTTTGGAATATTTATTCACCAAATGGGCTGGGAAATCCATTAGAAAGAGACTGCTAGACATTTTGCTGCACAAAACCTCAAAAGCTTTGGCCATTGTTGAGAGTCTAACATTCTCAAGTTCATTCAATAAATAAACCTTCTCTAACAGACTGTGGATAAAAACATGTGAAATTCCTATTAAAAAACATGAGAAAACAAACTAAATGTGAACCTAGTGTGCTATGTAGTCCAAGTTTCCCCTCTGATGTTTACCTAATTTTGTTTAATTTCTGTCTTTCATGTCATTATTTTCTTAAACTTTTATCCCTGATAATTAACTACAATAAAGAAAAGTAAATGTAGATCTTGGAAAGATTTTCATGGGATCATGCCACTTTTTAAGATTATTTACTACAAGCAACATAAGAGTTTTTCCTTTGCTTGTTTAATCAGGCTTTTGTTCTAAAATTGTCATACCTCGTCTGTTTACTGAACTAAGATTTCCTGAGTTTTATTTGTATTTCTCCCTGTGCAAAATATCCACTAATGGAAGATTTAAAGAATATATGGTTACCAGCAGGTGTATTTATTTGGTAGTGCTTATTTACCTGGATTATTTTATGCAATGATTAGTCCTTTGAAAGAAAGTTTCCATTAATCAGATGGATGGTTTCCTTTTACAGAATTTTGACTTAAAGATGATAAGACTTCCAATCCTTTCTACTTTCAGGGTCATCTCCAACAATCTTTGCCATTGAGTATTTTGCACTATTACTTTGTAAGGGGATGCAGGGAATTTGATGGTCTTTTTCTCCACACCCACGGAGTTGCCTCTCTGAAGTTTCTGCTCCCACAATAGATTTTTCACACAACAGTTAACCCTGTAAGCAAAGCAAAATTTAACAGGATTAATTATAATTTTTGGTAATTAATTTTGCATCAGGAAATCACTTTTAGACAATTCTGTTTCTTGTGAGAAGAGAAGAACTGAATTTTGGCCAGATTTCAGTTCTTCCTCTGAGACACCACAATTTAGCTTATTCCATGTCCAAGACGACAGCATAACTTGGGAAGGCTTGACACATGTCTAGGAAATATGAAGAATACTGTTCCAATTTGGAGCCAGATGAAAACTGAGAGCTGTGAAAGTCTTCCTCTTATTCATGCAGCAGGATAGCTATAAAAAGCCATTGAGAAAAAGTGCAGTGATCAATCTGCAGTCTCTTTACATTTTACTCGAACAGCTTTAGCACATAGAGTGCAAATTCAGAGATTAATTGCAGATCTTCTGTCTTTCTCTTTTTGTAAGTTGCCATAAAATTCATGTGTACACTATGATTTGCAATTTGAATTTTTTACACACTGGGGAAGATGTCCAAAGGAACCTGTAGTTATAACGCAAATGCTGCAATGCTGAAAGAGCCACATGAAGCAGGAATTGGACTTCGTAAAAGAAGAGTTTGTTTGCCACAAAGTCTGAGTCAAATCCTGTCCCTTTTCAGCTGATAGAAACAAGCAAAGAGTATTTCAGCATATTCATGACCAATATAATTGACCTATCCATCAGGGAAGGCAATCTACTAGCATCTCAGAATCAATACTCAGTAATCAATACTGATCTAATACTCAGAAACCATTGGCCCCCATCAATGTCAATAGCTGCCATCTGCTATAATATTATTTTCATCATCGGCAACCTAATCAGGATGGAATTAGCAGCCCCTTTTCAGCAACTCCTAACTTTAATCAGTCACTTCCTCCCTCCTGATTGGCACTTAGTAGCCACAGTAGTTGAGAACAATTAACCTTTTTCTTGCCGTATAACAGATTAGTAGGATTTTATAAAAACATTGTTTGAATTCTTTTTGCATCTGCCTTTTTAAATTTGACTATTAGTGTGCAAGTTTCCTTTCTTCTTGCTCTATCACTTGTAGAGTGACCCAGATGAGAAAAACCAATCCAAAAGACCATAGCTTTGAAGCTAAACTTATCAGTAGGAAGACAAAGGTAGTTAGCTGTGTTAGTTTGAAGCCAGGCTAAAGGCAATTGTACCTTAGCATTGTAGGAAGTGAGCTATTGCTTAGGAAAGCTCATGCATCTCTAATTCAGTTAGTTCAGGGCTGTCTAACTGGTGGCCTGGTGGCCCCATGAGGCTGGTAAGGCTAGGGACAAACATTACACATAAACCAGTTTAACTGATCAGAAATTGGTTTAAACCTGTAACAGAACAGATGTTCAGTGCACATAAACCAGTTTGAAAATGGCTGAAACTGGTTTCAGATAAACCTGGTTGAATGTTGTATCAGGCTTAACTGATTTGGGTCAAACCAGTTTAAGCAATGTCTGTTCCAGATCCCTTGCTAGTTTAAGCTAAACCCTACTCCCCCAGTATCCCAGCATGCTCCCTGGCTGGGGCTCTTTGCTCCACAGCAGGCCCGGCCCCTCCCCTTTGCTCCCTGGCTGCAGCTTGGCACAGACTACAAGTGTCTGCCTGGCTTCCCGCTCACCACTCCCTGCTAAGCAGGGATTCTGCCATCCCCTCTGCCTTACACAGACATATAGCATTAGCTATCTCAGTGGATCTCAACCTTTTGCACCTTATATCCCACCAACCATTTTGTCAAAAAACCCTGGTCTCACCATGATAAAAGCAAAACCCCACAAGATTGCACTGTTTGAGATATTTGTCGATTCATCTATTTGAAGTGCAAACAACCGATTTTTTTCAATCAGGCAATAAGTTGAAGTCCCACCTACACGACCTTTGCATTCCACTAGTTGAGAAACACTGAGCTAGCAGACCACGTGATGGCTGTGGTCCATGCTGTGGCAGACAAGACAAAGGGAGAGTCAACAGGTAGCTGGTAATGTCCCTCTGTTGTTTTCTTAATGAGATGATAAACACTGTTATCAGTTCCCTGCTGGGCTGGTCAGACGTAGGGGGGAACCCCTCCCTAATCAAAATGTCCTGCTGGGGCCTCAGCTCAGCACTTTGAAAAGGAATGGAGGGCTGCTCTAACACCCCCCTGCTTCTAGCCTGAGACACTGCAGGCATGTGCCTGCATTTCTGGGATGTCTGTCTGGTTACAAAATTGATTTAACTTAGCCAGGTTAGGCTAACCTGCAAAGATTGAATCAATTCATACTCAGGCTTTCTGAATGTCTGTCCCTAGCCCAAGGGGCTAACACGTACCCTGGTGTCTCCTGCCAGCTGCCTGCCGCTCACTTCAATGCTTCTGATGCAGTGATAGACATGATCTCCAAGCATCCCCTCCCCTCCCCTCCCCCCACTCTTGAGGGTAGAGTAGGGTAGTGGGATAGGGATGGGGTGTTTGTGCTACACATACTGTGAGCAAGGGAGGGGGCTGAGCTACTTGCGTGCATGGCAAAGGGGAGCCAGGCTGCACTACTGTGTGCATGGCAGTAGAGCTATGCAAAGCTTTGGGTGGTGATTCGATTCGGAGGAGATTTGGCCTGATTCGGTGGCCGAATCTCTGAATCCAGATCGAATCAGGGGACCGATTTAAAGGTCCGAATCAATTCAAAATTCTCCGAATCTTTGGAAAAGATTCAGAGAGCTTTGATGATTCATGGAGTCTCTGGTGGCTGCAGCAGGGAGCTGCAGCTGACTCTGAGCTGATAAGTACTAGGGGAGGGGGGAGGGGATCATGGGGGAACCCCTGCCAGCCCCCCCGCTCCCCTGCACTCCCCCAGCCCTCCCCAACCCCTGCCCACTCCCCCAGCTCCCCCATGGCTGCCCCTGCCCTCTCCAACTCCCGGTACTTTAAAAAAAAGCCCTGGCTCACTGGGTGCTGCTGGGTGGGGGGACAATGCCTGCTGCCCCCCCATTGCCCGACACTGTATGGGGGGCTCGGCACCCCCTGCTCCTCCAGCCCTCCCACAGGTGCCCCACCTGGGCCAGCTCCGGCCCTTTAAGAAAAAAAAAAAAGCCAAGAAAACCCCCAGACTCAGCGCTCCTGCAGCGGCCTCAGGGCTTTGGAGGCTCGTGCAGAGCCCCCCATGTGGCACAGGGCAGCGGTGGCAGAAGGGATCACCCCCGCCAGCAGGAGCAGTGAGTCTGGGGGTTTTCTTGGGTTTTTTTCCTTAAAGGGACAGAGCTGGCCTGGGTGGGACACCCGTGGGGGGGCTGGGGGAGCGAGGAAGGGGTTGGGGGGCTTGTGCAGAGCCCCCCATGCAGTGTGGAGCAGTGGGGGGCATCGGAGATCGCCCCCCGCCTGTCAGCATCCGCTGAGTAGGGGCTTTTTTTTAACAAGTGCCAGGAGGTGGGGTGGGTGGGTGGGGCAGCCATTGCTAGGGCTGAGAGTGGACAGGGGATGGGCCTGCCTGATTCGGAGATTCAGCAGCAGCCAAATCGCCGAATTGAATCGGGACAGTGATTCGAATCATCGAATTGAATTACTGTCCCCCTAATCAGCCGAATCCAAAGCGAATACTAGGTGCTTCACACAGGCCTACATGGCAGCAAAGGAACTGCCCACACTGTATGTGCAGTGGGGAAGCTGGTTTGCCCATACTGTGTACCCAGCAGGGAGAAGCTGGGTTGTCTGAGCTGCACATGCGGTCAAGGCTGGGGCGGGGGGAGGGCCAGCAACCAGCCTAATGCAACATGCCACTCTCCTCCCTCCTCTCTGTCCCAGACTGTGGTTCATGCAGTGTTGTTGCCCCCAACCACCAAGGAATTGGACAGCCCTGAGTTAGTGTATAAGGTATACCTTTGGCCTGCTTTCAGTAGGACAGTGACTAAGGCTGTCACACCTGATATATATTTCCAAATGGAAAATATTTCTGACTCAGAGCCTCATTAATTGAGAAAAATATAATATACTTGACAAATCTAAACACTGATATAATTGGAGATAATTCACTATAAAAGTGTACAGAGGTTTTTTTTATAGTATATAAATGTTGGGAGTGAGGGGAGCACACAACCAAATGTAAAATTTCCTGATTTGCAAGAGATCCTATAGTCTATTAATAGATCCTATAGTTTATTAATATGACTACAAGTTGATCTGCTTTCATTGGCTAAGATCTACATAATGATACTAGATAGCAAGATCTCTCAAAGCAGCTTCTGTCTTAAATCTGCTCTAGACCCACAAGCATCTCTGCTAAGAAAATTCATGAGTATAATTCACCCAGTGGGGTAGCGTGCCAGTAATACGGAAAGATTAGTGTAGACATAACTAAAGTTTTTCCTCTATCCTGTTTTTTCATGTTTCCTATCACTGACTTTACTGGTGGTGAATTATAGCCATGGAGGCTAGAAATTTCTGAAAATAAAATTGAATGTTATACTGCCAGAATCTGTGGAGTAATTCTTTGAACTGTTATGGTCAAAACTTGATTGACCTATAAGTAAAAAGGGTATAATTTAAATAATCTTATATCATCAGAGGTATTTAGAAAAGGAGGAAGTTGTAGCATTAACTCCCTTTGCGATTCTTTAGGGAAAAAGAGGCTTTAAACCATAGTCATTGGGGGAAAAAGTAATTAAGAACCTTTCCCGAATAAGCACTGAATTAGTGTCTCAAGTACTTCGGTCTTGCTGCCTCTCTGACTTGTTCCATATGTGTTTTGCTTTGGACAGTGGGTTGTAAGTGTTGAATAATATATCAGAATGAGGGCAGAACTTAAACCATTGGAGAGTCATGTTAGTTTTAGGATTGATGTTTTCAGAATATCTGGTAAGTTTTTTCCATCATTCTGGCCCAGTACCTAAAAAAAAGGAAATGGTAAAAGAGAGATGAAAAGAAAATCCCGAAAAATCTTTTTTTCTAGAATATTTAACCCTCTATCTATTTTCAGGTTTATTCATGTTCTGTTTTTCATTAATCAGAAGAATCAAGGCATTAAAAGTCTACATTCTATGAGTGTGTTTGTGTGTGTATGTATCCCTTCATCCAGTTGGAGAGAGAGCTTGATTAGTCATATTAATGTTATGTTTATTGTTTGAGTATTGCATGGTTCTTTCTGTATGTATGAAGCTGTTGTTGAAGGAAAACTTGAAGCCAACTAAACAAACTGTACATTTGTAGATATGTTCCATGGTCATGCCCATTTCTTGTAAGAGAGAGTTTGATATTATAGCCTAGGTTCAGTTTCTGAGTGTTCCTTCTCTCACACCCATGAACCTGCCCCCTTTTAATAATGTATCTTCATTGCACTGCGAGCACATGTCTTTGATAGTAAATGCATGTTACAGAGGAGACATACGGGTGCTTACAGACATTGAAAGAAAAACCCAGCACTTTACTTTCAGCTTGGCATGCCCCAACACTGAATGCAACACATGCCCAGAAGAGGAATTGTGTCAGTTTAACCCAGCTTGCCTGGCATCTATATAGTTCACATGCTTTAACAGGGCTTTTTGATGCCAAAGATCCCTGCTGAAGTGCACAAGCTATACCAATGCTGGGGAGTCAGGTCAAACTGATGCGATTTCTCTTTCGGTACAGCAGTGTTTCTTTTGTTTTTGCCATGTGTGTCAGCACCCTATCAAACTGTGATTTTAGTTCACTTTTTTCCAGAATTGAATTGCATTTATGTGGGGCTAAAAGTATCTAGCCACATGTTAGCTAGTCAGGCAGCTTTGCCTCTGGCTACCAAGCACACTGTTAGTTTCCAGAAGGAAGGGGTTGGTCAGTTACTTCAGAGATTCTCTTCTGCTCCTCTGGGCACTTGGGGATTGCTTGGCACCCAGGTAAAAATAAAAATATAGTTTTGCAAAAAGCACAGCTAGCACAACTTAACTGCTCAGAGCAAGTACTGCTTCTGCAGTTCTTTTCAGTCAACTGGAACCTGGACTGCATATATAGCGCTCTGGGGGCTCTATATATGTGCAGGTAAAGGTGCAGTGAGATCTAAGTACAATTCACACAGTCACGCCTTTTGCCATGCCACACATGCATGGCAGGAGACACAATTGTGGGATTGAATATTAGATTCCATTGCACCTTATTGCCCATGCAGGGGAAGTCCAATCCCAGAGGTGGGGAGATAGCTGCAGTAGCAATCTCCTTGCCCAGGGGTTTCACACACCTCTGAGGCAGGGAGATTGCAGCCATGTTCTGCGGCTTCCAGGATCCAGCTGGATCCCGGCACTAGAAGGCACGCTTCAGGGACCTAGTATCTTCAGCTGTGGGGTGCATGAGGATGCAAAGTTCACAGGTGCTGGTGCTTAGAGTCCCTAGCAGTTGTGGGACTCACAGCCCTGGCTGGACAAGGTGCATCCCTGAGGCTGGTAGCCCACAACTGATGGGGCTCCCAGTTGCTGGGGAGACCCTGCTGCATGTTCAAATTAAAGCTCATTAGCAACCAGCTATAAAGGTAGTACTCATTTTCGAGGTCTGACTTCCTAGCTGGTTCAAGCTTTTTATGGCATGATAAATACTTTGCTCACGTAGCTGGTCTCAAGGTAACTGTGCATTGACCAGTTAATTGTGCGATACCTGTAACATGTAGCGGGAGCCCTAGGAATGCTCTTTTCTTCAAGTGTTGACAGGACCTCTGGACTCCATACAGATTGCCAGAGTAGAGAACAGTTGCTAGTTACCTGTTTTCTCTGTGAGAGGAGTGAAGTAAAGTAGCATCATCAGAAACACACAGGTACCTCCCTTTTGAATAAGTGTTACTGAGGAAAAGGTTTGGCACGGTACTGTTTTTGGACATTTTTGTTCATTTGCTTTGGAATTTTATGAACAATTGATGTCCCCAAAGTGGAGGAACTACATGTGACCTGGCCAAAACACTTGAGTCTTGGAAAAGATAGATCATGGCCGGACGCAGGGGCATTCAACAGGGAATGCCAAGTGAAGATGAACATCTGTGATGATATGCTCAACTATAAGGGGCATATTGGGGCTCTTCCATTTTAATAAAAAAAACTATGTCATGGAAAGCTTCTGATATGCATGGGAGAAAGGCAAGACCAACACTTAATTGAAATCCACTGTGGGTCTCACTTTATGCTGATCTGTTAGCTGAGGAAACAGCCTGATGCTGTGGAAATTAGTCATTACAAAGCATAGAGTTGGGATTCTTTGCTACTGTACCTTCAAGAGGTCTTGTGTCACCAGTTCCCACAGTCATTTTAATAAAGATATTGATAATATGTAAGAGAGAACATTTAGTGTTATTGGACACAATTAATCAGGCTTTGGAGATGGAAGAAGATTTAGCCACAGCTGTCTAATGGGCCCTTTCATAGGAATTTCCATTTGCTACTGCAGTGTCTTTGAGATAAAATTATAGTATTTGATGGGCATGAGTTTGTAGGAATCTGTATGATCAAATAGGTGAATGAGGACAAACCTCTTTTTTTTGTGGATGGTAGGAGAATGTTCACCAGAAAAATAATAAGTGCCTTGGCCTGCAACATGTCTCAGAAATTTAGCTAAAAGGCAACTTCAGAGACTCTTTTTTTGACTAGTGTCTTAATTAGTTTGCTCAAAAACTGGAAGACACTTAGAGGTTAGAATTACAGCCACCAAAAGAAAAAGAAGCACATTTTTCCAGGTCCAGAGCCAGTTCCAAGGCACTAATCATAGGCATCTTGAGGTAATTTTCAGAAAGCTGCCCGTTACATTAACAAGAATACATAATTTCTTCAAGCACTGTATCCTAAGCATAGAATCTTCTTTGCATTTGGTATTGGGAAGATATTCTCCAAGCTGCGTATTTTGGTCATTTATAATTTTGTGGATGGGCTAGTGTTATATTAAATCCTTGTTGATTGTAAAGATTTGTCCAATTTTGCTACAGTAAGGGATTGGTTGTGAGTACACTCAGCAGTGGCAGGTAGTTTGTATGCATTCTTTTATTAAACATTCAAAGAAAACAGATTGTACAGTCTGAAATGGAGATGAGAAATATAATAGCATCTATGTTCCCAGGGCTGCTGCTTGTATATTTGTGTTCCTAAGAAGGAAAAACCCAAGGCTGATCTACCCAGACAGTTCAACAGTCAGTCTATCTCAATCTTGTGGCAGTTGGGGCCATCCTTTAGACCCTCACACTCATGCCTCCTATGGGTTATACATATTCATTATCTTTTACTTTCTATGTATTTCCGTGTTCTAGTTATGAATCTCTGAATTAATAATCTGTTTCTAAACCATTATTTTTCACCATAGCTTCATATTAATTTCTTAGGATAGTATTGTTGCAGTTGCCTAATGCAGCTAAATACATTTTATGTAACAGAATAATTGCTTGAATAGCCTCATATTAGTGTGTGTGTGTGTGTGTGTGTGTGTATATATATATATATATATATATATGCATATACACGCACACACTAATATGAGGCTATTCAAGCAATTATTCTGTTTATATTCAGTTTATTATTGCATCTGTACTATATTTACTTATCACTCAATTCTAAATTCTGGGACTAGAATTTGTCTGTTGGACACTTATGCCAAGTCTCAGTTGGCCTACAGTCTGTTTATTCTGAACTCTGAAAACACAGGCCCTGAATTTTGCTCATTTCCTTTTTATGGACTTAGCACATTTTTCATTCAAATCTATCTAACAGCTAAACTTATGGCAGGATTGCTATACTGGTATGTAGAATTACTCTTTCATACTAATTACTCTCTATGGGCTATTATTACTAGTTATTGCTAGTTGTGTCTCAATGGTGAGCACTGATGATGAAGAAAAGAAAATTTGCTTATAGTTACATTTTCTTTTTATGAAGTGTCATAAACAAGAATCTGTACTCTTTACAGAAGTCAGGCCTGTATGCTGGTGTAATGTTGTCTCTTGCATTCCTTATTTCATACAAGATTGTATGCTTTTGCATATGAACTAGTTTAAAACTTGTTAGCAGCTTATGTTCTTCAGACTGCTTTTCAGTATTTTTACAGCTTTGGAAGAACTCCTGGAAAGCTTTTTTCTGTGTGACTGACAGATATTGCAATACTGTGTTTGGTCATAAAGGATGTCTGGACATGTAGAGAAATCTTTGGATATGAACTTTATTTTTGAAGAACTTTGGTGTTGGAAGGAGAGAGATTTTTACTTTGCTTTTTGGAAAGTTCATAAAAAGAGTCTGTCGAGATTCCTATATTGACATCTATCACAGTAATATCTGAGAACCTCTGCATAATAAATATAGCAACTATTATATTTCTCTCTTCTCTCCTTTTTCAATAGCAGGTTTATGTGCAGATGTATTTTAACAGTGAATATACAAAACTGAGGATTATGCTGTAAATGAAATGCCTGTGGTGGGAAACTTGATCAGAGGTGTTTTTGCAGATAGCTTTTGCACCAGGAATCCGGGGAAAATAAAATGTAGAAATAAATAAGTTATAATCAGAAACGAGTAATACAGTGGGAAATCCAGACAAATCAAACATGTTGAGGGAGCTGAGCAGTTCCTGATCATTACCAAGATACTGAAAACAGTGTTAACAGCTGTAATAGAAAACTAAAATTGTTGTTATTAATAACTGGCCTTTCACAAAATATATTAATCTATTCAAATGCATATCTCTGTTATGTTATGATTATATTCCTTTCAAATACCTGGTAGTGCAGTTCACTATGTGGACAGTAGAAGAAAGTCCACTGTTTAGTTCTTCTAGGTTTGAAAAAGCTAATTTTTTTCATAAGCTGATGTACATAGAAATGGCTTTCCTTTTTGTCATGAATAACTTCTGAGAAATTTTTTCCAAAGGAAATACTGGTTGTTTTAGTGTACAAAAGTTCAAAGCAGGAACTTTGTTAAAGCTCTGGTAACATGCTATAACTAAGAGTGGAAAAAGTTCAGTAAATTCAACTCAACATGTTGTTTCTATTTTATCTCACTTAGAGGCCACTCCATTACAAATTCCAGCTTGACCTTGACCCAAATAAGCATCAAATGTGTTTTTTTTGTTAAAATTCTTGGTTAACTGTATGTCCTCTGCTTTGTAGTATTGAAATGGGCATGTTTCATTACCCTTCAGAGAAGGTTTCTCTTAATATGAGTGCAATAATAATGATAATAAGCAGGGTCCCTATCTGCAGTGCATAAAATACACGTTCATTTGAAAAAAAAGACAGCTTTGAGATATTGACGTTTATATGGTGTCTGATGTTTCATAACAACTCATGACACAAGGTTAGTCAGATTTTATGCATTCTAGAGTTGTTCTAATCATTACTGAGGTTTGAGAATGAAAGAATATATGTTCAACATTCTTCTTTTATCGCTGAACAGTTGATTAGGCATGTTGCTTATTTTGTTTGCTTTCATTTGAAGTAGCAAGAACTACCTGCTTCTGAAGAAAAATACTGAATTAGATGGATCATCGGGGTATCAGTAATGCAGTTCTTATGATCTGTTGCTTATCTTTATTCTGTTTTTTGCATTTTGATCACAATATACCAATTTTGGGTAGACCTTCATTTAAGAAGCTATTTGTGCTGCCAGTATTGAATATAGCTATTTTGAGGCAAAGCAGACTGGTAATTTGTATGTAAATATCAGAGATCTCTTTCAGCTGCTTAAACTGATGATGTTTGAGCTACCATAACACATTACAAAGTGGATGTGCTTTAGGATTCACCAGAGGTTTTTTAGATGCTCCACTTTTCAGTAATTCACATTACTTAATTTGTGTATCTTGTGGTACATACACATGCTAGTGTGTCCTCTGAATTTATGTACTGTTTGTAACATAGTCAGGAAAACTGTTGCAATTAAGAGTCCTATTTTTCCCAGGGTTTTGAATTACTTTTGTAATATTTCTGAGAAGAGAGAAGGTTGATAAACTTAGTCTGTTTTATTTTCCTTTTGTCATGTTCAGACTCTGAATCCTTTTCCAAAAGAGGAGGTTTGTGTAAAATCTGGCAATCCTTTTAAACTGGAATTCCATCATTTTTGTTGCTCCTATGGAAATAAAATTAAAATCTTTTTGTTTAATTGAACAATTTCTCATAAATTTCAGCTTTTGGTCATGTGATAAATCCTTTCTTGGACAAACAGTAGTGGTTCCTATTGGCAGTAGAATTCAATCTGCACATATCTAAGGGTTGGGTAAACTGTTTTGCATTAATGGTGGGCTTGGGTGGCTGTGTTTTGGCAAAACCTCTCATTTGTTACATTTTGTCTTTCCAAGGATATGAACTAACTTTGGAAGTATAAAGTATTCCATATTTACAGTGTATAGAAATAAAGAGTAAGTTTCTCCTGCTTATTAGTAGCATTGTCAAGTCAAAACCATAATTTTTGCTTTTAAAAGAATTTTGATTCTCAAACTGAGTAGAATATTTTTTTAAATATTGCTAATCTTTGTGGAATGTGTAAAAACCCCACACTGCAGCATCGCAAAAATACATGATAGCATGCAGTTAGATAATTTCTAGGCCAAAACAAACCTAGGAGCACACCTCTAGAATACCCAGAATCCATCTAGACATGCAACAAACCAAACTCTGTCATAGTTAAAGCACATATAGGAACAGGTTCCCCTTGAAGTGTGAAATATGAAACCTTTCCCCTTGAAGTGTGAAATATGAAATCCACCAGGATATTCTCACAGAGGATATCTTAGAAGAGTAGGGATCATGGAGGAAATTCTCTGTTGTTACAGTATTTTCTTCTTCTGTACCTTTGTACCAAAAGTAGGTTATTTGAATTGGCTATGTTTTAAAAACAAAATGATGTGAGTATATGTACCCCAAATCAATGGGCTTTTTTTAATGTATTTTTAAAAAAATTAACATGAAGGCTGTTTTATGATGAGATGTGGTCTAAGGGTTTTGAGTTTTGTATGAGTTATTCTCAAACAGCAAAGCTACAAGGAAATGAAAGAAGTTATCTCAGATTGAATGGCAGTATTCCATCACACTGTCATACATTTTTGCTAGTTAATTTACAAAAAAAGTATATTACAGAAGTGTCATATGGCATTCTTATTGTGCTTTTGTTTTTCATATTCTTTAGCTGGTAAAAGCAGGCTTTTTAAGAAGGAATATAAAACCTGTTGGATCAGACAATAATCTAACCTTCAACTACTGAGGCATTAGAAAACTTAGCTTGGAGGCTGGTTATTCCATGGTTGTTGAAAACAAGTTTTTTTTTTAAATTGAAGCATATGGATCTATGACTTTGGGAATCAGGGTACTGACCTATATTGTTCATTGGATTGATCTGATCTGGCAGTGCCTGTATCCCTGTCACTATTCTGTGACTAACTTTCTGACTCTGTGACTGTTAGGGCTGTGCAAAGCTTTGGTAGCCGATTTGCTTCATAAGAAATTCAGCCCAATTCGGTGGCCGAATCTCCGAATATGAGTCAAATCAGGAGACCCATTAAAAGGTTCAAATCAAATCGGAGGTCTCTGAATAGATTTGGAAAAGATTCGGTGCCGATTCAGAGACTCGGCCATAGACGAAACAGACAGCAGTCCTCAATGCTGTACATAGCTGCCTCCAGCCGGTAAGTCTGTTGTGGTGGGCAGAGGGGGAAGGGAAGGGGTATGGGAGGGCAGATCAATGCTCCCACAGAGAGGGAGGAATTGGGGGTGGGGCTGGGACCCAGGCTGGGGCAAGCGCTGCCCAGGGAGGGGGTGGGGGAGCTCGCACTGCTGCATGCTGCCAGTCTGGCAGCTGCTTGTGTAGTGACTTATCCAGCGGCTCTTGCTGCTGCTTCTGCCACTGGTCCAGGAGGGCGTGGGGCAGGGGGGTGTGGCCCAGGATCTGCGTAGGGCAGGCAGAGCTGGTGCTGTGCTGAACAGAAGGTGGAAGGTGCTGGGAGCAGTGGCTATGCCCCCTTGCTGCTCACCCAGCTGGTGCAGGGCCAGCGTGAGACTGAGCCACTGCGCTGCCTGTGGACAAGCAGCATGCAGCGGTGGGAGCTGTCCCAGCCTCCCCACACCTCCCAGATGAGAAGTGGCTTTGCCCCAGCTGGGTGAGTAACGGCAGGGCATGTGGAGGGGAGGGGGTGTGCCTCTGGGTTGGGGCGGGATGGGCGGCAGAGCGGAGGCTATGGGGGTGCTGCAGCAAGTTTTCTGGTGGCACATGCCCCGTCATGCCCTAGTGCCACTCGCCTAGCTGGGGTGAAGCCACTGCTCATCTGTGAGGTGTGGGGAAGCCAGGCCAGCTCCCGCCACTGCACACTGCTTGTCAGGAAGCAGCACAGGGGCTCAGTCTCACACTGGCCCCATGCTGCCAGCTCCTAGTGCCTTCCACCTTTCACCCGGTGCAGCCCCAGCCCTGCCCGCCCAACGCAGACCCTGGGGCACATGCCCCCGCCCCATGCCCTCCTGGACCGGTGGCAGGAGCACTGCCGAGAGCTGCCAGACAAGCCATCACACGAGCAGCTCCTGAAGCAGCGACACGCAGCAGTGTGAACCGCCCTATATCCTTTCTGGCCAGGGCTGCACTCTGGGCGGCAAACCCCCACTGCCAAGCTGCACTCTGTGTGACAGGCAGAGCCAGGGCTGCACTCCAGGAAGCTAGCCCCAGTTGCCTGGCACCAGGCTATGCTCTTCAGGGCAGGTGGAGCCAGGGCTGCGCTCCGGGCAGCCCCCCTCCCCATCTGGACAGCTTGTCCCAGCCCCAATTCCTCTCTTGCTGTGGAGGTTTTGATCTGCCCCCCCCCACACACACACACCCCTTCCCTTCCCCCTCTGCCCACCACAACAGACTTACCAGCTGGAGGCAACTGTGTCCAGCATTGAGGACTGCTGCCTGTTTAGTCTATGGCCGAATCTCCGAAGCGGCACCGAATCTTTGGATCCAATTCAGCCAAATCTAATCAGGACAGTGATTCGAAGCACTGAATTGAATCACCGTCTCTACAAATCAAATACTTGCCACTTTGTACAGGCCTAGTGACTATGGTCCATTATATTCCCCTAGTCAATGTAACTTTGGGAAGCTATTCTATATTTAGGGAAAGCAAATACTTTTGTGGCAAATTGCTTCTAAAAAAAGAAAAATGAAGTGACTCATTCAAAGCTATGCAAGGGTTTTGATTGGTTTAGAAATCTCATAACTAGGAGACAGAGATGGGACGGAATAGTTGAGGCATGGTGAATGTATTGCATAGATTCATTATAAATTATATTAATGAATAATTATGTATATGTAGAGTGAATGTAATATACAACTGGATAATATTTGGGTGTACACTCCTGCAGTCTGTTTTACTTCAACAACCAATTAAATGCTTCCAATTGTCTATCTTAGTTTGTTTCTGTTAGTCACATTATCTAAGTAGCATGAAATAATTCAGCTTGCTATTCTTGTGTGCCAGTAGGTGAAAATGTGTTGTGTAGATTCTATTTGTAAATGTGTATTTCTGATGCTAAAATGTAAGCTCTCTGAAAGACCATCTTTAGTCTGACTTTTCTTATTTGGAACAGATAGTCATCTGTTCCTTTTTTTTAAATAACCAACTAAATAAATAAATAAATATTGAGAAATTCAAAGTGTGATCTCCATCTCTTGCCACGAGGCAGATTTGGGCAAATCCAGATCTAGGAGGTATGCCTCATCCTTTTTTATATTTGTTCCTAGTGTTTGCTTTACTTCTTGGTGACTTAAGCATTTTATTTCTGAAGTATCTGCCATGAAGCAACAAGCACAATTAAAGCTGTTATATACAAAAAGAGAAATTATTAACACACAGAATCTTTCAGCATAGTCAAAGTATGTTTATGCTCTAAAAAGGAAGTCTAAAGCAGGATCTTGAGAATTTGGGTTTTTTAAATTTGTTTCTGAATATTTTTCTATCCTGTTTTCTCAGTTTATAAGAGCTTTGTGATGGCCTCTATTATGGTCAGTATCAGCAATTGAAGTGGGAATGACCAGTTCAGGAACCACTACTCAAATATATCTGAGAGTACAATCATGTGACTTAAAAATAGATAAGAGCTTCCATATTTGGCCAACTGAAGCAACTTGGCACAGGCAGTGAGTGATCTGATATGAATGTGTATGTTTATATGCTTCTATATTGGATTATCTTAATTTGTAAATGTATATACTGCAACATATAGTTTCATTGTGAGAAGATTTTTCAGTTAGAGGAAACAACTCTATTACTAGGATCCTTTTGACAAGAAGGCCAGCAGTGACTCTTATCACACTCCAATATATTTTCTTTGCCTCCTACATCCTCACTTAACAGCATAGTTACTGTAGACTATATTTATTTAATTTCCACTTCAGATATTCAACCATAGCTCACTATATTTTCCTTTGAATTTCATTTCTTGCCTGTAATTCATATATATGGAAAGGCAGAGGAACAGCATAGCCTAAAGTGAGGAGAGATATAATGAGGAAAATCTTCAGTGACCTCTCATTTAATTTTTTTTTTAAATCCCACTGTTTGGCCATCAATCTTAAAACTACTGATGAAGATTAGACAAAGGCTCTATCAAGTGGTACTCCTGGAGAAAACTGCCTATTGAGAAACAGGGATCCTTATCGTTTTCGAGCTATAGTTTCACAGCTATGCTATATCGTAATAAAGCGCGGAAGGTGAGCAAGTAGGAAAGGATACTACCACTAAGTCAGGCCAAACTCTTAGGCTAAGGACAGACATTCAGAAAGCCAGAGCCTGAATTGATTCAATCTTTGTGGGTTACTCTAACCTGGCTAGGCTGAATCATTTTGTAATTGGTCAGACATTCCAGAAATGCAGGCACATGCCTGCAGTGGCTCAGGCTAGAAGCCGGGGGGCACTAGAGCAGCCCTCCCTTCCCTTGCACAGGCTGAGCAGGTGGGGGGGTCATGTCCAGGCCATGGCAGGATTAGGGAGGGTCCACCCACCTTGAGAACAGAGCATTTATCAGCTCTGTCATCAGCATTTATTACCTCATCAGAAAGCAAACAGCCTCTCTCATTAGTTCAAACTCTTCCTAAACAAAGAAGGAATGGAGGGACATTACCAACTGAACTGTTGATTAGTTCCAAAAGCCCTAAACTAGCACTACTGTCTACCATGGCATGGACCGTAGCCAGGATGTGGTCTGCTAGCTAATGCTGAGGTAGGTGACTGTGTAAAACAGAGGGGACGGGGAAGCCCTGCTTAGCAGGGAGTGGGGAGGGGAGGGGGAAAGCAGGAGGCAGCCAGGCAGACGCTCCTGTATCTGCAAGTCTGCTGGAGCTGCAGCCAGGGAACAGAGGGGAGGGTCCAGCCCTGCTGTGGAGCAGAGTCCCACCCCGCCCAGAGAGCATACTGGGATGCTGGGGGACTCTGGTTTATCTTAAACCAGCAAGGGGTCTGGGACAGACATTGTATAAACTGGTTTGACCCAAATCAGTTAAGTCTGATACTACATTCAACCAGGTTTATCTCAAACCGGTTTCAGCCATTTTCAAACTGGTTTATGTGCACTGAACATCTATTCTGTTACAGGTTTAAACCAGTTTCTGATCACTTAAACCGGTTTATGTGTAATGTCTGTTGCTAGCCTTAATGTTAAAGGGAATTATTCTTACTGCTGACATGGGAAAAAAAATGAAGTATTCAAAATAAATTGAAAAATGATGTTGACTTTTGTGTATTTTAATCTTTGTGCCTTCTTTTCTCCCTTTAAGTTTTTCCACTGCCAAAGTGTGGGGATTTAAAAAAAAAGGGGGGGGGAGTAAACGAGAAGGGAGGAGGCCCATAGAAGAAATTAATGTAATTCTGTGTGAAATTTTGATTGTCAAGAAGCCATTTTAATCGAATTTACTAGAGCTGTTTAAAATTCTCTTAACATGGAACAGCTTTGATGTGCCATGCTACATTTATCTTGATTCACTTTCTTTTTCCCATGGTTGACTTTAAAATTACAATGTTGAGTTCTGTTTGTAACTCTAGATAACAATCTTTATATTTTTTTTCTAAGATAGTTCAGCAAAGGACATCATAAATAGCTGATCTTAGTATGCGTCTTTTCCTAGAAGGACCTACTTAAATAATTTTTTTTACCTTATTCATACTACTTGCACATTGATGAGAGGTTTTTCTTTTCTTTTCTTTTCTTTTCTTTCAAATCCAACAGCAAATCAAACTATCAGTTTCCTTTTCTGATCTATAAGCCAACACAGATATAGATTGAAGTCTGAGACTTGGCAAAATTGAATCTTTGATTAGCCAACCAAGTTATTAAAGAGTATGCCAAGTTGGAAACTAACAGCTACCTCCTCCGCCAAATCTAGTCAGCTACCATCACTTTGGACATTAATTCTTGTTTTTCTTAGTCATTTTGTTTTGCTCGATCTAATCATGATAAAATAGAGAGTGAGTACAGTCTTAAGACTAAATGTTAAAAGGTCAAGTGGACTGGACAGCATTGAAATAAGTGAAGCTGATTTTTGATTGTTCAGAATTGTAATATAATATTTTTTTGTTTTCTGCAATATGGGGAGACATGTGAACAGAGTGTTTTAATGCTAGGCAGTTAGGTATGTTATGATTCCCTACTGTAAAGACATTATAAAGTTGCTTATTTAACTAACAGGAATGCAACAGAGCAAATAGCAACAGTGTAATGTTCCTACTATCATTCTGTTCTTGGCACAGTTCATTCTCTTGACCATGCTGGGCTTTTTATTTGAGCTGAAGGTAGGTTGCTTTTGTTTCTTAACTTACAGTTCTGCATGCAGTTCCTTGAAACAATGACTGATACAAGAGTTGGAAAGGACTTTTGAGAGCCCATGCAAATTATGAGAGAAAAGGAGAAGCTCCCATAAGTTCTTGGAAGCAACGGCAATTTCTGTGGTCTTTAATGAAGAACACACAATGGCCAGAGCTAACTCTTGGTTTAAAAAAAAAAAGACTTTTTTTCTCTTTGTGCCGGAGGCTTTGAAAACTAATATTCATGTGCATCACATAGCCCAGGAGAGACAGCAGAAAGCATTCTCATAATACATATATAGAGTCAGAAACTAAAACCAGCGTTGCATACATGCTGCAGCTGAGAGACTCCATTCTCCCCTACTCCAGGTTTAATTTAACTGTTCTATGAACAATAGAAAGAAGAATACTTCTAGCTGATTTCCAATTTTATGTTAAGTTTATGTCAGCAGTTCATGTCAGCTAGTTATCCCAAATGGTGGTGGTTGGCAATGTTATTGTTACTGTTGTTGTAATACTAGTTGTTGTTGTTGTTTAGAATTTTATTAGTATTGGGCAGTGATTTATTATTTGAGGTTGCAACTCTTGTGTTGGGAGCATGTGCAGGACCCCTGAGCTGTGGCCAGACAGCTGCATGGCAAAACAGAATTTCATAGCTTAGGGGTGGGCAATGTTTTTGCAGTGAGGGCCCCTTTAAATGTTGTAGCAAGTCCTTCAGGACTTCAGGTTTCTCATTGACTTCCAGCAGTGAAAATGTCTGCATTATGGGATTAACTTTCAAAATATAGTTTTGTGAGGTTCCTAGGAAGCAGTCCTCTGAGAGTTAAGTTTTTGTGTCCAAAGCAAATTCTGGCAATGTAATAAGCTAACATGATTAGCAGGAAAAAAGAGAAAAAAGACCTCTAAATTTAGTACTAGATTCAACTACTGGGAAAGCCACTAAACTTATTCTCACATTTTGATTAAATCTAATGTGAAGCACCATCTGTCATTTGCTAATTTTCTAGTAAGTATATTTCAGTAGCTACAATGAAACTGCTACTGAATTACACAGTGGTATGTATCATCCTGGAAAATACTAATGTTTGCAAAACAACACTAATTATTGGAAAATGTAGAAGGATAGTCCAAAAGCCATACAACTATTTTTTTCTCCTAAGGCTTTTATATATTTATTCAGCAACTTATTTAGTGTGTATTGTTTCCTATCAAGTAAATTTATCTTCTACACAAAGATTATTTAAAAGACTTTGGCTTTTTTTGCTTACTGTGTATGCCAAAGATCTGTTTTCCATAAGACTTATGTCTGTTTCAACTTACATTATAATTACAAGTAGTTCAATACTCTGATTACAATATAAAAATAGAATTTGCTATAGTATATATAAATAGTACAAAGAACACATTTTGCAAAAGAGTGACACACAAATAGCTTATAATATTGGAAACAAAATGGATAACAGGGGAGTGAGTAAAGTGAAGGTAAAAATTCTAACATCTTCTCAAAGGAAGCGGGTGGACATAATTTCTGCAAAAAGTAATCTGGGTTCTCTGATAATCTATTTTTGGTGGGTGCACACAGATACTTTAACCTTTGCACAGTTCAATCAAGCATATGTATAAATGTTCCTAATCTTATTATCTTTTGAATATTGTCTTCTCACTTTGACTTTCCACACTTTGACTTCCACCTCTTCACATTGGAGTGTGAACTTCCCGGGAGGCATTTCTTTTATGTTTTAAATTACTCAGAATTTCCATCTGCTTTCACTTGACTTGTGGTCATGAAGATCATGCTTGGCCCATGGGATCTTACAGTGTGCCGAGAGGATGTGGAGTTTTGTCAGCCAGTGAAATATGTCTGGCTTTTTTTTTTTTTTTCAGAAGCTTTCATATGCGTCTCATCTTGTGTGGTCCCACTAAACTGAGTATATTTAACAGGACTACTCACCCCCTTTATCTTCTTCTGTGAGTTGCCCTCTATAAAGAAGTTGTGTGTAGGAAATATGAGAGCCCAAAAATATGATCCAGGGTAAAGGGAAATAAATATATAAAAGCAAAATGGTGTTATATAGGGAAAGTGCTTCAATAGTTGCACATTATTTAGTAGCTGAATATCAGATATCTATTATATACAAACATAAGTTTGCAGTGTCAGAAAATGCTTATTCCAGCTATAGAATTAAGTATGCCTTCTATGTTGAAACTGGTTTGCTTTATATTTTGTTTTCAGGCATTACTGCAGTCTGCAGTTCAGCAGCAAGAAACAGCCATTGAAAAACAGTATATCTCTGCAATTGAAAAACACTCACACAAGTGTGAGGAACTACTTAATGCTCAGGTAATAAAAATACATTTCTACATGTCTACATGTGCAGTAATAGACTATAGTAATATCTGTGTGCAATCCAGAAAAACCCTTTGAAACTATTTCGTTTCAAGCCATTTATTTTTTCTGCTTTGTTTGAAAGACAGTGGCTTCTTTGACCACAAACCAAAAATCATTGACCATTCCTTATAATATCCTCAGGACAGCAATGCTTACAGGCAAAATGAAATGGAAACCTAACTGTAGTTCTTAACTCATAAACCTGATATTTTTCTTAATGCTGAACTAAAAGATAAGATGAAATTTATATGGGAAGGACTCAGATTTGGGTCCATAATGTGTGGTGCCGATGTGTGGTAACACACTAACAGCTGCCATCCAAAAAATGTTTATTTCAGTAAAACCTTTGCAATTGTCATGGAATTGTGATGAGAAGTACATTACACGTGAAATATTTAAACTGTTAATTCATGCTAATTCATTAATTTTTAACTTTATTAGTTCCATGAGCTTGGTTTAGTTTATTTAAATTACACTCACGAACCAACATAAATGCTATAAATAAGGCATAAATATAAAAAATGTTGTCAACTAATCTCGTAAAGGCATTCTAAGTTTGTTTGGGTTTCAGTTAAGTTCTTTCTTATATACTATTGAAATCTACACCTCTAACAGTAAAAAAAAATTAATAGCAAAGTTTGTTTTCATTCTTGTTGTGTGATAGTAGCTTAAAGATCTAAATGCAGCTGAAATCAACTTGAAATATTATTTAATATTATGTTTCAGAAATGTAAAGATAATTGGATAGTTAATAAATTCCACCAGAGATATTTTATAGCTGTCTGACTTATAACCCTATCAGCTGAAGAGTTTGTGACAAGCATGTAATCATTTGTGTAAATTGTATAATGGAAAGGTTCACAGCAGTTTGGAAAACAGAAATTCATCCTTGGGCAAGGGGCACATTGCACAGAACTGCAGAGCTATTGAAGGCATGCCATATAGATATGCCTAAATACACTAAAAATGGATTCAGACTTTTTGTGAAGGATTTTGCTGTTTACAGGCAGAACCATTGCATTGTTGACCCACTGTAGTATCTTTGAGTAGTATATATAGGGGAACCCCCAAAAGGTTGGAAATATTGTGGGAATAGGCTTTTGTGTATATGGGGTTTTTTGGCGAGGGGGGGGTTATACTTTGTTCCAGCTGATCAGAAATATTGCTGTTGTATACTATGCAAACCAGGAAGTGGATGGACTAGTGTCAAAACTTGAGGGGCAGGATGCTTAACAATTTTTGAACCTCAAAAGAGTTTGCATCTAGTTTGTGAAAGTTCAAATCATTTATTTAATTCAATCAAGTTTTACCATCTCTGGCGGTAATATGAGAGTCTGGGAAAGTACAGTGTAAGTACTAAAGAGGGAGAAGGAAGGCAGACAAACACTGAAACTCTTCAGTGGAAATACTTAGTTAAATAAAATAGCATTCACATTCATAAATAATCATCAGATCTCTTTTGAGATGCCTGAGAAACATGTATGTCCCTGGCTTCTTTTGACCGTATCTATTATCTAGTTTATTCTCTCATCAGATATTTGTTTTTATTTTTGTCTATAGTATTTCCTGTACATGCAGTCATGCCCAAGAAACCTGTTTGGCAAGACTATTAAAAATTATATAGCACAGGATATATTGTCTCAAGGCCTGTAAGAAATTCCCATTAAAGTTAAATATGTGCATAATGACCTGAAACAGCTCAACCTGAAGTAAGGAGAAATGTTGATTGCGACTTCCAGCTAAAACCCTTCAAGAATATATCTTTTTTTTTTTTCTTCAGCTCTTTTGGTGTTACATTATCCTATTTGACAGGCAAGGTTCTTTGAGTAGATGTAATATCTTTTATTAGACCAACTGAGTAGTTGGAAAAAAGTTCTTGGCAAGCTTTTGGGTGCAGTCACTCTTCTCCAGGCATGGGAAGTCTCTGCTGTTCTGAGAATCCAAGAAATGAAAGAAGCTAAAAGTGTGGTAGGGTGTCAGTGAAAATGTAAATAGATAGAATTAGAAAGACAAGGTAAGGCAGAGAGGTGAAGCAGAGGGGGGAGGGGGAGAGGGAAGGGGAGGGGGAAGAGAGCAGAAGAAAAAAGGCTGATGGGAAAGTTCGTAGGCTCGCCTATGGAAGGTGTTTTGTAAGTTCCTTTGAGGATTAGAACTGCGAGATCGGAGAGGTAGTGATTGTCCTATAAGAAGTGTGCACCCGCACACAGGTAGTTGGGTATTCTTGTCTTTGATAGATTTTTCGTGTGCATTCATTCTGGTGCACAGTTGTTTGGTTTCTCCAACAACAATTTCTCCAATTTAGTTTCTCCAATTTTCTCTCAGGGCATTTGTTGCACTGGATGAGATGTATAACATTTCTGGAGGTCCAGGTGTACGATCCAGGAACGGTGATGGTTCTGTTGTGGGGTGTAGTTATAGTGGGGGTGGTGGAGATGTTGGCAGGTTTTGCATTTCTTGTCCTGGCATGGTCTTGATCCATTTATCAATGTGGTTTTGGTCATAGGGAGTTTGCTTCTGGTGATGAGGTTAGCAAGGTTCAATGCTTGTTTGAAGGCTAGGATGGGTGGCTCTGGAAAAATCTCTTTAAGCATTGGTTCTTCTTCTAGTATGGGTTGCAGTTGTTTGAGGATTTTCCATGTAGGTTCCAGGGAAGGGTGATATGTCATGACTAATGGTGTGTGATTTGTGTGGATTTTCTTTTTATACTGCAGTAAATCTTCATGTGGTATCTGGGTGGCTCTTTCAAAGGTGCGATCTGTCTCTCTGGAGGAGTGTCTTTGTTGGCTGAAGGCCCTTTTGAGATTTGTCAGGTGGTGTTCATTGGTATTCTCCTTGCTGCAAATTTGGTGGTATCGGAGAGCTTGGCTCTATATTACAGCTTTCTTGGTGTGTTTGGGGTGATTTGCTAGTTCTGTGTAGATACGTATGTTGGTATGTGCGTTTCTTATGTATGGTGGTTTGAATTTTACCATCTTGGATATTGATCATGGTGTCCAAAAAGGAAATGCTGGTGTTAAGTGATAGTCTGATGGAGGGGTGATGATTGTTGAAGTTTTGGTGGAAATCAATCAAAGACCTGAAGGGTTTCAGTCCAAATGTTGAAGATGTCATCTATGTATGTCAGGTAGATTAAGGGTTTGATGGTGCAGTCCTTGAGGAAGTTTTCTAGGTGAGCCATAAAAAGTTGGCATATTGGGGGACCATTTTGGTGCCCATAGCTGTGCCCATAATCTTATTATCCTATTTGCTTATTCTATCATAACTTCGGGCACAGATCTGTTCACTTTTTTGTCTTTGGTATTCTCAGTTATGAAGTCATGGTGATAATGCTTTCTGCCCTTACAAAGGGGTCTACCGATGAAAATTACAACATAGCAGCTATGGATTATACCATTTTTATTATACATATTTTAGTTATTATTTGTTCATAAATCAAAATCAGTCTTAGAGTTTCCCTTTTTGGTACACAATGATAAAATCCATCTGTGATGCCTTAAACTGAGACCTGATTGTAAGGTAGCTGTAACACTGTTTTGTACTTTTACATTGATATCCCTCAATATGTTATGGTGCCACTGAAAGTTGAGAAGCAGATAGATTTTTTTTTCTTAAAAGTAACTGGAGAGTTGTACCATGTTCTTAATTGGCCAGGATTAAAGAAAAGAAAGAGTGAGTGATAATGTGTATCATTACATATATAAAAACAAATATAAAATACTAATTATTTGTTACATTTTATCATTAGTATATTCATTGCAATTCTTGAGCTCGTATTTGACATCACTGAAAAAATGAAATTGTAAAAATGCTATAGTGCAGCACAGTGGATACTCCTAAAGTTCAGTCTGGTTTTAAAAGTATAACTGAGCTCTCATTTCAGTAGGTGTATGAAAACTCTATTTAACTATTAAAAATGGAAGTCATGGAACATTAAACTACTTAGGATGTCATTTAGGAAACTAAGGCCCATGGTAGATGTTGCAGTTAAAGTAAGATCAGCTTTTTGATGGAGGAATATATTGTAACATGTCACTGGGTTTTTGGTTGTAGCCATGTTGGTCTAAAGACCTTAACAAGCTTTTGGGTGCAGTCACCCTTTGTCAGGCATAGGGAGTCTCTGTAGACCAGCAAAGACTCCCTAAGCCTGACGAAGGGTGACTGCACCCGAAAGCTTGCTAAGAACATTATTCCAAATATTCAGTTGGTCTAATAAAAGATATCACATCTACCCAAAGAACCTTGCCTGCCTTGTAATATGTCAGACAAGGTTCCTTGGGTGAATTTGATATCTTTTATTAGACCAACCCAAATGGTTGGAGAATAGTTATTAAGCAAGCTTTCGGGTTCAAAAACCCTTAGTCAGGCCAAGGAAGCTTCAGCAGTTGGTGTGTGCTCTTCCTGGATGGATGGATGTAATAAGTCACACATTCAAGCAATTTATCACCTGATAACTAGCTGCAGAAATGATTATTAAATCTCATAGATGTTACTTGTTAAATGGCATGTTGCACATACAGGGATAGTATTTGGTCAGATCTTCCAGTATCCCAGAGTGGACTGAATTCATAGTTTCATATATGTTGGGGTCAGAAGGGACCTATTTGATCCTTGAGTCTGACCCCCTGTCCCAGCCAGGTGTCTGTCCAATCTCCTTTTAAATAACCCGAAGGGAGAGGACAGCACTACCTCCCTTGTAAGCGTATTCCATATTTTGGCAACCATCACTATAAAGATTTTTTTTTTCTAATGTCCAGTCTAATACTGTCGGTGATAGTCCCAGAGTATAGTAGTATTTTGCAGCATTTCTATGATCACAGGGCATGCCTCAGTTTCCTTACCTTATTGTACATCCTGGGAAGAAATTGTTTAACTTTTAGCTTGATTTAGGGAGAAGGCAGGCTTTGGTTTCTACATATTGCTGACAATCAGAAAATGAACGAACAATAAGTGAATTAAAGGAATCTCCCCCCACAGAAGATACCCCTTGGGCAAATACAAGAGCAGCCACAACTGGAGACTGCTTTGCAAATGCTTCCCCCCTCCTCCCCCCCCCCTTCCCTCCCTTTTTGCAAGGAGTTTCTCTGTGACTCATGCTGAAGTCTGCTGCCCCAGGCTACCTCAGCAGCTCAGCAGGAGATGTCATGACTCACCACTCCTCCTCCCTTTACCTAACCAGCCTTCAAGGCTGCTTCTTAAAGGAGCCAGTTAACACCTCTTTCCTGTGAGAGTCAGTGTGTAAATATACACTCCATATGGCATTCTTTACTTGCACACAATAGGAATGTGTTTGGGAAAAAGTAAAAGCACATACAAATTCTTCATAAAGTGTCCCACTGCTCCTGTCCCTCCCCTGCTCTTTGCAGGAGTCTTTCCCTCTGAGCAAGGGTTGGGGGAACAGCTCCTTCACCAGGGCTTCTCATTAGAAGAATAGATGGATCTGAGAAGAGCGGGATGCCACTGAGTGCTGGCAGAACAAGTTCCCAGGACAGGATGCTTTTTTTCTCTTCAGGATAGCATGTCTTATGAACATGAAGCAGGTCACATGGACTGCTTACAGAAGTCAACCCTCTCTCCCTGCCCCCCCCAACCCTCCCCAGTGCTTTAAGCTACAGTGTCCCTACACTGAGTGCAGTGCATACCCAGAAGAGTCATCATGTTAGTTTGACCCAGTTTGCCCAATGTCTGTATAGATTGAGCATTTTTATCTAATAGCTGATTGACTTAGCTATTAGGTAAAAGTGCTAAACTGCCCCGTTGAAGCACCCGATCTATACAGACGGTGGGGAGCTGTGTCGAACTAACATGCTTCCTTTTCCAGTAAAGTGTCCTTTTTTTTTTCCATGTCTGATAGTGCCCATGCCACAGCTTCCATTGGACAACATTACCTGTTGCTTAATGAAAAGTTTAGGACAATGATAGAAAAAAAGCACTAAAAGGCAACTCATTTTGTGCCTTACCATTTGGTCAGATCTGAACAATAAAATGAAAAAAGTGAATGCTTTTAGATGTATGCTAAATTTCAGATGTATGGCTCTTCAGCTCATTGTTTAAAACTTGTTTGAGAGCGAACTAACACCTCAGCCCCATAGCATTATAGAAGGTCCAAACTGCTTCCTATTCCTGCCATCCTCCTCATTTCTTGAATCAAAACTGCACCTGTGATCCAACAAAAGTTTTATAGAGAAGATACTTGAATAGGGTTACCATATGTCTGGGTTTTCCTGGAGCTGTCCTCTTTTTGGGTCCTCTGATCTCCATCCAGGTGGTTTTAAAAAATATGAACCGATGTTCAGGATTTTGCTGTCTTCAGCATTGGTGTTTTTCCCGGCACTTCCCAGCTTGCCCTAGCAAGTCGCTGCTTGGGGTTGGGGGGAGTGGTGGGGGAGGCATTGAAGGCTGGGGGCATCATGTGCATCTGCATGCACACACGCACATGGCCAGTATGCAGCCAGGCAGGGTGGTGGGAGCTGCCCCAGCAGCTGGATGCAGGTATATATATGGTGAGCTGGAGTTGGAGGGCCAGGTCTTCGGGACTGTGCAGGAGGTTGGAGTGGGGTGCGGCATATGAGTCTGTGTGTGTGTGCATATGTGTGTAGCAGATATGTGGAAGGGATGGATGTGCAAGGGGCAGTGGGTGCCTGCTAGCACTGGGGGAAACTGTCTGGGTGCCGAGCATGCAGCAGGGCTAGCAGGGAGGCGCCTGCCCCTCCAGTTGGGGAAGGGGGCAGAAGGGCTCTTCAGGGGCAGTGGGGAACTATATGGCTGGGCTGGCAGCACTGGAGCTGGTGTTCTTGCTTGCAGGGGTGGGGCAGCCAGTCGATGCTGCAGGGTGGGGCAGAGCAGGAGACTGCAGGTTGGGAGTGAGAGGCACCAACAGGACTGGGTGGGCTGTGGCTTGGGAGTGAGGGGCACTGGGGGAGGGCAAGGGACTGTGCATCAGGAGTGTGGGGCAGTGGCAGTGCCAGGGGGCTGAGGGTTGGGAGTGAGGGGCACCAGCAGGAACGTGGGTGCTGTTGTTGCCAAAATGGCTAGTTTCGTTCCCCTGGAGGCTTGTTCAATTACCCTCAAGGAAAGAGTCACACATACAGGCTGGGTCCATCTAGGTTTATTGTTTGCAAACAGTTCGACCGAGGAGCAGAGAGCTCAAATCAGGGCCGACGATGAGTCCGGCCTGGAATCACATTTTTATAGCTTACATTCAACAGAGTCTTGACGTACTAGAAGTTTATTGGCTGCAGTACCAGTTCCTAATTGTGACGTCTTATCTTGTAGGCTGTACTTAACTAGTTATTGGTTAATGTGACTTATCAGGGTTAGTACGTGCGCACTCAAAGGTAGAATTGCAGCATGCTCAGAAGAAAAGAGCAATTTCAACAAAGTTAGTTAAACTTTAGTAACTTCGTATCTTAACGTAACCTTAAGGCACTGGACAGAGATGATTTCAAAATGCAAGGCAAGCAGTAAGAACCACAGCTTGGACATTAGACCTCCTGATCTTTACACAAAAGGGTCATAAGATGGTCATAAGACACTTCTATCATATGGTTGTTGCTCAAGCATTACTGCAAAATTATGGGGGCTAACATCTTTTTACTACACTGTGTATTGGGAGTAAGAGGCACGAGCCCAGGGAGGTGGGGTACTTTGGGTTGGGAGTGAGGGGCACTGGCAGGGCCAGGGATCTGCAGGTTGGGAGTGAGGAGCAGCAGCAGGGCTGCAAGGCGGCGGTGCTGGGAGGTGGGGCTGTGGCCTGGGAGTGAGGGGCAATGGCAGGGGCAGGGCACTGGCATATCACTACCCCCTCACAATCACCCCCCCCCCACAACAACAGGTACCCTAATTTTTGGAACTGAAAATATGGTAACTCTATACTTCAAGGAGTTTACAGATAAACTGATGACTGTAGTTGCAGTATCAATGAGAAACTGACGTAGTGTATGGACATTTGATCAAAAGCAGGTTAACAGGAAGTGAGGACCATAAAACCACGTCTCTGCTGTAACTATTTGTGTGCTTACAGTTACCTAAACTAGAGTAGCTTAGTCCTAAATCAAACACGGTCCGCCACTTAGCTTTCATTTACTGTAGGGCAGTTGCCAGAATACCAATAGTAACTGAGGAGCAGGTGTCACAAGGAAAGGCCCTGTTTTCTTTCAGCTCATTTTAATTTGATTATTTGTCTATACCCTTGATCTAAGTAAGAGGAAAAAAAATCTCTGGTCTTTAAAAATATATTTTAAAAAATCATTTAGAAATACTGTGAAAACGTACCATTCATTAGCAAACATGCCAGATACTAAATGGATAGAATCTAATTATTGGGGGATCATCTTAATTCAGGTTTGTCTTGGATTTGGGTAAATATGGTAAATGAAAACTAGATGGTTTAATTCAGAATTTTATCATTTTTTTAAAAAAGCTACTGTAGTAATTTCCATATGAGAAAATATACTTTAATTGCATTGGATTGCTTTGGTCTAAACTACAAATAAGCTGAAGTATGATAAAGCAAATAAATCGATAGGAGTGCTTCAGTACAGAAGTGTGGATGCTAAAGTGTGATAGGTCTATCTCATTATTAGATTAGGATACCATTATTGAAGTATTATATTTACATAGTTGAAAGGTAGTACTTTCCTTTGAGTGATTGTCCATCAGGACATTTTCACTCTCTGTGTATTATCACCAGCCCATTTTTCATTGTCACTACAGATTGACCTGACCGCCTACCAAAATAGGAATCTTCTGTTTAGCCTTCTACAGCTTCAAGTCTTTACTGAGGGGCTTCTGGTAATAGCTGCATACCTCAGACTTATTTGCATGTCTGAGGGTCACATCCAAGAAGGTCTCGGAAAACCCATCTACACATTACATTTAAGACATGATTAACCAATTAATCACATCTTAAATTGTGACCCAGCCATATGTTTAAACAGTTACTGGCATGATAAAACAAAAAATAAGCCATAAAGTTACTCCACCAAAAATGTGTAATAATTTTGCTGCATTCTTATCATGCCACTTAATTGAACTTTTTGCCAGGTGCTCCCAGCTACAGGGGTGCACCATATGCTACTGTGGTTATGAGTCCTACAGCTGACAGGGCTCATGGCTGGGGGAGCCCCTGATGAGACTCACAGCCATGGGAGCACATGAAGTGCTGCTGTGGTTGCAAGCCCCATCAGCTGTGGGATTCATAGCCACAGGAGTGCATGGTGCACCCCCATGACTGGGAGCCCCATCAGCTGTGGGACTGACAGCTGTGGCAGTGCATGGGGCGCTCCCCAGGTTGCGAGCCCCATAAGCTGTGGGTTTTCAGCAGGTTTTCAGCCATCTGTGGAATGGCAGGAGGCATGATTGTGTGGATTGTCCATTGAATCCTATCAAATTTTTATCTGAACATGTAGAAGGGCCCAGGGAGCCTTCAAATTAGAATTCGGCTTTTTCATAATCTGGGTTTATGAGTTGACTTGAATTTCTGTACACAAATTAGGTCAGGCTTTGCTAGTGGACTCCAACAGCAAGGATTTAACTCCAGTAGAATAGCTGCCAATCCTGGAGGAAGCTTGACCTGTTAATCAAGAAAAGAATTGTAGCACCTCTTACAAACTTGATTAAAATAGCTTCTTGATCAAAGTTTCACAGAC
Source organism: Alligator mississippiensis (assembly GCF_030867095.1). Taxonomy (NCBI): domain Eukaryota; kingdom Metazoa; phylum Chordata; order Crocodylia; family Alligatoridae; genus Alligator; species Alligator mississippiensis. The sequence goes on from NC_081827.1 coordinate 139,294,830, forward strand.
CTGCTGCCCTTCACCCCCACTCCCAGGGAGGATCCAGATCGGGTGTAGTAGTATGGATCATACCTGATTTGGGGATGTAAAGAAAAGATGTCTCCACTGCTTCTCCCCCGGCACACTGCTTGCTGGGTTTGGGAGGCAGCTGGTAGCAGAACTTCAGCCACTCCTGCAGTGCTGGTGGCAGTACTCCCACGCTGCCTCTTCATAAAACCCTGGTTCTGCTCATGCTCCACCTCATTTTTGTTTGTACTCCCCATTCTCTCAAACAGTGGAAAAATATAAAGGGAGAAGAGGGAGAAAGCTGAATGAACACAGAAACAAAAGTCAACAGTTTTTCAATTTATGTTGAATACTTCATTTTAAAAAAGGTGCTTACAGTACAAATCATTCCCTTCAATATTAAGGTGTTTGACTTAGAGAGGTAGTACTTTTTCCTGTTTGCTTACCTTCCAGGCTTTATGTTGATGTAGATGACAGTGAAACACAGGCTCAGCAGCTGTAAAGGATTCACATTTCCCAATAAACAATTTTCCTCAAGAATGCTACCCTGGTGGACTTAAAAGGGAGCTGTTGTACAGTCTTCCTCAGTAGAGGGGATGCTCACTGTCACCCAGTGTGAAGTTGTGTTAAAAATATAATAATAATAATCAGGGGAATATCACAGCAACTCCAGTGTATCACGGTGTAACATTTTCTCAAATGGTACTAATCTTTCTTTAAGAAACTTTACACATTTTCATAATCTTCTTTGTTTCATTCTCCTATTCCAGTAAACTTGGACTTGAGATTTTTTGCAATGTTACCCTTAAGATGTCAGTGTGCACCAATATGGACAGAATATACTCTAGGGAACATCTGGGTTAGGATCCTTGTGGGTCAAGGTGTTCATGTTAGTCTTTAGCACCTTGGAATCATGTATTGGCCAGTGCTGAAGGCAGGATGCCAGGTAAAATGGACCTGTGTTCTGATCTGATAACATGTAAATAATTTATATATATAAAAGCCTTAGTCTGTCTGTCCATAATGCTTTTTTTGCAATCTGATTGGTTGTCTGGCAGCCAATCAGAATGAGAAAAAGCATGATGGACAACAGGTAGTGGCAGATTAGCAGAGAGCCACCATAACAGAGGGGATAGAGTCGGTGGGGTGAGGCCAGTGCCACTGGCCTTGCCCTCTCCTCCCCCCCCCCCCACGCTCCTTGGAGATGACAGCAGTGGGTGGAGTGGACTGGGACCCCATGGGGGTGGGGAGCGGCCCTAGGCCCTGGGTTTGATATGACAGGGGGAGGGGGAAAGGAGGACTGGACATGGGCCTGGTACAGTGGTGGTGTTGGGGGGGAGGGAAGGGAGTGGGCTGCGGGAGAAGCGGGCCCGACATAGCAGGGGAGGGGGGAAGTGGGGGCAGACACGAGGCTCTGTCCCCGCCTGCCCCACATCATTCTTGATGGACAATTCGCTGCAAATGTAGACTAGTATTGTTTTATTTTCCAAATGTTAAAAATATTCTACTACTTTTTTTTAATCAATTGTGAACTGTCTTGGATGAGAAATGAGGCAATCCAAGGTTTGCATTCTCTGATGATATTCTGGGCAAAAGACACAAGAAAAAGTTGAGAACAGTTTAACTTCTTGTAATTTAAACTCAAGTAACAGATATTTAACTTGTGGTGAAACTTATTTTCATCACAGGGACCTTGAAACTAAACAACTAGTAGCATAGTGGAAATATGCAGGGTTTGCTGAAGCAAACACCATCGTGGTACTCTGCAATTGCATGCATAGAGGAGAGTGGTTTCCAGTGTTCTGCATTTTCCAAACTTAAACTAGCTCTTTAGGATATTGAAGCAAATCAAATTTCATCCTGCTTGTGTCCTCACTGACTGCCCTGACATGACTTGGAGGTGGTACCTAGTGGCAGCAAAATCAGACCAAGCCCACCTGGCCTGGTGCATCCTGTACAAGCTAGCTATCACCAAGAGAACTGGCAACCTTCAGAACATGGTAGCTGCTGCATGGGGCCCTAGCCCCCTGGTACTTTTGTCTGCCACTTAGACCCAGTGGCATCAATTGCCTGCCCTTTCTTTGAGAAGATAGGGAAGACTCTCTTCCATGCTTTCCTGGATTTCCCCTGGCTGCAACCATTCTTTGCTGCCCTTAGCACCCTCTTTGACACACTGGACTTGGACTTCTCTAAGACTATGTACACTTTCTCAACCATGTACTGAGTGGCCAAGGGGAATATGATGTTCCTGGTCAGTTTTTTGCCAGGCCAAGCCAAGGTGGCAACTGAAAAGTTGCAGAAACCAGGTTGCAGGTGTCACAACCCAATTAAGTAGTGCCCATGTCACAAGCAAGAGAAACCATTCAAAACAGAGTTTTATTTTGCTCTAGGTTAACTAAAGGTTAACAAAAGTTTTTGCCAGTAACCGTCTTTTTGCTGCGCATGTCAAAAAGAAATTTATAACTGCAAAACCAACATGAAATAGAACTTAGCCTTCTGTGCTGTACATAAATCATTATAATTGGTCAGAGAAAACAGGGAGTAACCCTATGATAATACCCGAGCGAAAACCGCTATATAATTGGCGATTCTAATTAAATTTATGACGTGACGAAAAGCAATTGGCTAGTACACAAACAAAACCCCAATACACTTCCACAAAGACGAAGAAGAAGGGGGAGAGCGACTCCGTATACACCTGGAGACCTCTGACATAGGCGTTAAAGTAACTGACAATTTGATCACTTGTTAGTGCCCCCCCTCGCGTCTCGACCCAATCTCAGACGTAAATCAATGACCTGCCAGCCCGATCATTTTTCTGCCCGACCATTTCTTCCGACCACTTATGCAGACCGACCTATGAACCCTAAGCTGTAACTAACCAAGTATCTCTGACCTCCGTCTTTCACCACCTTGACGGCGTGAGTAAATAATCTTGCTTTGCAACTGATAAGCGTCCGCCTAATTAATTCCACTCCAAGCGTCACAAGTACCCGCCTGACGGACCCTTAACTGCCCGGGTGGGAGTCAGGGAGAGCTGCTGGCCGGCTGCCCTGGGTCCTGACAGCAGGGACTGGCTCCAGTGATGCTCTCCAACTCTTCTACATTGTGGTTTCAGCATGTGTGAAATTTGAATGTTGACACTTCACCTTGCAGCAAAACATGAACCAATTTATGTCGCACTGGGCCATTGAGGTGGCCCTCTGCATGATGGAAGACTGACAGCAATCCTGTGTGTGTAAACCCTTGAGGGGCATGGGAGAGAGAATTTCAGTCTCTCATGCCATGCTGGGTTTTTTGTTACTAACAAGTACTTTATGTTTGGCCCCTGGCAGGGCCACATACCTATGCGCTTTTGGCTTTGGTTTTTAATACTTGTATAATAAAAATTTTAAAAAGTCAAAGCAGATTCCTCATAAGGGACCTAGTGAAGATGACAGTGAGACTGCCACTGACTAGTAGATCAGTATATAAACTTGTACTTAAAAAAAAAAAAAAAAAAAAAAAATTAAACTAGAGTTATTTTACCTGTTCTGCTATGTAAAGGGCTATGATACTAAGTATCTAAGATATCAGGTGGTTCACTTTATGTTTGATAGGTATACACCTAGAACCAGCACTCTTATACTATTGTCTTGGGATGATAAAGTAATAATTTAATTACTTTTTTCAAATGTTGGAACAGTACCAGGATATGAGAACTATAATAAACAGAAATCTATGCTTCATAAATGATAAGTTCATAGACTGAGGCCATGACCTTTTAATTCTAGAAAAATAGTTTGGAAGTTGGAGCATACATGCATTCCAGCCCTCTGGGAGAATGGCCCTTGTTCTGTGTACTGCTCTGGGTCACCCTAGAGCAGTGTATGGGCCAAAACAGATGAATCCTGGGAGGGTTCCTAGCAGGGAAGAATGGTTCCCCCTCTGTACACCACTCTGGAGAACTTGTAGGACATGGATGCACCCAGGGCTGGGGCCTCCCAGAGCTCCAAGGGCATTCTAGCCCTCAAGAAAATGTCACCCCCTGCCCATGCTGGGAGTGGGGACACAGGAAATTTTCCATGACACGGTCCCTACAGGGCTCCCTGACAGCTCACCCCTATGCCAGCTATTAGGGAGACATTGCTTTTCTTTCTTCCCTAGTGTGGTAGGGGAGATCCAGTTCTCTTTTCTAAGAAACTCCTTGAATGGTTGTATGCTCCTGTTTTGTGCTGGAGAAAAGTATTTCACTCCACACAAATGTAATGCTTGTCCATGGCCTGAGAAAGCAGCAACCTTTATATCAGGGGTTGTTAGCTGGGGGTATGCGCACCGCCAGAGGTACTTGAGAAGGCCCTAGGGGGTATGCATGGGTGGGCAGGGACAGAGTGCCACCACACACCCCACCCCCAGCTCCGCATCCAACTGTGTGCCACCCTCCGTCCCCCGCTCCACATTCGGCCACCAGGGATACACTGCTCCACACCCAGCTGTTGGGGGTACACTGATCCAAAAAGGTTGAAAACCCCTGTTTTGTATTACAAACCACAAGGTTAACAGATGAGGATCTTCCCTTTTTCTTCCTTTTGTGATTTGGCTTATGTTATAATGCATTAAATTATCAGATGTCATATTATTGATACTGAGAAAACAGAACATTTTTTATTGGAGGTTCAGATTTTTTTATATGGCAAGTAAATAGCTTAAGAAACTAAATGGCAAAAAGGCTTTTGAAGATATATGGGGCTACATCTCTCCTAAGGCAAAAAATCATCTTATCCTGGAGTTTCTTTGTGAGAAGTCACTGGATCTTTGCAGTGAAAACATTCAGTTTTTTTATAAAGAAGCTTTGAAATTTCTCTGTGAATCTCTAACAATCTAATACATAGCTATAATGCTGCTACATTGTGTCTTAGTATACCCACCTGGAAAATGAAAGTATTACTGTATCCAAAGATGTTACGAATTTTAATTCATTGTTATTTGTAAAATTCTTCCTCAGATGGAAGGAGTATATGGAGCTGCAAGGCCCCATTAATATATAACTACAGTCACATACAAATTTGAATTTGTTTGTATTTAGTAATGATGTATGAATATTGTATATATTAACATCAATGTCATAGTTTCTTTGCAGTTTTGGTTTTTATGAACAGTCCTTCAAAATTTATCTTTACTTATATACCTTGCATATCTACAAGGGCAAGATTACAACTCTAGAGTCCAGACCTAAAGATATTACTGAACATATACACTTCATTCTCACACACAACTTCACTTTCAATAACCAACACTTCCTTCAGACCATGGGCACAGCTGTGGATGCCAGAAAGGCCCCACAATATGCCAGCCTTTTTATGGCCCACCTGGAAGAATTCCTCAAGAACTGTACCATCAAACCCATGCTATACCTAAGATATATAGATGACCCTTCCATCATTTGGACCAACAACCTGCAGTCTCTGATTGATTTCCATCGCAAATTCAATAACCATCACCCCTCCATCAGATTTTTAACATATACCACTGACCTAGTTTGACATGTATGCACTCACTTTAATAGCTGCTATTCATTGATAATATTAAAGTAATAAGCTGTTAACTGTTTGATGTCTTAAAGGTCTGGACTTTTTTTCAAACAACTGACACAGTACTGCTCTCCCAAATAAAATTGCTTCATTGAAAACAAAAGATCAAAGAATGCACAAAAAGAAAGGGTAGTTGGGCCAGCTCCACCTAGGTGATCTGTGCACTCTATACAAAGACCTGAGAGAAATCTCCAAATTCAGTGCTGTAGAGTAGGCACATTCTAGACAGCAGTACTAATCAATTCAGAGATGAGGACTAACCAATGTACTCTGTTTAATCCATCACATCCTTGAGAAAAGCTCAACTTGATTCCCACCTACTAGTCCAGTAATTTGTGACTGCCTAGCTCCTTGGAGGTACTCTTCTTCACATATTTCCTTGATTACACAATGGCAACAGAACCTACTTCCTGCTTCAGTTGATGAGGTTGGGTTCAGAGCCAGTCAGCACTGTCTTTGTGGGTAGAGATGACAGAGAGCCTTATGCAGCAGTCTCTCTTCACTAGGGTTATACCGGCCGTCTTAAGGAAGAGAGCTCTGGATTGACCTTTCAGCTGTAGATTATAGTAGGCCCTAAATCACTTAATGGTCTGGAATCTGTTTGCATTCGCTTGACTAAAGTTTATATTAGAGAAGAAGCAGCAAAGAAAATGAGAAGCAAGATAATGTCAGAAGTAAGAATAATTTTAGGAAGTTTGGGAATGACAGGTTAAAAGAAGAAGGCTAAAGGTTGCTCTGAGTACATTTAATGGTTGTATGCCAGCAGATCTGCTTTAGGACAAGGTGGGCACATCTACACATGTTATTAATGTGACACAATAAACTCTGGAGCTATCTGAGCCAAAGTGAACTGCTCCTGGATGTAGCATCTACACATGTATCCAGGACCACAGCAGTTTGAGCTGGGGTGGAGCAGCCCCAAGTTAGCAGGGGTATGGGGGATCAGCCCCAGGCTCTGGGTGGTGGCATCTTGTGGCAAGGGGACTGGCAGGAGCCAGATGTCTGGCCCCTCAGCTGTCTGGGCTGACTGGGAGCAATTTGTACTCAGCAGTCACCATCTACACTCGCTTTATATCACACTTAATGACTCCACCCTAAGATAGTACTCTTGCCTCCTTGTAGTGTCCCTCAGGGAGGAGGCTAGAGAACTTCAGGAGGAGGTGGCAAGGCTCTGAAGCATCCTTCACCTTGAGAACTTAATTCATTTGATGCTGAAGGAGACCTATAGGACTGTGGAGGAAGGCCTGCCAAAGGCAATGGTAGAGAAGGGAATGGACATGAACTCCCAGAAGAGTGGAAGCTGGAAGCTTGTGACCTCTGGCAGCAGGCAGAAATCTTCATCTCCACCTGCAGCAGTTAGCCTGCAGAACAGATATGGAGTCCTAACGACATTGAAGGAGGAGCACATTCCATTGGAGGAAGAGGACAGACCAGACTGCCTCAAGGTTGGAAGGATCAAGACCATTGCCACCAAGAAGAAGCAATGGTTGGTGGTGGTCAGAGACTCCCTTTGAGGGAGACAGAGCCATCCATCTGCTGTTGTTTTGGGAGGTCGGCTGCTTGCCTCAAGCCTGGATCTGAAATATCACGGAAGAATTACTGTGACTCATTTGGCCCTGTGACTACTACCCCATGCTGCTGCTGTGGGTACCAGTGATACTCCCAGGGGAGACCCTGAACAGATCAAAAGTGACTATAGGCTCTGGGTGCAAGTGTGAAGGGGACGGTGGCTCAGGTGGTGTTCTCCTTGATCCTTCCAGTCAAAGGGAGGGGCCCAGGCAGGAGCAGATGCATCCTGCGGATTAATACATGGCTGAGCAGATGGTGTCATCAGCAGGGTTGTGGCTTCTTTGTCCATGGGATGCTGTTTCAAGAAGAAGGATTGCTAGGAAAAGACAGGGTCCACCTGATGAAGAGAGGGAAGAGCATCTTTGCAGACAGGCTTGCTAACCTAGTGAGGAGGGCTTTAAACTTGGTTCATCAGGGTATGTAGACCAAAATCCTGAGGTAAATTGAGAAGTGGGTGAACTGGAGGAGATGCAAGCAGAAGTGGGCAACAGGAGAAGCATTCTTCTTCAGAAAGTAGGGCAATCAGCTAATTACTTCAGGTGTCTGTACATGAGTGCACGGAGTCTGAGAAACAAGCAGGAAGAATTGGAAGTCCTCGCACAGTCATGGAACTATGATGTGATTTGAATAACAGAGATTTGATGGCATACAGGGATGAAATCAGGAAGGCCAAAGTACAGCTGGAGTTGCAGCTAGTAAGGGATGTGAAAGGTAACAAGAAGGATTTATATAAATATGTCAGCAGTAAGAGGAGGATCAGGAAAAGTGTGGGTCCTTTACTAAATGGGACAGGCAACCTAGCATTGGCGATGCATGGGGGGTACATGCGGGTGCATGTGCACCCTCCTGAGATTGGCTGTGCACCCCCTCGAAATGCCAGGTCAGCAATCAGCCACTGGGGAAATCCCCCCCCTCCCCCCCCACCCCCAGTTGGCAACCGTGCCCTACCCCGCTTTTTTTAACTTCATTTTTTTTAGACCTCTGGATATTCAGGGGTCTAATTTTCTGAAGGCGTTGGCTGATGTGATTGCAGAGCCTCTGGCCATCATTGAAAACTCATCATGATTGGTAGTACAGTAAAAGTCCTGTTAACCGACATCTCAATTAACCGGCATGCCAGCTTGTAAGATAAATTGAAACCAGAAGTACCCAATGTAGCACTTCTGGTTTCTCCGAGCCCCCATGGCCTGGGGCAAAGCAGCCTGCGCTGCTGAGCCCCCATAGTCCAGAGGCATAACAGGCTGTATGGGGCTCATCTCCCTGTCCCATGGGGCGCGCAGGGGCAGCAATGCTGCAGGAGGGGCGTCGGGACACCCCAGACATGGCGGGTGAAGCGGCGGCCTGCACCACTCAATTAACCGACATATTTTGTTATCTGGCATCCCCCATTCCTGGGGGATGCTGGATAACAGAGCTTTTACTCTAGTCCCAACTATTGGAAAAGGGCAAATATAGTGCTCATCTTTAAGGAAGGATAGGAGGAGGACCCAGGGAACTACAAACTGGTCAGCCTCACCTCAGTCCAAGGAAAAATCATGGGGTAGGTCCTCAAGGAATTCATTTCTAACCTCTTGGAGAAGAAAGTGATTTCAGGTTGTGCCTAGCCAACCTGATTGCCTTCTATGATGAGATGACTGGCACTGTAAATGTGGTGGGAGACCAGTGGATGCCATATATCTTGACTTTAGGAAGACTTTTGTTATGATCTCCCAGAGTGTTCTTGCAAGGAAGCTAAGTAAGTATGGATTGGATGAATGGACTGTAAAGTGAGTAGGAAGCTGGCTAGATTTTTGGGCTCAGAAGGTAGTAATCAATGGATTGATGATTAGTTGGCAGCCAGTTTGAAGTGGAGTGCCCCAGGTGTTGGTTCTGGGGCTGTTTTTTTTTCAATATGTTCATCAATGACCTGAGAAGTTCCCCAAATACATTGGCAGAACTCTTGGTCAGAGCCTCATCTTTCTTGAACATCTGCAGAATATTGCTAAAAAAAAAAAAAAAAAAGCATGAGTTAACCTTGTGCATAAACTGGCTGGAACGACATGGGGAGCAAATGCAACCATGCTTTGAACAGCCACTTTAGCACTTATTTTCTCTGCAGCAGGATATTGCTCCCCAATGTGGAGCAAAAGCATGCACACGCAGATTATGGATACACAGTTAAATGCAGCTAGGCAGATTATATAATGAACACTAAAAAGTACACCACTGCCATGGCTTCCAGTCCTAGTGAGCACTGCTCCCCCACAACTCTTCCATGATGCCATGTGCATGAGGGAATACCATAAGGCCATCGGTAACCCAAACCGACCGTCATAATCAACAAGGACATCACCACGCCACCACCAGTTAGACTCAAATTTAGAAAACCCTTCTGGAAATACGCCAAGAAGCTTTATGATGATAACAAAAGCATGGAAGAATTCAGGAAGGCCTGGGCAAATACCAGCCTGCCGTAAAAATGGAGACTACTTACAGAAATCTGTACGCTAAGAAGTGCCCATTCTATGTGTTCACTCATGTCCTGAGTCAAGGAAGGAATGACCATAGTAAACAAAAGAATAGGGCTTGTCCCCAGTATTGATTTATTGGTGTAGTAATTCCACGTGTGCGACAGTTGTTCCACTCCTCATATTGGAAAGGGTGCTATCCAGAACGAGTCAGCTGACATCTTTTTTAGCTTTAGCTGGACAAAGGCCATGACACACTCCTGGAATGTCCATGTTTTGTCCTGCCAGCGGATCACCAGGTGTGTGGGTAGCAGATTTGTTTTATAGAAACCTTTCTCACATGTGGGGCAAATGTAAGGCTTTGACTATTCTTCCCCAGGCTTTAGTTTTCTGAAAACAGCTGATAGCTATCCCCACTGCCATGCAGGTTTCAGTGAACTATGAATAATGGGTTTCTAACCATACTGTTCCCCAAAATTACCGTAGACCTCTCAATCCTGTATACATTGTAAGTGCCTCTGGACATCAGCCATGCTGGTGAAACCTTTGTCACATTCTGTACATTTGTGTGGCCTGTCAGTAGAATGAATGAACTTGTGTGTTCATAAATTCTCAGCTTGGAAGATCTCTGCCACAGATTAGGCATCAGTATGATTTCTCTTTCAGGTGGATCTGCATGTGTTCAGGTCCTGGAAAGAGGCACCACACTTTTTGTGTCAATAAGGCAAAGCTTCTCTAAAGATTGGCTCCAGTTACTCCCCAATAAGTTTCAATAAGAATATTTTTTTTGTCAACCTCACTTAGTCCTCCCTAAGGACTCCAGGCTTTATAACTTGCGCGTTTAGTGGTCTGGCTGGAATCATTTGAATGCTTCTCACCAGCAACTTTGATTGGTCCATCTTGTTCTCAGGTCCAGTTGCAGCTCTCCTCTGCTTCCTCCAACGGATTGACATTGTTGCCTTCTGAGGGTGCCCTGGAGTTCAATTACCAGAAGTGACTCGGGGGACAGGGAAATGGTACATCGCCTCGCCATGCACAGCATCCCCACTCCTCATCCCAGTGCCACTCCAGCAAAGGCCACAGGTCCCAGCCCAGCCAGCAAGACAGAACAGGGAGAGCCCACATGGGTTCTCCTCAAGCTGTGGCTGGATGCATTGCACCAAGCTGGGAATGAGTTGGGGGCTGGCACCGCTCTGTTAAAAAAATAAAAATAAATAAGCTGAGCCATTCTCCAGATCACCTACTGAGCACTCAACACCTGCAGCCAAATTAGCATAAGATTATTTAAGATACATTAAGGTGGGAAAAGAAGCCTTCATCCCCTTTTAATAAATCTCCACTGATGGAGATATTTAGGCATATTTAAAAAATATTTTAGTTCACTTTGGACAGCTTATTCAATTTCTTGTTTTTAACTTGCATTTTAGGATTAATCAAATCTATTTGAAACAAAACTGTGGAGATTAGAGATTATTAGTAGTAGTTTATGGATTAGTATTTGAGCTGCATAATAACTGAAAGGAAATCTGAATTATTTCACTCACCTTGTAAATTATTTATAACATATGTTTTGTGAACCCTCTAAGGATCTGTAATTGCATACCTGAGTGTAACTTGTCACTATTTTTCAGATGCAAATTTAATGTACAAAAATTTCTAACTAGTTGTGATTGTGATTAAATCTGTTTACAATATCTTCTGTGACTCACATTCCAGGAAAAAAGATTTTTTTTTTTAATTTCTTTTTTACAGGAATCAAGAAAAACCACAGAACCTCTGTATTTATATTTGAATCTGCATCAAACCTTTTTTTATTTGGAACTGTTGCCTAAATAACTTCTTGCAGGGGGAAAAAAATTGCAGGGGGAGAAAAACTTCTTGCAGGGGGAAAAGACTATTTCTGAATGCCTTTTGTTTTGGATTGAATTTCAAAAGATTCTTCTTGATCCTCTTTTTTGTACTCCATTTTACTCCAAACTACTTTAAATTGTTTCCATTGAAATATTCCAATTTTACCCCCATTTTTAAATAATTATTTTGTTAAAATTTTCTCCTCTTCCAGAAGTATACTATTGTATTGGAAGGACAAAAATAGAGCACTTTGCTAAATAAAATAAAAGGGTGAAATGGGGGGTAAGAGGAGCTTTTCACCTCCTTTTCTTTAACCCGGAAAAAAATATTGACTCTGAATTTACAGTTCAGAACAGCATGCTAATTCCGTAAGATTTTATAATGAACTATTATTTATTCCTTGAAACAACTTATACTACAAATATGAACTTTAAAATTAAATTGGAAATTATAATGCATTTTGCTTTTGCCTTGCAACAAACCATCTCAAAGCAAACATCCAGGTCTAAAGGCTCATTCATATTAGTAAAAACTTTCAAAAGTGAAAACATGGTATTTGTCCATAAACATTAAAGGCTAAATCTTACTTCGCTTTAAGTTTCTAAATGGCAGGTATACAGCCACATAACTGAAGTTTTGGCATTTGCACATGGTTTGACATTCTATTTCCCCCTATGGCAAAATAGAATCATCCAGGCTCTCCTCATTTTAGCCCAATAGCCTATATAACCTGTGACACTGATCTGGCCCATGAAGAAATTGCATCAGACTCAAGGCAACTGGGAGAATGGCATCCCACTGCAGCCTAGACAGCAGAGGGGGCATTCCCAAGTCCAGGGTTTCATGCATATGTGATGCCAATTGTTTACAGTTACCTGTGCCTTTTCTTTCTGCAGAAGGAGGGAGATATACTTGAGGTTCAAGGCTCATCTTAGTGTGTACAGCCTGATACTCTGATGGGTTTCCTAAAGGGAGCAACACCCACCTCAGTTTTGAGACCCTCCAGCAAAAGACCTGAGATGCATTTTGTTGCTCCTGCCCCAATCAGCTTCTGTAACAGGCCCAAGATTGGAATCTCTTTGACCTTTTTCTAGGAGTTAATCTGTTACCATAGACTTCCTGGAACAACCCAAATCAAAGTAGTATCAGAGAATCCAACACTATCTTTTTACCTTTATAGTCTTGCAATAATTTGGTAATGTGCCAACCTCTCTACCTATTCATTTGGTTAATTATCTCTCTAACATGGGCTGTGAATCTGTCTTCCAGTTCCTATGGCTCTTTTCAGGTACCTCCACCTGACATAGATGCTGGTTAAGATAAAAGGAAAGAGAAAGAGGAAGCAGGTGCGGACACTTGAGACAGTACTACAGTGATGGGCTGCATGCACAAGCAGAATGAGAGAGCTTTCCCAGTTCTTACTAAAGAAGACCACATATTTTTTTTGTATTTGAAGTATTCAGAACTAAATCCACCCTGTAGCTCTCCACCTTGCCAGTGAGTGTGTGAAGGCAAATGTGTTCAGCCAGAAGCTTCAAGATCAGCATGAGTGAATCAGCAGTGATATAAGCATTATTTCACAGATGATCTCATTGATAATAGATCATTTTCCATCCAAAAAATATGAAACGCCAGTTGTGTGGTACAAGAAGACTCGAAGATAAATTCTCTCTCAGATGTTTTTGTGCTGAGCTAAAGACATATTACAGCTCTCTTACAGTTTCCCGGTACCAAATGGAGATCAGGCCAGGCAGATTCAATGTTGATAGCCTCTGTTCTTTCATTGGTACTGGTGTCTAGGCTTGTTCAGATGACATATATGCTAGCTCTACCTCCAGACTTCCTATCCTAAAAGCAAGAGAGAATTTTGCCGTACTACTCAGAGATATTTGAGGAATGGAAGAAAATCTGATGACCGTGGGCCACGAGAACCATTTTTGCTCAGCAGGAATTTGGCCCAGTCTCTTACAGTCCAACAAGGGCTGCACCCTAAAATCCTGGGCAGAAATGGAAATTGTTCACTTTCCAGACAGCTAATAAAAGACACAGTTCATTTTGAGCTATGGTCCTTGCATTCCTATAGTATCTTCTACGTCTTTGAATGTCCAGGATTAGCCTTAGTCTCCCCAAAGGATTTTATGGCAGTACAGATACTCATCACAGTCACGTTAAAAACAAATCCATCTTCCTTTTTTTAGGTTGATGCTTTTTATGGTCATCTCTTGTACAGATTATTTTTGAAATTTTGCCTACTTAAATGGCTTTTAATGTAACAATTGTCTGCTTAGTGCTTTGATTATTATTCCACCTGCAATTTAGAAGAAGAAAGTTCCTGTGAGGCCCCATCTAAGCTTTATGTCTAAGGTGGCCTCCCCTTTCTACTGATTTTAGAACATTCCCCACTATCTTATCTTCCCTAGATCCAATTCTCAAGCAGGAAAAGTATGTCTCCATACCCTAGATGTAAAAAAGATTCTCTGTTTTTCACCTGGAAAAGTTCTGGAAGTTAAGATCTTCCTTTAGAAAACCCAATAGGTTTTTGCTGTTACATGAGGGTAGATCCAGAAATAACTTATCACTGAACAGACTTTTAAATCAGAGAATATACAGAGCACTATTACATTTTAACTAGGAAACCAGTAGTACTGGCTTGAAAACTCATTCCACAAAAATCACTGGCATATTAATGCCTAGTCTTTGGCAGGTTTCCCTACTGGAGGTATTCAAAGCAGCAGCTTGGAGTTTGGTGCACCCTTCATTAATCACAATTTCTAATATTTAGCATTTTACCTTCTGATTCCCAGTTTGAGAAATTTTGCTCTCATCTGCATTTGGCTAAGAATTATTCACTCACTGCCTCACTGCTAGAATTCTGCTAACAAATCTTCTACAATTAAGAAAGAGCTTATTTTACAAGGAATTCATTGAAGAGCATTCACATTGTCTTAATGCCTGTTCCCATTCTGTTTTGGTGTGCTGTATAATATCAGGACACTGAAATCATATTTCAGTAGGAGTTAGACATGTAAGTACCTCCTGGGATTTTGTGCTGCAATGATGCAACTATTTCATGCATCCACCCTAAAAAATACAGTTTCCAAAACAGGTTTGATAGCTTGATACCACAAGTACTAAAACCCATTAGTGAGAATACATTAAGATGACTCCTAAAGAGTTACTGGCAAATAATCTCTCCTCTTAATTGGATACGTTTATCATCTGCATTTTATACCCCCTCTTTATGCATCTTAAACTCCATAGTTTCAAAATCTGTTTCTGGGAAAAGAGCTGTTACAGTATTGTATTCTGCTTAGCCCATCTCCAATTATTTCTCTTCAAATAATTTGTGTAATTTTTAATGGTTGAAAATTTGTATAACCTTAAAAAAGAAAACTTATTGGCTGAATGTAAACACTGAAACCAAATAAACAGTCCTGCAAGGTATTTGTTTAGCTCTAACACAAGAGAATGTGCTTTCCTGGGCTGTATGGACAGCTGTTGCAACATTTGTAATGATATATGAACTTCTGGAAGTTCAGATATGAAGGCAGCCTTTTATGGAAGGATTACTCTGCATGAATAAACATTTACATTATAATAGGAGAGGACATGCTAAGTTATTCATAAGGATCTTGTGACCTTGATAAAATTATGATTTTAACATCCCGGTTTCTCATGTAATTTTTTTGAGAATCTTTAAATGTATTTTTATTTGTAACCCATTAAATAAAAAGTCTCAGTGAAACCGCAAAATCCTTATATTTCTAAATTTGAAAGTACTCTAAATGCACACACAAAATAGCAGAGATGAGTTAATGTGCAAATTTGACTTTGTCTTCCAAAAACCTTCATTCTAAAATTAAAAAAAACCCCTAAAATTGTGTTTGTTTTATACATGGATAGAAAAAAAAATTTCAACATAAACCAAAGACTTTACTAATTTTATATACATTTCCCCAAATATACCTTATTACACAGTACGGTATAAGATTTCTTACCTACCAAAAAGATAGGAGATCTTATGATAAAATGTTGAAAATGGACTGTTAATTCTGTATGCAATAACTCTACACATACATGATTTAATTGCTTTTCCAGGATGCGTTTGGTCATTAGGCAAATTTTTCTGTTGTAATTACAAGTGACCCTTGCCATTCCCAGGGGATACGTTTTTGTATCCCCTGCAAATGGCGAAATCCACGAATAAGGTACTGCGTTCATGTCCCTAGCGACTGGGATTTGGGGCACAGCTCCGGCAGCAACAGCGGGAGCCCGGAGGTGGTGGAAGGATCCTGGTGGCAGCAAGCACGGAGCCCCTGAGGAGCTCTTGTAAGTGTATAAAATGCATTTAAAATGTAGGTTCAGCATTCGCAAATATTTGAAACCACAAATGCTGAACCCGTAAATAGCGAGGGTTTCCTGTATTTTCTGTATTCTTGTTAGTATATTTTACTTTAAAAGCACTTTGTTTGTTTAATTTAGTTTAGGATTTAGCTTATAGTGATTGCTAACTCATATTTTGCTTTCTTTGTTATGCTGCATCTCAGTGGAATTGGTAGTATTTGAAAAAATTACCCATCGATGTATTAATGAATTCTTGTAGCAGTTCAGAGTAGTACCAGGCTGATCGCTCTAAGAGTTAGTTATGCACTCTTCTTGGGAAAAAAGTTGATAGTTCAGAGATCAAACAAAGAATCAGAACCTTGTAAGGTCTGCATGACACAGATAATGGGTCCTTTTCCTAGCTTGCAAGATTGTGATCCCAGAACTCCTTTTTCCTTTTCAATTCTGGTACACTGAGTTGAATTATGGAATTATTTTAAAGGAATATATAGGAATGTAAAGAAAATTGGGGGGGGGGTTGCTTTTTTTTAAATACCTTAAGTAATTGGATCCACAGTGAAAGCTGTTAAGAAATCTGTGGTATTTCAAAATTGGAAATATGATTCTTGATGCCAAAATATACTTAGCTGTCTTAGGTTCTGGTACTGTTCTAGAGATATCATCTTGAGGAACAAATTTGCCATTCAATACACTGTCTGTACCATTTGAATTGGAGGTAGCTTAAAATGGTATCAAGGAAAATCTATCTGAGTCTGATCTGAAGCCTACTGAAAATAACGATGGTCTGCCCATTGACATCAGTGTGTTTTGTTTTGTACCCTACTGTTGAATCAATAGTTTATCATTTTAAGTCGTCTTTGCATTGTTCTTTCAAGTGAATACAGGCATTCATCTTGGAAAAACATATGAGAGAATCCTAATTGCAATTCTCTTGTAGTCAGTGAATCAAGTAACCACAGTATAGATAGTCTCTTAAATTAAATCTACACACTGTTTACTTGTTAATACTTTGTTTGTTACTGGAACAAGTAAATATTTGTTTTTAATTTCCCAAAACGTGAAAGTTAATATCAGAAAATATGGTACTGCAGAGCAAGTTAAAATACACCTCATTAAGTAAAAGCATGATGTGAATTTCAGTGTGCTTACCACAGGTGGTTTGCATTAAAATATGTCTGTTTCATTCAGAACTATTTTAAGTAAGTTCACAGGGAAATGCCTTTTTGAATGTTTGTACTGGAAGAGCTGTTATTGTATATTGTATTCTTCTTTACACTGTCTAAATACTTTATGTTCTGCTTTTCAAATTTAAAAGTATTTTTCATAGTACATCATCTTTGCAGTTTGGTAACAGATTTCAAGCTATAATTAGAGAAAGACTTTAATTAAAAACCTAGTAGGTGCATACTGTAGAATTATAGCCTTTAGAATAAGTTGTCAAAAAGGACTGCTCACTTGCTTAACATTAACCATGTTCTTTTTTGTTTGAGCTAAAGGCGTCATATTTTGTATGGTTTTATAATAATGTCACATGTATTTTTATTGATTTTTGTCTTTGATCTTAAGAAATGTTATGATACTGTATATACGATTTAAATTTACTATAGTCATATTTTAAACAGTATGTGGTAAGGTTTACTGATTTGTTAGCTAGTTGTCTTGACAAATACACATGGTATCAATACTTTCCAATAATAATTTTTAGATTTGGATCACAGCTCAGTTTTAAAAAAACCCACATCTTTAAAATGCTTTCCTTGGTTGCTTGAAAAACATAGATAAAAGGATTATAATTAGAAACAGTGATGACAGATTATATAACCAGACATAGAGTACTCGGTCACTTACTCTCAGTGTTCACTGTCTCCTTGAAAAATGTTTTAAATTACAAGAACATGGGAAGAAAGCAGCAATTTTTACTCTCATATTCTGACCTTTGAACTTTATGGTGTTGGAATTGATTGTAGATGGAGTGTTTACAGTTGCCCTCTCCTTCATGATATATTCAAATGAAAGCTTCTACGAGAATACTTTAAATGTCAAAGGCATTAGAATAAGTATAAGTAACATTTTCATGGCTATGTTCATAGCTTTTATAAGAATTATTATGTCTGCCATATAACCACACTGAATAGTATTTTTACCCCTCTTTGTTGTATACATACAATTAAGAAGAAATAATGGAAAATATTAATTAATTAAATTAATATCTCAGGTCACCTATAATGCCCTTTATTCTTGTTATTACTAAGAAAACAATTTATATATGCTTTGTTTAACCCAGGGGTGGGCAATAATTTTGGCTTTTGGGAGGGCCACTTAATGAGTTCTGATGAGCTGATGAGGGCTGCAAGGGTAGCCCCGCCCCTTGATAGGTGCCCCATCCGCTGTTCTTGGGACCAGAAGTCCCACCCCTGACCTTTGCCATCAGATGTTCCCCCTCCCCCCGCCCCTGGAAGTACTCCTTTTGGGAGGGGGGTTGCCATCTGAACCAGAAAAAAACCCAAATCATATACTGAAAGTTGAACACCTACTATAACATATTTTAATTTTATTACAAAAAATATTTTTTTCATGATGTTTTCTGTAGCGTATACAGAGATGATTGCATAATAGGTCAAAAATAAAGTCTTACTCTTGTATATTGTGTGTGTGTGTGTGTGTATGGTAGGGTGTGGGGGGGATTTGTGACATGGTGTGGCTGTGTGTTGGGGGTGTTGTGGGGGCAGGGTGTGGGTGTGTAGGGTTTGTGGGCTCTGATGGAGGATGGGGAGCTGTGGGCCCGTACCACACACACCCCTGCTCTTGGTGCACAGCTCTTGCTGTTGGCTGCAGCAGCAGTAGCAGCAGGCATGGGCCCTCAGGGCACTCATTGCCTGCGCAGTCACTGCCACCCAGCAGCACATGGCTCCAGCCAGAGCTGCACATGGTGGCAAGGAGTGCAGTCACACTGGCCTGCCTCTATCATGTGGGGTTCACTGTGACACACATGTAAGTGCCACCAGGACAAGCCCTACATGATAGAAATGGCTGCCTTCCACACTGCCTGCCACCATGGTAGCAGCAGCGGGCCTCTCTGCCACTTCTGGCACAGTCCCAGCAGCTTCACATGATGGGGAAGGCAGCTAGCTCCATTGTACAGGGCTTCCCCCAGTGACATGCAAGTGCCAGAAGCTGCATGTGTGCTGCAGGGAGCCCTGAATGATAGAGGTATACCACCAAGTGCAGTGCTGGCTGGAGCCATGCGCCAATGGGCAGCAGCACCTGCACAGGTCAGAAGTGCCCTGAGCACCCACCCGCATGTGCAGAAGGGCCCGGCCCAGCTAGGACACAGCTTCCAGGTGGGGCTGCTGCTGCCACTGCTGCAGCTTCCGGAGGACCTGCGAGCACCCACCTCCTAGTGCTGCAGCTGCCAGCAAGAGCTATGCACCACTGGGGGGGGGGCGTGGAGGGAGTCTCCACAGCTGCCACCCTCCCTCACACCCACACGCTATCCACTCCAGCTCCACGTTTCCACCACCCTGCTGGGCATAGTTTTCGTGCTCCTGCCAGCCCCATGCTCCGTGCCCCTGCCCAGCTGCACTTCCCCTGTATCCCCACTGCAGCTCCCTCTGCCCTAAGTGAGTGCAGCAGCAGGGAAACAAGGAGGAGCTGCTGGATGTTGGGAAAGCTGAGCAGGTCCCCCAGCGGCTGCAGTAGTGGCAGCAGCAGCCCCACCTGGAAGCTGCATGCTGGCTGGGCCGGGTCCTTCCGTGCACAAGTGTGGGAGTAAGTTGTGTTGGCTGGGTGGGGTACAACTAGTTGGTGGGTGTCTGTGGGATGGATGAAATTGCCTGGTGGGCTAGATCTGGTCCATGGGCCGTATTTTACCTGCCCTTGGTTTAACCAACCCTAGATTGTGACTAGTAGAAGTAAAATAATCCATTTAATGCCCTCACTAGCTGGTCATGTTTGTGTTTCTACTATAGTTTATTAATATATTATGATTATTTTTCTTAAAGCACCAGAGACTCCTTGGAATGCTGGAAATAGAGAAAGAAATGTTAGCTGAAAGGGTAGAAGAAGCTTTGATGCAAGAATCACAAAAACATAAGGTAATATTTATATACTTGGTTCTTCACCATTGAAGTCAATAAGAGTTTTGCCCTTTTTTAGCATTTGAAACAATTTTTCCCACTGCTCAAATGTTGTGTTGCAATTTAACTTTTCATATAATTTGCAGGAAGTACTGGAAAAATGTTTGGATGAAGAAAGAAAAAGAAGTAAAGAGGCTCTGGCAGCTGCTGCAAAGGTATCACCATTTAAATAGTAGATATGCATTATAAATACCATGTGTGTCATTAGGAGAGCCAGGTTAAGTAACTGACTTGTATCTCATAATCAAATCCATTTAAGTCCAGATCCATTAAAAATTATGTTTGTAAGTATGTTTAGAGAAGAATATTGTTATAGAAGTCATGAAGACATCTAAAGCAGTCAGAGATCTCTGGTGATAGAAAATGTAATGTCCTATTTTCTTTTAATTAAAATAGCACATATCTTAGCTTTTTAATTATACTGGATGCATTCACATGAGATGCTAGCTGTGCAGTAGCCTAATAATACTGCACAGCAGTGCATCACAGCCAAAACAATGCTAATACACTACTACATAGTATTATTAGGCATCACTAAAAGGGCGTGCGCCGGCACCACTGTGCTGTAACACCAGTCATTGCACGGTGGTTTAGTACTTGATTATACAAGTACTAACCTTAATGCACAGTAACTACAGCACATTAGTGAATGTGTAGAGGCTCCCACTGAGAAGTTAATGTATTATTATATGTGTTATCTAAGCAAAAGTTAGTTTTTATACTGTATATCCAACAGCCATATTATCATTTGGATTTCAAGAGCCAGATATTGGGGTCTTCATCCATGTGTGAAATCATGTAGCTCCAGATCTTACTGAATGATTTTTTTTTTTTAATATAAAGAAGTCATTTTTTAAGGAAAAGCCTAAGCCGTCTGACTTAAATTAAGTGAAGTTTGTCAAACGTCTTCGGTCAAAAACTCATTTCATTGCCAAAAAATTTTGGTTATTTGATTTCAGTTTGCTTGTGAGATTCAGTGTGTTTTTAAACAAGTAAATCATTTGTCTTTTTATATGATTTGTTTAATGCTGCTCAATAATAAATGCACTGAACACAGGAACATTAATATTATGAAATCAGGTGATAATTTTTGAGTGACATTGGAATGTCATGTTTTGTGGCATAATCCAACCCAAATGGGATTCAATTATATGAACAAAATTACTGTGTTTCTTTCCAGACATTGAAAGAATCTTTAGTAATGTCTCACCGCATGCAATTGATTCACCTATGTTACTCTGTTCTTTATAGCTTCTTATATTGTGTTTATAACGATACTAGTCAATTGCCCATCAAGAATAACAGGCAGGGGGAGGGATGGCTGGGGACAGAGGCCTGCATCCAGGCCCACCTCTCCACCTTCGGGCCAGGCCCACTCCCCGTCCCACCCCGCTGCTTCAGGGCTGGGCCGGGCTGCCCCCTCTACGTCCTCTGGCCCCGCCCTGCCATTCACTCTGTTGCCACTGCCTGTAGGACTGGGGGGGCATGGCCAGTGGTACTGGCTTTGCCCCCCCCCCTTCCCCCTCCATCTGCTCCATTTTTGCGGCCTGCAGGGAGCAGTGGGGATGGAGCCAGTGCCCACCCCACTGTCTGTTCCACCACTGGTGCCTGCCAGTGGGGGGAATGCTGGGTGGGGACAGAGGCCTGAGGACAGACTCTCTTGCCCCTGCTTCCTTGGGACCAGAGCTGGAGCCACTCCCCCCACGCCACCCCACTGGGCTGACAGGGACAGAGCCCAGCATCTGGCTCTGTGCCCCTGCTCCCCTCGTCTGGCCCTGCCTCCCCATTCGGGCCTGACTCCGTTCCCCCCTGGCGGTATGTGTTCATGTCTAGGGCTGCTCCTCCCCATTCCCCCCATCCCTCTGTGGTGGCCCTGACCCTGTTACCCACCCCCTCGGGCTGCCACCGTCTCCTCCACGGAGCAGGGGGG
The DNA here is from genome assembly GCF_030867095.1 of Alligator mississippiensis. NCBI lineage: Eukaryota > Metazoa > Chordata > Crocodylia > Alligatoridae > Alligator > Alligator mississippiensis. The sequence continues at coordinate 139,316,674 of NC_081827.1, forward strand.
AGGCCAGCTGTGCTGGCCTGCCCTGTCCTCACCATCATGGCGGCACTCCACCACCTGCTGTCCCTTCCAGTTTATTCACACACTGATTGGCTGCCAAGACAGCCAGTCAGAGTGCAAATAAAGCGTTATAGGCAGATAGACTAAAGCTTTTATATAGAGAGAATTGTCTGAGCACAACACAGTAAGGGCCTTGTTACACATTGCACTTTGGGCTGCTCAAACTTTGATCAGTGTTAGTGCTAGCTTGAGTTTGGAGCAATCATACCTTAAGACTAAAAACCTTCTCTGACTCTCCCCCTCCTGCACAGCTGTGCCTTGCCACTAGAGGGCTGGCAAGCGGGAGCAGACTAGGAGCTATAGCTGTGAATTGCCACTGCAGGGCTGGTGAGCAAGGACAGGCCTTTAACCCTGCTCTAGGTGGGGTGTATTGCACAGGTGGGTAGAGCAGGGGGTAGGGTTATGAAGGTGGGTGGCAGAGAGTTAATGGGATGTGGGTGGGTAATGAAATGGAAGGTGAAAAGGAAATAGGGATGGGTGTTGGGTGGTGAAATGAAGGAAGTCATAGGATCATAGAAAATTAGTGTTGGAAGGAACCTTAGGAGGTCATTTAGTCCACCCCCCTGCTCAAAGCAGGACCATCACCAAAGCTTTGATCATCCCAGCCAAAGCTTTGTCTAGCTGGGTCTTAAAAACCTCAAGGATAAAGAATCTACAACTTCTCTGGGTAACCTGGGCCAGTGCCTTACTATACTAGTGAGAAAGTTTTTTCTGCTATCTAACCTAAACTTCCCTTGGTGCAACGTGAGACCATTGCTCCTTGTTCTGTCACCTGCCACCACTGAGAACAGTCTAGCTCCATCCTCTTTGGAACCACCTTCAGGTAGTTGAAGGCTGCTATTAAACCTCCTTCAGTTGCCTCATCTGCAGACTAAATAAGCCCAGTTCCCTCAGCCTCTCCTCATAAGTCTTGTTCCCAAGCCCTTAACCTGTTTTGTTGTCCTTTGGACTCTCTTCAATTTGTTAACATCGTTTCTGTAGTGGGGGGCCCAAAACTGGACAAAGTACTCCTGATGTCTCCTTAGCAGTGCAGAATAGAGGTGAAAAATCACTTCCCTCCATCTGCTGACAAAACCCCTGCTAATGCAGCCCAGTATGCCATTCTCTTTTTTCACAACAAAGGCACACTGTTGGCTCATATTCAGCTTATTGTCCATTGTAAGTCCCAAGTCCTTTTCTGCAGATCTGCTGCTTAGCCAGTCAGTCCCCAGCCTGTACCGGTGCATGGGATTGTTCCCTCCTAAGTGCAGGACTGCACTTCTCCTCATTGAACCTCATGCCAAGTTCAAGTTAGCCACTGAGTGAAAAAATAAAAAGAAGTAAAAAAAAATAAATTAAAAAGAAATAAAGTGGAAGTGAATTAAAGAAGGTAACATGCTTTAATAAATTGTGATTGTGATTAGAGTGTAGGGGGTGCTGGTTGTGCTTCCTCGGGTGACTGGGAGATGGGAGCAGTAAGAGAACGCACTTCTGGGGGAGCTGCTACTTCTGCCCCAGGATGAAAGCCCTAGCTCATTAGAAACCAATTTGGCCCTTATCTTGTTCCCTTTCCCATTCCCCCCAGATCCCACTGCTAGATCTATCCCTGCCCTGCAATCTGGATAGCTGGCATGTACTCTACAGGCTTTTTGCATAGGGTCGCACCCCTGAGGGTGGGAACTCCCCCACCCACAGAGGCGGGAGGGAGAGTTGGCTACTACAGACCACCACACCAGGAGGTTGAGCTAGACCTGGAATTCTCAGGGCAGGTCTCAGAGGTTGTACGGTCAAGAGACATGGTTGTCATGGGTGACCTAAACTACCCTGACATCTGCTGGAAGGATCAGTCAGCTGAAACCAATAGCTCACGTAGATTATTAACCTGCATACAGGACCTCCACCTGATGCAGGAGGTATACAGTCCCACTAGGGGAAACGCCTTGCTGGATTTAGTGCTGGCTATGGGGGATGATCTGGTGGGGATCTGCAGGTACAAGGCTACCTAGGGGATAGTGACCATCAATTGATTGAATTCACTATTCAGCAAAGGGTGGGAAAAGTAACCAGCAGGGCAGAAGTGCTAGACTTCAGAAAGGCTGACTTCAGGGTGCTTAGGAATTTAGTTAGCAGGGGCATTGACAAAATCGGGGTGCAGAAAGGGTGGTTGTTCCTCAAGGAAGTGATCCTTTGTGCACAGAAGGAGGCAATCCCACTGTGTAGAAAAGGGGGCAAAGGGGTAAGAAAACCTCCTGGCTAAGCAGGGAAATCCAGGAAAGCCTAAGGGCAAAAAAAGGGGCATACAGGCTGTGGAGGCAGGGGGTAGCTACCAAGGAGGAGTATACCTCCTTGGCTTGCACTTGCAGGGAATCGATTAGGAAGGCCAAATCATCATTAGAACTCAGGCTAGCAACAAAAATTAAAGGCATCAAAAAGTCCTTCTTCAGGTACAACTCTTTCATATCCTCCCTCAGCCTTCTCCCTTCCAAACTGCACTTGCCTTTTTATATTTGATTTGAACAGGTAGGAATTTAAACACTTCATCATCTCTGGCTCATTTTTCATTATCAAATAGCTGTTCCATGGTAATTATAAAATAGCTGTTCCATGGATATTCCCTCTGGATATTTGTACTGATGGCATCCATGTGAAAGTGCCTGTCTCTTTCATTATTGTGGAGAAACCTCCCTCTCTCTGGTTCTCCTCTTGGGACAAACCAAGTGACCCCTGTATTTCCTGGGTTTCTTCATGGTACTGCTGGTCAGTCAGGTTACCTAGGCAGGTAAAATTCCAAAGGGAGGGGAAATCTGTTCCTTCTTTTGTCTCAGTTTCCCACCTCTGCAGGTCATGTGATTAGCCATCTTACCTGGTAAGGGCTGATGTCATTTAGAAGCACCAGTCAGCAGCCAATGGATCTGCTGCTGGTTGGAACTTAGTGTCGAGGTCACGACAGGTGTATGTAGGGTCCCTGCTTCCTCGAAGCAGGGCAGACATTTTGGGGGCACAGCCAGTAAGCCACGCGGCCTCCATCAGTCTCTGGATGGAACTATGAGTAACCTACCAGAAACCTAGGCAGTAATTTAGGACTGAGTGTTCTAGACGTGTATCAAAAGAGTTAAACAAGCTCAGGATTAACTCAAGGCAGTTCCCCTTTTAGTATTCTGTGGTTTGTATTCTTTCCCCACCCCATCCCTCTTTAATCAATAAATCTATCTGTCTAAGAATGCCACACAGTGTGTGCTTAAGAGGGAAGGGATCAGCTTTGGGGGACCACTCCTCCTGTGCAGGGGACAACTTGTGAATGCATGAGGCTAAAGGAAGCACCCCAAAATCTCACGGTGGGTTAAGCACCCTCAAGGTCCACAAGGTCTGTGTACCCCGTGGGGCACAGAGTCCAAACAAAACCTAGACCTAGGTGGTAGCAGTGGTTACCTCAGGCTTGCAGGTGTGCTCCAGGAAGGGGGTTGGCCAGACACAGGTGCCCCAGGGGAGGTACTCAAAGTGGGGTTTTTGGTTGGGTGCAGTAAGGTGGGCAGCTCAAAGCAGGAGTGCCCCCTACTGTCCTATCACAATTATATCCTGTAAACCTGCCAATCCTGGCTAAAGGAAATAATTCGCTTTACTCAGGCATTTGTTTGTGCTTTTGTTTGTCATTCAATTTTACTTCATTTGTTTCAAAGACTGAAAAAGAAGCAATGCAGGAGGCCATTTTAAAAGCAGTTGAAGAAGAAAGAAAAAACATGGAGAAAATGCATGCAGAGGAAAGAGAAATATGGCAAGCAGAACGTACCAAGGACAAAGAGAAGATTGCTCAAGCTGTTGAGGAGGCCATGCAGGAGCAGAGAAAAAGCAGTCAAGTTAGTACCTTTTAACTTTGCACTAAGCTGGGCTTGTGTTTCTGTTTGAGAAAATATGTTTTCCTTTCAATACCTATAGAGCTTTGTGCTAACTCCTCTAAAATACAAGCTTCTAGTATTTATTAAAATCTACAGTAAGTTTTTAGGCACTCAATGATTATGACAATTATGTTTGTATTCTCAGGATATGTATATCTTATATTTATTTATATTTAGAATGAAATATCATTTTTTCCTTTCTTAGACAATCGCCCGGCATTCCAAACTCTCTTTCAAAAAGTATGTTGTCTAATCCATGACAATAATACATTTTCTAGGAAACAAGTTTTACTTTACTATGTAAATATCCCTTTTCAGTTTTCACTGGATGGTGTACTTTTCATTTTCTGACTTAAACTGTTGTGCAGAAGTGGTTTGTGTTCACATCTGCCTACATTTCAGAGGTGAGAGAGTTATATAGGCAAACTACATACAATACACAAAATAAGGTTTTTGGATGAAAGGTTCAAATAAGTTCACTATAATAAAATTCTGGAAATAAAAACATTTTTAGAGGCCCTTTGTACATGTTACAAGTATTACATAATTACTTGAGACCAGCTACATATGCAAAGTAGCTATCACACAATAAAAAGCTCCAAAAAGCTCCCTTGGGCCTACCTGCAGCTGGGACCAAGGGTCCTGCAGTTGATGGGTCTCTGGGTTCCAGCTGCACCTCACCCCCAGCTGGGACCCAGAGCCCCATCAGTTATGGGACTCTGGGTCTCAGATGTGGATGAGGTGCAGCTAGGGCTCAGATCCCCATCAAGTGCAGGATTCTGGGTCCCAGCTGCACATGGCCTCACTGCTGGGAGCCCCCTCAGCAAAGCGGGGTTCTCAGCTATAGATGCCTGCTTGCAGATGCAGTGGGAGCCTAGGTTCAGGCTTCGCCTTCACCAGCAATAAGGTGCAGCTGGCCTTAATGTGCTATCCCACAATCATGCCTTGCGCCATGCACGTGTGGCATGGCAGGAGGTATGATTGTGTAAATCACACATTAGATGCAATGATGTCTTTACTGGCACATGTATAGGGGCCCTAAGGAACCAATCTGGAGATGGTGTGTACCAAATGACAGCTTATATTAGATGCCAGAGGTGTCTTTGATATATCTTAGCAGTCAGCTGAAAACTACATGATATATCTGGAACATCATGCAGATTTCCTACTAGGATGTGAAGATTTTTTGCGGGTGATATCTTTTATTGGATCAACTGTAATTGGGGAAGATATTACATGAGATTTCAAGCCTACAAAGTGTTCTTCTTTAGTTCTGGGAAAGAAACAGACACAGCTTGAGCTAAGAAACAGTAGCCTGTGTAAAGCTCCATTTGTAAGTAAAATAGTTTACTTACAGCCCTACTCCATTTATTTAATATAGGAGCAAAGGGACATTATAAGGAACAGCTAAAGGCAGGAAAGATTCAGTACAAAGGATAACCTCATTGGTGGCAGAGCAAGGCCATTCAAAGGGGAAGAGAGTCATTATCACCTTTGGAGTACAGAGAGATTAGCAGGGATTCTGATAGGTTATAATGAGCCATATAGTCTATGTCTGTGTTTACTCCCTGGATTTTAGTATTCCATGAATTTATACATTGTTGTATCCATGCCCATCTTCTAAAGGTGTTTTATAAATTTCCCTCGAGCAAGAGTATCGTGAGATTGAAAAGTGAGTGGTTGTTTTCTGAAAAGTGTTCTACCCATGTTTGTGTGCCTGTGTCTTTTATCCTTTTCCTGTGATCATTCATTCTGATGTGTAGCTTTTGCCTAGCTTTACCCACATAGATTGCATGAGAGCATTTGATGCACTGGATAAAGTATGCCACATTATAGAATAAACACATGTAGGATCAATAAATTCAGATGGTTTCATTTTAGGAAGTGTCAGTTGTTGTGGTAGTAGAGATAAGTTGACCAGTTTTGCATTTATTATTAAGGAAGGGTTGTGCCCCAATTGTTGCCTGCCAATCAGAGAAGAGTTTCCTTCTGATGATGACTTGTGCAAGGTTTGGGGCTATCTGAAAGCCAGGAGCAGGCGAGCTGGGAATAGTTCTCTCAAGGTCAAGATTTGTTCACTTTTTGAGTATGGGCTGCACTTGTTTGATGATCCTTCTTATTTGCTCAGGTGTAGGATGGTAGATAACTACCAGGGATATGTGGTCAATAAGGATTTTCTTTTTTTATTGTAGTAATTTGCTGTGAGGCATTGGGTATAGGGGACAGGCTCTTTCAAAGATATGATCTGTTTCTCTGCTGGAGTGCTGTTGCTGGTTAAAGGCATTTTTCAGGTTGGTAAGGTGAGAGTCATGAGTATTCTCCTCAGAGCTGATGCAGTGGTATCTGAAGGCCTGACTGTAAATTATAGTTTTCTTGGTGTGTTTGGGATGATTACTGGTTTTGTGGATGTAAGTATCGTGGTCCATGAGGTTTTTTGTTTATAGTGGTTTGTAGGGTGCCACATTTGTAGGATGTGGATTATGGTATCCAAACAGCTGATGTTAGTGTAAGAGTGTACCAGAGAGAAATTTGATCAGGAAATAGTAGTTGTTGAACCTGTGGTGGAAGTCAGTAAGCAAGTCCAGATTATATGGTATAATAGAGGTTTGGTGGTGCTATTTAAAAAAAAAATCTTATTTTAGGAGACTTATGAAGAGGTTAGATAGATTTGCACCCTATAGATTCAGAGATGTATACCATAAGATTTCATGATCCCAGGCTGATTTAGTTAGTCTGTCAAGTGTAAATCTGTCCTGCTTTCTGCCTGACTTCAGACTAACATGGCTAACTAACTCTCTCTACTTCTTCCAACTACCATAAAGTAGAAGTTGGTAAATTGGGAAACCATCTTTGGACTCATAGCTGTGTCCGTGATTTGGAGAAAGAAACATCTGTTGAAAGTGAAATTGCAGGTGAGACCTGAAGTGAATGATTTATGCAGTATGTTGTGGTTACAAATGTGAGTGTTGTCCATGTTCTTGCACATATTTCAGGTAGGCAGTTGTGGTGTTAAGTGTGTGGGCTAGTGAAATCCATGTTTATAAGAATAGCTGTCTTGTGGGGAGGTGGTTGATGGCTCAAGATCTTGTTGAGGAAATCTGGTGTCATGTAGAAAATTTACTCGGAGTGACAGGTGGTCTACAACATCACACCAACACTACTAAGACATATAATTTGTATGCTAACATAGCTTGCCTGAGTATAGGATTTCATAGCAGACCTATATTGTCATTTAAATTATTCCTTCCATAAGGTTTATTCTTTGAGTAGATACAGACCAAATTTAATTACCTTACAGTTGATATGTACAAAAGACAGCGACCCTAAAATCAGTTCTGAAATGTCAAAAAAGCAAAAGAAATAAAAGCTATGTATGGTTCTGAACAGTTAAAAGTAAAAAAAATAAAATAAAAATATGCTTCCCAGAAGAATGACAGCAGACATGATTTCATTACCTGCACTCTTTTCAGCCCTTCCTGATTCAAAATCATCACCTCCAAGCTTAATATTTATTACTATGGTTTGTATCAAAGAATGAAACTGCTGAGTTTAATACAACAAAGTGCGCAGAAGAAAAAGGTGAAAAGCCCAACTTCTATGGGTCATAAGTATTTATAAGTTATCCATGTGTAATTCTTCTGCCAGGCACTAGATGGCAGCAACAAAGGCCAGATTTATATTTGGAGATTTTACACACATTTTCTGTTTTGACCCTACCTAGGCACTTGGAAAATAAATTTTAACTGAGTGATCCAAAGTGAACAATCTGAACAATCTTTTCCACTCACAAGCAATAGTAAACTCTGGGTTCTGACAGATGTGGACAACCCCTGCGCCCCCCTCCCCCCCAGCACTTTATCAGAAGAGGAATCGTGTCAGTTTGACCTGGCTCCCCAGCATCTGTATAGCTCGCACACTCCAGCAGGGCTTTTTTGGCACTGGCAATCAGCTATTAGATAAAAGCACCAAAAAGCCCTGCTGAAGCGCAAGCTATACAGATGCTGGGTCAAAGTGACATGACTCCTCTTTTGGGCATGCATTGCGCTCGGTCCAGGAGCGCGCCAAGCTGAAAGTAAAGCAATTATTTAAAACCACAAATAGTTAAGTCTAACAAGGTCACTGTCAAACAACCTGCTTTGGGCTTGATGATATAACTTTAGTCTGGGAGTGGTTCTGCACCCGTTTTTGGAGGAATTAGCTAATTGTGCCTGATTGGGTGTGATTGCAATGTGAGCAAGGAGGTTGGACAGAAAGGCAACTCTTGCCAGAAGTCAGCAGCTAGTGAGCTATATAGGACCAGTGACCAGGACAGCAAACATGAGAGTTTGAGAGAGAATTTGCTGAGAAGTTGGCCAGGAAACTTTCCTTCTCATCCTTCACTATAAGATTCCTAGGTGGATGCAAGTGAAGGAAGAAGAGGTTTTTTTCCCCCAGAATGTAGCAGCAGCAGCAGAAGGAGCTAGCAGTGTATTCAAGAGGATGCTGCATTGTCAAAACAACTGCCACTGTGAGCCCTTCCTTTGCTTATTTCTGTGTGGGCTTTGTCCAGGTGCAGCCACTGACCACTGAGGCTTCCACCCAGGTTCTGAGCGGGCTTTTCAGGAACTGTGGCCTGCATGTCTCTGCCAGGGACAGGTAGCTGGGGGAGTGCTTGTGGTGTGAATAGGTACCCCCTGGATTCTCTCAGGAACAGTTAAGAGAGCTGCAGGAGGAAGTGGTTAGGCTCAGAAGCATCCCTGAACATGAGGCCTTCATTGACTTGATGCACAACGAGACATAAAGCATCATGGAAGAGGGACAGCCAGAGAAGGTGAAGCTGGCAGTTTGTCACCTCGGGCAACACACAGCACTCCTCTTCTGAATTTGCATCTGTCCACCTGGAGAATAGGTATGAAACCCACTCCAATGGTAGGGGAAGCCAAGCCATGGACACCTAGGGGGGAGAGGCTCAAAACTCCTGCTACCAAGAGGAACTGATGGGTGATGGTGGTTAGCAGTAGCCTTTTGTGGGGCACAGAGGCATCAATCTGCTGGTCTGGCCTGTTGGCTCAGGAGTTCTGCTGACTGCCAGGAGTCTGCATCTGAGATGTCACGGAAAGGTTGCCCAAATTCTTTTGGTCCTCAGACTACTATTCAATGCTGCCAGGGATGAACTTGAGCAGATCAAAAGTGACTACATGGCTCTGGGTGCAAGCGTGAAGGGGACTGGGGCCTAAATACTGTTCTTATTAATCCTTCCAGTGAAAAGTAAAGGTCTGGCTAGGAGCATACCCATCCTGGAGATCATTGTGTAGCTGTATCAATGATGTTGCCATCAGGGCATTGTGATCTTCAACCACAGGGATGGTGCCCCAGGCAGATGGATTTCTGAGACGAGATAGGGTCCACTTGACAAAGACAGGGAAGAGTGTCTTCACATGCAGTGAGGAGAGCTTTAAACTAGGTTTGCTGGGGGATGGAGACAAAAACCCAAAAGGAAGTAAAAAGCCTGGTGAACTGGATAAAAACTTAGTAAGGGAAAGCAATAGCTGAAATCTTAATAGTGTCTAAGGGAGAATATAGGACAGTCAGTTAGATACCTGAAATGTTTCTATGTGAATGCAAGAAATATGAGGAACAAACAGGAAGAATTGGAGGTCCTAGTACAAGCACAGAATGTTGATGTAATTGGGATTATGGAGACGTGATGGGATAGTTCACATGGCTGGATTACTGCTGCACATGTATATAGTTTGTTCCGATAGGATAGGTAGGGGGAAAAAAAAGAAGGAAGTGTTGCCATATATATAAAAGCCATGTGCTCTAACGTGAAATACAAATTGAAAGGTAGGCCTGTTGAAAGTCTCTTGGTAAAGGTTATAGCAGAAAGTAGCAGGGAGGATATCATGGTTAGTGTTTACTAGAGGCCTTCAAGCCAGGAAGAGGAAGTAGATGAGGTCTTTAAACAACTAATGGAAGTTTCAAGATTGCAATACTTGGTTCTCCCAGGGGACATTAATTTTGGAGATATCTGCTTGGAGGGAAACACAGCAATGCATAATCAGTCCAGCCAGTTTTTGGAGTGTGTTGGGAATAACTTTTTGGCTCAGATGGTAGAGAAGCCAGCTAGGGGGGAATCTAGTCTTGACTTACTGCTCACAAACAGGGAGGAGTTGGTTGAGAATGTGAAGGTGGAAGATAACATGAGTTACAGTGGGCATGTCTACACAAGACACTAAATGTGCAGTAGCGCATCATGGCAGAAACAGTGCTAATATACTACTGCACAGTATTATTAGGCTACTGTGCAGTAGCGTCATTAAAAAGGCATGTGCCCGTGCTACTGTGCAGTAACGCCGGTTACTGCACTTCGATTTAGTACTTGATTATACAAGTACTAAACTTAATGTGCCATAACCGCAGCACATTAATGAACATGTAGACACACCCAGTGACCATGAAGTGATAGAATTCAAAATTCTAAGGGGAAAAAGGAAGGAGAGTAGCAGAATAAGGACACTGGACTTCAGAAAAGCAAACTTTTGCAGCTGGAGGGAACTGGTGAGCAGGATCCCCTGGAAGACAAGTCTGAGAAGAAAAGGAGTCCAGGGGCATGTATAGATGAAATGGGGGCCATAAATTGAAGAAGTGGGTTTCAAAAAACACTGCTTCAATTTAGGGCCAATTAAACCCCCGTGTGATGCACACACCCCACTCACTTAAGGCGCATTACACCGCCGAATTTCCTACACCAGCTGGAATTAATGTGCAATACGCCACCGAGGCATGCAAATACCAACACCATTAAAGCGGTGCAAAAGCATTTAGCCTGCTTTAAAGTGTCATGCACCCTCTTAAGGGTGCAGGAGTAAGCTAACCCAATGCAACGGACAAATGGGAAGTGCAACAGGAGACCAGCCTGGCTTGACAGCAATCTTTTCAAGGAGTTGAAACTTAAAAAGGACTCCTATAACAAACAGAAACTTGCTCGAGCACTAGGGGAGAGTATAAGACTATTGCACGGGCATGCAGGGAGAAAATTAGGAAGGCCAAGGCACAATTTGAAGTGCAGTTGGCAGGGAACAAAAAGAGGAATACAAAAAGATTCTACAAGTATGTCAAAAGTAGAAGGAAAACCGTAGGTCCTTTAAGGAATGCAGAAGGCAGTCTAATTATGGATGATTCAGTTCACTGGGCAGCAAAGATAGGGAGGGAAACAAACAGTTTGGAGTAGTAGAAGGACAAGTTAGGGATTACTTAGAAAAGCTAGATGCTTCCAAGTCAGCAGGGCTGAATGGGATGCAACCTAGGATACTGAATCAATTGACTTAATTTCAGAGCCATTGTCTATTCTTTTTGAAAGCTCATGGAGGTTAGGTGAGGTCCTGGATAACTAAAACAGGGGAAGCATAGTGCCCATCTTTAAGAGAGGCAAGAAGCAGGATCTGCAGAACTGAAGACCAGCCAGCCTGACCTCTGTATCTGAAAAGCTTATGGAGCATGTCCTCAGGGAATCCACTGTGAAGCACCTGGAAGAGAACAAGGTGATCAGCAACAGTCAGCATGGATTTACGAAGAGCATGTCATGCCTGACCAACCTGACTTCTTTCTATGATAAGGTGACAGGCTCTGTGGATGCGGGGAGAGCAGTGGATGTGATATACCTTGACTTTAGCAAGGCTTTTGACAGTCTCTCTTACATTGGCATAGATTCATAGATTCATAGATGTTAGGGTCAGAAGGGACCTCAATAGATCATCAAGTCTGACCCCCTGCATAGGCAGGAAAGAGTGCTGGGTCTAGATGACCCCAGCTAGATGGTTATCTAACCTCCTCTTGAAGCCCCCCAGGGGAGGGGAGAGCACCACCTCCCTTGGGAGCCCGTTCCAGACCTAAACCTAAGGAACATTAACAACCTAAGGAAATACAGACTAGTACATCAAGTACTTTAAGATAGTTACATACCTAGTTAGATCATTCTATTTAACGAGTAGTCATCACTGGCGCAATGTCTAGGTGGGAGCAGGCATCGATTGGGGCTCCCCAGGGGTCTGTCCTAGGTTCATTACTGTTTAATATCTTCATTAATGATTTGGGTGATGGGATTGAGTTAATGCTTTGCAGATTTGTAGATATTACCAAACTGGGTGGCGTTGTAGATACTGTGGTGAGTACAGCTAAGATGCAGAATGACGTGGATAGATGAGGGAAATGGTCCTCGATCAGTCAGATTAGATTTATCAAGGACAAGAGCACAGGCCTGCATTGGGGACAGAATACTTGCATGCACAGATACACACTGAGGAATGATTGGCTAGGCTGCAGTACTGCAAAGAGGGACCTGGGGATTACAGTAGACCATAGGCTGAATGTGAGCCAACGTGTGCTCTTGTTGCCAAAAAAGCCAACAGTGTACTGGGTTGTATTACCAGGAGTGTCACTTGCAAATCAAGGAACATAATTCTTCTGCTCTGCTCTGCTCTGCTCTGCTCAGCACTGCTAAGGCCTCGCCTGGAACCCTGTGTCCAGTTCTGAGCCCCACACTTCAAGAAGGATGTGGATGCAATCCAATGCAGAGCAAAACAATTATTAGAGGCCTGGGAGGCAAGGTTATGAGGAAAGGCTGAAAGAACTAGGGTTATTTAAAAGAAGAGAAAATTGAGATTTGATAACACTTCAAATATTAGAAAGGTTATTATAGAGATCTTGGAGGTGGACTTTTGTCTTTGGTTGTAGGTGACAGAACTAGAAGTGGTCTCAAGCTGTAGCAAGGGAAATTTAGGTCGAAGATTAGAAGGAACTTTCTGTCTTTGAGGGTGGTCAAGCATTGCAGCAGGCCACCTAGAGATGTAGTGAAATCTCTGCCGTTAGAAGTGTTTAAGAGTTGGTTAGACAGACACTTGGCAGGGTTGGTTTGTCATGAATGCTCCTGCATTGAGCAGGGACTGGATTAGAGGTCCCTTTCAGCCCTACTTTCCTATGATCCTAAATCCAAGGGAGCTATTACTTAGGCCAGTATGCTGGGAAGGGAGAGTCAACAAGGGCTGCTCTACCACCTACACCAGACAGAAGTGGCAAGTAATGGGTAGGTCCGTCCCCTTCCTTCCCCCTGGGGGTCCCTGCCTCTCCTTGCTGAGGATTGCTGCTCCACTCTGGAGGCTCAATTGACTATGACAGCCAAAATGGCAAGTGCTGGGTAGGGAGGCTTGCACCAGAGTTCACTGGTGCTCCTTGCCACCTTACAGGAGTCATCGTTACACTGCCACTTTGGATTGCTGGTTGATGGCCTCTCCACAACTTTCCATTTGCAATATTTAGGTGTCTATAATCTGTACAATTCTGGACAGGAGGGATTATAGATATATAAACCTGGCCCGCCTAGGCCATTTACATTACATTTTACCCACAAACAGTAAAACAGGTATGATTGCCCCTGGCTCTCCAAATGCACATAAAAACGAGGCTATGCAGAGGAGTACACAAAGTTATTATTATAGAACATGTATAACCTAAACACAGTTACACAGTTATTCTGCCTCTCCATTGCTTCCTATTAAATAGTGTATCAAATGTCTTAATGGTTTAAGTCTTCCTCAAAACTTAACATGGAATTGATGCATGATAGAGTGTTGCCTCGCTCACTATGATTTTGATGTTTCTGATGGCTGCATTTCCATGGAACTATAGATGGGTCAATCTCAAGAGCAAGACTGTTTAAAAAACGAGCTAGAACAGAGCAGGAGATGGCCTGTGATTTTTGGCAATCTTCATGCTACAAAAGAAAAGGAATATCATTGATAAAGTCCATTTTTTGCCTTAGCTTTCCTAAATTAACATCAGAATAGTCTGTGTTGAGAGGTGCAGATGTCTGTAATTTATTTTCATAATCACAGAATTTGCCCATATCATGGTGATGGACAGGGATCCTGGTTTTCCCTGATAAAAAAATCACATATTCTCTAATAAACCCCCCCAAATCCGTTATTAAAGTGAAAGGCCCCCCACAACTCCTGCCCCTCCCCACCCCCGGCTCTACTAGTGCCTCTACTCCCCACACACAGCCCCCTGGCCCTGCTCGTGCCCCTCACGCCCTTCCCCCCATAACACCCCCCAGCCCTGCTAGTGTCCCTCGCCCCTCACCACAGCCCCTGCTCCCCCAGCCCTGGTGGAGGAAGCCCCCAGCTGCCAGGGCTATGGGGCCAGGGACCCGGGTCCACAGCCCCCTACTTCCAGCAGGAGGCGGTCGCTGCTGCGGTGGTGCAGAGCCCAGCTCACTCCCTGCTGCCTGCCTGCTGTGGGCTTGAGCGGCAGGGCTGGCTCCCTACTGCTGCATGCACTCCTGGTGGGGCAGGAGGGACCCATGCCCCTTAGATCTGTGCGTGGGATGAGCTGCCTGCTGTGGGCTTGGGCTCCTGCCCTGCTGTCCTCCCTCAGGACCTCTGCAGACCAGAGGGTGTGACCTGGCACTGTAGGGCAAAGCGGGGCCACACAGAAAAGCTGCTTGCCATTGTGAGCTCCACACTGCTTTGGCAGTATGTCCTCTGCACACAGAGCTGCAATGAGGGGCACAACCCTGCACTGCCACCCCTGCTGCTGCCACGTGCACAGGGGATGTGTCGCCAGGGCAGTGTGGAGCTCATAGCAGCAAGCAGCTTTCCTGCACGGCCCCGCTCTGCCCTGCAGCACTGGATTGCACACACCGGCCTGCAGGGGCCCCAGGGGAGAGCAGCAGGAAGGGAGACCAAGCCTGCAGCAGACAGCCCACCCCACCCCCACCCCATGCACAGATCTGTAGGGCACAGGTCCCCTATGTGCAGCGGCAGGGAGCTGACCCTCCCCCTCCCTTGTCCCCCCTCCCCCCACTCCCTGAGCAGGGCACCCAGGGCCCCGTCCCGCTCCCCATTGGGACCCTGCAGCCATGCATTGGGGCCCCAGGCCCCAAGCCCCACACACTGCTCATCTGAGCAGTAGCCCTAGCCCCAGCTCCAGCTTCAGCCCTGCCCAACTCCCTCCCTCCCTATGGGGGCCTCCATCCTCCCTGCCACTTACCTGCAAGAGGTGCTCTCCAGGCTGCCTGGCAGTCATGTGGATGTACATGCACATGATGCCCCCTGCCTGACCAGTGTCTTCCTGCTGCCCCAGCCCCTTGCAGGCTGAAACTCTGCCAGCCTGCAGACAGCTCTTTGCAAAAGTGCAAAATCCATGGGTTTCTCTGCTAAAATGAGAAATCTGCATTTTACTCCAGCAAAGGGGGAAATACTCATTTTACTCTATTTTTCTGTGGGAAACAGAAAACCTGGATCACTGGTGATGGGATATGATATGAAAAAATAGAAATAAATATATAGAGGCATGAAAAATATTTTTTATCATGCTGTAATATAGATTTCATAGATTTCATAGATTTCATAGACATTAGGGCTGGAAGGGACCTCGGAAGATCATCGAGTCCAGCCCCCTGCCCAAAGGGCAGGACGTCAGCTGGGGTCATAGGATCCCAGCAAGATAAGCATCCAGTTTCATCTTGAAGGTGTTCAATGAAGGCGCTTGAACAACCTCCGGCGGCAGGCTGTTCCAGACCTTGGGGGCTCGGACAGTAAAGAAATTCTTCCTTATGTCCAGCCTGAAACGATCTTGTAGTAGTTTGTGACCATTCGTCCTCGTCATCCCTTGGGGCGCTCTGGTGAACAAACGTTCCCCCAGATACTGGTGATCACCCCTGATAAACTTGTAGGTGGCCATCAGATCACCCCTGAGCCTGCGCTTTTCCAGGCTAAAGAGCCCCAGGGCTCTCAGCCTGTCATCGTAGGGTCTGCTTCCCTGACCCCTGATCATGCGCGTGGCTCTTCTCTGGACTCTCTCAAGCTTCTCCACATCCTTTTTGAATTGTGGAGCCCGAAACTGGACGCAGTACTCCAGCTGCGGCCTCACTAAGGCCGAGTACAGGGGGAGAATGACGTCCCGGGATTTGGACAATATTTGGATAATATGGAAAAACTCACTTTTGAATAACAAGTAACAGAAATTAAGCATATCAGGAAAGGAAGCAAAAGATTTCTACCATAGCACCATAGTTTGTAAGAAGGGAACAATAATCTGAGAAAGAACTGTTGTAGCATCTCCTACATAAAAGGTGGGGACAGGCAGGGAGTGAGGCAGGGTGGCATGGAAGCGTGATTTTCACAGTGATCATTGAATCAGCATGAAAAGTTGGAGACTTTTCTTAACACTGGAAAGCATCCAGGAGGATTTAAAATCTACCTAGATATTCAGGAGAATTGAAAAAAATGTTGGTCTGTTACAATGTTATCCCAGAGCAGTGTGGAAGAAGGGCACAGACAGACATGCATGCATTCATGTGTATGTGCATGCATGCACACACACACACACGCACACAATCCAGAAGTAATCAGAAAGCCAAGAAGACTGTGCTATTGGGAAGATACTGTATGCTAACCATGGTAAACAAGAAAAAAATTATTGTAAAAATCCCCAGAATGGGAAAAAACCCTCCGTTAATATAATGTGAATTCAATCTGAGAAAATGTATAAATGCAAAACATGTACTAGCAAAACAAAGGAAATAGAATATCAGCAAAGAAAAGAATGTTGATATAATGGGTATTTTTTAAAACAGGGTGGAGTAATCTGAAAATCAATGGGATACTGTAATACCTCATGAACTACAACAGAAACGTATGGTATATGAGGGGGAGTAGCACTGTATGGTACCTGTAGTGTTCCATAGAATGTAGTGAGATAAAAATCAAATGCTGAAGATCCTCCACTAGAAACTGTAGGGCTACCAAAACTTCTTTTGCCCCCCTTCATAAAAAATGAAGTTACATTAGATTGTCGTACTGGATTTTAAATCAGAAAATAATAAGGTAGGTTTGGATCCATCTAATTTTGTTTTCAGTGGGAAACAGATTCTATTGTTTTAGGAAATTAAAAAAGTATTACTTTGAAAGTATATGAAACACTATAAGTGGAAAAATCCAAATGAAGCTGGAAAAGCTCAGAGATTCATTTAAACACTAAAAGCAGTGTTAGTTTATTGACACTTACCTATCCACATTGTTAAATTTCATAGAAGTAAACAAGAGATTAGCAATCCAATTGTGCTAACTCAGGGACTCACCTTATCTCCTAAACAGATTGTGTAAAACATCCATAAATGTGATGCAGATTTATACAGTCGTAGGGAAAATATTGTGCAGAAATTTATTTCACAGTAGTGAGAATTTTTTTAATTACTTTTTGCGTTTTTAACAAGGTATAAAGTCTGCAGATAAAAACAAAGCTTACTTTTCAGTCTAAAAGATTTATTTGATTGATTTGAAGATTTATTTGTTTGATAACCTTATCTGATAATATAGCTGTGTCAACAGTGTTTATATGGTAACTTACCAACAGTTTGGTAAATTGGTTGGTGGTAACCAGCATAATTTGGTGTTCAGACCCAAAATCCTAAATTACAGTAAATGTTCCTAATAATTTAGTAAACTATTATAATGTGTTTTCAGTGTTTTCAGATGATAGAGCATCTGTCTCTCATAAACATGCATATGCTCACGCACCTATTTGTCTAAAAAATCATCAAAGTAACATCAATGTTGCTTGTTTATATTCATGAACATTTTGACAGTTTGGGTAACTTAATGTCTTCACTTGGAGAACTGAGATTTTTCTACTAAACTGGAAATATTGTTCCTAGAAATCTCAACACTGACAGGGAGAAATGAAGTATATTACATTATCAAGGGAATGTTGGGATTTTTTTAGAATGGTATCTCAAGAGGATGTAAGGTATTAGTACATCCAACAGACTGTTTGTTTCCTTTCAGCAGGGTATGCTAGCATTTTCAATTTTCAGACATATGTTATCCAGGTGGATTTTGAGTTTTATAAGAGACCTGTTTTATTCAAAAGAGGGGCTCTATATCCTTTTCATTTTTGGAATGTAACTAGGGAGAAGAAGCTCTACTTCCTAAAGTAAGTAAGTAAAGTTTTTATTTGTGATAATGTGACTGCACAGTGGTCTCATGGTCTTTTTACCACACATTGAAAAGTCATTATAAGTAAGGAACTCGCATGCTTAGCAGGCTAGATGTATGCTGGCATAACTTCAGTGTTTTTGTTCTATTTTTGGAATATTGCATTTCACAAGGGCACCTTCCATGCAGAGAGGGTTTAATATATCTCTGGGAGTTGTCTCTGTATGGGCTTGTTCAATGCACAGCAAACAAGTGGACACCCAACTGCATCCTACAATGCATCTTCTGTCAGACATGTCCCTCTCCACTCCTATGGTTACCAGTACTCAGTAACATGGCTCCCCCTCATCTCCACTGCACAAATGCTGAAGTAAACTTACTAGTCAGGCTCCATGAGAATCCTACACTGCCAGTGTACTGGGTCATATTCCACTCGCCAGTAGCTCAGCTCCCCTCAGAATGCCCAATTTGGTCCACCCTTTCAAAATCCTCCGACTTTTCCTTACGCAGTGGCATGAAGAATGGTTAGCACAAGCACCAATCAATCACCACATCATCTCTGATGCTGCAGTTAGTCAACCAGGGTTTAACTGGCCATGCTGTTATTGGGCACTTCTCAACTATTTTCAAACTGGACAGGGTCACTGTGCCTCAAACCTAGACCAATGGGGCCTTTGCAATGACAACAAATGCCCTTGTGGACAAGTTCAAACCATGTCCCACTTCGTTGACTCATGTCCATTTACAATGCTACTGGGTAGCCTTCAGGCTCTTCACACTGGTGGTGACATTACCTTAAAATGGCTGAAACAATATGCCAAAACTACATATGCTAAATGAATAAGTAGCCTTCCCAGACAGACAGAGGCAAAGGACCTCCTCCTCTCCTTTCTTGAAAGCTAACATTACATTTAAAATATTTTGGATAATCTGCATTTTGCCTTGTCAGTTAAAGGGAAAGAAAGTTTCAATCTGCTACAACTACATTCTTTACAGCAGATACAGACTAGAAATGTTTTGATGTCTGCAAATAATTAATAATCTTTCATTTAGTAAAAGAACCAGCATAAAATCTGCTTCCTTTTGGACATGAACAAAAGGACCAAAGCAACAAGATCATACCAACTGGGAATGGATTTCAGAAAAACTGAGGCCGCTGTGCTTCATTCAGCCAAGCCACAAGTGAGATATACTGAGATATACAAAGAAAAAATATTTTTGGAGGACAGGTTTAGCAAAAAAAAAGTATGGAAAAAAAATGTGACCTTCCCAGTATTCTCTACCCAGTCAGTCTCTGAGCAATCAGGACAATTGAATATGTTCATGCTCTGGAGGATTCATGTGGTGTTGTTCTTTGCAGAACTATGCTTTATAATTTATTATTTTGGAAAGTCTCAAGGAATTTTATTGGCAAGGCAATAAATGTCTTAATAGTTGAAACAAGCTTGATTAATTATAAATTCTTAAGATGGCACTCCTTGTGCTGTAAAATATGTTAATGTTTTTCCATCAGTTTATGAATACCTGTGCTATATTGTTTCTCCAAAAGTAAAAACTTAAATGGCTAGGACACACAGTACTTAATCCTGAAAAATGAGTGTCTGCCTTCCTGCTGTGATATTAAAAAATTCTTGGTATTTATATTCATGTGCTTAGGGGAGCACTTTTGATGGACTTGGCTAGTATAGATCAACTTTGGACTGAATCTCTGGAAGACTCTACACCCAAACCTATGGAAGTGAATGAGGGATATATAGTAAAATATATAAGGAACTGGCCATGAATGGAAAGAACTGAGTTTTTTCTTTTTTGTAAATTTTTGGCTGGAATAGTAAGTCTGTCATACTTCTTGTTGTTGCCCTTCTTGCCTTTCTTTTTCATGTCCTTGTCACAAGGTATTTAGCAGAATTCACAGCAACCTGACAGGCAGCACCATGAGTGCTTCTGCTATGGCTTGTGAACTGTGTACCATATGGTGCCTGCACCAGCCCAGCTCCTCAAAGGATCTTGTTGCCCTGAATGAGATAAAGTTGAAAATCTGATTAATTAAAAAGGTTGTCTGGAAACTAAATACATTAATTTTAATCTCATTTATGTCCATGATAATAGCTTTTTCTTACTCCCAAATTATAAATAGGTCTGGTTCATCCTTCTATAACCATTTTGTCTTGTTCCAGGTCAATAGGCCTGTATAGGAGTTCTAAGGAAGCTACATGAGAGAGGGGAAAATGTGGGTGGGTTATTCCTCTTCTGTTTTCATTGCCAGATGTAAGTGCTGTAGCAGATAGCTCACCCTGAATTGCTTCTGCAGACCCCCAACCCATGGGATTTTTTTCATTGGCATCACAGATCCAAGAATCATCTAGAAATCAACATATATGTGGTCCAGGTACATGCCTTCTCGCAGGTCCTGACATTGATGTGAATTTCACACTGTGAAATCACTTAAGTCCCCCATCACTTCCTTCCCTTTTGTTGTGGGCTGCTGTTCTGAGACATCCTTGATTCTTTCAATACAAGTTTCTCATCTGTTCTCCTCTAATCCCTATGCTTCCCTCAATTATCCCATTGCCTCTCTCAATCTTCCTCACACCCACATTCAGCCCTTCCATTACTTTTCTGCTTAACCTCTCAGTCTCCTATGGCTCTTGCCTCCCTCGGTATAAGCAGGTATGAGTCCTATCTTTAAAAACAGCAAAGCAAAATGAAGCAAAAAAACCCAGTTGCCTCTAAGTGCTGCCCCATTTCTCTTTCATCTCTAAAATCATTGAATCATTGTTTACAGTTCTTCAAGCTGCATCCTAAAACCTTTCCAATCTCTTCCTGTCTTCTGGCAGAGTTGAAATCTCAACACCAGTACTCATCCTCTATGACTTATCACCTGATTGGACTTACAGTTGACCGTGTTCTTCTCTTGAAATCTTGCCAGCCATTAGCATTGGGGTTTTCACTAGTTTCTACCCACTGATTGTCCATTTAGTTTGTCTTTAGGAGAATCCTTTTTATTTAGTATTCAAGGGAAGACCCTGTCTTTTAGAGCATTCATTTCATCCTCCTTTGCTATTTAGTTGGGGGGTGGGGAGTGCAGAAGGGTCTTTCATATCTCTTTTACTGATTTCCTTTTCCCTGCATGCACTATTTCTGGGAAGTATCATCTACAAACACAGATTCAACTACCATCTCTATGTGGGTGTTTCAAAGGTCCACTTCTCTTCTTGAGACTTTTCTTTTTCCAACTAAGCAACCATCTTGTGTTGTTTCTCTGGCATTTCTTTGGATGCCTAACTGTCAATTCAACATGTCTAAAATTGTGCTTTTCATCTTCCTTCTCCAACCTCTTCTGCTACTTCTTATCTCTGTCTTTGTGGACAGCATTGCCATAGTGCCTGTCTCTCAGGCCACAGACAGTGAGCAATACACACTTGTGGCACTGCAAAAAGTGAGTATCCAGGAGGCATTCAGTCAGTTTCTTGTGGAAAAACACTGGGAGTTCCATGAAGAAATGTCTTTACAACAGCAACTTCTTGTCAGAGCAACAATTTCCAGCAGCACATGAAACACCTATCCAGTTGTACAGACTACGCCATAGGCTATGGTCCCCCAGCATCTCAGGAGTCTGTGCTTCTCACTCATCACCTTCCATTCCAGGGAGTCTGTCTGGTACCCCAAAATCTAGTGCCTCAGGGAGACAGAGCCAAGCTCACAAATTACCATCTGGTCACACTGCTCAACTGTTCTTTGTGGACAAGGTAAAATCTTTCCTGCCTAAGGAACAGAGAGGGATCCACTTCCCAGATCCTCCTGCCATGCCTGGGTGAGTGGTTTTCCAGGCAGCCAGCTAATTCATTCTTTCATCTGCACTCAGCTGTCCTAGGGAATGTCCACCCCTGCCAAGTGTTCAGGGATCTCTGCGCACTGGGTTCATAGATGTGAAATGCCAGTAGGGGACAGGGTCTTGTCATGTTCTGTGGCACTCGGAATGACCAGGCATGTGAATTCCTGAATGTGCTTTCCTTGCCAGGTTTCATGGCACTAGATTTTCCAGAAATTCTTAGTGCTGGAAATGAGCACCTATCCATACCCTTAGGCCCACAATCTGGGTTCCTTTTTCAAGCGAGCACCCTCACTTGGTCTTCATATTCAGGCTATATCTATATCGTTTCCAATTCTTTCAGCATAATGCTGTTAAGAAATTTTTTTTTCCTGTCCAATCATAATGCTAAACTTCTCATCCATGCTCTTATCATCTTGCATCCTGTGCACTGCAACAAACTGTTCTCTGGCCTTGTCTAACGTAATCTCTCCCCCTTCGTATGCATCCCGAATGCTGTTGTGCAAATCATTTTTCTGGTGTCTCCATTCCTCTACTCTCTCCCCCTCTTGTAATGTATAAAGCATAAGATATTCTGTTCAGTTCCAAGACCCTGAACATCCTATCCCTACCCTGTTTATCAGAGGTCAGGCTAAACCAGGTTATCAGATTCTGTCTATAGTTAGCCCATGATACCAGGATCTGTTTCTAACTTCTTAATTTTTCAAATGAGGAAATACAGTTTCTACCATACTGCCCCTCACTCTTGGGAGGAGCTCCTTGTAAACATCCACAAGCTTAACTCATTAGTCTTCAAAATGGAATGCAGTGGCAGCGTGGTTCAGGTGTCTTACTATGGCTCCAGAGACATGATAGCAAGCACTGCTGGATTTATGCCAAAGGCATATAGCAAAGGCATCTGTATAGATTGATTTGATTCTCAGTGCATGACACAATATGGATTTCTAAAGCAGCAAATAAACCAAAGAATATTCCCCAGTTCAACCCAGTTTTAAATCAGTACATAACCATTCAGACTAGACAGTCAAAGGTAGCTGGACATAAAGCTAGTCACATCACATCACACCACACCAGATAGAGTGTAGTTGAATAGGATCTTAAGCTTAAGAGGACTGTTGACTTGACCTGAGTCCTTCAAAACTCTCCTTTTCCACAATGCCTAAAAAGCCTTGAATTTTTTGTGTTTTCATACTGATCAATATTGCCTAATTTTATTGTAGATCCTAGTTTGTGTCTGTCTTTATCCATCTGTTTTCTTTTGTCTTACATTTAATTTTTAAGCTCCATAAGTCAGGGGCTGTTTTTCTTTTCTGTTTCTACATTGTCCAGCTCTGGTCCTCATCCACAGTTAGGCTGCCTGGATTCTACAATACAAGTAATAATTAATAATTTATTAGATATGATAGGTGTTGTTTTTTTTTTAATTCTGTGTTTATCCTTTCTTTAAAAAACAGCCCTAAACATGTCTTAGTGATGAGCTTGCACTATTGTGGAGTTATGGTTCAGGTCCATCAGCATCTGGATTCAAAAAGTTCTGTTTTTAAGCATAATGTTTTCTAGAAAAGTAAGATGTTGCTGATATGCCACCATTCATTGTTTAAAGTGCCCCTCAAGGGATGTTTCTAGTTTCTGCTGGCTGTTTGACATTAGCACACTTTGAGTGGGAGTGTTTACTGAAATGTCTGCTGATGCAGGATGCTTTGAGAGTTTATCCACATTTTATTAAACTACAGCTAAATTAAATTAAATTGGCTCAATCCAGCATTTGTTAACTGCTCATCTGTCTCCCATTAAAGGGCCTTTTCAGAGGTGATTCACAATTGAGAACTAAAATTAAGTTGTTTGTAATGGGAATGCCCAATTTATTGTTCAAAGAATGCAGAAGAGAAAAAAAAGGATTAGATCACATTAGACAACTAAGACATTTGATCACTATCCCAGATGTAAGACTCAATATGCTTCCCATCAAGTTGAATGCAGTTTTACTATTGACTTCAGTGGTAGCTAGCATACCTGGGCTTCTAATGTGATGCCCTTTGCATAGGGAGGGAAAAAATACCCTCAGACACCTTGCTTTCCCTGTTCGCAAAATAGACAAGGACAAATCCTGACATATCTGCCTCCAGTCAAACAATCATGGAGGTCAGTGACAGTTTTGTGTGAGAAAGAACTACATTAAATGTGGCTAAACACCACAGAATTTAACCCTAATTTATTAGTTTTAGGTGACTGGATACAGCAATGATGAGGACCACAGAAATCCTGCTAAATAAATCATTCAAAAATAAATATTGATGACCTTGCCAGCATCAGGAACACTTTGAAGCTTATATATGCTTATAAGTACCTAATATAATGTACCTGTTTGGATATATATTCCTATTGAGGTACCTAGTTATAATTTTAAGTTCCTAATTTTAGACAGCCTCCTGCAAGTACCATCTATGTGCCAAGTTCACTTGGCAAAAATATGTGGAGGTCACTCTTAGCAGTTACTCTTCAGCTCTGGAACTCCCTCCCCTTTGAGGCCCACTAGAGACCAAGCCTTGACATTTTTTGGAAGCACAGTAAGGCTTTCCTCTTTAGGCAGCATATAGCAAACAAAGCTATGCTGGGATATTGTTCAGGTGGTTTCTGTTTTTATGTTAATACTCTACTTCCTTTTAAAATTGTTTTATTCTTCTGTTTTCTCACCTATTTTATAAGTTATTTTGCTTTGTTATTGTAAGCCACTGTGAGCCTTTGTTGGGAAGGGTGGCATGCAAATCAAATAAATATATGCATAAATTGAAACATAACCCAAGTTACCTTAAAAAAATATGAACTGAAGAGATGTACCAACTGCTACTTTAAGCATCTTACATCTAATGAATTAAAATAGCAATGTTGACTTTATATAATATATATATATAGTTGACATATATATATGTATGTATCCTTAGACACCATGGTACAGAAAAATTTGGAGTATCAGTAGGTCTACATGATGAAAAAGTATTGGAAAGAAATAACATGTTTTTAAATAATTTTCAGCTTGACCTTTTTTTCCCCTTTCTCAAAAAAACTTATTGTGCATAGTTCTAACAGAGATTCTTACGAGTCCATGGGTACTTTAAGAAACATATTGCATTTATCTGGTATTCTCTGAATTTGTGCAAGTAAGTGCATATATTACTGGCACTGGGTAGGAAGAGATGCCTGTCATTAGATCAGTTTATTTTTGCTATACTGGCAAGGTTTGGAAAAAAAACTACTCGGTTGCATACAAGCTTTAACCATGTCTGACCTTGGCAACAGTTTGCAATAGTTTACAACCACAAACGTTATAATTTGAGGATTTACTTTTTTCTGCAGAACCACTAACATTTCAGTCAGTGATTGCATTTCCTAGATAAAATTTGGTATTGTCACCTGATACTTTCAGAGAAACGCAAGGATTTTCCTGTAAAACTGCAAAACAATATAGTCTGTTGTTTTTAGATTACTGGCTAGAGTGTTATAGTACGGCGTATAGTACAGTTTTACCTTTCTGTTTTTCTGTATATTATTTATGATCATCTATACATTTATATAGATTGATTTGATTCTGTATGCACAACTGATGATTTGTTAAACAGCAAATAAAATTGTTGCATTTTTTAAAATTTTTCATCATCCTTGTTATTTGTGTGATGTTAAGCAAGTGTTCTCTGAGACCCCAATGATCAGAAATTTTGCAACACTGCTTCCCTGTAAATGGTACTACCTTTATGACTGCATCTCTACTTTAGATTGAGACTAGCTGTAACTAAAAGTTGCACTTCCTGTGTGCAACCTGTGGAGCCTTGACAATTTTTCAAATATTTACCTGAATTCCAGAAGCACATAAGGGCCTTAATAAAGACCCAGGTTCCCATTTAACTGGATGCAGAATAGAGGAAAATTCTTAGCCCTTATGTAATTTATCTTCAATTATGTAGTTTAGAATTGTGATTGTGATAGACTATGGGTTATATCTTAATATTTCTGTTTTACCTGTGCTTATGTTATTATTATATTGTGTGCCCCAGTTCACCTGTAACATTTAAACAGGAGAGAAAGAATAGGTTAAAGAAACAGTGAAGCCAGAGTTCCTGTCCTGTATGACAGAAAACATATTCATCCACAACTACTTGAATAGCCATTTTGCTACTTCAGATGGGCTTGGTATTTGTCTTTTGGAGGAGATGCCTGCAGGTGTCAAAGGGAGGAGACTAGGCCCCTGGCAGATGTTTCCTTTATGGCATGATTAATGAGTTAAGCATGCCATAATGGCATACATACAAGCAATTTGTCGTACAATTAAATGGCATGCCAGCCACAATGATGTTCTGCATCTAATGTGGAATGTGTATCATGATTTAATTTCAACATGTGGCCTGTAATGTGCAGGAGCTTGATAGCTAGAATGGCTTTGAAGAAAGGGTAGTGGTTTCTGAGGCCCCCTCCAGATGTCAGTTTCCTTATGTGACTGCAATCTTATGAATTTTTTCATGGACTCCAAAAAATTGTGAATCCTGCCATACCACATAAGCGTGGTAGGGTGCTTGATTTTGGGGATCTGCCACAAAATTTGTCAGGTCCTAATTGTGTGACTGCCAGAACATCCACCTTCCTGTACCCACCTATCTGAGCAGAGGGAGCTGGGGCTTGGGGAACTCCTTGATACCCAGCTGCCCATGTCTGGTAGTGATGCAACTAGTTGCATGCATGCTGGCAGAAGCTCCTCGATACATATCTGCCTATATTGTGCATCTTGAAATGGAGATATAAATGATTAAACTAGTGGTGCCCAACCTTTTTGCCCAGCAGCCCATCCAGGGGCTGGGTCCAGCCAGTGGTCCTGATCTAGCACCCAGGGTGGGCATGACAGGCACCATCGAACCATGCAGAGGAGAATGGGGGGCAGCCTGGCTCCAACTTCACTCCTCAAGGGAAGGGGGCTTAGCCTAGCCAGGGAAGGTGTTGGAGTTGGCCAAGTCCCAATCCAGATACAGGAGAAAAGGGGACTTGGCTCATCCAGAGGGTGAGGAGGTTTGGCCAGCCCCATGGGGGAGAGGAGAGGGTATGGTCCAGTCCTTGTCCAAATGCAAGGGGGAGAGCCATGACCAGGACTTGGTGCAGGAAATGGGACAGGACCAGGCCCCAAACTAGATACAGGGGGGCATGGCCCAGCCGGGTATGGGAAAGAGGACATGACAAGACCCCATTGTGGCCTTGCAGGGGGCTTAGGGTTTGTGGCCCAGCTCTAATCCAAAGGTAGGGGGGAAGGGGTATGGGCTGGCCTCAACTGTATGCATGGTACTTGGGGTTCAGGAATTTGGCAGGGGATAGGGTGGCCATATTCCTGAACCCCCTGCTGCCAAATTTCCTGACCCATGGGGAGCCCAATGGGCCAGATGTGATGGCTTCGTGGGCCAATTTTGGCTTTCAGGCTAGAGGTTGAGCATCCCTGCATTAAACCTGATGCATCTTTGTTGCTGATTTCCCATTTGTATCACAGAATATCTTCCATGAATTTCTGGCACATTAACAATAAGTTGTGGGACACATTTTTATTCTGCAACAACTGTAATGTCCAGAGGAGGTCTGAGGGGTCAGAATAGATTAGTACATGATGGTGGAGAAAGAAGATGGCAAGAAGTTGCTTGTGAAAGAAAGGAAGCATTAGTATCATTGTTGAGGCAGAAGAATTGGGGTAGACGTGTGCAAGAAAAGGCAAGTATAAGGGGGCTTGATTTTGTATAGACTTAAAGGTATGACACATGTGTTGATTATTTCATGAGGAGAGTAGTTCATGATTGCTTTGGGATCCTTCTTAAGATATCTTTTTGGGAATGCCTGCAAGTACATATACAACCTATTTGGCTAAGGTTGAGGTCAAAGATGCCTCCATATCTCTGGGCTGTCCATCACATGTTGTCTATTCTGGAGACTGCTAAGCTAGTCTGTCCTGCACATTGAGCCACAGCTTCCAGTATAGTGCAGCTCTTGCATCCTACAGGTGCACTCCTGTCCATATGGGCAGCTTCTCGCAGGCCCCATTAAAAATATACCTGCACATTGACAGACAGACTTGAAAGTAAAGTTTCTTTAGCCTCCCTACACACTTAGTTGCCATCAGGATTGCTGGTCACAGGCAGAAAAATTTTAAGAACCAATTTGAATGGAAAATAGAGGAACAAGTAATCATCCACTGACTGGATTGTATTAAGTATGGTTTAAACAGGGACTATGATTTTTTGTCCAATTATCTGGATTAGCTTTTGTGACCCTTTTGTTCCTAATGGGTTCAATGCTTGTATGCCTTTCCTAGCACTGTCCTACCTCAGGGGTGGGCAAAATACAGCCCACGGGCTATATCCAGCCACCAACACATTTGAGGCAGCCCACAGGTGGACGGTCACCAACTCACTGGATCTGGCCCTCAGGGGGCTAGCAGCTCCAACCGCAAGCAGGACTACTTCAGCCCAGTAGACCTGAGTAGGCCTCCCCCACAGCAGGTGGGCAGCAGTGTCAGCTGTGGATGCCATGGGCAGGTTCACAAGCTGGGATGCAGAACCAGCTGGCAGCATCCACAGCTGACCCGCCGGCCTCCCAGTGCAATAGAAGCTTCCGCTTGGATCCCCTACCCAAAACCTGCCAGTGGCATCAGCCATGGACCCAGGCAGAAGCTGCTGTCATGCTGGGCAGGTGACAGTGTCTCTTTCTCTTCTTTCTGTGTCTCTCCCCCTTCTTCCCCTGCTCCCTCCAGAACCTGGCAGAAGCTGATGCTGCAACCTGCCTGGCAGGGCAGCAGCTCCTGCCTGGGTCCATAGCTGAGTGGCAGGGCTTCTGGCAAACTACAGCTTTGGCCGGGTTCTGGAGGGAAGGAAGGCATGGGAGTGAGAGAGAGACACAGAAAGAGTGACAGACAGACAGACAAAGAGAGAGACAGAGAGAGAAGAAGAGAGCAAGAGACAGAGATGGATGTGGCTCTCCAGCTGAAATACTTGCCCATCCCTGTTCTGCTGCCTTTCCCTTCCCTCTCCCTGCTCTTTTCCCACCTTTGGTATTCAAATCACTTACTCCACTTTACATTTTACTTTACTCCACAACAGCTGCACACCAGAATGAATGCACACTGGAGGTCTGTCAAAAACAAGAATACCCAATTACCAGTGCGGGCACATTTCTCACAAGAAAACCAATCTCACTCCAATTTCTCAGTTCTAATCCTCAAAGGGAATTTACAAAACACTTTTCATGGACAAGCCTATGAACTTCACTTCATCAACCTCTTGTATACAAAAAATCATGGACCAAATATAAACATTGGATTATGACATATTATAACCTGCCTAAATTTTGACTCCCCAGGTACCTCTCCACTATTTACCAGCTACATTCATTCCTCTTCCTCCCCACTTCCCTTTCACCCCCAGCCTGTCTCTCACCCACTGATTCCTCAATTTACATCTTCATTGACTGCCTTTCTTGCATGCATACCAGCCTCTGGCTTCTTTACTATTAGTTCCATCCAGGAACAGCACAGACCAACTGCAGATGCTTCTGCAGTCTGGTGAAGGGTATTTATACCTGAAAGCTTGCTAGAGAAGAATTTTTCCAACTATTTCAGTTGGTCTAATAAAAGATATCAGATTTGCTCAAAGAACCTTGTCTGCCTATTTCCTTAGGCCAAGACAGCTATAGCCTATACCCTTCACTCCCCTTTCACAATGTCTGATAAAGTGCATACTTCTGCTGTCTATATATATCTTAGTAAGGTCCGTATCTATCCTGTCTTCTGTCTATGTAAGTTTACCAAACATAGTTAAACTTTTTTTTTAAACTCTTTAAAAATGAATTGAACAAATGGAAATGAGCAGGGAAGAATCCTGTGTAATAATTGTTCTTATTTAGGGTAGAACAAATATGACTGCACAATATTAAGAGGTATTATTTGTCTTATCATCACATGATGATGTGGATCATTTGGAGGAAAAAATAGCAGTGCCCCAAGGATAAATCTTCTGTGCTTTGGTACTTTTGTTGTGTTATTTGCTTAAGGCCACATCAAAAGATTTATCAAATTTAGCAAAATGGTTTCTGGTGCTGCTTTATTTTCCCTTTTGTGGTCTTATTTTTACAAATATCTGAATACTATTGCTATGACATAACACTGATTAAGCTTTATCATGAGAGGTATCTTCTGTACTGATGTGTAGAATTTTTAAGATGTGATCAATGTAGGCTTCTTTGCATATGGAAAATATGCTGGTTTATCTCTTTTGTGTTTTATTTTAAGCAATTTAAGATTAGTTTTTTGATATTTTTCCCCTCTTCTAATCTGAAACAGTATTTTGGGCCTTTTGATGAATTAGGTTGGCATTGGACTATAATTATGTGAGCAGCATATTTGTATAATGTGTAACTTTTTGCTACTTCTATGGTTAGTACTGCCAAGGTTCTCTGGTCAAAGAGACTTTTGTCTCAGGGTTTTCTCCCAGGTAAGCTAAATTAAAATAAAACAATGTAGTAATCAGCTTTCACAAGACAGGTGTTCATATTTGTTAAGCTCCAGAACTGAGAAGACTATGTAGGTTGGTACTGTAAATTTGGAGGCTATAGCAGAAGTGTTCATGACCCTTGTCATGCAATAATACCTAGTAATACCTGCGACTTCTGATAACACTCTAAACCATGATGTTGACCCTACAAATTGATCAGTTGTAACTAATCATAATACCTTGTGACCAAAGTAGACACAAGCCCTCCTTAGGGCCAGCATTGACAGTACTGTCCACAAACCTCAAAGGGTTTTCCATGGTGAAAAAAGAACTGAATATATATCTATGTAAGAAAGTGTAGTGCCATGTCTTATTCTTACAAGAGATTCACTGAGGGCTTCATAATAACCATCCTTCAATACCTGGAATGACCGTGGTGATTGAAATACCACACAAGTAATTTGGAAGTTCCAATTTTGTTAAAACTGGAATGATCATAAATTCTACAGCAAAAACTGAAGAAAACATTGAAATCCTGGCCATTGAACCCAATGAAATTGCAATCACTTCAGTCTACAAACCACCTAACATGAGTTTCACCTTTACAGATACACCAGGAATCACTCAGAATAAACCACAGGCGATCACTGGTGATTTTAACAGCCACAACATGCAGTGGGGCTACAATGGCACCAATAAAGAAGGTGAAGCAGTAGAACAGGTCAGATGTATACCAGCTGAGTTTGATTTATGACCTTTAGCTACCTAAATTATTCAATAGCAACCTCTGGAAATGAGAATACAACCCAGACCTTATATTCATGAGCAACACCATTGCTGGGCTAAATAATAAAATGGTATTGGACTCTATTGCACATTCCCAACATCAACCAATTGGCATTCAAATCAAAGGACAGTAAAACCTATAACAGTGCAATTTCTCCAATGTTTCAACCTTAAAAAGGCAAACTGGAAAGACTTTTCAGAATACTTTGATGCCACAGTTAAAACCATCAAAATATTGCCTGAGAACTATGACAAATTCATAAAAGCTGTTCAGAAATCTGCAAGGAAGAACATCCCACAAGGATGCTATATAAATTAATTGCCACATTAATTAATCCAAATTGATTTTTTTTTTTTTTTTATGTCCCAGGCCTCACTCCACAAACCACTGGCATATACAAAGACTTAAGGCAACAGCGTGAACTAGACCCTTTTTCCGCAAACACCATCCCTACAGGCAAGGAACTCATGCTAGCTATCACAGAAGAACACAGGAATTCCTGACAGATCCTGACTGAGTCAAATGATATGACAAATAATGGTAAAAAGGGATGGGCAACAATACATAAAGTAAGTGACAACGAATGAAAGATAGATCAACGTCATAACGTTGCTGTTCATCAAATTGCTCACCAGATGCTTCTCAGTGGAAAAAGCCCCAACACCAAAAACAAAAAAAAACCCCTTAGACTGGAAAGGTACAAATACCATGAAGACCTGGGTTTTTCAAGCCCCTTTTCAATATTAGAGTTGAATGCTGGTATTAACGCACTGAAGACTAGGAAAGCACCCTGCATTGACAACATACAAAATAAATCAAGCCATTTTGAACCGCAGACTCAAGAATGGCTCTTCTGCTTATACAATTTTTGCATAGCCAGTCAAAATAATCCAAAAACATGCTCAGTAGTGGCACTTGTAAAACCAGGGAAAGACCCATCTGTCTTGTGGCACTTTTAAAACCAGGGAAAGACCCATCTGACCCAAAGAGCTTTAGACCTATCTCTCTGCTATGCCACACACACAAATTGTACAAACAACCGATACTGAACCAGCTTGTCCCATATGTGGATAAGCAACCTAATCCCTGAACAGGGATACTTTTGCTCTGGAAAATCAACAAAGAGCCAGCTGCTCAATCAAACTCAACGTAGTGGGCAGAGTGCAAGAGGCCCCTGTGAGAGGTGGGCAGCATGAGTGAGTGTGGGTGAATGAGGCCAACAAAGGACTGAGTTTGCTCCAGCCTCAGAGTGGGGAGCAATAATATTCTGGATGCCATCTATGAGGCATGGGCCATGGTGTAGGAGAGGTACCGAGCCATGGATAATGCCCCCCTGGCATCGGGGCAATGAATGGTCAGTCTCCCGGTTAATGTATCATGGTAACATTCGAGTTGTGGCAGGAGAGTCAGGGCAGACTCCCCCAGGCAGGTGGGTGGGCTAACTTGAGATCTATCCCCAAGAAGGCCTCCTGTCACAGTTTTTAAAAAGGCCATATCGCCAGAGCTGTGTTCATCAACCTAACAGTTGCCTACAATACAGTTAACCACTGACAACTCCTCCAAAAGACCCTGGGAATGACAAAAAATATACACCTTACAGAGCTGATACAAACCTTGCTCAAAAACAGCCTTTTTTTGTCAAACTGGATGGGAAGCAAAGCAGATGAAGGCAACAAATTAATGGCCTTCCTCATGGAAGCGTACTTGCACTGCTATTAGAGAGCATCTATATGAATGTCGAGCCAATTGATTTTGAGACAAAATCTTTCATTAATGCAGATGACCTTTGTGTAGCAGCCCAAAACACTGGCTTTGACCATGTTGAAAAACCCCTAAGCAAGGCACTAATTAGCCTAACCTCATACTACATTGAAAACCAATTGTGTGCCAGCCCAGAGAAAACTCAAGTATATGCCTTCCATCTGAAAAACCTTGAGACCAACTGCCAGCTCCTTCTTACAGGGTTCAGAAGGGATCAAACCCTCATACAAAAAACACATCATGAATACAAAAGCAATGGTGAGTACTCATAACAACATTTTATATAGGCTTATCAACTCAAAATGGAGAGCTAGCCCCTCAATCATCTGAATCACTGCTCTGACTCTCAGCTTCTCCTCTACTGAGTATGCATGCCTTGTCTGGGAGAGAACTATACATTCTAAGCATGCTGACCCCATTCTGAATGATAGCTGCCGATGAATCACAGGATGTCTGAAGCTTACCAACCTAAACAGTGTGTACCTGCTGTCTGGCATTGTTTTGCCTGACATTAGAAGAGATTTGGCTAGCAGGATAGAATGATTGAGAAAAGCTAAGGATGAGAGACACTTGATGTACAACCAGCACACCAATAACTGAAGTCACACAGGAGGCTTCTTTACCAACACCCAGCCTCTCAAAGCAACACCCAAGGAGACACGACTACAGATGTGGAATGAGAGCCTGAAGAAAATACATGCCACTAAAAAAATGGACATTCAAGCGTCCAAATCCTTGCCACCAAGAGCTGACAAACCATGGCAAAGGTGGTGGTGTCTCAACTGCCTATGCACAGGGTTGGACTGTCCCAGGAACTAATGAAGAAATGGGGTCATACCATTGGTTCAACCACCTGTGACTGTGTCAGAGCCCTCAGACTATGCAACCCCTGCTCCAATACCCACTACTTGAAGATACAAGTACAATGAAAGATCTCACAACATACAATAAACAAGCACAAGCACATGAAACAAAATGGTTAAATGTGGTGTAGAGACATGAGAAAACAGCCATAAATTTGTAATTATAGGGTTTTCTTCTTTTTTCTGCTCCTGCATACATACAATAAAAGAGCATCATTTTGCAGACATGCCTCAGTGGCATTTTCAAGAGAAGTCCTTTCTGGAGGGAGGAAATAATATTCTTTATAAATCAGTGGGAAAATCCCAGTTATTTTTAATAGAACTGATTTAATCTAACAAGACAACACCATTATTTACTCCATGAACATTTTTTATTAATATGCAGTGTTAATTCTACCATACTTCAGGTTGAAATATAATTTTATCTAACACCTTCTGAACCTGGACCTTTAAAAATTCCACTAGGCCTGTGTGGTGAAAAGTATGAAGTTCCCATGAAAATGTTTCAGAAGTACAGGTGGAATTTTAAGGAATCCCTGATTAATAAATGCTATACTTTGGGAAAAGGTTGCTGTGTCATTGGAAAAGTGTTATTAGGTTGGAAAAGATTCTTAAATTAATGCTCAAGCAAAGCAAAGGAATCTTCAGAGATAACCATCACCTGAATTTACAGACTTCTTTTTTTTGTTTTGCTTTGTTTCTTTTTAAGCTGTATTATCCCTCCTTATGTTAATTTTTTTTTTCTGAATTCATATTAGAATGACTACTAGACTTTATTTGAATGCAATATAAGTACTGCAATAAAGTATTTGTTTGTTTTCTTCTATGCCTGCCAATTTTTGATATGCCACTTAGTGGTGTACCTTCTGGGATTATTTGATTCCAGTTTTAGAAACACAATTCTGTAAAATCATGGGAAAAAATATTTATAACAGGGATTTGCAGCAGAAGGCTATATTTTTCTGCTTTTTTTAATAACTTTACTTAGTAGAACGTTTTGGATAAAGATGGATCCTTCAAGCACACCCTCATCATTTCCAAATTGATTTTTTTTTAAGCAAATCCTGGCTGTTTTTTCAGCCTGTAATGTGGTAGTGGCCATGTACCTCATATAAAAGCAACAGATAAAGGTATGTGTTTATTTCTCATATGCAGTCAGGAAATATTGTGGCTTATAAACCACAGTCAGAAGATGGGTTGGTTTCCAATTTTTGTTTCTCGTAAACAATTTAGTTGCAACAGTGTACTTAGCTTACATGATGAAAAGTAGGAGTGATAGAACTATAACAAGTTTAGATTTATTCTGTGAGTTCTGAGTGCTTTGATTAAAATACAGTTTGAATTGGAATGTATCACTGCTGGGAGCAGCCCGGGCTCCGTCGCTGGCAGCAGCTACCTGGAGCCGGAATTGGCCGCAGTATGCCAAGCAAAATGGCCTCGCATGCCGTGCTCGGCATGAGTGCCAGAGGTTGCTGACCCCTGGTCTGGAGTGAGGAGCACTAGCAGGGCTGAAGGGGTGTGGCTCAAGAGTGAGGGGCGCTGGCAGGGCTGAGGGGCTGTGAGAGACCTTGGCAGGGCCAGGGGGCCATGGGTCCAGAGTGAGGGGCACTAGTAGGGCTGGGGAGCTGGGGGTCACCAGTAAGGGGCACCAGCAGGGCTGGGAGGCTGTGGCTTGGGAGTGAGGGGCAACGGCATGGGCAGGGGCAGGGCACTAGCATTTCAGGGCTGCTCAGCTCCACAAAGCAATTGGCTGTGGGAGGGAGGGGAGAGGAGGAGACCGTCACAGCTGAACCCACATTCTGGTAAACTAAGGGAGCAACGGGAACTGTGCTTTTCCATGGAAAAACAAAACAAAATCAAACACCAACATTTATAGGTATTTAGAATTTATTTTATTATAGTAATTGAGGCACTGGGAGGCTTCCAAATTGCTTTGCTTTAGAATTGTAAATGTATCAATAAAACGTGTGTGTGTATATATATATATATATATATGTGTATATATATGTATATGTGTATATATATATATATATATATATATATATATATATATATATACACACACATGCACACACATATGTTATGTTATGTTATGTTATTAGTGGCATTTCATTTTAATTGTCTCTAGTGGGTTATGGAGTAGAGAAAATCCCACACAATTTACTGATTCGTTTTGATGCACTGGCTGGGGGGGTAGTTAGCTGATTGCATGATTTCACAATGATTACACACTTAATTCATACAACACAATTTTATTTTTAAACTCTTTGCTACGTATATAACACTGCTTAGCTTTAAGAAACACAAACATTAAGAATACAATAATTACATATATCAGAAACAATGCTCCAAATGCACTTCCTTCCCAAACAATGCTATAAGAATTAGTGTTACAAAAACAACTACAATTACAACTAAAAGTTAAATTTGAATCAATACTGTTATTTTCATAATATACTTACAATCCTAGAATTCCGAGAAGCCAAATACCAAAATATGGTTTCATTCCTCGGTAGTACAATTTAATGGGTTGGCCTCAGTAGTACGGTTCAATGGGCTCGCCTCAGCAATACAATTCAATAGGCTGGCCTCAATACTGATAGGACTAAGTCCCCTTCTTTCAGTCCCTTTTGGGTGCTCTGCAGCTTCAGCGTGAACTAAGAGATTCGTGTTCACGGAGCGGGTGGTTCAGGAGATCGGTCTGATCTGGCCTACACTTGAGATTCTTCCTTCGTTGTTCCGCAAGTGAAGTTACCTCCAAATTGGGACAGTAAATTACAGTTTTTATTGAGTGAGCTGCCGTCTTGGGCCACTCCTACTCAAACCTGTCATTACCCCCAAATTTGCGCTCGGATCTTACTCAACAGATTCTTTTGCTTAGTAATTAGTTTCTTTTGTTAATCATTTTAAATTACTTTGGGGGAACTTCCATACCACTGCAAGTGACCTTTTTTTACCAATCTGTCAAAAGGCTCTATGGTTTGATTTCTCGGACCTCAGGATATTTGCTCTTTGTAAAAGACTTCTAAAGATAAAATTCAGAAGTTAAGACTTTAAACAAAGTCAGGACCTTTTGCACGTAGTCCAAAACAATGAGCTAGATAAGGAGATAAATCTTATCTTCTTCCTGAAACTGGCTAATGGGCAACCATTACAAACATTCAAACTATTTCATTCAATATGACATTAATCATGAAAACATGCATATTTTAGGGGGTTTTAATCAGAGAAAACCAGGATCTCTAGATTAGTTGAATCACCTGGGGGGTGATTAGTTGAATCACCTGGGGGTTACAAGAAATAATGGCCACAAGCTAGCAGAGAGCAGATTTAGACTGGACATTAGGAGAACTTCTTCACAGTTCGAGTGGCCAAGGTCTGGAACGGGCTCCCAAGGGAGGTGGTGCTCTCCCCTACCCTGGGGGTCTTCAGGAGGAGTTTGGATATGCATTTAGCTAGGGTCATCTAGACCCAGCACTCTTCCCTGCCTATGCAGGGGGTCGGACTCGATGATCTATTGAGGTCCCTTCCGACCCTAACATCTACCTACCTACCTACCATTAGGAATGGCACTGCTTTTGTTCCTCACATCTTTTTTCCTTTTTGTATTTTGGGGATTTTTTTTTCTTTTTCTCAGCTTACATTTCTCAGATTCTCAGCCTTGCAGATATATTAATATAGCCTTACTTTTTGCTCCAGCCAAGAACAGGAACAGTGAAACAGTGCTCCAGTGAGTCTGCTACAAGGGGCTCCTAGTGTAGTTAGTTTGTCTTTGAATCTAGTTCTTTGCACGTAGAGCCAGCCCAAAAGGAGAACTGTCAGTGATCTTAAGATCTTCCAAGTCAGTTTCCCTCAGCAATTGGGAAGCTGAAGTGTTTTGCATCCAACAACGGTGAAGCTTAATGGCAGTGTAATCTTTTCTCAATTTACGAGGCAAGTAAGTGCATCCATCATTACCACGGATCCTGGTATTCTCTGATAAAAATCACAAATTCTCTGATAAAACCCCCTAAATCCGTGATTAAAATTAAGCCCCCCCACAGCACCACCACCCCCAGCCCTGCTGGTACACCTCACTCCCCTCTACAGTCTCCCCAGCACTGCTGGTGCCCCTCTTTCACGTGTGCACCTGTGCAGGTATACATGTGTATTCATACCCATGTGCACATCTATGTGTGTACGTGTGTATGCATCACATACACGTGTGTGTTTGTGTGTGTGGACACTGGACACACTCCCGTGGGGAGCTGACTGGGGGCTGAGGGAGCGGGAAGATGTGGAGTGGCTGCCTGGCTGGCTGCATGTAAACTGAGTCATGCTATTGGCCATTAAGGGAAGCCGCATATGGAGGAGCTGAGCCCAGTCAGGACGCTAGCACTACTTAAGTTCCACATGCAGCCAGCCTTGCACTGCAGCGGGGAACGGGGGGGGGCGGTTTGCAGCTGGCTGAGCTGGCTGTAAACTCCCGCCCCCCCCACAAACTCACACCCCGCTCCCAGCCCGCTGCAAACCTCCCAGCTGACTGCAAAACCCCCCAGCTCCTGCAACCCACCCAGCTCCCAGCCAGCTGCAAACCTCCCAGCCAGCTGCAACCCCCCCCCCCCCCCAGCTTCCAGCTGGTTGTAAATCCCCCCCAGCTTCCAGCCAGTTGCAAAAAACCCCAGCTCCCACACAGGCTGCAAACATCCCCATTCCCTCAGCCCCAGCCAGCTTCTCCCCCAGCCCCCTGGAAGCCCCACTTACACTTCACAGGCTCCAGAAGGAAAGTGAACCTGACCCAAGACATGGGATTGACTAAAAGCCTCATGCCCCACCCTTCCTCCTCTCCCTTCCCCTGCCCCTCCAGGCAGGGCTGGGGGTTTCCTTCCCTTTTTGCAATCAGCTGTTTCAGGCTGGAACTCAGCCAGCCTGCAGAGCTCTTTGCAAAAGTGGGAAAATGCGGGTTTCTCTGCTAAAAGGGGAAATACATGTTTTCTCTGATAAAACAAGAAAATCTGTGGTTATCTCCATTTTTCCATGGGAAATGGAAAACCCGGATCCCTGATCATGACAAAAATCCCATGAACAACTAGATTCAAGAAATGAATTACCAAAGACTGATTTTTTTTTCCCTCAACAAAATGAGAAATGTTTTCCTCATTTAGGTTCTTTTTGCTTTGCACATACAATTCACATAATGCCCATTGAGTCTGTAGTGCATGGTACACTGAATGTCATTATTGTTTATGATCAAGGTAAATGTGGTAAGGAGAATAAAAGAAAAATAGTCTATTGCTTTTCAGGCTGAAAAAGTATGTGTCTTATTTAGGATTATATTGTAAATTCATTAATTCCTCTGATTAAAAGTAATTTAAAGGTTACTTTGAATTATAATGGTTACATACAAAATATTTATTATATTTTCTTCAACAGACATGAATATTTTTTTCCACAGTAGCAACGATTCACAAGGCTAAATATTTGCTAATTTTTTTAATTAGCAGTCTCTTAACGCTAAGCATTGCCACTTGATTTGCGTTATGTAGGGACTTAAAGGCAACCAGCGTTATGAAGCAATGTTAGTCAGGATACATTCTTCACTTTTCCTTGGTCTGTTCCTCAACTTGTTTTAATAATAATAATTCATTACAATTTTGTTTAGCAAGAAAATTTAAATTTAAATGCAAATACATTTCACTTGAGTTGTTAGAGAGGTAGTGTCTATAGGGAAGTGAAGTTAGTATTGAATGAAGCTCATAGGCTGAAGTAGTGTGAAGGTCTCAAAATAACTTCTATACATTGTAACTTTAATAGCTATCTTTGATTTTTTTAACACAGCTTTTTAGGTACTGCTTATGATTCACTTGTACCTGTCCATTTCCATTTGTCTTTGACTAGATTGTCATGTCCCTACAACATACCTGGGAAATTTTCAGATAAGGTTTGGTGCCTTATTCCTTTTGAGTTTCAATTTGAATTAAGTGTGTAACTGCTGTTTATGCCTTTGAAAACCTCTCTATGCTCACACACTCAATTTTGAAAGAAGGGAGTTGTACACACACAGGCATTCCTGTGGTCACGATACAGTGTTTTCAAGTAGATGTTCCTAAATTCATATGCAGACACCTAATTAAAACTTGAGTTTTTGAAAAGTGTAGCACATTCCCCATTCACTTCTTATATCTACTGAATACAAAAAATCATGGACTAAATATAGACATTGGATTTATGGCACATTATACCTATGTGACATCTGATAACTCCAGGTAACATCTCTACATTTTACCAGCTACATTCTGTCACCAGGTCAGCATTCCCTCTCCCTCCACTCCTCCCCAGTTTTGCACCTATTGTCTCCCATCAGCTCTGATCACTACCATGCATTTGCATTTTCACAGACCTGCATTTTGTATATTGGCTTCTATTCCACTCAAGAGAGCACACAGAACACCAGCAAACTCTCTCTATGCCTGAAGAAGGGTGTTTGTGCCTGAAAGCTTGCAAAGAATAATTTTTCCAACTATTTAGTTGATCTAATAAAAGATATCACATCTATCCAAAGAACTTTGTCTGCCTATGAGCATTCCCCATAACCTTCCAGGTTCCCTGTGGTTTTGAAAATCGGGCCGTTTAACATGCTTAAATATGGACCCATGAGCTAATTTTTTCATGCATATTTCTAAATGTCAGGGCACCCACCACTCTTTCACACTTTTTCACTGACTTGCCTAAGAATCCCCATCAGTAACACACTGGGTGATGTGAATCTCTGCCAATATATGCGTAGGTGTCTTCACCCTTAATTCCGCTTGTGAGTCTGCACCTAAATTTTAGCTGTGACAATATACAGTGTTACTATGAGTAGGAGCCTTAATAAATCAGGGTCCTAGTCCATAGCTTTTTATAATAAAATTGTGTCCAGTGGATAATAGAGCAATTTATCTGGCTTTTGCTAGCTTTGTCTGACTGGTTGCTTAACAAAAGCATGACATTATAAATGTATTTTGTTCCAAATCCTAAAAACATATTTCAGCATTATTTCTAGTTGTTGCTGTTGAAGCTATTCTGATATGACAAGCAGAATGGCAGGAGATGAATGTGGCTGCACAAGGAGCTTCCAAGATGCCTCAAATTCAAAAGGAAAGCATATAGGCAATGAAAAGATGGTCAGGATATCTAGGAAGTATACCAGGAAATAACAAGAACTTGTAAACACAGGAAGGCAAAGGTAACAATAAGAGCTTCACCTTGCAAAGGGAGTTAAAGACAGCAAGAAGAGGTTCTATAAGTGTGTTGGTCAGATAAGAAAGACCAAGAAAGCTGTGGGTCCACTATTAAATAGCCAGGGCAAACTCATAACAGAA
Organism: Alligator mississippiensis; assembly: GCF_030867095.1. NCBI lineage: Eukaryota > Metazoa > Chordata > Crocodylia > Alligatoridae > Alligator > Alligator mississippiensis. The sequence continues at coordinate 139,357,672 of NC_081827.1, forward strand.
ATTGCAGAGAAAGCGGAGTGGCTCAACAGCTTCTTTGCCTCAGTCTTAACAAAAAGGCTGCAAAAAAATCAGGCTGCAACCAGACAGCTAAGAAGAATTATTTGGATAGGGAAAGAGAGAAGCTGAGGGATGAGACAACAAAAGACATAGACAAATTTTGATGGGTCTGTATTAATTCAGATCAGCAAGACCTGATGATTTGAAAGAACTGGCAGAGGAGATCTTGGAGCCCTTGCCAATAATATTTACCAAGTCAGAGACAGGCAAGCTATGAGAGTACTGGAAAAAGGCCAACATAATGCTCCTCTTTGAAAAAAAAACTAAAAAAGGAGGACCCAGGGAACTGTAGACCAGTTAGCCTCACCTTGAGACCTAGGAAGTTACTGGAGCTTCTATTTCCAAGTATCTAGATAAGGAAAGGCTGATCATGAACATCCAATATGGATTTACTATGAACAAATTGTGGAGACCCTCATGGTGGAAGGAGTTCTACAGCCATGTTATATGAGAAGCAAGATGGCTGCAGGAGAGGGACTGATTGGCATCTGAATTGCCCTGAGGGCTACAACCAGCAGAGTTGATTGCTGGAGTAAGTCAGAGCATGGGCGGCAGCAAAGAGGACCCTGGAGCTGATACCCAGAGCTCTGGCCTGGGTGCTACTACTTCTGGGAGGGGGGGAGGGGGGGGCAGGCTTCGGCCACTGTTGGAGATTTTAGCTGAAGGCTAGCACTCCTGGGGGAGAGATGGGCACTGGGCAGTGGAGGAGAGCCAAGAACATCAGAACACAGGGAGGAGCCTCCGACCCTGAGGAGCTAGTGGGGAGCTGCTGAAGCCTTTTGGAATGATTACTGCAGGAGTGGAGACTTCAAGCAAGGCTGGTCAGAAGTGTTGAGAGAAGTTGTGACCTGGAGAAGCTTGCATTGCAATGCTCTGGCAGCTAAGTTTAGTCTTGCTTTCTTTTCTTTTGTTCTGTGATGATTAGCCCAGGAAACAGGGCTGTAGTCCTCAGAGAGGGGGAGAGAAAGCAGCTGGAGTCAATTGAGGCAACCTGGCAAGGGAATTGGCCTTAAAGGGCCAGCAGGAGTTAAACTGGAGGATCTGAATACAACTCTATTAATTCATTGTGATAGACTGATTAGATTTGGATGCCATGATGGTCCTTGATTTTGAGCCCTTATTACATAAGGATAAACTTTTAGAGGAAGGCACATTTAGAATAGACAATAACTTTACTTACAGACAACGAAAAATATCAGAGACTTCCTTTCTATACTTGCAGATCATGCCTTCTTGACAGCTAAAACAATTCAACAGATCTTTTCACAAATGAAATTTTCATACTCCAAAATAGGAGATCTAGAAGTAATGCTAAGAGGGGCTAAGGATAATTTAAGTGAGTAACAGCATTCTATTAAAAAAAGAAATCTCATTGGAGAGAAACAGAATGATAGGGATAATAGAAACCCAGACCAGCTGGAGGTTAAAGGGAATAGAGATCGCTGAAAAGATACCAATCTGACTATCCACATTTATCAAGGTGGGACAGAAAATTCCATTTTAATAAAAGATACTATGGCAATAATAGTATTTCCCCAACCCAGTGGGTATACTCCCCTTTGGAACACTCCTGGGAGAGTCATACAACACCTGCGAACTTTACTTTCCATGAGCATAGGAAGGAGAGATGTCAAAAAAGTAACACAATTATATAGTAATACACCAGTTAAGAAATATATAATACAGCTATGTTCCCCCTCACTAGTGTCTCCAGTCATGAGGAGAAAAAGCACCCTGATTAACTGAGAAGTTCACCCAACAAGGGTTTTCTTAATATCTGAAATCTTACCCCTTTGTAAAAAATCTCCTACTTTAGGCACACCCATAAGAGAGATCACTAGCCCAGTTCAACCACACTGAGAAAAAATAAGGAAAAGTAAGTGGGTTCCCAAAATTAAAGGGTCGGCCCAATTAGTCAGTAACAATTAGACAGGAATCCACAAATGTGATTCAACTGGATTCAATTGATGGATTGGAGGTTGACCCAATGGAGGAAAGGGAGAGATGTCAACCCTCTTACTTAGATGAGGAATTAAATCTCCTGGCTTCCTTTGAAAGCTTGCCACCTGAAGAAAAAAAGAACATCTTGGCTCGCTTGAGAGTTCTCTTGGAGGATTTAATTAAAATAAATCAGAAAGGACAGAATGACTTTCAGACCAGTAAAATGAATCAACATTTACAAGAGCTGAGGGGAAAACCGAATCACTTTGTGGTACAGGCCCCTTTTATCCAATCTGAAGAGTTAGTTACTAAAAGGTCCAGGGTAATTACCCCTTGCAAGAGTAATGTTGAGGACCCAATTAACTGCCAGGAGCTTAATAGAAAAGATAATGTTTCCCTACTACTTGACAATAGAAAACCTAGCAGTAACTTGGTTATGTCCCCAGGAATGGAAATGGGAGGTATGGATAAGAGACTTGCTGAGATCGAGGACTTGAGATATCTAGCCTCACCCAACAAATCACCATGGATAACTCAAGATATTCCTTTGCCCCATCCAGATCCCCTTCACTTCAATTTGAGAGAGAAAGAAGAGAACGTGACCTTCCTGTTAGAATTGGAAGTGAACATAATTTAGGATCCGAAACTTCTGGGACAATTTATAACTATAGATGGCTCACAGAGTTCAGCATTCATAGACCTTAACCTTTCCTGGGAAATTGTGCATAAGGATAGAAACAATTACTGGCAGGAGTATAGGTATTTGGACCCACATGAATTGGGAGATAATATAGTTCAGCCAATAAAAAAGACATCTCAAGTCAATAGCAAAGACAGAAAAATGGACAAAGAACATTATTATTTATTTATTACACAGATTAGTAGAGAAAGTTATTTGATGAATGCCTCAGTTGACAATACAATAGTAGAATCCCATGCATCATAGATAATAAGGGAAGTAAGAAAGTCCTTGCCTCAGTAACTTCTGTATCAATAGTAAATAGCAAACAAGATGTTATAGATAGGACAGTTCCATTGGACCACGATGGTACTGGTATTTTTGCCCCATTTGAGTTAGAAGCTTAGGATGCAAAATCATCCTGACTCAGAAAATTCTACCAAAATAGCCTTGGAAAATTCTCAATTATTTCTTGGAATGTGGCAAGATTATTAAGTAAATTAGATGATAATGACTTTGAAGCTTTTTTAACCAGTCATGATGTCATAGCATTGCAAGAAATTTGGTGTAAGGAACCCTTTTTTCTAAAGGGCTACGTGTTTTAGTCTCCCTGGCAAAGAAGGCAAAAAGGAGGGATGCTCCAGACTAGGCCTTATGATAGCAAATAATCCAGGATGGATTGGAAAACAATTAGGCACTTGCCTTGACATTTGTTTATTAATTAGATTCCCTATTCCTAGGACAGGCTCTTGGATTATTGCAAATATTTACATGCCCTCAGCATTGGGAAGAGAACAAGCTAGCGATGAATGGGATTGGCTCATCGAGCATTTAGAATCTATAAAATTAGAGTATCCTATGGACAAATTAATACTAGTTTTGAGATTTTAATGCTAGAATAGGAGGTCTGAAATGGGAAGATGAAGATTATCTATTAATGAGATCTGGGGGATTGATGTTCCATCATGTAACCATACAGGGACTAATAATGCAAGTCTAAAATTACAGAAGTTATTATTAGCCTTGAATTTAAAATCAACTAATGGATCATACCTTAGTATTATTTCAAAGAATTTAACCTATACCTCTGTTAGAGGATCAAGAACCATCGATTATAAGTTGATTGAACCTTTCATGTGAGGGGATATAATTGATTTTAAGATACCATTTCACCTAGCGATCATCTCCCCTTAGTCCTCAACCTTAAAAAAGAGCCTGGTACCCTTCCAGTCCTTGATAGCGATGGAAGTATACATATATTTGTTAACACAACATTGAAATGGAACACTCACCTAGCAGAAAAAGTGACTGATAAACTCCTTGTGGATGATTTAAGTATCTTAAGAAATTCGGTAAAAGTATCTCAAATACCAGAGGAGATTTTAAAGCACTGCCAGCAAATTAAAGATCTTCACCCACTCCTCTCAGTGCCTTTAATCTCCCATCCTATACAGATATTTAAAGAATGAGGCACTTCCTGGTTTGATAAAGAATGTGTAGAACAGAAAAGATCATTAAATAGGAAAGCCAGGGAATTAAGGAAAACTGGGTACACTGGAACAACTTTTTGGAGCGAAATTCGAAAGTTATGGAATGTTAAGCATATAAACTGCTTCTCCAGAATAAGAAAAAAGAATATTATAACTAGCAATGGGATAAATTGAGGTTGGCAATTATTGCTAAAGATAGTAAAACATTCTGGCTACTTGTATCAAAGGGAACAGCTCATTTTAATAATAACATTGAAAATAATATTACTGCAGGCAGTTAAGTAGAATATTTTTCCAATCAGTTTACTTCTTCTATGGAACAAATAAATAGTAATCTAAGGGGTAATAAATCCCTCACTGATACAATTAAGTATCAGGTAACAAAGGATCAAATAGCACATCTCAAAATACAACGGAAGAATAAAGCCTCTGGCCCAGATAGACTACCAGCGGAAGCCTACGTTGATAACATCAAACAGTGGACTCCAATCTTGGAAAAATGGTTTAACTCTATAATTGAGTTGGGCCAAATCCCAGATTCCTGCAAAGGGAGTACTATTGTACCAATGTTCAAGAAAGGTTTAAAAAATAAGCCAGAATCTTATGTCCTATAAGTTTGATAGACATTTTAGCTAAAATTTTTGGGCGACATTTGTTATATCATCTCATAGCATGGGGAAATGGAAAAGGGGAAAATATATAACAGACCGGATTTAGGGATAGATATTCCACTATTGATAACATATTTATTCTTCAATTTTTGAGATATAAGTATACGCAAATGTGTAAATCAGCACTGTATATTGCATTTGTAGACTTGTCAAGAGCTTTTGACAGTATAGACAGCAGTAAACTTTGGGAGAAATTGATAAATTATGTGATTGACCCGTCTCTTTTGCATTTATTGATAGAATATTATAAAGATAACATGAGCCCAAGTTAGGTGGGGCTTGAAGGGCGAACTTACATCAAAAGTTCACATACAAAAAGGAGTCAGACAAGGACATATTTTGGTCCCTTTGTTATTTAATCTTTACATGACTGGCATTATTGGAGATATGCAGGATGCGCATTTTCATCCCCCAAAACTATTAGCAACTCCAATCCCTATTTTAACGAATGCAGATGACACTGTTATACTGTCAAGAACTCCCATGGATTACAGACAGCAATTACAACTTTTGATCATCTTTGTGGACAAAATAAAGATAAATTATGACAAATCCAAAATAATGTATTGGGGAAGTCGTTTGATGAAATATCCATGGAACATGGGGCGAAGCAAACTTGAGGTTGTCAAAACTTACAGGTATTTGGGTGTGTTATTCACAGCTTCTCTATCATGGAAACATCATATTCAGTCAGTTAAAACTAAGGCAGTCCAATCAGCTGTGGCTATAAAGACATTTTATGAAACCACAGCAGGATGATCAGTCCAAGCTCAAAGCTCCTGTCCAGCATATAGAGCCAAAGTTACCTCTCAAATCTTATATGGCGCTGAAGTATGGGGTTATGCCACTAGTAATGATGTAGACATATCTCAAAACAAGTTTCTTATGGCTCTTCTGGCTCTTCCTCCCTCAATTCCTGCATCTTTTTTGAGATTAGAGATGGGAATGAATTCCATTTTAACTAATATTATTATTAGAATGGTGGGATTTTGATTTAAAGTCCTGCCTCCTTTACCACTTTGTCTGCTTAAATTATGCTACATAGAATATATCCCACCACCTCTCCAATCACCCTGGGTAGCTTTTCTTTCCCATGCTTTTCCACTTTCTGGGATGGGATACTATCTCAACAATGGCCTCAGGTCTACCACGATCTGCTGGCTGGGAAATTGGCTCCATGGTCGGACCCAGAGGGTAGTAATTGACAGAAGTCAATCGTCATGGTGCCCTTTGACCAGTGGGGTCCCTCAAGGCTCTGTCCTTGGACTTATATTGTTCAACATCTTCATTAATGATGTGGACATTGGAGTCAGAAGTGGACTGGCCAAGTTCGCCTATGATAGCAAGCTTTGGGGTAAAGCATGCACACTTGAGGACAAGAGAGCGATCCAGGCTGACCTTGACAGGCTCAGCAAATGGGCAGACAAGAACCTGATGGTGTTTAACTCTGAAAAATGCAAGGTTCTCCACCTTGGGAAGAAAAACTTGCAGCATCCTTATAGGCTTGGCAGTGCTATGCTGGCTAGCACTACGGGTGAAAGGGACTGGCGGTCATGATTGACCACAAGATGAACATGCGCCTTCCTTGTGATGCTGCAGCTAGTAAATTGAGCAAAACGCTGGCTTGAATCCACAGATGCTTCTCAAGCAAATCCCAGGAAGTCATTCTCCCATTGTACTGGGCCTTGGTGAGGCCGCAGCTGGAGTACTGCATGCAGTTTTGGGCTCCACAATTAAAAAAGGATGTGGAGAAGCTTGAAAGAGTCCAGAGAAGAGCCACGTGCATGATCAGAGGTCAGGAAAACAGACCTTACAACAACAGGCTAAGAGCTATGGGAGTCTTCAGCTTGGAAAAGCCCAGGCTTGGGTGATCTGATGGCCACCTATAAGCTTATAAGGAGTGTCCACCAGGATCTGGGGAAACGTTTATTCACCAGAGCATCCCAAGGGATGAGACAGTCTAACGGTTATAAACTCCTGCAAGACCATTTCAGGCTGGACATAAGGAAGAACTTCTTTACCTCTCCTAGCCCGCAAGGTCTGGAATAGCCTGCCATCACAGGTGGTTCAAGCACCTACTTTGAACACCTTCAAGAGAAATGTGGATGTTTATCTTGCTGGGATCCTATGACCTCAGCTGATTTCCTGCCCCTAGGGCAGGGGGCTGGACTCGACAATCTTCCGAGGTCCCTTCCAGCTCTAATGTCTATGAAATCTCAAAGATAATGAAAAATTTTTCTCCCCCATATAAAAGGTTTGGGTTTTCCAGGCGATATAAGATATTGCCAGGCAGAATGATTTCACAGTGGCTAGGGCTGCTCATATTGCCCCTTTATATACTCTTTGGAAATTAGATTGGGGGGGAGAAAGGTATTCACAGTTGGATCTCAATAATAAATGGCAATCCTCTTTGACTAGACTCAGGACTCAATAGATGCCCACAGCTGTTCTGGCTAGACATAGATTTTTCCATTCCATTGGCTAAAAGATGTTGCCCAGCCTGTCTAGGAGTTTTGAAAGATACTATCCACTATATTTTAGAATGATCTTTATATAATGGCATAAGGAGAACCTATTCATTAATGTTCTTGCAGAAATTGATACATTTTTTCAAACAGAGAGAAATTAATCTGGCTTTTACAGCAAACAGATCCAAATTTAGTAAACCTTCTTTCAATTTTTGCTTATAAAGCTAAGGCAATTAGAGTTAAATACCCTTTATTCCTGATGTAAGTGATACATTTTAACATTAGATTTGATGTTATTGTTTCAATTGTGGATCTATGTACAACAATATTATAGATTAATGTCTTGATTTACTACTATATATTAATAATGTTTTTATGTTGGTGGGCTCTATTTTTCGTATAATATTTGGAATTTGGTTACTTTGTTCTAACTTATTTATATTACGATCATATGTAATGTCTTTGGGAGCATGGCATTTAGCCAGAATCCTTAAGAAATTGAATTGAATTGAACAAATTGTGTCAAACAAACTTGATCTTATTCTTTGGCTATGTAATTAGCTGGGTAGATGAACAGAATGCAGTGGTTATAGTGTAACTGGACTTCAGCAAGGCTTTTGACAGATTCCCATACGACCTTCTCATCAACAAATGGGAGAAATGTGAAATAGACAAAACTGCTATAAGATGGATAAGCAATTGACACAGTAGCCACAAGCAAAGGGTACTTATTAGGGGTGTGCAAAATTTCAATGGGTGTTTTGTTTTGAAGCTGTTTTGACACAGTTCAAGCTCAAAACAGAGAAATCGAAATGAAACAAAAGGCTTTGAAATAACTTAGAAATGAAATGAGGGCACTTTGCTGAAACCCAACGCGCAGATCCAGGGGACTGCACCTCCCAGGAAGAGCTGGGGCAATTATCAGATTGCTGAGGGAAGCAATCAGAGAGCTGGGGAATTGAACCAGGGGCTAGGGAATCAAACCAGGAGCTGGGGAAATGTTCAGGTCCCTGAACATTCCCCCAGTTCCCAGATTCCCCAGCTCCCTGATCTTTTCCCCCAACTCTTCCTGGGGGGCATAGGCCCCTGGATGATGCGGGATGACAGCAGACTGCTACTGGTGGCTACTGCCAGCTGGTGATGGCGGCTGCTCTGGGATATTTTCCAAGCTGGCAGCAGCAGCCTACTGAAACTTTGTGCATAGATCCAGGGGCTCTTGCCCCTCCGGGAGGGCTGCGGGGCTGTACTAGACTCCTCGTGGGGGGGCACAGGCCCCTGGATCTGCACGTGGGATGACAGCACATTGCCATTGCTGGCTGGGACTGGCGTTGGGCACAGCCTGTGCTAAGTGCCGGGAAAACTGGTGCTCCCTCTGGCCCCAGCCAGCAGTGGCAGCATGCTGTCATCCTGCACGCAGATCTGGGGGCCTGAGCCCCCCGGGAGAGCTGTGGGGCTGTGCGGACTCTTCCCGGGGGGCACAGGCTCCTGGATCTGCATGTGGGATGACAGCAGGCTGCCGCTGCCGGCTGGGACTCGTGTTGGGTGCATCCCATGCCAAGAGCCAGGAAGACTGGTGCTGCTGCTGGCCCCAGCTGTCATCCCGTGCACACATCTGGGGCTCACACCCCCCAGGAGAGCTGCAGGGCTGTGCCAGACTCCTCCTGCGGGGCGTGGGCCCCAGAACTGCTACAGGATGACAACAGGCTGCCACTGCCATCTGGGGCCAGCACCAGCACCCAAGTGTGTCCAGCACAGTCCACACTGAGTGCTGGGAAATCCCAGTGCTGGCGCTGGCCCCAGCCTGCAGCAGCAGCCTGCTGTCATCCTGCACACAGATCCAGGGACCCATGCCCCCCAGGAAGAGCACAGCCCTCCTAGAGGTGTGGGCCCCCAAATCTGCACCTGGGATGACAGCAGGCTGCCACTGGTGGCAAGTGATATGAGTTTTGCTTTGAACATCCCTGCAGTTGTCATTTGAATCAGGCAAGAAATGACAAAGTTATAGGCATTTTGATGATTCCCTATTATAGCCTATGGGCGAAACGAAATGCATTGAAACAGCATCGACACAGCGAAACAGTTTCTATGAAACAAAATGGAACGGCACTTTGAAACAATAAAATGAAACACTCTCCTTTCAAAACAGAGAAATGGAAGTTAAAATGAAATGGTGCTGTTTCGCACAGCCCTAGTAATTATAAATAAGCTATGTTGGAATGGTAGGAGGCTTTGAGTATAGTTCCACAGGGGTCTGTCCCAAGCTGAGTGCTCTTCAGCATATTTATTAATGATCTGGATGCTGGAATAGACAGCTTCTTGAGGAAATTTACAGACAACATGAAACTGGGAACATGTTAGAGTACAGGAGTGCAATTCAGAAGGATCTTGACAGATTGGAAAGCTGGGCTGGACCTAGCAGGCTGAAGTTCAATGTGGACAAATGCAAGGTGCTACATCTCAGGAAAAATAAAAATACAAAATGGGTGACAACTGGCTGGATGGTAGCACTATAGAGAAGGATCTTGGAGTTTTGGTGGATCACAGAGTCAGTGAGTGCAGTGTGATGCAGCTACACAATAGACACGTGGTTTGGGGCTGCGTCAGTAGCATTAGGTACAAAACACAGGAAGTAATAGTGCCTCTTTAATTGGCACTGGTTAGGCCTCATCTAAACTACTGTTTGTAGTTTGGGTTCTGTATTTTAAAAAGGACATGGAGAAGTAAGAGAGGGTTGAGGTGGCCAACACGTGGTAAAGGACAAGGAAGGAAAGCTATAGAAGGAGAGGTTGAAGGAAACAGGAGTGTTCAACTGGTAGAAAAGATGCTTAAGAGGGGACAAGATAGCAGTCTACAAATACCTGAAAGACTGTCATAAAGGAGAGGGAGAACATTTGCTGTTTTACTGCAGAGAGCAGGACACAAACCAATGGCTTGAACTTGCAGCAAAGTAGCTTTAGATTGCATATCAGGAAAAACTTCCTTACTGTTGGAACAGTGAGGCAATTGAATAGACTGCCTAGAGAAGTTGAAGACTCTCCATCACTGGAGGTGTTCAAAATGAGTTTGAATAAGCATTGGTCAGGGATGATCTAGGAGTAGCTATGCCTTTGCTGTACTATGGATATTGCTCTACTATGGATATTTCTCATGTTTCTGGGCATTGCTTATTGCCGCATGTGTCCAGAAAGAATTTTTTTCCCCTCCTGTTGCTACATGTTAGTAAGTAAGACATTGTTAGTAAGACAAGGCATTGTTTATCACGGTTAGTAAGAGACACACTAGGGATTCGGAGCCTCAATGAGATGGGAGTCTAGGACAGGTGGTTGTTCCTTAAGGAGATGATCCTCCGAGCTCAGAGGGAGTCAGTCCCAACGTGAACCAAAGTGGGCAAGAGTGCTAAAAAGCCGCCTTGGCTCAGTAAAGGCATCCAGGAGGGCCTGAGGGCAAAAAGGTGGCATACAATCAATGGAAGCACAGGGCTATCACCAAGGAGGATTACACCTCCGTTGCTCATGATTGCAGGGAGGTGGATAGGAAGGCCAAGGCAGAGATGGAACTAGGACTAGCAACCAGAATTAAGGATAAAAAAAAAGTCCTTTTTCAATTACATAGGGAGTAAGAAGAAGACACCAGGTAACATGGGGCCCCTACAGGACAGGCTTGGCAATCTGGTGATTGCAGCAAAGGAAAAAGCTGATCTCTTCAATGAGTTCTTTGCTTCCATATTTCTGAGCAGGGACCGGGACAACTCCCCCACTAGAATTATGGACAGGCTCAGGGGACATGATTCCATGCCTAGGGTCAGGGACAATTTAGTTAGGGAACTTTTGGAGGGGCTGGATGTGTTTAAATCAGCAGGCCTGGATGCTCTTCATCCAAGGGTACTGAGGGAATTGGCGGCGGTCATAGCAGGGCCCCTGGCATGGCTGTATAAGCACTCGTGGTGCTCTGGTCAGGCCCCAGAGGACTGGAAAAGGGCCAATGTGGTCCCCATTTACAAGAAGGGGAAAAAGGAGGACCCAGGTAACTATAGGCCAGTTAGTCTCACCTTGGTCCTTGGGAAGACCTTTGAGAAAATTATCAAGGAGCACATCTGCAGTGGCCCAATTTGGGAGCTAATGCTCAAGGACATCCACTACAGGTTCATTGTGGGCAGATCCTGCCTGACTAACATTGTTTCCTTTTACGACCAGGTCACAAAGTCCTTGGATGAGGGTGATGAGGTGGACGTTGTCTACCTGGACTTCAAGAAGGCCTTTGACACTGTTTCTTACCCCATGCTCATAAAAAAACTAGGCAACTGCAGCATTGATGCCTACACAGTCAGACAGGTGGCAAATTGGCTTGATGGTCACACCCAGAGAGTGGTGGTGGATGAGTCGTTTTCAACCTGGAGGGATGTGGGCAGTAGAGTTCCCCAGGGCTCAGTCTTTGGGCCTGTGCTATTCAACATCTTTATAAGTGACATGGAGGTGGGCGTGGAAAGCACACTGTTGAAATTCGCTGATGACACACAGATGTGGGGAGAAGTGGGCACACTGGAGGGGAGGGACAAAATCCAACTAGATCTAGACAGGTTACAGAGGTGGATGGATGAGAATAGGATGGAATTCAATGCAGACAAGTGCAGGGTACTGCATCTAGGGAGAAGAAACCTGAAACATACCTATAGGCTGGGGAACACCCTTCTCAACAACACAGTGACTGAAAGGGATCTTGCAGTTATTGTTAACTCCAGGATGGACATGAGCCTCCAATGCAAGGAAGTGGTCAGTAGGGTAACTGCACCTTGTTATGCATCTACAGATGCATCATAAGCCGGTCCAGGGAGGTGATCTTTCCCCCCTGAGGAGCTGGTCAGGCCACTGTTGAAGTATTGAGTCCAGTTCCAGGCACCACACTTCAAGAGGGATGTGGCTAACCTTAAGAGGGTCCAGAGGAGGGCCATTTGCATGATCAAAGAGCAGCAGGCCAGGCCCTACGAAGATAAACGAAAGGGCCTGAATCTATTCAGCCTCCACAAGAGAAGACTGAGAGGGGATCTGGTGGCCATCTATAAACTCAGCAGGGGGGACTAACAGAAAATAGGTGAGGCTCTGTTCCCACCACCTGAGATAACAAGGAATAACGGCCACAAATTGATTGAGAGTAGGTTCAGGCTTGATATCAGGAAGCATTACTTTACAGTTAGGGCTGCCAGGCTCTGGAATGGGCTCCCAAGGGAGGTGGTGCTCTCCCCTACCTTGGGTGTCTTCAAGAGGAGGTTGGATACATACCTGGCTCGGGTATTATGATCCCAGCACTCGTTCCTGCCCAGGGCAGGGGGTAGGACTTGATGATCTGTTCAGGTCCCTTCCAACCCTAGAAACTATGAACTAACTATGAGCTATGAACTATGTATCGGGGAGGAGAGGGAGTTGCCTTCCTCAGCAGCATGGGGTACTGGCTAAAGTTAAGGCTAGGGATTTTGACCAGGGTGCACCAGTGTTCCTCCTAGGATTAAAACCCAGAGGTCCCTGGCAACAGAAGTTGTTGTCCCTCCACTCAGAGTTAGACCTTTCATCTTATTTGGGGTCAGGAAGGAATTTTACTCCATGGTTAGGGTGGTACAAACTGTGGGGATTTTTGCTTTCCTTTATAATGGGAGGGTGTGGCCCTCTTGCTTGGATCTCTCAAGCATATTTTAGCAATGCTTGCAGCAGCAGGGTGCTCGCTACCACTGTCCCCCTGCTTTATCTATGGCAGGCTAGGGTGCTATTCCTTGTGGTTGCGACAGGGTTCAGTGCGTCTTAGTAATATGTTAGACTAGGATTTGTGTGAGAGAGTTTGGATAGGAATGATCCTGCTTCAGGCAAGGGGTTGGACTAGACCTCCTGAGGTCCCTTCCAGCCCTAATTTCTATGATTCTATATTTATATAATAATGTCAGAAAGTGTAAATCCAAAACTATTGTTCTGATAAAATTTCTTTTTTTCCATATATGAGGTACAGGAAATTCCCACCTCATGATTAACTCAGTTTTGCTTTTAGGAAACTAATGGGGGCTTTGTGGTATTTGGGACACTTGGACCTTGAACTGTGTGTTGAATTAAGAGTGTGTTTTGGGGCCAGCCCACTTGTTTGTAAAATCTTTAGCCAGGGCATATTTATTTCCATCAGATCATAGTAACATCATACACACTGGACTGACAGAAGACTTAAGTGGAGTTTACAATAGCAGGACTTGCAAATTATGTTACATTAACTTGTGTTCTGATCACTTCATGAAGGGCAACACCATGGCTCTAAATTTGGAGAACACACCCCCTACTCTGTGCATTTCTGTGAACTTATTAAATACATGTTACAGTTGAACATTGCATATTTAACACAAAAAAGAAACTAAAAAGTATTAAAAATATTCTATGTTAAAAGTTATATACTTATTAATTGAAGAGAAGAAAGGCTCTATCCCCACACAAAACTGGACAGATTTTAAGCCCCTCTAGGCTTATGCTTCACCCACTCTGACCCATTTTGCTTTTTTCAAGAGTTCCACAAGGACACCCCAAAAGTCACAGTGTGCAGTAAGTACTCACACACGAGTGCAATTTAACAAGATGAACCATGCACATGGCACTACTGTCCTAGGTAAGCCTCACTCAGGTTCTGGCAGTACTTTAATTTCCCAGTTGCTGAGCAAGTGTCTTACAGGCCTGTCTTACAAATACAATTTGTTTGTTGTTGTACATCTTTACCTATATTTCTTCAACAAGGAAAAATATTTTGCTGGTAATTATCTGTTAACTGATTTGATCGTGAAACATCATTTGATGATTATGACATTAAGCAGGAAATTTACCCAGCAGAGATAGTTTCAGTTGTTGAGATTAAGTGGTTTATGACAGTGTTTGGAGTGACAGTAAACACAACCGATTTATGCTATTGTGTAAGGAAATCATCCATAAGTGTTTTTATCCAGGTTTCACAGAACTAGGGAGAATAGAGGGCTTTCATGATGATGCCTGCTGCTTTTTCCATAGCAGTGGGATTGCAGTGATGAATCAAGATTGATAAACAGTCATGCAGTTTTTCCCTCAAATTCCACATTTCCTTTCCTGTACCAGTTTCATGGAATATACTAGAAAGCTCCAGAATTTGGAAACTAATAAGGGCGTGCACATGTTTAGGTATGAACATTCCCATTAATTAAGATCAGTAGCAAGTAATGCATCAGTCTCGATTTTTTATTTTTTTTTATGCCTGAAAACTGTTTTGTTAATTGGTCACTTGCTTCTACAAAAGACAAGAATCTTGTTTCTGTTAACACAGCAGCTTTGGGAGCCCTTCTTCCTTTCTCACTAATATAATATTGAGATTATAATATATTAATCAAAATATACATATGTAAATTAAAGAAAACTATAATTGTAGACAAAGAGAATTTATGCTAACAAAGACTTTGCAAGAAAGAATGGGCTGAGATCTATGAGAGATTTTCTCCATGCTATTTTAAATATAAATATCTACAAGTATGCAGTTCAACACATAAAATTTATCAATTTTTGTGTATTCTAGGAGGTTGTTAAAGCCGCAATAATGGAAGAGCAGAAACGAAGTGAAAAGGCTGTGGAAGAAGCTGTGAAAAGAACAAGAGAAGAATTAATGGAATACATCAAAGAGCAGAAAAGGGTAAGTGTAACTTGTACATAGTAATGGCTGATGTTTTAAATTCCTGTAGTTAGAACTGGACATATTTAAGTTTATAAAGCAAGAAAATCTCATAAAAATGAATTACTTGTTTATAATATGCATTATTTCTTGTTACAGTAATTATAAAATTTGGGCGAAAAATGAAGGCAACTATAAACAGTAGTTGACAGATGAATTCAATTTATTTATGTGGATATAGCACATCTTTTTCTTTTTCTTTTTTTTTTTTTTTTTTTACATATAAACACATTATTCTGCAAGTTGTAAGCACAAATTTCCTAAATGTTCA
Source organism: Alligator mississippiensis (assembly GCF_030867095.1). Taxonomy (NCBI): domain Eukaryota; kingdom Metazoa; phylum Chordata; order Crocodylia; family Alligatoridae; genus Alligator; species Alligator mississippiensis. The sequence goes on from NC_081827.1 coordinate 139,372,959, forward strand.
ATAATTTCTTAAATGTTCAATCTGGGAGTGGGCAATAGGCCTAAAATTGAAGTGGATCCGGTGAGGGAACACCGTGAGGAACTGGACATTCACAAGTCCACAGGCCCAGACAGAATGCACCTGAGAGTCTTGAAAGAGCTGGCAGACAGCATTGCATCCCCTTTGTCAGAGATATTTGAAAAATCGTGGTGCTTGGGCAAAGTCTCGGATGACTGGAAAAGAGCCAATGTGGTCCCTTTCTACAAGAAAGGGAGGAGGGATGACCGGGGGAACTGTAGACCAATCAGTCTTACGCTTGTCCCTGGAAAAATCCTCAAGAAAATTGTCAAGGGGATCCATCAACACCAGACTGACAGAAGGCAAGTTTCTGAATGCCAGCCAACGTGGCTTAGTGACTGGCAGGTCATGCCTGACCAACCTCATCGCCTTCTGTGACCAGGTAACGTGCCTTGGATAAGAGAGATGACATGGACGTCCTAAACCTGGACTTCAAGAAGGCCTTTCACCTAGTTCTCCATGATGTCCTCATGGTTAGGCTGGGGAACTGTGGCCTAGATCATCATACAGTCCAATGGCTAGGCAACTGGCTATGGGGTCAAACCCAAAGAGTACTAGTTGAAGGGAGCAAATCAGTGTGGTGCAGGGTGACCAGCAGAGGCCCTCAGGGCTCAGTACTTGGGCCAGTACTCTTTAACATCTTCATTAATGATCTGGATTTGGGAGTCAGATGTGATTTGGGAGTCAGATGTGAACTCGCCAAGTTCACAGACAATACCAAATAATGAGGGAGGGTGGTCACACCTCAAGACAGGCTGAGGATACAGGCCAACTTGGACACACTCTCAAGGTGGGCTGACCAAAGCCTGATGGACTTAAATGGAGAGAAGTATAAGGTGCTGCATCTCAGTAGGAAGAACCCCGAGCATACTTACAGGCTCGGCAGTGCTTCACTCGCTAGCATCACAACCAAAAGGGACTTGGGGGTCTTGAGTGACCACAAGATGAATATGAGCCACCAATGTGATGATATGACTGGCAAAGCTAACCAAACTCTGGCATGCATCCATCAATGCATCTCAAGCAAAACCAAGGAAGTCATCCTCCCGCTTTACTCAGCCCTGTGAGACCACAGCTGGAGTATTGCGTCCAGTATTGGGCCCCCCACTTCAGGAAGGCTGTGAAGAAGCTTGAGAAAGTCCAGAGGAGAGCCAGTTATATGATCCAAGGCCTGGAGGGAAGGCCAAATGAGAAGAGTGTCAGGGACTTGGGACTCTTCAGTCTGGAGAAGAGAAGGCTCGGGAGGACTTGGTGGCAGCCTACAATTACATAAGAAGGGTACATCAGGACCTGGGAGAACACCTGTTCACCAGAGCTCCCCAAGGTATAACAAGATCTAATGGCCATAAACTCCAGGAAGGCCAATTTAGACTGAATATAAGAAAAAAGTTGTTTCCGGTGTCCAGGGTTTGGAACAAACTCCCCCCAGAGGTGGTGCAAGCACCTACTCTGGACTCCTTCAAAAAACAGATGGATATATTTCTTGCTGGGGTCACTTGATCCCAGCTGACTTCCTGCCTATAGCAGGGCAGGGCTGGACCTGATGATCTCTTGAGGTCCCTTCCAGCCCCTAATGTCTATGAAACCTATGAAACCTAATCAACTCCCTCTGAACAAATTAATAAATGACATTTATCTTCCCCTTGTTATATGTCATTCTGACAACATATTTTGTTCTTCAGAAAGGTGACACACTAAGACTAAATAGTTAAAGGCCTGATCCTATTCTTGTTGAAGCCAGTATGAGTTTTGCTTTTAAATTTAGTGCAAGCAAGATCAGGACCCCTGTGGACAGATACAGGTCACTGTGGCCACTTACACATTTCACTTAGACATGATTAACCAGTTAATGACATCTTAAATTGTAACCCAGCCACATGTTAAAGCAGTTAATGGAGTCATAAAACAAGGAAAAAGCCACAACGTTACTGCACAAAAAATGTGTTATAACTTTATGGCTGGTTCTTATCATACAATTAATTGAATGTGTAGCCAGGGGCACCCCTGCAGCTGGGAGCCCAGATCAGCTAACTGGGCTCTCAGATATGGGAGTTTTTGTTACAGGGCTGGGAGCCCCATCAGCTGTGGAGGTACATAGTGTGTCCCTGTGGCTAGGAGATCAGATCAGCTGATGGGGCTCCTAGCCCAGGGAGTGCATGGTGTGTTCCCATGGCTGGGAGCCTGGATCAGCTGATGGGGCTCCCAGCCCAGGGATCTTGGTACTTGCTGGTGCAGGGAGATCCCAGGGTCTTGAACCTGCGCTCCCCCTGCACCAGCAATAAGACTTGTTTGGATCTGATGCTTGATCCCACAATCATGCCTAGTGTGAATTGTGCATCAGATCCCATTGCGCCTTTACCTACACACCTGGCTAGGACCTCTGTGTTACATACTCAGTTAATGAACTCATGCTCACTATGTGGGGACATAGACTGAAATGTGATTTTAAATGCTGTTAATCCTGTACAATTCCAGCTTAATTAGAGTTTTAAACAAAACCTGTTACACGAGAGAGGGGAGAAGGGTTGATTTACTTTCGGAGAAGGGATACATTTACATTCAGACATCTCTGCTGGGGTTCCATTTTGGAAAGATGGTTTTGAGTTGTGGGCATGGCTCCATAATAGCCTACAAGAAGCAGCCGAAGGGTTATCCAGGAACAGTGCCCTCAGACCATATGTCTTTCTACTCTGTGAAGTTTCATTTAGGGATTTTACTAGATGTCTGTACCTAGGGACCTGGCCTAGTCCGAGTAATTTTAAAGTAGAGGAACAAAAACTTCACTCCTGAAACTAACTAGGGGAATATTAATTTCTTCAAGTGAAGCACAAGTTGAGGTCATGTGTTTGACTTCTGACTTTCTTGGCTGGCACCAGCTGGGTATAGTTTAGGGAAGTGGGTTCTGATCCAGGGTGCAACAGCATCTCACAGTGTTGCAAGAGCTTTTCAAAGATGGCATGGCACAAGCACCACTACCACTGCTCCCAGGTACAACTTCCCCATGTGTCTTGTTCAAAGCCAGACTGGTAGAGGCTATTGAAGGAGCTCTGTATTCTGCTCCCAGAAACAGAAGCACATAGGACAGTTCCACCTGCTCTGTGTGACTGTGTTTCTGGGAAGAGCATGCAGTGTCAGACTAGGAAGGGCTGTGACAAGATCAGATCTGTTATAGTTTTAACAAGTAACCCTTATGCGGGCAGGAGCATGTGCTCCAGCCACGTTTCTTCCCAGTCTGGCTGTGCATGAGAAACATGGGGCAGTTCCATCTAGCTGTGTCTGCAGTCATGTTAGCACCCTGGCTGAGAACCACTGGGGTAAACTGAGGCAGCACAACAGTAGTTCTCAAGTGGGGTCCTATCAGATTTAAAAAGTTATGCCTCTAAAAAGATTGAGGATCCTTGGTTTAGGAAACGAGAGAGATTCATTTAGTTTCAAGAGTTCAAGGGGATCGTTGGAATCTTCCTACAGATGTATGAGTTGCTATGTACCTTAATTAATTTGGTCATTTGCATGGGGCCAATCATGGGATAAATGAGAGTGCATGAAATATCGGGCTATTAAACTAATTCACGTCTCAGACAAACAAGCTACCTAGACCACCAACTAAATTGTCACTGTCAGCCCCAAAATCTAATAATAGCGAATTGGCTGTTTAGGAAATACAGCCTTCCCACAACAAATCTAGTCACCCACAGAAACTTTAGAGATTTGACTAAAATAGTCAAATGTCTGAATAAAAAGTAAGTCTATGCTAAAGATTTATTTCTTCTATTAAGTTCTTGTGATTTTCTCTTTCTGTATGAACAGACTCACGGGACAAATCCTCATCCATTTGCAGGTACATTTTCTCCATATCTTTTAAGAGCTTTTGTCTCTCAAGCATAGTAGTTTATTTTAAAAGTACATGAGAGAAAAATCTGGCCAAAAATTCGGCTAGCAAAATAATCCTAACAGTTCCCTAGTCATCAGGAATACCATGGCCTTCATTGTTCATCCAGAGATCTTTTGCTTCTTTTATTTCCATCTGGAAAATAAAAAAGCAATAAAAAACACAGATGGTTCTTCCATTCAGTCAAACAGTCAAGATGATGATTTGCCCACTGAAAAATATTTTTAAAATGATAACTTTCCTCAGGAGTCATAAGTACCATCTGAGCTACCAGAATAGATTCTACAAATTCCATTCTCTACGGCTGTGAGAGAGATTTGCTGTAACATTTTTTCAAGAGTTCTCATCAGCCTTTGTGGAACTCTGTTTTTTCTGTACTAGTATTCTTTTTAATTGAGGCTTATAGGTAAGAATTACAGAAGCATGTACAATATCAGCCACTTTTTTATTTAACAACCAAACTTAAAAACATAATGAATCGTCAACTTACTGATGACCCACTTACCTGACTGGTTCTATTACTGTCCTCTCATGAGGTCTCTAGCAAGTTTCAGCTGTTGGGCCTTCAGCTTCTATGGTGGAATTCTACAGTTCACTCACTCTGGGACCAGGATGTGAATTGCAGTACCAACCATGACTAATTCTACTGATCCAACTGGGATTGGATCCTACAAGTTTTTCTCCAAGGGCCTATGACATAAGTTGGTTGATTTAAAGTGTCTCCAAAACAGCTTCTTCAAAACACAGCAATATTTATTCATTGCTAAAAGGCACAAAGCATTGACAATAAAGTATAAAAACAATAAGATGCATAACCATATTCATAGTTAGGGACCTACCAAAACCATGATTTTGCGGTTTTCACAGAAAATGCAAAATCAGGAGTTTTCTGTGAAAAACGCCAGGCTCTGCAATTTTAGTGGGCTTGCTGCAGGAAAATTAAAGCTTACCAGCAAACAGAGAAAAGGGTGGGAAGTTCTGCAGACTTGAAGTATGGTGGGGAAGAAGGGAGCAAATGAGGGGAGTGAGCCTAAGATGTAGGCTCAGTACAGGAGCCAGTCTGGGGCCAGTCAGGGAAGCGAGAGGGTTTTGGTCCCACCTATGAAAGCAGCCAGAGGAATGCTGCACCAGCATGCTGTAATGAAAGTCCCGGCACACCAGCCATGGGGGAGGGGTGGCAGCCAGAATTTAGGTAGCTAAACATCCAACCCACGAGGCGGGTGAGCGGGCTACACAACAAATGCAGCCACCACCGCCAGTTCTGCAGGGAACCCTGCAGCCGCAGGTTTTGCAAATAGGACAGGCTCCCAGATAGGCCGGCACCCAGAGGCCATGGGAACCTCTGGCTTCCCCCCTCCCCCCCCAATCAGTCTGCCACAGTGCACACCCACATATCTAGCTGGCCTCACATATCCTGTTTTCTTGCCTGGCTAGTGGATAGTCCTTAAGAGAAATGTTTGACGATGGGGCTCTGGGGGAGGGGAACCTAGAAAAAAAAGTCCCCTGCTCCCTGGACAAGTCTCCTAACCATCAGGCTATTGTCCAAAAAATTGAAAGCTTCTCCTCATCCTTTTCACTTGGTAGTCATGGTTTTTTGCCCCATTCAAGTGTTGAGACTTGCCAATCCTTGAGTACCCAGGTGATTTGATTTTCCTGAGTAGCGACCTGGCCTGTGCACAGCCTTACTGAGCATGCTCAATAGGCTAGCTGAGGCAAAGCTGAATTGCAAGCTGTGGATATGGATGAAAATAATTGCACTTACATAGTTAGATGGCTATACTTACACAGTTATATACTTGCAATTTGGGCAAGTAACATAAAATTGGATTCAAAAGTCACTAAATGAAAGCAAAATATTCTCTATAAAATAAGGAATTCTAATGCACCTAATCCTTAAAACGCTTATCTAGGACAGTTGTTTTCAAACTTGGGTACATGTACCCCTGGGGTACATGGTGCTTTGCCAAGGGGTACATGCCTAACTTTAAATAAAGGCAGTGGAGCTTCTGATTGATCAGTGCATGGTTAGTAATGGTTTATCCAATGATTGATTCATAGATTGTAAGGCCGGAAGGGACCTTGGAAAACCATTGGGTCCAGCCCCCTGCACCAAACAAGAAAGATAACTGGGGGTCAGGTGACCCCAGCAAGGTGACTGTCTAGTCTCCTCTTGAAGATGTCCAGGATAGGTTATTGCATCACTTCCGGAGGGAGCTTATTGCACAGTCTGGACACGCTGACTGTGAAGAAGTTTTTCCTAATGTTGAGCCTGAATCGGTCTTCCAGGAGTTTGTGGCCATTACTCCTAGTTTTCCCCTCGGGTGCTCTGGTGATCAGTTGCTTACAGAGCCCTTGATGTACTCTCCTAGTGTAGCAGTAAGCTGCTACCAGGTCCCCCCTCAGCCTTCTTTTCTTCAGGCTGAAGAGTCCCAGATCCCTCAGCCTTTCCTCATGTGGCTTGCCATGTAAGACTCTGGTCATACGGGTGGCTCTTCTTTGGACTCTCTTAAGCTTGTCCATGTCCATGTTAAAGTGTGGTGCCCAGAACTGGATGCAGTACTCTAGCTGCGGTCTCACCAGTGCTGAGTACAGCAGAAGAATCACCTCCTTGGTTTTGCTGGAGATGCATCGATTGATGCATGCCAGAATATTATTTGCCTTACCAGCTACAGCATCACACTGCCAGCTCATATTCATACTGTGGTCTATCATTACCCCCAGGTCTCTTTCATTCATGGTACTAGTCAGTTTGGTGCCGCCAAGCCTGTAGGTGTGTTGGGGATTGCTCATCCCGAGGTAGAGCACTTTACATTTCTTGACAATGAACTTCATCATATTCTGATCCGCCCAACTTGCTAGCCTGTCTAGGTTCACCTGTATCTGTAGCCTATCTTCAAGCATGGCCACGCTTCCCCATAACTTGGTGTCATCCACAAACTTGGCCAGTGAGGTCTTTACCCCCACATCCAAATTGGTAATAAAGATTCTGAAAAGTACTGGACCAAGCACCAACCACTGCGGGACACCGCTGCCCACTTCTCGCCAGGATGACATAGGATCCATTCACTACAACTCTCTGGGTCCTATCCTGCAGCCAGTTTCTCACCCTCCTGGCTGTCTTGGAGTTAAGCCCACAATCCTCCAATTTTCCTGCGAAGGTACTGTGGGATACTAGATCAAAGGCCTTTTGGAAGTCAAGGTATGTAATGTCAGCCTGCTCTCTCATGTCCGTGTGGTGAGTTACCTGGTCATAGAAGGAGATGAGGTTGGTAAGGCAAGACCTGCCTGTGACGAAGCCACGCTGGCTGTCATTCAGAATTTTACCTTCTGCAAGCTTATCGCAGATAGACTCCTTGATGAACTTTTCTAGGATTTTCCGTAGGATGTAAGTTAGGCTGATTGGCCTATAATTACCCAGGTCCTCCCTCCTGCCCTTCTTGTGGAAGGGCACAATATTGGTTCTCTTCCAGCCCTCAGAGACTTCTCCGGAGCACCACAAGTTGTGGAAGAGTTTCACCAGGGATTCTGCAATGACTTCAGCCAGCTCCTTCAGCACTCTTGGATGCTGAAGGAGCTCAGCATCAGTGATCATTGCTGTTCTTCTATGTAGAAACATGTGGGTGGTACAAGCAACAGTATTTTGCTAAAAAAGTTTGAAAACAACTGATCTAGGAGATGGTGAATACTATATTTTTAAGAGTGGGAACTTATTTCAATTATCCAATATATGTGGAGTTCCTGCTGCAACATTATGCATTCATGCCATAACGAAGTATGGGGTACATTAATGTCAAGGTGTTTGTAACCATTTTTTTTTCCTTTTTGATCATTTGCCTCACTCATCTTTACATCATGAAAGTTTACAGCCAAAGACAGCTAGCTATACTTGGCACAAAATGTTCAGTCTATTTTTATTGTGGTTCAAATTGAAAATGTGTATAACCCCTAATCTTTTGGGCAAAGTAGATTCTACCTCTCAGGAAGAGAGAGTTAGTCCTGTGTCCCTTGCTTTGTAGGCAAGTGCCCTAACCACTAGGTTATTGGGTTCAAAGACAGGAACCCATCCCTCCCCTCCTCCATCTGTTTTATTTCCAGCAAGAACACATACTGGGCAGTCATGGACAGCATGAATGGATTTCTACTCAAAGCCAGTGCACCTGTCAGAATAATAAATATACCTTACAAACTGTACTAAAATGCAGCAACTTATGGAAGGGATTCCTGGAAAAACCCTCAAAGAAAGAACAAGTTTGCCTCCATTTGTTGGCTGTGATTCAGTGAGAAAATGTTCCCATTTTCTTTGAATGTTAGAAGAAGATCCAGTTCCACCTCCGCAATGGTAGTGCACATTGTGTAAGAGTACACTTCCTTGCTGTTTAAAAATGTTTAGAATCCATGAAAGCAGAGGACGTGGGCACAGCAGTATTTCCACTTGGTTAGCAATGATGAAGTGCTTCAGGAAAAGATGTATAAACAGATTATTTTCAGGAGCTTCAGTTTATTTTGTAGTTGTATAAATACATTTCTTTCTTTACATGTTTTCTAGAACTTATGCTCGAAGTACTATGTAACTCATTGCCCAAAGTCATTGATTACATTAAATTTTTCTTTTAGTTTAAAATCGAATATTTGTGATTTCATTTAGAAAAAGCCAATGGTACATTGTGCAAGCATTTTTGACAGCTAAAAAACATGCTAGCATTAACAGATACCAGTTTAAGGGATTCTTGGAAGAGTTTCTGTGCTAATTCACAAAAGGGGATAACAGATTTTTCATCAGCCCAAAACTGTAAATCAGCTTAAAAATGTATATGTTCCAAAATCATGTCTGCTAGCAAACAGTGAGTAAAACCAAGAAAGGCTCAGTTTACAGTGCACTTAATTCTCAGAGAAATTGTTTAGAGATACTAAATTTTTTGAAATGCCCTATAAAAGTAGTCCAGTGTACTATTTATTGCCCAGAAGATAAGAAAATGGGTATGACAGAAAAAAATATGAAAGAAACACAATCTTTTATTATGATTATTAAAATGTTATGACTTTTGAGACTGCTACTCGAAAACTTAACTGTAATTTAGAGTAATATTGAGAAACATATATATATAATTACATTTACATACCAGCATGCAGTATTAGGAGATTTTACTTCTGCCCTTGCTTGCAGTTTATTGTATATATAGTGAAGCTTTTTTTTAAAAAAAGAGCTTTTTATCTCCTTTTTTAAAAATTATATTACCTGGATTCTTTCCAGATGCTCACTTACTTTTGTTCTGTCCTGCAATATACCACTTCCTCAACCATTGAAAAAAACATAAGAATCTATATAATAAGAGTCATAACTCCTTTAAAAAGAGAAAAAAGCAGGGAAATCATTTTTAACTAGTGAAATATCATATATACCATGCTGAAATTAATAGAAGATACCGCAAGCTTTGAGGATTTTAGAAAGAGGAGACAGGAAAGACCACATCCCCTTGACATATCCCCAAGAGAGGAAGAGTTTGTGGTTTATAATGACCTATGGCCTTGGATTAGAATAAAGTGTTCCAAGTCATCCCACAAACTGAGACCATTACACATGAGCTTACTATGAAGAAACAAGGGTGCATAACATCCAAGAAGCAACAGCTGGTCATAGCCAAAGAGTGATTTCTAAAACCAAGTGAAATAAAATAATATTTACCCTCACCCCCTTAAATCTCAGTAATTCATTTTCTGTGTTCAGACCCATATTAAGAAGGTTCCAACCCTTTCTTTTAACCTAAAAGGACTGAGCTACTCTATTGGATAGCTGTCTTCATGGTACTAATCTTTTGAAGACAGTCAACAAGTTAGAAACAAGTTACTTACAGAGGTCCTCTTCTTTGTGTCTGAATATACATTGTATACATTTTCTAGGTGAGCCATTTTGTAGATAACTTAATTTGCTGATTTAAGTTTTGATTTGAGTTCTAAAAGTAACCGTCATAGTTATAAAGCTTTCTTTACTTAATTAGGATATCCAAATTATGAATGGATCCATTCCTGTTTTATCAGGGGCATCAAAAATCTGGCCTGTGGAGCCATTCCATTCAGCTCACTGGGCAAGTTGGGCGCATGGCTGGGGAGGATGAGGCCTACTACAGAATTTGGAGGCGTGGGGTCCTGCTGGACATGACTGTTGGCAGCAGGGGGCAAGCAGGGCTTTAAAACAACCCCACTCACCTCACTGCTGCCAAACCCCCACTGCCCCCTCCCCCACAACTCAGGTGCTGCTGGACCTGCAGCAGTTGTAGCTGCAAGCCTCACAAATCTGGCCCTAGAGGAGCCTCATGGTCTGGATCCAGCTTGGGAAGAGTTTGACACCTCTGCTTTAAATAGTTGATTAGTCTGATAACTGATCATTTGTACAGTACTAATCGCATGTGTCAACATAACAAAAAACATACAGTAAAATCACGTCTATTATTATTTAAATGGCAACATTAAACTAAAGGATGTTTTTATCTTGAGATATCCTGTTGTATGCTTCGGTTATAATTTTGATATCATAAATAAGTCAGAGCTACCTTCTATACGTCCTCCTCAAAAGCTGCCTCTTGTAGTTCTAAAGTTGATTTCAATTAGAGAATTAATGCTCCTGGAGCATTTTTACAGTATCAAGAAACTGCATATTTCTATTAGGCATTTGAGTCTTTTTTTACAATCTTATTGAAGTTAATAAGACTCTTGCTGCCCAGGAGGAAGTAGAAATGTTACTTGACCTCATCAGGATCCCTGGTACCAGGTAAGAAAAAGTCTAGGTGTTGCCATTTTTCAAACTTACCTATGGCTGACCCTGCTATTTATATCCAACACTGTGATTCTTTGATAGCTGCTGATACATATTTCCCAATGCATTACATATCATCAACCCTCAGCAAGCAGTGCCTCTGCCTCATGAATTTGTGATTCAAAATTCTCAGTACCACTTCACAATTATAGACTTCCATCTACTAAGTCTTTTGCATTGCTATTATTGTGTCTAGTACACAACTTCTCTGGTACAAAGAGACGATCCCCGAGCGAGGCAAAAGAGGGAAAGGGGCCAGGAGGCTTCCATGGCTGACCAGAGAAATCCAGAGCAGCCTAAGGGCCAAAAAGGGAGCACATAAAAAGTGGAAACAGGGTGAGATCACTAAAGATGAATATACCTCCTCTGCTCGTGCTTGTAGGGAGGCAGTTAGGCGGGCCAAGGCTACCATGGAGCTGAGGATGGCAACCCAAGTAAAGGACAACAAGAAATTGTTTTTTAGATATATTGGGAGTAAAAGGAAGGCCCAGGGAGGAATAGGACCCCTACTAAATGGGCAGAAACAATTGGTGACAGACAGGGGGGACAAGGCTGAACTCCTCAACGAGTTCTTTGCCTCAGTGTTCCTAAGCGAGGGACACGACAAGTCTCTCACTGGGGTTGTAGAGAGGCAGCAGCAAGGCGCCAGACTTCCATACGTAGATCCTGAGGTGGTGCAGAGTCACTTGGAAGAACTGGATGCCTTTAAGTCAGCAGGCCCGGATGGGCTCCATCCGAGGGTGCTGAAGGCACTGACCGACATCATTGCAGAGCCACTGGCGGGAATATTCGAATGCTCGTGGCGCACGGGCCAAATCCCAGAAGACTGGAAAAGGGCTAACGTGGTCCCCATTTTCAAAAAGGGGAGGAAGGAGGACCCGGGCAATTATAGGCCGGTCAGTCTCACCTCCATCCTTGGTAAAGTCTTTGAAAAAATTATCAAGGCTCACATTTGTGAGAGCCCGGCAGGGCAAATTATGCTGAGGGGAAACCAGCATGGGTTTGTGGCGGGCAGATCGTGCCTGACCAACCTAGTCTCTTTCTATGACCAGGTTACGAAACGCCTGGACACAGGAGGAGGGGTGGATGTCGTATACTTAGACTTCAGGAAGGCCTTCGATACGGTATCCCACCCCATACTGGTGAACAAGTTAAGAGGCTGTGATGTGGATGACTGCACGGTCCGGTGGGTGGCAAATTGGCTAGAGGGTCACACCCAAAGAGTCGTGGTAGATGGGTCGGTCTCGACCTGGAAGGGTGTGGGCAGTGGGGTCCCGCAGGGCTCGGTCCTTGGACCGATACTCTTTAATGTCTTCATCAGCGACTTGGACGAGGGAGTCAAATGTACTCTGTCCAAGTTTGCAGACGACACAAAGCTATGGGGAGAAGTGGACACGCAGGAGGGCAGGGAACAGCTGCAGGCAGACCTGGATAGGTTGCACAAGTGGGCAGAAAACAACAGGATGCAGTTCAGCAAGGAGAAATGCAAAGTGCTGCACCTAGGAAGGAAAAATGTCCAGCACACCTACAGCCTAGGGAATGACCTGCTGGGTGGCACAGAGGTGGAAAGGGATCTTGGAGTCCTAGTGGACTCCAAGATGAACATGAGCCGGCAGTGTGACGAAGCCATCAGAAAAGCCAATGGCACTTTATCGTGCATCAGCAGATGCATGACGAATAGGTCCAGGGAGGTGATACTTCCCCTCTATAGGGCGTTGGTCAGACCGCAGTTGGAGTACTGCGTGCAATTCTGGGCGCCACACTTCAAGAAGGATACGGATAACCTGGAGAGGGTACAGAGAAGGGCAACTCGTATGGTCAAGGGCCTGCAGACCAAGCCCTACGAGGAGAGACTAGAGAAACTGGACCTTTTCAGCCTCCGCAAGAGAAGGTTGAGAGGCGACCTTGTGGTTGCCTTTAAGTTCATCACGAGGGCACAGGAGGGAATTGGTGAGGATTTATTCACCAAGGCGCCCCCAGGGGTTACAAGAAACAATGGCCACAAGCTAGCAGAGAGCAGATTTAGACTGGACATTAGGAAGAACTTCTTCACAGTTCGAGTGGCCAAGGTCTGGAACGGGCTCCCAAGGGAGGTGGTGCTCTCCCCTACCCTGGGGGTCTTCAAGAGGAGGTTAGACGAGTATCTAGCTGGGGTCATCTAGACCCAGCACTCTTTCCTGCCTATGCAGGGGGTCGGACTTGATGATCTATTGAGGTCCCTTCCGACCCTAACATCTATGAAACTATGAAACTATGAAAGATTTTAATCTCCAGCTGTTTCTACATTATTCAGATCTAATAATCTTTCTAGGGCCAGAATCTCCTCTCTTGAATGTTTTGCTGTTTTCAATGGTACCCTTCAGGGGATGAGGGTAAATATTTTATTCTTATGGTACCAGAACTCAGTGTACGAGATTAAAATGCCTTTGAGCCTGTCATCTTCAGCCTAGCTCTCCTCATCTAAAGGATTATATCTGGTTTTCCTCAGTTTACTCCAGCCTCTCAAATCTGCACTTCCCTTGGAAGAATTTGATTTACACCTTCATCATAAAGTAGCAACATGTGCCTTCTCCTAAGTCTTCTTGTTCTCCTAAGTCTGTTCCTGAGAGAGACATTGAGTGCTTCCCATTGCAGAAAATGTGCACCTGAAAGATCACAGTGACAGGGGGCAAGCTCAGGGCCAAGTTTCAGGTCGGTCCACCCACCTTTCTATGTAGGGCACGCCACACAGTCTCTTCTTCCACGACTTTGCTATTACAATTAACTGGTGGTAAATGCAGGATGCTGCCCATTCAATGCCCTGATGCCAGGGGGCGCTATCCATGGCTCTGTAACTTCCTGATACCATGGCTCATGCCTCGCAGATGGCATCCAAGATTTTGTCATACTCCCAGCCACAAGTCGGACCAAGCTTTGTCCTCTTCCAGGTCTCTCTCTCTCTCTCTCTCTCTCTCTCTCTCTCACATACACATACACACCCTGGCCCCACACCACGGGGTCTCTTGCTCACTGCACCATACTGTGGCCCCTCCACTCAGCCCTGCTCTCTCCTGGATCTACCCTTCTGGCCATCAGACTTATCCAAATCATGCCTTGGGCGGCGACATGCCGTCTCTTGGGCCTCTCCCACAATCCTCACCTCAGTAGTGCCAGCCAACTCACCAAGTGAAGGGCCAACTTCCCTCTAGCCCCTCACCAGGCTCTTTATACACAACACCTTGTGGTGTGATCTTATGGGGGTTTGGCCATGTGCTGCCCTTCTGGCCAGCCTTCAGCCCTACTCAACACATCCCCTGGGGCTGCCCTTCAGACCGTCCCTTCAGCCCTACTCAACCCTAAATTATGGCCAGTCCTTCAGGTCATGAAGACGCACCCTACTCTATGTGGGCCCACCGACACCCCTGCTCTCTCAGGGTCTCTCAACTGCCCCCTTCTCTAGGGCTCCACAACTGCCCCCTCTCTGGGGCCACACAACTATCCTCTCCCCAGGGCCTCTAGGGTCTTGCACCCCTGTGGGCTCAGGTGGCCTCAGCCATGCCTGACCAAACTCATCCCTCTAAGTAACCCTCCTGAAGGTGGGAGCTAGGGTTTAGGTGCCCTGACCCACCTTACACCAGGGAAGTTCATGGTCCTGGTATTTAAGTGGAGCTGCCACCACCGGCAGTCCCACCAGGCCTCTCTATCCCAGCAGGGTATGGTTTTAAGTCATGTCTAGGACCATTGAGGCCTCCTCAGTCCCCATAGCCTCACCCTTACCTCCAAGGTGATCCAAGAGCAGTTCAGCCTGATGTTGCTTCCTTGGCTGATCAACACAGACTGCTGCCTCTCTGGCCTATATTTGAAAATGGCCACCCTCACTGAGCACCTGGCGTCTGCCTGCTCCTGCCCTTAAAGTGGCAGGCACCAAAGGTACACTGCCACACACAGGCTTCTCCTTTTTCCTCACTGTTATATTTTAATCTATTCAATATCTATGAATGAATCCTTTTCCTCTTGCGATACAGTCATGGCCATATTGGATTGCATGGACTTCGGAAATATGGTAATCTTTCCTTTATTTATTCAAGACCAGATCAAGCAATAAAGATACCCCATTAACGGAATGATATAGGCCAAGGTCAAAGCTGACTTCACTCAGTATATCCAAGAAACGTGTCCAGTGCAAAGCGGCTTTCTAAAATATTAACCTCTTGGTTACTAAAAATCATCAAACTTGGCCTTCACAGAGCCCTTTGTAAAAATATGTCCTCCTTCACTTTGAATTAAATCAGAATACAATTTATATAAATTGTCAAGTGAGAAAAAGAATTTATTCAGTTCAAATCCATTCTTTACCCAAACATCTTATTTGCTGCTGTCAGGGGGATTCATATGAAAGTCTCACTGGCCATAGAGGTGAACTGCTTAAGATATCAGGAGATAAGCAAGTTGGAGTGCTTATTCATACAGATGACATTTAAAAAATTATTCTTCAAAGGAGAAGTGGACTCGATCTCCTTCAGAACAGACGCCTTCCTACCAAATAATTAAATGACTATATATTTACCTGTTCTTCTACTAAAAAGAAATGTTAGAAGAAATCAACAAGGAAGAAGTAACAAGAATACTCATCATGCCAAAGTGACATGCTTCTCCAATCTGTTAAAGCTATTATTGAGAACAAAGCTTCTGAGTAGGCAGGATCTTTTATCACAGTCTTTTACAAAAAAGCTCAGTATATATCAACCAATCAGATCTGCTTTTGAAAGACAGGTTTTAGTCCACAGAGGGTCTCTTCCAAAATAATGTAGAGCCCTAAAGTCCTGCAAGCTATCTATTTATCTTTCTATGCAGATGATTGTCTACTGGGAACTTCTGTTGGATGATCTCTTATTGGGATAAAAATGGAGAACCAGACATTCCAGGCTTTTTAGACCTGCTTCAGAATTAGATTTTAAATGTTGCTTTTCTCACAGGTCATAACAATAAACCATTATAATTCATTGTGGCAGAGCACAGGGTGCTCCTGCCACTTTAAGGGCCGGGAGCTGGCAGCCTCCAGGTGCCTGATTAGGGCAGCCATTTTGGGGCCTACATAAACCAGGTAGTTTGGCTGCAGGAGTTCAGGCAGCAACATCGCCTGGCCTTAGGGCTGCTGTGAATGCCTGGAGGTAAGGGGGAGCTGCAAGGGGTTGGCAGGAGGCTCCTGGTCCTGGGCATGACCTGAAACTGCACCCTGCCGGGAGTGGGTGGTCTGGTGGGGCTCTCAGTGGCGCGGGAGCCCCCAGGAAATGCCAGGCCAGTGATCACCCCGGTGAAAGGCGGGTCGGGGCGCCTTAACCCCTAGCTCCCACCACCACCGGGTGGGTGACCCCTGAGTTGGATGAGGGCCGAGAGGGCCAGTGTTATGAGGGCTGAGAGGGCCAGTGTTTGTGAGGGGCCCAGAGAGGCCGGACCCTGAGAGTGGGAGTAAGGTGGGTGAGGTGCCGCGGTTGCTCCTAGGAGGAAGGGAGTAGTGGCACGGTGAGGCCCGAGGAGTAGAGTGAGTGGCTAGAAAGACCCAGCCCGAAGGGGAGAGTCCCCTCGACTGGCCCATGCTGGGGCCAGGACCAGTGAGGGTCAAAAGGGCCGGGGGCCCACCGCGAGGGACGCCCAAGAGCCAGGGGCCTGGGATCCCGACTGGCCTTGAGGTGGGCCAGGGCTAGGTAGCCGAAGGTTCCGGGGGAACCACACCCAAGAGGGGAACAAGGCTTCGGGGGGGTGAGGTAGCCCAGATGACGGCAGAGTGGCCGCCTGAGTAGAGAAGACCATAGAGGGGTCTTGCATAGAAGATTCTGGGGCCCAGTGCGGGGGCCGGTGAGGAAGAACACCACGATGCCATGTGCGAGGCTTGGGCTGCGGTATTAGGGGAGGTCGGAGCCGCAGAGCGCCCCTGGGCATCGGGGCAGTCGAAGGGCAGCCTCCCGCTTAATTATCATCATAATTGAACTCATTATCATCAAAGGCGTGGCAGGCGAGATGAGCGGGCAGTTGCCCAGAGACAGGTGGGCGGGCCATGAAGAGCTCGGCCCTGAGTAGGCCTGCTGTCACGGTGACAGGCGGGCGGGTCACAGAGCGGGGCCCCGGGAGGCCCCCTGTCACAGTGGTGCATTGGCCGGGAAACATCGACCCGATGGCCATGCACGGGAGCAACCGGTGGGTTGCGTGCGGGGTATGTAGACCCTGAGCCCCAGTGAGCGGGCAGCCCCAGTGAGAGGGGGCGGTGGTGAGAGCAACCGGTGGGTTGCGTAGCCCCGGTGTAAGGGGGTGTTAGTGAGATCAGCCCCAAGAGAGGTGGCAGTGATGAGAGCCCCATTTAAGGGGGGGAGGAGTGTGGCGGATCACAGGGTGCTCCTGCCACTTTCAACCAGTGGGTTGCGTAGCCCCGGTGCGAGGGGGCGGTAGTGAGAGGCCCCAGTGGGAAGGGGGCCACCGATGAGGAGCCCGAGAGGGGCGGTACATCGAGCCCAGTGAAAGGCCGGCACATTGATAGGCCTCGAGGGGGCTGGGTCCTGCGGTAGCAGCCCGAAGGGGAGAGTACCCTCGACTGGCCCATGCTGGGGCCAGGACCAGGTTGGTCAAAAGGGCCAGGGGCCCACCGCGAGGGACGCCCAAGAGCCGGGGGCCTGGGGTCCCGACTGGCCTTGAGGTGGGCCATGGCAAGAAGCCGAAGGTTCCGGGGGAACCACACCCGAGAGGGGAAGATAGCTTCGGGAAGGGAGAGAACAGGACGGTGAGCCCAGTTGGGAGGTCGGTAGTGCGTGGGGCCTATAAGACCGGAGGCTCGAATATGGGGAGCCCCAGTGTGAGGGGGCAGTGATGAGAGGCCCCAGAGAGGGGGCGGTGATTTAAGGAGGGGAGGAGTGTGGCGGAGTACAGGGTGCTCCTGCCACTTTAAGGGCCGGGAGCTGGCAGCCTCCAGGTGCCTGATTAGGGCAGCCATTTTGGGGCCTACATAAACCAGGCAGTTTGGCTGCAGGAGGGCAGGAAGCAACATCGCCTGGCCTTAGGGCTGCTGTGAACGCCTGGAGGTAAGGGGGAGCTGCAAGGGGTTGGCAGGAGGCTCCTGGTCCTGGGCATGACCTGAAACTGCACCCTGCCGGGAGTGGGTGGTCTGGTGGGGCTCTCAGTGGCGCGGGAGCCCCCAGGAAATGCCAGGCCAGTGATCACCCCGGTGAAAGGCAGGTCGGGGCGCCTTAACCCCTAGCTCCCACCACCACCGGGTGGGTGACCCCTGAGTTGGATGAGGGCCAAGAGGGCCAGTGTTATGAGGACCGAGAGGGCCAGTGTTTGTGAGGGGCCCAGAGAGGCCGGACCCCGAGAGTGGGAGTAAGGTGGGCGAGGTGCCGCGGTTGCTCCTAGGAGGAAGGGAGTAGTGGCACGGTGAGGCCCGAGGAGTAGAGTGAGTGGCTAGAAAGACCCAGCCCGAAGGGGAGAGTGCCCTCGACTGGCCCATGCTGGGGCCAGGACCAGGACCAGTGAGGGTCAAAAGGGCTGGGGGCCCACCGCGAGGGATGCCCAAGAGCCGGGGGCCTGGGGTCCCAACTGGCCTTGAGGTGGGCCAGGGCTAGGTAGCCGAAGGTTCCGGGGGAACCACACCCGAGAGGGGAACAAGGCTTCGGGGGGGTGAGGTAGCCCAGATGACGGCGGAGTGGCCGCCTGAGTAGAGAAGACCATAGTGGGGTCTTGCATAGAAGATTCTGGGGCCCAGTGCGGGGGCCGGTGAGGAAGAACACCATGATGCCATCTGCGAGGCTTGGGCTGCGGTATTAGGGGAGGTCGGAGCCGCAGAGCGCCCCTGGGCATCGGGGCAGTCGAAGGGCAGCCTCCCACTTAATTATCATCATAATTGAACTCATTATCATCAAAGGCGTGGCGGGTGAGATGAGCAGGCGGTTGCCCAGAGACAGGTGGGCGGGCCATGAAGAGCTCGGCCCTGAGTAGGCCTGCTGTCACGGTGACAGGCGGGCGGGCCACAGAGCGGGGCCCCGGGAGGCCCCCTGTCACATTCATGTACGTGCCTATTTAGTTACACAATGAGAACACTTCCTGGCACCTTGGTTCTTTAGGCCATTACACCTTATTCACACATCCATGCATATCTTTCCTTCCCAAGATCTTTTTATGGTGCAACAACCCATTATAGCTCTCCCCTTTGAGCCAATGATAGCTGTCTCTTTATGTTTTAAGTATTTTATATCAAAATTTGTTTTTTCATAGCAATTATATATATTATCAAGGCAAGGCTTATAGATTGGCCAACAGAGACATAAACCATATTTTATATTTAATGAGTGTAAGGTTTTGCTTATCCTTAAATAATTCACACCTAAAATTGACACAACCTTTCATATTTCAAAGGGAAATATATTGCTGGTGTCTTGCCAAAAACTCAGAACATCAGAAAGTGAAAGCATGGCACAGGTTTTGTGTGAGAAGGTAGTAAACACATTTGAAATGAACAGACCTAGTTATGAAATCATCCACATTGTTTTAATCCAAAATGCTTGGCCTTAAGTTCTCTAGATTCTTAATAGCAAGATGAATAAAAGTTGCATTTCAGAGAACTAATCTATTCCAGAGTGAATCAGAGCCAGCTCAACATGATCTATGGTCACTTTCTGATACTTGACCAAAGAAGAAAACTCCAAGGCTGCCACCCAGTCTTCATTGGACATATTTCAAGCACAATAGTGTTGACCTATACTCTTCCATGGAAACGCCCTCTGGTGTTGCCAAAAATCTTTGTTTTCTCTAGAGAAAAGATCTTTCCCCCCCCCCACCCCCACACTTTTCCTCTCTATTTTAGTCTTCTTACTGCTTGCTACATCACAAGCAGCCTGGATAGACAGATCACATTATTTTGAAATCTTTCTTCAATTTATTTCCTATGAGGGATTGACCTTGCACTTGTCTCCATTCTGGATACATTCTCAAGAAATCACTACAGATGAGCTAAGATACCAATCCATCTATAATATTAGGTAATATCTAGAAGTTATACACAGTTTAAAACAGTCTGTACAAAGTTAGTGATTTTAACAGAGTTACAAAAAATGTTTTTGATTGTGTGGGTGGGTGGGTAGATAGGCATGAGCAACCAACCATCAGAGCTTTGGATCATGCCAAAACTGCTTCTGGCAATTCCACAGACAAATACACACTCCACATATAAAATGAAGAGGGAGGACAGTCCAGAACTGAAATGATTAGGTAGAAACATTTCTATTGAGGAGAAAATTGGGTAAAATATTATTCTCTTTGCAAGTGGCATCAGAAGCCTTGAGTACAGTTTATATCAAGGAGATAAGCTAAATCAATTCCTTGTTCTCAGAAAGACTTGTAATTTTTGTATTGAATATCAGCAAGCCATATAGAATGTTTTCTGTGTGCCAGCTCTCCATTTATTGTGGGCATTATAGTATAGACTTCATAGTTATAATAAGTAAATTTCAAGAAAATAATTCATTAAATTTATTCAAAGGTCAGCATAAGCAAAAATAGAGATCCAATGTGCAATCTGATACTGTGTGGTTATTCAAATTTGATTAATCTAAAATATGATGAATTAAAGTATTAAGTCACTACAGTAACATCACACCATACGTTCATATAGTTGATGAAAGGTTGATTTTTGGGTTATAGATCTGTCTTTTTGGGATCTGTCTTTTTGATACTTTAGTTCATATTAACTATTCATAAAAGCATTCTGATTTTGTTTATCATAGAAACTTCCTCATTTTATATATTACATGCATAATCCGATGCATGCCATATTGTATGAAGTATGCATTACAACATTACAATGCATTACTACATTATAAGTAAGATTACAGAAAACTGGATTTTTGTTTGCTTTTATTGGAATGAATAGCCTCTTAGAAAATCGGGATCTTTTAAGATGCACATGAAATCCCTAACTCGAAAGTGTTTGGTCCTTTATTTCTTGAACATAGCACTACCACAATGTTCTTGAGAATTTAAGCATGGCTAGGGTGGCCATCATAGAGGACATTCTGGTTTTCTGCTAGTCTTTCCCCTATTGACATGAAACCCAACGCCTTTATGTCCTGTGTTTTTCTCGTCAAGAGAAAAATAGAGGCCGTTAAGGCATCCAGTTCCTTATCAATAGAGAACAGAGGATTGTCCCCTATGATGGCCACCCTAAGTATGGCTACCAAATCAGCTTGGAGATATCACTTAGAGCTATTAGACTTTAAGAAAGCATGTGAAAATCTTTTTATACATACCTCTGAAGGACTCCTGCAAGTTCAGAGAGAAAATATCTCATAGTTTCTCAAAGATTATGTCTCTGAAGCAGAAATTAAAGTAAAGTTATCCTACTATGTGTCTACATTTGAAGTCCTCCTTACCTGCATCAGCATAGGTGCAGTCACATGTTAACTCCAGAACATTTTCATCAGTGGCACTGAAACCATATATACAGTATGTTGACTTCAGCCCTGAAGGTTTCTAAAGTGATTGGGAATCAATTATTAATTAAATAATTGATTAATGAAACATTTATAAATTAATTAAGCAACATTGCCCCCTTTCACTGTTTCCTTTGTGATGGCATTACACATTGTGCTAATCATACAAGATTATTGTCATTGTTCACAGTTTGTCTTCATGTGCCAGAAATGTTGGGGGGGGGGGAGGGTTTCTTTTGGGGCAGTTAGCCACTATGTGGTCTAAAAGCCAAAGGTCCACTCAACCCAAATGGCCCATCAGGTTAGTGTGGTTTAAGGCATGCCTGTAGACCACAGCACACAAGGGAATTCAGTGGCTAGCTTTTGACTGCTTAGCATGAATGATCAGGTACCCATCTATATTTGAGTCTTTTGAAAGCAGCTGTCAGAAGGAGTCATGAAACAGTGCTTGAATTCATGGCCTAGCAAACCACATAGGACAGAACCAAAAATCATTCTATTACCAGCTGGTTGGTAGAGTCACTACACAATGTATTGCTCTGTAAACATACTGTGATTCACAATAGATTTGTAACCTTTCAAACTTCCCTGGCAGACAAATGTAATATATGTAGTCAACCTGCTCAAAATGGCTCAATTCAAAGTCCTCTTGTCCTGGATCAAGGTCTTGGCCAACATAGTGAAAAGGATCTGCCAGAACCAACAGGTGACAGTTTGGACCATGCTACAAATATTTGGGTTTGATAATAGTATAGTATTTCTAGTAACTTATAAAGGAAAAAACTGCTTCTCATCTGAACCAGCAAATATTGTGGTCAACAGTGAACATTGAGAAAAGTCTAAAGTTCACCTCTCTGGAAAGAAGGTCTTCCATGTGCCTATGTTCCATTCTTACTGGAGCAGGTCCTGACAAAACTGGCAGAAGCAAGAGTTCAATAATGGTCATAGTACCATATTATTCCAAACATATATGGTTCGTCCTGCTAATTCAGAGAGTAGTGGTCAGCCTCTATGGGCAATGTATGATAATATGATAAATTATGATAATTTAGAATCAGGACAACTCATTCCATCCCAAGGAGTTTCGCCCCCAACAGCCTGTTTCCAGAGGCGTGATATTCCTTCATCATCATAGAGTCTTTAGATATAAATTACTGTAAATGAAAATATTTGTGGCATGATGCAAACCAGGTCCACATAAGTCCCTTGCAATCTCGACAAAAATATTATTGAACTTCTTTCCTTATTTCTCTCAAGCTAAAATTGAGCTCCAGGTTTTTTGGTAGTTGTTTTAATTTACCTTTAACCCATTGAAAACCAACCAGTGATTTTTCAATCCTTTGTCATTAGATTTATGAGGTAATTGACCCTACCCTCAGTGTTATTACTGTTGTTTTGGACTTAATAAAGCTGATGAAAGCTCTCTGATTTTAACTTCAGCTTCTTGGACAGAATCCCAGCTGGGTCACAGAGTAGACCTTATTTCTGAAATTGGGTTCCCAAACAAAGGATTTCTTCTTTTCTGGAGGCCTTTTGAGTTGGTCAGTTTATAGAAGTATCATTTCCCCTTTTATAGAAAAAAAAAAGTGTCAATGTTGGGCATTAGTATTCCTTTTTTAAATGCTCATTGCGGGAATGTTACTGCTTTTTATTTTGTAAAGTAATATAGGCTGATTCTCTGAGAGTACAAGACAAAGAAGAAAAGCCAGATGCATTTTTTTTTTTTACTTGAACACCATGCTTTAAAAATTTCTCATTTTCTCACTGCAGAGTTTGTCTTAAATTGGTACATTTTGCCTACTGTTATGTATTTCCCCATCTTCATGATAGAAATTGTAAAGATTTTCTCATACTACTTTCTTCAGCTCAGTTAGCTATTTGGCATAGTTCTTGCTTCCCATTTTGTAATGAACAGGATGGAGGGGTCTTGGTAGAGTAACTGTGTTTCTCTGATCGCAAAACAGAAGATTTAGTTCCACTCTCCCCTTCCCCTCAACCATATGGCATGCTGAGCTGTTTCTGAGCTCCAGTCTCACCTGAGCAGGGTAAGAAAGGAGAGCTGGGGGGAAGGGAGGGCAGGTGGGGGGGCGGGGTCGGAGATATGATATCATTTTCACTGGGACAGTGTCATGTGCACTTTCTATTTTCAGAGAGACAGTTGGGACAGGTGTTTAAAAAAAGGATTGTGCCAGCTAAAACAGGTGTGGTTATCCTAGGTTTAGGGTAGGTTTAACTACGTAGGTTTGACTACCATAGTGTTGATGGTTAAGTCTATAATAAGGTGGCTCATAGTACAATTTACTAGTACCTGTAACAGAGCACCTTTGGAGCCTGTCACTTTAAGGGCTGGATCAGGGAGCTGCCAGGTGTTTGATTGCAGTGGCCATTTTCAAAGTTAGACCAGAAAGGCAGCAGTCTAGGTTGAGCAGCCAAGGAGGCAACATCTGGCTGAGCTGCTCCAGGAACACCTTGGAGGTGAGGGTAGGAGCTACAAGGGATGGTTTGGAGGCCCCTTGTCCTGAGTATGACTTGAACCTGCACCTTGCCGGGGAAGGGTGGCCCGGTGGGGCTCCTAGTGGCATGGGAGCCCCCAAGAAATGCCAGGTCAGTTACCTTCCTGGTGAAAAGTGGGTTGGGGCACCTTAAAATGTCAGCCCCCCCTATATAGTGGAGAATATACAAACTATGGGGCCAGGCATACTGAGGGAAAGGCACCTGAGCTCCTGGGGGTGTAAGACCTTAAGGCCATGAAAGGTCATAGAGTTAGCCCTAGAGAAAGGGCAGTATGGAGCCCTAGAGAAAAGGCATCATGGAGCCCAGTTGAGGCATAAAGGTAACCCCAAGGAGTGTTGGAGAGTGGCCCCAAGAGGAGGAAGAAAGAGCCAAGTGCCTGGGAAGTGGCCGACAGCTAGGTTCAACCTAGGGTTAGGCATGATCTGTCACTCGCGAGCCAGGTTACAAGAGACACCCAGAGAACTGGGGTTGATCGCCCAGAGTAAGTGGGAGCAAGCCTGATGGCCTGAAGGCCACCCTTGGGGAGCGCAGCAGAGTGGAAGAGGCCCAGAAGAGGGTCAGAATGAATGAGGCCCTGTGAGAGGGAGCAGAGTGAGTGAGGCCCAGTGAGAGGGGGCAGTATGATTGGGCAAGTGGAAGAGGCCCAACATGGGGCAGAGTTTGGCCCAGCTTCTGAACAGAGCACTTGTAATTATGGATACTATTTGCGAGGCATGAGCCACAGTGTAGGGGAGGTTCGGAGCTGCAGATATCACCCCTAGACATCAGGGGTTCAAAATGGGCAGCCTCCTGTCGAAGTACCATCTTTATTTTTTACCAACAAGGTGTGGCAGGTGTGCTAGGTGGGTGGTGTGCCCATAGACAGGAGGTGGGCCAGTGCTAGCACTGGGTCTTTTAAGCTTACCCTGTCACAGTACTTTAATGACCAAAACACATACATAACAAAGCACATATCCAAGGAGCATACATCCTGTGGGATGAGTTTTCCCTGAAGGAACAGAATTACAAGTAATTTACAAGTATTTACAATTTACAAATTACAAGTAATTTATCTTTACCTGACAAATGAAAAATGCACCAGTAATCCTAAATCACGAATTACTACCACCAATTGTAGCATTCAGTATAATACTGAAGAAAACCCTCTGGCAGACCTTTTTTACTGTGTATCTTTCCACTCCTCCCCAAAAATCTTCAACAAAAACGACCTTGGAAATAGTGCTGTTTTCTGCTGGCAAAAAGACTAATTGCAGGCTTCATTAAAGTTGTATTTCATCAATAATTAGAATAATATTAACATGTCTGTGTGACTTGAATCCCTTTATGATGCATCCAAATAGGCATGTCATTATTTCAAACAACTTTTTATGTGACATATAACAAAAATGATTCATCATCACATCATTTGCAATTCAAAACTCTTCTTTTAATTAAATGTTAAAATTGGATTTAATGGACAATATTTTGCCCTTTAAAAGAGCAGTCGGCTTTCCATTCCTCTTTTAACCTCTTGAGGCCATGGAAAACATCTGAGGCTCCTGGCATCATCATTAATACAGTATCAACGAACTTGTGAGTGCTATGGAATGCCAGAGTCTTGTCCTAACACATCAGTACTTCCAAAGACTTTGCTTCTTGCCAATTTAGAAATTAAATTTGCTTAATCCCATTTGTGTTTAACAAACAAAACTGTACAAGCTTCTAATAGCTGGACCCTGAACAAAATATTCTCCAGTTGTGCCTGGTTCTGATGAAGCCTGAACTTATTATTTCTCTTCCAAAACCTTTTGCTAGGCTAGGCTTAGATTAGTGGACTTCATTTCAGAAACAATTTCCACTTCTTATGGTCCCATAAAAACTCAAAACATCGTTTTAGTTACATGGGTGAAGGGAAGAGCAGATTTCAGGTGGAGACATATAAACTGCATTTGATTTTATAGGACTACTTGAAATTATATTTTATAATTATAAAATTATAGTTTTGAAAATTCTTTATCATTTGAAGTTATTTTTATAAGTTTTAATGCCTTTAAAAGTTGGGGCTGTCATATTGAAACTGTAAAATTATAAAGCTTGTTGTTAGGGATTTTTTTCTGTTTGTGAATATGGAAAGAAACACAGTGACTTGTTTCTTTCACATTTGGTAGCATGGTGATATCGTTATGTTGACACGCTCTTAAGTCAGTGGCTTAGGAAATATTGTTTAATGGATAGGTAACCATGCATCAGGAGAACCAAGTTAATTTCCCAGCTCAGGCACTGACTTGGGGCCAAACCTTATTTCACCATTATATGCTTACATGCTACCTGCATGTCCATGTAGCTTGTAGCATATTTAGCCACATAACTATATTTTAAATTCCATTTCCATTTATGTAACTATGCTTGTCTTGTGCTTGGCTTCTGAACATGCTCAGAAAGTTCTTTTCCTGCCAACTGTGTGCTCTGATGGAATAGGATCCATTGGGTAGATGTGTAACTCCATGTTAGTTCCCAAAACTATGGCCGGAGGAAAAAATGGCAAGGAGGAAGAAGACTCTGTCATTTTTAATAGTCTAGGAGTTAAAACACTGGCCCAACGAGCAGGGGAGGAGTTTGGCCCTGCATTTTCTTCTTCCAAGCAAAGTTTTATAATGTCCAAACCATAAATATTTCTCAGAGTACCCTCTAGCCCTCCTGACCAACTGGGCAGCCAATAGGGAAAGATGCACAGAGCCGGGAACAAAGATAGGACAGAAGGAGTGTAGTTCAATGAGAGATTCAGCCTTTGAAAGGAAGGAGACCCTAGGTTCTAGCTCCAACTCCTGCTCCCAGTGGGGCAGAGCCTGTCCTGTAACTGTTTATCCATTTCATCCAATAAATATTAAATGCAAGAGGCAGAAAATCCAGGCTCTTGTTTTCTTGTTGTGACCTAGATAAAAGCCATATAAGGACCTAGGTACATGTATAGAAATTTGTGTGTGCATATTCCTTACTTTCCACTGCTTATTTAGTCAATGTGATTAAACTATAATTTAGGAATTTGCCATCAAAGCCCTACACTGCAAACCTGGCAATCCTCTAATCTCTGATGCTTCTGCAACCTTGGGATCTTTATGGAGTTTGTAACAATCTTCAAATACCCGAAGGGCAATTAGAAAGAGGATGTTCTCTGACTATAGGAGAAAGGACTAGAAGCAATGATTTCAGACTTCACCAGAGGAAGTATGTTAGAAATTAGGAAAAACTTTCTCACTATGCGGGTCATTAAGAACTGGAACAGGTTACCGAGGATAGTTGTGGAATCTCTCTATTCTTAAAAAATTTCAAGAGCAGTTTAGACAGATATTTGACTAGGATGGCTTCATCAAGGATAATCCTGCCTTGATCATGGTTGTTGAACTAGCTGACCTCCTGAGATCCCTTCCTGCCCTAATGTTGTGTTTTTTAGGTGGACTTCATAGGAATACTCCAGCAAATGGAGGCTTATTCCTACCAGTAAATCTGTTTGCATCTCTCTGCCTCTGAAGTAAAGCTCTCTAAAGCATGTCATATCCTCTACTGCCTTTTACAACTAGTATATTAGGGAGTTTGAAGAGCTCCCTGTGCTAACCCAGTGGACCTTTCTGATATACTGAGAGAATAAGTTGTGCTTTCCACTGGCATGCAGTTCCTAACTTTCCTAGAGCAAAGCTTTACTATTACTTCCTTTAGTTTTGCCAGCTTAGCCTGTTAGATATGAATCTCAAGATTCAAAGGTTTTTCTGAAGTCTTAATAAATACTTACATGCCTCAGATGGGATATGAGGAACTCGATTCAGGATGAATGCCTTCCTTCTTGAACTGGTCTTGATCAGATCATGTAGCTAGTTTTGCAGTAGTTTCTTAGACTTTTTTTAAAGGGACATTGTAGATCCATCATTACCATCAAGCTCTGAAGCATTTAAATAAAACCTATCGCTGATTTGAAGTTAGGGAAATGATAAAAAAAACTTTTATTTAGAGCCCACAAAATAGTTACTGGAAGGTTATGGTCAAAGAAAAGAAAGGGTGGAAGGGACCTTCACTGTTTTACAGTTAAATTATGGTTTGTGACAGGTGTTCAGTTCCAGCACTGGAAATTTTGTAAATTTTTTTGCATTTAATGGTGGTTTTATGAACCATTGAGCAAGACAGTCTCACTATTTATACCTGGTTTTGAGCATATTAGAAGTGTGCTATTGTTGCAATGGGAAAGACAGGAGGATTTCCTTGTTCACTGAGCATTATAACATTTACAAATAAATGTGTTTGCAGTCAATCCTCTCTCCTTCACTGTGGGCACAGACAGTAGTACAGCTCCCTACTGTAATTCAGAACACTCTGCCATAATTCAGAATGCTTTACAGGAAGTGTTCTGAGTTATAACAATCCCCTGGACCCAACAGAAGTTCATTGATGGTTACAGGGGGGAGGGGAATCTAGCTGCTGGTTGCAGCCTACAGTCGGTTTCCCTTAGTAATAGCCCCTCCTCCCTGCCAGCCTGTGCTATTTTCAGAGTGGGAGGGGGGAAAAGGGAGCAGAGGGCTTGTTCTGGGGGGCACCCACCATACCCTCCACTGGGGGCTGAAAAAAACAAGAAAACCCATGCAATGAGGGTTCAGATTTGTATCCAATCAGCCATTTTTGAAGTGGTATGCACCTATGCACTTGTGTTTGGTCATGGCTATAGACCACTTCTTGTGACGAGGTCAAGCAAAAATTGTCACTTCTGTCTGCATCCTTCCAGTTCTGAATCTAAACTGTTGGATAAATGTACGTTTGATTTATATGTAGAGGTGATTTATAACCGGATGAATATGATAAATTGGAGTTAGTGTTAATATTCACTTTGGCAGGCTGTTCAATCAAATTGAAAGCAGGTAAAGAAATGATAAAAGCTTTTTCACTTCCCTTATTTTTTCCTAATGCAAAATTATAGATTCTTCAATATGCAGATGGCATTCAGTTCTCACTAGGTCTATTTAGATTAGTCTAAACCATCTGTATTTCTGTCAAGGTTACCAATCAAAATGAGTAAATTAGTGAAAATACTTTGCTTAAATGTGTACATTGAGAAAAGATAGTACCTTAAAAATACTTAAAGGGATTAAAAGACAGGAGTTCATGAGTTTTACGCTGTCATCTAGTGTTTCACTAGGAACGGCAAATATTTTCAACAGCAAGTTTGGGTTTTGGTTTATTTTACATCCTTTTGCTAGCAAGGAAACAATACCATGGAACATTGCATGATATCAAATGCATCCCATCAGTGAATTCTATAAAGCAGGTGCTTTAAGATGAACAGTATATTTTTGTAACAAAGTTCTGTAAGCCTGAAAAAATTAAATTTGGAGAAGGATTCATTATCTTAATTTATATTCATTAATTTGTAATTAAATGAAATACATGCTTGCATTTTCTTTTTTGGGTTCTCTCTTTTACGTCCATTTTGATGTAGTAGCTCAGCATGCATTATACTGTGAATTTATCATGAAAGTCCATTGGCACTGATCCTTTTTGAAAAGAATATGGTGGATGTTTTCATAATTTTAAAGCAGTGTATATTATTCTGAGTTTAATTGAAAGACCATCACATTATTTTTGAAGACAAAAAGTAAAATGGCAATTACCTAATCCCAGGTGGGCTAGCTTAGATGGACTCCTGTGACTGGTGTGCCATCATCAGCAAAGAGTTGCATCTTGGGCATTGAATTCTATGTAAAACTAACATGGGGGAAAGGCAGTACCATTGCAGATTAACTTTTCATTTTATGGGGCAATCTGACTCATCTGTGTAAAAATCCATGGGGAGAACTAGGATTTTGAAAAAGGGGTTGCAAATGGTATGGTACATCATCGCATATAATGCAGTACATATTTTTCCCCAGATGAAAAGAAACTAGAAGCTTTACTAATATGCTTGAAGCCCAGGGCTATTTTATTCAGTTTAAGATCAAGTAAGCAACATGAATATAACTTTATTGCAATGTGCACTAATTTAATATATCATATAGGAGTGCACTGATAAAGATCTTCTTGGCCAATACCGACAGCTGATCATTAACCAGCCATATCAGCTGATACTGATCCAATAACCGATTTACAGGAATGCAGCTGGGCAGCATGGAGAGCAGCTCCCTGCAGGTAAGTCTGTGGAGGGTAAGGGATGTGGGGTTGGAAAGGACATGTTGGGGGGGTAGATCATGACATCCGTAGTGAGGGAGGGAGTAGGGCATGGGCTGGGGCTAGAGGTGTTGCCCAGCCAAGGCAATAAATGGGACCCAGGTTCAGGGTGGGGAGTGGAGCAGAGCTGTGGGTGGCTCATCCAGGGAATCAGCATCCTGGCATTTAAAAATGGTGGCTGTGGTGCTTGAACTAAAGCTCCTTGAATGAGCTTTAGTTCAAGCACTGCTGCCACCATTTTTAAGCCTGGGGATGCTTTTAACTGGAGCTGAGTTGAGTGTGGGGAGGGCAGATGCAGGCTGCGTCCTGTGGGTTTGGGGCTCTCCACCCTCCTGCCTTTGCTTTGGGGGTCCCGTGTCAGCCACGCACCCCCTGCCCACCCAGCAGCAGGAGATAACATCAGAGTGGAGAGCCGCAAGCCCACAGTGAGCTGTTTGCATCTGCCATGCACACAAATCTGGGTGGGGAGGGAGTGGGCATATGCCCCCGTATGTCTCCCCCAGGGGGTGTGCACAGTGGTGGGGAGCCACCCCTCCCAACCCACTCTGTGACCCCTGGACAAGTAGCCCACATCGCCATCCCACTTCTTGCTCCCCCAACTCCAGTCCCAGCCCTACTCCCTCCCTCACTGTGAGGACCTAGATCTACACCCCCAAGTCCTTTCCCTCCCCCATGCCCATTCCCCTCCACAGACTTACCTGCAGGACAGTGATCTCCATGCTACTCAGCTGCATTCCAGGCCACGTGCATGTGTACAGCTTTGTGCTTACACATGGCGTCCGGGGGCCCCAACCAGAAGGCATATTATATTTATCGGTGAACATTATTGGCTACACCAGCCAAAAAAAGCAGATAGCCGATGTTAATTTTCCTTTTATCGGTGCTAATCCAATATACAACCAATATATTGGTGCACTACTAATATTATATATTATGTATTAAAAACCACAATAAACTATGCACAAGTAGATGTTGCTTCTTTAGTCCTGTAGTTCTTAGAATTAAATGTACATCTCTTTCAAATTTATAAAACAAATTCAAACCTTCTCAAGCATCTTGTCAGTGCATCTGATTATTCACTGAAAGTTATTTCCATACCTGAGTTAATGCTTCCATGCCTGAGTTAGTGTTTTTAGCTAGAGTTAAAAGTAGACTGCAGGGCTATGAAATAGGAGTGACATTACCAGGAGCAGCTAACAGGCATCAGAATAGCAGAAGAAAGGTTAGCTAGATTAGTGGAACATTAAGACCATTAAAAAAAGTAGGCAACATCCATGGAATGAAGAGTTTAGAAGGAATTGGGTAGATTACATTGAACCCTGAAGTCAAGTGACCCCCTCACTCGTACCTGAATAGAAATCATGCTGCCTTTTCTAGGCAGTTGGTTTTAAACTTTGGATAGAGCAGGAATCAATTGGGGAGGAAGTGCAACTATACCACTGCATCTCCACCCTGAATCCACCCCTCCTCCCCCGTAAAAGTCCTTTTGTAAAGTAACATCAAAGAGAAAAGGTCCTGTGTAGTCACTGAAGGCAACTATGTGCCACTGTCATCTGCAAAGAATATTATAGGAAAGTTACTCTTTACATCTAACCCCAGCTGTTCAGTCTGGTTATCCTGATGAATGTTGACAAAGAAAAACATAACTATGGTCTTGACTTTGCAAAGACTTGTATACACACAACTTTCAAGGGACTAAACCATGAAACTCCACTTCACATTGTAAAGTTTTTATTTTCAGTGACGGACAGGAAATCTAAAAGCAGCATGCAACTTACGCATTATTCTATGTACTAATATTCAGAGTGCTTTTTCGATTTGTGCCTCAAGTTGCAGATATTAGCTGGGAGTTCCAGTAAAATGGTAAAAACTTTGGCTATTTTTTGTATGCATGTAATTATAGTTATAGTTTTAGTTGTGATTATAACAATTTAATACTTAAAGCACAGTGTATCTAGTTATAAAATCAATGTTGCATTGCAGCAACATTCCCATTTCTGGCAATATTGGGGTTTTTTTAATATCATTTACATTTTTCTCAACATCAAAAATACACAATGAGTCCAATATAGATTATGTGGTAAAGTTACTGCCAATAAAATTCTATTAATTTCTTTTCTTACTAAACATTCATAACAGAGATTAGCAAACTTAAGTTCTTTCAAGGAGGGGAGGAACCATAGGAAATAAAATATTTTAAGGTCAGATTTAATCCTTCCTGTCCTGGAAGGTATAAATTACATCTTCTGGCAATGTCTGGCCTACCGTACCTCAGAGAGGATTTGAATAGTAGCTTTAAATTTCTATCTGTTTCTTTTCTGCCAGGTCCAAATTTTTCATACACAGTGACTCTTGAAACCATCTTTATTTACAACAAGATTTTGCAGGATCATATGGATAGACTGCTGGGTCATCAAGCCTAAGCCTTGGCTGCCATGGGCCACCATGTCATGTAATTCTTTTGTACCTCATGACTGTCTTGATTTTGGAACACCATTTTTTAGGCACTGTGATTTTTCAGCACTTGTAGAAGCTTTAACTGTGATTTCCCCATCCAGGTGGTGATGTTTTGGGGCCAAGTTATGTCTGGGCAGCCTGTCTTCCTTTTCTCTTTGATTATTCCCAGCTGAGCAATGCTTGCTAGGCTGGTTTCTTTGGTCACATGGCTAAATCATTCCAGATTCCATCTTTTTACTGCTGCTTATAAAGGCTTATGGGATCCAATTACTATAGTTACTACTTCTCTAAAAGAGTTGTTAGTCCTGTGCATTATATATGGTAGTCATAGAATTCTTTGGAGATATCAGAGTTCAAAAAGACTTAAATGTTTCATTGTACTGCTGCTGAAGATTTCAGGTTTCACAACTAGACAGGGCTGTTTAGAACACAATCATTCTAAGTTTTCTCTTGTATGCAGTTAAGATGTTCTTGTCTTTCCAAGTGCGTCAAAATTTGTAGGTACAGCTATTGCAAAAGCAACTCTACCTTTGATTTCTGTTTTAGATTTTCTGTCTTTTATAAAGGCAGCTTTGAGGTGCCTAAATGAATCCACTCATACATGTAAATTTTTTATTGTATATCAAAATTCCTTCCTGTCATTACCTTACTATTTTCTTGCTTTGAAATGTCATAGTGCCATATATTATTTGATGATGCTTCCCATTTCTTTATTCTCTCTGCTACATACTTCTAAAGTTCTAAAGAAAAGTTCTCTGAGCTTCCATCGTATACCTTATTGTGGGTCTTCCTTTTATAATTTTTTTTTTGACTAAAGCAAAATTTTTCCAGGATAATCTTGCCAAGGGGCTGGCTATCTCCCAAAAATTCTGTTTCCCATTCTCTTTAAGAAATGTATTCAAGTCCCCGCTTTCTAGATTAATGT
Source organism: Alligator mississippiensis (assembly GCF_030867095.1). NCBI lineage: Eukaryota > Metazoa > Chordata > Crocodylia > Alligatoridae > Alligator > Alligator mississippiensis. Next base: position 139,406,246 of record NC_081827.1, read on the forward strand.
TCTAACTACTAGGCTATTGTGTAAAAGATTCATTCAGTCTGAACTAGGTCTGTGATGTTAGCCAGACTCACCCAATTGAAGATTTACAGACCACTCTCAGAAAATTTATAGCATCATTATCAAAACATTGTTCTGTACTTGGGATTTAGTGGAGGAGTTAATTCAGATAATAACATTGTATCTTTGGAAAACAGATATGTATATTTCAATAAGCTGTCTTTGAGGAGTATTTTGTCTTTCCCAATAAAATTGATTTTCTTTTACAAGTTCCTTTTACTTGGCTCTGGTAATGCACAGGAATCTTCAAATGTGTAAAGGTCCCTTTAAGTGGTATAATGGTATAATGTTATAAAAGCCTTAGTCTGTCTGTCTGTCCATCTGTCTGTCTGTAACACTTTATTTGCATTCTGATTAGCTGTCTCATCAGCCAATCAGAGTGCTCCAAGAGTGTTCAGACTGCAGGTGACTCCAAGAGTGTTAGGACTGTGGTGGAGCGCCGCCATGACAGCAGGGACACAGGACGGGGGGTCCAAGGTCCACACAGCTCTATGGAAGAGGCAGCCTCTTCCCTGCTCTGTGGAGGAGGCAGTGGCACAAGGGGGTGGGAAACAGGGTTGAGCCCATGGCGGTGGCACAAGAGAGAGGGGACAGGCCCTGGTCTGCCATGGCATGGGGGAAGACCGGGCCAAGATGCTGCTGTGACAGTAGGCACAGAGGGGAAGGTACAGGAGGTGCTCCTAGGAGGCAGCAGCAATGGAGCAGACAGAGTGGGGGATGGCCTTACCCCCACCCTGCCGCCGCCCTCTGCTCCCTGGATGCGGCGGGGGCATGGAGTGCTGGGTAGTGGCACTCCATCCATGCCCCCCCCCAAAATTCATGGGGAGGGGAGGCAGGTGGACACAGGCCAGGTAGATGGGGGGGAAGCAGGCCCAGCCCCAAAACGGATAGGGGGGCGCGCTGGGCCTGGTCTGGTCCTGCAATCGTGGCGGGGGGGTGACCTTCCCTGGCCCAGCCTTCTAACAGTGGTAAGGAGTTTGGGCAGGGCGTGCCTGGCCCCAAAACAATGGCAGGGAGGGTGGGAGGGCACACTAGGCCCAGCCTGGCTCTGTCCCAAAACAGCTACAGGGAGGGTGGTGGGGGCAGGCTCAGCTCTGTTTCAAAATGGGGGAAAAGGGGAGTGGGCCTGGCCCCAAAGGTGGGGAGGATGGGGAGCCGGACACAGGCCTCTGCCCCCGCCTGCATACACATACCCCATGCCCATCATTCCTGACAGGCAATTGGCTAGTTGAGAATAATTGAGAATCAGGCCCATTATGTTGATTCTCATTGGTTAACCAGCAATTCAAGCTCTTTGGAGTACAGTGGTATTTGTGTTTATGCCTATGGAATTGTTCAGTGACTCTTTGTTCTGTCACCATTAAAGAGTTTTTATTACCCCTTTTCCATATAGGATTATTGGATTAGGGTTATTATTTCAGTATAGGTTACTGGATTAGACAATCAAGTGCCCATTGAAGCTGATAGCAGTGAGAATAATGGTCAGCCCTATAATGCTGTTATTATCCTGGAAGAGAGATCTGTAATTAAATTTCCGCTGTTATTTTATAGGCATTGTTAAAATCTTTGACTTTATTCATTGAGGGGGGAGACTCTGGGGACATTTGATGTTTAAATAATTGAATTATCCAGGAGGTTTGCCTTTTATGTTCAAGAATGCATGTACACACATTTGTATGCTTAGTGCCAGATTCAAAATAGGATTTGGATACTTAATATACAGGCACCACCCACCAGGATGGAGGGAGTCCTGAGTTCCCATATCTGCTCCCAGCACTTTATGCTTTTATCCAATGACTAGGTATCTCCATAAATCACGGAGGAAGCACCCCCTGTGGCGGGCCAGTAGGGGGTGCTCCTGTGTTGAGCCACTGCAAGAACTTGGGATGCTTCCCTTAGTCTGAAGCACAACTAGTGGTCTCCCTTAGTCAGCCAGACCAAGGGGACCCCAAGGCATAATCTAGACCCTCTCCCAATAATTCTCCAATGCTAGGTACAGAGAAGAAATGTATTGTTTACAAAGAGTAGGTATGAAATAGGGTATAGGGTAGAGAAATATCGTAGAAATCCCTTACAGCAAGCAGTGGCATGGGAGCCTTTGTTGACACATCTGTGTTACTGCCAGCTATACATTTAGTTAGATCTCAAGTAGTTTACTCACAAGTATCATCCAGAGGCAGGTGGAGATTCCCTCTGGAGGCAACCAGTTCACCGAACATGAGTTTCAAGAGAGAGAACCAGTTTCAGATCGTCCAACTTCTCTAAGAGTCCTCTTTATGGCTGATGCCCCTCTTCCTGGGCAGCTTTTAACTTGTATAGACCTTATGACCTCATTTATCTGATCCAACGAAGGCCAGCAACTGTTGGCTGCCAGCCAACCAATTTGAAATGCATCACTGGTTGCCAGGTAGACTGGCAGGGTCTCTAGTCCCTTCCCAGTCATGATGACATTGCTTTGAACAATAGGGAGTTTAGGCCTCCCTACCCAGGTGTGTGAGGCCAGTCATGTAGGCAGAGGGAGCTGGTTTGCCCCCTCCCTCAGGAATGTATCCAGCTCAGGTTATAACAGGGTTACATGAAGCTGATGGGGCAGGGGTGTCTGCCTTCTGCAGTGACCATGGTAACCAAATTGTCAGATTAGTTATAAGTCTGATAGCAGAGTTTGGGGAGACAGAGATGGCATTCTGCTGCTTCCTGCCCCCCCCCCCCCCCACACAAACACAGCAGCTCTTTTAATTTTTTTTTTTTCATTTTGCTGCTTGCCCTCTCGCACCTGATTGGCAAAGGGGACTCACTGGCCAAGCCTTTTGCTGCTGATTGCTGGGGAAGTGAAAACCGCAGTTTTAATTGTGCCACAGTTTTTGCCTCCCCGCCAGTCAGCAGCAAGCAAGGGAGCCACCAGGACCCCTCTGCCAATCAGTGGCTGGGAGGCAAAAACCATGACATATTTAAAACTGCAGATTTCCCTTCTGCAGCGATCAGTAGCAAACAGCCCAACCAACAGGGCCCCTCTGCCAATTAGGGACAGCAGGGCAGGGCAAGTGGCTAAGTAGAAAAAATTAAGAGCTGTTGGGGGGGGTACTTCCTCCACAATTTACACAGATCAGTACCAATGACTTGTTAATTCTGCATGTCAATATACTCCTGGTGAATATTGGCTAGAACCCTGAACCCTCCTCTGAGGAAACTGCCTTAACTTTGAGGTATGGTCACATTCCTCTTTTTTGCTATCTCTCTGGTGCCAGGGCAGTTGCTTTCACTTGAGCCTTGCCTATAACACATTGGTTAGAGAACTCTGATAAGAAGTGGGAAATGTGAGTTTGAACTCCTTCCGGCTAAGAAGGGCATTTTACTGGGGTCTCCCACTTCCTAGGCCAAGGGTTGGCAGCCTACAGAAGTAATTCTTCCCTCTATTTGCACTGGTGAGGTCATATCTAGAGTAATGTGTCCAGTTTTGGGCTCCCCACTACAGAAAGGATGTAGTCAAATTGAAGAGAGACCAGCAGAAAGCACGAAATGGTTAGGGGACTGGGGTGCACAACTTCTGAGGGGAGATTGAGGCAGCTGATATTATTTAGTGTGGACAAGAGAAGACTGAGAGGGGATTTAATATCAGCCTCCAACTACCTGAAGGGTGGTTCCAAAGAGGATGGAGCTAGACTGTTCTCAGCTGTGGCAGATAATAGAACAAGGAGCTATGGTCTCAAGTTGCAGCAAGGGAAATTTAGATCAGATATTAGGAAAAACTCTCTCACTAGATGGGTAGTGAAACACTGGAACAGGTTACCTAGACAGGTTCTAGAATCTCCATCCTTGGAAGTTTTTAAGACCCAGCTAGAGAAAGCCTTGGTTGGGATGATCTAGTGAGAATGGTCCTGCCTTGAGCAGGGGGTTAGACTGGATGACCTCCTAAGGTCCTTTCCAACTCTAATTTTCTATGATTCTATGCTATCCCAGCTAAGCTGTCTAAACAGTAGGGCCTTATCTAAAAAAGGGGTTACTATTCCCACCTGTGTTCTTAAATTAATAGAGAACTCATTGTTCAGGCCCGTATGGGTTACTTAAGTGCCTATGCCCAGGAAATAGTTTTGGGCTGTGAATCCAAGTCTAGCAAAGGTGCATAATGTAGGACTGATTGTAGTTGTCCATGTTCAGGAAAGAGGCAAGACTTCAGACAGAGCCCTCTCTTCATTCTTTCCTATTATCTGGCTATGCATTACAATGTGCTGACTGTTCTGAATCTCATTCTTGATGTCTAACTTACCGCATTCATGGGCCTAAGGGACTTAGCTGTCTAGCTCACAATTCTAAATTCTTCTCCTTTTGGCACTGGATTTATGACCCAGTCCTGTTACCTTGTTCCAGGCAGACCCAAATCCTCAGACTGACCATGATTTCTTCCATTCAATAATAGGCAAATTGTATTAATACACAGTGATAGCAGATAAGAGTAATGCAGGCAAAGCAAACAAAATAACTCCCCCAGTTCTACTTATCTACCAGTTCCAGGGTTCTCACAGAGAGAAGGTACGTCTGACCAGTATCCAAGCACCACCTTTTGGTTCTTTGCTGAATGTCAGCAGCCTTGAAGGTCAAGGGCCTGTGCTTACCCGCTCCAGTGGGGCAGGCGAGATGGGCTGGCGGTGCACCCTCTGCCCATGGTGGCCTCAGGATCCCCCCTGCTGCTCTGAAAGTCCTTCCTTTTGTATTCTTTTCCTCCTGATGACTCTTTATTTTGGGGCATTGTTGATTGGTTTCTTTGTGGTTGTCTTATTATCCAAGTTCTGTCATGTCAACATATCCCCTTGTTCCCATTAACCCATCACATGCATACATCTTTATTTGGTCATTTACTGGTATCTTCATTTGGGCATCTGTGGCCTTCTAATTTGGTCTGTCCCCCAAAACTAGAAATCCCAGGGGCTTTGCAGCTGGTCGCTGTAACCTAATGCCAACGCTTCATGTTCTCTTATCTTTGTTATGGAACACTGTTTGCATGTTTTTAATTTCACAGAATGTATGTGTTTGCTTGTCTGACAGGTTCGAACACAGCATCTACCTTGAAGGCTGAGAACATGAAAGTTTGCCACAAACAGACTTTTAGAAAACAGTTAACCCTTGTCATTCCCCCGGACCATTGTTCTAATGCAGTAATTCAGTGGTCCCCATGACCATCGTTTTAATGCAATATTTACGTACAAGCCAATTCCTAAAAGCAAATCTCTGTATATCATTTTCTAGCCATCAATTCCAAGAGAAGAAGAATGCTCAGCCTTACCATTTGAGACACCTTTTGAGGATACAAACATACATGCTTTCTCTTTGTGCTTAATTTTTGTTCCAATTCTGTGGTTCCTACTTTAGCTTCTGCAGTTGTGTGCATTGTAAGTTTTAAAGCTGTTCTTTCCAGTACTGTGGAGTAAGTAATTAAATTGGGCTTTGAGAATTTAACTCCTTTGGAATACAATATAAAAAATGTTTGCATATTGAAATAATATCTTGTTGCAGAAGGGTATACTATTAGTCATCTTTCCCTGATTTATTTTATAGGGTCATTCCCATCAACTCTTCTTTTTACATTAACATCCCTTCTCTTTGTCTTTTCAGAACAGAATTTGTTTATATCAGTGGTTCTCAACCTATCTGGCCCTGCAGGCTGGATAAGTGGCATGGGGTCAGTCTGCAGGCTTCAACTTGCACACAGGGTTAGCACATGGGTATGGTGTGGTGCGCCACCACAACCCTGCATGCTAAATCCAGCCATGGCATGACCCTGTATTCCAGACCAACTCTGCAAACTGGATCCAGCTGCAGTGTGTCAAACCTGGCTGTGAGGTTGTCTTTTGGCCTGCAGGGTTCCCCACGGATTTGGAAATTTGGTGGCAGGGAAGTGCTGGCAGCATTCATTGCCACTGTTCTGGGAGCAATTCACACTGCTACTACTGGCAAATTTGAGGGCTGGATGACATGGCTCCACAGACCAGATCAGCTGTCTGCATGTGGCCGAAGGCCCCAGCATTCTCACAGACTTTTAAGGGCCTGGGACTGGGGCAGGCAAAGAGCCACTTGGGGCTGATGACCCCCTGCTGCCAGGACTGACAGAACAAATTTGCTCCCAGTCAGCATCTACATGTGCGTGCACAGTAACTAATCACAAGTAAATTTGCTATTTGTATTTAACATCTCACAAAGTCTCTGACTAATTGGCTGTCCTGTAAAGGATGATTTTACCCAGGAGGAAAAATCTGTAGGGCTTCAGAATGGCTGTAGATTGAAAACAATGGTAAAAGGAAGATTGAAGCTAGCTTTGTTAAATGTAATTGAACCCTATTCACCATCCAAAAGATAGACTGTTAAATGGCTTGAGTGAGCCTATAGCTGGGATTCATCAGGCCTAGGATTTGCATCTTTCAGAAAGTTTTGTGTGTGTTCACAATAAATAAAACCACTAACCTGAAGTAGCAGTTGTGAGACATGAACACATAGCTGCTGCTGAAAAAGGACATTTGGTGTAAAAGGACTCAGCAGAGAGATTAAGCTTTCAATGAATTACTGAAACTGAACTATCATCTATTCCCTTTGGGGGTCTTCACAGTTCAGAGTTGAGGCATAACAGTGGGTAGCTATAGTCAGCCTGAATTTTTTCTCCTAATGCCACTAAATTATAGAAGACTTCAGTTTCCAGGGCTGTCAGCTTGATATCTTTTATCAAATGAAAGAGAACCTAAATATAAAATTAAAAAATCATCTTATACTGTCAACTTAATATAGCTTTTTTTCCTCGCCTTAATTATATACAATGTTCTCTGAAGATAGATTTCCTTGGAGAATATCTGAACACTAAATTAGGTATAGTACTTGTAAATTGCTATCCCTGTCCAGTAACAATTTTTAACCATCTTCAAAGAAAAGCCACTTTTTAATGAGTTCGTGCATTTCTCCATTGAGTCATGCCACAGAAAAGTAGGCAAGAAATGGTCTAAATCAGGAACGGGCAAAATATGGCCTGCAGGCTAGATCCGGCCCACCAAGCGACTTCATCCAGCCTGCAGGTGCCTACCAATTGATTGTAACCCACCTAGTCCATGCACTTCACTCCCACTCTTGTGTGCAGGAGGCCCTGGCCCAGCATGTACAGCTTCTGGGTGGAGCCACTGTTGCCACTGCCGGAGCCACTGGGGAACCTGCTCAGCTTCCAGGGCCTCCAGCAACTCCTCCTCATATCCCTGCTGTGGCACTCACTCTGGGCAGCAGGTAGGGAAGTGGCAGCAGGTGGAGGGAAGGTGTAGCTGGGTGGGAACACGGAGAGTGGGGCTGGGGAAAGTGTGGAGCCTACGGCTTGTGGCCCATGCCCAGTGGGGCAGCGAGAGCGCAAAGCCCAGGTCAGCCCAGTTCCATTGCACAGGGCTCTACCAGAAGTACCCTACACAAACGCACATAAATCAAGACAAAAATATTTTTTGAAATAAAATTAAAATATAGTACATTCAGTATATGGTTTGTTTTTTTCTGGTTCCAAGATGGCAACCCCCCACTTCTACAAAAAGGAGTACTTCTGGGGGCAAGGAGAGGGACTTCAGTGGCAAAGGTCAGGGATTAGGAGCAGGACTTCCAGTCCCAAGATGGCGACTACAGGGTGGGGCACCTGTCAAGGGACATGGCTACCCTTGCAGCCCTCAACAGCTCACTACAACTCATTAAGCAGCCCTCCAGCTGAAATAATTGCCCACCCCTGGTCTAGATGATCCAGATTAGTTAAGACATTTTTTAAAACACAGTTGTTTGTGCTGTCCAAGCAGAGTCTGTGTTGCCACATATGTATTTATCTGGCATTATTTGTGTGAGTGTTTATATTTTAAATACCACAGAAGGTTAGTATTTTAAATACAGCATTTTATTTAAATTGTTTAAGCAGAAAAGACACCAATTTTCTACATGTAAGATACCTAATATGCCACATGTTTATGCTTTTGGAGGAAGGAGAAATTAGTATTCAGGTTGCAGATAAGGAGGCAAAGGTGCATACTTATTTACCTTCAGTGGAAAAGCCAATTATTTATATTCTGCTATCTAACAAAAATCTACACCACGCTTCATGATGCAAATTCATTGTGTTTAAGCTCTGGCCTTGCATTAGGCCAGACATGGATTCCCTTGCAGACTTTGATTATGGATTTAAATATAAATTCTGCTACAAAAATTTATAGACCTGGACTCTTACAATAAATATAGTTCTCATTTGAGCATATGCCTGCTGTTTTTTACATATGGGAATGCCACTCACCGATTGCTGGAAACAAGATTGGCAGAAGCCTTAACAGTAACTTTTCAGTGATAAAGAAGTCACCCTGGAAATGTATACAATTCTTAGAAGGAGTGAATGTAGAAGTCATATAGAGCAAGCATCTAAGGGACTTAAATTTTAGGGAATTGTACCTCACATTCCTATAATGCATATTCAGTGGAGATTTTTCAGATTTTGTGTTAGACTTTGTTGATACCAATTTAAACTTAAGTTTAAGGAACATCAGTCACCAGAAATCTCAGTAAAATCCATGTTAGAATTAGCAAAAAAAAAAAACCCTCTCTGAAATAGTAGTTTTTACATCAACTCTCAAAATGGCAAACTGGCACCCTCAAAAGCAACATGAAACTTAAGTGAATTATTAAATGCAGGAAAAGGAATGACTTCCACAATGCAAGTTAAAGACAGCCACCAGCAAGATATTTTCAAAAAGAAGAGACAGCATCAGCGAGTTGAAAGGTTTTGGGGAATGATGACAATATGTATAGATGTAGTCCCTCAGCACAAGTGGCAAATAAAAGGAACTTCAATGATTCGTCTTCATTAAGTGGCAAAAGAAGTAGTGTGTTTTGGAGGTACCACATGGGTAACATCCTCAATTCCCTTCATTCATGAGTGTCATAGGATATTTCATTTTGAGAGAGCAGTTCAGATATTGGACAGGGCAGCTCTCACAATGAAGTGCATTCTGAAAACACCTCAGCAAGGGAAAGATTGACATAGAATGAAAAAATAGTAATATTCTCCTCTGTATCTTTAAGTAGCAAGATTGGAACTTCATTTGCACAGAATTAAAATCTCTATCATGAGCAGCATCCCTTCTTTGAGAACTCTTATCTCCTTTAAGATTACATAAAAAGTGAGGCACAGCATGAAACATATCAGAACAGGAAAAAATATTTCTATTTCATGAAGCGGAGACCCACTTGCTCTTAAAACTGTATGCATAAAGTGCACCAAACTTTCTCAGGCAAAATATGGTGCCTTCTGGAAAATGATCCACTCACAAAAAGATGTTCATATTAATAACTTACCAGTTATAACAACCTTAACTTGCTTTATTTTCAAGAGAAGAATATCAGAAAACAGAACAGATAGATATTCCTCATGCTAGATGGTCTCTGCCTTTCAGTTTTCCCTCTAATTCCATTAATGTCCCATTCATCCACCCCATGCTTCTCAATGTAAAGCTCTAGCCCCTTACATCTGTAATCAAAAGACAGCCTGCTGCTAAATAGCCCTCTTGTACACACATGTACAAAATTCCAAAAATTCTGAGCCTAGTGCTAGAGCTGAAGTGAAGGAACTAAGAAAGCAAGGTACTCAGAAGAACTGATAACTTTGTCTAACCACAAGTTGAAAAGACAGCTTGGACTGCATGAAAACATGCCTCGCTCTAAAGACCTGGATTCTGTTTTTATCTATAGAAAAAGTTGGAACGTATTCATGAAATGATTAGCATCCTTTTGTTCTGTGAGTTCTGACAGGGTGAACTGTCTTCAGGACATGCTACAATTATCTTGAAATTGAAATTTCCAGCAATGATTATGATTTTCTGTTCCCAGATGGAAGCCTGGCAATATTAACCAAATAGGGTTTGTTTCTTCAGAATAGCAGATCATATGTGTGTGATACAGAGCCTTAGCTGAGACCTCTAGGTATTCACAGCCTCTCCTCAAACCATTAGGCAAAGTGCAGCCAAGAAAAAGGGTTATTTGCACTCCGTGTGGTATCTACAGCAGCTACCCAAATACACCAAGAATTCATGTTTCACAGAGCATTATAAACATCACAGTCCCTTTTTTACATTCATGAGATTAGTATAAGGACTTCACTTCTTTTTTTTTTTGCATGATTAGGTTATCAAAAGTGGCTAGGATTTGATGTGGTAAAGACCACATCAAAAAAAGGATTTATGCAGGCTTTCTTCCTTTTAAATTTGCTTGCACCTTCAAAGATCTTCATAACTGCTCAGGTTTTGATAAGGCATTTTGTCTATTCAAACACAACTGGTTAATCAAGGATTTCACTCTGGTCTCAGATATGTTCATAATCTTATATCAGTCTCCAAGGATAAATCAAATATAGTTCACTAGCATCATAAAACAAGATATTGAATTCATAGACTGCTTTCAATTCTGCATTTGGGACCTACTAAACAGACTTTGATCTGTTCAGAACTCAACTGTACTGGTATCCCTTTTTACTACTTTCTGTTCTTCTCCTGAAGCTATTACACAGCACTCACTCTGGGCAGCAAATTTGTATCAGATACAGATCTACATTATGGAGCTGCTACTGATCTCTATAGCTCAGCAGATTATGGCAGTGGTGGAATAAGGCAGAAAAGAGTCTACAAAGATCCATAGCTAGGTACCAGGGACTGTCTGTTCTTTAAGATCTCCTGCCTCAAAATCAAGAACAGTCTCTCCAACCAGATCTAAAGTCATTTTTGTCTCCTGGTTAATTTTTTTCTTTCTGGGTAGATCCCTCTTCCCTACATTTGCAGGGTAAAAAAAAAAGGGTTAGAGAAAGCAGCTTATGATATATATTAAAATATGGATACATTATTATTTAATTCCAAAGGTTTCAATGTTTACATTTTTCAGCCCATTCAAGAATCAGTCTCTTAATAAAATGCATGATAATTTCAGGTTATGAAGTTTAACCATAACTGGACATCATTCCAATAGATCGTTATTAAAGAATACTTTTTTTAATGTTAGCTTATGAAATTACAACCTGGTACTTGAAAATAAAAAGCCCTTAAAACAGGGTATGTCTTTCACCTGTCACGTAGAGCAGCAGAATAGAATGTTATTTTTAAAGCATTTGTATGAACAGGTTATGGATTGAAAGCAAAGAGCAGTATGTTGAAAGCTTAGAAACTTGACAGGCTGCTTTTTACTTTGAATTTTTCCTGGAACTCTGTTATCGTGAAGTATCACAGAACTTGCCATGCAGTGCACATGAAATGGAATGAGACTGTTATTAATAAATTTCACACATAAGACACCATCATTGTGAGTCTGTGTTCTGCACAAGTAGGGCTGTATGAAGCTTCGGTAGCTGATTCAATTAGGAGGAGATTTGGTCCAGTTCAAGGACCAAATCTCCAAATCTGAATCAAATTGAGACACCAAGAAAAAGCTCCGAATTTGTTCAAAGCATCCAAATCAATTCAGAAAAGCTTTGGCCCCTTCAGAGATTCGGCCATAGATTAAACAGGCAGCTGACACAGCTGCCTTCAGCTAGTAAGTCTGCTGGGGTTGGGGTAGGAAGAGGCATGGAGGAGGAAGGGATTGGGGCTGGGGCTGGGACAAGCTGCCCAGCCGGGGAGGGGGGTGGGAGGTACAGGATGCGGGCACGGCAGTGCTGGAAGTGGAGGCTATGCCTTGCTGCTACCCAGAGCAAGCCATGCCTGCATTGCACTCCCCGCTTCTTCCCCCATACCAGGTGGCAAGCAGCAGCAGGGCAGAGCCCCCACAACTCCCCCCAGCTGGGGCAGAGGTAGGCACAGCCGGGGCAGCCACGGGAGAAACCCCATGGCTGCCCTGGCCAGCCCCATCCCCCACCTGGCCCTAGCCTCTGACAATTAAAAAAAAAAAAAAAAAAAGCCCATACTCACTGACTCTGGCAGCAGCAGTTGGAGTAATCACCAGCGGCCCCAGCTCCCAGGCAGTGCATAGCGCCCTGTTGAGCTGCGCTCTACCCGCGCCATGGGGCAGCTGCTGCATGGGTGCCAGGTGGGGGGGACGATTCCTGCTGCCCCCCACTGCCAGAGCGCATGGGGGGGGGGGGGCTCTGCCATGAGTGCCCAGAGTCCCCAATGACTGCTCCTGCAGCCAGTGAGTATGGGGCTTTTTTTTTTTTTTTTTAATTGCCAGGATGCTGGGGCCAGGCGAGCCAGCCATCAGGAGCAGGGCTGGGCTGGGTGGGGAGATCAGGGAGTGGGGGCTGGGCAGTGGAGGCTCTGCCACATGGCCCCAAAGCCTCCATAGCAACTGCTACTGCCAGTGAGTGTGGGGGTTTTTTTTTATTCCCGGGCAGGCATACAATTGGGGACTGGGGACTGCAGGGGGCTCTCCCAGGAGGCCCCACAGCCCCTGCTACAGCTGGTGAGTGCGGGGCTTTTTTTTTTCTTTTTAAAGTGCCAGGAGGCTGGGGCCAGGCGGGGTATGGGGCCAGGCAGGGCAGCCATGGGGGCTTCTCCCACAGCTTCTCCCACCCAGGGAGAGCAGGCACAGCCGAAGGAGCCATGGGAGAATCTGCAGGCGCCCAGCTGTGCCTGCCTCTCCCTGGCCGATCCAAATTGCCAAATCTCTCCGAATCGGTGCCAAATCTTCAGAACCTGATTTAGCCGAATCAATTCAGGACAGTGATCTGAATCTCCAAATCAAATCGCTGTTCTCCAAATCGAATACTTCGCCATTCACACAGTCCTATGCACCATCACTCATAAATATTCCTGTTAATTGCAACATTAAAGTTTCCTCTACATATTCTTTTTTTACAATATAGCTAATATAGTTGTCATACATTGCACCATAATTTTTCCTTTTCTTTGAAAAATACCAACGCAAATCCTCCCAAGGATTGCCACCTTGATGTGACAGAGAGACTGGTGTGCTGCTAATGGCATTGAAAGTGATGCCATCTGCACTTTTGTACTCCTGGTGGGGTCACCCATGGTAGCAAGGTTGAAAGCAATGATTCTAGACCAATATTGATCCAAAAAAGAATGTCCTCAACAGTAGAGAAATTATGAAAGAATACTTCACAATGGCTGCCACCAAAGCACCCAACCTATACAGATGCTGAGGAAACGGGTTGAAGTAATGCGCGGCTACTTCTGGTAAAGGTTGGTTTTGCAGGGGTTTTTTTCCCATAGCTGTCAGTGCCCAATGAAAATATATGATCAGAAGATCCTAGGAAAATTACCCTGCCAAGCACTACAGAGGAAGGCCAATATCCTCACAATCTATGTCCATCTGACCTAAGGGTTTAAATTAAAAAGAGCTGTATTTGGTTGTAGGGCTTCTAATTAATATAACTAGGAATTCCAAAATTATTTTTGCTTACCTGCTGATCTTCCTAATAGTATCTTGCAGTCCTGGAGAGTGGGTGGTTACAAGAGCAAAAGTGCACTTCTTGCCTCTTACTCCAGTGCCTGTCTGGTGCAGTTGTGATAGCACCAGCAGCATCAAGGGTCAGGCCTCTGACATCTAAGCCCCAGTTTCTCCCTTGTTCCATATAGGAAGCAAGGGAGGAAAGAATCATGCTCACAGACCTTCAGCTTTCAGTCATTCCCCAGTTTGGGGTTGTGTTCAGGACAGGAAAACAATCCCTTTCCCAGTCTCCAGTTGCCTCCATATTCATATAGTGAAGTGAAGAAGGAAAGCGTGGAGTTGTCCCTCCCATGTGCCTTCTGTTCCTTGTTCCTGTCAGTTCCAGATCACTAGAAGGGTCCCCAAACTTAGAAACATTAGCAGCACTGGTAATGCAGTATTTGTGGAAGAAGGTGCTCATCAGATGTTCCCAGAACAAGTAATATCAGTGGGATACTTCATGAAGTAGGAAGTGTAACTGACCACTAACAAAACAGTGAACTTTATACAGAGTGCTCCATTGTGCACAAAGCAAACAAGCTGTGGTGTTCGGGGGAATTGAGTAATATATTTTTGCCAGCATCATTCAACTTAAGTAACAGGAGGATTACTTGTAACTATAGTAGGTACAAAATTTTCAGACAGAAATGTGATTTTTCATGTTGATGGTGTCCTTGTAAGCTGTCCAGAAACTGACTCAGGCTGAACTCAATAAAAACAAAAACAAAATGTTTCCAAATGTCTTATAAAAAACCCCATCACCAAAGCAATTAATTGCTCACTAATGCACTTCAAACTAAGGTCTGCTTCCAATCTCTGTCATTAATAAAAGCCAGTGTGATTCTGTGCTGTACTTCCTATCTTCATAAATTCTCTTTATTCAGGTTTCTTTTATATAATCTGTATATTTCTTAGTTAAAACAATTTTTGCCAGCTTTTAAAAGCTAAACTTTATCAGCTTTTAAGCATAACAATGAAGATGCAAGTAATAGTTCTGCTGCCCACTTCCATAACTGTATTATCAGTGGAGCTCATTGTCTGAAAATGAGTCAGAAATCTCTCCCAAAAGCTTGTTATTAGTTGATACAAATGCATAGTAAAATGTATATTATTTTCATAATATACATGCTCATAGCAGACAAAAGCATAGTGCTAAACTTAACATATCATGTTTTTTCCCCCCGGTCATACGTCATATACTACTTGTTATACAGTTTCTGAACTTCTGGAACCATTAGCAAACCATAGAAGATGGGCCTGATTACTAGTGGGGAAGAGGCACTTAGATATAAATAAGAGCTATTAAAGATTCAGTTTTGCATCCAAATACTTGTCTCATCTTGAATTGATCATTTAAAATTTCAGAATGACAGAAATGTATTTTATTGGGTAAATTATCACAGTAACCTCTTGTCCTGATTTCATGGTTCAGGACTTACAACAACAAATGTGAGTTTTCCCTGACTTTCAGCTTCCTTTAAAAATTACTGCCTGTTTCCTAAAAAGAAAATGAATTGCAATAAAGAAGAGCTAACTTCCTTCCTGATATGCAAGGCATACACAACTTCCGTTGAGTTTAGAGAACATAACTTAGCCTATAGAGTAAAGGAACAAGATTGCTCATCAAGGTTAAGTGTATCATTAGGTTGCATGGAAGGCAATTTCTGTCTTCATTATTCTGACAGAACACACTCCTTGTCACACATCCAGTCCCATTCAAATTTAAATGACAAGTGCTGGGAACAAGGTTGTGTCCATTGTAAGCTGAATTCACTGAACTAATTTGTATTCCCCTAAGGTTTGTGCAGCTGTGCATCATAACCTTTAATGTAGAACATAACCAAATATTGTCTCTATCTGACTAATAGTTACCAAAATAAAAATGCACACTTGTGAAGTGTGAATATCCAAAGGAGTTATTTTTTGGTCTGCTTAGTAAATGGACAATTTTTTCCAGTGTTATAGCAAGTTAAAGATGCATTTAAAAAAATACTGTTTAAGAGGCAATTTGGCAATTACCATGCCTTTCTCCATAATAATAACAGATAATGTCATGAGTTTCTCTTCTCTTTAGCTTGAAGGAGAGGAATCACTCCTTTTGTCCAGCAATATGCTCACTGTGGGAAATTGATGTTCCCCATCCTATCAGCAGCTTCCCTGATGTATTGCTTTGTGTATGCGTATGGTATTGTTTATGCAGGGCACAGGTGGATTTACATATTGATATCTGGCATATGTTAGAACTATGAGGTTAATTCTATAAAAATATCTTGAAGAATTGTGACTTAATCCCCTCATTACATGTGTCAAATTAGAGCATTTAGAAATGACATGATTTGCCTACATTTCATAGGTTCCATTCTGCCATTTTTACTCGTACCAAATAGTACTTTAGCTTATGCAAGCCATCTCATTACTAATTTCAGTTGTGCTATCTGGGGCAGAAGTATGCTGCTACTAAAATTGGGAAATGGGGAAGACTCTCATACTTGGTTCTTTACAGATATTAATTTATAATCATAGCATTAGGTAAGATATGGGAAAATGAATGATAGCTTCCCAAGGATACCAAGAATATCAGTGCCAAAGCCAGGCTTAGATAACAGGATTTAATGGTTTCCAGTCCTGTGACCACTCTCTAATTAGTGGGCATGTCTACATATGTATTTGCTCCAAGGTGGGTTTACTTTAGAGTAATTTATTCTAATGTAAACCCACCTTGAGCAGGAATCTACATGTGCAGGGATGTGGGAGCAGATCTGATGCTGCACCTGGCAGCAGATCTGCTCCTGCCCCCTCTGGCCCTGCACTGGCACTCTGCAGCAGCCAAGGTAAGCTCTAGGCTCCCCCAGGATGCCAGCCCAGGGGTGGGCAGGGAACATGGGGCCAAGAGGTCTTCTGGCAGAGGTTGGGAAATTGTCTCCGCCTGGGGTCTGGTGGCAGAGTC
This sequence comes from Alligator mississippiensis, assembly GCF_030867095.1. Taxonomy (NCBI): domain Eukaryota; kingdom Metazoa; phylum Chordata; order Crocodylia; family Alligatoridae; genus Alligator; species Alligator mississippiensis. The sequence continues at coordinate 139,422,663 of NC_081827.1, forward strand.
TACCCCTGCAGCAGGCAGCTCCTGTACCCAGCTCCCCAATTGGGGGCAGGAGATTTGGAAAGAGTTTGCAGGGCTGGGGCAGTTCCCAGCTCCCTACCCCAATCTGCTGGTGGGGCAACTAGCAGCAAGCCCCCAGCTGGGCGGGGATTCCCCGCCCAGCCATGGGCTCTCTGCTAGCTGTCCCACCTAGCAGGGCAGGGAGCTGGGACCTGCCCCTCCACTGAAGCTCTTTCCAAGCCCCGTGCCTCAATTGCTCAGTCAGGGTGCAGGGCTGGGACCTGTCCTTGACCGGGACATTTCCCAGCCCTTGCTCTGCAATATCAGGAGAGGGGTTGGGAAGCTTGTTCCCAGCCCCTGCTCTACAGTCGTGGGGCAGGGACTGAGAGCCTGTTCCCCACCCAGCTCTGTGATTACAGAGCTGGGTGAGGAACAGGCTCCCAGCCTGTTCCCTGCCCCTGCTCCACAATCGCAGAGTTGCTATGAGGAACAATCTCCCCAGTCCCCACTCTGCGATCATGATCAGAGAGCAGGGGCTTGGAGCTTGCTGCTGCCAGGGCACAGGGACATTGTCCCTGCCCAGGCTCCAGTGCCCCAGCAGCACTGAGGGCAAGGAGCAATCTCCTCCTGCCTGGCTGACTGGGAGCAAGTTTGCTACCAACCAGTGGTTTCCACATGTGCTATTGTGCAGTTACTAATCTCAGGTAAATTTACTGCTGGCATTTGCAGATAGCAAATTTACTTGGGATTAGAGCCCATCAATGTGCAGTAAGCATCTGCATGTTTAGATGCAGATATTTAATATGCAGTAATTAACTCTACTGCACAGTAAAGCATCTTGTGTAGATGCATGCAGTGTGACCTTTTAAAGGATTTAACATAGGGTGAGGACAGAAGTACCCAGTACATTTTGAAGTGTTTTAAAGTGAAATGGGCTTGGAAACATTTTTAAAAATATAGTTTCAGCTAGGGGGCATACATACAGTGCTTTTGTGCCTCCCCACCTGGCTGGAACACTTCAGGAAGCAGAGGAAGTCTCTCAGTGAGATGATGGGGATGCAGGGCAACCACCTTGCCACCAGGATTCTGAGTCTTACGCCCCAATCTCCTGTACCTTTCCATTCCCCCTTTCACCAGGAAGGGTAGAGGGGATTAGGGCTGGACAGACTAACACCAGGAAACCGGGGGACAGTAAGCCTGCCAAACTGTCTATCCTTATCTTCCTCCCTCCCTCCCTCCCCATAGGGGTATGGGAGGGGGGAAATGAGTGTGGTACTGTAGGATTTCGGAGGACCTGTCCCTTTGCACATGTAACAAGAATTAAGAGGCTTCAAAATAATATCTCATTTCAAGGGGTATGTATCATTTTGGACTGCTTCAGCTGCTTTGGGAACTTTTCAAAGGGCATGGACTTGTATACAGCTCATGCTTTGAAGTGTTTCAAAGGCATTTGAAATGTTTTTACTTGTGTTCACACCCATGTTTACTAAAAGGAGGCTTCTTTGGTATCTTATGAGTTTGGGAGTTCTTTTGGGGAGGCAGGGAGGTGGCAGTGGAAGTTGTAAAAAACAAATTTTATCCATGACAGTGTGACTTGTGATTTGGGTTCTGATGGGATGTTACATTCTAGTTTGCTTTAATGTAATTATCCTAGATTTGACTTATCATTACCATAAGTTCTTGATTTTTTGGGGGTGGGCGGGTTGTTCCTTAATTATACTAGACCAGTCCAGTGCTTTTGAAATAAAATCCATCTTTGGGAGTACCATTGCTAATACATTTTCCTTGTGGAATGAAATCTATGTGATCAGTACTGTAGCAAGGGAAACATCAGCAGTATGTTGGCACTGGGTGCCCTTGCACAGGGAGTGCCAAATCAAATGGAAGTAATGTTACATAATAGCACCATGGGGCAGGGGGTACTCTGCACATGGCCTGCATGGGGTGCCAAAATGCCTGGCTATGGCCCTGCAAAAGATAACTTTTTATATCTTTCTTCTGTCCAGACTTTTTCCTATGTCTGGGAATAGGGTAGTTTTGTACAGTATTTAGTACAGAATTTTTATGTAGTGCAATACTTTCAAATTCCTGTCTATGAACTGCTGAACATCCTGCAATATTTTATGTCTTCTCTTCTCCCTTTCAGTCCCAAAGAGTATCACTAGATTAGCGCTGTGATATTGAAAGGTATAGTCGGGCAATATTCTGTGCAGTTAATCATAGTTGTTTTGTGCTGTCACCATAGCCAGAATATCTTACATCCATATGGAAAAAATCTTTAAAAGGCTGTAGTGGAGTTTAGGGCTAATCACAAATGTCTAACATTTTACAAACAAAATTGAAAATCTGAAAACCTGGTTTTGATTTTTGAGGTAATTATTCTCCATTACTACTGTCAACAAAACACTAAACCACTTTTGATTTTGCAGACTTCATTACAGACATAAAATGCAACCCATATTCAGCTTGTGCTTGGAACTCCAGACCAGATTGAGTTCTGACATTTCTCAGAGCACGCAGTATAAGACACAACTTTTAATACATACCTTTTACCAATAAATAAGGGGTGACCTAACACTAAGGAAGAGAAAAAGGAGTTGGATTCCTTTAAAGAAAGCCAAAATAAAGGAACCCAGCTAAATACTAGTAGCAAAATCATTGACCTGGGAAAGGAAGGTCAGTCCCTAGACACAAGTTACTGTATTTACTCAAATATAAGATGAACCCAGCCAATAATTAGGTTCTCTATATGGAAAATGTATAAATTTGATATACTTGTCCGGATATAGAATCTAATTATTGGAGATTTGCCTTAAATGTGTCCCCCTCCCACTGCTACAGAAGGGAAAGTAAATATGGCAGGTCAGGTGGCTCCTTTTGCCCTCTCCCCCATGACTTCTTCCCCCTGTAGCCCTTTTCCCCCTTGCTTACTGTCAGACCCTGCTTTCCCTAAGCAGATGGAAATGAGAGGCCAGTTTGAAAACCTTGACCTTGAAATAAACATACATATAAGTAACTTGCATATACGGAAATTACTACAGGTTTCCATAGATTTAGTTAATCCAGAATTGATGTAGTTTACCTTTTTTGAAACTGCAGCACGTTTTAGTACAGGAATTCTATAAACACACTTTTTAGTAACACTTATACCTACTTATCTATAGTACAAACATTTTTTTGTAAAAAATATATATCTCTCTCTCTATATAAAGGTTATATATATCTACGCTCTAACCTATTACATCCCAAAAGGATTAATCCTATCCTGTTGCAGAAAACGGCTCCCACGCACCCATACAAAGGCCCACTGGCCACCCGTACCTGTTATAATATCCGCAAATGCGCACAACACACACAAACAAAAACCTCAGTCTCTTCTGGTCCCTCTGACCAGCCCTCCCTTCGTTTCCACCCTTGCCCCATTTCTGGGGCCAGGTACTCAGCTCAGATGGTCTCTCCATCGTTGTCACTCCAACTTCCGCTGGAGGACCTGCTGCTGCTGCGGCTGTCGCTGTCCTCTGTTCCACTTGTCTGTTCCTCTTCTCCGCTGCCTTCACCCCCTTCTTCACTTGGCGGGGGTTGTATGATCCTGTGCCACATGGCCCTGTGCCAGGTGGTGTTTGCTGTGCAAAGTATGCATGATATTAGTTCAAAGCCAAAATGCTCATGACTAGCCATATAGTTCATTGGGCTGGGCCCCAGCAGAGTCCACAGTCTTTCAAGCCATGGTGACCGCACAGCTCAGCACTGCTGTGTGTGTGTATGCATATGTACTCCAGATACACATCACAAACGATTGATGTGTTAATTAAGCCCCCACTCATGACTGGAACCAGGCCTTTTTGTCGTGAGTCCTGGTATCCTCTAAAACTTTATATGCAGATGAGGCATAGGTCAACCTGGTCCAGCTCCACCTCATGAAGGGCAGGACCATGCTAGACATATGTGACAAGCTGAGAGAAGCAGCTAGACTTTACTTGGAGTAGAAACAACATGGTATCTTAGAAAAACTCAGCCTTTGGGCAATTATTCTGACTTGCAGAGAGTAACTATGATTTGTACCTTCATGGAAAATAACAGGAACTTTAATAGTTGACAGAGGCCTTAACTCAAGGCTGTAATTGTGCAAAATCTATGTAGGTGAAAGCAGGATTGAACCCCCTTGATGAAATTCCATAGGGAATGCATGTTTAGAGTGAAAATTTTGCAAAACAGTACCATCATACATGCCAAAGCATGGTTGCAGACTCCTTCCTGCTATGAATTCCTATACAATACTTGTGAATTCATGGAATGCTGGGATTATTTTCACTTAATTCAGTATATGAATAGACCTTTGTTCTTTAAAACCCACATACTCAACCCAGTGATTGAGCTTCATTTCTCAAACTCTTCCTTCTTGGGTTATTTATATGGATTGGTTTAAATTTTTTATATACATTGTACATTTTAATATAATCACCAGGCAAATATCAGTTATGCATAGTAGAAATACCAAGGCCAGAGGATCAACCTTAATGAATCAGGTTTTTTTTTTTAAGTGAAATAATATATACAAGAGGAGAATAAAATATTTCATGACTAAAAACAAATCTTTGAAATAAAGTAAAGCATTCATGCATTTCCTCTGATGTTAACCAAAAGATAACTTTTATATAAATAACTGAAGGAAACCTTACAGGAGTTATTTATATAATTGATCACTCATTCTCCAATTTTAAATTAGATTTTGCAGATTCAGTTACCTCATGTCTCAACCCATGTTCCCTGAAGAAGAGTGGGCTTTTATAGCTGTACATTATGCTAATGTTAACAAAAATCACGACGGGTTAGAATTTTTTTTTTGCACTGAGAAGTGTAGGTGTAACCCTGCTTTTATTTTATGTATGTAGGTAGGTAGGTAGGTAGGTATGTTTGTATACACACGCACATGCACACACACGGTTGGTAGCGTGTCCTACTGTAAATGTTCTAAAATGTGCAAACCCTCACTGGGTATGTAGGTGTCACGGTGCGGGGTCCTGCAGGAGGGCCGTGATCTCCTCAAGGCCCCCTTCCCGTGCCAAGTTGGCCCAAGGGTACCCTCAAATTCTCGCCTGCCACGTCTTTGATGACACCATATATTTTGGGAGGCTGCCTTTTACGCCCTCTTGGTCACTTCTTGCTGGTCACTCGGACCCTGTGGTTTCCCGGACCCCTCGTGGGTCCCGCTCTGCAATGGGTGCTTCAGGGGCACCCTAGCCTTATGGGCTATGCACGGCTCCAACCATCCCTTACCACGCCCCAAGCCTCGCAGATGGTATACAAGTTGTTCTGTCCTGGCCTTATTATAATCTGGCCCCTTGTCCTCTCTGGGTCTTACCGCTTTTGATCTGCACCCTCGGCGCTAGTGCTCTCCATGGCCCTGTCTCACTCTGTGCCCTCCTCTGGGACTTCTCCACGTGCTGCCCCCTCCTCCAGGACTTCTCCACACGCTGCCCCCTCCCCTGGGTCTTCTCAGTAGCACTGCCCTCTCTCTGGGCCTTCTCAGTAACGCTGCCCTCTCTCTGGGCCTTCTCAAAGTGCTGCCCCCTTCTCTGGGGCTCTCCACACCAACACTGGAGCTTCAAATCCATGCCTCTGTCTCTGGGGCCTCTCAACTACCCCCTTTCTGGGGCTGGGGTCAGTGCACCCCAACTGCTACACCCTCACTGGTGCTGGGGTCCCCACACTGCTGTGGGTCCCTATGAGGCCTCCTCCAACCCCTAATGGCCTCACCCAAACCACCGGTTTAAACCATAAACAAAACATAAGCCCTTCGGCTATAACTTAAACGGAAGCCGCCCGGCCATAACAACATTCCAGCCTACCGGGAAATACTCCATCCCTCAGCCGTGTTAGATGCTGCTCCTTCAGTTAGGCTTCCCCTCTCTTCCCTGAGGGACCTCCTTCCCCCTTGGCTATTGGTAGGGCACTGCTAGCCTGGCCTCAGCCCCTGGGCTTTATGTGGGAGCCAGGCCCTGCTCCTTCTGGTCAGCTGACCTCCTCTGGTTGCCCTGGCAACCCATAGCTGGACTCATCCCTCACTGCTAGGGCTCCTTCCCTAGCAGTTTTTTCCTTCTTAGGAGCAGTGCACCTAAGTGCTCTGCGACAGTAGGTCCAAAAGATTAAGTGTCTGTGCCTATTCACTGATTTGTGCCTTGAAAATGTGAATATAAGGGCCTTAGGAAGCCAAATTTTTGTGTCACTGGCCAGATGTTTATATCCCTAGGCCTCCAGCCTTGATTTTTTTTGTTTGGAAGGCGCACACAGGCTTCAGGAGACAACTGTATGTGGATTACCGAGGGATCGGTACTGACTATGACTTGGGTCAAGGTCAGCAGTAGAGTGGCCTGCAGTTTTTTGGTTTTGTTTTTTAAGGGCAGATCCCAGGGAAATTGCAGAGGTTATTCTTGTTTTTCATATAGATCTATATGAATCTATAGATTTCATAGATTTCATAGACATTAGGGTTGGAAGGGACCTTGGAATATCATCGAGTCCAGCCCCCTGCTCAAAGGGCAGGAAGTCAGCTAGGGTCATGGATCCCAGCAAAATAAGCATCCAGTTTACTCTTGAAGGTGTTCAATGTAGGTGCTTGAACCACCTCTGATGGCAGGCTGTTCCAGACCTTGGGGGCTCGGACAGTAAAGAAATTCTTCCTTATGTCCAGCCTGAATCAGTCTTACAGTAGTTTGTAACCGTTCGACCTCATCATCCCTTGGGGCGCTCTGGTGAACAATCATTCCCCCAGATACTGGTGGTCACCCCTGATAAACTTATAGGTGGCCATCAGATCACCCCTGAGCCTGCACTTTTCCAGGCTAAAGAGCCCCATGGCTCTCATCCTGTCATAATAAGGTCTGCTTTCCTGACCTCTGATCATGCGCGTGGCTCTCCTCTGGACTCTCTCAAGCTTCTCCACATCCTTTTTGAATTGTGGAGCGCAAAACTGGATGTAGTACTTGAGCTGTGGCCTCACCAAGGCCAAGTACAAGGGGAGAATGACGTCCCAGGATTTGCTTGAGAAGTACCTATGGATGCAAGCAAGCGTTTTGCTCACTTTACTAGCTGCAGCATCACGTTGCAGGCTCATGTTCATCTTGTGGTCAATGATGACCCCCAAGTCTCTTTCTTCTGTAGTGCTAGCCAGTGTAGCACTGCCGAACCTATAAGGATGCTACAGGTTTTTCCTCCCAAGGTGGAGGACCTTGCATTTTTCAGTGTTAAACACCATCAGGTTCTCATCCGCCCATTTGCTAAGCCTGCCCAGGTCAGCCTGGATCACCCTTCTGTCTTCTGGTGTGGATGCTTTGCCCCAAAGTTTGGTGTCATAGGCGAACTTGGCCAGTCCACTTTTGACTCCAATGTCCACATCATTAATGAAGATGCTGAACAATATGGGTCCAAGGACAGAGCCTTGGGGGACCCCACAAGGCACCATGATGATTGACTTCCATCAATTACTACCCTCTGGGTCCGACCACTGAGACAATTTCCCAGCCAGCGGATTGTGGTGGACCCAAAGCCACAATTGGCCAGTTTTGCCAAGAGATAATCATGGGATACCAGATTGAAGGCTTTTTTGAAGTCAAGATATATGACATCAATCTCTTCTTCCTTATCCAAGTGATAGGTCACCTGGTCGTAGAAGGAAATGAGATTGGTCAAGCAAGACCTACCCGCAACAAACCCTCACTGGTTTGTTGAGACTGATAAAACCCTCACTGATAAGGAAGAGCTGAAGTTGTCTTACTAGTGATACCAATAGCTGACATCCCATAGGGAATACCCTCAGCAATGACCCCAAGCACCCAGAGGTGATAGAGGCCCCAATGGTGCTTCTCTATGCAGCAGCAGAAGCAGGCAGCACATTTCAGCACAGTGCTGGCCCCAGCAGAAGTGTCTCCCAATAACAGTGACAGAGTGGCTGAACAATGACAATGGTATCTAATAGTGGGGGTTGGAGTTTGATAGGACTTAGTTATTTTTATTTGCTTTTAATAAACTGTCATATTCTGTTTGTAACTGCGAGTGGAGTTGTTCTTTTAGGAGCCCCCAGTAAAGTGGATTTTTCCAAGGTTTCTGGGTGTGGGCTTGAACCAAACCCCGCCCCAAATTTGAACTCAGGCCTTGCACTGCCACCAAGACCTGGAAGAAGGATTACTTAATCTTTCAGGAATGATGGCCATCAGTAAAAGTGCCCCCTCCATAATAGTTGAAGGAACAAATTTTCTGATATGGTGGCGTAGAATCTATAAAACACAAGTAGGGTTGAGAGGGACCTCAAGAAGTCATCAAATTCAACCACCTGCTCAAAGCAAGATCATGGAAGGTAGGACATCCAAAACCATTCCTAAGATGGCGTGTCTACACGTGCCAATTTAAGGCACATTTGCCATTTTTAAGGCACATTAAGGGCATGGGTCTATACATGCACATCCTTAATGCACCTTAAAAATTATGATTTTAGGCTATTTGCGCCTAAATTTTATACCTGCAAAAGCACGTATTAAATTTTAAGTGTGAATAGCTAAAGCGTCTTAATGCATATGTGGATGTGCTAAGGCTCATTAACACTGTGTATGTCAACTGACTTGGGAATAAACTTTAGTCCCAAATCAGTCTGCACACTGCATTAATGTGCCTTAGTGCATGCAAGTGTAGACATATGCCTAAATCTCCATAATGTGCATGAGTCAAATGTGCATTAAGTTTAGCATGCATAAAAGCACGTGTAAACACACCCAGAGATACGATTTTACAGGAAAATAGAAAAGGTTTGCCACTATACTACATCACTTTTAAGTGATTTTTAAAAAGATTTTTAAGTGGAATATGGAGCGTCTTGTCCTCTGAATCACTCCAAATAAATTCTGCAATAGAATATGTGAGAGAGAGAGACAAACTGAGAGTTATTTTAATTTGCTTAAATGACATTTATCCACCTTTTTGAGGAAAGGCAGTAAATTCCCTCTGGTTGTTGAAATTATCTTAGGAACTCAGTGTAATTCACTCAAAGGTTGGCCAAATAGAAGCTATCTGTACCCTCACATAGTTATGGTGTTATTTCTCCATATAAATCAGCATGAAAAGGTCAATTATATGTCTCTTAAACATTTTAGATCAAGTGTTGGCAACCTTTTAGGAACAGTGGTTGAATTACCAAGGCTTCGTCCAGAGGCAGGCCTCTACCTGCAACCCAACCACTGCAGTTGCTTTCCTTACTGCCAGTTTCCCTTCCTCTGAACTGCCGCCAATGTCCCAGTTTTGCAGGCTGGATACTCATTTGTTCGGTCAGATTTGGCCCGCAGGTTTTAGGATGCTGACCTCTGATTAGACTACAAATTCTCCCTTACTTGTTTTTAATATTACAAGATATAATATTGCAATTCTTTAATTTTATGATATTGCCAGGAGTACTGTGACATGTTTTAGTATACAATATGTCATTCTCTTCATAACAATATTCTAGATCGTAAATCCCTTTATATTTAGGAATATATCAAATTCATGAAGGAAAGTAGCTCAGTGAGAGGAAAACAAGAGATATAACTTCCAGCTAAGATTGGCTTAGAACTATGCAATGTTCTTGGAAAACAAGAAAATTATCAGAAAGTTTGTTCAAACATCATCTTCGTAGGAGATGATAGTTGTTTGTTGACCCTAAATATCACTTCTCTTCTTAATAGGGTTGGAGTGACATTATAGCTATGATGTTTCAGCTGTAATGTTCCAGGAAATGAGAAGCAAGGATTTTTGTGGATGGTATCTTTTATTGGACTAACTGCATGGTTAGGATAGACTTAGACAAGCTTTCAAATGAAGTCCATTCATTTTTGGGTCCTGAAGTATAACAGCCTTGGGGCCTAGGTTAGGCTGCAGAAGTGTGGCTAAGCTGTAGAGTGAACTTTTACATACATGACAACTAGCTTGGCCAGCAAAGTAAAGGAAGCCCTTAACATGTCTAACTAAACCAATAATGAGATGCAGTTAGAGCACAAAGCTTGAAAAGAGACAGTATAAAAGAAGACCATACATTAAATAATCCAAATATTGTAGCCTTAGCTTATAATGGATGTAACCAAATGTTTTAGATGTTGTTTTGCTATAATAAATGTATTTTGGTTAAGTTTATAGATAGTGTGACAATCATAGGTATTATAGGGCACATGAGCTTGTCTGCCTACGGGTGGCGACAGGGTAGACCTTGGCTCTGGATCACCTGGTCTGCCAGGAAGTGGATCTTACATTTTCTTGCCTGCCATGACTTTGATGACATATATATTCCCGGGAGGCACTGCCCATGGTGATCCTGCCTGGTCTTGATCCCTGTTTCTTCTGTGGGGCTCCAAAACCTCCCCTTTACCCCAGCCTAGCCTCTCCAGTTGATGTTCACAATATTCTTCCACAGCCAAGTCACAGTGCTGCCTGTTGTGGCTTTATTTTGGGCCTCTACCCCAGGGTGTCCTTGGGCCTCTTTTGGGTACACCCTTCCAGGGTCCAGTCTTGGACTGTGCTCAAGAAAATCAAAAGAAACAGGAAAAAAAACCCCACAGAAAATCCTGGCTGCTTCTCAGCCTTCTTGTCAGGCTCCTGCAATGTCCCTTTTATTCATGATCAGGTGCTCAACATCCCAATCACCATAATCCAGACAAAAAAATCCCTTAGTCCATTTTTGCTATGTGCTAGCCTACCCTGCACCCCTATGAATGTTCACAGTCTCTTTGGGGTCTCCCCCATGTGCAGGAAGGCTCTACCTCAGGGTCACTCCCGCAGCGTTCCTCAGGCATGTTCGGCAGTCTTTGCCTGCCGAGACGCTCAGCCACTCCTCTCTCCCTACGGCCTGCAGGGAACTGACCCCTCTCTGCCCCTCTCTGGGACTGGAAATACCTTTGGGCAGCCTTCCTCCTCCAATCCTGAGTGAGAGGCTGCTTCGGAAGTTGGGTGGGTATTTTCCTTTCTTTCCGGTCTCCAGCTGCAGCCCTGCTGGCCCTCCATGTTGTGAGTTTTGTCTCACTCCTTCACAGATGCCACACCAAAGCAGCCTTGTTAACAGAGGACTGTGCATTTTGGGTATGGGAAAAACAGGATGAGGGCAAGCAGCATTTCATAATGGTGAAGTAAGAAGGTAAGAATCCTTCCCTCCAGAAGGTTAATTGTCACAGAAACATTAATCCCAACTAATTGACCCCTTTCACAGCTACAAGAGCTTCAGTCTAATTCCAAGAATTTCAGTGAAACAAATTTAAATAGAACCAATTAGAGATCATTTATTAAAATATTAGAATCAACCATCTATAAATATGAGATGTAGTCTAGAGGGAAATTTGGAGGATTCAGTAATTTCAAGAAGACCTGTTGCTAAACTGTGCCAACCTCCTCCCATCTCTCAAGTCTTCCCAGCCAGTATAGGTGAATGTAGCTGAGCTGAGGGCCACAGGTGGCAGGATCGTCCCCTAGTCTTGCTGGTTTGGCCTACTTGTCCACACAATGCCACTGTTCACCTTGTGTGTTGTTGATTATCTTTGACTTCCAACCTCCCTTCTAACCACACCCATGCCTCACACATGTCGACAGTTGAACAGTTCAGTGAGCCTTTGGCCCCAGTCTCTTCCTCTATTCTATCAGGCGTTTAAGTTATTGATCAGTCTCTGCCCCACCTGGGGCTTTGAGCCCTTGTCCCTTGTCTCACTCTTCTGGGCTTTGGGCTCCGCCCTTGTGGGCTTTGGGGCCATGGCCTGATTCTCACCCCTCCCAGCAATACTGGGCTCCCTGGATGTTGTTTTCACACTGCTAGGGCTCCAGGCCCTCTGGCATGGTCAATGCCCTAAGCCTAACCGCTGGCAGAGCTCAAAGTCCCATGCTTCTCAGGCACTAATGGGACCTCCAAACCACCCCTACAGTCCACTGGTGTAGATCATAACAGAAAAGTTCAGCCCTCTGGCTATATAAGAAAATCCTGCTCACAGGCAACCCCCACAGTTCCTTATTAGTAAGCCACCTGGTGTAAGTCTTCCAGTGATCTTACAGCCTTGGTGTAGCGCAGCAGCCTCTTTCATAGCATCATAGTAGTTAGGATTCCTCAGGCAGCCTTTCAGGTATGGCCATCACAGAGGAGCTGTTTCCCTGGCAGTCAGAGACAGACTCCCGGGCTCAAGCCCTTGGCTCTTAGGGCTTTTTTACATGTGCTCTGGGGCAGGAGGGGGTTAATTAAAGTGTCTCTGAGAGTCACTCTAATCAAAGCACCTGGAGTGCTATTGAATGAGCTTTAAGTAAAGCACCCCTGCCACCATTTTGAAGCATAGGGACACTGATACATGAGACGCAAAGGCGGGTTGGAGCGTGGTAATTACCATGCTCCAACAGACTTAATTAATCAAGTCTGCTGTAATTACAGGGTGTCAGAGCAGCCTCCTGGCACATGTATAGGCACCCAATAGGGCCTAGGTCCTGCCCATCCAGGTCTTGTGATCTCCCAGCCACCACAGTTGCCTTACCTTAGGCAAATAGTTATATTTGGCTTCTTGAGCTGCTTCCAGCTGCAGGTGATAGGAGCTAAATGCCTGGCTTGGCAGTACTACTGTGCCTTGCAGTAGGCAGACTGCTGTCCTCACCCCTCTCTGCCCTAGCAGACTATTGCCGTGATACTACCTCAGGAATAAGCACCTCTCCAGCTTAAGCTATCCAGGCAGCCAGTCCTTTTGCTACTCTTTAGTGAGCAGTTCCCCCATGCCAGCTCCTTCTCCCTAGTAACAGGGAGTCATTGGCTTCCTATTACAGTGAGAACCTATGTGCTGTCAAAAGTAGCCAGATAGACTTTGTGATAAAAGGGTTTTTTATGTGTTTTGAAGTACAAGCAAATAAAAGATCAGGCTGTAGACCAGTTTCTTTCACTTTTGTTAGTACCCAACCTTCAAGATTACTTGTAATCTTGGTAACAGAAAGAATTCAAATGTAGTGATTTCTTCTTTGGGTTCTGAATGCATTCAAAAGCTTGTCTAAATCTATCCCAGCCATGCAGTTGGTTCAATGAAAGGTACAACCCACAAAAATCTTTGCCCTTCACTTATGTCTGTAGGGTTTTTGGTTGTAGCTGTGTTGGTCTAAGGACATAGGCAGGCAGGGTTCTTCGAATAGATGTGATATCTTTTATTAGACCAACTGAGTAGTTGGAACAAACTTCTTTGCAAGCTTTCGGGCACAAGTACCCTTCTTCAGGCATAGAGAAACTCTGCTGTTCACCCTTACAGTAAAGAATAAGCTGAATATAAGCCAACAGTATGCCCCTGTTGAGAAGAAGACTAATGGCCTACTGGGCAGTATTAGTAGGAGTGTTGCCAGCAGCTGAAAGGAAGTGATTCTTCTCCTCTGTTCAGCACTGGTAAGGCCACATATGGAGTACTGTCTTCAGTTTTGGGCCTCCCACTATAGAAAGGATGTAGACAAACTGGAGAGAGTCAAGCAGAAGGCAGTGAAAATAGGGGGCTGGGGCACATGATTTCAGAAGAGAGGCTGAGGGAACTGGGTTAATTTAGTTTAGAGAAGAGAAGATTGAGGGAGGATTTAATAGAAGCCTTCAACTGTCTGAAGGGTGTTTCCAAAGGGGATGGAGCTAGACTGTTCTCAGTGGCAGATGACAGAGCCAGGAGCAATGGTCTCAAGTTGCAGCAAGGGAAGTTTAAGTTCAATATTAGGGAAAACTGTCTTATGAGGAGGGTAATAAACTTCTGGAACAGGTTGTGGCAGAATGCCATCTCAGTCTCTCCCCAGATTCTGCTATCAGGCTTATTATTACCTATCTGACAATGTGGTTACTATGGTCACTGAAGAGGGCAGGCACCCCTGCCCCCATCTGCTTCAGGTAACCTTGAGTTGTAACCTGATCTGGATACATTCCTGAGGGAGGGGGAAACCTGCTCCCTTTGCCTACATGACTGGCCTCACACACCTGGGTGGGGAGGCTTAAACTCCCTATTGTTCTAAGCAATGACATCAGGACTGGGAGGGGAGCTAGAGACCCTGCCAGTCTACCCGGAACCGGTGATGCATTTCAAATTGGCTGGCTGCCAGCCAACAACTACTAGCCTTCATTGGATCAGGTAAATTAGGTCATAAGGTCTATATAAGTTAAAGACTGCCCAGGAGGGGTGGTGGCAGCCATGATGAAGACACAGGGATGAGCTAGACATCTGCAGCTCTCTCTCTCTTGAAACACATGGACACACTACAAACTGCCTGCCTCCAGAGTAAAGCTCTGTCAGCTTCTAGATGATACTTGTGAGTAAGCTACTTGAAATCTAACTAGATATATAGCCTGCAGTAACTCAGATGCATGATCAAAGGCTACCATACCACTGTTTGCTCTAAGGGTTATTCTTTGATATTGCTCTACTCTGTACCCTATTCCAAACCTACATGTAATCAATACAGTTCTGTTCTGTACCTAGCATGGGAGACTTATTGGTAGAGGGTCTAGATTATGCCTCAGGGTCCCCTTGGTCCAGCTGACTAAGGGAGACCACTATTTGTGCTTCAGACCAAGGGAAGCATCCCAAGTTCTTGCAGTGGGTCGAGTACCCTTCAGGTCTATAAAGTCTGTGTACCTCGTGGGGCACAGAACCACTAACAGACCGAGAGTCGTGAGTGGTGGCAGCATTGCCCTGAGGCTTGCTGGTGTGCTTCAGGAAGGGGGTCGGCCAGACATGAGGTGCCTCCAAGGAGGCACTCTGAGCTTGGTAGGTGGTCGAGTGCAGTGAGGTGGGTGGCTCAGCGCAGGAGCACCCCCTACTGGCCTGCCACATAGGTTACCCAGAGAGTCTGGAGATCTCTGCCCTCTCCCTGACCACTTGTTTAAGGAGAGGTGTAGCAACTATGCAGCATCTGCTTGTCCCATTAATCCAGACCCAAGCTCAAGGGAGTCTGCAAATGAGGGTGGAGGGCTCCTACACAGCAGTGTTGGCTGGACCACAATCTGGCACTTAATTATTTCACAACACTTAAACTTATATATTCCAGTGTTGCTTTTAAGGATTACTCCCAGCAATATAATGCAAGAGATTTTGTCATTCACATGAAGTATTGTGGAAGAAAAAATAGGTCCTACTATACTTTTCTTCAGGGAGTCTTTTCATGCTCCCACTTCTTACAGACACCAGCAATACAGCTGAAGCAGTGGAACATTTCCTAGCATTAACCCTTAGAAGGTGCTTACACCCTCTTTTGCTCATGGCTACACTCTCTGTGAATATTCAGAAACAGTGATGCTTTAAAATAAAGGAGAGTGAGAAAAGGGACGGATGTTTTTCGGTTACCTCTGTTCTTTCCAGTGTCATAATAGTCCTGACAGTGGTCCATTAAGGTGGTTTCTTAGTTAGGATTAGTGTTAGAAATGTTAGCTTATTTATTTTATCACAATACATCTTAGTTATTAATTCTCTCCACCCATAGTAGGCTTGAAGAGCAAAGATCACAACTTGGGCCTAATGGCTTTTACAGCCTAGATATATAAGACAAAAAAAACACTTTGTTCCATCTCTGGAGGTCAGGGGAAACTTCATGTTTAGGGTCCAGTGTGCTAGATTAATCTATGTAACCGGGTAAGGAAAGCTGTTGCCACTTGCGTAATCTGCAAAAAGCAGAGGTGACTGGAGCACCATTCTTCTTTCTATAGTCTGGACATCAGAATACTGAGGAACAGTAGGGAGGGCAGAGATAAGAAGGGATGCATGAAAAATTCTATGGATGATGCAGTGAGATGTTCCTCCATCAGTATATTCCAAAAGTGTGAGAATGCAGAATGCATACAAAAAAAACAAAAAACAAACCCAAAACCCTTCAGGTGTAAGTGGGTAACTTTTCATTTACTGATTCACATGGAATTTTTTTGAAATCACTATTTTTTGCCCCAAGATCAGTAGTGGGAATTAACATGTATTTTACAATAGGCAAAATTCATGTTATAAATCCAGTCTTCATAAGTTCCATTTATATTATTTATTCTAAAATAGTAATCATTAAGCAAAATCACATATCCAAAACAACTATGTAAACCACGTGGTTTCAGTGTACCCTTAGATATATAGTCCATGTTATCTTGTGTCACTTGGTGATCATCAGAGGTTATAGGTTATAAGAAATTAGAAATCTGTGGTTTCTTAAACATGTTTCTGATTTCAAGAATCAACTACTACTTTCTTTTGATAAGCTGTTATTTAAAGACAAATACAAGTAGGAGAGACTGAGAAAATTAGGTTAATCATTTAAAGAATCTCAAGATCTGTGGTTTCTTTTAATTTTTTTTTGTTTTACTTTATACGTTTTAACATGACTTAGAACAAAATAGGGTGTCATTACCATTCTTGTTCCCGAATGTTTGGTTTGGCATTTGATGCAAGGCCTCAATTGCAGGCTAAAGTGCCAGCAGCTGAAGCTGAAAACAAGACTGCGGTGGGCAAACTCAAGATTTAATTTCAGAAAAAGTGTTTATATTTTCCCAGGGGCCACATTAATGAGAGTCCAAGCCCCAAATGTTACCACCAACACATTTTAACAGACCAGTTTCCCAGTTTTTAAAGTGTGGTATCACCTCTAGTATTTTTCTTTTGCTTTTTGCCTCCTCTGACTTTAAAAGAAAAACAATAAACCTGTATCATTTTTGGCTGAATTCGCTGCCATATTTAGGAAAAACACTTTTCACAAAGATCAGGGCAATCTGTCTGTGCAAAAAGGATGCATTTAAAACCATTTAATTACATCTCTTACTTCCGTATCAACAATGTTTTAATCACGTGGGTTTATGTTAACAGTCTGATGCAGCATGCTCTTACAAAATAATGACCTCCAATTGATATATGCATGTGAGTTCTAAGGCTGCTGTTACTGGGGTTCTGAATCTAGACAGTGTCACATCATCCAGGCCATTCTTAGGGTGAACTTGTGACTACCAGGTCAGTGCCAAGAGCGACAGTGGTGACGGGGTCACTGGGAGTTCTTTAGCTCAGTTTCCTGCTCATTCAGCTGGGCCTGTTTTGTGGCTTTAATAGGATTAAAGAAACATTTACATTGAGGCTTTAGGAGCATTTTCACACTGCTCCCTTACCCAGCTCAAAGAGCAATATAAACCCAAAGGATTAAGCAGGGGATTTATGTAAAGTTGTAGTGTAAGATGAGTTGGTGCACCTGGCGCTTCATGTTTTCTCTTCACTGAGTAAGGCATGCTGATGCAGTATGCTGCATACGCATGTGTGATATGGAAAGGAGCTTTCTATTTTTCACCCCTTCTAGTCAATAAATTTATTGAAATTACCATTTTCAAAAATTAAACAGAAATAGAACCCCTTGTAATACCAGAGCGGAGTATTCCACTCTACAGGCCCTACTTGATGGAAAAGTACTTCAGCTTATAGAGAGTTATAATACAGTTATGTGCCATGATTCTAATACTGTACCATAAATCTTCTGGCATCACATATTTGGGTTTCATTTTTTCTTTCATGGAAATTATGCTACGTATCTTTATGCAGGAAAAGGGCAGGGAAAAATAAATTAATTTTGTGCATGTTGTTTGCATTTGTTGAAAAACACAGTGGGACTGATTTAAAACAACAATATCTTAATTTGTAAACTGTTTAATGTATTTGGGCTTGCTGACTCAAGTAACTTAATTGAAACTACATGAGTAATCTGATATATGTATATACATTTTACAGCAGCTCTAGAATAAACGATAAGTAATAAGATAGATCCTGCACTCTTTCTCAAGCTGAACTCCATTTGAAAGTGAACTCAAGAAAAGTTTTTGCTGAGCAAAGACTGTAATATCAAAACCAATAGAGAAAAATGACAATATAAACTGCAGTATTCAGCTGCAAGAGGGCAGGTTATTGTAGCATTTGAAATCTGTGCTCATGGCAATGAACACATGTTGCGTTTATAGTTTTTACATGCATCAAAAAGATTACAGTAATAGATTCACAAAGTTTGGGTTCAAAATTGCAAATACTTAATCATGTAATTAAGCCCTTTGGTGTAAACTATTTGTGTGGATAAGAAATTACATGTTGTACTCCTGCAGTGTCTCCCATTCATTGACTCAATGAAAGGAATTTTTTATCAAACCAAGAGGGAGTAGAAAACCCCTGAGGTCCAGAAAAGAAAAGAACAGGCTTAAGTTTTCTGTAATCTTCTTTCCGCTGACTTCCTTACTGCCTCTTCAACCAGAATGCACAAGAAGATTGTGCCTGGTTTGCAGGGGCATAACAACCAAGATTTGCACCCTGGCCAGCAGTGGCAGTGATAGGGATTGAACAGGTTTTGGCTATTGTGCCAGCAGCAATGACAGCTGCCATTCTTACAACCCCTTTAGGGTCATGTATAAACTTTCACTTCCAGCAGTGGAAAAGTTCTACTGCTAGAAATGATTCCAGGAGAAGGATCAGTACAGACCCTGAGCCTGCAACTGCCCCCTCTCTCCTGCTCTTTGAACCTTTCTAAGACTGGGGTGCTGCTCCCTGTGCTTAGGAGCTGAGCGTGTGGAGCAGCAGAGCAAAGCCTACTGCCTGTCTCCCACACAAGAGACTCTGGTGTGTGAGAAACTTGGGATGGGGAGGGGGCAACTGGTGCCTGCTCTTCCCCTTTCTTCTTAGTCTCCACTGCACCCTTTCCAGACCAGAGTCACCATGATCTCTGGAAGGTATTGGAGTTTTTCCCTCAACTCCACTCCTCCTAGTCCCTGGGAGGACTTCAGTGGTAGGAATGTATGTATATGTTGGTTCTCCTGGAGGAAGCTCTCCCAGGAACAACTTTTACCTGGTTGGAGATGGGCCATTTTTCTCCTGGAACTGCCATTTTTGCTCTGGGAAAAATGCTAAAATGCCATATACACTCATGATTTCTACTGGGAGAGCAGCCATTCTCCCAGTAGAACCAGAACGTCTGTATGTAGCTGAAGTGGGCACCCAAGGCTAGTTAGTGTCCCAGGTTGCCCGCCATTAGTTATGCTACTGCTGGTTTGTCATGGGGAATAAGTGACTGGAAGAGGTTTCCTCACTTCTCAAAATTATCCGTTGGTGAAGCTCTACATGGAAAGGAGAGCTGATGGGCTCTTGTGCTTTTCTTCCTTTTTGTACATAAATGCTTTCTGGACATTCAGCCGCCTTTTCTGCCCTATAATGAATTTATTGATCTGCGTTTCCAGGATGTTCTGAGTCTGACAGGTCAGCTGTTTCAGAGATCAGAAAGAATGATAGGCGTCTGTTGGGTTGTTTGGCATCCTAGAAGTCTGTTTTCAGATGTATAAGCAGGAGGTGGAAAAAAAGAAAGTTGAAAATGTAATAAGCAAAGATTATAATTTTGTCAGAACTTGTAGTTGTTTTACAGAGCCAAACATAAGTAAGAGCTGTCAAATTGGCTAACTAGTCTGTCAAAAAAAAGGGGAGACTGTGAGTCTTTGCAAACTGAGGGACTCATCAAAAATACTCCTATTCTTTTCAGAAGGAGGGTGTGAGGATTAAGGAGATGTGTTGAATGCTTGGCATTAGACTGAATGGGGCCACCCCTAAATGTTGCTATGTGGCAGAAGCCTGGTTAGTATTGCTCTGTGCTCTATTTGATTGACTGTTTTTTAGACAGAAGAGTGAGCAGGGTTAAGTGCCCTTCCCATTAAAGTGAAATATAAGTAAATTTGCAGCCTCTGGTTTTAATATCCATCTGCATATCTGCCTTTCATTCTGCACAAATATGTTTTGCAGGAATTCAAATAATTGACTCTCAGTCATTGACATTCTTTCATTTAGACTTTATTTTGGGTGCATATTTAAAAATATTAGTAATAGAACAACAGTTGTAAAATACACAATTTTATGCAGTCCACATCACTGTATAAATTATATCAAGTTTAATCAATCCAGTATGATCAACTTGAGTTGATTAAACTTGAGTAAATTATCTGCAGTTCTCTTTTCAGTTTTAAGCTAGTTCCTAAAATGTCCTCCTTCACACCATTTCAGTGGCACAGAGGAGATCTAATAGATGTCCGAGAAAGGTCACTGAGGATTTTCTTAGTAAACATAATTAATTCTGGGATGTACTGACAGGACCATCACGCAAGACATAGGAGATAAATATTTTTCTGTAGTTGATGTTGAAGAGGTCTCGGCTGGAGTATGATATTCATTGTTGGATACCATACATTAAGAAAGAAGCAGGCTACCTAGGAAGGTTGTGGCATCTCCTTCACGGTAAGTCTTTAAGAAGAGGATAGACAAACATCTGTCAGGGTGGTGTGGGTATGCTTACTTTGCCTCAATGAAGGGGGATGGACTAGATGACCTCTTAAGGTCCTTTCTACCTTACATTTCTATGATTTCTGTAATACTACTGTAAATCATTCCATTAAAAAGAGTGTGATATTATCTGTGATCAATGGAACTACATGATGTGTTTGCAGGATTGTACCCTAATAGGCATATCCTACCTCTTTCTTCACAAGCCCTTGATAACTGAAACCACTGCATTTCTATCATTTTAGGAGAGCTCAGTGTGAAATATGTGTAAAATATTCACACTTTTGTACAGCTGAGAGTACTGTTGTACAGAATTTCTTGTGGGTCAGCATGCAGAATATGGTATGGGGTAGCAATCTACCTAAATTGCACCAGAAGTGTGCTGCTCAAAGGCTCCTTTAATCTTGCTCTTTTTGTCACACACCCCACCTCCTACCCTCTGCTGGTGATTGGCTGAGGGAACCTGACAGCCCTGCCACTCACTGCTTGCTCCGGATTGACCAGGAAGCAGAATCTGCAGTTTTAAATATGTCACAATTTTTTCCTCCCATCTGATCAACAGCAAGCAGCGGGGCCACCGGGGCCCCCTGGCCATTCAGCGTCGAGGGCAGCGCACAGTGAAAGAGCAAAATTAATAGGACCGCTGCCCAGTATACTTCTGGCATGATTTAGATAAATCCCTAGATATGGAAGTACTAAGTGTGGGATCACAAGACCCACAGTTAGACACCTTCTTCTGTTATCTACCTTCACAGGGGCATGGATCAAGCTACAGCAGCCTCAGGCTTCCAACAGCTGCTTCCACTATCAGCCTGGAAAGATTTAATTTTTACCACCTCTCACACATGGCACACATACCTAATGTACACACTGCAAACATTGCCCTGTGCAATGGCTGCATACTGGGAGATAGAATTTGAGACCAAATTTAGACTAATGGATCCACTTATTTACATGAAGGTCCATTTACTTAGCAAATATGGATACAAACATGTAAACAATTTATTGTGAGGTAAAAGGTGGGCATTATCATACACAAGCTGCTCTGTCACTGTCCATTTGCATAGTCTTGCCTCGTAGTAAGTGAAAGCTAAAGCATGGCAACATAACTATCAATGAAAGAGTTACCACAACTGAGTTTCCATTAAACATGGTAACAGTCTAAACTCAGGAAGTTATTGCAGAGTAGATGACATGCAAAAAAAATTACCCTTTTTACCATAAATTCCTTGTATATCTGCATCCTGTTTTCAGATTTTTGCTCTTCTCATTAACATTTTCAGCTGTGGCAGTTGTAGTAAATCAGCTTCACTTTCACCGTTTCCACGCTTCTCAGTTTGAGAGATGCACCCAAGTCAATCAGTGGGTTGAGCACGAGCAAGTGAAGAAAAGTTTTGTAACCCTTCTTACAGGCTGGATTTTAAATGAAGCTTTCAGTTTGTGTGCTGTATTGATTTATATTCTTTTTACTCATCGGCTGCACTTAGAAAAAAAACCCAAATGACCAAGTAGATGGCAACCAAACACATTTTGAGTTATCTTTCCTCTCATTTATTTCCTGTAATATGATGCTGCTTGTCCTGCCAAAGTCCATAAGGACTGGAAGAGAGACTTTTTTGCAATCTTTCTTTTAAGCAAAATGAGACAGTGTATATCTTTTAAGAAGCAAATTTCCTTATGCACATCAGTAATAGTATAAAATCTATTATTAAACTGACCACTTCTTTTTAAAAGACCTCAATATAAGTTTTTCCTTTCTATGCCACTTCATTTCTCACTTGAACTGCCTGACCCAAATCACGCTAAGTTCAGGGATATTTTCTCCTTAAGTTGATTTTTACTATGGAAAGATACTTCATGCAGGTAAGGAGCTATCTTCTGTTTGAAGGTGCATGTCACCTGATCTTATTCCTTTGAGCTCAGGCTGAGTCTATGAGCCTGTCTCTGGAAAAAGAGCAGTTTTGACCAGTCTAGTAATACCAAGGGACATCTGCTTCTGGGGATATACTTAAGTTGCATAGTTCAGGAGCCTCTGTTGGCTGGCATCTGTAGAAATAATTTAGATTTGGTTAGAGTCCTTAGAGTTCCTTAGAGTTTAAAGCCCACAGATTATTATTTTTTACTTATGGACCTTTCCTCCTGCTTTGGAACCTTCTCCTGCGGTGTCATAAGTGATGACCTGCTGAGAGCCACGGGCACTCTATCTGTTTATGTTTTAAAACCAGGAGGTCTTTTCTTTGATGACATTCTTGCAGCTGCAGCTTTATAGAGTGCTTCCCTTGCAGCTGCAGTGAATTTTGTTTCAGTCTGGCATGAAAATCCCAATTTAGCTTTTCTAATAAAAAGTGAGTAAAGTAAAACTGGTGCAAACACAAGTGAAAGCTGAAATCTCACCGGTACTAAAGGAAGAATCCGGCATTCAAAGCTTTATCAAAAAATGAAAGCAGACTCAGAGCTATGTAATAGAATTTCATTCACTGTTGTCCAAATGTTAGGGTTCAGCCTACTTGTTTTAATCCCATGTACCATATTTTCTCACATATAACATGCACAATTTCCAAAATCAGCTGCTGGAAATTGGGTGTAGCAGTGTTATAAGTGAGGGATTCTGGTAATTTAAGCAATCTCTGTAGCATTAGCCTCTTCTGGGCAGAAAGGAAAAGTAAGGCTGCATGTGTTCCAGAGGCAACAGCATAATGGGCACACTGGCCTCCTTAGTTGCTGTTATGCAGTTATTTACTGCTACTTACCAGCATTTTCAAGGAAGGATATTTTTCTCTTCATTTTGCCTTTCAAAAACAAGGCATTTCACGTGGGAGTGTTCTTTATGCAAGAAAATACGGTACTTAGTCTGCACCAGAAGGTAACTGATGACAGCTGCACCATATGAATGAGGGTTGTTTTTTAATGACTCTACACTGTGATATGAACCAACCCAATTTCATCCTTAGAGAGGATGACACATGTAGGGAGAGAGAAAAACATATACTATCATCTCTTGGGATCCTAAGCCTGCAGGCATTATTATCTTGTCCAGCTAGATCTAACAAAACTAAGCTTGATCATGTTAAAAGTTAAGGAACAACTCATTGTCAAACAAAATAATGCTGTTGTTTTAGGAGGTAGCACTGTTCACTCATATTACATCTGAACCATTTCACTGTGTGGAATGAGGGAACACTTTGGAGCAATTGTTGTTTCGATGGATGTGGTGTATTGTGATCAGTCAGAGATTGTAGGACATGTCTTATAAAAGCATGTGTTTAGCCAATGCCCTTACTGCAAGCTCAATTATGTAAGAAAAATGTAACTCCTTCAATTTGCCCCTTCAGTTTCAGTTGCATTATAATATTAATCTTCACTTCCTCACCTAAAATGGTTGCTCTTGGCTACTGAGAAACTGTTAAACACTTGTCACATTTTGCCCCAGGGACAGATAATCCAATGACTTTCTTATCTACTTTAGAAGGTATACATGATTCTTAGTTAGTGTTTGCAAAGCACTCTGAGGTGAGTTTCTTAAATGAAAAGGAACAGAAGCTTTGTACAATGGTGATATAATTTGTATTGTGGTTACTAAATCTTGAATGATATTTCTTGTTTCTTTGGGAACAGCTGCATTGGAAACAACAATGATGTAACAATATCTCACACCTTTCCCACAGGAACTTCCTGATATTGCTAGGCTTAGTCACACAATCAGCAAGTACATGATTATAAATCTCTTTCTTTCCTGCTTGCCTTTCAGTCAGGCACAGTGACTCCTATTATGTAAATGAAATGATGTCAGTAGTGTTAGTGTAAGACGGCAATGTGAACATGACTCATCATGAGCCAGTTGATTTCTCCATTTTGGTAATGTAATTTATTTGTTTAGATATGCTAAAGGAAAACACAGTTGCTTTGCAGCATGCACAGTATCCTGGTTTAATATGAGCTCTAGAGGCACATCCC
Organism: Alligator mississippiensis; assembly: GCF_030867095.1. Classification (NCBI taxonomy): domain Eukaryota; kingdom Metazoa; phylum Chordata; order Crocodylia; family Alligatoridae; genus Alligator; species Alligator mississippiensis. Next base: position 139,446,917 of record NC_081827.1, read on the forward strand.
CACAAGTGGGAATGTATGTTTTCCCAGGGACAAATAGCAGTGGCATATATTTGTGCTGCTGCTAGTTGTCCATGCGCATACCCCTACACATGCGCTGTGGTGTGTGGCAGATTGCCCTGGATGTGGTAGGGGAGGCTGGGCCTGAGCTGGCCTTAGTCAGTATCTGAGCTGGCCTCAGCAGCCTTACCTAGGGTCCTGGGGGTCTCCTGGGGCTTCAGGTGCATGGAGCCTAGCCAGTGGGCAGAGCAGGGCTCCGGTTTCAGGCCACACATGCTGCAGTCACAGTTTCATAGTTTCTAGCGTCAAAAGGGACCTGAACAGATCATCAAGTCTGACCCCATGCCCTGGGCAAGAATGAGTGCTGGGATCGTGATACCCCAGCCAGATATCTATCCAACCTCCTCTTGAAGACCCCCAAGGTAGGGGAGAGCACCACGTCCCTTGGGATCCCATTCCAGAGCCTGGCAGCCCTAACCTAACTGCACATGCACCACCCCACTTTTTGCTGTTATGATTTTTTGTGACAGCAGGATCTCTTGGTGTCAAATAAACCCGCAGCACTGCTAATTAGCAGTGCATGCAATTTGCAGCCCCACAGACAGGTCTGTGGCACCGCAAACTGCATGTGTGTGCTCATGGAGATGCATCCTAGGTGCAGCAGTGAGAGCATTCAGGAGGTTTTACAGCTGATTTAGAAGTGGCCCTGCAAGTCCCCAAGAGCACTCACATTCCATTAATTCTCAAATGAGTTGAGGGCACTCAGCACTTTTTACAAGGGATGTCCCAATGGTTAAAGCACAAGCCTAGGATTTCAAAGACCTGCATTCAAGATCTTGCTCTAGTATAGCCTGCTGAGTGATCCAGGACAAGTCATTTAGGATATGCCTGTGTGGTGCAGCGCAGTGCTATTCAGAGATAGCTAAACTAACTGCAATTGAGCCAGCTCCAAAACTAGAAACGAGAAAGGTGTCCACAATGGCCCTCTGCCTGAACTAATGTCTCTGCACAGCACTGCCTTGTGCTGTTGCAGACGTATCCAAAGCTAGCATCAGTATTTCTCCACAGTGCTGCCTTACGCTGTTTAGACATACCCTGTATCTTTATAAGAAATCATCCACAGACTGGATCGTGTTAAGTATGGTCTAAACCAAGACTCTTATCCCATTAGCTGGATTAGCTTTTATAAATGCCATGCCCCTCAGTGGATTAACTGCTTTGTTTTTCTCTCCCCTGTGCATCTTGCTTCTCCCAGCAGTGCCTCCTCTTTTTTCCTCCCCCTTCCCTACCCTGTTTATTCTAATCACTGTTTTCTATTTATAAATTCTGCCTCCCTTTGTAGCATCTGATGAAGTAAGCTGCTACATATACATCTCTGATATAGTCTATAAGGTGCAAATCTGCCCTGCTTTCTTTCTATGCCTTGCCACATATCTATACTGCAGTGTAGTGCAGACAGTTAGCAGTCTAACAGCAGCAGCACAGAACTCGGGGCACGTTAATTTAACCTCCTTCTCACATGGATTTTGCATACCTGTGCTGAGGTCCATACTACTTCTTCTGATATCCTATACTATACTGCAGTTATGGCTATGACAATAACCATCCAATCCCTCCTGGAAAAGTATGGCTGTGTTAAGGGAGCCATGGAGAACAAAACTGTCCTGACTTAGAGACAGGCCCCCAACCTCAAATGGTGTCTCTCAAGCAATATACTAACTAACTTCCATTCTCACCAAGGCACTAGGCCTTGTAGTAGAGCCAAATGCCTGCTGTCCCCCCTTACTGATACAGACCACATCATCACTGGACCAAATAGCAAAGAATACAACTTGCAAGGTTCATTCCCCTGCAACTAACTCTATCAGTGTCATATATGCCATTACCTGCTTACAGTGTACCTCTGTTGTCTACATCAGATAGACAGGGCACTCTATACATGTAAGAATGAAAGAACAATCTGACATCAGCTGCAAAAAGACACAAAAGCCTGTAGCAGAACACTTGAACGTCCCTGAACACTCTACCACTGACCTCAGAATTGCTGTTCTTAGGCAGCAGAATTGAAAAAAACAGCATGAGCAGGAAATTGCAGAACAAGAAAGTATCCACAGGCTGGAGTATGTTAAGTATGGTTTAAACGGGGATTACAAATTTTTATCCCATTACCTAGATTTGTTTTTGTGACCCTTTGGGCACTTGTACATGTGACGAAAATTGCCCATTTTTGCAATTTAACTGTGTCACACTTTACACAGATGTGGGTTTTTTGCAATTTAAATGAGTTTGTTACATTACAAACTAAATTACATCCCCATGTAGTTTAGTTTATAATTAACTACATCTCCATGTAGTTTAGTTTATAGCATAGCTACTTATAACATTGCAGTCTTTACTCTGACAGCCCACAAGAGAGGTGCACTGGAGGCAGAAGTGGCGAGGGGCCCAATCCCTTTTATTTTCCACGGAGCCTGCCCACCCCTTCCACAGCCAGGGGATGAGCTGCTGGAGAGCTGAGTAGCCCCTAAGCTGCAAGCGGGGGCTGGTCCTTCCTTCCACAGTGGTGGCACCCCCAGGGCCACCCAAGCAGGCTCTACCTGGCCTGGGGCTGCCCCAGCTTGAAGGTGCCCAAACTTCCGTTCGGGCTTCCAGCATGCTGTCCACTGTCCCCACTGCCTTCTCTGGCTACCAGGTGCCCTCCTGCCACCTTCCTGCACTGCCATGTGTGCCCCAGGAGCAGGCCAGCCTGTTCCCGGGCAGTCCCAGGCAGCAGGAAGGTGGTGGAGACCATGCACAGGGCGCTAATCCCTGGGCAGGTTCGAGGAAGAATTGGATTGGACCAGGTGCTGCCTCCAAACTGGGACAGCACCTGGCTGGCTAGCAGCTAAGGGCCCAATCTTTTTTTGTGTGTGTGTGTGTGTGTGTGTGTGTGTGTGTGTGTGTGTGTGTGTGTGTGTGTGTGGAGTCTGCGTACAACCAGGGGGTGACCTGCCAGCAGCCCCTGAGCTGTGGGTGGCCCTGGTCCTTGCCTCTGTGGCAGCAGTGCCCCCCCCCCCCCCCGGGGTCACCCAGGTGGGTTGCTAGTGGGCCAGGTGATGCCCCAGCTTGGAGGCAGCACTCGTCAGATCCAATTCTTCCCTGAGCCCACCTGGGAAGCAGCACCTTGTGCACTTTCCCTACCACCTTCCCATTACCTGGGACCACCTGAGAATGGGTTGGCTTGTCCCTAAACTAGCACGAGAAGGCAGCAGGAGGGCGGCTCAGTGTGCTGGCAGCCAGAGAAGGTGACAGGAATGAAGCAGTGTGCTGGAAGCCCAGGCAAACTCAGGGAAGCATTGGATTAGGTACCTCTGAGCTGGGGCAGCCCTTGGCCCACTGGGAGCCCACCTGGGTGGCCCCAGGGAGTGTCACCACCGCAGAGGGAAGGACCAGCCCCCGCTTGCAGCTTAGGGGCTACTCAGCTCTCCAGCAGCTCATCCCCTGGCTGTGGAAGGGGTGGGCAGGCTCTGTGAAAAAAAAAACTAAAAACATTCAGGCCCCTTGCTGTAACAGTGATAGAAGCCCTAAATTGAAATGTTGGGTTTTTAATTGTCACAATTAAAAACCTATCATTTCAATTTAGAGGACTAACCCCCTGTCACATGTACAAGCACCTTCTGTTCCTAGTGGGTTCTTTTCTTGTATACCTCTCCCAGCACTATAAACCTTCCCTCTTTCCCTTCCCATCCCTCTCCTTCCTCCCCTCCCACCTTTTGTATTCATATCATATTCTGCTTTTTGCACTGCTGTATGCTATCCTTTCACAACATCTGATAAAGTGAACTCAAGTTCATGAAAGCATATGCCCTCTCTATATATCCTATTTGATTAGTCTATAAGGTGCATATCTACCCTGCCTTCTGCATAATCTTAGTTCCCCATTTGTAAAATGGGGATTATAGATATGTTAGGCCCCCTCTACATGTTATTGGTATTGAGCAATTAACTGGTTAATTATACCATTATCTGGAGACAAGCTACATGTTCAAAGTAGCCATAAAACTCTCCGATCATCTTAGACCTCAGAAATGTGTACTAACTTTATAGCTGGTTGCTGTCAAACTTTAATTTGTAGCAAGGTCTCTGCAGCTGGAAGCCTGTCAACTGAAGGGGTGCCTAGCTGCAGGGGTGCACCATACCCAATGTAAAATCCCTGAGCCCTAGGGATCATGACAGCCACAATCCTCAGATTCTGAGGGTTTCAGGCACCTCTGAGCCCTAGGGATTGGAGGGTGCCTGAAACCCCTGGACCCTGGGGATCATGGCTGCCACAATCCCCAGGGCCCCAGGGTGTGGGAAACTACACAAGATAATCCCTCTGCCCCAGGGGTTTCACACTCCACCCCCGGAGTGGGGAGATTGCCTTAGTAGTGATTCCCTAGCCATGGGAGTGCATGGGCAGCCCCATGGCTGGGAGCCCCTCAAATGGGGGACCTGCAGCTCCCAGCCATGAGAACTTGCTTCTTGCCAGTGCAGGGGGAGTCTGGGATTGGGCTCCCCGTGCACCGGCAATGAGGCGCAATTGAATCTAACGCATGATACCACAAATGCACTTCCTGTCATGCATGCGTGGCATTGATTGTATGAATCGTACATTAGATTCCATTGGCCTTTACCTATATGTATAGAGGAGGCCTGGAAGATTCACAGGGTTTAAAAGGCTATATTGATCATCACTATATAAGTCTCTCAGACAGAAAAATAAATAGAAGATACTCAGCATTTTAATATGGAATGCTCTGTCCATCAAAAATAATGCCTCACAGATAGAGCAGTTCTGAAATGGCAAAAATGACTTTCTTTTGTCTTTTTTTCATTTTTAAATATATCTGATAATGCCCAGACCATTAAAACTAAAATTATGCGTGCACAAAAGAATAGATGAATTAACCATGCTAGGACTAACATATGAAAAGTCATGTTTATTAGGAATGATATGATCTAGGCAGTCTTGTAAGTTAATAGCTTGTTACTGATATTTATAGAGCTTTTTTCCCTTTCTGTAAGGTGAGATGGAAGCAGGAAATATTGAGATGACAGTGGGGGTGGGTATACATATCAAAGCCAGCATGTATAGTCTTGATGAAGCCAGCCTTGTTTGAGTGCCTACTACTACTAAAACTGAACTTTTGCCAGTTCTAGTTCAGCCTCTCTTTGATGTCAGCTATATTTTTTAATTCCTCCATATGATGTACTGTCCCATAAAATCCCACCCTCTAGAAAACTATCATACAAATGTAGGTTCTACAAAGGGACTGGGGCATAGTCAGTTGTTATTCTTTAGGATTGGGGAAAGGAATGGTTAGCTAGTCCACTGCATTGTTTTCCCTTTCTTGCTTCAGCAGTATTCACATGGAAGGGAATTTGGAGTGACTGAAGTCAATAGCAAAACTCTTTTTGACTTCAGCAGGCCTGGTATTGCATAGAGAAGGCATGGATTGGGCACCCATAGGCTGACATTGCACTACTGTGCTATAGAATTACAAGTCTTATCATATCACCATTGAAATCAAGTTCACTAGACTTGATAGCCAGAGCCAGAAATACTTTTGCTTTTCTTTAAGTCTTAAAATGAAGCTGCATTATCCAGTACATGCATATGGTATGCATGTAAGTAAGAAATTAATGTATTCAACATTTTATTCAACAGTATTTTGTCATGCTACACATCTGAACATGGATTAATTCCCACAAAATGCACATTAAGAAGTAAAGATATCAGTCCTGTTCTCTTTTGCTGAGAATAAATATTTCACACAGCTTGGAAACTTTTCTCCTGTGTATTTACACCACAGTACATAATGTTCTAGGATATAGAATGAAGGCATCTATATATCAGAGGGCACAAGTGAATCCCAATGGAATCCTGAATCTCTAAGTCAATCAAAGCTTCATCATTGACTTAAATGAGACCAGAATGTCACCCAAAGGACCTGCTTCAAAATGGTTAGATGTAGTAAACTAATTAGGTCAGCATTCAAGCCTCCTCTAATCATTGATTAAGTTACAGGAGTACCCTGGATATTGTTTAACTGTTTCCTTTCTGCTCAGTATATCTTACAGCAATTTAGTGATGCCCTTTGTTCTGTTTCTGCTGCAGCAATATCTTTATATAATATTACAAATACTTTCAGTTCTAGATGCACTTTTCTGTTGCTTTACACCTTTACTTTCAGAGAAAGTCAGGCCTAATAGCCAGCAAACAACCTGTCACCTAGTTTTGCGTCTTTTTTTTCAATTTTTTTTGGAGAGTAAAGTCTTGTGCCAATACACCTCAGTTCATGAGGATGGTCTTTCCCTTGTTGCATAAGACCTGCTCTTCATAATTTACATATGTGTCTCTACACATAAAAGAGAATTATCTTGTGTATAAGCAAAGGACATAGTAAGTGTGAGTTCCTGCATACAGGAACTACATCTTTGTCACTGTTCGTAGTATCATAGAACTTAGGGTAAGAAGGGATCTAAACAGATCATCAGGTCCAACCCCCTGCCCTGGGCAGGAACGAGTGCTGGGATCATATCATCCCAGCCAGATATCTGCCCAGCCTCCTCTTCAAGACCTCCAAGGTAGGAGAGAGCACCACCTCCCTTGGGAGTCTGTTCCAGAGCCTGGCAGCCCTAACTGTAAAGTAATGTCTCCTGATATCCAGCCTGAACCTTCTCTCTAACAATTTGTGGCTGTTATTCCTAGTAACCCCTGGTGGTGCCCAGGTGAACAGAGCCTCCCACAATTCCTGCTGGTCCCCACTGGTGAGTTTGTAAACGGCCACCAGATCCCCTCTCAGCCTTCTCTTGTGGAGGCTGAATAGGTTCAGGCCCCCTGCTGCCCCTTGACCATGCGAGTGGCCATCCTCACTGGATTGTGTTTTCAAGAATTATATAAAATCTGCAATTCAACCTGATTATGGGCCCATTGTGTCAAATGATCATGGGCCCGTTGTGTCAAATATCCCATTGACTTCAATGATGTAGGATCAAGGCCTCACAGAACAATAAATCGCGTGTGTGTGTGTGTGTGTGTGTGTGTGTGTGTGTGTGTGTGTGTGTGTGTGTGTGTGTGTGTGTGTAGTAAGAGACTGAAAATTGCTTCCATGTAGTCATTTATGGTAGGGAAAATTGGCTACACTTGTAATACTGATAGAGGAAAAGACAGATGACTGAAAAAAGGTATGTTTACTTATTAGAAAACCAGTCTGTTGGTTCTAATAACAAAAACTGTCTAAAAATGTATGATCACTTATAGCTTTATTTTCTTCTTGGTGTATGTGAGTGTAGCTGATATCAATCAAAAGCTTCAATGTTTAGTTTAAAGTTCATGGCATATGTAGACTTCCTATTTAAAAAACATAATCAACCAATCTTACATGATTCATGGTTCATGATTTTCACGCAGTGGGTGTGAAGATTTATATACAATGGGTGGCAATTCTCCAGTCACCTGCAACAGGTAACTTGCTTCCTGTAGGCATCTGTGATTCTTTTGGTATTTCCCATTTTAAGTACAAGAAACATCTTTAAAATTATCACAGTGTCTCCTACATGTACGTCTGCCCCAAGCATCTCAGTTACTTTATTCATGCAAGTCAATAAATAAAATTATTCACATTCATAAATGTTCACAGAATCAGGACCTTAATTTGGAAGAAATTGCATATAAACATGTGTGGGATGCCCAAATATTTATGTTCTATTTATTATTTATATGTCTGTCTCTATAGATCATTAAATCAGTTTGCTAGAATAAATTTTGGTAACTCTTCCAATCAGCTTCCTACCAAAAAATGTTGCTCAGTCAGGGAATCCTGCTTTATCTGTATAAAGTGATAGTTGTGTTTATTGGAGCATTATAATTCTTAGCTAGATTTATATCCCACCCTATTCAAGCTCAGTTTATTCATGGAAAATGAAATGGTTGTTATGTAACTTGCTAAGGTGTTTACCTGGCTAGATATTTTTTGGTTGTCTTTTTTTTTTTAATTCACTTCTGGGCAGGTGCTATTACCATTTTAGGTCTTTTATACATACCCAATTTAGCTTCCTTAATTGAAAGCAAGTTTCCCTCTTTTATTTATGCAAAGAAGGAAGATTAGTGTTTTCTTACATTCCTGTGTCCAGCTGGGAGACAGCAGAGATTCTGAGAGGGTTGACAGGGTGTTTTCCCACCACCTTCGCAGATCAGGCAAATCTGTTTTAAAGATGTGTCCAACATATGGTATTATTTTTAATGGCTTCACTGATCAAATTCAGAGCATAAAATTCTTAAGGTTTAGAAGTTGCAGCATTATTTATTTAAGGAGAAGGAAACATTTTCATATGGTAATATAATTTGTTAAACATCACTTTTTCCTAGTGCTTCAGTCTTGAACACTGATGGCTTTCTAATCTGTAGCAGATACTGTATAAATTAAAGCCATGAAGAATCTTGTTTTTATATACTTAGAAAGTGTTATCAATAGTGGAAATTCACAGGTGGACAGACAAAAAATGTCCTGTTCTGGGATTAACTGCAAAGTAAACTCTGCTGCACACATGTGCCATATGGCTCTGTTTTCATTTTTGTTCAATATAGAAATGGGAGGAGGTAGTCCATTGTTTTCTCATCCAACTCATAGATTTGCAGGTTCCTCAAGGTAATAATTTTTCATATGCTCTATTTAATGTGCTAGGTTTTTAAAAAGCCCTTCTGTTGAATCTGTAGGGAGCAGTTCATATGTTAATGCAATGGGAAAGCTTCCTGAGCCCAAATTTTTAGCAGAGAAGATAATTATATGGTTGAAATTCTGCAAATAAAGGGCTTTTGAGGACCATGACAGACTTATTCTGTCTATAGGGCTTTTCAGACACATGACAGACTAGTGTGGGAGAGCGAGGAAAAATTGTACAATTATAAAAATTGTATCAAACCCCTCCACTATAATTGAATTTTTAGTTAAGAAATGATACCTACAGCTCAAATTATGAAAAAGACGCTTATAAATCCATAATTACAGTATAATGTTCTGCTGAACACTTTAGTTTCTTTAGCCAATATGCAGTACAGTACATGCAAAGAATGTTAAGCAGTAAGGCACAACAGACAGTGCATTTTCAGGGGATTATTGCACACTTTGTGCGTTGTGAGGGGCAGACCTCAAAGGCATAGATTTCAAGCCACCCAAGAAGAAACATAATCTCTCCAAAATGCACTAGAGTTTTAGTGCATTTGAAATAAAGGAAACTACAAAGAAAATAAGAAGAATTGCTTAAAAATTATAACTTTACCAAAACAAAAAAGAATTACCTGCTATCATAGTAATGTTGAAACATATATTTTAGAAGTTATGGTTTTTTGCCAGTATAAGTCAATTAATACAAAATCGATACAATCTAAATATGCTCCTACTTAAAACATCAGGAGCTAGTTTATGTTGCAATGAAAATATGTCATATTTATTCTACAAAGATTAAAATATCTTAATAACAACACCCCGGGTGTGAAATCCAGGACCAACTGAAGTCCCTGGCAAAACACATAGGATTTCAGGCCCTGTGTTTAAGTGGTGCCTTTCATTGCAAACTGTCTCCGAGCTCTTTGCCAACATTACAAATAGAGCTATTGATACACTTGGAATACAGATACCTCTGGGTGTACTGTGACTCCTATTTCACCCTGCAGAGTGCTACTAAAACTATTTAGCTTAGGGTGAGTAGAAGAATATTACATACAATTGAAAGCGCAGGAGAAATCACATTGCATTCTGTCTTCCTGCTGGGTTTGAATTTGAGCAATACAGTAGTGGTCACATCCTTTTTTTCTGCAAATGTTCACTTGGATCTTTAACAATATAAAGCAATCAGGTTTGCTTGCATTATGTGACCGCATTGCAACCAGCATGGTGTACTTCTGCAATATGGAGATTGCTTATTTGTGAAGAGGAAAGTGTGCCCCTTGGTAAATCTTTTGTACACATGCTTAACTTTAAGAACAATTGCTGTGCTAGGCTTTAAGTATATTTCTATGTCCCATTGATTTCAAAGCACCAGTAAGTGCTATATAAAATTATAGAAAAATAGGCCTAGAAAGAGCCTCAGGAGGCCTGTACTCCATTCCTCTTCTCAAGACTAGACCATTTCTGCCTATAACAACCCAGGCAATTATCTGTCTGGCCTGCACATAAATATTTCCAGGAACAGAGATTCCATTGACTCTCTATATCACCTGTTCTAGGGTGTACCCCCCTCCTTATTAGAAATCTTTACCTAAGAGTTCACCTAAATCTTCCTTGTCCCAATATAACACCATGGTTTTTGGTCTCGTCCTGTGTCCTGTTGTTCACCCTCCTACCTATAGCATGTCTTCCTGCATTTGTAGGCTGTTACCACTTTAAGCATGGGAACACTATGCTCCTCTAATGCACACAGATAGATTTAAGTGCACACCTAAGTATCAGGATATTAGTCACCCACCCGCTCATACAAAGCATAGAGTTAAAGATCCACATAGAGCCTGAATTTGCATGTCTTGGAGCACATCTACATGTTGTCCTACAGCAACGTAGCAACACACTATGTTGCCATATGGCACGCTGCGGCAACATAGTTATCACATGTGTCTACATGTGATCACCAGCTGTCCTGCCTTAGCGGCACACTCCCCAGGTATAGTGTACCACTACAGCAGTGCAGCAGCGAAATTTAACTGCACCGCACACACAGCACAGTAACTGCTCACAGCACTAAAGCACAGCGCCATAGCAATGTTCATTGTTACCCTTGATTCTTGAAGGTGAACTTCTAGATCCACCTAAGTCAATAGCAAAGCTTCCATTCATTGCAATGAAACCAGCATTTCACCCCTCATGCTTAGTTGTTCAACTTTAACATTGTATTATGGATCTGATTATATCACCTAAAATAAATCAGGGACATATAACAATATGTGTATGGGATCATTGCTGAGAGAGTTTCTTCCTGTTTGGAAAGAAATTGAAATTCTTAAACCATTTAGAGGTCTTAATAGAGAAAAAAAGCAAAGAAGCATGTTGCAGAAAAATGTGTGTACTTGTTGGGAACTGTATTAGAGGAAGGGGATAATTAAAGGTTTGATTTTTATATAAAGGTACAGATTTTTATATAAAGTAGTAGAAGGTATTTTCAGCTTGGAACATCAACCATGTGGAATTTTATTCAGTGGTCCAGAAAATTTAAAAGGAATGACAAGGAGATTCTTAGGTATAATTTTGATCTCAGAAGAATAAGCCTAGAGTATGGTTTGAGTCTTGTATTTAAGTGATGCAAAATGGGGAATGGATCAGCACCAACTAAAATAAAGCAGCTGGAACCAGAACAGTCACATGGTGGAAGTATTCTGCACTACCATATGTGGGCCCGGATTTGATTGCCCAGCTCAAGCTCTTGCTTCTAGGGCCAGAAATGTTGCAAAGGCATCATGCTCATCCTCTGGGCATGCCTACTCTTGCTCAAAAGCAAGTCAAGCAGGGTGGTCTAAGGGTATGAGGTAGGTGGGGCTCCCCATGGAGTTCCATCCAGTCATCCTTGGCTAGAAGAATGGTGAAATAATATCAAGACCTTGAAACTGGAGTGAAGGTTAAAGCAAAAGGGAAAAAAAACAGCAGCTGAATATATTGGACGAGTTGACTGATTTTTGGAAACTGAAGGGTTGTCAATTGTTGTAGAAACTTCAAAATGATAAAGACACTTGATGAGTTGGGGAACAATATTACTAGTGCTATTAACATGTACAGCCAATTTCTCAACAGTTGCCAAACATGAAGATACAAAGGCAGAATTTAGCTTTGAAATAATTGTCATGTGGTCACAGTGACTTAAGAAAAACTCAGTAAAGTTCAAAAAAGCAGAGAGAAAGATTTGGGGCAAACCATACTTAGTTAAAAACTGTAATGTTTAAAGAGGCATCACTGCATAGACCCAGTAGACTTTATGCCAGAAAGATTTCGGTTGTATATAGAAGATAAACATTCATCAGTACTGACCAGAATGGAGGAGTATGGAAAATTCCTCCATACTATTGTAGACCTGGATCCATCACAGTCATACTTTTTTCTGCGTCTCCAGAATTAGAATGCTAGGACTTGTTTGACTGTGTGAACACTCAACCCCAAAGATGTGTTATTCATACCGATCACATTTGCATATGAGTCACATTTGGTCTGAATTTGCCAGATGTCCATTTATGTTTATTTAAATAATGAGTTCATTCCATGAAGTGAACCTAACCTAAAAATATAGAAGGAAAGTTGTTTAGAAAAACAAAGTTCCAAAAGTTCAGTGTACTTATTTTCACATCTCAGGGTATATTGTGCTAGAACAAGTGCAGTGATGTTGAAAGGACTATTTAATAAAATTTATGTCTGACTATTTCGGTTATGCTTCATTAAACAATATATTGCATAACAAAGCTATGTGGGGGTGGGCCCGCTGGCTAATTTCTCCATTTAAGGAAGTGTTCTCCTTTTTCAATGCATTTAAAATATGCCAGCTTCAAAGCCAGCATCATTTCCTTGTGTTTATCCTTTGACGATATTATATGAGGAAGCATTGCTGCATAGTGTTTTGTCATTTATTATAGCATGAAAGAGTGTAAAAATGTACTGTTTAATGGAAAGGCAAAGCTAACACACAAACTGAGCAGACAAGAGGCAGTTGAGTTCTGAACTTTTAGGTTACAGAATTCATAGAAGTTTTTGGTAGACTTTTCCTACGAATAAAGTACAACTAGCTAACCAATTGAACCCAGCAAAGTCACATAAGAAATATAGCTTATTCACCTCAGACCTTTAAAATCAAAAGCTTTCACCTCAGAGGACAAAGATATGCCATTCTGTTCAGAATCTTCCAAATTACAGCAGGCAGGAGACATTTACATTAATACTTGGTGAGACAAATGCGAAAGTATACACATTGAGATTGCTACCCTAAATAAGAAAGTTACCACTGTTGTGTCACATATCACACATCTGGAGGGCTTCTTTCATCTACATGAAATAGAATATGAAAGATCAGGTTGAAAGAAAACAAAATGGAAAGTTTAGCCAAAGCCCTTGCTGCCTCAGTAAAGGACAAGCTGTAAGTGTTCATGATATAATGTCCCATGAAAGAGAAACTGTTGAAAATCAGTTTCATACTAAGCATATCCAACTGATACATACACTAGAGTGTGGGGAACTTGATGACTTAATGATATTTCTAGAGAAATGGGTCTCAAATATTCCCTGCTAAGATGAAACAGATGATCCAGTGTAAGTTGGGCTGTATCTCCCTCTCGTGGGGGATCCAGGGGTAGATGGTATGAGGCACAGAACACTTCTGCAAGATTCCCTGTATAGGCTACTCTGCAAATCATCCTCTCCAGTGTTTTGGGTTGGGGGAAAGCAGAAGAGAAATGAGGCAAGATCCCCAAAGTGATGTGAGCTGTTGCTATGACAGGCTTTTATTTGGTCCTCTTGTCCAGTTTGTCCCATGTAAAGGCTGCTCCTTCAGGGTTTACCTTGCTTTTGGCTAAACCCCTCATCAATGGTTAGGCCTTCTCTACGCATGTAGGTAAAAGCATGATGGGGTCTAATGTGCAAGCCACACAATTATACCTCCTGCCACGCTACACACGTATGGTAGGAGGTGTGATTGTGGGATTGTACATTCATTCCAATAGCACTTTATTGCCAGTGCAGTGACAGTGCTTCCCCAGCTGCAGGGACTGCATGAATCTGGGACCAAGAGCCCCATCAGCTGTGGGACTCTCAGCCCACACAGCTGTGAGGTACTGCTGTGGTCTCCCAGCCGTGGGGCCTTGTGGAGTGTCCTGCAGCTGGGAGATCCCGATGGCTGGGAGATTGCAGCAGCTGCAATCTCCCAGCCAATGCCTAGAGCACCCTTGCAGCTGGAGACCATATTGGTTGCAATCCTCCACTCCTGGGGGTTCATTGTGCTCCCCAGCAGCTGGGAGATTGCAGCAGCTGAGGTCTTCCAGCAGCAGGACTGCTTACACATGCAAATTAAAGCTGGATAGAAACCAGGTATAAAGTTAGTACACATTTGTGAGCAATAACTTTGTAGATGGCTGGAACTGTTTAAGGCACAGTAGTTAATCTGTATGTGTAACCAGTCTGAATTTATTGCACAATTAACCAGGTAATTGCACAAGAAATAGAATGTGTAGAAGGGGGCCTAAGTTTTACTAGCTATTATTATCAAATTTTATCAAAAACTGCCCTCTTGTAATGCATTTCAACTTGATCTGTTGAAAACCCCCTTAATAAACCATGGGCTAAATTCAGACCCAGTTGTGCATCAGGACAGCTGATAAGGGGTGGAAAAAAAAAAATTGCTTGGCAGCTGGAGAAATGTGTGAAACAAAAAACCAAGAGGAATTGTACAGAAGTTGATATAAGAAACGGGAGGAGAGCAAGGGGTGGGTGTGGCTTTCAGGAAACAGGTTATAGTTTGGGTGGGGCTAGCACAGACAGTCATGGCTGTTGAAAGACAAGGCTATTAACTTCAAAGGTTTACAACAAGAGTTTGGTGTGTATTGCAAAGAACTAGCAAAATATTGCTTCAGGACAAGCAGCACACTTACCATTGTTCACTAAGTCACAGTACCAGACACTAAGTATCACTAAACATTCTGGTTTAAAAATTTAAAAAGCTGTTGTCTATTATAGAATATTACACCCATGGAAATCTTTGGCATAGTATTATGATGATGGCTGAATGGCAAGCTGCCTACATATATACTCTGAGACATACCGCAAGATCTGAGGGGGTTTTTTGAAAGCTGTAATTAAAACCATTAGTGCTAGATGGATGGTGCATGTAACATAGTTTTATAAAATATGACCATTCCTTCATGCTAACCGCTTTAGTCCTGCCACGGCCACATGGCCTCATGTCGGTTGATACTTTGCTAGTATTATGAAGTTTGAAACCCCACTTACTCACTGGTCTACCACAGCTTGCCAGATGTGGTACAAACTTAGATTGCTCCCAAATTATATTACCTACTGTCTTTTGAGTGACAGAACTTTTGTCCCATAAGGCTTGTACTACTACTTCTCAGCCTCCCTCCATCAGTTTATTATACATAAATTTGGGGGAATTTGTGGCTGACCAATGATGGCTGTGTTGAAAGCATTGCTCTGCTGTTATATCATTTGCATGATATTTTAAAATTGAAACTTAAGTGAAGGGCCTTCTGCTACTCATTTCATTTACTAATAGTATAGCATTCACAAATTTCAAAGGCATTTCAGTAACCTGTGTTCCCATGTCATGCATTTAAATCTTGACAAATCCTGTCAGTCTACATTTGTCTGTTTAATTGCACAGGATCATTCCCCTGGTGAAATGCAATATTTAGTTCCTACTGCCTGGCAGAAATAGACTCCATCAAAATTCAGAAAAGAGGCAGCAAGTGAATAAAAACCTGTCACATCAAGTTTGCTGTACAACTAGTAAATGTCTTTTCTCCTGGAACTGAAAGACAAGGGTTTAATTTTTTTCAGTGTACATTTTAGGGTGATGTTCGGTTTGTTGTAGAAGTATCTTTTATAGCTGAAGCAGTAAAAGACTGTGATTGTTAGCACAAGCCTTTCACATAGGGGGGCAGCAACCTTCAAGAACAGCAAGTGGCCATTTGTAACCAAACTGGAGCCACAAGCCATGGATGCCTTATACAGTGCCCCAGCCACAACCTTTGCTTCCCATTGCCACCAGTTGCTGATGATTTCCATCACCAGTGTTGATGGGTTGCCCCAGGTTGCAGTAGTAGGGCAAGAGAGAAGCCCTTGGCACAGCAGAAAAGGCTGAGGTGGCTGCCTGCTGGATGCTGCACAGAAATACACAGCATGGGGCAGAGAAAATGCCCACACCGCCATGTGCCATTGATCCCTACTGCCACAAACTGGATCTAATCTCTGGCCTACATGAGGCCAGTAAGCCATGGATTGCTAATCTATCATTTATATTGGTAGTCAAGAGGTTAGTAAAGTTGCTGTACTCTTTAGCTTGCCTGACATCAGTTTCCTTACGATACCTATGATTTTTCCAAGCCTGTCCTTTTTCCTGTTAAAATAAATAGTCTTTGTATATTTTCTAAGAAGCTGAATTATCTCCCAGATTACAATGAGCCTAATTGTTTGAATCTTTCTGTTGTCATTGTCCCTGAAAGAGGGAAAAAATCAATAGGAAGTTGCATAGCTATTGCAGAGTCGGATGGTTTTAATCATTCCTGCCTGGTCAACAGTGCTGTGGATTACTTGTAGCATCCCTCATAACTCTGACATAGCTATGGATGTTTGTTGGCTTGTTTGTTTTTTATTCAGATGCCAGTAACAATTTTGGTGAATCCAAGAAACTAAATGGCTAAACTTTTGTTTTAAAGGAATAAGAATACCTAAATGATAATATATCTTTGTATTACTGCCTGCCCACTTCAATCCTTTTTGCTCCCTTCCTCAGTGAACTTCACTACTGTTGCACACCCATTGAATGCCAAATTAGTTCTCTGCCATATATCATCTTCCATTATGCCATAAGCATTTTCTTTAAAAGCCTTTTTTTCCCGACTCTCAAGGTAAAATCCTAGTATATTCAAAGCCAACAGTAAAAATTTCCTTTGATATCACTGGTAGCCAGCATTTCACTCTTACTGATTCCCCGATTTAAATGTTCAGGTGTATATTAAGGGAATTAAAATATTATACAAAGGGCCTTTGTATAATGAAGGACCTTTCCATTAGTATGTTTTCAGATCACCAGAAGAGTTTTGAACTCAACCAGGGGAAATACAAATCTGGAAGGAGAACGACTCATCCTGAAAAGAAACATAGTTTAGGATATCAGAACATGTGCGGTAATTTGGCACTAGTGGATTTTTTTTTAACACTCCTATTGGCATTTTCTTCTGTTTTTTTCTGCTTCTACTGTAAGATGCATCATTTGGTCCATCTAATGGAATGGTCCAGCTCTTGATGGAGCAGGACTCTTCTATGTGGGAAATATCAATCAGTAATTTTTGAAGACACATTATTAATTGTGTACAGTTCTCAGCAGGATACTTGGGGAAGGGGAATTAACTTCGGTCTGGTCTGTTGAAAAGCATTACCAGTATTACTAGTGAGGAGGCTGGCCACTTAAAAGAGCACAGGCCAAGATGCCAAAGGCTAGCATATTTCTTTCACTTAGGGCACATCTACACATCACCCTACGGCGACATAGTGATGCACTGTGTCGCCATACAGTGCGCTACAACAACGTAGTGATCACGTGGGTCTACACACGATTGGCAGCTGTGTCATTGTGGTGGCACACTTCCCTGGTATAGTGCACTGCTATGGCAATGTAGCAGTGAAATATAACTATGCACAGTGCCCACGGCACTGTAACCACCCATACTGCGCCATGCTTTAGTATTTCCATGTTTGAGACATGCCCTTAGAGTACTATGTATGATTGTGTAAGTTTTGCCAGTGTTTTGCATTTAATAGTCTGGCCCTCTTAATATTTTCTAACAAAACATCTCCAGGTGTTGCAAGATTATGCTTAGCCTTTTCTGTGCATTTTAATTTTAGGAAAAATATCCATAGGAAATAGTGTAATAATATTTCAATGTGTATAAGAATTCTAAGTGCTCAAAATGCATTTTAAAGTGTTTCATTATGAAAGGATTGTATTGTTATTTGTGTTGTAATTTAATATGTATTCCAAGTATCTTTTACCATTGATTTTTTTTTCTTTCTTTTCTCTTTTTAATTTAACAGCTCGATCAAGTTATTCGCCAGCGTAGCCTGTCCAGTTTGGAACTGTTCCTGTCATGTGCACAGAAACAATTAAGCACTTTATTAAAGGAAGAACCAGTCACAGCAGAGCAAAAGAAAGAAACTGATGCTTTAAGCAAAACTGATGCTGTTTGATTTGTGATTGCTACTTCTAGATCTCTTTTTTATTGTAAAATATTCAGGGTTGTTTGAAGATTGAACTGGAAAAATGTTTAGTCAAAAATTTCTTTGGGAGACTTAATTTGATTTTTTTCTTATTAATATCATTAGTTTGCAATACTGGAAAAAAGAAAATCAGTGGAGAAGTTTTAAACTATGCACATGTTGTCATCCTTGTAGTCTCCAGGGCCTATTACTGATATTTTAGGCAATATAGTGAGGATAATAAAATTGCATCATTAGAGATATTTACAAGATGTCAGCATGTCTGTGTAATTTATTAATATTTCACCACACACATGCATGTACATACACATGCACCACAGAGGTTCAGAATATAGGCCCTGATTCAACAAACCTCTTAATTAACTATGCATGTAAATCCATCCTGTCCTCTTAGTACATTCTCAAGTGCCCTGCTAAACTAGGCCTTAGGAAATGTGTTTGGATGCATAAAAGAGCTCTAGCTAGCAATACCAAATTGTAACAGTGCTGCTGAACATTTTGTAACTGTTTACAGACATCATAGTTTCTAGAAATGAAAATGTTTAAATACCAACACTACACCTTTTTACACTGCTGCAAAAAATCTTGAAGTTATCTGTATTGCAGGTACTAACTTGTGATATATATTGTTTCTGTTCCTCAAAGCTACTTTGATTCCAGAAACAATTTTTGTTTTTCTTAAACAAAGTAAGACTTCTGTAACCAACCCTAATCATAACTGGATTCATTAAAACATACAGGGGTCAATGCTGCACTGCTTCCTCCAGCGTGACTCCATCTGCCCTTGGTGAAACTCCCACCTATGTAAGGAGGCCAAAATGGTGTGACCATAAGTGTCTGTGATTCAAAACCCATGGATGTGAGTGGTAACACTCCCAATAATACTATAATGTCCTTTTGATCTGGTATTAAGTTTTGATCTTGCAACTGACAGCATGAAAGTGAAGTTATGCCTGCATGCTATTGATTGTAGAATTGGGGCCTTAGTTTAGAAGATTTTAGATTCAAATCAAGAAAATGAGTGTTTTGCTCATAGTCATGAATGTAACTAAATTGTGAATGATCGCTCCTGTAATAAGTTTGTGCCTCCACAGGAAATTGTGGGCATTTGTTTTGTGCAAGTTTATTGTATACAGACATACTTCACTTTTGACATGCCATTAGTAGTCTGTTTCATTTTACGTTAAAGACTTTGCTTTTTATACATACTAGACTTTCAAATAAAGGAAACTCCAAATGTGGTAAAGGAAGTTATTTTCAGATGTGTTAGGCAGTTTTTTATTTATCTTTTTCTCTGTGCTTCATTTGGTATTTGAAATCAAAATAATTTATCTCCTTCATGACACAAAAGGTCACTTCAGAAATAAATACAGCTGATCACTGGTTGATTCCACCTACCAGTTAATGAATCCAGTGTCATTACTATTTCTTTGAGACCACTTGACTTCCTTTCATATTGCTGAGAAAGAAGTGCTGTTGACAGCACCAATAGGTCAAAATTAAGCTGGTTCCCTGAAGAAAATCGTCAGAAGAAAGTGGCACAGATGATCCTGGCTGTCTGGACTCTAGCTATCTCCTAAATGAGTTACTCAAGTTTGTATTGAACAGGTCTCTTCCAAGTCCCTAGAAGGAATCAACAGAAATTAGAGCACTATTTACCCCATCAACCTGCCCCACAGATTCCAGCTTTGTTTTGTTTCTGGTTATATTGCCGTAGTATTTTATGTACTTGTCACCCTTCACTTGCCCCAGCACATGCCCAGAAGAGGCAGTCCATTAGTTGCACCCAGTTTTCCCAATATCTGTAGAGATTGGGCTCTTTAGTAGCGCGTTTTTGTCACTTCTATCTAATAGCTGATTGAATCAGCTATTAGATAAAAGCACCAAAAAGCCACACTGAAGCACCCAATCTCCACAGACGCTGCAGAGCTGGGTCAAGGCAATGCACTGCTGCTTCTGGTAAAGTGCTTTTTTCCCCATGTCTGTCAGCAACCTTAGTGCCATGTCTCACAGACAGTCCACTTCACCTTACCTGTGATCTAAATAGGGTCTCTTGTCAGGTGCTCTTTATCATATTTTTTTAGCCTATAGAGCCATAAGGGGTGTATTAGTAGTCAGTTGGATAGTCAATGCCAGGTGGAGCCCCCTTACTTTCTAGATTTTGGAAAGTGCTTTCATTTTAACTTTAAAAAGCACAACACAACAGAAGGATTATGTATATATTGGTAATAACATCATGTGACTACACCGACTTGTGATGTGTACACTTTAAATTTAATCTGACTGTCCCCCAACCTAAATTTTGCAGCAGACACAGATCTTACTGAGGAATCCGAAAGAACTGAGACATTACTGATTCATCCAAGAAGGGCATTCCTCTGTAAATGAATGGAGGCGAGCACAGAAATGTTTTCTTGAGTTACAGTGGGAGTTGCAAAAATTCATTGGCAACTATTATATACTCTTCCCATTAGTGGTAAGCATCCTCTGCTATTTAATCTACATGCTTAAATATTGTGATTATATCAAGCAGCTGCAGGTATTTTTTTTAACCTTTGACAGATTTAGTCCCTTTTATCTCTCTCCCCAGTCTCCAAGCAAAACTGCTGAATTAGTGTCTGCTACTGAAAGTGGTGACAAATTCAAATCAGAATTAGACCGCAGTCATATGAAATCAGATTGAGGAATTGGATTGCAATCAAAGCCTCAAGTCTCAGTGGGCAGGGGAAGAAACTGTGTCATCTCATAGAAAAGAGCCACCCCATATGCCTGCAGCATGTAATAACATTATTACCCATATGTGCTGTAGAGCTGATTTTTATTTTTCATTACTTTTGCTTCACTGCAGAGTGGTTCTTAATAGCATTTCATTTTTTTATTTTATTTTTTTGCCAACCCTCATCCAACTCCAGGCATGTGACATCACATTTTTTTTGTTGTGGCAGCCTCAAGAATGACAAATTCTGGGTAACTATAAGAATTAAAGCTTTCTGGGTGGGACTGTGTCTGCTGCTTTGAGATCCTGCTGTCATCTTGAAAGAATTTTCACTTTTATAGTAAGGACAAAAATGCTAATATTTTTAATATTATAGATAATTGTATAAACAATCTTGGCAGGTTCAGTACTTTATTCATGCTTGGGGAAAATCAGATGTTAAGAAAACCCTCAAGAATGACATGGGAAATAACTAAAACCTTTATCCCAGTGTGATTCCAGCATAAAACATTTGTTTGTTTCTATTTTTATTATTAATAACAACCCTTAATACTTGCTATATACAGTCATTGTTAAGAACATTGTTCAGAAAAATCCTGTTAAGAAAAAACACAATTAAGGATGCTGAGTGTTGAAAACTGTCTAAAAGACCATAGCCAAAAACAAATGATAAATGGCACCATATCTGGTGGGATACTATATGAGATCAGTGTTAGGCCTGTTCTTAATACTTTCATTCATGATCTAGAGAGGGAAAGAACAGCATGTTGTCCTGAATCTGATATGGGTGACTTAGCTATTTATTATTGCTTAGCTATCATGTTGAGCTTCCCATTTATATGACATCATTTATGCATATACTGTTTTCCCCCTGCCTCTCAGGGCAAAATTTTAGGCCAGGTCCTAGGCCTCATGTATACAAGACTCTACCAAGAGCCACAGGCAGGAGAGCAATAATACACAATAATAATACACATTAATATACAATAATAATGGGTATTCTGTATGCTATCTTCAACTATTGTAGTAAGAATAGGGAGTTGCTTGAGTATGTATGCAGTTTCTCAGGCAGGTTTGCAGCCCTCACTGAACTCTATGCCATCCTGGTCATGCTGCTAGCAGCACCCAAGCAAGCTAGGTTAAAGCTATCTTAGATATAACAAGATGATCTGCAGTCCCTGCAGTAACAATCCTCTTCACAATACCCTACAATTCTTTACCAAGAAAAGGGACTGCATAGCAATATGAATATACCTTCAAAACTTATAACAGCTGAATTTTTTTTAATTTTGCCTTGGATTCAATGTGTTTTAATTCCACTACTACAGGAATATTAGTCTGAAAGACCTTTTTTATGTGTGAATAATTTCAGCCTCAAGTATTCAGTGCACTTTCAGGAAAAGGCTAAATGAATGCTTCCTTTCCTTTGGGTCAGTTTGGGAAAATTGCTCTAATGCTTCAAGAAGCAGGGGCCTGTACAATAAGTGAACTGAAGCACAGACTAGTAGAAGATCACAGGAGAAAGAAAAGTACTACTTCTGAATTGAGATTTTAGCCACTTACAGACATGGCATAATTCCGTGGAAGTCAATGGAGTTGCGCCCACATACACCAAGTCTGTATTTCCCTTTGAGGGTGTATGCTTCATTAGCTAAAGGAAGGGGCTGAGGTGTATAGACTTTTTATTGTAGACATTACCTAACCATTTCACTTGCCATGATGATGCAACATCTAAAAATGTCCTGACCAGCTCACTAGCATGAGGCGCAAAAGGTCAGTCTTGCTTTATACTATTTGCCACATATGCACATGGTGTGTTTTTATGATTATGACATTTTTGTGGGAAGCACAAAACATTGCTTTAATTAGCCCTACAGTCATATCCTGGGAGCACTAACATTGAGTTAGAGGTGCGAGTGACAGTGTGGTATTTGGCAATCCAAAATAAAGATGATTCATTTTCCTTTTGATCTTGTCTGTTACAGGGTAGGTATTTGAAACTCATTGCATCATTTTTCAGAACTGATCATTTCCTGTGATGGATATGGTATTAGTATTTTATTCATGTTTTACATAATGCCTGTGAAATTATAACTATTTTAATATGCGTCAGAGATTCATATTTGTTTGCGTGATCTGTAATTCTTCACATTTCTAACTTCCTCATAAAAACAGAATTTTTTAGATTCTTTCCATTGTCCATCATGAGTAACCTGATACACAAAGAAAGGATTAACGAATAAACACTTGTGCTCTTCTGCTTTTTTCCAACATTAATTTTAAACAGTTTGACAGTTAGCCCTAGTATAAAGTACAAGAGGCTTTTACAAGGTACAATTCTGAGCAAACAATTATCAATGAGCTTTTATAAATTGTTAGCATGTTTCTTCTGATGTTTCAGTATTACAGCAACTGTTGGTTGCTTTCAGATCTCAGTTTAGTGAGTCTCTCTACCTCTTCCTTAAGTTATTAAAATATTACACTTTTCCCTCATGCATATAAAGGGCCATGTTGCACCACTTTTGTATTTAAGAAGAAAATTGCTTTCACTGAAAATTATGTTTGATCCCTCTAAAATATAATGGAAGCAGAATTTCTTAGAAAATTATTTTTTATGACGGGGAGAGAGTTCTTTTTTGTAGTTTTAACTTTGAGAGAGGTTTCCAGATTCCCAGACCACTACTTTATTAAGCCATCTACCAAGTAACTTCTGAGAAGTGATCAGTCATGTGTTCGGTCAGTTGGTCCATCTAGCTTATAATATTGCCTGCCCCTGTGATACAAAAGTGACTATTTTTGTGGACATTGTTTCAGGAACATCAGCCTTTTGGTATTTTACTACTTGATTGTGCTCACCTATTTTAAATTTATTATTATAGCTTTGGTTCTTGCAAAGCCTATTAGCTCCAAAAAAGCCAGCAATAGTTTTGCTGTTGACTTGAACAAAGTCAGGATTTCACCCTGCCATAAATTTGTACCTGCAACTAAATATGGACAGTGTTTTGTGGGTCCCAATATACTTTTTTTTAAAAAGGAGGCTATGATGAGGTCCTTTTCAAAATTCCTTTATTGTGAAGTGTGTGAAGCAAGAGCTCTCATTTTATAAAGCCTTCCAAAATGGAGGTTTCTACCTAGCTAATGGGTCCAGAGGCTACCAGAATACACGTTTCATTAATAATAATGATGATGAGTTTACACACATATTGAAATGAGCTTCTGTTACTCTGTACACATCAGTGATAGCAGCTCTATGCCATTCTTGTCTTTGGCTTGATGAGAGTAGAAAATGAGTTTGTAAAATATAAGGTATGGTAGCTAGTGACCCATCACATCCTGATTAACAGTTTTACCTGTCGAGGAGTATTGTGATATTCCTTAAGTGCGTAATGTGTTACATTTACACAAAATACGACCAAATCTGTAAACTGTGTCATTGGATGGACTCAGCTGTATGTACAAATAGCTCGTCTTGGATCAAAATTTGCTTTCAGTCTAAGAGCTCCATTAAGTTTGCTGTTTCTAGGAAGTGCAGGTAAGAATAGAATTGCTATTGTATGTTCAGTAGCTTTTGGGGTTGAGTTCTGCCTTCATGTGTCAGCTTCATTGAATTCAGTGAGCAAATCTCATAGCAAGACTATACTCTGCTGACATTAGGAATGCTGATGCAGGCATGCAAATTTAAGGGATGGCACTGTGTACAACTTATAAATTTCAGTTTGATTTTATGGTCCATCTCTATGCTTTATGACAGGAGTAACCAATCTGTGGCACATCTGTCACAAGTGACAATGGCAGCCCTTCTGTCCAGCACAGAACATATCAGGAAGAGGGCAGGAAGCAAAAAGCAGAGCAGCAGATCAAGCAGGGGAAGGGGACTGGCATGGCACTCAGGACATGCTTGGCAACAAGGTTGGCTCCTGCTGCTTTATGATCTCTTTAAATGTGATTGCTTAGCATTTCTTATGCTAAGGATGCAAGAGCGGTGCAGTCATTAGAAACTATCAGAACCTGAGGGAAAAAAGAGTAATTGCATTCTAAATAAAGCTAGTGTTCCCCAGCCCCTGTGAGTGTGTTGGTAGGGGGCTGGCATTTGAAGGGTTGGAATATCCACAGAGTCAGGGCGAACAAAACAGAAAGTTAGTGCTCAGATTTTAAAAGAGAAAGGGACTTGCAAATACAGCTGAAGCTGGACAGAACAGTGGGACAGGCATGCTTTCATAATAGAGGGGTTCTTTTTTCCAGAAGAAGAAGGAAGCTTGTTGCAAAGGAGAGAGAAAAATTCTGTATTTCAGAGGAAGAACCATGTGCAGGGAATGAGGAATTCTGATGTCCCTGATGGGTTTTGAAGTAAGCCCAAAGAACATTCAGGAATGGTGAGGAAAGTGTGGTAGGACAATGTACTTAGATGTTTTTATTGTTTTGTTTAGCTCTCTTGACTTCTTATGCCCTCTAAAGTAAAGAATGGTTTCTTTCAGAATTGTTAAAGGATCTTTATAACATGAGCTTCAGCTATCATGTATCCCTTAAGGAATAAACTGTAAGTTGGAATGCCTCCAGGCACAGGCGACTGCCCGCTCTGAGATTGGCCCCCGACTCGGCCTTGCTTAGGATGGGGCATTTTTTTTGCCACATGGGCCAGTGGTGTGTTGAGGGGGTGGCACTAAGCCATGGCACAGAAGTATAGGAGTGGATATGGGGCTTTTGGCCTGCCCCCACGTTCGCCCACAAATTGAGCTCCCCCAGAATGAGGAGGCATCAGTCACCCCTGCCTCCAGGGTTGGAAACTTGGCAAATGGTGTGTTTAAGCTACTGGAGAATCTGGGGAATCAGCACTGGTTTTAGAATCTAGTTTTAGAATTTGGACCGTGCAGTCTTAGGTCTTAGAAGTGAGTGTTACGTAGGAGGGTCTGAGCACCAAGAACAGGCAGAAACTAATAGACAAAGGTGGTGCCTGTACTTTGCTCAGGAAGCTAACTCAAAAGTGCACACGCCCAACAGATTGACACCTAAATACAGCAAGCTGAAGCTCAGCCAGGACTGGGACATGAGCTAGTCTGGAGACGTATTGCATGAGCATGTTAGTGCTTGCTAACAGTCTAACAGTCCTGCTACATGGGGATGATGAACATTACTCTCACGGGCATGCTCTTTTTTATACTTATAGCTGAATTAGAAAGTCTTGATCTGCAAGAAAAAGCAATGAGTAGTTAAGGCTACCAAGTAAAATGGAAAGTAATCCAAATACTGTGTCAGAGATAGCATATTTACCTGAATCCAAGGCGGCCATGAGTTTAACACAGTGCCCTGCCCCCCCCAATAACTAGATTCTATACATGGAAAATTTATAAATTTATGATAATTTTCCACGTATAAAATCTAATTATTGGAACCCCGTGCACTGTGGTGGAGCATGGGGTCCCTACACCTGATAGAATCTCTCTTGATTTGCAAATGACATCTGAGTTAGAGGAAACAACTCAGCAATATCACATGTCATCAGATTCATCAGCACCCAAAACAGTGGCTTCTTTATTGGTCTGTAAAAGCTATCAGGAACCAAATGGTAATTCCACTGATGTAATAAAGTTAGAATTTAGTAACTCGGTCTTTAAATGTGTATTGATCTTCATATTCTAGTCCTCTGTGTACCACCTGTGCCTGACTCAGCCCTCCTCACTGCAGCCCTAACATCTTCCACTATGAGGGACAGTGACAACAATGTAATAGCGTAGATATGTAGCAAACCAGTTTTCAACCTGCTTAACAGTAAATATTTGTAGTATTTTAACAGTAAATATATCTGTAGTATTTTATATATGTGAAACATTTTTATTGAATATATTATATATGAATAGTAAATATATTTATTTATATGCATATAAATATTTTATGGGGAAACACTTTGTTTAAATATTATTGTTCTTGATACTTAACCATTATTAAGGCAAGTTGGACTCTTGTTTATGGTCTTTCTTTTTGCTTCTCTGTTGTCAGTGTCAAAAATAACTTCATTACAGCAGCCTCCAGTACTGGGTTCAGAAATATCAATTAAGAATATTGAAATAGGTGTTACATATTGTTCATACTGAGAACTGATTCTCACTTCATGGACTTTGAGCAAAATGGGTGCAAAGGGGAGTGCAGTGGGGAATCTAAACACATTTCTTTATAACCATATGGTCTCTCTGTATATCACATTTCTAAAGTGTTGCTTTTCTCTGAAAAGTGACCAAGTCTAAACATGTCTGCCTCACCTAGCAGCTCTGTTCCCTGCTGTTGTCTAGGGCAAAAAAGTTTTAATTTGGTTTTACCCTTGCTAGCCCTTCAGAGCTTGCAGACCATGGGCATAGTGAGCTAGGTTCTATCCTGGGTGACGTGTTTGTGGCACTTTCTCCCTATTTATTCTTATGTGGATTCTCCTGTCCTATCCTCAGGGAAAAAACATCTCCCAAACTGTAGAGAACCCCGGGTTCCACTTGGATCAAGAATGGATGAGTGGGAATCTCACAGAGTCCCCAAAGGGAGCATTTGCTCAGAGTCTCCCTTGTCTTGTGTGATCTATATACCTCCTAAATACAACCCAAGCATGGCTTCTAGAGCAGGGGAAAGTCCTGGCTTCTTCCAACTCTGAAATCCCAGCCTTTCAGTTTCCCACCTTGCCTGGCTCTCTGTGGCCCTGCCTCAGGAGTTATCTTCCAGTTCATCTCCAAAGAGAGGGATTATACCTGTTGAAAGGAGAACAGAGTACACCGCAAGTGTCAAGCAGCAAAGCAAACAGCTTCTTGTCATCAGAGTCATCTAGTTGAGGGCAAAGGCCATAAGGCAAAAAGACCTTGCCTCTACTTCAAAGGGTTAAGTGGCACTTAAGATCCTCTGTCTACAATCTAGTCCACACAGCCATGCACAGCCCAAAGTAAGCCTCGAGTAGGCCCACATAAATCAGGTGTTGCTTCTCTTCAGATTCTAGCTCACAGGCGTCCAGCTTCTTTTCTTGACTGCTCCACCCAGAGTCATGCTTATCTTCCTCAGCTTCCCTGGAAGTCTCCTAGGTCTTGCCTTCAATTTCACCTTGCTGAAGTGTCACTGGAGATCCATCTTCTCTTTTATGCCACCACAACACACATGTAGATTGTGACTGGGACTGGAGTTTATTGCATTGGGGTAATTACACGTATAGATACCTCCCCATTGTAATAATTAAAGGTACTATTAATATAGTCCCACATGGAGGAGGAGATTGCTAATCAAATAAGTCTTTCAATATTCTTTTTTCATGGGCCATTGTTGCTTCTCACTCTGTGCCTTTGAGCAAGAGATCAGTGCCCTTAACACATTAAATTAGTTGATGAGCCTAAATTGAGCAAAAGAATGACTTTCATCATACTCCTCAATTTAGGGATTTGCTTGGTTTCAAAGACAAGGTTAATTACCTCTGGAGAATATTAAGCAATTATCCATTAATAACTGTGAAAGGGGAAACTCCAGAAACAACGAGATCAGGATTCTCTGAAGGGGGAGGCAGAAGAGACTCCCTCACTTTCATTTAGGGACGTTTTCAGGGCCAGGTTGCATAAGCAAGAACAAAAAAACAAACCTTTACCTCCTTTACGTGGTCACGGGCAAATGCAGCCCCTGTGGCGTGGGACCCCTTCTGAGTTAGTTCTTACATCAAGGAGAAAGATATCTCCCCTCAGGAAGTTGAGTAGTGGGTAGACCAGGAAGGCATTGTACTTCCCTATGTTTCCCAGTATGTTGAAGTTTGCCTTACACCTACCATGAGGTATGCCCAGCATACCTGTTCTAACCCTTAATTAAGTAGAATCTATATTTGAGAACTTCTTGGCTAGGGACAGACATTACACATACATGGGTTTAAGTGATCAGAAACTGGTTTAAACCTGTAACAGAACAGATGTTTCATAGATTTCATAGATGTTTAGGGTCAGAAAGGACCTTAGTAGATCATCGAATCTGATCCCCTGCCCTGGGCAGGAAAATGTTCAGTGCACATAAACCAGTTTGAGAGTGGCTGAAACCAGTTTGAGACAAACCTGGTTGTATGTAGAATCAGACTTAACTGATTTGGCTCAAACTGGTTTATGCAATGTCTGTCCCAGACCCCTTGCTGGTTTAAGATAAACCAGAGTCTCCCAGCATCCCAGCATGCTATCTGGGCTGGGCAGGGCAGGGCTCTCTGCTCCACAGCAGGGCTGGCCCCTCCCCTCTGCTCCCTGGCTGCAGCTCCCCCCCTACCCCTCACCACTCCCTGCTAAGCAGGAATTCCCTCCACTGCCTTGCTGAGGAGGTGTCTGTGTATTAGCTAGCAGACCATGTGCTAGCTACAGGCTGTGCTGAATCAACAAGTAGAATCAACAGGCTGAATCAACAGGTAGCTGGGAATGTCCCTCTGTTGTTTTCTTAATTGGGTGATAAACACTGCTATCAATTCCCTGCTGGGCTAATCACAGCATCCTGCAGGAGCCTGACCACCTACACCTCAGTTCCAGGTATATGCCTGCATTTCTGGGATGTCTGTCCAGTTACAAAACTGATTTAGCCTAGCCAGGTTAGACTAACCTGCAAAGGTTGATTTAACCTAGCCAGGTTAGACTAACCTGCAAAGGTTGAATCAATTCAGGCTCAGGCTTTTTGAATGTCTGTTCCTAGCCCTTGACCTCCTTGGGTACCTCTAAGGCCTTTGTACCCACTAGAGGTTGCATGATTGTTACTTAATGTAATGAGTGAGTGAACCTTTGTTAGAAGAGCCCTTATGCCACAGAAGTCTCTCCCCTTAGATATCCTCCTGAGCCCATCCTTCCTTGTTTTTTTTTATCCCACAAAATCTTTTTGAAATACAGTATTGATGACCCCAAGAATCATGAGGTAAATCCTTCTTCCCCCCCAAAATGAGATTGGCCCAACATTCCTGAGATTTTTTTTAAAGGTTATATTGTGTTTTTTGGCAAGGACTGTTGTGGGTGAGATCTTTTATTGGACCATCTGTATAGTTGGGAGAGATATAGAGAAGATTTTTGGTATCAAGTTTCCTTCCTCAGACAAAAAAAGCAGGCACAGCTTGAACTAGGTAGCAGATTGAACAGAGCTGTGCAAAATTCCATATGGAATATGGATATAAGAGATATAAACAGGATATAAGAGATAACTAGCAGACAAGAAGAATCCAGTAGAACTACATGTCTGTGGTGCCACGTACCACGCAGGGAAACTCATCTGGACTCAGCCATAGATTCCATGAGTACATTTGGTGTGCTGGATGAAATATGCCACATTCTGATATAAACATGTGTTAATCCATAGATTCTACTGGTTTCATTTTCGGCCATATTAATTGCTGTGGCAGTAGAGATGACTTGATAGGTTTTGCATTTATTGTTAGGGTTGTGTCTCGTTCAGTGCCCAGTAATCAGTGGGGAGTTTCCTTCTGATGGTGAGTTGGGTAAAGTTTTCAGGTTGTCTGAAAGCAAGGAGTGGGGGACCTGGAAATATTTCTTTCAAGATCTGGTTGTTTTTTAATAGAGGGTGAGTTGTTTGATGATCCTTCTTATTGGTTCAGGTGTAAGTTGGTAGGTGACAACAGGAGTATGGGGGGGGGTTATATTGTATTATGTTGCTATGGGGTATATGGGTGGCTTTTTAAAAAAAATAGTCTGTTTTTCTGCTGAAATGTCCTGCTGAGTAAAGGCATTTTTCATGTTGGCAAGTTGGGTCTCATGAACTTTCTCCTCAGAGCAGATTAGTGATATCTGAGCACTTGACTACAGTTTATAACTCTTCTAGTATGTTTGCTGGTTTTGTGGATGTAAGTGTGGTTGCCCAGGAGGTGGGTTGTTTTTTTGGGGGAGGTTGGGGGGGGAGGAGGGGGGCACACTTTAGTACCTTCATGCCCCAGCCAGCCCTTCACTGTCTACATGTGCATTTTGGCATGGTAAATTACTCCACTGTAATGGAGTCTCTGACAGTACTATCATATGGCAGAGTTAATTAATATACTCCACCCTAATACCAATGCACATGTAGACTGTGACACTTTACTGCAGAGCTAATTAGTCAACTCTGCAGTAAGGCATACATGTAGATGCACCCTAAAATGATGAAGTGCAAAAAAAATAGGTCTGTTAATATTTTTCACGGACTTGAGAAGGGTAAATAGGATCATGCTTAGGGACCTAAAGAATACACAGAATAGAATATATCTGGCCATCCAGTGTTTGAGCTTGGCACTATTTTCAGTCATTTGTGACCAAGGGCTGAGACCCCCAAAATTATAGAACATATTTAAAAATCATCAGGTTTTAAAATTGTAAAATAATGTGGGTTCTTTTTATTTGCCTTCTGGTTTTGTTGAGCCTTTAGAATTGACAGTTTTTCAAGCTATCTTCCACAGTCAGGAGGGCTAGAAAATTTTTAATTTATCAAAACTTGGTTGTTTTTTTTCAAACCTGTTCTCAAGATTCCAGGATTTGAGACTTTAAGAAAAACATCAAATACTTCAAGACTTGTGTGAGAATTGGGAGAGCTGGCAATACTAGCTTGGATAAGTGATCCCCTTGAAAAATGATGATGTTTTTGTGGAGTGCATAACCTTCTCTCATATATATAACAGAAATACCCAATTACCGGTGGGGGCACATTTCTCACAGGAGGGCCCCTCTCTCTCCAATCTCTCAGTCCTTATCCTCAAGGGAAACTTGCACAACACCTCCCAGAGACGAGCCTATGAGCTCCATTTCATCAACCTCCTGGATACTAGAGATCATGGACGAAACATAGACATTGGATTTTTGATACATTATAATCTGCCTGGCAACTGACTCCCCAGCCCAGCCCAGCCCCTGGCTTCTTTACTTTTCATTCCATCCAGGAAGAGCACACACCAACTGCTGAAGCTTCCTTAGCCTGACAAAGGGTTTTTGAACCCGAAAGCTTGCTTAATAACTATTCCCCAACTATTTGGGTTGGTCTAATAAAAGATATCAAATTCACCCAAGGAACCTTGTCTGCCTATGTCTTTAGACCAACATGGCTACAACCTAAACCCCTGTAACCTTCTCTCGCACATTTTTATTGTAGTCGGTGGAATCCATAATCAGCCTAGAGAACTGTGGGCCTGTTTCAGATCTCTTCCTGTCTTCTAGTGGGTAACTGCCACTCGTACATTGATGTTCCAGTCTTGAAAGTTTTTTCTGATTGACATTAATCTGAAAGCAAAATGAGGCCTCTTGTTCAGGTTTTCCTGCTTTAGTTACAAGCTGTTTAAAATTCCAGCTTTTTTTTATTAACCTATTGCTGTTTAAGTGTGTTACTTCTCTTTCTGTGTGTGGTTTGTTTGTTTTTCAGGAGAAGAAAGCAAAAATGCCTCTCTCACAAACTACACTACAGGTAATAAATATCCCCAACACAGCTTGTATATTATCAGCCTCTGTCTCTGAGCAAAGTGCACACTTCTCCACAGTTCCTGTTGACATTCCTCCTGTGCACAAGGTAATGCAGGCAATGCTACATTCATCACTTTCAGATAATTTGTAGACATTGGCTTATTGAATACCAAAGTGACAGGTGATTAGACAGGTCAGCTACAGATAAGAAAAAAATGTGGAAACCAACTACTGTACACAGTGTGTCAAAATGCTATTAATGATCTTGTTTATGTGAAATTTTCCCTGCATTAGGAAATCCAAGTCTTACCTCATCCTGGGTTGCACCAAAATATGATAGAAATGTGCCAACCTGATAAGATCAAAAAGAGGGGGAAAATATTTGAAGCATCTGCTCTCAAAACTTGGCAGCTTTAGTTAAAAGGAATTTATGAATAAATGGGGGAGAGTGTTTGGATTTATTACAGAAAACAGACACTTCCCTCCCTTTCTGAATGCACTTAAATGGAATTCAGATCTATCTTGATACCAAAAACAAAGGTTAAAAATTCAACAACCACATAATGTTTACAAATGTATTTAGTAGAGAGATGTGACATGAAGACTTAGGACTGCTATTGTTGTTTAGTGGACACCATGGTCCTGAAGCCTGCAAGTTGTTCCATATGGACAGGGCCAAGAGTCCCTTCAGTGGGGCTCTTCTTAGATGTAAGAACTTGTCCAAATTGAGAAGCTTATAGGTTTGAGGTCAGATATAGTGATGATATGAAAACCCAAGGGAAACCTTTATACTCACAGGTGTGTGTGTACGTATAGTAAATATCCTGGGGCCAATAACTTCAGGAGTTGAATGGCAGAATATTATAGCACAGTCTCTTAGGAACTTGAAGTATAAGTTTCACAGGTTCACAGAAGTTTAAGGCTGGAAGGGACCTCGTGAGATCATCAGGTCCAGCCCCCCTGCTCTATGCAGGAAAGACTGCTGGGGTCTAAAAACCCCAACAAGGTGTCTATCCAGGCTCCTTTTGAAGATCTCCAGGGTAGTGCCTACACCACCCCCGCTGGGAGTCTGCTTTTATCCATGACACGGTAACAACAGGAAGTTGTTATATTGATATTTTACATTAAATATGAAAATTAAATAGAAAGAAAAGGGGCAAAAACCTACAAACATCAAAGTATGAATACCAATATCTTATGTAGCATTTCAGAGGTGTCAAGAGAACTAGGATCCATGAATGCCTCTTGTTAAAAGATCAATACAAGAAAGACCATCACAAGAAAGTGGCTGTCAGGTAAGACTATTGATCACTATCCTTTAGAGCATAGTATCAAGTGTACAACCCACAGAGCCAGGTCATCAGGCCCACAGAGCTCCTGTAGGAACCAGGATTTTGGGGGTGGGTAAGGCCAGGATCTGCTGCTGAATTACAGAATACGAAGACCTGTTGGTGATGTGTTTTGGTGGTAGCAGGTGAGCCATGAGTACATTACCTTGAATGGTTCCCTAACACCACTCGCCTTACCACCATCACCAGCCACCTCACTGCTGGAGGTGGGTCCAGATTCAGCACAAAAGGAGCCCCATGGATTGGTGAGCAACAGCGAATGAGTTTTGACACCTGTGCTATAGAATTATGCAATAATGCTAAGACATGAGACTGAACAGTGAACAGTACTCTTTACATACTGAATTTTTCATGTGATGTAACTGGTCACATTGGGAGCTGACAGAAGTGAACTTTTGTTACAAAAAAGGCTCCCTAAAATGCTCTATAGTCATGCCCTGGCAAAAGTGCACACCTGAACAATGCTTTACAAATGCCTGATTGCACAATAATCTGAACCTCAGATGAAGGTGCTCCAAAGCAGAGCACCATCACTAACTTCTGTCAGTCCTTGCTAGGAGTAGGACTGGGCTGCATCAGCCCAACCTCGCCCCCAGTACTGTCTTCAGATTGGGAGGGGGAGAAGGGAGGGGAAGGAGTTCCAGCTGGGGTTTGCCCAGCCTGCACTGGAAGGCAGGATGGGTTGATTGGAACCCCCCACCTCAGGGCAGGGGGGTGGGCTCCAATTCACCTGCCCCACCCTGCAGCACAGGCTGGGCAAACCCCAGACCAAGCTCCCTCTCCTCCCTTCCCCCTCTCCCACCCCAAAGATGGCACTAGAGCTGGAGGGAGCGGGAATAGGGGAGAGAAACTGCAAACATGCAGCTGTTCCAAACTGGTGATTGACCCTGCACAACCCTCCAGACCTAACAGCAAACCTTGTGGTTTGGGGGGGATTGCTGTAACTTGTGGCACTTCCTGTGAAGTGCCATGAGTTACAGCAGGAAGCTGCATGTCTGGCAGTGCCCACATGTTGCAGGAATTAGGCTTCACTTTGCAAAGTGAAAAACTGCACTTTCCAAACAAAAGGATTATCATGCAATAAAATAAATGAAGGGCCACTGATTAAAAATGCAAATCTAGGCATAAAGACAAGGGTAAAGAAGTAGCACAGATTTGTTCACCCTCAACCTGGGGGCAGATTATGCAAAGCTCACAAGATTATGCAAAACTAACTGGTACAAGACACAGGCTGTCAGACTTTCAGATAAAACAACTATTTTGCAAGTGAATTGTTGCCATTACCAACACATCAAAGAACATGCAGGTGAAGGATACAGCTATTGCCAGTGATATGAAAACAGGAACTACTTTGATGGAACTAAGTTTGCTGATGGGGAGGCAGGAGATGGAAGGAACCTACAATTCATGAGACACACAACAGAACATTCCAGGTAAGTACTAAGGGGCCCATTGGGCATCAGAGTGGGGCGGGGGGCACCAAAGGAATTATTCAGAGGGCTCAAGTGCCTCTATATTAATGCTAGGAGCATGGGGAACCAGCAGGAATAACTCGCACTCCTGCTTGCAGATAATAACTTTGATTTAGTGGGGCTAACAGAAACCTGCTGGGACCCAACCCATGACTGGGCAGTATGCATTGAGGGCTATAGGTTGTACAGATGGGACAGAGTAGGGAGGAAATGGGAGTGGGGCGGGAGGTTGCTCTCTATGTTAAGGAGCATTATACATCTACTGCAATCAAAATGGGATTGGAGGAGGAGAAAGTTGAGGCACTGTGGGTTAGGATACATGGAGGTCGAGAGGAAAGGGACTTGGTGGTGGGGGTCTGCTATAGACCATCATATCAAAAGGAAGAGCTAGATTTGATATTCCTGAGGCAACTCTCAGAGGCCGTACGGTCTAGGGACGTGGTTGTCATGGGGGACCTAAACTACCCTGACATCTGCTGGGAGGAGCAGTCAGCCAAATCCAACCGTTCACATAGGTTCTTAACCTGTGAACAGGACCTTCATCTAATGCAGAAGGTATATGGTCCCACTAGGGGGAATACCCTACTGGACTTGGTGTTGGCTATGGGGGATGACCTGGTAGGGGAGCTGCAGATCGTGGTCACCTTGGGGACATTGACCACCATTCATCAGAATTCACCATAAGGCATAGGGTGGGTAAGATAACTAGTAGGGTGGAAGTGCTTGATTTTAGGAAGGCTAACTTCAGCGTGCTCAGGAGTTTAGTCAATGATGCACTGCAGGATAGGAGTGTTGGAGAGATGGGAGTCCAGGAAGGGTGGTTGTTCCTGAAGGAAGTGATCCTTTGTGCACAAAGGGAGATGATCCCAGTGCAAGGGAAAGGGGTGGGGGGAAAAGGGCCAAAAAACTTCCATGGCTAAACAGAGAAATCCAGGGAAGCCTAAGTGCAAAGAAAGAGGCATATAGGTGGTCGAAACAGGGAGAAGCTACCAAGAAGGAGTATACTACTTGGCCCGCACTTGCAGGGAGGCAGTTAGAAACGCCAAAGCAACTATGGAGCTAAGACTAGCAACACATATTAAAGACAACAGAAAGTATTTTTTTAAATATGTAGGGAGTAAAAAAAGGTGCAGGGCAGCATAGGACCGCTACTAAATAAGCAGGAGCAAGTAGTGACAGATAGGGGGGACAAGGCTGAGCTCTTCAATGAGTTTTTTGCCTCAGTGTTCGTAAACAAGGGTCAAGATAAGTCTTCTAACGGGTTTTTAGTTCAGCATCAGAGGGACACCAGCCTACCAACTGTTGACACTGACTTGGTGCAGAGTCATTTGGATGGACTGCATGTGTTTAAGTCAGCAGGCCCGAATGAGCTTCATCCAAGGGTACTGAAGGAGCTGGCCAGTGTCATAGCAGAACCACTGGCACAGCTGTTCAAGTGCTCATGGCAGGTCCAGAAGGACTGGAAAAGGGCCAATGTGTTCCCTATTTTCAAGAAGGGGAGGAAGAAGGATCTGGGTAATTATAGGCCAATCAGTCTCACCTCCATCCTTGGAAAAGTCTTTGGAAAGATTATTAAAGATCATATTTTTGCAAGTCCAGCGGGAAAAAAAATGCTGCAGGGAAACCAGCATGGATTCGTAGCAGGCAGATCATGCCTGACTAATCTTGTTTTGTTTTATGACCAGGTCACAAAACGCTTAGATGCAGGAGTAGAGGTAATGTCATTTTCTTAGATTTTAGGAAGGTCTTCAATACCATATCTCATCCCATTCTCATAAATAAATTAAGAGACCGTGACTTAGATGCTTACACAGCCCGGTGAGTGGCAAATTGTCTTGGGGGGTCACACTCAGAGAATGGTAGTAGGCATGTTGGTATCAACCTGGAAGGAGGTGGGTAGTGGGGTCCACAGGGCTCAGTCCTTGGACCTGTACTCTTCAGTGTCTTCATCAGCGACTTGGATGTGGGTGTGAAGCGTACTCTGTCCAAGTTTGTGGATGATACTAAATTGTGGGGGGACATAAGCACTCCAGAGGGTAGAGAACAACTGCAGGCAGACCTGGACAGGTTGGATAAGTAGGCAGAACACAACAGGATGCAGTTCAACAAGGACAAATGGAGTGCTGCACCTAGGGCGTAAAAATATCCAGCACACCTATTGGCTGGGGAATAACCCTCTCAGCAGCACAGAAGCAGAAAGGGATCTCAGAGTCATAGCGGACTCCAAGATGAACATGAGTCGTCAGTGTGATGAAATCATTAGCAAAGCTAACAGCACTTTATCATGCATCAGCAGATGCATGACAAATAGAACTAAAGAGGTGGTACTTTCCATTGGTCAGACCACAGTTGGAGTACTGTGTCCAGTTTTGGGCACTGTACTTTAAGAAGGATGTGAATAACCTCAAGAGAGTCAAGAGGTGGGCCACTTGTATGGTTAAGGGTTTACAGGCCAAGCTCTATGAGGAGAGACTAAGGAATCTGGACCTCTTCAGCCTCCACAAGAGAAGGCTGAGAGGTGATCTTGTGGCCACCTACAAATTCATTAGAGGGGCACAGCAAAGAACCAGAGCTGCTTTGTTCACCAGGGTGCTTCCTGAGGTAACAAGGAGCAATGGTCACAAACTGGCAGAGAGCAGATTTAGGCTGGACATCAGGAAAACTTCTTCACGGTAAGGGTGGCCAAATCTTGGAATGGGCTTCCAATGGAGGTGGTGCTCTCCCCTACCTTGGGGGTCTTTAAGAGAAGTCTGGATAGGCATCTGGCTGGAGTCATCTGACCCCAGCACTCTTTCCTGCCCAGGGCAAGGGGGTCAGACTCGATGATCTGTTGAGGTCCCTTCTGACCTTAGCATCTATGAATCTATGAAAACAGGAACTACTTTGAAATGCAATGTAATTATAGGAAATTGCAGTGGATACCTGCCCCACTCATGGGGTTGAAGGGACTATTTTTCTGTCACTATTTTGCTTCAGTCAAGAAGAGTTTGAAGCACAAGAGAGAATAAAGGAAGCAAAGGAAAGTTATTTGGAAGAGGAGGGAGACTGGAACCAAGTGCACAGAAAGTACATTCAACAGTGAGGAAGTCAGATTCCCTAGGAACTTCCTGCATAGCAACACAACTGTTTGAGAAAAGTGTAGAATTGATCTCGATACTCAGCTACTAGAACTACATGCATTGCATAAATGCCAAGATCAATTGAAGACTTTGAAAGAGGGCTGATGGAGTGAAGAAGAGAGAAGAAAATAGCAATTGTCAATGTCACAGAGGTCCAAGAATGAGGGTGTGAGTTGAAAACTGCAGTGCAGTCAGAGAATTTGGAAGAATGGAGATCTCAAAAAGAGAAATGAATAGAAAAGCAGGATGCTGGAAAAAAAAGAAAACCAGTGATTGAAAGGAAATTTTAAAGCAACTCAGAAATTAAATATAAACAGTTGTCACTCAGGAAAGGGCTGAGAGAAACCCCAAAAATGGGCTGATGTGTAACCATCACTTACACACAGCAGGGGCTTCCATTCTGTTAAACTTGAAGAGTGCAGAAATTGTAAGAATACCTAAATGGAATTGATTTCCTGGGCTTGAAATGAGTCAATCAGGATCTGCAAGTTTCTGTCTCCTCTTTAATGTTAATTTGGTACTAGATGTGGACAGAGGAGGAAGCATATGCCTTTCCATTTGGTCTTCTCTGTTGTTCAAGATCTGGGTTCAAGTAGGGCTGATCAGAATCGCTTCTGAATGCAAAATTGGATTTTCAAGTGGACTTTTATTTTGTTTTGCTTCAAAAAAAAGTTTGATTTTCTTAGAATTTTTTACTTTTCATTGAAAGCATTTTGGCTAAGATTTGAAAACTTTGGGCATTGGTTGAATTGTTTGCTTGTTCTTTACTTTTTTCTTTTCTTTTCCTTTTTGTTGGTTTGCTAAACAGTTGACATTTTCCCACTGGAAAAAACTAATGTTTTCCAGGTAGGTCTATTTCTGATACAACTCATGTTTAAGGTTTTGGCTTAGGGCTCATAGATTCAAAATTTCACAAGCTGTTCCTGTGATATGGATGCAATGTGCAGCAGCATGTCTAGGGGTTGATGAGCAGCACACCAGCCCTGGGCACAGGACTGCTGCAGCCTGTATGTTGTGAATCTGTCCATCATTCATGGGAGCCCAAACCCATGCTTTCACAGCAGCAGTTGCAGAAATAGCAGCTACCACGATAGTGTGGAGAGCCTAAGCCATGGCAGGTAAGACTTCCTACACCTTCCACCTCCTTTCTTCAGGGCTTGGCATTAAATCCCTGTTCCTGCCCTCTTTCCCTCACTCTTCCTTGTGTACTGAAGAAGCTCACTACGCCTTTGGAAATATATGATACATCTCTTTTTATAGACTGAAGTTGCCTTGTAACCAGTCCTGTTGAGGTATCTTTGTATTAGAGCAGTGTTTCTCAACCCATAGGTCATGACCCAAAAGTGGGTCACAAGAATATATGAAAGGGTCATGAACAAACTTTAAAAATAGATCAAAAATTGGATTGTCCTTTAATGGAGAAAAATGTGGAAAACAATGGCTCTTCCCTTGCAGGCTGTCAGAGTTCCAGCCTGCAAGGGGCTGCTTGGGGCACCCCATGCCCCACATACACCCCTGTGGCACACATGCCCACCCCCTGTCCCACAGACTGGGGCCTGGAGCCTGGTGGTTCGAGGTAGTGGTTCGGGAGTGAGGGGCATTGGGTCAGGACTGGCCATCAATGTTTTCAAATGGGTCTTGGTACAAAAAAAAGTTGAGAACCACTGTATTAGAGACTTAGGCTCGGACCAGCAGTTTTTTCTCCTTCTCACCTTCCCAAGATATCTTTTTTAAATAGGATTAGAATTTAAGATTTCAGTTTTGATTCATGTATGTAAAAGGAAAATAAACAGATGCAGCATTGCTTCATAGATGTATAACCAGGCACATCTGATGAAGTAAGTAATTGCCTACGCTATGAAGGCTTGTGGCCCTCTGAACCATTTAATTTCTAAGACTCCACCCTGCCTTACCTGCTGCCTGACTTCAGACTAACACACCTAACTCAGTGTCCTCTTGAGCTAGTGGTGGAGAGGAGTTTAGTATACTTATTTTTTCCTATACCAAAGATTTTCTTTTCTTTTGCCTTCATTTTTTTGCACCTGGTTCTAGCCATGATCAGACAGGTTTCTGGCCTGGATGAAA
Organism: Alligator mississippiensis; assembly: GCF_030867095.1. NCBI lineage: Eukaryota > Metazoa > Chordata > Crocodylia > Alligatoridae > Alligator > Alligator mississippiensis. The sequence continues at coordinate 139,487,050 of NC_081827.1, forward strand.
CTTTGTCTGATATATTCTGGCAACTCCTAAATATTCACTCCTAGTTTCTCTTTTCTGACATGTTTTTGGATTGCTCTGGCAAAATCCTCTCAAGTATGAATAAAAGTGTTTGTTTTATTTTTTCAACCAGTGTCACAACTGCTCACGTGGTACCTTGCAACTTTAAAAGTGGGAAGTGTGTGTGTGTATGTGTGTGTGTGTGTGTGTATGTATATGTATATATATGTATGTGTGCATGTATATATATATACCTCCTCAAACTTTGTAATACCCGGTTGTCTAACAAATGTTGGGGACGAGGGCACCAGCCCCAGGTGTCCCCTTAGAGTGGGTACAAGAATGGCAGCTGCTGCTGCCATCCAGGGTACAGATCCTGGTAGTTACTTCTCAGGTAATACCCAGCTAACCAAGTAACCTAATTCTGAGACTGTCATTGAAGGTAGGGGGATTAAGAATTATGTAATAAGGAGGTTTAGTTGTAAAGTGGCTCTCCTAGTCATTCAGTGTGCAGTCACTTAAAAAAAATGTTGTTCCTCAGTTTACTTACCTAGAATAGTGTCAAAATAATGTACTTACTGTATCTTGCCAGAGTTGTTTGAAAGGCCAAAGTGGTGTTTGGAAAACACACTGAGGTGCTTTCGTGCTTTCTGAAGCATGTGACTACTGAGTAACAGCATTTCCAGTCTGCTGTAGTCTGAGAAGTAAACAGAATAGTGTTTGGAAAGCTGCACCTCCATCGATGATATGTTCAAAACTTTCCTCCTTCTGTGACTGTGATCTCCATTTATTTGTAGGCCTTTTCTATTCCTCTTACTGGAGAAAAATGAAGGTAAAAATGTGCAGGAGGCAAAATAATTTGATAGTCTCAAAAAGCTAAGAATTCATAAACCTTTTAAAGACAGTTTTCCCTTAATAAAATTCCTCTTTTTTTTTTTTGTTCAGGGTTACCATTCCTTGTACCTTGTAGGTAGATGCCATGATTAAACATTACTTTTGGATCTTTTTATTTGGCCTCTTGGGAGTTATGCACCATAGCGACATTTAAACAGGAAATGACCATTTAGGCATGGTGAAAAGAGGTATCATGAATCATAGCAACGCAGTAAATTATGTGGAGAAGCACATTTCACACTCCATTCAGGATGAAGTTCCTACAGGAAAAATTATAATTTCAACATGGAGATTCTTTTTAAAGAACCTTTTTTGGAGAAGGGTGGCTAAGATACTGTTCAGAGGAGTTGCAACAAAGCTCTCTAATATTTTTCAGCAGCAAAAAATTTTCACTGACTGCTCCAGCACAGCTCATTGAAGTGAGTGCCAAGTGTGTAAATGAAGCTGTGGAAGAACTGGCAAGCTTGGAGTAGGTCAAACCCCAACATGCATGTTGTTTGTTAATAGCAGCTCTAGCAGAACACCAAGGGAATGGTGGTGTAGGGCTGTCAGCAGGGGACGAAAGGACTATTTACAACCTATTATGTGGACAGTAACAATGCAACAAATCTGTGTTTTGGTTGACAGTTGTGTGTTTTTGCACTCTAACATTGGTGGTACATCATAAGGGAGGTATTGTTTTGGGTACAGTAGACAAAGCTCCTATTCCAAGGCAACAAACCTTATTTGGATTGATCTGTGTAGATTTGCATTCTGACCTGCTGCAGTAAAACTCCCTGGTCATAGCAGCTTTGCATGGCTTAAGTTCAGATTCAGCAATTGAATTTGTACGGGTAGAACCTTGCACCCAAACAGAACCCTGCTGATTTTGCAACGGTTCTGTATAGCCACAAAGATCTCCCAAGTGCAGACACAATTGTAGAAGTGGTGGTTGGGGTTGGCAGAAGCTTTCTGGTAGCACATATACTTCCTTTCTTTTGTTTCTATGAATCAGTTTTCAGGCACAACTGGAGCTTCCCATCAATACTGCCATACCCAAATCGCTGCAGATCCACCAGCTTAACTTGTATATAAAAAAACTATTTCATAATAGCACTTAGACAATCAGAACCATGCAAGAGATGGAAATAGGATTCTACAAAAGTGGCTAAAATGATTCAGTTCTCAGCCAATTTCCTGGCTACAAAACTATGTGAGATGACATGATCACTAAGCATACTTCTTGCTGAATGTGTCTTGTTATCCAGTTATATATAAGGGGAATTATGTGATAAAAATGTCAAATATTTACTGTAATACAACAGAGGTCCCGGTCCTGAAAATGTGACCCTGATCACTTAATGAAGAGTAAGTTTCCATTGGCTAATACTTTGATATTCCTTATGTATTGGCATATAGACTAAAATAGACTCAGAATAGATGCATTTTGAGTTTCATCAGCAGAAAAAAACTGATCAGGAGGAATTGAATAATTAGATTTTTTTTAAATATAAATTTCAAGAAAAATGACTTCAATAACAAACAAATCTCTGAACCCAAAACTAATGGAGGAACCTAGAAGTGAAAGTACATGTGTCCAAACATGGCCAGATTTGGGATTTTGAAAAGAGGGGGTACTGATGGTGTAGAACAGCTGTCATCAATGCTTTTGGGCAGAGTCCTAAAAACACTCACAACCTCAACTTGTAAGATGCTGGTCTGCCTGGGCTGGACAGCAAGGGAGTTGCAAGGGGCTCGATCCTTGCAGTAGTCCCCACCATCTACCCTGAGGTGTGCGTGCCAAGCAAAATGCCTTTGCATGCCACACTTCGGCATTTGTGCCAGGGGTTGCCTACCCTGATGTAGAACAATATAATGTAAAGGAAAACACATTTTTTCCAGTTAAAGAGAAACTAGAAGCTTTACTAGTATAATAGGGGCTAGCGCTATTATAACAGGCTGGCTATTCAGTTCCAGGAAACCCTTGGCCTGCTCACCTGTTCTGGGACAGTCCACGCAAGATCTTGCCCACCATGACTTGTTGTTCAGTAAACTGCTATCAAATGTGGGAGACTACCCATTTTAATGCCCAATGCTCAGGGCGATAACATGACTCTGCCCTTCCCTTATCATGTTCTGTGCCTCTCAGATGGTACCCACATTATCACAGTGCCTCACACCATGATGCTCCAAAGTCTCATTGGGACTCTCACTTCCCACTGGAGCATACAATCATTGAGCTCCCACATTGGCCGCTCTTAACATCACCACAAACATGGCCTCTGGCCCAAGCTAATACTTCAGGCATCCATAGGCTTACCTGGGATTGGCTGCCTCCCTCTCTGGGGTTGCACCCTGAACTGAATTTCTCATGGGGGTTAGCCCCTGTGCTGTACTTCAAGATGCTTTCACACCCCCTACTCAGCATACCCTCATTGTAGCTCTTCAAGACCTCATAATTGAGCCCTACTCTACACAACTATGCACAGTACTTTGGGTCATCCTTGCACACCCTACTCTATACAGGCCGGTGTCTATTTTAATCTACTATGCCCCACCACCGAGGAAACTGGGGCTTTAACCCTATATGGTCTCAGATGTCTGGAGACATGTGTGGCCCTCACTCTTCTACCATGGTCTTGTACCCAATGGGATGCAGGTGTCTGGAGATGTGCCTGGGCCCCACTGTCTATTGGGCTCTAGTACCCCATGGGGCTCAGGTGTCCAGAGACGTGCCTGACTCCAGCCCTGGGTAACCCACCAGGGTGTGGGGGCTAGGGTTTTAAAGTACCCCTACTTGCCTTTCACTGGGGAGGCAAGTGGTCTGGTGTTTCTGGGGGACTGCTCTGTCATGGGCAGTCCCACCAAACCATTCTTCCCCAGCATGGTGCAGTTTTCAGTCATACCCAGGACCAGGAGCCTCCTGCCATTCCCATAGCTCCTGCCTTTATCTCCAGGGTGTTCTGAGTAGCAGCTCAGCTGAGTGTTGCTCCCTGGCTGCTTGCAGCAGACTGCTGCAACAGCCCTGAGGGCCTGGACCTAAAATGGAGGATGCTCAGCCCCCTCGTCCAATCACAGGCCCCTCCTGCAGTCAGGTGACTGCTTAATTAGGGCTAGATGGCACCTACCAGCTGCCCTGCTGACTGCTCTAAAGCCCTTAAAGTGGCAGGCACCGAGTGTGCTCTGCCACATCTATATTATTCAGTTTAAGATCAAAGAAAAAACAAATATAACTATTGAAATGTGCATTAATTTGCTAGAGTACATATAAAGTTTTAAAAAACACAACAAACTAGGAAAAATAGTCAAAACAATCAAAATATATTGTCTCATTAGTCCTGTACTTATTGTAATTAAATGCATGTCTCTTATGCCGATTCAGAAAGCAAAATCTAGCCTTCCTGAGTATCTTGGCAGTGCCTCCTACGTCTCATTGTCAGTAACTTCCATACCTGAGTTAATATTAGCACACCCAAGTTAAGGTTTCTTCCTAGAGCTAAAAACAGTTTGCAGGGTTGTAATACTTGAGATAAAAGAGAGACAAGACCAAGAAGGTCCAACAGACAGAAAAACTGTGAAACAGAGGATAGTTTAAATAGTGGAACATCAAGACTATTAAAAAGAATAGAGGGCCATTAATACCTCTGGAGTGGAGAGAGATTATTGGGAATTGGAAGTGGGGGTGATAATAAACCATGACTTCAATTGACTCTCTCAACACTGCCTGAGTAGAAATGCCACTGCCCCTCACAGACAGTTGGTTTGAAGGCTTAGGTAGAGCTTGAATCAAAGCGGGATGTAACTGCACCGCTGCCCTCCTTATCTCTGGATCCAGCTTTGTGTCCAGGCACCCATAAATATAGGTAATCTTGATAGAAATTAGCAGTCAGTAGTTCTGTTCTCAGGCACAGGGTAACTGATCTTTTATAGCTTTGCCCATAGATAGAACATCCACAGCTGGGTAAAGAGGGTATAAATTGTTCCTACTGTTGAAAGCAAGTGGAGAATTCCAATTTAGTAGCTTCATACTGAGCAAAGTGACTGTAAAAGTGCCAGGTGGTGGAAAAGCAGCCCCATGGTGTATTCACCCTGCCCTTCATTGAATTTGGAGCCAGTAAGGGGAAGAAGAAAAATTAAGATTGGCTTGGGCTAGAGGGGAGGAGCCCCACTGCTAAAAATATCCCTGCCAGCTGCTATGTCATGTCACAAGAAGGGAGAAAAGAAGCCAAGACACCCTGGGGTCTCCATTATACTTTTTGTTCATTATCATCATTCATCAGGTGCTGTGTTACGTATAACATTTTCCATCCCTTTTTGCCCATGTGGTCTGGTACTGCTCAAGAGCAGCAACCTGTTGATTCTGGAGTGCTGAATACTACTGGCTGGCACACCAGGCTGTAGGGTGACTTAACTGTGGTGGAAGACAGACAGAATTGTTTCCAATGTACACCTAAGGAGGCTCTCAGTAAAGCAAACATTGATTTTGGAGGGGTATTTTTTTTCTATCTGCCTGGTGCCAGAAGGCTGTAAATAGGATCCCTATATTTTTCCCCTATTAATATTAACCCATATTGGAGTGCAAAAGCAACCTTTAAGCCAAAAGAACTTGCTGAGCCTTGCTGGAAGCCTGCATGCTCCTCACAAGAAAGCAGGTCCATACCAGTTGTTATGGACCGCTAAGAATGAGCTAAGGTACTAGAGGCAAAATAGAAGTCTATAGATGGCCTGTTACTGTTGGTTTACTGAGTTCATCCTACCTTGATGGACCCATTCTCACTCTTATAAATCATATAGATGTGAATTTCTTTCTGGAGTTACTTGTTTGCTTTATTTATTTGGAAAAATTCAGTAACTGCACTCTCCACAGCCTCTGCTGTTGAATTTGCCATAACTGAGGCTTGCTCAAGAATGTTTAGTCTTAACAATGTGTGGTTTCCTTTAGTGACTCCTGAACCACACTCTGAAGAGAGACGTGCTGGTACTGAAGTATGGTAAATATACATCCAGATAAGCCACTGGTGTCTAAAAAATGGCCCTCTTATATAAGACAGACAAACAGCAAGAATTAAGATGCCCCTTCTCCTACGCACAGTCTCACCCCTACCAATCCCTTCCTCTCTGGAGTTATCTTTCTGGAGTCTTTAAAACAGTAACTAAACTAGTTTTAGCATGATCATGCAATTTGTTAACAATATTGTTTACTATTAAATGAAAACCAGTTTTTATATTTTCATTGGACTCAAAACAGTGTTGCAAAGGGGAAGAGGAGGGACAATATTTCCACTAAATAATTCTTTTGAAGCTGACATTAAACACCAATAGAAAACAACATCATAGACAGTAGCTCCTCCCTTTGAAAAGCTGAGGAAAAAAATAATAAAGGAAGCTGGACATCTGTTCAAAAGTGGCTGACTTGGAAGGTTCTCAGAAGTCATGTGTATTCTGTGTTGTACAGCCATAGTGAAAGAATTGCTCTGGATGAGTCAAATGCCCAAAGGTTCCTCTTTGGAACTTTTTCCTTTGAGTCACTTTATTTAAAGGGTGATAAATTACTGCATGTGTGCTCAATCTGTCGTTCAATGTCTTTGTAGTTGTTGCCTGGAACACTATTCCAAAATGTATGCTCCATAGGGGTGTTGCAAGAGAGGTACCTATTACTCATTTCTATTTTTTCAAAGTATAATTGAAAATCCTCTTTTAAATAAATAACAAAACATAAAAATCTCCATGTGTCAGAATGAGGACAAGTGTTCAGTCAGTCTAAGTTGTCAGTGCCAGATACATGGGCCATTGAAGTGAATGGAAAGTCTTTTATTAGCTTCCAAAAACAAGACGATGCTCACTGGGATCACAAGATATCTTGTATAAATGCACTTTACATATAATTGACATGTGCCAACAAAAAATGAAGGCAAATACATCCAAAAAGACATTTTCTTCCATGACTGGTAGTGACACAGGGCAGCTTTCAGAAGTTTCACAGTTCCCCCAGCTGTGAGAGTGGAAGGTGGTAAGGGTACATATAAGAACATACGTGCCATACTGAGTCAGACCAATGATCCATTTAGCCCAATAGCCTGTCTCCAACAGTGGCAGCAGTGGGTGTTTTAGAGGAAGAGCCTGGAACTGGGAATATTTACAACGATCTGTCCCTTGTCCACTATGCCCCATCCTCCCAGCATCCACCATAGCTGGTTTCCTCTGGATATGCCAAAGGAAATATCTCTGATTGTTCTGTTTAGCTAACACGGGAATAGTTCTACCTCCCTCTTTCTGAGTGAAAAACTCATGGGGAAGTAAATCATTGGTTTCAATTAATTTGGATGCTTTATGTAGGAAGCTGTGGATGGGTGGTTTGTGAAGCTGGGGGGATTTTTGGAAGGGAGGAATGTGGTTGTGTGTCCAGATGACATTAAGTGCGTTAGCTATGACAACTTGGGTTGCCTACCTCCACAGTGCACATTCAAGCATCCAACTAAGGCTCTCCAATAGCCAGTTGATTCTTCCCATGTATCCAGTGCAACATGAAACAAAAGGTAATTGGTAGGGCTGTGCGAAGCTTCAGTCCCTGCTTTGATTTGGCGGAGATTTGGCCTTATTCAGTGCATGAATCTCCAAATCCGAATCAAATCAGAGGACCCTTCAATCTCTCTGAATCGAATTGGAACCCTCCGAATTGATTCAGAGAGATTCAGAGATTTGGACATAGAGACAGCTTTAAATTTTTTTTCTACATAACTCTAGGTAGCACGGGCTCATGAATGCTGTGATGTTGGAGCAGATGGAGCTTCCCAGAGGAGCACAGGGGTGGGGGACTCACCAGCACGCTTGGCAGGAGAGCCAGAAGTGAACCAGAAGAACTTCTGGTCCACTTCCGGGTCCGCTGGGGAATGCACTGGTGGGGGGGGCCCACGACCACTCCCCTAGCTCAGTGACTGGTGCCTCCTGGGTTTGGGGGGTACACCCAGGGTCCCTCTGCAGCCAGTCGCTGAGCCAGGGAGGCGGGGTTGGGGGCAGTGCACTCCCCAGCAGACCCAGAAGTGGACCGGAAGTATTTCTGGTCCACTTCTGGGTTCACTTCCAAGCACATGGAGGCCCCCCCCCGTGGGATCCTCCATATGCCCCAGCATCACAGTGTTCATAAGCTGCGCCTGCTACCTCAAGGTATGTAGAAAAAACTTTTAAAGCTGTGTCTATATCTGAATCGCTGATTCTCTGAATCAGCATCAAATCTTCAGATTCGGATTTGACCAAATTGAATCAGGGACAGTGATCTGAATCAACTAATTGAATCACTGTCCCTGATTCAGGCCAAATCCAAATCTGAACCAAATAAAGCCCTCTTTGCACACCCCTAGTAATTGGAAGAGGAACGTTGAGATCATACCATGTGGGTTTAACTCAATGCTTAGACAGGCTTCTGCCCCATGATCAGTTTTTATGCACTAAATCCATATGCTACATGACTCCTGGGATAAGCTAAGATGGGACTAGTGAAGGTATATTGCAAAGTGCCTGCCTGAGGTGATGTAGCATTCAGTTCAAGTAGCGCTGGTGTCATCAGGGCTGATATCCTTTGACATCCACTTAGAGGGCACCTCTTCTGGGCCAGTGCAGGATTTATTAGATACAAGGAGCCAACTTAGGCCATGGTGGGGATCTATTTTGGTGATACATTCTGATGCTAACTTAACCCAGAGGTTTAGAGACAGCTCTGAAAGAGAATATTATATTGTCAACAACTATGGTCTGAGAGGGATCTCCTGACTCCCATTAGAAAGAAAGTGGCTCATAGGCAAACTTGTTTTCAGCTTCATCATCAGAATTTGTCCTCTTGATTCACACGCGATATATATAGCAGCTGATGCATGAAGAAAGCTACTCACAGCACAAGTCAGAGGCTGACGCAGATTAGTACATCATAAAGGGCTTTGTAAAACTCTCATACTGTGGCTGCCCAGGGCGTAAAAGAGGCACAAAAGTGTCCATAGAATCTCAGTCAGTAGATTTGCTCCGTGTGCCTGATAATTAGGTCCAATAATCCAGCTTTTTGATTTAACTGAGGAAATTTTGGTTTACTTTGCAGATAAAATTGAGCTAATACATAGAGAACATGAGTTTCAGATGGGGTTTTCACAGAGGTTTTGGCTGTGGTGAGAAAGCTTCCTACCACCAGCTGTGTTCTGGATCCATATCCTCCCCAGCTGGTGAAGATGAGTGGGAAAGTTCTGGGTCCTTTGCCCATGAAAAAGGTGCCAATTATTTTAAAGGAAGCATGTGTCTGGCCTTTTTTCAGGAAGCCATCTCCTGACACTGAATGTCTAGCCAGCTTAAAATATCATCTTCCTTGGCAGATATGATTATTTAAAGGGCATGGACAACTTGCACAATATATGGATGACTTCCTGGACGCTTATCAATCAAATTTATGAAATGACTATCTCTGAGAGGGCTAGAGTCAAAATGGTATTTAGAGGCCTAAGCTCCCATTGAAATCAATAAGCATTTAGGTACCTAATGTGGTGCTAGGTACCACAATGCATTTTTGGAACTGGCCCTTGAGTGTCTGCTGACTGGGTTGGAAGATAATCTCCCTCATGGCAGTGCCAGTGCCGCTTACAGCTCTGTAAATGGTTACATTTGCCTTGTCTTGGAGGTACTCGGGGGAGGGGAGGGTCCTTCACAGCATGCACTAGCTCAGGCAACCAGCAATAGCTCTCCCTAGCAGAAGGTTGTCTATAACCATTACTTTCAAAAAACAATATTATAGTTTCTTGATACTGATTCTCTGCCTTGTTGATCAAGTTACCATATAACACTCTGCCCACTGTACAGGAATTAATTTGGTACTTTGGTACTGCAAGTGAAGTGTTCTTGATGCACACGGGGCCCTGGGTGGGAGTGAACAGAACTGCCTTCAAGTGGGTCAAGATCTCTTCTGCTTTGCAACTATAACCTATTGTCATTCCAGTTCTTCAGTACCTCTGTGAAGCTATTAAGTGAGTTAGTTAGGCTCTAGCAGTTGAACTTGTCCCAAGCTGGAGGTGCTAATTCAAAGAGAGGAAGCTAATCTTCATAGCCAAGCTACTCCTGGTTTTTCATCTGAGACAACAAACAAGGATGCCAACTGTGGTGGTGGCTTTTATAGTGTTCACTTCTGCCAGTTCAAAACTGAACACAAGTCAGTAGGTCGTTTAGAATAGGCCACAGAATTTTACCAGAGTTCAGTTCAAACCAGCAACTTTTAAATGACTGTCTCCATATCAGCTGAGCACCTCCGAATTTTATATCAATAAAAAGATATCACTTTCAAAATTCTGCATTTTAGCAACATTACTAACAGTGGGTGCTTCTATATGTGCTATTAATGCATAGGAAGGTTACTGTGCCTTAAAATAAGGCACAGTAAACTGCACCCCAGAAAGGGTCTACACATGCACTAGCTTGGGAGAAAATTGCAGTTGAGACTAGGGATGTTCCTGCCCCCCTACCCTGCTCAACCCCACTGCAGCATCCAAGGAGAGCTCCAGGCTCCCCTGGAGCTGGCAAGGGGCATGGGTCTGGTCCCAATCCCCACATGGGGGGTGAGAAGACTGTTGCATCCCAGCCACATGGCCAGGAGAGGCATCTCTGCTCATTGGGGACATTGCATGGCAGCCATATGGGAATCAAGAGGGTCAGGAAAGGCCCAGGGGGGATACTGCCTGCCCAGAGGGGATGCTGCCTAGCAGCCATGTGGGGATTGGGAGGGTCCTGATCCCCACATGGCTGGGAGAGGTGTTCCTGCCCAGTTCCCATAAGGCTGCCAGGCAGCATCCCCACCAGGCGGGGATGCCTTTCCTGGCCATGAGGGAATTAGGAGGGTCCTAATCACCATGTGGCTGTCCCTACCATAAGCAGGAATGCCTCTCCCTGCCAGGTGACAGGGAGAGAGCTGCCCCTGCAGCCAACACAGCTACCCCCCCTCCCCCCCCCCCCCCCCCTCAGATCAGGGCTTATCCAGGCAGCAGTGGGGCCCCTGCTGCCTGAGCTGACCAGGAGCAAATTGGTTCTGGTCAGCATTTACGTGTGTGTTACTGAGCATTAGCTAATGTGCAGTAAATCTACTACCTGTAAATACTGATTTAATATTTTATACAGGTTTAGTAGATTTACTGCACATTAGCCTATTTTACTGCGCAGTAGCTTAGCGCATGGTTACATAGTGATGCTTTATTGCACAGTAGATTTGTCTACTGTGCAGTAAAGTGTCTCATGTAGACACACCTAGTTAGTGTTAAGCCTTCATAGCCTCAGTGGATTTAGATATAAAATCTGGGTCTAAAATAGAGTTTTAAACAGCAACATTTAATTGCTGGCTTGCAGAGAAGGACACACACAGACTTTGTTTAAGGATTAACTATTTTTCAGTGCAAAGGAATCCGGAGCTATTTTGACATGTTTATATCTTGTAATGGAATTATTAGATGGGAAGTGAGAAGTCATACGTTTTTTCTTAAAAACTACTATTTTTGTTTACATACCCAGACAGAATTTAGCACTGCAGCAGTGCCCAACTCATCTTTTCCTTTCCACAATTTTGTCTCATTTCTGTGTAGTTTATATTCTAGTTAATTTTGACTAGCAGAATGTCCAAGACAATTACCTCATTGTCCCTTTTGTCTAGAAGGGAAGGTACGGTATAAATTATATGGGTTGTTTTTTTGGCTGTTGTTGGGGGGCGGGGGTTGAATGAAAATAAGCCTTTGAAGCTTCCAAGAGGCATCAGGAGGCAGGATGGAAAGATGCATCCTAAGCATGTGGCAGTAAATTTATCAGCCCACACATACTTATGGAAAAATGAACATACCAAAAAGGATGGGTGGTCATTTAAAAAATAAAGCTGGTGTTCAGAAAGAATGTGCAAAAGAGATAACAGTGCTGGGAAGAGCTGATCAGAGCTCATGTATGTTAGGCTGGGTAGAAGGTGGTGACTCTAATAAGCTACCTTTTTGCTCCCTGCCTAGAGGTTGCCATAATGTCCTCTGGCTAATGTGGTGCCTGTGGAATTGCTGTTTGGACAAGAACCTCCACACTGAGTACAGAGAGTCAAAAACTCCAAGGCTGAAGTGATTCAGTCTTTGCAGGTTAGTCTAAGCTGCGTAGATTGAACCGATAAGCAATTAAACGGACATTCACCTTTGATTCTGGAAGTGCCCTACATATCTGTAGTGGCCCAGGCCAGAAGTTGGGGGGCAGGGGAAGGGCGCTAGAGCACACCTCCCTGCTTGGCTGGAGCAGACAGCTGGAGCCAAAGCTAGCCCACACACCCTGTGAAAGGGGCTTGCGGGGGAGGTGCAAAGCGTCCTGAGATGCTGGCAGACTGAGAGTTAACTTGAATCTGGAGGGGATCTGGGACAGATGTTCAATGAACCCATTTAACCTAAATCAGTTAAGTCTGACGCTACATCCATCCAGATTTATCTTAAACCATTTCAGTCATTTTGAAAGTGGTTTATGTGCACTGAACTTCTGTTGTGTTACAGATTTGAACTGGTTTCTGATTGCTTGCAGTTTGTGTGTAATTTTTATCCCTAGCCCTAGAATACAGCATGCTTTGGCATACTTCTCCCACCTCTGATATTACCACATAGTCTCTCTTCACCTTTAGCATTCTTCTTATGTGAAGGCAAAAGAGGGGCAGGGTAGAGCTTGACTCCAGGAGAATCCATCAGTCCCCTTTTCTCTGTCTCCTTTGTATCAAAAGATTAGCAAAAAGAAGAGAAAATTGGGAATAGGATTATTGAAATTCATAATAGCAAAGAGATGTAAGCTAAGAAAACCAAAGAAGATTAATTAGATTTTTTTAAATCTTATTTCTAGCTGGTTAAAATTTTGAGCTCAATGTATTGATTTTTTACTTCTGCCTGGAAGTGCAGATTTTTTTTGAAAATGCTTGGATTAAATCCCAGAATCTAGCTTTGAAAAACAGCTGTGAGTTTAAAACTAAAACATGCACCCAGTGCTCATGGAGTTTTAACATGTCTATAGCATCAAGGATGGAAATACGAGTCTTGAAGATTGGTCTTCCCTTAGTTTGCTTTGTTCAATCAAATGATTTTTTTAAAGTTACAATCTTTGAAGACTTCCAGTGTATGTGCAAGTAAAACCACTTATACTGGACAACGATGCACCACCTGAAGTTACAGCACTGCAAACGTTGTCCAGAAGTGCACAGATACTCAAGTGCCTACTAGTTGGTTCAAGGAACTTGAGAGCACTGATTCAAGGACATTATGTAAACTGTCATTTAGTTCTCCATAAACAGATTCCAGGAAATTACATGCCAAAAAAAGTGCAAATACAATGAGAAGTTTTCACAGTGAAAAAAAAAAGTCCATATACAACATGAGGTTTGAAGTGCCAGGGTGATGAATTCCAGTTTCACAAATGGAGCTAAACTCCCCTCACCATGCACTGATTCATGCAAATTACACTGGCCGCATCTGTACGAGATACCGATTACACTGTCATTACTGCACAGTCGTTTAGTATTTGTATAAACGGGTACTAAATGACAGCACAGTAGCGCTGACCAAGGCCTTTTTTGTGACACTACTGCACAGTAGCCTAATATGACCATGCAGTAGTGTCACATCACGGTTTTTGCCACATGACACTACTATGCAGTAGTATCAGGCTACTGTGCGTTCAGTGTCTTGTGTAGATGTAGCCACTTGATAAGGATAACCACCCTGGATCCTTCTTCTGAGAGAAGTCATGCATTCACTGCATAGCTTTCTCCTGCCCCTGGTTTACTGGTCCACAGGTCCACTACTGGAAAAGACTACCCAAGAAATGCTATAGGGCAGTATAACCCCAGTCATCCTAGCCACATCTTGTTCCTGAGATGGAAAAAATCTTCTGTGCTAGATTATCTAACCCAGGATTGGCCAAGCCCCAGCACAGACAGTTGCTCTCTGTGACACATAAGCCCCGGTGCTTAGTAAAGGGAGGTTCCATTATGGAGATAATGAGACCTGAGGCTCTAGCCATGCAGAGCAGAGCAGGTGCAGGATGTTGCTGCAAGAGGAGGTGTCCCCACCAAGATCCAAGTTAAATCTTCTCTGTCCCCACAACTGGTGCAGTTTTATACGGAGCACCAAGACCCAAAGCTGTTAATTCAGCAGCAGCTGAAAGGCCAAGGAAGGGTTAAGTTGGCTCTTGGTGATGGCACCTCCTCTTGCCACAGCCTCCTGCCCCCACTTGGCATGACTGAGACTCGAGCTCCCCTGCCTCTATTCCAGTGAACAAATTCTATCAGGTATGACTCTGGGGAGTGAGGATCAGAGCAGCACCTATGGTGAGGGTGGCTTAACTTGCGTTATGCCTGCCAAAAAAGTTGGCTCCCACTGATCTAATCCACCTTCCTGCTAGTGAAGAAGAGTTCCCGAGGGTACATTTTTTACTGCCTTTTTCAGTCCCCTTTTTCAATCTGTCTCTCTTCAAGGTTTCCCCCAGTGCCCTTGTGGAAGACCAACCTCTGCATAGCTTAGTAACACAGAACCAAGAAGACTAATACCATATTTACCTGAATCCAAGATGAATTTGAATTTAAGATAATCCCTCAATAATTTGTTTCTAAACATAGAACATTTTATAAATGTGTTATGATTTTCCATGTGTAAAATCTGATTATTGGAGGGTCATCTTAAAGTCATATTCTCCTCCCACCCCTTCTGCAGTGGGGCAAGCAGTAGCAGGGAAATCAAGTGGCCTGACTGCCCCTTGCATCTTCACACATTACCCTTTCTGTCCTCTTTGCCCCCCCCCCCCACACCCACTTATCTCCCTGGTGCCTTTCTCCCCTGCCACTGAGGCCATGGCATGGGGGCAGATGTAGCAGAGGGCAGGTGGGAGAGCTGCTCTGACTGATCCTGACCTTGACCCAACCTTGTCCCTGATCTTGGATCAGAGCCAGAGACTCAACACCCACTTCCTCTCCTCCCTTACTTGGCCTTGTACTTGAATTCAAGATGAGGGGCTTTTTTCCCCATGTTGAATGGGGGATTCAAATAAATCTCATAATGTGCTCATTATGAGTGGGTCACCTGATTGAGACAATAAGGAGCTGACTTGGAAACAGAAAGCAACAGGAGACCACAGGCAGGTCTGATTTAGGTTCAGCTGTTAATCTACTGTTTTGGGGGGAATCCAAACCTCTAGAGCTTAAAGAGAAATGGAAAACAGTCTTTCATATTATAAAAGCACATGAAACTGTGTTGCTTTGGAAATCCTGCCAGCACAAGGCTTTTCTCCCTATCCTGCTCATAGCTGTCACCGCAGCAGTAGGATGGACAGTGCACTTTGTACTGCCCCAGTGAAGCCCATGTTTCAGTTGGATGCATCAGTGTAGATAAGTACAAGTTGTGTGAATGCTCTGCTTGCTAATCTCTATATATGACAGCTGCCTTCCAGTAACTTAGTCCCATCCTACCCAGAGTAATGGGAGGTAGGGATGAATCCAGAGGAGGTGAGGTAGCACAGTTGCACCCCCACTTTCAGATCACATCCTGGAGCAGCAGCCAGGGAATTTTTTAAGTCCATGAAGAAGGTAAGAATCTCCCGACTTCCCCTCCATGCTCAGCAAAATGTCCCCTCCCCTGCTTGTCACTGCCATTGTTCCCAGCTGCCCTGCAAGTGGGGAAGCTCAAGAGCTGCTTCTGTCCCACTCCAGCTGTGCTGCACAAGGAGCCAGCCTTAGCTAGGGACAGTGGCAGCAGTGGCAGTGGGTGCATTCCCCGAGTGTTCCTCACCAGCCCAGGAGCAGACTTAGGGAGAAGGATCCCACCTGCTGTCATTGGTACTGCTGCCATTATCCCCCGCTGAGCCTGACTCCTCACGTAGTCTGACTGGAGCTAAGCAGGAGCAGGTCTGGAGCTTCCTCTGCTCCTAGGGCAGCCGGGAACAGTGGCAGTAGCAGGCAGGGGAGAGTGGAATGGGAGAGGAGAGGTGGGGATGGGAGGGGAAGCTAAAAGTTGCAGGGGAGGTTCTTACCTGATTCTGAGATTTATAAAAAGTTACCAGTTGTTCCTCCTATGGTGTGGTCTGCCCATCCCAGGGGAGGGGATACACCCCCTTTTACAAAATCTTAGATCTGCCTGTGATCAGAGGTCAGGATTCCATGAGTTCCAGCCTTTACCAGGCCTGCTCCAAAATGCTTGGAATTCAGTAGGAAGGTCCTCTCTCACCCTTGACTTGAATGGGCTTTGAACCCAGCTTGGCACCTGATATAAATATTTTATTAACAGGCCCATTTACACAGGGCACCAGAACTCCATTCTAATATCTGGAAACCTTTCCATTCCCTCCTCCTTCCTGTTTTGTACCATTGGATACATGTTTTTAAAGAGACCAAAGGCACAATCTTCAAGTTGCCTGGATTTACACTTGCAGGGTCAGCTGCCACTCAGAAGCTGAATGTGTATTGAGGTTCTATCCTCATGCTGAAAAGCTCGGACAAATTGCACAGAAAAAGGACTAGAAACTGGAGACTTTGTGGTCCAGGTTGGGACACTGCAGAATATGGAAATAAAGATAGATGGTACAATTTTCTTCCTAAGGACTATAGCTTATCTTTGTTGTGCAACTAAGAAAAGAGCAAGTATTGGATCAATGCACCTGATCCAAACCAAAGGCTGAGTTGTTTTATGTAACATAAGGGTGTTAGTTACTCACATGTTGAAATCATCTTTGGGAATAGGAAACCAACAGTATTGCCTAAAAACAGCCTGACCACATATGGCCTGGAATTTACAGGGTTTATTTTTCACTGAAGTAGCAGACACTGCCTTCTTGCAAGAGAAGCCACAGCTGTGGTGTGACAGGGGGGAAGCAAACCGAGTCCTGGACTCTTCGATCAAAACAGAGTATTGCGCCTTAAGACACTTGCCTAGAGAAGAATGGGACTGAGTGGGTTGTAAATAGATGCCCAGAGGAGAAACACTGACAAAGACTTAGAGAAATAAAGGAAGAGGATGAAACAAGGCAGTCTGCTCCTTCCAGCTTAGAAATGAAAGCAACTAGGCTGAACAGAACCTACCAGTGCTTGTAAGGAAACATTCAGGTTTAGGTAAAAGGAAATATGTATACTGGCATTTTTTTGTTTGTATCATGTGCTTTGTATAAGTGAACCTTTTGAGTGAATACATAATGCTTTGTTTTGAAGCTGCTGGTCACTGGTTAACAGACACAAAAGGGTTGACAAGTGTCAAACACAGTGGGTCTATCATTTTTACATCAACTATCAATTGCAGGATTAAATCTTCCCTTTAGAGGTCTAAGCCTGATTTGTAGAATTTGGATGTCTCAGTGGTAAGATTTATATAAGCTATGTCTGAAGCTAAGGAGGCCAGTATTGAAATCCTAGCCTTAAATATCACTGGGACAAGGATTTGCGCAGAGGAGCAATCCTGAATTAAGAAAACATTTCCCTAAAACCAGGATTTTCCTATGGCTTACCTTTTCTGATATTGAAGTGATTTGTTATTGCTTTTTAAATAAGGTTTCTGCTGTTCACTGCTTAGCTTTCTCTTATGGGACTTGGACTTGATGGGCCAGAAGGCCCCTTCCAGTCCTATGTTATGTTAGTGTCTGTAGGGAAGTCATAACTCCTATGGGATGTGATGACATCTGTGTGGTGCCATGAAAGGGATTTTAATGTCCTCAATTTAGTTTTATGACCTGGGAGACTGAAATCCCAAATCTATACACTCCCAAACCATGCGGAAGTCTGAATCCACAGCTGAACTTCATGACCAATTCTTTTTCTGTCATGAACTAAGCCAAAAGTTTAGTTCCAAAAACTCCCAAATATGTTAAAGTTTGGATCCAGATTTTATGGCTCAAATTCCTTTCTAACTATGGTTTCAGTGCCAGAACAAAAAGGAAGAACAGAGACTGAACAGAGACAAACAGCATCAGGAATTGACTAAAATGGTAAAGAAAAAAAGAGGAAAAAAACAAAAGTGAAGCACCTGGCCTTATTATGGGCCACTTGAAAGTAAACCCCACTGTGAATGCCTTCTGTAAAGACTTTCTTTTTTTCTTTCTAGCTACCTGCTGATAGGGGTACTGGTACCATATCTCGCACACACATTAATTTATCCTCGCTACATCCCTGTTAGTTAAGGAACTGCATAAACCTTCATTTTCATGGGGAAATCAAGACATACAGAAATTAAATGCCTGGCCCAAGGTCACTCTACTTATCTGTACTAAAGGATAGATCTGAACCTACATCTAATGAATCTGTACCTAGTGTCTTACCTACAAACCCATCCTTCATTCCCAATTTGTTCCTTGTTATAACAAGCCTAATTTAATCTAGAGAAGGACAAATGATGTGTTTGGAGTACTGTAGCCTTAGGAGATCTGATGTAACCTTAGAAGAGTGTACTTCCCTGTCCCTTCATTTGCCTACCATGGAAGCGAGAGGGATTAACTTAAGCAGATATCTAGATGTGCCCTTATTCATCCAAGTACCCCTTCACATGTTTATGTCTCATTGATGTCAATGGGGCTTCAATAAAACCTAGACGTTAAGCATACAGTCAAGCACATTGTTGAATCAGAGCTCCTCAGAATGAGGTGGACATGGTCCGGTTTGATATCCTTCCATACACCCCAATGCAAACAGACATCATCCTGCCCATTGGGAGCATCTAACCTGGTATGCTGTCTCTTAAATGACCTGTGCCAGTTGAGTCTGAGAATAATTTTAAAAATCCAGATAGTTAGAAATTGGCCTACACCTTGAAGCATCATGGTCTATATCCCCAGTATCTTATCTTGTGTTGACTCATGGTAAGATCTTCGCCTCAAGGTATCTTGTGTCAAGGAGTTCCATGAGCTCATGATGTTTAAAAATGAGAGGTCATCTTTCAGTCTCGTGGAATGTTTCCTTATCCCTATTTTCCGATAAGAGCATCTATGATACCATCTCTATACATCCGTTACTTTTCATACCTCCAAACCATCACATCTCATCCTCCTTTTCTCTAAGCTAAACACCCCTCACCTCCCTCCCCTGCTTTTTTTTCAGTCTCTCTTCGAGTGAAAGTCTTCCCAGGCATTTAATCCCTCACACTTCCCCTCTCTGGATCCATCATTAAACAACAAAAGAACTGGCATCCAAGCAGCCCAGAACATCACATATCATCAGAAACTCAACTAAAATCCATTTTTAATATATAACTTTTAAAGGGCATTTGGTACTTAAACAGATTGTCTAGTACGCAGGTTCTGAACTTTGAATTGTGTTCTTTCTTTCCCTAGTGCTTTGTCCTTTCTACACAAGGGTACATGGCAGCACTGGAGGTCATTTATGTTTATCTAAACTGATGATAATTTGTGCCTGAAGAAGGCCACACTAGAGAGACATTGTATATTCTCTTCTCTGATATTCCTTTCCCAAACCCAAATGATTTCTCTTCAGCCAGAAGCTTATCAACCATGTTATTCCATGTCTGTGCCTACTTTAATCATAATGTGCTGATAAAGCTGGGACGGAGTGAGGGTCTTTGCTGCCTACACCAAGGTTACATCTGTGTCATACCTGCTGCCTCAAAGTTAGTTATGCAAGGCTTGAGTCCCATTTATTATACTAAGACCACTTTGTGCCACTTCTGGCAGTGAAAAGAAATTATAATTTATCCCTTTTACCTTATCAAAGTGGCATGAAGTGGCCTGCATTGAAATGAGAATTAGGCCTGTACTTTTATGTGCTACCTTGTTTGTCCCAACCTCCTACTTGGAGTAAAGTTTTCATAATTTTTGGATTTAAAGAAGGTTAAAGGCAGAGGTTAATTTATGCACTACCTACATTGTAGAGACTTCCATGTTGCTTCAACTTTAAATTTCTCCTCCTTCCCCCGCTGTTTTGTTTTTTCATAAGCTGTAATTCATAGAGGAAAGTGACTTTTTGTTTATTTTGGGGGGGGAGGGGGTTCTGTAAAACATCACACACATTTCTGGTTTATTCAACTGTTGGTATAAAAGTAGGTGATATATTCTGGTGTCTTTGGCATGTTACATAAGCTCCAGATCTGAGCACAAAGACCCTATTTTGTGAAAATAAATGGATTCTCTCTCAACTCACGTCCATAGGATATCCCAAATGTCCAGTGCTCTGTTTACTGTGCAATAACATAACTCATAGCTGTGCAACTTATGTACATATTAGAAAAGCACTAATGTTTAACACACGTTATGGATGCATCAATTAACTTGATTAGAGTTGGCCCTTCAAATGATTGTGAGTGCTTCCTTGTACAGAATGTTCCATGCCTGTGCTTGGTAGGGAGGGCAGCCAGAGGAACTTACTGTTTATTTTTGGGCCAGTGTAAAAGTAGACCATGAGCAGACACCTCCTGCTGCAAGCTGGACCTGACAAAGAGGTCATCTTTGTTGCATATGGCTGATAAATCATGTTTCCCTGATGATGATCAGTGCTATTTTTAGAAACAAGCTAAAACTTTTCATTCTTGAAATTGTTTTAATTTCCAGCCAAAGAGTTGAACTGCATGGCTAGGGGAAAAAAAAAAAAATTAACCATCTAGCAGGGCTAATGTGAGCTGTGTGTTGGTTTAAAAAGAAACCTGATGCAAAATTGCTTCTTCCGGTGCTCACAATTTTGTCCTGGCAGCACCAATGCGCTAGCATCTATAGGCTGAAAAAGGGCTGTTTCCAAAGAGCAGCACATAATGATAATGTAAATTTCACTTAAGTATATATGATTACAATAAATTGCACAGAATTGCAACAGACGTTGTGCTGCACTGTTTATGGAGCAGTCTAGGTTTACCAGTTCCATTTTTCTACAGTAAATGGAACTGTGGGATGAAAAAAAGAAAACATTTTGGCTCAGCAAGTAGATGAATGCCTATGGCATCATTTTAGAACACATTAAAACCTCATTTGTGTCCACCACAGATCTGGCAAATGTAAATAATCCCATAGGGCACCTTTCCTCTCCTCTGGCCTCTCTGCACCTATTAGTCTATGCATAGTGCCTAACTTTTTCAGACTGTGTTTTAGGGCATGAATGTTTCCCGTCTGGAGATACACAACACAAAGTCTAGTTCAGGTCATGAATGAAATGAGTTTTTTCTTCAATGTGGAAACCAGACAGGTCTGTTCTGATCATCCAGCCTGTAGGACACAAACCTTAGAACCTCACCCCGTAATTCGTGCATCAAACCCAGGAGTTCTGTTTGTGCAATAGTTCATGTTTACATCCAGTCTTGACTTCAGGACTTCAAGTGATTCAGAACCCACCATGTCCCAGAATGAGATGTTCCAATGATTAATTGCCCACAATGTTAAAAATGTATGCCTTATTTCTTGGCTATATGTATCTAGCTTTAGCTTCCAACCAGCGGATCTCATTATGCCTTTTGTCACTAGATTAAAGTACCATCTGCTTCAGAAATCCCTTCCTCATATAGGTATTTTGTAGACTGTGATCAAGGTTCTTCTTAATCCTCTCTAAACAGATTGGGTTTCTTTTGTTTCATGCTGTAAAACCAGGCTAAACAAAGCCTTGGCTGAGATGATATAGTTGAACAGTCTTGCTTTGAGCAGGGTTTTGGACTAGGCGACCTCCTGAGAGGTCCCTTCCAACCCTAATTTTCTACGATTATTTGACTCTATAAGACACGTCAGCTTTCCCAACTATCAGAACAGTATTTTAGGTCTTTTCTAATTTGTTCAACTCTCTTTTCAAAATGGGGACATCAGAAATGAATGTAGTATTTCTGTACGGCTCTATAAAGATTCAGTGCCTCAACTCTATACCTATTCATACTGATGCCCTTGAGCCCACTTTAACAAGCAAGCCAGTCACTCTATATGATTAATCTCTCTCAATCATTATTTACCATTTAACCAATTTTATAGCCATACTAGTCACAATATTATATTTATTCCCAGCTTTTTGATAAGGATATTGAATAGAACTGGGACAAGAACAGATCCTTATGGTATTCCACTAGAAATACCACTGTGTGTTGGTGTTGCATTTGTTCCACTCTGTCAGTAATCAGTTTTTAATCCATTGAACATGGACTACATGCTGATATTTGTCCTCATTTTTTAAAATCAGAAACTTACACAGAATTATGTCAAATGTTTTTTTGGAAAACTATGTATACAGTTCTCTTTATCTATCAGATGTGTCATCTCAAAAAAATAAATAAGTTTGTTTGACAGGACCTATTTTTCTTAAAATCATATTAAATGGCACTAATTATGCTACTGTCTTTTGATTCTTTGCTGATTGCTACCCACATATCAACCCTTTTTATAATTTTGCCTAAGATCAGGTTAACCTACTTATCATCATCACCAGATCATTCCATTTAGATTTTTTAAAATATTAGCATAAGGCAAACTTTTTGTGACAGTCCCCTGGAATTTTTCCAGTTTTCCAAGTCTGGCTAAATATCAACATGATTAATGGTTCAGAGAGGGCTCCTTGGCCAGTTGTTTTAATATTCTTGGGTTTGAGCTATCCTGTCCTGCAGATTTAAAAAAAATGTTTAACTTTAGTAGTTGCTGTTTAACATTTGGTCACCGATGAAAAAGAAAATATATTATTATCACTGTAAGTTAGGAATACAACATCTTGCTTCTTTCTGACTATAGAACAAAAATATTTATTGAAGGCTTCTGTCTTTCCTGTCCTGGTCCTGATCATTTCACCATTGTTGTCCAGTATTATGAGTATGTGAAGGCTTTAGTTTAAATTCAGAATAGCTCTCAGCATTGCAAAGCAAATAACTGGATGTTTATTTAGAACAGCACAATCATTGAAGAGAAAGTGTCCCTGCCAAAATTGTGTAGGAACCCAGAACTAAACTAACAGGATGTTCATGGGATCAGGCTGGATAGATTCTGCAAGTCAGGGTTGAGGTACACTGTTAGAAATGTGTGATGGAGTCCTCAGTGTGGAGCAGCAGGAATAACCATATTTCAAGATTCAGAATAGACAGAAAGCCCAATCCCATGGCAGCATTACGTTCTGCAGATTATGGGTGAGCAATAACAACACAGCTATGTTGGAGATGCCTTCAGAGCATTCACTCCCATATGCCTCCTGGATTTAACTAATCTTCCATTTTTCCACATTGCTCAGATCCACACAGATCCACTCATTCTCAATGGTATCTCCTATTTCCAACAGGATTTCTGTCCTGGTTAGTCTCTGGGTACAGCTTAAGTGTTTTAAGTAAAGTCACTAAAGCTACTTGTACTATTATACTGTCATTCTACTATTATATATTATCACACATAAATGATTTTCAATTTATAAATCATATTTCTCTTCAATGACCTGTACCTACAATCTGATCCTCCCTGCAACTGCAGCAGTTGTATATAAATGTCCAGGACCCATGGGCCAGATCAAAGGGCTCCATGGGCCAGATCTGACCCATGGACCATATATTTGACATCCCAGTTCTAAGCTAAGCACAGTCAAATGCCTCTATTATACCAGGTGCCTACCTGCTCACTTTTACGATCTCAATCAACATATTTCTTGGTGGTAATCCACTGGAAGGTTAGACATACCCACCAGTGTTTTAACTCATGAAAGGGGAAAAAAAAAACTACCATAGAAAAAAGGACAGGCTTGGATCTACACACCCAACAATTAGGAGCAGCTACCTCCATCTTTTGCAGACTGCCTGGCCTGGAAGGGGTCAGCTACACTTCTGAGCTGGTTGTGTTGTTTTCAAAAGATCAAGGACTTAAGCTTATAGAACGATAAAGCTAGTGTATTCAGAGAGCCCTACCTTGCCTACAGTTCCGCTGTACCCCCCTGCAATCCCAGGGCAAATGTAACAACTGATACATAACACTCTTAAAGGTATCCACACACTGGTTTGCAGAAGCAGGTTGACTTTGTTTCCATGGTGAACCAAGCTATCCTTTTGTAAAAGTGAAGATAGGAGTTTCTGAGGGGAGGAAGGCTTCACTGAGGTCAGTCTTCTCAGGGAAGAGACTGATATGAGCCCAGGGCTAGAAGCTCAGACTGGTCCTGACTCTGAAGAAGCTGTGAGATTTCTCTGTGAGATAGATATTTTTTAGTTCTTTATAGCCTGACTAGCCATTTGGGATGGCTGGGAAGCCATAGGCCGGATATCTAGGAGGCATCCTGTGGTAGGAGAGGCTAAGGCCTAGGGAAAGAATCCAAGGGGACTTCATGGGGTTGAAACTGTGCATATTGAGGGAGGGGCAGAGGACCAGGGAAAGAGTCCTACCAGGGTATTGAACCCAAGGGACCATGCAGGGCTAAAGCAGAGCAGTGTGAGAGAGGCTATGGTCCAAAGAAAGATCCCTGCCAGGGCCTGGGAATAAAGCCAAGCAGAGGAGAGACAGGCAGGCATGGCTGGGGTCCAGCATTAGAGAGAGAGAGTGCTCTGTCCAGGGACAAGGACCTGGTAGACCAGGGAGGCTGAAGCCAAGAGGGAGAGTACCCAGCAAAGGTCTGGATCCCGGAGAGACTGCTGGGGCAGAAGTCAAGCTGTGCAAGGGCCAGGGGCCCACAAGATGTAGAGCCTCCTTAAGGTAGTCAAGGCCTTGAGGACCACAATTAGGGCCTGTAGGGCTGTTTTTGTTACTAGTAGGGCCCAGGGGGTACTTGCCAGGCATAAGGGGTGGACCAGAGGCCCCAGGAAACATGAACCAGAGGCAGGGCTGGCAAGCCCAGAGACGAAGGGAAGTAATGCAGGGCCAGGCTAAGGAAAGGCCAGAACCATAACATCTTGCTCAGGTAGGGATCTGACAGGATCAGGCTGCCCAGGTACGAGCAAGATGAGCACATAGACTCCCTGACTCCTCATCAAGGAGTCTGTGTGCAATATGCTTGTAGAGGGTAGGATTCTGAACAACAGCCAGCATAGCTTAATTGCAGGCAGGTCTTGCCTCACCAACCTCATCTCCTTCTACAACCAGGTATCTCACCACCTGGACAAGGGAGAGGAGGTCAACATTATACACCTAGACTTCCAAAAGGCCTTTCATTGGACCCCTGCTGAACCAAGCAGGATAACTGATAACTGACACTCAGGAAAAGGCCAACCTGCTTAATGGGTACTTCGTGTCAGTCTTTTATAAGTCCAGTGGGACTGCCCTGCCTAGCAAGACATGGGACGGCCAGGGTGAGGGTGTATTTATACTCAGCGTCGGTGTTGATCTAGTAAAGAATCACCTTGAGAGGCTAGACACCTTCAAGTCAGCTGGCCCTGACAGATTACACCCTAGGGTACTCAAGAAACTGGCAGGTGTCATAGCCCAACCATTGGCAAAAATATTTGAAAACTCGTGGTGCTCAGGTGAAGCACCTGAAGACTGGAAGAAGGCTAATGTGGTACCCATCTTAAAGAAAGGGCGGAAAGTAGATCCCAGGAATTACAGGCCAATCAGCTTGACGTCAATTCCCAGTAAGATTTTGGATAAAATTATCAAGGAGACCCTTCTAGATAAGATGGCTGAGGGCAGCATCCTGAGGGATAGCCAGCATGGGTTTGTTGCAGCTATGTCTTGCCTGACCAGTCTCATGTCCTTGTATGACAAGGTGACATATCACCTGGACAAGGGAGAAGAGATTGATGCCATATATCTGGACTTTAAAAAAGCCTTTGATCTTGTGTCCCATGACCTCCTCATGGAAAAATTGGCCAACTGTGGCCTCGGTTACACCACAGTCCAATGGCTGGGAAACTGGCTCCAAGGTTGGACCCAGAGAGTAGTGGTCGATGCTAGTGAATCATCATGGTGCACCATGACCAGTGGCATACCCCAAGGCTGTGTCCTTGGACTGGTTCTCCTTAACATCTTTATCAACAATGTGGACATTGGTGTCAGAAGCACACTGGCTAAGTTCGCCGATGACACTAAACTTTGGGGCATAACATCCACACCTGAGGACAGGCTAGTGATCCAGACTGACTTAGTAAGTGGGTGGATACAAACTTGATGATGTTCAATACCAACAAATGTAAGGTACTCCACCTCAGGGAAAAAAAACTTGCAGCATGCTTATAGGCTCAGCAGTGCTACTCTTGCTAGCACCACTGCTGAAAGAGACTTGGGGGTCATGACTGACCACAAGATGAACAGGAGCCACCAATGCAATGTCGTAGCTTGTAAAGGAAACCAAGCTCTGGCTTGCATCCATAGATGCTTCTCAAGTAAATCTCAGGATGTTATCCTCCCACTGTATTTGGTCTTGGTGAGGCCGCAGCTGGAGTACTGCATCCAATTCTGGGCTCCGCAATTCAAGAAGGATGTTGAGAAGCTTGAGAGAGTCCAGAGGAGAGCCATGTGCATGATCAGAGGGCAAGAGAATAGGCCTTATGAAGAGAGGCTGAGAGCCATGGGACTCATCAGCCTGGAAAAGCATAGGCTCAGGGGGACCTGGTGGCTGCCTATAAGTACATAAGAGGTGTACATCAGGATCTGGGAGAATGTCTGTTCACCAGAGTGCCTCAAGGAAAAAATAGAACCAATGGTCATAGACTCCTCCAAGATCGTTTTAGGCTAGAAATAAGAAAAAAATTCTTTACTGTCTGAGCCTCCGAGAGCTGGAATAGACTCCCTCCAGAAGTGGTGCAGGCACCTACTCTGGGCTCATTCAAGAAATGTTTGGATGTTTATCTTGCTGGGATCCTATGACCCTAGCTGACTTCCTGCTCCTGGGGCAGGAGTCTAGACTTGGTGACCTTTGAGGTCCCTTCCATCCCTAATGTCTATGAATTTATGAATCTAGTATCCCATGATATCCTCACAGGACAATTGGAAGATTGTGGGCTTAACTGCTGAACAGTTAAGTGGGTAGGAAATTGACTACTACGTAGGACCCAGAAAGTTCTTATGAACAGATCTGTCATCCTGGTGAGAAGTGGCCATTTTTATCAGTGATTTGGATGTGGGGGTGAAGAGCTCACTGGCCAAGTTCACAGACAACACCAAGTTATGGGGGAGCGTGGTCACGCCTGAAGATAGGCTGCAGATTCAGGTGGACTTGGATAGGCTGGAGAGTTGGGCGAATCAGAACCAGATGAAGTTCAACACTGAGAAGTGTAAAGTGCTCCATCTGGGGCAAACAATCTCCAACATACCTGTAACAGGAGGGCGGTCAGGTTCGCCGTGCTCTCCCCTGCCGCCTCCTTTACCGTGCCAAGCTGCCAACTTGCACCCTCCTATTCTCGCCCACCATGACTTTGATTTTATATATTTTTATAGGGAGGCTGCCTTCCTTCTTGGCCATGGTTCTCCTGTCTCGGGTGTTCTGTGCACCCAAGCCTTATGGGCTATGTGTGGCTCCTACCACCCCAATACCACGCCCCAAGCCTCGCAGATGTAATGGACATTATTCTGTCCCTCTCTCTGTCTTCACGCCTTCTCTGGCACTCAGGCTCTCCGCAGCCCTGTCTTTCTTTCCGCGCCCTCAGGGCCTTCTCAATAATACTGCCCTTCTCTCGGGCCTTCTCAGTAATGCCACCCTGTCTCAGGTCCTTCTCAGTAATGCTACCCTGTCTCAGGGCCTTGTCAGTAATGCCGCCCTCTCTCCAGGGCCTTCTCAGTAAAGCCGCTCTCTCTCCAGGGCCTTCTCAGCAATGCCACCCTGTTTCCGGGCTCACCACGCCCGCACTGGGGCTTCTCAGCAACTCCCCCTTCTCTGGGGCTTCTCAACTGCCCCTCTCTGGGGCTGGGGTCTGTGCACCCCGAATGCTGCACCCTCACTGGCGCTGGGGTTCCCACATCTCTGTGAGTCCCCTATGAGGCCTCCTCCAACCCCTAACAGCCTCACCCAAACCACCGGAATAACAAATAGCAACACAAACTCAAGCCCCTGGGCTACTACACAAACATAAGCCACCCGGCTATAATTATGCTCGAGCCTACCAGGGATTCTTCATCCTGCCGCAGTGACAGACTGAATGCTCTTGCATTCAGGCTTCTCTTCTCTTTCCTGACAGGGAGCTCCTTTCTCCTTGGCTGCTGGTAGGGAACTGCTTCCTGCCTGTGGTTTATATAGGAGCCAGGCCCTGCCAGTGGACCTTCCTCCCAGTCCTTTATATACCTTCACATAGGCTACACTCCCTACTTTTTCTTCAATGAGGCTTCTTAATATCCACCACCTGACTTGTCTAGGAAGGCCATTTACATAAATCTGAGGTCTCTTCTCAGGTTTTGATCCCCCCTTTTTGTGATAGTTCCCTCCTCCTTGTCTGTTGCCATTTTGTCCCACCTACTTTACTGGGCTCCCCTGGTCCCTTTTTCCCAGGGTCCCTCTTTGACCCCATATTGGGGTTGGGCTGCCTGTGTACATTCTTGGCAACCTAAGCAGGAGGCTTCCCTCCTTGGGGTCCTCTGTTCACCTTTCCCTGCTGTCCCAGCCTCTACCAGGCCTGCTTCCCTTGGCTGCCCCTTACTGGGATCTATGCTGTTTCTCTTGTCTCTTAGTCGGAACAGTTCCTTCAGCTGATGTTTTAGCTGGCTCATCTCCTTTGCATGGTCACTCTGCCATTGTTCCCATCTCCGGTTCCAACATTCTGTAAGCACCGGCAGGGCCTCCTTTTGTAGGGTCACCAGCTCTTTCTCTACAGCTCCCTCCTCCCTGGTACTTCCCCCAGGCTGTCCTGGCTCAGCCTCCTCCCTAGGTTCTTCTGGGCCTAGATCTCTGGGGAACTTCCCTAGCTCCATATGCTTTGGGTTCCTATACCGGGTGGTTTCTAGCTGAGCCTCTACTTCCTTCAGGGCCTTTTTCACTACTTCCACCTCTTGGTATTGTTCCTGGTTTTCCAACTTAGCTGTCCTCACGTACACTGTCAATCGAGATCCCAGTGCCTCCAACCTTTCCCGCACTGTGTCCTTGATCTCTCCAACTTGTGGTTCCTGTCCAGCTCCTAAGACGTTTGTTACCTGCCTTTTATCTGACCTCCCAATCTCCCCCAGGTCTTGGACTTTTATAGCCATTTGATCGCTTGCTTCTTGCAATCTTTTTCCCTCGGTCTCCAGACTCTGGATTTTTGCCTTATCCTTTGCACTTCCCCTCTGTAACTGCTCATTTTCTTCCCTTACCCCCTCTTCCTTTGTTAGGCTATCTTCTATAAGGGTTTTAAGGGACCATACCTGTTGTCCCAGTTTTTCATTTTCCCCCTCCATGCTCCTTAACTGGGTCTGTAGCTGTTCATTCTCTCTCTCCTTGGTTTTTAGTTCCTCTTCCAGAGACTGCATTTGCTTTCCCAACATCTCATAATTTGCTCTAAAATTTTTCATTTGTTCCACCTGTTGCATGAGTACCTTGTCTATCCCTCTGGCCTGGGTGTGGCTTTTGGACAGCTGGTCCTGCAACTCCTGTGCAAGATCTTCTGCACGCATACTTCTCTGTTGCCAACTTTTCAGCTCCTCCTGCAATTCTCCTATCCAGTCCTCCTGGCTATGAGTTTCCTTTTGGAGGACTCCTATTAGGCCTCTGGCTTCTTCCAATTCCCTTAGCACCTTCTTTTGTTCTTCTGCCTGTTTGGTGCCGGCTTCCATAGACCTTGTCACCCCGGCTATCATTTCCTCCTGCAGTTTTTTCAATTTCTCTTCCCTTTCCCGGCCCCTCTGAGCCTCCTGGGAAATTGCCCGCGTCTTTTCTGCCTCTATCACCATTAGGCACCTGATTTCTTTTGATCCTTCCTCTTTCTTGCCAGACTGCACCTGAAGCTCTAATACAGCAACCTGCGCCTCTGCTCTCTCCTTTTGGGCTTTTGCTATTCCTAGCTCCCACTCCAACCGGTCCACCTTCTCCTCCATCTCCTCCATCCTTAGTTGCCAGTTGAGCTTTTCCTGTCTCTGGTCTCCCATGCTTCCTACCTTTCTGGGTTGGGGCCTCAGTCTTACTCTGTGAGACTCCTGGCAATGGGCTTACGCCTTCCGCCCCACCTCACAATCTGTGGCTCCCCCCCACCTTTTTATAAATCCTTTCTTGATTGTATTCTTGCTCACAGGTTCATTCTCCTTCCTTCTTTGCGCACAGCTGAGCCTTCCCGGCCAATGCACAGGAGGGCGGTCAGGGTTGCTGTGCTCTCCCCTGCTGCCTCCTTTACCGTGCCAAGCTGCCGACTCACACCCTCCTATTCTCGCCTCTTCTTGTCAGCTGGCTAGGCAGGTGTGAGCCATTAGTTCCCTTTGGTTGCCCCAGCAACCGGCACCTGCAGGGTTATCCTGGCTCTCCAAGTAGCAGGCACCCTAGTGCCCTGCTACAATACCTACAGGCTTGGTGGCACCAATTTGACTAGCACCATGACCGAAAGTGACCCAGCGGTAATAATCAACCATCATATTAACATTTCTGTGGCTGTCCTTGGGAGGCAGATCCTGCCACAGTTGCCAAAACATGGGTCTTCCATAAGCCCATTTCCAGATCTCAGTCATAACAAGCTGTTGGGCTCAGAAGAACTTGGCTAGAGTATACCAAATCAAAGAAATAAGCAGCAGGCTCTTGAAAGGGAAGGAAAAAAAAAATACTGTACTGTAGTATGGGTTCATCACCAGAGTGAAGTACATAAGAAGGGTGACAAGAAATCTTTTACTGCAGTTAATACGTATGTAACCAATGCTTTCTCAGTATGTCATCTGTCTCCCTTCAATGTCTGGGTTACATATAGGGGGTCTAAATCATTGTCTAAGAAAATTGAGTCTCATACCCTTAGCTTTAGAGGTTCTGGGTTTGATCCTCATTGCCAGCAGCACACACACGGGCATTGCATCGCATCTGTATTTCCTAAGAAGGTGCAAATCAAGGTGACTACACTGACATGAATGAGACCTCCCCTGTTTGCACCAACCAATGATCTGGCCTCTATCTTCTACTACAACCTCATCTCTAAGTATTGTGCTGTTCAACAGTAAAAAATCCTGTTCATTTGATAAGTGCATGGGGCAAATAGAATGTATACTAGGACATCCAGGGCAGTGCACAGCTTTGAAGAATGATAGTATCCCTGGGCTGATGCCTTGGAACAAGCAAATAACATAACTAAAATGCCTTTATTTATGCAGATTTTAACTTTTTAAAAAGCCTTGATATTCTCAGAATCACTGAAAAGAAAGATGGAAAGAGGTGACTCAGTCAGCAAATCTATCCCTTACGCTATACAGGGTTCAATTCCAAATATGTCGCAGTGCTTTGTTCAGTACAGTTCTAAATGTCCCAATCAACAGGTCTTCTGCCATTTCTCCTGAGAGACCATTCCAAAGATTTAGATCTTGCAATCAGAAAATTTGTTCAGCTATTCAGTCTAAATTTGTATTTCTTAATAGCACTTTAAATAATTACCCTCTGTCTTAGAGATTTGCTTCCTTCCAAGAGCCTTAATCAGTTGTTTCTGGCTACTCTTTTTGTAGCTACATTACATTTCATTCTTCTAATCCTTTTCAGAAATCAGTGCCTCCAGTCTTTTGATCATCATGATGGTGTTCTCTGAAATTCCTCACATGATTCCAGGTCTTGAAGTCCTTAAGGTAGCCAAGCACTTATATATATGGTTGCCTAAGATACACGAGTAGTCAGCTTGCCTTTAATGAGATTATTCACATGCTTAACAACAAGTTTTTTCTGGATCAGGGCTAAATATTAGGGTATTTCCAGGAGTGGTCAGATGAGTGGTCATGGTGGCTGACTATAGCACACTCCACTAAAATAGCTTTTGGAGTACAAAATTGCATTCACCTTTTTTCATAAGAGCCACTTTATACAGAGGAAATCAAAATGACTACTTTCATAGGCAGAGTTCTCACCATTAGAACACTAGTATTGTTTGTTTAGACTCAAGTGCTTATTAACCAATATGGGCTCTGATGTCTAATTACCCATAGCTATGACAATATCCAGTGGTCACTGGAAAGCTATGTTAGTAAACTGAATATTGCCAACTTGACTGGGACAATTCACTTTCCCTCCCTAATACATAGACTCATAGAAAACTAGGGTTGGAAGAGACCTCAGGAGGTCAACTAAGGAACCCCCTGCTCAAAGCAGGACTATCCTCAACTAGATCCTTCCAGCCAAGGCTTTGTCTAACCGGAACTTAAAAACCTCCAAGGATGGAGATTCCATAACCTCTCTGGGTATCTGGGTAACCTGTTCCAGTGCTTTATTACCCTCCCCGTGAGAAAGTTTTTCCTAATATCAAACCTCAACCTCAAGTTCCCTTGCTGCAACTTGAAACAGAAAAAATGTTCTTTGTTCTGTCATCTGCCACCACTGAGAACAGTCCAGCTCCATCCTCTCTGGAACCCCTCTACAGGTAGATGAAGGCTGCTATTAAATCCCCCCTCAGTCTTCTCTTCTTCCACTAAATTAGCCCAGTTCCTTCAGCCTCTCTTCAGAAATCATGTGCCCTAGCCCCCTAACCATTTTTGATGCCCTCTGCTGGACACTCTCCGATTTGTCTACATCCTTTCTATAGTGAGGGGCCCAAAACTGAACACAGTACATCCACATACGCACACACATCTCACCTGTGCCCCAGGGTCAGATTGCTTCTAGCGTCTTCAAACTGCAGAGATTGGTTACAGGAGTCCTTGACTTCACCAGGTTATGAATCAAAACTCATTAAAAAAATTCTTACCATTTATTTCCCTTGCTTTCCTACTCCCAAAATAAATTAAAAGGCCAAATTAATTAAATAAATCAGACTATAAATTCCTGTGTGAGGAGCTTTTTTATCCAGCTGAAAGGATTTATACACTACTATAACTGTCCGGGGTTTCTGTCTTCCGTAACTTCTTCTAGTCTGGCATCTTCTTGAGGGAAGGTTTATAATCTCTCATAGTTTGCTTTGGATCAACACCAACATCCTGTAAGATGTAAACTTTTTATGGGGAACAGCTGATGTAGAGGACTCTAATGGACACAACATTATTTGAGGCTACCAGTTCAAAGCTGCAGGCAGGTTTTGACAGAAAATGATGGCTATTCACTGTTCTCTCAACAGACAGGGTTTATGCCATTTCCTAATGGATGTATGTTCACATCACAAAAGCAACCATCAGCATTGGCATAAATTGGAGCTGTTGGTAACCTCGGTCAAAGGGCCAAAAGTGCTAAACAGAGAAAAAAGGAACTGACCTTTTTGCTGGTAGAACTGGTAGCTTAAGAATAGTGCTGAGGCGTAATGGAGGGTCCACATGACAAAGCTTGTGTAGCTACAGTCCATTTTCTTCCTAAACAAAGCCCTTCAGTCACCAAGGCCATCTAGCAGCTTTGTCTGCAAGAACTTTCTTACATGATGGGGGAGAAAAGATTGTAGAACAAGTACGTACAAAGTGAGAAAGTGATTGATTTGTAATAATGGAAATGGCTCCATTTGTTTTTCTTTCTTCCTTTCTGCCTTCATTTCTTTCTTTTTTATTTTGGTCTGAACTCTTCTAGGAGCTGATCAAGATTATTCACAGACAAACAAGACATTGATTGTTAGATTTGGCTTCTTCTGCTGTTTTGGAAGGTGAAACAATTTTTTTCCTCAAATGAAAGAGACAGGTTTTGTAAGCCAGAACACACATGGGAAATCCACTTTTCTTAAAAGCTCTGGCACCTTTCTAACTTGTCACTTAACATAGTTATACAAAAGATCTACTTTCTTTTTCCACAACCTAAATCAGAAGAGATTGAAGGGAGTTTATAGTGGCTGAGATGAACAGTGGGATGGATCTGGGGTCATTGTAAGACTAAAAGTACTCCCTTTTAATATGAATGTCAGATATATTTTA
This sequence comes from Alligator mississippiensis, assembly GCF_030867095.1. Lineage (NCBI taxonomy): Eukaryota > Metazoa > Chordata > Crocodylia > Alligatoridae > Alligator > Alligator mississippiensis. The sequence continues at coordinate 139,520,731 of NC_081827.1, forward strand.
GAGGAAGGAAGTAGTTGGTGTGCTAGCCTGGCACTTAAGAGACCTGGCTCTTCCATAAGTCAGGCTAAATCTTTGCTCTTCCACAGGCTTTGGGTAAACCTTGTTTTATGTCTATGTTGATATATATGGTCAAACCTAAAGATCATGTTCAACCAGCCCAGACCATATGACTGCTCCCTATTCCTCAGAGTTCTTCTAGGACCTGCTGACTTCTCCCTCCTTAGGTTTTTGGTTCCCCATATAGTAGAGACAGTAAGTGGGGACAGCAATAGAGACAGCAAGTGGGGCACAGAACTGCTGGTAGACAGTAACAAGGGGACTGCTGCTTGTGGACTTCCAGTGTGAGGCCTGCATTTCTTGGTGCCTTCCAGGCATGATGCAAGAAAGGGTGGTTGAAGAAGTAAGCAGGGGCACAGCTCACTTTATACCTAGATGTTCAGGGTTAGAACTACAAGGTTTATGATACAAATGCCTGGCAAGTATAGGCTTGAGGGCTTCTGTAAGGTTAACTCTTAACTATCAATGTGGTGATATCCTTGAAATCTGACTGTGCATCAGGTTCCACTTTGTAAATGGAAATAATAGCATTACTTTACAGGGGGGTTGTCAAGAAAAATAGATTAATGATTCTGAGGAAGACTTGGGTAGTTCAGATAAGTTAGATAAAAACTGGGTTTAAGATTGCATATATTTTTCATTCACCAGCAGTTTTCAAGATCTTGTCTTTATCCTGTGGTTAAAGGACGGTTAGGCTGGGACTCAGGAGATCTGTTCTCTCTTCCTGGCTTTGTCATTGACCTGCTCTATGATATTGAGCAATTATAATTATAATAATAATAATAATGTAATACAATATAATGAGAATTAAATAAACTAGTATGTCATATTATTATTAATATACAATAGAATATATACAGAAATATATCTCTCTAGATATATAGAGATTCATCTCTCTAGATATATCTCTATAGAGATATATCTCTATCTCTGTATCTATACATAGATATATATCTATATATCTATACACACACACACACTATCATCTGTACATGAATATATGAATGGATAACACTCTATCTGTGCTCCGCTCTGCAAACTAAAGCTTTATGTTATCACGTCTTCTCTTCTTCCTTAGTGTTATTCTCTCTGGTAGTATACAACTGCTGCTCATGAATCTTCTGTTTCCAAGGTTGGAGGGAGGTTTAGCTGAGATGAAGATATCAGGAAAGTATTAATGCCAAAAGAGAAAGAGGCCCAGTGGTGATAGGGGTCAATGAAGGAGAGGTATGTTTGCAGTACACTATGGTGGTACAAAGACAATATAATTTTGAGAGGCAGAAGCAGTAATATAGCATGCATTACACAGCAAACTGATACATTTTTTCTTCAAATACAGGGAAGCCAATTGTCTGTAAGGGAAAAAAAGAAAAAAAAGCTAAAAATGCCTGTCCATGAAGTCTATTAAAATTTGAATAATCTGTAAACAAAACAAACAAGCAAACAAAAAAACCCACCAAGAGCTTGATTGAAGCTCTGTGGTCTGAACAAGGCTGGGTGTTGAAGGACAGACAGAGCAGAGCTGTGCCACCTGGTCTCTGAACAGGAGTACAGCACTCTGCAGGGAATTCTTTTAGGGCTTTATAGTCATGGGAGCCTCCATAACTCCTTCCCTCTCCTCCAGCCACATGTTGCTGCTGCATCCTGTTGCCTGTCTGTAACACTTCTGAGTTGCAAATAGGTGCAGATAGCTACAGGGCCAGATGAGGGAAGAGGCAGCAGGTGGGGGGTCCATGCTGGGGCAGGGGAAGCAGAGTCAGTGGGGCAAGGCTGGGTGGGGGGGGGGGCACAGCATGGTGAAAGATGTAGTCCAGAGGCTCAGGTCCTCCAAAGAGATGCTCTGGTAGCTGGCCAGAGCATCTCTTTGGCTGCCTCTTGAAGCACACTACCTTTGCATGCAGGGCATCCTGGATCAGTGCAGCCTGCAGCCTGACGGGACTGGGCTCCATCCCAAGTAAATAAGGGACTTCAGAGTGGGGCGGGGGGGGGGGGCTGTGAGGCTGTGGGGGACTGTGGGAGGGTGAGGGGGCTGCTCGGGAGGGGTGGGTTCCCTGCCTGCCCCCTACACAGCCCCCAGCCCCTCCCTCCACCCCAGCAGTGGCCATTGGGGTGCTTGGGGTGGGGGAAAAACACACACACACACAAGGACTGGGGAGACTTGAGCTTGCAAACACCAGGACAGGGGGAGTGGACTACAGGACTTACCACACAAGGGCAAAAAAAACAGGCTGCTGAGGCAGATGTAAAAAATGGCTGGAGTGGTAGAGGGACTTTGTTTGATGCAGATTAGTCCAAAAACCCCTCAGGCTTCCAGCCAGGCACTCAGCAGCAGAGCAATAGGCAGGAAAAGAAAGCAGGATCAGATGCAGTGAGGCAGCTGTTGGAGAGGACAGGAGCAATCAGTCAATTAGGAAGTGATCCAGTGCAGGTATGGTGATGAGTGGTGCAAGGTGGCGCAGCAGGGAATCTCCCTCTCTCCTGAGAGGGGGCAGCAGCAGAACAGACGGCAACAGCAGCAGTGATGGTAGCAGCTGTCCAGTTCAGCCACTCAGGGTGTGCTTCAAGTGAAGGTGGGGCGGTGGCCTGCCAAGGGAGTTGGGGCAGGCAAGGCACCTTTAGGCTCCAGCAGTGATGATGGGGGAGGGGCCCACAGGCAGTGCAGGCTCCCTCCCTAGGCTGTCCCCCGACTATGGCTTGGCAGCGGGCTGGGCAGCAGGCTGGAATATGACTGCAGAACCTGGGGTGCAGTGCTGGGGTGTTGTGGGCACTCCCGGGGGGCGGGCAGCAGCATACAGCAGAGGACCTTCCCCCTTGGGCAGGGGCAGCAACAGCAGTAGCAACAGCCCAAGGCAGGAAGGGGTGCAGCCAGCTTACCGCCAAAAGCTCTGAGAACAAGCCAACAGCTAGCAGTAGCCAGAGGCAGGAAGGAGCCTGGCCATCTTCTCTCCAGAAGCTCCTGAGACCAAGCTTACAGTAGTGACAGCAACAGCCTGGGACAGGAAGGGGCATGGCCAACTTCCTCCCAGAAGCTCCTGTTTATTTATATCTTCAGGAGATCAGGGGCCTTTAAGGCCCACCTTGTTAACTAATAGCCCCCACTGTGTGGGGCCAAAGTTTGAAAGATACAACTGTGGGACAACTAAGGAAGAAAAGGGTAGGAGTGATGTGGGGGTCAAAAGTTCAAAATGTGAAAAGAAGTTCTCCGGAGGGGGACCCCGAGCAAAGCCCCCCGGGCTGCACCCGCTGGTCCTCAAAGGAGCCAGTGGATGCTGCCCACTGGTGCTCTGCCTCAAAACATGCACAGACAAATGAGAGGAAATTGGCCCTGCAGTCTCTGGGCACCTTCCCAGCCAAAGCCTCCTTCCTGGTCAAGTACAGGGCCCACTTGAGGTTGAGGCCAGGAGGAGGTTGACCAGGAGGTGCCGGGACTTGGTGGGGCCATGGATGGGATGACCAAAAACAAAATGGTGGGGGGTGAAATTCAACCAGAACCTCAGGAGGAGGTTCTGGAGGTAGAGATGGAGGGGCTGCAACCTGGTGAACTCAAGGGTTATGTGCACCAGGGTCTCCCTCTGTCTGCAGAAGGGGCAGGAGACCAGGGTGTCCATGAAGCTCGCCACATACACACCCATGGTGACGGCTCCATGGAGGAGCTGCCAGCTGATGCCCCCAGTGGCTCATGGGATGAGGGTGGAGTTCGCACACAGCCACTGGGGTACTCCAGCCACTCCCTTGCTGAGCAGGTCCCACCACTTGGTGTCTGGGCGGGACGTGAAGGCGGCATGATGGATCATGTGGCACACAAGCATGTAGAGGTGGTAGTGATAGATGTTGGAAAAGTGGAGCAGTCTGGTGTCCCCCAGCTGGCTCATGTGGTGGAGTGAGGAGTGCTGCAAGGCTGGATGAGGTGCCAGCCCCACGATAAACTCCGGTGGGCTGGAGGACACAGGGTTGGGGGCAGCAACCGCCACTGCACAGGACCTGGTTGACAAGGGCAAGAGCATCAGGAGGTAGGGCAGATTTCACCTCCTGGACCAGCTGGCAGGTTGCATGTGTCATGGGTAGAACCATGTGCCAGGCCAGCACATCAGAGTCCACCTACTCCTGCCTATCGTAGTCCAGGAGGTCTCCAATACAGGTGACACCAGCCAGAATCAACCTCTGTTGCAACCAGGGCACCTCTGCTGTTGGCACCTCGAGCTGGGGGTTCCAAAGGAGAGGCATGATGAGTAGGTCAGCGCCCTGGGCAAGTGTTGCAGGGGAGAGGGCAGAGACCAGCCTCCAGGCCTAGAGGAGGTCCTGGTAGAAGTCTAGCAGCCCTCACAGGTCCTGCAGGGAGAAGCCCCACAGGCCAAGGAGCTGCCAATTGTATCAGAGCCCCCGGAAGTGATGGAGGAAGGCGCACCCCAGGTGGCCCCATACCATGTGGCTACCAACACTGTATAGCAGTCACTGCAGGGCCTGAAGGTAGAACGTCAGGACCTGGCTGCAGAGGCAAGCCAGGCCCTGGCCAGCCTCCTGCAAGGGGAGGCTCAGGACCTCTGCAGGAACCCAGTGCCATCCTGGCCAGAAAAACTCCAGCACCCATCTCTGGAGCCCGGCCAGGACCTTAAAGGGCACAAGCAGGATGTGTAAGTGGTGCCAGAGCATGGACAGGACTACTGGTTCAGCATCAGTACTCTTCCACTCAGGGAGAGATACCTCAGGAGCCCTGCCCATGCCTGGAGCCGCTCCACCACCCTTGCCTCCAGGTGGTACCAGTTCTCCGGTGGGGAGGAGTCCGTGGGGGACAGGTAGACCCCCAAGTACAGCAGTGAACCCACACTCCAGCGGATCGCATGGAGTGCGGGTGGGAGTGAGCCCCCCTGCCACCCATCACCCACCGCCAGGCCAAAGCTCTTGACCCAGTTGACCCAGGCAGAGGAGGCTCCCGAGTACAATGCTTGGCAGGCCTCCACCTGTGCCAGGTTGCCTGAGTAGACACATGTCGACAGTGACCAGGGCTGAATGGGAAACGAGGATGCTACAGTGTGGGGGCTGCCTGCCAGCTAGCCCCTAAACAGTAGCACCCTCATGCCCCTGCCAGCCCCTCCATGTGGAGCAAGGCAAGCTGACCCCCTAGACCTCCTGCCAGCTGGGGCTGTACTTCCCTAGCTCAGTGTGCTACAGTCCTGGGTGCACATATAAATGCCGTGCCAGGAAACAATAAAGTCCAGCACAAACTGTGCCAGAGTTTATCTAGCTGTGCTTATTTCATGTTTAGATAAACCCAATGGGTACTATTTCAAAGGTGTCTAAAGCTCAGATCTTTGAAGAGATTTGAAATACATGAGAATCAGGAATCTAAGTATCCCTGAAGGTCTGTGCCTAAGTGACTTGGGCATCTGAGTTCCAGTGACTTGATGTTTAGCACTTCTAAAAAAAATGTTATCCAGTATCGTTCTAGATATATTTTGAGACTGTAAACACCAAGAACAAAATGAATTATTGAGGGCAGAGGACTAAGATAGGACATCTGAGCTTAAGAGGCCCACTTGGTTAGCATGGTTAAAACATACTAGTTTCTATAGCCAACAGTACACAAGGCTGAGCATCACATCCAGCTGCCTTTGACTCAGCCTAAATGACCATGTGCCTATTCACAGGTGTGCCCAGTGGTTGAGGGAGCCGGGGGGGGGGGCGCTTTTGCCATAACTAGCAGAGCTTGAATTTATGCCTCCACAATCACAAGACACCATAACTGCCCTGCATGATGTCTCACAGGATTATGAAAATTATTGTAGAGTTAGGAAATCCTACTTGTGTTTCCAGCTCTTATACAGAATTCTTGTGTAACTTTGATCGAGTTACTTAGGCATTTTAGATAGTTTGTAAAATAGGATTCATAATGTTTACTCCTAGCAGTGAGGGTAAATCTACTAATGCTTGTGAGATGCTCATGCTGATGCTGAAAATCAGGAAAGACATCCTGGCTGTGGTAGCCATTGGCTAAGGCTTAGTTTCCCAAAGGAAGTGGTAAAAGCCCCATCTACTGGAATATTTAAATTAGACTGGGCAGCATATTAGATGACACACAGTTGGGGAAAAAAATCCAGAACTGTAAAGAAGGAGGACCCGAGTATATTTTTGCATCTTTCATAGGTGTGACGCTGTGATATAATCCTGTTTCACTCACCACACAAGAAAGAACAGATTTGGATTATGATAAGGATCTACCAAAGTGAATACAAAGCTTTTCCATAGAAATCTGGTTAACTGCTTCCTTTTTGTTTTAATTTCCCACGCCTCTGTACTTCCAGGCTGTGCTTGAGACTGAAAGCCAAAATGCCATGAGAAAAAGCTCTTCCTGTGGTATTTCCAACACTGCCAAGCACAAGTCCTAGAAAACTCATGGGAAAACTTGTTCACATAGGATTTATAGCCCAAAAGTATTCAGAAAGTTTGGGATAAAAATCCAACCCTTAGACACTACACAAACTTCTCAAATTTTTTCAGGGACTGCCATCAGTAGTTTTCTCATTCATCCATTTAGAATGTTTACCAGTGATGCTAAGGCCATTACTGAAGTCAATGTTTGGATTATTCATCTGCTGACTATAGTTCAAAACATTGAGGTCTGTTGAGCATTATTGTTTCATCTAACTTGCAGTCATTAGGCCAGAGCCTCAGCTGGTATAAAATCAGCACAGTCCCACTGAAGTCAGTGAAGCTGTGACATCTGAAGCTCTGCCATCTGAAGATCAATACTTGATCTGAGTATACAAGAGGCCAAGAAGAGACCTTTGCATTCTGTCTCTTACAAATTCCTCCTATTGCATTATCTTACATAGCATCTCTCTTTACATCTTTACCCCTAATGTAGCATCTCTCTTTACATCTCAAGGCTTTTTACAAATGGATACACTTGAGGACTAGTACAGGGTGCTGCAGCAAATCTCTTCATAACATGGGCTGCTATGAGCATATCAGACCTGCCTTATTCTGCAATACTTCCTATAGATGGTCTAGTCATGGTTCTAGATCAGTTTTCTAATCGTACAAGTATTCAATGTTCTGAGCCAAAGGTATTTAAAAGTGTGCTTAAATCACTGGAATGATGAAGCGCAATGAGACATACCCAAGCAAGCTTTAAACTATCAGTCTGTTGGTTGTCCCAGACTTTGAAGCCCACCAAAAAGTACAAATGCTCAGGTGGTTAGCCCATAATGAATACTGAGATACCATGGTTATGCTGCTAGCAATCCATCAGCTAACTGATTTAGACCAGCCCTAATCACTGAACTGGTTGCAATGGAGACATGCTCTAAAACATCAGCCATTGTATGAGGTGAGAGCTGTGTTCTGCAGCTCTGCTTCTCTAGCCCAATGATACCCTCTCCCACCAAGAAACAGAATCAGGAGCCAGTCCCCAGCTATGGGATAAGCTCCCACTATAACTCAAGACCATCACACATGTCACTAAGTGCTGCTGCTTTGACCTTCCTTCTTGAACTGCATGCACATGTTAAAAACTAACAATAAACCAATGTCACCAACCAAAAATTCCAGCAAACCAAAACACAACACTACACACTTGCTTTACAAGGGACAGCTTTTTGTTATATCATTTACAGCATAACTTGAAAACCCTTAGCTACCATAGTGAATAAGGCAGTATTAGAAACAGTACAGATAGAGTTAAAGGCAGAATACAGTCACACATTATAGACTAACTAAATCAGAGAAGTATAGCCCAAGTGAGCCTGAGCGCATGTCATCAAATGTTGTTGCTGATGAATTAGATCAAAGGATAATGACTTCATTAAACAGTATCTGATGACATGCGTTCAGGCTCATGAAAGCTTTTCTATACCTCTCTCTTTTAGTTAATCTACAAGGTGCACATCTACCCTGCCTTATAGCCTCTGTGGAAAAATATGCCTGCTATCGGACTACATTCAACAATATTGTGCAACAGCCAAAAGCACGCTGTGAGAGAGCACACAACACCCAGTTACACTCAGTTGGAACTAGATCAGTGAGCCAGGTGGAAACCTTGAGCAGAAGTAATCAGAAACTAAGATGTGTAAACTGACAGATTAATCTGCTAAATCTGACAGCAACAACAAGAAGGCTTTTCACACCAGCATTTTTCTCCAAAGGGTTTTTTCTCAAGGTTTAGGGTTCGCAGATTGTAGCTGAAAGAAACAACAAGAAGTTTTATATAAAGATAAAGGATAGAAGGCCTGGCTTGGCTACTACTCAGATTTACAGCTACTGCGACAGGAGTCCAGTCTCTTCAGTGATTATGACAATGGGGTAACCAATTCATTCAGACCTTTACCAGGTATTCCAGAATGAGAATGCTTTGTGGGTGTTTAATGAGACAGATTTCTTTTGTTGGTCTAGCTTCAATGTTCCTGGTTCTGTTCTCCTAGTTTCCTAACCCTGGTTCTTGATTCCTTTCTTCTAGCTTTTTAGCCTTGGTCCCTAATTCCCTAGCCCTGGCTTCCCTAGCCCTGATCCCTGTTAGCTAGCCTTTGCCTGACCTTTGTCTAGTTTACTTACCAGCTTTTGCTTGCATCCTGCTTAGCCCCAGTATCTCTACACCCCTGCATCATAACCTTGGGACTGAGTTGTGACCCTCCATCTCCAGGTTGAGCCCATAAAACAAGTGTTCTTCCCATGCTTTTTTTGTGGGAGAGGTAAGAAGAGAAATTAGTGTCTGACTTGCAAGTGTTTATGGTCTATGCATCCTGATAAAAAAAAATTTTTTTCTAAAAGCAGGGTCCCTGATGGTACAATGCCTACAAACACCATAACAGAGTGTGGGTTCAGCACTGCATAAAAGAGGAGAGACGCTCTACTGATTTGCCAACACCATGCCACTCTCCTAGATTTTTTTGGTGGTCAAGTCCCACCCTGATTTCTATAGGGCTGAAAGGGTCCCCTGCATAAAGGTGGTACATATGGAGCAACAGACATTGTGCAGCTCCTAAAATCTCTTCTGAAGAATCACCACAGTAGAGAGCTAGGGACAATTTTTAAGCCACTCAGTACAAGAATGCCTCACAATCTTCGACACATTTATCCTCATAGCACTCAGTGCTATTATCTTTAATTTTACCAAGCAAAGAATTGAGCAATGGTCTCTCAAGGCTTCGGCCATTTCCCTATGTTAACCCTCAGGATCCTCCAAAGAAAAGGTATGCTTGTTAGGCAATACTGTTCTATTCCAAATATGCTTTGACTGTGCCAGGAATAAAACCTAACTCTGTTTGTTACTGCTGTTTTTTACCTGCTGGATCTCACTATTCATTGGAGGGCTTGAATGAGGGATGGGGCTTGGGGGTTAATTGCCAGTGCAGTGACAGATTCTTCCTGCTTGTCTTTGACACTGCTTGAAGCATTTTGTTTCAGGGAAGGAAAATCAACTTGGTAAAAAATTTGCTGCTGAGAGATGTATTTATCCATAATGATACACACATGGTACAGACTGCCTAAGTATTATATATCCATGCATTTCACAAGGACATATTGTTTTAAGGTAAGTTTCGCTGCTGTATTTTGTTAAACTGGAGGGAGGGATGCCTGAATCTAATGCCCTCATCATGGGGGATTCTCCTGAGTAAGAAGCAGCTCATGACTGTAGACCTCAAGGAACCAAATCAGTGCAGGAACTTTATTTTAGGTGCTGCTTTTAGTGGTGGGATGGCCACAAGTTACTTTCTGTGATCGAGGCCTTTATGCTAGAGAGGTTTTCAAGTCTCCACTCTTGGAATGCAGCAGTTGGCCAGCTGTGGCCTGCAGCGTGCTTACGAAAGCTGGGAGGGAATATTAAAGCTGCAGTTGTCGCCTTCTCTTTGTTTCTAGTGGTATGTGAAAAGAAGCTGATGTGCACTGAATACATCCCTAAAATGGCCTTTTTATAGAAGCAACCATTCTAGGTACCACAAGGATGTGTTGCAAACGTGAACAAGAATAGAAGCAGACCACTCAATCAAGGACAAGAAAAAAGGTGTCCACAAGCTAATCTTTTCATAATGATGTGATCCACATGATGAAAAGATTTGACAATCCCTTTTCTAACCAAAAATTACATTTTCTACACATCTATTTTACAAACAAACCAAATTGAACAAGGAGCTGGCTTAAATGTGTTGTTCTCCAAATACCCACTTGAATTAAAACACCCCTTCTGCCTCTGCTTATAGTGCTTTGCATTGCTGAGGGAGAAAAAAAGGCATTATAAAATTGAATGCAATTGAGAAAGGCTAAGGGACTCCAGCATTTGCTTCACGCAGTGGGCAAATGCATTATGTCCCGTCCTATCTCAATATGCCACAATGTAACCAAAAGTGTTATAAGCTCTAGAGCAGTGGTTTTCAACTTTCCTGAAGTTGTGGAGCCTTCTCATATCAATTGTGCTGTTGCAGAACCCATGTGAGCTGATGCAGAGCCTAGCAACCCAGCCTGGCAATGGTGGTATACCATCTCCATGCCCTCTCCATCATTACCCCCAATCTCTTCCCGCAGACCTCATGACCTATCACAGAACCCCAGGTTTCCACAAGACACAAGTTAAAAACTACTGCTCTAGAGCAGGGTTGAGCCATCTGGCAGCCCATGGCCCCCATGCAACACACGAGTTGTTAAATTGTGGCCCCTGGCTTACACCTAGTCACTGATTCCCTCACTGCCTTAGCTGCAGCAGCAACTGGGGCTCCAAGTTTTCTCTCCCTCCACTTCCTTGACTTGCTCCAGGGGGTGGCATGGCATGGTGTAGCACAAACAGCCCACTGCTGAGGGAATCCATGGCTCAGGGCGCCCACATGGCATGGTGTGGGAGAGAGCCCATGGCTGGGGAGCTGAAGGTGTGTGTGTGGAGGGGAGGGGGGGGGCGGGTCCTGGTGCAGCCTGCAAAGTGTGCAACCTCTGCTGGTGTGGCCCCCAGGTGCTCAAAAGTTGGACAGTGCTGCTCTAGAGAGTGCAAAAGTGGGAGACCAATTTTGCCCATTTCAGGAGCCAGTAGAGCCTGTCAGCTCATGCAGAGCATCACTTCCTGAAAACCATCCCATCCACTGGGTGTCCTGTTAAGGAGTCCTCAGCCAAAGTATGGGAGTTTGGTGGAGGTGAGCAGAGGAAAAGTACCAGCTTTATAAATGGAGGTGTGCAGTCAGACCCAAAGTAACATGAGGTCCCTTCAGAAGTCTCAGAAGAAAAACCAGCATTTCAATTAAATGAATATTCTTGGTAGAATTCAGGTCAGCATGTGTAGAATGGTTGAAAGTGGGAGAAGCTTTACTCCTCTGGGTTGTCAGGTCTGTTTTGAGAAGGTGTTAAGAAGGTATCGTTCTAAATTACTTGGCAGCTGTCAAAAGTATTCTTGAATAATTTGGACTGGCGTCTAAAAGGGAGTGTTTCATTCTGTGTAGGTAAGCGTGGAAAAATAAATGAAAAACTTAACAGTGATACCACAGAGTATATCTCCAAGCCCACATCAGAGGGGAGAGAGAACTGCTAAGGTGGGAAAAAAATCCACTATGGATGTTGCTGACTGTGATTTTTGTAATGTGTTTGAATGGCTCAGAGATGTAGAACAAGGCTGCAGTTGTCAGGGTCTGAGGTCCTGCTGTTTCAGAGGTGTCAAATTATTACTCCTCAGCTGGAAGAAACAGTGCTACAGTGCCAGGAGCCTGTAGACTTTGGCATACGTCTTATCCACTGCTGGCACGTGTGGGCTGCATGGTGAGAGGATAATTTTTTGTTGTTCTAAAGGGGAAAAAGAGGCTTGGTTTTGATTTAAAGAAGGGTTCATGTTATTGGTGCTGCTGTTATCAGGGAGGTAAAATATACCCTCTGAATGGGACTGTAGGACTGACCATGGAGCCTCCCAGATATAGGTGGGTTCACATCCATCCCAGGAAGAAAGTGACAAAGTTATTTCCATTCAGTGACTGTTTGTTGAACTACTGTGTGCAAAACACTTTGGTCACTGCAGACCAGTTCCTAGTATATGCACAGCCACACAACAAAAACTAACACAACAGTCAAATCTCATGGGATCCTTTGCCCAGTGACTGAGTAGACATGTAGAGTGACCTTTGTTCTCCTTCTAGATCCAGATTCAGAGTTGGTAGCAGTGCTATTTATACTATGTAGCTTCTGTGGATGAAGAGCTGGAACAGCCTGCCACCAGAGGTGGTTCAAGCGTCTACATTGAAAACCTTCAAGAGCAAACTGGATGCTTATCTTGCTGGGATCCTATGACCCTAGCTGACTTCCTGCCCTTTGGGCAGGGGGCTGGACTCGATGATCTTCCGAGGTCCCTTCCAGCCCTAATGTCTATGAAATCTATGAAAGAGAGGGACTCACTGTTCACCACCTTCAAACTGTCACCTTTTATCAGCACTAATACACTTGAAAAAGCAACAGAATATTTTAAACAGTTCCATTTAAGAAAATGAAACATGGGGGAAAATGTGTATCTGGTCCTAAACTGTTAGACTTCTGAACTTCTAAATGGGTGTGCATTTCATGTTTTAATCCTGTTCTGCTCCATATACAAATTACCTAATTCTGTCCTCAGAATCACACTTCTGCAACCACGAAAGCTTCCATGACATTGCAAAAGTGTAAGCAACAGTACACTTCAGCCCAGCAAGTTTCCTATGCATAGTATTTCTCTTCACTGTACTAAGTAAGGAATTGAACCCAGGTCCACAGCAAATGTTATGTCAAGTAGGGCTGACCTTTGGCTATTGAAAATAATTAATGTACAGACTGGGCACCAGATTCCGTTCTGTTTAGTGTGGGGATGGCCATCCCTTATAGTTTTTTCAAAAAATGCATACAATTCCATTTTGGAAGAAACTAGAAATTCTAAGTCTTAGCGTATTGTTTGAAGGGTGGCACATCTAACTGTGCAGCATCGTTTCTCCTCTATGGCATAATATGGACACAAAACAGGGTCCCAAGAAACTTTTCTTACACCTGGTATAATTCTGTTGCACTGAATGGATTTACAACTGATTTACACTGCAAAATAGAAGAAAAATTGTGGGAACTGAGCATGCCACCTTGTGAGCAAGACATACAAACAAATGCCATCCTAATATTTATGATGTGCTGGAAGGGAGACGTTTAGAGAGAAGCACATTTTAAAAAGCAAGTGTCTTTAATGTGAAGGAAAGTTATACACCATTTGGCAGTGTAGCCTGGTGAATGTTCAGATGGAAGGAAGTCCTTTTCTCAAGGCAAATGCTCTTGAGGTTTTACAAAACTTGTAATAAAATAAAGATCTTTACACTGAAAATGGCCATTTCTGAGCTACCTCTTGGTAGCATCCATCCTGTCTGGCAGTGCCAATATTTATGGCACCAGCACTCTGTCTCCTGAAACCTGGGCTGTTCAAGCCTATATGGCCCATACCCAGAGGTGTAGCAGAGCAGTTGTGCAATTTGTGGGGTCAGTGCTGTGGTAAGGAAGTCTGGCACCTGATGCAAAGCCTGCAGCAGCAGCCCACCCTCACCCCATGCACAGATCTGGGGGGCACATGACCCCCATGCTTGCCCGGGAATGCATGCGGCAGCAGGAGTCGCTCTCCCTCCATCCCTGCCTCCCCCCCCCAAACAAGCCACTCGTGGCTCTGTCCCACATCCCACCCTGGCTGGGCAGTGCCTGTTGGTGCTCCTTTGCTTTGGTGCCCAGGGAAGTCGCCCTGCTTGCCACCCCCATCCCCCTTGCTATGGCACTGTGTGGGGCAGCACCAGCTCCTGCTGTGTGGATTGCAGTAGTGTGATCAGCCACCACTACAATCTGCTTTAGTAACCCCTCACAAAGGTGGTACCCAGGGGTGCTGCCCAGTTGCCCTCTCTCAGTTACACTCCTGCCCAGACCCTACTAAAGCTAAAACACTTGCTTTCTCAAAGCAGCTGGTATTCTCCATTGTGATACATTGGTTTGCTGCAGGTTTGGCAGCATGGCAAATTAATGGAGGTTACATGAGTGGAAAGCCTTCAGATGTTACACTCAGGGTGCAGATGTTTCTTTCCTGTAGTGAAATTGTTGAGGCTGCTGCCTCAGTTCTACTTCAGGTCCCTTCCCTTCTGCCCTTCGTTCTTCAGTGAATGATTTTGGAAGCAAAGTTCGAAGGGTGAGGTTGAAGAGAGTTTTACCATTGACTCGGATGGCACTGGCCTTTTTTCCACAACGTTTTACCTTCTCAGCCATTCAGTTTAATATGTTTCATCACTAAGTTGCTTCTCCTTGTTTTGCTCATTGCTCCTCTATTCACTGGCTTCCATTCTTGGATTTGGGTCTACAATACAGGTGCTATCCCTCTCCCTGTCTAGTTGCTAGAATCTGATTCATCTCTGATATAGACAAGCCCACTCAGGAAATTCCTCATTGTTTCCATTCATCCATCCTTGTCTGCAAAGCAACCAGAGGGACCTCAGATTGCTCTCATTGTTGGCATTCCACAAGCAGAAGACAGACAAGCATGCTAATAATGAAAGCAAAGGGTTTTCACATCCTGCTCTTTTCTCATGGATTCCCTGTGCCAGCACCATTTCATGCTTAGAATAAACCATAAATCCAGAGGGGAAACCTTTTTTAGATGATAACCAACTGTGTTGTATTTTTGTGGAAATACTTTATTACCTCAGAAACTGTCGTTTGAGCAATGCAGATAGTGGAGGCAGTGTTTCAATTGAAGTTACACAGAGCCCAGCTTCTAAAGCTCCACGTGATAGACTTATGGCTGCTAAAGTGACATTAATAAATAAAACAACGTGGACAGGGTAAGGCTTATTAAAAATTACATCTTCCACTGTCTAAACATGAGTTTAATATGAGTCAAAGGTGTTTTTACAGCTTGGTTCATACCTTGGCCATGGTGGTGGTCCATTAAGGAAAGATATAAATAATTAACATGTCCTTTAGATTGCAAAAATAAGGTCTGCTTTGTGTCACGCCATGACTCCGTGGCCAAGAAAAAAGTCCTGGTACACTGTGCACTGTGAGCGGGTGCATCTAGCAGTGCAACCCTGTCTGGCTTCTTTGTCTGTAACAAATGACTAATTTAGGAAAACTCCAAAGAAATTATGCATCAGATTTACAGCCAAGAAATATAAATATATATATATACAACAAACAAGCAAAGCAGAAAGAAAACAGCTCTAAACCAAACCACTTCTGAATTCATTATTCACGTTTGGCCAGTTTTTGACTTTAGGTATGCATCTCACTGCCAGACTGAATTGGCTAATAGTTAGGCAAAGGAATGGGTCATTTTAAACAATTCTGTTTCTCAAGAGCAATTAAACTGAAAGTGGGAGCAGGAAAGGTTAGAAAAGACAGTTCCAGGAATAATCTACATTTCTCCAAGTGTATAAATAAAATTGTTGGGCAGAGCTTCAATGCCTGGAAATGGAGGGTGGATTTCCCAAGCAAAGCATGGTTGATATCCCAGACTTTGCACGTGAGGGGCTAACTTAGGTCATCTAAGTATCCAGTTGGAAATACAAAGTTTCCCCAAAACAAACAGGCATAGATGTAAGTAGGGCCAATTCAACCCTTCATCTTTTCAATCAAGTTCTATGCCGGTTGCCATGTTTTGAATAACATCTCCAAAAAATGTCTTGCTGTGCTATATATACTACAAAGGTTCCATCTTACCAATGGTTTTGCCCTGGAGTCCATGTCATTATTTTTTCCCTGCTGATATACATTACATCTCACCGTGTGGATGGTCTGTCCCCCACTTCAGAAGAGGCTGCTTTTCAGTAGTCAGATGCTTGCTGAATATATATAGTTTAGATTTAAGCCAGTGTCTTGTCTGGGAGCTTTACAGTTAGGGACCTACTTAAATTGCAGTAAGATAAAATGTTTTTGTGGACTGCTCACAGCATGCAGAGCTAATTTTCTGGGCATTTCTCAGCAGCACCGCCCCTTGGCACTGATTGGTGGGCTGGAGAAG
Source organism: Alligator mississippiensis (assembly GCF_030867095.1). Lineage (NCBI taxonomy): Eukaryota > Metazoa > Chordata > Crocodylia > Alligatoridae > Alligator > Alligator mississippiensis. The sequence continues at coordinate 139,536,749 of NC_081827.1, forward strand.
GAAGGGGAGGAGGGACAAGAGGGTGGCTGCCATCTTTTTTTCATAGACTGTAAGGCTGGAAGGGACCTTGGAAGATCATCAGGTCCAGCCCCCTACACCAAGCAGGAAAGATAACTGGGGGTCAGGTGACCCGAGCAAAGTGATTGTCTAGTCTCCTCTTCAAGATTTCCAGGGTAGGTGATTGCAGCACCCCTGGGGGGAGCACTCTGGACACCCTTACTGTGAAGAAGTTTTTCCTAATGTTGAGCCTGAATTGATCTTACAGGAGTTTGTGGACTTTACTCCTAGTTTTCCCCTCGGGTACCCTGGTGAACAGTTGCTCACCAAGCCCTTGATGTAGCAGTAAGCTGCTACTGGGTCCTCTCAGACTTCTTTTCTTCAGGCTGAAGATTCCTGATCCCTCAGCCTTTCCTCATATGGCTTGCCTTGTAAGACTCTGATCATATGTGTGGCTCTTCTTTGGACTTTCTCAAGCTTGTCCATGTCCTTGTTAAAGTGTAGTACTCAGAACTGGATGCAGTACTCCAGCTGTGGTCTCACCAGTGCTGAGTAGAGTAGAAGAATAACCTCCTCGGTTTTGCAGTGATGCATCGATTGATGCATGCCAGAGTATTATTTGCCCTACCAGCTACAGTATCGCACTGCCAGCTTATATTCATATTGTGGTCTATTATTGCCCCCAAGTCCCTTTCATTCCTGGTGCCAGTCAGTCTGGTGCTGCCAAGCCTGTAGGTGTGTTGGGGGTTGTTCATCCCCAGGTGGAGCACTTTACATTTCTTGACACTGAACTTCATCAGATTCTGATCTGCCCAACTTGCTAGCCTGTCTAGGTTCACCTGTATCTGTAGTCTATCTTCAAGCGTAACCACGCTTCCCCATAACTTGCAAACATAGCCAGTGAGCTCTTCACCCCCACATCTAGATCATTAATAAAGATGTTGAAAAGTACTGGAACAAGCACTGACCGCTGCAGGACACCACTGCCCACTTCTCGCCAGGATGACACAGATCCTTTCACTACAACTCTCTGGGTCCTGTCCTGCAGCCAGTTTCTCACCCACCTGACTCTCTCGGAGTTAATCCCACAATCCTCCAATTTTCTCATGAGGACATTGTGGGATACTAGATCAAAGGCCTTTTGGAAGTCAAAGTATACAATGTCAACCTGCTCTCTTGTGTCCAGGTGGTGAGTCACTTGGTCATAGAAGGAGATGAGGTTGGAAAGACAAGACCTGCCCACGATGAAGGCACGCTGGCTGTCATTCAGAATTTTACCTTCTGCAAGCTTATTGCAGATAGACTCCTTGATAAATTTTTCTAGGATTGTCCCTAGGATAGAAGTTAAGCTGACTGACCTATAGTTACCTGGGTCCTCCCTACTGGCCTTCTTGTGGATGGGCACAACATTGGCCCTCTTCCATCCTCTCAGGGACTTCTCCAGAGTGCCACAAGATGTGGAAGAGTTTTACCAGGCGTTCTGCAATGACTTCGGCCAGTTCCTTCAGCACTCTTGGATGAAGATCATCCAGTCCTGTTGACTCGTATATGTCTAATTTTTTTAATTGGTCATACACCCATTCTACAGCAATAGTAAAAAGGTGATTATTCCTACCATGCTCATCCTGTACTCTAGCTGGCATTATTTTCCCCTTGGTCTGGTGAAAGACTGAAGCAAAATAGTCATTCAGGAGTTCAGCTTTCTCTTGGGTGCTGGTAACCAGCTCTCCTGAGTTGTTAAGCAAAGGCCCCACACTCCCATTTGTTTTCCTCCTGTTATGTATGCACCTAAAGAAGGACTTGTCCTTGATTCCCATTGATAATCTAAGTTCAGTCACCGCTTTAGCCTTTCTTATCTGTTCCCTGCATATGTGGGCCATTGTGGAATAGTCCTCCTTGGGCCCTGCCCCTAGCTTCCATTGTTTATAAGCCTCTTTCTTCTTTTTTAAGAGGACTGTGATTTCCCTGTTTAGCCAAAAGGGCTTCCCAGCCCTTTGGTTACATTTTCTCCAAATGGGAATGGACTTCCTTTGTGCTTCAAGGATCATGGCCTTAAGGAACAACCACTCTCCATGCACACCTTTCACCTTCAGTCCCTGGTCCCACAGCATGTCCCCTGCTAGTGACCTAAGCTTGTTGAAATTTGCATTTTTGAAGTCCAAAACTTCAATCCTGCTATCAGATTTGTCTGCATTATGTCGGACAGTGAACATGATGGTTTTATGGTCGCTGTCTGTGGCAGGCCAGTAAGGGGCACTCCTGCACTGAGCCACACACCTCACTGAGCTCAACCACCTACCAAGCTCCAAGTGCCTCCCTGGAGGAGCCTCATGTCCAGCTGACCCCCTTCCTGGAGCACACACTTATGCCTGGGGGTACTGCTGCCACCACCCAGGGGATCTGGTCTGTCTTCAGCCCTGTGTTCCCCCTGGGTAAAACAGACCTTGTAGACCTTGAGGGTGCTTCATAGTTTCATAGTAGCTAGGGTCAGGAGGGACCTGAACACATCATCTAGCCTGACCCTCTGCCACAGGCAGGAATGAATGCTGGGTTCACAAGACCCCAGACAGGTGATTGTCCAACCTCCTCTTGAATATGACCCACTGCAAAAGCTTGGGGTGCTTCCTTTAGCCTGAAGCACAAAAAGTAGCCTCCCTTCATTAGCCAGACCAAGGGGGCACAAAGGCATACATTGATGCCTACACAGTCAGATGGGTGGCAAATTGGCCAGATGGTTACACCCAGTGAGTGGTGGTGGATGGGTAATTTTTGACCTGGAGGGATGTGGGCAGTGGAGTCCCCCCAAGGCTCTTTCCTGGGGCCTGTACTATTCAACATCTTTATCAGCAATCTGGATGTGGGTGTGGAATGCACATTGTCCAAATTCGTTGATGACACCAAGATGTGGGGTGAGGTGGGCACGCTGGAGGGGAGGGACAGAATCCAGCTAGATCTAGACAGGTTACAAAGGTGGGCAGATGAGAATAGGATGGAATTCAATGCAGACAAGTGCAAGGTGCTGCATCTAGGGAGAAGGAATCAGCAACAGACCTATAGGCCGGGGAACACCCTTCTTGTCAACACAGTGGCAGAAAGGGATCTTGGAGTCATTGTTGACTCCAGGATGAACATGAGATGGCAATCTTGGAGTCATTGTTGACTCCAGGATGAACATGAGACGGCAATCTTGGAGTCATTGTTGACTCCAGGATGAACATGAGACGCCAACGCAAGGAAGCGATCAGTAAGGCTAGCTGCAACTTGTCGTGCGTCTACAGGTGCATCATGAGCAGGTCCAGGGAGGTGATCCTTCATCTCTATGTGGCATTGGTCAGGCCACAGTTGGAGTACTGCGTCCAGTTCTGCATGCCGCATTTCAAAAGGGATTTGGCTAGCATTGAGAAGGTCCAGAGGAGGGCCACTCGCATGGTCAGGGGGCAGCGGGTCAGGCCCTACAAAGAGAAGCTAAAGGGCTTGAACCTATTCAGCCTCCACAAGAGAAGGCTGAGAGGGGACCTGGTGGCCATTTACAAACTCACCAAGGGGGGACCAGTAGGAAGTGGAAGAGGGTTGGTTCACCTGGGCACCACCTGGGGTTACTAGGAATAACGGCCACAAATTGTTAGAGAGAAGGTTCAGGCTGGACATCAGGAGGCATTACAATTAGGACTGCCAGGCTCTGGAATGGACTCCCAAGGGAGGTGGTGCTCTCTTCTGCCTTGGGGGCCTTCAAGAGGAGGTTGAACAGATATTTGGCTGGGGTGATATGACCCTGCAATTGTTCCTGCCTGGGGCAGGGGATCGGACCTGATGATGTGTTTAGGTCCCTTCTGAGCCTAAGCACTATGAAGTTCACCATGCAGTGAAGAACTTAATTGTTTATAGGGAGTGGGTTTGGGGGAGGGTACAGGATAGAGCAGTATCAAAGAATAACCTTAGAGCAAACAGTGGCTAGGTAGCCTTTGATCACGTATCTACTTTACAGCAAGCCATATATCTAGGTAAGTTTCAACAATTTACTCACTTCAGCATCTTGAGGGAGAGAGAGAGAGAGAGAGAAGGCTGCAGATGTTTCAGCAGCTGTGTGTGCCTTCATCATGGCTGCTGCCCCTCCTCCTGGGCAGTCTTGGCTTATATAGCCCTTGGCTTGCCCTTTTGACATCATCTACCTGATCCAATCCCAGCCAGGTGTAGTTGGACACCAGTTGGACAATTTAACAAGCATACTCAGTTGACTCAGAGGTTGACATCTCTAGAGCCACTACACCCCTGCCATGAGGTCAGTGCTTAAAACAAATGAGAAGTAAGGCCACCCCCACCCCTCACCTGGTTCAGGTCATGAAGGCAGAGATGGTTGCTTAGCAACTGGAGTGATAGACAGGTCAAAAGACAATGCCAAAAAAAAAAAACCTGGTAAAAGAGACATGGAGGAGGCTGGGATGGAGATCCTTCACACTGCCGCCCAAAGTTCCCTCTATATTTAAGTAGGTCAACAGGTCAGTACCATGCTGAGACCACTGTGCTCATCTTTGTTTGTTATCAAAGCTAGGATTTAAACCCAGGTTTATTATGTGACTGGATAGAGAGGTATTATCACATATAGCCATAGGCTATGAGTGTGCAATGAGCTTCAAGAAACTGTCCCTGTGCAGAGCCCTAGTAGAATCAGCAGGGTTGCAAGCACAGAGTGCTGGCCAGGTTGGTCTCCTTGCAGGATTGGGATGTAGGGAAGTAAACAGGTTTACATGCCTTTCTTTCTGGTGGCAGCTCCAATCAATTAAATTGAAAATTTTTTTAATCCTTTTTTCCTTTTCTCAGTTCAGCAGTAGTGCAACTTGCCAAAGGGGGCACCAGCCACAGGGACTGACTTAGGAGGGGTGCTGGAATGGCAGCCCCAGTGTGGAGTCTTGCCCAGGGAGCAGCAGCCACATGCTGAGACAGTAAGAGATGAGTCAGTAAAAGTTACCACAGGAGCAGTTGTTGGGGGCAGGCAGATAGCAACATGGTAGCAGTGGCTGAGGTCTTTGTGTCCTTGGGGAGGTAAGACTGACCATCCTTTCTCCATTCCCTCCCCCGCTCCCCTAGTGGGTACAGGGATTTTGCCCAGTAGTGGGGACCTGAGCCCCTCCGTTGCTGTGGTCCTGAGAGGGGGATGGGTTCATCCCCCAGCTCCCGGCATGAGCATGTTGACAGAAGCTGTGGCTAGGGAGAGCAGGAGTGGCTGGGGAGGTTATGTACCTCCACCTCCGATTCCTTCCTTCCCTTCCCCATGGAGGAGACTCTGCCTCTTCTCTGTAACAGCCCTGGGGGCAGGGCTTCGCTTGTGCTTGCTCACATGAGCAGCAGCCCAGGCTTGCAAAGGGTCATGGGATGCAGGCAGAATCACCTGAGATAAACCCTCATAGGGAACCTAAGGTGCTCTGCCCTAGAGCATATTCATCTAATATGTGATTTAACAGTCAATTTTTTGCATGATTGGCCATTTTAAAAACACTCTGCAGCCATGAATGTTTGGTATGTTATAGCTGTAAAACGCTTTCAGGGACCTTATTGCATGAAAAATCTAACTTCTGTAAGGCCCCTCAGTTTCACTTTTGGTTTCTCATTGCTATAACATTTGGGTTGTAAACACCACACAAAAATGCATATTTGTTTATAAGCAACCATGGAAATATTTTAATTAATCTTATCTTAAATTAGCTTAATTTGGGCCCAAAGTTCAGTTGGCAAGATCCAACTGGTTTTCATAGATTCATAGATTGTAAGGCTGGAAGGGAACTCAGAAATTCATCAGGTCCAGCCCCCTGCACAAAGCAGGACAGATAACTGGGATTCAAGTAACCTGAGCAAGGTGACTGTCTAGTCTCTTCTTGAAGATTTCCAGGGTAGGTGACTGCACCACCTCTGGAGGGAGCTTGTTCCACAGTCTGGACACCCTGACTGTGAAGAAGTTTTTCCTAATGGTAAGCCTGAATTGATATTCCAGGAATTTGTAGCCATTACTCCTGGTTTTTCCTTTGGGTACCCTGGTGAACAGTTGCTCACCGAGCCCTTGATGTACTCCCTTAGTGTAGCGGTAAGCTGCTACCGGGTCCCCTTCAGACTTCTTTTCCTCAGGCTGAAGAGTCCCAAATCCCTCAGCCTTTCTTCATATAAGGCTGCCTTTCTTCATATAAGGCTTGCCTTTTAAGACTCTGATCATATGTGTGGCTCTTCTTTGGATTCGCTCAAGCTTGTCCATGTCCTTGTTAAAGTGTGGTGCCCAGAACTGGATGCAGTACTCCAGCTGCGGCCTCACTGGTGCTGATTAGAGCGGAAGAATCACCTCCTTGGTTTTGCTGGAGATGCATTGATTGATGTATGCCAGAGTATTATTTGCCCTACTGGCTACAGCATAGTCTACTAACCCACTATGCCAGGGGTTGCAACTGGGGGTACTTAAGAAGGCCCTAAGGGGTACACGCAGGCAGGGGGGACAGAGTACTGCCATGCACTATCCTGCACTGCTGTGCAGGCACCACCCGCCTGGCTAGATGCAGGGGGCAGGGGAAGCTCACTCACAGTGGGTACTGCTGCTCCACATCTGGCCACACATCACCACCCCCATGACTCCCACCTTTGCTCCTGTTTCTCTTCACTGTCCACTATCCTGTATCCATTTACATATCCATCTAAGGTATACTTCTTCCTCAGGCACACAACTTCTATGAGCTGCAAGAGGGAAAGCTTGCTTTGACAGATATCATAAATAGTTTGGAGCTGCTGTCTGACAGACCTTGTACTCCAGCCTGCTTTAAACTATCATCACATATTTAGCCTAGAGAAATTTACAGGCAAAGCTCTGTTAGAAAACAAGTTGTATTAGAGGTTAGCTCACAACACCCCACTTTCCTTCCATATCATCCTTTGCCACTTTACTCCACACAATCTAAACATGGTTTTGTCTCATTAAATTCATAGGCATAGAAGAGAAATTGAAAAGAATCTACTTCTAGATCGTAAAAACCCATCTCCGACAGAAAAAGTCCATTAAGCACCAAAATGATATGATATGGTTCCCAGGTATGGAAGACCTGAAGATGTTAGTTCCTACATAATGTGGGTAAGCTAGTTAAACAGGGATAAAGTTAGAATGCCACAGGAAAACACAGCTGCTTTTCTCTTGGTTTTTTGGGGAATTCAGGGTCTTGTGCAGCCCTCCCCCATGGATCTTCATTTGCTCATCATTTCAAGAGGTTAAGAGACCCTTGGGTGGAAACAGAAGGAGTAGATGTTGCCCAGACAAGGTGCTTCTGGAACGCCAGTCTTTCTTGCCAGGAAATGAGGCACTACCAGGGAAAAAGAATTGTTCACTGGCGAGTCCCTTTGTCTTACTCTTGTCTTATACAAGATATCTTTCCTCTTGCTGGATCCCTTTCTCTGCAGGGGCTGAGAACTTCTCTTCAGATTAAAAGACCTACCAGGTTGTTTTGCTTAGCTAGTCAGCACCTTTCTCCCTCCAGGCATAATATGGAGGGATGTAGGCTGGACAAGGTATTGGGGGCACATGTGGGTCCTTTACATGGTTCCACATTCTACGTACAACACAGCCCTCTTGTTTAGCTGCTCATAAACTTGCTTGCATGCTTGTTTTTTTTTCAAACACTTTCCTTCCTTTGCTAACATTCTTTTCCCCAAGCCATATGCCATCATACAAAGAAAATGCAATGTTGCTTCAATACTCAAATCCCATTATGGCAACTAAGTATCAGTGCTAGTGAGCCATCTATTCTCAATCTAACACAAACACTGGAAAAATGAGTCGATTCCCAACAATGACATAAGATTGATCTGAAAATCATAACATTCAAAAATATAATGACTTGGGCTTCTTTTTATTGCCTTCAGGTTTTTAATTCTTTAGGGTTCATATTTTTCAAGCTTCAAGCAGGAGAGGCTTGAAACTAATTTAAATATAAAATAAAATAAAAAGGTTTGGAATTCTCCAACAATCATATCGTTATAAAAGCAGGGCTTTAAAGCCAGGAGGGTTCCCAAAACTGTATTCTGATCAACTTTGATCACGTCTTAAAAATATAAGCCAAAAAATTCTACATGCACAAACTTACAGTGCCATATTTTTTACATGAGAAGTAGGCCAATTATTCCATTTCCAGTTGTAAAAATAATTTTAATCCTCTATCAATACATTCCACAGAGCAAACATGTAGAATTCTGCCTTGTCTGCTTTAGTGCACTCAGAAACTATACTGCTTTTGGGAATCTGCACCTCAGATTGAATTGACATTATATAAAATCATCAGTATATTTCTGGCAGCATATTTCCATTCCAGGAGAAAAAAAGGAATGATTCAGGTAGATAATATAAGTTAAGTGAAATGCTGTGGTAGTGGTTCTCAATCTTGTTAGGCCCAATGCTCTCCTTAGTACCTGCAAGGCAACCCTAGGACAAGAGCAGCTCTTAGCTTTCACTATTTTCTTGATTATGGAAAAATGATACAGCAATTATTCTGTTGCAAAGAACTTAGAAAGTCCACAACAGGTCAGAATGTTTTCCTATTGTAATCTCTGAGTTTATTTTCTGAATTGTGTAAGCGTTTGCGCACCCAACAATGCTAATATTGTGTGGTATCCTGTGGAACCCTTAAAAGGAGATCATGGCACCCTAAATGAAAATCAGTCTGCTATGGAATTGCCTAATAACCCCCAGCTTTCCCTCCATATCATCCTTCACTGTCACCTCATCCAAACTAAAGCTGACTTTGTTCCCTGAAATTTGTAGACACAGAAGAAAAAATGAAAATGATCACTTTCTAAAATCTCATCTCCTACAAAGTAAATTTCCAGAACTCTAGCACTAAAATAATATGACAAGGTGCCTAATTAAGGAAGACTTGAAGATGTTAATTCCTACACAATGTGAGTAATCTAGTTAAATACAGGGATGAAGGTAAAGAGTCCCATAGGAAAGCACAGCTCCCCCTTTAGCTAAAAGCAATGAGGAAATCCTTCCTCACCTTTCTCTCCTGGGTTTTGGTTTTCTTTTCTCTGTTCCTCTGCCTCAAAAGGGGATTGTCTCTAGTTGATGGGATAAAAACACAGCTGTGAAATCATATTTTTCTTGTGCTTTTTGTTTTCTTAATCATAAATTATAGTTAAAGAAAGGGAAAAAAAGTAAACACCAAATATAAATATTCAAGTTAATATAATAAAGCACAAACATATTGTGAAAAAAAATGTATTATCCTTTTCCAAATAAGGTATTTTTAAACTGCTTAATTATTTCCCTTGTTTGATTCAGTAATAAAAAGGCTAAAGTAGAAATATCTACACTTATATATTACACATCTATGTGTAAATGTAGATATAACATTGACTCTGTGGCCATGTCCAGATGTGCAGGGGCATGCACTTGCAGCAGCAAAAATAGTAGCAGCAGAAATTTGTGCTGCTACGTTTTGCTGCAGCACATGCCCATGTACATGTGCTCTGCTAAGGGACAGATTGTCCCACTTCAGCAAACTGCCCTTACCCAGCTCCTCCTGGGTCCCAGTGTGCTAGAGGAACCAGGGCACAGCTGGGGGAATGGAGATACTGGTAGCCAAAGCATCTCTCTAGAGGACCAAGCCTCCATGTCTGCCAGCACATGCTCCTGTTGTGTGTACCACGCTGTGTATTTTCCTGGTGTTTTTTTGCTCCTGGGATTTCCTGATAGCAAATTTTGGCTCTGCACTGCAAATTTGTAGCATGGGGCATGTTTTAATATTCCCTGCATGCAGTTCGTGGCACTACAAACCACATGCCCCTGCTTGTCTGGACACAGTCTGTTGTTGCATCTACATGTGTGCTTTACTGTGGAGTAGACTAATTAGCTCCACAATAAAGTATCACCATCTACATGTACACTGCTACTAAGGCACAGTATATTAATTAACTCTGCTGTAAGATAGTACTGTCAGGGACAGTACTATTTTAAGCCAAAGTACTTCCATACACTGAAACACACATATAGAAGGTGACGGGCTGGCTGGGGCACAAGGGTGCTAAAGTGCAAGGGGCTGCCTGCCACCAAGAGGTGTCAAAACCATTCTGACCTGCTATGGTCTTTGAGTTCTTTGCCATGGAAGAATTGCTTTATTATTTTTCTTTATTTGCTGGCATTTTCCAAGGGTTAACTTGAGTTTAAAGAGAGTTGCCTTGAATCTAGAAAGCTTGAGAACCACTGGTGTATAGGATGTATGGTGACTAAGGCAGAATCCCTTCCTCATTCACACTCAGGTTGGAAAAAAGATGTCCACAAGTGCAGATCAGCTGTGCAAAACATGTCACCCCTTGTCCTGCACTTGATGGTGCAGAACAAGGGGCAATGTGTTCCCCACACTTTACCTACTCATCCAGAACTGTGCCCAGGATCTGAGGCACAGGTCTGGCTGAGTGGGGAAAGTAGGGATTTTCCCCACTGTACCAGAGCCCTTTCCCTATGATCACAGTGGAGCAGGTCTGACCGAGGCAGGAAAGGTCTTTTTCTAACCCAGCCAAATCCAGTGCATGGGTCTGATTGAGGGGAGAGAAAGCACCACAGAGGTAACAGATGTCCATCACAATAGAGCAGTAGTCTATTATCACCTTTTGTCGTGACACTTTCATATGGCATGAAAAAGGGTATTGATGTATATTTACTCAGCATTTGTGTCACCATAAAAATTTTTATGGTGGCACAAAAGAGACATCAGGCAATGTCTGTTTCCACCCTCACAGTTTGGCAATGTGTAACCAAAAAGTCAGGGAAACAGACTATTTTTTAATTAGATCCTTAAATTTGAATAATAATAGAATTGCTTTCCAGGGTTGAAAAGTTTGTGCGTCTCTGCTTCAACAGTGTGTTATTTCACCTACTTAATAATTAAGTAAGAAATTTGGGCTTGTTACATGTAATGCTACAGTGTACAAAAAGGTAAAATACTCTCAGTATTGCGAACTGCCCAAAACAGAATGTAAGAATTTGGGTCTCACAAGACATGCAGCTAGTTTTGTAGATCAAATTATCCTGGATATGTGTAGTTTCAAGATGGGGAAAGGTTAATGAGCTTTTGATAAGCATTACAAATGGGCAGTACTCAAAAAGGTTTTGAGTTATTTCAGATAAGTGTCTGCATTTTTTCTTATCAGAATTTTTTAAGTCTTCAAAATGCAATGGGAAAACTTATTGCCTAAACAGTACATTCGAGGCCTATTCCTTTTGCTTTCTTGGGCCCTATAAATGCTTCATAGACATAGATAGCAATACAGTTTCTGTCTCTTCCATTTATGTGTTTGGCCAGAGAGACTGCATGAAAAGCCATTTCCTTGGCATTCCAGGAACTTCAATTCTAGCTGGGAACTGGATGTGAAGATATGCATATACAAAAATTCCAGGTCCTTGGAGAAAGAGAGACGGTCTGTTGAAGTCTGTTGGGGAGAATCAGTAAAGGTTCTGGAAGTGTCAGGGGTTCTTTATTTACACTGGTCAGACCAGCCCAGCAAAAGGTCCAAATTAAACTGAATCTCCTGCAGTTCACTCAGGGCCAGTAATGTTCCTCAAAAGGGAAGTGGCTTGCATTCATCATAGGAAATGTAACGGAAATCTGACTAACATGAGCAGAGGCCACAGTGACTACAGTGAAGCCTTTCTAGTCCTGAATGCAACCTACTGGTCTGAAGGGTGTTTTTTCACCAACTTCTGGATACGTTCAGTTTGTCCTTTCAATGAGATGCCATTGCCCATAATCCCATTCACTTGGCTCAAACAACCATCTTCCAGCACTTTCTGTTTTGCCAAAAACAAACAAGAGGTAGGGCACTCCCTACAGGTGATTTGTAATAAATAGCTACCAGTAGGGGAAGGCCAAAGAAGGCATCTCCTTAGACCAACAGACAGACCTCCAGAAAAGCAAAGCAGGCCTCTTTTTAAACCAAACTGCACTTTCTTCTCTTTCTGGGGGTAGTGCCCTGTGACACGCATTCTTCAGCATCTCCATGTGACTCTTTTGCTCCATTTTCAATAAGGTCACCTTAATTTTTGTGTAAACACGATATGGCCCAGCTCCAGATCCAGCACTCTATTTAAAAGTAAATATGAACACAAATGTAAGGCTTAAATAAATAAAATTCTTCATAAAGAACAAGAACCTCATTGTCTGGGTTGGCAAATTTACCTGAAGCTGTTTTTTTGATCCTTAATTGAAAAATTGAGTCTCTTGTAGCCAAAACATACACTGGAATGCTAAAGACATTTGGGCATTGGCATCTTCAGGAAACTGGCACTGATGGCTCAAGAAGTGAGGTTTTTTTTTGCTGAAAGTCTGCTTTTGATTTATTTCCATAATAGAGAGTGAATAGGTGTAGCATCATAATGATTTGAGATTTGTTCCCAGCTTAGAGGCCTCAGGTGGCCTCGTAAATGTATTATGGCAGCACGTTAGGAAAATGGAACCTGTCTGACAGGATACCGCTTTTCTTGATCCCAATCTAGTTTTTGTAGGAGATAGAAAATAAGTTGTAACCCCCTCCGCAAAAAAACACTCTTGTGTGCATCTCCCTCCCTCTATATCAATAATCTTATGAGTTTCCATGACTCTTGTTCTTCTCGGCATTTCTTGGTTCCAGAAGATCCTCTGTGGCACCACCTTGCCAGTATGTGTCAAAAAAACCATTTTGGCCTGAGACAGCTCTATGGGAGGCTGGATAGGAGATGGTGGGGGGAGGAAGAGGGAAGATTCCACTGGCCTCCCAAGAAGTGACCAAATTAATGAGTAACTGTGAAAGACTTCTTTGCCTGGCATGTTAATGCTTAGAAATATACCACAGAAAACTGACACACTGTCTCTCCCATGAGCAGTAATATCTCAGCCCCGGGCTTCTGGAGTTACCATGCCAGCTCAGAGTTCAGATCCATAAATTTATTTTATCTGTTTGAAATCCATGTATTTCTTTCTTTCTTTCTTTTTTTTTGTAACCTCTTAGTTCAGCTATTTTTGAGAAATAGTCATATTTGTCAGAAAGGAACTAAGGTTACATAGGAGGTTTCATAGATTACTGTTTCAGCACAAATGAGAACAGCAGGCTTAAGCAAAGGCAGGGCAGCTGAAATCTGCTTTGGTCCTGAGCACCTCTGGAAGCAATATCCTTTAATCCATGTTCCTCTTCCTGCTTTCCCCCTTTAACCATCGATACCTTTAAATCAGGCTCTTATAACTGAAATGGTTTCCCCCCAATGAATATACTCCTGTTTATTAGGGTTTCCAGTCTATTGATGGAGACGACACAGTGTGGAAGCATGAATACAAATGAGAGAGTCCAGTCTGGATTTCTAAATGGTGACTGTAACTGGCCATGCTGTTCACTAGTGCATCTGGTTCATATGAGTTTTTCAGACGTCACTGTTGCTCGAGGAAAAAATAGCCTGCTATTGAGTCAGATTCCAGAGGGCCTTCAGGGCTTCTCACCTGCCATGTCTTTGCTTTAATAAATATATTTAGTAGGGAGGAAGATGTATGTTCTATCCCTCCTGGTCCCCTCCTTCAATCTTCCCAGCTATCTTCCTGTTTGGGGCTCCCCGTCCCCTACACCCCACCTAATAGCAACCAATGATATTGAGTCCTGGTCTTCTGGGTTTGGTTATGATACCATTACACTTGTCTTGGCCTTTTGAATTAGTATAAATGTATGCGGATGTTAGTTCATCCTGCTCTGTTTAGGCCATAGTGGGACTGGCCTAGCTTCTTCCTGACTCCAGGTTACCTTGTCTCTCAGCATCTGTTCCTCTCTCCTTGGCCTGTAGTTGCCATGGTGTGGACAGCTGTCTCTCCTTCTCTCTGCAGGTTCCTGGTGGGTCCAATCCAGTCGGGAGACATCAGGAGTCCACTACTCTGCTTCAGGTAAGTAATATAGCCCTTTTTTCCTCCCAGCACAACATTCTCCCTGGCTGTGGCTCCGTGTCTGCCGCTTCTCCGGCTTGGCATGGTACTGGCTCCAATTTGTCTTTTCCCCCAGGTAAGTTCTCTTCTGGGGCTCTATTTCTGTCACAGTGCCTGTGCCACCGATTTTCTATCGGGCAGGTCATGGTACTGCGCGGTATCAGTGTCCTCTCTGTGCAGTTGGGTTAAAAATGTTTTTGTACCTCTTCCAAAGGGTGCTGTGAGGGAGTATTAATGGTGGTACACCAGTCTGAATAGGCAGAGCCATATCCTCAGACATGCTAGCTCTGTTGACTTGAAGAAGGGAAGAACTCAGCATTAGCTTATGTGATCTTATATTGAGCATTGACTCAGATTAGTGTGAATTGTGTCTCATGTTGGTGTCTCTAAGTGACCAGAACTTGTATATACAGAGAGCTAAGAATAAGAAGGACAACTAATAGTGATGACAAACACAAATGGAATGAATTGTTTCAGACAAATATAAGAACTAGTGAGGAAATAATTCATAGCAAACCAATTTTGCTTCATTTTGTAATGAGCAATTTATGATTTCCTCAAATATGTTGGTCATTTCGTTACTCCTAGAGTAATTCCCATGAAACAGCATTGATTAGTAAATGGTCTGATAGCAGCTTTCTGTAAGAAATTGAAATTTGAGTGGCACTGGCTTGCTTTGATTGGACATGCAGTTCACATGGCCCTGAATGTATCAGTACAATCAGGTCACAGGATCAGGTTTCTGTCATGACTGCTGTCAGGACTCGTGGTAGAGGTGATATCTTTTATTAGACCAACTAGATTTTTGAAAAAAAATTACATTCTGAACTTTGAATTTGTTTTCCATGGAAGTCACTGAAATTTTATTGTGAATGCTCCTGGCAGTAAATGTGTGTATAGGGGGTGTAGTCGTACCCAAAGCAAATTGTTTGCTCTGCAGGAATATTCTTGACTGTAATTTGAGTACCTATTTGCCTGCCTCTATATAAGCTTAAGCAATGATATGATCCTTGCCTTAGGGGACTTACAGAAGGCCCTCATTGTTTGAAGAGACACACTTGGAAGGGTAATCTGTTTGCCTACAGCCTCATGTGGGGCTCCATGTAGACCTACCTGAAAAAAATGGTGCCTGAGGGCTGGATTCTGCAGTAAGCCCATTGCTTCTTGCAAGTGTTTGCCCCCCCGTCAAGAAGCTTGCTGAAGCAGCAACTTGTTGCATCTCTTCCTGATCCCCTTATCAGTGACAGAGAAATAATCTTCGTGTAGACAAGACCTTGCGGCACTGCCTTCTCTGAAATGCCTTTTATTTCCAAGGCCATGGGGTTTTTTTTAATTTAATTTTATTGCAAAACAGGATGTTTTTAATAGACTTTTCCCTAATGTCAGAAAAGCAATAGGATATATTAACAATGCAGTTATTAAAATTAAGCCCTGAGTTGGTCTAATTTTGGGGCTTACCTCATCTTTTAAAAGCTTATCAGAACTGAATGAGGAATTTGCTGAAAAGCACAAAAAGATTTGCTAGACAGTCTAAGACTTGGCTGATCCTCGTCTCATTAAGAATAAAGATGTAGATTAGGTCTGGCATTTTTTGGATCTCAACGTTACAATTGATGATTGTGCTTTGGGCGTGGGAAGGAGTCAGAGCTATTTTGACACCCACTGGGAAGAATCAGAAATGCTAATGTAGCAAAACAGAAAAAAATTAAGAAAGTGCATTAGAAAGCAAGATGGACCTGACCTGGTAAAGTCTGAGGGCAAAACAACCCAGACTGATACTAGTTACAGCTCTGCAGAAGACTGTACTGTCCCTGGAAAAGCTTTAGAAAGGTTTGAACATCTAGGAGCACATTCTTGATAGCTGTAGGGGACCAGGCCTGCCATACCACCCATTATACTATATTTACTTGCGTAGCATGCACACCTTTCCCTGAAAAATGAGCCCTCCAAAATTAGGATGCATGTAGGAGCTGATTTGCTACACTGGAATTGTAGCATGTAATGGCTGCCTTTTAGTAGCTCCCTGTAATGACTGCCATGGGCTGAGCTTTTCTTCCACCTAGAAGTGAGGAGTGGAGTGCACTCTTTAGGGCAGGGGTGGGCAATTATTTCAAGCAGAGGGCCACTTACTGAATTTTGGCAAGCCATCGAGGGCTGCATGACAGGCAGTCAGGGGCAGATGCATATTAGTTTTCTATTTCTTTTTTAGGGGCCCCACAGGCCGGATAGAATGGCCTGGTGGGCGGCATCCAGCCCACAGGCAGCATTTTGCCTACCCCTGCTTTAGACTCATCATTAGTTTTAATCCTGTTACAGCAGTTGAGCAGTGAAACAGTAGTTCTGAAGTTGTAGCTAGAGACTGAGTGATGCTGAAGAGTGGGCTCTATCCCTTTGTCTGCGGCCAGCATTCAGCCATGCTGAGTCTATACTGTGGTGTGGGGGAAAAAAAAATATTTCTTCTTCCTTCCCAAAACAAGGTACATCATGTTTTTGGGGGCACATGGTATGTGAGTAAATACAATAGTTACAAAGTGCCTTGTAGGTACATATGAAGCCTCAGCAATCAGGCCATGGTGTAGTGTAACTAGAGCAGGGAGGCTGTGCACATGCCCATATGCTGACTATGGGGGGTGCCAGAATAAAGGCAAGGGGGTGCTGGACTGGCAGCAGGGGGCTATGCTCACAATGCGCTCACTTAGGGCTAGAGGCTGTATCTGCACAGACCAGAGGCAGGAGTGCCCCCTTGTCTGCCTCACTCTGCTTCCTCCTGCTGTGCCGCAAACAGCTATTTGGTTAACCCTCTCAAAGCCACTGCCAAACTGAGGCTTTTAGAGTGCCATTCCATGTGCAATTAGGCTGTAGCCCCATTCTCCTGTACATGGCACAACCCCCTCCACACATCCACCTAACCACCCATACAAGCACACACACGCGCACACCCCCTCCGTCCAGAGCTATCCCTCTGTCGTCATGCCTATGAATAATTAATATTGCATTTGTTTAGGCATAGGAAAATGAAGGCACAGGGATTAATGGCCTGATTGTCAGAGGGGGCAAGCACCCAGACTTTTCCTGTGAACCTCAGCAGGAGTGCCAGTCAACCCCTCTGACAATCAGGCTTTATATGACTCGTCTAACGGTCAATGTTGGGAATGCAGGCCAGAAGTCCTGACTTAGGTCCCACAGTCCTGAGTCTCTTCCTTTAACCTGCTGGACCACACCTCTTCCCAGTAACTTCTTTCCTTTTAAAGTTAGGGGGGGAAAGGAAATTAAGCACCAAAAAAAGAAACCCTTCACATTAAGGTTTTATCACAGTCCTATAGCAGCCAAGCAGTTCAGAATTAAGGCTGACTCTCGGCTCATAAAATCACTCTGTTGTCATATAAAGAAAAAACTGAAAAAAAAAGACAAAGTCACAATGTATAGATCACTGGTTGGAATTGGGAACTTCCTGGCATTTGTTGCTCTGTATCAGAACCTGAATGCTATTTAAATGTAAAGGGTTTTTTTTTTTTCACATTAAACAGAACAGGGTTTTGATTGTCAGGTTTTCCATGTCAGTATTCTGATCTTGGAAAAATTGCTTTCTCATCGTGCCAGGCTAGTAAAGAAGAGGAATGAGGTGATGAGTACTGTATATTTGTTGGCAAAATCCCTCCAGAATATTAAATGAAACTTTACCACTTTCTATGACTTTTTTGCCTTTAGCACACACAGTGAGGCTGTCCAAATTTAGGGCTATTAGAAGGTGCACCGTTAGGTCTAGCATGACTGCTAAAAGTGGTATCAAGCTACAACCAAATTTCTATGTCAACTTCACTAACGAAATATATTTTGCCATCAAACCACACAGCCCAAAGTGAGCACGTTTGTCAATCTTAGGCACTGCAAGCATCATTTGTAACCAAATATTTTTGGTATCAGTACGTCAGGGTAATTAAGGTTAATTATCCGCAACTACAGAGCTCCACTATTGGCACAACAATCTGCTTCCATGACAACTTGAAATGTGTTTGATCTTTCTGTGTTTTCAAAGCATGGGTAATTTAGATTTTTCTTTTGCCCAGATCCAGTAGAGTAAAGGGTTTTACGGTTTTTAATTTAAAAAATGTGAATACCTGACGGATTGACTTCAGAAATGTTTCTTGTGGATTGCTGGTCCTCAGAAAACTTCCGCAGATGGTAAAATTATTATTACTACTTCTCATTGTGAGAAATTCTGTGGGTTTCCTGTTATTTTGCAGAACCAGTAATTAACTTCACTCCACTCAGTGGAAGAATAACAGTGGGTCTTTGGGTCCAGGCCAAGCATTCAACTGTAGCCCAGTATCCAACCAGGTGCAGTAACTGGCAGGTGAGGAAGACCAGAGCAGCCTTAGGTCACTGGGCCTGGCTAGGGGTGCATCAGTGCTCTAAGTCTAAGAAAAACATGTTGGCTCCTCCCAGAGCCAGAAGAGAACAAGATGGGGGCCAAATACAGACCTAGATGGGAAATGGTTTTCCCATCCCACCAAAATATTTGAGATTTCTACAATATTCCCGCCTGGGAGCAAAACCAAGAGCTTTTGAGGTTATTTTATAAAAAGCAGGAGAAGAGGTACCACACCTCAGAATAACCAAGAATTCAGGAATCAATGTCCTTAAGTTGTGAGAGACTAGCTTCAAGTGCTCCCACCTACTTGATTCAGGCCCAGGACTTACCATGCTTTCCCTGATCCTAAGTGCATGCCCTGACCACCATGCTACAGGCCATTCACTGGATTACAGGTGGAACCTAGGTCTCCCACACCTCAGGGGAAGGACCTGCCTACTAAGGTATTTTACTATGGGGTCAGTCACTCTCTCTCTCTCTCTCTCTCTCTGCTTTGAGTGATAATCTCATCCTAGACCTGGGAAATCTTCCCTAATGAAACTTCCTTTGAAAAGTTTCAATTTTGATGCATCAGCACTTTCTGATCAATAAAAATAAGAAAATCCCCATCCAGCTCTAATCAAGAATAAACCTTTTTTACTGAAAAAATCCTCTAAATTTACCCAGTGAAATTGTCTAAGATTCTAGAAAAACTGCACTAAGAGAACTAGAATGTACTCATCTTTATTTTCTGCCTTTTATTTTTTTTCTTTATTTTCATTACTCATTCTTATTGCTCACTTTTATTCATTCTTCTTGTCTGTACACCCTTTTTTACTTTGTTTTATTATCACATCTCTTCCACCACTACCTCTTTGCATTGGCCTGCCACTCTTGTTTTCCTTATTACAGTTTTTCGTTTGTATTACTGTTTCTCTCACTTGCCCTCCAGCGACGTTCTCTTTTCTTCCGTAGTAGAAGATTGCATCTTCTAGCACCTCAGTCCTTCTGCTTCTTTGGACTTTGCGTGTACCCAGACGGATGACTGAGAAACAGCTGTCTGATTCTGTAAAATGGACAATGCAATCCACCAACTGGTATACAAAGAATTGCATAACTAGTAGTAGTGGGGAATTGTGCTCTGATAACTCTATAGTATTTCTGTAGAATAACTGTCTGTGAGATTTTCTTTCCAGTATTATAATTAATGATGATTTATGCTCTGATTCATCTCGTGAAAAATGCTAGCATACATGTGTTTTTATTCAATCAAGAGGGAATTTCTTTGGACCCTTCTAACCTAGGAAAAAGTCCTGATCAGTTCCCATGGATGAAACATCCCTTTCTCATGTCAAGGCAGACAGAGTGGTAAAAGTGACAACCTGTGTATGGCTGAAGAAGAGCACAAAAGAAGTATCAGTTTTTCCTCTGGTGTATTGCCACCAAAGGACCTGTAAGTAGATGTACAAGTACTGAATGACCCAAGGGAACAAAACACCATCTCAGAATGTCCTGTACTGTACAGAACAGCTTCTGAAAGTTGATTAGCTCTGGACACACTGCTATAAACATTCCAGATGTCAGAGTTTCACTTGAAGTGACACAGACCTTAAACAGCTGCAAGTGTCCCTTGTACTTATTACTGGAATAGCTATTAGATTAATGAAGAAAACATGTCAATGTTGTTCTCCACTTTATAACAATGCCTGCAGTGCAAGACATAGCAAATCACTCCATCATTAATAGAAACAGCTGTCAGTTACAAGAAGTAAATAGAAATGTATATATAAAAAAACATATAACACATATTTCTACCAACTCCCCTCCACAAAAAATATTTAATGGAACACCATAGGAAGGCAGAGGACCAGATTTATTAATCTGTTTGCACATTCCCAGTCACACACATCCTGATTCACATAAGTAGTCTCAGTTTACTTGCTACTATTTACACGATTAAGAACTACTTGCCTGACTTTTGAGGACCTGGCCCCTATATAGTAAGCTGATAAAGGCAACACATACTAATTTATTTGCCTGTCAGGAGTTATGCATAACCCTGTGTTAAATAGCAGCACAGGGCATACATAGTTCCTTGTCCCCAAGTACTTCCCCAAGCATCCTTGATGCTTTGATTGTATGAGCATCTCAGAATATACTGGGGAAACAACTTCCAACAAGAAATTCTATGACAATGTGACTTTCACCAGGCCCTAAACTATGTAATGGAGTGGTTCTGTCCTTGAGGTATGTGTAAGGAGACTCCTGTTCAAATCTGACTGAATCTCAGGGGCATGTTTTATGGAATAACAAATTAACAGCAGAACTAAAAGGTTAGTCTTGAAAATCTGTTTTCTTTCATAATAAATTAACAGCTCATCGCCTTTACCCACTTCAGTCTATACTGTGAGGAACAGCCCGTTGTTATATAGCTCACAGAAACTGTAGTAACTCTTTAGCAAAGGTTATGAGTTTTGATATTGTTACATCTTTATTCTAGATTGGAAGGCTAGCAATGTTAGGCCAACCTGATAAGATAAATAGCTTAGTACTTTATAGCATTTTAAAGTACATAGTGACCCTTCACCGCTCAAAATACATGTGGTTTACATGTGCTGTTCTTTGCAAGGTTACAAATTTGTCAGGTGGTGTGGTGAAAAACCTGAAACCCCTTGAAACTCATGTGGTTTGAGCCTTGCTTTCACATCAAGTCAGATGGGTTTGGGGCGATTGGTTTTTTTAATTTTACAAACATTTCAGTAAACTTGAGTGCAACATTCTTGCTCATTCTGGGCACAAAGAAATTTCTAAAAGTATGTTTTTGGTGACATCTTTAGGTTTGTAATTCTGTTTTCCCATTAAGGGCCTTCTTACACATTGCACTCTGAGCTGCTCAATTGTTGATTGGTGTTAGTGCTAGCTTGAATTTGGAGCAATTGCACCTTATGGCTAAAAGCCTTCTCTGACTGTCCCTGCCCTGGACAACTGTGACTTGCCACTAGAAGGATGGCGAGCAGGGGCTGGAATTGCCACAGCTGTGAGTTGCCAGGAGAGTGCTGGTGAGCCAGGACAGGCTTCTAGCCCCGCTTTTGGTGGGGGAGGGAGCGGGGGAGTGATGGGTTGGGGGGTAAGAATATGAAGCAGAGAGACAGAGTGTTAATGGGATAGGAGTGGGTAATGAAAGGGGAGGTGGAAAGGAAATGGGGATGGGGAATGGGTGGTGAAATGAAGGGAGTCAGCCACTGAAGGATAAAATAAGAAGAAGTAAAAAAAAGGTAAAAAGAAATAAAGAGGAAGTAAATTAAAGGAGATCTCATGTTTTAATAAACTGGGATTTGAATTGGGGTGTTGGGGGTGCTGGTTGTGCTTCCCAGGGTGTCTGGGAGCAGTGAGGGAAGGCACTTTTGGGGAAGCTACTGCCCCTGCCCTGGGAAAAAAGTCTCAGCTCACAAAAAGCCAATATGGCCCCTACCTTGTTTCCCACCCCCCATGCCTCCTAGACCCCACTCCCAGACTAGCCCATGCCCCACGACTTGGCTAGCTGGCATGTGCTCTGCAGGCTGTTTGCACAGGCCTGCACCCCTGGGGGTGGGAAGGTCACATATGCAGGGTTGGGAGGGGGAGTTGGATTGGTGCCATAACACTTCCCCCCACCCCAGGCACTAGAGTTCAGAGGTGGAAAATTTGACCACGCAGAATAGGAGGGTGGGAGAGCGGATGCTGCATCCTGGGATGCTGGAGAACTGCAACTTGGGTAGCTCATCTGTGTGGAGTAGCTGCACATTAATGGAACATGAGCTGAGTAACATGGATCAGAGAGAAACCTGCCATGGAACAGCATAATTTTCAGCTTCCTAAAGTGTGCTTAAAACTAGTTTCAGGTGATAATGTGCAGACAGAGCTTCAGGGGTTAAGAGCTTCAGGAGCTGCCTAAAATTAATTTTTAACAAGGCCCTAGTCTCCCTAACTATTGCAAGCTGTGAAATGCACATCTGCTAGTGATATTTAGGGGAAGAGATGGGCATGCACACAGCAAACTGATGGAGCTCTGTTAATAAAAGAGTAAGGAACATGCATCTGTATGTGTAGCCACAGCTAACATGTCAGGCTCCACTGCTCGTGGCAACATGGTGGAAGCCACACTGTTAATCTTCTCACTCCGCTGTATTCTGTGGCTGAATGTAGGCACGTGTGTGTGGGAAGAGAGAGAAAGGACAGATGATGTTGCTTGTTAGTGGTTGTTTTTTCATGTACTTTTTAAAATATCAGAGGACTGATCCTTAGTTGGTCTAAATTAGCCTAGCACCATTAAAGCCACTGGAGTAAGGTCAATTTGCACTCTCGCAGAGCCCTTCTAAAGGAGGCTTTAAAGTTACCCCACAAGGGGTGCTAGAAGGAGAACTTAGATAGCCACTTCTCATAGAGAGTCTGGGTGCAATCTCTCTCTGTCCTTCACTTTGTGCAGCTATTTACCACAGCAAGAAATAAGCAGTTAACACTGTTTTGATCAGTGGTTGTCAACCAGGGTGGTGCTATGACCATGGGGTGCTGTGAGAGCATTTTAAGGGTGCCACACAATATTAGGCATGCGAAAACTTACAAATTATTCACAAGGTAAGCCCAGAGATTTAAAATAGGATGCCATAATGTCCAAAACATTCTGCTGTGCTGTGATTTTTTAGTTCTTTGAAAGAGAAGAGTTACTCTATTATTTTTCTGTAGTCACAAAATGAATGAAAGCTAAAAGTTGGCATTTTCCACGGGATGCCCTGAATCTAGGAAGATTAAAACTACTAGCTTCAATCAGAATGGGCAATTTACATCCACTTTCTAAATGGAGAAAATGGTTTCACAAGGGGTAAGGTAACAGTGAACCCAGTCTAGTACAGTCAGTGCTGGCTGGATGTAGTGGGATGGAGTTGCTGATAAACAAGCAAACCCATCGAATCCAAATGGTTCACATATTTATTAGGCATGGGTGATCCCACTCAGGAAAGCACTTATAAGCAGTTAAATTCTTCCCTGAACAGACTTTTCATGTGGCGTACGGTCCAAGCCTTTGCCCTCCCTGGGGTTTGGCTTAGTCAAAAGCTGCAATAAGACATAAACCTCAGCCTAAGTTTTCTCCCCAAGCGTAGCTGTTCCTGGAGATTTCCCTGTGGGACTCTACTGTTGCAGCTGCTAGTTTCTTCCCCAGTGACAAACTCCAAATCCTCTTATATCATCACTGGATCCAACAAGAGCTACCTGCCAGCGTGAATCAGCAGTGAACATGCTGTGCCTTTATGCTGGCTTTGAGTGCCTGAATGGAGGGTGGCACTACACAGGAACTCTGCATTTTGTGCAAAGTCCCAGAAACTGTTATGCTGTTCATGCTCAGTTAATTCTCTCCTGGACGGTTAGTTATCAGTGCTATTTTTCAGTTTTCCATGTGCTTCTAGGTTGAAAAAGTGCCCAAATATTGTGAGATGCAAATATCATGGATCTGTTCTCCAGGGATTCCCAGTTTTCTTCCTTGATCTCATAAGATTCCCAGCACAGCTTTTGCAGGTGGTCCAGATGGTTTGGAGATGAACAGACTTCGAGTGTTTATCCCAAATCCAACTCCATTTGTTTTCATATTCATCTACTGTCTCATACTAGAAATAGGTAAATAATGCAAAAATGTATCTATCAACTAAGTATTTTTAAAGTCAAATGCTTACCTCAGTTCATTCACTTCTGTGTAGCTGTTAAGTAGTTCTGCCTTCTTTATCTCTTTGATTAGGTGTTCTCCCTGGCTTGTTACCAGAGGACCCACAGTTTCCTTGGTCCTCCTTTTGGGCTAACATACTTATTGAACCCCCTTTTGTTTTTTTATCCTCCTTTGCAAGGTGCAGCTCATTCTTTATCTTTGCCTTCCAGATTTTCTCCCTGCAAGATCTTGCAATTGCCTGGTATGCTTCCTTGGTGACCTGCCCATTCTTCCACTGCCTGTATGCTTTCCTTTTGCATTTGAGGCATTTTAGAAGATCCTTGTGCAGCCACATTGGTCTCTTGCCATTCTTCTTGTGCTTCCATTGTCTTGGCACAGTTTCTTGTTGGGCTTCCAATACTGTGCCCCTTAGAAGCTCCCAGCCCTCCTTGGTGCCTTTATCCTTCCATCTATTCTTCCATGACACCATGCCTAGCTCCTTGAGTTAAATTAAATCTGCTTTTTTGAAATCTAGTGTTCTAATTTTGCTGACCTCATGTTTTCCCTGTCTCAGGATCTGGAATTCTAACATATTATTTCCCTCCCAAGTTACCCATTACCTTCCCATCCTCCACCAGTTTTGTTGGTCAGGACAAGATCCAGGATAGATTATCTCCTAGTTGTATCCTCTACTTTCTGGAAGAGAAAGTTTCCCACCACATAAGTTAGGAATGGGCTTGGCATTTTATGTTTGGCTTAATTGTTCATCCATCAGATGTCTGGAAAATTGAAGTTTCACAGCAGTACCATCCCATAGCTTTTTGATAGATTTATCACCTGCTTAAAGACTTCCTCATCCACATCCTCTTCCTGATTAGGTGCCCTATAATAAATCCCACCATTATATCAGTGTCACTGTAGTCAGGTCGCTTTGTCTATGGCTCTACCAGTGCTGTGCACCCTGTTGAGGAAGTATGCTACCTTCTCGGTATACTCATCTGCCATGATTTAATGGTCTAAACTGAAGAATTCTCTCCCAGAGAAGGAAAATTGGCTCTGCCATCAGGGTTGTCTTTAATAGTGCAAAATAATTACTTATGGCCTGTAGTAGAGCCTCACAGGCCCATAACAGGGGGCTCCTCCAACCCCAGTATCCCCACCACAGTCCTCCAGTATAAATAAGGGTTCCTGCTGTTAATGTGCCACAGCCAGGAGCAGTTCTTAGTACCTTCCTGGTCGACTTCCAGGAATCCTCTGCAGTCCATTAGAAACACAAATAAATAAGTGGGGACAGGGGCTTCCGTCACCCCTTGCCTCCATGGCTCTCCAGTGTAGGGTCTCCCCTCTCACCACTTCCTGTGTCCTTATGGGCTCTCTGCCATGTACTCCCAGCCTATCAGCGCATGTTTCCGATCTCCGGCTGCAGCTTGTCTGTCCTGTATTAATGCAAAGTACGTGGAATGAACTGAAATCAGGTGATTCCTCCCCTGAGGGTATAAACTGCCCATGCTGTTCTAGTCCAGCCTTAGTGTTCCCAGATAGGGCTTTCCCCTCCCAGGGACTCTTGTTTCCCAGGGGGAACCTTAAAGGGGCTCAACCACAGCTGTGCTCCCTGGAGTTTCCCTGCAGCCCGTGCTTTCCCTGCTATGACAGTTCACACCTCAGCTTGGTAGAGCTCTGAAGATAAAGGTTTTGTTCCCCTCATGTTCCCAGAACTGCCCTGTGGCTTTCTGGGGTTACTGCCTGGAGAAGCTCTTCAGCTGCCCTGTTCAGCTGCTCCTGTGGCTTGTCCCCTTACTGATGAGGCAGCTTGCCTTTCAAATGCTGAGGGGAAGGAAGCGAGAGTAGATTTTTCTTCTCTGACACCCCCTGCTTTTCTACAGTCATGTTTTTCACCTTTCATCTTCACCCAAATGCATTCTGCTTTGCTATCTTCTTACTCCTGAGCCAGGGAACAAGTGTATGTGTTTCTGACATATATCACTACCTTTTCTCCCAACTCTGTCCTTCTGAAACAGAGTATAATCCTCAATGTTCACATTCCAGTCAGAAGAGCTGCCCCACCAGGTCTCAATGATTCCAAACAGATCATAGTTCTTTTCATAGGCTGCAGCTTCCAGCTCATCTAGTTTATTCCCCATACTTCTTGCATTTGTGTACATGCTTTGGGTGTATTTTACCGTAGGGCTGTGTGAAGCTTTGGTAGCTGATTCAATTCAGAGGAGATTTGGCACAATTTGGCAGCCTAATCTCCAAATCCAAATTGAATTGGGAGACCCATTAATAGGTCCAAATTGAATCAGAAGCATTCAAATCAATTCGGAAAAGATTCGGGAAGGAATTCCCAGAGCAAGAGGCTCGGGATTCCGACTGGCCTGAAGGCGGGGCCCAGGTCTAAGAGGGAGCCAAAGGTCCCAGAGAGGGGACCACAGCTGCAGGGGGTGAAGGATGCAATCTGCAAGGCATGGGCTGCAATGTAGGGGAGGTACGGAGCTACAGAATGGATGTCACCCCTAGACATCAGGGGCCTAAATGAGCAGCCTCCCACCTGGGTAACACCTGAATCAGTTTTCCATCAAGGTGTGGCAGATGAAAGAAGGGCAGGTGGTTGGCCCAGAAACAGGTGGGCGGGCCGAGATCTAACTGGCATCAGGAAGGCGACCTGTTACAGGCTACCATCCATGTTGCATTCATCCCGCTCTGCCTAAACATACACAAGGCAGATAAAGTTCTTTGGTCAATCTGATATCTTTGATTAGACCAACCAAATAGATAGATAAATATATCTTAGAAAGCTTTCAGATATAAAATCCCTTCATCAGGCTGAGGAAGCATCTGCAGTTGGTGTGTGCTCTTCCTGAATGGAATGAATAGTAAAGCCAAAGGCTGGTCTGCATGCAAGAAAGCCAATCAGTGAAAATGTAAATTGAGGCATTGGGGGTGAGAGACAGGCTGGGGAGGTGCAGGTGGAAAGGGGATGTAACAGGTAAAAGTGGAGAGGTACCTGGGGAGTCAGATGTCAGGCAGGTTACAGTGTGTCATAAATCCCAATGTCTATATTGAGTCCATGAGATTTTGTATCTAGGAGGTTGATGAAGTGAAGTTCATAGGCTCATCTGTTAAAAGTGTTTTGTAAATTCAAACCAGCAGGCTTCATGCCCTCAGAAGGGTCTACCATCCCTGCTGTATTCATCCCACTCTGCCTTAACAGACACAAGTGATACAAGTTTTGCTTTCAGAACCTTGAGGTGCACTTTCACAGAAACCCCTGCAGCTATCTCTGTGAAACTTGGCAGGCTTTGTGCCCTCAGAAGGGGATACCATCCCTGCTGTTTTCATCCAAGTCTGCAAAAAAATGACAAAGTTATAGGTATTTTAGTGCTTCCCCATTATAGTCTATGGCTGAATCACTGCCGAATCTTCAAATCCAATTCGGCCGAATCAAATCGGGACAGTGATTTGAATCTCTGAATTGAATCCCTGTCCCTCCAAATTGGCTGAATCCAAATCTGAATCGTATACTTGCTGCTTCGCACAGGCCTATTTTACAAGGGTGCAGGTTGTAGCCGTGTTGGTCTAAGGACATAGGTAGACAGGGTTCTTTGGATGAATCAGATATCTTTTATTAGACCAACTTAAATAGTTGGAAAAAATTTTCTTAGCAAGCTTTCAGGTTTAAAAACCTCTAGCCTCTTTACTATTCATTCCATCCAGGAAGAGCACACACCAACTGCAGATATTTTCTTAACCTGACGAAGGATTTTTAAACCAAAAAGCTTGCTAAGAAATTTTTTTCCAACTATTCAAGTTGGTCTAATAAAAGATATCAGATTCACCCAAATAACCTTGTCTTGGATGTATTTTGTTTTTTTGACCTCCTCGCTTCCCTTTTGTGTCATTTGTTGCAGTTCTGTAGCTCTCTGGCCCATTCCTAGAGTTCAGTTGCTTCTTCAAGTTCTTTTCCCTCTGAACTGCATGTTCTATTGATGAAGGATTTTGATTACCATCTGCCATGAAACATAGTTTAAAGTCCTTCTTACTAGGTTGGCCAGATGACGCCCAAATAATGCTCTTCCCCATTCTCATCAGATAGATCCCATCTCTTCATAGTAGTCCTCTTCTCAAGAACATCTACCCATTGTCAAAAAAGCTAAAGTCTTCACGTTGACACTACTGTCGCAGCCACACATTCACTTCCAGGATACGGTGGTCTCTGCCTAGATCCCCGCCTTACACGTGAAGGACCGATGAGAACACCACTTGTCCTCCAAACTCCTTAATCCTCCTGCCAAGAGCCTCATAGTCACCTCTGATCAGTGTCATTCCTGGGGAAGTACTTTGGTGCCTACATGGACAAGCAGGAAGGGATAGTACTCCAAAAGTTGGATGAGCTTTGGCAGACTCTGTGATGTCCTGAATTTAGGCTCCAGGCAGGTAGCACACCTCCCAGACCCCCAAATCTGGATGACAAATTGGTGCCTCTGTCCCCCACAAAAGGGAGTCTCCAGCCACCACCACTCTTCTTTTCCTTCCTGGTGCAGTGGTCCTGGAGCCCCTGTCCTTGGGGCTTTGCACTTCCTGCTCTCTAGAGTGCTGCCTCCTCTGCCTCATGCTTACAAACATCCTCTCCTCTGCCTCTTCCTCAGCAGTTCCACCACAGAGTGCCTGAAAGCAGTTGCTGACTTCAATCTATTCCTCTTCATTTCTAGGAGCCTTCCTCCTTTGAATAGTCACATGCTGCCACTTCATCTCATTGCCCTTTGGCCTCTCCAGTAGTGGCCTCTCATAACTATTGTCCAAGTAATCTTCCTGGTCCCTGATGCAATGCAGTGTGATACTTGCGCTTCCAATCTGTGAATCTTCTCCTCCAGGGCAGATGCCAGTTTAAACTTGGTGCAGATGAATTGCTTCTGAACTCCTGAGAGGAACATGAGCATGGCACATCCCACGTGGGTTACAAAAGCTGATCCAGACTCCACTTTTGCCTCCTTTGCTCCCTGGAGTATACCTATGCTATAAATATAAATAAAAGCGGGGACAGGAAAAGAGAGAAAATAGACACACCACAAGATGTTTCATGCCAAGCACCCACACCAGGGCCTTTGCCCATGCTCCCACCTACATACACATATACACATACACACGCTCAGAGTCTCCTGCTCCCTGGCTCCCTCCTATGGCAAACACCATAGGCAAACTCCTTCTTTGTTTGTTGCCATCTGTTCACTGCTCCCATGGATTGCTGGGAGCTGCTTTTTTATAAGGGTGTCTATCCTAGCTCCACCCCTCAGTTACCAAAACCAGCCCCATACAGAGCAAGCCCTGTCATTCAGTCATTCCAGAAGGGGGAAGAAAAGAAAAGGACAAAAAAGAGGAAGCAACAAAAATCCATTGATAAATGATTCACTGCCCTTTATTCATAAAGCTCTATTACCTACATTTTTCTAATGTGATAGGTTTAAAAATGCCCAAGTGAGTTGGAAGCCTAAGTTCCATTTTTCCAAAGTAGCTTGCGCTTGCAAGCGCATGACCCATGCAAGCCAATAGGATTTAGGAGCCCAAGTGCTTAAATCATTTTTTAAAATGGAACTTATCTTTGTACATCCCATAGGTGTGTCTCAAAATTTGTCCAAAGCCTATTTAAGCTCTGTAACCAAAAGAACACAATAGGAACACAACTAACATACTGGGTCAGACCAGAAAAGTCCAGTGTTCTGCCTCTTATAATCACCAGTAGTGAGGGTCAGCAAAGTAAGGGCCAGGGGGTAAATCTGGCCCATAAAGAAGTCTGATCAGGCACAGGGAATTAGTGGCATGGAATTGTACCATGCCACCCATCCCTATGTATTATTCCCCTCTGCTGTGGAGCCTGCTGCTCTACAATATCTACACTTAGCCTTCCTGCAGAGAGGATGGGGGTCATAAATGAAGTTAAGCACAGGCAGCTGGCTATTCAAGGGATGGAGACCTCTGGCCCACAGCAGGGGCTGGGTCACCAAGTGTAGCCCCCGTCAGCAAAAGGTTGCCCATCCATGTGCTGTCAGATCCTCCTGGCTAGCAGCAACAGATTACATCCCGCAGTTCCATAGGGTTGTAATGAATAAATCCTGATGGACCTATACCAGGTTTATGCTATTATTCTAATAAAAGATCAGATTCAGACACCATTTTCCACTTTAAATAGCGTGGGGCTGTTTGTGGAGGCAGGTCTGAATACATGTCCTTTCCTACTCAATGCCATTCATTCTTTCAGGGTCAGAAAATTCCATACATTCTAGCTTGATAAAGATCTTCATAGCAGTGAGGATTATGGAGCTAGGTGGAAGGCAGAAGGTCCAAAATCCTGGCAAGGTTACCCATTAAGTATTTTGTAAGGGTTTAAATCCTTAAGGGAGGTAGGGAGAATGGGATTCTTAGGGATCTCCTGCATCCTTTTGTGTTAGCTTCTAAGATGGTGTTTGAGTGATGTAGTCATGATGGTCTAAGAAATGTGTGAGAAGCAAATAATTTTGTTGGTGATATCTTTTATTCGACCACCTGTGTGGCTGGGATAGACTTAGACAAGTTACCGTCATACTCTTCCTCGGGTCTTACCTGGATATTCAGTACCTAAAAGCTCATCTAAGTCTATCCCAATGATAGAGCTGGTCCAATAAAATATATCACCCACAACAATCCTTGCCCATTTGACTCTGTGCCATCCATGGTCAAGAACCAAGTGTTACTAATCTTGTTGAGTTTTTCTATGTGAAAAGAATAAAGAAAATCATTCATCGCTTGCTCTCTCTCAGTGTCTTTCTTCAAAAAGGGTGTAATCAATGGGGAGTGTGCCAGTTCAAGTTGAAACTTATAACACTCTTGTTTGTGATGGCAAGAGATACACAAAAATTTTCACAGACCTTAGTATACTTTCTGTGTGGGTCTGGCATCTGGAGCAGTGCCATTTCACCCAGAAAACTGTCTTCTGTTTCAGCATGGTAACCATGTACACTAGCCAGGGATGATTTTGGAATAGATTTTCACTTTTTTGAAAAAAAAAATCCCTTCAAAAAAAGAGAGAGAATTTCTTGTTTTGGTAAAATTAAAAAATGAAGAATATCTACCTCTTTGCAGTGTAAATCCTTTGAGAAGCACAAAGTCCTAATTGTTGAGGTGGAAAATCAACTATTTAACAAATGTAGAGAAACACTTTTTATTTTCAAGTCTGAAACCATACATCTCTGAGCCAGGACACACAAATTTTAGCTTACCTTCTAGGGTTTGGCACCTCACTTATCCTGGCAATTAGCTTGGGCTGTACAGTAGATTTCTGGAGAGAGAGCCTGAATTTGATTAACTGAGCATTTATGAATAACATCCTCAGAGAAATTAAGGCCCTAGCCAGGATCAGGCCACAACGGCGGTGGAGTAATATGGTCTATAGGTAAGCTGTTTCATAAAACAAGAAGATTCAGTCAGTTCATAACTCTTCAAGCCCATAGCAATCATCACCCTCCTTTCACAACTTGCTAAGCCCAGCTTGAAATTCCTGAAATTTTCATTTTACTTATTTCTAAGTAGATTTGCCAATTCCACTGGAAAACACCAAGCAGCCCTAGCATGGTGGTACTTTTATATGAATATGAAACTGTTGACATGATGGACAGATCACAAGTTTTTATATAAGGGTAGGGGAAATCAACTGAGTTAATGCTCAGTTTCTAAAGAATATTTACCTACTTAGGGCCAAACCCTTCACACATTATTCCTACTAATATGACCAATAATAAGAGAGCTATTAGTGTCATAGGGATCTGGACTTTTCAATTCTGAACCCCAAACTGATAAATAACCAGTGCTGTTTTGTAACCCGCTGCAGTCTATCTGCTCAGAATTGCTGCTGGCTGCTAAGAGCATGAAATTCAACCCTCTCCTGGCTGAACACACCTGAGTCTCAGGGATTTCATAGATTTAATAAATTTCTAGGGTTGGAAGGGACTTTGTAGATCATCAAGTCCGACCCCCTGCTCTAGGCAGGAAAGAGTGCTGGAGTTAAGTAATCCCAGGTAGGTGCTTGTCTAATCTCTTCCTGAACACCTTCAAGGTAGGGAAAAGCACCACCTCCCTTGGAAGCCCATTCCATATTTTAGCAACCCTCACTGTAAAGATGATTTCTTCCTGATGTCCAATCTAAATCTACTCTCCTTCAGTTTGTGGCCAATATGTCTAGTAACCCCGAGGGGTGCCCTGGTAAACAGAGTATCCCCTATTCCCTGCTGGCTCCCCCCGATGAGTTTGTAGACAGCCACAGGATCACCTCTCAGCCTTCTTTTGTGGCGGCTGAAGTGATTCAGGTCCCTCAGCCTGTCTTCATAGTATCTTACCTGCAGGCCCTCAACCATATGAGTAGACCTCCTCTGAACCCTCTTAAGGTTATCCACATGCCTCTTGAAGTGTGGCGCCCAAAACTGGATGCAGTACTCCAGCTTCAGCCTCACCATTGCTCCATAGAGGGGAAGTATCACCTCCCTATACCTGCTCACAATGCACCTACTAATGCAAGAAAGAATGCAGTTAGCCTTACTCATTACCTTGTCACATTGGTGACTCATGTTCATTTTTGTGTCGACTATGACTCTGGGATTGCTTTCCGCTGCCATGGTACTCAGAATGGTACTTCCCAGTCTATAGGGGTATTGGAGATGCTTTCTCCCCAGGTGCAGCACCTTGCACTTATCCTTATTAAATTGCATCCTATTCTGATCCGCCCACTTCCCCAGTCTATCCAGATCCACCTGAATTCACTCCCTGTCCTCCAGTGTCTTTACTATACCCTATAGTTTAGTGTCATCTGCGAATTTGGACAGAGTGCTTTCAACACCCTAATCCAAATCACTGATGAAAACATTGAACAGCACTGATCCAAGGATAGAGCCCTGGGGGACACCACTGCCCACATCCCTCCAGGGAGAAACCGACCCATCCACCACCACTCTGGGTGCATCCCATAAGCCAGTTTTTCACCCACCTTCCTGTGAAAAAATCCACATCACAGCTACTCAGTTTGCTTGTAAGAATTGGGTGCAACACTGTTGAAAGCCTTTTTGAAGTCCAAGTAAATAACATCTATCTCCACTCCTGCATCTGAGCACTTTGGACCTGGTCATAAAAAGAGACCACGTTAGTCAGGCAGGATCTGCCTGCTATAAACCCATGCCGGTTTCCTCGTAACATTTTATTACCCACTGGCCCCTCAGAAACGTGATTCTTTATGATTTTTTCGAAGGTCTTGCCAAGAATAGAGGTGAGGCTAACTGGCCTATAATTACCTGGGTCCTCCTCCCTCCTCTTCATGAAACTAGAGACAACACTGGCCCTTTTCTAGTCTTCTGGGACCTGTCCTGAGTACGAGAGCTCAAACAGTTGCACCAGTGGTTTCGCTATGACACCAGCCAATTCCTTTAGTACGTTTAGGTGAAGATCATCGGGGCCCACTGACTTATGTCCAACCCCTCCAAGTGCCCCTTCACTAAGTCAGCGCTCACCACAGGTGGAATGGTGTTTCTCTCACACCAGACTAAAGACTTATTGGGAGGTGTGTTCGTATCCATGTCCAGGAATACAGATGCAATGAAATAATTTAAAAGCTTCACTTTATCCATCCTATCTGTTACGAGTTGCTGGGCCTCTGGTTCATTCTGTAGAGGCCCTATGTTACCCTGCGCCTTCTTCATCATAGTTTCACAGTTGGTAGGGTCGGAAGGGACCTGAGTAGATCTTGAAGTCCAACCCCCTGCCGTGGGCAGGAAAGAATGCTGGGGTCAAACGACCCCGGCTAGGTGATTAACTAGCCTCCTTTTGAATACCCCCAGGGTAGGAGCGAGCACCACTTCACTTGGAAATTGGTTCCAGATCCTAGCTGCCCTGACTGTGAAGCAGTGCCTCCTGATGTCTAGTCTGAACCTACTCTCAGTCACCTTGTGGCCATTATTCCTAGTTACTCCTGGTAGTGCTCGGGGGAACAGGGACTCTCCCGTTCCCCACTGGTCCCCCCTAGTAAGTTTATAGGCGGCCACCAGATCCCCTCTCAGCCTTCTCTTGTGGAGGCTGAACAGGTTCAGGTCGCATAGCCTCTCTTCATACGGCCTGCCCTGCTGCCCCCTGACCATGCAAGTGGCCCTCCTTTGGACCCTGTCAATGCTGTCTACATCCCTCCCGAAGTGTGGCACCCAGAATTAGATGCAGTACTCCAACAGTGGCCTAACCAATGTCGCATAGAGGAGGAGGATCACCTCCTTGGATCTGCTCATGATGCATCTGTGGATGCATGACAAGGTGCAGTTAGCCTTACTGACCGTGTCCTCACACTGGCAGCCCATGTTCTTCTTGGAATCAATAGTGACTCCAAGATCCTTTCCTGCTTCTGTGCTGATGAGAAGGGAGTTCCCCAGCCTGTAGGCATGCTGCTGGTTCTCTCCCTAGATGCAGTACCCTGCACTTGTCAGTATTGAATCCCATCCTATTCTCATCTGCCCATCCCTGTAACCTGTCCAGATCTAGTTGTAGCCTGTCCCTTTCTTCTAGCGTGCTCACTTCTCCCCACATCTTAGTGTCATCCATGAATTTGAATAAGGTGCTTTTCACCCCCTCATCCAAGTCACTGATGAAGGTGTTGAACAGTGCGGGCCTGAGGACCGAGCCCTGGGGGACCCACTGCCGACATCCCTCCAAGTCGAAAATGACCCATCCACCACCACTCTCTGGGTGTGGCCCTTCAGCCAATTTGTGACCCATCTGACTGTGTAGGCATCCATGCCACAGTCATCTAATTTTTTTAATGAAAATGGGGTGAGATACAGTGTCGAAGGCCTTTCTAAAGTCCAGACAGACTACATCCACCATGACACCTGCATCTAAGGATTTTGTGACCTGGTTGTAGAAGGCAACCAAGTTGGTCTGACAAGACCTGACCCTAATGAACCCATGTTGGTTGCCCCTAAGCATAAACTCCCCTGCTGGTCCCTCGCAGATGTGCTCCTGGATAATTTTCTCAAAAAGCTTACCCAGGACCAAGGTAAAACTAACGGGCCTATAGTTTCCTGGGTCATCCTTCCTCCCTTTTTTGAAAATGGGGACTACATTGGCCCTTTTCCAGGCCTCTGGCACCTGGCCAGAGCACCACAAGTGCTCATAAGGTGTGCCGGGGTCCTGCAATGACCTCTGCCAATTCCCTCAGCACCCTGGGGTGGAGATCATTTGGACCTGCTGATCTGAACACATCCAGCCCCACCAGAAGTTCCCTAACTAGGTCCTCTCTGACCCTAGGCCTGGCTGTGCCTCTCCTAAGTCCATCCAGAATCCCGTTGGGGGGGGATGTCCCAGTCCCTGCTCAGAAAAATGGAGGCAAAGAATTTGTTAAAAAGGTCAGCTTTATCATCTGGTGCAACCACCAGCTTCCCAAGCATGTCCTGCAGGGGCCCCGCATTACCCGGTGCCTTCTTTTTATTCCCTGTGTGTTTAAAAAAGGACTTCTTGTTATCTTTGATCCTGGTCACTAGTCCTAGTTCTGTCTCCACCTTAGCCTTCCTAACAGCCCCCCTACAGTCTCGAGCAACGGAGGTATAATCCTCCTTGGTGATGGCTTGACACGCATTAATAGTTTTCAAGAAGATGCCCCCCCTCACCCCAAGGTATTGATCACTAGCCCTGACACACGTATAGAGCACAGCAAGTGAGAAGATGGGGAGAGGCAAGGTGGCATAACTAAGGAGAAAAAATGTGGGAATTCTTTTTTCCCTCTTTTTCTGCAGTACACAGCCAGCCTAGGACCCTGCACACACTTGAACCTGTTTTAGAACCCCTCATCTTGCTTACACACAGGATACTGGTGATATCTAAAAGCCATAACAGAGATCCTATTCCTGTGGATGAATATTTGCTGTCTCAGAGGTTAGTGAATGCTTCTTATGTGCTGACTCCAAACTGAGTTCTAGGCTACTACTAGTGATCAGCACTGTGTGGTCACTATATTGCTACAGATCTACTCAAGGTGTTCCCTGGCAGACAGCACATCAGCCCCTTGGTACCCAAAGAGAGGCTGAGACAGTGCAAGACACTTGTAACTTTCTTCCGGTTTGAGTTGAGACTCCTCAAACTGGGAAGTATAGGCTAGGAAAGGTACTTGACTGAGTTGGCAAGGGGACATAGTAATTCATTGCATCCACACTGTAGCCTTTGCTAGCTGGCTGATCTCTGGAGCTCTGAGCAGATGAAAATTTCTTTCTTGCCCAGAGGATACCACCTGTCCACCTCCTCCCCACTTTGCTCCCTGTGCACTTGGAAGTGAAACTCACCCAAGGAATTTGAATTGCCTATGCAGCCTTGGCTGCTAAGTCTCAGTGCAGGCCAGAGGTGGGTGAAGGATCCACAGCTGTCCTATCATTCTTGAGGCATTTCTTCAAGGCATGCTGGCTACTGCTGTTTCTGATAGTCTGCACAGATATGCTGAGTAATTTATTATTTTGAAGGAGCTCTTGGGCACTATTACCTGGGGCAGGTTGGAGGGTTTCTTGTGGAGGAACCTCCATAGATTTGCCCAAGGATATGGTCTAACTAACAGGAGCTTACTCCCTTTCCAGTACTAGGTACCAGCTGTTAACAGTTTAAATGTTTTGGTCTTTAATCATTATAATACCTTCTCTCCTCTAGTTTTAAGTTTATATGCTGTATAGGATATCTTTAAAATAGTATAAAAGAGGTGTGTAATGGGGGGGCCAGCTCAGGGTCTGTCTACTGGTGGCCCCGCCTACCTGTTATGGGCCAACCGCCCGCCTTCTCTTCTGCCATGCCTTCTTGTTAATTAATTGTTGTTAATTAAGCGGGAGGCTGCCCATTGCATGCCCCAGTGCCAGGGGGCGCTATCTGCGGCTCCATTCCTTCCCTACACCACAGCCCAAGCCTCACAGATGGTATTTGTAAATTCCTCTTTATGTTGGGATCTCGGCCGCTGCGGGCCTACCCCTTCTCTCTCTAGCTAGGCCTGTCAGTCAAAAAACCCACTAATCAGGGTTTGACTCCCAGGCTCTAGTTCTCAAAAAAAACCTCACTCGGGCTCCTGCGCCCTCTCTAGCTCTGGGGTCAGCTCACCCCCGAATACTGCACCCCCTCTAGTGCTGGGGTCCCCACATTGTAGTGGGCCCCCACTGAGGCCTCCTCCTGCCCCAAATAGCCTCACCCAAACCACTGGTCTTAACATTCAACACAAAACATAGGCTCCTATGGCCATATAATGGAAAAATGATAATACAGAAACAAGAGAGGCAACATGCCTGCTTACTTTAGATGATCATGAGGATGGCTCACAGCATAGCAGTCTTCCAATAGAGACTGTGGCCACAACACTGTAGTCATTGGAAGTCCCCCTCCCTGCTGCCCCTCTGGCCTTCTTCACTTACCATTTGTAGGATCCTGGCCTTCCTCTTCCTGTCACCTGATCGGCTGGCAGGGCTTGAGCCTTAACCCTTACTTGACCGGCCAGCCATGACTGGAAGGTTCTGGATTTAAAGGGACCACCCTGTCTCCTAGTAACAGGGCTAGTGTTCCCTGTTACAAGGTGACATGGGAAGAAAAGTCATAAAGTGGCACGGAAAATATAACTGTTCACAGGGAGTTCAACAGATTTCTTTCTAGTGTCCATTAGTACAGTGTGGGGGAAGAAGAGCTCCAGTATCATCTAATAGACAGTCAGCTCATTTAAAGTCTGTATGCAATATTACCTAGCTAGCCAAAACACTGGTGAAATTATATTCACCAGCCACTGGTGAGATGCTTAAACACAATGCAATCTGCTCAATACTGTCTGCAATCTACTTTTCCTTCTCATGTTTTGTACCATGATTAATGCAGCAGCAGCAGTCTTCATGGTAAGCTGTAGGATAGTAACTGGTAAGTTCACAGCACCCACAATATAGGTTGGTCCAGGTTATTGCTACTGCCTGGTGTTGCAAAAGAGGGTGAGACTTTTCTGCTTTGGAGGAGGGGAGGGTATTTGCCCCTGACATTGTCAGTGCCCCCTAACTGTTCCTGAGTCTCTGCTAGCCATTCTCCGCTAGGTCTCCCAAGCAGTCCTTTTGCTAGCAACTGCTGCCAGTTATGACTGTACAGAGAAACAACACTATGCGTGTGTCTACTTTAGTGTCCTGACAGCCCTGCCATGTGCTGCAAGTGGCTGGGCAGAACCAGCACTAAAGTTAGTGCTGGGTTGCATCTACACTTGTATTAATGCACTTTAACTAACCATGCCTAAATTTGTTACCTGCATTTGCAGATAGTGAATTTAGGTGCAATTAGCCTAATTTCACCATTTTAATGTGCATTAAGGGCACATATGTGTAGACACATCCCCTTAATGCGCATTAAATTAGGCTAATGTGCATTAACATGCCTCACGTAGATGTGCCCTATAAAGAGCAGTACTCTAGTGGCCACTAGAGATGGTGGGGAGAAGGCCTTTCCCTTACCAGACTGAACAGTCAGTGGCCATGGAAGAGGGACAGGGTAGGATGGACATTCTTGATGGAATGTGTCTGAAGCTGAGGGGCATATTGGCGGTGGGTGGGGGGAAGAAGTTTCTCTCTAAAGTGTTCAGAGCAGGGCCTTTATCCACAAATCCTTCCCCTGTCCAGAGAAAAAACAGCATTTCTTTACCCCCATGTTTGGCAGCGAACAGTACCATGCTGTCTTCCATGGAACCAGCTGGGTGGAGCCTTGGAGAATGAGCATTCCACAGTGTCATGAAATCATAATGGGTGGAGGTGTAGGGGGTAGGGGGGGAGAAAAGGAGGTGGGAAGCTCTTGCTACAAATGTTTTATTATGTACACTGGGAAAACAACACCCTGCCTAGACTGGATCATAGACAGCTCTGAGCATCACAAAAGGAATGTTCCAAACACAGAGGGGCATGGTTGAAACATGTGAGAATGAAGCCTGTATGGCTGACACTGTCACTCTTCTACTTTCATCTCCTAATAAGTTTTGGCTCCCGCCTATTTCATTACATTACTAGATATGAAGTCATGGGCCAGTAAAAAGCTGCCTTAAGCAGTCTAGATAAAAGGAAATTATCCTATTTAGGAGGCATACGTTGTACACCTATTGAATCTGATGGGTAATTAGGTAGCTTAATTACTTTACCCTTTCAAGTTTATAGGAAGATTTTCATCCAAACACTTTAAAAAAATCCATATTTGTTTCTATTGTGTTTTCAGCTGTCTTAGGAAGTGTCCGCTAAAATACAGATTGTGTGATGAGCTACTTTCTGAGAACTGTCTTCTGTCTCTCATTACATACCCTACCACACAATAAGAGTGGCACATTTATGACAATTTGTGTATCTGCATGGGAACAACTTGCAATATCCCATGCTGAACACCAGAAGCTGCACTTTCAGCAATAGTCAGGACTCCAGTAAAACTTTAGACTGAGATTTTCAAAACTAATTAGGGGATTTGGATGCAAAACATCCATTAAAATCCTAAATCTCCCAGCCAGCTTTGAAAAGTTCAGCCTCAGTTTACCTAGGCATTTGTTAATGCTACTAGGCTAGGTGAGCCCTTCTAGAAATGTTGGGAGGAATCTCAGCAATATTTTGTGATGTGTTTTCTTATGGGGAATATGCTCCCAGTTTACAGAGTCAGGAAATCTGAAATCAAAGATGTGAGGTATCACTTGTTCCTATCTACATTAACTGAATTTTTGAAAGTGAATCTTCATTTCAGTTACAGTGTAAATTCAACCTTCTTATTGTTGAGACACAAGATACAGCATAATGCAAGGTGTTTTACATATGGATCACAACTATGCCTTTTAGGTTTTATCAAATGCACGTACGTATTAATTTCTTCTGTCTAAACATTTATTTGATACAAATTCATTTTCAACCAAAATGGAAATTGTCATGGAAAATAATCATTTTTGGTTAAAATTTATTGGTATTCAAAGAAAAATAACTGAGTAAAATTGTTTTTTCTCTATTATGTTTAGAAAATACATTTCCAAACCTGAAAATAGTTTGGGTTGTATTTTTTTTTAAATGAACAAATTGTGGGAACTTATTTAAAATATTTTTTAAATTTTCCATGACGTGGTGTATCTGGCTGTTTCCCCCTTGATGATTTTAAATAGAAATCATAGGAAAGTAGGGCTAGAAGAGACCTCACAAGGTTATCTAGTCCAGCCCCCTGCTCAAGGCAGGATCATCTGTGATTAAACCATCCTAGCCAAGCATCTGTCTAACCTGCTTTTGAAATTTTCAACCATGGAGATTCCACTACTTCTCTAGGTAGCCTGTTACAATATTGGTACTGCATTGTAAATCTTAAATAATCATTATAAAACAATGATGGTATGGAAACTTTATTTTTAAATACAGTCACAGCACATTAGTGACTAAGCCAGGGGTGGGCAACTGTTTGGGCCCAGGGGCTACATATGAAATTGTGGGGAGCTTCCAAAGGCCAGTCAGCACCTGCCTCTGACAACAGTCCAAACCCTATGAGCCGCTGCCAACAGCGCATAGCCCCAGCCCTGCCCTGCCTTTCTAGGCAGCATAGGTGGTGGCAGCGGCATCTGGCAGCCACTGCCACTGGCCCCGGCCCAGTGGTACTGACTGGGATCCATACACACAGCCCCAACCCCATCATGCCCCACACCTGCTCCAGACTCAGCCCAGGGGAGTGGACCAGCTCTCAGCTAACCAGAACCCACACAGCCCCAACCTGGCCCACCCCGTGCCTGTTCCAGACTTGCCTGCCCACGCTGAGCAGCTGTAGCAGCTGGGCAGAAGCTGCCTGCTGGGCATGGGGGGGAAAAGCACCCCCCCAACACACACACTACTGCTGGGCCCTTCTTGCTGCAGCCACCCAGAGCCTGTGCCTGGGCTGCCCTGCTGCTCCTCTCTACCGCCATCACCACCGCCTCCAGCCCACCCAGTGGGGCAGAGGTGGCAGTGCAGAGGAGCCACAGGGCAGCCTGGTCCTGGGCTAATTGGTTCAGAGAAGCATAAGCTATCTGTCACCTACAAAAGCTTATACCTGTCTGAAACAGTTAGTTTCTAAGGTGCAACCCTGTCCTGGCTTCTGCTTCAAAGTAAAAGGGAGAAATAGTCAAAAGGATGTCCTTAGAAAAATGCGGATTCCACCAAATTCAAATATTTTTCAGAAACACGGGGTTTCATAGACTTGTTTTTTGCACAAAATTTGTAAAGTATTTCCTTGTGACATCATTTATATTTATAAAAGTGATATTCAAATGAAACATTTTGATTAAATCAAAATAAAATATTTCAACTGAGTTGAAAAGAATATTGGAATATTTAATTTAACATTTTTTCCCTAAGATTTCAATTTTTCTTTCCACTTTGGTATGAAATTCTGGCATTCGGCTAGCTGTAATCAAAAGCAGACTAGGTTCTCAGTGACTCAAATCATATCCAGCCCAGGTTACCACTAATTGAAAACAAAATATCTTTGTTGTTCAAGTTCTGGCTTTACTTGTGAGAGGCACATGCTCTTTATGAGGCATCAGTGGGCACAGATGCATTATACAACCTCCCCCCAACAACTGGCATTTTTCTTAGCTGTCTCAGGGGATAGATTAACAGTTGAACCCAATATGAAGTGAGCTCCCAGTACTACTGTCCCCAGCAACTCCACAGTAATGAGTCAGGCATCCTGAAGGTCATGAGATTGTCTTAAAATTGTGACATTTTAAGAAGTGATGTTCAGAGTTGTTTTTATTTGTCTTCTGAGTTTTGAGCCTTTTTTTGCAAACAGGAGGAATAGAAACTTAATGAAAGCAGAGATTCTCATATAAGCCTGTCTCCAAGAACTGGGGCTTTAAAAGCCCTGAATACTGTAAAATTTATAATACAACTGTGAGAGATGATGCCTCTAAAACTCCCTGGAACAGCCCCTTCCAGAGCAGTGTGGAGGCAAAGTCATAGAGTGGTGTGTGGAAACTTGCACTGCCACCTTTGCTTTGCATTCAAAATAACATTTCAAATGTCGAAAGTCCTGTCCCCTGAAGCTATAGGGTAGAGTTCTCCATTCCCTTCTATTAGATGACAGTTGGAAGAACAGCCATAGAGGGAGCTTCATTACCATAAACTTCCTACCCAGAAATCCTTGAATGACACTACGAGAACCATCAAAATATCAACTCAACATTGCTCAGGGGGAAGAGGGTAGTGGAACTGAATCAACTGAAGTAGAAAGTTTCCCTTTATATTTGATAGTCAGCCTATGACTACAGTTAAGTATTTTTAAAGAATACAATGTGAACCTAATCGTGACGGCGATGTGCCCCCACAGGCTCGAAAGGAGATGAGAGAAAACACTGGGGAGCACAAAACCCAGAAACAGACCCCCCCGAGGGGGGAACTTACCTCTGGCAGATTTGGCAGTGCAGGAACCGGGACCGCGGTGGCAGCTGCAAACACAGCTGTGGCCACGTGAGCCGGCATTACACTGACTATTTAAGCAGCTGTTCCCCACGTGGGAAGCAGCCTGCCCAATCGCGGCAGCCAGCATGGCCGCTGTGGGAAAGTTTAAAAGCCCCGACAGAACCCGTGGGGAGGGGGAGCCAGAGGGAGAGAAAGTTGGTGGGCAGCACATCTGGCGTGCTGAGGCTCCCAGCGGGAAGAGGCACCCTGTAGCCAGTGCAGCAACAGCAAGCGAAGCAGGGGAAATCTTTGAGCCCCTACCCGATGCAGAGCAGGGCAAGTACAACAGCTCCCTGCGGGAGACTGGCTAGGAGAGGCAGGCGCTTCCCCTGGAAGAGGTAGAGCAGGGGAGGGGTTCAGAGTCCCCTGTAGATGGCTGGGGAAGAGGAGGCAGCTCCACATCCCACTCCTCCCCAGGAGAATACTATTTCTGAAGATAATAGGAAGAAAAAAAAATAAAGGAAAGGAGGAAAGTTCAAGGGATGGAGAGAGAAGGGACACAAACCGACTAAGTTATTCAACTGCGTGCTGTTCCCTCCACCCGAGGCCGACCGCGGGGCAAGCCCGCAAGACCGAGGCTAACATCGGACCAGCACGTGACCGGTTGGCAAGTGGACGGGGTGTAGGGGAGGCGGAGCCCCGTGGAACATCGCACATAACAACCGTGAGTATAGCCATTGTCAGGGAGCCCCTCTGGGAAGATCTCCACTGAAACCCTCTTGTGATAATTTAACAGCAAAGTCGTGACAGGTGAGTTGAGGGGAGGGCCTACCTTACCAACAAGCTGTATCGCCCATAAGGCAACAGCCATCACACTAATTCTTTTTTATGAAAGACTTTGTAATAGTGAAGAGGGTTTGTGACACTAGGTGATTCTTGGTAACTAAATAAAGCTGAAATCAGTTTATCTGGGTTAAAAGGTAGCACATCAGGATGAGATACAGCTGTGCTCTGGGTAGGATTCTGGGAGCTGGCAGCAGCTGTGAATGTAGTGTAATGGAGGAGGAAAAGGGAAGTAGCAAGTCGTGTTAAATTACATCTGTTCATCAGGTGGATGAGGAACCAAGTTAAGAGACTACTGCTAATGGTACTCAGGTGGGAAGTAGAGGGGAGTGTTTTATTTATGTCAATTAAGTAGCATTACTGCATTGCTTTCCCAAGCTGAAAAGTTTACCTTTTTCATACACAGACTCAGTGCTGTGGGTGAGTGAAGTACTGCCTATTAAGGTTGCGTAGGGAATATATTTGGCAATCTCAGTGATTCTTGTAGGAAGGGGCTCCAGCTGGTGGCACATGTTAGTTTTAAGAGGAACTCTTAGTTGTTTGACTATGGCTCTTGCTGCTGCTGGTCAAGGGTAGAGGTTAATAGACTGAGGCTTAACTATCCATTGCCAGATCTGAATGGTAGCCCTTCCTGTCAAAGATGACTGCACAGGTTGGCTTTGGGTTTGATGACTTCGCCATGCATGCTGGTCTTTTATTTCCTGCTTCCTGGACATTGAAACAAAGCTGGTTGGTTTTACTCTGCAACTTGAGCTATGGAAAGAGTAATACCACTTTGAGTAAGATTTTGACATTTTGAAACTTGGTGCAGGATTTTTTACCTTCAATTTGAAACAAAATTCCCCGAATGTCAAATTTCTTTGTGAAAGGGAAAGCCCTTGAGTGTGTTACCAGGTTACCCTGCTTACCTGGCTGGTAAACCATGGAAGAGTCCCTGCTCAATGCAGTCTTCTTGACTGGCTGTCATGGAGACAGACTCTGCAAGTGCTAGGTAGCTGGGCTACAAAGATGTAGTAAACACTACCTGATAAGGCTTCTAGACCCTTCTTTCTCTGTCAGCTGCTTGCAGCTGCTATTAGTGACTGTTCCATCTCTTCACTGGTACACAGAGCATGTTGGGGATGTGCCTGCAGCAGTAGGACATGCACAATGATTTTGTTGGCCGATTAGTGTCTGTGTCCCTTGTCTTAATTGGCTCTCCTGGTTTGAGAGTAATTTAGACTTACTCTTCACGCCTCATGCACTCCTACAGGACTGAACCTGCAGGAAGCATCTGTTCGTACGAGTGAATTTGTCCATTTGGTTGCAGAGGCAGGGGAATGGTCTTTGGAACAGTTCATTGGCTTGCTGTATTAATAAGGAGAAAAGGAAGTTGTC
Organism: Alligator mississippiensis; assembly: GCF_030867095.1. Classification (NCBI taxonomy): domain Eukaryota; kingdom Metazoa; phylum Chordata; order Crocodylia; family Alligatoridae; genus Alligator; species Alligator mississippiensis. The sequence goes on from NC_081827.1 coordinate 139,581,365, forward strand.
TTGAGGTTTGCACTGGGAATTTACAGGTGATTGTCAAGGGACTTGGCTTTTCAGGATGGCCAGGGAATTGCATACAAGGGATGCTAATAGCCAGCTTTCCTCGTGTCATGGGGAAAATGAGAGAGGTCAGGAGTAGGAGACAGTGGCATATAAACAATAGGATGGAGGCAGAGAGGTGCTTAAGAATCGGAGGGCACAGGAGCAAGAGATAGGAGGGCACAAGCAGGGTAAGTGACCATAGCTCCAAATAAACACCTCACATGGGCTGTCATTCCCCAGAGGCCCAAAATTAAGTACACAATTGCAACCGCCCAAATACCTGAAAAACCCCCTTGATGACTGCTCTAGTAAGTTAGACACAGATACAGTAACCAAAAGCACCCAGCACTTAATCTTTATTAGCATGTTTATCTTGAAAAATCACAGCACCTTTTAACCATTTTGGAGGCTCTTTACGAGGGCTGCATTTCTCAGACTTGTCTTCCCATAACTCAGGGGCTGAACTTTCTGAGGGGCAAACACTTTAACAGAAAATAACTAGCAACTCTCATTTAGAATCATTACTTGCAATTTAGCAAATCTCTAACTGCTATATTCTGGTATTAGTCTCTTGCCCTGCCCCCTCCAAGAAAAACCCTTGGATAATCCAACTGTCGTGATGCTGCTGCTTAAAATTTATTATGATTATATCGGTCATGCCTGCCATCCAAAGGTCTCAGTGCTTTGCATTCATAAATTCAGTGCCCTCTGTGAAGTAGGTAAACACGATCCCTATTTATCAGAGGCAGAAAAAGGTTTAGTAACTTGTTCAAGGTTACACAGTGAGTCAATGGCAGAACAAAGAACAGACATAGGATTTCTGATTCTGAATGATAGAAATTGCCAAACAGGGTCTCGCCTACCTATTAGCAGCCAAAACCAGGAGACTCAGAGGTGATGTTTGTGGTGGTCCTTTCTGGCTTTGGTCTCTGTGACTGTATGAATGCCCCTGCTGTTCCTTCATGGGCCTTGAAGAGCACAGGTTTGCCTGCATTTCTATAAGAGGTGAAAATTTGTAGTTCAGCCTTAAGGTGACAATAGTCAGATCTTATGCTCCAGGCTGGTTTCATGGGTTAGGAAGAAACTTTATTCCCCACTGTATAATTGGCAAGATACATTCTTTTTTTTTAATTTGCTCCTTCTGAAGCAGCAAAAACTGGCCAAAGCTGGAGAAAGAAGAGACCAATGCTCTGAAGAGAGGCAGAGAAACCTTGTTCTTGGGTGTCTTGCTTGTGACATCAGGAAAAAATTAGTAGTGGATAGGAAGTTAGGAAGGAATTTTCCACTAAGTCAGATCTTCAGGGACCCGTTTTATTTATGTTCATTTGCAGCATGGATGGATGAGGTAGCAGAGCAGCTAAGGGTGTTTTGCTAGGGATCAAGAAGTGTGAACTCAATCCTTGCTTTGGATTTGTGCTATAGGTGAACGTCAGTCAGTCCAACTATGAATGGGTGCCTGGTCCTTCAGGCTGGAGAATCCAAGGTGCCTGGGAATGATGCCATCAGCTATAAAAGCTGGCATGCCTTTAACAATGCTAGCTTGCTGGGTTGCTAGCCTGAGTTGAATTTTGACCTTGCAACATGGGGAATAGGATTACTGGGATTATTTGGACATATTTTACCTAATCCATTCCTGGCCCTGGTGAGGGCATTGGTGGAATGTAATCTCTCCATATAGCACATAGTTTCCTAAAGACTAAAATACCTAACTGAAATCCCTGTGATCCAGGTGAAATGTAATGGCTTATTATATAGAAGAGATGAGATTGGATGAGCTAGTAGTGCTTTCTAGACTTGAACCCTGTAAAACTTTGAAACCATGGTACATTAAACTGCATGTAGGATTCCTGACACCTCCAAAATGTGTTGGCATTAACTAAAAGATAGTGGCAGAGATTGTTGCTATCTATGCAAGTGTCTACTGCCTATATAAAACTTACTGAATTCTTGCTATCAGTCGCATCTTGTAGCAACCAATTCTATTATCTAATTACGCATTGTATTTAAAGAAAAATGTTAACGCTTATCAGATTTGAATATCTTGCCTTTTATCTCTCTCCTTTGTTCTTGTGTCTGAGACTGGGAGAATAGTAACTCCCAGTTTGCCTTCTCTAGACCATTCATCATGTTATAGGTATCTAGTTCCCTTGTATCCCTCCCCTTTCAAAAATAACCAATCCCTAGCTTTTCAAGCTTTCCTCATACAAGAGGTTTGCTCCAGATCCTTGATCACTTTCAGAGCTCTTCTTTGAACATCCCTCTCAAGTTGGCAGTAAGCCATCCTCTCTGCTTTGCAAAAAAATAAAAAATAAAAAAGACAGAGACACACACACAAAAAGCAGTAGCTCATGCACAGCCATTTAAAACTGGAAAAACCAATATGTATGTACTTCTAGTGCACATCTGGATGTCAGAATTTTGCCCAGCATTGTGCATAAATGACCTAAGTATACTAAAACAATTAGCCTGCAAATTCAGTGCAACCCAGAATGAACATGAAGCTTTGCTTTAAAAATTGAACTTGTATTATTCTGCTTTAAAAGAAACATTTTTGTTTCCTTACTTCAAGCAGACCCTGAGTACTTGGAGCTGCTTTCATACTCACAAGTACTATGATTCCCCTCCAGGAGAAAGTGGTACTAAATAATCCTGTCACACTTGATTTGCATTAATCTGTTGTTTGAATTACAGGAGCTGATTCTCTTTTAAGATACTGTCCTTCTGCACCACTACGGCAGTCTAAAGAGAGCCTTGAATGGATCACAAAACATACAAAGCTTGTCTGTGCTGCCAGTGATGTAAATGGGCCTTCACAAAGATAATCAGGCTCATATGGAATGCAAGGTTGCACAACTCTGCACGAATCTACAGATTATAAATAATGATAGTCATTCCCTCCCCTCTTTTTTTCCATATCTCTTTTTCTATTCTTCATTGCTTTAGCTCAGAATTCATTAAATTAATAGCCTGATAAGGGATGGGAGATAAAAGATGGCTCAAGGGATTAAAGCACCAATCTGGGACTTGGCAGACATTGGTTCACCTCCTTATTCTGTTGCTGACTTCCTATTTGATCTTGAGCAAGTTTCTTAGGAACAGATCCTCCTCAAAGGCAATTGGGCACCTCAGTCCCATTGAATTCAATGGGAAGTAGGTATTTATGTAAGCATTTTGTATCTACACCCCTCTGAGGAGCTGAGTTTTTCTCTCTCTGTGCCCCTTAACCACATCTGTAAAATGAAGAAGATACCACTTCCCTTGCTCACAGCGCTGTTTTCTAGATAAATACATAAATTCACTACATAAATAATGCTTGCCTGGAGCCCAGATCCAAGATGTCACAGAGGGATTATCAAGAGGGGGTAGTATGGCCTTGGAACTGGAAGTTACACTCTGTCACATGGTCTATGTCACGGGTAGGCAATGTTTTGCCAAAAAACTCACAATGTCTACCTTGTAAGGTGCTGGAGTGCTGGCATGCCAAAAAAACCCAAAACTGGGGTGGGAGGTGGATATATGGCAGGACGCACTGCATTATTAATATAGTTAATAATCATAAACATTTTTTATGGTAAATACCAGATTTTCTAAAAATTCTAAACCTGGAGACAATGAATAAAAAAACTTCATAGAGGGGGAGAGGCAGGTGCAGGGGGAGGTACCACAGGTAGGCTAGCCCAGCCAGACCAGGCCCTTTGGAAGGTGGCAGCTGGAGGAGAGGGGGGGCTGGGCAGGGAACGAGGGCTGCCCCAGAGCTCCACAGACTCAGGCTGCAGCTGGGTCCCTAGCAGCACCCGAGGTGGAGCCTGGCCTAGCCCACACAGCTCCATGGGATGGGCATAGCTGCCCTGCCCTTGAGAGGATGCTGCCTGGCAGGAGCAGGATGCTGGACTTGGGGGGCTTCCAGCTAAACCTCTGTGCACAGTGGGCACAAAACAAGTTGGGTGGAGTCCCCTGGGCCACAGCAGAAGCCCCCAGGGCTTTGGGAACAGCTGCACACTTACCTCTCCCAGCCTGGCCCATCTAGTCCCAAGTGGCACATGGCTCAGCCTCCACTTCTTTTTGCTGGTGCTGACTCAACTGGGCCCATCGCATTCTGAGCAGCATGCAGGGAAGCAGCGGCTGGGCTGGCTTTGTTGCGTGCCACTTGGGATGGGATGGGCCTGACCATGTTGGCACCGGCAAAGAGAAGTGGCGACTAAGCCAACTGAACCGTGTGCTGCTTCCTCATGTGCTGCTTAGCACAGGCTCAGTTGCAGCTTGGCCCCTCTGGTTCCAACCTGGCCGGGCCCATCCCAGCCCATCCCAAGCAGTGTGGGGAAGCTGCATGCAGCTCAGCTGTCTCAACCGCTGCTTCTTCTCACTGGTGCCGACCCAGCTGGGTCCATCTCATCCCAAGCGGCATGCAGAAAAGCCGGCCCAGTTCCTGCTTCTCTGCATGCTGCTCAGAATGTGATGGGCCCAGCTGAGTTGGCACTGATGAGAAGAAGTGGCAGCTGAGCCATGTCACGCTTGGGACCAGCTGGGACAGGCCAGCAGAGGAAAGTAGAAACCACAGCTTTGCCGTGTGCCTCTCAGGCCAGGCCAGGCTGGCACCAGGAAGGGGAAGCTGGTGCCAGGCCAGCAAGCCTCCCTCTTTACTTACTATCACAGGGGGATACAAATGGAGGTCCTGAAACACTCTCCCATGGTGGGACATGAGGCTGGGGTGAGCTGCAAAAAAGAAGAACCCAAAAGTCCTATGGAAGGGGCTCACTTACCTCCCTTAGGAAAAGATGCACAGTGCCAAGAAGAGCCGCTGGCACGGTTCATCAGCTGCTTTTATTTGTGGGTGGGAGTGGCGCCAGTGGATGACATCATCAGAAACCACCACCCAGCCAATTTAAAAGCTGGTGTCAGGGAAACAAGGTGGGCAGCAGCGAAGTCAGAGACAGGAAGCGAGGCTGCTCCCCAGGTCTCGCAAGGACGGGACCACCAGCCCCACGGGGGACCGGATGAGGACCCACAGGAAGGGTCCCGGCTCCCTTAAAGGAGTATACACCTGGCCATCGGGATAGCACGGCTAAGGAGGATGGCATCAAGGGATCCTGACAACCACAGACACCAGATCTGTGAGTGGGGTGGGCTGAGGCCCGAACCCCTACTGTTCTTTTCCTTTTTGTCTTCTTTTTCTTCATCTGTTTTATGTTATCAACTTGAGGGGTATCCAGGGCCTGAACTGGGGAAGGCATCCCCAATTGACCCGCAGGGTCAAGGAGAAAAGCGGAGGCAGCTCCATGGAATGTGACATCCTGAGGGCAAGGTCAGAACGAACATTGAGGCAGGACCGGTCCCACACCCTGTAGACATCCAGAGCAAAGAGAGGCACCGAGGGATGGGCAAGAGGGGACCAGAGCAAGAGAGAACATCAAAGAGGCAGACCAGCGATCTGTCACCTGGTCATCTTGATGGACTGATTTATGGCTGCGGTGTAGGGGAGGTGGAGCCCCAAGAATGCCCACAAAGGGCAGCACCCGATCCGTGAGATCCCATGTAGGAGAGTCCCGCTACTGAAAGGAAGACCAGTTGTGGCAGGCAGTGTCAGGGCTTCCCTCGGGAGTGAATGCAGCCCAACATCCAAGTTGCGGAAAAACACCCCATGGTCTGAACTGGGTGTGCACTCTAAGGCTGCTAGAGAGCGCCTATACCAAACCAGACAGGTGCACTTACCTTTACATCAGTTGTGACAGGCAAGGTAAGGTAGATGTGCTGTTGAACATCGGATATAAGATACCTGCTGGGACCTAAGGGCTAGCATGCACCTAGTTCGACCAGGAAAGTAAGCAAACCAATCTGATAACCCTCTTTCACTTACAAAGGGCAATCAGCTAGTTACCTCAGGTATCTGTACACAAATGCATGGAGCCTAGGAAACAAGTAGGAGGAATTGGAAGTCCTTGCACAGACGTAGAACTATGATGTGATTAGAAGAACAGAGATTTGGTAGGATAGCTCACATGACTGGAGCACTGTCATGGATGAGTACAAATTGTTCAGGAAGGACAGGCAGGGGAGAAGAGGAGGAGGAGTTTTGCTTTATGTGAAAGAGCTATGTATGAGTGCTCAGAGCTCCAGTATGAAACTGGAGATAGGCTTGTTGAAAGTCTCTGGGTTTGGGTCAGAGGGGAGAGCAACAAGGGTGACATCATGGTGGGAGTCTGCCAGACCAAGAGGATGAAGGCGATGAGGCTGTCTTCAAACAGCTAGTGGAAGTTTCCAGATCACAAGCCCTGGTTCTCGTGGGGGACTTCAATCATGCTGACATTTGCTGGGAGGGCAACATAGCAGTGTACAGGCAATCCAGGTAGTTTTTGGAGAGTGCCAAGGACAACTTCCTGATGCAAGTGCTGCAGCAGCCACCTAGGGGCCATTTTTTTTTCACCTGCTGCTCACAAACAGGGAAGAATTGGTGGGGAATGCAGTAATGGGTGGCAAATTGGGCAGTGGGATTGAGTTCAGGATCCTGAGGAAAGGAAGAAAGGAAAGCAGCAGAGTAAGGAACCTGAATTTCATAAAAGCAAACTTTGACTCACTCAGGGAACTCATGAATAGGATCCCCTGGGAGGCCAATCTGAGGGGGAAAGGAGTCCAGGAGAGCTTGTTGTATTTTAAAGGAACTTTACTGAGGGCACAGGTACTAACCATCATGATGTGCAGGAAGACTAAGACCAGCTTGGCTTAGCAGGGAGCTCTTCAGTGAGCTAAAACACAAAAAGGAAGCTTATAATGGAAAGTTGGACACACAACTAGAGAGGTGTATAAAAGTATTGCTCAAGCATGCTGGGATGAAATCAGGAAGGTGAAAGTACTATTGAAGTTGCAGCTATAGCAAAGGGCATGAAGAGCAACAAGAAGGGTTTCTACAAGTATGTCAGCAACAAGAGGAAAGTGAGGGTCCCTTACTGAACATGGGAGGCAACCAAATGACAGATGATTTGGAAAAGTCTGAAGTACTCAGTGCCTTTTTCATCTTAGTTTTCACAGGCATCCAGACTACCCCAGCTGGCAGCACAGTTTGGGGATGAGGTGACCAGCAAACAATGACAAAAAACATGTTAGGGACTGTTTAGAAAAGCTGGATGTGTACAAGTCCATGGGGCTGGAGCAATGTACCCAAGGGTGCTAAAGGAGTTGGCTGATGTGATTGCAGAGCTGCTCCCTATTATGTGTGAAAATTCATCGCAATTGGGAGAGGTTCCGGATTATTTGAAAAGGCCAAATATAGCACCCATCTTTAAGAAAGGGAAGGAGGAGAATCCAGGGAACTACAGACCAGTCAGCCTCACCTCAGTCCCTGGAAAAATCATGAAGCAGGTCCTCAACAAATCCATTTCTAAGCACTTGGAGGAGAAGAAGGTGATTAGGAACAGCCAGCATGGATTCACCAAGGGCAAGTCATGCCTGACCAACCTGGTTGCCTTCTAGCCTGACCAACCTGGTTGCCTTCTAGGATGAGATAACTGGCTTTGTGGATATAGGAAGAACAGTGAATGGGATATACCTTGACTGTAGCAATGTTTTTTATATGATGCCCCACAACATTCTTGCAAGCAAGCTAAGGATGTATAGGTTAGATGAATGAACTATAAGGTGGATAGAAAACTGGCTGGATTGTCAGGCTCAGAGGGTAGTAATCAATGGCTCAGTGTCTAGTTGGCAGACAGTATCCAGTGGAGTGCCCCAGGGTTCAGTCTTAAGGCTGGTTTTGTTCAATATCTTCATCAATGACTTAGAAGATGGGATAGAGTGCACCCTCAGCAAGTTTGCAAATGACACGATCTAGAGAAATTGGAGGACTGGATGAAAAGAAATCTCATAAGGTTCAATAAGGACAAGTGTAAAGTCCTGGACGAAACAATCCCATGCACCGGTACAGGCTGGGGACTGACAGGCTAAGCAGCAGCTCTGCAGAAAAGGACTTGCAGGTTACAAAGTGGACAATAAGCTAAATGAGAGCCAAAGTGTGCCCTTGTTGTGAAGAAGGCTAATGACATACTGGCCTGCATTAATAGGAGCATTGCCAGCAGATCAAGGGAAGTGATTATCCCTTCTATTTGGCACTAGTGAGGCCAAATCTGGAGCACTGGGTGCATCTATACATGCGATTAATGTTCAGGAATAAACTCCAGAATTTATTCTCCGGAGACACTCCACCCCAGGCAGCCACTTGGCAGCACATGGAAATGGGGAGCAGCGGCTGGGGCTCAGGGTGCCTCAGCACTGAGAAACCTCGTGCCCCAGCCAACTAGGTCAGCATCTACACATATGCTGCTGCACATTAAAAAACAAGTACTACCCTGCTGCGGAGTTTATTAGTTTTGTGTGGCCTAAGAGGGGTGCACATGTAGATGCCAAGACATTTACTGCACAGTTAATTAGTCAACTATGCACTAAACATCTCATGTAGATGCATTGAGACTGTCCAGTTTCAGGCCCCCCACTGCAGAAAGGATGTGGACAAATTGGAGAGAGTCCAGCAGAGGGCAACAAAAATGATCAGGGAGCTGAAGCTGAGGGAACTGGGCTTATTTAGCCTGGAGAAGAGAAGACTGAGAGGGGATTTAATAACAGCCTTCAAATACCTGAATGGTGGTTCCAGAGAAGATGAAGCAAGACTGTACTCACTGTCATCTGGTGGCAGATAACAAAACAAGGAGCAATGGTCTCAAGTTGCAGCAAGAGAATTTTAGATTAGATATAAGGAAAAACTTTCTCACAACAAGGGTTGTAAAACACTGGAACAGGTTCCCCAGAGAAGTTGTGAAACCTCCATCCCTGGGGGTTTTTAAGACCTGAGAAAATAAAACCTTGGGTAGGATGATAGTTGGGGATGGTCCTACTTTGAGCAGGGGTTTGGACTAGATGACCTCCTGAAGTCCCTTCCAACCCTAATTTGCTATGGTTTTAAAGAATGAGGAACTTGGATACTGTGACAACGGTGGTTATATAGGTACTGTAGATGGACAGAATAACAAGCACAATGTGAAGGTGGTCAGATTGGCAGCCAGTTCAGAGCACAGGAGGGAACTTTCAAACATACATTCATTCTACAAACACTGGTGTGTTTCCCTCATATGAATAGCCCTGAAGTCAGTGAAGCCAGTGTGCAAATAACTTAGTATTTGCAAGGCTTCCATTATAGGACTGTGTTGGGTATTTTTTTTAAAGGCTACTAATTTAAGCCATGCAAACCTTAGAAAAAGGGTTAAAGTTGACATTGATTCAGCCTGTAGCTAAGCATGACGGCACTCACCAAAAAGCAGTCAATAGCATGTGTGTACTTCACCCTTTTTCTATGGGGTAAGCTAAGGACACTGTATTAGACATAACACTGTTTCCCAGCCTTTGTGAGTTTCAGTCAGACCCTTGTAATATACTGGAGGGTTTTTTTTAATTGTGGTTTGAATGCTAAAGGAATGTATCCAGCACTGCTTTGTAATTTCAATTGGTTCACATGTTAGCCTGATTATGTAAATTCTTTGTTTTATTCCTTCAAAATGCAAGGACATTATTTAGGCAGCATGTAAGATCCAATCCCACTGTTTCATTTGTAGCCTTGCCTGGGGCACGGGTTGGGGATGGGGGAGATATGTTATTATTCAGAGATATGTCATAATGCAAATAAATAGCTGAGTTCATGAAAATGCAGAGATGTATATCACATTACTGGAAGTAGGTAATGAGGGTCCTCATCTGAAGCCCATGAATGTCTTTGGATCTATGCTTCAACTCCTTATAGTCTCTTTGATTCAGGACCTTATAGCGGTGGGCTTAGTGTGAGGCCTTCAGGCAAATGTGGAGCAGTTACCCTAAAATACATGTTTCAGTTCAGTCTGTTTATCCTGCCCTGCAACTAATATGGGAGAAATCCTCAGTGGGAGATCACTATTTGCAAGATGTTAAACAGTTGGTGTAAGCATTTTGTTGGATCTAGCCAATGGTTCAGCTCTATTTTTTTCAGTGGAGTTGTGTCAATACACATCAGCTGAGGAGCTGGTCCAACATAGTCATTGAGTAACAGGAATTGCAAGAGAGCATCTAGGCAGGATCCATTTCTGTCCAAATGAACCCAAAAAGATGTTTGTCTAATCTGAGTTTATTTCCAATGGGAGTGTTTTCTTTCACTATGTTTGTATTCTACTTCTATTTCTTTTCAAACAAAATCTCCCATCATACAAAACATAGGGTTTTTTTATTCTAGGAAGATGCCTTGCTCCTTGCCTGACCTAGCATTCTGAAATGATACTGTTCTATTTCACTAGCATTTTTTTTTTTTTAATTTCTGTGGGATCTGGAGGGAAGAGAGTATTGCCAGCTATATACTGTTTTTTTAAATAGATGTCATCTTGAATCAACAAGAGACTGCTTATGCCCAAACATGATTAAAAACCATCTAAGTTAAGTCCTTTTGAACCTAATACATGTTATGAAAACCTCTATGAGTCAATGGCAATTTTACAGTCTTAGTTTTGTGTGGTCCCTGCTTGGAGAGTATTAGGCACAAAGTTGTCTTATTGGAGCACTAATGGGTTCACTCAGTAGGTGTGATTTATGGAACTTGCTGCCTAGTGAGAATGAAGTCATGCAGTGTATCAGGATTGCCCTGCAAGTGAAGCAATTAAACTTTGTCATCTTTTCTCCACAGTTGTCCTTTGGAAAAAAAAGCAAAGCACAAGGGAAAGTTAAACTAAAACAGAAAGCAGTAATTTGTACAACATATTGATAAATGCTCACAACACTTTTTTCTGTCTCTAATTGAATTTCATTTACTGGAGCCCAGTGCCACGTCTGGAGGCAAACAGCATGTCTGTTACTTGCCAGTTCTATTTATATGTCTGTGAAGTAGATCATTGTAATGAATACAGATGGGCAATAACTACAAAGTTATTGCATAATTTTTCAAAATTTTATGATTGACTTTCCTACTTCCTCTTAGAAGAATGGCTCCTCTGTTCAGTCTACACAGTATCTTTCGTACATTTTACCACTTCAGCAGATTTTAATTTATTGGAGACACACTAGAAGTGGTGGGTAAACAATCTACAGAACGAAACCGATTTATAAGACATGGAAGACTTGACCCAGTATTAAGTTGCTTCGGAGATCACTTGGTGAATGCAAGCGTATGATTTTTCTTCTCTCTGACTTGGCAGCAAAGGGGAGAGTCAGTGTGTGTGTGGGGAGGAAGTAAACTGAAAGCCACCCACCAGCAGGCTTTTAGAATATAGAACAGGTTTGTGATGGGATATCTAGTGAAATGGAAAGTTTTTTGCCCAATCTGTGGGTTAAAACCTGCCTCAGGGAAAGTTTCAGACCTGCTGTAAGAAACTCAATCCCCTTTCACAGGATGAGGTGTGCTAAGTTGTGCTACCCTGGCACAAGCTGAATCAATTCTTGACTGGTGACCGTCTTTCTGTTTCCTCCACCATCCAGTCCAATCCACTCCACTTCCACTTCTGAACTAATGATGTGCAGAGCTCTGACTGTGCAAAAACAAGTCTCTGAGGGTGTGATCCATCTCCCATGACAGTCAGTAGGAATCTTTATGTTGACTTCAATGAGAATTGTATTTGGCTCTAAAATAACCAACCAAATTGGAATCAGGAAAACTCTTTGATTTCAATGGAATGGGAATTTTGCCTGGGTGATGGACAGGCAAAACTTAACACAATGGCCACCTCCAGTTAAACACAGAGCTAATTACTTCACAGCAGCATATTGCCTCTGTCAAATCAGCTTTTAAAGCAATTCTAGTCTCAAACTTCCAATTATCTGTGTTCTCAGTCACAGGGAATGTATCCATTTCTTCTAGTTTTGTCTTTGAACTGTTTAGGATTTGGTTCAATTTGCATGATTCACTTCCAGCAAAAACAAAGACCTTTGGACAACATTAGTGTTCTATGATTTTGAATGCCCATCTGATAACGTCCTAGGGGTGCTTGATATTCAACAGATTCTGACAGTCCTTAAAAATTAGTCGCCTTCTCATTATCTCCTGCAATACAGACAAAGTTAAGATGCAGCAAATTGCTAGTCACTTCTGATGACTGAAAAATCTATTCGTTCATGAAAGCATATGGTATGGCAGCAATATGCAAGCTTACATACTGCAATGTAAGCCCCGCCAGCATTCCTCACCCCTGATCTGCAGGACCATGCTCTTGCGATGGAAGGGTAGTAAACCTTCTGTCAGTCATTTTTTGGCTTGACCTCTTAAGCTGAAGCTGCCAGAAATAGTAGCAAGCGTGGTGGTGGCTTCCAGGACTGATGTCACTAGTATACAAAGCACCCAATACCCATCAGTCTGTAATTATCTCTGATAGCTGTTGATCTGCATTGGATTTGAGCTGGTAAGATGAAAGACTGACTCCCATTGCCTGTCCTGTAACTTTGTAATACTTCCTGTATTTCACAAGCACTGTAACAAATATGTTTCTCATTTGCCACTTTTCTTGCCGGGCACTGTGCTAGTTTTTGTTGATTTTCTGAAGTATGAAAGGATACTGGGTTTCTGTGGGCTGAGCATAGGACAAAATGCATTGATTGCTCCTCCATTAATGAGTAAGAAAGGAACTATTACAGGACATGATTCTATAATTCTGATCAGTTGTTAAAAGTACAGCTAAAACTAGCTCCTCTCTATCATCTAGGAGTCTGCCAGTCCCAACGTCAAACTCTGTCTGCAGTCTTCAACCTGACTTTCACTCAGAAGGGTGGAGAGAGAATTTTTGCAACACTGTGTATTTGCCATCCCTGCTTGCTCCAAACACTGAAAGCTTTATTATTAATATTTCAAATCATAATCTGCCTTTAATATATAGACAACCATTTCCTTTGTATAGATTGATCTACAACTAGCATTTTAAGTTCTTAATCTTTTCAAAAATTGTTCTCTTTTCCTTTTTTAACACTTTGGCATACGATGTTCTTTCACCATATGGAACCACTTCTACCTCCTTATCCCCTGCACACAGTTTCCCACTCAACATGATGACATGTGACCACTCAACTCATAAGCAGGAGTTAGGGAAACAGAGGTTAAACCACGGGCACCAAAAGTGGTTTTGAGTATGCAAATGTGGAAAAAGTGGGATATTCCACAAGCATGTGGTTTGTTGCCATCTGCCTCATGCTCTGAATGTATAAGCACATTCACCCAGAGTTTACAATTGATGGGATACAATGTTTTTTTTCCTGGTAAAAGGCTGTGCATTTTGGCTTGGAAAGCATGCCTGCTTCCCTTCCCGTGGTGAGATTACAGGTGCTGCACACTGCTATTATGGTCGATCTTTTTAAAATAAAGATTCCACATAGGCCAGGATACCAAACAAGCAAATCTATTTAATGATGGTAAATTGCCTATGGTTCTTACTACAGCATCCTCCTCCTATAGCCCCATCTAGTGGTTCAGCAGTACATCTCTGGTATACGTTTGTATTGCTAAATGAGAAATGTAAATATGTGTGTGAACTATGGAAATGTGTATATACTCAAAAAGAGAGAGACAAAAAATAAGGGCCATATCAATAGGACCATAGTCTGGCCCTTATTTAAGTAACTGAATGAGATCTAACCTCTTGCACATCTGGCACCAAATAAGGTGTTTGGTATTTGTAGTATTTGTTAAGCATTTGTTGAGATGTCCAATTTAAATGGGATTTAGGGGCTAGACCCAAAAAACTTATTTGCATGCCTAACTCTTGCTTAGGCACATATCCATCAATGAAATGCATTTCATTGAGGTGGGAGTTCAGATCTCTAAATACATTTGTGGGGATGGGGTGCAATCTGGCCACATGTCTCTATGTTAAGTGTGAAAGATATATGTACCCTTACAAATTTATAACACTTACAAGAGTAACCACTTGCACCTGGACAAGAAAAAAGGTGTGCATGTAAGGATAACTTTCTGCACCCACTTTTCTCTGATGTAAATGTTTGCTCAAAGGACACAGCAATAGTGAATAAAGCCCATTAAACATTAAGGATTTCTAAATCTGGTGTACACACCGAGTTCTACATGGTTCCTTTGAACAAGTAAATCTCAATCAGGGTGCTGCAGCACCCTAGGATGCCTTGAGATCCTTTCAAGGGTGCCCCAGGGCACTATGCAACGTTAGCACTGTTAAGTGTGCCAATATGATTCACAAGATAAACCTTGAGATTACAAATAGGAATCCATAGTGTTAAAAACATGCCAGCCTGTTGTGGTCTTTCTGAATTCTTTGCAACAGAAAAGCTGCTGTATTCATTTTCCATAGTCAAAACATGAGTAAAAGCTAGGAGCTAGCATTTTCCAAGAGTTGCTTTGCATCTAATGATGTGTACCTCTGATCTAATGAAGGGAGCCTCAAATCTAAAAAGGTTGATAGCCACTGCTTGGGGCTCACCATGCTGTCTGGTTTTATCCCTGCCAGTAAGTTCCTTCCCTTCAGGTAGTGCTGTATCTGCTGCTGGCTGGAAAACTCCATTTGTCAGACTCTCCTCTCCTTTTCAGTGGACCTTAAAATGATTTCTTTCCCTCACTCCTTTGGTCTTTGCTCTGTGCCAAGTCCCCATGAGGGCCAAAACTGGCAATGGGGTAGTAAAGGAGAACAAAACAGGGCAAGCCAGCTGGGAATGGGGGCAGCCAAGGGGTAGGATCAGCTCAGGTAGTTTGGGGCTTGGAGTTCCATCTGAAGATTGGCAAAGGTACAGGCTGATGGGGGATCTGGAAAAAGAATGCTACAGTGTAAATTCTTTCTACAAACTGTACCTTTCTGGCAGAAGATGTCTTAAGCAATCCTCTGGCTCCAGCTTTTCATGCCACCAGAGCTCCTGCTGCTTCAGTTGATAAGCTTTCTCCACCATTTCTGAGGTTTTAAATACCACCCATAAAATTACAGAATTGGCTCTCAGTAGTAATCCCCACAACCTCAGCTTCAGGAACTACAGAAATTCTGATGTGTCACCATTAGCAGCTTATTACAACCAAAGAGCTAACAAGAATCAGGAAAAAGGAATAATGTGAGGGAAGTAAACATGAGACCCATGTGAAAGGGAAATTTAAGAGACCAACTAAAGCAAAAAACTTGCTACAGGAAATAAAAAACAAGAACACGTGTAATTGTGTTAAATTTTATATGAAGGATGGCAGCTAACCCATGTGTTCATAACTTGCTCATTAGGGCTGTGTCAAGCTTCGGGTGCTGATTCAATTTGGAGGAGATTCAGCCTGATTCAGTGGTCGTATCCCCTGCCCGCTCTCCCAGCCCCTCTGCTCCCCCCTCTCTCTCTCTCTCCCCCCCCCCCCCATGGCTGCCCCACCCGCCTCAGCTCCTGGCCCTTAAAAAAAAAAAAAAAAAAAGCAAAAAAACCGCAAACTCATGAGCTGCCTCGGGCCTTCTGGAGGCTTGTGACAGAGCCCCCTACATGGCGTGGGGCAGTGGGATGCAGTGGGAATTGCCCCCCCTACGTGGCAGAAGCCGGTGAGTCAGGACTTTTTTTTTTTAAGGGCCAGGAGCTGGGGCTGGGTGGAACAGCCGGGAGGGGCTGGGATGGGGGGCGGTCAGGGGGCTCGTGGCAGAGACGTGGTGCAGTGGGGGGCAATGGGGATGCCCCACCCCACACCTGGCAGCAGCCAGTGAGTGGGGGCTTTTTTTTTTTCTTCAAAGAGCCAGGAGCTGGGGTGGGCAGGGCAGCCATATAAAGTGGGCGGAGGATGGGGCCTGTGTGATTCACAGATTCAGATGATTCAGCAGCAGCCAAATCGAATCGGGACAGTGATTTGAATCACCGTCCCCCAAATTGGCCAAATTCGAAGCGAATACTAGACACTTCTCACAGGCCTATTGCTCAGTAATGAAGCCAATGGCCAGCCGTGTTAGAAGCTGTCACTTCATAGAACACCCTGACCTACCAGCCTGGCAGGTGGGCAGGGAATCATGGCAAGAGACCTTTCCTCCAATCAACTGTTGGGCCCTTCTTAGATTATATGTAATTCACCAAACCATATCTATGTTTGCAGCATGAAATGTTGCCTGTTCATTCCATTCTACAAGCTCACCCCCACTTTAGGTTTGTGGTCTAATGCAGTAGGGAACTGGTAAACCAGAATTACTGGGCTATGCTCAGATTCACCACTGACTGACCCTGACCAAGCCACTCTGCCCGTTTGCTTTGTGGTGTCCTCATCTGTGGAATGACATTTCAGAATCTCACAGGCATACTTACTGGTCTGTTGAGCCCACTGAACTGCTTGCTTGAAATATGCATCATGGATTAATTTTTCAAGCTTTTCTTGCCAGAGCGCAATATTCTTCAGATACCCACAGAAACAACTGTTTGTACCACTCTGAAACAAAAGTGTTATAGTTGGTATGTCTTCTGTGGAGGGGATTTCAGCTGAATGAATCAACCTGAGAAACCTAGCTATCAGGGCTTCCCTGACAGATCCAGTGGTCAGCAGGACAAAAGAAACAGTCCCTTTGGCTATGTACACATAGTCAAAAAGCCCGAGGCTGAATCAATTCAGTCTTTTCAGGTTCCTTTAAACTACACAGATTAAATTGAAACAGAAGTAAACAGACATTTTTACCTTTGATTCAGGAAATGCAGCCACATGCCTGCAGTGGCTCAAGCCAGAAGCCGAGGTACGCTAGAGCAAAACTCTCTGGCTGTGTGGTTACTTCCTCTTCCTGCTGCCCCCAAGGTCTCTACAATTTGCAGTCCAACATTATAGCAGCAGAACTCTGCAGGGTTGCTCATCACTTCCTCTTCCTGCTTCCAGGTGCCGGGGTTTTCTGGGGCGGGGTGGTAATCCCCAGCATCCCCAGCCAGGCTTGTCATCCCCCCCACCCCCTTGTCAGCCAGCCCTCACTGCTCCAGCTAGGGAGCAGAGGGGCAGGAACAGCCCTGCTCTCTGAAGCAGATAGCACAGCACAGCATCCATGATGCATCCATGATGCATCCATGATGCATATTTCCAGATAGCACAGCACAGCCCTGGAAAGCATGGTGGGATGCTGAGGAACTATGATTTAAATTGAACCAGGAAGGAGTCTGGGACAGAAGTTTCATAAACTTGTTTGACCCAAATCAGTTAAGTATGATACTACGTTCAAGCAGGTTTATCTTAAACCAGTTTCAGCCATTTTGAAGCTGGTTTATGTGCACTGAACTTCTGTTCTATTACAGGCTTAAACCAGTTTCTGATCACTTAAACCAGTTTATGTATAACTTCTGTCCCTAGCCTGTATGTACACGTTTATCCTGCATTGTGGTATCTGAGCACCTGTTTGTGAATGGGGGTAAGAGGTGCAGATAAGACAAAGGCAGAAGGAATCTTAGGGCATTTGTACATATGCTTGCGCTGCAGTACTGTGTGATTTTAAAAGCATGCAGTTGTGTAAGTGGCAAAATGTGTGTCAGTGCTGAGAAAATGGTGGTGGCATGCTTTTAACCTAAAACACATGAAAGATGGTGTGTTTCACCACTAATGCAACTGCACACAATGCAGCACAGTGCATGTCAGCCTGCATGAAGAGCAGGCTCAATTATTCAAGTCTGCTCTGACTCACTGGATCTCTGGCACATGAAATGCATGTGTATAAATGCCCTTAGTGTTGGTACTGAGTACCTTAATCCAGCAATATATGTAGCAAATTCAGCCCCATGTTGCAAGTCAACCCCAGCATGGTTTTATTACTGAGCTGTAGTCTTCAGCTTTGTAATACTTATGGTTTAAGCAGTAAAAGCTTTGGTGCATCTTTCAGATGAGTGTAAACCTCCCCAGTAAATACTCTGGTGGCTGATTTAGCTGGGAGTTTCCTTGTCCCTGGCTAACAAATGTACCTTAAATTTTGGAGTAAATGCTAAGAATTAAGCTGGAATGGGTGAAATATAAAGCATTTGAAATGTAATGAATGGCAGTGCCTTCTGAACAGGGCTACACAAACTGAAGAAAGCTGCTTTTAGCCCAAGAATGAGCTAATTTGATTCTCAAAAAGAAAGCACTTTGGTCCAAAAATCTATTCCAATTATTTGGTATCTAAATGGGTTTAGGAACTTGGATGTGATTGTATTCCACCCTTCTCAAGTGGCTGGAAAAATGTTAATGCAAAAGGTCCCCTTGGGGCTCCTCCTCACTGCTTATTTGTTACTCAATTTCAAGGGTAAGATGGCAGTTGATACAAAAGTAGAAGTATTAATGGATTTTCAGGAACTTCAGGAAGGTGGAATAGAATCACACTGGGGGCATCTATCTGTGCACTTTACTGCAGAGTTCACTGACTAGCTTTGCAGTAAGGCATCACTGTTTACACATGTGGTGCTATTAGGCCAGAGTAAACTAATTAACTCCACTATAGGATAGTACTACCAGACACAAGTGTTATCTTACAGTGGAGTTATTTACTCCACTGCAGCGCATGTGTAGATGGTGACCGGGGCTGGCTGGAGCATGAGGGTGCTACAGTGTAGTGGCTGCCTGCTGGCTATCCCTGCACTGTAACATACTTGTGCCCAATGCAGCTCCTCTGCAACTTGTTGAGCCGCGGCAGAACAGCTCTGAGCTGGCAAGCTGTCCCCCCAGATACCTTGCCAGCTGGGGCTGTACCACCCTGACTCAATGTGCTGCAGTCCTGTCCACACATGTAGATGCTGCACCCGGGAGCAATAAACTGCCAGCACACTAATTTCTTCACAGGTAAGTTTATTCAGGCACACTAATTTCACATGTAGATGTGCCTATTTAGGTTCCTTTCTACTCCATCCTTTCCAGGCATAAGTATCTGGGCTTTACTGTCAAGGGATTCAACATCTTTACAAAGCAGCCTGACTAGTTCATGCTTCTAACCCAGTTTTGTTTAGCTCTGCATTCCTCATGACAGATTAGGATTCCATTTGTGAAAATGGAAGTGAGATGGTCAAGAAAGGAAAATTGGAGACCCACACCAGGTGGGCATTATACCACTCTGTGATAGTCTTGAGTCTTCATGACAGAGAGGGAGACTCTTGTATGAAGAAATGGCAGCATGGAAGGCACAGTTCCAAGGCAAAGGAGGCCAAAGTTGTCTTTAAACTGTTACTGTATCCTTGGGACACAGAAGTGACATGGGTTCCAGAATCGGGATGCTAGAACCTAAGGACTGTGCATGCCATGTTCCAGCTGAGTGATCAATGATGGCTTGTTTTGGAAAAGCTGCCTGGCCTCCTGAAATCTGCTTCTGGTTGCTTTATTCCTTCAGAGGGTAGCATCCCCATTAGGAACTAAGTCAGCTCTAGCTGGCTGTGAGATCCTTGAAGACAAGTAGGGGTACCCCCTCTTTCAAACCATGCCATGGGAGCAGCAGCTAGGGATATTTTTGAGTCCCCAAGACAGGTACGGACCCCCCACCCACCCACACACACACACACACGCACACTCCTTAGGGGGTCGTCCCCTCCCCTTCTGTCCCTGCCCTCCTCTTCCCACTGCTGCCACTGTTGCTGGCTGACCTGGGAGGGGGTGAAGATCCAAAGCTGCTTCTGCCCTACTCCAGCTGGGCCTAGCCAGAGACAGTGGCAGTGATGTGGGTGGGTTGCCCCTCCCTGCCTAGTCCCCCTGGGTGTTTCCCACCAGCCTGGGAGCAGCACAGGGTCAAGGAACCCAACCACCATCAACACTAATTCTGCTGTCCCCAGCTGACCTCAGCTCCCATGCAGCCAAACAGGAGTGGCTCTGGAGCTTCTCCCACTCCCAAATCATGATGGGGAACAGGGGCATGGTAAGAGAGGGGACATGCTACTGAGCATGGAGGGAAAGTGAAGGGGAATTTTCACTTGTTTGAGGGACTTAAAAAAAAAGTCCCTGGCTGCTGCTGCCACGGCAGGATCTGCCTGCCCCGTGACAGGCAGAGGCTGGGAGTGGGGGTGCAGCCACCCTTGCAATGCTAGTCACTGCTTCTGCTCCCATTGTTACAGAATCCAGAACCTGATGACTGATATAAGCTGGAGTGCTGTAATTGAAGTCCAGTATTTAAAAATGAGGGAGTCAAATGTCTTGACCTTAGAAAAAAGCTGTGCCTGGGACTGGCTTCAAGGGTTCTTCAGAGAAGTAATATAAAAGCTAGGGTCTCAAGTAAGACGGTCCTGACATGCTCCCACAACATTCTCCCCACAAACAGTTATGGCCTGTTTATGGCCCTTATGATATTATAGACTAAATTGCCTCAGACCTATACAACACATTTCCTCTGCATTTTTCTCAGGCTTCAGGCAATCACTTAAAATAATCACTGCCATGTGTGTACGCTACAGCCACAGGCCTGCAGAGGCATAGACATCAGCAAGGACTCCTTTCTCTCTTGATCACATTACTTGCACTAGTATAACCTGGCAAGCAGCTACAGGGTTTTGAGGGAGCACAAGGGCTGCTCCTAAGATTCTTCCCTCCAGAAACGACAGGGCAGGGAATGGAAGGAGATATTGGCTTTCCCCCTTCAGCCTCATATTCAGACCATGCCATAATGGGGGTGTTACAATTGGCCACCTCTGCCACCACAATGGCACAAGGGGGATCCAGGAGACATTTTGACCTTCCCTTTAATTCTGCATGTCGGGGAATAATGTCTCCTCTTGTCCTTTAAGAGCACTGTGCATATAGCACAGTCTAGCCCTTAGTGGCCTGACAGTTAAAGCAGAGGTAGACTTGAACCAGATATCTTGGGATATAGTTGCATGTTACACTTAGACCATACTAAGTCTGTGAATGTTAAGTGGTGTTAAAGTTTGAACATGCTGGGCCCGTCCAGACGAGCATGGTTGTGCAGCATGTGACGCTGCAAACACATTTGCAGTGCCACATACTGCACAGTCTGGTGTTCTCTGAGCTGTAAGGGTGCACTGCCCATGCGTGCAGTGCTCCATTTTTTCCCCCCATGGGTTTTTTTGACCCCTGGATATCCAAAAACTGGAGCAACACATGCTTGGGCAGTACGTGCTGCTGAAAAGCAGAGCTGGGCTGCCCGGAGCCATGTTGCAAGGCTCTGCCCAGCAGGAGCACTGTGGCTGTAGCCTTGGGAGGCCCCCAGGACCCCCAGGTAAGCCTCCCTAGCGCCCCCTGGGTAACTTGCTGCATGACAAAACTTGTGTGGCACAGGCATTCTATGGGGACAAGCAGCTGTGGCACAAGATGTGCTGCAGCTACTTGTCCCCAGGGAACCAAATGTCTGTGATCGTCTGGACTTGCCCACCGTGAGCAATAGCACATCAACAGTTAATACCATTTCTTTCCTGCACAGCTCTGACTTTCCCCTAGAGGGCTGGTGAGTAGAGGAATGGCTAGGAGCCAGGACACTTGGGCTGTATCCCTGCTCTGGGTGTGGGGAGGAGGGGCTGGGAGTGATGCATAACTTTGAAATGCTTATAGGATACTTAGAGAAGTTAATGAGCTTTAATGTGCAGACACTCATGTTTTAAGTGCCCTTAGTATGGTGTAAGTGTCATGTGTAACTTTACCCTTAGATTTTGGGAAGGCTGATATCCAGAGCTTAACTAGGGGGACTTCAGGCCTGTCTCTCTTTGAAGACTCACTTACTGAAGGAATTGGTGCTTTACTTAACATGCATAATCACACTACAAGTTCTTGAATATTGTTCATGACTCTAGGGTGGTAGCATGAGAGAGGGAAGAAGGTGCTCCACTAGGAAAAAAAAACACTTTCAGAAAAGTACCCTTGGTGGCCACAGCATAAATTGAAGCTTTTTAACTGCGTGGAATGTTTTAGTTTCCTGACATCAGTATTGTTAGCCTAAAACATTAAAAAAAAAAAAAAGACATTGGCTTAAAAATCACGAGTGTTTATTTAAAAGAATAACAAATTTGGGGTTCTTTTTCTTTGCTTTCTGGTTTCTGAGACGCACCACTGAATCACATTTTCAAGACTCCTCTGGAACCATCAGAGTTGGAAACATTTTTTATTATTATTAAATTAAACCCAATTACATGCCTCAGAGAGCTTGGACATTAAAATGTTGTGAGGTTTGCAATACAATAACTAAGTTCAGTGACTCTGTAATATTGTGCTACCATAAATATAATACCTGAATGCCTCATAATCACTACTGTAGTAAGTGTACAGGGAAGTGTTATCATGACCATTTGGTAGATGAAGCACAGAGAGATTATATGTGCAATCACTAGCTGAGGACAAGTAGGAATTAAAGCTGAATCCTAGTTCTAGCTCTCAAAGCGTAGAACCGTCCTGATATCCAGAGCTATCTAGTGGGTGCATCTACACATTCATTAATGTGCCACGGTTACTGTGCATTAAGTTTAGTATTTGCATAACAAAAGTACTAAATCAATGTTCAGTAACTGGTGTTACTACACAGTAGCACCGGTGCATGGGTTTTTACAGACGCTAAATGAATAGTAGCCTGATACTACTGCTCAGTAGCATATTTGCACAAGTTTTGCCCAGCACACTACAGCACAGTGTTATTAGGCTACTACACAATTAGCATCTCATGTAGATGCACCCAGTAAGTAGAATTTAATTCAGGAATCAGTCCCAGTATAGTCAATCGGGCTGCCTTCATCTCATAACCTGCTACTACACATTAGGGTGAGAGAGTAAGGCTCCAAACATCTCTGAAAAGAACAGTCTGAATAGTTTGATCAGCCCTCTGTCTCTTTCTCTGAGTTAAGATTATCACAATGCAGAAGTGCCCTCTAATGTTGCTCATGGAAAAGAAAGCCTGTACACTCAAGCAAAGCCCCTGATAGCTACAGGTGTATTTTTCTTGGGAAGCAAGATTGCTAGAGAAACAAAAGTTTTGGTTAGCTTAGTTTGGCAAGTCAAAAATGCAGTCCTAGGGGAAGACTTTATTTAGAAACTTTATTTTTCCCCTGTTAACTTGGATATTCCATGGGAAAAAAAGTTTAAAGGTTCAGAAGTTCACTTTTTTTTTTTAGTTTAAAAAAATAATAATAAAACAATTCTGCAGCTGGGCAGGTCACTCTATAGATTAATTTGATGCCATGGAACTGGCTGATCATATTCTTTAGTTTTTGTGATATAGTTTTAAACTCATTGTCTGCATAGCTCATTTGTCTTGTATGAGATACTGAAATCAGTGTACACATGGGATTTAGCTTCTAACAGTAGGCCTGATTTTGCAAGCATATGCTGTGCAATATTTAATTCTACTCATGATGCAAGTCATTACTCTTTTCCTTGGAAAAATGAGGTCTTGGGGTTTTAATTACTGACATTTCCTTGTTCTCATACAGAAACACTCCTTGTTGTTGGAAGCTGAATCATGACATGACTTCTCCCTCTCTAGACAAAGCCAGGAATGTACAGTGAGTCTCAAGGTCAGTTACCTGGTGAGAGTTGGATCAACAACGAACAGGCAAAAATAATCTAAATTTTTCATGCAGATATTCTGGGGGTAGGGAGGAGAGGATGTGGGAGTCATGGTGGTAAGAGAGATTATCTTTATGACCTTTGTGTACAGCCTCAGTTCACAAAAGAAAACAGGTTTCTTGCATGCTTTTAAAATTGGATGCAATGTATTTTAATAACACTGAACTCAGGACTCCCTCATCTGAAACAGTATGTTTCATTGTGGCCATCTTTCCTTAATAAAGAAGTAGCTGAAAGTATAACAGTTTGGAAACTATGGGGCCAAAACGCAGAAGCGTGGCCAAAACCTCAGAAGTAGGATAGGAGAAGGGTGTCCAACATGGCACCAGTGTTTCCTTCTCAATGCGGAAGAGGAAACTAACAGGGTAAGTGAATTTTACCTGAGCTCGCAGCCCTATAGGGAAACTGCTAGCTTGCCTCTTCAGAGTCACAGAACATAAGTGGTGTATCAGTTCCCCATCAACAACTTTTGCCCTTGGATGGTGTTTGAGAAGCACTGAAGTGGTGAGGTTCTAAGTTGTTATTTCACCTGACGCTACTTGGGCACTTAAAGCATCTGAAGTCAAATTAGATGACTGTTTGGTCCCTCATGAATTACAACTCCTGCTTTCCAACAGATGAAACAATAAAAGTGGTTGAGTAAAGAAATCTAATCTATATCCAGAGCAACTTAATAAATTATAAATAAATCAGTCTGCTCACTTCCTTTGAATTTTGCCAGCGTATATTTAGCAGTGTGTTTTTAATAGCAATACAATACCCATGAGATGCAGGCCCTGCAAAGCAACAAGCTGTTTAACAAAAAAAAAAAAAGTCTGAGCAGGAATTCAAAATGGGCAGGGGATACAACTATTACGGTGAAAAGTTTAAGTGTCACTAGACACTTCCTAGCAGGCCCTTCTTACCTCCTTAGGGAAGAGGACCGCATAGTAAAATAGAGGTAGCCACATCAGCATCATAAATGAACCTGGCTTTCCATTTTAAACATGACTTTCAACACTCTTTAACGTCCTCAGCAAAAAATAGGTATTTCATATGCCATGTCATACTCCAGGGCAGTTTAGAAAATAATTTAAAAGAGCTTAAACTTAATATGCCTCAAAAAAAAAGTTACCTGGTCAGGGTTAACTTTAGAATATATGTAAGTATGCATATGTATGTATGTATAGGTGCATGTGTGTATATACCTCTATGTACATACATATACATACGTACATATTTTCTAAAGTGAACAGTGAACAAGGGGGCTGACTAAAACAAAGTGGCCCTTTTTGGACATTTTCCAATGCCTTTCCCCCACTGTTTTTATTTGTGCTTCTTACTGGACCAAGATGAAGAAACTCCTGCTTGGAGTCCTTGGGCCTGAATGGGGAAAAGTTCTGTATATGGGTGCATGCATATATATATAATATAACATTGGGAAGGGAAGGCCTTTGAAATATTTCCAAAATAGTTTGGCCCTTAAAGTCTTGTTTTGTTTTGTTTTGTTTTGTTTTGTTTTGTTTAACGAAGCTAAACAGGTGGCCTTTTATTATCCTAGAGGGAGTTAGAGGGTAGATGACCAAGATGTATAATAAAAACATAAAAGCCCATCCCCTGAGAGAGGTAAAATATTGGCAAATATGTATAGATGAGGTGCTAGTGGATTTGCTACTGGATGGGGCCCAAAACAAGTAATAATGTTTCTGGGCTTTGGAGAAGCAGTGAAATTGGTGGTGGTAGATGCTGCAAATGGGTTCCTATGTGTAACTATTCAAATGGAGCCCCCCCACTAGCCCACACTAAAGATGTGTCCACAATGCATCAATGGTGCTTTTGGGAGGGATGCTCCAAAGGATGCTCTGCCTACCTGCTTCTGCTCGCATGTGTCACACCTGGAAATGCAGCAGTGAAGCTACTCTGGGGCTTCTCTTCTGGTCAATCTCAAGCAGACATCTTGAAAACAGCTGTGAGAGTTGGTTGTGGGTAAAGGATTACATGCTTAAGAGTGACCTTCCCCAAGAGTACTGAGGACACAGCATAGATGTGGAAGAAATTAGAAACAGAAATCCCAAGCTTAAGAGGAACTTCATAAATTGGAGATTGTAATCTTAATTCTCTAAACTCTGCCTGAATGGAGTGGAGAACAAGGGGCGTGTCTAAAGAAAAGTGGCCTTATTTGTTTAACAAAGTAGTCTTTAGTCTAAAGCAAAGTGGCCTATTCCAATGCCCCCCTGGCCTCCCTATTTTTACTTGTGGCTCTTACTGGATCAGGATGAAAAAACTCCTGCTTTAATTTCTTGTGTCCGCATGTAGAAAAGCTCTGCATACAGGTACACTCATCTTAATGTAGTAGGTCATAATATGGTTTTCCCCAATTTTTGTTGCTTGTAGCTACAGATTGGGCCACACTTACAAGGAGACTGTTTCTCCTCTAGACAGGCCAAAGTATAAAAGAGAGTGGAGAGTAAGAAGGAGTGATGAAGAATTATATGACACCAGTGAATAGGTTGGATTTCTCCATGGGTCATTTTCTACAAATGCTCTGTACCTAACAAAACCAATGCTCCAAAGACAGAGTGCTGAATTTTTTATATTGTTAGTTCATTTCCATAGAATCCAGTTCCAACTTGATCCCTTTGTTAATATGGACTTTTTGGTTGATTCTTGGAGAGTTGGCCACCTGTATTGCTCAGGGAAAGCGGATTCTTGTTCCAGGTGACTATTTTTCCTGAAGTTCCTGTAGAAGTTTCTTTTTCTTTGGTCAGGAAGCTCTAATGATTCTGGGTGTAGAGTCCAAAGGAAAGTAGTGGCTTTGTACACTTCCCTAACATTTATGTGGCTTAAGCAGTTCAAGAAACCTGGATGTCTTGCTTGGGGACTGAAATTCAAATTTCCTGAGTACTCAATAGATGTTTTGGACAGGTGACAAATGCCTCACTTGTTTCTTTGCAACAAGAAGGGATAAAAATGTACTTTTAAAATACATTCTAATATTATTGTGTAACCCTGGGCACAATGCTACCCATGCCCTCACCTGAATAGTGGAATCCTGTGGGGTACCCAGTAGCTACTGGCCCTGCTCAGCTCCCTGGGTAGCT
Organism: Alligator mississippiensis; assembly: GCF_030867095.1. Classification (NCBI taxonomy): domain Eukaryota; kingdom Metazoa; phylum Chordata; order Crocodylia; family Alligatoridae; genus Alligator; species Alligator mississippiensis. The sequence goes on from NC_081827.1 coordinate 139,607,912, forward strand.
GCTGCAGGGTCCCCAAGCGAAGAGCCTCTCCTTACAATCAAACAACCTTGCAGACTGTTATAAAACTATTTACAGGATGTAATTATTTACAAGGTAACATATAACCAACGCAATAAAACAAATGTTACCCCCCATAACCTGGTGATGGTGGCTTAAGGACTGATGCTTCTTGGATACACATTACATTAGGGGAAGGTATACAAATTACCCACAATAAATAAGGAACCAATAAATAAATACATTGATACTCCAACTAATAAACCATCAAGAACTTATTTACACAGTCTATAACTTGTACACTGTGTACTGAGGACCCTATGTGCACCATCCCTGGCTGGGTGTCTCAGAGAGCAGGGCTGCATCTGTGTCCCTGGCACAGCAGCTGTGGGTGGTCCCTGCTGCTGGCATCCCTCACACAAGCTCCAGGGGTCTCAGTGCAGCAGGCGGTGGTTCCTCCCTTGCAGTCCCAGCAAGACAGCTTATTCCTGCCCAGACCCCTGTCTCAGCAGGGAGTGGTGTCTGGGCTGCAGGTTGTAGCAGTTCCCTCTGCCCAGCTCAGCCTCACAGCACCCTGCAAATGCAGGCCCTCCTTGGCCCCTGCCTGGCCCAGGGCTTCTGGTGGCTTGAGCAGTCCTTGCCCCTCTAGCCCAGGGCTTCATCCAGTACCTGAGCCTTCCCCTCCCCGGTGCCTTCTCACTCGTGGGCAGTGGCAACGTGTAGGGGTTGCACGTGCACACCCTGTCAGGCTGCACTCCCTGCTCAGGTGACAGGTGGGGGAGGCAGGCAGAAGCGCAGATGCCCCCCCTGTGAGCACCAGCCTAGGAGTGCGAGTGCCAGATGTAGGCCGCGGCCACTTCCAGGAGTGCCACGGCCACTCAGTGATTGGCAAGTTTTGCCACAGGGGGCCTCTCCCCCTGCTGGGAGCCAAGGTCACTGATTAGTCGCTGGGGCGGGGGGGGGCACATGGCCCCCTGACTAAGGCAGCACCAGTCACCAATGCTCACAGGGAAACACCAGGGCAGTCTCCAGCCAGCTCCCCTTGGCCCTGCGCCCCCTCTCCTGCTGTGCTCACCCAGCCACACAGGGGTTCACAGAAGGCTTTTCCCAGGCTCAGAGTCTCCTCGCAGGCATCTCCTCTCTTGTCCTGCTCTGGCAGCTACTCACATGAACACCACCTTCATCTGCACTTCCGTCCACATCCCTAACATGGACATCTTTCCTTGAGTAGAGCATGTTTTCTACTCCAATCAGCCATATATATCCATCTCCAAATATCTCCTCTTCCAAACATCTCCTCAGAAATAATACCTCTTCAAAAGGGATTTGTCTTTTTTACGATCATGATAGAAGTATAAACAAATACAATACCAATGAAGTGCTTAAAACCTATGCATAATATACCTTGATGACTACCTTTTAATGCTGTCACTCTTGGCTCCTTCCATTGTGCTTGACCCCCACCTGCCTTTCCTAGTCCCTTCCCTTCACTCTAGATTGTGAAATGTCTTCTGAGCAAGAATTAGCATGAGGTGGATGCAAATGCAAACTCAGTCTGATAGGCAGGCCCAGCCTTCTGGGAATGTGTGAATGCTTATTTTAATGGGAGAGGGGTGGATAACCTATGACAGGAGAGAGCAAGGATCATCTGAAGCAAAACTGACAATAGTTAAATCTGCCTAGTCAAGCTTCTTTCTGCAAATTATTCTAATGCAGATGTGCAGGAATGCTAAAGCCACATGTGGTATCTGGTGAAAATAAAGATTTATTTTGGCTGAGTTGGCCGTATCAGTAGATAGAGATCCGGCTTTGAACTAGATCTCAGTCCATAGCCTGCTGCTGCCTGGGGATTAATTTCAGAGTTTTTGTTTGTTTTTAATATTGAGAAATTGCTTCCAGCTGATTTTTAAAGGCCTTTGTATTCTTCAAACAAGCAACCTACTAAAAAAAAGAAATGGCAGAAAAATGACAGTAATTTTAGCTGACATTCATTGCTCCTTAACCCTTTTTAGAAACTTGGGTGAAATTCTGGCCCTTTTGAACTCAGTGGGAGTTCTGCCACTGACTTTAGTGGGGCTAAATGCTCATCCATCAGTGTTGGGTGTGCTGCTTCATTGCCTAATAGTGTCACTTGTTGCTCTGTAAAAACATTGGGACTGTAATATATGAAGTTGCCTGCTGCCTTCACTGTTTCTATCCGAGTACACCAGCACTTTTTTTTCAGTGTGCTTGTCATTTTTAGCATTGCTTAATACTTTCCTGCCCATCTTGATTGTAAACCCTTTGAATATGTCTCTTCCTGACTGTCCATATAGCGCTAAAAATCTGAAACATGTTCAACTGCACCTGTTCATTTTTGTGTTACCTTGGACCTTTTGATGATGTCCATTTTCTGACAATGAAATGAAAAAGAATGAGAAGAATGGTGAGGGAAGAATAATAGGACATAACAGAAGATATTCAGAGGAGGCAAGTCGAGCTAAACTTTCTTTTCCCAGACAGAACATCTGAGCAAAGGCAGGAGCAGCTTAAGCATCAGATAGATAAGCGTGCTTGGGTCGCATACTTCAAAGAGGTCCTGTGAACAGCTGATCCAAGTCATGTGCTCCTGAGCCCTCCCTCAACATGCTGCTCTCACAACTCATTTGCTCTGATGAAAGCAACCTAATATAAGCTACTGGCATATAAAAATAATCTACTGCACACCGGGGGTGGAAATAGGGGGATATTTCTATATCGTTATTACATGTGTAGTACTCTCGCTTCAAGTTATTTTGCTTCTGTGAACCCAAGCCAAAGTATCCCATGTGGCTCATTCTAGACATCCTCTTCACATGCTTTAGTCATCCTGTCCTAAACTGCTATGTCTTCAAATGGGGAAATTAAGTAAGGGTGCCCTTGGAAAGGAAGGGAGGCTTCCCATGCAAACTCCAGGGTGCTGTAAAAAGGATACTGAGTAGGCAGTACTTTTCCTGCTAAGCTTATACTGAACCAATTCCCCGGCCTATGTTAAATGAATTGTGCTGCTGGAGGTGCATTCTTTTAACTGAGATATATTAAAGATCTGACCATTTATGTTTGGGGAAAAAACATCTCATGCTGCTTTGTAATAATAGTTTATAATTGTAACTGTAATTTGCTTGTCCAATTTTCCCTTGAAGTTTTAAATGGATATGGTATTGTTCTTTACATTCGAGATCTAATCTATTGTGTGAGTCAATATGCTGATTATATTCTCCTTTTGGTCACCTAAGTTTGTGTGTAAAGCAACTCCACTTACTTCAGTTGAGCATTCTGGTTTTACACCGTTATATCTGACAACAGAGTCTGGTCTGTGTCTTTTTAAGTAGCTGCTGCAGTCCGCGTTACAGATGGCTGAATTGCAGAAGTGAGGCAAGTATTTTCCTTAGAAATTGTTATGCTATAGACCACTGTAGCATCCCTCAGAATCCAGAGTGATATATTCATAAAAGATAGCATGATCCAGACATTTGGAATGTGGCTTTTTAAACCACTTTCACTCCTTTCTGACTTCCTGTGCAAGGATAAATGAATCTTTGCAGTGAACGTATATTTCCTCCTGAAAATTCATCAATCATCCTATGTTGCTAGAAGCACTACAGAAGGAATTTATAATTACTTTAGTTTCCTTCTGATGTTCTTCTGACTGCTGAGTGCCTCTTGAGCCAAAACTTAGTTGTGTAAGGAGCTCAGATCAATGCCCTGGGCCCAGACAGTTCTAATTGAATGATCAGGGCAACCAATCCCCTGAGATTGCAGGAAACAGGCCCCATCTACTCCATTCTTTAAAAGCAAATCCCAGACAGCAGTAGCACATCTGGGCAAAAAGACTCCAGTGCTTGCTTTTGACCTATCTGCTGTTCTTGGACTGTTGCTTACCATGATTCTGGCTCTAACTGGACAAATACAGGTGTCCTCAAACCACCATCATGGCTGTCATGACTTGCAGGCTTAGAAGAGTGAACAAAGGCTGAATTATCAGAGGCCATCTCAAATCTAGAAGTGCTATTTGCAGTTGAGAAGTCAGGTGCAATGGGTAGAGTGTATCTGCAGAGCCATTTCTTGTACTCTGCACAGGTATGGAGGATCCCTCATTTGACAGAAAGATCCTGTGAGTTAGGTGCATATGTAATAACTTTGTCTGCAATCTACTGGTCGTCTACAGTCTAAGCATTACATTTAGTGAACAGACAAAGATAAAATAAGAGATTATTGTAAAAGGGGGACATTGGGGTACCCACTTCAAATCTGTTTCTTGGGAGCTACCCCCAAAATCTGTGTCTGAGAGAGCTTGACTTACTCCTGTCAGTTCAGTGCCTTCTCTGGAGCATAATGGAGATATTCAGGGCTCTTTGTCTAATACCTTTAATCAGCAATGTATTTCTGCTATTGTGTCTTTTTTATAGTTAATCCCATTAATAATAAAAATCACAGGTGTCCTGTTATGCTTTGCATTTTTATAGTGTTATATGTATAGACAAGCAAGGAGATGGTCTTTGGGAGTGCATGGAATATAGAAGAGTTGGATAGTGGGATGGGTTATATTTTGCTGCTTAAAAATCTTGGCTGCTATACTACTGCTGAAGGATTCCTGTGTGGGCTATGATTTCAGTTCCTGTCAGGGCGCTTAGAGTTGTGGATAGGTGTCATATTTTATTTTGTACTTAAATCAAAATAAATAAAATAAGGCCTTTGCCCCTGTTTATAGTCTGCTCAAAGATGACCTCTCTGGCAAATATCCAAAATGGCTGAATAGCCAAAGGAGACTCATCCTGGAACTGAAAATCACAGTAGTTTATCATTTTAAAAACAAAACAAAAACCGCCCAGGGGCTCTAATAATTTACATTTTCATTTTCACTCTGAAAAGGTTGAATCTACTTCAGTACCATTTGGGGATAGCAGCAGCCAACAACAACATGACACTCCCAGTGTGAGACCTCTTTCTGTCCTCTGTCAGGCTGCAGAGAACATATATGATCACATTTTGACCCCCTAGAAAATGTCAAACATGATTTTAGCCCTCAGCTATTACATTCAAAAGACTGAAGTTAGACTCCTCATTAGTTTATCTTCAGGCACCTGACTCAGTTGTTTCCAAAAAATGCTGGGCATCCATTGGCTCCTATCTCTAGTATAACTAGAGGTGGGTGACACTGGCATGAGCCCTGAGCACTGTGGGGGGCGGTACCATAGTGGTGGCAGGGGGCTGAGCACAGCAAAGGCTCACCCCAGACTAGAGGCATGATTAACGCCACATGCCTCACCCCACCCCTCCACCCCCAACTCTGCGATGAACGCTACTACATTAACCCTCTCACAGCCACTGCCAAATTAAGGCTTTTGCAGCCAAATTCTGCATAGAGGTCTCTGGCAGGTGTGAGAGGGTTAATGTAGTTGTAGCTGCAACATCTCCCATGGGATAGGGAGAGTGAGTCTGATGAGGGGACTCGCCTCCAGTCCGCACAACAGAAGCTCACAACCTCTAGGTAAGCCTGTGTCATGGCAGGTAAGACTGTCCATCCCTGTTCTCCAGTGCCCTGCACAACCTTCTCCCAGTCCCACCCAACAGCTGCCCAGGGTGCCAAAATAACTAGCTCCACCTCTTGCTCCTATGGACTGAGCTCAGAGTTCTTGGCGATGTGGCAGAAGGCAGGTACCTGGATAGAGATTTAGTACTGCTTAGCTTTAGACTGCAATTCTTTGAAATCCTTGGCTGGAAGAATTAAAATCCCACTTCTCCCTTTGGAAGGGAGTGCCTCTTTATCAGTACTTTATGTTTAAAATTGGCATTCACCCTGTAAAACAGATGGAATTGTAAGACTCTGAGGTTGCATGTAGATTTTTGAGCGCTAATGGGCATTAGACTTCCTGCATATTTTCCCAGGTCTTTTCTTATCAAGGTGCCTCCCAACATACCTGTACCCATGGCCCTGTAACTGCTCTTGAGACCTCAGACTTCACTATGCTTGAAAGCTAAAGAGAGACATCCCCAAGTGGCTTCAACTAGCTAATTTCCAATTATGGAGTGAACCTGCAGGAGCAGGTGGGTAGGGCATGTTGTATATGCCTGCCATATTTGGAGTATAATATGATCTGTGTTCCATTGGGAAACATTACATGCTTAGACATTAATTTGTGCTCAAGTGTTCTTATTTGAATGTAGCTATACCAGACTGAATAAATCTGATTTTGTTGGATCTTAGAAGCTAAGCAGCCCTGGACTTGGCTAATTTTTGGATAGGAGGCCACCTTGGCATCCCAGGCACCATACATATAAGCCAAAGGATTGTGATTGAACAATTTGTGAATTTACTAAGCCATAAAATGGAATGAGTTCTAAGATTTCATGTGGCCTGACTCTTGCTGCAGAGTAGACATTTAGGAATACAAGGAAGGAATGTTCTTGAGCTAGCCATTAGCATCAATGTAACTTCCCTGTAATAAAATGGGAAGACAATAGTGATGGATGATCCAATGAGGGTTCAGAGATATTGTTCAAAAGACACCAAAACATTTAGTAGCTTGTTTGAACTATCCAACCTTTGGCTGGGCATCTTTTGAAAATAAACTCTGTCATGAATATGTTAAAAGGATCCTCCTATTTTCTACTCTTCAGAAGAATAATAGTCCAAACCATTTCAAACCTCAAAGAAAAAATTGTGGTTGGTTTCAGTGTTGCTGGGAATCTGAGCATGTTCTGCCATGAATCTACTACTGATGGTTACAGCAGTGCTGGTATCCACTCAGAAAATGGTTTCTTTTCCCCCTCCAAACTGTGCAAGCATTTCTGGAAAACTAAAGTGATGCCATCAAATGCATGCGCTGAAGTCAATTAAGAGATGTCAGAAAACTTGAAATTAGACTCAGGAGATAAAATGTTGGGCTGCCTCAGCCTCAGGTTTGCTGGTCATTACATTTTCCTCAGCATATTTGCCAAAACTCAGACTTTCCCAGAACTAAGTACAGATTTGGCCAAGGTTGGTTCTCCACCTCTTTATCATTACCTGAAAGAGAAAAAAGCCAAATACACAGAACTATGGGTTTGGTTCTGGAGTAGTGCGAAAAGTGCTTTTATAATTAAACGTTAGTTCATGAAGGTCTTTTTCATTTCTGACCGCAAATCTAAGTTTGAACAAGACCAGCCATGATGCTGTCACAATTTCATCAACCATAATGAGGAGGTATGTTTCCAGGAGATAAACAAGAGTGAAATTACTTTCCTCAAAATTAAATTAGGGTTGCTCTAGTTTATTCATAGAAGAAGGTAGTTATTGGACCACTTCACTAATGGGAAACAATCACGTGCTGCTAGGAGTACGTATTCGAGAAGGAGAGCATTGCATCAGATACCTTCTGGGAAGTGAGACTAAATCATGCCAGAAGTTTCCTGAATTTTAAAAAAAATGCAAAATTATTATTCATTTAATTTTCTTTAAGGCAACTACCTCTACCTAGAGCTAGCCTTAGCACAGATTTACCAAACAATCTTCTATGTCCAAACTATGGAGTCTGTCCTGCAGAATTAAACCCCTATAAAGAGGATGGTTCTTAGGGTAAACAAGTTTAACTTGTTTTGAAAGTTGGCATTCACCCCAAATTTAACTGACTCATGTTCTATATGGACATTTGTGCTAGAGTAACGTTCAATAACTTAATCTGAAGGAAATAGTTAATAGGTGTTATAATGGGTCATGTTAGCCACACAGGCACATTTCTATTTCAGAGCAGCATAGGTTTTCTAATAGTATGTTCCATACTCAATGCACTGTACAAGCATTAACTAATTATTTCTAGATCTCCATGAGGTAGTTAAATATTATTAATAAAAAATGAATGTTTTTTTCTTTTGCCAAGAATTTCAATGAAGACAAGGGGAAAATGTATAAAATTTTGAAAAACCAAAGACTGTAAAATACAGTTCAAAAGATTTTGATCTTCAGTTTTTTGACCAAAAAAAATCAAGTTGTCAAGGAAAGTAGTCAATTCAAATGTATATTTTGGTTTGTTCTACATCAGACCATTTGAAGGACCATCATAATATAATCAGAAACACAACATACGGCAAAGCTATTTCTGATTGAAAACCATTAAGGATGGGCAAATTCCCTGCATAATAGAAGCAGAATTGCTTGTAGATCACTCAAGGATTTTTGTTGTCTGCTATACTTTTGTCTCATCCTCTTCTCAACAAGGGCAGCGAGAACTTACATTCACCTCATATCTGGGTGAGGCTGTGAAGTGCTAAATTGACTCAGCCTAGTCTATTAAATCAGTGCCTGTGCTAGAGGGTAGTTACAGTCTTTCTAATGCCATTGGTTAAAAGCATCACTGAAAGGGGAGTGCATTCTGATTTTTTCAAAGCTGTTCCATCTCTCTTTCCCTCTCTCCTACCCCAAATCCTTTGTGAACAAACAGGTGGTATATATCAGTTAGAACCAGGGGTCTTAAAGTCAGGAGAAATCTTGTGACCTGGGCTGGTATTTGGAGTTAATGAACACTCATGTGTGAGCTCTTGGTTCAAGGACCAGGGCTGCAAAGATATGTGGGTGCCTAAGGGTACCGTTACATGTTACACTCCGCAAGTGTTATAGTAAACATTAATATGACTTGGAAAGTTTTCTGAGAGGTCTCATGTTAAAGCTTACTATGATATATAGATCACAGAAGCACAATGGAGCTTTGAACTGGCTCTGGTGAGATCCTCTACATGTGCTCGTTTGTGTTTTAATTAGAATATGTTAGCTCTGCATTCAACTTAAAATGCTCTAGTCTCACCTCATCATCACATCTATTAAGCCTCTATACATTTTTAAATGGCCATGCAGTGCTTTAGCTAAACCCTGTCGAATGAGGTTTAGCTAAAGCAACCTGTGGCCATTTTTAAACACACGGGGCTTAACAGATGTGACAATGAGGTGATGCTAGAGTGTTTTAATTAAAATGGCTCTCTGGGAACCACTCTAATTAAAACATTTTAACCCCTCCCCGCCGCCCCCAAGTACATGTATAGGCAGCTGATATCCAGTCTGGGACCTGGGATTGCACGAGAGCTGGTTCAAGGCTCTGGCATGGTGTAGGAACCATTAAATGGTTTCTGTGCAGTGCAGGGTCTGGAACTGACTCCTGTACCATGCAGGGGTTGCTCCCAGTCTCCATACCACATCAGAGCTTTGAATTAGCAAGGCTCTGGTAAAGTGGTTTGTCAGGCCCCCACACCCCCATACCACAGCAGTCTTGCCAGTTCCAGGCTCTGGTGTGGTAAGAAGGCTGTGATCCTAATGAACAATTTTACTCTACCCCCGCTACCCCTCCAGAGTCCCCTGATCATATTACCTCCATGTAGCAATCTGACATTCGCTCAACATATGTTAGGTATTACAATCTGGAGATGCTCCTCACCAGAAAAAGGCCTAACATTATTGTGCTACAATGGCACATGCTTTACTGCTTGAGCACTTGGGACTCTAGTGTCATGAATGCAGTTAGCATGTGCTAAGTGTAACGTGTAACAATATCCTAACTCCCAATGGTGAACTCATAAGGCTTCAAGTCATAAGGACGTTAAATGGGGCTGGTGGAGTTAACAGTAAGATGATTCCATGCCAGACTAGACTGCAGGGTCAGACCTTGGCTTGCTGTTTGTCAAGTTCTCAGCAAAGCCAACCTTCATTAAACAAACTTCCTTTCTCCTAATGTATTTAGTCATCCTTTTTTATGGCATGGTTTTTGTCATTCTCTTATGTTTAACCAGGAGCATGTCCAGTGGGGAAAAATATGACACTGCTGTGAAGAGCTCTGGCTCTCTAAATGTTATATCCAATGCAAGATACTGTGCCATTTTACAAGTGCTCATGTCTTATCATCAGACTTTTATAGGGCACCTTGTACCTGCACCTATCACTGAATTGTGTCCAGTTTATGGTCATGATCCAGGAGTACACTAAAGCCAGTGTTTAACTTAAAGTAGATAAGACGTTCCATTCACTCCCACAAGTTTATTCACAAGATTAAAGTTAACCAAAGGCTTTGCTGGATTTAAGCCTGAGTATTTTAAACTAAAAAAAACAACTCTTTTGCAGGTGAGACAGTATACATTGCTACAGCTGGTCCTTCACCATTGCCTTCAGGGCAAATCACCACCTCACATCTCATAAACTAATTCTTAACTGTGCCACTGCTCCAATGCATAGCAAATCTATTGACAATAATTACAGTAAGGAAGAAAAATAGGTAGTTATCTTTAAACCAGCACTTTAGAAATCCAGATTTATGTGTGTAATGCATATGTGTGGGGGAAAAATGCAAAACAAAATGCATCCACATAAAAATGCTCAAAATAGAAAGTAGGTGTGAGGATGTGGGTGAGGCAGAGAACAAAAATGGACAAAAAAGTGTCTGTTCTAAAATTAGAAAAAGAGGCTGTTCTTCTTTGGGAGCAGGGGGTGAACTGTTAAGTGTTGATAAAAGAAGTGCTGTGATCTGTGATTAATTAGATGTTGTTTCTTGGAATTTGTGATCAATACCAAATTTATCTGGGCTTCTGCTCATGGTCGAAGACTTATCTTTCCAATAACTACACACTGTGTCAACCTTTCTTAAACACGGTCTACAGAAAATCCCAGTTACAGACCCATGTTTGTTTCCTACCCTTTAAGGACAACAAATGTTAATTATGTTATAGTCAAAATGTCCCCACCTAACCCACAAGGCTGTGAATTGAGGTAAGTTTCCTCAACCAACTACTGAGCAGCAAACACAGATAAACATGACATTGGAGGGAAAAAGGAGAGATCTTTTTTTGTCTCTGTAGGTCTGGTGATTATTGTCAGTTTTAGGCTGGAGTCATGGCTTTTTCCATGAATAGCAAGTTGTGTCCTTCTGATGGCTGATTAGAAGACTAGATCAGAAGATCCCAGTGTTGATGAAGATGTCCCCTCTCTTCTAATGGTGAGAATCAGGAAGGAGAGAATGTTGGATGAACAAAGACCAAATCAGGGTGTGTTTTAAGGATGTATTTTTAAATCTGAGCAACATCACAGCCTGAGGTTAAATATGCTCAGTAGATTTTTTCATTGTTAAAATAAATGAAAGAACAAATATCAAAATACCAAGGAAGCTATCCCATCATTCCCCACTCCCCTCCCTTCTCTCTGCTTCTTTCCAGGTTATTCTAAGTTTCATACTGTCTGTGGAAAAGTCTGTGGAAAAATACCTGGCTGTGCTTAGCAGTCATGTCTAGAGTTTTACAGCTGTCTTTTTTAAACTCAGACAATTTTTAACTCACAAACAAGTCAATCTTGGAACATCTCTTTTAAACAGTCTGAAACATATTAAGAAGGGCTTGACTTCTTGAAGAGAGTTCAACAGCATTCCTAGCATTAAACTTACTTCAGTATGACTTGGTTCAAGGGATTTTTGGCTTTTCCCCAGAGCCCTGGGGTACCAGCATATGATACAAAGCTCACAGATCTATTAAAGGACCCCTCCTGGTGCCAGGTCAACTCATTTGGTCCCATTGTCTTGGCAGGTGGAGACTAACAGCTCTGAAAATATGAATTACTTTATCAAAAGAACAAATGCTGTTTGAGCAGCAACAGGGCAGGTCTCTGCACCTTGACTCCCCCCTCCTCACAGACCAAATATGCCTGGTGAAACTAGTCCTAAGTGGGTGAGAGAGCAATTCAGTCCTTGAGGTGTGACTGCCAACAAGTGCACCAGTTGTGCTTGTGGTTTTTGTGATGTGGGCACATGCTCACTAGGATCTGGACTGAGACCACCAGCTAATTCTATGCCAGTCACTTGTTGATAACTTTCAGCCATTCATTTTATCTTGAATGTGTATGCTTGAAAGGCTGTATTTCTTCTATTTTATTGGGTTTTTTTTTACCTGCTGCCAGATAGACAGCATGGGATAGGAATACACTCCGTGCCAGACATAATTCTGAATTTATTAACTTGCCATTCTTTTACCCTTGATGGGACCTGACAGATGGTCTGACAAGCACCAAAATTAAGTTTGTTCTTATCCAGCCTCAAGTTGAGCCAAGAAAAACAGAGATAAATTGAAGGGGTGTGCAGGGTAGGGGCTGGCGGAAGGGGTGAGAGCACGAGAGGAAAAAATGCACTTTGGGCTGGAGAAGTTTAAAAATTCATTATTCAGAGTATAACAGCATGATGTGACATTGCCAAAAGCATCTCATCTGTGAGGGGAGAGCAGAGGATAAGCAGTGGGAAAAACCCAAACACTCTCTTGTTCTGGGACTCTGTGGATTTAAATTGCATTTGATTTTGTAAAGGAAAATGAGTGTGGTGACCTCAGCCTAGGTCGCTAGAGAGTAGCAGCCCACCATGTTACAAAACCACTGCTTGAACTAGGCACATTTGGCAGCCTGGATGTTTGGGAGAGACCCAAGGATGAGCAAGCATGAGGATTTGATTTCATGTCTAAGGAGGTGGTCTTTCCATTTCAGGGTCAGTAACAGGACAGTGCAGTGGGTGTAGAGGTGGAAAGGGAAGAGCACAAGCTGGCTCACTGTCATGACCTCTGGATAATTGGACATGTAACTTTCCAAGTCTCCCTAAATCTGTCCACATAAGCCTAGTCACCAAAAAAAAGGTGGGGGGGGGGAGGGATGGGTGCATGTGGCTTAGGTGGAGGGAGGTACCTAAGTGCTGATCTGTATTATGACTAGAGACCTACTGAAATCACAATTGCTTGATTTTCCTGGAAAAGGCTCTATGAAAAAGTGCAGGCTCTGCACTTTGGTGGGTTCCCTGGGAAAAAAAAAACTTACCGACAATAAAATGCTGGCTCCCCATAAAGAGCACTCCTTGTAGCCACTGCAGCCTGGCTGTGCAGCCCACCGGGAGGGGGTAGGAAGGGAGGAGGACTGCCAGCATGTCAAGATGGCTCCTGCCCTCATCCCTTGCCACTGATTGGTCGTGAGGGCTGTCTGTCAGTGGAGAGTTGTGGGACTGCATGATGGACAGCCTTCACAGCCAATCAGCGGCATGGGACAGTGACTCTGGGGTCCCCCGGTGAATCAGATGCGTAGGGGCCAGCCATGCTCAGTGCATGAAAATGGCTGCTTGCCCCAGGATCTGCTCATGAAATTGTCCAGCTACCTCCTCAAGTTCAGTAGACTCCCAGTTATGACATTTCCCCTTGTGAGCTACCCTGTCATAATAGATACCAGTTATTAAAGTGTATAATATAAGCACTATTTTAATTTCTCTGAATTGGAGCTATACTAGACAACTTGTCAAACTGGAAGTGCCTGAAATGTAGGGGAACAGACGATTATGAATACTGATTAAACACAGAATAACCAGGGACTTATGTCTGCAGCAGAGAAACATGTATAAGTGTGCGCACACACATGCATAGTGATATAAGTTGTGTTTCAGCTAAGCCACATTTTATTTAATCCAATAACTGTGATTTCAGTCCATGCCTCTTTATGATCTGTAGCATGGCAAAATTAATTTCATTGGGGTGCCTATGGTGCACACATCTGAAACATAAAATAAATATGTTTCTGAAGGCCAGTAGCATGCGTCAGAAGCTGAAACTCCCTAACCCTCTTAAACATTAAACAACCAAGATCAAGTCTGGAATGAAAAAAAGTGTTTTAGTACTGGTATATTTGTGATACAAAAATATATTTTGGTAAGGCAGCTAGTAAATGGCAATTAACTTAAAAATATATATTAAATGTGGGGGGAAGGATCTTATTTTACAAAGGATAAGAAAAAGATGGCCCAACCAAACCTTATGAGTTTGTGTTTGCATGAATCTTATAAAGTACTGCCACTTTAAATGTTTTCTCAGGAGAAGTAAATAGTTAACATTATACTTAAATATCCTAAGTAATAATCTAAATTCCTTTAAAAGGAGCCCTGGGCAGGAGGTGCCTTGAGACTGTCTCTTTCTGATAGACACTCACACTGAAGAGAAGCACCTCATGCTGACATCCTGTTTCTGAATCTGCCAGTGGATTGCATGCAGGGTAAGATTGCTACAGCAACAGCATGCCTAACTGCAGATATACATGCTACTGTGTTTAAACAGGGCACCTGTAGGTAGGGAAAAATACCCCTGGTGGTAAATTACACGAGGAAAAAAAATGACCTGCTTCCTCTGGATGCTGTTGAAGCTGGTTTATCTAGTTATTCCAATGATTCTCAACCAGGGTGCCATGAGATCCTTTTAAGGATGTTGCAGGGGTGCTATGCAATATTAGCACTCTTATTTATGTGCAAGCACCTACATATTATTCACAGGATAAATCCACATATTTCAAGTAGGAATCCATAGCATCAAAAATGTTCTACATTCTCTAGACCTGCTGTGGTCTTTGTTGTGATCTTGGTTAGTTCTTTGCAACAGAAGAGTTGCTCTATTTTTTGCTCTAATCAGAAAAAAGGATTGAAAACTAAGAACTGGCATATTCCCAGGAGTGCTTTGGATCTAACAAGGCTGAGAATCACTCATCTATTCCAATGGCATATCCTTTAGCTGTAGAATGGCTTGAATTGGCCAGTAAGGGTGAAGGTACTCAGCCTTGATTACTTCTCCACCCACGGAAATAGAACTAACAGACTTTGAAGTGTTTTGTCAATGCATAGCATCTCTACCACTATGAAAAGTATGCACACATATGTGTGTGCACATGTGCACACACAAACACCCACACACATCCATGCCCATTTTAGAGCTGGTCAAAATTTGGAATTTCCTCTGGTGAAAATTTTGGTTCTGCAAAAGCTGTATTTTCTGTCCAAAAAAAAGTTTTAACCAAATCTATGCAAAACTAGTTTCAAATAGAGGCAGAGTGTTATTAGTTTTCTTTTGTCTTCCTACAACATGAGCACATATCTGAACTATGCTACTGAGAAATATGACATAGTTGTTTCCTACATTTAATATAATGATCTGGACATATTTCCTCAGTGTTCCTAAATATGATTATGTAGCAGCCCCACCAAGCGATTGCCCTGCCAAGAGAATTCTTTTCAGGTTTTATACTAATTAAGTTCAAAGCTTGTTCGGACAGCGCTTTGGGAGTTTAATCACTACAATATGAGAAATGATGTAGAGCAGACATGATCATTAATGCTCATAATGATGTACCCACTACTGAGGAGCTGATGTTTGATTTAAGGATCTCTGAATAAGATAGGACACAAATAGAAAGGGAGTCAGTGGTATCATGGTACCACAGTGTGGTAATTATTGGCTATGCCACTTTTGTTTTTAAAAGCAACAAGATAAGTTAGTGAATCTTGGTGTGGTGACAAGGCACCAATAAATTACCTGAGGTTTGGTTGTTTAAATACCTGAGGTTTGGTTGTTTGGTTTGAAGACCAAGTGTTGAGACCAAGGCACAGCATGTGGTAACTCTTCTTTGACTGTTATATAGCGTATTTTAATAGGAGTGCTCCTTTGTTTTCTAAACCTTACTTATTGTGCTTATGACAAAAACCATGTCCTGTATAATGGTGACCAGGCTGATTCTAAAAGAAGTAATCTTGGAAAATGTATTTAATGTGGGCTTTTTTGACACACTGTCTATCCCTGTCAGGAGATGAGAAGCCTCATTAATTAACCATGTCATATCTTGCTTCCTTAACTTTCCTTGTTGGGAGAGACTTCAGAAGGTGAGCAGCAGACATCTCTTCTAGGAAACTTATTTTGGCCCAAATTTGGCCACCGTTACCTTGGGGCATCTTTGTCCATATATCACAGTCCAATGAAAACATTATGGGGTCAAATACTTGATATGGTAACTCTACTTGGATGAGGGGAGTTGGGAGGAAATAGTTTCTGCTCTCTGAACCGAGTCACAAAGTGGATTCAGCAGAGTAGGCTGTCCAGCCTAAAGGTTTTTTATTACCAGAGTAAGCCATCCTACATAGCTCAACAGTAGTTTGATGGGGGTCCAACTTCTCCACAAGTGTTTAGAAGGAAATCTTAGACCCTATTAGATATTACTGTACTAGTTTCATTGTAGTACCCCAAGTATTCTTGGCAGCACACAGACAGGAAGGCATCCCCTGCCCTGCAGTCTGCGTCATCTGAATATGCACTTGGAAGGGAACAGTGTTAGAAAATGGCTCTGCACAGCCAGAATGGAGATTTCAAAATGATTTTGACCAGACAGCATGAACCAACTTAGTTTTGATCTTTCTTTTAGTTTAGATTGGCCCCATCCATTTCAATGGCCAGTTTTTTTAATCTATTCTGGGAGCAGATGAAGCCCAAAGCTCAGAGTTAATAATGTCTTCTCCCTCTATTGGACCCCATTGTTGGACTACCTGACATGACTCTCATTGTGCCTAATGTCATGTCTTGGCAGAGGCATGTTCGACTTCTTTGGGAATTATTCAATTCCCCTTGCTGCTCTGTAACAATGTGAAATGCAGCTGAAGGGGAAAACTCCCAAATAAACTTCTGATCAGTCAGGGAGGAGGGAGTTTAATTTACATGTGCTTTAAAAACATTTAGACATAATAGCACTTATGTGTAAGAGTAATCAATGTCACAACAGCTCAGGGCTTTCAGGAAGGAGGTATAGTTACTATACGTGTGTGTAAGAAATGCACCCAAATCCCAAATCCATCTCTTCCCTACTATATTTTCTTCTTGGTATAAAGAAAGCCTTCTGATTTTTCCTCCTCCTTCCATCCTTAGGTGCTATCAGAGTACCTGATTAGATGTGATTGCCACTTCTGCTGTTGGAGATTTTTTAAAGACCAACTGCAGGTTCTTTAGTTCTTGCTGGAAATTGTAATCCCTGCAGCAGCAGTAGCCTCTTGTTAACTCAGTACATGAAAAAACAGGAAGATCAAGACCTGAGCCTCCAGCACCACCACAGCTACTCAGAACTGCGTGTTTCTGGTTGAGAGGCAGCCTCTCCCTGGTTGTCACCCTAAACCCAGACTGTGCTTTCTTCAAGAATGGCTAAAAAATGAAAACAGCAGAAGTGCCAATACTGCCCTAGGACAAAGAGGGGGCTGGAAACTGTCCCTGCAGAAGATGCCCATGAGAGAGAAGGGCAGGCAGGAGAGAAGTGGTATGGTGGACTCCATGTCCCCTTTGTGCCATGAAGCCCAAGTCCATAATGCCTTTTTGTGTCAATGCAGAGTAAGTGCTATGGGCTGGCCAATAATTTTTTCAATAGGGTGCTTGCACAGGCCAATCACTACCTGCCTGAGGGATGCAAATGGTTATATAACCACCTGGGCTGGCAGGTGAACCAACTACAGCATTGCTTTGCACCAAGTTATTGTGGGGTAGCCAGGATTTTTTTTTCTTAATCTCCTTCTCAGTCTTTTGTGCAGGGATGAAAAGCTACCCCTTAGCTCAGAGAGAGAAAGAGAGAAAGATCCACTGTCTCCAAAGTTTAAAGCAAATGTACCCAATAATAATAGAGTGTGCATGAGGTGAAGTTGTTTTGCTCCCAGCCTCCCCCTTTCAAGCTTTGCTGGTAGGAAAATTTTCTTAATTCCTCCCTAAATTTTTTCCCTTCTTAGTTTAATCCTACTACTTCTCAATATAGGCCCTGTCACTAATTTCTCTCCCTCCTTATGTTTATCCCCTTCAAGCGTTTGTAGCCCATTACCTTGTCTCCCATTAGTCATTACTTAGCCAAGCTGTAGACAAATGGTTGGTTGAATCCCTGAAGCAAGTTATGACAGACATGCATAAAGCAAATACACGTATGTACACCCACAACCGCCCAAAGCATAGACAGGTTATAGTCAAGGCTCAGCAATTACTGCTTATTGCTGCCTCAGACTCTGACACATAATAACTCAATAACTCTCTCTGACCTAGCTGGGAGCATCTCGCTAATCCTGGAAATTTTAAGTCTTAGAAAAAGACACAAATATGCTCTGGGTATGTGTCATCTCATTACATCAAAAACTGAAAACTGCTTTAGAAGTCAAAGAAAAAGAAAAAAGCAAAGAATACGTACAGCCACAGGGTGCAGAACAGCTTTTGGGGTCATATTAATTCCTAATGTGCCTCTACGGAAGTCAATGAAATATAATAGAGATGGATTTGATCCAACATATTCTGAGCCAGGTTTTTATACATTTATTTAGGTTACCTTTGAGTCAGAGGAAATGTAGAAAAAAAGGCCAACAGAAAGAAATAATGGTCTAGTGGTAGGGCCTCAGGAGTCCTCATGTGCAACTCCCAGCTGTGCCCAACATTTCTTGTATGACTTTAGGTGAGACACTGAGTCTACATGAGACGCTGACTGTGCAGTAGCCACAGTAGTGTGTCACAACATAGACAATGCTAATACACTACAGCACGGTATTATTAGGCTGAGCAGTATCATCACTAAAAAGACATTTGCTGGCACTACTGCACAGTAACTCTGGTTACTGTGCATCTATTTAGTACCTGGTTGTACAAGTATTAAATTAAATGTGCAGTAACCACTGAGCATTAATGAACCTGTAGATGTGCCCACAGAAAGCCAGAGTTTGAAAAATATTTAGGCACCAAAAAATTAAGCTAGGTGCTCTTGTGGATTTGCCAAGGTGCCTAGACACCTAAATGTCTAGGAGTTTTCAAAAATCTCTTTCAAAATCTGGTCCTGAGTCTATCTGTCACAGTTCTCCAGTAGCAAAATAGAGAGAGCATGGCTCACCTCTCAGGGGCATTGTAAGGATTACTGTATTAGCAACTGTGAGGGGCTCAGAGGCTCCAGACTGAGGGATCATGCAAGTACACACGATACACTCAGGCACACCACTATGTGATGTGGCGATATCCCAAACCAGCTGTACATGCAATAGCTCTGGCCAAGTGGTCATGTCAGCATGGCTAGTAATGGCAGAACTAATGAACCCAGGTATGGCCCCACATTAACATGGCTATACAGATTTGGTTCTAGAGGTAGAACAAGCAAGCTTACCTTGGGGTATCTGTGCATAGGGCCTTTTGCCCTATAGGTAGATTCTTACTGCTTGGAAATCAAAGAGGGCTCATGTCAGAGAGGGAACAGCTTGCAGAACTGGGGCTGAGGGGGGCAAAGGGATGTTTTTAGATAAAAGGAGACTCCTTTGAGATCTTTTTGAATGGGTGGATCTAAACATTCCTTCAGGAAGAGAGATGGGACAGAACGAGCAACAGTTTGGATAGAAAGATGCAAAAGCCTGTGTTGTAGCCTGCCATTGTATTTGGTACCATTCTGTTCTTTTTCTAAACTTGGTTCAGTTCATCTCCACAGCAGTATTCTGATGCTTTATTTCTCATTTAATTTAATGTTTTTCAGTACTTCAGCCACAGGACCAGAAGAGTCCTCATACCAGTAACAGTCACCATTAAACCTTTACAGTTACGGAAATCGTGTGACACTTTATTTAGTTGTAATATATGGGACTCACATGGAGATTTGCATGTTTTATTCTGTGTGTGTCTGGGTTACAGTGGTACCAAGAGGCAAACCTATCTTTAGTCATCCTTCCTGTTTCAGCTGGGAGCCTCCAGTATGTACCTCTCCCTTCCTGAGTTCCACTCTATTACTAAGAACATCTCTTCTTCCTCTTTCCTGAGTCCCATGAATGCTGAGGGGTAGGGCAGGAAATACATATTAACTAACTCTGTTTAACTAACTCCATTTAAATATAAAACCAGGTTCTTGTCAGTTGGGTTAAGCACACTGTTCCCATGTATGCAGAATAACATCCTGTTACTATGGCCAGATCCTGTCATTAGGAAGGTCTGGGCCTCTAAGTCTAGTTTATAGAATGGATTTCTAGAGTGGTATTAGCAAATTTTGGACCCCTCCCTGATTCCCATGGAAAACATCTTTAATCCATCTTAGCATTAAACCATTTTAATAAGATGGATTCAGTTAACATGTATTTTCTCCTAGTAAAGATCAGTCCTAGACTTCCAGCAAATTCAAATAACCAACCTTGGCAAGACTACAGGCAGCCTGAATAAGAGCTATTGTTAAGTTAATCCTCTTTTGGAAAACTATAAAAGTCTTTAGAGATGAGTTGTATATACAGAAGTCTGTGAATTCCATCCTTGCACTGTTCTGTAGATAATTTTTAGTTTCAGCTTTGGATAGATTTCACTTCCTTGGCCGTGCATAGAGATTGCTTTCTATTGTTACCACCTATTTAGTTTTCCTTTCATTGTACATCTGTTTTATAGGGTCTGGACAAACTGTTCTCAACAATCCAAGTAGGACACTGCACGGAAAAAAGGTTGCACTAAATTCAGGCCAATGCAAAACAATGACCAACCCCAATCTAAACTACAGAAATTTGCACTTCTATAATGCCATTGATTCAATGGCACTGAGATAAACTGTTAATATATATACCTGCACCAGTGAGACGTAAGTCTAAACCTTGTGTTGCATACCATTGTGTTAAACATCTTATGTTACAGAAGTTTACTAATGTAGCTGTATTGATACAAGAGCTCAGTAGTAGTGCCAGTGAATGTTTCTTTTTTTTTTTTAAAGAGAAATGTCAGTGAATTGCATTGAAAAAATTCAGACCTACAGCAAAATGCTCAAACCTTTTTGTTTCTTTTGTTTTCTTTTGCAGTCTCAAGAAAAAATACTTTTAAATAACAAAATTCTAGACATTTTAATTTATTTGGAAACAAGTTTTTTGTAAGGGAAAAAGTTGCTGGTTATTTATTGTAGGTAGGAAGCTAGTAAAAATTCAAACAAAATAAGCTCATCTCTTGCTTTCTGCAAACCCATTAAAATCTTGAGTTTGGACTTTTTTCCTTTTTTCATGCACTTCTTTATTTTCTAAATTGGATCAGGCCAGCATTTTAGATGCTTCCTGGAAAACATTCTATACAAAAATATTTTTCTTTTCATTCCCAATATCTTCCAGGCTTTTCCTCATTTCTTAAGGAAACTTGTATGAAAATAAGTATCTCTAAATTCAAGCTGGTCCCATTCAATGTCTGCCTGTGGCCTTGCATCTAGGCTCCACGACAATTACTTCTAGTAACACTAGCAAAATTATGATTTTGAGAGAGAGTTAAGATCTTGGTTTGCAGCAGTCTTCTCTTAATGCACCTCTCCCTTCAAACAACTGACTTGAAGCCACCAACCATGAACAGGGCAAGAGTGACGTTAAAAATATAAGGTCTGAGCAAAATAGTTAAATAGAATGTGTGAAACCATAGCCACATTGAGGTCATTGGGAATTTTTCCATGAACTTCAATAGAGCCAGCATTTTACCCAATGTGTTTAAAGTTTTTCCATCAGGTATCACTAGGTTGTTATAGGGGTATATGCTTTGAGCATTAGAAATCCCCTGGGCTATGCAACCTCTTTCTGACTCTTGTTGTCAATGTTAGCATTCAGTACCTCCCTTCTTCTATTCCATCCAAGGGCTTTAAAGTTACAAAATAGTCTCCCTGTGGAGCCAGCCAGTAAATACATGTAAAAACAAATTTCATAAAAAAAAAAAAAAAAAAAGAAATAGTGTAGTAGGTGATAGGAATATCTGCTGTAGTTAACCTTAAGCTGCAAATTCCCTTCTAACATCATTTTTCAGTTGCTTGTGACTTTCTCCTTTTGAAGTTGGAAATTTTCAAAGCTTAGGCAGACACCTGGTCTGTAACATATTAGCCCAGTGATTAAAGACTTTTAAAGTTCACATTCAACTCAAAAAGGGTCTTATAATAGAATGTATCAGAAATAATAGTGACACTATTAGAACTGGAGTCAAGCAAGGATATGTGACTGCACCAGCACTCTTTTCTGCTATATTCTACATCTCTTTGCTGAAAGACTTCCATCTGGACTCAGCATTCAGGATCACATGAACAGGAATCTCTTCAACATCAACCAGTGATGTTCCATATCCAAGATAACCAACACCTCCATTACTGATCTTCAGTATGTTCACTGTGTCTTGTGTGCCCGCTCAATTGAAAGACTTCAGGGCACTCTTGATTGCTTCTGTGAAGCTTATGAAATGCTTGGAATCCCTATCAACTTCACAAAAACCAAGATACTTTGCCAGCCAGCTGCTCCTCCATGTATTCCAATTAGAGGGCAAACCTTGAAGAGTGTTGAGCATTTCCCCTACCTGGGCATCCACCTTTTCCACAAAGTAAACATAGAGGATGATACTCAACTCCAGATAAAATCAGCCGCTGCTGGCTTTGGACATCTCCAGAACTGTCTCTCCAGTGATAATAACATCTAGATTCAAACTTCTCTTCTACCAGGATGTTGTCATCCCACCCCTGTTGTATGGGTGTGAATCTCAGACAACGTATCAAAAACACTTGAAAGTTGTGGAACATTACCATCAACAATGCCTTTTGAAGACCCTCTGAATCAATTAGAAGGGCAGAAGGACAAATGCCAGTATTCTGGCTCAAGCAAATACCACCAGCATTGAAGCCATGTTTGTACAGCACCAGCTCCATTGGACAGAACATGTCCTAAGGATGCCTAACAACTGGCACCCCAAAACAGGTCTGATACTCCCAACTCATCAATGATCACTGCTTTGGAGGTAGGCAATGAAGAGATTCAAGGACACCTTGAAAGGCAATCTTAAGAAATGTGATATTACCCTCAATATCTGGGACACTCAAACACAGTATCATCTTCCAATGGTATGGTGATATATGACAATGCATTGAGTATTTCAAGTAAACTCATCTCACTTTGGAGGCAGATAGACAAGAACAACAATGGGGAACAACTATGACTTGATTTCGTCAGGATTTACTTTTTCCTCATGGAACTATTTGACTCATCTTTTGTCAAATATGCAGCTCTTGAATCAGCTAGTCATCTATGGACTCACTGATGACTTCCCTATTTACTTTAAGGCTATCATTTTTGTATCAAAGGACTGCTGATAACAATTGGGGATCTTAAGTAATAATTGGAGATGTTAAGATCATAATTAACAATTGCAGTTGTTTTGCAAGCCCATTCAAAAGTTACCATGATTTATCTTCCAGTTACCACAGAGCAGCTGACGTGGTAAAGCCCTAACCCCTTTTACCTCACAGTGACTTGTTGATATCTCCATGCCTCTCATGACTATCAAGCTGAACTGTATTTTAACCTGTAATCTCAAAGGTTGCCAATGTATTGTAAAACTGCCTAAACTGGTTAAGTAATGAGGAACAAATCCTCCTCAATGTACATATATATTACTTTCATCCATCAATAAATATATTTTGCAAGCAACAGGGTAGTACATGCCAGTTAATTATTTAAATTGCTTGGGATGGTTTCTTAATGATTAACGCTTAATAAAAGACAACAAAGAAGAGGAGCTTAAATAAGTAATTCAAATAGCTTCCAAGAAGAAATGGAACCTTCCATGGGTTTTTGAGATGGCAACCACTTTCCTACTGCAAGAGCAGCAAACTGGTAATGGAAAATTTGCCTAACCAAGGGGGAGGAGAAGGGAGAAGAGGTTTTGTCATTAAAGGTGTGGCAGAAGGTTTTGTAAATTAAAGCATAAATCAGTCTGCTTTTAGTTTAATTAGCTTGGCCAAAAATACTTCTATAAAAAAAAAAGTTGTTTCAAGCTTAAGGTAACTCATAAATCATTGGCCAATCACAGTTTTTAGTACCTTGGACAAGATTTTCTTCCTTGTAATGCCCACCATGCTGCTGTGTGTGTGGAGTTAATAGGGAAATTGTCTTTTTTTTTTTTCTTCAGGGAAAGCTTTGGGGGTCTTCCTCTTTAATTCAAAAGAGACATTTGAGACTTGGGTTATAAATCTTATCTATGACCTCCAAACCTAATTAATCAATTTATTTTATGTTTTTTCTTGCTCTCCTGAGAGATACTCTAGGTATTCGCCTGTGGTCCCTAGCTGGGCATGTACAGTAGAAAGTGCTACCTCACTGACAAGTGTAACTGCTAATTACTGAACAAATTCACTCCAGAGCTTTAATTAAAGCAATATTTCTTGTTTTAGTACATGACGTTGTGTCAGGTTACATAGGGTTCTCCATAAGCCATGGGGAAGGTATGGAACAAGTTAGGATGTTATGATATCCAGCAGGCTCTGAGAAATGAGAATTTCCTCTCCAATTTGTGGTGTTGCTGTGTGTCGCAGGGCACCTCGGTACCCCTGCTCCTAAGAGAGGAGAAACTGCCAGGGAGAGAGCCCTGGCAGAACCAAGTGAGCACAGCTGCGGGTTGCCGGAGCAACTAAGCGGAGCCAGCTGCCTGTAGGGGGCAGGGCCTGGCCCTTATAAAGCTCAGGGCTGAGGCCAGGCTGGCAGTTCTCTGCCAGCAGCCGGAGAGGCAGGAGCTCCCTTGGCCGAGATATGGGAAGGAGCCTAAGTCGCAAGTACAGCTCATGATAGCCCTGGAGGCTTGAGCTATGATGATGAGTTATGGCCATGTGGCTTGCATTTGTGTTACAGCCTAGGGGCTTGTGGTTTTGCTTTGTGTTTGTGTTATTACTCCCGGAGGCTTGGGTGAGGCTGTAGGGGTTGGAGGAGACCTCAACTATAGGGACCCTCAGAGAGTGTGGGGTGCCCTAGCGCCAAGAGGGCGCATTATCTACATAGCGCCAGGGAAGGCGCAGCTCGCACGCCAGTGTATGAGCAGCTGGTGCCGAGGAGCGCGGCCAGTAGGTCGCGGGCGCAACCCGTAGGTTGCAGACGGGGACCTAGACCCCAGATTGCGTGTGGGGGAACATAGACCCCAAAGGCGCAGCTCGCACGCCACTGCACAAGCAGCTGGCGGCGAGGAGCGCGGCCAGTGGGTCGTGGGCGCAACCCGTAGGTTGCGGACGGGGACCGAGACCCCGGATTGTGTGTGGGGGGGAACATAGCCCCTGGCCCCAGGAAAGGGGCGGTATTACTGAGTAGCCCAGTGTGGGCACGGCAAGCCCCAGAGAAGGGGGGAGCACCATACTGAGCAGCCCTAGAGAGCGGGGCCATACTGAGTAGCCCAGTGTGGGCGTGGCGAGCCCCCAGAGAGGGGGAACGCCCTTGTATGTTATTGAGTAGCCCAGTGTGGGCGTGGCGAGCCCCAGAGAGGGGGAACACCATTGTGTTTTATTGAGTAGCCCAGTGTGGGCGCGGCGAGCCCCCAGAGAGGGGGAACGCCCTTGTACGTTATTGAGTAGCCCAGTGTGGGCGCGGCGAGCCCCCAGAGAGGGGGAACGCCCTTGTACGTTATTGAGTAGCCCAGTGTGGGCACGGCGAGCCCCAGAAAAGAGGAACGCCATTGTGCTTTGTGGAGTAGCCCAGTGTGGGCGCACGGGCATAGCGAGCCCGGCCGCAGGCTAGTGCAGCAATCCCCCTCAGACCAAGGCAGGGCGCTGCGGTTGCCCCTGAGAAGACGGAGTAGCAGCGTGGGGAGCCAGAGTCAGGGAGGGTATCCGTGCGGTTGGCCCATAGGACCGGAGGCCCGCTAGGGAGTCCCGGAGCGGAACCACACTGGCAGGGGAGGCCAAGAGTGGGCTAGACGGGAGTCCCAGCAAGAGGCTGGGCATGAGAGAGGGAGCCCAGAGTGGGCCACATGAGAGAGGAGGCCCGGGAAGCGGGTGTATAGACCAAACAACGTCCATTACATCTGCGAGGCTTGGGGCGTGGTATCAGGGGCTGGTAGGAGCCACGCATAGCCCATAAGGCTGGGGCGCTTAGGTAGCGCCATTGTACGGGGGGCCCACAAGGGGTCCAGGAGCTGACAGGCCCGAGGAAACACAAGGCAGCCTCCCTATTATATATTCCATCAAGACGTGGCGGGCGAGAATGGAGGGTGCCCTTGGGCCGGA
Source organism: Alligator mississippiensis (assembly GCF_030867095.1). Taxonomy (NCBI): domain Eukaryota; kingdom Metazoa; phylum Chordata; order Crocodylia; family Alligatoridae; genus Alligator; species Alligator mississippiensis. Next base: position 139,633,710 of record NC_081827.1, read on the forward strand.
GTAGCGCGGTGAGAGGGCCTCAAGGAGATCACGGCCCTCCGCGAGGACCCCGCCGTGACACTGTGGATTACAGAGACTAAGCTTTTCACATTTGCTTCAGGACTAACTAACGGCTCAGTTCTCAGAGAAAATTACCCACACCTGAGATGGCCTCTTGGCACCAAAGAATGGATGCCTGCCCGATAACATAAAATTTTCCTTTTCTGAATTCAGTCAGGTCACAGAACAGGCAATTGTGGAAATGCTGCAGGAAAAAATATTCTGATTTGTGCTCTTGACTAACAGAATTGAAAAGAACTGGGACTATATTAATTGTGATGTCAACACCTCCTTTAAAGAAGATAACCTACTACAAAAATAATGTACCCATATCATCATCTTAACAAGCCATTGCCAAACACAAACTGTCTAATTATTGGCAGCTGGACAATGGCGGCTTCCAAGTACAATTAGTTACTGCCAAATCCTAGCACCAATTCCTCAGTAATAGTTTTATGGAGATAGCACTAATGGATGCCATGGCCCAGAGCTCTACTTCCAAATGCATATTACTGAATCTCCCTTCAGCATATGATACCAGTTGATTTGCTGCCTTGCCACAGAGAGGTAGATGTAAAGGAGAATTGATCATGCTGAAAAAACTTTTCCTTCTCAGGCTGCAGTCAAAGCAGCAGTGTAATGATGTGGCCAGGTGCCTGGAATATCTGCCACACACAGGGGTAGTGGCAATTTCCAGTTGTCACTGCTGCTGCCGTGACTGTAGCCATTTTCTTCTATTTTCACTTCCCACAATAAATCAGTGACCAGAGAAGCTGTCCCAGACACCTCACCCTAGTTACATTACTAATTCAAAGTTGTGATAAGCATCTGCCTCTCCCATCCAAAAACACTCATCTACTGAGACGTACAAGAACCCAAGTAATATGCTCCTACTACTTTCATACATGGCACAAATAGCTTCATCTCTGAGTTGTTGCCCAAAGGTTTAGCTGGGATCAGCAAATGGAGGAAAGGTAACTGCCTGAAGTTAAATCTTGAAAAAGCTGAGGTGAGTCTGGTAGGGAGAGGGAAGCACTTCAAGGAACTCTATAATGTTAGTCTCTGTGGCAGACAGCTGGTCTCAGAGCATTAGGACAGTCTGCAGCCTTGATGTTCTCCTGGAATTCTGCTGGATCCCGAATAGCTACACACCCCTTTCCATCTACAGCTGGGGAAAAGACACAGCCCATCCTGTTGGATTCAGAATTAGTCATTGTGATTCACTTATTCATGTAATCCATTATTATAACTTTCCTATATCTTGTTATGAAATGCTTGACCTTAAAAAAAGCTGTGGTTGGTTAAAAACACAGCAGATCTAAGGTTTCAGTCCCCAAGTTGTGGACCTGATGTCGGAATTACTGGCTGAGGTTCTATGGCCTATGTTGTGTCGGAAGGGAGACTAGATGGTTATATAACAGTCCCTTCTGGATTTTAGAAGGCTCTGAATCTTTAGCACCATCCAGGGTACTCATCCAAGTTTAGTCCTGCTCTGCATTTCTACTAAAAACAGAACTTTCATTGTGGTCACTGCAGGCACTATACTGGAGGCAGTAAGAAAAGACAGAGGTAGACCCTCTGTTTTCTTTAGGGTTTTGTTTTTCACTCCCCTTTTAATGTTTCCCTCCTTGTACAGTTTCCCTCATTCAGTCTCCTTTTGTTTTCACTTAGTTTTTTTCAGCTATTAATTACTTGGTCTAGCTGTCTCCATCTTTCTTTTACTTTTCCCTCTTATAGTATTTGTGGCCGTTTTCAAAGGGAATCGGCTTTCTTTCATGGTATGTTTTTAAAGCTGGCTTTTTCATAGTATGTTTTTAAAATGTTTAGAGGCTTTGACTTTTTATTCTTTATGGTGGTTTGAAAGTGAATTTGGTGCTAATGAAAGGTACCAGACCGTGACAGCAGTGGAGACTCCAGTCTTCTCTATCCGTTGCCCATAATGTACCTGTTCTAATAACACAGTACTAAGTACTTCTATAATGCTTTCCATCTACAAACCAAGCTACAAAACATTTATTAAGCCTCTCTAGGCTAAAAAAAGGGAAAGGATCTTTTCATCAAGGTTTAACACAAAGGCCAAGAGAAGATCATGCCTCTAATTAAGCATAATTGCACAGTCTTTGCATGATCCGTAGAGCTTTGCCAATACTACTCTCCAATCCTCTTTTAAGCATGTGAGCAAATGTTATTTCTTCCTCTATTTAGAGGCAGGGAGGCAAAATGGCTTGCCCAAGACAACAGAGAGGGAAGCTGTTTTGTAGCTGGGATGTGTAATCAGGAGAATCTTTCTTCCCTTTCTGTGCTGTGACACTCTCCTCTTGGTCTCAAGATAAAGAGGGTGTGCCATCCATCAGAGCTGTCCGTACAACACCTTTCACCAGCAGTAAATTGACTGGGATATATATATAAAAACAAAACAATACAATACAAAACCAAAAAAGTAAGCTAGCATTCCAAGCAAGATTGAGTAAATAACCCTTCACAGTACAGAGTTCACCATAGTTCACTGAATCTAAGACCACCCTGAATTTAAGATGATACCTGAATAAGTAGATTCTGTACAAGAAAAGATTATAAATGTTGGGGAGTTCTTTTAAATCCATCCCCACCATGACTGTAATATTGAAAGCAGTAGTAGGGGAGCAGGTGATAGGGGCTAGATGGTAGGGGAGGCAGTAGGGGAGGTGGGGGGCAGGCAGCTTGCTCCCTGCATTACCCTCATTTGCGCTTTCTCTTCTCCTGCAGACTGAGGCCCTGCCCCTCCCCATCTCCCACCCCTACCACTTCTGCACTCCCCCCAACACCCTCAACCCCCTCCCCCCTTCCCTCTCCCCAGGCCCTTAACTTTGCTCTGTTGCCAGCAGGCTCCAACACTGCTGCAGCCTAGGGCATGGGACACAGCCCCGTCCTGGCCCTATAGCAGTAGTGTTGCTGGGTCTGGGGGGGGGGAGGGGGATGTAGGGGCCCAAGGCTGTGGGGCAGAGAGACAGGGGGTGCAGAGGCAGCAGGGAAGCAGGCAGTAATTGCAGTTCCCACTGTGAGCTGGGGTTGGGGCTGGAGCTGCAGTAGCTGCCTGTCCCCCCACTGCCTTGTACTCAGTTCAAAAATGAGGGGCTTTCCCCTCCATGTTAAAGAGGGAAAAACCTCATATTGGAATTGAATAAATATGGTACTGTATATAGAAAGATTACTGTGAGTACCATTGACCAGAAAGCAAATTAACTTAATTGTTGTAGATGTTCAGAAAGGTCCCATCGCAAACTTGAACCCGTCCCTCCCTTTCAGTAGTTTTTTAAAGTACTTTGAGTCATGGCTTGGCACCAAATAAAGTTTTTTATTCCCTTTGTTAGAGGTCTCATCAGATATTACCAAAACCACATGATTTCTGAATGAGTTAGTCTCCAAGGTGATACCCTGTCCTGCTTTCTATATGATAAGCACAGTATAAAAAGCTATGTGGTCTAAAATAACGTGTTGGAAGAAACTATACTAAAACTGGTTGTCAGAGAAAAAGAGATGAAAGCAGACAGTAAGGAAGTGAACAGACTTTCCTGGTGATTAAGCTTGACTTCTACAAAGAACTGCATCGCAAGAGAAAATAAGCATTCCTCACAAAAGCCAACTGCTCTTATGAACATTGTTCAAGGGAACTTCATGTTACTGTGCTCTCTAAGTCTGTGCGGTTGCCCCATTCATTACTCATGAAAGAGACAGCAAGACCCGTTTCTCAGTGGACCCTCTCGTCTTTACTTTATTTATTTAAGTTGTTTCTTGTAAGCAGAGCTGCACAACCAGGGGCAGTCAGACTGAGTGAAATGAGAGCAAAATCCTCTTTTTTTTTAATGTTTAACATAGGTTCATTTGATAACAAGAAAGAGATGCCTGAACAAATAGAGAAAATGCATCTTTCTTATAAAATGCTATTTTGCTTTGTTTTGTTTTAATGGCATATCTTGTCCTTAGGTGATGATTAAGGTTTGCTGTTTTCCTCCCCCAAAGGAAAAAAAAAAAGACTTTACTCATACAAATGAAGGAATTGCAGCATTCACGACCAACCTTCCTTTGTCTACTAAGTGAAAGAGTGTAAGTTCATGCATTGCAGAGTGAAGTGAAGTCTCTGCCCAGCTTGTTCAAATAGGACCTTAAAACTTTATAATAAAGAGCTCTGAGCAAGTGAGGAGAAAAGCTGGAGGAGAAAACAGAATGCAGAGGGCAGAATCACAATCAGTTTAACATATTGTGTTTTGTGTGTATGAACCTTAATATTTGCCATACATTCCCATTTACCTTGTCTGACACTTCTCAGCAGAAAGACTCTACTTTTCAGGGGTCTAAGACCACCCAGGTTACTTTGAGCATGTCTAAGGTTGGGTGGGGCTAATAGTTTGAGTTCTTATGGGAATTATGCTAAAGAGTCCCATGCCATCTGACTGGGACACCCAAGGTAGAGAGACACCTTTTCCAGAAGTTTCTTAGTATATACATGGATAGTTCAAGTTCTTGCTTATATAGTCCTGGTTAGAGTAAAGAGCTGTTGTTAGATTCCCCCCACCCCATTGTGGGGGATTAGGTAATAAAAAAACTCCTGGTCTACCTTGAAGCCCCTCTAATTGATTCTCTAATCCTGCCAATGAGTCCCATATAATCCTGTGCTCTGCTTACTTGAAAGTCGAAAGTGGATTCAAGCATCACTGTGCTCTCCAAGTCTGTGCGGTTGCCCCATTCATTACTCATGAAAGAGACAGCGAGACCCGATTCTCAGTGGACCCTCTCGTCTTTACTTTACTCTATTTATTTGTTTGTTTGTTTTGCCTTAAGTCAAGCTGCAGGCCAGGGAGTTTCAAATGAGACCACTGCTCTCAAGACTTGGTTTTTGTAGAGAGAGCATTCAACTTTAGGGTTGCCACCAGGCTAGTTTTTTAACTGATTCGGCCAAGTTTTTTTCTCCCTCCCCCTTCTTCTTAACTCGAACTCTCATGGAAGCAAAGCAAATGCCTTTCTGTTTATTTGTTTAGTGCATAAAAATAACAATAATACCGTGTATAAATAAAAAAGGAAAGGCACTTCCTGTAAATTTCTGAAGATTTCTGAAAATAGTCTCCAGTTGCAGCCAAAGTTAATACAGTTATATAGCCAAAATTTCCATGAAAGCATTTGTACCTGGTTGTCTGCACCAGTAAAATTGTACAAATAACTACTGCCTCTTTTCTGTCTACCTCACAACTGATGGACACTTTTTTACTTGTTTGGAAAGGTTGCAACAGTCAGCTCCTGAAGCAGTTTCAAAATCAATACTATATAGAGGAGACCATTTTGTTTCCTTATTGTTTAGGTGCATTCAGTACAGTATCCATTAGCCAGCATTGAGCTCCTTGCTATTCTGTTGACAAGAACCACTCATAGCCAAAAAAAACATAGATTTTCCTCACTATTATTTATGTGAATTACAAGGGAGCCCAGAAGCTCAAACTGTCTTCCAGTCACAGTAGATAAGGTGCAAATCCATAGTAAGGAGATGGTCCCAGCCTCGAAGAGCTAAAACCTAACTAGACAGGACAGGAAAAAGGAAAGTTGTGTTTCTTTTTTTATGGATGGGGTGCTAAGACAAAGATAGTGAGGGACTTCCCCAGGGACTTGTAGCAGAGTCAAATCTTGAACCCACACTTTCTCTCAAATACATTTGCTGTCTCTTCTCACTCAAACATGGTCATCTCACTCAGAAGGTATTCTGATAACATACGGCTGCCCAAAGAGCTTTTTGTCAGTGTGGGTTTATGGGTGCTAGTTTATGGATGCTAGCTGGTCCCTTACTAGTAATGTGAGTCAAAAAAGGAAAAATGTATATATAGTCAAAGGTCTGTCCTAAGTCAAGTGGCACACTTGGCTGGATTTATGATGGTAGGCTGGTTTCTGGAACCCATAACATCACATCTAGCTGCCTTTTACTTCTAAGCCTGATTGTCCAAGTACACTCTTATAGCTAGTTCATTAAATGTGGCCTTTGGGGCAAGTCCAGAGCAAAATTTCACTTGCCATTTAAGGATTTATAGTGAAAACCTTGATCAGTCTAATCTCATACTCTCTGGGCTTGTGAATAGTAGTTTGTTATTTTGGAGCAAGTTAGAAGGACTGGCCAAATGAGATGTCTTCATTGGGATCAGGTTGTTCATTTATTTTGGCCTGTAGGAATTAATGTTTTTGTTCTGTTTTGGTCCCTGTGTTAATGTTGAAAAATACTTGGTATTTAAGCTGATACTTCATGCTTAAAATGTGCTTAACCACTAGCTCCTTCTCTAGCTGATGCTTTTTACCTGTCGGCTTCAGATGTTTATTGTTCTGGTATATTTTTGTTAACAAAGAACTGATTTTTTCATATCCTTCACATTTATTAAAAATATGTAGGAATAAATAATGTAAACAAAACAACACCTATGTCAGACTTAAAACCCTTCAGCTACCTCCCAGCCACCTTTCAGAGTTCCCCCTTCATGAAAAGCTAGATAAAGACTTTCCTTCTGCCATCCTAGCAATATTCGTGTCATGGAAGTACAGAGTACAGCACCAAAGCCACTAGGTCCCATTGAAAACACACCTTCGGCTCCAATGTGGGGGCTGGGCTCTCTACTTCCTCTCTTGATCTGTTGGATGGTTTACAGAAAAAGGCCCGTCCCTTCTGTCTGTCTGTCTGTCTGTCTGTCTGTCTGTCTCTCCCCCCCCCCCCCCCCCCACCACCCCTCTTGCCTCCTTTCTGCATCTTCTGGCAGTGCTCACTCTCCAGGAATATGCAGCCACATCCATGATGATCAAAGATGATTACGGCTTCCGCCCAGCTGAGAGATCAACAGTGTCTTGTGCAATGCCGCCTTCCTTTTCTTACCACACAAGAAGTAAAAGAGCATATTATAATAACAGCCCTCCCAAAGACTGTTAAAAAAGCCTTTCCTGAGGATCAGACCTGTATGACTCACCTTTCTTGGGAGTGTGATGTGGGCTCATGAGCCTGGATGCTGGAAAGCACCAAGATGTAGCATGTCTTTTAAGTTTGTCATCAGCTATTAGAAAGGTAGCCACCACTCCTAATGGAGTTTCCTTACTTTAAATAGATCTTTGTGCGCACACACACAAAAGATGTCCGTGTAGTTGTTTTGCCAAGATCTGATTATTTAGAATAACATGTGTTGGGCAAAAACTAAGAGGAGGAGGAGCGGGGAGGAAATCCTGTGTTTTATATAAAGTTTACCTTTAAAAAGGGAAGAAATTGATTAGTGGAGCAACAGAGCAAAGAACCCTCTGCTATTTCTGATCAAACACTAATTCTTTTCAGCAAGCTTCCAGTGCTTTGGTATTACAGGAAAGACCCAGTCTCTCTACCCTTGTAAAGGATATGAGGTTGATTCAAATGTGAACCAAAATATTTTATATCATCACAGGTTTAGTACCTTCCCCACTTTTCTGGCCTGGGAGATGTGTCCTGTGACAACCAAAGCGGAAATTCCCCTTCCTTCAACATTTAAAAGACTATCTCTGCCTGGTACACTACTGAGAATGGTAAAATTGGACCCTGTTGAAAGATGAATAAAAGTTTATAAAATAATTCTCATTTTGTGGAATTTGCCACAACAAAGATGCCATCTAAGGCAGGAAAGATCTTATTTCTCATGAATGCTACTGGCTTCTGGGAAGCAGAAGTTCAGAGCACTAGGAATTAGCTGTAGCTAAGGTTAAGGGTTTTTGACCGGAGAGTACTGAAGCTCTTGTCATTCATTACTCAGAAAAATCTTCAGTGTCTGGCTGGAGCATCTTGCTCTTCTACTCAGGGTTAAATTAATTGTCCTGTTGGGTTTTACCTTCCTGTAACAGGGAGCCAGAGGCTCCCATTACTTTTAGGGGTAAAGCAGCAGCAGAGAGTTCCCCAGGTAGAGGGAAGCACTGCCTTTGATGAGCTGGCTTCAAGGGGCCAGAGGCTATGAGCACCTATTGCAGAACTAGCTGCTCTTCAATAGTACAATAGGGCACAACCTTGCTTGGCAGCAGGGGCACTGCCACCACAACGAGACCAGCAGCTATAAGCTGCCCTGCAGGCCAACCAGTAAGGCTAATTTAAAATCCCTGTGGATGTCTGGGGAGCCACCTGACTGGGCTTCAGAGGCATATAAGCCCAGGGCCTGAGGCAAGGTAGATACTCTGGCCTTGCAGGTGGCAGGAAGAAGAGCTCCTGTCTGGGAAGGCTGCAGAGGAGTGCCTGGCTGACAGTGGAGCTGTCCTGGGAAGGCACTGATTCAAGCCAGGGTAGGGGGAAGTTTTGCTGTACAGCCATTGAGCTGGGATTTAGTTTTGGACCCAGTGTTAGGATAGTTTGCATTATAGCTAATGGGTTATTTTGTTATAGTTTACACTGGCATGACAGGAAGGAGAGCCAGAGCAGGGCAGGATCTGTGGCCACCAAGGGGTATTACAGCCACTCTTGGGGCCTGGCACCTCTTACATTTCCCCTATAGCATGGAAGTAACTACAAGGGGAGGAGGAGATCACATGGTGCCAGAGGGTCATGTAATATGTTGAGCCCTGCCAGGGGCTGGGCTCAAGACATGAGCAGGTAGCAGCAAAGAGCACCAGAGCCTGGTAGCCTGAAGCCAGGAGGACTAAGGGCCAGAGCCCAAGAAGTGCAGAACCAAAGCCAGAGGCCTGAAAACCAAGAGGAATGAAGCCCAAGAGGTGTGAAACCAGAGCCCAAGAGGGTGAAACCATATGGGTCCAGCTAAAACAGAAGGGCAGAAACTAAGAAGGCTGAGGCCCTGCAAGGGTATAGAGGCCTAAGGTAGACTGGCATTGGTTCATGGGCAAAGTGCCCTACCTAAAAGATGGTTGTTAACACCTTCAAGGCATGGGTGTGGCTGTGTGGGAAGTTGGAGCCATGAATTTGCCCTTAATGTGATTAGTGCACTCAAACAGATGGGCCAGGAGGGCCCCACCTAGAACCTTGCAGGCAGGTCAGGGATCAGCGGGGTCTGGGAGGAACCTGCATATCTGCAATAGACAAAGACTTACTCTCTGGGACCCTGGGCAGCCTCCTTTTTTCAGGAACCAATAACTACATCAAGGCATGGCAGGAAGGAGAGCTGGAGCAGGGCAGAAGCTGTGAGACCACCAAGGGGCGTTACGGCCTCCCCAGGGGCCTAGTACCTCTTATACTTCCTCTATGTCATGGAGCATAGTCCTTTTCCTAGGATCCTCTGATTAGCTAGTGACTTCTGTGGCACTGAAGTGACAGGACTTCGTCAATGTCTTTGTCTTCTTTGGTTTACCTGTGGTATAATGCAGCGTATTGCTGGGGTTTCTGGTTTTGTGCCTTGTCATTGTATATAAGGGTCTGAACCGGCCTTTGTTTCTGGGCACTAATCAAAACTAGGCAAGTGGCAAAAAGTGTGATCCAATGCCTTAAGGAAAAACTCAAAATCAGACTTGGAGATGTGCCCCACTAATACACCCTGTGTCTACCTCTCTTAACAACCTCCTTTATCTCTTGCCTTACAAGAGGTTTTAAAGACACATCCCTCAGCCAATGAGGAAACATCCTCATGTTAAATTTTGCTGCTAATTCAATCTTTATTTTCTGCTGTTGTAACAGTATATAAAGAAACTACTCGCTTAAAGAAACCAGACTTTAAGAAATGATGTCTGCATGAGAAACTTGGCATATAGGGCCTCAATTTCAGAGATGCCCATCTATTGCAGGTGTTACCCACACATCTCTCCATTATACCTTGATTACAATTACAGTTAGAGGTTCAAAAGCAGGTTTTTAAAATTTGTCTCCTGGAATACCCAGTAAAGAACGATGGCTACCAAACTATTAGTTGGTAGCCACCATGGAGATATGTAGGCCATTGAAAGGATAATTAACTGCCATTGTGAATTACAACAGAGTTCAAACTATTCTCTAAATTTCTTAGAAAAGAAGAGGGGCTTTTACTCTGAGTCCCAGGAGCTGGGCTTAACTCTTTCATGTGTTGTTGGTAGTAGCTTGATATGATGCTTTTAGAGAACAAAAAAAATGTCCATTTTTGTTATAGCTTTCCATTGGGCAGGAAGGAGGAATGAGTTAGCATTTTGTTCAATCTACTGTGGATCCATAGTTAAATATGAGTTACCTATTATACAGGTTATTAGTCCATCCAGTCTACTGTCCAGCTTCTGCCAAACTCTGTGTCTCATGCTGAAAAGAGGAAAATATGTGCATCTTGTGTGCTAGTTTTTGACGATGCCCCACTGATAGTGGTATGCTCTAAATTAGGAGTAGGAGAAGAAGTTGGTCTACCCTCTCACTGATGAGCAGAGAGAATCAACATGAAGAAATACCCTTTAAACTTAGCCATTGTGGGGAAGGGGAGCAGGTATAGGCAGCTATTGGAGAAGCAAAGATGCCTTTTTGTTTGTTTGTTTGGATTTGAGTACTGGTGAAAGGTGGTGGATTGACAGCCTTGGAGAATTCAGTCCTCTGTTTAACCATAGAAACATTATAGTCTGGGTCAGGTTTCTGTTTTACTAAACACAACCATGTCAAGAGAAGCAGTACTGTGTTTAAAAAGGGAGAGAGAAAAGGGAGCTGTAGCGTAGGATTAACTAAAAGGTACAACATGATTAGAATAGAAAATGTAAGAGAGAACTTGTAAAGAATTCCCACCAGAGGACTGAGAAATCCTAGCCGCTGGAACATGTTTATCACATTTTCATACAAGCTACTCTGAGAATTCCAGACTAACCATGATTGAAGGGAGGGTGGGGTGCAGAGCCGGCTTTGGGCTTTTCAGAAGAACCAGAATGAGCAACTTGTTTTTTGATATAACTAAAAAAAGAGAGGAGGGATTTTTAAAGTATCAGTGATTTCACCTGGGCTTAGGGGGAGAGGAGAATGGATGGGGGTGAGCATGGGGCTCCTTTCTGGCAGTGTTGGGTACTGTACATTTTGAATCTCTTTGACAGAGGAACAGTTACATGCAAGACAGGCTGGTTCTTGGAGCTGAACTACAAATGATTAATTGTATCAAGAAAAAGAAACAGTGTCTCCTTGCTAAGCTTTGTAACCGGCTTCATATAAATTTGCGTGAAATATTATGTGGGATTAGTGCAGCCAGCCAGGAGTTCAGCTGCAGGAGCCAAGTGAAGAATGGGAGCCTGGCCAACAGGAGAAGCAGGAGATGAAGTGGATCACATTTGCCAAGCCTAGGAGGAGAGCCAAACCATAGCTACAGTAGCATAGTAATGAGAAATTGGAATTACATTCAGCATTTGTGGGATTCTTTGTTGTTGTTGACTTTGTTGTTGTTGTTTTGAACCTAATGCTCTGTCCCATCCCTGTTCCCATCCGCACCCAGCATTCAGCAAAATGGTAAGATAAAACAAATGTGTTTTCAGTCTAAGCCTGCTAGAGCCCAGGACTGGTATCGCATAAACCCACCCTCCATGGCAGACAATGGCTGCAGTAACAAAAGCTCTCTCTTCAACTGGGCAGGGAACATCAAGGGGTATTTTCAAGCTGCTGTACCCACTGTAATGGTTCCACAGCAGTATGATAACTCCGGGGAAGAGTAAAGAGAACTAGGGTTGCTGGGCATCATTTATTGTACCCTCCTGGCTTTGTGAGGCAAGTGCCCTGTCACTTTACCTCATGGTATAGCTGTGGAAAGAGAGCGGTTACCCAGAAATGAAGGCAGTGATCCAAGGTTTCAAAGATCCATCAAAGTTTTGAAGATAGCTCTTTAACTGATTGATGCATGTTCCCTCCAGCTGGGGGTTGCTGATCCAATGTGAAAGTGGATGATTGTTTTAAGCTTGAATCAGAGCTTTATATCCAAGAACCCTTCAGCTCATAGGGGGGAAAACTGAACTTGTATTTTCAGATTAAGATCCCAGATCTGAGCACCCTTCATAGAAGCTTGCATCTAGATCTAGATTTAGCCTCCTAACTCACTGATGGCTTGGAAACAACACTGTGAAACATGGGGGAAACTAGGATCCAGAACCAAACTTTGCACCTCGGGCTTGTTAACTGTGAAGTGAAAGAGCTTTGGCTATGTGGAAAACTGCTTGATCCTTTTGTGCCTAACATTTGGTGACCAGACACTAGTACAGACTTTGTGCACTATGCACACTGAAGTGTCCTGGAAGCAGCAGCTCTTGTTGGTGAGCCAGATTAGCTTGATCGAGGGAGCTGTGCAGTGCTTATGCTTGTTTCAGCCAGAAACCATTCTGCCTATCTTACTGGTCCTTTTATATTTAAAAGACTCAATCTCATGGGAAAGCTAATGCTTTTCTACTTTTCCCTTATCTACTTTTCCCTCCAGTTGAAGTTAATTCACAATCATCTTGTAAACATGAACTAAGATTCTTGTTTTCTGGAAGGAGAGAAGGTAAAAACCTGGACTTTTTTCCTGAGCCAAAGCTGAAGGAGTTTCTCTCCTGGAGAGGAAAAGTCTGCCAGCCTCATGGCATATCACAGAATGCCTGGGAAAGAGTGGGGTGGTGGCAACCTGGAGCTCCAGGTGTCACTGACTGTACACTGACCCATTTGCTCTCCAGTGACACCTTCCCCCATCACACCTCTTGCCCAGTGCAGTATCTTTCAATTCTTTAGCTCATGAAAGCAGCACAAACAACTCTTCTGTAAAAGCCACCCCTGAAATCCAGACATGCTATTTGAGACTCTACTACTTGAGAGGGGCTTGACAGGGCAAATTCCAGCCTTTAGAAGACACAACACATACTTTTGCTTAACAGTTTTGTAGGAGATGAATAATTATTTTCAGATTTTGGCTTGCATCCCAAACTAGGTCTCAGTGCAGTCATAAAATGAAAGCTTTGAGAATGGGAAAGAAATCTTCTACCACTGAGGTAACTTTAAAAAAAAAAAAGATATCAAAATAAAATCTTGAACCATTTTGATGATGATACAATGAATTCCCAATCATATGGAGACATCCTGAAAGACTAGAATGTACACAGGATGGATATTTCCCTTGTTTTATTTTCATTTCATTCTGTAGTCTCTGCATATTTTAACAAGTGAATGTGGATGTTGGAGGATGATCTGAGCTGTGCCTCTAAGTTTCATAGACAGTTTACCACTCTGGGACTCTACCCTAGCAGAATCCAAATCAAAACTCAGTGCTGAGGAGAAACACTGGGTCCCCTGGGCAGAGGGTTAATTTTGTTACATTTTGTTTTTAAACTCCACCTACTTATAAGAAGGGTTTTCTTCACTTGACCTGTGCTAGGGAAGGTTAAAAAGCAGACATGTCTAAGACCAGGCTTCTGGTTGGCTTACACCCTCCCGCCACCTCCCTTTTTTTCTCAAATGTTCAGGCACATTTATAGTTTTGTGATTTTGTTTCTCTGTTGTGCATGAAAGACTGCTCAATCCAGTGTGTATTTGTGAACAGTGACACAGATTTTGTATGGCTTCCACTGATTTTCCCATGTTCTTTCAAAGCAGTTGTATGGGGCTATACAATGTCTCGGGCAAACATATGTCTTGAGTTTCTTCATTTAACAAATATCTTTCTATTGATCAGCCAGCAAATGATCACCTCTTGGCTGCCACTGCGTATCTTTCCTAAGCAGCATCCCACTCTTCCCTTTCTCCTGTGTTCCCACATATTAGCAGCTAAGCACTTTATATCTTAGTTGCCAAGATCTATGTGCCAATGTGCTGCTTTGCTGCATGTGAGCACATTTGGTCTCTTTCAGCATTATCTCCATTCCAGCTGAATTGTTCTCTAATACCTGCCATCCTTCAATGCAATAGCTTGCACCTGATTAAAACCATTTCCATTGAACAAGCAGCATTTTCCCCTATGAGGCTACCCCAATCTTTGTCTACCAAAGTAGGAGTTTTAATGAAATATCCCCATGTATTTGCCTGCAGACTTTTAAAAAGTGAACTTTGCATGCAACTGACCTGACCATCTTTCTCCTTCCATACTTCTAGTATGGCAAATCTACTAACAAAGTGATCTGTTTTGGACATGCACACCCTGGGTGTGGACTGTACTTTGAAGACAGGGAAGGAAGACAAAAAGAAAAACAGCAATTAACTAAATTATGGAAAGAAGAATTATATCACAGCTTCTTAATGAACAAATAGGATTCTGAAGTATTGGAACTGAAAACTGAGGCAATTAATCTGCTTATTTGGGGTCCTCCGTGAAAGAACTTCTGCCTAACAGTCCATGAAGGGGTTAATACACTTGGAAAATAAATCTTAAAATGAACTCCCTTTCCTCTTGGCCTTAACATAAGGCAGTGCTCTATTAGATTTGACCTTTCTTAATACAAATTAGCAGCTCAGTGGAACAGGATCCAGAACTCAGAGTCCCTTCCCTTTTCACATCCATGCATTAATGTAACAAAAGCAAAAAGGTGTCAGCAGGGCTAAGAATAACCGAACAGATCTCATGCCAATTTGGAATAAAATATAGGACCCTCCAGAAGTGGAAGTAACTGGTTCCTTCTGAACTCTAGGTAGGGCAGGTATTTTAATTCACCCCCTCCAAACCACAGAAAATGAAGCACGGACAAATTCAGGTACTGATTTTTTTTTTCAAGTCAGTTTTTTATTTAGGTAGGACAAACTAAAGTGAATGCCAAATTTATCTCTCTAGACTGTAAATTCCTTTTCCCTCTAGAAACCGCATTTTGCTCAATAACTTTAACAACTCCTTAGAAGCCCCCCTCCCTACCCTCACATCCTACCCCCATGGGTTCCCCACCCGTTCCCTTGTTTCTCATCTGAAGTCTCTCATCAGGCACGTCACCTGAGGTCCCATCCTGTCTCATGAGGTGATGGATGGAACATAGCGAGACACATGGATGTGCCATCCAGGAAACCAGCCCAAAACTGGTATGTTTAAAAACATGTTTGAAGAAAGCACAGGATGAGGGGGAGGGGATGTTTTCCAGCCAATCCTTTCCTTTCCCCCTTCCTCCCTACAGACACATGTTGTCTGGCAGCCCACAGAAAAAAAATTGGGTTGGTGGGAGGCATGCGATAAGCCAGATGTACCATGAAAATTTGGTTTAAGTATTCAGAGGAACTACAGATGTACAAAGGGCAGGGGGCATGGAGGGGAAAGGGAAAAGGGGCTTCAGCTCCAACTTTCTAGAGATGGAGTTATTTTAAGCAATATCTTTGAAACAAAAAAACATGTGTTCTCAGTTCTGTAAAGCATTGGGCAAGGCTTAAACACAGGGCTGGGTTGCCCAGGGTCGCGGACCCCGCCAAAAAAAATAGAGAGCTCTGAGGTGGGTCTGAGGCAGGTTGGTCACTGGCGAGGGAGCCGTGATGCGGCCAAGTTTGAAGTAGCGTGCTCTGATTGGCAAACAGGGAGTGCAGTGTTGACTACCCTTAGGTATTTTCCTTTAAGTTTGCTGCTCTTTTTCAGAATATGCTGCTACTAGCAAATGTTCCATGATGCGTGGGTGAGGGATGGGGCTTATACAGGGAGAAAGGGCTTTTATGTGCATTTCAGATCAGAATTTACTTTGACTTGTTTTTCCATTTTTGATCTTTCTGGGTTTGGCTATATTGGTGCTTGCCAAAGAAGGGAGTGGTGACACGTCATACCCCACTGTATTATCATCCTAGATTCCTCACCAGCTAGTCTCTGTGTGGCCTGTTATGGCCACACTTTGCCTTCCTGCTCAAGATTTTACACCAAATTACCTTAGTATATGTTCTGCACCTACTGTCTAATACAAAAAAAAATCTATTTCTCCCACCGTCCAAGGAAGCAATTGAGTATGGATGAGTCACAAGGTTTAGATCTGGAGATCAGCTTCTTCAAAGCCTGACTGCAGAGGTGAGAGACTGGTTCATCAGCTGAAACAGGGTGGTGTTCTAAAATGAGCAGTCTCTGCCTTGAAATGAATTAAGTTCACTTTCAGGTAGTGACTGATCAGCGGCATTTTCTTGAATGCTGCAATTGGAGGCCATTATATTGTTTTGAGTAAATAGAAAAATGGGGTCAGTGGATTTTACTCCTCCT
This sequence comes from Alligator mississippiensis, assembly GCF_030867095.1. Lineage (NCBI taxonomy): Eukaryota > Metazoa > Chordata > Crocodylia > Alligatoridae > Alligator > Alligator mississippiensis. The sequence continues at coordinate 139,649,792 of NC_081827.1, forward strand.
TTCAGCACATCTACCAAGAGGCAAAGATACACATGCTCTGAATCCATTCTAACACTAATACTGGATTAACCACATGGCTTCAGTGGGATTACTCCTAATTTACAGTGGTGTAACTGAAACAGATTTGTACACATCAACTTTTGCCGTCTGTATTGACCTGCTATTCATGGAACAACCCCATGAAGAAGGAGAGAGACTTAATGTCTGAGGTCAACTTGGAAATACAGGGAAGAAGCTGCTCTAAGAAGAAGAAGAAGTAAAGATGTCTTAGATATAGATCTATATCTAGATATAGCTATAGTGTGTGTGTGTGTGTGTGTGTGTATAAGCAGACAAGGTTCATGCTTAATTTTACTACAAGGAAAGACACTTTATGGAAAATCAGTGGAAGTCCTTGTGGTAGTAATATTAAGCCTGTGGCTACTTCCAGGTTTAGGTCCTCTGGCATTCTAAAAACTTGGCACTGACACCTCTTGCATCAACTGCATGATTATGTAGTGGCTGATTTTATGTGTCCACAACTTGAACAGAAATCAGAGCAGAGGGTACTTGGATTGGCATTGATTTAAGTATCCTTAGCACTTTACAGATTTGGCTAGTTTTCAGGACCTAAAAGCATGACACTTTTTTTTTTTTTAATCTTTTTTACAGGGGTGGGTATCTTAAACATGCAGGCACTGGTATTGGAATTTTCCTCAGGAAGCATCTTCCCATGTAGCCTTTTGTTTCCATAGATAACTTTTTCCATAAAAGCTGTGTTATGTTACCAATCACTGTGATATCTGAGGGCCTCATACATGTTATAGAATTTGCCCTGTACAGTATGTTGGCATTATTTCTTGATTGCAAGAGGGAAAGTGAGACTTGAAGATTAACCCACACTTAGCCCAAGTTCACACAGGGGGTCTGTGGAAAAGTCAAGGAACGCCCCCACCAATCTCCCTAACTCCCAGTCCAATGCCTTCACCAATAGACATGTCCGGGCGTCTTAGTTTTGAATAATTATTTAATTTGGTCAACGGGGAACAATTGTCCTGTACGAGGACTACACATTATTTGTGTAACAGTGTTGTGGCTAAAAATAAGAGTCACCTTATTTCTCTGTACTAGCCATTAAATGTGACACTTAACTTGGGAAGGGAGGAGGCAGCATGGGAGTTTGTTTGGGGGTCTCTCAAAACCCCCAGGGACCAAAAATAAAAAGCAGATTGAAGGCCAAAGGATTGGAGAGCCACAGTTATGCAGTATGAGAACTGCTTAAAAGGACTGGGAGGTTAAATAGAGGTACAAAATGGGCTATAGACATTCCAAATAATAGAGCCTGATCAAAGTGATACTTCTGCTTGTTTTCCTGCACTTCATCCCCTACAGAAACATAAAAGGACAGATGAAAAGCAACTGTTTTAATTCTCATGTTAGCTATTTGGGTGCTCCGGTAATACATACAATTGTATAAAGAAAAAGAACTGACATGCTTTTTCTCCAACAGACCATTGAAATCACTCACCTGTTTTAGGACATAATCTAGAGTCTACTGAAATCCTTGGATCAGAGCCTTTGCCTTCATTTTTGCTTCTAAGTGTCTTTTTTGCCATCTCTGCTTCTCCATTTTTTTCTTCATTTTGTTTGTATATGACATGATTTCAAGTGATCATAGCACTTATGAAATTCAGGGAATGATAGTCTGGGTGATGCAGATGCAATTTTATTTGCTCTGCTTCCCCTTCTCCTGAGTCCTGCTTTGCTACTCCCGTCTCCCGGCCAAGTCTGCTGTTGCCACTACATGCCAGTGCTCTGCAAGTTCTGTGATATAGGTCCCCTCTACACATACAGGTAAAGGCACAATGAGATCTAATGCATGATCCACGCAATCATGCCTCCTGCCATGCCACATGTGGGCTGGAAGGGACCTCGCAAGATCATTGGGTCCAGGCCCCCTGCCCAAGGGGCAGGAAGTCATCTGGGGTCAAATGATCCCGGCAAGATAGGCATACAAGTGTTTCTTGAAAGTGTCCAGAGTAGGTACTTGCACCACCTCTTGGGGGGCTCTATTCCGGGCCCTGGGGACTCGGACAGTAAAGAAGTTTTTCCTTACGTCCAGCCTAAAATGGTCTTCCAGGAGTTTGTGACCGTTGGATCTTGTCTTCCCTTGGGGTGCCCTGGTGAAGAGATGTTCTCCCAGTTCCTGACACACACCCCTTATATACTTATAGGCTGCCATCAAGTCACCCCTGAGCCTACGCTTTTCCAGGCTGAAGAGTCTCTCCTCATAAGGCCTGCTCTCTTGTCCGCTAATCATGCACATAGCTGTCTTCTGGACTCTTTCAAGGTTTTCCACATCTTTTCTGAATTGTAGAGCCCAGAATTGGATATAGTATTACAGCTGGAGCCTCACCAAGGCTGCATAAAGTAGGAGGATGAGCTTCTGGGTCTTGATTGAGATGCATTGGTAGATGCAAGCCAGAGTTTATTTGGTTTGCGGGCTGCAGAATTGCATTGGTGGCTCATGTTCATCTTGTGGTCAGTTGTGACCCCCAAGTATCTTTCAGTCATGGTGCTAGTGAGTGTAGCATTGCCAAGCCTGTAAGTATGATGAGAAAAGCACTTTGCATTTCTCCATGTTGAATGCTATCAGGTTTTGATCCGTCCATCTTATGAGCATCTTGAGGTCATCCTGGATCGCCAGCCTATCCGCTAGTGTGACCACACTTCTCCACAGTTTGGTGTCATCAGTGAACTTAGCCAGTCCACTTCTGCCACCAGCATCCAGATCATTTATAAATACATTAAAGAGTACAGGTCTGAGAATGGAGCCCTGGGGGATGCCAGTGGTTACCACACACCATGTTGATTCAGTTCCATCAACTATCACTCTCTGGGTCTGACTATGGAACCAGTTCCCCAGCCATCGGACAGTAAGGTTATCAAGACCACAGTTCCCTAGTTTTACCATGAGGACATCATGGGACACCAGATCAAAGGCTTTTTTGAAGTCCAAAAGTATGATATCAACTTCTTCTCCTTTGTCCAGGTGATTTGTCACCTGGTCAGAGAAGAAAATGAGATTGGTAAACCAAGACCTACCTGCAACAAAGCCATGTTAGCTGTTTCTCAGAATGTTGTCTTAACCTGTTGATAATGTTTTTGTTCGTGTTTTTTTCCAAGATCTTTCCAGGGATTGAGGTCGAACTGTAGTTCCCTGGATCTTCCTTCCTCCCTTCCTTGAAGATAGGCACCACATTGGCCCTCTTCCTATCTTCAGGTGCCTCACCTGAGCACCACAAGTTTTTGAATATCCTCGCCAATGGCCGCACTATGATGTCAGCCAGTTTCTTTAGCACTCTTGGGTGCATTCCATCCGGGCCAGCTGATTTGTGGATGTCAACCTCTCAAGGTGTTCCCTCACGAGATCTACACCAATGATGGGCATATGTTCGCCGTTACCCTAGTAATCCTGCATCTTGTCAGGCAAGGTGGTCCCCTTGGGCTGGTAGAAGACAGATGCAAAGTAGCTGTTAAGGAGATTGGCTTTTTCCTGGGTGTTAGTTATCAACTGCTCCATTTGGTTTACCAAGGGTCCACAGTTGCCCTTGTTTCTTTTCTGACTTTCCACATATCTGAAGAAGGACTTTATATTGTCCTTGATTCCTGTAGTCAGCTTGATTTCAGTTTCAGCCTTGGCTTTCCTAGTTCTCTCCCTACAGCTGCGGGCCAGTGCTGAATACTCCTCCTTAGTGGTGTTTCCTGACTTCTATTCTTTATAAGCTTCTCTTTTTAGGTACAGAAGGTCCATGAGTTCCCTATTGAGCCAAGAGGGTTGCCTAGCTCTTTTGCTACCTTTCCTATGGGCTGGAATGGACTTCCCTTGTGCTTCAAGAATCACATCCTTAAGAAGTGACCACTCATCATGGACTCCCCTTCCTGTCAGATCATGGCCTCTCAGGGCCTCAGCAACTAGCCTCCTGAGCTTGTGAAAATTGGCTTTCCTAACGTTGAGGACTTGTGCATTGCTGACTGATTTGCTTGCTTTGTGATGGATAGAGAAAGTGATCAACTGTCTCCAAGCTTCCCTTTGATTCTCAGATCACTCACTAGATCATTCCCTCTGGCCAGTACCAGGTCCAGCAGCACCTTACCTCTTGTTGGCCTGTAGACTTCTTGAGACAGGTAGAGCTCATCAATGCATGTGAGGAAGCTTTGCAACCAATCGGATTTGACTGAGTGCTCTTCCTATGAAGATCAGGCTCCTCCTGCCCTGGCAAGAAGCAAGCTCCCACAGTTAGGAGTCCCCTCATCTGCTGTGGCTGGGAGATCCCCACAGCTGCTGTGGCCTCTCAGCCCCAGGGGCTTCATGCACCCATGGGGTTGAGAGATCGTGGCCGCACCCCATGGCTGCCAGGACCCAGCTGGGTCCCGGCATTGGGAGGTGCACTGCTGGGACCCAGCATCCATAGCTGCAGGACTCTGGGTCCTGGCAGCCACAGGGCACTGCCAAGACCCAGTCAGCAGCTGCTGGGGCTGAGGGTCCCCTCAGTTGCAGGACTCCCAGCCCTGGTGGAGCTGACAGGGCTCCCACCTGCAGGGGAGACCCTGCTACACATGCAAATTAAAGCTGCATAGCAACTGGCTATAAAGTTAGTACACATTTTCAAAGTCTAACTTCATAGCTGGTTGGACCTTTTTATAGCACAATAGTGCAAATGTAGTTGGTTTCAGTTAATTCTGCAATTAACCAGCTAATTGTATAATGCATCCAATGTGTAGAGGGGGCCATACAAAAGCCAACATCCACTAGATTGGGGTGGGCAAAATATGGCCCATGGGCTGAATCCAGCCCACCAACTAATTGTATCTGGCACATAGGTCAGTGGCCATGAAGTCATAGGATCTGGCACATGGGGAGCTGGCAGCTCCGGGTGATACATTGTGCCAGGCAGATGGGTACATCCCGGCCCCATCTGCAGCTTACACTAGCTCGTGACCCATAAGCCAGAAGCAGCACTGGATGCACGCCAGCATCAGCTGTGGACACTGCCTGCAGGTTCCCACTGGGGATTGGGCTGACTGCCTAGGACTGCAGCTAACATGCTGATGCAGCAGCATCACCTGTGGCCCAGAGCAGATACTCTGACCTCTAGCAGAAACCTGCAAGCTGCATCCACAGATGATGCTGGCATCCACCTGGTACTGCTTTTGGTGCACAGGGCAGGAGCTGGTTTAAGCTGCAGAGACATGCTGTATGTGTGAGATGGTTTGCGGGGGAGGAGCAGGAGAATGAGACAGACAGAGAAAGGCAGACCTGCCCACGATGAGTAGTGGTGACTGGTGCTGAGCACCGGGAAAAGGGAGGACCCAGTGCTGGGTGTGCTCACTGTGCTGTGGCCCTTCTGGCTGTGGCCACTTGGAGCCCATACCAGGGCTGACCTGCAGCTCCTCCCCGCTGCCACTGCTGCTGTCCTGCATCACTTCTGGGCCACCCTGAGCCTGTAGGGTGGTGGCAGAAGCAGTGGGGAGGAGCCACAGGGCAGCTCCAGCATGGGTTCTGGGTGGCCACAGCCAGAAGGGCCACAGCAGCAGTGAGAACACCCATGGCCAGGTCCTTCCTTTTCCTAATATCCAACCTAAGCGTCTCTTGCTGCAACTTGAGACCATTGCTATTTGTTCTGTCATCTGTCACCACTGAAAACAGTCTAGCTCCATAGTCTTTGGAACCACCCTATTGTGTTTCAGCTCTGCAGAAGCCTGGGTAGCATTCAGATATGTTGTTAAGCATTCTTCACACACCAGACCTCAGTGACTGCTGCTTTGAAACTACATGAATGCTAGTGTTTTGTCATGGAGCCAACATATACTGAAGAAAAGGTCCTCAGCAAAATGGCTTTTGGAGAAAAGCTGTATAACATACCTTAAACTAGACCAAATACATTGTCACTTTATACATAAGCTACTTCCTCCTCCCTTGTAAATAGAATGCTGACGTAAGTAGTTTGCACAGTGGCCACATAACAATGGGTAGTAGACAACAGTTGATCCTCTGGATCCTGGATCCTCTGGATCGTGGTATACGTATAAGAGGTCTCATCACCAATATCTTTGATTTGCATGCCTAGGCAAGAATATGGAGGAGTAGAGGCTGCCAAAGACCTACCATCCCCCCTTTAGACCATTGAGACAGAGTCCAAAAGCCAGACTGAGTCCAGGTATCCAGATTGTAGTCGTATTGGTCTAGAGGCAAAGAAAACTTTTTTTTTACGAAAATCTAGTTGGTCCAATAAAAGATATCACCTCTACCACAAGACTGAGTGCAGATATTCATTGCCTCGATGGTTGTAGCTTCTGCCAGAGAGCAACAGTTAAACAGGGGTGGGCAAAATGCAGCCTGGGGGCTGGATGTGGCCCACCAGGCCATTCTATCTGGCCCATAGGGCCCCTAAAAAATTTAAAAGATTAATATTAATCTGCCCTGGGCTGCCTGTCATGCAGCCCTCGATGGCTTGCCGAAACTCAGTAAGTGGCCCTTTGCCCAAAATAATTACCCGCCCCTGAGTTAAGAACTGCTGCTGACTGCCTAACACCTCAGCAAGGGTGATTTTCAGTCAGGGTGATATCCCTTAGCCTTACTCCAGCCAAGAAGTATCCAGAAAGCAGTGGGGACTAGGGTTTTAAGGCACTCTATAGTAACCTTACTCTGGAGGTTGCAACATTGTGGTAATTTATAGGAGCTATCCTGCCATGGGTAGTCCCACCATGTTGCCACCAGGCCCTCAAGTCGATTGCAGTTCACAGTCATACCCAGGACCCACTATGGGTAGTATTTTACAATAATATAACTTTATTGGGAACTCCACGATAGCTGATATCCATATAACTGCTATGAGTTGGGCAAAGGAGACTGTCAGCAGAAGTAAGCTCCAGCTTGTTCTTTTCATTCACCTGGGAAAAATTTTTAGGGTCCTGTTTTCAGCTTTGGCTGCCATAATGTTCAAGAACTATGCTCAGCATAGCAACCATCCCATGGAGTAGAGTCTGCTGGTCCATTGGTTAGGTTTATCTTCGCATTTTACCATCAGGCAATGCAAACAGTTGTCTTAGTTTAAAACTGAGCATTAAGTCCTGTGGTTAAAAATTATTGCTGCTCTAGCAGCGATTACATCATGACTAAGAGTAAGTACAGTATATTTCTGTTGCAAGAAAAGTGCTAATAAAAATTATGTGCAAAAGGAGTTTAGTCTATTAATGGAGGACAGCGTCGCTCTTTGACAGTGGCATCCACTTTTAGCAGTATGGCTTGAATAGGTGTTTCCTATAATAGAGAAATATAATGTGTACTGAAATGCCAGAATGTGTGATTGAAGGGAATTGGTAGGTCTTAACTGATAGTATAAAACAGATGAAGTCTAGGTCTTGTTTCACCATGTGCAGTCAAGGACCAGTAGCTCTCAGCTGAACACATCAGGCTTGAAGCACTGAAGACTTATTGTTTGTAAATAACTGAAAACTTCAGAGATTGAGCAGGCCTTTGGCTCATGCCAACCATAGTTGCCACTCAAAAAAGAACTGAGGGGCTTTTACCCTAAAGTCCACCCGCATTTTGCAACAGTGTGGCACCGAACCCTCTGTTTAATGGAAAACAAAATGTCATGAGTTGCTGTGATCGGCAAGTAATCTGAAGGAAGCAGGTAATACTGTCCTCCAGTGGGAATGGTTCATGCATAGTTAGCAGGATTGGAAAAATAGAGCATAATGAGTTTTTTGTGTCGGTGTGGATAATGAATGCTTTTTTAATGTCTACAGGGCTTTTACAGGTGAAATTCGAGCCAGTGAACTGGCACAGTGCCAAGCCCGGCTCAGCTTCCTCCCAAATTTGCTGTAGGGCACAATTATATTCTCTGTTCCCTGTCCTGCCTTTATCTCTTAAAAGGGTAATTCCTGAAAATTTACATCAACAGGCAGCTTTTTGGGGGTGTCTTTCTTTCTTTCTGGCAAGTGCTTAATTTCAGGACTTCTATCTCCTGTCAGGAGTAATTTAAGTCTCATTGAGCGCATCTACGTGTGCACCCGACTGCACAGTACTTGCTTTAGCAAGTATTAAGTGACTGCACAGTAACTGCTGTTACTGCGCACTCCCGGCGGTGCACTGGTCATTTCCAACCCTACTGCACAGTAGTGTCAGCATCACAGTTCGTTCCTGCCAACACTATGTTGCCACAGCGACAAGCTATGTCACCGTAGCTCATCACTACAGTGACGTAGCGTCTCATGCAGACGCACCCATTTATGTGTATAAAGAGAGATGAGAAACCAAATGTTCCCTATCCTTTGGTCTTTCAAAACCGGGGCATGGCCTGATGCGGAACATTTCCCCCTCCCTCACATTCCCCTTTGAAAGAATCAGAGCTCTATTTGATAGATTTTTGCTTACTAGGTTCTGAGTAGATACTATCACAGCTATTTCTCATTATGCCCAGAACCACAATTAGAGCCATGTGTGCAAGTGTTAAGGTGGAGAAGAGGAAAGGATATCTCTCATGGTTTTATGGCTTGCAATCAGTCAGTGCCATCATATGACATTATCAGTGCCTGTGGGAGAGGATGTGGTCCTTTTAGGGCAGAGGCTGAGGAAAATTTTGGCTTACTGTGCTCACTCAGGAGCACAAGAAGGCTGTAATAATGTACATGCACACTTTGTCCTTGGAGAGTTATACAAAAAGAAACCACATTGTCAACTTATTTGTATCAGAAAGGGGAAAAACTATACTCAGCTTTCTCCAGCCCATCCTCACTGCATTTGAGGACACGGCATGTAGTATGTCTGTTGTATTAAAGCAAAGGCTTAAAACCCAGGCTAGGAAGAGATTTTGCATTTGTTCTGGAACAAGTGTTGGCCACATCGCCATTCCAGTCAGGGTTTAGTGAGAGGCTGAATGCACTGCTGCTTTTCTGCCATTGATTCAATGATGTAATCCCGAGATAACTCTTCAGACACACTTCCCAATGGAGCACTTCTTATCCTGTGACCCTATTTAGGGTTTGTTTCAGGACAACAGACATGAGTGTTTGAATGACTGCACTTTGTCCTTGCACTGGGACTGGCATCCAAACCTGGCAACACAGGAAAGTAGCAGGAAATAAGTATGGCACTGACTGCTCAGCAGGTAGGATTGCTAGTTCAGTGGGATTCTCGGATCCTCTGCTCCAAAAAGTAGGCTCAGAATTGAAAGCAGCATGGTTGCCAGCTTTTCATATTTCTTAGGAGAAGGCAGATCTTTGCTGTCTTGCTTCTGTCATTGTCATGAACTGTTGTGTAGCTAGGGGTAGCCTTTTCCAACCATTTAGGAAGAGGCATGTATATACAAGATGGACACATCCAGAAATGTTTGCACATGCAGTTTGTAGCACTGCAGACCCATCTGTGGCACTGCAAACCACATACACTGTACATGCAGGCATTCGCCACACTACTAATTTGCAGCACAACAGGTTTTTCTGACACAGGGAGATCCAAATATCAAAAAAACCCATGGCAGAAGAAAAGGGTTCACATGGAGGCAATGTGCACCCCCCCCAAAACTGGAGCCTGGCCAGCCAGAGCCACACTCCAGCTGCCAGCCAGATTCTAGGCACCTGGTTCACCAATGCTGGAGCCCTGGGAGGACCCCAGAACCCAGGTAAGGCTGCTGGGGCCAACCCAGGTGCTGGCCCCAGCCTCCCCTACTGCACCCGGGGTAACTTGCCATGCACCAAAGCACACATGCATGGGTGTTCTCCAGGGACAAGTAGCAGTGACACAACTATATGTCACTATTTGTCCCGGGGAAATGCATTGCAGTGGCACAAGTATTTGTCCCTAGGGAAACGCATATGTGTACTCTTCTGAACACACCCAATGTGTCACAGAATACCAAGCTGTGGGCTTGGTTAAGTGGTGAAATGGCCTAAAAACTCTCCACAGCCACTTTTCCAAAAAGTGAGTGCCACGCATGGAGTCCCTTTGAGGAAAAGTTGCCAGGTCAGAAGTGGCCATAACAAAAATCAGAATTCTATCATAAGCGATGCTCAGATGACCGCTCTGGGAATTTCTTCTCAGTCAACATCCTTCTCTTCTTTCAGCATAGTGCAGTGCTCAGATACTTGGAGCGTTGGGCTGCCATATCAATCAGGTTGGATAGTGGGAGTCCACAAAAACAAGAGAAGGTTGCTTGTATCATACTTACAACTCTGATGCATGGGGAGTCCTTTACACAATACAGTGTATGTTTGCCCTTGCTCTACCAGAGTGGTTTTGCCTCACGAAGGCTGCACTACCTTTGTCTCACAAAGACTACCATGCAACTGTGATGCAGGGAGTGACTGTACAGTCTTGTCACTTTAAGGGACATGAGTTAAAGTGTTACATCAAGTCAAGCTGAGAATAACTATGCTGGTCTGATTTCAATAGATGGTTCGTCCAGCATGCAAATAGAACCAACTGGTCCTGGGTAAGCTTTTTGAGAGAATTATCCTGGAGCATGTCTGTGAGGGGCCAGCAGGGGAGATTATGCTTAGGGGCAACCAACATGGGTTCATTAGAGGCGGGTCCTGTGAGACCAACCTGGTGGCCTTCTACAACCAGGTCACAAAATCATTGGATGCCGGTGTTGCAGTGGACATAGTCTTTTTGGACTTTAGGAAAGCCTTTGACACTGTCTCTCATCCCATTCTCATTAAAAAACTAGGAGACTGTGGTGTCGATACCTACACAGTCAGATGGGTCACTAGTTGGCTGGAGGGCCGCACCCAAAGAGTGGTGGTGGACGGGTCTTATTCGACCTGGAGGGATGTGGGCAGTGGAGTTCCGCAGGGCTCAGTCCTCGGGCCTGCACTGTTCAACATCTTCATCAGCAACTTGGATGAGGGGGTAAAAAGCACCCTGTTCAAATTCACAGATGGCACAAAGATGTGGGGAGAAGTGAGCATGCTAGAAGGGAGCAATAGGCTGCAATTGGACCTAGGCAGGTTACAGGGGTGGGCGGATGAGAACAGGATGGGTTTCAACACTGACAAGTGCAAGGTGCTGCACCTGGGGAGGAAGAACCAGTAGCATACCTACAGGCTGGGGAACTCCCTTCTTGTCAGTGCAGAGGTAGAAAAGGATCTTGGAGTCATTATTGATGCCAAAATGAACGTGGGCCGACAGTGTGGGGACACGGTCAGGAAGGCCAACCATACCTTGTCATGCATCCAGAGGAGGGCTGCTGCATGATCAGGGGACAGCAGGGCAGGCCCTACGAGGGGAGGCTAAGGGACCTGAACCTGTTCAGCCTCCACAAAAGAAGGCTGAGGTGGGGATCTAGTGGCCTGTTACAAACTAGTCAGGGGGGACCAGCAAGCATTGGGAGAGTCTCTGTTCCCCCGAGCACTACCAGGAGTGACAAGAAATAACAGTCACAAGCTGGCAGAGGGTAGATTCAGGCTACACATCAGGAGGCACTACTTCACAGTCAGGGCAGCTAGGATCTGGAACCAACTTCCAAGAGAAGTGGTGCTGGCTCCTACCCTGGGGGTCTTTAAAAGAAGGCTGGATGAACACCTTGCCAGAGTCATTTGACCCCAGTACTCTTTTCTGCCAGGGCAGGGGGTTGGACTTGATGATCTGCTCAGGTCCCCTCTGACCCTACCAACTATGAAACTATGGTAATTTCCATTTAGGAAAGCTCTGCAAGAGCCACACTTCCAGACCTCTGTCTATGTGTCAATGCTTGTCACCCTAGCATTGCAACTGGCTATCCCCCCAGCTGCTATTTCATGATCATGGTGTCTCAGTGTATGGAGCAGACTCCTTTTGTGCTCTGAAAGTGAGTTGGTTGGCTACCTTGCCATGGAAAGCACTTCACATAGATGAACGCTTCCATCTATTTTCCTGTAACCCTACTTTCAGGAGAAACCATTTGTGAGTTGCTGTCTCCTATTGACTTCCAGTTCTGATGCTTTTTTAAAATTATTATATAACAAGCATTATGACACATTAGTAAGCTAACCTTCTTCGGCTCTGATCTTGCTGTATCTCCCAACTTACCTCATATGTTTTTTCTTCCGAAAGTAACCAAGAAAATATAACAAATAAAGGAACCAGCAGAAGGGACAAACAGAAGTATCTGCTAACCTACTGGCTCAACATTTCCCAAGAGCAAAGGAGGACACAGAAAATGAGAGATGGAAAAGCCCTATTAAGTCATCTCATCTAACCCCCCCTGCCAAAATAGGTTCAAACATGGGATGCTACTAGCCAAGTCACTTTTTAGTTTCCAGCTCTGCCTTTTAAGTGTGTAGATTGTATCTACGCAGGATACTGCTGGAAGGGAAGGATCTAATGATCTAAAAGCTGAAGCATTTGCTTAGTTCCCAGGAGCTTTTTTGGCTCAGATCAGTAGATGATGAGGTTGCAGCTGACGAGCACTGCCCCTGTCAATAGGTGTTGCCTTAATCAGTGGTAATTACGAATGTGGATTTTGCAGATAACTGGCTTAGTATGAAAGGTAAACCACTAAGAAAAACAAGACCAAAACTGATGAAGTCAGAGATGGCTAAAGAGCAGAAGATAATAAAGCACAAACAGAACTTGATGAATAGGCAGGAAGCCAAGTGTGATGCCATGATGATTTGTTTGTTTCATATCAATTAACCTCTGGGTTAAATTAAGTCAGAAATTGCATTCATAGGAACAACACAATGAGGGAAACTTTTGTGTCCAATTAACTACCATAGGAAAACAATTCTAGCTCCAAACATTCTCTTAGCATCCTTGTTCACATTGTTCTTCTCAGTTTTGTTCCATTCCTTGTGTTCTCCAAATAGGGTTCAGACTTCTATGTCATTTAATTCACTGTTATTGAAAGGTGCTGGATTTGTGTATGTAGAAACTGAGTTTTCTGAATATCTACAGCGTATTTACTGCTACAGCTGTAACAGCACAAGGTCTCCCACACTGTCCTGCTTATATGCCCCAGCCCTAGTACAGGGGAGAATTCAGACTCTGGTCCCATTTTAATTCTCAAGGCTCTAAGGCAAAGGGGCCATTTTATTTATTCATACATGGTTAAGACAAAAAGCATAATTATGACCATTTATTCTGACCCCCTGTATTGTAACTTATGGAAATCAAAGTATTTATTGTGACACCATGTACCAGGATAGATTTAACTGATTCCTAGCTCCCCTGATCAAAGACAGCAACATGTTACAAACAGCTCAAAAGGTTCATGCTAAGGTAAAGGTGTATCGCTACTACTGGTGGAGATGCTGTCTACTGCTCATTGCAGTGTAAACCAGGCCATGGAACCTTACCAACTGGGAACTATGTCAGACCCATTCCTTGTGTTTAAGTTGAACCACAAAGCAATGCTTATGGTGACCATGGGGTAACTGAGGTGCTCAGATACTATGTCAATAAGCACATCATAAGACCCTGAGAAGAAACTTAATCCTAAAGATTCCTTGGGAAAAGTAAACTTATTGGAAGAAGGCCTGTTTAGATAAGTGGCTTAATTCAACTAGAAACGTCTCTTAAGAAGAAGCCTACAAGTAAATGGTCCCTTCTAGATTCACAGGCATTTTGAGCACCTATACACATTCATTAAGGCTGCTCTGACACTGTAATTAGAGCACTTCAGCGCAGATTCAATTAATCGAGTCTGCTGGAGCGTGGTAATTACTGCACTCCAGCAGACTCCAGTGTCATGTGTATCAGTGTCCCTGCACTGAAAAATGGTGGAGGGATTGCTTTAACTAAAACTTATTCAATGAGCTTTAGTTAAAGCACCCCCGCTGCCATTTTTCAGCACGGGGACATTGATACACATGATGTTACAGCTGCCTTAATTAGAGCGGCTATTGAAGCCACTCTAAGTAAAGCACTCCCCCAACCCCCGCCTCCCACAGCACATGTATAAATGCTCTTTAAGAGCCTCTTTAACTCTTAAGTTGGTATTTCATGGGAGGATAATCACTGAAAGGAACCTAGTGGGTTCCAGCCCCAAAATCAGGGTGTATGGAAGTAAATGGGACATCCCAAAAAGTTGGAGACTATGGACATAGACAGATGACATGTTTACACTGGTGTAATTAGCATTATACCTCTGTAGAAAGCAGCAGCAGACAGACAATGTAAAACCATAAATTGGAGTAAGTTTGGCAAATCAGGGTAAAAATCCACCTGTGTAAATTACAGTGTTTAAGAGATGTCTGTCTGTGCCCATCCCACAGTACCAGTCTGCTAAAGGCAAATGAACTCTTACCTGTTCCCCACCACTTAATGGCAAGACATAATAATAGCTACCTGGTATCCACTGCTACCCTTGTCTGTCCATTCCTGAGGTTGCTTGTCTGTCTGTTCTTCAGTAAGAATATCTCCCAAAGCTTTTCTCTCTAATATTATCCAGAACAGATAGTCAGGGCAAGTTTGATTCCAATCTAGACTTGCTTTCTGCTTCCCAACTATTTCCTATTAAAAAGTTGGACTTAGTTTTAACAGAAATGAAGAAAAATAAAACTAGTTACCTACCAAACTCATCAAAGGCTCATGACTTTGCCGTTGTTTTTTAGTATAATCTTGTACCTCACCCTCTATCCTACTGGCTCCCTCCAATGGCTTGTATCAGATCTCTTCCCTTTACCCCTTTCGTATAGACTTTTGGCTGAAAGTGGTTGTCTACTGAAATACAATCTTGCTTAATAATATACATACTTAAATACATATTTCAAAATGCATTCTTGGTTGCATTTTTTGGGGGCCACAGACTGTCAGTTGGGAAGGAAGAGAGCATCTTGTGAGTTCCCATATTTAATCTCAACGTTTTGGACCACCTGGCAATACTATCAAGATTATTTGCCTCAGGAAGATTCAGTGTTCAATACACAATAATGTTCAGTGCAGTGCACCCTGTCTATGAATACCACCACATGGAAAATGTGGCACAGTCAGCTATACCTGATCCTAAGCCTGCAAAAGACCCAAGATGATCTTTGGGTTAGGAAGCAAAGAATATCCAGGGTGGAATTACAGCTTGCTATGTTGTTGAGTGGATTTTATTATTAAAAAAAATACATGGTAAATTATAGAACCCATATGCTCCTGATTTCACTGACTTTAAAAATAGAAAGTGAAAGCTCACAGCTGGGGGCACAGCTGCTGCTAAATACTAGTGAAAGCTATGACCAGGAGTGTCTGTCATAAATGCAGCAGCCTGCAACTGAAGCTGAGGCAGAGGAGTTTTTCTTCTTTATCATATGCAGCTGGGTCTTGCTGGGGAATCTTCCACCCTACTGCCTCCAGGGTCAACTGTGTCTCCTCTAAGGCAGATGCAGACATGTTTAACTAAGATTCCCAAATGTTGACAGGTCTCAGCCAACATTGTATTTCCAGGATCCCATACAGAAAAAAAAATAAGTTTTCATTCTTAGTTTTCTGACACTTATCTTCTTTCAGAAGTGTTCACGTCTGTGCACTTCAAAAATGACATAATTCAGACTATAGGGATGGATTTAGGCTGCCATCTTGGAGTCACTAGTATCTAGATGGAAGAAGGTGAACAGTTAGTGGTACAGCTTCAAAAGACTCAAAGTGTCAATCTAGGAGAAATCAGATATATTTCCAGGATATGAAATATATGTCAAGTAGCTACGTGATATCTGATTAATGGGCAAAACTCTAATAGCATCTTGGTGGATTGGTGCAGAGTTCTGTACAAATAGGATTCTCATAGGCTATGCTGGGGACTGCCTGATATCAAACACTGCCATGCATGAACAGATAATGACCATGTCTTCATTAGCAGCATGATCAAGCAGCAATCCCTGCCCCATGTGTATTTATTTACTGTCACTTGATTAAAGCATGTCTATTTCCAAGTCCTGTAAATACCATGTTTGGTTTATCTTTATCATCTGCTACAAAAATGAATGGTTTTGTATAAATGGACTTTCAAATGTAAATGTAAACAATCCCAAAGCATAGGCTTAGATATAATCAGTGACTGACAGACTACACTGACTTGTGCAGGCTACAGACATAGCAAAATCCTGGGAAAGTAGAATAAGAATCTGTTTATCAAGGCCACTAATGTTAGGCTAGGCTAAGTGTGAATAACTGCTTTTTGGGAAAGTGCTTAACAGCAGCTAAAAGTAACAACAGATGCATTGCCTTTTGAAAAGAACTCAGTTATATGTAGTCCACTAGAAACCTACTGAAATAATCATGTGTTTTAGTTACCAGATGTGGCCTTTTTCAAGGGGCTTATGATAAGCTACAGAAGTGTGCCTGAAGTTGAAGACCATAAAGTCTGTTCCAGAGTAAACCTTTGCAGAGGTTACAACTACCCTGGTCATCAAAGTAAAAGGAACAGAACACATCAAGTAGCATTTCCTGATGGTGAAGGAAAGAGATAAGAAGTCCTGTCTCCCAGAATTATCATTTTCATAAGGATTAGACTGCAGCAAATTGGCAACTTCCAAACCAAAAGAAAAAAACTGGTCCAGTCCAGTTCCTAAAATCTCAGTGAAACAAAGGAATTTGAATAACACTAATCAGTGAATATTTATTAAAATAAGCTACATATAAATATCAGGTATAAATGGTGGGGAAAAGGAGGCTGAGTTTTTGGCTGTAGCCATGTTGGTCTAAGGAGATAGGCAGGCAAGGTTCTTTGGGTAGATGTGATATCTTTTATTAGACCAACTGAATAGTTGGCAAAAAGTTCTTAGCAAGCTTTTGGGTGCAGTCACCCTTTGTCAGGCTTAGGGAGTCTCTGCTGGTCTGAGACTCTAAGGAATGAGAGAAGCTAAAATTGTGGAGGGATGTCAGTGAACATGTAAATAGGTAGAGATAAGCAAGACAAAAGGAAATCCAGGGAAGGGAGGGAGAAGAGAGCAGGGGGAAGAAAAAATCAGAGGGAGATAACAGAGATAAGATACAAGGTAGAAAAGACGCAGTCTGTGGAAAAGGGAATACAACGTTGGAGATCAGGAAAGCAGGAATGGGACAAGCTAAAAGTGAACAGGATGTCGGAAGGACGGGATTTTGGAAGACCTCAGCAAATTCAAGACAACTTGCTGCCAGCCTGTGTGCCTCCTTCCTCCCATGTCTCTCCCACCAGTGAGAATCTGTATTGTGCTATTGCAGGTAGCTAATAGGCATTGAGACCAGTGTTTATTCTATACATTGAGCTGTAATCAATACAAGGTTGGGGTACAGACTTGCCTCTTGTCCCCTTTATTTGACTTGGGTGGTAGTAATAACCTACCTGTTAAGAGGGAATGGAAGATCATTGAGAAATGAAATTGTATCTTGATTTGGTATACAAAAAGGGTAATCATATTGTAACTGAACCTTAACTCTGTGCCTAAACTCACAAAAGAGTCCTCATCATAGAAAGGCTGTAGTCTTGTCTCTCTAAAGACCAAACAGCACTGGGTTGTTGGTAACAGTTGCGCCGTCCCTTAAAAAAGAAGAAAGAAAAACACTATGAAAAGTGGTATTAATCCACTGGTGAGGCTCAGAGCAGGGTCTGTGTAATGAGAGATTCCAAGGAGAACGTTTTTGCACAGCTGCTGTCTCTTGATCTTAAATGTCTCCAGTGCTTCTGACTTGGAGGGCAGGAAAAATAAGAAATGCTATCTTGTTTAACTATGCTGTCTCTTACCTTGCTTTGCATTTAGGTAGCTGGAATGGACCACCTAACTTGAAGACCTGCCTTAAAGGATATTCTTTGATGGTGAGACCTGGGAATGAAACAATTTTTGAAGCAAGAGCACCCTCTAATGGAAAACAAAAGGAAAGAGCAGCAGTGCCCAAACGAGGTAACTTTGTCCCCATGCTGAACATATCCTTTCATGTGACAGCTAGACATAACCTGCATGTTAGAATGAGTTTGTTTGCTTCCCCTGCATTCAGTAGATATTAACTTAGTTTGTGTGGAGCGGGGGGAAGGGAAGGGGGAAGTGGGAGTATCTATGTAAAAACGATAAATCATGAACCAGAGGCAGTAGCCTAAGTAAGGGGTGATAACTGGAGCAGGAGCCCCAGATGCCAATTCAGGGAGGTGGGGTTGGAGAAGGGAAGGGGAGGTGCAAAACCAGGAGCTGCTGCAGTTGCTGCTCAACTACATTCCCAGTGCTGCCCAGGGTGCACAGTTGCCATGTTATGCCTATAACCAGAGGTTGGAGGAAAATAACATTTTGAACTTATATGTGACTTCTCAGCCCAACACAAAAGGCACTTTACCCACTTGAAGGGCTCAGTCATACTTTTTAGGCAGTGTCCTGAGCAAGGGGTAATGACTAAACTGCACCAACTTGGAAGACCGTGGCTACATCTACACAAGATGCTGACTGAGCAGTTGTTACTGTGCAGTCATTTACTAACTACTTGTATCAGACTTACTGTGCAGTAGCTCATTACTACTGCCAACAGCTTTTAGGTGATGCTAACTGTGCGGTAGCTCATTACTACTGTGCAGTAGCATTGCGTCATGCTTTGTGCCATGTGATGCTACTGCACGGTAGGAATGAGCTACTGCACAGTCAGTGTCTCATGTAGACACAGCCACTGAAACCTGGAAACACCTCTCTGAGGTAAAATCTCAACCCTGATGTTGCCCTTGCTCACAGGAGCTAGTGATTATACCACTGCATACTAGTGTGAATGCATAGTGTATCATAGTCTAGCCTTTTATTACTTAAGACTACTCATTCACTGGGGAGGTAAATATTAGTACACACATTTTACAGATGACGAACACCAAGGCACACAGATTAGGCAACATGTCTCAGATCATACAGCAGAACTCAGGTCTCTTGATTCCTATGCCAACATACTATGTAATGTCTAAACCGTGTTATTTCCCCTGCTGATCACATAGAAAATGTGTACTGATATTCCTGAAAGAAACACATTTCAGATACATCTACAGAAAACACCTGCATTGCAGTTTCTCATGTGTCCCTTTAGCATTTCCTTTACCATTCCTGTTCACTCACCCTTTCAACAGCTACTCTCTGCCACTGTGACACAGGATACTGGGCAAGATGGAACTATGGTCTCACCCAGTAAACAGCACATCTTATGTTCCTTCTTGCATCATGTCTTGCAGCATTGTTGCAGTAGACTGAGAACTGTACAAACAACATTTATTGTCAAAGCCCTGATCTGCATACATTTGCAATATGGCATCCCTTCTTTTTATTTGTACTGTGCCAGCGCATTTGCTCACCATGTCACATTTAGCCAGCAGGGCTCTTTTGGTACAGGGATGTGCCAGTCCAAAAGAAGCCACATCAGAGAGATGAGGCATGTCATGTTCAGGCATGCTGACTGCATCAGTGAAAGAAAGGCACTCACGTATTTCTCAGAAAGACTGGGGAGTAGGTTAAATCAGTCAGGAGACATGTCTCAGCAGTACAGGTTTTTTGTATGTCTTCCTATGCTACTGGTCAGTAAAATAATTCAGATTGTGTGGACTCACTTTAATGTACATGTGTATAGATAAATGTAATGTATGCATGTATAGTATTTGTGTGGTAGCAAATACAGCCCTGTAGTTAAGGTCATGAAACAGTTGCTGGTGTATACCAGTGTTTTTACTTGCTCATAACTTTCTGAAAGGTTCTACTTTCTAGGCTGAAATTTTCCATCATTGGTCTCAGCCAAAATGTGATTTTTTTTTTTTTTTTTTGGGGGGGGGGGGGAGGGGGGAAGTTTGAGGTAAAACTATTCAGCCATTCTGTGAAGCTGGAAATAAAAGCAAAAACTTCTCTTAAAAGCAACTTAGAAATGTATTTAGGTACGCATCCAGTAAGGAAAACAGGAATAGAAAACACAACTGTGTACAACATGACTATGTTAATGTAGCTGTCTAGGAATCTTGACTTTTTACAGTTTCTCACTCATTTTTTAAGGGCCTGACTCTCCTATAGCCCATACTGGGTTGCTACTGGCATTTTATCATTGATTTTAGTGGATTTACTCTTGATTTTCACTGATTTGAATTAGGCCCAGAGTATAAAGCTTTGTTAATGCTTTATCGTGTTTGATGATTGATGTGTGTATGACTTTCTTATTTACATGACTGCATATACAATCAGTGGGTGACATACTATTTGTTTAAGCAGGGACGGCTCCAGAGGGGGTGCAGTGGTATACCTGCATAGCCCCTTTCAGACTAGACTGCATTGTGGGAGACTCTGGGGACTTTTTTCAAGTCTCCAAAGCAAGTAAGAACTCTCCTCACTTCCTCTCCATGCTCAAAGGCATGTTCCCTCCCCCCACCTGCTATTGCTGCTTTCCCCAATCTCTTGGGGCTGGGGAAGCTTCTAAGCCACTTCTGCCCACTCCAGCCAGGCTGTGTGAAGGCTGGGCTCAGCTGTGTTCCTCCTCCCCACACCTGTTTCCAGGGGACTGGGAAGGAGCCCATCAGTACTGTTGCAACTGTTGCTGTTCCCAGGTGAGCCCAGTCCCCATGCAGCCTGATGGGAGTAGGCAGGAGGAGCTTTGAAGTTTCTCTTGCCCCTGGGACAGTAGGGAAAGCAGTAGAGGTAGGTGACAGAGTGGGGGAAGGAGAGGGGAGGGGACATGCCTTTGAGCACAGAGCGAAAGGGGAAGGGATGCTTATATGCCTGGAAGCTCCCACAGCATGGTCTGGCTGGAGGAGGAAGCTGGGAGCAGGGGTGAAAGCCACCCCTGCAGTGCAGGTGACTACTCCCCTGCACCCCTTTGCCAAATCAGGCCTGCCTGTGTGCAAGTGTATAAGTCATGCTACTTACTGCAAGACACTGGAACTGTAATTCATCAGACCATGAATCTGCCAAATGCCATGTCCTGAAAACTCCGGAGAAGCATGGACAAAAAGAAAAATCACTTAAGTTGTAAATTCCCTTTATGCAGAGTTCAAACAAGGGCCTTTATTTTGATGGGGAAAAGTGAGGCATAATTAGCATATACTCTTCACACTGGCTCTCTATACAAGGGCATTTTCTCCCCTAGGCAATTGAATAATGATGTAGATGAGAGCGAGGGAAGTTCCTTCTTGACCAGTGTGGGGAGATCAGTTTACATGCAAAAGTCTGAGATTTTCTTTTTTATGTAACCAAAATCTCAGTGATAGTCATCTACATGCCCTGCCTTTTGTTAAAATCCTGCCTAAACACTGGATTCTGAACAGACATTTGATACTCAGAGTTCTCTAGGCATAAAGAAATAGGCTTTCTCACGCTTCATTATCCAAGTCTCTCTCCAAGACATGGTCCAGTGTGTATCATTTACTACCATGAGCACAAGAGGTCATATTCTTAGTCACTGCAAATCAGTGAAACTCCACTGCTTTGAATGGGGTGATTAGAGTTACATCAACTGGCAATCTGGCTCACTGGTGTTTTTGTGAACTATGGTGACTAATGTGTTGTACAGTGTTCCTTAGGCTTTGAGGCCAAACAACTGGAGGAAAATATGAACTCAGAGCAAAACTAGAGAAAGTGTGTGTATATGTTGTGTCTGAGGGAGGCTATTGATGGAAGCATAGAAAAGGAAAGTTTTTAGGGTATTTCTAATGCTTAAGACTTGACCAAATCAGATGTCAGTACCGATTTTTCCCATTAATAAACAGAACTTCTTTCTCTGAGTCTAGAGAAAAAATGACTCAGCAAGAAAAAATGATCAAACTCCTATGTCCAGATGTTTTAAAAGGAAATTGGACAAATAATCACATTTTCCTATCTCTTTTTTTGACCTGTTTCCTTCAGCCCTTACACAACAAACATAGGCTTCACCTAATGAGAATATCTATTTTTTCCAGGTGTTACCAGATTTGCCCATCACTTTGGGGTGTGGTCATTTATTAGGGATACGTTTCTAGGGTCTTTGTAATTCTATCAATGTGTTGCTTGTGTTACTTGTGTTTCTACATGGAGCTGTATCTCTCACTTGTAAAAGTCCTCACCCCCTATGGAGCTATCTTGCAGGACTCAGTTTCAGTTGGGCCGGGTTCATTAATGTAACAATAAAATGCAGTCAGACACAAGCACACAGGTGAACAGAATACCCCTGAATCTGGCTGGGTGTCCAGCTGACACCCTCATGGGCCAGCATTCAGTTCATTAGGGCATGTCTGAGCTAAACTGGGTCAATCAACCTATATAAGCTGATCCCCTTATGTGTCTCAAACTCAGCAAGTCCCAATCTTTTGCCCTAGCTGTCTTAGTAGTGCTAGCCTCTTGATGAGCAGACCCCACAGTATTTCTGGGCTTCACAGGGATCTTTGCTTAAGTAAAAGAATCATTGCTGCAGAGCAAGTGGGGAAGGGGAAGTAGAGAAGGAAAAATACACCCGGTTACCACCAGTTTGACTATAAACGTTATTAATTGCTGAGTCTAGGAAATTTATAATGGTACTAGTAGTAATAGACATGCAAGGAAAAACAAACAAAAGAATTACAATATTACCCTGGTTTAACTGAGTGTTTGGGGAAACTTAGCTCAAGCTTAACTAATACAATTTAGGTTTAGAAAGCTATGCCTAGAAAGAAAAAGAAAAACCAAGAGAGAAAGAGGGAGAAAGACAAACAGAGAGAGAGAGCGAGAGCTGGGATATTACCATTCCAAGGCACTCAGGTGATTTGTTGACAAGCAAAGTTTCTAACACGATTGTTGAAGGGAGATGATCTTTTTCTCTCAGCTTCTTGAGAACAACAGCAGATGGTGTCAGAAAGATTTCTCTCTCTTGAAGCACACTGTTTGCTGCTTTACAACTTTCTCATGCCCTTAGTCCAACCTCTTCAAAGCATTCTTTTAATTGTGTAAATCAAGAGGGTCCCAAGCCATAATTGACAGGGAAAATCCTGTTATATAAACTGTTTCAATTTAAATGAATTACCTTTCTCAGTGATAAAGGGTTATCTGGTTTGGAACATCTCAAGAAACTGAATAACAACCAGGAAAAACATCAAGTTTTAAGGTGTAACCAGACATCTAGGAGCCAGCCTGAAATTATTATGAATATAGAAGATATACTGGAAGGGTTACCACATTGTTCCTTCTCAGATGGCTAGCTATGCTTGCACTGTGAAGTCAGCATCAGTGTTTTGTATTTTACCTGTTGTGAATAAGCCTCAGCTTAGCGTGACTTTCAGATTTTACTGTAGTCTTTTAACAGATGTAAGGGGATTGATTACTTGGAGTGTTCATAAACTTTGTGGGGAGGACTTCTACCAGTCATCCCATGAAAAGTATGACAGCATTTGTGATCAGAGCTCCAATGGGCTGGACACTGTGATGAACCCTTAACTATTGTTCAGATGTTGCCCATACCCCCTCTGACTCAATCTCTTGCCTCAGCATTCCCTAACCTGGCTACCAAGTTTTAGTTAAGTTTAAATAGGCCTCCCATACTGGGACTAGGGAATGTATGGCCTGAGATGCTTGTTAAACTTATCTTCTGCGTAGTTCTGGGTGGATGAGGTGTGTGTGTATGGGACGTGGGGGGTGGGGGGAATAGAAAAAGCCCTTTGTTAGTCCAGCAAGCTGGGTGCCAGGGCTCCCTCAGGAACACAGAGCTGCCACATAACACAGGATCTGGGGAGAATCCCTTTTGTGAAATCTTGTGCCTGCCTTCACATTCAAAAGCAAGGGTAAGCACTCAGGTGTGGCCAGCAGTGAAAATGAGTTAGGTAGTCTTCTTCTAGACTCTCAGACAAACACCATTAAAACCTGCACACTGTTTGTCAGCATTGGGTCTCTGTCCTCCAGTGGAGCTTAAGACCTGAAAAGCCTGAGGATGCTTTAGGTCAGGAGTATCCAGATGCAAAGAGAAAAATGGGGATAGGAGTTACAGATGAGATCAAGCGTGTTGGTTTCCTGGCCTAGTAGCAGAGTCTTTATTCCCCTGACTTTTTTGAGCTTCACATTGACTCACAAAATGTTTAAGAAAAAGAAATAAAGCCTCTTGCAAACACTGCCACATCTGTAAAGGTTAAACCAGGGAGCCCTCCTGTGGCAATTTTTTATAATTATGTTTTCTCCTAAGATAGAATCATCACATCAGAAACTTGTTTGAATCCAAATACTGTACAATAATGTCATAAAATTGCATGCCTATATGAGCATGTATATAACTATAATGTAACTATAATGTTTGAATGTAATAATATAGCAGTTATATATATTTATAAGTTTATGATATTATTAGAGTGTAAATATAAATACATCACATACACATTCACTGTGTAATACTGTAAATATACATACTATGTATAATAGGTAACTGTATAATTAGATATAGTTATATATTACAAAATGTTAAAGGTTAGAGGATAAGCCAAGATTCTATTGTTTGTGTTGGGCAGATTACAACATTTAAGATAGTTTCATAGTTGGTAGGGTCAGAAGAGACCTGAGCAGATCATCAAATCTGACCCCCTACCATGGCAGGAAAGAATGCTGGGGTCAAATGACACTGGCTAGGTGATTATCTAGCCTCCTTTTGAAGACCCCCAGGGTAGGAGCCAGCACCACTTCCCTTGGAAGTTGGTTTCATATCCTAGCCACCCTGACTGCGAAGTAGTGCCTCCTGATATTTAGCCTGAATCTACTCTCAGTCAACTTATGATTGTTATTCCTCGTTACTGCTGTTAGTGCTCAGGGGGACAGGGACTCTCCCATAGCCTGCTGGTCCCCCTTCGCCAGTTTGTAGACGGCCACCAGATCCCCTCTCAGCCTTCTTTTGTGGAGGCTGAACAGGTTCAGGTTCTGCAGCCTCCACTCATAGGGCCTGCCTTGCTGCCCCCGATCATGCAAGTGGCCCATCTCCATGTTGTCCACATCCCTCCTGAAGTGCGGTGCCCAAAACTGGATGCAGTACTCCAACTGCAGCCTGACCAGTGTCACACAGAGGGGGAGGATCACCTCCTTGGACCTGCTCGTGATGCATCTGTGGATGCATGACAAGGTGTAGTTAGCCTTCCTGACCGCATCCCCACATTGGTGGCTCATGTTCATTTTGGAATCAGTAATGACACCAAGATCCTTTTCTGCCTCTGCACTGATGAGAAGGGAGTTCCCCAGCATGTAGGTATGCTGCTGGTTCTTCTTCCCCAAGTGCAGTACCTTGCACTTGTCAGTATTGAATCCCATCCTGTTCTCATCCGCCCACCCCTGTAACCTGTCTTGATGTAGTTGCAGCCTGCCCCTCTCCTCCAGCGTGCCAACATTTTAGTGTCTCTCCCCACATTTTAGTGTCATCCATGAATTTGAACAAGGTGCTTTTCACCCCCTTGTCCAAGTCGCTGATGAAGATGTTGAACAGTGCCAGCCCAAGGACCAAGCCCTGGGGGACCCCATTGCCCACATCCTTCCAGGCCAAAAAGAGGCCCATCCGCCACCACTCTCTGGGTGTGGTCCTCCAGCCAGTTTGCAACCCATCTGACTGTGCAGGCATCGATGCCACAGTCACCTAATTTCTTAATGAGAATGGGGTGAGAGACAGTGTTGAAGGCCTTCGAAAAGTCCAGAAAGACTACAACCACTGTGACACCTGCATCCAATGATTTTGTGACCTGGTCCATAGCAGGCCACCAGGTTGGTCTGGGACCTGCCTTGTGAACCCATGTTGGTTGCCCCTCAGCATGATCTGCCCTGCTGGTTCCTCGCAGACATGCTCCTGGATAATTTTCTCAAAGAGCTTCCCCAGGACCGAGGTAAGACTAACGGGCCTGTAGTTTCCTGGGTCTTCCTTCCTCCCTTTTTTGAAAATGGGGACCACACTGTCCCTTTTCCATTCCTCCAGCACCTAGCCAGAGCACCATGAGTGCTCGTAAAGCTGTGCCAGGGGTCCCACAATGACCTCTGCTAATTCCTTCAGCACTCTGGGGTGGAGATCGTCAGGGCCTGCTGACTTGAACACATCTAGACCCACCATAAGTTCTCTGACTAGGTCCTCACTGACCCTGGGCCTGGCAGCGCCTCCCCTGGGTCCATCGGGAATCCGAGTGGGGGCGATGCCCCAGTCCCTGCTTAAAAAGATGGAGGCAAAGAAATTGTTAAAGGGGTTAGCTTTGTCATCTGTTGTGACCACCTAGCGTATCCTGCAGAGGCCCAGTGTTACCTAGTACCTTCTTTTTACCCACTATGTATTTAAAAAAGGACTCCTTGTTGTCCTTGATCCAGGTCGCTAGTCCCAGTTCCATTTCCACCTTAGCCTTCCTAACAGCCCCACTACAATCTCAGGCAATGGAGGTATAATCCTCCTTGGTGATGGCCCCTTCCTTCCATTGGGTGCTCACCTCCTTTTTAGCTTTGAGATGTTCTTGGATGCTTTTGCTAAGCCATGGGGGCTTTTGAGCACTCCTGCCCCCTTTGATCCATGTGGGGATTGTCACCCTTTGGGCTTAGAGGATCGTCTCCTTAAGGAACAACCATTCTTCCTGGACTCCCAACTCCCCTCCCCTCTGGGACCTCAGTACCTCCCGACTAGTCTTCTAACCTCATTGAAATCAGCCCACCTGAAGTCCAGGTCTGTTGCCTTGATGCAGGCCTTTGACACCCTGCGTTGGATGGTGAATTCCAGTAGGCGATGATTGCTATCGCCCACGTGGTTGAGAACTCGCAGTCCACTCACCAGGTCATCATCCATGGCCAGGCCCAGGTCCAACAAGGCATTTCCCCCTGGTGGGACTGTGCACCTCCTGGGTTAGATGGAGGTCCTATAACTTGGCTAGGAACCTACGTGAGCAGTCAGACTTGGCTGACTGCTCTTCCCAGCAGATGTCAGGATAGTTTAGGTCACCCATGATGACCATGTTCCTTGACTTAACTGCATCTGCAAGCTGACCTGAGAATTCCTGGTCCAGCTCTTCCCCCTGGTTGGGTGGCCTGTAGTAAACCCCTACCGTTAAGTCCCTTTCCCCATGACCCCCTTATATATGGACCCAGAGCACTTCAGTCTGCCCCTCCTCTGACCCAGTGCTGTTTGTTGAGGATGTGTATTGCTCTTTGATGTAGACTGCCACACCCCCACCTTTCCACCCTGGTCTATCCCTCCTGTACAGCCTATAGCCCCTAATGTTTACTGTCCAGTCATGCGTTGGATCCCACCAAGTTTCAGTGATATATGAACCCTGGGTGAATTCAGCAAATATTCAACCTACCTAAGATTATATTTTCAATACCACTGAATTCACTTTAAATCTTACATTTTGTCACAATGACCGTGAGCATGTGGTCTTTGACTTGGTTAAGGGCTAGGCATGTTCTTTGGATACGTGGAGTTTTGCTTTTCCAGGTTATCAAACCAGTCTGGTTGGCAAGGGCTGCAAACTACAACTGAAATTCTCCACTGTTCAGAGAGCTAGCACAAAGCAAATGCAACACTGTTGTCCTTCTTATGGGATTTGATATGATACCCAATTCTTGATTAAGCATCCAAGGGTGCATTTCACTCACTGTTCAAACTGAGAACTTTACAATTGCATACAAGCTCTGATGCCATTTTCAGTATATATTCCAGCTTCAAATTCCCTTTCCTTGAGCACTAAGGCTAGTAAAGGTTGGGCATATATACAAACGTGGAAAGCAAGCCACCAAAGATTTATAGGCACAGTCAAATAAAAATTCACTTTTGAATACAACTATTTAAATGCATTTTGTCCCACTATTCACTCAGCTCTAGCCAAACCTACACTGAGGGCACATCTGCACAAGATGCTGACTGTGCAGTAGCTGAATAATAAAGCTCAGTAGCACTTCAAAGCATGGACAGTGCTAATACACTACTGTACCATATTAGGCATTACTGCATAGTAGCATCACTTAAAAGACATTTGTCAGCACTACTCCACAGGAACTCCAGTTACTGCAAATTTATTTAGTCCCAAGTACTAATAAATGCTCAGTAATCACTGCGCAGTAGTGTTTCATGTAGATATACCTTGAGATAATTGTCTCCCAGAGTGCTCACATGTAAGATGCTAATTTGTATTTTGTATGCTTCATCAGTGCCTGATTCACAGAGATAGTAAATTTGTTGTAGTTCCTAGCTGTAGAGTTTGGCTGGGGCAGAGCAATTTATTCCAGGGCTGCTTCTGCCCTGCTCTGTCCTGGGCTCCAGGTGGTGGCATTGGGTGGTAGAGGGACTGGCTGGGGCATGATGGTGCTGAAGTTGCAGAGCCATGTGGCTAGGCAGCAGGCAGGAGTCTGGCCCCCTGCTGGTTGGGCTGACTGAGCACAATTTACACCCACAATTTACACCTACAGGGCTCGGCAGTGTGGGGCCCCAGGTGACAGCTGCACCACCAGCCTGAGTGGCCCGGAGCTGCCTGAAGGCACACAGTGCCACATGGCACCTCACCAAGACAGGCCGCACCTGCACCATTTAGCAGAGGCAGCGCTGGGTGCCTGTCAGGAGGCACCAAACTGCACTGCCCCTCGCTGTCCTGTGCTGCATGGGGGGCCTGTGCCATGAGGCCCTGGGTGCCCTGATGGCCGCTGCTGCTGACAGTAAGCTGCCAGCCATGCCGGGGGACTCTGAGCCCTGCAGGGGGCAGGGGACCCACCCATCCTAAGCAGCCCCCTCATACACACCCCCCACACACCCACAGTCCTCCCACAATTCACCCACAGTCCTCCCACAATTCACCCACAAACCCCAAACCTCCGAGCCATCCCCCACAAACCCCTAAACCATGTTCCTGGCCCTGTGAGTCAGGAGTGAGGGGATTGGGGTGAGGGGCAGGCTGTGGGTTGAGAGTGAGGGGCAAGGGTAGGGGCAGGGCACTGACATATCAGTGCTGCTCAGCGCTGCACATCCTGCTGAGCAAAGTGGGTAGGGGCATCTCTTATTTTTCTATGACAAAAAAAACAAAAGTAAATGCCAAAGTGTATAAATATTTAGAATGTATTTTATTATGATGATAGAGGCACTGGTAGGCTTCCAAACTGCTTTAAACTTGTAAATGTATCAATAAAACACTGCCCATCTGATTTTGCTCTATATAGTGGTGTTTCATTTTAATAGCAGAAGAACACTATTTAGGGTATTTTAATAAGAAAATTTGGGTTTCCTATCAGAGAATTTGCAATTTTTAAACAGGGAACACCAGGATCTCTGCTGCTGAGACAAGTGGCGAGACCCAGGCAGAAGAGCCTGTCCAAGGCCAAAACTGGGGACCCAGCTGGAGGGCAGATGAGGCGGCTGACCTGTTGGCCATTTGGGGCCAAGAGGACACACTTAGACAATTCAGAGCAGGCCACCACAAGGAGCATATTTTCTGAGTGATAGCTGCCCAGATGGCAGAGTGGGGGCACCCCACCCGGGTCTGGCAGGGGCACAGCCATGGGGCCACAAGTCCAAGGAGGTGAATGCTGTCACAGGTGGCAGCAGATCACAGCTAGGCAGCAGCCCCCACTGCCAGACTGCTGCAATGGGTAGAGAGGACAGGGACCACTCCACGTTAAGGCTGCTTCAGCAGTCCAGCTGGCACAAGGGGTAGTTTCCCCAGATATCAAGTGGCTGGGTCTCAGAAGCTCCCAAGGACAAGTAGCCCTGAGCTGCTTGCCAGGGCAGGTTTTTATACTGCTGGGGCCAGCACAGGTGGTGGCCCTCAGCTCTAGCTCCCCCTGGCTGCAGATCTAGGAGGAGCTGGGCAGGCTTATTTTGCCACAAGTGGCACAACCTGCCCCACACCAAAGTGAATGTCCAGGCACTTGCGCTGAAGCAAAAATCGCCAGCTCAAATTTGTGCTGCTCCTATTTGAGCTGCTGCAAGTGCACATGCCTGCATGTGTGGATGTGCCCACAGTCAGAAGCTACACTTGCATTTAATCACAGTTAATTACTCCACTGTAAGATAGTAGTGCTGGGGATGCTACTATCTTACGGCGGTGCCAATTAGTTTACTGCGGCCTAATACCGTTGCATGTGTAGATGGTGATGCTTAACTCCACAGCTAATTAATCTACACTGCAGTAAAGTGCACATGTAGACATGGCTACTGTATGGGCATATGCTTATAGTCCTAGATTCCAAGTGTTATCAAAATGGAGGCTGATATGCAATGCATACATGTGTATACTTTATTCATTCTGGTGTAAAGGTTGAATCCTATTAAACTTAATATTAAAGTTTGCTGCTTATTAATTACGTTTATTCATTTAAAAGGAAACTTTTCAAAAAGACCTCCCTAAAGTCTGAAATTAATGGGGCTGATAAAGAAGCAAGGGCCACTCATCTGTTACTGATTCAGCAGCAGCTGAATCTCCAAATCGGCTTCTTTGCCAAAGCTTTGGAGAGCTTTGAATTAATTTGAACCTTTAAATTGGTCCCCTGCTTTGATTTGGATTTGGGGATTTGGCCACCAACTCAGGCCAAATCTCCTTCAAATCAAATCATCACCCAAAGCTTTGCACAGTCCTAGAATTTATGTTCATTCTTCAAGGAGCTATCTCACTGAAGTCAATTGGACTAATCACTTGCTTAAAACTTCTTACCTGTCAATAGCATAATGGTGCAGGTCAAACAGAGCCCAGTCCTCAGTGCTGAATTCCCCCCAGAAATCTGTGCCACAGCAGACACAGTCCTGTACAGCACCACCATAGGAGCTGGGCAAGCTCATCCCCATGAGCAGTAGCATAGCTGAGGGGGAGAGGGGTGGAATGACACCCCCCTGGAAGCTTTGCAAGGGAAACACAATCCTACACCTGGGGGGGTGGGCAGTGAATGGGGTACCAGGAGCAGCCCCCAGGGAGCCTGTCCCTTGCCTGTCCTTCAGTGGCAGTGGCCTGACCCTTCACTGCTTCAGCAGCAGCTACAGCAGGAGCAGCTGACACCAAGTAAGGAGAGCTGGAGCAGGTAAGACTCCTTTTCCTTTCCCTTCTTCTCTCCCCAGCCTTGCAGTAGTCAGCATAATTGCCCCTCCTCCCCTTACCCTGACATACACACCTGCCCCAGGTTGCTTAAAATGCTTGCTACATTTCTAGTACCTGGTTAAGTTTTTACAGGATATGGGCTATATTTTTAACTCACACCCAATTAAACAAGCTGAAATTGGCTTGAGTTTGGTTAAGCAGAATTTTGGCATCCAGCAGGTTGAATTTCTATGAATATTTTTCCTAAAGACAGTTTCTGTCTCAAAATATTAATGCTGAGTATATGTTTTAATCAATAAACCCCAATCCCACAAATAATTAAAATCTTGCTTAAAATCAATGAGTCTACTCATACACGTAAGGTTATGCATTTTCATTACCAGGGTGAATAACACTGAGTGTTTTTGTGGCTGGTGTTAGTAAGCAAATTGTAAGGCTTTGTTTCCTGGGACAACATAATTTTTTCAATGCACTTATGCAGGTATAAAGGTTCTTTCTGAGGCTTGGTTAGAACCCTGTGATTTCCCATCATTTTAATTGCTTAGTAGGGCATCATAATGGGTTGTATAGATGTTAATGAAATTATACCTTACTTGCTACCATTCTAAAGAAAAATATATAGAGCATACAAACAGCACTGCATATCTACTAATCAACCACACTGGAAACAGACAAACAAACAAAAAGCCTTTGGCTATTTAATAATATCATCTTGGGAAGAAGGGAAGGGAAACCCTTGCAGAAATAAGGTCACCAATGAAATGATTAAATATGAAACAGTGGGAGCTTAATTCCCTTTCCCTAAATCACCATTAGCACACCTCAATAGAGCTGGCTGAGAAATGAAAAATCCATCCTATTAAAAATTTCCAGTTGTTTAAGTGCTGTCAGGTCAGTGTTTTCCAAAGAAAGCTGTTCCGTGAAAAAGTTTTCAACTAAATATGCGTGTGTATATAGGAGCTGTATGAGGAGCCCTAGGCTAAGCATGTAAAGATGTGCTAAGCTTTCAGCATGTGCATCATGTTTTGCATAGTGAGGAGGGAGTGAAACTCAAGGTTAAGTGTCATAGTGAGTTGGAAGCCAAATTACGCCTAATTGTGTATCATATCCAATGTGTCAATGGAAGGACCTAATTCTTTTCTACCATGGTCATTCTTCCAGAAATCTCCTCTTCAAATGACTGAGCTACTGTTTATCTAATTTGATTCTTGTATCTGTTTAGTGTTCTGTTTCTGATATTTTCTTTCTACTATACAGCGTGATTCGTTCATGAGCTTCAATGAGGCTCCTTGTCAGCAGCAGGATGGGCTCTTGTATGGGTATTTGTATTTTTGTATTCCACACCCAACCCTTGAAAATAAGAGACATTGTTTTATCTAGGTTACAGTGATAAATGAAAAAGGTCATTCTTCTGATTATGTAGTAGCACCAGCTAATTATAATAAGTAGAACAGCTCTCCTGATCTGAAGGGGTTCATGCAAATTAAATCATAAAATCATATTTTAGAAGATCATTTTTTCTCTTTGGGTGAAATCCTGCCTCCAGGAAAATTAATGGTAAGACTCCTATTTATTTCAGTGGAGCTAGGATATCACCTTTTCTATGTTATTGAAAAGATCTGTTCAGGTAGTTTTAAGATGAGGGAATGTAACAGGGAACCCTAGCCCTGTTAGTAGGAGACAGAGTGGTCTCTTTAAATCTAGAACTTTCCAGTCACAGCCAGCTGGTCAGGTAGGGGTTAAGGCTCAGGCCTGCCAGCCGGTCAGGTGACAGGAAGGGGAAGGCCAGGACCCTATAAACAGCGAGTGGAGAAGGCCAGAGGGGCAGCAAAGAAGTGGACTTCTGATGACCATGGTGCCATGGCTGCAGCCTAGTCCGGAAGAGTACACCATGCTGTGCGCCAGAGGCATGACCACCTAAAGTAACCGGGCATGTTGCCTCGCCTATTTTTTTATTATCATTTTTCCATTGTGTGGCCATAGAAGCCTATGTTTTGTGTTGGATGTTAATAATCCAGAGGGCCAGGCTGAGGCTGGATTTGGGGAAGGAGGAGGCCTCATTGGGGGCCCACTGCAGCATGGGGACCCCAGCGCCGGAGAGGGCACAGAAGCCCAAGTGAGTTTTGAGAGCTAGAGCCTAGGAGCCACGCCCAATTAGTGGGTTGTTTATTTGTGACTGACAGGCCTAGCTAGAGAGAAGGGGAGTAAGCTGAGACCCCAACATAATGAGGAATTTATAAATACCATCTCCAAGGCTTGGGCTGTGGTGTAGGAGAGGAACGGTGCTGCAGATAGCACTCCCTGGCATCAGGGCGAGAAATGGGAAGCCTCCCACCTAATTAAGATTATTAATTAATTAACTGACAACAAGATGTGGCAGGCGAGAAGGCAGGTGGCAGCCTCCAGTAGACCCCCTGTTACAGGGAAAAATAGCAGGAATTAATCTTTCACAGACACTCTTGTTTTCTATGACCTAAGAAGGTTTTGGGCTTTCCTCTTCTTGTCAATAGTTTCTAAAGGTGAAGTTTATTACAGACCAGACAGTCTGTCTAACATCTACAGACCTGTGATGTTTCATTTGCTGGAATTTTATGGGAGCTTAAAGTGATTCATGGGCCTCATGAAGACCTGCTGCTCAGAAATGAATTCTATCCATAGTGAACTATATGGTAGGTTTTGGTATTTTGACACTGGCAAACATCTGGCATATTAACAGTCACCTACTGTGCATGCACAGTACACTTTTTCCCAAGCTAAGTTTCACAGGTTTTCCTATTCTGAATTTATATATGCTAATAATGCAATTACACATCTTGTTTGCCACCGCAGCCTAATTAGAGGATAGAATTTTCCTGTTCTATTTTTCCCAAAATCATCAAGGTTTTTATTTACAAAGCTGGGGCTCATGATTCTATAGTATAAAAACAGGTTTCTACTACAAAATAGAGGCTCACAAGCAGGCAGAAGCACTAAATTAAAGTGAAAGGTCACAGCATACTGTAAATTTACAAACAAGGAAGTCCTTAAAGGAGAATACGAATCAGAATAGGTTAGGCCTAATTTGGCATTCTGTCAGGGCCCAGTATTGTATTCTGCTGTATGTGGGCAAAATTCCTGTTCAAAGGTACTTTTCACCTGGCCAGTGCTTTAAAAGATGTCCTTTGTTTTGGTAATTTATGTGAACAGACATAAAAGCCAAATCTTAAGTTGCTTTAAATCACATAAATCCTATCGATTCCAATAGATTATACCAGTGTATCCACACAATGCTCTCTCCCTCTCTGTTTATAGCTTTGCAGATGTCACCACTGCCCTTATCCTGTTGTTCATGATGAACTGTGTAGCAAAGTCATAATAAGGAGTGTGTGACATTGTAGTCATTCCTGTGGCAAAACCATGATCTTACAAACAGAAGATGATTGCAACTTTGTTGACTAGAAGATTTAAACAGAAAAGGACATTTGGATTCTAAGAGAAGCACTGACTCTAATGAAAGTATCTTTAATAATATTTACTCAGAAATGTATTGGCAAAGAAAAATACTAAATGTTTTCATTTCTTCGTGTTTGTCCTAGCATGAAAGTCCCTCTTTAATTACTTGCTACAGCTAGCGGTCTGCCAAAAATAGATGGGGGCAGGGAGAGCTACTTTAAGGAATAAGGAATTTTTTTCAGGACTCTTTTCCTTGTTGTTGTTGTACTTGAGAGATTTTGAAGTATGAACAGTTTTCCACCTTCTTCTGTGTGAGCTGAATATTGAGTGTCTGTCTATCAGCAGGCAGCAAACACCACTGCATAGGCAGCGATCCTATGGTCCCATCTGTATCTATACTTGGCAAGGATTTTTTTCATCCCATATCACACCTTGTTTCTGGTTATTCTGGAAAAATGAACAGACTTTTCCAAAAGTGTGCGTTAAACTGCCCTGAAGGGAGATGCGGCAAAGCTTCCAAAACTCTGTAATTTTGGGGCTGCTTGGATGTCATTAATTTCAATAGCTGTCTGTTCCCTTTGGAGCAGTTTAAATGGGCTGCATATTGCTCCTCTTTGTACAACCTGTACTTTTCAGAAGTACTAAGGTTTTTGTGAGTGTCTGGTCACAGGATCACAAAATTCCAGCCAAAATGTAAACAAAATCTAGTTCTTCAATAAAATTCAATAAATACAGGCCAATATAAACCTACAAAAATCACACTGTGCTATGCAACATTAAACCTGGTGAACTGCGGAAAACCATCACCTCAAGTCCTTTTGAAATGTACCAGAAACAGAATTATCTAATGTGTGTGTCTGTGTGTGCGCGCGCGCATGCACACACACACACACACACACACACACACACACACACACACACACACACACACACATATATACATTTAGAATGTTTTAGGGCTTCACACAACCAATAAACATATTTGTTCAAGAATTTAGGAAACAATTTTCAAATTGGACTATAAATAAAATAACAAATCCAGTCTTTGAAATTAAATCTATTGAAAATTGTGTTTTCTTTGGGAAAGAAAACATCCTTGGTTGATTTTTTTTCTTCTTTCTTCCTTTTCCTAATACTGTGTAGCATAAAGTGCACTACAATATTCCACTGACTGAAAGGTTAGGCTTAATGTCAAACTCCTGATAAATTATAGTATAGTTTGAACTATCTAACATACAAACAGTAGATGCTGAGTTCAGAAAAGGAGAGTGATTATAATAATAGGCAACATTAAACAAAAGAATATGGAGCAAACTTAAATGCTAGGATTTGCTATCATTTATTTGAAGAATACTGCTAATCTGCTAGTCACAGATTACTAACTAGGGTCTAGGGCCTTTGTCTCCATTACACAAGGTGGTAGACAGTGAGCTGTCAAAAAAGTTGATCTGAGTTTTCCTGAGTGAGAGTGTTCTAAGAAGTTGACTAACATTATGTTAGACTAAAATGATGGTATTGCTTGAACTGAGAAAAAGAAATATCTTCCCAGGAGTCTTGTCTGTCCTTGAGAACAACCTTGTAGAATGTACTGCTATGGCCAGAACCTCAAAGGTATTTAAGGACCTAACTCCAACTAAAATCAGTCAATTTTTGTTTTGCTTTTCAGTTGAATTAACACACTCCTTGTCTCGTGTTTCCTTCCAGGACCCATGGTGCAAATGCTTAGGTGAATGTTCTTCCAGAACCCCAGTGCAGTCAAATTAGTTTCCATTGGCTCCTAGCTCAACCACCCTCACTGAATGTGGCAGGGATCCACATTAGAAGAGATGAGTGAGTGCTGAAGTTACTGTTCAGGAAAAGTAAGTAGATATACTTGGGAACATGTAAAGCTGAGACCCTTGTGTGTTACTTTCACCTACCCTACCCTGTCAGTATTTAGGGTGTGCTGAGCAGGGTCAAGAATAGCTGAGGGCTATCTTGGGTGTTTTCAGCCTTGCTCTGGGTGAGGTGGAGGGGCTGAACCAAATCAAGAATAGCATAAGTGCTACCTCAGTGGTTTTTAGAAGGTCCTGCAGCCTATAGATGGCTAGATAAATGACTGTGCTAGTAAGATCCATCACTGACTTGTAGCTTGGCCACAGCCAGGAAGATTTATGGAAGTCCCTTCTGTCCTGACTTCTCAATCATTCTGTGACCTCCCCCCACACATGGCTCAGGGGAACATGATCTGGCCCTTAGTTTTGTGGGTGGCTGTGGAAGAATGTGGAAGGCCATGGGGTGTGTGGATAGGTGTAGGTGGATTGTGGAGGGACTATGCGGGGTGAGGCTGCTGAGGAGGGTTGGTTCCCCTGCCCCCCACAGGGTACAGCCCCCCTGCACAGCTCATGAACTTCCCCCCACAGGGCTACAGCCCTCCCGCAGGGGCCAAAGCCCCCTAGCAGGGTTCACAGTCCCCCACAGGCACCACAGTCTCCCACAGGGGTTACAGCCCCCCCACAGGGGTTACAGCCCCCCCATAGGGGCTACAGCTCCCCAACAGGCATTACAGCCCCCCCAACAGAGGCCACATGATTCCCATAGGGACTACCACCCCCCCCTTGCAGGGACCACATGTTCCGCCCCCGCTTGCTCCCCCAGGTCCCTGGATTACTGCCCTTCCTGGCCCCTACCCCTGCCATCTCCTGCAGCCCCCACAAGGGCTGCCCCACACAGCCCCAGCCCCTGATTGCACCCCCAGCCCCCCAATGGTTGCCCCACCTGCCCCCAGCCAAGCACTTAAAAAAAAAAAAAGCCTCATATTCACTGGCAGTAGCAGGGGCTCTGGGGACTCTGGGGCCTCATGGCAGAGCCCCCCCCTTCACAGCACAGGGCAGTGGGGGGGCAGCAGGGCCTGGCCCCAGCCACCTGGCACCCATACTACCACCATCCCATCGGGTGTGTGCAGCTGGGGTCAGCAGGGCATGGTGCAGCTCCACACACTGTTGGGCAGTTGGGGCCACTGTGGCTGTCACCCGGGCCCGGTGCTGCCAGGGGGCTCTGGCATAGGCCCAAGTGACCCTGACAGCAGCTGCTACTGCTGGTAAGTGCGGACTTTTTTTTTTTTTTTTTTAATTGCTGTGATGCTGGGGCCAGGTGGGGCAGCAATTGTGGGGCTTGGGGGGAAGGTGGTGGATGGGGCTGGGCAGGGTAGTGATTGGGAGGCTCAGGGGGCAGGCAGGGGATGAGGCTGAGTGGGGCAGCCATCGGGGGACTTGAGGGGCAGGAGGGGCAGCCATCAGGGGGCTGGGGGACCTGGTGGGGCTGCCATGAGTCCCCCCCGTAGTCCTGTATCCCCTCCTCCAGCCCCCCTGCCCCCTACTTACCAGCAGGAGCTCGGGTCCAGATCTCTGTGGCTGGCACACTGCCTGCCCTGCATAGGCAGCACCGGGGCGAAGGCTAACCATAAAGATGCTCTGGCTGCAACTGGAGGACCCAATCTCCAGTTGCCTCAGGGCATGGTCTGGCCCCACTTTTTTCCTCTGTGGTTTTTTTTTTGACCCATGGATATCCAGGGGTCTAATTTTGCCCCCATGCTGCAAATTTGCAGCACAGGGAACCTTTTTTCATTTCCGCACATGCCTCTTGTAGCATCTCAAAGGGCTTTGAGATGCTACAAGAGGAACTTGCATGCTCGTTTGGATGTGCCCTATGGGTCTACTATAGAGGAGGTGCAAATGCCTCTGGCTATTGCAGCATAACATGTTCTTTTTTGTGGAAGAAATGACGCTGCACAAACTATTCTTTCCATTGGTATTACACACATTGCATCAATAAGTCATCTGGTACTCAAGGTGTTGCTTTGTTTGCTAAGTTTTTTGCAAAAGCAAGAAGGTAATTAACAGGAGTTGCCATGTAGCTTTTCCTGTATTGCAGGCAATGGCTTCAAGGTTTTTGGCTATGATTAATAATAATAAAAGGCACTTGAAAAAGGACAAAATGAGGCTGAAATAAGCCAAAGAATATTCTAGGGACTAATGAGGCTATTAATCAATGTCTTCTCAAGCCATGTGCTTAGTGCTATCAGCTCAAAGTGCAAGACTATGGTGTAGAATTTTTCAGTATTCTTTTGTTGTATTTTTCTTCTGGAAATGGAACACTAAATCAAAGGCCAGAAATAATATCATTGCTTTAAAAGGTACAGACCAGTTCCTCAGCTGCTGTAAATGGGCCTAGTTCCACCAAAGACAGTAGAGCTGCATCTATATGAACCAGCTGAATGCCTGCCCTGTTCAATTTTGCATTAGGAAACTGAGCACAAGTTATTAAATCATTCTAACTGGGTCTCATTAAACTACACATGAACAATTGGCAGACAAGGTTCCTTGGGTGAATTTGATATCTTTTATTACACCAACCCAAATAGTTGGAGAATATTTATTAAGCAAGGTTTCGGGTTCAAAAACCCTTCGTCAGGCTAAGGAAGTTTCAGCAGTTGGTGTGTGCTCTTCCTGGATGGAATGAAAAGTAAAGAAGCCAGGGGCTGGGCTGGGCTGGGCTGGGCTGGGCTGGGCTGGGCTGGGGAGTCAGTTGCCAGGCAGATTATAATGTATCAAAAATCCAATGTCTATGTTTCGTCCATGATCTCTAGTATCCAGGAGGTTGATGGAATGGAGCTCATAGGCTCGTCTCTGAGAAGTGTTGTGTAAGTTTCCTTTGAGGATCAGGACTGAGAGATTGGAGAGAGAGTGGCCCTCCTGTGAGAAATGTGCCCCCACCAGTAATTGGGTATTTCTGTCTTTGATGGATTTCCGGTGTGCATTCATTCTGGTGCGCAGTTGTTGTTTGGTCTCTCCTACATATTTTCCATCAGGGCATTTGGTGCATTGGATGAGGTATATTACATTTCTGGAGGTGCAACTGTAAGATCCTGGGATGCTGATGGCTCTGTTGCGGGGTGTAGTAATAGTGGGGGTGGTGGAGATGTGTTGGCAGGTTTTGCATTTCTTGTCTTGGCATGGTCTGGATTCTTTTGGTGTGTTCTGGGCTTGAGGAAGTTTGCTTCTGGTGATGAGGTTGGTGAGGTTCGGTGCTTGTTTGAAGGCTAGGATGGGTGGCTCTGGGAAGATCTTTTTAAGAATAGGGTCTCTGTCTAGTATGGGTTGCAGTTTTTTGAGGATTTTCTGTACAGGTTCAAGGGATGGGTGATACGTCATAACCAGCGGTGTGCAATTTGTGGGGGGTTTTCTTCTGTATTGCAGCAGTTCTTCACGTGGTATCCAGGTGGCTCTTTCAAATGTGTGATCTACCTCTCTGGACGGGCATCCTTGCTGGGTGAAAGCCTTTTTAAGATTGGTGAGGTGGCAATTCCGGGTGTTCTCTTCAGTACAAATGCGGTGGTATCTGAGGGCTTGGCTGTATATCACAGCTTTTTTGGTGTGTTTAGGGTGATTGCTGGTTCTGCGCAGATATGTATGTTGGTCTGTGAGTTTCTTGTATACTGTGGTCTGTATTTTACCCTTCTGGATACTGATCATTGTGTCTAAAAAGGAGATGTTGGTGCTGGAGTATTCTAGAGAAAGTCGGATGGAGGGATGGTGATTGTTGAATTTCTGGTGGAACTCAATCAGAGATTGCAGGTTCTCAGTCCAAATGATGAAGATGTCATCGATGTATCTTAAGTTTAGCAAGGGTTTGATGGTGCAGTTCTTGAGGAAGTCTTCTTCCAGGTGGCTCATAAAAAGGTTGGCATACTGTGGGGCCATTTTAGTGCCCATAGCTGTTCCCATCATCTGGAGGAAGTGTTGATTATTAAAAGTGAAATTGTTGTGTGTGAGGATGAAGTGTATAAGGTCAGTAATATCTTTGGGTCTGTATTCTGAGTTGTAATCTTGTTCCTGTAGATATGTA
Organism: Alligator mississippiensis; assembly: GCF_030867095.1. Classification (NCBI taxonomy): domain Eukaryota; kingdom Metazoa; phylum Chordata; order Crocodylia; family Alligatoridae; genus Alligator; species Alligator mississippiensis. Next base: position 139,689,988 of record NC_081827.1, read on the forward strand.
AGGCAGACTTGGATGCCATCCTGGTGTGGGATGTTGGTATATAGGCTGGTAACGTCCATGGTGGCTAGGAGTGTGTTGCTAAGAAGGTGGTCTATGTTTTTAATGATAGAAGGAAGCCTAGTACTTGGGAGACCTTGATGCATGTCATATGTCATAGACTTACCCTGTGACCTTGCTAAAACAGCGACCTGAACTCGTATCCCCCGTGAACCCCCCACGAACGGCGAAATCTGTGAATAAGGCATTGCGGTCATGAACACCATCTGCTTTCATGAACTTAGTGCCCCCAGTGGCTGGGGGCCGGGGGGGAATGGCTGCTCTGACAATGGCAGGAGTGCCACAGCGGCGGTGGGAGCACCGCGGCAGCAAGCGCGGAGCTCCCAAGGAGCTCCTTTAAGTGTATTTAAGAAGCAGGTTCGGCATTCGCGAATATTTGAAACCACGAATCCCTAACCCGCAAATAGTGAGGGTTTCCTGTACTGGATAATTCCATTAAAAGAGAAGGGTGCAGTCCCAAGAGTGGAAACATGCGTTCTCTGGGGACAACTAGCAACAGCACATATTTATGCCACTGCTAGTTGTTCCTTGCATGCACACTGTGGCACAAGGCAAATTGCCTTGAATGGGGCAGGGGAGGCTGGGGCCAGCATCTGGGCTGTTCTCAGCAGCCTTACCTTGGGTCCTGGGGGCCTCCCAGGACCCCAGCAGTGGCGATCCAGGTGTATGGAATCAGCTGGAGCATGACTCTGGCTGGCCAAACTCTGGTTTTGGGAGGCGTACACTGCCACCACGTGTACCGCCCACTTTTTTCTGGTGCAGATTTTTTTTGACATCGGGTGTCAAAGAAAACCCACCATGCTACAAATAAGTGTTGTAGTGAACACCTGCATGTGAGGTGCATACAGTTTACGGCACCGCCACGGTGCCACAAACTACATGTGCATGCTTGTCTGGATGTACCTTTCGAGGCATTGGAAGGCTGCAGTAATGGTAGCCAAAGAGTATATTAGGTAGATTTTTAATTAAGTATTGAAGTTTCATAGGCTGTAAGTTGCCACCAAATGTTCTGAAATATATATGGTTGTGGTACTTACATTTTTAGGCTCAATTCACCAAATGTGTGTTCTGTTTGCTACCAATTTAAATTATGGCACATACAGAAAACCATGTAACTTTGATTCCATCTCAGGCTTTTTGAATGTCTGTACCTAGCCTCCAGATTCTTATCTTGTTACCTGGATTAGTTTTTGGGACCTCCTTTGTTCCTATGGGTTTACTGCTCCTTTCTTTTCTTTCCTAGCACCACTTCCCCTATCTCTGTCCCTCCCTTCCCCCCTCCCTTATCTTTTGTATTCTAATTTCTCTCTCTTTATACTCTTCTTTATGCACATCCTTTCACAGCATCTCATAAAGTTAACTTGGATTCATGAAAGCTTGTGCTCTCTCTCTATATATATATTTTATTTAGTTAGCTTATAAATGTGCATATCTACCCTTTCTTCTGACTGACTTCAGACCAATATGGCAACTAACTCTCCCTGTTACACCTCTGCCAGGAAATAACTCCCCCCCCCCACCACCCCATGAATACTATTCTGAAGTTGTTATTCATATTTGAAACAATACTGATGTCTTGATGAAACATGGGAGCTGTGGACTGTGTGTCCTTCTAGCTCATTAGCCAGTCTAAGAGTTTAATATTACAGTCCCAGATAAAATGAATTGATATTTGTCTGGCTGTCTTGCAGTGCAATTAGACCACTTATTCAGTTCTGATTTATCTATTTTGTAAATGTGTATGATAATCAATGGCATAAATAGATTACATGGCATGTGTATACTTTAATACTGGCTTATACCAAGTTACTAGTGCATTCCAATGCACAATATATAGATTTGCTACTCACAGATATAGCGTATCAATATCCATGGTTTGCTATGCTTTATATTGATTTCGCTTTAAAATATCATTAAGAAATTACTAATTGGTTGGCACATGAGTTACCGTCTGCACATATGAGTTACTACATCTGCTAATGACTATCACGAAGAGCATCTGGAATGAATACACTTAATTGTATCCAATCTCAGAAGCTCAGCAAAATCCCGGGCCTGGCTAGTACTAGGGTGGGAATCTACCAGACAATCCCAGGTGTCAGAGGCATAGGCCCAGGAGCTGTGGTTAAACATAGTGGATTCAAATGACAGAAACTGGATGAGTGGAAAGATTTCACTTTGCCCCATCATTGCTGCAGACCTGATGGATGGGAATCTAATAAAAAATGGAGGCACCATAACTAGATAGAAGATGAATAGATTGAAAAAGAAGGACCATATTGATTTTTATTTTTCAGACATATCAGAGTTATAAGTGATGATTACAGCCAGACAAGTACATCATCTAGAGCATTTTCATTTTTAAGACATGAAATTCGTTTGTTCAAGTCACTCAAGAGCTTAGAGAACAGCAGTGCCTTCCATTTACTATCAGGGGCATGTACAAATACAGAAGGTCATTTGATATTTCTCTTTGTACAAAACAATTGCTTTACATGGTACAGAATAATTATTAGTTTGAAGATGGCAGCAACTTTTCTTTACAAATGACTCGCTCCTCAAAATCTGCTGGTCTCCCTGAATTCTTCAAGGAGAAAATCAATTCACCTGACAGCATTCACCTTACTTCCTACTTAGTGGGTGCATCTACACGTGCACTTTATTGCAGCGTTGACTAATTAGCTGTGCAGTAAAGTGTCACTGTCTACACATGTGTTGGTATTAGGGTGCAATAAATTAATTAACTGTGCTGTAAGGTAGTACTGTCAGGGACAGTACTATCTTACAGTTGAGTCATATACTGCACTGAAATGCACATGTAGATGGTGATGGGCTGGCTACGGTGCAAGGGTGCTAAAGTGTGGGGGCTGCCTGCCACCTAGCCACACAGCTGCACGCATTTGGCACTCTCATATGCCAGCCACCCCTTCCACCAACTGATGCTGCCTGGAGCATGGGGCTGATCCCCCAAACCTGCTGCCAGCCCACGGCTGCGGAGTGCACATGTAGACACTATGCCCAGGAGCACTTGACTCCAGCTCAGTGAACTCCAGAGTTTATTTCATTACCTTAATTGAATATATAGATTCACCAGCTGAACCATCTTTTATAAAACATCTTTTCCCTATCCAGTATGCACATGGCTGCTGAGAAAATCCATACAGTTATAAGTTTTCTCTCATAACTTTAGCACTTGTAATTTGTCAGTCCACTCCTGTAACTCCATTTTTCCATGACTTCTCCTACCCTCTGCTGTATCCATTTTCTCTCCTTCATATTCAAAAATTTCAAAGTTAACTCTCTTTTTGTGCCATGGCTCTGTGGGTGATGCAAAATTATCCCCGCCACTCCACCTGCATCCTGAAGACCTCTACCCATCATGCATGATGCTTTTACAAGCAAAGTATTAATTACTATACCTGGTCAATATTTTTAGCACAGAAACCTTTCTTATTGGTGAAAATAACACGGGGGTGGGGGGAGGAGAGAATGTTGATTCCAACAAAAAATATGTGTCGCCACAGGAAAAATCGAATATGAAATGAAAAGTGCCATACAATTTTAATTTAACTCATCGGTTTCATTTTGGTTTTACTAGTTTAAAAACAAAATGAAACAAATGAACAAAAAACCAGCTGTATAAAATGTTATTAGGGTAGTGCCCTATCAACTACAGAGCCCCACTGCAGCAGGCACAGTACAGACAGACATAGAAACAGTTGTTACTCAGAACTTAAAATCCCTGTTAAATGGTAAATTGTAAACATGTAAAAAACATATAACCATAAAAGAAGAGCCAGATATAGATACTCCAAAGCCCCAGAAGACCCTAATTAAAATCTGGAGGGATGGAAACAAAATCTCTAGCTTGGGTTTTTGTTTTGTTTTGTTTTGTTTTTGTTGGTTTAGTTAGCAACCCTGTATATCACAGTAGCATGCACACACATGGACATGTGCCAGTTAATATATCGCTTTGGTCCTTTTTTTAAGGATGTCTTTTTTACTTATGTCTTTCAGAGTTTCTCTCTTGGAGTATGAATGTATCTGTCAATTCTTCACACTGTCCTGTTTATGTTACTGAGTATGCTTTCTCGTATTTGGGTATGCTGGTTTGTGAAAGTTATTTCCATTTCTTAATACAGAAATACAGTGTACTGGCTAGTCCAGGAACAAAAATACCCTTTATACTATCCAGATTCTATATCAAAGATGTAGTTTGTTCCCAGTAGAGAAGAGAGACGATTGGAAAGACACAGTGTTCAGTGTTATCGCAAACTCTGAGACATCACTTTTGTAGATGGTGAAGTTTAATTTTTTAATTAAATCAGTTTCACTCCTTAGTCTTGCAGTATTCCAAACACTGTTCCACACTTTGATTAACTGGCCTGTGCATCAGCCAAGGTATTGCTGTTTTCCCATGCTTGCTCTAAACTTACCTAACAAAAGATAAGCCTTAAAGCACTCCATTCAGCTTTCCTGTTATGAATGCTTCATTGGTGGGTTGTGGCTTTTTGTTGGGTTTGTTGGGTTTTTTTGGGTGTGGGGTGGGTTAGGGTCATTAAGAAGAAGTGTTTTAAAAAGTTTTGAAATCCCAGAAATGAAGTAAGACTTTTCACTTTGAGACAAATTAAATATTTGGTGGTTGATCCAAATATTTTTTTCAATCCACCAAATAATTCATTTGTTAGTTTGACTTGAAGTAAATTTTTTCCAATACTTTTTGGCTTGGCCACCAAACAAAATTCATTATTCTTTGTTCTATATGCTAGTACTCCACCAAAATATGGCAGGCTAAAAAGGCAGATAATTTGCTGGTGAGTAGCTAATAGCCTCGGTTTGACTTGAACTAAATGTTGGCAGAGAGAGCTGTTAACAATTTACATTTTGAATTATTGCAATCATTAAAAGTGAATGGGTTTTGCTGGCATCCATTTTCTTGTCTGCTCAGCTCTGGAGATTCCAGTAGAGCTCCCAGAACAAAATGGGTGGAGGGAAGAGATGGGAACCTTGACTTGGTGCAAAAAGCAAGGAGTGGGGGACTGCACTAACTGGTCTGCTGTTGTGGAACTGCTGAGACATGAGAAGATATGTGAGGAACCCTTTACATGAACTCTTGTCTTCCCATTGCTTATGCAACCTTAAGCATGACTAGTGCTTTTCTTCTGTGATATTCACTTGGAACCACAATAAGACCTAATCCTAGGGGTGTGTGACCATGTCAGTTCTGGGAGTGACCTCAGTATTAGTGGCAGGGACTCTGAGCAAGCAGGCCAGATGGGACCAAGTGTCTCAGCAGCTACACCTGCAGTGAGCCTCAGCTAATGAACTCTGCTTCAGTTCAGGAGCAGAAAACTTCCCGATGGGCTGCTGGGAACACCACCTACCCATTTAGCACCAGCCGAGGCCCTAGGTTTGCAGGCCAGTCAACAGTTTTGCTGTGGCACAGTTCCTGGTTCCTGACCCTGGTTTTGGCTCATTTCTAGATTTCATCTTTTGGATTTCTCTGTGGATCTGGTTCCTGGCTCCTGACTCTGGTTTGACCCTTGGACATCACCCTGTGGATTATCCCTCAGATTGGTACTTGGCATCTGATCCCCAGATACTGGCCCTGGACCATGGTATGGACTCAACCCCAAGATGTCCTTCTGGATTTGATAGTATGGCTCCCAATCTCTGACCCAGCCCTGGGACCAGCTTTCCCTCAATGGTCTGACCATTAAATGAGACTGCCTATGCCCTGGTCCCTTAAACTTAGTGGGTATTTGCAAAGAGTTAGCCCACAAACCCACATGTTTTAGGCTAGATTCCACATATTCAAGAACAGTTAGGTTGTATACCTTGTGCTAATTCTGTAGTGCCCTTGGAAATTACTTAAGATATAAAGAAAGGAAATATCTAATAAGAGTCCTAATGAGTTCAAGACCCACCTTTGTTTTCCCACTCTTGCAAGAGTGAGGCTTGCCTTCATACTCTCTGGTGGCATTTTTCGCAGCAGGTCTTTAAGTTTAATGAAAATAATGAATATGTTTTCTAATAATAATGGTGAAAGTGCTCACCAACCCTAGGAGTTTTCTTTAGCAGCAGGTTCTGCCCCATGGCACTAGATATGGCCACTGTCTTCTCATCTGGCACATAGCTGGTTGGTTTTCGGTTAGACCAGTCATCAGCTTGTGCCAAACCACACAGCTCGAGCTAGTGAGGTGAACTCACAAAGTTCCATGTTGTGCTGCCAGAGCTCTTCTCATGTGGAAAGACACACACCCATGGGGCAGCTGCAAAACCAACAGCTGCCAGGAGCCCTAAGATCAAAAGGCCTTCTCATAGGAAGTAGCAACAAAGCAGGAGATCCCTCTATACTCCTTGTATGGCAAGCCTGGGGGGACAGTCACCATACAGAGAAGTTGGGGTCTGGTCGAGTGCAGGGGGATGATCAAGTTTTCATAGATTTTCATAGGTCTGGAGATAGAAGCCTGTTTACAGGACTGAGAATTGCTGCCTGACTTTTCAGGAGCCAGCTGGCCGCAATTTGAGATTCTTCCAGAAAACGGGCATTATTGTGCAGTTTTTCCCCTTCATTGCAAGGCATCCTACAGGGCTCCTTGGACAAGAGTGAAAGCTTCTGAGAAGCAAACAAGAAAAAAAGCATCCTAAAGCTGTGGCTGCCTGATGTCCATTTAAAGCACACCCCCCTGACACACACACATCCAACTAAGACCGCCACCTTCTACTTTTCCCTTGCACATCATCAGAATTCCCCTTCTGTACTTCTACTCTCTCTCTGCCTCTCTTTGAAATAAAGGTTTTAAAACTTTTTTTAAGTCTCTTTTGCACTCATGTGCTCTCTCTCATTCTCTGTCTGTCTCTCCTGCTCCTTTTTCACTAATGGCCTCCATTTTTTATTTTCATACAAAAGCTGCTCAAAATTGTACATATTGGACACTTTTACACGTACACTGATGCATTCTGATCGAAACGTGTTGCAGGACACTCGATTAATTGAGTCTGCTGAAGTGTTCTAATCAGAATGCTCCAGAGCACTGCAACATCTCATGTACTCAACATCCCTGCATTTCAAGATGGTGGCAGGGGCACTTTAACTAAAGCTAGTTGACTGAGCTTTAATTAAAGTGCCTCTGCTGCCATTTTGAAACATGGGATGCTGACTGAATACATGAGACACTCCAGTTGTTTTAATTAGAATGGCTCCCGCAAGCCACTCTATTTAAAAGCTTCTCCTCCCCACTCCCCTTCCCCCCTCCATCCCTGCACACCCTGGAGCACGTGCATATTTTTTCCAAATTTGAGTGATCTCTGACACATACTCAACAATAACTCAGATAAAAACTCCTAGGAATTTCAAATGCTAAATAGGCAAGTTAAAAAGTCAAGTAGTTGAATGTTGCTCACAAGCAGACATAAATGAATCGAGACTTCCCATACAAAAATCTTATTATTTCCTATATTTTGAGTAACATGAAAGACAGCAATGAAAGTGACAGTTTTGTTGTGTTTCTTACTGGGCAGGTCTACATGTGCATTTACACTGGCTTAAATTTACAGTATGTAGTATGTTACTACACAGTAAATGGGACTAGGCCAGAGTCTACATGTGCAGGCATTAAAGCACATTAATGCTGTGTGTAGACTGATTTGGAACTAAAGTTACTGCATTGCTGAACAGTAACTAATCAGGCGTAAATTTGATACTTGCATGATGCAGGTATCAAATTTATGCTCAAAGTGGCATAAATCGCCATATTTACTGTGCAGCACAGGCATGCACATGTAGACATCTGCCTGTACTGCACAGTAATTTCAGTTACTGCAAATGTTTTGCAAACTAAATCACTAAATCACTAAACCATTTCATTTGGGAAATGCCAACATGTGGTGTTTCAGCAAATGAAATATACTTACCAGGACCCTGCAGCTAGATGAAATTGCTGTTTTTCTGAATTTCACTTTTGCTAACACCATCTTTAATTCATGGAAGTCTGTTAAACTTGAGCTGTCCTCTAAAACAATTTCAGATTCAATTATTTGAGCTTCATTGAAAAATTTCTGATCATCTCTATGATAGTCAAAATAGCCATAAATAGTCAAATTCTGCCAATTAATCTCTTTAAAACGGTGACATTTTTATGTACTGTGCAATACTTCCAATATCAATTTTCAACAAACTGGCACACAAATTAATAAACTGATTTAGAAACAAAGCTTTTAAACCCTTACTTGATATTTTTCTCTCTCCTTTTTTGTAGACTCTGGTAAACACAATTAAATGAAAACTTTCACATACATTTTCATCAGTTATGGTGATTAACTAGTGGAACAAACTGCTAAGAGAAGCAGTAGATTCTCCATTTCTTCTGTGTCTTCAAATTAAGACAAGCAAGCATTTTAGGAAGATTGGTTTAGTCAAAATACATATCCACATAGGGATCAGTACTAATGTAAGTGAGTGAAATGTAATGGCCAGTGGTATACAGGAGATTGACCGAGCTAATCATCAGAGTTCCTTCTGGCCTTAAACCATGATTATGAATTTTGACTCTTAGGAGCTTAACTAATTACAAGGTCATTGGGGCAGTGATCATCCATGAGCTTATAACACCACTAGTTCTCATTTGTGGTTGGGCCTCAGTAGAAAAATACAAAATAATAATGGCAAATAGTTGCTACTTCTTCCTTGATTGTAGTCCAAGTTCTCATTTTCATTGGCTTCAACGAGCTTCCCCTGAGACCCATTATGATTTCTTATACATCTCTCCACAGCAAGCCATTGTGATATCACCTCATATTATCATTCAAACTGATGAATAAGCAACAGGGTTTTTATTTAAAAAAAAATCAATATCCTGTTTTCATAAAATGCTCCTGGTAATAATTCAGTGGGAGAGAGAAATTGAAATAGCTGGCATCAAAATACAAAAGTTCCTCAAGGGAATGCTTTCTATGAGGTGACAACAAAACATGCACTTTATGAGAGAAATGAGAAAAGATTCCAGTGACTTCAAAGGAAAAATCCCTGAATATTTGCTGTAATACACTTCATCTCAATACATAGATGGGTTCTCATCATTCTTTCCATAGAAATCCTGAGAAACCAGTCCAGTAAATGGTTGTTTAGCATTTGGTGCTTGTGGCCTAGAATGAATCTTAAGAAAGATGTGTGGTGAACAATAATGTATAGCTAGCTCTTCCATTTCTCAGATTTCCCTCCTGATTTCTTATGACTGAAAAATTCACTCCTAGAATTAGGATGAGTGTTTTCTCTAACTGTAAAGAGTGATAGTGTGAAAAATCCTCAAGAGGAGTAATATCCTACATATATACATCATAAAGTGCATCCCAACTGATCCTTAAATAATTCACTAACATATAGTCACATGCATGAATCATATCGTCCTACTGAAAGACATGCACCTCTGAGCTGAAATACAGCAGCTGTGAGATGAAATGCACCTCTGAGATGAAATAGCATATACCCATGCTTCATCTAAGCCAAGTTGCCTTTTCTTCATTCTTATTTTCACAGGAAGTATCTAACTCATTACACATAAATCGGTTTAACTTCTCAGAAACTGGTTTAAACCTGTAACAAAACAGAAGTTAAGTGCACATAAACCAGTTTCAAAAGGGCTGAAACAGGTTTAAGAAATACCTGGTTGAATGTAGTGTCAGACTTAACTGATTTGCGTCAAACCAGTTTATGCAATGACTGTCCCAGACCCTTTCCTGTTTTAAGTTAAACCAGAGTCTCCCAGCATCTCAGATGCTTTGCAACCCTGGGCTGGGCAGTGCTGGCTGTGCTGTGCAGTGTTCTACTGTGCTGTCTGTTTCAGAGAACAGGGCCCATCCTTCTGTTCCCTACCCAGAGCTCCAGTGGAGACTGCAGGCATAGCAAGATCTGCCTGGGAGGGTCTGCAGGCACAGCAGGGACTGCAGGCACAGCAGTCTGCCCCTGCCCCACCCTCCTCTTGCCACTTGCTCCTCAAGCAGCTACCGCCACCCCCTCCCTCCTATCTCCCACAGTATGGACCCCAGCCCCACGGACCCTGGGCATGTGGTATGCTAGCTAATGCTAAGAGGTGTCTATGTGTGTGTCTCCAATTTCACTGGGACGGGCAGACAGAACAGTGTCTGCTTAGGGCTTTTTGGAGCTAATCAACAGGTCAGCTGGTAATGTCCCTCCATTCCTTCCTTGGAAAAAGCTGTTTAAGAAGAGCTTGAACTAATGAGAGAGGCTTTTGTTTTGTTGATGGGCTAATAAATGCTGCCTTATCAGCCCCCTGCTGGCTCCCTCCTCTGTCAGTTTTGCAGACAGTATGAAGAAGCAGGGAGAGGGAGATTGAAAAGCTCAATATCATCAACAGATGAATGCACTGCACACAACACCCCCTTTGCCTCAGAGTGCTAGCGGGGGGCTGGTATCTGGCAACACTCCTGCCCCTTGAGCAGGGAGCGAGGAAAAGCCTGGGACAGTGCAGGCAGGGTGGGGGCTTACACCCCTCCCTAATCAAAGCATCCTGCTAGAGGCTAGCCTTGCCCCCACACCCTCAGCTCAGCACTGTGGAAGGGAAGGGAGGACTGCTCTAGCACCCCCTGGCTTCTAGCCTGAGCTACTGCAGGCATGTACCTGCATTTCTTCAGTCCAGAGGGAATGTCTGTGCAGTTGCAAGCCATTTCAACCTAAGCAGATTAGACTAACCTGCAAAGATTGAATGAATTCAGGCTCAGGCTTTTTGAATGTCTGTCCCTAGCCCAAATGATTAGCCTGCAGTGATGACTAGTACTGAGGTGGTATTAGTGAGTAGGAACCCACCCTTCTGACACTGCTTGTACAGATGATGGAGAATGTCAGCTGTCATTTAACAAATAGATTAACCCTTGTGTTGGTGCAGATCTCCCACTGCTTGTGCAGCAGTGCTGCATTGTCTTCCTGAGTGTTCAGAAAGAAAGAGTCATTGTGAGGTCATGTCCACCCTGTGCCAGACAATGCTAGAAAGCACTACCATGAAAACTTGCCTTGCCCACTTAGAATCACAAAATCATAGAAAATTAGCATCAGAAGGGACCTCAGAAGGTCATCCAGTTCAACCCCCTGCTCAACTATATCATCCCAGCCAAGGCTTTGTCTACCTAGGTCTTTAAAACCTTACAACCTCTCTGGGTAGCCTGCTCCAGTGCTTTACTCCCCTCCTAGTGAGAAAGTTTTTCCTAATATCTAACCTAAACTTCCCTTGCTTCAATTTGCTCTCCTTCTGCCCATACCAACTGTCAAAAAAGTCATGTGCCTGCTTTTTGGCACATGCCCAGTACCACCCTCAGGCTACAAACAGCTGTCATATTTGTCCCAAGATAAACGTTTTATACTGGGCCAAAGTGCAATCATTCAGATGTCCATGTTTGTTGTCCCAGGTTAAATCCTAAAAAGCTTCACATTGTAAGAATAACTAACAATTTATCCTTGGACATCACAAAATGCATCTGAACAGCTAACCTGGGATAGCATCATTTTATCAATGACAGAAAAGTGGTAGTGTATTCAGGTGTTTACTAAATCCTAATTAGAAAGATGATTTGTGTACAAACAAATTTTGGGATATTTTTGTTGTGGGACAAACATGTGTACAACTTGTTCTGGGGCAAGTGCAACACCTGTTCATAGCCTCATACACAAATAAACTTGCTGAAGCAGTTACATAATATCTTCTTCACATGCAGTGAGCCTAACCATGGAAGCAGGTGGGCAGAACATGTTCTCCCAGCAGTGGTCCATCGCATCATCTGGCATAGTGTGGCAAAGTCAGGAGGTGCAACCCACCTGCACTCATCCACCCATATTGATTCTGAGATCTAATTATTACAAATTATACATCTTGGCATCTGACATCTGACTTCACATTTCTTATTTACAGGTGGGTTTAAAGCATTAGGATGATAGATCTGACAAACCAAGTGAATGTCATTTGATTGGTTTGGATGTTGCTGTTTTTTTTCTTAAACCATTTGTGCAACCCTGGTAGAAAAAAATTAAAATGTTAGTCCAGGGAGGTATCCATCACAGATCAAGATTTAGTCCTAGTCAGTTTTTCTGCCTTAAGATCATGAAATGACTAGAGTATTTTTTCTCATCCAAGCAAAAACAGTTCTACCCAATTTGACAATTATCACCCCCTTATGCTGCTCTGCACTTCTCTGATTTGCTTATTCTAAATTCTCAAAAAGAGAAATGAATTTAACAGAAAATGCATGCAAGTTTTCCATCTGAAACACCACAGTCCAATTGCCACTGATAATGGGGAAAGACAGAATAAAGGGCAATGCATATCTGATCTGGGATTGGGTCTTTTCAGGGAAAATTGTTTTAGTCATCTTTGCTGTGGAAAAACCTGTGTTGATATTCATAAATCATAAAAGAAATGCAGGGTCCAATTAGCAGGAAGCCAATAGTCAAGATCTGTTTTGATTGATAGCAGCTGAAAGGAAGCTAAAAGGAGACAACTGACGGCTCACTATTTTGTAGGTTCCGAAAACATTCTCTGGGGAGATCTTCCTCTTTGGCAGCCAGGGAGTGGGAATATCCAATCCCCTATTGTTTATTTTTCTTCTCTTTCTCCTGCTTGTAGACACATTTGCTTGATGTCCTTGAGCTGCCCTAACGGTCCCTCAGGACTTTAGTTCCCCTATAACCTGGTTGTAAAGGATTATTAATTACTATGCACATAGTATATGAAACATTAGATATGTTAGCTATGCTCAGTGCTGGAGCACTGCCTTATCCCCATATGGGTCCTGTCTTTAAATGCAGTTCAGACTCTATGTAAAAGCAGCTACTAATGAGGTCCTTAGGGTAATCTTTGGAGGTTTGTCTGGCAGGCTCTTGCTCAGCAATGATTGTATGAGATTTCTCAATATTACTGGCAGTGCAGGCAGAATTCTGGATGATTTTTATTATGTTAAAGGTTAACAAGATAGGTAGGCATATCTAAAGATATCTTTTCATTCTATCAACAATGGAAGGGGTTATTTTAACAAGAAGCCTGTCTATATTATAGAGATGTTGAACGGTGTCCTACAAACTTGTGCATTAGAGACAGAAGTTACACGTAAACCAGTTTAAGTCATCAGAAATTGATTTAAACCTGTAACACAACAGAAATTCAGTGCACATAAACCAGTTTCAAAATGGCTGCAACTGGTTTAAGATAAACCTGGCTGAATGCAGTACCAGACTTAACTGATTTGGGTCAAACCATTTTATGAAACTTCTGTCCCAGACCCCTTCCTGGTTTAAGTTAAATCACAGTCCCCCAGCATCCCAGCATAATTTCCAGCCCTGGGCTGGGCTGTCCGCTCCAGCAGAGAAGGGTTTAGTGTGGGGGAGGTTTGCCCCAAACAAACCTCAGCTGGGGTCTGGGGCCATGGAGGTGGGTTAAAATTCCCTTCCCCGGAGTACAGAGCTGCCCCACCAAAAACTTACTGCTGGCTGCAACTGTGGACTACAAATCCTGGTGGCATCTGGAAGCAGGAAGAGGAAGTGATGAGCAAGTCCTGTAGTGTCCTGCTGGTTTAATTCTGGATTGCAAATCCTGGAGACCTCAGGGCACCAGGAAGAGGAAGCAAACACACAACCCAAGCTGGCTGTGTACCAGAGAGTCATGCTCAAGTCTAGTGCACCCAGGCTTCTGGCCTAAGCCACTCCGGGTATGTGGCTGCATTTCCTCAATCAAAACCAAATATCTGTCCAAATGTTTCTCAATTTAATTTCTGCAGTTTAGACTAACCTGCAAAGACTGAATCAATTCATCCTCTGGCTTTTTTACTGTCTGTACTTAGCCCTAATGAATACAAAGAATGTTGGGAGAGGGAGGAATATAGGAGGATCATTCTCCTGTTTGATAGTGCAAGCAGGTAGCAGGTACAGTGTGAGGTCTCTGGCTATTTTAAGAAAAATAGATACACTGAAAAAATACAGTGGCCCATCACTGGAGGACTGGGTACCCATTTCTGCAGGCAGCAAACCCTATGTATTTTCCTCTGAGCTGTCCCTTGGATATCCTGGACAGTAGCCATGCAGTCACATCTGCTTCTACTGTCATAATCAGTTTGGCTTATTGCAGCTGATAGCAATCCCCTGACTAACTAGAGAGGAACAGAAAAAAAGTGTGTGTGTGTGTGTGTGTGTGTGTGTGTGTAGTGGAGGGGGGGGTGAAGATACTGTGCATCCTTGACCAGCGCCATCTTTTATCATTTATGCTAGTATGAAGCAGATGTAAAAATGCTTCTGGCTCAGGATTTGGGCATATGCAGGTGGGTTCATGCCAAACTAGGACTTTTGCTTCAATTTTCTCCAGGGAACTGGTCTGGACTCCTCTGGGCTACAAGCAGAGTCACTTGCACTGTAGAGTCAGGGTGGGGGAATGGGGAAGAAGCTGTGGGGTTGTCTGTGTGTGTGTGCGTGCACATGCCCGTGCAGCGTGCTATCCTGCCCAGCCCCACACCTGGGACCTGTAAGGTCTGGGGGGTGAGGGTTGTGTGTGTCATTCCTAATAGGGCTGCGCAAAGCTTCGGGTGGTGATTTGATTTGGAGGAGATTCAGCCCAATTTGGTGGCCAAATCGCCAAATCCAAATTGAATCAGGGGACGAATTTAAAGGTTGCAATTGATTCAAAGCTCTCCGAATCTTCAGGAAAGATTCGGAGAGCTTTGATGATTTGGGCAGTGCCCGGTGGCTGCAGCAAGGAGCTGCAGCTGACTCTGAACTGGTATATACTAGGGACAGAGGAGTACTCTGCATGAGCCCCCCGAACTGCACCCCACTCCCCAGCCCCCCCCATGGGTGCCCTGCCCAGGCCAGCTCCGGCTGTAAGAAAAAAAAATCTGAGAAAACCCTAGGACTCACCACTCCTGCAGCAGCCTCAGGGCTTCAGGGGCTCATGCAGAGCCTTCCACAAGGCGTGGGGCAGTGAGGGGATAGCGGGGACCGCCCCTGCCAGTAGGAGCAGTGAGTCTGGGGGTTTTCTCGGGTTTTTTTTTTCTTAAAGGGCCAGAGCTGGTGGGGCACCCATGAGGGGGCTGGGGGAGCAGGGGAGGGTCAGGGGGCTCATGCAGAGTCCCCCATGCAGTGTGGGGCAGTGGGGGGCAGCAGGGATCGCCCCCCACCCAGCAGCACCCACTGAGTTGGGGCTTTTTTTTTAACAAGAGCCAGGAGCTTGGGTGGGCGGAGAAGCCATTGCTGGGCTGGGAGAGGGGTGGGGGATGGGCCTGGCCTGGCTGATTCAGAGATTTGGCAGCAGCTGAATCAGATTTGACTGAATCAAATTGGGACAGTGATTCAAATCACTGAATCGAATCTCTGTCCCCCAAATCGGCCAAATCCGAATCTGAGCAAATACTAGCCACTTCGCACAGGCTTAATTCCTGGCCCCACTCCTGGGAGCCATCCCCTGGTGCCCCCCACCCCCTTCCCAGATTTCCCTCAAATGATTATGGTCACCCTAGTTTTGATCCCATTTTGCCCTGCTATAAACAGCTGTGCAAGGCAGAGGGCAACAGAGAATCAAGAACAATGAGGAAAAATTAAAAATTAGAAGTAAGATGGGTTTTGAGCCAATTCATCATGAGATGGTAACTTGAGGTTGGAATTTAAGGGAGAGAACCAAAACGAGAAGCATTCCAGGGCCATTAATATAATTACACAGAATTACATGGCAGAATGCCCCAGTGTTACACAGGTTTCATTTCTGTGTACAGGCCCAGTCACCTCAGAGGGGTGGTGCTCTGATCTGCAATTATTTGTCTGAGTACTTCTTGGAAGCACTGTCATGACTAAGTATCATTACACTTTATTATCAAGTCACTACCCTCACTTAGCAGAAGTTCCTCCTAAAAACTTTCTTCTCCTCTCCTCTGAGAAGTACAGAAGAAAAACAAAATAACAATACAGAGCCTCAGAAATGTCAACGGATGTGCGTGCCTTAAAGAGTAGCCATGTACCCTCATTACTACCAGCCTCACTGCTGTTCTCTTCTCCCAGTTGTGAATAATTTTAACCTAATTTGAGTCATGCTGAACCTAGAGAGTAAACTCTTTGGGAAAGAGACTGAGTCATTTTCTGTGAAACTGCACAGCGTTAAACTCTCAAAAAATGCTACACAGATGTATCATTTTGTTTTGAAGTTGAGCAAGGGAAAGTATTGTCTCTTACATTGTGATAAGAACATAAGAACATGATGGCTAAATGCAGACGTTCAAAAAGCCGAAGGCGGATTTGATTCAATGTTCACAGATTTTTCTAAGTTGCGTAGATTGGACCAATATTGAATTGAACTGATGTTCAGTGGTCACATCTACACAAGAAGCTAACTGTGCAGTAGCCTAATAACACTGTGCAGTAGTGTGCCAGGCAAAAACTGTACTAACACACTACTGTGCAGTAAGCATCACTAAAAATCCATGCACTGGAGCTACTGCGCAGTAGTGTGAGTTACTGCACATTGATTTAGTACCTGGTTAACCAAGTACTGAACTTAATGCACCATAACTACAGCACATTAATGAACATGTAGATGTACCTAGTGTTCTGGTGGGCAACGCAGGCAGAAACCTGCACTGGCCCATGTCAGGAGCTTGGGGGCACTCATGCGGATCTTCGATCACTGTGGACACTGCCGAAAGCTGCCAAATCCAGCCAATCAGCAGACCATGCCTAATTGGCTGCTGGACACATGCCCCCCACCCCAATGTCAGCCACAGGAAGAGGGAGAACCAGCAGATAATCTCTCCCCAGCCTCACCCCCTTGCCAGCCATCTGCCTCCAAGAGGCAGGGGGGAAATACACCCTCTGGCCCAGCACCACCCCCTAGACAGGGGTCTGCAGTGTGCGTGGGGAGCAGCCCACATGGAGGGGGGTTCTCTCTACCTGCAGCCCAGCAAGCCAAGGTAGGAAAGCCCCAGCCCCACCCCCTCTCTAGCTGCCAGTCTCACTGAGGCAGGGGTTGAGGGAATGAATGAATCCCCCTGGCTCCCCCAAAGTGTCAGGCTGGTGGGTGCATGCCTCAGAGAGGCTGGCAGCTAATGAGAGGGCAGAGCTGGGGCTTTTGCAGCTCAGGGGCTCGCTGGACTGGGGACAGAAGTCAAGCTTCCCCTCCCCCTGCCCCATGCTTTGCAGACCCAAAGTGGGGAGGGCTGGGGGTCTGTTACCCCAGCCCCCCATCCCACCATACTGACAGACACAGGCAGGAAGTAGTCTAGGGAGCAGAGGCCTTACTGCCTCAGCTCTGTGACAGCTGGGGGCAGGGCCAGCCCTGGTCTACTGGAGCAGACAACATAGTCCAGGGTTGCAAAAAAAATCTTGGGAAGCTAGGGAACTGTGAGGTAACTTGAGTTGGGGGGGATCTGGGACACAAGTTCAATAACTGATTTAAGTTAAACCAGTCTAAGTCTCATACTACATCCAATCAGGTTTATCTTAAACTGTCTTTGACCATTTTGAAGCAGTTTATATGCACTCAAGTTCTGTTGTGTTACAGATTTGAATAATTTTATTATCATGCACACCAGTTTAGGTGTAACTTCTATCCCTAAACAAGAAGTGCCATAATGGGTCAAACCAGTAATGCATCTAGCCCAGTAACCTGTCTCTGACAGTGGCAGGAGTGAATGCTATAGAAGGAGAGTATTGAATTGAATGTATCTATTCCCTATTCAGTATCCTTCCTGGCATTCACCATTATAGGTTTAGAGATGACAGAGGAAACATCTTCAACCATTCTGTTCAATAGCTGTTAATAGATGAATTTATCTACTCCTTTTTCAAATCTGGCTATGCTAACTGCCTCTGCCACCTCCTGCAATACCAAATTCCACAAGTTATCTACACATTGTATAAAAAGTACTTTCTGTTATTAGTTTTAAACCTGTCACCTACCATTTCAGTAGATGCCTCCTAGTTCTAATATTCTGGGACTTGGTGAACAACAGCTCCCTATTCACTTGGTCCACATCCTTCATGATTTTATAGACCTCTATCATATGCCCCCTCAGTCTCCTTCAGAAATACAGATGAAGAACCTTGCAACTAATGGTGAAAATATTTCCTAGTCTTGGTTTCTATGAATATCGTTTGCTATCTATATGTAACCCTTCTTCCGGGTACCGGTCAGAAGCAACAAAGGCAGGGTTAAATTTGGGGATCTAAATATATTTTACCTTGGCTTGAGCCTTCAAGCAGACCACCTGGGAAACACTAAATAAATTGCTAGGGTGTCCATTTAAACAAAAAACCCTCCTTGCAAGCAGTGTAAACACAGAGGATAAATTTATTACAGAAACAAATGCAAAGAAAACAAAGAAAATACTAAATACAATTTAAAACACTATCAACTACAAGGCATAGTTCCTAAATTGCACCCTCTTGGAGAGGCTTCCCCCATTCCCAGGCAGTAAGGCTGTGCGAATCTTTGGTAGCCGATTCAATTTGGAGGAGAATTTGGCAGCTGAATCGCCGAATCTGAATCAAATCGGGAGACCCATTAAAAGCCCCAAATTGAATCAGAAGCATCCAAATCGATTCAGAAAAGTTTCAGGCAGATTTGAAGATTCAAAAGGCAGGCTTGCAGGAAACAGAAGCTGAGAAGAGGGAGGAGGAAGGTGGGGCGTAGGGAAGACTGCTCTGATATTGACATCTGTAGCAGGCCAGTGACTGTGATCTTTTCCTGAGTTCCCTTCCAATCACAGTGCTCTGGGGGAAGGATGTAGAGCCAACATATAAGGCTGTGTATGAAGTGATCTGTGCCTTTTGTGAGCTGTGTCTCTCTTGGACCAGCAGAATCTGAAAGGCTCTGGCTTGGTATCTAGTCTCTTGGTAGCTAGTCTTTCTTCTGTGTTTTCCCTGACAGTGTGTCATCACTGTGCAGGAAAGCACAACATATATTACAGACACACACACACACCCCAAACATTATGAAGCGTGCTGGAAAGGCAGGTGCCAGGACTCCTGGCAGGGGAGGAAGAGGGGGCAGAGGGAGAGCTGCAAGTCCCCCCCCCCAAACATAGACACACCCTCTTTCCTGGCAGCAGTGAGTGTTCTATTGCTAGTGGGAGCAAGGAGGTGGGAGCAGTGTCTGCACCTACACCACCTCTAACATCAGTAATAACCACCAGCACCAGCATGATAGTCTCCACCCCAATTTCTGTTCCCAGCATGAGACTTCCAGTGCCAGAGGAGAAGCTGGATCTGGAAGCAGAGAAGCTGAGTGCCATAGCTAAGGAAATTCTGGGGAAGGAGGGGGAATCTGAGTTTGTGCTCCAGACCCTTCAAAGTTCCCCTAGAGGCAGGTCTCTTCGGGAAGGCACTTTGGAGGAGGTTGTGGGGGCAGATGGCTCAGCTCCTCCTGTTGTTGTGCCTCTGCCTGGTGAGGAGGGGGATAAGGCAGGATCCCCACCTTCAAGCCAAAAGCAGGTGGGTAGTGTACTGTAGGATCATTTTGAGGTGGCAGATGATCCCAGGTATGCTACTTGCCAGCACTGCCAGAAACAGATCAGCTGGGGCAAGGAGGTGAAACACTTCACCACCATGGCAATGCTGCTGCATCTCAGGAGGGAGCACCCCCTCGCCTTTGTTCCTCCTTAGCCTGGCACCAGTGGGAGCATACCCAAAAATAATCCCTCTCACTCCAAACCCCCATCCCTAAGAAGCAGAGGCAGGCCACCCTGGACCAGTGGCAGAAAGGCAGAGACAAAGACACGTGTATTCCCAAGGCAAGTGAGGTCACCCAAAGCATTGGGGAGATGCTTGCTCTGGATGGCCAGCCCTTCTCCTTTGTTAAGTGTCCAGGGTTCAGGAGGCTTATGGCACTTATGGCCCCACCCTACCAAGTGCCCACATGCACCACCTTTAGCAGGACAGTGGTGCCTTCCCTGTATGAGGCATACAGGGAGTACTTGAGGAAGGAGCTGTGGAAAGCAGGGCCACAGGTAGCTTTGCACTTTACCTCAGACATCTGGAGCAGCCAGGGTGGGGATCATGACTACCTCTCCTTCACAGGGCACTGGGCTCTCCTTCAAGCGAAGATCATAGAAGAGTCCCACACAGCAAGGGGGCCATGATCCACATGGTGCAGGGGTGGCTCATTGGGCAGGGCAAGCTCACTTGTGGGTTCATGGTCACTGACAATGGGGCCAATATGGTGAAGGCAGTATGTGATGCCCACTTTGTTGGCATCCACTGTGTGGCACACAGTTTCCACCTCATACTCAGGGACACCTTGGAGGGGGACAGGGTTCCTGGTGATGGCATCGTCACTACTACTACCAGCCAGCTTATTTCAAAATGCAGGAAGGTGGTGGGCTACTTCCACTGGAACATCAAGGAGAGCAAGATGCTGTGGGGCAGACAGGCAGAACTGAGCATCCCACAGCACACAATCATGCAGGAAGTGGAGACTCAGTGGAACTCCACATACCTAATGCTGGAAAGGCTGGTTGAGCAACAGAAGGCCATCCATGAGATGGCCTTGTTCGGGGAGATTGGGATCAGTGGCCTCCTTAACAAAACAGAGTGAGATACCACCTCCCAGATCTTGATGGTCCTCAAGCTGTTCCTTGAGACCACTGAGAGCCTCAGTGCTGGTGATTTCCTCCTTAACCAGGTGATCCCCATAGTGCAAATCAAATGGAGAAGTTCCAGGGAATCAATGTTCCTGGCTGGGACAAGCAGTTTTCACCAGAGGTACAGGGACTGATGAAGCGGATGAAGGAGGGCATCAAAAAATGGCTGGATCCGGTGCAATCCAGTACAGTCCATGTGCTGCTGGGCATGTGCCACCCAAAGGTGAAGGGGAGCATCTGCAGCAGCAAAATCGTCAATCATTGGATGGAGGTGCTGGTGAACAGAGTTAGGGAGGCAGAAGGGCAGAGGCAGGGAGATGTGGAAGAGGGGGATCCACTTCCCCGTGCCAGCATTCCAATCACCAGCCAACCTTTTTTCACCACAGTCGCTGCCAATATGGGCCAAAGGCATGGCTTCAATGTTGGGGTCCAGAGGTACCAGACCCCACTATCCAGCAGGTGGCACAGAGGTCTCAGTGGTTACCTATCTCACTGAGGACATGGAGCTGCTGCACTGAGACCCCTTGGCCTATTGGGAAACCCACAGCCAGGTGTGGCAGGATCTGGCCACGGTTGCCCAGGAAAGCCTGTCCTGTCCACCGACCAGTATTCCAAGTGGGAGGGTGTTCAGCATTGCTGGGGATGTTGTGACACCCCACCTCACCTCCTTGGATCCTAGTTTGCTGAAACAGCTGATGTTGCTGGAGGTGAACCTCCCACTCCTGGGATTCCCAAGTTCCACATGCAGACAGAGTGAGTGCCACCCTCCTCACTCTGCACCTATTTGGTTTGGGGTTTTTTTGCTTTCAGAACCATTTAATGCCCCACTCTCAGAGCTGGAAGGGACACACACTGCATCAGCAGCCACCAGAAGAACATCTCCCTGCTGAACTCCCATGTCAGAAAGAACTTGGAGGTATGGGTTGGGACTATGAGAAAGGAGGAGGCCCCAGGTCCTGGCCATGACCTAAAACCACACCCTGCCAGGATAGGGAAGCCTGGTGGGACTGCCAGTGGTACTGGCAGCCCCAGGAAATGCCAGGACCATGAACCCCCCTGGTGAAAGGTGGGTAGGGGGCACCTGATAACCTCCAGCCACTGCACGCACATACCGTCCTGGCAGGGAAAGCCCAGACCTGTAAGATCTTTGAGAGGTCTGAGGCTTACTGGTTGCAGTGGAGTTGTGAGGGTGAGACCAGGCAGGTGGCTCAGATCTGACCTGAGGTACCCTTGACTGGTCTATGCTGGGGCCAGGACCCAAAGCGGGGTCAAAGGGCCAGGGGCCCACCACAAGGAATGCCAGAGCAAGCAGCTCTGGAGTCTGACTGGCCTGAAGCCAGGGCCAGAGCCTAATAGGGAGCCAAAGGTCCCAGAGAGGGGACCTCCACTGGAGGGGGTGATGTAATCTGCAAGGCATGGGTCGCAGTGTAGGGGAAGTGTGAAGCTTCAGAATGGATGTCACCCCTAGACATCAGGGGCCTAAATGGGCAGCCTCCCACCTGGGTAACATCTGAATCAGTTTTCCATCAAGGTGTGGCAGACAAAAGAGGGATGGGTGGGCCAAGATCTAACTGGCACCAGGAAGGCTCCCTATTACAGGCTACCATCCCTGCTGCATTCATCCTGCTCTGCCTTAATACACACAAGGCAGACAAGATTCTTTGGGTCAATCTGATTTCTTTTATTAGACCAACTGAGTAGTTGGAGAAATATATCTTAGCAAGCTTTCAGGTTTAAAAACCCTTCATCAGACTGAGGAAGCATCTGCAGTTGGTATGTGCTCTTCCTGGATGGAATGAATAGTAAATCCAGAGGCTGGTATGCATGCAAGAAAGCCAGTCAGTGAAAATATAAACTGAGGCATCAGGGGGTGAGAGACAGGCTGGGGGTGGGGAGGGGAGGAAGGGAGATGTAGCAGGTAAAAGTGGCGAGGTACCTGAGAAGTCATATGTCAGGCAGGTTATAGCATGTCATAAATCCAATGTCTATATTGAGTCCATGAGTTTTTGTATCTAGGAGGTTGATGAAGTGAAGTTCATAGGCTCATCTGTGAAAAGTGTTTTGTAAATTCCATTTGATGATCAGGACTGAGAGACTGGAGAGAGAGTGGTTTTCTTGTGAGAAATGTGCCTTGACTGGTATTTGGGTGTTCTTCTCTTTAATAGATTTCCGGTGTGCATTCATTCTGGTGCACATTTGTTTTTTTGGTCTCTCCTACATATTTTCCAGCAGGGCATTTGGTACACTGGATGAGATATATAACCTTTCTGGAGGTGCAGCTATAAGATCCAGGAATGGTGATGGTTCTGCTGTGGGGTGTAGTAATTGCGGGGGTATTGGAGATATGTTGGCAGGTTTTGCATTTCTTGCCATGGCATGGTCTGGATCCATTCGGTGTGTTTTAGGCTGTAGGAAGTTTGCTTCTGGTGATGAGGTTATTGAGGTTCAGTGCTTGTTTTAATTTACAAAACGCTTTTCATAGATGAGCCTATGAACTTCACTTCATCCTAGATACAAAAACTCATAGACTCAATATAGATATTGGATTTATGACACACTACAACCTGTCTGACATCTGACTCCCCAAGTACCTCTCCACTTTTACCTGCTACATCCTCCCCTCACCCCCTCCAGCCTGTCTCTCACCCCCTGATGCCTCAATTTACATTTTCACTGACTGGCTTTCTTGCATGCATACCAGCCTATGGCTTCTTTACTATTCATTCCATCCAGGAAGAGCACACACACCAACTGCAGATGCTTCCTCAGTCTGACGAAGGGTTTTTGAACCCAAAAGCTTGCTAAGATATATTTCTCCAACTATTCAGTTGGTCTCATAAAAGATATGTACTCTCTATTATGATTTAATTAAGGAGAAGTTCCCTGACTTTATAAATATAAGGAAAACCTGGCTGGGTGGTACTATAATTCCATTACTACGTTAGCTATTCATAACTTGCCTCTTCCTTTTAAGATAGGATTGAAGCGAAGAGATAGAAAATGATAAAAATAGAAGGGAGTATAGCTACAGCTGTGTTGATACTTTTTTAAATGATTGAATCCTGTCTTTTTTATTTTAAAAAAATTTCAATGACATAACAGAATACATAAGAATATGTATGTATATCTTTTGTTCAGCTACGGTGTTGAGATACTCTGGCAATCCAGAAACATTCTTTGCCTTAAAAAGGAACACAAAAGAAGATAGATCAGTGTACATGACAGTATTTCCAGCTACCTGAGCCAATAATCAGGTTTAGAAGAACTAAGATGCAACTGTGAAATCAATAAAGAGTTTAGTTAGAGACAGTGGAAATATTACACAAGAACATGTATTTCATAGAAAACTAGCTTTTTCCAAAATAAAAATTTTCTCCCTTAATTATTTTTGTTCAAATGTTCCTTTTTTGACAAGGCAAAAATGGGTGGAGGTTTTTTGCTTATATTTTTTCCTTCCTCCTATCATTATTCTCCTTTATTTCTAGTCCCACTTTTTTCAGGGGTCAAGAAAATGGGAACAAGTTAGGGAAGAGGGGATTGAAAAATCCCTAAAATTAAATGATAGAACTAAACATTTCAAAACAGAAAATTTTCATCTAAATGCTTTCATTAAAAAATTTAGAGAGACAAAACAGATCTTCCTTTTGAAAGCCTGTGGACTGAACGTGATTTTTGAAAGATTTTGTAAAATAGTTTCCATTTCTTTCCCAACTATATTTGTAGTAATAGAAAGCCTTGGTCCTCTATTCAGTCTTCTGTGTGTAACCGATACAGCGGAAAGCACAGACAATGAGAAGGACTCTAGATGATGGTGTTTCAGTAGTATAATCAGTGGTGGGACCCTAGGGCATGAGTTCTGGGTAATGAGTTAAATTGGGGAAGGCAACAATACTTGGGGAGGAGAGATCGAGGATCACTCCCTTGAGGAGCAACCACTCTTCCTCAATGCACAAGCTAATGCTATTCCGTCTCGGAGGAAAGGCAGCAAAAGGGCACAGCAGCCCCCTTGGCTTTCCAGGGAACTAGCAGACCTCCTGTGGCTAAAAAGAAAGGCCTACAAAGGATGGAGGATGGGATCCATCTCCAAGGAGGAATATTCCACACTGGTCCGGTCCTGCAGGGAGTGAGCCAGGAAAGTCAAGGCTGCGACGGAACTCCAACTAGCTACAAGTATCAAGGACAATAAAAAGTCCTTTTTTAGTTATGTGGGGAGCTGGAGGAAAAGCAAGGGCAACATTGGACCCCTGCTAAACCAGATGGGACAACTGACAACTGACGCCCAGGAAAAAAACAACCTATTAAATGGGTACTTTGCGTTGGTCTTTCATCAGTCCCACAGGACGCCCCTGCCCACTACGGGACAGTGGGGCCTGGGTGAGGGAGGCCTGGGTGAGGGAGATTCCCTGCCCTCCCTCAATGTTGACCTCATGAAGGAACACCTTGAGAGGCTGGACACCTTCAAGTCAGCTAGCCCTGACAATCTACACCCCAGGGTACTCAAGGAGCTGGCTAGCATCATAGCCCAGCCCCTAGCACGGATCTTCAAGAACTCCTGGCACTCTGGTGAAGTGCCTGAAGATTGGAAGAAGGCCAATGTGGTGCCTATCTTCAAGAAAGGGAGTAAGTGGAAAGGGAGTAAGTGGATCCGGCAAACTACAGGCCCATCAGCCTGACCTCTATCCCGGGGAAGGTCTTAGAAAAGATTATTAAAGAGGCCATTCTCAACAGACTGGCCAACGGCAACATCCTGAGGGATAGCCAGCACGGGTTTGTTGTGGGTTAAGATTGCTTGACCAAGCTTATCTCCTTTTACGACCAGGTGACCTATTACCTGGACAAGGGAGCAGAGATTGATGTCATATATCTTGACTTCAAAAAAGCCCATGATCACCTCTTGGCAAAAGTGGCCAACTGCAGTCTCGGGTCCACCATGATTCACTGGCTGGGGAATTGGCTCCATGGTCGGACCCAGAGGGTGATGGTTGACAAAAGTCACTTGTCGTGGTGCTCTGTGACCAGTGGGGCCCCCCAAGGCTCTGTCCTTGGACCTATATTGTTCAACCTCTTCATTAATGATGTGGACATTGGAGTCAGAAGCAGACTGGCCAAGTTCGCCGATGATACCAAACTCTGGGGTAAAGCATCCACACTTGAGGACAGGAGGGTGATCCAGACTGACCTTGACAGGCTCAAGAAATGGGTGGACGAGAACCTGATGGTATTTAACACAGAAAAATGCAAGGTTCTCCACCTTGGGAGGAAAAACCTGCAGCATCCTTGTAGGCTCAGCAGTGCTACGCTGGTTAGCACTACAGATGAAAGGGACTTGGGGGTCATGATTGACCACAAAATAAATATGAGCCTTCAATGTAATGCTGCGGCCAGTAATGCAAGCAAAATGCTGGCTTGCATGCATAGATGCTTCTCAAGCAAATCCTGGGACATCATTCTCCCATTGTACTCGGCCTTGGTGAGGCCGCAGCTGGAGTACTGCAGCCAGTTTTGGGCTCCACAATTCAAAAAGGATGTGGAGAAGCTTGAGAGAGTCCAGAGGAGAGTCATGCACATGATCAGAGGTCAGGAAAACAGACCTTATTATGACAGGATGAGAGCTATGGGACTCTTTAGCCTGGAAAAGCGCAGGCTCAGGAGCGATCTGATGGCCACCTATAAGTTTATCAGGGGTGTTCACCAGGATCTGGGGGAACAATTGTTCATCAGAGCGCCCCAAGGGATGACAAGGTTGAACGGTTATAAACTCCAGCAAGACCATTTCAGGCTGGACATAAGGAAGAATTTCTTCACTGTCCAAGCCCCCAAGGTCTGAAACAGCCTGCCACTGGAGGTGGTTCAAGCACCTACATTGAACGCCTTCAAGAGAAATTTGGATGCTTATCTTGCTGGGATCCTATGATCCCAGCTGACTTCCTGCCCCTTGGGCAGGGGGCTGGACTCGATGATCTTCCAAGGTCCCTTCCAGCCCTAATATCTATGAAATCTATGTAACCTATAAAATTTGGGACAACCCACTTACCCTTATATAGTAATATCCTAGTGTCTGCAAAGCTAGAAGTAAGTCTTTTGTATGAACTGCAGCATGGACACTGATGGACTCTGCAGATGACTCCCACGGTAAAAAGACCCCAGTAAACAACATAAGACCTGGGTCATGGAAAGACAGAGAAATAGGGATGCGATATGTGCTTCCCTTCACACCACCTATAGCAGTCATAAAACAGTTGCCTGCTATTGCTTGTGGGTTTTTTCAGGTTACTTGCCTCTAGCAGGCCTTGGCATTTTCAGTTGTTATGCTGAAAGCCTCTTGTGTTGGGGTGGCTACCAAGGGATGTGGGCTTTTTGTCTCTGATAAATTAGATGGACTATGATGAATGGATGGATAAAGCTTTGATTTGTTAGCCAAACTACTTATTGGAACACTGTATTGATTTAATTGAGCCTTTCTATGCTGTGTACTTTAAACTAATGGTGTGCCAATTCAGAGGTTCGTTGGACCACTTCCTTATTTACTGTGCTTTAATAAGGGCTTGAGCAAGGCCAGAGCTTCCTTTTATTGTACTAGGGCAGTAACCCAGGAATAGGCCCAACAAACAGAGAACTTTATTGAACAGGAAGCATGAACAGCTTAGCAAAGAGAGACAGACCAGTTGGCCCTCTTCGCAATGCTCCATGTCTCCACAAAGGCACTAGTTCAAGTCTTTGGTTCTCCAACTGGCTCTGTGCATCACGTTGAACTACAGAAGCTAGAGCTGAGGGTCATCTCCTGGAAGGAAGAAGTAGTTCTGTCTCACTGAAGCCTGTCCAATGCGGCAACATATGAGTAAGAATAGCAAACAAGGAGGTGAATGCAGGCAGCAAGCAACAGAATGACACATGATACCAGCGGTCTCTTTCCACTCTTGGCTAGGGACAGACATTCAAAAAGCCAGAGCCTGAACTGATTCAACCTTTGCAGGTTAGTTTAACCAGCCTAGGCTGAACCAGTTTGTAAACAGGACAAATATTCTCTCTGGACTGAAAAATATGGGGGCACATACCTACAGTTGCTCAGGCCAAGCACTAGAGCTGGCCCTCACCTGCAGGGAAGCTGTGCTGGGGGGGAGGGTGTGGCCAACACAGGCTGAACTGGCTCACTCTCCCCCATAGTGTGAGAGGGGTTGCCGCCCCCAGTAAGGGCTCTGCCCCTCCCACCGCAGCAGTGGAGAGGGGGCACAGCCAGGCAGGGCCCCTTGGGGTGGGGCAGGGATGGGGTTATCCCTCCTACCTCTGGTGGAGAGTCAGCCGGGGGGCCTATTTCAGGCAGGGAGCAACCCGGCTGCCAGTGAGGTAGAGGGGAAACTAACTGTGCTCCCTGCCCCCCTCTGCCTCAGGGGCCATGCTGCCCCCCTGCTGCAGCAGCAAGGGGGGAGTGTGGGCAGACCCAGCTCAGGTCCCTGCCAGTGGCAGAGGGAGAGGGAATTAAACCCCTCTCTGGCCAGACCCCTGGCCCTGCCAGTCCCTGCTTGGACTGCGGAGCAGAGGGCCGGAGCCAGCCTGGCTGAGCTGGAGCAGAGAGCCCTGCCCAGAGAGCATGTCAGGATGCTGGAGATCTCTGATTTAAGTCAAACCAGCAAAGGTCCTGGGACAGACAATACATAAACCAGTTTGAACTAAATCAGTTAAGTCTGATACTACATGCAACCAGGTGTATCTCAGACTGGTTTCAGCCATTTCCAAACTGGTTTATGTGCACTGAATGTCTGTTCTGTTACAAGTTGAAACCAGTCTCTGATGACTTAAACTGGGTTATGTGTAATGTCTGACCCTGGTCTTGCAGTTTTCTGCATGAAATGCAATCTATTGTGCTTAGTTTGGCTTGTGTCTCTGGGCCTCCCTGAAGACAGAATGCCACATGCCCCTGCCATGGAGTCCTATTGCATCCTTTCCCATTCTGCACACCATGCTGTGTTTACCATAACCACAGAGAGGAGCCCTACACAGGCAACTCCAATGGAAGATCTCTTTCCTCTGGTTTGATTCCCTCCTCCTTATCATGTTGCTTTCGTTTAATTTCCTTTGCTTTGCATTCTGTTGCATTGCCTTGGGCAGAGAAAGAAGTCTCAGGGTGTGCCATTCTCCTTCTAGATGTCCATGAGAATTTGATTGTGCCCTTCAGGCTCTACAACAATTCTCTGCAACAATTCTCATAATGACAGATGGGTGGGGTGGGGGGTATTTCTCGGGGGGGGGGGGGGGTGCTAATCATTCTGGCAAAGCCCCAGCCAGGCCCCATAGCAGCAGTGATCTGGGCCCACACAGAGATCTGGGACTGTGATCTGTGCACCAGGCTAGAACAGGGATGGAGCCTGCCAGCATGGAGCAAGGTAAGTGGGGTTTGGGGAGCACAGTCTGGGGGGGAGTAGGGAAGTAGAGAGGCTGGGGGAGGAAGAAAAAGGGGGAGGGCAGAGGCTTGTGGGGAGGGGCAAGAGGGGGAACAGAGGCGGAAGGGGGAGGGGGGCCCAAGGCTGTGGGGGTAGGGGGGAGTCAGAAGACAGAAGTGGCAGGGGGGCACAAGCAGGGAACAAGCTATTTGACCTTCCCACTTGCCCCACACTGCCTGCCCCTATGCAACAGTGGGGGAGATAAATTAAAGATGAGCCTCCTATAATTAGAGTCAATACCTGGAGACTTATAACAAACTTATAAATTTTCCAGGTGTAGAATCTAATTATGGGGGAGGGTCATCTTACATTCTGGGCCATCTTCAAATTGAAAGATGCATGGGATATTCTAAGTTTCAATTTCCAAAATTAAAGGCTTATTTTTATTGGAAATGTCTATTTTGTGGAAAATGTAGAAGATACTTATTTCCTTATACTCTGGAATGAAAACCATGTTTAAACTTGTCAAAATATCCCATAAAATTACAGTCTTGGGTATCTGCCAGCTCTGCTTTGTTATAATGCATTGTGCAATTTCTGCACATTCTACCTTTACCTCCTGGAAGTGTTACAAAATGTATTAGTTAGTATCTGTAAAATGATCTGAGATCTTCATTGGAAAGGAGGAAATAATAATAATAATAATAATAATTTGGCACTTGGAAGCATTATCTGAGAGTCTCAAACTAGTTTACAAAGGTAGGTTAAGTCTTGCCACCCCCTACTTTACTGCTGCGGAAGCTGAGGCACTGAGGTCACAGACAAAGTGGTGTAGCTGGAAATAAAACACAAGTCGTGACTTCTAGCCCTTTGCTGTAACCAATAGAACCAGGAGAATACAACAGTAAATTCAAGCTGTCCAACTTGTAAGGGGTCAGGGGTTGCATACCCTATGGGCTGCAAGGTAGGTTGTAGGCCCCCCATGCTGAACACTGCATGGAGTCCCCTCCAACAACTGTGGCACTGTGCATCTGGATAGCCAATCCACTGCAGCACCATGAACCTGTCTGGTCATCCCCTCCTACAGCTGCACCATGTGCACTGCACTGCCCTGGCCCCTGGGGCAGGAACACAAAGTGGAAACTGAATAAAGGAGGAGGAGCCTGGAGACTCCAGCTGCTATTGCAACCAGAATGATGGGGGGAGCAGCAGCTTGGCAGGATTCTGGGGACCAAACCTTTAACCTGGCAGGTTGTATGTGGCTACCAGGCCACCAATTGGACCACCCCTAAGTGGACCATGGGAATGCTTTTTTAAAAACACCAGTAACTCTGGAGATTGCTAGCAAACATACTCTAATCAATAGAAAGTGTTAAATAGATTTGTTATCTGTGTGGTACATTTGAAAGCTCTCCTTCCTAAAAAAAGGTCAATATCTATTGTATGTAAGCTCTTAAAACTCATTTTGTAGCTGTAATGACCCAGATTAGAATCCACAACTCCAATGGTACAAATAAACTGCATTCAGCCATTGTTCTACAGACTTCAAGAAGCCATTTAAAAGGATGGGGAAAAAATGAACTAACTCAGGCAGACACTAATCTGGCATTTGAAGCAACTCAGATAAAGCATTGTACTCTTTCTTTCATTTGTATTACTTGCTCCCCTCCCCCAGATTCATTTGGAGTGTAGAAATTAAATGAGTCACAATAACTTGGCTTCCAGGCACTCTGACTCATAGCAGTACCACCCAGGCAGAGCAGCAAGCGGAGATATTTTCAAATGCTGATCTGTGGCAGCAAAGTGCTTTCCTTTCTGATGCAGGAAAAATGAGTCTCTGAGGGAGCAAAAAGAGAACCCATAGCCAAAGATATCTAAATGCAGCTGTCAAAACTGACTGCAGCTGGCAAGGGTGGGGTATGACATGCATGTTTAGCCACTATGACTGACAGTGGAGTGTTTAACTTCATCTCTGTTCTGCCCCCACCAATTCCAGTAGGAACTGGATAGAATTTTTGTTTAGGAATTTTCCCAGTGTTTGTCAACATCATATTGATGCCTTGTATCTCTGAAGATATTCAAATAAAAACAATTAAAATCTACTTGAATCCCTTGCTTTTTTATATATATATTTTCCTGCTCCCTTCCCATCATGGATCTACCCTCTGTCCTATACTTTGCCTAACTTCACCTTAACACACTTCCAGGGGGAGAAGGTCCCTTAAACACTGAAAATGGTTGTCTCCCCATGGTGGAAGTTTTGAATCCCAAGCCTGACAGCAACAACAACTCAGTAGTGTTTCAATTCTGTGGCAGGATTCAGGGAGCAAGAGAGAGTAACTCTTCCCATTAAGACTTGAAGGTAAACAGGAGGTCCCTGCAGGTTGTAGAGAATTATTTTTAATGTGCTCACCTCATGTCAGGCAAGATGCTGCACTCTGGATTGAATCAAAGCTCTGAACACTCTGAGGCCTTGTTTGTATTAGCTTGTTATCTGGTTTATGTTCTCACCATTGCTGCTCTATCACAGGTAGACTAGATTGGCCAGCAGCATTTTAACCACCCTGTCATGGGATGCTGCTCAGAAAAAGGGCTGTAGTGTGGTGTCTGAATGCCATACCAGACACCAGCACCTGGTGGACACTAGCTCAGCAACATTAGCTCTTCCAACTTCTTCCATTCCTTTGGCTGTCTTGGCCAATTAAACCAAATGTTTTCTGGAACACCAATGACCTCATTCTAAACTTCATATGGATGTACAACTTCTAGCATAAGGGAGCCATGATGATTGTTAAATAAATTGATTGATTACAGAAAAAGCAGATTTTACTAAACTCCATGAAAGAAAAAAAAAAAATTTTCACTGAAGTTATTCTTGAATATTCCAATGCCAATGAGATGAGATTCAGGCCATTTTCTTTAGTCTTTCCATTATATTTATAGCTGCCAAAGCTCTGAGACTGGAGTTGGTATATTGGAGCAAGTACATTAAGTAACTCCAGTTAATATGTCTAAGTTCAAAAACCAATTTTTGTGTGTGTGGGAGACTCTCTCTGTTTCCTCTCAGGCAAGATTTGGCCAGCCTCTGCTGTTCCTGCTACATTTAGGACTGATTAAATAGAAAGCCATGGCTATGATCATGGACTTTCATTCCAACATTCAGAATCTTCCTCACGGAGCATCTAGGCTAAGTACAGACATTGAAAAAGCCCAAGGTGAAACCAATTCAGTCTACCCAAGTTTCTCTAATCTGCATAGATTGACCCAGGAGTAAACAGAATGCATGTCTACTCTTGCGTCGGGGGGAGGGTGGCATGCAGATGTCTGAACTATCCAGTCTAGAAGGCAGGAGGCACTCTTGCACACCTCCCAGTGCCCACCCCCCCCACCTCCCCCATCAGTGACCCTGTCAACAACAGGGAGACAACCCCTGAACTGTGCTTGCTCAAGGGATGTGGGCTATGCCACAGGGTGGGGAGGACCTCTGCTCCCCGACACCACTGATGCTGCCTGGCTTGGCTAACAGTTTGCATGGCTCTCAGCCCTCCTTGTCCCTGCCCGTGTCAGCCAAGCCTGGCCAGGTGGGAGGAAGGGCACCCCCAAGCTGTTTTAGTTTGGGTCTGAGGGCTCTGCTTCTCCCCACCCCCACTACTAGCCAGCTTAGCTGACGCAGACAGACAGGAGCTGGGGTTGAGAGCCATAGCACTGTCAGGCCAGCTACTCAGCACCAGGGGCAAGGGGAGGTGGGGGAGCAGGACCCCCTGCCCTACAGGCCCAGTTCCAGTCCCCTGAGCCTGAGCAAGCACAACTGGGGGGAGGCTGTGCTCCTCTGCCCTTCCTCCCACCCTGCCAGACTCCAACTCCTCAGAGAAGCCAGTGCGGGTATACAAAGAATTACAGGATGCTGGAAGAGAGGAAGGTAGCTTGAGTCAGGAGGGGATCTGGGACAGAAGTTTGCTACACCCGCTTAACCTAAATCTGTTAAGTCTGACACTACATCCATCCAGATCTATCTTAAACAGGTTTTGGCCATTTTGAAACTGGTTTATGTGCACTGAACTTCTGGCATTTTTACACGTGCTTCAGAGGGGTCTGGAATTAGAGCGGCTCTGAAAGCCGCTCTAATTAAAGTGCCTGTAGTGACTCGTGTATGAGCAACCCTGCACTTCAAAGTGGCAGTGGATGTACAGTAAGCTTTAGTTAAAGTGCCTCTGCTGTCATTTTGAAGTGTGGGGATGCTGAATACATGAGATGCGAAGACTCCTGGAGCCAACTAATTAGCACACTCCAGCAGATTCAATTAATTGAGTCAGCTCCGATGTGCTGTAATTACAGCACATCAGAGCAGTATCACTGCACATGTACAGGCACCCTTCTTTTCTGTTCCAGGTCTAATTTGGTTTCTGATCACTTAAACTGGTTTATGTGTAATGTCTGTCCCTAGACCTATAGTAAAGATGTTTGGTCCATTTCACCTGTACTTCTTGTACCTGATTGACTGAAAAACAAATTGTTAATACAGTTTGTTCTTAATTTGTTATGAAAGTGTTTCGCAAAGCTTTCCAGATCCTGATTCCAGATTACAACATAACATTTTGGATTCTTCATACTCATTTAACCTTAAAAAGAAGGGTGCTTAGGACTCCTACAGATAGTGCTGGAGAATTTGTTCTCTATCTTACAGATGACTTTTATATAAGGGAGGGGCTGTGATGCCCTCCAGTCTTGCAAAGCAAGCAGCGCAGGGTTAGTGTTTGGATGAGAGGCCTCTAAGAAACATACAGGTGCTGAATGAAGTGGTGACAGTGTTAAAGAAGTGTCAGTCTGTTCTCTGAGTTGATATAGAACCAAGGTCACCGTGTAAAGAGTCTTCATGACAGGAAGCAAAATGACTCACACTGGGTGCATTTACACATGCTGTTAATGCACAGCAATAAACTGGCACATATCACACCAGAGTTTATTGATCCCAGGCACCATGTTTGAACATGCACCCAGGACTGCAGCATGTTGAGCCAGGATGGAGCAGCCCCAGCTGGCAGAGGGCCTGGGGGGTCAGCCTGCCAGCCTGGGGCTGCTCCAACCTGGCTCAATGTACTGCAGAGGGGCTGGCTAGGGCACAAGGGGGCTCCAACTTGGGGCTAGCCAGCAGGCATCCCCCTCAGTGAAGCACCCTCATGCCGCAGTCAGCCCTGTCAGCATCTACATGTGCATTTCTGCAGAGTAAAAATCTCTACCATAGGACAGTACTTGTATTTACTTGTATTTACAGTACCAACCTGCAGTGGAGTTAATTAGTTTACTCCGTCCTAATAGCATTGCATGTGTAGATGCTAAGACATTTAATTAGGCAACTACAGTAAACATCTCATGTAGATGCGCCCAGTGGGGTAAAGCTGATGCAAGAAGGACCATGCCCTGAGCATAGGCATGTGCATAAAAGGATTCACATCTTATGTGAGTCTCTTAAGTTAGATTTGTGGGATTTTTTGTCATCTTTACTTAGTTTAGTATATATATTTAATTGTGTATTGTGGAGAACAGTTGTTGTGGAGTCTACGTTGTTTCTACAAGGAAAGGTAAGGTCTTCTCCACTTTCTCTCCTAAACTGTGGGATGATTTTTCTGTTAAGCACTTTGGATTATCATCTTTGAGGTGGATGCATTTTGATGATACTTTAGATCACCAGCATGCACTGGTTTAAGTCCTTGATCATGCATTTATTTATGCTTGTGAATGGCCTTACTCATGTGGATAGCACTACTGAAGTTGAAAGACTGGAGATACCCTAAGGCCCTGTCTGCATTGCCTTCTACCCACTCCCACTCTTCCCATGCCAAAGCCAGGCAGTTACAGGGAGTAAATAGCTCAGTGATGGCCTGAGCCCATGCCTCAATGCTCTTTTTAGGTTATCAGTCTCCAGATGGCACTGAGGCATGGGGTCAGAACAGCTTAATTCTCTACCCCTCCAAACTACCAGCCTAGGCATGGCAGAACAGGAGAGAGAGATTATAAACCTTCTCAGCAGCGGTCCTGGGGTCAGCAGGAAATCAGTATAGACATGTCCTTTCTAGCCCTGTGGTGGGGTAGATGTATATAACATACCGACTTTTAAGGGCCCCTTTTACCACCAGAGAAGACAGCATGAGTAATATCATTGTAGCTGTTTCATATTCCACACAAAATAGAAGGTTCAGCTCCCTTGTGAATATTCATTAAGCTTATTTTTACAGGGCAGAAATAATTATTGATTTATCTAGCGGCTCTCATCCCCAAGGATCTGAAAATTTTACTAACTCAGACCCCAATCCTACAAACACTTAAACCCCCTTGCAATTGTGCTCAGGGGAGCATTTTCACAGACTTCAACACCTGCTAAGTTCTGCTTAGCAATGAATATACTTGTAAAGGTTGAAAATTCTCTTTTTTGTTTGTTTGGCAGGAAGAACACATGTTAGAAAAATGTCTGAAAGTCTTTATATATGTTTTTATGCTGTTCCCAAAAGTCCACTGACATTGGTTAGACCACCTATGAAAATAAACACGGAGATACTGTACACATCTGTTGGGAGTATTTTTAGAATCTTCCTCTACTGTAAATAATTTAAAGTTTAAAAAAAAGAAAGAAGTAAAGGTCCCTTGTACTCAAGTAGAAGCAACGTGTCAAAAATGGCAGGCAGACAGGTGCCTCAGGAAAAAAAGTATATGTTATTTATAGAAGCAGAAAAAACATATTTTAACAGTCCCCTTATTCTTTGAACTATTAAGACAACTTTCATCTGAGAGGCGTTATAAAGCATATTTGATTAATCCTCACTCATACCTGTAAGTCAGGTAACTTTTAATAGCTCCATTTTGCAGGGGGTTGTCTGGGGGATAGATAAGGGAAACAACTGGAGCTCATGACAGGGCATTAATGGCAGAGTCAGAGAGAGGCCCAAAGGTCCTAGACTCTTAGTCCATTTTTTAAAGCATAAAAGCACTCTTTCACTTCCTACAGTAAGAATAATTAAACTAAATATATACAAAAATAGAAAAGTTCTTCTTTATAGTCTGACTCTCACCCTGTGATAACCCATGAGTAAACGTGCTCACCTTGAGGACAGAGAGTGTACTATAGGATAAAGGGGATGTTTTTGTGTAAGTCCTTGTTAAAACAGTGGCAGAAAACCAACAACTGCTGCTTTGAAAGCATTAGAAGACTTTGAAATATGTAGCTTTTTACTGATCTGACTCTAAGTGAACTTCTAGACAGCATATACAGTTCTGAAACATAAAAATAAACTTACAAACTGCTATGGACATTACTTCATTCCCCTACTCCTGACCACTAATATACAATGTTATTCTAGAGTGCTATCAGTTTGGTTCTTTATTTGAATTTATATTTTGTATGGTGGCTAAAGAAAGCTTGAAAGTTTTTTGCTTTTTTAAGGTTATTGGCAAGGGGTACTACCTAATTTTTGTCTTCAATATCTCAATAATGTTACATCTGTATTCATAGAGGACTTGTGCATCTCAGAGATGTGTATTTGAGCCCTCTGGCTTGGACTGAAAAGGTAGGGAATAATGACTCTTTAGCAAAGACATAATTTCATCCAAACGTTATTTATGTTTGGATAATGTTTCGTGAGGGACAGGGATCAAAACCCATGAGGGACGGGGATCAAAACCCTCAAGCAACAGACCACAGAGTTCAGACATAAAAGGGCTTGAAGAAGCAATGCAACTCTGCAAAAGGGCCAGAGAGGTACAGGACTGCAAGAAGTGACACAAAAGGGCAGCAAGGAAGTCAAAATGCAAAATACATCCAATGCATGTACACAAATGTGAGAAGTATGGGGAATAAACAAGATCAGTTGGAAGCTGCAGCCTGTGAAAAGAGCTATGGTCTAATAGGCATCACAGGCCTGGTAGGGCAGCTTTTATGACTAGAATGTCAAGATGGAGGGTTACACTCTGTTTCAGAAGGACAGGGTTGGGAGATTAAGTGGTGATGTTGCATTATAAGTCCAAAACACATACACTTGTTCCATGGTTCAGGAGGAAGATGATAGCAAAGCAGAATGCATTTGGATGAAGATGAAAGGTGCAAGATGCAACACTGATATAACAATAATATAATATTATTATAGGCCACCTAATCAGGAAGAGGAGGTGGATGAGGCACTCTTCAAGCAAGTGGCAAATCTATCCAATAGCTATGGGATGATACTGATGGAAAACTTCAATTTTCCAGATATCTGCTGGATGAACAGTGCAGCCAAACATACAATGTCAAGCCCATTCCTAACTTGTGTGAATGGCAACTTTCTCTTCCAGAAAGAAGAAGATACAATTAGGGGATCATCTATGCTGGATCTTGTCCTGACTAACAGGAAAGAAGTGGTGGAGGATGTGAAGGTGGTGGGTAATTTGGGAGGGAAGTGATATGATAGAATTCCAGATCCTGAAACAGGGAAAGCACGAGGCCAGCAAAATTAGGATACTAGATTCCAAAAAGGTGGATTTCATCTAACTCAAGATGCTAATAGGCATGGCATCATGGAAGAATAAATTAAAGGATAAAGACACCCAGGAGGCTGGGAGCTTCTAAGGGGCACAGTATTAGAAGCCCAACAAGCAACTGTCCCAAGACAATGGAAGCACAAGAAGAATGGCAAGAGACATATGTGTCTGCACAAGTAGCTTCTAAAATGTGTCAAATGCAAAAGGAAAGCATACAGGCAATGGAAGAGTGGGCAAGTCACCAAGGAAGTGTACCAGGAAATAGCAAGATCCTGCAAGAAGAAAGGAAGACAAAGATAAAGAATGAGCTGTACCTGGCAAAGGAAATAAAGGACAACAAGAAGTAGTTCAATAAGTATGTTGGCCAAGCATGGTCTGCAAAGAAGCCAGGGAGAACTAACCAAAGATACAAAGAAGGCAGAGCTACTTAACAGCTACTTTGTCTCAGTCTTCACACAAATATAAAGCTGCCACCAGACATCTAATAGGGATTATCTGGATAAGGAAGAGGGCAAACTGAGTGAAGAAATAGCAAAGTGACAGTCAGAGAGCTTTTGTTGCATCTGAATGAATTTAAGTCAGCAGGGCTGGGTGAGCTTCGTCCTAGGGTCCTGAAAGAATGAACAGAGGAGATCTCAGAGCCCTTGGCAATGATCTTTGTGAAGTCATGGGAGACAGACCAAGTACCAGAGAACCGGTAAAGGGCCAAGGTAATGCTCCTCTTTAAAAAAAGGCAAGAAGGAGGACCTGGGGAACTACTGACCAGTTAGGTTCACTTCAATACCTGGGAAGTTACTGGAGCATATCCTATGGAACATCATTTGCAAGCATCTGGAGGAGGAAAGGCTGATCACAAGCAGCCAGAGTGGATTTATGAAAAGCAAATCATGTTAAACAAATCTGATCTCCTTTGACAACATAAATACTTGGGTGATTACAGTAATGCTGTAGATATAGTGTATCTGGCCTTCAGCAAGGCTTTTGACAAGGTCTGGTACAACTTTCTCATAAACATATTGGAGCAATGTAGGATAGATAAAACTACTAAAAAGGTGGATAGATAACTGGATCAAGAGCCACAAGTAAAAAGGTAATTATAAATGGATCCATGTCAGAATGACAGGAGGTTTTGAGTAGAGTCTGCCCTGGGTCTGGTCCTGCTCAATGTACTTATTAACCATTTAGAGGCTGGCATAGAAAGCTTCTTGAGCAAGTTTGCAGATGACACAAAACTGGGAAAGATTGCAAACAGAAATAAAAATGGTTTAGGGAAAGTATTATCTACATTTTACATTCCAGATTTGTCATGAGAGAGTTTCAAAGGCACAGGTAGAAGGTAGAAACCCACTATCAATTTCAGTGTACAAGCTACCTGTTAAGCCTTCTGAAAATTCCCCTTTATCCATTAGCAGGCATACTGGTTACAGGGGATTTAGCCTTTTTTTAAAACCTAGATGTTTAATTTTGTCCTTGTATTCAAAACTTCCTTACTCCCATTGGGAACTGGTGGATATTCAGTGCATTTGAAAAACAGGAAGATGTCTGACATGGATTTAAAATGTCTAGCTTTAATCTCCCACTTCAGCAAATCTTGGCCTTGAGTCACAACAGAAAATAATATAGACCCTCAGAAAAGTCTTTATTTATACTGGGGGCCACTACAGATGATGTGCCAAAGATAAAGATTATAGATGTACTCCCCTTTGGCTTCCTGTCAAATAAATCTTAGTGGTATCATTACTCATGGCATAGATTCTTTGCAGTACACTAAATAATTGCTGCAAATATCTATATACACTTTAAGTGTAGCAGTAATGGTTTTTTTGCAAGTGGCAGTTTCAATATTTATCAAAATGTTCCCTGCCTCCCTTTGTACTGCCAAGTACTCTCTCCAAGGTGACAAAGGTGCTCAAAACATCATTGGAGGGAACGAGAGAGAGAGAGAGAGAGAGATTTGCTTTTTCCTCTTCTATTTTTCCTGTCCTGCAATAACTTTACAATGGCATTTTCCAAAATGTTTCCCTTTATGGGAACCATTGGCTTGGAAAATCTTGCTCTGAAGTGGTATATAAGGGGTATACAAACCCCATGTGGGCTGGAAAGAGCTAATAAACTGCACTGAGCCTAATCTGCCTTGCTTGCTGCACCTATACTGGTTATCAGGCCTGTGGGAAGCAGAGCTGTTTTACCTGTAGGAAGTTAAAGGGATTTTCTTTTGGTTTGGGCACTGTGCCTGTGAGGATTATTCCTGAAGTTTTTTAAGAACAGATTAGACTCACGGTTGTCTAGAATGGATTAGACACGTCTGATCCTGCCTTGAGCAGGGGCTTAGACTAGATGACTTTGAGGTCCCTCCCACTCTGTTATTCTGAGATTCTAGGATTCTTTTATATATAGGGCCGTACAAAATTCACAGTGGAAATAGGCTGCGCTGTGGCTCATTTAATCTTGCAAATTCCCCTGCACACTACCCATCCCGCCACTGATTGGTGGAGGGGCTCCACTTGTGGCTTGCTCACAATCATCAGGGAAGTGAAAAACATGGTTTTAAACATGGCTCTGTTTTTGCCTCCCTGCTGCTGATTAGCCAAGAGGCCCTCGTGGCCCCACTGCTTACTGTTGACTGGCAGGGAGGCAAAAATGGTGCCATATTTAAAACCATGGTTTTCACTTTCCCACCAATCAGGAGCAAGCCACAAACAGGGCTCCTCCACCAATCAGCAGTGGAGAGGGGGTGGGGGTGATGGACATGCAGGGGCATCTGCAAGATTAAAGGAGCTGCAGTACAACCCACTTCCTCCGTGAAGTAGTAGGGCCCTACTTATATACATTAGAATATAAATTGACCTTGAATTTAAGGCACACCCACATTTTCTGACTCTCAGTTTCAGAAACAGATAAAACAACCAAACAGATGTAGTTACAAACTATTTGCGGCATTAAATAGATCTTTCCTTTTTTTAATTATTTCTATTGAAGCTGCAGACCATTTTTAGAAAAAGAGTTTTGTTTAAAAAATGTGTAACAGGAACAAACCCCCAGGAGCAGTTGTCATGCTCCCTAGTGGCCATATGGCTCCTGCCTGGCTCAATCTCTAAGGTGGCTCTCCCTTGATTACTCACCTGCCATGCCTTGTTCTTCTTGAAAATTAGTGAAGAGAAGCTGCCCATGAGCCTTAGAGTGAGCCCAAATCCATTCAAGCCACCAAGAGGTCCCTCCTGGACCTCTAGGCCTCCAAATTGGGCTGAATCTCCTCCGAATCAAATCAGCATCTGAAGCTTTGCACAGCCCTAACTTCAACCCCAGTAGTAAGCCCTCTGGCAGGCAACACTAAACCCTCTCAGATCCTAACCTGGTTAGTGACTGCCTGCCTGCATACCAAGGCACCTTTTTACTTCCAGGAATATTCCCTTGTTCCTAGGCCTGCAGAGTAGCTTACCCCATCTCCAGTGTTATCTCAGGAGCCTGGCTGCAGCCTTGCTGCCTGGGGCTCCTCTCCCTAGGGCTAGTCTGCCTGACCAACTCAGGCCCTGGGGTTTATATGACTCAAGCCCTGTGCTCCTTCTGGTCAGGAGACTCTTTATTCAGCACCCCTCTTGCCACCTGCAGGCTGCTTCTCAAGCAGTTAAGGCACCCCTCATTAGACCTAAGTCACTCCTGGAAAATACCATCTCTTAGTTTTCACTTTCTTTTTTAATATGGAAAAATAATAGACCAATTCTTGTGCTGCAAAGAATTCAGAAAGACCATGGCCAATCAGAATATTTTTGGCATTATGGGTATCTATTTGAAATCTCTGGGTTTGTAAATGATTTTTTCACATGCAACAGTGCTAACATTGCATGGCACCCTGCAACACCCTTGAAAGGATCTCAGGGCACCCTGGTTGAGAATCACTAGCCTGGACCTATTCCTGCACATGCTGATTGTGGATTTATTATATTGCTATAACAAGAAAATAAGTTTGATTTAAATATCGTCAATTTTACTATAGCATCTAGGTGTTTTGAAATCTGCTTAAAGCTAAAAGAAAAACATTCTGCAAATTAATGACTAAGGGTGTGGCCAGATGCAGTCACTTGGAAACACTTCAAAAAGGAAACCTTTCAGCCTGGGGACACACATACAGCCTGTGTGCTGTTCTTGGCTGGAATGTTTCAAAACATTTCAGCCACTTCTAGCACCAAACATGTGGCACTAGAGCAGGTCACCTGCTGCCTCCCCTCAGCTCCCTTTTCTCTCCTCCCCTCATAGGGATGGAAGGTAGAAAGAGACCCAGAAGGAAAGAATTACGCAGAAGTAGAGAGGCAGCAAAAGTTTTCAAATTCTCCAAACTTCTCCTGTCCCTTTCAGAGATAAGGTGCAGAAGGGATTGGGGCTGGAGGGCCTGGGTCTAGTGTTAGTCGAGGCCCCAGGGGTCTGCCAGGGAAAGTGGGAGGCAAGTAATTCCATTATTTCTTATCCACTTCTGTATTAACCATTTCAGAGTTATTCTTTTTAAAAACAGGATCAAAATAACCCTAAATAACTAGGATCCAGGTAGCTGTAACACCAACAAAAATGACACATTTTAAACAAAAGAAGATACGCATTGATTTCTTTCATGAATAAAACGTCTGTGCCAGAATGCTATGGCAGTCAAATGGAAACATGCAATTAAAATGAAATTCAAGGTGAAACTCATCACATATTGTCCAGACATATTGGAAACAAGTCCACTCTTCATAGATCTTGATTTCACATTGCAAAACCATGTATACCTGCTTCTGTTCCAGTGTGTGGGGAGTCACACAATGGTTAGGGGCCTTGGCAACAGCTGCACTTGCCCCACTCTCAGGTTGGCCCTGGTGAGAACAGCCTCATCCTTCTGGGGATGACTCAGAAGGCACATGAACCAACTCCTGTCACTTGCGGGGAAGAAACCTGGAACTGAACAGATAAGAGAGTCACTGGAGAGGAGGGAGGCCTGGCACTGGATCATGTGAGTTTACCTAGGACCTGATCATGAGGTTGAGCTGCATTATAAGAAGACATGTTCCAAATGAAGGGGGAAAGGCAGTCTCAAAGCTGACCACAGGGTGAGTGGATGGATGCATAAATGCTGAGGGGCTGAGAACTTAGCCCAGTTGGGTTAAAAATTCTCTTATTTGTTTTGGGACAGGGAATTTGTTTCTGACTGAGATGAAGAAGGGAGATTGAACTGCTGGAGGGGCTGCTCCATAAGCCACCTACATGGACAGGAAATGTTGCCGGGGAAATAGAGACAGAACAGCTGTCATGTCACCACATGGGCTGGGGTGCTGATGTCACCCATAAAAACAATTCTGGGCATGCCCCTCTACCATTTATTTCTATATGCCAAGGCAGATGCTGTCTAGCAATTTTCCTTGTAAAGTCTGAATATGGCTTAAAACTAAACCATTTATATTTTTGTCACCAGAATGTACCTTGTCTGGCAAAAAAATTGCAAACTTCTGTCTGTAGATACTGAGAAAAGTCTCGTGCTCTTTCTGAGCCTGCTGCCTGATGACTTCCACTACAGCTCATACAGAAATCTATGTAGGAGCCGGCTCAGCAAACATCATAGTGGGCTCTTCTTTCTGAAGACAGTGGCATCAGTTACAAAACACACATTAAGGCAGTTAAGTTGTCTCTGACTGCTTCCATTTCTCAGCAAAGGGGTTGGTGCTTCATAGCATGGCTACTTGATAGCAGTAGCATGTTCTGCCTGGAACAGCCCCAAATACATCCTATCCACACTTGCCTGGTTGCATGCACCAAACCTGGAAATATACCAATGAGGCTGCTTTGGGATGAGTCCTTTGGCAGCTGCTCTTGAGACTTCAGTCTCCAGCTTGCTTGAGAGCAGGTAATAGGGAAGATCCCAGAGTGACCTAACAACCATGGGGAGATCTCCCCTGGTCACACACAAGTATGATGTAGACATACCATTAGTTGCATTTAAGCTGTGGACCCTCCAACTATTGTCAGGTCTTATGTACCGAATAAGTCCCAATATCTTACTAATAGGCAATGTGAGTCTTTCAGCAGTGCTGTCATTTTAGTCCATACTTCTATAGTATTGAGCACAATGCATTTTGCTGAGTGATTGCAGCTCCAAGGAACTAACTTAGTACAAATAAAAGAACATTATTTTTAGGGTCAGCCTTAGGCATGGGTAGCATGTGTGCCCACCCAGGGCACCCTGGTCAGAAGAGCATCCCCACTGCAGGCAGAGGTGAGGGTGGGGCAGCATGGTGTAGCTCTAGTATTACTACTCAGGTAGCTAAGGGAGATGATTGTTAACACCTGTGAAGTAAAGAACAATGGGTCATTAATGGGCCATTAGTTTCCTTAGCTGCCTGAATAGTAATACATACCAGAGCTGTACCACTTGGGTGAGGGGGGTAGCTGCTCAGTGGCGGTAGCAGGAGCAGGGCCAGAACCAGGACACTCGTTTTAATTTTCACCAGTCATTACCCTTGAAAATATGTGCAAGGCTGTACAAGGGTGTGCAAGCATGTGCCAGTGTGTGCCAGGGTGTGCAGAGTGTCCAGACATGGAAACTTGGAAAAGAAACAAAATGTTGCAAGCACCTAAGAAGAGGATGTCAAGGATGCAGAATAGGAAACAAAAAATTCAGTTAATGACTGCAGTGAAAAAAAGATACAGATGGGACGAAAAAATACTTAAAATCTGTTAATGACAAGCCATGCAGTAGTAGTGAGATGGTCACAGTAGAGACTTCAGATGAAAATATGATCCACAAGTCAAATAGATGATCCACAATTCAGTTTCCAAGAATCATCGCAGGAGAAACAGAGACCCAAATGAAAATGTTCATCCAGACCAGAAAAATGAGGATGCCACTAGTGATAAAGATTAAACAACTCCATTTATAGGCATTGGCAATGCC
The DNA here is from genome assembly GCF_030867095.1 of Alligator mississippiensis. NCBI lineage: Eukaryota > Metazoa > Chordata > Crocodylia > Alligatoridae > Alligator > Alligator mississippiensis. Next base: position 139,734,463 of record NC_081827.1, read on the forward strand.
ATTTCTGATCCTGCTTTATGATCCAACCCAGTAAAAGTGACCATTCAGGAGCACTTTATTGATTTTAAAACAGTGGACAAGTCCACAGGGGAAGGACTAATTGTTAGTATACTTACTACTCTGAAGGAATGTAACATAAATATCCAAGACTGCCGGGCCTGCATTATGACAACGGTGAAAATAAGAAGGGGAAAAACAAGGGTGTAAAGACTAGAATCCTTAAACAAAATCCAAGAGTGTATTTCATTCCATGTGGATGCCACTTGCTACATTTCATGGTGGTGAATGCTGCAACATCTTCAACTGAGTCCAAGTCCCTCTTCAGCATTCTGCAAAGGATCTACGTTCTGTTCTCTGCCCCGTTCATTGTTGAAAGATTCTCACCAATTGTGTCAATGTCACTGCCAAGCCGTCATGCAAAACACACTGGGAGTACAGGACTGAAAGCATTAAAGCTGTTCAATACCAAACAGCCAAAGTCCATGATAACCTTATTGCATTGGCTAACATGGAGCAAGCAGATGCTGGTAGCTCTCATGAAGCACTTACCCTGGCATGTCAATCACTGGAGACCGAATCACCGAATCCGAATTGAATCAGGAGACCAAACAAAACCTCTGAGTTGATTTGGAGCCTCCAAATCAATTGGGAAAAGATTCAGAAAAAGATTCAGAGATTCAGAAGTCAGTCTTTCAGGGGAACAGAAACTGAGAAGAGGGAGGGGGAGCAGGTGGGGGAAAGACTGACATCTGTAGCTGGCCAGTGTCTGTGATCCTTCCCTGAGTCCCCTTCCAATTACAGTGCTCTGGGGAAGGGACATAGAAACACCACAGAAGCCTCTGTCTGCAGCCTTTCTGGCCCTTTTGTGAGCTGTTTCTGCCTGAGCACTGGGAAGGCCCCCTGTTGCAGGTTACCATCCCTGCTGTTTTCATCCCACTGCACCTTGACATGCACACAGTCACACGTAACAAGTTTTGCTTTCAGAAGCTTGAGGTGCAGTTTCCCAGAAACCCCTGCACCTATCTCTCTGAAGCCTGGCAGGCTTCATGGCCTCAGCAGGGGCTACCATTCCTGCTGCTTTAATCTAAATCTGCCAAAAAATGAGAAAGTTATAGGTATTTCAGTGATTCCCCATCATAGTCTATGGCCGAATCACCGAATCTCTCCGAATCAGCACCAAATCTTCCAAAGCCAATTCGGCCAAATCAATTCAGGACAGTGATTTGAATCTCCAAGTCAAATCACTGTCCTCCCTATCGGCCAAATCCAGATCTGAATCGAGTACTTCCCTATTCACATAGGCCTATTGGATAGCACTCAAGATGCCTGTATCAATGGCGAGCAGCAAATGGAGCTTCTTAGAGTTGAGGCTCATAAAAACGTATTTGTAATCAACTATGGGACATGACAGGCTACCTTTGCTGGCCGTCCTATCCATCGAGAATAATGTGGCTCAAAATATAGACCTGTCGCAAACAAGATCGGAATAGGTGGCAGTAAAAACACAGAAAGCTATCTTCTGAGTCTTGGAATCCTGGTGAACCAAGTTTTTTCTTATTGTTATTTATTAATTTAGTATTTAATTTAATATTTCATTTATTTGTCACTTCACTATAATGTTATTTTATTACATATTTATTATTTGAATAAAATTGAATTTAATTGAGTAGAATTTTGTGTCATTACCTCTTTTTCTAATAAATTATAAAAAAACTTTTGAGATTACAGCTTTATTTCTGAAATGGGGAAGGAGGGGAAGTGGGGGCACTGAAATACAAGGTCACCATTTTTCCTAAGGCCAGCTCCGACTGTGTTTCATAAGAGCACACCCATATGCTTTTAAATCCATGACATCTTTGTTTTACATATAAGTATTTTTCCCTTTGTTCCTCTCATTTAATTGCCCAGTATTTTTTTCTTAAACAACCCAATAAACTCAATAAAGTGATCTCTCTAAAGCCTTCTCTAAAACTGACAGAAAAAACTGCACTGAGTAGTCTCCTTCTGGCTTCAATATACAGTTAACTCAGTTAACAAGTGTATGTTTTATTTTTCCCAAATCTGGTCAAAACCTTTTTGCAGAAAATTTAAATTTTTGAAGTTGTTTCCATTTCAAAGACTTCCTGTTATATAATTTTTCAGTGTTTTCAACAGTTTTCACATTTTGTTTTCTTTTTAAGAATCTTCAAAATGTTATTGTTAAGTTTACTTCCTCCCTTTTGTTTCAGAGAGCGGCCTGTTTTCAATCCTGGGCTCCATTCCCACCTCTGCTAGCAGATGACCTTGGACAAATCATCTCTGTATTTTAGCTTCCCCTGTTTATAAAATGGTATTGTTGACAGTGAGGTCTTTTGTAGGGGTTTTTTTATATGTATGGATAAATACTGTATCTGCTCAAGGTCTTTGTTTGTTTGCTTTATTGGAGGTTTGTTTGCTGAGTGGTGCTTGTTTGTTTTATTGGAAAGTTAGGAGCATGCAATTGTGGTTAACAGATTACAAAATCACTGGATAATTTGTGTGGCTCCGAAACTGAAAGAAATGCAGCAGGCATTAACAGAATGGCTAATAGTCTATATAGTTTTGCCTTTCAGGATGGAAGGGGTAAAGATGTTTAATATACATGACTAGAAGATCTTTAACACACATGACTAGATGTCCCCACTACAGAACTCTGCATGACTGTAGCTTTTAAGTCTAACTGGCTAAATCTGACATGGTCTGTACAGCTGACAAACAGAGCTGTTGCCAAGCCCATGCACTCCATTGCCAGGTCATCCTGGTCTGTCTGAGAAAGCAGGAGGTTTCTAGGAATATACCTGCATGCTTCCTTTTTTCCAGGTAAGATGAAGACCTTTGTATTGAGCTAGGTCACCTTCTGCACATTAGACACCATTCATTCCAGGGCTGGTCACCTTAACACTAATGCCCTCAAAGTGGTTAGACCTCAGGGAAATTGGGTCCTTTGAGTCATAAATTTCAATTAAACTGAGAGAAATGGTAAATTCTGCAGATTATGGATGCAATGCCAATTCTTCCTGAGCTGGCTGTCTCCCTGTCAGTTGCGTTCAATCTCTGCCTGCACTGCTATGAGATGAGAAGGAATTCAACAACCAGCCGCAATTATGAGTTAGGCACTGGAATCAGTTTGTTAGAGTTAATGCCAGAGACTTTGAAGTCAATGATCCATTTGAGCTTAGCACTCCATTTAGCTAGGATGGTTAAAGCACACCTATTTCTTCATCCAGTGACTACACACAAGGGGGTAACATGGCTTGCAAACTCCCTCGGTTGAATAACCAGATAGGTGTTGCATCAGATGAGGCCAGCCTTCAGCCTGAGGTTAGAACAAAGCTCAAACTCACACTTCTGGAATCAGAGACATAAACAGCCTCTCTCATCCTGTCCCTGTTTAAAACCAAGAACAAGGAACACATAGTGTCAAAATCATTCTGCCTTTCAGAGTTGTCTGAGTTCTTTGCAACAGAATAATTGCCCTGTTATTTTTTCATAATCGAAAAAAATAAAAAGTGAAAGCTAAGAGCTGGCATCTTCTGTGAGGTGCCTTGAATCTAACAAGGAGTGACTTGAATCTAAAAAAGGTTGAGAACCACTAGGCTACAGTGATATAAAAGGCAAAACTGCTCCTTGTTTTAAATTGACTTTAAAGTGAGAAGGGGTTTTGTCATCTTTAAAATCTGTGGGCATGTTGTTGATGATTTTAATAGATGCTACTTTAGGCTGAAGAACAACACCACAGACACTAATTAAAGTATGCAAGACTTTATGGGGGTTCAGAGTATTGTCCAAAAATTGAGATTTTTTTACTCTCTGTGGTTTTATATAGGCCTGAAAGTTCTATAATTACATACAAAGTTGATTTTGATAGATGTTCAGTTTGAAGAAACTGCTGGCTGTAGTGCAGAAGCATTTTTCTCCTTTTCTTAATTGCTAAAATAAATCACTTTAATTGTCTGATTCTTTTCCACTATTCCATATACATGTGTGAGTATTAACTGAAGGAATTAACTTTGAATTTGTGCATCTAGCCTTCAGATTTTTCTCATAGTTGCTTATGTTGTGTTATAAATTAACACCTCTACATTTCTATGAAAGATCTGGAGCCTAGTGGGGCTGATGTTTGTTTAATATTACACATATAAGGCTTGATCGAAGCCAATGCTATGAACTTGGGACCAGGGTCCTTCCTACCTGAGGATCTCATCTGCTGAGCTGTGCCCTGTGATGGGATCAGGATCAGGACAGTAAGAACTGAAGTAGAGGACTACAGACACAGGAAAACAAGTGTAATATCCCCTTAAGACTGAGGTTATTGAGCACTTCCAGGTCCATTCATCCTTGAGGTATATAAGCCAGCAAGCCAAACGGAGGAGACTTCAGGCAATTGAAAAGGTAAGAAATCCAGTCAGTGGAGTCCACAGAGTCTGCAGGCATAAAGGGTCATGGATGTGACCCAGAGCTGATTGAGAGTGTAGCCTGTTAGGTAATACATGCAGATGTTTAGGGTCTTGGACTGGGACTCAGGGGAACAGAGTTGTCTTGGGTCTGCTACCTTACTCAGTGGATGCATCTACACATGCGCATTTACCACACAGTAACCAAAATTACTGCACAGGACGGGCTCATGTCTACACATGCATGCCCGTACTGCACAGTAAATATTATGCCAACTTGAATGTAAATTTGATACTTGCATGATGCAGGTATGAAATTTATGCCCGATTAGTTACTGCGCAGTTACACACAGGTAGACACCTTAATGCACAGTAACTCTGTGTGTGTGGACTGACTAACTTTAGTCCCAAGTTAGTCCACATTCACCATTAATGCGCTTTAATTTCTGCACATGTAGACCCAGCCTACTCCCACTTACTGTGCAGTAATTTACTGAGCAGTAAATTTAAGCCGGCATAAATGCACGTGTAGACATGCCCAGTTATGAGGAACATAGATCCTATAGCCAGCAGGGTATATAAAATAAATGACAGTTTAAGTGGGGATGACCACAATAGTCTTTTCAGACTGAAGGAACCATCTGGCATTGTTAATGAAGAATGAATTGATTGCTTTAAAGACTGATGGGGCCCTGGGTGTTGGGAACAGCCAAGGGATATGAAAGGCTGCAGAAAATGGGGGAGACCATTCAGTGCAGGTAGGGGACAAGGTGAAGAGGTAACTTAAGATCCTCCCACAATGTTGTTGTTGGTACGAAAAGTGGAGTCCTCACTGGAGTCCTCATTGGGATATACCCACTTTGTGCACGCTGATCTATGGTGGCATCAGGAAAAATTATTTCAATGTAGTCATGATTCTACAATAGCATATACCTTGCACAGGGGTCTCTTTATGATCTCTTTCACTATTAGCCTAGTAGAAGTTAGCCTAGTAGAAAGAGGGTACAACTAAGCCTGTCAAAGAACTTAAATACCTAAATATCATTTTCCCTAGAAATGAAATTACTTAATTACCTTGAGCAAGGTCATATATTGAGTTCTGAGGGAGAAGAGTCTTCGGATTTCCATTTGCCTTTAATCCACAGGCAGTCCTACTTTTAAGGATGTGTCTACATTGCAGCTGTTGGGGGGATGGTAGCTCATGAAGACAAACCTGAATTAGCATTAAACTTGCTAGTTAAGATCCCAGTAAGAGTGCAGGTGCAGCAGCATGGAGCACAGGCTGGGCTAACTGCTCAAATATGTACCCAGATACTTACGGGGATGTTGCAGCCTGCACTGAGCTTCATGCTGCCATGCTTGCACTGAGAGCAGCTAGCTTGGGTACATCTACATGAGCTGTAGTTATCTAAGTGTCTTAGGTAGGCCTAAGGCAGGCAAGGTTCTTTGGGTAAATCTGATATCTTTTATTAGACCAGCTCAAATAGTTGGAAAAAAATCTTTGCAAGCTTTTGGGCACAAACACCCATCATCTGGGTGAAAGCCCTAGGTAAGCCTAAGTGTCTTGTACCCTCAAATAATCCACTTATTGGACTGAGACAGACTCTTTTGAGGGTTGTACTTTTTAATATGCTGTATTTAATCAAAATGGAACCTATTCCTCTGAAATGCAGTTTTGTTTATTGCCTGCTGTCCGTCACTTAGGGATGCCTGTCTGTTTCCAGAGCAAATTTGCTCTCTCTTTCAGTCCCTCTCACCCTTACCATTCAGCCTCTCCATCATGCATTGCAACAGGACCTGACAGACCTGGCTGTCCCATCAGCTACTTCTCCAGCCACTGCCCCCCAATTAAGATGATAGTGTATGCCAATGACATGATTGTTTTTGGGAGCAGTGAGAGTGACATCCAGTCCTTGATCAAGTGTTAGCAGGCCTATGAGTGCACCTCCTCAGCTGATATCAACTGGGCCATAAATGACACATTTCTGCTGGCACCTAAGCCAAGGTTCAGTCCCCAGAACTGCCTGGAAGCCTGACCTGGTACCACAATGGCTTCAAAGTCCTGGGCATTTTTCTAGGCCTGCCAACCTATCTAGTCAGAAATTGGGAAGGCTGCTGAGACACAACTGCAGGGGTGGAATTAGTGCCTACCCAGACTTTTCTACCATGGCTGGGTTCTGGTCATTAACAACCTGGCAGTTGGTACTCTGTGGCACAGGTGTGTCATCCTGGAGCTGCCAGTGACTCTGCTTGAAAGGATCCAAGGCTAGGGACAGACATTCAAAAAGCCTGAGCCTGAATTGATTCAATCTTTGCAGGTTAATCGAACCTGGCTAGGCTAAATCAATTTGTAACCCAGACAGACATCCCAGAAATGCAGGCATATACCTGCTTTGGCTCAGGCTAGAAGCTGGGGGGCCCTAGAGCAGCCTTCCCTTTGCTTCCACAGGGCAGAGCTGAGGGGGGCATGGCCAGGCCCTTACAGGCTGCTCTGATTATTCCCCCACTCCTGAGCTGCCTGGCAGGGAATGTTTATCACTCCTAACTCAGTGTTTATCAACTCATTAAGAAAACAAATCCTCTCTCCATTAACTAATGGAGCTCTTCTTAAACAGCTCTTCCAAGGACATTAAGCTATCTGTTGATTAGCTCCAAAAAGCCTGTCTGCCTCTGTCCTCTCCCAAAGCATGGACTGTAGCCAGCATGTGGTCCGCTAACTAATGCTGAGGTGTCTGTATAAAGCAGAGGGGAAGGAGGAATAGTCCCAGTTTAGCAGGGAGAAGCCAGGCAGCTGCTCTGTGCCTGAAAGTCTGTGCCAAGCTCCAGCCAGGGAGCGGTGGGCAGCCCTGCCCAGCCCAGCCCAGCCCAGCCCAGAGAGTATGCTGGAATACTGGGGGAGTCTGGTTTATCTTAAACCAGCAAGGGGTCTAAGACAGACATTGCATAAACTGGTTTGAGCCAAAGTCTGATACTACATTCAACTAGGTTTATTTCAAACTGGTTTATGTGCACTAAACATCTGTTCTGTTACAGGTTTAAACCAGTTTCTGATAACTTAAACCAGTTTATGTGTAATGTCTGTCCCTAGCCCAGAAGGCTTCTTCTGGAATGAGCATCACTGGCTCCAGTAGGCTGTCCTCTACCTGCCCCCAAGTGAGGGAGATTATGGCTTGATCAACCTGGCAAGCAGGGTTGTTGCTTTCCTCCTTCAAGCCCTTCAGTGCCTGTTCTTTTCTGGTGAACCCTTCCCTTGATGATGGCTGGCCTTTGCTTTCCTGTGTTGGGTAGAGGACCTCAACCTTGATTAGGAACTTTTTCTGTTAGATCCCAGTCACCTTGACTGTGACACCCTTCTCCCGTTTTATCATGTCCTTGCCTGGGCCTTGTGGGCATATCCCTGACTGAGACCCCATGGCAAGGGCCTGCAATTTCCAGGACTGCTGCAGAAATCCTTGGTCCATAACTTGGCCTTACAGCAGGATGCACCAAGCCACGCTTCCAAGTCTCATTGCTTCCTTGGTCTAGTCATACATCATCAAGGTGACCCACCTCTTCAACTCAGCTGAGTCCACTTGGCTTCAGCCAAAGTCCTAGCTGACCAGCTTTGCCTGCACTCTGTCCATTTTTTTCCACACCTCTTGGCTGGTTTGCAGATGCGCTTGCTGCCCTAGAAGACCACCTCTGCATGACAAGCCCTCTGCAATGGCAGCTTGCTAGACAGACCCCTTTCATTGCTGCCTGTTCTTTACCTGTGGATAGTGATGAGAGTGAGGGGCCTGACAATCTGCTGTCCCTCCCATGCCTGATTAGAATAGTGGTAGAATCTGCTTGGAGATCCTGTCTGGAAAGGCGCTACATTATACATGGACAGTCAAAATGTGTCATGCCTGCATCCTCACCACCTACCTTGACATGACTTCGAGGCAGCGTCTAGTGGTAACAACACTGGAGCAAGCCTGCCCAGCCTGGCACACCCTGTATATGCTAGCCATTGCCAAGATAACTGGCAAACTCCAGTATTGGCTGCTTCATGGGGGCCTGACCACAGGCATCTTTGTCTACCACTTACAGCCGTTGGTGTTGGCAACCTGCCCTTTCTACAAGGAGGAGGTGAAGGAAACTCTCTTCCATGCCTTTCTAGACTGCCCCCAGCTGCAGCTGTTCTTTGCTGCCCTCAGCACCCCTATTGGAGCTCTGGACTTGGCCTTCTTGAAGACTGTGTTCATCGTCTCAATTCCATACCGAGCAGTCAAAGAGAGTCTGATCTACCCAGGCAATTCCCTGCTGGGACGGATCAAGATGGCAACACTGAAAAACCACAGAAACTGGCTCATAGCGTGCCAGCTTCAATGACAACCTCCAACTCTTCTGCTTCCTGGTCCAGGCAAGTGTCACATTTGAATCCGGACAATTCACCTTGCAATAAAACATGGACCAGTTTGTATTGCACTAAGCTATCAAGGGAGCCCACTGCAAAGTGGAAGATGGAGAGCTAGTCCTACATGTGTAACCCCATGAGGGGCATGGAAGAAGGGGTTTCAATATCTGGTGACATGGTGTTTTTATGTTGATAAAAAAGTGTTTCATGTTTGACCTCTGAGAGGGGCCAAGCATGAAACTTTTACTTTTACTACTTTGTACTTTTACTATTTGTTTTTAAAAGTTGTATTATAAGTTTTTAAAAAGTTAAACCTAAAAGGGTGACAATGTAGTCCCGGATTTTACAGGTCAGTCCTGGCCAGTCGGTAAAAATTAAAATGAGCATCCCAGGGCCAGATCACAGGGTGAGGAAGGAAGAGCAGTACAAGCTATGAAATAAGAATTTCTAGCAGACAGCAAAATTGCCCTAAAATAGGTTAGCTTGATTAGTGGTGTCACAACCAAATTAAGTACTGCCCATGCCACAAGCAAGAAATATATTAATCAAAACAGTTTTAGTCTATACAAGGTAACTAAGGGTTAACTAACAAGATGAAAATAACAGGTTTTTTTTTCTGCGCATGTCAAAAAGAAATTTATTACTGCGCCACTAACAGAGATAAAAACTTTTGCCTTCTTTGCTTTATATAAATCATTGTAAGTGGTCGGAATGACAGGGGAGTGTCCGGGAGTGTTCCTATGATAACACCCTAGCGAAGACCACTATACAATTGGCGATTCTAATTAAATTTATGACGTGGCAAAAAACAATTGGCTAATATACAAATAAAACCCATCTTCACTTCCATGAAGAAGGGGGACCTCCGTACGAACGTTGGAGACCTCTGATCACACGTATCAGAGTAACTGACAACTTGATCACTTGCCAGTGCCCCCCTTGCGTCTCGACCCAATCTTAAGACGTAAATCACCGACCTGCCGGCCCGATTTTTTTTCCGTTTATCTGCCCGACAAAAGACTTTCATGCAGACCGACCTTCGAACCTTAAGCTGTAACTAACCAAATATCTCTGACCTCTGTCTTTCACCACCTTAATGGCGTGAGTAAAATAATCTTGCTTTGCAACCGATAAGCGTCTGTGCCTAATTCCACTCCAAGCGTCATAAGTACCCGCCTGACGGCCTTCAAAGGTCTCGTACCCTTCACTGCAGTGCACGGCAGTGACAAGTGGAATGCCCATTAAAAAGGAGAGATGATTGTTAACCCCTTGGAACAACGAGTCATTAATAGGCCTTTGACACCCTTAGCTGTCTGAATTCTAATACCAGAGTTGCACCATGCCCCTACCTCTGCCTGCAACAGTGCTGCTGTCTTGGCATGAGTGGCATGTCCCAGATTTCATGTCTTGAATATCACATTGTCCCATATGGTCATCCTAGTAGAAGTTTCTCTCTTTCTCTCAAAAGAAAAAGAAGCCAAATGAGTTAATATGTTTGATAGAACCATCTGAGAGTCATATTGCGTGATATAAGAAAGCCAATAGCCAAAATGACTTCATTTGTCTGCACAGATGACACTTTATTAGTCTTTTTCACTAACTGCAAATCTACATGAGTGTTTGCTTTAATAGAATCATACATTTTCTACATTCTGATACTCTTTGTTAAACTGTCCATGATGTCACTGACAGCTTACAGATCTATCACTCTCAGTTGCAGGTTTCATTGAATCAGTATTTCTTGATCCATTTTTGTTCTTCTAAATCTGATTTGTACTCACTTCAGAGAAAAGAGCTCTTTTGTATTAAAGCCAAAATATCTAGAAGAGTTAATTGATGCAGGCTAGGGAAGAATAAATGTCAAATTTCTTTCCAACAAATTATTTCCATAGATCTACATAACTAGTTGTTAAAGACTCCTTTCCATTGGGTGCTGGCTGCTGGATTTTTTTGTTGACTTCTGACTGACAGGAGTAATTCTTGTGAAATCAGTCCAATGAGGCAGATCCTTCTCAGCTGAAGTGGGTGGGTAGGTGGGAAGCTGCTGGGCTGCTGTCCCCTCTACCCCAGAATTGCCCCACCCCTGCCCCCAAATTGCCCTCACCAGTCCAGATCACTTCCCCACCACCCCAATCAGCCCAAGAGTGTCTGAGTTACTGGTGGAAGATTCTCCCCTCCCTGCCTGCTCATGGGGTCCCTGCAGACCACCCCTGCCCACCAACCCCTAGCCATGCCCCTGTTTGCCAGTCCTCTGGCAGCAGCTTTGAGCTGTGCCCATTAAAAAGGGCATTACCCATGAACATATCACTGATCAATAGTTTTTGTTAACCTTAACACAGACTAACATGCCTTAGAATTAGTACCTGCTAACTTGAACAAGTACTCTCACCCTTAGTTACTATACTAGGTAGAGAAGAGTAAATGCTCCATGAACTTTTGGATGTTCCTCAGAAGTTTAAATTTTGACTTGGCTGAGTTTGTATCAGTCATAACAGCCTTAACCTCAATATCTTTTTAGAACTGCCTGATAAATTAGTTTCCCTCCACCCACCAAAGAAAAACTGATAACTGCAAAGCAAGGAGTAAAAGCCTGTTGTTGTATGGCAGACTGAAAGGCACTATACAGAGCTTCTCAAGAAGGCTTGAGAATCAGAGCGAAATAAAATCTTAAGTCTATTGATTACCCAGCAGGAGAGTTCTTACTGTCTGTTCCTGATCTGCCAAGCTTATGACTCCTTGAAAGAGTAGATCTGAGAGTTTCCAGACTGGACAGATGAGCAAAAAATGTAGACTTATTCTGTAACACAGACCAGTTGCTGCCTGTCATCTTGCAGCTCAATGGGCATTTTTTATTCGGTTAAATGGTAATTGGAATTTTATCCTGCTTCCAGCATATACTGAACCTCCTAATAAGAGAACTGCCCATTTGAAGTGGTTTCTGTGAAATGTTAAAACACCTCAGCAATGGCCAAAATCTTTCTTGGATACAAAATGTATCCAATTTATCTCAGCAGATATCAGATAGAATAGGAAGAAGCTGAAAAGATGGCTTTCATGCAAGCAAACTACCTGAAGAAAAGAGAGCACACAATAGAATTCACCTGGCCCCCAAAGGAGAGTTGAGAATGAGACTCAAACTCCAAAGGAGAATGAGTCTTAAATCCTCCATTTTAGGAGTTCTAGGTAGTTACCTGAGAGGACTCAATGGGCCAGATCCTATTAGGTGCCTAACTAGACTTAGCTGCCTAAGAGTAATCCTTTACCACTCTGCTTAGGTCCCTGAAAAGCACCTTAAAAGGTGGGTCACCTCCTGCTTTTTTATGACATGGTCTCAAGGCCAAGACAATGGTATGTCACAAAAGCAGGTGTAACATTCATGTAGGCTGCTACATCTTTCTGCTTAACCAACATGGTTCTCATGTATGTTCAACCAGCATTGGTTGGTTTGCTGGCATAAAACCTAGTTGTTTACAATCCCGCTGCAGCCTGCTAGGCTTTATAGCAAGGGTGGGCAAAATATGGACTGCGGGCTGGATCCAGCCTGCCAACAGATTCAATCTCGCCTGTGGGTGGATGGTCGCCTACCCATTGGATATGGTCCATGGGTGGACAGTGACTCAAGCTGCCACATGGTGCCAGGCAGGTGGGTAGGTCAGCTGTGGACCTGGGTAAGGCTTCCACCACAGCAGGTGGGCAATGGCATCAGCTGTGGACACCGCTGGCAGGTTCAGGAGCCCAGATGCAGAACCTGCCCTGTCAATGTGGTGGAAGCTCCCCCTTGGAGCCCTGATCCAGAGCCTGCTGACAACGTCAGCTGTGGACCCAGGCAGGAGCTTCTGCCACACCAGGCGAAGAGTGGCAGCAGCTGTAACACTGCCAGCAGGTTCCATGTCAGGGCTCCAGAACCTGTTGGCTGCGCCCACAGCTGACACGGCTGCTCACCTGCCTGGGTCCACAGCTGAGTGTCAGGGCTCCTGGTGAACTACAGCTGTGTCTGAGTTCTGGAGAGAGAGGAGAGGAGAGGGATGTGACCCTTGACAGCTCTTCAAAACTCATTAAGTGGCCCTCCAGCCAAAATAATTGCCCACCCCTGCTTTATAGTCTTTCAAGTGCACTGGTCTTTAAAACACTGTAATTTTGTGTGGAGGAGAGTGGGAGGGGAAAGGAGCTTGCTTCCACCCTGCTGGTCCCTTCATGCTATTTGCTCCTATGCTTTACTCTTTGTACATCAGGCCAGCTGATAGTTATGGCTTTTCTGAAGTTCTCCCATCCTTACTCTTGATCCCTTCTCTCCAGCTATGACAGCTGTTTGTTATTTTTCCACATTTGTCTTTGATTTCCTCACAGTTGCTCTTCTCGTTCAGCTGCTACATCACATGACCTGTGTCTCACTGCAGTTTGACCTGTATTGCCTTCAGCCACTGTTTTCTATGGCCATTTGATTGGTGGATTGAGATCTGTTCACCTGAATGAAGTGGCTGCTCACCCTTGATCCTTTATCTTACAGAAAGGCCTTAGGACTATCATCCAATTTGGATGACCATGACACACTAGGCTATAGTAATGGTTCAAATGTTCAAATGAATGGCAGTGTTTGAGGGTTTGTACTATATAAGCAGAACTATAAAAGAGCTATATAAAAAAAAAATCTTTTACAGGTACATCTATTCTGCCTCCTATCATTCTGGGACAGAGGAGGCAATAGTGTGCTAGTCTATTTTGTGAGCATTATTAAGTATCTGCAACAGTTCATAAAAGTTTAGTGCTGATCTATAACTTACTACAAACTACCACTAGGTGTCCTCTCTCAGTAACTTTACTCCCATTAGGAAAATATTTCTAGTCAGGATGGCAAAGCAAATTCAGGAAAGTTTTCATTTAACCTGAACATTTATGCCAAGCACCAAATAGCAGAATGTTTGAAGTTGCATCGTTCCCTAAGTGTTATTGAGAGTAGGCTTATAAATCAGGTAGCAGATAACTTGCCTCTGTGGGAATTAAGGCAGGATAAAAGTGTTGTCCTTGTGATAAAGTAAAGGCCTCTGGGACCCCTCTAAGGTTTTATCTGTGATGCTATAAAAAAGAAGCATGGGGTTTTTATCATGGAATAACTAGAATCTATTTATGTATTCTGTGATAAAATTCCAGTGAAGGTTGAGACCCTTCTGTTTTACTGTGAGGTAAACTGGAAGGGTCATACGTGCATGGGGATATACTGCTGGCGTCACCGGGCATTTACATACATGCTCCAGGAAGCTGGAGGGTTGAGGGGCTTTAATTAGAGTGGATCTGAGAGCCGCTCTAATTAAAGCACCCGGAGCACCTCATGTATCAGCGTCCCTGTGCTAAAAAATAGCAGTGAGGGCACTTTAACTAAAGCTTGTCAAACAAGCTTTAGTTAAATCGCCCCCACCACCATTTTTCAGCATGGGAACGCTGATACACATGCCACTGGAGTCTGGTAGAGCACAGTAATTACAATGCACTGTAATTACAGTGCATCAGAGCAGCCTCACTGCATGTGTATAGGCACCCATGTTTTGTACCTTCTTGTACAATTAAAGCCTGTATTTTCTCAGTTTTCTTACCCTGAGGGTAAAACATACTTTTTTTAGCAAGAAAGAGAAGGCTTTTGAATCCTAAAGGCACAAAAACCCTAGGAATTTCTCATATTACTCCTTGTTAAGTATGCAACCCAGTCATATGATCCAACTTCAGAGCTATCTGAATAACATATATTTTTGTTTCTTATCATTACAAAAAAAGGCTTGCTCAAACAAACTCAGTCTTCCAGTTTTTGGGGGTTTTTTGGTAAATCAGAAAAGCTAAATCAATATCATTGTTAAACATTGACATTTTTGATATTTCATATGCTTGAATGAGAAATGGATTGTGGCTGTCTTGATGCCTAATTCCTCTGTATTGCTTGTAGGAAATGGAGGGTAAATCTGGAGATGATTTCTTACATAAATATGTGCATGTGCAGGCATGCATATACACACACACACGTGGCATAAGAATGGGAGGACCATAATGCTGCTGCACAATTTGGGAGCACTTTATGGGTGTGACTGATCAACCTGATGTGGCTACTTTGCTATCACTGTGACATTCAGAGGAAGAGAGAGTCATGCCTTCCCTTTTCACTTTACTAGACAACATTCCAGAAATTCAAAAGTGGAGTTGTCTGACCAATACTACCAACCCCAACTTTAGACCAGCTCCGTAACATTTTTCCATGCCCACGTTCAGGTAGAGCTTCCCACAATACCTCACTGAGGTCCTATTCTATAAGAATGGGACTGGGTATGGCTATACCTACAAGCTACAAGGAAGCAGGTGACCAGGCTGCTCTCCTCAGTTTGAGGTAATGAGGGCCAGTGGCTGCCTGTAATATCAATGGCTTACCTGCTGCTCTGTCTGTATTATTAAAGGATAAGGCCACTTGTACTTTCTGTACTACTTGGAGTTAGAAGACAGGGGTAAAATATGTTTCTTTTCTCAGCTCACAGTGAATTAATCCAGACCCCAACATCCATTAAGTGCAAAAAGCAATTTTTGTTCTGTGACCAAAGAAATGTACAGAAGTGTAAAAAGGTTTATCATTGTCAGTCAGAGCCAGTGGCTGCCTGTAATATCAATGGCTTGCCTGCAGCTCTGTCAGTATTGTTTGAAAGAAAATGTTACAGAGATGGGCTAAGATGTGTGTATCTTTGGGTGATTTGCCTCTTCACCTCATGGAAGCACCATCTTGTCCATTAATTATTATTTATGCATTCATGACAGTATATAACACTATTGAAGAGAGAGGCCAGTAGTGACATGGAATTGGACAATTAAAGGGAATGGAGGTAGGTTTTCGTTTTGTTCTGGGTTTGTTTGTTTGGGGGTTTTTTTGCGGGGGGGGGCGGGGGGTGTTCCTGCAATCAATTGCTCTCAAATGGGGCAGGGGGAGGAGGCTGGGGGGGCAGCCATCAGGGTGGGGGGAGGGCAGCTGCAGGAGCAGGCAGGGGATGGGGCCTGATTCCAAAAGAGGTCCAATAAAAAAATTCCATTTGCAGTATCTTCCTCCCTATCTCTAACTCTGGCCTCAGTGTTCGCTACTAGGTCACTACTGGTGCCCCATGTCATAGTTAAAATGTGTTCCTGGGGAAGCCAATGCCTAACAGAAATAGAACTTGGAAAAGTTGGAAACTAGGCTCACAGCCCACTTGGGGGGATAACTCTTTGATAGTACAAGGAATTAACAGCAATTCAATTTTGTCTCAAAACTTCCTTTCTGCTGATTGTACCTTCATTTTGATTCTTATGGGCGCATCCAGACGAGCATGCACGTGCACCTTGCAGCGTCCCAAAGTCCTTTGAGAATCTGCAAGAGGCATGTGCAAGAACAAGAAAACATTCCCCGCACTGCAAATTTACATTGTGGGGGCAAAATTAGACAGGGGTAAAAAAAATCCACACAGAAAAAAACCAGGGCAGGCAACCGGAGGCTGGGTCCTCCACAGAGACACTCTGGTAGCAGTCGGAGCATTTCTATGCCTGGCCCTGGTCCTGGCCCTGGTGCTGAAGCATGCTGCCTGCCCATGCAGGACAGGCAGCATGCCAGCTGTAGGGAGCTGGCCCTAGCTCCAGTGCTGGTAAGTAAGGGGGGGAGCTGGAGGAAGAGAGAGGAGGGCATGGGGGGGGACCCCTGCCAGCCTCACCCATTCTCCCAGTCCCCAGATCCCTGCCCCACCCAGCCCACCCCTTGTCTGCCCCCTGAGCTCCCCCAATCCTTTCCCTGCCTGCCCCATCCCCCGCCTGCCCCCTGAGCCCCCCGATCCCTTCCCCACCCAGCCCCATCCTCTGCCTGGCCCCCAAGCCCCTCCATCACTGCCCTGCCCAGCCCCATTCCCCCACCATCCCCCGAGCTCCCCCATCACTGTCCCTCTGGGCCCCAGCATCCCAGCCATTAAAAAACAACAACAAAACCTGCACTCAAACAGGTAAAAAAAACCCACAACAAAACAACAAAAAACCCTTCACTCAACAGTAGCAGCTGCTGTCAGAGTCACTGCCCCGCCCCCCCCCCACACAGCATGGAGCCGGGTGAGAGCCACAGCAGTCCCAACCCGGGCCCTGCTGCCCCATGCTGCACAGGGGGGGCTCTGCCACAAGGCCCCACAGCCCCCAAAGCCCCTGCTACTGCTGGGGAGTAGAAGCTTTTTTTTTTTATAAAGTGCTGGAGGCTGGGATGGGGGGGCAGCGATCGGGGGGCTGGAGGTGCAAGCAGGGGATGGGGATGGGGATGGGTCGGGCAGCCATTGGGGAGTCTGAGGGAGTGGGCAGGGGGTGGGGCTGGGTGGAGCAGCCATCAGGGGAGGCTGCAGGATCAAGCGGGGGATGGGGCCAGGCGGGGCAGCAATCTGGGGGCTGGGAGAGCAAGTGGGGTGGGGCATGTGGGCCCTGTGGCAGGGTGGTAGCCACTGCAGGGGCCATTTGGTCCCTGTTGGGGGGCTGTAACCCCTGTGAGGGACTATATCCCCTGTGGGTGGGTCTGTTTCCCCTGTGGGGGGCTGTGGCCCCTGTGGGAGGGGCTCTGGCCCCTTTAGGGGGCAACAAAACATATAGGTATTTAGAATTCACTTTATTATGATGATAGAGACACTGGTAGGCTTCCAAATTGCTTTATCACTGTAGATATATCAATAAAACATTGCCCAACTGATGGCTGTCTCTCTGTCTCTCACTCTCTCTATATATATCTATGTATCTTGTGGTCTTTTGTTTTAATTGTGGAGGAACATGGATTTCAGGGTATTTTACAAAGTAACTTTGGGATTTTTTTTCAGGGATTTTTCAGTTTTCAAATAGGGAACACCAGAATTCCTGCTAGGGACGCCAATGGCAGGCCCCAGGCAGAGAAGCCTGCTCGGAGCTGGCATCTTAGACCCAGTTGGAGGTGGCTGACCTCCTGGACAATTGGGGCCAAGAGGACATGCTTTGACAGTTCAAAGCAGGCCACCACACTTGGAACATCTTCCCTGCGATAGCTGCCCAGATGGCTGGGCAGGGGGCACACATGGCAGTAGTGCCACACAAAGGCCAACTTTGCAGCCACAGTCCACTGGCAGCTGGCCCAGAGGGGCAGATGCCTCTACTGGCTATGCAGTTCCCATCCGGGTCTGGCAGGTGCGCAGCAGGTCATAGCCAGGCAGCAGCCCCCACTGCCAGACTGCTGCAGTGGGTAAATGGTGCAGGGAATGCTCAGGGCTGCTTCATCAGTCCAGCTGGCACAAGGGGCAGTGTTCCCAGGTACCACGTGGTTGGGATCCAGAAGCTCCTGAGAGCGAGTAACCCTGAGCTACTTGCCAGGCAGCTTTTTGTACTGATGGGGCCAGGACAGGGCAGCTTTTTATACTGCGGGAGCCCCCGCAGCCCTCCTGGGGGTGAACAAATGCTGGCCCCGGTCTCTAGCTCCCCCTGGCTGCAGATCCAGGAGTCAGGCCAGGTTATTTTGCCCCAAGTGGCTCAATTTGCCCCACACCAAAGTGCATGTCCAGGCACGTGCGCTGAAGCAAAGAGCCCCTGCTCAAATTTGCACCACTTCTAGTTGAGCTGCTGCAAACGCACGTGCTTGCATGTGTGGACACGTCCTATGAGGGTATACTATACCTGTTAAAGTGAATTGTAGGCTAGCCTTATGCATTGTGCACATGGTATAAACTGATTGCAACAGTTTAGTCTTCTGTCTGACTTCAGACTAACATAGCTACCCAACTCTGTGTTAAAAAGAGAATCTTATCAAGGCAGTAGAACATAAAACATTTTCAGATCCTGAGCAACAGACTTATAAAAAGATCAGTGTACCAAAATACACCAGCAACATCAATTGGCCATAAATCTAGTTTAGCCAGTAGGTGTGGCATGGAGCCATGCAATGATCTGACCCTTCCCCAACACAGGAGGAAGGATACCTCCTGAACTCCATCTGAGGGCTACTGCCCCTTTCCGGATCTGTACATAAACTGTTTCTGTCTCCACATCCACGCTGAGATCAGAAAAAAACAAAAATGCTTACATTACAACCTCAATCCTGTAGAAAGAGCCTTAAAAACAACATATGTATAAAACATCAAGAGTTATTAAGTTTCAGACATAGCATTTTACAAACTCCTGACCCGTGGAACAATGCCATTAGGGAACTATGCAACTTCTTAAAGGTGCTACTTTTGGAAACACAGGAAAAGATTTATGATTACCGCCCTGGGAACCCAGGCCAGGCACCTTTTACTTATTACTCAGGATCTACAAACCTGGCAACACAGGATGCCCCATTGTCTTTGGAACTGGCACCATCCCAGAGGGACCTTCTGGCTACATCTACTATACTATTCCTATGAGCCAAAGGAGCTTCCAGCTATTTGAAACATATACCACGGACTTCCTAACCTAGGCCTCATTGACACGTTTCCAGCAAACATCATATTAGCAACTAGGGCTGTGCAAAACAACACCATTCCACTTCAACTTCTGTTTTGACAGAACAGTGTTTCATTTCGAGTTTTGTTTCATTTCTAAAACACTGTTCCATTTTGTTTTGTTGAAACTGTTTCGCTGCTTCAATGCTGTTTTGACGTTTTACCCATAAGCTATAATGGGGAATCGTGCAAATGCGGAAAACTTTGTCATTTCTTTCCTGATTTGGATGAAACCTGCAGAGATGGTAGCCCCTTCTGAGGGTATGAAGCCTGCCAAGTGTCAAGGATATAGGTGCAGAGGTTTCTGGGAAACTGCACCTCAAGGTGTTGACAAGCAAAACTCCTGTCACTTGCCGGCAGTGGTAATCTCCTTTCATCTGGCCCACAGATCCAGGGGCATGCTGCACCCCCAGGAGGTCTGTGGGGCTGTACCAGACTCCTCCCAGGGGTGTGGGCCCCCAATCTGCCTGCTGGATGACAGGAGGCTGGTTCTGTTGGCTGGGGCCAGTGGCAGCACCAATCTTCCCAGTGCTGGGTGCAGTCTGCGCCCAGCACCAGTCCCAGGTGGCAGCAGCAGCCTCCTGTCATCCGGCAGGCAGATCAGAGGCCCACACTAGGGCTGTGCAAAATTTTGCTGGGTGTTTCATTTTGAAGCTTTTTCAATGTGTTTCAAGCTTGAAACAGCAAAATCAAAATGAAACAAAAGCCCTCGAAACAGCTTCAAAATGAAACAAGGACACTCAAAACATTTCAAAAGTTTCTAAATGTTTTGAGTTTTGAAATCAGGCTTACTTGCCTTTAGTGCTGGTCCCAGCCAGCAGCAGCAGCCTCCTGTCATCCAGCACAGATCTGGGGGCCGCACCCCTTGGGAGGATTCTGGCACAGCCCCCAGCCCCCCTGGGGGGCAGGCCCCCGGAACTGCACACCGGATGACAGCATGCTGGTGCTGCCAGTTGGGGCCAGCAGCAGCAGCATTCTTCCTGGTGCTTGGTATGGGCTAAACCCAACACCATTCCCAGCTGGCAGCAGCAGCCTCCTGTCATCTGGCAGGCAGTTCAGGGGCCTATCTGCACCCCTGGGAGGGCTTTGAGGCTTTGCCAGACTGCTCCCGGGGGTGTGGGCCCCCGATCTGCCTGCCAGATGACAGGAGGCTGCTGCTGCTGCCTGAGACCAGTGCTAGGCGCAGCTCACACCCAGCACTGGGAAGATTGGTGCTCCCACTGGTCCCAGGCAGCAGAACCAGCCTCCTGTCATCTGGCAGGCAGATCGGGGACCCACACCCCCGGAAGCAGTCCAGCAAAGCCCCCGCAGCCCTCCTGGGAGTGCAGATGGGCCCCCAATCTGCCTGCCAGATGACAGGAGACAGCTGCTGCTGGCTGGGACCGGTGTTGGGCGCAGCCCGTACCAAGCACTAGCAATATTGGTGCTGCCACTGGCCCCAGCCGGCAGCGATAGCATGCTGTCATCTGGCACGCAGATCTGGGGGCCCACACTCCCTGGGAGGGCTGGGGACTGTGCCAGAAAACTCCCTGGATGACAAGAGGCTGCCTGCTGGGACCAGCGCTGAAGCCAAGTAAGCCAGGCTTCGAAACTTGAAACATTTCAAAACTTTTGAAACATTTCAAGTGCCCTTGTTTCATTTCAAAGTTGTTTCGAAGGCTTTTGTTTCATTTCAATTTCATTGTTTTGAGCTCAAAACACATTGAAACAGCTTCGAAACAAAACACCCGGCAAAATTTCGCACAGCCCTATTAGCTACCATGGATGTCATGTCTCTATACACCAACATCTGTCCCATGAGGAGACAATACAAATCATCATAAGCACCATTATCCCCAATGATGTCACTGCTTCTGTTTCCATTGTACTCTTTTGCTTTGTCATCATCGCACATAGCTATTTTGGATTTGGAAACTCCTTATACCTGAAAATGAATGGCACTACCATAGCACATGCATGCCCTCCCCTGCACCCCCCACACACCCCACCCCATTAGGCCAGCATATTTATGACAGATCTTGAAGTCTATTTCCTCCTCAGCTGCCTGCTCATTCCCCTGGATCAACATCTTCATCACATGGACACATAGGAAGAAATCTCTAGAGAAATTCTACTAGGACTCTAACAACTTCCATTCCTTCATCAAACTGACTCTTAAATACTCCACCCAGCAAATTCATATCTTGGACATCACTATGAAACTGCAATGGCCATATCAGCACCATATTGTATCAGAAACCAACCAACTGCTACAGCTACCTCCACAGCACCAGCTTTCATCTTAAGCACACCACTAGATCCATCATCTACAGCCAAACTCTCCATAGCTGCTCTTAGCCCACTGACCAGGATGCACACTTTAGGGATCTGGATTCCTATACCTACAATAAATCCCCAAACCATAAAGACTCAAATCAACAGAGCCAAACTCGGACCCTGCTCCAAACTACTACAATACCAACCCCCATGACAAAGACAACTAAATCCCTCCTGTTATCACCTACTGTCCCTAGTTTAAACACCTTGGACACATCATTAATTACCTCCAAGTCCTCTTGGAAAATAATGGCCATCTTATAGTAGTCTTGGGGAACAAACCTGTCTTGGCTTAACAGGCTTAACCTAACCTCAAACAATATCTCTAGCAACAGACTACCTAACTCCTAGTTCCACCAAGCCATCAGGCCTTTCTACAAACCCACATGCCAGCTGTACTACTTCATCAACACAAATAGCAGCATCACTGAACCAAGCAACATGGATTATAACATTCAGAGTTCATTCACCTGCTCCTTTATCAACATCATGTATGATATAGCTCTGCTGTCTGCGTTAGAGACATAGCGACATCCCTATGTAAAAGAATGAATGGATACTGATCTAACATCAATACCAGAAGTACACAAAAGCTTGTGGCAAAACATTTTAAATTTCATAGACATTGCATTGCTGACTTGAGAGTACCTGTTCTTAAGCAACGAAACTTTAAAAACTAACCTGAATGCAGAATTGTGGAAGAAATCATTCACAGACTAGATGATGTTAAATTTGGTCTCATCAGGGACTCTAGAGTCTTATCTCATTTCTTGGACTAGCTTTTATAACCCTTTTATGTCCCTCAATAGGTTAACTTCATTTATCCCTTTTGTTCTGTTCTTCCCACCTTTGCCACTCTCAGCAGTGCCCTTTCCCTGTATTCTTTTCTCCCTTTTTCCCTGTTCCTGGGGTTTAAATAACTTTATTCCTTTCTCTTTAATACTCCTTTTCTTTGCAAGTCCATTTATAACATCCAACAAAGTAAGCTGTCAGCTATGAATCTTAGGGCTTTCTGAACAAGTTAGCCTCTAAGGGCATCTTTACATTTGCAAGTTGGTCTCTATGGTGGTTGTGAGGGGAGCACTTTAATTAGAGTGACTCCAAGAGCCACTCTAATTAAAGCGCTCAGAGCATCTCATGTACTCACCATCTTGTGCTTCAAAATGGCAGTGGGGGCACTTTCACTAAAGCTCGTTCAATGAGGGATCATCCCTCACTTCAACAGGGATGTGGATAACCTTGAGAGGGTTCAGAGGAGGGCTACTCATATGGTTGAGGGCCTGCAGGTAAGACCCTATGAAGACAGACTGAGGGACCTGAATCTCTTCAGCCTCCGCAAGAGAAGGCTGAGAGGCGATCTTGTGGTGATCTACAAACTTATCAGGGGGATTAGCAGGGAATAGAGGACACTCTGTTTACCAGGGCGCCCCTCGGGGGTTACCAGAAATAATGGCCACAAACTGAAGGAGAATAGATTTAGATTGGACATAAGGAAGAAATTCTTTACAGTAAGGGTTGCCAAAATATGGAATGGGCTTCCAAGGGAGGTGGTGCTTTCCCCTAATAACTAACTACTTTTCAATATATATTACTTAAAGCATCCATTCTCAACCTTGTTTGTCTCAAGGCATCCTGCACCCCTCAAAAAATGACAGCTCCTAGTTTTCACTCTTTTTTTTTTTATTATGAACCAATAATAAAGCAATTCTTTTATTGCAAAGAACTCAAAAAGACCACAACAGGTCAAAATGTTTTTAACATTCCTATTTGAAATTTCCAGGTTTATCTTGTGAATCATGTTTGCACACATAGCAGTGATAACACTGTGTGACATCCAGCAGCACCCCTGAAAGGATGTCAGGGTATCCCAAGGTTCCACCTCGTGCTGGCTAAGAATCATTGACTTCCGCTTTTAAAATTTCCCTTCGTGCATTGCAGGAGTGACAGGGCCCATTTCTACAGTCTAGAAATGACAGCTCAAGTTGCAGTACTGAATAGGTTTTAGTATGAATTTCTGAGGGAGAAACAAGTTCTGTATATGTGTATGCATTCCCGCCAGTAGCTGGTACTATTCTGTATGGTGTTTATCTTCTATTTCTGCCTGCTATTATTCTTGAAAAGCATCCAGTAAACAATTTTTTTGTATAATAAAGATCATTGCCCTGTTGCTCCCTGTCTGATATTACTGGAACAAACAACCCCTTGTATGGTAGCAGATCTAGGACCTGGGAAAGGGGGATGCAGCCCCTCCACTGTGGCTGTGACATGCATGCCCACTGAGCTCTGCGTTCATTGCCCGGTCAACACAGGCTCCTACCAAATTTCCACATGAGCAGTGAGTTCTGAGCTTACCAACTGAGTAGAACAGGGTCTGGCTGGAGTCTCTGCTTTTGCATGACTTCAAAGCTAAGAGGGTGAGTGCTGCTGCTGTTCATCCTTCCCCTCCCTCCTCCATCCTGCTGAATTCGGCAGCAGGGGAATGGAAAGGATGAGTGGCAGAGGTGACAGTGTTCATCCCCTTGGGCACCAGAGTTGAGTGAAATCGGGGCTCAAACCAGGTCCCATGCAGAGAGTTCACATGTAGCACAGTGAAAGGGTGATGTGGCTAAGCTCTTGCATGCCCTCTGGATCTGCCCATGTGAACAATACATTACATACAATGCATTCAATTCTTTGTGTTTTCTGTAATAACATTTCCCCCTCCTTCCACACTTGATGGGAGCTGGTTGATTTGATATAAGGTACCTCAGAGAGACTGAATTCTGTTTTGTTGGCAAGAGAAGTATTGATATTTGGAAAGGAGCCAAAGAAAGGTTTATGTTTTGATAAAAACAAGAGAAATAATGGAAGGCTTAAGAGTGAGTCAGGGACTCTCTAACAATAGTTTTCCAGTTTCTTCAAAATTTTGTTAGTGTTCTTCAGGAAATAGCTCCTGCTGAAGACTTTAAGACATAAGCTATTTGAAGGCTTTCTTTTTTTTATTTCTGTGTCCTCATGGTATCCATCCCTTCATTTCTTATGCTTGAAAAAGGAGCCAATACTATTTGGTCACTATATACTCTCAAAAGACATTATGCAACAGTTCTTCATTGCAGATCTACTTGGGGAACATCTAGATAGATTCATAGATTCATAGATGTTAGGGTCGGAAGGGACCTCAATAGATTATCAAGTCCGACCCCCTGCATAAGCAGGAAAGAGTGCTGGGTCTAGATGACCCCAGCTAGATACTTGTCTAACCTCCTCTTGAAGACCCCCAGGGTAGGGGAGAGCACCACCTCCCTTGGGAGCCCGTTCCAGACCTTGGCCACTCGAACTGTGAAGAAGTTCTTCCTAATGTCCAGTCTAAATCTGCTCTCTGCTAGCTTGTGGCCATTGTTTCTTGTAACCCCCGGGGGCGCCTTGGTGAATAAATCCTCACCAATTCCCTTCTGTGCCCCCGTGATGAACTTATAGGCAGCCACAAGATCGCCTCTCAACCTTCTCTTGCAGAGGCTGAAAAGGTCCAGTTTCTCTAGTCTCTCCTTGTAGGGCTTGGTCTGCAGGCCCTTGACCATACGAGTTGCCCTTCTCTGGACCCTCTCCAGGTTATCCGCATCCTTCTTGAAGTGTGGCGCCCAGAATTGCACGCAGTACTCCAACTGCGGTCTGACCAATGCCCTATAGAGGGGAAGTATCACCTCCCTGGACCTATTCATCATGCATCTGCTGATGCACGATAAAGTGCCATTGGCTTTTCTGATGGCTTCGTCACACTGCTGGCTCATGTTCATCTTGGAGTCCACTAGGACTCCAAGATCCCTTTCCACCTCTGTGCCACCCAGCAGGTCATTCCCTAGGCTGTAGGTGTGCTGGACATTTTTCCTCCCTAGGTGCAGCACTTTGCATTTCTCCTTGTTGAACTGCATCCTGTTGTTTTCTGCCCACTTGTGCAACCTATCCAGGTCTGTCTGCAGCTGTTCCCTGCCCTCCGGCGTGTCCACTTCTCCCCATAGCTTTGTGTCATCTGCAAACTTGGACAGAGTACATTTGACTCCCTCGTCCAAGTCGCTGATGAAGACATTAAAGAGTATCGGTCCAAGGACCGAACCCTGCGGGACCCCACTGCCCACACCCTTCCAGGTCGAGACCGACCCATCTACCACGACTCTTTGGGTGCGACCCAAAAATAGTACATACAGAGCTGTCCTTTCTGAGACATTGAGGTTTTTCCTTGGAACAAATCTAAGAAAAAGCACTAACATAATCCCCAGGACTTTGTAGAGGATAGCGGTACCAAGAATTTCTCCTAATTTATTTGCTATAACTTGTTGCAGTCATTCACCCCTCTTCCTAGAAAAAAACAGTATGCAGTAACGGGCTGCTGCTTATCTTTCTTTTGCTTCTTTCTTCTTCATTTAGGATTAATAAAATAGGTGAGAATAGGGGAATAAGGACTTGATGTCTCTATGAGTGGGAATGTGTGTTTCCCTGGGGACAAAAAGCAGAGGCACAATCTGTGCCGCTGCCTCTTGTCCCCAGGGAATGCTTGTGCCATGTGCACTCTGGCACATGGCCCATTGCCTCGCATGGGGTAGGGGAGGCTGGGACCTCCAGGAGCTGCAGCTGAGACAATCCTGCAGCAAGGAACCTGGCCAGCAGCTGTAGCATGGCTCCAACCAGTCAGGCTCCAGTTTTGGGTAGCACGCACTGCCATCACATGCACCACCCCACTTTTTTAGGGGTCAACCCCCCCCCCACTGGAAATTAGCAGCACCTACATGTGCAGTGTGTGCAGTGTCCGGTGCTGTAGATGGGTCTGCAGTGCTGCATGCTGCACATCTACACTCATCTGGGGGTGCCCCAACTGGCTATTCCTAAAAGGGATATATGCTTGCAGAGAATGGAAAACCTGTGCATTAGTTTTCCCATTTTAAACAAAAATCTGGTGCCTTAGCGAGTGGCAGAGGCAACTCTACTTGTCACAGACATTTTTAATTAAATCAAATTTGCTAGAAAGCTACATTTTTTTACTTTGAAATGACAGTGGAGCTCAGTTCCCATTTTGTAAGTTAAAAATGCAAGGAGGGTGAAAAGACTTCCTAGGAAGTCCAAGACTGCATCACACTGTCCCTTTACTGTTACCATGGAAAAAATCAACACGATGTCCACAAGTGAACATCCAAAGAACACTTTTTTTCCCCTCACCTAAGATACCTTTTTATGGGGCTTACAGGGATGTCATTACAGGACATCTGGCAAGATTTGAAATGCTCTATGGCAATGTTGGAAAAATGACATTCAGTTGTATACAACACACCAAATTGTCATTCTCCAGCTAAACCAGAACCTGGCTATGGTCATTTTATGGATGAAGCAGAACTGATAACAAGCTGAAAGTCAGTGAGAAGTTCATGTTGGCTGGCAAAAGAACACATTCTGAGGTAATGGCTGTCATGTTGCAATTCTCACCAATTAAAGAAAAACAAGCATAATTTGCCAATTTTTGCCACAGTTTAGCAGTTTCCTGGATTAATCACTGACTCTAAACTCTCACAACATCCGTGAGCAGTGTTCCATCCTGTGGACGCCAATCTGACTTTGATAAATGCACTCTGATTGAAGTCAGTCTGTAAGGGGCACATAGTTAAGGAGCTCCTGGAGGAGCTGGATGAGTACAAGTCAGCAGGCCCGGATGACCTCCATCCACAGCTGCTGAAAGAACTGGCCAGTGTAATAGCTGAGGTGCTGGCACAGCTGTTTGAGCACTTGTGGTGCTCCAGACAGGTCCCTAAGGACTGGAGAAGTGCCAATGTGGTGCCCATTTTCAAGAAAGGGAGAAGGGATGAGCCGGTAATTTTAGACCAGTCAGTCGTACCTCTATTCCTGGGAAAATGCTAGAGAAAATAATCAAAGAACACATTTGTGCAGGCCCAGCAGGGGAAACGATGCTGAGGGGAAACCAGCATGGGTTTGTCACAGGTAGATCCTGCCTGATGAACCTTGTAGCCTTCTATGACCAGGTCACGCACTGCCTGGATGCGGGAACCGAGGCTGATGTCATCTTCCTGGACTTTAGGAAGGCCTTCGACACAGTTTCGCACCCTATCCTCATTGGGAAGCTAGCAGACTGTGGAGTGGACACCTGCATGGTCAGGTGGGTGGCCAACTGGCTTAGGGACTGCACCCAGAGAGTGGTGGTGGATGGTTTCTTCTCGGCCTGGAGGGAGGTGGGCAGTGGGGTTCCGCAGGGTTCGGTCCTCGGACCGATATTATTTAATATCTTCATCAGTGATTTGGACAAGGGCGTGGAGAGCACCCTCTCCAAGTTCGCTGATGATACCAAGTTATGGGGCAAAGTTAGTACACTGGAGGGCAGGGAGCAGATTCAGACTGACCTGGACAGGTTAGATCAATGGGCAGAGAGCAATAGGATGCAATTTAATAAAGATAAATGTAAGGTACTCCACCTGGGAAGGAGGAACACCCAGCACACCTATAGGTTGGGGAGTGTCCTTCTCAGCAGCTCAGAGGCAGAGAGGGATCTTGGAATATGACTCCAAGATGAACATGAGCCGGCAGTGTAACGAGGCCATCAACAAGACCAATCGCACCTTGTCGTGCATTAGCAGGTGCATGACTAATAGAACAAAGGAGGTGATGCTCCCCCTCTATGCGGCACTGGTCAGGCCACAGTTGGAGTACTGTGCCCAGTTTTGGGCGCCGCACTTCAAGAGGGACACGGGGAATCTGGAGAGGGTCCAGAGGAGGGCCACTTGCATGATTAGTGGCCTTTGTGATAGACCCTCTGGGGGGAGGTTGAGAGAGCTGAATCTCTTCAGCCTTCACAAGAGACAGCTGAGGGGAGATCTTGTGGCCTGCTATAAATTTATTAGGGGAGGTGAACGGGGAATAGGGGAAGAGCTGTTTACTAAGGCTCCCCAGGGAGTGACTCGGAATAACAGGTGTAAACTAGTGGAGAGTGAATTTAGGTTAGATATTAGGAAGAAATTTTTCACAGTAAGGGTGGCCAGGATCTGGAATGGGCTTCCAAGAGAGGTGGTGCTATCACCTAGCTTGGAGGTCTTCAAGAGGAGGCTAGATAGTCACCTGGCTGGGGTCATCTGACCTCGGTTCTCTTTCCTACCGGGGCAGGGGGTCAGACACGATCTATTGTGGTCCCTTCTGACTCTACAATCTATGAATCTATGAATCTACCATGCCTTTTGTTTGATAAAGCACGCCATTGACATATCTCAACAAGACTTCAGCAATGTAACCACCTCAGGAATAACAAGTAGTACAGAATTCAGCATCACATCTCCTTAAGAATGCTGTCTATTGATCACTTAACAAACATGTGCTTCATTGCTGTATGGCTTCCTCAAGGGCATTGATTAGTTTTCAAAGTCTGATTGTATCTTCGTGTCTTATAACAATCTGGGCCTACATACCTCAAAACACAGTTGTCTTCAGGAGTTAGATGGACTCTAACAAGAAGCTCTGTTGCTCTAACACAGTAAAGCTCTGTACTGCAAAACTAAAGCTGTTATGTGCAGGAAACAGACTTTTCTTTGTCCCTGGTTCAAAATTAAAAGGAATGAATTGTATTCCTGCAGGGTCTCAGATCCATCTCATTGCTTCTTGCTTTCAGAACAGTGTGCTCCTTCAATGCTGCTTTCACAAAGTAAAGCAATCAGCATATCATGATAAAAAATACCATGTTTCCCTTTTGGGAAACGGGAGAAAGCACCCCATGTGATTGCTGTTAGTTATAGTATATATAGCTCTTGGTACATACTGGGTGTGTCTACACAAGATGATTGCTGGATGCATCTACATGAAATGCTTACTGTGCCTAATAACACTGCACAGTAGCATATCATGGCAAAAACCATGCTAATAGGCTACTGTGCTGTGTTATTAGCAGGGATCCTGGTTTTCCCTGATAAAAAATCACTAGTTACCACCCTGGTGAAAGGTGGGTTGGGGTGCCTTAACCCCTAGACCCCACAATACTGTGGGTACAAGGGGGCCAGCATGGCTATGGCCATCTGAGCCCAAGGAGGGTGTAAGACCCAGATGGGGCCAGGCATGGCTATGGCCACCTGATCCCCCACTGAGGAGGGAAGCCCTGTGGCTCCAGTGAGGGGGTGGGCATGGAACCCCAATGAGGGGGAAACCAGAGGGCTGGGAGCCCAGTATATGTGTGTGAGTATATAGATTTGCCCAGTGAGGGGCATGGGGTGGAATTAGCCCAGGGTTCGGCACAAGGCCAGACCACGCAGAGTAGGGGAACTCGTGGGAACTGAAGGGGCTGCATGGCGAGGCCAGTATGTGAGTAGTGAAGCCTGATGGTCCAGAGGGTTGCTCAAGTAGAAGCAGGGTGGTGAAGTGTGGCCCAGTAATAGGCAGTATCCCAGAGGCCCCAGTGAGAGAGGGGTGGAGTGGAAGAGGCCTCCTGTGAGAAGGGAGGTGGTATGAATGCACATGTGCATGGAACCCAACTTTGGACTCAGTTTGCTCCAGTCTCAGGTTGCGAGTAATATTAACCTGGATGCCATCTGTGAGGCTTGGGCTGTGGTGTAGGGGAAGAATGGAGCCGCAGATAGCACCCCCTGGAATCGGGGCAAGAATGGGCAGCCTCCCACCTAATTAACACCATAATTATGTGTCATCAAGGCATGGCAGATGAGGAGATGGGTGGTTGGTCCAGAAACAGGTGTGCGGGCCAAATACAGACTGGCCCCGAGAAAGCCCCCCTGTTACAATACACATAGCTAGATGTGCAGTCAATCAGATATACCAAGGATGACTTTCAGAAACGAGGTTAGGAGAGCCATTAGTGGCTTTGTTTAGGCAAGAAACTCACCTTACATATCTGTTGCTTTTGGCCTGCACAAATGACCATGGAGTAAGAGTGATTGTACTGAAATGGTTTGTCTACTTTCTTATCTGACATTTAGAAGATGCAACTGTTATCAGTCCTATGAGGAGGGCCTACTTTCTTGCTGCAGCTTATTGAAGAGGCTGATGAACTGGACTAATGTGAACGTTAGTCCAAAATGTGCTCTCTAGTCCACTTATTCCTGCTGACAGAAATTGGCTCCTTCCCTTTTCACTTTAGGCTTGCACAGCAGTGCAAAGAATATTATGCATTTTGGATTAGATTTTATTTTGTATGCTAGAGATGAGCTGGATAAACTGATTTTTTCTCTCCCACCAGGGACCAGAGGGTAAAATTCTCATAAATGCTGCAAGCATTGTCGCAAGTACCTGGGTTGGCCAGGACCCAGTGCCTCACAGTTCAGCTTTATCCTTGGTTTACTGCACATAAAGTACTTATTAAGGTTAAAGAAATGACAGAGTGCTTCTAAGATGAGCATGCACGTGTGGTTTGTGGTGCTGCAGACCTGTCTCCAGCAGACTCGATTAATCACAAGTCATCTGTAACATGTGTTTTGTTGATAACCAGTTAAATAGGTCTTAAAAATAAAGGCTGTACTAGATGAAGAAGGATTGATCCCTGGGTTCATGCATGTATTTAAACAGGGTTTATTTAAAAAATCCTCAGATTAGCCTTATACTGTAAAGAATAAACTGCCAAAAGCAGAATCTCACTCTAATTAAGTTTTCTCCAATGCGCTGGAATTCCAACATGTCAGAGCAGCTTCCATGCTCGTGTATAGGTGCCCTCGGCCTATGAAGAGACCCAGGGCTGCAAAGTTGGAGGCAGCAGTACCATGACTAGAAAATCGCTCCAAGGAAGAGAAGGAGGTCTGCAATGTGGGAAGAAAGCAGCAGACAGCCGGAGGCATCCTCTCAGGGTTTGTGAGTTAAGCCTTCAAGGGTTGTAAGTGAACCCTGTGTGAACTCTATTAATGTTTGGGTACTGAGTGGGCTTTATGCTGGTTCCTGAGAGTGTGGACGGCCCAGGAAATGAAGAACTCTGTTTAGCTAAAGGACTGTTTGAGCTGAGGAATCCTCCAAACCCACTACAAGATATGATTGGTATAATTCCTTCAGAATGGCTCCCTGCAAATGGCAATATGATAATGACGTTGGCTGAGTTCACCTTCTTAGGCAAATCGAAATACAAATGGATTATCAGGGTTTCTCTTTTGTCTTGAAGAATGAGGGCTGGTTCAAACAAGCTGTGAAGTCTGTGCTTCAGCAAGCCTCTAGATTGCTAAATGCTACGTTTACTGCGCACCATGTCTGTACAAGGAGCTGCCTGTATACAGTAAGCAGCAAGAGATTTTCAGTATACTGGAATTAAGGTTGCTGAGCTGTCTTGCAAGCCTCTTGGGGGAAAAATAATAAAGGTAGTTCTTGATTCTCAGACCATATGGGCACTATTAAACTGCCCTAGGAGAATGAATGAAGTTTGTTTTATGGGCTGGTATTGGAGTGGGTGGCTCTTTGGATGAAGTCTTGGTTTGAGACTAGGAGTCCCCTTCTACCACCTAGTAGGCAGCTGACCTAGGGATAGGAGAGTTGTTGAACTTGCACAGATGAAATACGTTGTGAGTTGGGTGCCCCATTTTGCTGATGGGTCAGCAGGGGCAAGGGACACTGATCCAAATACTGCATCCTAATGTTTGCAAACATGACTTCAAATTGAAGTTAAATCCTGGTTGCATTAAGATAAATGGCACTCACTGACTTCAGTGGGGTCAGGGACTAGCCTCTAAAACAGTAAACCAGAGTTTCCTGTCAGACTTGCTACTTAGACCAGGAACTACATAAGCTTTGCTCTGAGCTCAAGGGGTCCTTTCTGCTGATCCATAGCTAGTTATGTCAAAATTCCCATTATGTTAGTTAATTTAAAAAAAGAAAAAACTTTACTGTGCATGTGTGACAGGGTGTTTAACATGCCTGACACTTTTTAAGAGGGGAAGAGGCCTCTGAGTGCTAAGGTGGCAATCAAAGGAGTCACCTGACCAACAAGGGCCCAGGCTTAGGGAGGATATAAACCCAGGCCTGAGCTGGAGTGGGGAGTCTTATCCTGGCAGCTTCTAGGGAAAGAGCTCCTGAGCAGGCAGCCAAGGGAATGACTTTGGCCCACACTGAGTATGCTGGGAGGTATGTAACCTTAGGGCTGGTGGAACAGAAAATGTATGGCCTGAGGAACATCTGGTGGCTTGTGGAAGGGACTAAGGGAAGAGAAGGAGGTCCCAGCTGGTCCAGAGGGAGAGAGAGGCAGAACCCAGGAGTGGGCAGAGAAGGCAAGCCTTAGCTATACAGTGATTGATAACATCTGTGAGGCACAGACATAGGTATTGGGGAGGATGGAGTTCATGTAATTAGCCCTTAAGGAATGAGTAAGGTCACCTGTATTCATGAGGAAGAGGTCTGACTTGGGAAGTCCTGACAGCTTCTCTTTCCTGAAAGTATCATTTGTTTAAGGTGTGACAGGAGTGTAGAAAGGGACATTGCCCAAAGAGAATGAAGTTGACAAGCTCTGAGGGGGCTCCAAGGATATCACAGCCACCCTGGAGTGGGACTGTGTTACAACACAGTGTCAGGCAACGTTTGTAGACAGAACATTAACGCAGGTTAAATGCCTTTTGCACTACTTTAATGGCATTGCTGTTTGCACATTAATTCCAGCCACTGCAGCACATTCGGCAGCATAATGCACCTTATGCTCCGCTCCTCTTTCCATCTCTCTCTCTCTCCCTCCCCCCCCCCCGATCTGGGAGCCAATCAGTACCAGGACAGGGTGCGTCTCTGTGTCTCTCCACGCTTCCCCTGGTGCTGCATGAGAGCTCTTTGCTTCCCCACTCAGCACAGAATCCCCACCCAGCAGGGGGCTGGCCAGAAGTTTCTCACAAGCAGGACAGCTCTGGCCAGCCCCTTTGGGGGGGTGGGGATTCCTCACCCAGCCTGGGGCTCACCGGGAGCTCCCCCAGGCTACTGCAGGTGAGCGGAGCAGGGCAACACCTGCTCTGCTCTGTACCGGGCTGCTCACATTGGGAGCATATTTGTTTCCAACAGGTTACGTGGGTAGATGTGCTCCCTGAGAAGGCTTACTGTGCAGTAAGCCTATATCACATTAATAGAACATGTAGACACTCCTACAGAGTCTGAAGCTCCCAGATTAGAATGACAAATTGCCCATAGTCTCCTGAGTGGAAACAACTGACATGGTTAAATATTGTTCTTGACACTGGTCATCATAGTAATTGAAACAACAGGAGGATTAATTGGCTCATCATCATTAAAAAGCATCAGCATAAGTGATGACTCATAAATCAACATTTAAGGTCACCAACACTTATTGGATTTTCATTTATTTATTTATTTATTTATTTTTGCTACCAAGATCAAAGTACGCAGAAGAGACTAATAAGAATAGTTTCCCATTATATAATGGGAATAACCAATCTAACCAATCCTAAACATTTCTTATACAGAGGTACAACTCCTTGCATGCTGACCCAGTTCATCCTTTTTAAACTTTAAAAGGATGCTAATAGAAAAGGCAGTCTACAGATTCATAAACATTTAAAAGATGCTAAAAGAGGAATAAAAAATAGATTTAGATGGCTTTATAACTTTGCTGGTATAGAATTCTCCCAATATCTAATATGGGATTTTTTTTGTTGTTGTTCCACTAGGCGCTTTTTTTTTTAGTTATCAGTGTTTTTTCCTTCATATTTTGAAGCCTTGCTCACATTCTGAATTTCTTCAGCAATGTTTTTAATATGTAAATAAAATGTAAAATATACTACCTCCATTTTTTTTTCTTCAAGCTAATGTTAACCCTGTGAAAGACTTTATTATATGACCCTGTATAGTAGTAATATATTTCATCATTACTATATGGAAGAATATAGAAACATAATTCAAAATGCTTTCATTATGAGAAATTCCCAGAGGTTTAGTAAACCAATTATTGCAAACAGTGGTCATCACTATGGGGTGGCTTCTCAGTAGCCTCTGTGAAATAAACTGGTGGCTCGGCCTAGATCATAATCAATATGCTGCAAGAAATGTTAACGTAGTCAGTACTAGATTGCAATATCATGTGAGAGAAGTATTTCATACACAGACTGAACCACTTACCATAATTGGTCTGAGTCACTTCAGTAAATCCACTGTATTTTCTATTATTGTATTTCTCCAGTAAATGGTCTATCTAGGATATGTTAGTACGCTTTGCTAAGGAAGGTTGTATGGCTTTCAGATTCCCCAGACCTCTGTCAGTTAGGCTCTTTTATATATATATATATATATATATATATATATATATATATATATATATTTTTTTTTTTTTACATTTTATGTGAGTACCATTTAAACTTTAAAATAGCATATTACCAAGGAATGTTTTGTTTTGAGTACTCAACACAGGATTTCAGTTATCAGCCCTCTACTGAGGAGGTGAATGTTACATATTGACTGATGTCCAGGAGATTTGTTTTTGTGGGGGTTTGGTTTGGTTTTGTTTTATTCAAGGCTTTGTATTAGCTTCAATTTGGGGGGGGGGGGGGAATGAGAGCAGTGATCCAGGTTTGTAATGTGGGAAGAACAGTAAATAATTACATGGCTGTCCCTCTATATACCAGTGTTCCCAGTAATACGTATCATATACTTGGATTGAGGACAGACCCCTTGCTAAAGTCAAGTATTCTTTAAAAACTTCATTAAATATTTGGACAACTGGATTGAATGCATACTTAGCAAATTTGTAGGTGACACCAAGTTGGATAGAGCTGCAGACATTCTCTGGTGATTTCAGAAGATCCTGGATACACTGAAAAAATGGCTTGGAATCCATCAAAGGAAAGTCAGCAGGGACAAGTGCAGAGTCCTGAAAAACAGACTGGAAAAACCAAACAAAGCGACAAAAAATGATTAGAGACCTGGGAAGCATGGCATATGAGAAAAGGCTTAAAGAGCTAACATTATTTAGTCTGGAGAAGACATGGAGGGGGGGGGGATTTGATAGCAGTCTTCAAATACCTGAAGAGTAAACAGAGGTAACCTTTTTTTTTCTGTGGCTTTAGGATTAGGAGCAATGGCCTCAAACTGCAGCAGAGGAAATTTGGGTTGGAGATTAGGGAAACTTTCTGACCTATGAGTGTGGTCAAGCATTGAAATGGACTACCTAAGGAGGCTCTGGTGTCTCTGTTCCTGGAAATGTTCAAGAACAGGTTAGACAGACACCTGTATGGAATCATTACAGGTTTCCCTCAATTTTATGCGATGCTGCTTTCTCCAGGAACGCATGTATAAATCTAATCTCATAAAGTGAACCCACTTTATAATGTAATGAATATGGATAGGTTCCCAAGTCAGTTGCTCCTGGGGCCACTCCAGCATGGTCTGGGATGAGTGGACAAGCGGAGCCGTGGGCGGTGTGGGGCACAGCACTTGCCCCAGCCCTGGCTGCAGCAGTCCTGGGAGCTGCCCGTGCCAGCTGCCTGCACCAGGGCACAATGCAGCCCAGTGACTATGGGGAGTTGGCATCACCTGCTCCCAGGTCCCAGGGCAGTGCAGCAGAAGCTGCGGTGAATGGGGACAGGCAGAGCCCCTGGGGGTTCAGGGCATGGTGCAGCCCAGTGGCTGCAGGCAGTTGGTGCTGCCAGCTCCTGGGGCCGCTGTGGCCATGGCCCTTTCCCTTCCCCCTACACACTTGCCTTCTGGGGGGGGGGGGTGCTCTATGCTGATTTGCATAAGAGCAAATTTACCTCACATATAACAAAAATTATGGGTCTAAATAGGCTCATTGCATAAGAGCAAATTTGCACGTAAAGAGCCTGCATAAATTGAGCGAAACTTGTAATCGGAGATGATCCTGTCTTGAGCAGGGAGTTAGACTAGAGATGATCCCATAAGGTTCATTCCACCCCTACTTTCCTATGATCTCTCCTCACTCACATTGCTGATTACTAATTGGAGGGGCTTCTGTACTTAATGTTGCTCTGGGAAAACTACCTGGCAGCCTCTTCACAGCTGGTTGTTGTGAAGATCACATAAGAGCTGGCTGTGTCAGTAGTCCAGAGCAAGGCAACTATTGTTGATGCTGACAACACATCCCTAACACCCAACGATGACAGTGTTGAAGTCTGAGGGACTACAGTGCCAACATATAGTTGCAGCCAGGAGATTCCCAACACCAATCCTGTCCTAAAGAATGACCACAGGCTTGGTTCAGTAGCGCAGGCTTGGCCAGGTTTGCTGTCTACAAGGCATGGCCCTAACACACTTGTGATCTGATAGACTAGGTGTTAACATTTGTATGCCCATGACAAGGTATTGGCACAACAGCACATAGGCTCTCCTAGGCCAATGTAAAGTTCCCATAATTTCTCATTCTCGTTTATTTTGATCACTGCATAGAAGTTCATATTGCATCCCACTAATCTCAAGCATCTTGAACTGTTCTGTACTATGGGTATGTTCCACACCTAGATCTAGGTGTTCCCATTCCAGTCTTCTCAACCTGGTACTGGACCTTGTGTATCTTCCCCTCCCAACTCCTGGAAGGAGTGCACAATTGGCCTATATTCCAAGCTTTGCTTACGTAAAAAGTTCAGTGGCCCGAACTGGCATGTGATCAGGCCTACTCTGGCCAGTGCTTTAGCAAAACCTTCGTGTAAGGTGTGTGTGTGTGTGTGTGTGTGTGTGTGTGTGTAAAAATAATAAACTGATCTCTTTATTCAGTGAGGCCTACATTCCTCTCCTTTTTTTGCCTTTCCATAAGGGAGGATGTTTACTCATGATCCTGGAAAAGTATAATGTACAAACGGAAAGTATCCCAGCAGCTAGCTTCTGTTTTGAGGTTACCCACTATATGTTCATGCCCTATGTCTACTGCCTATAGCAACCAAGTAGAGCCACCAGTTCCTTCCAATGTCCTGAGCAACTCACTGGAGCAAAGTCGGTTTAAAGTGTTTGCCTTGACCCTTCTCTTCTCTCTCAGCATTGGCCAAGCAGCTGGGAAAATAACATTGTTTTAACATGGTTTCCCTTAAGCCAAGGGTGGGCAAAATATGGCCCTCGGGCTGAATCCGGCCTGCAAGGTCATTCTATCCAGCCTGCGGGGCCCCTAAAAAAAAATTTAGAAAATTGATATTTCTCTCTTTGTTTCCTGTGAAAAATGACAGGAACCAGGGGCAGTAGGACCTAGCGGAAGTTTGACCAGCTCTGGCAACAGCAGGGTGCTTGGCCTTGCCCCTCCAGTTGGAAGCCCCAGCAGGGGCTGGCAGGGCCCAGAGCAGGGCGGCAGGAATACAGAGGTCCCAGCTGGCAGGGGCTATATAGAGCCAGACCCCTACCAGCCTATACCCTGCTCTGGGCCCCACCAGTGCTGGCCCTGTGACATTGGTCCCAAGATCGTGACCAGGGGGTGGGGCACCTGTCAAGGGGTGGGGCTGCCCATGTGGTCCGCGACAGCTTGTAAAAACTGAGTAAGCGGCCCTCCGCCAAAAATAATTGCCTGCCCCTGCAAACTCACAGTAGCTGCAACTCTCGTAAGTTCTTGGACCACCTTGAACTGTTGGGTAGAATATATGCTTGCTGATCTGGGATGAATCACGGGGGTGAAACTGGCACCCAAACACAGTTTCCACGCTTAAAAGGTGTGTCTGAGAGGAAGGATGATTCAGGGGTTAGTTTGCTTGTTGGAAAGCAGGGAAACAGCTCGATTTCCCAGTTCTGTCATACTTTTTCTGTGACCTTTGATCAGGTATGGAGATCTATATTCCTATTTCATGAGCATAGTACTGAGATGTATCCTGAATTCCCTGGAAGAGCCCTTCTAGATGTCAGTCTGTGGCAAAGATTTTCAACTAGTGTGCCACAAGATCCTTTTTAAGGGTGCCATGCAACACCAGATGCCAAGCATGTAGATGCAAAATCTCAATGTGATTCACAAGATAAACCTAGAGTTTTCAAAAAGGAATCCATTGCATTAAACCCATTCTGACCTGTTGTGATCTTCCTCCGTTCTTTGTAACAGAATAATTTCTCTATTATTATTTTTCTGTAGTCAATAAATGAGTGAAGTCTTGGAGCTGGCATTTTCTTAGGGGCTCCTTGAGTCTAAAATGATCAAGAAACACTGATCAGTGGACTGCTTGTCCCTCCCTCCAGTCCTATAGAAACAGGAAGTGGGGCACAGAAGAGCCTGCAGTCAGGAATGGAACTGGAGCAATCTCCACTGGCACTTGCCTTGTTTTGAGGCTTATGCAGTGTGGGCAGCCAGTTTGAGACAGCTGGGCAAGTCTGTTCCTTCTTAGAGAACAAACTCCAATAATCATGTCATGCACCCCTTTTCATAGCCTAATTTTTTGCCAGTAAAGCTCTTGCCCAGTAGAAGTTCTGCTATCAGCTGCTGCGATCTTGAGCAGTTTAGCATGTCTTATACCTAAACCACCTTTGAATTAAGTCACCTTTGGGTGCTTCTCTGAACAAGATGATCCAGTAATGGATGTGCTCAGAGCACACCCAACCCAAGACACGTACAAGAGTGAGTGCTATATCTATTTTCATCCCATGATGAGATGACATGGCCCCTTCTGTGGTAGCAAAGCAGTTACAGCGTGTACCCAGGAAGTGAGAGACCTGGGACACATCAGGCCTATGGCTTTGAACAGAGGGCTTTGGTCTGACCAGCATAATCACCCACCCCAACCCTGTTCTTGTTTCCAGAGGCTGAATGGAGGTTTACCTAAATTCTTCATCAGTGCCTGAGTCCCTTTTTTTCCTCTCTCTCTCTCTCTCTCTCTCTCTCTGTTGCACACGCACACCCCTGATACCTGAGGAACTGATTCCCACCACCAGACTCTCCACTTCCTCTATATAAGACCGGGGAGAGTAACAGGAAGTGTCTGGGCAGCAGGGCTTTTCCTGACCTACAGCTGAAGCACATCTTGATTTCCTGACTTGGTTTGCTCCCCTCTTGACCTCCTGAGTCTCTGACCTGGCTCAGTCCTGGACTCTGCTTGCCCTCTGAATGCCTGGTTTGCAGTCCCAACCGAGTTTAGTCTAAGTGCTGAGCTGTTCAGCACTTGTTGGGACATGATATAACCCTAAGCAGAAAGCTGAGTAAGAAAGGAAGCTTGTATCTCCAGACTGGAGAGTCCTATGAAATTTTGGAGGTGTATGTGGGGTGAGCAGGGACTCTAAGGATTAGACTTCTTAACTACGTACCTAAGTCCTTTTCTGGATCTGGACCAGAACTTCTCCCCAAAGTGTGATGATGATGCAATGTGTGGTGTTGTACAATACCCCCTTCCCTCTCTAATGCTCTTCTACTTCTAATAAAGCAAAATGGTAGTTAGTGCATGAAGACTGCTTGGCCAGATTAACATGATTTAAGGTTTGTGTAAGACACGGGTGGTGTAATACTGCTTTAAAAGAGCTGGCTTCTAGAGCTGTGGCCATACATTGGAGAGACCAGAAGACAGTTCTTGCTGTGGCTGAAATACAAAAAATCTGATACTACTTGCTACAAAGGCCAAGTAGGTGGGTCTCTTTCCTTAATCCTACCTCAGCCAACCTAATAACGGTATTTGCATGTGGGGCTTTTGTAAATGAGGGAGGGGAAGGCCCATAAAAGCATATTTTAGGTGGAGGGGAAATGTTGTGACAGTGGAAAATATGAACGTCCTGGGCATGAAAGCAAAGGAGGAGCAGAGAGACAGACACAGGGCGCAATAGCAGCCAGCTGCCTGGGCCAGAAAGGGGAGCACTTTCCCTGTGAGCTCGGGAAGGGTTTAGAAAATGCTTGAGATCCCAGCCTGCCTCAGCTGCCCTTTTGGGTGGCTGGGGGGGCGGGGGGACTGCAGACCAGCCCTCTTCTCCCTGCGGTCTGTGCTTTCCTTCCTCCGCCCCACACTTAAGGGAAAGGGAAAAAAAAAAAAGCTCGAGTGTAAGAAGTGAGAGGATGAGGAGGAGGAAAAAGGAACCAGGGAAGCGCTGCTAAGCTGGCGAGGCGAGGCAACCGCAGCTGCAGCCGCAGCTCCCTCCCTGCATCCTGTCTTGCTTCTCAACTTCCCGGGGGGCGGAGGGGATCCCGCCGCCAGGCGCCGCGACCGGCCCGGCAGCTCCATGCTCTAGGTAAGGCGGAAAGCATCGCCTCCTACCAGGGCGCGGGAGCCTTTGTGAGGAGGCCGGCGCGTGCCTCGGGAGGGAGGGGCTGCTCCGGGCCGGGCGGCGGCGGGGCAGGGAGCCGGAGCCGGAGCCGGTACTGGGGTTTCCCGCTCCCCTCCGCTGCCAGAGGAAGGTAAGAGGCGGCGGGTGGGAGTCTAGGGCACGGGGGCGGGGGCAGGCGATGCCTGGCTCTGCTCCTGGCTCAGGGGGTCGGGAGACACGCCGCACGTCTCCCGCCCTGCGCAGCCTCTGGCTTCCCCTCGGCACAGTTTGGCCTGAAGTGCAGCCCCGGGAGGAGCTGCGTCCCCGCATGCCCAGTGCATGAGCAAACGGGTGGATCCTCCCTGAGGTTTCTTTTCATGCGTTTCCCCCCCCCCCCCCTTCTTTTCTTTTCTTTTCTTTTCTTTTCTTTTCTTTTTTCTTCATTAAGCATGTCGGGAGCATGCACAAAACGAGGTTGGGCCTGGCTCACTAGGTTCTCAGCCTCTTCCAGGAAGGGTGGCTGGAGTCCCACCGTCACCACTTGTGCCCAGATGTTTCCTTGAAACTTTTGTGGTTCCCAGAAATAATGGAGCTCTGGCAAGGATACAGCCCCAATTCTGGCAGCTGGGACCTAATGCATCAGAAGCTTGAGCCTCTCCTCCGCCTTCCAGAGCATGGAGGCGGCTGCCTCTTGATGGTGTCACGCAGCACTTCTGAAGCAGCACCAGGATGCAGTGCAGCGTATGTGAAATGTGCATCCCTCAGCCTTCTAATACTATAGCTGGGGAGGAGCAGATGATCAATCCCGATCTTTGCCATAGGAAACAATAAAGCTGAATAGCTATTGCTCCATCCTGTTGCTTTTATGACCCCAGGAACTTGGTGAACAGAGTGATCTCATCTCTTCATTGAGGAAGAGGATTGCAGCGTTGTTGTAGCCTGACAGGCTTTTGGTATGCTGGAAAAGCAATTGAGAACAATTCAAAATTGATGTGTGTTAATACCATGTCAAATGAGCCAGTGGCCAAACGAGCCTGACTGTTTAGGTTTTTAATCTCTAAGAGGAGGGTCAAAGAGGAAAAACAATCATGAGGAGGATGGTGAAGCTCTGGAACAGGCTACCTGAAGAGGTGGAGGGATTTCCATCCTCAGGTGTTTTTAAGGCCCAGTGTGACTAAGCCCTGGCTGGGATGATCTAGCTGGAGATAGTTGTGGTTTGAGCAGAGGTTGGACTAGACAGTGGTTCTCAACCTTTTTTATACCAGGACCTATTCATAAACATTGGTCAGTCCTGACCCAGTAAATATTTTAAGTAGAAAACAGTCCCCTGGCTCTACCAGTGCCCCTCACTCCAAACCTGCAGCCCCCCAACCTCCCCAGTCCTGCTGATGCCCCTCACTCCCAACCTACTGCACCCAGCCCTGTCTCCCAGTGTGTGGAACAGGGAATGGGTGTGTGGGGCATGGGGAGGGGGGGGCACATCCCCCCCCCAGATTTGTGCACTCACAGCAGGTACATGCTGCAGACTGGCTGGACCAGCACAGGCAGCAGCTTTCTCTGCAGCTCAGTGGGCAGGACTAAGCACAGGAAGGCAGAGGGGACAGTGAGACTCATTGCTGCCACTTCTGCCAGAATACCTGTGCCAGCCATGCTGCCAGTGGTGCGAGGAGTAATGAATGGGTGGGATCCCATGCTGCCCTCACCTTTGTCCACCGCCAGCTACTCATGCACCAGGCTGTGGCACTACCCCACCGCCGTAGCCTGGCTGCCACCACTGTCACTCCCCTCAGGCTGTCTCTCTACCCCAGAGAGGAGGTGGGATGGAAGGCAGTATTGCTTGTCCACCCTGCCCCCCTGACACATTGTCTATGCCACCCTTCCCCACTTCTCCACCTTGCCTGCGAGGAGCTGTTCATCATGCTGCCTGGCTGCCACATGCACGTGCACATGCATGTGGCGTCCCCTGCCTGATTGTCCTCCTCCTGCTCCCCTCAACCCCAAGCAGCCCTTTACAGACTGGAACTCTGCTAGCCTGCAACGGACAACCTGTGGTTTTCCCACATTTTTCTCCTTCAAAGGAGAATCCACTTTTTAAAGACTGTTGATCCATTTTTTTTTTTTAAGTTTGTAACCCTTTTATATATTCTTGTGACCCACTTTTGGGTCACGACCCACAGGTTGTGAAACACCAGACTAGGATTAGGTGACCTCCTGAGGTCTCTTCCAACTTTAATTTTCTATGATTCTGTGAAGCTGGTGGTCAAGTGTTTTTGGGCCCCTGAAGTGTCACAAATGCAGTGGGTTTTTGTTTTGTTTTGGC
Organism: Alligator mississippiensis; assembly: GCF_030867095.1. NCBI lineage: Eukaryota > Metazoa > Chordata > Crocodylia > Alligatoridae > Alligator > Alligator mississippiensis. The sequence goes on from NC_081827.1 coordinate 139,777,420, forward strand.
TTTTAAAGGAGCTTTTAATTCTGGAGTCATAGGTCTTAGCATCTTCTTTGCAGTTTATTGCACGTATCTGTACTCTAGATTCCTCATCTCCACCTCAATAATTGATGCAATGTTAATTATGATGCCAGTGTGTATCACTGTGGCTCTTATTGATTTGAAACAATTAGATATGAAATATCATTATGTATGCTGCTGAAGCCATGTGTTAGTTAGAGATAGATTGCTTCAGTTGGTATGCATGTGCTTATGTAACAGAAATGTCTGATACAGTAGCGTAGTTACTATTTAGTTAAAGCTGAATTGAAATTTGTAAGGCTAAGTTTGTTCTGGTTCATAGCTTTAATGATGGTATTTAGTCTGCCAAACAAACACAATAGCTCTCCATGGGTTTGTTTGTTTTTTTTTCTGTGTAAATAAGCTTTTTGTTTTGGTTTTTTGTTTGTTTGTTTTAAATAGAAACAAAATTTGAAATCTTGCCCTGCTTTCCTCATGTCTTTGGATTTCACCCTCCTCCCACATTCAGTACTCCAATAATAGTTCAGGCAGGCTACGTTTAAAATGTTCACGTTATGTGCAAAGAGATGTCACACCTGTTGATGCTGGTGGCAGGTTACAACTCATCCATTCTGCTCAGCTATCTACGCTGCTGCTTCTATAATGAGCTGCCAGATCCTAGTCTGTGACAACTCAGGTTTGCTACTCTTTTTCCCTACCCCCTTTCATGTAGGGTTTGCCGTAAATTAGGGAGGAAAAGCTGCATTTTTAAAATATGCTAAGTTTAATTACTGTACTTTAAACCGCTGATGTAGAATGGGTAAGTTTAGCTTAGCATATTCAATTTTATGTAAAGTAAATATAACCCTTCTGCTAGGCTCTGGACAAGGGGCTGATTCAAACTTCGGGTTTAACACCAACCATGGTAAAGTTTGGTTGTCAGTGAAAAGTTTGCAGATCAAAAAGTTCTTTAAAAAAAACTTAAAAAAAAAAAAAAAAAAGTTTTGGGTTGGCAACCCTGCCCGACTGTGGCAGTGGTTTTACACTTGTTGCCCTTACCTCTGGGATCCCCTACTCACCCATATACCCTGATAACCTTGAATGTACTCTACACTATGCTGCCCCCCACTTTCCCCAATCTTAGCACAGACTCCTGAAGAAGGACCAGGGTCTGCCTACCTGTGAGTTTCCATAGGGAAGGGGCTGCAGGCTACAGAGCCCTGAGACTTGCTTCCTGCAGGATGCAGTGCTACTGTTAAGACACAAGGTGGTGCTGTAGTGCTCTGTCAGTCCTCCTACATCCAGCCTTATTCATAAATGGAGCTTTAGTTAAGCTCTGGTTACTTAGTGTTTTTATGGATTGCTCTTTTATGTTTGTTTGTTTACTTATGGACTTTATAGGCAGATTTTTTTAGGCTTGTTTTTTTCTGGTATCTCCATAAATTTATGGGTAATTGGCAACCCTGAGTATTAGGAAATATAGTTAATGGGAGCGGGGGGAGGTGCACATGGATAATGTGGGTTAGAGGCATCCAGGTGTTAACAGCAGTGGTAGAAAACATAGCCAGGGAGCAGGAGTGAGCAGTAGGACTTCTCAGTAACTCCCTGGCCTCCTTTCTCACTGATCTTCAGTCCTATTTGGGAGTAGCATTTTCTGTTCCCAGTAGGTGGTCCTGTCTTTCACATGGGCCCTCCAGGTACTCTCCCCATGAAAAGTTATTTTTCCCCTTTTCATTTGTTACCTTCTGGTTTCAAAACAGGTTATTTTATCCATAAAAAAAAAATGACCATATATACATACTGTTCTATTTTAGAAGGGGCTGAGAGGAGAATAGAGATGCAGGGTGCCAGTTAGGACTATGAGTCTGAGCTCTGCATAGGAATCAGAGGTTGGTGTTTATTTGGTTTGATGCGCTTTCATTACATATTATTGTATTCACCTTTAGGGCAAACTAGTGCTGTTAGCTGCATGTTACTTGGTCTTTGGACTGCTCCCTGACTGAATTTTCAAAATGTCCAAGCCCCACTGACTTAAGCCAAATCTACATGGCAAATTTACCATTTCTAGCAGTGGCAGATTCAAGCATGCAATGCTACTAGGTATGAAGTATCTCTTAAACCACAAATAACATAACTGTTCATGCAGTGCTTCGCATGGGCTAATCATTGTTACTGAGAGTGCCAATTAGTCCAGCCACAGTGCTGTATGGACATTGCGTGCTGCTGTTGGCTTAGGAGGGACACTGCTTGTAGCTGCACAATGTGTTTGAGTGTGCCATGTCTGGGAACAGTATAGCTGCAGGGTAAGCAGGTCTTTCATCTCCTACGGGCTACAGCCAGAAAGGGGGATTGAACATTAAAACCCCAAACCACACCTAGCTGTCTCATGGAAATCAAAATCAGCCAGGTTAGCCTTCTAGGTTGCTTTCAGCATTTCTGGCCATCTGTTCTGAAGAGAGTCTATTAGATGTACTCTGAGAACACCCACTAGGGAAAGCCCTGTAAGTAAGAGAGGAGGGAATACCTACTGTGTGAAACCTGGTGGGGTTTAAACAGCTTGGCACTTGTCAGATTGAGGTACTTATGGCCAAGCCCATAAACTGAATTTCAGATGCAATAGGGCCGCTAATCCTGGAGACTGGTGTCTGCTGACTTTCAGGTGACGGCTGAGTGGAATTTGAGAGTCTGTTGAATTTCAGATTTAGCACTCTGACATTTGCAGTGCTTCAGGCTATCCCCTGGTTCCTTCTCTCTTTCCTTGAAAGAATCAGTTCTCTTCTTTCAGACCCCATGCCAGTCTAACTACCTCAGCCTATGTGAGGATCTCAAACTCTGGCTTTCTGGATTAGGAAATTGCTATGTGTGTGCTTATCCACAAGCAGCAGTATAATTAGGAGTGGGCAACCAGACCACCAGTCCCAGCCACCAGTTCTGATGGGGTGCAGCTTCAGCCATAGCTAATCCAGCTGTAGTTGTCATCCAGAGTGAAGAAACTGCTCATTATCTCTCTGCCCACAAGGGTCTGGGTCTTGATCATGACCCGAATTTTTGAGTATGGGGGTTAAATGCCTAAACTATAGTAACAGAAGTTTTAGCATGAAGCTGGCAGATTCAGTCCAAGTAGTGTCTTGTTTGTTTGTTTTCAATACTCTGGCTGTGGTGCTGACCAGTCTTGTCTCATTGGCTAGAAATAGATGTTGTTACATGAAGCTGATCAGCTGTGCCACGATGAGCCTGGTCGAGCAGGGAACCCAGAGAATCTCAGGGTGCCTCTGTAAGCAGGGTGGCAGAAGACTGCAAGCAGCTCAACCTGCTTGTGCTCTTCCTCCATGCAGGTCATAGACATTCATTTGAAAAAAAGTGGCCAAGTCTATTACCACTTTTTGTTGCACCATTAATTTTTTTTTCCCTTTCCCTTTCATGTGGCACAACAAAGGATATAGTCCTCTATTTGCTCAGCATTTGTGCTGCCATAACGCATTTTAATGATTGAGACTTTTCTGTACTGGTAAAGTAATGACAATAATTCCTCATTGTCTCAGAAGTAGGGCCCTCAAAAATAGCTACAGGACCTGGAAGTATTTGCTTTTACTTTGTCTGATTTGTCTTTGTGCGGGAATCCAAGCTCCTGTTGGGATATTCTGACACAATTCCAGTGTGGATCAGCATACATTGTAGCACCTTAGCCCTATCTCAGGTATGCAGCTGTATCTGGTACAGATTCACTTCCATTTCACTTATTTTAAGTAGCATTTATTAAAATAAAAAGTGTGTACCCCCTGTCTTGTACTATACTTTCCTTTTTTTGTTTTTAGCTTTGACTTCTTCTAGTGCCAAATCTGCAACTTTTTCTTTTCTTTTCTTTTTCCTCTTTCCCCCAAACCAGCTGAGGTAGATGGTTTATCCTGTTTTCTACCTTTTTTTGGTTGTAATTGCCTTCTTAATTAATATTTCCAAGTTGCTAATGATGGTCCTTTAGAAAAGATAATAGTCCTTGGGTAATATGTAGAACATAGTATTAAAATCATGACTAATTATACCTCTGCACAGTAAGTAGTCAACAATAGGCTCTTAGAACTAAAACAAGATGTGTGTAGATGTATAATTAGTCTCCTATTGATCATTAATTATTAGATACTGGGGGTCCTTTTTTCTTTTTTCTAATCTTTGAGTAAAATTGGTTTGTTTTTGTTTTTTGTTTTTGTTTTTAAAGAATTGGGGACCATTGAAGTTTTGGCAAGAAGTTCTATAGTTGGACTACAAGTAGCTTCAGTCTTAACATAATACTGGTTCTCTTGTTCACAAGAGTCAGTTCTAGAGGCATTCCTGTTTAAGGGGGAGGGTTGGGCAACCAAGTGGTGAACAATTGCATGAGGATAGATATTTCTGCCCTCAGAGTGAATTGTACCTTACTCACCAAGACATTCTGTTTGTACCTTGTCCTATTGTTCCCTACTCCCTGAGATTAGGGGTAGAATAGTTGAACCCACAGGATGTATATGTGGTAATATAGCTTTCCAGTCCCAAACTGAATTTTATGTTTATGTCTATGTTTATTGTATGGTTTGTGTCCTCAGATGCTATGTTACTGTAGCAACGTGTTACCTGTAGATGCGCCCACTGAGTTATGCAAAATACTCTTTGATAGAAACTTGAATCCAAACTGACTACACTGATTGTGGTTTTTACTGTTGTTTGATTGTTTATTTAATCTTTCTTGTAATTACTACAAGCCTGGTCTATGGAAGGTTTTTTAATTTCACGTTTACAATTGATCCATCTCCGCTGCTGGAGTGCTGTTGGGTTAATTCCCGCAATACATCTTGGTAAGTCCCAAAAGAGATCCCTGTGCTATGCACAATACAGCTGGGCATTAACGTAAATACATTCAACTTTACGGGTATCTTTTTTATTAAACTGATGAGGGTTTAATAATAGGTTGGCAGTTGGGGAAAAACTTTGGTGATATTTAATAGCTCCTTAGGGGGAAAAAGTCTCAGTCCTTGTAATGTATAGCCACCCATCTCAAACATTATTACAGTTAACTCTAACTTACACCCTTGTTAGCATTTTTGGAAAACCCAAGGTTTGGCAACTATTGATCCTTCTGGATCATGGTGTATACATGAGAGGTCACCCAGACCTTTTGATGCATATGCCTAGGCAGAAGTATGGAGGAGTGGGGGCTGCCCAGATCCCCACCCCCCCCACATTTAGGCCACTGAGACAGAATCCAGTGACCAGACGGAGTCCAGGCATTTCATAGATTTTCATAGACATTAGGGCTGGAAGGGACCTCGGAAGATCATCGAGTCCAGCCCCCTGCCCAAAGGGCAGGAAGTCAGCTGGGGTCATAGGATCCCAGCAAGATAAGCATCCAGTTTGCTCTTGAAGGTGTTCAGTGTAGGTGCTTGAACCACCTCTGGTGGCAGGCTGTTCCAGGCCTTGGGGGCTCGGACAGTAAAGAAATTCTTCCTTATGTCCAGCCTGAAATAGTCTTGTAGTAGTTTATGACCGTTCGACCTAGTCATCATCCCTTGGGGCACTCTGGTGAACAAACGGGAGCGTTTGGTGCCTCCATGGCTGTATTTGTATAAGCGTCCAGGAATTGAACCTAGGTCTCCTGTGTGGCAGACAAGGATTCTACCACGAACCACAGAGGACTCCAGAAAAGTCAAGGACAGAGTTGATATTGTGACAGAATCTGCCTGCCCTCTTGCCCTGCTGTGTGTGCAAGCTATGAGTTGTAAACACAGTTCTGTTTTATCTCTGCCACATTACCACTACCGTGATTCAAAGAATAGAAGTTGCAGAATCCAGGTTCTGTTTTTCTAATTCACAGATGTTCCACTGTCCTGTAAAAGATTTACATTTCAGTTACTAGCCTCTAATATTATAGCAAGGGTAGTGCCAGTGGTGCACAAGCACTGGGTGCCCTCATACAGGGATGCCAAATCAAATTAAAGTACTGTTATGTAGCAGAAGAAAGAAATCTCATGAGGTTCAGCAAGGACAAGTGCAAAGTCCTGCACTTAGGATGGAACAATCCCATATACCAATACAGGCTGGGGGCTGCCTGGCTGGGCAGCAGCTCTGCAGAAAAGGACCTGGGGGTTACAGTGGACAATAAGATGAATATGAGCCAGCAGTGTGCCCTTGTTGCCAAGAAGGCTAATGGCATACTGGGCTGCATTGGTAGGAGCATTGCCAGCAGGTCAAGGGAAGTGATTATTCCCCTCTCTTCAGCACTGGTGAGGCCACATCTGGAGTACTGTATTCAGTTTTGGGTCCCCGCCACAGAAAGGATGTGGACAGATTAGAGAGAGTCCAGTGGACCAAAAATGGTTAGGGGCTGGAGCACATGACTTCTGAGGAGAGGCTGAGGGAACTGGGTTTATTTCTTCAGGAGAAGAGAAGATGGAGGTAGGATTTAATAGCAGCCTTTAACTACCTGGAGGGGGGTTGCAAAGAGGGTGGAGCTAGACTGTTCTCGGTGGTGGCAGATGACAGAACAAGGAGCAACAGTATCAAGTTGCAGCAAGAGAAGTTTAGGTTAGATATTAGGAAGAATTTTCTCACTAGGGGGGTAGTAAAACACTGGAACAGGTTACCCAGAGAGGTGGTGGACTCTCCATCCTTGGAGGTTTTCAAGATCCAGCTAGACAAAGCTTTGGCTGGGATGATGTAGTTGGGGATGGCCCTACTTTGAGCAGGGGGTTGGACTAGATGACCTCCACAGGTCCATTTCAATCCTCATTTTCTATAATTCTAAAATGACTCCTTTTCCTTCCCCCACCCCCGATTTTAAGAGAAGTCATCAATAACTGTGCCCCTTGAGATCTGCTTCTAGCTACAATGTCACAGTGCAACTAATGACACAAAGTTCTTCACAAAGTTTGTGCATCTTCAGTTCATTCAGTACTGAAGGATTTTGTATGACTTTTTTTCTAATTTTCAGAAGCATGTCAGGTGAATTTCAGGCTGTCAGTAAAACTGACAAAACTCTGATCTGTAGCTGTATGATACAGATATGATGCCTTTGTGTAAATGCTATAAATATAGCTGGTAATCATGTAGGCTTGCTACCCTGTATGCATGGTAGATTTTTTTGTTGGTAATGTTTTCAGAGTACAGACTGACTTTTTTTTGGCATGGCACCATCGCTGATTTCTGCAGGATTAGCAGCCAACAACTTGGTCAATGTCAATGTGGGAAAGGAGGCAAGAGCACAGTGGAACCACCAATGGATACTATACCCTTTTAATAACATGACTATATTAGTACAAGTTATTACATACCTTCATTGTGCTCTCGGCTGATATTGGTACCATAACTCTCTCTTCCCCAAGGGTCTATCCTGAGTTCAGTATTGTTTACACGTGGGAGAGAACAATCATGTGCAAAAATAAAGACTGGGGATGGACTAGAACTGCAGAAAAGGACCATACAGTGGACCATATAATGAATACGAGCAACTGATATGCTCTTGTTGCAAAATAAAGCAACTGCATACTGGGCTGCATTAATATGAGTGTCATTTGCAAGATGAAGGAACTGATTCTTCTGCTATATTTGGCACTGGTGAGCTCTCACCTAGAATACTGTGTCCAGTTTTGGATCCTGCACTTCAAGAAAGATGTTAACAAATTAAAAGGAGTCCAGGAGAGAGCAGTGAACATGATTAGAAGTCTAGGAAACTGATTTATAAGGAAAGGCTGAAAGAAATAGGACTGTTTAGTCTGAAAAAGAAAAGACTGAGGTGGGATTTGATAGTGGTCTTCAAATGTCTGAAGGGTGGTTATATATAGAGGATTTTGATAGGCTATTCTCTGTGTCCACAAAAGATAGGAAAATGAGCAATGGTTTTGAATTGCAGAAATGGAAATTTAGGCTGGATATTAGGAAAAATAATGTGAGGGTGGTTAAGACTTGGAACAGTCTACCGAGAGAGGTTGGAGGGTCTCCATCCTTGGAAGTATTTCCCAACATGTTAGTCAAATACTTGGCTGGGATGGTTTAGTCAGGAGTGATGCTGCCTTGATGAGGAGATGGGACTAGATAACTCCCAGCTGCACTTTTATTTGATTCTATAAAACCTTCATGCAGCACTCTCTGGAAGTGCCCGGTTGGCATGTTCAAACAGTGGGCTCCAGGAGAACTCCACTGTGAATGACAAATTTAAGTAACCTCTCATCCACTGTCCCTGCCCGCATCCTGTTTCCTCACAGGGGACTAATAATTGTTGTTTATTACTGTCAAATGCTGTGTAGTTTGAAATGGAAGAGCATTGTCATTCTCCAGATCGGAAGACTTGGGGAGAATCAATACCTGGAGTGCTGTCTTGCCCTTAGTGGAGTCAATGGCAGACACTTCACTTTGATTTTAATGAATCAGGATTTCATGCTTGGACTTGCTCAGTGAAGTTGACTAAATCACTCTGTTTAGCCACATACCACAACCACAAGTCAATGAGTCTTGCAGGTCATGCAATGTCTCTGTTGGTTTCTAATGGCACACTTTGAGATGGTTGAGCTATCTAATTCATTATTACTGAGCCCTTATTGAATGTAATTGATGTGGGGTGCCCAGGTGCTTTGTTAGGCAGCAAATTCAGAAAGGAAAATCTTGATGTGTTTTGAGTTCCAGGCAGCTAATTAGGCTCTCATTCTGGATAAATAATCTCTTGCCTAAAGCAGAAAACCCAACTTCTAAATTGATTGTCTGTGTCTACATTTCTAAATTGGATGTGACAGAAGATTGCCTTCAGATTTCCTTTGCTGAAGACAGCTGTAGCCTGACTGCTTTTAGCTCTCTGCCAGTGGGCAGCAAAGAAACTGAGAAAAATAGGTTGTTTTGCCTTTCTGCAGAGTCTCTGTTTATTCACACAGACCTACAGGTGCAGATGGCTGTGAAGTTTAATGCAAGATCCAGTATATTTCTCCTTTTGGATGAAACAACTTCATTGCTGCAACTGCCAAATTTGGTTTCTGCTAGGGTAATCTAAGTCTTGCTTGCTTTACTTGCAGTGTCATTTGTTTTTTTTTAATTCATTCTTCTTCATGGACCTGCTTACATTTCTCTATAGATTTCTTCAGCTTTCTACCTCCTGGAAGAAATGAAAACCAGAGTTCGGTTCACCTAAGTTAGACCTTACTTCAGATGGCTTCCTCTTTTAAGCTTTTGTTGCATCCTTTGTGTATCAACTCCTCCAGAGTAAGCTGTCTGAAATTGGTGTTGGTAGCCTTGCAGAGGACAGTGTCAGTCTCCTCTGCTCATCATGCTTTTGCTTTTGCTAAAAATAGTAACAGGATTTTTCCCTGACAAATGCCCTTTGGAGGTACCAAAATGTTCATGCTGTGGCCTCATTATAGGAACTGACACTCTATCAACTCATTGCAGCTGCAAACACTGGCTGTTAGGCCTGTGTGAAGCGGCTAGCATTCACTTTGGATTCGGATTCAGCCGATTTTTGGGGGACAGTGATTTGATTCAGTGATTTTTTTTTTTTTTTTTTTGAATCATTGTCCTGAATTGATTCGATTCGGCTGAATCTGGTTAGGAGATTCGGTTGCTACTGAATCGCACAGGCCCATCCCCTGCCCGCTCTCCCAGCCCAGCAATGGCTGCCCTGCCTGCCCCAGCTCCTGGCTTTTTGGAAAAAATAAAAAGCCCTGACTCGCTAGCTGCTGTCCAGTGGTGGGGAGATACCCACTGCCCCACACTGCATGGGGGTCTCTGCACGAGCTCCTTGACCCCTGCCTGTTCCCCCAACCCCGCCCCCCCAATGGCTGCCCCATCTGTCCCAGCTCCAGCCCTTTAAGAAAAAACCCACAAAATAACCCCAAACTCACACGTTCCTGCCTGGCAGGGGGCGATCCCTGCTGCCCCCTACTGCCCTGTGCCAAGTGGGGGGCTCTGCATGAGGCTGCTGCAGCAGCCTGTGAGTTCAGGGGCTTTTTTGGTGTGTTTTTTTTTTTTTGTTTTTTTTTTCTTAAAGAGGCAGAGTTGGGGTGGGTGGAGCAGCCATGGGGGGCAGGGCTGGCACAGCAGGGGGCTGGGTCAGCGGGGGGCCAGGCAGCACCCAGTGAGTGGGGGCTTTTTTAAAGGGCCAAGAGCTGGAGTGGGCAGTGGTTGGGGGGAGCTGGGGGAGCAGGCAGGGTATGGGGCCTGGCAGGGGTCCCCCCATGGTCCCCTTCCCCTACTTTCCAGCTCCCTGCTGCAGCAGGCAGGGACAGCCCAAATTGTTGAAGCTCTCTGAATCTTTTCCGAATTGATTCAGAGAGCTTCGAATCAATTTGGACCTTTTTTATTGGTCCCCGATTCGATTTGGATTTGGAGATTCGGCCACTGAATCTCCTCCGAATCGAATCAGCACCAGAAGCTTCGCACAGCCCTACTGGCTATCAGCTTTCTAGCTCTGGGTAACTTCTCTGTGTACCTTCAGCTGCCTGTTCACCTTAATTGTCCTCTGCCTGAGCATACACATGAAGGTACACCCCATGTTTCTATAAAGGCTTTTGAAGGCTGAGTGAGGGTTCTAGGGTGCTAACTTGAGAGGTGCACCTCAGATTGCAGGGACAACTATGCTGCCCCTATCTGGTCCCGCATCCCAGAATTGGAATCCTGGGACTCCATGATGTCTCTGCCTCCCACATATCAGGATCAGGTTTCATAATGTGCAGGACCATGGAGTGCGGCAGTGGTCACCAACCTGAGGATCCCAATATACAGGTAGATCCCAGAGCCTCTTTTGGTAGATCCTGGGCTGGGGGGACAGCTGACCATGTGCGCATTTGTACACTCACTGCCCCTAGCCCCAGCAGGTCAATCTGTAGGGGAGAGAAGGGGCGGGGGCCAGGTCAAGGCCCCCGCGGTGAGCAGCTGACTGTGTGGCCCAGCCAGGAGCAGGGGAAGTTTAGTGAGGCACCAGCCTGGCTGGGTGGTGAGAGGATTGGAGCCTGGAGGGTTCCTTTTAAGGGTGTGAGGGGGGGGCCATGTCAGTGGGGTCCGAGGTGGCAGAGGCTGCTGCCGCCATGCCTCAAGCCCCTCTGCAGGCCCCTGGACCACAGAGGCTTCCAGGCCAGGGCCCGACACCACATTCCTTTGGCTGCTGGGCAGGCGTGGCTCAGCGTAGCTGTGGCACAGAAGTGGGATCGGGCCCCGGCCTGGCTGGGTCTGGGACACCTGTGGTTCAGGGTAATGTGGGGCAGGGCAGGGGGTGGGGTGGGGAGGAGCAAGGGGGCAGGGCTGGCATGTGGTAGATCCTGGGGTGCCCTTTAGTTCTAAAAAGTTACCTTCACCATAAAAAAGTTGGAGACCACTGGCCTACAGGGTTCCCCATGGACCAGATGATGAAGCACCAAGGACTGGATCTGGGCTACAGGCTGGGGGTTTAGCACCCTGGTATACAGCATTGGATGTAAACTACTCCTTACCTACTGGCTGCATCACCAGCTGCTACTTCAGTTAAAAGACTGATGCTGGGGACACTTGAGTATCTCGGGAATCCCAGCAGTCCTTATTGGGCATCTCTTGTCACTAAGAAACTTGCTATGGAGGACTTTTTGTGATCAGCTGTGTTCTCAGGGCAACATGACACCCCATATCTGATGAGCAGAACATTAGATTCTTACGAAAGGGTACAATATAGCAGGATGTGTAAGTTTTTCAACAGCAACCTCTTTTTTTTTTTTTTTCTTCTAGTGAATAATAATCAGTCTGAAATTGCTGTGAACTTTCAGCACGTCTCAGTGACCACCTGCTTTCCAATACTGCAGTTCCCCAGGCCAGGATTAAGGGATACACAGGCAGTGGCAGTGAAGAGACTTTGTCATTGCCTGTTCTGTACCAGGTAAAGAGTATAGACTCATGTATAACGCTTAGACTGATTTGCATGTCTTTTAAATCTCAAGTGTCCAGACATACAAACCAGTGTAGAATGCCTTAAACCCTCCTGAACCATTTTAAAAAAGTATGCCTGGATAATCAAGTATTATTTTGAATCTGTTTTCTGTGAACCATTTATTATGTGTGTACACCAAACTTTCCATAACTAGTATCTGGTTGATCCTCCAGGCATCCCACACTGCACTGCTTCTCACCCTCTTCCCCACCACTTTAACCGTGGCACAACAAGTGTCTGCAGTGGTATACAGTTAGAGCTCTGTTGCCAGGTATCCGGCTTGTAGCTGTATTAGTTTAGAGGAAAAGGTAATCAGGACTTGTAGTGTTGACTACACTTGACTCCAGTGTCCCTGGCCTGGGGCTCTAGGGATAGTTCTCAGCTGTTTTTAAATAAGTGACCAATTTCCTTCCTTTGGTAGCAATTGATCGGGGTTCTGTGCATCCTGGGTGTATTTGGAGGTGGTTAGGTTGGGGAGTAGGGGCTGCCTGGACCCCTGTTTCTGTATGCAGGAATGAGTCTTTACTGAAGTCATCCTTGGTGAGAAGGGGAAGCAGAAAATTGCAATTGGGCTGGTTACTATTACTTCCTGGTGGCAATTTGAAAGCACTGCAATGCCCAAAAGGTAATGTACTCGGAACCCTTAGCAGCATATGTGTGGATATGTCTGACCCGGGACAGTTGTGAAGCAGTTTCCAATTGGTGACATTGTTGGAATGGTTCAACTGTTAGTCTGTCCACACTCTAAGGTGTATAAGTAGAAAGCCTCAGTGTCCAATGTGTCAGTTTGCTGTATATACCTATCATTAAAGTTGCCTTAAGATTTGATGTTGATTTTGTGAGATTGGAACCATCTCAGGACTGATAATAGACAGAGTACCTAAAAATGGAGGAATCCTAGTGTTAGAATGTGATGCTATTTGCAGTCGTCTGACAAGAAAAAACCCAAACACTCTGCTGCTCAATAACGTTTAATTTCCATGACAACTGCTGCAATCCTGTGTTGCTGAAGGCCAGAGTAAGATGTATTGCCCCTTCTTAAAGGAAACTATCTCACTGTTGTCATGCCCAGTGTTTCAATAGTCACAATATTTTAAAAGAAAAATCCATCTTTAAATAAATAAATAAATGACTAGTTCAATATCAGTCTTTGTGTAGCAGGCTTTGTGGAGGGGGTGAACACCCTGGAACTATTTTGTAGTCCATTTTTTTTCTGCATGAAGTTGTACAGCATATAAGCCTGAACAGTAGACAGCAGGTGTGGTCAAAATATGGCCTGCAGTCTGGATCTGGCCTGCCAGGTGTTTTTTTTTTTTTGTTTTTTGTTTTTTTTTTATCCAGCCTGTGGGTGAGCACTTGCCAATTAATTGTATTTGGCCCAGCCCACAGCTGCCCCTGCTGTGCTCCACATGGGGCTGAGCCTTGCTCACTCCCACTGGGGCAGCATGCTACACTTCCCCCATCACCCACAGGAGGGCACTAGTCCCTGCCCTGGCCAGTGGGCCCAGCTGCTGCAGGAATTGCTCAGCTCCCTGGTCTCCAGCTGCTCTTCTTCCTGTCCCTGCTGCAGCACTTGTGGCAGCAGGCAGGCAAGTGGTGGAGGGTGTGGGGGAAGCTGCAGCTGGGCAGGAATGCAGGGCCTGCATCCAGGCAGGAGTGCGGGGCCTGGGCCTGCGGGGCTCCCTGTGACTCCTGCAGCTCCTGTGATTTGGTTGGGATCTGCGCATGATGGTGGCAGTGGTAACAGTGGCCTGGCCCTGCTCCCTGCCAGTACAAGCAACTCCTGGAACTTGACAGGAGTCATGCACCACCGGAGGGCATCTGCTTACCAAAGACCATGAGCGCACCGAGGTCCTGCCCCCTGATACTGCTGCTGTTGCCACCAGCGGTGGGGGCTGTGCACTTTGGGGGGGAGTTCACACATACACCTCCCATACTTCCCCCCCCATATAAGAGTGAGACTATTTTGAGCAACAATGCAAATGTCTCTCTATACACTACACAAGCACACACAGATTAGGACAAAAATCTTTTTTGTAATAAAATGAAAATCTGTTATATTAGATGTTTTGATTCTTAGTATATGATCTGTTTTTGTTTTTGAGGTTTTTTTTGTTTTTCTGGTTCCAAGATGGCAAGCCCCCCGTGCCCCCCCCCCCCTTCCCCCAGGATTACTTTCGGGAGCAAGGGGAGGGACTTCCAGTGGCAAAGATTAGGGGTTAAGTGCAGGGCTTCTGGTCTCAAGATGGCAGCCATGGGTCAGGGAACCTGTCAAGGGGCGGGGCTACCCTTGCAGCCCTCAACAGCTCCCTAAAACTCATTAAGTGGCCCTCCAGCCGAAATATACAGTATGTACAGTATTGGATGCATGTGGGACTTACTGTGTGTTTCTATAGTAGCAATTGCTTGCTGGATTTGGTTCCAGAGCCTACTGGCTACAGTTCTGCATTTCCATGTATGATTATCTCCAGACAGCAAGTATTGCTGGGGTGGGGAGAAGCTGAGTAGGGGGTTGGCTGTTTCTGGAAATTACAAGTTCAGGATTGTCAGTTTGTGGCCATTTTTGCTTCCCCTATTGTGCCCTAACTATAACACCACTAGGGTTTGACTATGTTGTAACTTGTGTAAAAATATAAAATAAAGGGGAATATTTTACCAGCAAACAGCTATAACCCTGAGTTTTGCATAGCAGAGCTTCTGCTCACAGAGATCAAGGCTCATAAAGGAAGACAAGAGCCAGCACTGTGGCAAAGGTAAGGGCTCGAGTGTTAGGGTAGGTGTAAAGATAGCAATGCACCCTCTTGCTTCTCAACATTTGAAAACTTTCTTCAGTTAAAAGAAGACCCTGGATGTTATCTGCCTTCTCCTTCCTGTTGAAAGTAAACATTCCAAGCGGATGGATTTGTTATCATGTGCAGTCTACAGCTGAACATGAAGGTTGACATGTGGCATAATTTCTCCGGCAAATGCCACTGAACAGTAATTGGGTTCCTGAAGGTACTTGGAGTGGAGTGTATAGTCTATTAAGCCCCAAACATGTTTCTAAAAGGCAGAATGGGTGTAAGTGGCTGAATACAGTCACTGCAAGGGTTTTGGGAGAGAAATTGACTTCTCTTGCTGGTTGATGCCATTGAAGAAACTGAGATGGGATTGCTTTCAGCATCAAGTTTGATCCTTTCTCTTTCCAATTTTCTCCATGAACTCCCTGTCTCTGTTTCTTCTGAGAAAATTGGTTCCGAGTTACAATGTTTCAACTTAAGATGCAGTTTTCAGGAACCAATTGTGTCATAAATCCAAGGACTGCCTGCAATTCAAAATAGCTGTGAACAATGTTATAAATAGGGATTGGTTCCTGAACCAAGGCCCTATACCCTATTTTCACCAAAAATACCCCAGAATTTTGTACTCGATCAATTATAGATGAGTAATATAGCTACATTAATGTATTTATATGTAAATAGCAATCATATTGATTTGGAAGGATTTCTTTGAGGTGACTTTGCTGGACTTTTTGAAAGACTCTTGGTTACCCTTTTTGAAGGGTTCTTGACTGGAGTCTTCTCAGGAGTCTTATCTGCAGGTTTTTCTGGAGCCTTGTCTGCTTTCTTAAATAAAGTGTCCAAGGAAATTTGGACTGATTCTCCAGGGAGATGAGCAACACAGCAAACTTGTTCGCTGTCGTGGCATCGCATTGGATCTAGCGTTGTAAAGTCAAAACTGGCATCATAAAGTTGAAACAGGGTGTCAATTTATAAATATTGTAAGCGCGAAACGTTGTAGGTTGAGTTCTGCCTGTATTTGTCCTGAAGACTAAGGCCAGGCTCTAATCAATCCCCAAATCCTTATTCTCATTCATTTCTACACCATGTATTCTACCCAAATTCTCCTGACTGAAATGATTACCGTCTGCACCCACTTGTGTGCTTTTGGGCTATATCTTGCCAATGGCCAGTCTTCCAGTTTCTTAGTTTCTTCTGAGGGTTAAGCTGTTCTATGAAGCATTCAGCCTATAAGGACTGCTCTTCACTTTGAAGTTGTTCTTTACCTATTTATGCATATATGTGACAATGGCTTCAGGTTGTCATTGTTTGCCACTCTTCTTTCCATTGCAACAACTACTAAAGTGTCATATACATTACAGGCAACCCCCACTTAACTCTGTTTCGCTTAGCGCTGTTTCTCCATAATGCTCATTTTAAATTGATATCTGATTCCACTTAGGACTCATAGAGTTTCATTATGGCGCTTACGGTCACCATCTTGGGTCATTAAAAACACTGCTTGCAGTTGCCATCTTGGGTTGTCAAAAACTTTATTTCACTTAATGCTGTTTTTCAGGAATGAATTAAGAGTGCTAAGTGTGGGTTGCCTGTACTTGAAAGATTTACGTTGGTACCAGCAGTGCTTATCTGCAAGTTCACAGCTTTTTTTTATGGATGAGAAAGTAAATGTCATTTCAAATTGGGGTTTTGGTAAGTCCTTAGCACAATGAATGTAGCACATGGGTTCAAGGATCTTGCTTCTTCTCCCATTCTTTGTACCGTGTCTTGACTAGAATTGCATCATAAGATTTCTTGCTCCATTTTGTGCCATGAGGTTTTGTATAATCTCCCACCTTTTGACACCTCTCATTAGCAGATAGAAAAGGTGTTTCTCCCCTACAGCCCTTTGTGAAATTTGTCTGCTTAATGCAACCCTTGGCCATGCCTGCACACATCTCCAAAACAGCAGTTGCTCTTAAATAATAGCTTCAATCCAAAGTGCTCAGGAAAAAAATATTTCAAAAATATTTTTCTTGAGAGGTGATGTGTAAAGGGCCTGACTCCTGTTGAGATGGAACAAATGAACAACAGTCATCAAGTTAAAAGGTGAAGGGATTTACTGCATGGCAGGTACTCCACAGTAACTGCATTTGTCCACAGTTCCCTGTGGTAGTAAAAGCTAAATCATGGTAGCTTAACCCTGTTTAGCCCTTAATGAAATAGAGTTTAGATATGATGGATTTGCTTTCACTTACCACAGGATAAGTATGGGCCCCATGGACACTTACTCTACAGCAGCTAACACATGGTCAGTTTTGACTTACTATAATTTGTTTGTTTGTCAATAACCCTGAGTAGTCATTTATACCTCTGTGGCAGGGGACGGGATGGGGACATCAAATCAGAACTGGAACAATTTCTGTTCTGTGTTTTGAAAGCAGAAGGTGCAGGGAGAATCGGGCATGGGATCCCTAGGAAAGGTGTCCACATAACTCTCTCTGTTCTGGAAAGGCCATAAGGCAGTGGAGTACCGTTTAAATGAGGAGATCTGACAACTGCTGGTTTTCTCAGTGTGGCAAAGGCCCATGCCTGCTTCCTGCTCTCTCTTCTCACAAACCAGTCACTGAGAGATTTCAGCTTTCCAAGTTAGCTCCCTTCCTTTGCCGCAGCTGAAGGGTAACTCAAAGCATTTTACCAGAGCAGGGTGAGGTACATGTGTGAAATGTGAACAAAGCTTCATCTTTTAGTGTGCCTGAGAAGGCAAAGATGGCTGTCAGTTCTGAAGCAAAAGATAAAAGGTATAATCTCTCAAAGCAAACTTCCCCTTATAATATTGTATTCACCTGCTTGTGTTCTCTCTCTCACCAATTTAGAAAAGACCTACTTGAAAAATCAGAGCTAGAGACTATACCACCTCTCTTTGTTCTGTCTTTCCCCTTGCTCAGAAGTCTGTTCTGAATGTGTAGTCGCATGTAAACTGGCAGGTTTTTTTTTTTGCTTTTTGTGTCTTGTACTGTCTTTTGGAAAAAAAAGAGATTATGAACAAAGTGCACTGCATATATGCTTTGCAGCATTTGTACAGGAATGGTGAGTGCTGTCTTGGGTGTAGGTACCAACTCACTGTGTAATTCTCTTGAAAGGACATAAAGATGAAAACAATGCAAGTAGCCACATGTATATGCTGAGCCAGATGTGATGTCCTGTATCATCCTGAGGAAGGACATGCTGTGTTCTCTGCCAGAGAAAAGATAGATCTTGACCTCGGTGATTTATAGTAGGCCTCTCATTTCCAGTTTATATAATCTTGCTTGGATGGTCTTGGCTATTTTCTCTGGTTTTTCCTGTCCACATTTAACTATTGGTATCATCAACCCTTTGAAGTGGAGGGATTGTAGCAGAAGATCCAAATGATGCTCCATGATGCATAGGGCTATTGAAGGTGGAGGTTAGCTAAAAACAGGATAGACCTCAGATTGCAAGTGTCCCTTGTGTGGGATGAAAGAAAGAGATAGATGCCTCCAACTTGCAGCTGTGCCTTTGTCTTCAGTAGAAGTAGTTAACATTAGTCTTAAATTGGGGCATCCAGGGATGCAGAGAGTTAACAAATATTGAAAGAAGAAAAGCATAGTATATATGCTATAATATTGAAAAGAAAAACATTCCTCCAAGAACAAAGGATTCGCTCTGAATTAGCATGACGAGGTGGCATCATGCAACACAGTGAGGGTTTGTTTGTTAAAGTCAACTTTAAAGTGGCTCTGTAATTAACTCTTGAGGCCGTCTTGCCCGTGGTAATTCTCAGTGGACTCTGAAGCAAGAATGATCTTTTTGCTGTGTCAGGGAAAAATGAATAAATCTCAAGCTGATATAGTTGAGTTGCATGAATGCATTATACTCTGCATGAATGCTCTACTTACAACAGGATATGATATTTCTAGCATTAATGAAGAAAGTCTTAGGTTTTTTTGCCCTTTTCTTTTTATCACTGATAAAAAGAATTAACACCCAATACAGAATTAACAGCCCTCCCCTGCGCCCCTCTTGTCTCTTTCGTGAGGGATGGATTGCTTTAAACTTATTTTTAAAGAGTTGAAAAGTTGCATACCATTCTTTTTCAGCTCTGTGCTAGTCTTTCCTGGAGATAACTTTATGAATGGCTGAAAGCCTTTTGTGTCATTTGTTATTTCAAGAGTCCTGTGGGGTTTTTTTTCTTTTGATTTTTAATTCCAGTCATGGAATGGGTTGGACTTCAGGGGACATCTAGTCCAACTCATTAGACACAATGTGGTATTTTGAAACTATCCCAGGTCAGTGGTTATGTAGCCTTTTCCTATCAATCTCTAGGGAAGGAGATTCCAGACATGTCCACAATGTGCATTAATGCACTTTTGCTGATGTGCATTAAATTTAGTACCTATGGCAGGGGTATGCAAAATGCATCCTGGGGGCCAGATGCAGCCTGCCAAACCATTCTATTCAGCCCACAGGGCCCCTAAAAAATTTAGAAAATTAATATTTATCTGCCCTGGGCTGCCCGTCATGCGGCGCTCGAAGGCTTGCCAAAACTCAGTAAGCAGCCCTCTGCCCAAAATAATTGCCCACCTCTGACTTATGGGCACTGTTACACGTGTTCCAGGGGTCAGGGCAGGTAGCACTTTTAATTAGATTGGCTCTGAGAGCTGCTCTAATTAAAGCGCCACTGCATCTTGTGTATCAATGTCCTCATGCTTGAAAATGGTGGCAGGGGTGCTTGAATTAAAGCTTGCTTGATGAACTTTAGTTCAAGTGCTCCTGCCACCATTTTCAAGCACAGAACTGCTGATACACAAGGAGGCTGCTGGAGTGCAGCAATTGCCACATTCCAGCAATCTTGGTTAATCAAGCCTGCTCTGAATCACTGGAATTCTAGCACATCGGAGCAGCGTCATCACTCATGTACAGATGCCTGCCATTGTGAGGTACTAGGAAAAGGTGCGTTAGTCTGGTTTTTTTTAATGTTCATTAGCAAAAATCCACAGTTTTTGGTGATGCTTTAATGCACATTTAAATAGGCTAATGTGCATTAAAGTGCACCTTTAAACGTGCCCTCTTACCACTTCCCTGGGCCTCTTGTTCCACTTTCTTGCTATTCTGACAATTAGGAAGGAGGTTTGTTTGTTTGTTTGTTTGTTTGTTTGTTTGTTTGTTCTGTAGAGATTTTATTTAAGTGGCAGCATTTCTAGGGCTCCGAAGACTTGGATTCTGTTCTCTGCCCTTTTAGTAAGTCTCATGGGACTCATCTGCACTCCCTCCTTGCCGAACCAAGGAGTGCTGCTGACAAGTACACTGTGCACTCATGTGCTTGGGCTC
Source organism: Alligator mississippiensis (assembly GCF_030867095.1). NCBI lineage: Eukaryota > Metazoa > Chordata > Crocodylia > Alligatoridae > Alligator > Alligator mississippiensis. The sequence continues at coordinate 139,797,427 of NC_081827.1, forward strand.
CACACATGCCAAATTCAGTAATGAGGTAATATAGTTGCTTTATAGCAGTGCTGAGCATATATCCTGGCCTGCTTTTAGACGCTATCTTGGGTGTGCTTATTGGTGTGTATTGAGCTCCATTCGAAAGTGGCTATGTTGCCTCATTTCTGGGAGGAAGAGCCAGCAGTTCTGTAATGCGTCTTGACAATGCTCCTAGGTTTGGATCAAAGGTTGTGTAAACACTGGCGGCGAAATTTCACGCAGCTCTAGTTTTGTTTCAACACTGTTTCAACCTGTTTCAAGGTTGAAACAGCAAAATTGAAATGGAACAGATATAGTCAAAACAGCCTCGAAACAAAATAAGGCCAGTCAAAATGTTTTGCTGTTTTGACCTTTCGCTCATATGCTATAATGGGGAAGAACAAAACAGCCTATAACTTTGTCATTTCTGGCCTGATTTGGATGAAACATACAGAAATGATAGCCCCTTCTGAGGACATGAAACTGGCTTAGTTTCAAGGAGATAGGTGCAGGGGATTTGGGGAAACTTCACCCCAAAATTTTGAAAGCAAAACTCATGTTGTGTATGTGTTAAAACACAGTGGGGTGAAAACTGCAGGCATGCTAGCCCCTGCAGAGGCCACAAAGCTTGCCAAGTTTCAAGGAGATAGGTGCAGAGGTTTGGGGGAAACTGTACTTCAAGCTGTGGAGAAACAAAATTCGTGACATGGGTGACACTGTGTATGTGTTAAGGCACAGTAGGGTGAAAGCTGCAGGCCTGCTAGTCCTTCTGCAGCCACAACTCTGCCAGCTTTCAAGGAGATGGGTGCAGGGGCATCTGGGTTCTGGGGCCCTGCACCTCCTAGCTACTGACAGGCAAAACTCATGTCATGGGTGCTTGTGCAACTGTCTGTTTTGGGGCACGGGGTGGGGAACTACTGCAGGCCTCGCTGCTAGGCCCTGGTGCGGCCACAAAGCCTGCCAGCTGTTAAAGAGATATGTGCAGTGGGATCCTGGGGCTCTGCACCCCTAGCTGCTGACAGGCAAAACCCGTGACGTTTCGAATTGAAACAAAATTCGAAACAAAATGCTGTTCTGTCAAAACACTGGTCTAAGTGGAACACTGCTGTTTTGTACAGCCCTAGTAAAAATGCACTTCCTATCAGACCCTTGCTTCCCCAATATTAAAAGGGGAGAGGATGTAGCACTCTAGTACTTCAGAGAGGTGCTATGACAGGGGTGGGCAAAATATGGCCCATGGGGCCCCTAAAACGCTTAGAAAATTAATATTTCTCTGTCTTTGTTCTCTGTCAAAAATGACAGGAACTTGGGGCAGTAGGACCGAGGGGAAGCTCGGCGGGCTCTGGCAACAGCAGGGCCTGCTCGGCCCCGCCCGTCCAGCCAGAAGCCCCAGCAGGGGCTTCTGGCCTGTGACCACTGGCTGCCCCAGTGCAGGAAGCTCCAGGTAAGGGTGGGGGGCAGGGCAGCCAGGGAAAGAGCCCAGGGAAGAGCGGCCTCTCGCCCACCCTGTGGCCCACGTTTTCTGCTGCAGCCACTCACAGCCCATGCGGGGCTGTCCTGAGCAGGCACAGGCAGCCCCCCAGGCAGGTTATGAGCAGCTGCAGCGCAGGGTGCTGGGCACAGGGCTGGGCAGGAGCCACTTTTCTTGCACTTGGCACCAGCTTGTAACCCATCCCCTTGCCAGCTCCGGGCTCGCCCATCGGGGCTACCCAGAACATGAGCCAGCTGCAAACATCTGCTGCCTCTCACTCCCGGCCCCCACCTGTGCCTGCTCAAAACAGCCCCGCGCATGTTGCAAGTGGCTGCAGCAGGGAGCGCTGGCCATGGGGCAGGGGAGGGGCCATTTTTCCCCACACTCAGCACCAGCTTGTTCAGGGCTGCAAGATATTGAACTAGGAAGTGCCCTGGTACCGCAGAAATGGGGACCATTATCTTAAAGAGAGGTGTTGACCTAGTCAGATGTTCTGTCCTTTTGTAGGGAATTAGGTTTTCTCTCCCATCATGTCACTCCCTAGCTGCAGCAAAAATTTCATTAAGCAGATGACAGCAGCCACCATGAAAGCTGGTGTTTGGCAGAAGGAAACAAACACACTGAGACTTCAGCAGCATGGGACTCAGTGCTGGGAAGGGAGGCGATTCCTATCTTACAAAGCTGTTTGCAGAGCAAACGAGTTGGTAAGTTCCTGCTCCCAACATTATTTGTACAAAAATAAACTGTTTCCAGACTGGTAGAGCTAAGCATCATTTCATAGCTATAGGGGACAAGAAACGAATGATACTTTGTTTCTTTGAAACAACAAAGGAACCCTTTAAAAGGTAGGCAGAATGTGATTATCCAAATACAGATATTTGCCATGACAGCTGAGTTATAACATGCTGTTTATAATATATGTTGGGATTAAATTTTTAACAACCACACTATGTTCTGGGTCTACATTTTACAACTCTTTTTGGTTTAAAAAAAACAAAACAAAACCCAACAAAACAGCCCCCCCAGGAAATAAAAAACCATAGCTCAAAGTTTAGCCATGGGCAAGGAGGCCTTGCTTCCTTTTGGGTGTCTACATATTTATTTTAATTGCTGTTAAATGTGTACATAACCTGTATTCTTTTAACTACAGGCATGATGCATTTAGTGAAAATGCAGTCAAAAGACAATTTTTGAGGAAGAGTCATAGTGCAAAGGCAAAACAGGGAAGTGGTGATTGGAAAGTAGGGATACCAAGCTTGAGAATCCTCAGGATCCTTGTGATAGGTGCAATAAGTCTCACAAGAGGCAGAGAAATATATTATACGCTCAGTTCTGAAACTTGGTATTTCTGAATGACGCTGTCAGGAGTGAAGTCTCTGCTTGGCTGCAGCATAGGAATGCAGCACATGCCTCTCATAGCACAGGAGGGAGGAAGATGCTATGCTCGGTGCTCAGGGTAGAATCTTACGTTGCCAATGGGGAGGTGCTTGAAGACACTGAAGATCTTGGTTTGCCTTCAGCACCCTTTGCCACTGTAAGGTTCAACCCCTAAATATATGTAAATATTTACTTTTTTTGCAATCAGGTTTTCACTTAATAGTTTAGGCTGTTTTGTTCTGTGAGTATAATAACAGCTATTAACTTTTCTATACATTACACCCACTTGATTAGATCATAAATTTGGGCCTTGCTGCTGTTTTATTCTCATCTTTTCTGTTAAAATGTTGTGCCAGAAGTCAAGTCATAATATGTGAAAACAACTTTCTGAGCGTGGATTTCCTGTGGTTGCTGTCACCATAGTGACTTATCTCCGGTTTGGAGGGAAGTAATTTTAAAAGAGTTGTCCTTGGATATGTGTATGTACATACAAACTTTGTGCATGTGCATTTATTGAAGAACTGCACTGCCTAATGTCAAGTGTAGTTAACCCAAACTGAAAACTAAATATTTACCGTAAACTAGATTTCACTTCTACCAGGATAGTTTCTTCCTTGAAGTCTTCAGCAGATGTGAAGAGCATCTGTCATTGCTGCCTAGTAAAATTAGTCCTAATCATAGAGAAATAGAGGTGGAAGGGACTTCCATGGGTCATTTTACTCCAGCCCCCTGCCTTCCCAGGTTCATTCCTATCCAAACCATCCTATATAAAACCACTGGCTAACCTCTTAGCAAAGCTATTGACCCTGACAGAAAACCCAAGATATAACCCCCTAACCAAGCATAGGTAAAGCAGGGGGACCACAGCAACCAACGTACTGCTGCTGTAAAGGTGGTTAACATATGCTCAAGAGATCCCAGGAAGAGGTCCATGCTGCCCGCTACAGAGGAAGGCGAAACCCCCCACAGCCCATACCAATATGATCATGGGTAAAATGCTTTCTTGATTCCAAATATGTTGATTGGCCTGACTCTACGGGGAGGGACAAGACCCTCTTGCTAGGAACGTCTGGGCTTAAGTCCTAGCAGGAACATTGGTGTACCCCAGTCAAAATTCCCAGCCTTGGCTGCATATAAGACCCAGTGCCTCTGAGGAAGGCTAAAAAAACCTTGAGGCATGTAGCAGGGGAGGGGGTAGAAACTTCCAGCCCCAAGCTGCAACCAGCAAAGCCCAGAAACATGGGAGATGTTCATAATAGCTATGCCTAGGTCATCCCCAACAAGTGACTGTTGAGCCTTCTTTAGTGATGGAGAGTCCACAACTTCCTTGGGCACTCTATTTCACTGCCTCTTTGTTCTAACAGGGAAGATATTTTTCCTGCTATCCAATCTAAACCTACTTTGCTGCAACCTAAAGCCATTGGCCTGCATCCTACTCTGCAGCAATAGATAAAAGGTGTTTTCCTTCTTCTTTATGGCAGCCGTTTAAGAATTTGAAGATTGCTGTCATATCCCCACTTAAGTGCCTTTTCCACAAGTTAGCTCCTTCAACGTCTTCTTGTATGACTCAACTTCCAGTTGCACATTTTGGTTGTAGCTTAGCCATGAGCATGTTCATCTGCTAGAGTAGTTTTGTCAAAAAGGCTGTTGTGTATTTTGTGTGCACGTGTGTGTCAATCTTCGATTAAAGCAGTTGGGTAACTTTAATGACTTGGCTACCTCATGAGGAGGCAGATTTGAAAACAGCTTGATTTATACTGAGTAACATGAAATATATTTCACACAGAGCTTACACTCTTGGAGAACATTCATAGTTGTTAACATTAATCTTATTCATGTAGCATGATTCTGCATGCTCAGATGTGCTTGAATTGGAAAAACAGGGAGGCTACCATTGAGTAATTGAATGCACTGTAGCTGTCTGAATGGGAAAATACAGGAAGTAAATTAGCCCCTGGGGATTAGAAATGTTCTAATGATCTTCTTTGGGATTTGATGATATATTGATGAGGGCCAGATTCATATTTGGCTGAGGCTAAGCAGCAGTTCCTTATCGTGTGTGTGCCCCTGTTGTTGTTGGGTTTTACAGGATTTGGTTTTGGTTTTTTAAGGTCCATGTAAATATTAACTGCAGTAGGACTAATGAGCAGAGTAAAGTACTATTCAACATGAGCAAAAGTATTAGAATCTGGCACTTAAGTACATGTTATATTCTTGCTTACCTTTTATCTAGCCTGACACTGATTCCATACAATACAGTATGTAATGTCTGTGGATAGCATAAGCAGGAAAAAGACAGAAAAAATGTAAATGCTGGTAAGTAGTCAGGGTTTTAGCAGAAGCCAGGGATCTTTGTATTGAGAACAAATGCATCAATTTATTTGATGCCATGTATCTTGTTTGCTGTGTGAATATGGAATACAGCTTTCTCGCACTTCTCAAGGGCCTTTTGTACCCAGAAGAGGTTGCTCCAGTGAATGATGGAGGCTCTTGTCTTTTAAGCTCCAAAAAATAAATGAAATCCTATCTTGTTTTATTGGTACAAATTGCATCTTCATGGTTAGTAGACTGTCCTGCACTTGCCCTTGCCTAGGGAATGACCTCTTATTTGAAAGCAACCTCAAACATAGGGTAGAAAAATTAAAGCTTACTGAAGTTGTTTGTTTTTATCCCAGAGAGGATAACATAATAGGTTCTTCCAGTTTCGCAGAGCTCCTTGTAAATGAGATGTCCAAGAGCATAGGCAGGCAAAGTTTTTTGGGTGAATCTGATATCTTTTATTTAGACCAACTATCTTTATTAGACCAACTATTTAAGTTGGTCTAATAAAAGATATCAGATTCACCCAAAGTACCTTGTCTACCTATGTCCTTAGACCAACACAGCTACAACTACACCCATGTCCAAGAGCAGAGAGAGTCATAGATTCACAGAAGTTAGGGGCTGGAAGGGACCTTACAGGATCATCAGGTCCAGTCCCCCTGCACTTGGGCAGGGTCAGATGACCCCAGCAAGGTGGACATCAAGACGCTTTTTGAAGATTGCCAGGGAGGGTTACTATACCCCTCTGGGGGGAGTCTGTTCCAGACCCTCAGCACTCGACTTGTAAAGAAGTTTTTCCTTATGTCCAGTCTGAAGCAATCTTCAATGGGCACAAACTGATTATTTCTTGTCTTCCCCTGAGGACCTTGATGAACAGATGCTCCCCCAGGCCCTGATGTATGCCTCTAATATAGGCTGCCACCAAGTCCCCTCTGAATCGTCTCTTCTCCAGGCTCAACAGTCCCAAATCTTTCAGCCTCTCCTCATATGACCTGCTCTCTAGACCTCTGATCATGCACATGGCCCTCCTTTGGACTCTCATGAGCTTCTCCACATCCTTACTGAAGTGTGGTGCCCAGAACTGAATGCAGTTCTCCAGCTGCAGTTTCATCAAGGTCGAGTAGAGCGGGAGGATGACATCCTTACTCTTGCTCTAAATGTATCGGTAGATGCATGCCAGTGTTTGACTTGCTCTGGCAGCTATAGCATCATGCTAGGGATCATGCGCATCTACAAGACAGTTTCAAAGAACTATAGAGAAGGGGGTGAAAACCACAGATTTTGGCCTAGTCGGTCAACCCTGAAGCTTAACATGAGAGAGATGTGTATTAGAACAGGGAGAGAGAGCGCGTAAGAGAGTGAGCAAGAGGGAAACTAGGGTTAAGCTGTGGACATCCTGGGCATAAAGAAAAAAATGAATGTGTCTTTCCATTATAATATGTTGAATACCAGTGCAGACACAGGGATCTCAGGAGAAGGTACAGCAGAAGGCTATCAGAGAGATGTAGAGAGTATCATATTATACAGATGCCTTTTGTAGCCTGTACATGCTTGCAGCAAGGCTGATTGCAGTGTAATTAGCAATAAGCACCCTGTAGTTTGACATAAGCATCAGAGCTGTACAAATCTCTTAAGTATATCCAGCCACTCCAGAAAATTATCATGAGTTGAACCTCATAAAAAGAATGGGGGGTGAGGAGGAGGAGGAAGAGAGTCCTGAAGAAGAGAAGTGATTCATACTTTACCTTCTGATTGTAACATTATCATAGTGGAAGCATAAAAATGCCAGCATGTTACAAAGACCCAGATTTAACACCTTATTTATTCATTTTTTTGTGTGTGTGCGCAAAACCATATTAAAACTGGCTCTGGGGTTATGACACCCACAAGTAACGTTTCTCTTCTGCTGCTTTCAATTTTCAAGGATCATGTAATTTTTTTAAGGAGTAACTATTACGCTCTTCAGTTGGTATGAATTAGAATGAAGGAAGTACACTTGTTTCTTATCTTTTGAGAATCTTGTCTATAGGCTTTGATGCGAATCTAAAAAAAAAAAAGTGGTACAGCATTTCAGATCAAATTCTCAAAAAAATCAAGCTCTTGTTGTGCAATCAGGAAAATATTTTGGTGGCAGAAACAAATGCCAGTGTGTGCATAGGGCTGCATTGCCACCGTTGAGTGAAAATTTTTTTCAAAATAAGTTTCATGAAAGGGGCAGTGCTCTTTCTAAACTTGATCAAAGTTAATATGACTTGTCCTTCAAAAGCTCAAAGGTTGAATAGGTAACCTTTGGTATATTTTTCCATGGAGCTGTGTTGTGAATTGTTGATGTTGCAAAGTGGGCCATGTTCAAAACTACTCAAAAACACTGTAGGATATGCCAGTACTCTGCCTTCCTGTTGCCTACAGGGTGTAGAAGAGAGAAGTCTGCAGGCTGCTGATTGAATGAAGTGTAGGAAGGTAGTCTGGTAAAGTTGGAAGACAAAACACTTTTTTTGGTCTCCAACAAAGATTAATCATTTAAATAGGCTGACTGAACAATCTGCCCTGTCCTGTCCTGTCCTGCTTGGGAAGACCTATATGGTCACCCCCCAAAAATTGTTTGGCGGGGGGAGAGAGAGGGTGTTCAATTTACATGCTGCCCTTCCCAACCAAGGCTCGGGGCAGCTTACAATAAGAAAAGAATAACTTAAAAACAGGAGAACAAGAGGACTAAAATAACTTAAAAGGAATCTAGGCAGGCAAGCTTCTTTGGGTAGATGTGATATCTTTTATTAATCCAACTGAGTAGTTGGAAAAAAGGTCTCTGCAAGCTTTCAGGCATGGGGATTCTCTGCTGTTTTGAGATTCCCAAGGAATGAAAGAATTTAAAAGTGTGACTGGATGTCAGTGAGAATGTAAATAGGTGGAATTAGGAAAACAAAGGGGGGTGGGGGGAGACAAGGGGGGAAATAATGTCAAAGGTAAGTACTGTAATTGAGTTCCCCAAGGTAAAAAAGAGGCAGTCTGCAAAAAGGTAAATAGCTGGAAATATAGGAAGACTGATTAAAAGGAATCTAGAACATCAAGATAAAATGGAGACCCCCTGCTCCCCCTTCCCAACAACATCTCATCTTAGTGTTGTTTGGTAAATGCTTGCCCAAATGATCTTTTCTGAAAGAAATTCAAGCTCAGACTCTGGTGGACCTCAAGGGAGGGGCTTCCAGAGCTGAGGAGCTACAGCCAAGAAAGACCTTCCACATGCATTTGCCAATCAGACCTGGCATGCTAATGGCTCTTATAGAAGGCTGCTCTTGTCAGACTTTAGTTGAAAAGAAAAATGAGGTTTTTATTGTCAGTGTTGCATCAAAGCCCTGGTTTGGTGGTCTTTCATGTATAAGGCAAAATTGTTTGGGTGAAGTTTTCTTTTCTTCCTAACCTGACAATTTTGGAAGTATTCTTGCTGAAGTTTTTCTTGGCAGGAGCAATGACTGTTAGGGAGTTTATATGGATGATTTCCATGTTCTTTACGTCTGGTATACTGTACTCTTAAAATTACATGTTTTAAAAAAGCTTTAATAAACAGTTATTTAAGCTTCTCTGCCTTTCTGGAGCTACAAGAACAACCTTGAAGAATCTGGGCAACAATACAGTGACTTGCAAAACAAAATGGTTTGAATTCATCTTAAAATGATTTGGGTTGAGTGGGATATACTTCACTGCCTTGCATTGTGGCAGGATTCATTTAATCCATCCGCTGTCCTTGCTAAATGGAAATAGAGTATAATTAACAATTCGATTATTTCTTTATTTCTGTACACTATCCTATGATATATTCTAAATGTAATAATGCATTAAAGCAGTGCCAACCATGAAGAGTCCAAACAAGCTACTCTTTCCATCCCAGTCCTTCATAGTTAGTACACTACAGGTCTTAACTGAATAGTCCAGCAGTTCCTTGATTAGAAAAAGTAGCTTTGCACTTCACCCTTTAGATCAGCAAACTGAAGCTGTGATAGAAACTAGGAGTGCATTCAAAGAAGAATACCCTCTTCCAAGAGACTGGCAACAAATGTCTCTGATGTTAACCCTAAAAATGTTCTTAAAGAAAACAGCCAGGTTCTGACTAGTGTTGGGATTTATAATTAAAACCAGAGATCTGAACTGCTCCCATGTGTGGACTGCAGAATGGACAGTACTTCTGGAACACAACCTCATCTTTGAGGTATCCTCTGCAGCAATTCCTGGAGTGTACTTCTGGGACAGTTCAGGAATTGGACCTTTCTAGAACAGCTCTTTCAGTCCACATGGGCACTATTTTTGTGTCACAGACATGTTTGAGGCTGAGGTTTGAAAAAGATGTACTTTCCACTGAACATCTTGATTCCTAGTACAGGTCAGGACTGCAAAGAAAGGAGGAGGAATTGCATAATACTTTCTGGCACCTGAAGTTCAAAAGTAACTTCTCTTTATTGTTCAATGCTTACACTCTCTTGCAACAGATCTGTGGGTGGTACAACTTCCAGGAACATGAGCTGAGCAGTCCTACTTGAATGTCAACTGAAAAACTCCCCTCCCAAACTAAGCAGCCTACCATGAGGTACTGTCAGAGGAGTGCCATGTAACAATCTGTGCTGAAGTGCCTGGTAGCAAGTCCATTTATCTCCAAAAGTGTTGTTTCAGAAGGAAGTGATAGATACTGATGCATTTTTCACTTGAGTTAGGACTTGTCTGTGTTACCGGGTTTTAGTCATCACAGCTTTGCCAGCAAAGTTGTTTTGACAGAGGCCCCTAATAGAGATGTGGCACACAGCTCCAGGTATGTTGTGGTGCTATGGTTCATTTTTGGGGGGTTTTTTTGCTCTTGTTTTTTAAATACTGGCTCACCTACTCTGTCTCACCAAATGAGAGATAATTGGCTGAAGGTGTGTCTCTAGATAGGGTTTTGCTAGCAGAGATATTGTATAGGAAGTGTTCTCTTTCCAGAAGTATAATCTATGTACCTATGCCAATAAAACTTTGTAAACTATGCCAGACCTTAGATTTTTGTCTCTTTCAGAGTGAGAACTTATCTGAAATGGAGAAGGCCTACAGGAGGGTAGTAAAGCACTGGAACAGGCTACCCAGGATGGTTGTCTTTACCCTTGGGGGGTTTTAAGAGCCGGCTAGAAAAAGCCTTGGCTGGGATGATAGAGTTGGGGATGGTGCTACTTCGAGCAGGGGGTTGGACTAGATGATCTCCTGTGGTCCCTTCCAACCCTACTTTTCTATGATTCTGTGGGTGCCTATACACGTGCAGCAAGTCTGCCCCGATGCACTGTGAAAACAGTGCGTTGAAGCAGACTCAATTAATCTGTGCATTTGACAAGCTTTAGTTAAAGCACACCCACTATCATTTTTCAGTGCAGGGACAGTGTTGCACATGTCTCTATGGGTGCTTTAATTATAGCAGCTCTTGGAGCCACTCTCAGAGCACATGTATAAACGCCCTATGAACTAAGAGACATAATCAGAAGGAGGGATATACAAAGGCAACACTTTCTCTAATTTTCCATTCTGCCTCCTAAACCGGGTACTACTTGTTATATCCCTGCCAATAATGAGACTAATTAATGCCTGTAGTCCTGTGAAATGTTGCCACACTTGCTGTTAACTTTCTGAAGATTGAACAATTAATTTGACAGCAACTTTTTAACCAAGTTTCACAAGCTGCACTCAAATACTTTGTGTGTCCTCCAGAAGTATGAATACCTTTCACCAGCAACACATCAATATCTTCAGTTTAATGTAATTGTGCAGAAGTAGAAATCTCTCAGGAAAGCCAGTTTTCAATTTGGATTTTAGAGAATGCCATAATTTGGTCTGTCATGCTGTCTTCCTGATTTTTTTTGATTTTTTTTTTTTTTTTAACCCTGAACAATATTTGAATTCATAAATACAATAATATTTTTTGTACATTTCAAATTACCAAGGTTTGCTTGTGATGGGCTGCAGCAAGGTTTAATACAGAACTATCACAATGCAGAATCGCTGGTATTCAGAAATTGGGCCATCCACATTTAGGCTTTTGAGCTGCTTGTCCAATTGTCAAACATTTTCAATGCGTCTTGGAGCCCATCCCACTATGTTTGAGCCATCAGTGAGAGGAGAGGATACACAGATTGTTAGTTGGTCAGGAATTTTCTAGTGAAACAGTTTTAGTAAGCAAATGTCATAGATTCATAGATGTTAGGGTCGGAAGGGACCTCAATAGATCATCGAGTCCGACCCCCTGCATAAGCAGGAAAGAGTGCTGGGTCTAGATGACCCCAGCTAGATACTCATCTAACCTCCTCTTGAAGACCCCCAGGGCAGGGGAGAGCACCACCTCCCTTGGGAGCCTGTTCCAGACCTTGGCCACTCAAACTGTGAAGAAGTTCTTCCTAATGTCCAGTCTAAATCTGCTCTCTGCTAGCTTGTGGCCATTGTTTCTTGTAACCCCCGGGGGCGCCTTGGTGAATAAATCCTCACCAATTCCCTTCTGTGCCCCCGTGATGAACTTAAAGGCAGCCACAAGGTCACCTCTCAACCTTCTCTTGCGGAGGCTGAAAAGGTCCAGTTTCTCTAGTCTCTCCTCGTAGGGCTTGGTCTGCAGGCCCTTGACCATACGAGTTTCCCTTCTCTGGACCCTCTCCAGGTTATCTGCATCCTTCTTGAAGTGTGGCGCCCAGAATTGCACGCAGTACTCCAACTGCGGTCTGACCAACACCCTATAGAGGGGAAGTATCACCTCCCTGGACCTATTCGTCATGCATCTGCTGATGCACGATAAAGTGCCATTGGCTTTTCTGATGGCTTCATCACACTGCCGGCTCATGTTCATCTTGGAGTCCACTAGGACTCCAAGATCCCTCTCCACCTCTGTGCCACCCAGCAGGTCATTCCCTAGGCTGTAGGTGTGCTGGACATTTTTCCTCCCTAGGTGCAGCACTTTGCATTTCTCCTTGTTGAACTGCATCCTGTTGTTTTCTGCCCACTTGTGCAACCTATCCAGGTCTGCCTGCAGCTGTTCCCTGCCCTCCGGCGTGTCCACTTCTCCCCATAGCTTTGTGTCATCTGCAAACTTGGACAGAATACATTTGACTCCCTCGTCCAAGTCACTGATGAAGACATTGAAGAGTATCGGTCCAAGGACCAAGCCCTGCGGGACCCCACTGCCCACACCCTTCCAGGTCGAGACCGACCCATCTACCACGACTCTTTGGGTGCGACCCTGTAGCCAATTCGCCACCCACCGGACTGTGCAGTCATCCACATCACAGCCTCTTAGCTTGTTCACCAGTATGGGGTGGGATACCGTATCGAAGGCCTTCCTGAAGTCTAAGTATACGACATCCACCCCTCCTCCTGTGTCCAGGCGTTTCGTAACCTGGTCATAGAAAGAGACTAGATTGGTCAGGCACGATCTGCCCGCCACAAACCCGTGCTGGTTTCCCCTCAGCATAATTTGCCCTGCCGGGCTCTCACAAATGTGAGCCTTGATAATTTTTTCAAAGACTTTACCAAGGATGGAGGTGAGACTGACTAGCCTATAGTTGCTCGGGTCCTCCTTCCTCCCCTTCTTGAAAACGGGGACCACGTTAGCCCTTTTCCAGTCCTCCGGGACTTGGCCCGTGCGCCACGAGCGTTCGAATATTCCTGCCAGTGGCTCTGCAATGATGTCGGCCAGAGCCTTCAGCATCCTCAGATGGAGCTCATCCGGGCCTGCCAATTTAAAGGCATCCAGTTCTTCCAAATGACTCTGCACCACCTCAGGATCTACACATGGTAGTCTGGCGCCTTGCTGCTGCCTCTCTACAACCCCAGTGAGAGACTTGTCGTGCCCCTCTCTTAGGAACACTGAGGCAAAGAACTCGTTGAGGAGTTCAGCCTTGTCCCCCCTGTCTGTCACCAATTGTTACTGCCCATTTAGCAGGGGTCCTATTCCTCCCTGGGCCTTCCTTTTACTCCCAATATATCTCAAAAACAATTTCTTGTTGTCTTGTTCATCAAAACTGAAATCTTGGAGAAAATCAGTTCTAATGAACTTCTGACAAAATAGATGCTAATTTCTGTTAGAGGCCACTTTGCTTTCTTGTCAGTTTACCTGTTGATTGCTGTGGAGCCTGGACAGCCATACCACTGTGCATCCTGGAAGCTCTGCTGGTTCAGACTGCCTTAGAATCGGGAGTTGCAAGGCTACCAGGCTTGGAGTCCTTGCCATACAGATGGGAGCCTGGAAGATTTGGGAAACCACAGTTATAACTTGGCATCAGGAATCCTGGAGTGTGATTCAGAATAAGTCCTTATGGAAACAGTGCTCAGGGAGTGTGGCATCACCTGGAGACTGTCTGGGTGGTGCCAGCAGAAACTTTCTGGTCTGACAAAACAGCAACAAGGCTAGGTTCCAGACCCTTGCAAGGATGGTATTAAAATGCTTACCTCTTCACTGTAAGTAGTTCTTTTTATTATATATAGAAACTATATAGAGTTATTTTTTAGCTTATCATAGGGTTCATACAATGAACGAGAATAACTGAATGACAAAATTTGTGAGACATTAGGCAACCTCTGGAGATCCTTTGTGTCTCTAACTCAGGGTTTCCATGTTCTGGGCACCTGGGGTCCACCAGCTGGCTGCATGCACTATGTGGGTTGCCCAGCACCCCCACACTGTGTGCACAGCCCTGCTCCCCACCTTCCCAGCTATGCACATCATACAAGTATCTACCTCCACTGCCCCAGAGCACAAGCAGGCTGCCCCCCTTTGTGGTACCTGGGGGGTGGGGAAGAAGGGGAAGGTGCTGCATGCATACACAGCAACTAGGAGAAGGCAGGGAGTCAGGTTGCCCAGTGCTGCCTCCCTCCTTCCCTCCCCTCCACCAGCACAGGCAGCTTGCCTCCCCCTACCACCCACATCCACCATGTGCATGGCACCTGCCTCAACTCTCCTGGCCACACACACCACCCACCTGCAGTGGGGTAGTGTGCCTTCCTTCTTTGCCACATGTGCATCCATGGAATTCCAGCCACCATGGAAGAAGCAATGAGGGGTGGGAGGAGGAGAGTGGTGGCTGGTCCTGTGGCTGGCAGCACACAGATGGCCAAATGGACAGCCCTACTCTAACTTCTGTTACTTTAGGGACCGTTTCCCAATTCCCAACCCTTCTAAATTAGGGAGCGTGTCTACGTTTTTGTAACTGTTATCGCTACAGTTTTCACACCACAAGCTTCATTATAACACAGAACACCAACTAAGTCTTCCACTACTTCTAGAAGCCAAATAAATCAAAGCGGAGCCAGGAATCTTGTAGTTTGAACTCCCAGATTCAATTTTATTTCAAAATAAAATGTTATAATTACTTCCAAATGACTTTACTTTTCTTCTCCCTGCTCTGATTTATTTATTTATTTATTTTTTCCTTCTGTGGGAAAAATAAATTAGGGGCCTTTTGTTGCTGTTGTTCTGAAGTAGGATTTCTTCTGGAACAGAAATTCTGATTTATTTTTTTGTTTTGTTTTTTTTTACTGGGTATATCGCCTGTTTTTTGGAAGTGTAAATATAATCACAAAATAACCATGATCCCAATTTTTAGTCCTAGGATTAAGTGTTCCTGTTTTATCATGTCTCAACACATTAGCTCTTTTTGAACAGGGGAAGGTTATGGTTGTGGTGTTACAGGTATTGTGACTTTTATGCAATAGTATTAAGGTGTGGACTTCAGGACCTGCTTCAGTAGAACAGTTTCTTTATTTCTTCATCTGATGGCAAGAAGCAGGCACCTTCCCACCACAGTAAGCTATTTGTAGTTAACAGGTCACAGCAGGGACCAGAGTTATGTAGTATTTAGTGCAGGGGTGTCAAACTTGCTTTGTGCCCTGGGCCAGATTTAGACAATGGGTCATGTGCTTCTGTGTTGGCTCAAATAGCTCCAGGTATTAATAGAGCCATTGCTTGCCTCTTGCACCTGCTGGAATGCATCCCCAACAGGACTTTCATACCCTGACTTTTGGTAGTAGGCTCCACCTTGCTTGCCCAGTCCCTGAATGCCCACTTCCTCTAGGAGCCCTGCAAGCCAAATGATATGGCTCTGTTGGCTGGAATCAACTGTGGGATAAATCTTTGACATCTATGTTAAGACTCCCTTTCATTGCTCCCTGTGGCTATTGACAGAGGATGGGAGTCTTTTGCAGCCCTGTCAGACCTGAAGAAGCTCTTACTTGTACCTCGCATCCCTGGGTCTGCTAAGATAGAGGTCATAACAGTTGCTCAATGCTTTCAACAAGGGTAGTTGTGGGAGACCCATCTGTTCAAAATGACTTTAGAGCAATTGAATTCCAGGTGACAGTGTGAGAACAAGTCCTCCCTCAAAAGCCACAGGACATGATGATACTTGCTGGTATGCTTGTTTTTAAGCATAGTGAAATATTTTCACTGCCCTATACTCTCTGAGAGGAGAGAGCTGAAGTACCCACATACCACATGCTGTAGCTGAATAGACTAGCAGGGATATGTTAAGTTTAAGGGTTTACATTTGGGCTTTAATTTGTATTGATATGCTTATTTGCATTTCCTGAGAAGTTTCAATAGTTGTTTTACATGGATTTGGAAATTGGGCATTTGTTCTGCTGTATCCCTGCCTCAGTGCCAGGTCTGGAAGATATGCCAAGGTATATATACACTGCTGAGGCTAAGATGCATATTGAAAAGCTGTTATATTTCCTGAGCACCATCCATCTTTCTGGCCTGGGTGCTCAGTTAATATATGAGGATTTGCAGGGCATGCATGGAGGACTTGAATGCCCCAAAGCCTAACTTCTAGGTGCCTGCTCCCAGAGTAAAATCCTGCATCCAGAGTTCAGTGCCTAGGCTTCTTAAGTAGATGGGGAGAATTAGGTACCCCAGAACAGAATCCAAAAAACCTGCACCCAAAGTGGAAAGCCTACTTGTGCCAGCCAATTATGCCAAACATATGGTTGTGTATGAAATTTAGACCATTGCCAGAGCATATGTACCTGTCGTTTTGTAGGTGCCTCCATAGTTCTCAAGTCTGGAGTCATAGGGAGGTGCCTACAAACTATCTATGAAAGAGTCTAATCAAAAGAAGGTGATGGTGTCCCCTGTTCATCCCCCACCTGTTGCCTTACTGGCTAAAAGACCTGGCTTGTCCTGAGAGAGGTTTCTAGGAAAATGCCCTGACCCATAGCCTATAGACTACTCTGTGCTGGGTACTTTTGACTCTTATGAAAGTTGTACCACAGTGTTTCCAGGTGAAGGTCATAACCACAGGACTACAGAACCATATGCACAGTCCTTCTTTCTTTGATCCAATGAATCTTGCATTCCTTGCTGAAAAACTTAGAAACAGAATTCCAGGCATTCAGGCTGTAAACAAACCTCTCGTTTGAAGCAGTCCTGATTGGTCCACGTCAAAACTAAAAGAGGAGCGGCACAGTCCTTTACACATAGTTATTTCAACCTGCATTTTTGCTCCTCTGTCAGTAGGTAGCCAGGAGAGCCCACAGCCTGATGGACTTGTCCCTAGAATGATTGACAGTTAACTTGAATTGCCAGGGATTATAAAGCATTGTTGGGAGGGGATTTGGGCATATTTTGTCTTGTATGCAGGCAGTCCTCGACTTACAACGTTTTGAGTTGCGTTTTGCACTCACGTTTATAAATTGACACCCTGTTTCAACTTTCCAATGTCAGTTTCGACTTTACAACGCTTGATCCAATGCGATGCCACGCCAGCGAACAAGTTTGCTACATTGCTTATCTTCCAGGAGAACATCTGTCCAAACTTCCTTGGACACTTTCTTTAAGAAAGCAAACAAGGTTCCAGAAAAACATGCAGACAAGACTCCTGTGAAGACTCCAGCCAAGAACCCTTCAAAAAGTCCAGCAAAGTCACCTCAAAGAAGGCCTTCCAAATTGATATGAGTGCTATTTGCAATATAAATACATTAATGTAGCGATATTACTCACCTATAATTCATTGAATACAAAATTCTGGGGTATTTTTTGTGAAAATAGGGTATCAGGCCTTGGTTCAGGAACCAATCCCTCATTTATAAATTGTTTCTTATGAGAAAATAGGTTCCGAGTTACGATGCTTCAACTTAAGATGTGGTTTTCAGGAACCAGTTGTGTCGTAAGTCCAGTATGTGCTGCCTGTACATACTTCGCAGGTACTTTTAAATGGGACAATGGATTAGTACCTGTAGTACCTGGTGCACCAGGGGTGGGCAATTTATTTTGGGTGGAGGACTGCTTACCCAGTTTTGGCAAGCTGTCGAGGGTTGCATGGGTAGCCCTGCCATTTGACAGGTGCCCCAATGTCCTAATGTCTTAGAACCAAAGTCTTAGGGCCAGCACCTGTAGGGCCCAGAGCAAGGCACAGACTGGCAGGGGTCTGTGGAGCTGGGCTGGTGTGCACCAGCAGGGAGGGGGGGAGCTGGCCCAGCTCCATAGAGCCCCTGCCAGCTGGGACCCTGTACTCCTGGTACCCTACTCCTGGGCCCTGCCGGTGCTGGCCCCGGGGCACTGATGTGGGCCTCATGCTCCTGCTGGCTCCCGTGCCTGCTTACTCCCAGTGCCCCCCCAACCAGCCCTGCGATGCAGGCAGGAGGCAGCGTGCAGCCCCGACTCCCTGCTTGCCGGCAGGGAAGGAGCTGGCGCTGAGTGCGGGGAAAAGCAGCCCCTCCCCCACCCCTAGCCCATGGCCGGCACTCCTTCCTGGGGCAGCGAGCAGCTGCATCACAGGGCACTGGCCACAGGGTGGGGGAGGGGCTGCTTCTCCCTGCGCTCGGCACCAGCTTGTAACCTGCCCCTGCTGCAAGCCTGGGCCCTGCACCGGCTCCGTGCTCGCCTGTTGGGGCTGTGCCACAGTGGCAGCAGTTGCTTGGCATGGAGGAAAGCGGCCCGCCCACTTGCCGCACTGGGTAGTGTTTACTGCTGCTGCCCACCCGGAGCTCGCGAGCTGGGTAGCACAGAGGTTGCAGTGGCAAACACTGCCTGGTGCAGTAAGTGGGGGGGCTGCTTTCCTTCATGCTGAGCAGCTGCAGCTGCTGCTGCTGTGGCATAGCCCCACTGGGCAAGCCCAGAGCCGGCGTAGGCCCAGGCTGGCAGCGGGGACGGGTTACCAGCTGGTGCTAAGCATGAGTTAAAGCAGCCCCTCCCCCACCCTGTGGCCAGTGCCCCATGCTGCAGCTGCTTGCAGCCTGCATGGGGCTGCCTGTTTCTGCTCAAGACAGCCCTGCATGGGCTGTGAGTGGCTGCAGCAGGGAGCGCTGGCTATGGGGCTGGGGAGGGGCTGATTTTCCCCACGCTCAGCACCAGGTCCTTCCTCCCCCCCCCCCCACCTGAGTTTCCGGCACCAGTGCAGCCACGTGTTCCCAGGCCAGAAGCCCCTGCTGGATAGATAGAATAGGATAGGATAGAAGGATAGATCAATATTAATTTTCTAAATTTTTTAGGGGCCCCATGTACCAGATAGAATGGGCTCACGGACTGGGCTGGAACTTGAGCTGCTTTTGTTTGTGACTGGATGACAATTTTGGATTTTTTTCCTCAATTCCATTTAAGCCCTTCTTGCTCTAACTGGCTCCTGCCTTTAGTCTATGAGATGGTCTAGTGACTTCAGTGAGCGCAAAGCTGAATTTGGGCTTGAATGAGATAGGGTCAAGGTCGAAGATCCACCAAGCCTAGGACTACATCATGATGATGTGACTAAGTCTTGCTAGTTTCTAGAGGGAGTAGAACAGTATGTGGTGATGTGGCTAGCATCACATCTGGCTGCCTTTAACTCCCCAGTCAGAATGACCAAGTGCCCTTTACCTAGGTTGACACTGCGTGAGGTTATTCACCAAATTAATGAAAAAAAACTTTTAAATGGACTGATGCCAGAATGTTAGGAAGTCTTGTGTGGGGTTCCACAGTATGATTCGGCACAAACTCAACATGAGTCAACAGCAGGATGCAATCACACAAGAAACCATATGCACTCTTGGGCTGTATTCATAAGAGGATTGTATGCAAGAGGTGGTTCTCTTAATTTCTCAAGCTCATGCTTGTTAGACCTCTGTTGGAGTATTGCATACGGTATCGTGGGCTCTAAGCATTTTTAAAAGGAGTTAAAGGCACTGGAGAATCCAGAGGCAAGTGTATAAATAAACTGGTTTGAAGGCAAGGCATATGAGGAAAGACTGAGAGAAGTGGGTATGCTTAGTTTGGAAAAAAGGAGATGAGTTTCAAATAAGTGAAAGGTAGTTGTAAAGAGAAGAACCGTATTTCATTGTCCAAAGGCACAGGACATGAGGTGATGTTTGCATTGCAGAAAAGCAGATTTAAATTAAATCTCAGAGGAAAAAAAATCCTAAATGTTCTATGGTGTTAGTGTTCTTTACAAGCTACCTAGGGAAGTGGGGGGAATGTCATTGGAGGTAAGTCTGGGATGGTTTTGGAATATCTCCTTCCTACATCTCTGCTTGGAGTTGGGCTAGATCAGTGATTCTCAATCAGGGTGTCAGGGCACCCTGGGGTGCCATGAGGTCCTTTTGAAGGGTGATGCAGAAAGTGTGAGGAAATAAGCAGATAAGGGCAGGCTTAGGCTTCTGGTATGAGGAGATGAGCATATAATGGCAGACCTAGCCACTCCCTGCCTGGCTGCTAGGGTTGTACAAAGCGTGCCCTATTCGATTTGGATTTTGATTCGACCTGAATTGGGGACAGCAATTCAATTAGTTGATTCAGATCACAGTCCCTGATTCCATTTGGCTGAATCCAAATATGAAGATTTGATGCTGATTTCGAGAATCAGCAATTTGGACATAGACCCAGCTTTAAATGTTTTTTCTACGTACCTCCCGGTACCAGGTGCAACTTGTGTATGCTGCAATGCTGGGGTGAATGGAGTGTCCCACAGGAGGGTGTGGGGGCGGCAAACCCAGAAGTGGACCAGAAGTACTTCCGGTGCACTTCCAGGTCTACCAGGGAGCATGTGGGGGGTCTACCCCTGTGTCCCCCTGGCTTGACTATCAGTGTTGGGGGAACCCTGGGTGCCCCCCCCCCGACCCAGGAGGCACCAGTCACTGAGCAGGGTGAGGAGGGAGGGCCCGTGCACTCCCTGGTGGGCCTGGAAGTGGACCGGAAGTTCTTCTGATCTACTTTTGGGACTGCTGCTGAGTGCGCTGTGGAGCCCCCTCCGCTTCTGTGAGATGCTCCACGCACCCCAGCATCACAGCATTCACAAGCCCCTGCTACCTAGAGGTATGTAGAAAAAACAGCTAAAGCTGTGTCTATGTCCAAATGGTTGAATCTTTCTGAATCTCTCTGAATTGATTCCTGATTAGATTCAGAGATTCAGCCACTGAATCAGGCTGAATCTCCACTAAATCGAATCAGGTACCAAAGCTTCGCAAAGCCCTACTAGCTGCTTCCTATTGTCTAGCTTCTCTGTAAGGAATAAGCACTGTAATAAATACATTTGTTTTTAAAATGGGGTGCTACTCAATTCACAGAAGTTACAGAAGGTACCTTGAGCCTTACAAGGCATGCCTCCTGTATAAAAAGGTTGAGAACCCCTGGACAAGGTGGACTAGATGAAAAAAGCAGTCCTCTCCAACCCTGTGATTCTGCGGACCCACATTCAGCATATGTCTTGATGAGCAAGGCACAAACGCATGACTGTGAAGTTGTAGTGAGATCCCTTTTATATGTTCTGCTATGGGGCCTTACTGAATAAAGTTGAGAATCCCACAGGAAAAAATTGGTACAGAAATGTTCCTCGGGGACATGTTTGTGCAGTGCCTTACTCATCATGACTGATACCCCTCAGGACTGCTACCATACAAATAAATAATAACGTACCTTAAAATTGTTTTGTGATATAAATGCACAAGGGCAGAATTGATCATAAGTCTTCTTCTTTTCATGTAGCTTAAAAGTTTAGAGCTAGACTGCCTTTTAGTTATTACCTTTAGTGAGGTCACCATCCTGGTATTGCCAGGATTCTGGGTGGTTCAGAAACACCTCTGAGGCCTGATTCACTGTTGCTCCTTGCCTTAGAAGGGCATCCGGAGACTAAGACATGATCTGTCTGCTACAAAGAATAGTAGGAAAGTAGAAAAGCTGATGTAGGGCACAGGTGGCCCACCTGTACTGCACTCAACCTATGTGGGGCACACATCAGATTGGGGAGGGACAAGCAGCAGAGCAACAGATAGGGCAGGGAGCAGAAAGTACCAGGTGGGACAAGGTAAGGGGATCAGAGTAGCACTCAGAGGGTGAGGGGCTAATTTGTGGCATGCCTGCCAAAAAGGGCCCTCAGTGATATAGGGTATAGTTCTGGCCTCCCTAGTTGCTAATGACAAAATTCCCATTGACTTCTTTGGGGCTGGGATTTTACCTCCAGCATCACCACTGGAAGAAAATTGTAAGCAAAGCCCTTGTTGGTGAATACTGCCAAATTCTGAAGTATTAAAAGAAGGCATTAAAAGTAAATCCCAGATGTCTTAACATTTATTCAGGTTAATATTCATCATACTAATAGCAGAAAGACTGTAAATCTAGAGCGTTCTTTCTTTTCGTATAACGTTGTGCATTTGCTCCCTTCTACATTCCAGTCCTCTGATAAACCTGTTGGCAAGCAACAGGATATCCTTATTTTTCTAACCTGTCAGTAAAATGCTTTGAGACCTGGCTTTATTAACTGGACAGGCCTTCCCTGTTGACTACCCCCTCTGTAAAGTTATCAAAGAGCTATTGTTGTAAGCAAACAAAAACAACCTGAAAAAGCAGGTCTTGTAGGCGAAGTGAAGAAGACCAGCTAGACATTTTTTTAATGCAACACTGAGATCAAGAGCTTAACTTAAATCCCTCCTCTTCCTCTCTTCCCTGCGGTGAGGGAGGTGGCAGGGGCAGGTGCTGCCCAGTCAGGGTGGGGCAGGTGCGGGACTGAGCTGAGGCTTGTCTGGGGCGCAGCTCCCACTGCTGCTTGCATCATGAGAGGGCATGGGCGGGGGGAGAGGGGTGTATCCCTGGATTTGGTCAGGACAGGATGGATGGGCTGCAGCTGCAGGCTGGAATTCGGGCTGTGCCAGGTGCTTCTCGGAAGGGGCTGGGCTTGGGGTGAGTGGCAGCAGTGGCGCTGGGAGGGGGGCTATGGAGCGGGTTGCAGCCACCCCAAATTTTGCCATAGCTGGCCCCCCCCCCCCTCCACAGTGCCGCTTCCTGCCCCAAGCCCAGTCCTGGCTCAACACCCCACTTCTACCCATGTGCCGGGAAGAGCTGGGGCTGGGCTCCGTGCAGGCAGTGGTGGCACTGGGAGAGGGCTATGGGTCGGCTACAGTGAAAAACTTGGGGTGTCTGTAGTCCCAGTGCCGATGCTGCCCAGCCCCTGCCAAGAAGAGCCCAGTGCAGCCCACAGCTGCAGCCTGCTCACCCCACCCCATCCCACGCAGAGTTGGGGCACGTGCCTCCCACCCCCTGCCTTCCCCTCCGGGGGTGCAAGCAGCAGCAGGAGCCACCCGCTTCCTCTTCCCCCCCCCCCCCCAAGTGAGCTGTGGCTCAGTCCCATTCCCTGCCCCACCTTAGCTGGGCAGTGCCTGCCCCAGCCCCTGCCCCCTCCCTCCCTCACTGCGGGGACATTGATCTGACCCCTGGCCCCTTCCCTCCTCTCTCCCCTTCCACCACAACAGATTTACCAGCTACATGCAGCTGTATCGGCAATCGGATTGGTGTCAGATGATATGCCACTTTAAACATTGACTATCAGTATCAGCCCCCAAAATCTCTATCGGTGCACCCCAGTAGTAATTTTCAGTCAGGATAGCATAGTATCCTGAGGTGCAGTGAGATCCTTTTAAGGATGCCATGATGTGCCTCTCAGTATCAGTATTGTTATGCTAATGCCTATATCTGATTCACAAGGTAAACCCAAGAACAAAACCAAAAAACAATCAGGTGCCTGGGAAACAAGACTTATGGGGAAAGGCTAAAAGAACTAGGGTTATTTATAGGGTTCTGCTCAATTCACAATTTGGTAGAAACCACAAAATCCAGGATTGTTTGTGTAATCAACTTTTTAAAATAGTAATAAAAATAAAATGCTGGTTCCTTAGTGGGAGCCAGCAGTCCTTGCTGCCGCAGCCTGGCCTCACATCCCACCCTGCAAAGGGCAGGGGCAGGAGGGAAGGGGCCGGCTGGTGGGGTGGCACAAAAGGCAGCAGATTAGTTGGCAGCTGCCCCATTGTCCCTGCTCCCCCTCCACTAGGGCCTTTCTGCCAATCGGCGCCGAGGGGTGGGGCTAGCAGAGGACATCTGGGAAATATCTGCAAAATTTGCTCTTTATGCCATGACCAATCCGTGAAAATTGTTTAGTCTCTCTGTGATTTTAAGTAGGTCCCTAGTTATTTAGCGAGGAGAAGAGAAGATGGAGCAGGGATTTGATAACAGACTTCAGATACCTGAAGGGCGATTTACAGAGAGGATGGAGGTGGGCTTTTCTCTGTGGCTATAGAGGACAGGATTAGGAGCAATGGCTTCAGGCTACAGCAGAGGAAATTTAGATTGGAGATTAGGAGGAACTTCCTGACCATGAGTGTGATCAGACATTGGAACAGGCTACCTAGAGAAATTGTGAATCTCCTTGTTTGGAAACTTTCAAAAGAGGTTACACTTGGCTGGGATGGTTTATCCTGCCTTCAAGCAGGGTCCTGGACTAGATGACTTGTGAGGTCCCTTCTAGCCCTACTTTCCAATGATTCTGTGATTTTCAAATAGGAATCCGTAGTGTCAAAACCATTCCGACCTGTTGAGGTCTATCTGAGTCCTTTGCAACAGAAGTGCCCCAATATTTTTCAGTAATTAAAAAAGAAAAAAAAAAGAGTTGGCATTTTCCAAGGGGTGCATTGAGTCTGGAAATGTTGAGAACCACTATATGCGTTAAACAATGAGCTTGATTCTTGTATTCAGACAGGGCTTGGGGTGCCTAAGAAATGGGATGTTGACAGGCATTACTCTCTCATCCCATCCTGCTATACGTAAAAGCTGAAAGGAGGTGGCTTCCATGGTGTGAGGGGAATTAAGCAGACTGGTTCTATTGTTCTTTTGCTTCAGTTTTAGTAATAGAGGTGGCTTTTCTTTTCTTTTTTCTTTTTTTTTTGGTGTCGGTCTAGTCCTTAAGATGTTGGTGGGTTAATGATTATAAAGATGTAGTGAGCAGAACCTACTAAAACACTTTTCCAGGGAACATTTTCTGTATAAGCAAGACCAGGGTATCAGTATTTTTATATGTGCTTTCTGACTAATTCTAGGCAATTTTTTATATACATGACATAACTGTCATCAGAATCAGGGTTTGCAAACTGATAGTCTCCAAGGTGTTTGTAGAGATTACTTCTCCAGTCTGATCAAGTGGTGAATGTGAGAAAAAGGTATTGCCTAATTTTGCAATTACTTTCCTTTCCTTTTATCTTTAATATTGCAATAGCTGAAATTAAGTGAGGAAGGGTGATTTAAGTTGTTTCTCTTTTTAAGTACTGTGGTTCTCTGAGAATCACAGCTTTCAATAAAAAAGCACATTTCTCATCCCTGTGGTTACAGGGGAAAAAAGAGAGCTTTCAAACATGAGCATGAGAAAGTAGTGAAATAAAATTAAATAAAACCTCCAGACTTTTAAAAACATTTGTTTTTGTTTATCTCATGATTATTTGGGGCTTGACTGATTAGTTTAAAACACTGGGCTTGTGAATTCTGAGTAACTTTAAATAGAACAGAGGAAGACACTGGAGAGTTGGGTGCTAATCACAGAGGCTGCAGAAGGATACCTAAACTCTTATACTCCCCTTTCATTTTAGAAATGATTTTATTTTACTGATTATGAAATATTCATTTTGTTTGCTCAGATAGCAAAGAAATTGGGAAGGAAATAGTTGCAAGAAAACCGTTGACTTTTCAGGTTCCTCTACATTGCAAGCTAGAGTGTTACCTTCCCTGTCTTCCATGCTATTTCCTCTTTCCTGCTCTTCAGTATCCACGGAGGATGCTTGCAGTGCTGCTGAGTGGTAAGAAAAGTAGATGTGTGACTAAAGGAGCTGGTAATAGTAATTGTTTCTGGCACTTTTTCTTCCAGGTTCTTCATTTGCATATTCTTCTTGGAGCAGAACTTCTTTCTGTGAGGGAACCAGGAGTGAGGTGCCAGACAGCTCTGTCTTGAGGGAGCAGAAGTAAGGTGCTATAAGATAGTGAGAGAGCAACTTAAACCATAGATCAGTAACCTGTGGCCAGGGTTCGAATTATGGGAGAGTGGGGGGGGGGGGGGAAGAGGAGGCTGAGCTGTCCCATGAGAACCCCCCATAAGAGACGAGAACCCCCCTTCCAGTGGGCCAGTCAGCACCCCTTCCTCCCTGCCCACCCTACTCCTTCCGGCTCCCACCACTGCTGGCCCCAGCCCTGTGGTACTGGCGGGGACCCGTGCGCACAGCCCTGACCCCGGCCAATATTTTTTGCAGAACTCCCCCCAAGAGTTGAAGTGTAATTCAACCCTGCCTGTGGCCCATGGG
Organism: Alligator mississippiensis; assembly: GCF_030867095.1. Taxonomy (NCBI): domain Eukaryota; kingdom Metazoa; phylum Chordata; order Crocodylia; family Alligatoridae; genus Alligator; species Alligator mississippiensis. The sequence continues at coordinate 139,823,159 of NC_081827.1, forward strand.
TCAGATCAACCCAGAGAGCCATGTGATCTGGCCTGCAGACATGGCACTTGTACAGCCAGATTAACTCATAGGCAGGCAAGCATGCAGTATGTGGGTGCTAGCACCCAGCTGCCACCACCACTGCTTTCTCCCCAGCAGCTGCTGGGGGGAGAGTGTTACAGCATGTGTTTGTCCCTGTGGCAGCAGGGGAAAGCATCTGATGCTAAAGCCCCACTGCTGTGGAGAAAAGCATCAGCTGCAGAGGCTCCCCCTGTGCCGCCACGAGGAAAAGTGGTGGTAGCAGGTACTTTCCCTGTGCAACCACTGGGAAAAGTGGTGGTGGCAGAAGCTGGGTCCCAGTGTTGCCTGCTGTGCACTGGCGCACCTCTGACCCGAACTGGGTTGGTGTGTCCCACAGCCTGTAAGTGCAGAATCGGTCCACAGACTGGATCCTACGTGTGGTGTCAGTCCCTAGGAGCAACTCTGTGTGCCGGCCCAGTCTCACAAGCTGGATCTGGGCATGGAGCAACCATGTCTGTGGGCCTGGCCCAGTGTGCTGGATCCAGCTGCTGAGTGACCCCATGAATCGGCACCGGGGGGCACATCATCAGACCTGTGGGGCTCCTCATGGGTCCAGAAATATGGTAGCGTTACTTGCTACAGCTCCCAAAGTCACAGCAGTTAACGCTGCCACGGCTTCTCTAATGCTGAAGGTAGAATCACGCAACTGCTTTCCCACTGTCACATTTCTGAACCCATGGGGGAAACCCACTGGCTAGATGATATGGCTCCATGAGCTGGATCTAGCCTGCAGGCCAGAAGTTGAGCATCACTGTTCGTAGTGGTTGGGCTAAGCTGAGCTAATTGTGTCTTTGCCTTACTTGGCAAAATGGCATACTGTAGGTAGTCACTCAACCAAGAAGCCTTGGTACTGGTTCAGTGTCGCTCAGAAAGGAAGACAGATGAATGGCTAATTTGGTACTGAGACGGGCTGCTCAGGAGAGACTGAGAGGCAAGTAGAGAAAGATAAATTATATAGATTGGATGACTATAGGAAATATTGCTCATGGCAAATGAGTTTTTCCCTGTCAGCTAATTTAATTGTGTTAGCTTGTAAAATGGGCTAGGAGTAGCTTCCAGCAGAGACAAAGTTGTGTGTGCGCTTCTTTCTTAGTCCTTGTCTGAACTCCTGGTTACTGCTCCAAAAGTCCTCATTCAGGTTTTGGCATCATTAGTATACTACATGCTCACTCAGTGAATCCACATGCTGGAGAAGAGACAGCAGTAATCAATTTTATTTTTTTTTTTGTGTGCCTGACTACCAGTTGGCAGAGAGAACGAACCGTTCCACTTGATGAAATGTTGCTTTTCAAGCTAGGAAGAGTACTTTAGCAAACAGAATGACATTTAAAAGCACCCAAACTACAGAGGCAGCTGGATGCACTAACTGAATACAGTTGTAAAGAGTTGACTGCATTGCAGAAGAAGAAACTAGGAAATCTGTTCTAAGGTCAAATTTAATCCAGTTGGGTGAGTTGCAAACATTTCTGGAGATTGAGAGCAATTCTCTGACATGACTTTTGGGACCCCTCCCTTCTATATACAAGGAGTGAAGCCTTTTTGTGACACCGAGACATACAAGGAATCCTGGTGCTATTTGGCTTTATTTAGTAGTATGATGTCATATTTTTTATAAAAGATTTATTGAACATGGATACTGAAGAAAGTAAGAACATCTCAGAGTAAAATAATTTAAGGGGAAGCCTACCAAATGTAAATTATTACCATATTTATCTCTCTTCTGATGGCCAGATATTACATGCATACTATTTCCACTTTCTGTGGATGTTTTGACTGCTAGCTATGGTATGATTTTTGCAGGTATAATTTTTATTTTGTGGATCAGTGTAAAAGCTGTCTTATACAGTGTCAGATATCATATTGTGGAGGGTGTATCTGATTCCCTTCCTGAATTATGTAAATTCAGAGGCAGAATTTACCTGAAGCATAAATGGCTGACTTTTGGTAATTTACAGCAAATTTTACAGGAGAGGTAGAAAAACAATGTTTGTGAAGAGGCTTCCAAACTTGTCTGCTTCATGCTGGCAATAGCTAAAAAATTACCTTATAAAGTTCTGTGGTTCAATATTCTATTGCAGCAGTTGTCAACATTAATCTGGCGGATCAGGTAACAGCCTTACACTCTACCCCCCTCAACTTCTGCCACCTGCAGCCCTTCCTGTTCTCTGCCCCCCCCCCCACCTTGCTGTCACACCCTGCTCTTCCTAAGCATATGGAAATAGGGCTGAAAACGCTGACTTCGAAATAGTTATATAGGCAAATTACTATGGGTACCCATAGACTTTGGTCATCCAGAAATGATTGATTTTACCTTTTTTGAATACTGATGCATATTTTAGCACTGGTACTCCATAAACACATTTAAACAGCACTTTTGTACCTACTTATATATATAGTGCAAACTATGCATAATATTAGTCCAAGGCCAAAAGGCTCATGATAGGGGTGCACTGCTAGAGATTTTGGGGGCCAATGTCGACAGCTGATTTTTAAGGAGGTATATTAGCCAGTACCAGTCTGATTTCTGATACAGCAGAGAGCTGTGTGCAGCTGGTGAGTCTGTTGTGGTAGTAGGGGAGGGAAGGAGCATGGGGTGGGCAAATCAAGTCCCCTGCGGTGAGGGAGAAGTGTGCCTGAGGTAGGGGCTTGGGCAAGTGCTGCCCAGCCAGGGCAGGACACGGGACACAGCTGTGGCTTGTGTGGGGCAGGGTGGCTCCCATCATTGTGTGCCCCCCAGGAGGGCATAGGGGAGGGGGGCATGTACCCCTGGATCTGCATGGGGCATGGGCGGGGTGGGTTGCAGCTTTGGGCTGGGGCAAGGACTGCACGAGGCTGTGCTCGGGGTGGGCAGTGGCACCACTGGGAGGGAGCTACAGCAGGGGCTGCAGCCCCCCCCTCCCCCCCCAAATTCACTGTAGCCCCCCTCCCCCCCCCCACACACACAGTGGAAAGTAACTGGCGCAGCCTCAGCCTGCAGCTGCAGCCAACCCTGGTTGCACCCCACACAGATCCGGGGGGAACCCCCCCCCATGTGACCCCCCAGAGTGCAGGACAGGAGCAGGACGAGCCATGGCTCCATCCCATCCCATACCCGACCCTGCCCCAGTTGGGCAGCCCCAGTCCCTCCCTCACTGCAGGGGGCATTAATCTGCCCCCCCACATCCCTTCCCTCCACCCTCCCCTTCCACCACAACAACTTATCAGCTGCACACAGCTGTGCTTCTTGTTGCCTATGTGCTGCACTGTGGCTGTGCGCATGCACGGGCATTTATTGGCCAAATTATCAGCCACATCAGACCGATTTCTAGTACAATCAATTTTCTTTATATTGGCTTTGATCCGGTATTGGACTGATGTATTAGTGCACCGCTAGCTCATGATTTACTATCTGTTCATTGAGCTGGGCCCCAGCAGAGTCAACAGTGCTTTAAGCAATAGTGACCCCATAGCTCAGCACTGCTCAGTGTGTGTGTGTGTGTGTCTACTCCAGATACCACCACCCAAAACAATCCATGTGATTAATTCCCCCCCCCCCAAAAAAAACCTCATGATTGGAACTATTTATTCTTGTCATGAGTCCTGGGATCCCCCCAAAATGTATATGCAGATGAGGTGCAGGGCAGCCGGGTCCAACTACATCTCATAGAGGCTAGGGCCACACTGATCAGCAGGAATCCTGGTTTTCTCTAATAAAAAAAAAAATCCCCAATTTTCAGATTAAAAATAGTAACCCAAAATCCACATTTTTTTCCATGATTTAAAATTAAACACCAGTAGCTAGCTAGCTAGATATTTATGGGGTTTCATTTTAATTGCAGAAAAATGTGGATGTTGGGGTACTTTTTTTAATCTGAAAACTGGGGATTTTTTTATGGGCGAAAACCTGGTTCCCTGCTGATCATATGCGACACAGGATGGGGGCAACAGAAAGATTCTGGGTGAACTGTTTGTGGGTGGGGCCATTTGGTGATTTAAGGCTAGTGAAGAAACAGTAATCATTGCAAGTGGGAAAGAAAGGTGAGCTCAGCTGTTGGAGTGAAAAGCAGGTTAAAATGTATTCAATTAAGTGGCTCACCAAGACTTGAAAAGGAGTTGGTGCTGAGGGGGGCTGAGTGCAATGCACACTCCACTGTGCTTAGTCAGTGGTTTTCCAACTCTCTTGAACAAGAGCTCTGGGCTTGGGCTTGCACATAGGATGCCTGCCATAGATTTGGGAGAATCTGAAGCCCCAGACTGAAGTGTCTAGGATGGAGGATCCTTGGTGGTAGTGCCACATGGGCTTGAATGACTGAGTTCTGCTCAGGTGATAAGATTTGGAATTGATTTGGCTTATTTGACTTGGAACACGGAATTAAAAAAAACAAAACAAAGACCCTCATTTGATGGAGAGTCCATAACTTCCCTAGGCAGTCTATTCTACTTCCTCGCTGTTCTAACAGGGAAGAAGTTTTTCCTGCTATCTAGTCTAAACTTACTTTGCTGCAGCTTCAGGCTACTGGTTTGCATTCTACTCTCTGCAGCAAGAGCTGGTGGGTGTTTTCCCTCTTCTTTGTGGCAGGCATTTGAAGACTGCTATCATGTCCCCTTTTAAGTGCCTTTTCATCAAGCTGAACATGCCTAGTTTTTTCAACCTCTCATATAACTTGCTTTCTGAGCCCTTTATCATTTTTTGTCACCTGCGCCTGGACCCTCTCTAAGTTCTCCACATCCTTTTTAAAATGTGGAGCCCAAAACTATGCACAATAGTCTAGATGAGGTCTAAACAGTGCTGTGTAGAGAAGCACTATCATCTCCTGTGTCTTTCACTTAATTCTTCTATTAATGGATCCTAAAACCACATTTGCCTTTTGTACATCTGCTTTACACTGAGGACTCGTATTGAGTTGGAGATCTATTGTCCCCCAGATCCTTCTCTATAGTGCTGACATCCAGCCAGGTGTCACCTATTTTGTATTTGTATTTTTGATTATTCTTCCCAAGTGTTGCAACTTGCTTTTGTCAGCATCAAACTTCATTCTGTTAGCTTCAGTTCAGATTTCCACTCTGAGATCCTTCTGAATTGTGCTCCCTTATTCCAGTATGTTCACAATCATTCCCAATTTTTGTTGCTCACAGAAAGCTTCTTGATGATTACTAGACATGTTGAACAGCCCTGGACCCGGGACAGACCCCTGTGGCACTCCACTAAAAACTTCCTGCCATTCTGACACGGATCCATTAATAATTACCCTTTGGTTTTATATATAGAGCCAGCTATAGTAATTTTGTCTAGCCCGTATTTCTCTAATTTGTTTGAGAACATCATGAAGGACCTTATCAAAAGGTCCCTCATGCTGACATCCAAATAAACTATAATCCACAGGATTTTCTTCATGCACCCAGGTGTTCCTTTGTCAAAGAAGATTGTTTGTTTGAAACAAATTGTTCTTACTACAGATAGTGATTCTCAGATCTGATGGAATAGCTTGTTTCCTCATCATCCACATTCTTTCAAGTGAGGAAAGAGAATATGAATTGAAATAGCTGAATTCAGTTGCTCAACGTTGCATCTTTGCATGTGGGTTCCGTAAGCTGTGTGTTGCAAAGAACTCCTGAGTGGTTTCACAATGGAGGACTGATTTCAAAACAAAAAACTAACTCGGTTCCTGGTCCATCCATATTAAGTAGTCAGAATTACACTCGCTTCTGCTCTGCTCTGTTCTGGTCTGATACCCATGTAAGGAGGCATGACACATAAGAACATGAGTGTCACACACTTGAGTTTCACTGTTTCATGTGATATTGGTCATATCACCTGAGGCAGTTGGGATACTTCTTAGGATGGGACAGAGAACAAGATGTAGGTGTGTTACATAGCCACACATGCAGTTTCTGAAGCAGATGGTGTATTTGAACATCACACCCACAGAAAATTCCTAAGGGCTATCAAATATATCTCTGGCTGCAAGGCAATTAAGGTGCAGATAGAAGTGACAATTTTTGCCTGATCTGGCCACAGAAAACAGTTTATGTGACTAAACACAAGTACACCGCTAAAAACAGCTTTAAAATGGCTTATTGGGTGAAAATCTGACCCCTCATTGCATGGGGTATCAGATAAAGATGTTACAAAATGTAGCGTCTTTTGTAAGGGGTCTGCAAAGCTCCCAGCCTGTCCCCGTTTTTACAATGGGAGGGGGGAAAAGGAGCAGAGAGAGTTCAGTCTGGTGTGTTTTCAGTCCCCACTGGAAAGTGGGGGTGGGTGTATTGCAGCCCTCCCTCCTGAAGGTGGAGGGGCTCCAGTTCACCTACCACACCCTTCAACACCAGCTGAGGAGCCCCAAAAATGAGCTCCCTCCACTGCCTTCCCCCCTCCCATTCTGAAAACAGCAAGCACTGGCAAAGAGTTGCTATGAGAACTTGGCTGCAGGCTCCCAGCCCCAGCTAGACTCCCCTCTCCCCTGCAACCAAGCAGTGAACTTCTTTTTGGTCTGGGGTAACGTTGTAACTCAGAATGCTTTGCAAAAATCATTCTGAGTTGCAGTTGGGAGCTGCACTTCTGTCTGCACCCTTCATGAAGCCCTGACAAGGATTTTCACGTGTGAAACACTAGGACACATTTGATTATGACATCAGTGGTGATATGCCTGCCACCCACCACAGTCTTGAGAGCAGAGCTGTTAACAAAATAGCCATCCAGTCTGGATATAGTTGTATGGGCACATGAGTCTGGATAATGATATTTATGTAATTAAGGGTACCCAAATGATCACTTTTTATAAAGTGTTTGAAGTGTTGGTCCACGCATGGGTAAAATGAGAGAGAAGTCCATAGTGTTAAGATCTAGTAGCATGCATGGTAATTATGATCACGTTAAGAAAACATACTACAGAAATTGCTTGGTGCCATGGAGCGAGACAAGGGTCTGTTTTGTGTAGTGTTGGAGTTCAAACTGATTAGCCTCGTGTGACAGCAGCCGCTGAACAACCAGACATCCAATTCCACTTGGCTCATTCCAGAACCTTTTCAAGGTAGCTCTCCATGTCTGTTTCCCACTGAAGCATAATGGTTACAATTAATGAGCAATATTTAACATAACATAGTATTTCAAACTTCATATTCAGTTAATTTCTAATGTGCCCTGTTCTGTTGCATGGAGCTGGAAGCATCTCTGAGGATCTCAGCACCAGTGTTGTAGGGCCCTGATAAATCCAATTATTTCTGATTGTGCCATGTTGTGAGGCTCAGCTGTCTTAGCCTATTGTGATGGTTACAGATTTTAGATGTTCTTGGATGAAATGGCTGACTGCATCTCCTATTTTGTCATGTCAAAATCTAGTTTTTGTACTTTCTATCAGTGTGTTGCCTTGAACTTTATGGATTAGTAAGAGAAAGGAGATAACTTCAGCACGCACAAACTGTAAGACTTCAGCAGTCATGGGGTTTCAGTAGTGCAATCTCGCCTCCCTTCAGCTGCGTAGCGTACATGCAGTGAACTTTCCATTGCTGAGAGCTGTGACAAACTCTATGATGCACCCCCTTTTCAAGATCTTACATCCACTCTTGGGCAGGCCATACTGGGAGAGAGATTCATTGGCTTTTTGATTATAGTTAGACGATTATATTAGAATGTGAGAATGAATGTCATACTTGGTGCAGTGAATTAACTGACAAAATACCAATAAGGGGATAGGTATCCATGTTTACAGCCGTATTCATCTAGAGGAAAAGGCAATCAGGACTCATAGTAGAGAATAATATCTTTTATTAGACCAACAAAATTTTTGCAAAAAAAATTCTTTAAATGCAAGGGAATAGTCATCTTAAGCTAAAGAATGCACATGGGTTAAATTGATATTTTCCCTGAAGTACTGATCCCAAGAACTTCATGTGACGGCAGCAAATAGAAAAATGGAAAATATGCAGGTTCCAGATTGCAGTTAATGAACAAATTGTGCAGCAGTGATTGAGCGTACTGTTACAATGTATTGTACTCTGTCATCACAGGGATATCAGAGCAGTAGATGCTCGGGATTCTGGAGGACCATAGAGATACCTGTATCCAATGAAGAATCATCAATACAGATGCAGCCCAAAGTGCTGCCAACATTACCAGATGCAAGCATAATAAGGCCTAATTTTAGTGTATGGAATCGGGTGCATTTTCATCAGTGGAGATATGACCAAGTTGAATCTAATTTCCCGGCAATGTCTCATGCCTTACAGCTAACAATAACAGGCCTGCTAATCATTCCCAGGCTTACGTTGACTACCCAGTGTGCTGCGTAAACTGGCAGATAGTATGGACCTAAAATTAGACTGTCAGCGTTCCAGAGGACCACCTGCCAAAGAAGGAAAATCCCAGTATGTTTTTCCAGATATGGCATTGTGGATACATCCTGTAGTTGACAATATCTTGAAAATAATGATAAATCAAGGAGTTCATCCTACCCACCCCAAACAAATCCAAGTTATGGAGAAAAGGCTAGAAATTTTTAAGGATGGGCACTGTAGAGATTTTTGCTACCATGCAAAGTTCCACTTCTGTTAATTCTTGGGGCAGAGGTCAGGTATTTCCCAAAGCTCTTTCCCCCAGCCCCCTGCCTCCCCCAACCCTGCCAGCTTTCCAGAGTCTGTTAATAATCATGTGTCAGTCTGTGATTGCCCACAGAAGACAAAAAAGAGAATGCTCTTTATTCCAGATATCTTAGTCCCTTTTTTTCCCAGGCAAAGAATAGATGCTTCTGTAATTTCTGAGAGCCTTAGGAAAGAAAGAGGCTCATGTATTTAGCCTGCATGTCAGGTCCTCTTGGGTCATGATTTTCAGTATAGGGAAGTAAGTGCAGTCTCCATGGGTAAATGGGGTGTAAGTGTTGAGTAAGATATACTTGGCTGTTGTTCATATAAATGACAAAATCTGCACTGGAGCATGTCTTTCAGAGCTTCCGCAAGGTATTGTGCTATAGCTGGTAGGACCTTTATAAAAAGGATGTACTGGGCAGTGTGCTGTGTCTTTTTCTGCACCAGGCAGGACATGGATTTATTCCAAAATGTATTTAAAGCAAAGCTGCATGAAATGCATTCTTGTAATGGATCACACTGTTTCATCCAGGGCACAGAACACTGACCTGAATCTGAATACATACTGATCGTAGCAATGTTTGCCATCTCCTGAAAGCACAGTGTCCTGTGATTTCTGGACACTTATGGCTTATTGAATACTGACATGTGGTTTGCAGCTTCTAATACTGTACACCTAGATTCCTACCTGGCTATGAAAGAAGGGTGGCTAAAGGAGTGCTGTCCTCTTCTCTTTCACTGAACCAGACACCTTGTTTCTGTCCGAGGACTGGAAATCTTGCCAGGCTGATTACATATATGACAGTAGGAAGTGGTGTATATAAACTGAGCAATCTATGACATGAAGGGGGCTGCTTTTGCATCTTAGTCTCCAGTGCGTCGCACACATTTGAGAGAGCTGAATGTAATGCTATTTAGAGTTTAAAATAAGTTGTAGCTAGCAACCTATTGCAAAAAATCACGTTCTCTGATTATTCTGAACAGGAAAAACAGCTAAACCTGAAAGAGAAAGAGATTTGTTATCCTTGGTGTCATGTTACCTATTTAAAAGGACAGAGTCCATGCTGCTAGCTCTAAAGTTAGAACTGCCTGCTGTGAGTTGGTTTGCAGAGACAAGTTATGGCATTTCTCCATTCAGCCTTTCTGTTCGTTTTACTGTAAGCAGCAAGGGCATGCAAATTATTACTTTAGAGAACAAGATTATTGTGATTTCTTTTATGGAAAACATCAGTTTCCGAACCCATATATACTTTAGAGTTTGCTTGGGGGGGGGGTTGTCCCTTCTTCACATTGCCTATAAGTGCATCTGTATTGTATCTAAAGTTGTGTTAATAACTTATTTTTTTTAATAAAAAGCCAACAAAATTTCTTTTTGGTTCAAATAAAGCATTTAATACAACCCCAAAAGAAACATTTTTGTTTTGATGCTGAGTATTTTAAAATATTTTTTTAAATGGAAGAAAATTTTAAAAATCAGAAGATGGTGTTTCAGATCTAAGAATGTTTTGTTTTTGAAAATGTCCAAATGAAGTCTTTAGGCTTTGTTTTGGAATTGATTTTGCTCATTTTGTTTTGTGTCAGTTTGAGTAATTTTTTGCTTACCTAGATTGGTAAAAGATTTGGTATATGAACTAAACCTGCAGCATTCATTGAAAAGTTTTACTCCGCTCTAGTTTTGTCTGTCTTAATACCAAAGAAACCATGAAGGGTGGAAATTAGAAGTATGTGTATACCTAATGCATATCTCTGGGGAGTAGCTGGAAGTGCTGAGGTCTGATTTTTTTTTTTTTTTTGACTATCCGAGTCTGATGTCCATTTACTCTTCTGGATCAAACTGCCTGAGATCAATGAAGTTAAAGCTCTCAAGAGGCTTGTGTTGTTGGGTTTTTTGGTTTGTTTTTTTTATAGTGCACTACACAACACATCAAATCTGGTATTTAGTTAATGTATTGAATGGGAATAAGTCTGCACAAATGACTTGTTACCAAGAGCATTTTGTTTCCTGACAGGATGTGCCTGGGAGCTAGATCAGGAGTCTAGATGGTGGGACTGGAAGCTGTTAAAACTTATGGCTTCAGCAGTGAACTCCATTTATCCCCTATCTACTCACACACTCATCTGTAGTCCTCCCTCAGGAACTACTCAAGATCTCTAGTGGGAGCTTTCTTGTTCTGCTTTTCTTGAGGCTCTGCATCACCCTGGAATCTTTTAATCTACAGGAAAGGACTAAGATTCATTCTCCCTGGAATATCATGCAGCTGCATCTGGGGCTGCAACCAGCTGGGGCTGTGGCAGTGGCAAATCAAATGTTTTTCCTTTCTGGAGTTGGTACTGAAACTGTGATGAATTCAACTCTAATCTGTCTAATCTGAGAAACTGTTCATTTTATCCACCCCCATTACTGTGGTATCTGGAAAGCCCCATAGTATGCCAGGGTATAGACAGATGTTAAAATTAAAATGTTTCAAACATCCATCTGTACACTCATATGAACCCTTCTAAATGTTCCAAAAGTGGCTAAAATCCTCCAGTATAGGACCTCTTCACTTTTTTGTTATGTCTGAAGTGGGGAGGGATGGGGAACAGCCTGCCTGCCATCCAGCCACTGGGTCTGCCCGGGTCACTGGACATGGCTGGAACCCCCACCCCCACCAGACCCAGAACAGTAGTTCCTCCCTTCCTCTCCTCACCCCCTCCAGCCCCAAACTGTTGCTGACTCATAGGAAACCCTGCTGCCACCATAGCTGGACCCCCCCAGCCCCAGTCTCCTTTACATTTCTACTGGGCTGAGAGTGAGGAGAGAAGGGGTAGAGGGAATTGTAGCTGCAATATTAGACCCCTGGCAGTAGGACTGGGACTTAACCCTCTGTTTTGGGTTCCCCTGTGAGGGGTGGGGTTAGTGAAGAGTGGGAACTACAGGTCACAGCAGCCTCCTCTAGCATAACATTTCAGTTATGTCTGTCCATAACCTTAGAATCATAGGAAAATAGGGCTGGAAAGGACCTGAGGAAACTCATCTAGTCCAGACCTCTGCTCCAGGCAAGATCATCCTTTATGAAGCCATCCCAGCCAAGTGTCTTGTGTAACCAACTCTTAAGCACTTCTGGGGCTGGAGATGTCCCAACCTCTCCTGGTTATCCTGTTAAAATTTAACCACCTTCATAGTGAGAAAGTTCTTCCTAATCTGCAACCTGAATCGCCTCTGCTGCAACTTGAGATCATTGCTCCTAGTCCTGTCTCCCTTGACCACAGAGAATAACTTGTCTCCAGCCTCTCTCTAATCTGCCATCAGGTATTGAAGACTAATTATCACATCTCCCTGCAGTCTTCTCTTCTCCAAATTAAATAATCCTAGTTTTTCCAGCCTTTCCTCCTAAGTCTTGCTTCCCAGGTCTCTAATCATTTTTGTTGCTTTCCACTGGGCTCTTTGTAGTCTGCCCAGGGCTGGATACAAGCATGGGTGAATTGGGCAGCTGCCTAGGGCCTGGACAGAAAGGGAGCCCCCAAAAGGTGCAAATAATTATTAATGATTTTATAGACATTAAGGCTGGAAGGAACTTCATGAGATCAGTGGGTCCAGCCCCCTGCCCAAGGGCCAGGAAGTCAGCTGGGGTCAGCTCACCTCAGCAAGATAAGCATCTAAGCATTTCTTAAAGATACCCAGAATAGATGTTTGCACCACTTCTAGGGGGAGTCTATTTGAGATTCTGGAGACTTGGATGGTAAAGAAGTTTTTCCTTATGTCCAGTCTAAAACGGTCTTCCAGCAGTTTGACCATTAGACCTTGTCTTCCTTTGGGGTGCCCTGGTGAACAGTTGTTCTCCCAGTTCCTGATACATACCCCTTATATACTTACAGGCTGCCACCAAGTGACCCCAAGCCTTCGCTTCTCCAGGCTGAAGAGTGTCATGCCTTTTAGCCTCTCCTCACAAGGCTTGCTCTCTTGACCTCTAATCCCGTGCATGGCTCTCTTCTGGACTCTCTCAAGCTTCTCCACATCCCTTCTAAACTGTGGAGCCCAGAACTGGATGCGGTATTCCAGCTGCAGCCTCACCAAGACTAAGTAAAGTGGGAGGATGATTTCTTGGGTCTTGCTTGAGATGCATCAGTAGATGCAAGCCAGAGTTTTATTTGCTTTGTTGGCTGCGTCATCACATTGGCAGCTCATGTTCATCTTGTGGTTCATCGTGACCCCCAAGTCTCTTTCAGTTGTGGTGCTAGTGAATGTAGCACTGCTGAGCCTGTAAGTATGATGTGGGTTTTTTCTTCCAAGGTGGAGCACCTTGCATTTCTCCATGTTGATTTGTCATCGGGTTTTGATCTGCCCACCTTGCAAGCCTGTCCAGTCAGCCGGAATTGCCAGCCTATCCTCTAGAGTGACTGTACTTCCCCATAATTTGGTGTCATCCGCAAATTTAGCCAATCCCCTTCTGACACCCAAATCCAGATAATTTATGAATATATCAAAGAGTACTGGTCTGAGTACAGAGCCCTGGAGGATGCCACTAGTCACCATGCGCCATGTTGACTCGATTCCATTGACTATCACTCTCTGGTCTGACCACGGAACCAGTTCCCCAGCCACCAGACTGTAAGGGTGCTAAGGATTATCATTATCTCTGGCAAAGTGGGGCCCAATACTAAAAGTTCTGCTGGGGCTGCCACACCTTACTTGGCATGCAGGCCCCAAAACAGCACACAGTACTCCAGGTGAGGTCTCACCAATGATGAACAGAGTAGAAGAATCACTTCCCTTGGTTAGCAAGTGACGTTTTTGTTAATACAGCTCTTATTGGCTTCTTTGGCTCACTTTCAGTTTACGGTTCACTTTAACCCCCACGTCCTTCTCTACAGCAGTGCAGCCTTAACCGGTTAAAGATCTTCATTTCCACTTGCATGATTGTGTACTCCTTTTGTAAGCCATCTCATTTTTCAGTGCACTCTGTAAACATGAACAAGCTAATTCTGTCCAATATGACTCAAAGCAGATAAGTATTATCACCCTCATTTCCTGTCCCCCTGGACCTATGCTTGAGCCGTCAAGGCCACACCTGAATAACCCAAGTATTGAAGTTAAGGGTGGGGAAACGAAAATGCTATCAAGAACGGAATTTTGTTTTATCAAGCGTGTTTCTTACCACACCTAAGCTGACTAAATGAATGAGGTTCCTCTGTCTGCCTAATACAGTAAACCTTTTGAACTGATTTTCTAGAAATTCAAGGTTGTGGTAAATTGCTCACACCCAGATGCAGGGTTGCTTGCAAAGTATTTCTCAAGCGGAAGTAGTAGTTCACAGTTGTTGCTCAAGTAAATACGTTCACAGTTGTTGCTCAAGTAAAAACCTTTTATAAATATTTGCATGTACCTAGAGGATGGAATGAAATGGCTGGTTTTCTTTGTGGGGAAAAATCTTTTGCATCTCTGGGTGTTTAACATGAAATTTCACCTATATGGATAAAGGCAATAGGTGGGATTTTCCAAAGTACCAAAATGACTGAGAAGTACAAAGGTAATTGTTCTCATGTGTCATTTAGGTGCACTAGAGATCCCACCTAGTAATAAACATTACCTGATTTGCATTCCCACAGGTTCCTTTAACACTATAGCTTCTAACCCAAGCCCTAAAGAGGCTTGAATTTGTTTTCCCAAAAGGATCCTTATCTACCAACTGCCATTCCCATTGCAAGTCTAAACATTTGATCACTTGGGAATAGCATCTTAAAAAGGCACAGTTTATTCTGGAGACCCTGCATCCTTCTTCTTTGCTCCCTTTTCTTCTTCTAATGTTCATGAGATGCAAAAAAGACATTGTACTCTTAGTATTACTCTAAGTATTCACATAATCGTTTTCTGTTAAGATATTTTCACACCATTAATGCACAACAATTCACTACTGTTCAAATTACTTGGGAGCTTTTTACTCCCTGCCTGGTTTTCTTTCAGATAACTGGGGAGGGTTACTTGAAATGTGTGCCTTGTTTCTGTGAGATTTGCTGGTTGAAGCATTCTTTCGCTTTTGCCCAAATGGCGTCTCATTAAAAACATATGGTAGGAGGAATTTGTTTATCTACATTCATTAGAGCAGGATACAGTTGCTTATCTGACTGGCTGTGCTGGTGTTATAAATGGAAGGGGTTGATAAACACAGCTCCACAAGTAGCCAGCTGTATGCCCTTGTGTGAGTGTGTTACCAGAATGCTCTAAAATGTTAATGATAGCAGGCAAAAAAATGTATAGGATTTTGGTTTTATTTTGGTTTACATAGATATTTAGCTATACTGAATAGGACAAAGGTACAACATTAAACAAAATATGAGCACTTCAGGGCAGGCGATGTAAAATATTTGATGGTTTACTTTATTGTTTTTATTGGGAAAGAATCTATTTACCTATCAGCAGGCTGCAGACAGTTGCAGGATATGTTACAAGAATCTTCCTCTTTTATTACTTCTACATTTTTCCCCTACTACCCACCTTCCCTCTTATGTTCCTAGCACTTCCCTGATTCTCATTCTGTTTCCTGCCTGCTAAACAGTTACTGTATGTCATTATTCTGTGAGCTGTGCTGTAGGAAGTCCTCAGACCAACCACTGCTACAGCTCTGAGGCCCCTTTCCTTCCCCTTTCTCCACTTTCGGCTGTCTGATAGAGGGGAAAGGAAGAGTCACCTTCCAGGTTTAAGGAAGTGCCAGAGCTACTGGTTGAGGGGAGAGCACCTTTGTTAGGACAAACCTGCTCTAACAGCATGAAACACTTCATGGTTGACCAGTGACATAGCAGTTAGCATATTAGCACCTCATAAGGTTTGTGTGTGACTTTCTTAATCTCAGACTGTTGGTCAAAGCAATCAGTTAACTGTGAAAGAAGGGTAACAATTTTAACCTCTCATGAGGACATCACTTTTCTCAAGAGTGCAGTTGGTGCTTGGACAAATTAGTATATCCATTGTACATAAATGGGCTGATTTTCAAGAAGAGTTTTTCAATAGGTCACCCATTACAATATAGTAAATAATCCTCTGATATTCTACCTAAAGAGAGGCTAGTAATACATTGCAACACTACACAGAATGCTTGAATTGCTTTGGGGAGCTAAAATTGCTAATCTCATTACTATCAGTTCTGAGATGTAATTAGAAGTAGGCAAACTACTTTGTTTCGAAACATTGGGAATGACTCGGATGGAATTTGAACTGGCTAAAAATTCCATGTGGCCTTTGCCAGGCTGGGGAAAATCCTGACTCAACAGTTACTTTGCCTTTGGACATCAGTGGATCCACAGTTCTTGATGCACTGATGGAAAGGCAGAAAAGAAATGCACAATCTGAGATAAGGACTGGAAGATGTTACCAGATTTGCCTGTCCCTTTGGGATGTGCTCATTTATTAGAGTTGCGTTTCTGGGGTCTCTGTAATTCTATCAATGTGCTGCTTGTGTCGCTTGTGTTTCTATATGGAGTTCCGTCTCTCCCTTCTGCAAGTCCTCACCCCAGTGGAGCTACCTTGCAGGGCTTGGCCTGCAGCTACTGAATCAGTTGAGCGCGCGCACACGCTAACAGAACACATCTGATGTGCCTCCCTTTCCCATCTCTGATGCAAATGAGACTAGGGGAGTTGCTTTAATCCTGTCACCCTTATCTAAAGGGGTTTAGGCGCGTCTCTCACTGCATCTTCATCGCCTTTTGTAAGTTCTTCTGATCAGTTCTGGTTCAGGCAAAAATGCAGGAGGGAAGAGTCCTTTTGTAAGTCAGACAGGCTGAGTACTGCTCCAGGGTTCCCCAAAACACGGAGCTGACAGGTAACAAGGAAGGTAGTGTTAGTATACAACAATGATTGTAAATGCTGGTAAGTATCATTTGTGTAGAATTGGCAGTGAATGCATGTTGATTCATGCATGAACTTTCCAATAGTTTAAAACTTTTGACTAGAATGAGAGATAAGAACAGAATCTCTAATTCCCCTATGAAAGCTCTGAAAGGGGAGGCACTCTTGATCACCTTGTCCCTGGGATTATCATGTGAGGAAAGAGATTGAGCTGTCACAGAAGGATGCTTCTCTCTCAAACCAGGTCTTCAGGCTGGGGCAGCTTTAATGAGAAGGCTGCATATCCAAATTTGGAAAGGTGATATGGCCTTGAACAGATAGTATTTTTCACTGTGGGAGTTCACCATATTAGATTATATCAGAGTTAGCTCTCTGAAAGGAATGGAAGTCTTTTCAGGCCCAAAAACCTAGAATTGACCTAATCTTTAAAATTTTCTTTCATCGTGGCACTCTTCTACCTGGACAGGAAATCCAAGCACAAGTATCTCTTAAAGGCGATCATATTAGGCTGCAGAGACTGAGATAAGCATATCCTGGATCCATTAGACATGCAGAACTTTAATTGGAATTTTCCAATGTCTGTCCATCACTGGGGTAAAAGATAAAATATTTGAAATTGTGAATAAGTCCTGGAGCACCATAAACTAATAAGTTCAGTCAATATTTAAGTTTGTAGCAATTTTCAGGGTGTGCAAGCATACTTCTGAAAGTGTTGATGTTTTTCCTCTCTAAACTAAAAAGCATGCTGCCTTCAGGGCTGCCTAAACATGCTGTCTTAGAGCAAACACTTTGCTGTCACCTCTGTCCAATGGATACAAACTTCCATAATCTCTTTGTGCAAGATGCTGCATTGATGCTGGTGGAGAAATATGCACAAATGCAGAATCTGTCAGGCCTTTCCCGATGCCAGTCCCAAGCCTGGGTAAGACAAGAAGGAAGGACAGGGAAGAATGTGGCTGGATTGATTAATGATGGCAGTGGTGAAAACTTCAGGCTGAAAAGTGCTAATATAAAGAAGGTGCTACATAATAGAGAATAAGGTACAGCATAGTGAAGAGGTATGGCTTCTTTACACTGGGTCTATGCAGAGCCCAGGGACTCTCCTGAGATGCACCCTATCTATGCCAAACCCTGAAAATGAAGCAGTGCAGATAGCTTAGAGCATCCCAGTGTGTCCATCTCAGTGCCACGTCCATGCTCTGTCTTGGTTGTGCTTATTGCTGTGCCCTCAGAGCTGCTTTTGTCAGGGTTTGGTGCTTGTGGAGTGAGATCAAGTGGGCAGGGCTCTCAAGGTGCTCTCAGGCTTGGCATGGAACTAGTGTAGAGTAAAATATGACTGGACCCTCCAGACTTTAGATACGGAAGGAGGAAGAAAGGGGAAGAAAGAAGGTAGGCATACTCTGAGTTGGATACTGGAATGTGTGGTAGTTCAACTTCTGGCTTACAGGGTGGCACCTTTAATGTCTGCATTTACATATGTGCATGCACACGTTATGCTTTTCTAATTTTTTAGTTGGAATTCTGAGAATTGAAGACTAATATTCAGATTTTGAAATGGCTTATTTAAATTTTAGTGAATATGTTCCATATACTGTTCCCTATCCCATATTCAAGAGTTTAGCCTCTGCTACTTTCATTTAAGCACCTAAATTAGTTTCCATTTTCCTCAGAGTTTCTGCAGGATGAGTAGTTTTGAGATTTGATTCAGGAGAGGTACATACAGCCTTAACTTCACTTTAGAGCATTCTTATATAATAAAGGTCTTAGTCCATCTGTCTGTCTGTCCTTAACTCTTGGAGCACTTTGATTGGTTAGTGAAACAACCAATTAGTGTGTGGAGTGCCACCATGATGGACGAGATGGATCAGGGGGCCGAGGCCAGCACATGGCTGGACACTCAGTGGCAGCAGTTCGGGGTGCTGGGTGGTGGCTGCGGCCACCGTGTGCAAACTTCTGCCCCTCCCCCGTGCCTGGGAGGTGGCAGTGCCACGGGGTGGAGCAGTGGGGGACAGGGGAGGGGAGCGGGGGGCACACGGGGCTGGAGGCAGAGCGGCGGAAGTGCAGGCCATCCCCGTGCCGCCCTCCCCCCCACCCCCAATGATTCTTTACAGGCAATTGGCTAGTCATATATATTCTTCTGGGGACAGTTTCAAATCCAGAAGAAAGAAGATAAAATGTTTTCCATCCAGAAAAACAGCTCCCTTAAAGTGAGTAGCAAAAATGTTTGTTGCAATTCATATAGTTAATGACAGAGTGAAAACTTTAACTCCCTCAGCTTTGCAGATTTAAGGTTTTTTTTCCCAGAACTTGCTAGATCAGATTGTTTGAAGAATGCATGTTTCCAAATAAAGATCTTCTCCGCCTTTGAAACTATGGAAACATAGGCTTGTTCTTCATGTGAAAACAGACCTTTGCACACCCATATATCAGTTTATGGACCAGGGCCTGCTAACTAGGCTCATTCATGATAAATGTTAAATAATCTTGAGGCCAAGCTTCCTCCATACACATTTGCTGCTCCTAGCATTTACAGAAAAATGGAACTTAACCCTTCTTTTCTATAGGGGCAGTCCCCTTCTGAAGCCTGATCCCCTTCCTCTTGTTTCAGCTTAACTTGGTTTATTGGTATTGTGTTGTGAGGTCAGTTGCCAAGATGTAATGCTAACTTCTTTCTACCTTGATCCAGGATGGGATTTGTCCAGCTTACCACATTCTGTAACATGATAAATTGCCTGCATCTGCTTCAAGTATTCAGTGGTTTGAAAGCTGAGTGTTAGATTAGCCTCCTTCCTGATAAAATGGGATATGCTGGCCTTTTACAAAAAAGAGACTTGATAGAGGGAGTCCAAATTACCTTGTTCTTAAGTGGTCACAGTCAAGCACCGACTCTGGGGGATCACAAAGCAGATGTGTGGAGAAAAGAAATGCCCCATCTGCCCTGACCCCAGAGGGTCCCGCAGGGTTCGGTCCTTGGACCGATATTATTCAATATCTTCATCAGCGATTTGGACGAGGACGTGTAGAGCACCCTCTCCAAGTTCACTGATGAAACCAAGTTATGGGGCAGAGTTAGTACACCAGAGGGCAGGGAGCAGTTTCAGGCTGACCTGGACAGGTTGGATCAATGGGCAGAGAGAAATAGGATGCAATTTAATAAAGATAAATGTAAGGTACTCCACCTGGGAAGGAGGAACCCCCAACACAACTATAGGTTGGGGAGTGTCCATCTCAGCAGCTCAGAGGCAGAGAGGGATCTTGGAGTCCTAATTGACTCCAAGATGAACATGAGCCGGCAGTGTAACGAGGCCATCAACAAGACCAATCGCACCTTGTCGTGCATTAGCAGGTGCATGACTAATAGAACAAAGGAGGTGATGCTCCCCCTCTATACAGCACTGGTCAGGCCACAGTTGGAGTACTGTGTCCAGTTTTGGGCGTCGCACTTCAAGAGGGACGCGGGGAATCTCGAGAGGGTCCAGAGGAGGGCTACTTGCATGATTAGTGGCCTTCATGATAGACCCTCTGGGGGGAGGTTGAGAGAGCTGAATCTCTTCAGCCTTCACAAGAGATGACTGAGGAGACCTTGTGGCTGCCTATAAATTTATTAGGGGAGGTGAACGGGGAATAGGGGAAGCGCTATTTACTAAGGTGTCCCAGGGAGTGACTAGGAATAACGGGTGTAAACTAGTGGAGAGTGGATTTAGGTTAGATATTAGGAAGAAATTTTTCACAGTAAGGGTGGCCAGGATCTGGAATGGGCTTCCAGGAGAGGTGGTGCTATCGCCTAACTTGGAGGCCTTCAAGAGGAGACTAGATAGTCACCTGGCTGGGGTCATCTGACCTCGGTCATCTTTCCTGCCAGGGGCAGGGGGTCAGACACGATGATCCATTGTGGTCCCTTCCAACTCTACAATCTATGAATCTATGAAAAAGAAAGCCTGGTCTTTGGGATTTTACCAAGGAGTGGGTTAAGGCTCTTCTCTCTCCATTCAGTCAGTTAATCAAGGCAAAATATGGGGTGGGAGGGACTTCCTGCCCTCTGTTCATGGGGAGAGAAGTATATTGCTTACAAATGCCTTCAACACCAGGGGAAAAAGAGTAAGCAGGAATTGCCCTTTTCATGCTGTAGAAAGGGAGTGTAGACACTGGGAAGAAGGGCTTTTTGCTTTCAAGGTTTTGTGTCTGAGTTCACTTTTAATTTCTCAGACTTTTGTGCATTCAGCCCTGGTGGTGCCGAGCATTTTACAGGCCTCTGTACCAGTGTGTCTTGGTCAGGATAGGCCCCCTTTTTGTCCCTGCTCCCACTCTTCCAACCCATATATGCAGGCATGCTCTGAAGCTAGATGTATGTATGCCCCTGAGGTTGCTCCAGAACTACTGTGTCCTTGAAAGCAGCCTTGGTATGCCACTGAGTAACCTCACCAATAAGCTTCCTGGTTTTCAGTGAGCCTGAGGGCACTTCCAGGCACAAAAACACTGAATGTCCTGTAGCTCAGCATTTCTTAACTTGAGAGTCATGACCCAAAAGTGGGTCACAAGAATACATGAAAGGGTCACGAGCAAACTTTAAAAATGGATCAACAAACTTTAAAAATGGATTCTCCTTTAAAGGAGCAAAGCTTGGGAAACCATGGCTTTTCCCTTGCAGCCTGGCAGAGTTCACACTGGGGGGCTGGGGCCAGGGGGCAGTGGGTTGAAAGTAAGGGGCACTGGGTTGGGACTGGCCATGGATGTTTACAAATGGGTCCTGGTAGAAAAAAAAGGTCGTGAACTGCTGCTCTAGGTGTTCCAGCTAGGATTTGTACTCCTTGGTACAGCTTAGAAATGCTTCTGTAACTGTGTTAAAATGATCTGCCTCCCTATAAGCAAAGAGTAGGTTGATGTTACAGATGTTTTGAAGGAAATCCCTCTTGTCTGCTGTTTACTATGGATAATGGTTTTCACCATCTCTGAGTTGAGTAGAATGTAGTTAGCTTTTTCAGGAAAAATATCTGACTACCAGGTATCCTTTCTGCTAAGATTTGTAGAGCTGAAGAAACAACAGTATTTTAGATGCAGGGGCTTACATGTATGTGCAGGGGCTTTTGTGCTATGGTGATGGCAATGAGAACAAGAGAACTGATGCAGGATCAGAGATCCAGCATTTAGTTGTATACTGTGCACCCAGACTAAATGCTAGCTGAGCACCCTACCCCTGCTCCTTGATTTGTATTCAGGATACCGGGGGTGGTTAGGGGAAGAGATTGAACAAACCATAAGACCTGCTCAGGTGTAGCTACCAGAAGGGCTGCATTGGAAGATTCAGCCACACATTGCAGAGAGAAAGTAAGTGGGATATTCAGCCTTCATGACTGCAGGTTGCAAAGAACTGAGGTTACAGTGTCCTCAGAAATGATATCTAAAATAACGAGTGTATTATAATGAATTATGACCTGAAGAAGAATTCACTGCATTCAAAGTTTGCCTAAGCCAATCCCAACCATGCATTTGGTTCAATAAAAGACATCACCCATAAAAATGTTTGCTTCTCCCTATAATAAATTCAGCCATAAGATTCTGTTGCAGTTAGAGGGAATGCCTCTTCCAGCAGTCTGGGTATGGTCATTTCAAGTTGAAAGTGCAGTATTACATGCAAACCGAAAAATGTTGGCCCCTCTGGAGGTTTCTCGGAAGGAACACCACTTGGCATCGCCACGTCTGCATCTCTGATCTTACATCTAAGCCTTGAACTAATAGAGCTTTCTTGTTAATACAGGGGCAGGCAATTATTTTGGGTGGAGGGCCGCTAACTGAGTTTTGGCAAGCCATCAAGGGTCGCATGACAGGCTGCCAGGGGAAGATTAATATTAATTTTCTAAATTTTTTTAGGGGCCCTGCGGGCCAGATTGAATGTCCTGGTGGGCCGCGTCCAGCCTGCAGACCACATTTTGCCCACCCCTGTAGTTAATCTCTGTTTAACCCCTCCTTCCCTATCTTCTCAACTCTCGTCCCACATGATATCCTGGTTTTATGTTGTTCCCATATTCCCTCTACCTGACCTACCAACAATTCCTTGCTCTCTCAGGATCACTTCTTATCTGTTGCAGGTTGGCAGCAATGAAGACATTGATCTTAAATATGCTTTACAGAATTTGATGTAAATTGTCTTTATAATGCTAGTATTATATTAAGTAGAATGCTTCAAGAGGCATGTTTTCTAACGTGGCGGTATCAAAGATATGGACTGTGGGCCAGGTCCAGCCTGTAAAGTGATGTCATCTGTCCTGGGGGTGTTCCTGTGGGAAGAGGAAATTCAGGGGTGGGGGCCTACCACTGAAATCCAGGGAATGCAGCCTCACTGGGAAAGCATTTAGACCATGGCTGTATGTCATCAGACACCTGTGATGGTTAATACTACCTTGTTGCATTGCCAGAGGTGGGTCCAGATCAGTATCTGACTGGGGGGCGGAGCCTAAGCGAATTTGATGCCCCTGCAGTAACCCAACCTGAATTGGTAGGCTTGGATTCTGGGACTTTTCACAGGCAAGGGGGGAGAAATGGTCACATTCAAGACCTGCAAATTACAGAAGGGTCGCTGTGCAAAAGCTACTCAACAGCAAACTTCCTCGTTTGGAGCAAGCCTCTTTCACTATTTGAAAAGACTCCAAACACCTCTCCTCTCAAGACAGGAACAAGAAATAAAGAGCACTCATAGTAGCAGATCTTTCCCACTCCCTCCTCACTTACAGTCAACTCCTATCCTGCCTCTGAAATATCTTGCATAATGCAATTGGGAGTTTAGCTACCTGAGTTGTATCTGTATCCTAATTTACTGTCATCTTGGCCAGATTTTCTCTGTGCTTAAGACTATATTGGATATAATGATACTTATCTACCTTACAGTGATATTGAGAGTCTTAAAATATTTTTCGCTCTTGTGATAGGAAAAAGGATTAAAAATATGAAAACTATGAACGGGTTTTTGTTTTTTTCAAACCAGTACTTTTGAGCACTGTAGATATGCAACAGTTTTATTACGCTGCATTTTTGTTTATTCAGAAATAACCTTGCCCATGATACAGTGCTTTTAGAGATTATATAGATATGTCATAAATATGCAAAAATGTTCATACTTCTAACATGGAGGACTGATTCAAAGACATTTTTGTATTTTGTGCAATCATTTACATTTTTATGAGTGCTCAGAGAGTTCTTACTCCTTGTCTGAACTGACCTCTGGTTAATCTTCACTATTCCTTGATGTGTCAAGGCATGTAGTGATTGTGAAATTTTATTTAAAAAATAAAAATCTTCAAAGTGACAAAATTCAAGATTCAAGGAAAAGCAGCAATTAATGTACTCTTAAGAGCTTAGTAGCAGCTGCACATATTTTCTAAAGAAGGGATGCCAATGAACCAGTTAATTAGGTATTCTGAAATCTTGCGTTGTGGCCCTGCACCCTTCTGTGGGAGTTCTGCCTGAATAAATTCTGTAAGATCTGGCCTTGTGTTCAGTTCTTTTCCATCTGTATAAGTAAACCATCTTCCCTTGGAGAAATAGTGTGTTGGAGTGGGGTGAGTACAACCTTCCTGACTTTGTCCAAGGCAAAATTGCTCATCATTTTGTAATGCAGTGATCCTTGCCTTAACGTAGTCAAGCCTTTGTTCTGTTGTGTCAGAAGTCATCATGCTCTGGCTCTACATAACAGAGCTTCCATGTATGCCTTCAGAGTGATTTCAGGACCAGCAAAGGGACTTTGTAGAGGATACAATCACGCTAACCAAACTGAAAGGATGCTGTGAAATCTGTTCTAAGTGTCAACACACATTGTGGGTTTGGGTGTGACAAGCAAGCTAAGCTCCATTTCTCTTTTACAGAAACTTTTGCTTCCTCCTTCTACCTGCTGGAGACCCTCTTAAATTAAATTAAGGAAGAATTTCTTTACTGTCCGAGCCCCCAAGGTCTGGAACAGCCTGCCACCGGAGGTGGTTCAAGCGCCTTCATTGAACACCTTCAAGATGAAACTGGATGCTCATCTTGCTGGGATCCTATGACCCCAGCTGACTTCCTGCCCTTTGGGCAGGGGGCTGGACTTGATGATCTTCCGAGGTCCCTTCCAGCCCTAATGTCTATGAAATCTATGAAATAGTCTGGTTTCAGCTACTCAAGTGTTTCTCCTGTGTCAGTAGTAACTGACAGTCTCAATCAGAAAATTCAGACCCTGGATGTTTCATCTCCCATTGTACTGTGAAATTTGAGGCATTTAATTAAATGTGGATGACAAGATAGCACCTATCATGCCCAGAAATGATTGTTCTAGTTGCTGATATGTTTCTAGAAGAAGCTGCATCTATGATCAGAAAAACAGGGCGTCTGCACAAGACTCTTTACTGTGCATTAGCCTAAACTAATGCGCACTAGAATGTCACTGTCTACATGTGCATGGCAATTACTGTGCATTAGATTAGTCTAATGCGCCATTTGCTAGTACCAGTAGATACAGGTACTAGAAGATGACGCACTAAAATAATGCATCAGACTGCACATGTAGATGCTGACCAGGAGCAAATTGCTCCCAGTCAGCCCAGGTAGCAGGGGGTCACACTGCTGCCTGGCTAAGTCCTAAACTCCAGGGGGTAGGAGGAGCTGTCCCTGGCTCCAGGGGCAGCCCCCAGCCCTGCAGAGCTCAGGGTCAGCTGTGACCAGTGCTTCCGGGAGGAGCATGTGCAGGTCTGAGCCACCATCTAGGGAAGCAGGGCTCAGAGTGCCTGTACTGTACCTGTCCGTCCTTCCTTCCTTCTAGACCTGTGATCGCAGTGGCAGTGGGGCCCAGAGCTTCCCCATGGTGCATGTCCTGCAGCCAAGGGGGACATGCTAAGGTGTATGGCAGCAGGGACCATGCAGCAGTCCCAGGGCTGGAAACTACCCTTGTGCTGCTGAGCAGCTGGTCTCATCCTCAGCTGGGCTATCTAGGTCCCTGTTCTTCCACAGTACCTGGTATAACAGCAGAGCCTGACCCAGCCTGTCACCAATCATACCTGGCTTTGGGATTCCTACAGAGCAGGGGTCCGTGGTGGCATGCCTCTGGGCCTGCGGCCCTGTGCATGGTTACCACGTGGGTGTGGGGCTGCACTAAGTGCACCTGTGAAGCTCTCGGGAAGGGAGAGAGCAAGGAGCAGGCAGACACAGGGACATGGGGCCTGGATACACCGTCACTTGTCTGCTCCTTGCTAAGAGCTCTGTAGGAGCACTGGGCACATCCCCACACCAGCATGTTAACCGCTCAAGGGGCAGTAGGCCTGGAGGCACATCAGCATGGAGCCCTATGCTGGCTCAGACCCCTGCTCCACAGGAGCCCCAGAGCCACGCATGACTGGTGACAAGCTGTGCTGGGCTTTGCTATTATACCAGGTACCACAGGGGAGCAGGGGCCTGGACAGCACAGCCAGGGATGGGACTGGCCACTCAGTGGCATGAGGGCAGTTGCCAGCCCTGGGGCTGTTGTGTGGTCTCTGCTGCCTTACACCCCAGTGCATCCCCTTTGGCTGCAGGACATGCACCACAGGGAAGCTCTGAGCCCCACTGCCACTGCAGTTGCTGCTCCTGGGGGAAATTGCAGCTCCCAGGGGAAGGAAGGACAGGTATGGGGTGTCCCAGGCATCTCCTTCCCAGCTGATGGCTCAGATCCATATGTGCTCCTCTTGGGAGCACCAGCTGCAGGCCGCCCCAAGCTCTGTGGAGCTGGGAGCTACCCCCAGAGCCAGGGACAGCTCCCCTCAAACTCTGCACATCTGGGAGCTGTCCATGGACCCAGGAACAGCTCCCCCCTGCCTCTTGGAGGCCAGGCCTGACCTCTGAAACTCCCGCCAGACTGGGCTGCCCCCAGTGCCTCTGCCATCCCAGGACTGGCACACGAGGGAACCTGGAGATCCCCTTGTCTGCTGTAGGTGGGGCAGAGCAGGGCAGGACCAGCCCTGAACAAGGCTGCTCCCATTGGCCACAATTCTATGCATGATACGGGCACACATGTAGACACGTTCCTGGGCAAAGTTAAATGAGCCTGAATTTACTGCACAGTAAATTCAGGCACATTAATTGTATGTGTAGAGGCACCCACAGTTATTGCAGTCTAGTGCTCATAGCAGAGGTGGTGGTGCTGAGGTACAGGAGGGAAGAAATGGGGTGGTGGAATCACTCTGACAGTGAAGATTGCAGGGAAAAAATAATCACAGATGGACAAGAAGTGAATCCACTCATTGAAATTTTTTCTTTTTATTTTCTTTTTTTAAGAAATGAATCCATAACCAGGAATATAACTAATAGAGACCACTGTTAGTGAACTGATAACTAAAATGTTTGATGGAGTGAATAACCTAGGAATTAAGATAATTTTATTTGTGGTTATTGTGACTGACAGATCTATGATAAGGATAGGCCACAGCAGAATTTGAGCATCTCACAGTCTTTGTGTTCGTCCCCACAATAAACCTGCAAACTAGGGCAGTGCTATTATCCCCTCTTTGTAGAGTGGGAGGTGAGGGGAAAGATCATGCAGGAAGTCTACAGTGAGCAGGAGCTAAAACTCAGGTCCCGCAAGCTCTAGATTAGTCTGCTAGCCTTGAACTATTTTCTTAAAGTAAAAGCCTTTGCCCTACATAGTAACTAATGGCTACAATGCACACCATTAATTGGCACATTTAGATCTAGTGACAGGCATCTTTATAAATACTAAATATCAGTAGGTGGAGAGAGGAGTACTGAACATTCATGAGAAAGGAAGTTGTGGCTGAGAAGTTTGAAATTGTGGAGTAATACAGAATACTTTCCTAATGCATAGTCTTGATGTGCCCTGTGCTGATGTACTTCCTAGCAAAGATAGCATTAAAATCTGTTTCCAGTGCTTCAGAAATCATTTAATTGAAAGTTTGACTAAATTAAAATCCAAGTAAAGTGTTTGTTTTCCAGAAACCCTGGAGCTTAGCTTGTAGAACTTACTACAACACCATTTCCCTCTGAAGACTTCTGCTCCTTCAGATTATGTGGGAGTTGGGGTTTTATCCCTTTGTCTGTATGATTCACATGACTAGGCTTTTAAAGTCACATCCCTTAAGCTTCCTGCATTTTGGCTTAGGAAACATCATTTCATTGAGGGTGCTATATAGCTGCCATTAGGAGCCTCCCAGGAGAACAGTATTTTCTCTATTCACTTTTCAAAAAAGGATAATATTACAGTACTAAAGAAAAAAAATGCTTGGGAGGAGGTAGACCTGAAACAAAACAGAGAGAAGCCAAGAGCAGTGATGATGTGGCAGCCAGGAGAAAGACATAAGGCAACAAAATCATTCTTTTCCACATGAATGAGGCTAACCGCCAACTCCTTTCTTTATCTTCTGTGAGGCTGGTCAGGATAATTTTTTTCTGTGAAAAATACTGAGAGTCTCTATTGAAAAATATTTTCACTTGTGATGATGTATTTTTTACATATACATGCCAACCCAAATTGGGTTTCATGGAAAAGAATTCTATGTTGACAAAAATACAAACCCTTCCCTTGTGTTTGTTCTAGTTTTAGATAGTAATGGACTTCCCCTTGTAGCAGTTGGAGACAGGAATTCCCAGCAGCGTGGATGATATCACAACCTTTACATAAAGTGCTACCTGGCTGCAAGACTGCTGTTGCTCCTGTCTCCAGCTGGGCAAACTAAGGGAGACTGTGTCTAGTGAGGAGAGAGATTCTCCTTACCATTTTCAAGAAAAGCTCAGACAGTACTGAGAAAGGAAGGCCAGCTGAGTGGATTGTGCTATAGGCCTTTCTGTGTGAGGAGATGGACAGAAGACTTTTGAGCATGAAGGCTGCTGATTAGCAGTTTCTGCCTTATACCTTTTGGATGCTCACTTCTTCCCCTCCTGGCCTGGCATAGTTTCTGTGGTAGGTAGGAGATATGATCACTAGTTGATGGCTCCTGCCCCAGAAGAACGTTAAGCTGACTGCATTGGGCATTTTGATGCGCACACAACTTTTCATTCAACCTTTCTGCATAAATGTCTATGTCTGATTACAGCTTGCTCTCTTGGGATGTTTCCCATAGCTGATATTCTGGAGATGATGGCAAAACAAACTCTGAAGTGTTGCACAATTAGGTGGAGCCAAGGTTATGTACACCTATAGAGGAACAACCAGTCATCAGAGCTGTGTAGGCAAAGAGAGGAAGTTAGCTGTGTTGGGAAATAGCTAGTGTTCTCCCTCCTTTCCATTTCCAGCAGAAACAAGGACAATTGTGACCTGGGAAACAGAAATGCTTTCTTTCTTATTTGTTAGCATTTGGCATACATTTTGAGCAGGTATAAAGGGTAACCTCAGGTGAAAGATAGTAGAGAATCAGGCCAAATACTAATCAGAGACTTGATACAGATCCCATTTCTTTCTGCAAGTCTCCCCAGTCCCATATCAGAACAAGTTGGAACACGTCCAGATTTCACTGATTTCAAGGGTGTTTGGAGGGTGGCTTGTTTCCACAATGATCATTACAATTAGCTTCGGTTCTTATTAAACAGCAGTGCCATTTTCTTTGACATACCCTGACCTATTGCCTGAAAGACTGTTTTGTCAAGGGACCTCCAAGGCATTCAAGGAGAACCTCTTTGGTGGGGGGGGAGGGAATTATAGGCTCCAGGAAAATATCTTTGCTCAAAAGCAGGGTGTACAGCATTGAGAAGTTTGGGCATTTGAATTAAACTCTGGGGAAAGCATGTAAATCAGTTCTATATATTTTTAAACCCTAGTATTTCTAAAAACTAATCCTGATTTTTCTCTGTAGAAAACTCCCTGGGATAATATGGTATCTAAGCCTTCTGATCTGGAGCATTTTCAGCCTACTTCCTCTGCCTCTTTTTAAATAAGATTTGACATTAAACTTGATTGTTTCAGTAGCAAATCTCTGAAATACTTTCCACCAAGTCCTGGCAGAAAGTCAGAATTTGCTCAAGTTAAGTTATATTGGAGGGAATTTAGTATTGATACCTGTGTACTGTATCAGGGTTTTGTGATTAAGCAGACAAGCAAATAAAAAAAAAAATTAAAGCCTGATTGCTCAGCTTATGTGAAACAAACTTTTCATTCTCTAAGTCTTGACACGTGGTTGGGAATATCTAACCTATTCTTTTTGCAGTTGACAAGGTTTGCCATTATTACTCTATCAGATTTGTGTGAAGAGCAAAATGAGTATTGGAAAGCAGGGTTTTAGTTGCAATGATAAATATTTGAGGGAAAATGGCAGGGAAAGGCAGAAGGGAAAAGGGAAATGAGAAAAAGGAGGGCAGCTTTTAGTAAAGTTTACTTTTGGGGTTCTGATAACTGGCTAGTTTTGCTCTTGGAATTAATGCTGCATCAGCACAGTCCCCCTCAGAGTAACCACAGTCCTATAAATCTTCATGAGGGGAAAATACTGAAAAATGAGTATTATGAACAGTGTAATATGGTTATAAAGTTAAGTTCAGCCTGGGAAGCAGTAGCTCATAAGCTAATACACTTGGGGGCACAAAAGAGGTCATAAAATGAGGTATGGACATGCAAAAGAAGTCTGCTAAGTAAAGACGGGACTTGCTATGCAAGTATCTTGGCCCTATTTCAGGAGCAAACTACTATGGTTTCCATAAGCGACTGGTTGGGGTGCATGTGCCCCCCCGATGGGGTCGGTGCCCCCCCTGACAGCCGACACTGATGCAGTTGGTAGGGCTGGTGCCCCCCTGACAGGGTTGGCAGCTTCTGCGGGTTCCCCCCCAGGTTCAGGAGGCATGGTGGTTTAGCTTCCATTTTCTTTGGGGTAAGAGGGACATACTGGGCAGTTATCAAAGAGTAGTTAACAAGCAGCAATGTATTCATTTGCCCATACTCCTAGAGCTACCCAAATTATACAATTCCTATGAGACCTCATAGTAGCTCAGATAAAAGCTGAAAATGAAATATTTGAATTTGGGTCTGGTTGGATGCAGGATGATTCAGCTGCAAATGAAATATTTTGTTCTGCTTTTCCTTCCTTGTAGGACAAAATCTAATATCTTCAGCAACATATGGCATAAAACACATTTTCCATTAAGCAGGTATTTTGAGAGAATTTCCAACCAGCTCCAAAAAATTCCCAACATATGTGTATGATGACACTGTAAATGCTGCAGCAGAAGAGTTGTTATTAGGGTGATCCAAGCTCCAGTTGTAGAGAAATGGTCACAAAATAAAGAAAATATAGAAAGTCCTTGAGCAAAAGTATTTTTCATCTGTAGTTTCTTTGATACCTCTGAAGAGAGTTCACTGGCAGATGATATTGTGATTAAATTACACAAATGCATAATGCGATTATGAATGTCTCTCTAGATACAGAAACTGTTCCAAATAGGCTTCATGTGCACATGCTTTCCAAAGTAGTACACGCTATTCAGTTTGTTGTAGAAGCTGTTGTTGGAAGTATTTAAGTGCAAGTTAGACAAATGTTTGTCTGGGATGACAGAGACCAGGATGGTCTGACTCAAGTGGGTAAGGACTGGATAACCCCTCGTGAGGTCTCTTTCAGCCTGATTTTTTTTTCTATGATTCTAGGAAGGCCTTCCTTGGTAGTTGTCGTGTGTGTGTGTGTGTGTGTGTGTGTGTGTGTGTGTGTGTTAAGCATGTAGAATATGTGGGAAGCTATGTGCATTCTGGAGTATCTCTAATTGGGAAAACAGTGCAGAGTAGCCTAAGCTGCATAGATGCTCCAATCCTGAAACAGTACTACAGCAACGGTAGATGTTCTAGTGTGAATTTCAAAGAAAGGATACTGGGACATCTTGTGGCTTCTGAAGAAGGGAGAAATAGGGTTAGTAGAGAGGGAAATGGTGTTAACCTGAATCAGAAATGTTGGATAAAGTTTCCCTATCCCCGTAAAGGTATTAATTCCCCCTTAAATGGTGGTCCAAATTGCAATTGGAACTCACACACACAACTGTTAGCAACAAATCGGCTGTTTTTAAAAAGATTCTAATATGGTTTCCCTGAGCAGGGGAGGCAAAATTTATTTTCTGTCTTTCCATAGAAAGTCATGGACCTCAAATCACCCATTTGTCCACTTCTCCTTGAGTCAAGGTCAAAAGTCCCATGGCACTCCAGTTGCCATAGCTAACAGCACATAAAGGAATGTCATGCATTGCATCTGGCTGCTTCTGACAGTCCAGCCTGAATGGACAGATGCCATTTACAACTGGGTCAACATACCTTTGGCATGAACCTGGAGCAGGGCTCAGACTCCTGCATCTGGAGGAAACATGATCAGCTTCTGCTGTGCCACGGTGTTGCTTACTATGTGTGCCTTTGCATTGCTCTTCCTTGCCACTCCTTATGTATGGAACCCCATCACTGAAATATTCTGCAGAGCCACTTCTTCAGTGCTCTCCTGAACACCACTTTTAACGTCAAGCCAATGGCATGTCATCAACCACTGCAAAGCCACTTCATTGCCTCTTTCAAATCTCTCTTCAAATTTCTCTGCTGAGAAGCATGCAATAATCACAGCATTGCACATTGTGACAACTGCTAACCTCACTGACCAGTGTCATCTCATTGTCACCATGTGCTCTCTCCATCTCTGCTGTATCAGCCTGTTTACAATTTTCTGCTCTGATTGGAAACTCAGCAGGGCAGAGCCCATAATGGAGCCTTGCCTCCAGAAGCCATTCTGTGATGAAGAATCCATACTGAAGCCTGCCAGTTTGGAGACTTACCGATACTAGTATTTATTCTTATTTGCTTGTATTTTATCACTAGAAATAAGCAATAAAGAACTTCTGACTCAGACCTAGCTCACTGTGTATGCAGCTGGTCTGTGCTTCTATCCACACTACTGAGATCATAGTCTTTAGTTCCCCATGACATTGCATTATTGCCCATGCTGTCATGTTCTGTCTTGGAGCCAGAAGTCCAAGGGCCAAGGAGACCCTGCTTCTGAGTGCAATGCCAGGATACTGCTGTAATACAATAGTAGTCAATGACCTTCTAACCTGGGTTATACCAAATAAAAGACAGGAATATTTCCAAGTCATTGGGTATATTCCAAACATTGACTGGTTTTAACTGTGCTGTGGTTAAAGGATACTTGCTCATTGCTTCCTCTCAGGGGATGGTATTTAATCCAGGAAATCTTTGGGCAGCTTTGAAGAGAGATGCCACAAGTGGCTTACCATGAATTTGTCTGTCATACTTGGAGCATATGAAGCTCAATTTCTGTGAATTGCAGAGAGCAGAAAAAAATAGATTAGCTAGTATAAGGTATCAGATTACAAGAAAATTATAAGTTGGTCATTAAGGTTTTTCCTGGAGGATTTGGCATGACATAAGTGAGTGCAAGTCCTTTACAATCAGTAAAGTTTCATATCCTGAAAATAGAACTGAATTTGATTTTCTGTATATTTGCTGGCTTGCAACACACAATACATATGTGTAATTTATTTGATCATTTTGTCGTCTTGGAAATACAAGTGTTGTTGGATCTAAGAGTAAGGCAGTTAAAATGTGAATTTGGGAAGACAGTTATCTTCCAAGAAATAAGACTGGATACTGAATGGATTTGTAAATCGTCATGCTTTCTCCTCAAAACAAAGTACATGTATTATTTAGCTGACCTCTGCCTGACTCAAGAAGTCTATGGGCCAACGAGAGGCAAAGCGCTGCTCGACCTGGTGCTGGCTACTGGGGAGGACCTAGTCGGCGACCTAGTGATCGATGGGAAGCTGGGTGACAGCGACCACGAGCTGATCACCTTCACCATCCGCCGAAAAGCTGGCAAGTTGGTCAGCAACACGCAAGTCCTTGACTTCAGGAAAGCCGACTTTGACAAGCTCAGGAGGCTTGTCAGTGAGGCCCTAAGGGACTGTGACCACAGGGAGAGGGGAGTTCAAGAAGAGTGGTTGCTCCTCAAGGGAGCGATCCTCAATGCACAAACTAAGTCTATTCCATCTCGGAGGAAAGGCAGCAAGAGGGCACAGCAGCCCCCCTGGCTCTCCAGGGACCTAGCAGACCTCCTGAGGCTAAAAAGAAAGGCCTACAAAGGATGGAGGATGGGAGTCACCTCCAAGGAGGATTATCCTGCACTGGTCCGGTCCTGTAGGGAGCAGACCAGGAAAGCCAAGGCTGCAACTGAACTCCAGCTAGCTTTGAGCATCAAGGACAATAAAAAGTCCTTTTTCAGATATGTGGGGAGCCAGAGGAAAAGCAGGGGCAACGTTGGACCCCTGCTGAACCAGATGGGGCAACTGACAACTGACGCCCAGGAAAAAGCCAACCTATTAAATAGGTACTTTGCGTCGGTCTTTCATCAGCCCCATGGGATGCCTGTGCCCGCTACCGGGCCGGGAAGTCCAGGTGAGGGCGATCCCCTGCCCTCCATTAATGCTGACTTTGTGAAGGGACATCTTAAGAAGCTGGATACCTTCAAGTCAGCCGGCCCTGACAATCTTCACCCCAGGGTACTCAAGGAGCTGGCGAGCATCATAGCCCAGCCTCTAGCGTGGATCTTTGAAAACTCTTGGCGCTCTGGTGTAGTGCCCGAAGACTGGAAGGAGGCCAATGTGGTGCCTATCTTCAAGAAAGGGAGGAAAGTGGATCCGGCTAACTATAGGCCCATCAGCCTGACTTCTATCCCGGGGAAGATCTTAGAAAAGTTTATTAAGGAGGCCATCCTTAATGGACTGGCCGACGCCAACATCTTAAGGGATAGCCAGCACGGGTTTGTTGCGGGTAGGTCTTGCTTGACCAATCTCATTTCCTTCTACGACCAGGTGACCTATCACCTGGACAAGGGAGATGAGATTGATGTCATATATCTTGACTTCAAAAAAGCCTTCGATCTGGTGTCCCATGATCGTCTCTTGGAGAAACTGGCCAATTGTCGCCTTGGGTCCCCCACGATCCACTGGCTGGAAAATTGGCTCCGGGGTCGGACCCAGAGGGTAGTAGTTGATGGAAGTCACTCATCGTGGTGTCCTGTGACCAGTGGGGTCCCCCAGGGCTCTGTCCTTGGACCCATACTGTTCAGCATCTTCATTAATGATGTGGACACTGGAGTCAGAAGCGGACTGGCCAAGTTCGCTGATGACACCAAACTTTGGGGCAAAGCATCCACACCAGAAGACAGGCGGATGATCCAGGCTGACCTGGACAGGCTCAGCAAGTGGGCGGATGAGAATCTGATGGTGTTCAACGCCGATAAATGCAAGGTTCTCCACCTTGGGGGAAAAAAAACCCGCAGCATCCTTATAGGCTCGGCAGTGCTATGTTGGTTAGCACTATGGAAGAAAGAGACTTGGGGGTCATCATTGACCACAAGATGAACATGAGCCTGCAATGCGATGCTGCGGCTAGTAAAGCGACCAAAACGCTGGTTTGCATCCATAGATGCTTCTCAAGCAAATCCCGGGACGTCATTCTCCCCCTGTACTCGGCCATAGTGAGGCCGCAGCTGGAGTACTGCGTCCAGTTTTGGGCTCCACAATTCAAAAAGGATGTGGAGAAGCTTGAGAGAGTCCAGAGAAGAGCCACGCGCATGATCAGAGGTCAGGGAAGCAGACCCTACGATGACAGGCTGAGAGCCCTGGGGCTCTTTAGCCTGGAAAAGCGCAGGCTCAGGGGTGATCTGATGGCCACCTACAAGTTTATCAGGGGTGACCACCAGTATCTAGGGGAACGTTTGTTCACCAGAGCGCCCCAAGGGATGACGAGGACGAATGGTCACAAACTACTATAAGATTGTTTCAGGCTGGACATAAGGAAGAATTTCTTTACTGTCCGAGCCCCCAAGGTCTGGAACAGCCTGCCACCGGAGGTTGTTCAAGCGCCTTCATTGAACACCTTCAAGATGAAACTGGATGCTTATCTTGCTGGGATCCTATGACCCCAGCTGAAGTTCTGCCCTTTGGGCGGGGGGCTGGACTCGATGATCTTCCGAGGTCCTTTCCAGCCCTAATGTCTATGAAATCTATGAAATCTATGTATGCAAGTAAACATGATAATAATGGAGGCATTAAGGTAATTTGACTTATGACTCCTAATATAGTCATTTGGTATATAGTGAACTCTAATACAAAGAAGTGCTCCTCTGAGATGTAGAATGAGAATCCTAAATTGGAGTATGTTGTGCATTGTACACTTCAGCTTCTACATTGTGATCTTCAATTTATGGTGAAGTTGGTAAAAAAACAAAAAAAATTACTCACCTTTTGATAGGGTCTAACTGTAGATGCTAAACATAGAAGTGTTGCACATAAACAGGATATGCATAATAAAAAAGCAGCCCAAAAACCTGTCAGTATAGTGCCAGCTAGCAACTGTGTTTAGCATGTTGCCCAAAACAAACAGCCCTGGCACCATAGCTACAGGTGCTCCTTTGGATGGGTCGTACAATATTCAAAAGCAGTTCTTCATTATAATGAATGGCTTCATTTGACTGAAGAGCCCCTTTTTCCTGTTTTATACAACCATAGAATTGTCTCACTGCTTTATTTCTGCGTCTGTCCTGCTGCAGCTTTTTGTGTCTTTGTGGGCAGATTTGTGGTCCATCTGCCATGTTTCAATGCGCTAGCCAATGTATTATCCACTTGTAGCCCAATGTGGCTAAGCAGCATCTCTTCTTTTGATAGCCCCTGACACCACGTGTAATCTGACCCCATTTGGGCTGCCCCTGAACCTACTGAGCCTGCAGTAAGAGCATCCTCAGCAAGTGTCTCTAGCCTCTTTAGCTACTCATGAAGCTAGATTATGCATTGGATAGTGTCACTTGCCTTCAGGGCCTGTCTTTTGCTGACAAGGTTATTTTTCATGTGACAGACTGAAGAGAGAGAACTGGATGCCACATACCTTATGGCAAGAAGGAGTGCTTCAAAGATTAGTGGGAGGCATTTGAAGGTGGTTAAGAAGAGTGTAGGGTCATTTTCTGCAGCCATCTTAATAGACTGCCACTGCTAGTAGCAGGAGCAAGTTACCAACAACTGTAGTTCCACAGCCTGGATCCAAGCGTCCCCTTCAGTCTTTTACTACATCATACGTTTGGATGAGTGTAACAGGGAACTCTTGCCCTCTTACTGGGAGAAGGCTATGGAGCAAACGGAACCAGCAAGGGCCCAGTAAGAGTTGGGATTTTGTGACTTAGAGGGATGAAGGCTCCAGGGAGGAAAAGACAGATGCAAAGGCCACTAGGAGAAGCCCTGCATGGCAAGTAGCAAAAGGGAGAAGAGATAAGGGGACTGCAATTGCTAATACCCCTGCCCAAAGAGGACTGAACTAAGAAGAGATTGCAGCTAAAGGGCAGGCAGTTGGCAGGGCGGCAGGGACTAACAAGAAACACGTGTGCTCAGGTTGGGCAACCAGTCTGGCTGCCTAGAAAGGGAGGGGTTTGCAGGAATAAAAGGCTGACCCTTAGGCTAGAGAGGGCACTCTAGCCCTGGCTGGGCAGGATGCAAAGCTCCCAGGCCGGGCATGGCAGTACTTGGAGGCACAGTAAGGGAAGCCATAGTGTAAAGGTGGATAATTGTTTTTTTTCCCTTTTTCCTCTGAGTGGGCCCACAAGGAAGAAGATTTAAGTTCATGTTTTTGGTTATGAGTGCCCAGTGGAGCAATACTTTTGTTGAGGTCAGGCTAGTGAAAGGACTGAGAGTGGCATTAAGGGGAGATGAAGTAGCAGCCAAAGTAGGCTGAGATAGAAGAAGTCAGGGTCTACACAGACACAAAAGGTGAAGCCAGGTGGTCCAAAGGAAAAAATACCACTCCGAGGCTTGTGACGCCAGCAGGAGCAGTTATTCCATGAAGGCATGGAAGGAGACACAGTGGGTCACCGTGGCAAGAGCTGGAGTGGGGGCAGGCTAGCTGGCCGCTGGATGCTGCTTCTACATAGCAGAGCTAGTCCTGTCACAGTTGGGACCGTGTCACATCATAAAAGGACTCATCCACCCCTTGACGGTCAAATGTGGCATGGCAGGGTCTCTTTTACTGGTGCCCTCTGACAGGCATTACAGACCTCCCCCCCCATAGTCTATTTCTTCCTGTAATTTTTTTTTTCTCTTCTTCTTCTGGCCAAGTTGCCATATGGCTTTTATGCATTTCCGGGATATGGAACAGCCCAACCAAACAGAAAGGGGGAAAAACAACCACAACAAGACGCTTTTGTGGTCCAAAATAAGCCAGGTCAATATAAGCATATAAGCATGAAGGCAAAGAAACAGTTGCTTCGGCCTCTGAAAGAAGGCTCTGCTCCTTTTCTCCGCAAGGCAAGTTCAAAAGTAACCCAGACCAGGTTTTAAAAAACCCAGAACAAAACCAAACCCTGTCCTCCTCCTCTGTTGCCTCAGGCAGACGCTGTTCACCAAGTGCAGCCCCAGGAGCAAGCCCTCAGCCCTGTGCCCGAGAGCATCGCTATTCCAGAACATTCTCGGGGGGCGGGGGTGGTGGGGGGTTTCCAGGTACGTTCCTGCTACAGGTCCAGCTGGTCGGGGTTGACGGTGGCCATGTGTATTCGTCAACTGGTGGGGGCTGATTTTCCCATCGTGCAGGCCTCCTTACAGAAGGCAACACAAAAAGCAAGTAGCACTAGCTGCATGCAGTCTTGGGAGAGGGGGAGGACAGGTAGGGCCTGGGAAGAAAGGGTGATGAGTCTGGAAAGGGAGCTCGGGGCCTAAACCCAGGGGGTGAATGAGACATGCCCTCAAATATGTTTAAAATAGGGAAGTTTTCTAAAAGGACAGATGAAATGTGATTGCTGTGAGCCTGGGAATTCACATGCAGACACCTGCCTGGCACGCATTAAAAGGACCATGTAAAATCAATTGTGATTTAGCCATTCCCCCCCCCCCCCCACATATTAACTGGCACAACAGAGTGCTAAGTGATTTAATTTTACACTCAGAACTGTGAAGCATTGGAAGGTAAAGTTCATAAACTCACTCACTGATTTAGTGAATCTGTTAGCCTGGAGTCTGCCGTGTATCTGGGGCTGTTCATCCTAGGGTGCTGGTGCAGTGCAGGTGACCTTAGGATCATCCCAAGCTTCTGCGGTGCAAATTCCCCTTTTGTGCCCAAGAGGAAAGGGAGTCCAGTGGGGACTTCCCTGTGCCTCACAATGATAAACTGCCTTAGTGGAAGACTTAGGAATAACTGTTGGTTGGCTGCCATGGTGGAGTAACCCACCTCAAGCAGCCCCTTCAGCATCCAAAGAACACACACTTTCCTTTTTCCCCAATGCATCATCCATCAAGGGCCTGCAAATTCATTTCTGCTCTTTCAGTTGTCCTTTCCAGTCACTTTTTCAGCCTTGCCAATCCAGGTTACAATTTTGAAGAATCCATTTGAGTCAGTGGAAACTATTCAGGAAAAATAACATAAGCTTCTTGTAGGACGCTGACACACAAACCTTGGAGCCCTTTCAAAAAGGAACGTTTTGAAAGGCGCGTTCTGTTAAGTTTGAATGAGCTGATAACAATTAAAATGCAGCAGAACTGTTCCAATTTTAACACTCCTTCATCCAGGATTAAAGTTGGAATGTGTTTGCTGCATTTGCATCTTTCTCAGCTCATTCATGCATAACAATTAGAAAGTACCAGCTGCTGCCCTTTTGAAACCTTCCCCTTT
Source organism: Alligator mississippiensis (assembly GCF_030867095.1). Lineage (NCBI taxonomy): Eukaryota > Metazoa > Chordata > Crocodylia > Alligatoridae > Alligator > Alligator mississippiensis. The sequence continues at coordinate 139,862,218 of NC_081827.1, forward strand.
TGCAAGCCCTTAACTTCAGTTCCCATGTGAGGGTTACGTGGCAACATAGCACTTGACTTTTTTTTGTTGTTGTTTGTTTTTGTTCCTGTCTGTCTAAGAACCATACTACATTTAGAGACATGGGGTTTATTTTTTTGTTTCATTTCCCCCTAACATTTCATGTGTTGTTAGATAGATGCCTCTGGCATCCCCATCATAACTCAGAGATCAAGACCCAGATTGGGTTGAATTGCAGTCAGTGCAGGACCAGAGGAAGGTTCTTGGGGTGACCTGAAACCTGGAGCTGTTCAAGGGCTAGATTAGCTTCCAATGTAAATTAGAGCAGCCTCCACACTAACCTATGTGCTGGTGTCTGTGGCTTCAGGGGACCTCTCTGGCAGTTAGGCTAGGGACAGATATTCAAAAAGCCTGAGTCTTAATTGATTCAATATTTGCAAGTTAGTCTAACCTGCAGAGATTGAACTGGTTTGCAAGTGAGTGGGTAGACATTCCCTTTTCATTCTGGAAATCTAGGCACATGCCTACAGTGGCTTAGGCTAGAAGCCTGAGGGGGTTAGAGCAGCCTTTCCTTCCACTGGGAAGCTGAGCTGAGGAGGGGGTGGGGGTATGGCCAGGCTGGGCAGGCCTCAGTAAGACTAAGGAGGGATTTAAACCCCAACCTTGGCCTGCAGGGTTTGGAGGGTTGGGGGAAGAGGGAGTGTGGCCAGACCACTGTGGCAGGGGAAGGGGAGGAGTGGAGAGCTCTGCCCACCCCAGCAGCTCCCTGGCGGCCAGAAGTAATCCCAGCACACAGGACTGCCCAGCCCCAGAGGGGAACTCTTCACCTTCCTCCCTGTCCCCTACTGCCGCAGGACAGGGAGGGGGGATCTGTCCAGTGCTGCGGGGGCTCCCCCACTGCCATGGGGTGGGGAGGGGGACTCCGCAAAGCTGCCCAGCTCCCAGAGGGGGACTCTTCCTCCTGCTCCTTCCCTGCCACCGCTGGCAGGGAAGGGGGCTGTATGTGAGGCTGCCTGACCCAGAGCGGGACTCTTCCCCCTGCTTCTCCCCCTCCTCCCCTCCCCAAGGCAGGGCAGGGAGGAGGGCTCTGTTCAGTGCTGGGAGGGGTCTTCCCCCCATCCTCTGCCACCATGGGGCTGGGAGGGGGAGCTCTCCAGTGCTGCCCAGCCCAGCCGGGGTGTGGGGAGCATCTGTAACTGAGCTGCAGCTGCCAGGGGTGGCCCTGCCCCTGCGGCCCAGACCAGCCTTGCTAAGCTCTGGCCAAGGCAGCCACACGGTCTGGCTGGGCCAGGCCACAGGGCTGGGCCCAGCCCCAGCAGGTGCACCTCAGTGACAGGGGCACTGAGCTCTGTAAGCATGTGCAGCCCAACCTGGCTGGTCAGCGGGCTGGCTCAGAGGTGCTGGTGGGCCCAGAACCCAGCAGCCGCCCACTGTGGGGCCTGGCTGTGGACCCACTAGCCCCACCTCTGAGCTGGCCCAGCTAGCCCACTGCCCGACCAGCCACCATCTCTGAGTACCGGGCCAGGCTGCACTCGCTTACAGGACTCAACGTTCCCGTCATTGAATTGCACCTACCGGGGTTGGGCCTGCCCCCACGGCCTGGCCTGGCCTGGCTAGATGGTGTGGCTGCCTCGGCTGCGGCCGAGTGAGGTCGGTCCAGGCTGCAGGGCCAGGGCCACCCCCAGCAGCTGCGGCTCAGTTACAGCCGCTTCCCATACCCCGGCTGGGCCAGGCTGGGCTGGACAGTGCCACACAGAGCACCCTCCCCCTGCCCTGCCCTGCAGCAACAGAGGGGCAGGTGGAGAAGGAGGAGAGGGCAGTTCCCCCCCCAATACTGAATAGAGCCCCCACCTCTTAGGGGAAAGTGTCCCCCTCTGGAGTCGGGCAGCTTTGCAGAGTCCCCCTGCCCACCCCAGGGAGGGGAGGGGGAAGAGGAGTCCCCCTCCAGCACAGGACAGAGCCCAGCATGGCCCCCTTAAGGTAAAGGGGTCAGGGAGAAGGATTAATCCTTCCCTCTGTCACTTGTGCCCTGCAGCTGGGGTCTGCCAGCCCCAGGGGCCACCGCCACGGCCCCTTCCTCTCTGCTTCCCAGCAGATGGGCAGACTCCAGCTGTGGTGGGAGAGGAGGGGAAGGAGGGAAGAATTAACTCCCTCCCTGCCCACTTTGCCTTAACGGAGCCGTGCTGGCCAGTGTCTCACTATGGTTGGTCCCTACTTGGGCTAGAGAGCAGAGGGGCAGGGCCAGCCCTGCTCTGGAGCAGAAAGCACAGACCAGAGAGCATGCTGGGATACTAGAGAACTCTGGTTTAAGTTAAACTAGGAAGGGGTCTGGGACAGACATTGCATAGACCGGTTTGAACTCAATTGGTTAAGTCTGATACTACATTCAACCAGGTTTATCTCAAATTGGTTTTGGCCGTTTTGAAACTGGTGTGTGTGCACTGAATGTCTGTTCTGTTACAGGTTTAAACCAGTTTCTGATCATAAACTGGTTTATGTGTAATGTCTGTCCCTAGCCTTAGAGTTCCTGGGATATAGATTTTCCTTAATCATGCTCCCTGTGCTGGAGACAAGAGCATTATCATAAGATCATTACAGAGAGTCTTTTGCAGAGACCCCTCATTCAGGAATCCCGCTCTTCCTTCCCGCATCTGCTAAGTTTCTGGGTGTTACCTGCCACCAAAGCAAAAGGATGGGACCCAGCTTTGCCAGAGACATTTCAGAGTATGCTGAACCAGTCTTTCTCCTTTCCCCTTTTTAGTAGAAAATGGAGAGTGGTGTTATCTTTACAACATGCTGTCTTAAGCTGTTGAGAAAAAAAAATGGTTGTTATATACTGCTTAAGCTTTTCCTATTAGCCTGGTTCCCCAAGAGATGTAATTGAGCTTGAGCTTTGCTCTATCTGCTTAGCCTGGTAAAAGTATCTGTAATACAGGAAATGCCCTGCCCCAAAAGCGCAACTTCTGGCAGATCAAATGTGTGTTTTGGCTGCCAGTATTCATGATTGTATAATCCATTTTTAAATGCCTTATGTGGACAGATACATTTTCCCTCCTTTGATTAAGCTCTGTGTATAAGCCAAGGCCCTCCCACCCAGCAGATCTAACTAGCATCTCTTGCAGACCCTATCAGTGTGATTAAAATGATTTTTTAGTAAAATTCCAAGATAGGTGGGTATTAGACAAATGGTCCAAAGCTTTGAGCTGGGGTGAGTTCTTTGTCCTGGCTTCACATATTTTTTCACATATAAGAATGCGAAGAGTGAATACCCAGAATAAGATAATGTACCTTTGGGGCACAGGCACCTGAACAAGGTACTGCAAGGTAAGCTAGGCCATGAACTCTCATTATATGAGATACTCTGTAGTAACAGATCAGCTGTACCTTCTTACACTGAAGAAAATGCAAAGTAGCTTATTCTGTTTTCATAAAGGGGGAAGCTGCCTAACATTTACACTGGTTTAAGGCATGCACATGAGCAGTTTCTGTAGAGTAGCTGCTGGACTGTAAATTCATATCCTCCCTCACTTATTGTTTGTTTGCTCAGATTTGTAGAAAACTAAATAGTTTCTACCCCATATACACATCCTCTACTTATGCACTAATCACTGCTAAATAACTTTGGATTATGGTCTGTGAATCACCCCTCCAGTCTGCCTCACTGCTGTAAGCAGACAGCCTGTCCCCCATCTGTTTCATTTAGCACCGAGTTGTGACCTGGGCTGGAGACATTCCTACATTCCTGAGGGCAGGGGGGACCTTCTCCCATTGCCTCAGTTTCCTCTGCCACTGCAGGTTATGTGACTAGTCGCCTCACCTGGGAAGGTGATGTCATTTGGAAGCACCAGGCAGGAGCCAGCGGGGCTGCTTTTGGTGGGAACTTAGTGATGAGGTCAAGTCAGGTGTATAAGAGGGAGGAGGTGGAGACATATTTGGGAACATGGAGCAAGCACACAGCCTCTGGAGTTCTTTCAGACTCCAGATGAATATGTGAATATCTTACCTGAAATTTAGCCAGTAACAGTGCTCTAGAAGCTTGTCAAAAGACTACCAAGCCACTTCTGTTTTCTCAGAGGTATTCTTTTGATACTTCTCTGACTTGTACCTCTCCCCAAGCCTACCCTCTACCCAATAAAGTATCCACTATAACAAGGTCTGAGTATCTGTTTGAGAGGGGTTGGGCATGCCTTTTTATTCCCTTGGCTTGGCTGAATAAGGGAGGCTACTTTCTGTGCTTCAGGTTAAAGGAAGCACCCCAAGATCTCACAGTGGATCAGGCGCCCTGAAGGTCTACAAGGCCTGTGTACCCTGGGGGGAACAGGGCCCAAGCAACAACCAGATCCCAGGTGGTGGCGGCACTACCCCAGGCTTGTGGGTGTGCTACAGGAGTGGGGTCGGCCACTTGTAGGTGCCCCAGGGGAGATGCTCAGAGCTTGGTAGTTGGTCGGGTGCAGTGAGGAGGGTGGCTCAACACAGGAGCACCCCTTACTGGCCCACCACATGGTCTTCCATGTTGCAGTATAGTAAAACCACCTTAGGCTATCAAGCTTTGGCTTAGTTTCTAAATTTTAAAGCCTAACTTAAACACACAAAACAGGGAGATACAGGATAGAGTGCAGTTTTTCTTTCATAGCTGTAATACAAATAAACTAAAAGGATAAAAAGTACCTTAGCTATATTTCTGTCCTAGAAATAATAGGATCTATTGGCTTGGAGGTAATCATAATGTGGGATAATAAGAATTTCTCAAGTACATTTTACCCTCCTGCCCCTCCTCTTGCTTAGTTGGTCCTATAAAATCCAACAATACAATCTTACATTTTCTGGAAAACACATTAAAAAGTTTTTAAATGGAACTTCAATCACAGATTTTTTTAAATTTTAAAATGCTTCCATTTGATAAGTGGGCCTCAAAAGCACGTTATAGCATATTGTTGTGTTTGATCGAGCATGAGTACTTTTATGGAGTCAAATTATAGCTAAATAAAATTATTTTATCCGTAAGTTTCCAAGATCTGCAAAGCTGAAATGGTCTATGATAAACATCAGAACAAATCGCAGAGGAACTGTAACCGTACTTAAGCCTAAGTCACTGATGTGCAATAGCACAGGATTTATTGTTGCATTATATTAGCACAATGCAATGCTTCAGACTGCTTACAGTTACTTCAGTGTACTGGATCGCGGTGTATAGCTTATAATCAACTTTGTCAATTGCCAATAGCCTCATCCTTGTTAACAGAAAGCAGCTGTTAATGGGGTAAATGAGCCACGGCTTGGTGGATAGGCTAATGCCAATGCATTCATGCAGTTTCCAGTGGCCATCAAAATTTGTGGGACAGGTTTAATCACTTTTGTGATTACTTGTGATCACTTTTGTATTAATAACTTGTGATGCATTGATACTCAATGAACTGGAATGTCTTTTGTATATCTTAAGGTAAGAGAGAGACTCATTCCCCCCCCCCCCCCCCCCCCCCCCCCATTATCATTCTTACTGGGGGGTTGCATGACTTTTGCTGTCTTCCTTGGGGAGGATGTCTCCATGCATCTTCCTTGGGTAGGATGGCGCCATGCATCCCCACTGAAAACTGTATTGGCAGCTTTGTGGACAAACTAATTTAAAGTTAGAGATTAGGCTTTAACAGGACTTTCCCCATGATTTGGAAGGTTTTTATGTTTTGTTCTATTTTGGTCTGATAGGATCATGGTAAGAAAAGATTGTAATAGCTTTTATGGCAAAGTTCTACTTTCCAGATGAGTAGTGAATTTGCTTTGTTTTCTGTTCAGTGGGTGAGCAGGACGCTAATTGTTTGGCAGTTGTTAATCATCACGGGAAATGTGAGTTAGCAAGTAGGCTGGTGAATCTGTCAAGGGTGCATTTGATCATTTAATATCCTTTTGCTAAAAGTAGACTATAATCCTTGATCATGTGCTTTTAATCTTCAGCAGGTTTATTCCTGTGTTTTTAAAGTAAGCACATGCTTAAGCACAGCCTTCTCTGGTTTGGAAGAAATATATTCAGTTTCTCAGGCTATCCACACCCGCTAGAATTTATTTAAGTTACTACTGCTACAATGGAACGGGGCAGGGAGGGCTCTTAAAATATTCCATGAAAACCTGGTTAAAGGACTCTGGGTTGATTCAGTAAAACCTTTAATATCTTTGCATAAATGCTCTCAGGAGTCAGCAACAGGAAATATTCTCCGTTTAGGCCACCTGCTTCTCAGCAGAAGAGCTAGTTTGCTGATGCATAGTAGAACAGGTTTTGGGACATTGGTCGCACTGTTTGAATGTTTGGAAAATGAGTTTGTTGAAGTGGTGCAAGAGAAAATTTATATTTTTATTAGAAGTGCACTGATATGTCGGTCATTTATCAGATTGGCACCAGTAAAAGGAAATTAACATTATTGGAAATCAGCTTTTTTTTGGCTGGTGTAGCTGATAATGTCATCAATAAATTCTGCGTACATATGCGGAGTCACAGCATGCATGCAGCCAAAAATGCAGCAGGCAGCTTAGAGCGCACCACTTTGCAGTCCTTCAGCATCCCAGGATACACTGCTACCAGCCTCCACTCACCCAGAGCAGGGATAAAGCCCCAGTGTCCTGGTTCCTAGCCACACCCCTGCTCACTAGCCCTCTAATAGCAAGTCAGAGTTGTTCAGGTAAGAAACAGTATTAACCCTTAATATGCAACTGCTCACAGCTTGGTCTAACTTTAATACCACTTAACATTCTAGAGATTTAGTATAGGCTAAGTATAACATAGTGTGAAATTACAAGAGGGGGGCAGCAGGGAGTAGAGTTTGGGGGTGGGGGCAGGGGCTTGTGGCAGGGAGTCCCTAGGTCCCCCTGCTGTCAAGTATCTAACTCTTAAGCTCCTAATTCCCCAAATGTCTCCTCTCCCCTTCTCACCAGAGCAGGGGGGTGGCAGGGATTGGTAGCAGCAGGAGCCCATACCCCCCCTGAGTACCAAGTGACTGGGACCAGGGAGCAGGATCCTTTAACTGGACAGTCTGCCAGGATGTCAGTCCATCAGCTACACTGTCCATTCCATTCTCCTTCCCTCCCTCCCCTGTAGAGAGAGAGAGAGGAGAGAAGAGCAAAGCAGTATGGGATTTTAGATTACCTACGAGTCCCCTGTGGCCCTGTAGATTAATAAGTGAAGTGCTTCAAAATAGTACCTCGTTTCTTGAAATGAGCACATCAGCCACTTTTGGGATGTTTCAAATGGGTTCTCCAGCTGGACCTTTGAAGGATTTCAAAGATGCTTGAAACTTTTCATTTGTTCCTTCTGTCCGAACCCTTAGTGCCTTTACTTTTTATAGTGCCTCAATTAAAATAGATGTCAGATATGATATGTCACCATACATTCCTTTTAACTTTGAAACATACCCAGTGGTTGTTCAGGGGAGCAAAGGACATGGTGAAAATACATAGGAGTGAGTGGGATTCATGGCTTTCAGTGATTTGTTTTTAATGGTTATTTCGTGTCTGTTCTACCACAGTATACTGGCTATCCTTTAGCCCAAATTTTGTTAGATCCACAAGAAAAATGATTAGCTTTATTACCCATTAATGAGAACTCAGCTGCTTGCATTGTATACTTTCCATTCCTTTCCCCCTCTTCCTTTTGGCGCCCAGGCAGATATTAGAGCACATTAGCACAGCTTGGGCGTGTTTTTCTAATATTGCACCTGATGTATTGGTGCTGCTGTCTGAATACATATGAAATGTAAAACATCATTTTTTCTCTGGTGTGGGTCCAAACATTTGGGGGACAAAAAAATAAGAGGGGCAGCCTTTGCAACTACTTTCCAAAGCTGAAGAAATACAGTTTTCCTTTTCACTTACATTTACAGCATCAAGAGGCTTTGTGCTGTTGACATTTTATTTATATTTGTTTCTGAGGAGGGTGTTTCAGCATCTCCTCAAGTGCTCTGTGGATTCTGTTTTTGGAGAGAATTGTTGAGGTGCTTAGCAAAGTACCTTTGTGTATCCTTCAGCAACTTGAAAGGAGTCTATTCACTTTTCTCTTCTGCATCCTCAGAGGACAAATGTTTGTGGTACTGGAGAATTTTCGAGGGAAAATGCACTAAGCTCTACCCCCACCTCCTAAAAGAATTCAAAAAGAAATTTCTGAGGAGTGCAAATACTGAAATAATGTATTACTTCCAGTGTGTTTGAAAACAAGGTGGTTCAAATAACCAATACCCCCAGGTTCATAAGAAAAATCATTGTCTACTTAATAGACTTCCAGGCTAGAAGATATCTTTTTTGATTATTTTTCTCTCATCTTTTCTCTGTCTCATTCTCACATGAGTCATCTGCAGGGTTTGAGGACTTTAAAATCAGTAATGCACATTGTTTTCTCTTGAGTGAGTGCTGAGAGGAGTAAATGCATAGCAAAAAATTTACAAGGAAGATGCGTAAATATAGTGTTAATATTCTCTCAGTAAATAAATCACAGTTTTTAGACCTTCCATTAAGGTTAGAGACATATGACTTGAGTTGGACCTTAGTATTGCAATGAGTGTGTATTGATGGAATTGCAGCAACACAATTTACAACAGTTATCTTTCTTATTTTTGTGATGTTTCAGTCATTTAAATGCAGAGTGTTTTATGTTCCATTCCATTATGACATAAATTGTCTATAATCCTTTGAGACATTTTAATATAAAGGCTGGAGGGAAAGTACCATCTAACCATTAAGAACAGCGTTACCACCATGGCACTGTCATTGTCTCCTACACTGGCTGTGGACAAATTTATTCCCATCTCTATCAATGGGGATAATAGCATGCAATTCTACTCTGTCTCTCTGGGGCACTTCAAAGATTATTAATATTTGTAATGCACTTTGAAGGAAGAAAAGCAGTGTATAAGTGCAAAACATTATCATAATAAATCATTGGCATGGAAAGGGTAGAATACTGAACAGAGCACTCGGGGGATAAACAGCATGAATAAGCATACTCAAACTTAGGCATAAAAACCTAGACATATATCTCAACTACTCTAATCCTTCAGTGCCCCAGCTGTGGTCAGGACCCCCTTTTGGTAGCCACTATACAAACAAATGGTAAAAAACAGTCCATTATTTACCTTAATAGAAAAAAGAGAAGACAGGAATTGAATGGTAAAGTGATTTGCTCAAGGTTATACAGCTGACCAGTGATTGAGACCCAGTCTCCTGACCAGCAGTTCAGTACCTTCTCCACTTCCTCTTTCATGGCTAGAGGTACACCGATACATCAGTCCGATATTGGATCAGCACCGATATAAGGAAAATGATCTGTATTGGAAATCGGCCATATCAGGCCAATAATTTGGCCGATAAATGGCCCACGCATGAGCATAGCCACAGTGCAGCAGTAGGTGGTGAGGAGTACAGCCAGCAGCATGGAGAGCTGCATGCAGCTGGTAAGTCTGGTGTGGGGTGAGGCGAGGGGAAAGGTGAAAGGGAAGAGGCATTGGGGAGGGTACATCAAGGCCCTTGCAGTGAGGGAGGAGTGGGGCTGGGGCAGGGGCAGGGGCAAGTGCTGCCCCGCCAAGGCAGGCATGGGACAGATGCAGCTCATCCGGGGGCACAAGGAAGGGGGGACAGCTCCTGCTGCTGTGTGCCACTCGTGCGGGAGCTGCTGCTCTGGCGGCTCCCACTGCTGCTCCCACTGCTCGTCCAGGAGGGTGTGGTGGGGGGGTGACCCCACATCTGTGAGGGGCAGGGTGGTCTGGGGCTGTGCCAAGCTGTTTCCAGTGGGGTGGGGCTGCACTTTGAGGGGACTACAGGGGGGCTATGGCAAATTTTGGGGTGGCTGCAGCCCCCCACCCCCCCATAGCCCCCTCCATGCCTTCCCAGATAAGTGGCAGGAGCAGCAATGGGAGCCATCCCCCCCCACCCGTGCCCCCTGGACAAGCCACGGCTCCATCCCACGCCCATCCCACCCTGGCTGGGCAGCTCTTGCCCCAGCCCCACTCCTCCCTCACTGCAGAGGGCCTTGATGTGTCCCCCCACATCCCTTCCCTTCCCCCTCCCCTTCTACCACAACAGACTTGCCAGCTCTCCACACTTCTGGGCTGGTATCAGAATTCAGATCGGTATCGGCCAATATGCCTCCTTAAAAATTGGCTTTCAGTATATGCCCCAAAAATCTCTATTGGTGCACCCCTATTCATGGCATACATTCTTTACTTTATTCATTTTATTTCCTTTCCTCTCCCTAAATTATTACAAAAGGCCATTTCTAGAAAGGCTCAAGGCAATTCACAAAACATATGAAGGCATCCAAAAAAGAACACCTTCTGTGTTGCCAACTCTGAGTTTTGTTGCAAGTCTATCAGTGTTTGATGGCTCTCTTTAAAACCTTGTCTCCTGGAGTTATGTGACTTTAAGAATCCCAGGTGCTACTTTTTAAGAAATCTGGTCTTTCTTCTTAAGGAGAAAAGATTGTCTTTCTAATTATGTAAATGTTTAACCAACATTTTACTTTTGATGTTTTTCCAAGCAAGGTTCTTGATTTTTTGTTTTTATTTGTTTTTTTAAGGCCTGTGGTTGGTAATACTGAATAATTGCCATAATGAATCCCACTGACCTCTTTCATGTGAAAGCAATTACTGAATATTTATTATGATAGATGATTTGTAGTCATCAGAGTAATGAAAACATTAATCCTGGGATCTTGATGGAGAGGACCATAAATGTCTTCCTGTTCCTAACAGAGCATTCCTATAGACTTTAGACGTTTTCTGGTTAGTGTGTCATTTTATATACAGCTTGATTTATTGTGCCCTTAATGGGTATTTGAATAGGCCTATGTTGTATAACCCTATGTTCTATGTATTACTAGGTTGTTTTATTGTATATTAGATATAGTTGCTTCAGATCTATGGAACATTATCTGAAAGAAATAGGGTGGGAAAAGAAACAAAGCAGTGACCTTGAGTATGAACATTTTGAAGAAAAGAGGTTGCAGAACAGAAGACTAAAATATTGGAAAAGATTATGGTTGTCTTTTGCATATAGGAAGTCTTTGTAGTCTTCTGCAATTATACCAGTTTCAAAAAAGCGTGTACACCATATGTCATGTATCAGAAAACAACATGGACTCACTTAGCTTCTGGATTTGAGCTTTGCATTTTCTCACAGCCCATACATCCCAGCAGGTAGAAATATGCAAAGATGTAAGATTATAATTTTTTCTCAATATGAGTTTTGATAAGGAGTGAGAGTGAAGGGACCTAAAAAAAGCAAAGAATTCTACACAGTAATGTTCCACACTGGCTAAATGTGACCAGAAAAGTATTTAGCTAATTTAAACACTTTTTTTTTTTCCTTTTATATGGAACTAAAAACACTCTGCAGTCATGCAATGCATATTAATTCAGATCCTTTCATTTCCCTGTGGTGAAACTGTCAATTTACTAGTAGAGACTTTAATGAATACAATTTACTAGTATCAGATGATTTACAGGTGTATTCAAGATCAAGGCTCTACAATGGCTATTTTTCACAGCAATGCAGAATAGTTTTATTTCATTTTGGCCACTTTCTTCTCTTAATATGGAGTCAATTCTTTCAGCTGGACCATAATTAAGCCTGTCTTGAGAAGTGGGATAACAAAAGATTATTTTAACAAAGTAAGCAACCTTGAGAATTAGAGATTATTTTGTGATGAGTGTTCTCTCCAAAGCAATTTTTATCAGTATGAACGAATGGGATAACAGCAAAATTTCTAGGGAAGGGAAGAGTTGAAACGGAAAGCCTGCTGTGTACTTGTATTTGAAAAATACTGATGTTCCCTATGGAGAGCTGTGTTATATAAACTATGCTGTATTTAAGAATGATATAAGATAATGGACAACTGCTGCACAGTTTGAAGGGCTGGATACATCAGGGGCTAGTAATGCACAGGGTACCCTCTAACAGCTGTTTAGAAGCCTGTGTGAAATGAGCTGGTCTCAGTCCATTTCCTCATGGGCAGATGTCCATCTCAGAACTTACTATCTCTACAAGTGCTAATTAGCACCTTTGCTGGCAGACTTAAGTACCAAATAGCCCTGGTTGGCAGTGTTCATGACAATTTATCACTCTCACACTTAACTGTAGTCCTTCCATATCAGTGAAAGTCACCCTGGTGAGGTCTTTTCCACTACTCTCATCTTGTAACCTTTGCTAGTCTTAAATAAATGTTAAAGAACTGCTGAGTTAACTGTCCATGGTGTGTCTTTCCTAGGGTTGAAGATCTTTAGAAGTACACCTGAGATTAATTTGATCCAGTGAAATTACATTTGGGAATTAAATAGTGGGCAATAGCTCTAGGCCCAGTGCATGAGGTACTGTGCTGGCTTGTCTACAAGCCAGTTCCACCAGTGCAGACAGGTAAGGGGCTCTTCATGTGTAGAGTAGGCAGGACATCAACCTTCAAGACACTCAAATCTTGGAGCTTTTCAGCTAGTTGAGATATGCCCCTTCTTGCCTGCTCCTTTCACCACCCCCCAAAAGTAATCTTTCCTCCATCTTCTAGGGAAGAGGCAGAACTTTGTGTTCTGTGTGAAGTGCCTTTTTTGGTAGTTTCTTTTGTTCTCTTTCTATCTGCTCCTGTCTTTTGGGGCAGTCAGTGTTGCAGACAAGTAGGCCTTCTCCTTTCCTATAGCATAATTAGATCCTCTCTTCCCTGTTGTTCACTGCAAGACCTCAGGGATCTGTTGTGTGTAGGCAAAAGAGGCTCCCAGGGTGGCTGTGGTGGTGCAATCACCCTGTTTGCTGCTGAGAGCTCAGATCTCAACTGCTGGATGCATGTGCAGTGAGCTCTGTATCACCACCACTTCTCTCGTTTCAGTGTCTTGTATATAGGTAAAATCTTGTCTGATCTCTCATCCCAAAGAATGTGGAGGTGGTATGTTTACTTTGTCCTGAACTTTTAGATGGTTGATTCACTTTTTAAAAAATCAGGCTGTAATTCCTGAACTCCTTTTTTCCTGCATTCAGTTTAGAGATCTTTCTTCATAGACTGTAGCCAGGACCAGCTTCCATAAAGGTAATGAAACTTTTTATTCTTGATCCCTATTCCCTTCTGGAATCTCAGGGAATAGAGACAACCTCCGGTCTCCAAAACCACACATGGAAAACCCCTTGCTCCTATGGAGGCATTCCAAGATAGCACAAGCCATCACTGCTAATTTGCACTGTGGAGAGGGGTTCAAGGTCAAAGCCTCTTGTCTCATTGCATACCTTTGTTCTCTCTCTGCCTTTCATCTCTGATGCCTAGACATGCAGATGCTCTGGAGGAGGTGAGAACCTGACAGATGTTGTTGTCCCTTACTCCCTTGCTGCTCTCCAAGCTAGATGCAGAGCATGTAGAATTCGAAAGAACACCAAAGTGCTCCTGAGGTTGCCAAGTTGAAAAGAAAGATTTGTTCCTGGGTAGAAACCTCTGGGAATGGAAGGGAAATAACCTCTTGATTTGTTTGACACGACAGACTCTCCTTTCCCAAGTGCCTTTTAGAGATTAGAAATATGCCTTTCCATGCTCCTTTCCCATTCCCTAACTTAATGTAGGGAGCAGGAAGATGGGAGGCACCTTCCTACAACACCCCTCCAAGCACAGGGTTTTGTAGGGTGGAGGAAAGGGTTTCCAACTGCTCCTCACTTCAACTCCTGTGAATTTCCACTGATCATTTTGATCTAGTGGCTAAATGAAGAATGATGTTGTGGTAGCATTCAGCCAAACTATGAAACTTCAGGATCTCTGCTGTTGCATCATCAGTGGTATAAGCCTGCACTTTCAGGACCTGGGGAAGAGCCTGCATGGATGTGATGTGGTCATTCTAGTGCAGAAGACCATGGCAATGAAAACCAGTGTGCGACGGCCCAGATTCACTGCTGTGCCAGAACTCTCTTCAGTGCAAATGAGGAAGCAAGGGGATCTTGAAGAGCCAATTAAAGCATCCCTCTTGACTCCACCTCCCCCATTCTCTGCCCTGGTCTGGTGCAGATTAGAGCAGCTGGTAAATGGTTCCCAAAAGATGTTTGCCCTCTGAGGCTTGCTGGACTTTGACAACATCTCTTCCCTCAAGAGATGCAAGAGAGGAAGGGTGTAGAGGAGCATCATACTTGTCCCTTCCAGGGACTCTTCCACCACAGGGGAATTCTTAGCAGAGAAAACTGGAACCAGTTCTGTCCTATTTTCACTGCTTAGACAAAGCAAATGGGGCCAATTATTTCTATTACTGGTCTTGGGGATCATCAAATGCGAGCAATTTGAGGAGGGGAAAAAATGAGAAATTCTTTCTTATTTTTTTTGCCTTGGGAACCAAAGCTGCTTCCTTGTCACAATGGCTAGGGTAAGGATTTCTAGGCAGAAGAGTGTTTTGGGGTTTTGTTGTTGTTGTTGTTTTGGGGGGGGTTGTTTTTTCGGTTGTGTCTCTTTAAAGTGTGATCAAAATGAAACTCGGTTGGATCTTACTTATGTATTTGAAAGTGCATATTTTTTTTACTTGCTTTGAATTTGATGTCTGACTTTCTCCTGTTCATCCTTTTTTAAGGAGACTTCTCATTGTGCAAAATATTCCTTTTTAAGTAATACACACACACATACATTTAACCCAAAAGATCCAATATGATAACAAAGTGAGAAACCTTCCTCCTTGCCCAATTAAGGCAAGAGGTATTACCTGAAGTAAAGTTCTAGACTAGACATTTAAGTGAAGCCTATAGATAAACATGTCCAATGACTGTAGAACTCAGCTTTCTATTAAGATAAAAAAATAATTACAGATAGTTAATGAACTTAAAACTGAGGCAGAACATTGTGGGTTAATTTTGTTAGCTCTGAGACCTAAAGTGTGAAATTACATTTTAGCTTGCTGTCCAAAGATGATTATTAGGTTCCATGAGGCCATTAGCTATATTTCTTTCCTGTTCATTTGGTAAAATGTTGTATATTGCTTATCTGAATTCATCAAATAGTCATGAAGATAACAAGTCAAGATTTCTCCAGGTGTAAGGTAAACTCCTGTCTCTTCATGAAGAAGAGTGAGCTTGCTCTAGAAATGTGGAATTAGGGAAGGGGAAGAGATACTTATTCTGTTAAGGCTTGTCAGGAAAGAATAATAAATACTCCTTACCAAATGTATAATGGATAATTGTAGTTTTGATTTGCTCAAAATAGACCGAACCCACCATGAAAAGTGTTGAGTGACATGTGTAAAAGGTTAAATGTTCGATTGTTTCTCACCCACACTTTTCCCTCATGTATATACATTCCTGCACAAGCACATACACACATAGATAGTCCTAGGGCCCCTATCCAGTGTGGTAAGACCAACTGTATAGAAAGATAATTGTTATTAAAAGCTTGAGTGTTTAGTGTATGTTTGGAGGAGAAGATATGGTCAGAAGGAGGAATGGAGGGTGGCTGTGTGCAATGGATGCTTCCCTAGAAAGGAGGTAGCTTCTGCTTCCAATGGAATAGAAATGAGCATTGACCACTGGTAGGGCCCTCCTCTGTTTCTAGCAGGTACATGAATATCTAGGTGATACTATTCTTCCATAGATAGACTCCAAAAAGCTGCATGACTGCCAGGAATTCCATTTGAACAGCTAAGTTCCCCTTGGGCATATGAAGGTGAAATAGAATTTGGCCCTAGAAGATTTTGAAAAGCCAAGGGGACACACCTTAATATACCTATCATGCTTATGTTTCACGTGCTCTGCTTTAACTTTCAATTAATAAAAATAATGGAACAAATATGACCGTCTATAAACTCACTAGGGGGGACCAGAAGGGTTTGGGGGAGACCTTGTTTCCCCTAGTGCCCCCTGGGATAACAAGGAATAACTGCCACAAGTTGTTGGAGAGAAGGTTTAGATTAGACATCCGTAGGAACTACTTCACAGTTAGGGCGGCTAGGATCTGGAACCAACTTCCAAGGGAAGTGGTGCTGGCTGCTACCCTGGGGGTCTTTAAGAAGCGACTCAATGCCTACCTGGCTGGGGTCACTTGAGCCCAGTTTCCCTCCTGCCCAGGCAAGGGGTCAGACTTGAAGATCTACAAGGTCCCTTCCGACCCTACTTCTATGATTCTATGAAATAATAAGTTGTGATGGCTTATAGGAATGAGGCAACCTCTGTATCTGAGCAGGTAATTTTAAACATTGGTAAATGCTTGGAAACCCAGCTCTTTTCATTCCTTTGAAGTCCCATTTTACAGAATACAGAGCGTCTCCTCAAAAGCCTCAAAACTTTAGTGGCTTCACAATGATATGAGGCTACCTTGTGCTTGGTAAGAGAATCTCAGCATCTCACAAGACTTGACTCCATGTTACTTGTAATCGACAGCTCTTAACTGTGTTGCTGCTATGCATTAGCTCCTTGGGTTCACCTGTTAAATCTGAAATGGCATAAAATCCTGGAATAAATGTCAAACCAGCAAGAGATTTTCAGGACTTCCAGATTTCCAGTCAGTTGGTGGTTATTTTTTAAATAGATATACGTTAATTTTGTGAAACAGCTTAATTGGCAAACTATGATGATCAGAAATGTATTGGCCTCTGAAGAAAACATTTTAAAATGATTTAATCTTAGGACTTTGAGCGACATTTGTATTCGAGTCTCATCGATGAAAATAAAATCTTTTCTCTAAAAAGGATTATCTCCAGGAGTTCAGGCTGGCTGTAAATGTGCCCATCGTAAAATCATAGAGGTTTGTTTTCTTGATCTTTATTAATTGTGGAATATGAAGGATAAATGTCAACTTTTGTTAATATTATGGATGATATTAAAATAGTTCCATGAAAAATTGCAAAGCATATTTAGGCAGGTCAATTTAAATTTGTCCTTGCCCAATGATACCTACTTTCTGGATAAAACACTTGTCACTCATGAGCTTGATTTTTTTTCAAATGATGCTTTGATGTCAAAAGATGTAGGTGAGAGCCTAGTGAGATTTCCAAAAGTGTATAAACAGCTGAGGCATCTACCTCCATTTGAAGTGATGCTTATATCTGGCCTCGTATAATATTAAAAATGCACACATTTATGTACAATAGGTCCATTAGTTGGTATTAAATATGATAGTTAAGTGTAGTTTGCAAATTAGGACTTAGGCCTCTGAATTCTTTAAGCTATAAGGGAATGAGAGGCAAATTACAGATCAGTCTGGTTAGGCCCTGCTAAAATACTCTTCCCCTCAGCATCTGTTCTGTACCACTGTGTGAGATACAGAATGCCAGGCTAAGTTGACCTCTGTGGTCTTAGCCCAGTGTGTCATCTTTTATGTGCTTGGCAAATGTCTCCTTTAACTCTTCAACATTTTGCCACTTAAAACACAGCCCAAAAATAGAGCCCTGAAATAACTTCAGTGATTACATAAGAACTACATCAGTAATGAACCTGGCCCAAAGTCTTGATTTTAGTTCTGCTGCTCTCTCCTTCTTTTATAGAGACTTACTTCCTGCCTTCTCTGTTAGTGAAAAGCGGTTCACTACTTTGGGTACATTCAGTATGGTCTGGGACTGTGCTCCAACATAGATCATATTGTGCTCTATTACTTCCAGATGTCCTGAGGCTAAACTGAATCTGAAATCTCTGAAGCATAGCCTGGTACTCAACAAAGCCTTGACATAAATATAAAGCCATAACAATGAGAGAGGGCATGGAGTAATAAAATAGTTCATTTCAAATTCCTTTATTTAGATGGAGCCTGGCCATAAAATTCCAGGGAGCTTTATTCCTGTGGAGTTTGTTCCATTATTAACATTTATTCTTCTGAAGAAACTGGTGCAGAATTCTATGATGAGCCCATGAGACAATTTTTCTTTTAAACAGTTGTTTGGTCCCCTCTTTGCTTGAATTGTGTTAGTCCTTTCAGGGTCAGGTGGAAGCCTATTGGTAGGACAGTGTGAGGAAGGTTTCATACCTCATGTTGCCTATGCTTTGAGCAAATACAACATTTTTCTCTTTCTCCACAAGTTTTCAGTTTGGCATTTCATCCAGGCTGTATTCACTTCTTATATAAAAGCTTATCACTAAAAAAAGGATCTTGCTTGCTACTTGCACACACTTGCATACATCTTATATGATAGCTTAGATTTCAGCCTAGAAAGTGAGTAAAAAAAAAAAAAAAGATATTTATCACTATATTAGGGTTAAAAGTTGGAAAGCTGGTCCTATTATTTCTATAGAGCTCGTTTTGATGTTTGAAAATCTCTGTAATGTTTTATTTATACTCTACCCTTCTCTGTTTATACACATTGTTGTTTTTCAAAGCTGTGAAAGAAGGTGCCTACACATCAGACATTAGAATTCCCATCACAACCCAACTGATTGAAAATAGTACTGGAACGTTCATTCACAAATTTGGAAATAAGTCAGTGTGAACAGTATCACTTGTTTCCATGCAAAACCATGTTTCTTACTGTAAACCTTTCAGAAAGTGTCTATTCTTTCAACAGAATAGCTTTTGCAGTGCTGCTAAAATTACTGGTAGCCTATGTCATCATTAAGTGATGGAAACCATTACTGGAAATTGTTACATTCTTCCCCCAGTATCATTCTAAACCAGTTATTACATCCTTGTAAGCCCTTGTGTAAAAGTAGCGTTGTAAGCTCTGTTGAACATGAGAATGCCAGTCCAGGTGTGTGGCATCCTAATCCTGACTAAATTTAGACTTTTGAAAATTTGAGATCAACATCTAATTCCCCCGTGATTGTTTTAAAGATTACAAGATAAACATGATTTTGTTTGAACAAATAAGTATTTTCTTGGCTATGAGCTTGATCCAAAGCCCAATGAACTGAATGGAAGGATTTGGATTAGGATCTGTATTTGCAACCCAAATATAACAGTATTGTTCCACTGCACAGAAGCCATCAAGTGAAATTATCCAGCAGCCAACTGTAAACCAGAGAAAAAATGGCTTATGTGCTTTCCTTGTCAAAGATTAGAAAAATACAAAAATAAATTAACAGCATAAATAGTGAAAAGTACATCCAGGCTTCTAAAAAAAAAAAAAGGCCCTATCAATTTTTAACAACCATTAGGATTTTTTTTATTATTATTACTATTTAAATGTATATTTTAATGTGGTGGGTTCCACTTAGAAATTATATTTGGATGAAGAATACATTATGGATGGGACTCTCTCCTGCCTTGTATTTTACATAGCCATTTAAATCTGGACAAAGTGTGAGTAAAACATTAGCAGATTATCATGGTGACATCTCATTTTGATTTGCAGTCTATCTGCACAGCTGTTAATGATTTATTCAAGGTTCAGGGCAATAAAGAATCGAGATCTACTAGGTCTCTTTTCACCTCATAATTCATTATTAATGATCTTCCACTAATCCTAACTAGAAGCATATTGAAGTTAATTGTGCAACCCCACACGCAAAATAGATAAAATATTTCCATCTAAATATGAACAAAGCTAAACAGAGATTGGAACGGCAGCAAGGAGCTAGACTAGATAACCTTGTGAAGTCCTTTGCACTCCTGCTTTCTTATCATCCTTGACACTCCTTGACATTCATCTTGAGCCTGGTTTTTTGTTGTTTTTTTTTTTCCCCTCTCACACCAGCTTTAGGTCAGAATAGCTCTGTTTACTTCCATGGAACTAGTGATTTACATAAAAGCTCCTGGGAGGCAACAGCAGCAGCAGCCCTGGGGATTGCCTTTCTTGGGAGATAGGGAGGACAAAAATAGCTGTTATTGCAGCTGTCCATGCCTCCACCACCAGCAACAGGGTAGTTCCTACTACCTTGCATACCAATGCTATCCTTATGCTTCTGTACAAAAGATGCACATGTTGGAGTGCTGGTCTTGCAGCAAACACTCTGTTATGTGCTCAGCAAACACTGTTATGTGCTAGCTCTGAGGCCAAGAAGTCACTTTTTTCCCTCCCAAATGTAAAACTCCAAGAGCTCATTAATGAGTGAGTGGTGAGGTAAAGGTCATTTTTAGAGTTATAATGCCCTGACAGGGGTCTTTGATTTTAAGAGAGGGATTTCTCCTGCCATTCCTTTTGTTATATCTGAAAATTTGGGTTGTAAATAAACGTCTCCTTTGATGGGGGTCTGATTGTCCCGAGATTTGACTTGAATCCAAACAGGCAGAACACAGTCACTTTACACGATCACCCTTCCGAACTACATTGCAGCTCCTTTGTCAGTGTCTGACCAGTGAAAGACCATAGCCTGGCCAGCTTGTCCCAGTAATGACTGCAATACATAGCTATGTCCTGGGATAAAACATTAGTGCTTTTATCCTGCATACTTTAAAGAGACTTGAAGCAAGGCAGCGGGCTTATCTATCTGTAGGTTCCTGGGACAAATGTGATGTCTTTTAACAGCCTTGGTGTCACCTTGTCCAGATGCAAAATGCAGAGCTTTCTTCCTCCTGAAGGGCAAATTCCCTAGTGTAACATGAGAGTTTGGTACTATATATTTGTAATTGACTAGTGACTTTGTGTGTTACAAGTCCTATCTCTATCTGAATTACAAAAGATGTGAGTTATTACAGCCCCAGCTACAAAGCTTTGTCTTTCATTTCACCTGTGGCAACTAAGGACCATAGCTGCAAAGGCACTTAGTCCCCTGGCAGACATTACACTTAAGATGCAGTTAGTCTGTTAATCGCATCTTAAATAGTAACCTGGCCACTTGTTCCAGGAATTAATGGTGCCACAAAAAGGGAAACCAGACACAAAAAAAAAAAAAAAAATGTAATCAGATGATTCTTGGCTGGATTGGGACTGCCCCAGGGCTCAAACAGGCCCTGGAGACGGCCAATGCTCAGCTCATTGATGGTCAGCTCCAGAGACCTCACTAGGACCAGTTTGAGCCCCAGTGCATTTGCAGTTGCGCTCACTAACGGTTGATCATCAGCTGGCTCTGGGGACCTCGCTGCGCTGTCCCAGAAACAGATGACAATCAGCTGATTGTCAGGCACTAGCTTTCAACTTGCTGATGCGGGAAATACCTGGGATCATAATCCTGCCCCACCCCCTGCACTAGCAAGTAGGGCATGATTGGGATCTCATTCCTGATCTCAAATCACATGTCCTGCTATGCAAGTGTGGCATGGTAGGAGATGCAATTGTTGGGATCAGAGATCAGATCCCATCATACCTTTTGAAATAAACATGTCAGCAGCCCTAGTTCAACCTCTGGCGTCATCTGTGATGCTCACCCTCTAACACAGTGCAATAGGAATGTATCTGCAGTTCATTTGCTACTAGTGATCACTTTACTGATCTAATTGGGTGCTTATACTGTCGATGTTGCTTATAATTAATCACTTACTTTAGATTTATGAGGGGCTGTTCTCTATATTCCAGTGGGTTGTTTTTTTTTAAACTCCCAGCTGCTTTTGGAATATGTAGGAATCTCCAGACTTTGACATACCTGGCTGCAGTTTAAGTGCCCTGTAAAGGTCATTTCATTACAGCCAGCTAGCCACAAAACATCTGAGTGCTTTTCTGGTGGTGAGCAGTAGCTTCTTGATTCCTATACAACAACTTCCCATGTTGAATGAGTTGCTAATATGCAGTATTATTTTTATATTGCCAAATGTGGCCCGTGGAGCCATTGCATCTGGCCCATGGGGCTTCCCATGGCTCAGGAAATTTAACAGCAGGGGAGCAGTGCCCATTAATATGGCCACCCTCCCCCCTACAAAATTCCCAGCCCCCAAGCGCTGCACAGCTGGTTGGGGCTGAGCTAAACTGCGACTTTTTCCCCCAACAGGGCTGGGCCATGCCCCCTCCCCCACTTCTAGATTGGAGCTGGGCCACACCCCCTCCTTTCACCGTGGGGCCAGGTTGGGGCCTGTCTATACTCCCTCCCTATCCTACCCCTCCACGGAGCCATGTTGGGCCCAGGCCATGCCCCCTCCCCACAGAGCCACACTGGGACCTGATCATGTCCCCTTTCCCCGCAGGGCTGGACTATGTTCCCTTCCCTTTGCAGGGCTGGGTTGGGACCTGCCCATGCCCCCTCCCCTCTCCATGCAGCAGGTTGAGACTCCTTTCCCCTGTGGGACTGTGTTGTGGCTGGTATCCCCACTGCTGCCCAACTCCCTGTACCCAGCCAGATTATGTTCACCATGTCTGCCTGGGTGCCAGATCAGAAACACCTCATGGGTCTGGCCCACAGATGGACTGGGCACTACCAATCTGGCTACCGAGCAAAAATGTTTGAGCACCACTAGTATACTGCTATCATCCTTTTAATGTCTATAGTGAATATTATTACTCTCTCTCATCTGAAGAAATCATGAAGTCCCACATTTCTGAAGCATAGATAGACTAGGCATCCAAAAATACAGTAACCATTATTCAGAGTATGCTGTAAGCTTAGAAATCATGGCTCTTTAGTATCCACAGGTTTTTGGCTCTCTCTTTTTGTAAGGTCAAAATAAAATCAATGTATTCCAAGAAGAAAAGAAATTATTACATTATAAAACTGTAGTTTATCTTTGAAGCAGTTTTGGGGAAAAAGAACAAGCTATTCTGCAAAACAAAAATTGTGTCCACATTCACCATTTGCAATTAAAGGAAAATATTTTAGTTGAGATAATTTTTAAGGTATATCTTGAAGTTCATGGTGAATTTGTATAGCAGCATGGAGCCAAAGTACACTAAAAGTTCAGAGATCTGTCTGTATGGACCGTCTCACAGGATTGTGTTCCTGGTTTATTCCACCAGCTTCTACCTGATATGCTACAATGACCATATACAGGCCTTTACTGATTTAATAAGAAACAGGGAACGTGCTATGTGAAAGAGCACTATGTTGTACAGGTCTGTCCTAGCTAGGGTAGAGAAAAAATATGAGCTTAATGTCCAAAACAGTGAATCTTTGTTCTCCTTGGCTGCTTCTTCCATATCAAAGCTCTTGCTTTGGGCCGTGTCGAGGTGATACAGGATGGAAAATTTCTGTCACGTTTTTGTGTGAGGAAGTGCAAAGCACTTTTATGATATGCCCCTTTTGTCAGGAAACTGTTAACAGGATTCACATTTTGTCAGGAAAATGAGTGCCATAATGCAATGCCACTGTCAGGTAATTCAACAAAACTGATTTCTGATTTTTTTTTGAGAATAGGATCCAAGGTGTGTATACCCAGGCTAGGGACAGACATTCAAAAAGCCCAAGCCTGAACTGATTAACTCTTTGCAGGTTAGTCTAAGCTGTGCAGCTTAAACTGATTAATAACTGGACAGACATTATCTGTTGAACCAGGAACCACAGGCACGCGCCTGCAGTGGCTCAAGCCAGAAGCCGGGGGGGTGGTAGAGCATGCCTGCTAGCCACTGCCAAAGGCAAGGGAAGAGAGATGTCCTCCGAGGCTCTCACCTCTCCCTGCTGGAGCGGAGGGGGCATGTGGCCAGGCACCAGCTAGGGCTAGCAGGACACACAGGCTGGTGGCTGGCATCCTGGCGGGGTGGGGGGCAAGGGGAGCTGCTGACAGATTAAGGAGCGAGGATGGGGGAAAAGTCCTTTCTCTAAAGCAAGCATGTATTGAACACAGTAATTTGCAAAGCATACAACAGGTAACCACCAAAAATCTTCACCTCAGCTAAGATACAGCCCAGTAAAACACAGCATACACAACTTGGTAATATCTTAGAGTGTTGCCTTACAGCCAGAAAGGCTTGCTTTAGGTATGTAGCTCTCTGCATTCTTTGGTGAAGCTGTCTGCAACTTTGCCAACACTTCCCACTTCTCAGTCTGGTCCTGCAGGTCCTAGCTCTGGGCTCACAGATACAGGGCTTGGATGTGCACACAGGGAACTAGCTTGTCTCTCTTCCTACCCCCACCAATGCTATGGAATTAATCCCCTCCCAAGCCCCAGAGACTTCAGCCAAACCCCTGGGGGGTTCCAGGGGAGAGAGGGGACAGAGGGAGGAATTAACTCCATCCCTGCCTGGCTGCAGGCAAGCCATGGAGGTGCGTCTGGGACTGGCAGATAGCAGCTGCAAACGTCAGTGGAGAGGGGACAGATGTAGAAATTTGCCTCAGGAGCCATGGCAGGCCAGTGTCTGGCCACACCCTACCCCTGTTCTGGCTAGAGACCAGAAGGGAGGGGCCAGCCCAGCTCCCTGGAGCAGAGAACAGAGCTCCACCCAGCCTAGAGAGCATCCTGGGATGCTGGGGGAGTCTGATTTATCTTAAACCAGCAAGGGGTCTGGGACAGACACTGCATAAACCTGTTTGAGCCAAGTCAGTTAAGTCTCTAATACTGCATTCAACCAGGTTTATCTCGAGCTGGTTTCAGCCATTTTCAAACTGGTTTATGTGCATTGAATGTCTGTTGTGTTACAGGCTTAAACCAGTTTCTGATCACTTAAATCGGTATATGTGTAATGTCTGTCCCTAGCCCCACCTGTGACTGTGTCAACTGTTTTACATTAGTAATGTTTTTAGAATAATGTTAATGTTCATGGAAGTGAGGGACCTGTAACTTAAGTCTTGCACTTAGCAAGCTATGCGTTGTGAAAACATAAATTTGCTAACCCATCTTTGTTTGGATCATTTTGTGATCTCTAGTAGGGATTGCTGAATCAGCACTCCACCCAGATGCATACCCTCAGCCTCCCAGACATAAACTTTTTCTTAACCCCTATATTTCTCTTGCCTTAGATTTCACTTGAGCAGAAGTTTGTTTGTTTTTTAATATATCTATTCCCCGTAATCTAATGGCCCATTAAGCTAAATCTGTAAACTGTTCTAGGTTCTCGCAGAGCCAGTTGTGAGATATGGACAACTGTTTAACAGTTACTAAATGACATCTTCCGGTGCGTTCATTTAACTTGTCATCTAAGCCAGATTTGAAAGTAGGTTAGTGCACTACATCAGTGAATCCCCATAATTATTAATGCATTTCCAATAACCTCCTTTGAAAGCAAAGTTTCTGTCTTGACCCATTTTCTAAATTGGATGACCCACCTGATAGATCTGTTTTGAATCTCTTCTAAAGCAGGGATTTTTCCCTTTGTGTAATATTCTCTACTGCAATACTGCAAGGTAATATAGCCAAGTAATGCTTCAGTTAGATTGGCTTCTCCGACATGCTTCTGCACTGCTAGGGGTTCAAGTGGGGTTTTTTTCCTTAGTTATTTAGTGTTGGTGAAAGTTGACAGCATGCAAGATTTGAAGTTCTTTGGAAATCCAGCAAATACGTAACTTGCACAAATTTCCCAGCTCCTCCTAATCACTGAGCATGACTGATTTATGAGTATCAGATGCAGTAATATTGTCATGCCTTGACAAGGTCACACCAAACAAACCTGCCCTTTATTGCTGCGTGCTCGCTGTTCCATACTTACCCATACTTGTGCTAAGTTTTGTGATGTCGTATCCCAGGTTTACTGGCACTTCACAGAGGTCAGCCTTTATAGAATTCAGGAACTAGCTTGTGGCATTTTATGGGACAAGTTGTCTTTTCCTTGTGGCTCCAAGAGCATAAGTGATTTTTATCTCATCACCATATATAGCTGATTTTTTTTTTTTCCATCTCTGCAGGTTCCTTGCAGTTGTCTATCCATACCAGCAGTAGACCACCAATGTGAACTACTCCTGATTACAGGCCTATTGCTTATGCTGCTGGATAGGTGGGGATGTGTGTGGTGACTTATTGATCCACTGTGGAATGTGGAAGGTTGCTGAACTAATCTGATGGGGATGATGCATTATTGGTAGATCTGGTAATAAAGGTGATGGCTGCAATTATCATGTGATCTCCATGTGTACAGCAGCATGTCTGGAGCAGGAAAGACAGAATGGGGACGGGGGAGGGAAGAACGTAACCATCTTACAAATCTGAAATGACTTACAGAGGCTCTAGGACATTTTCATAAGAAAGAAGAGCTTCATGGAATTTGCCCTGTCTCTCCAGTTTTGGAGGACAGGATTGAGGGAGCCCATACCAGTACAGAAGCAGGTCATTCTGGGTGCTATCTACCCTAGGCTGTTGCAGGTCATTGTCTAACCAGTTTGGTGGTGCTGATTGAAGGTTTGTAATGTGATTCTCAAAGCAATTTGTCCATGACTGCTGCACATAAAGACTGTATCTGCAATGTTATTTAGCTTTTTACAGTGGGATAAGCAAATTGCACCAGAGTCATTGAAAAATTTACATGCCTATATTTTGTTCTTGTGAAGGAGTCACCAAAATGTTAATAATGATCACACAGGCCCTAGAAAATTAAAATTGAGTTCCACGCTTAGCAACTGCAGAATGGTAGAAGAGTGGGTATTTGGGTTGCTGAAAGCAAGATGACACTGCCCACTAAGTTTGCATCATGCTGTCCATATAGTTGTACCCTGCTGTGGCTTGCATAATATCTGCAGTACTAATGCATATTTTTGCATGGAATAGGCCTGGGCTATTCATGGTTAGCTGAACTAGTTAATTCAACCAGGAAGTACAACCAATAATATTAGTGCAGGCTCAAAGGAGGCCAGGGCTGTAAGGATGCTATGTAGCCACATATCCTGAACTCATAGGGAAATGTTTAAGAATAATTGACTGTGAATATGTGTGCTGCTGTCCTGATTTTGCTCTGTGCTGCTGTAGTCTTTTAGGGTGTAAACTGTACTTTCTGTACTTCTGCTCTCTATTGGCTAAAGGCTTTTAATTTGTTTTTGTATTTTTTACATAGGTTTGCCTATCATAATCCATTTTAATTAAAATCTGTGTCTGTAACCTTTACATGGTTTTCTTCCATGTCGCTCTGGTTTCCAATGCTTTGTATTTTATTCAGTACTTTTAATAATTTTCATTAATGTAGATATTTCTTTCATTGTCAGTGCCTTGACAGTAACAAGTGGTATGCTGGGAAACAAAAATATATTAAGCAAATTAGTTTCTTTAGAGGAGCAAGAACATTCTAGGCACACCAGTTACCTGTTATCGAATTCAAAGTGTACCTTTTCAAGTGTAGCACAATACAAAGGTGCAGTTAGATTAAGATTACTGTTTTTTTAAGTAAACTAAGGTGCAATAGCAAAAGCAAAGATCTACATTCTTAACACATTCAATAAGGCAAGTCACCTTAGTGACTGGTGGTAACAGATACCTGCAGTGCCCGTGTTGTTTCCCTTCCCTTTGGCCTCACACCTAGCTCTGCCATTTGTATGTGGATGCACAGGGTTTCAGTGCACAAGGGTTGTCTGATTCCTACCCCAGTTTCTGAAATTGTTCATTGTTCAAATAACCGCAGAGATTTCTAAATTTTGCATGGGTTGTAGTGTGCAGTAGCACTCTGAAGAGTCTCCAGAATAGCCATTTTTGGATACAGTGATCTTTTCAGAATCACAGTGAAAAGAAGTTCCCTGAGCAGATAGTTATGCTTCCTTTTAGGCATCTCTTGCTTGAGGAGTCTCTTCCAGTCTCTATTTGTGATCTTCCAGTGCCTGAGGGGTCTCTTGCCATTATTTACTCCTCTTGCACTTTTTCCACAATATCATGCACAGCCATCCTGTTTTGCTTGCCACTGGCTCACTCCACCTCCTCTTAAGGGTGGTTGGTCCTTCTGAGTTGAACAGCCAGTGAAATGGACAGCTAGCTGTGGATGTGGGCTGTTTTATGGGAGGGAGGCATAATATTGAGCCAGTAATGAGTTTTTAGTATAGTGTATACATACCTAAACTACCTATAAAAATACCAGGTACCCCATGGAGCCTAGGATAGAATAGCTTTTTAGGCTATGTCTATGCAACTTCTGAAGTAAACCAAGCAACACCTCCAAGAGAGAAGCAATACCCACTTTGCCCAACACCACAAATTAGGCAGAGCAGGTGGCCTGAGCATGTGCTTGAGTGTGCCTCACAGTGCCATGCTTAGGCTCCCTAGACATGGAAATCCAGAAGGCAAAAGCTCAGAGTCACTAAGGTATGCATGCCAGTCATATACCTGCCTAACTTGTAGGTGTGAGCTTGCATGGAGTAGACACAAATTGATGAGGCTTATTTCTCAGTGATGCCCTGGGCTAGCTCCAAAGGCTGTATAAACATAGGTTTATACTGCACTAAGCTCCATGCAACTGGAACTAGACTGCTACTGGCACCAGTAGAAGGCTAGTTTAAAGACTATGCTCCAAGCCATCATTCCTGTGACTGCAGTTGGAACATACCCTGAGAATAGTGCACAGGAGATAGGACTGGGAGTAAGCAGCATCCTAATTTACTGTCTTTGGAGTCAGACACTAGAACTCTTTGTGACTGACATAGTTACACTGGGAAATTGGGAAATTTCAGGAGCCTCCTTAACAATCAGAAGCAGCCTGTGAGCCAGGCTTTAAATTCTTTTATAGTACTAATGCCCTACTCACAAACCCAGCAGAAAGTACTGTTAGACTTTGATCTGCAGTGTTGCATCCCTCCTGTGTAAACATGTAGAGACAGAAATATGTGGAGACACTGTCCTTGATTGTGCAGTAACTTGGAGTGCAGTGCAGAAGGGGAGATGATTGTACTTCTGCATAAATATGAAGGGACTCTACTAATGAGCCCATGTCAGTAAAGTCCTAATGCAGAGACCATTGACTTCAGTAGGAGTCATTCCAGTATCTCCAATAGGCTTTGGATCCAGCCTGAATGCAGGACATGGTTATTTTATGCCACTTGTTCAGCTCATCGCTGTTTCCTTTGCAGGTTAGCACATAACATCTTCCAACTCTGTTGCTCAGGATAAAGCAGAGTGTGTATATGTGTGTGTGCGTATATGTACCTAGGTCTGCATGTGTTTATTATGAGGCATGAGTATATTCATGCACATGTATGGAAAAATCTTGTTTTCAAGGAAAAGTGAACCGTGACTCGAGTGCATGTAGCACTGTATGTGATTTAAGACTGCTACTTTTATCTAGATAACCAGAACTTCACTGACAGAAGCATGTACTAGTTACAGTGCTACAAGTCTTGGGTAGACTTCTCAGTAAAAATCCTGTGGGTTGATGGCTGTTTGTGTGCGTCTTTTCATGACTTTTCCCTTTTATAACATCTGTAATCTTTTTTTTTTCATCATTACCTAGTTCATGTATGAGTTGCTATCAACTCGTACTTAAAAATAATAATTTTCACTGAAGCACACCTTTTGGCAATAGGAAAGCAAAGATTCCCAAAGTACACTTTGATTACTGTAAAGGTAGCTGGCCTGATTTTCAAGGATTCAATCATGAACATGTTTTTAAGGTAAAAAAGGACCATTTTATCTATTCTTGCTTTATGTTACATTTAGACAATAGAACTTCAGTTGATAAAATATCCTGTATCAAGCCCAGACCCTCTGTCTGAGCTGTACTTTATCTTTTAAAAAGATATCCAGCCTTTATCCAGCCATGATCACCAATTATTAAATCCTTTGATGTTTCCCCACTGCTAGAATGTAAACACTTTCACCTAAGGAGTGGAGATCAAAATTGACCAAGGTAGGCTCCGAGGTGTCCTATGCAGTGAAATGGGTATCTCAGCAACAATGATTCAGATCACTTGGTTGGTCAGCAGGGAAGCACCAACAGAGTTGCCAAAAGAAACACTAGGATCAGGGATATGTCTGAGCTCCTGCTTTTCCTCAGAGCTTAAATATCTGATTGGACAGGCTGGAAATGTTATTGTACATCACAGTTAAGTAGGCTCAAGTGTCCCATCTTTTGACTAGGGTTGTGAAAGGTTAAATGGTTAAATTATAATTTTATTTATACCATTAATTTATTACAGTTAATGTTTAAGCCAGCCTGCTATTGTATGCCACCTGCTCCTTCCACCAGCATTTTGCACCATGTAAATCAAAGTGCTGGGGCCAGGGTGGGTGGAGGAGGCAGTGGAACTGAGCCGAGCCTGCCTTCCCCCTGGAGGAGGAGAGGTGGGGAAGGGGAGGCAGAGCAGGGCATGATGGCCAGCAGCAAGACCTCCATTTGCCACCTGTGTGTGTCTCACCCTGTGGCAGACAGAGCAGGTGCTTTCTGCCTCTATCCCTCCCTCCTGGGCTTGCTCACTGCTTTCAATCTTATTCCCCTTCTTGGCGGTGGCAGTATTACCTGTGGACGGGCAGGTGGGCAGGGGTTACTCTGGCAAAAGGGGCTGTGAGTTGACACGGCTCATGGGCCGTGTGGCTGGCTCAGTGGCAGCATGCTTCCGTCACCCCATGCTGGGGCTCTGCATCTCAGGCCACTATGGCGGAGATGGAGAGCACTCTGCCCCCGTCCCCTACTCATGACGAAATGACAGCTAGGGAGGTGCTTCCCTGGTGCTGCACTGTCCGCCCACCCACCGAGTGCCTGGCTGTGGGCTGCCCAGGGTCACTCAGCTGTGACACACTTGGCCCCAGGCTCTGGGCAGTCACACTGGTATGGGGAGCTGTCTCGCTGCAAGGAGCCCCAGGCCTCTGCAGCACATCCCTCATGTAGCCCCTGCACCCCCAGCCCTCCATAGTAGGTACATGTTATTGGTTAAACAATTAACCGATATAATCAGACGAGTTTAAATGGATAATTTTTTAAACAATATTTACTTCCCTACTTTTAAATTCTTGTTATTTCTGCTTCCTCTTAGATACCTCCTGCAGGAAGTCAGAAGGAGGACAGAGGGACAGATAGAAAGAACCATGTCTTCAGTCGCAGCTTATTACAATGGAAAGGCCGTGCTCATCACAGGAGCTACAGGTTTCATGGGCAAAGTACTGATGGAAAAGCTACTGTGCTCCAGTCCCAATGTGAAAACTGTTTATATCCTTGTGAGACCAAAGGCAGGGCAGTCAATGCAGGAGAGAGTGGCAAACATGTTACAATGCAAGGTAGGTTGTATTTTACACAAGAATGTAAACTGAAGCCAACAGGGCTGTTGGTTTTGTACAATGGAGGACAATATATTAGAGTCAATACACTAAGGACACTATACTGTTCTGCACACTACTGCAAACTTAGATAGGTTCCAACATACTTTCTACGTAGGGTGAATATGTAAAAAAAAACAAAAAAAAAACTTGTACCTGGAACAACCCTTTTGTCTCATTTTTGTGGTGATTGAGTTTGAAACTGTCATGGTGCATTTAAAAAAATATTTTTTGCTTTTACTATGGAAAATAATAATTCTTAACAAACCTTTCAAAATTAACATTGATGTGGTACGACATGCTTGAAATAGCTAGTAATGTTCATTAAGTATGTCCAAAGTGGATGTCAGAGGCATTTGGTAAAAGTCCTGTTTGCAAGCTTGGTGACAGGCAGGTGAATATTGAAGAGGACCATACTCAGCAACAGAAGAATGAAGTAGAGCTCTGCACCTGGCTTAGTCAAGAAAGATTTAAAGCAGCTGGAATAAGTTGATGGAAAGGCAGCAGAAATGAGAGTTCTGGTTGTCATCAGAGGGTGTGATGTGTGGAGTCTTGCTTGCTGTCCCCGGGTGATGGAGCAAAAGGGAGGGTGTTCAGTTTTTCCCTTGCTTTTGGGCTTTGTAGGTTGACACATGAGACTGGGAAGGATTTCTTTTCCCACTTCTGTGTTTGGGAGGGCAGAGTGGGTTGGCTCAGAAGCATTGCATACTGGCTGCATCTAAGGCTAACAATTTTTGAGTGGGATGTTCTGATGCTTGTGCTGGGACCAAAACTTGAAAATTTCTGGTTAGAGGCTCTTGTCCCTCTGCTCAGAATCAGGTCAGTCACCACGTTTGGAACCAGCAAGAAATTTTACTCCACAGTCAAACTAGTACAAACTGAGCATGTCTACACATTCATTAACGTGCTGTAATCAATGCTACTGTGCTTTAGCACCAGCGTTTCCGCTAAGCTGCATGGTGTGCGCAGCCGCACAGGCACACTCATACCATGCTGCCAGGTGTGCCTGCACAGCTGCACACACCACGCAGCTTAGAGGTAACGCTGATTAGCGCAAACGAACGCTTTTTTTTTTTTTTTTTTTTTTTGTAACGCCTAATGCCATTGGATTAATCTACTGTGCATTAACGCATTAATACAGTTTTTGCATGACGTGCTAATGCACAGTAGAATTAGTCCAGTGGGCATTAAGCATCTCGTGTAGATGTGCCCACTGTGGGGGGTTTTGCTTTCCTCTGTTATGCTGGGGAGAGAGGGAGGGACATGGCCCTCTTCTTTGGATCTCTTGAGTGCTCTTTAACAGCCCTTGCAGTGGCAGAACACTGACGGCCCATTTTCCCCCTGCTTTACCTATGGTTGGTTTATGGTGCTTTTGGTGTTTTGGGCTTTGTAGTTATGCAGCAGGATTAATTAGGTAGTTATGGAATAGGTTAGAGAGATTTTTAGGCAATGGTTTGCATAGGGATGATCCTGCTTTGAGCAGGGGATTGGACTAGGTCTCTGGAGGTCCCTTCTAATCCTACTTTTGTGTGATTCTTTGACACTTTATAGCCATCAATAAACTCTTCTCTCCCCGTTAGGAAAACTAAACAATGCTCAAAACTCATTAAGATTTAGAGTAAGTTTACTTCTTTCTCCTAGCATGATCTACCCACCCTTCTCAGAGGTGTTAAACCACCAGGTGCCAACCTAAGTCACAAGACTCGTTTTGGTGTGTAGGGCCCAATGGTAAAACTGGTATCTCCAAAACGTTTGCTGGGATGGATGTATAAACATTTCACTTCCGGGAGCCTTCAGTGCCAGCAGTGGGATAAATTTCAATTGTGTCATGGTATTTTTAGTGCATCAAATTTAGTTTAAAGGAGGTACACATGCAGTAATCAGGAGAATTTGGAGTATCAGACTAAAACTCTCTAGTTAGTCTGGGCAAAATTGACTTAGAGGGTACACTTTGGGCTTGTTTATGCCTCAGTGGTGGTAGGTCCAGGCAGACAGGGCTCCAAATCCAAAAATATACCACAAAGGCTGCTCTGGGCTCATCTGTCTCAGCTTGCTCCTGAACTCTGAGAGCAGGTACTAGAGATAAACCCAGAGTGGCTTCACTGGCAAGCTTCTGGATTTGGAACAAGTCAATGGGCATGGATGAGCAAGATGTGGGTGTAGCATGTTTGGCTATAGCTTCACTGGGACCTTTTACCACTGCAGTGTAAATAAGTTTTTAACATCCCGCTTCTCCCAAGTTGTTAGAGGTTTAACAGGCAGGGCCAGGAAGTGAAGGAGGATGATCTATTTCTGTGATTGTCTTTAGGTCTGGAACAGGATAACATTGGTTACCTACTGACACAAATAATTTATTGTATTTATTTGAATATAAGATGACCCACCCCCAATAATTAGATTATATAAATAGAAAAAAATATTAATTTGTTATAATTTTCCGAGTATAGAATCTAATTATTAAAAGTTTGCCTTGAATTTGTCCCCCTCCCAGTACAGGGAAAACCAAGTATAGAGGTGGTCAGGTAGCCCTCTTTCCCTCTGCCACCCCCTAACTTCTTTTCCCTGCAGCCCTTCCCCTTGTTGTTACTATCAAGCCTTGCTCTCCCTGAGCACATGGAAGTGAAGAGGAAATTTGAAAACCCTGAACTTGAAAAAACATAGTTTTAGCAATTAGTATATAGTACCCATGGAATTGGTTCATCTAGAATTGATGCATTTTACCCTTTTTGAAACCGCTGCAAATTTCAGCACAGGTACTCCATAATCATAGTTATAAGCATCACTTTGGCATTTGCTTATATATAGTACAAACTTCTTTTTTTCCATTTCAAGGACCAAAGCAGTTACAGATTTAGTTGTGTAAAGCCCAAGAGTCAAGTTCCAAAACTTGGCTGAACAGAGCTCAGTTGTCAAATCTGTGTGGCTGTACCACAGGGGAAGTATCCTCCCTCCCAGCCCCATCAGTTTGGGGCTTTGAATACTCTCCAAATCTAGGTGGGCATCCTACATGCAAGTCCTCACCCCAAAGGAGCCACATGCTAATTAGCCTCCCACTTCTGATGGGAACTGCGTGTTCTTATCACAAGTCCTGGGATGTTCCAAGAATGTATATGCAAATGATATGCAGGGCAACCTTGTCCGGCTTTACCTTACGGAGGGTGAGGCCACATTAATCACATGTGACAAGCTGAGGGAGAGGCTGACAGTGTGATTTGGGGTGAGCTGTTTGGAGTTCCATTTTATTGATGTTTGCCTGACATGTAAGACTGGTGAAGAAACAGGAATCTTGGAAATGGGAAAGAAAGCTAAAGCTCAGCTGTGAGACTGAAGAGGAAGTCAAAATGTATCCAATATAGAAGCTTACTATGACTTGAAAAAGAGTTGCTGCTGAGGGGGACAGCGCTCAACGGGCACTAACCTATCTCTTATTTAGATGGCCTGCACTAATTTATCTTAGCAGTTAAGATACTTGTCAGGGTAGCGTCACATAGATTTCATTCAATGACTGAGCTTTGTTCAGTCTATCAAATTTGGAACTGATTTGGCTACTTTGGCCTGAGATGTGAAATTAGGGGGGAAAAAATAGGTTCCCATCAGTATGATTATGGGCCATGTATTTTAGTCATGCTCAGTGCTGGCTGCATTTAGTCAGCTTCATAATTGGTTTCCATCACTGAGCACATGCTGCTTTTAGCAGGAGTTTAATGACGGACAGTGTACTTAATGCATTTCCTTGTATGTGAATATAATATGAAGGGCTTTTTCCTTCATGCTGATTGGGAGGGAAAACCACATCTTATATTTGAGTAAATATTTTACATCTAGAACTATGGTTTTCCTTGTGTCTACTCTGCTTTATGCTTTAGCAGATGATTATTCAAAGGAAAAAAATGTCTAACTGATTGCTTTTTGAAGGATGTCAAACACACAACTTCCTAACATCATTTTGTCTTTCAGTGAATGGTATTTTCCACACCTTCATAGAACTTTCTTCATTGACAAATGTGCATAACTTTTTTCATCACCAGTCAATAAAGCCTCAACATATTCCACTTGTGGGCCTTTCCCACAAAATAAAGTAAAAAGGAAGTTATTTCTGCAGGTCTTCTAAAAGTTCTTTGCATTTCCTGGATAAATATTACAGCCCTCCTTGTTCAATAGCTCTGCCCAGCAGAGTGTTGTCCTTGGCTTTAGGTAAGGTTCCTTGGTAGCTATTTTATTGTTGCAGCTGTGAGTGTCTAGATATTCCCTTCTTTCATAATGTGTGTCAGCAGTTTTAGACATGCCAGGAGCAAACAGGACTCAATAACCTCTCCTTGAACTTCACAGCAACATGCTTCAGTAGGCTTCAAAGGAGCAAACGTAAAAGAAAAGCAGTAGACAAGTCTTTGAATTTAGGTGCTACAGTAAAATCCCAAAGGGTATGTTCACTATTCACTCCTTTCCTCTCCAGGAGAGAGTGTTATATCAGTGGTATTTATTGGAAAAACAAGTTCATAAAACAGCCATTCAGTATTCTGAAAAAGTCGCTCTTTTCCTTCCCAGTAAAATGATGTATGGCCAAGATTCAGATTTAGGATCACAGGAAAGTAGGACTAAAAGGGACCTCCTGAGGTCATCTAATCCAGCCCCTTTAACTTCTGAATGCCCAAAGGTTACACAGAAAACATACCACAGTTCTAGGGTTTGTATCATTTGACCTTTGGTATTGGCCAGGTCCCAGATAATTTCTACAAACCTAGGACCAGCAACTTAACTTAGTACACCATAAACATGATTCATGTCAAAGTCTTAAATTAAAAGAGCTTGCTTCTTGCTATAGAGCCACTATTTATTGCATGTACTTGGTGCATCCTGTGGGAGGCAGTATATGTTTTATGTAGCCTAAGTGCCAAGAACACGTACCAAGAAGATGTTGCATCCTAGATGCTCAGAAACCTTAGGGATGCCATTCTTATTCATTTATATGCCTCTTCCTTTGAGACCCCATTTCAATGCCACCAGTCTCTTTAGCTAAACATCCCTGGCTGGGATTCCAGGGATTCCTTAATCTGGATTTGGATTTATTGCCACTAAGTAATATCATTTCAATGTGTGTGAAAACAAGGACTTTACTGTTTCACATTTACCTGAAACAAAAAAGTTTTGTGGAGGAAAACTGAGGGAAGACAAAACCAAAAAAAAAAAAAAATCTGTTTCATGTTGTTTTGCTGCTGTTCTTGGATCTTTTTATATATTTGGTATTAAAACTTTTGAAACAAAAAATCTTTTTTTTCTTTTGAAAATGTCACCATTCTAATTTTTTTCCTCTTGCTAAAACTATTTGCTAAAAAATCTTGTCCGTCTCTAATCCTTTTCCTCCCCTACTCCAGGTGAATGAGAAAAGAGGTTATCCAATGCTGCCTATACAACAAGGTCAATATAAAACATGAACATACAAAGTAAATCTCTACTGACTTTCATATCTATACTGACTTACATCTTCAAAGTAATCAATACTGACTTTCATATCTTCTAGGGAATGAAAAACCAAAGCATAGTCAGCAGCATTGTCATTATGGACAAGTTGCTCAAGTACCATTGGTCTTGCTTGTATTCATCTTGGATTAAACATCTTTTGATCAGTCTTGAATCTAGTCCCAATTCTTTATCAACATTGCAGAGAGTAATTAGCAACAAGCAAGTGAACAAGATGCTAAATAGCATGACATGAGGGCATGGCTTAATTTTCACTGTTTGTTACTGGAACTAGTTTGGAAATATTCCCATCTTCTATCTCTCTTGTAATTAACCCAACCTGAAACTATGTAACCATTACAATGAATTTGCCAGACCAACGAATCTTAGATAGAAGTTTTCGTAATCTGCCTTTGTGTCAAATGCCTTTGTAAGATCAGTAGACACAGTAGAAGTTGCTTCTCTGCTATCTGCATTTCTTTTGTATCTGCCATGCAGCAAAGGCCATGTTTGTTTTTCTTCCTACTCAACAACCATGTTGACTGTTAGGCAAACATTTCTCATATATATGACAAGTTGAATGATTTAATTATGGCTGTTGTAAGGATATTGCTAATAACCGCTAGAGTTTCCCTATGCCTGAGGAAGGGCACCTGTGCCTGAAAGCTTGCAAAGAACAATTTTTCCCAACTATTCAGTTGGTCTAATAAAAGATGTCACGTTTACCCAAATAACCTTGTCTGCCTGTGTCCTTAGACCAACGTGGCTACACCCAACACCCCCACACAAATTGCAACACCCTCACAAATTGACATACACAAATTGATTACTCTTCTTTTATGGTCAATATGAACATCTTTTGGGTTATTGAGGGATCTCTCCTTTATACTACATCAACTGAAAGGGTTCTGTGAAATGCTGGTTTGCACAGTTCCCATCAGCTATGTAGACTTCAGATGGAATGACATTGTAGCCAGGTGCTTCTGCCACTTGAGCGCTGTGCTGTTGTCTTTTCAGACTTTAAGACTGTAGGCTCAGTGACAAGAAATGAATTGATGTCACATTGAAGTAGTTGATCAGGAGTCTAATTTCCTTTGAAGCAGGTTTTTTAAGTGGTCAGCATCCTTTTCCTTATTGGTTTTTTTTTCAGTTAGAACCATGGACTCTGGACTTGTAACACATACTGCTTGAAGAGCATCCTAGAATCTCATATAATTTTGGTCAAAATGTGATTGTAATTCATTTGCTTTTTAACTTTATCCAGTATTACAGATAACATTCAATCAGATTGGAAAAAAAAAGCTATGCAGACAACATCAATAATACTTCCTTTGAATACTGATGTTTTATCAGTGTGAAGAAATTCACTGATGTCACTCATTCATTGTGAAGAGTGAAAGGGCAGAAGTTTGGAGAGGGAGAAGTTCACTTTAAAATGTGATAACTTGATACCTTCTGTTACTTAAAGGAATTTACGTGCTGTGATCCCCTGGTTTCTTTCTAGAAATAGCCTGTGTTTTTTCATGTCGCTCATTATTGCTACTGTTGGAGTGGCAATATGGTATATTATAATTTAATGTTGAAATCTGCCATCTGCAGGATTTTGTCACCTGCCTCATGAGCATACAATTTTGGTCACTGTCATAATCAGGGTACCAGCCTAGATGTACCAAGGATCTGATGCAGAATGGCAGTTTCCACATTCATGTCCCTTCTAAAATGGAAGCTGAAGATTGCATGTGGTCATCCTTTGGGGTAGCATATCTTTTTCAATCTGTTTTTATTTAATCTTCAGCATATTGTATTTTCTTAAATCCTTTGTTCCCTTGAAGCTGCAAAATGATTTTCCCTGCAGCATTTTTGTAAGAAATCCATTGTTTCCACACCTTTGTACCCAAGATTGAAGTGACAAATGTGAGACATAAGATTTAACTCTGTCCTTCAGTTGCTGGTTATACCTAGCTGCAGCCTTCCCTTGGTTTATCGTGTGGCATTTCTTGTTCCTTAAGTTAGAAGTTCAAAATGCAACATTAAGGGTAAAATGCTGAGGGCCCACTGATGTAAATCAGTATAGTTCTATCAACTCTGGTTGGTTGTATCAATTTATGGAACCTGAGGATTTACTACCCAAGTTTAATTCTAACTTTCCTTTGGTCTTATAGTATTGGGGGGTTGGGTGGGGGGAGTTATAGGAAGAAGGGAGATGATTTTTATTAAAATAATCTTAGGATGGATAAATGGTTAATGTTTGTCAGCCCAACTCAAATATGTACAGTCTGAAGTGTTTAGAATACAGTGACCTTGCCTGCTTATGAAAGACAATGTTCTTTTTCCAGCAATGAGTCCCTCAAGGGAGGACACCCAACATCCTGTATTTAATGAAATACCATGTGTGGATGAGTGCTGCTGTCACCCAAAAGATGCTTTTCAATAATGCCCCAACTGAGAGGTTTCTATAGCAGTGGATTGCAAGGCAGACTGTAAAATTCCTTTATACTGTATTGCATGAGTTGATTATGGGAAGAGATTGTTCATCACTGGTAGGAGAAGAGAGACCAAGGATGTCATAATGTACTGATGCTAGAGATGGATCTGTATTCCTCTATGGAAAAAAGCAAAGATCCCTGGCAGGAACTTTCCTAAAATTCTGCTGAAAGGAGTTATCGGACTAATGCTGAGTCAGTAGTTACAACTCTGATTTATCCCTGAGGGAGAAGAGCTCTTTCTCTGCCCTGTGTGCAACACAGCAAAACTGCTAGTTACAGCCAAGCTGTTTCTCAGAACATGAGTTGTAATTAGAGAGATCAGTCAGGAAGCACTAGGATGGAGGCAGCTCCTGTTAAGAGCTCACAACTGGTTCTTTTCTCTCTGAAACAGAGGAACTGGGTTCAGGGTAGAAATTCTACTGGGTATCCTGAAGTAAAGTGAAAGC
The DNA here is from genome assembly GCF_030867095.1 of Alligator mississippiensis. Classification (NCBI taxonomy): domain Eukaryota; kingdom Metazoa; phylum Chordata; order Crocodylia; family Alligatoridae; genus Alligator; species Alligator mississippiensis. Next base: position 139,901,445 of record NC_081827.1, read on the forward strand.
CTACTGCTTTCTAATTCAGATTGGCTGCACTGTGTCCAGTGTTATAGCTAATACAAAGAATAGTCTGTCTCACACTTCTTTCTTGTCTCTCTCCTGTAAAGACTGGTTTGGAACCATTTGATGATGTGAGGTGGCACTCTGAAAAGTGATACTGTGTGAGGGTAAAGAAAGGCTGATGGTGAAAGGCTGATGCTAACTCTTTTTAAATTTGCCTGTCGCATGTGTTCACTTTATAAGCATATATGTGTGGAACTTTTTTTTCTAACAGCCAGTCCTGCAAATTCATCCTGGGATCTGAGAGTTTTATGCTATGTTTCTCTTCTTTCATTTGTGCGTCATCATCATCATCATCATCAGTTATAAAGGTTGTGCAGGCCACTTGCTACCACTTGTGCAGTTTCATGGTCTTATATCTTTTCCCTTCATCAAAGTCTTCCCCGAATCCATTGCGCTAATTGTACTTGCACAGTTATGCACGACTCTGAATGCCTATGATAAACTTTCTTATGTTGCATAAGAAAGTGCCCTTTATGAATAGTCTCTTTTTGTAGCAGCATAACATTTTGAAGACTGGTTTAGTACAGACCTTCTAAACTTCGGGGTGTTCTAGCATTATCAGCAACAGAGAGCCAAGCTTGATAATCAAACTGTTTACTCTTTGCCCAAAATGCCCAGATGCTGCCTATGGCAGTCTTTGGTATGACAAACCATATTTAGTTAGCTTGACAGAATAAAAATCCATCACTTTACCCATTAGCATCAGTGAATCTTGGCTTCTGGCACCTTCTTGGCCCATAATGCCATTTCAGAGCTTTCAGTAGGGATTGGATTCTGCAAAGAAGTTGAGTGTGCAGTTGTACAAAGTGAGATGTGGATTATGGACAGTAATAATCATCATTTGGATATGGGGAAAGGCAGCAGCTCCTGGTAAAGTAAGAAATGTGAGATTTTATGCTTCACCACTTCAGTCAAATTAACCTAATCCTTACAATTACAAAATTATAATAAATTAGGGTCGGAAGGGACCTTAGGAGATCATCTAGTTCAACCTCCTGCTCAAAGCACGACCATTCCCAACTAGATCATCTCAGCTAAGGCTTTGTTTAGCTGGGTCTTAAAAATCTCCAAGGATGGAAACTGCAGAACCTTTCTGGGTAACCTGTTTCAGTAGTTTCCTTCCAGTGAGAGTTTCCTCATATCTAACCTAAACTATTCTTGCTGCAACTTGAGACCGCTGTGCCTAGTTCTGTCATCTGTCACCGCTGAGAACAGTCTAGCTCCATCCTTTTTGCAACCCCACTTCAGGTAGTTGAAAGCTGCTGTTAAATCCCCCCTCAGTCTTCTATTTTCCAGACTAAATAAGCCCAGTTCCCTCAGCCTCTCCTCATAAGTCATGTGCCCCAGCCCCCTCACCATTTTCATTGCCCTCCTCTGGACTCTTTCCAGTTTGTTCACCTCCTTTTTATAGTGGGGGGCCCAAAACTGGACACAGTACTTCAGATATAGCCTCACCAGTGCAGAATATAGTTGAATAATCATTTCCCTTTATCTGCTGGCAACACTTCTACCAATGAAATCACATAAGGAAAGAATGTCCTAAATGAGCTGCAGCAATATCTTTTACATAGACATCATAAACAGAAACTCATCCGATTAATATATTGTCACAACTGCAGTTTGATTCCCAGCAATTACTAGCAAATGCAGTGGTGCCACGTTGTACTTCAGTATTTCTCCATCTGCTACATAACATATTCAGTGCTGCACTCTCCTACCAGTCACAGATTAGAAACAACACATTCCTTCATTATATACTTTTCTATTATACTTGCACACAGAAGGCAGTATCTTAAATCAGGCATCAGACAAAAAGAAAATGCCTATTATTATTTATTAATCCATGCATTAATTACTAATTTATTACTAATTAATTTATGGATTATTATTTTGAGATTTCAAGTGTCCATAATTTTGGCAAACTCAGTTGTGGGTGTCCAGCTTGAAACTCTCGTAAATAGTGCCTGGCTTTCACGTGTTTTACGAAGGCCTCAAGCAGACGTTAAAATAATGGTGCTGTTGGGATCTGAGGAATTTTATATCCCACCCTAAACAATGCATGTCCTGCCGTGCCAGATGTCTGGCAGACATTACATTTTTAATATATAGAATGTAGAACAGGGGTGTGCGGAGGGCTGCTTACCAAGTTTTGGCAAGCTGTCGATGGCCGCATGGGTTGCCCCACCCCGTTAGGTGCCCTGCCCCCTGGTCGCCATTTTGAGACCAAACGTCCCACCCCTAACCTCTGACCTTTGCCACTAAACATCCCTCCTCTTGCCCCTTGAAGTACTCCTTTGGGGAAGAGGGTTTGCAATCTTAGAATGGGGAAAAAAACAAATTATATACTAAAAATCAAAAACCCATAATAATATGTTTTAATTTAATTTAAAAAAGATGTTTTGACTTGTGTTTTTGTGCTGTATATGTAGAAGTGATTGCCTAAGAGCTCAAAATGGAGTATCACTCTTGTATAGTGTGTGGGGTGTGCAGAAGTGTCAGGGAGGTATGGGAAGGTGGGTATGGAGGGTTTGTGTTGGGGTATGGGGGGGTGATAGTCTGTGGGGGAGGGTGTGGCTGTGAGGTTTGTGGAAAGGGTTTGAGGGTATGTGGAGAATGCATAGGAGCCCCCTGCCCATGCCCCCCTGAGCCGGTCAGCACCTGCCCCCATCTTGCAACAACCCAGAGCCTGAGCGCCCTGTGGTGCCTCTCCACCACTGCCAACAGCATGTAGCCCCAGTGTGCCCTGCACCCACTCTGCATTGCCCGGCTTCGGTGTGTCCTGCCACCCCTGGGTATGCAGTGGTAGCAGTGGGGACCAACACATGCAGCTGCAACCCTGTGCGCCCTGTACTGGCTCTAGGCTCACCCATTGGGGCTGACTGCTGAAGCATCTGGACAGAAACTGTTGCTCAGCATGGGGGAAAGTGGCCCCTCCCCCTTGCTACCAGTGGACACTTTTTGCTGCAGCTTCCCAGAGCTCCTTCACCACCGTCTCTGGGCTGCCCAGCATGGAAGCAGTGACCATGTGGAGCAGCTGCAGGGCAGCTCCCAGGTGGTAGTGAAGGAGCTGCACCACAGCGTGGTGCAGCACAGGCTCCAAGCAGCCACAGCAAAAACTGCCTGGCAGTGGGGAGTGGGAGGGGCCGCTTTCCATCGTACAGAGCAAGTTTCTGTCCAGCTGCTGCTGCCGCCGCTCAGCCACAACAGGCAAGCCTGGAGCCGGTGCTGGGGCCCAGCCTGAGCAGCAGTGGCACAGGACAAATTGCTGTTCAGTGCAAGGGAAAAGCAGCCCCTCCCCTTCCTGCTGCTGGGCAATTTTTGCTGCATCCACCCAGAGCCAGCACTGTCCAGGCTGTGGTGCAGCTCCTTCACTGCCGCCTGTGAGCTGCCCCGCAGCTGCTCCACATGGTCATGCTGCCCTACTGAGCAGTCCAGAGATAGCAGTGAAGGATATCTGCCTCTGTGTCTGCTCTGCTGCCACCACTGCTCCATGGGACAGCCCAGAGGCAGCAGTGACACAATGAACATGCAGAACAGCCCTGTGCGGGCTCCAAGCGGCTGCACCAGGAAGCGTTGACAGCGGGACGGGGCGGGGCCACTTCCCCCCATGCTGAGCAGCAGTTTGTCCCATGCTGCCACTGCTCAGCCCAGATGGGCAAGCGCGAAGTGCTCTGGGTCGGGGCGGCATGTGTTGTTCTCCACCTGTACTGCTGGGGTGGGGTGGGGACTGGGAGCGAGCAGGCACATGGGAGCCAATGACAGGCAGACGGGAGTGTGGGGTCAGCACCAGTGCCCTCGGGTCAGCACCAACAGGGCCCAGAGTGGGGCAGCAGGAGTGCTAGGTCCCAGCTGGCAGGGGCTCTATGGAGCTGGGCGAGCTCCCCTCTCTCCCTGCTGGCACAGCCTAGCCTGGCTCCATAGACCCCTACCAGCCTGTGTGTTATGCTCCTGCCACCCCATTGTGGGCCCCGCCGGTGCTGGCCCTGGGACACCAGCACAGGCCCACACTCCTGCATGCCCACTCACTTCTTCTCCCTCCCACCACTTTCCCCACTTTCCCCATCAGGGCTGGAGAGTGGAGCACTTCCACGGAGCCTGCACCAGCCTCCATCCCTGCCTTGCTTCCCCTCGGGGAGGAGCCACTGCCTGCCCCAGCGAGGCTCCGCTGGCTCCAGGACACTGCTCCACTCCCTGGCCCTAACGCCACATGCCGCCTCGTTCCCCAAGGCGATGCGGGGAGGGAGCAGTGTCCCAGAGCCGGTGGAGCCTCATTAGGGCAGGCAGCGGCTCCTCCCCGAGGTGAGGCAAGGCAGGGATGGAGGCTGGCGCAGGCTCCTCTGTTTCCAGGGAAGTGCTCCGCTCCCCAGCCCTGATGCAGGGGAGTGGAGCACTTCCCCGGAGCCAGCAGAGCTCATGCCAGGCTCCCACCCCCACCTCACCTAGGAGCTGGCCTTGAAAAGGCTGTGCGCGGCCACACTTTTAGTTGTTCACAGCCGTGCTCACGCGCACCTTAGGGGGAACTTTGTTTGTGCCTGATTTATATAATGCCTTAAATTGAACGTGTGGCGTGTGTTGTGTTCCAGACTAGGGTCACCCCAATCCAAGCTGACAATCAGGTTACTGCTGGCATGACCTGAGTATAGTTTCGAGTCTGAAACTGGACCTGGAACTGTCTGGGCTGAGTGCTGAAAATTACCCTATTGTCAGCACTATTCCCAGACACTCCTGTATTGCCAACCAGGCTTTTCAGGGCTGATTCCTAGAATCAGCCAAGCTATTGTAAATCAAGCTCCTTTGGACTTACCAGTACTGTTTTGGCAGCAAATCTCAGCACCAAGGAGCTGAAGTACACTACACTACTTGTGCCTATATGCACACACACAACCGAGACACATACTGGGGTGGCTGCTCTAAGCGTATCTCTTTCTGTGAACTAAAGAGGCAATGTATTCTTCCTGTGACTTTAATCATACTACATAATAGAAGAGGTTAAGTATAGAAACTACCATCCTGTACTCCATTCCCTGCAGTCCCTAAGTTACGTAGGTCTAATACCTTTGTGCAGAACTAAATGTTTCCAAAGCCATTTACTGTATTTTTCTTTCGGTTAGTGAAATGATCAATCACCCTCTTGCTCTCTGTTTCTGTGACCACATGTGGACAAGGCTCAGGCTCACTAGCCCTCTATTCCTTTCAATTAGTATCATTGAAAGGTCTGGAAAAGGCACTATTCTCTCTATCCAGAAAAAAAACAACTCCCTTGTGCTTTAATTGAGTTGAGATTCTCCAGGTACAGCAATTTTCATTTCCTGTTTTAATCAGTAGGAAATCTTGAAAAATACAGGCTAGCTGTTTTCCCATTTCTTCTAAAAGAGTTTTCTATTATTTGCAGTTTCTATTAGCCCTTATTACCTTTAACACATAGAACTTTTTTTTCCAGACTTGTTTTCATGCTGTGTCTATATGCGTTGTATGGTGTTGTGTGGGCTGGGGTGTTGGTGCTTATTTTTTCTGTATGGTATGTGCTCTTTAAAGAATTAATTTAGATAATTAAACCACGCAGGATTTTTAGTTTAGAAAACAAAACTCTTATTAAAGCTTATTTCCTAATACATTTTACTAGATTTCCTTAATTATAGTTATGTGTATGAAATGCACCTAGTAGCCACAGTGCCAGGGATATTGTGGCCCAAATTTAAATGATGCTGTTTTTAAAAGAGCTATGAACTACATGATGAGTTAGGAAGAAACCTTTCATATTAACTGACTACTCCTTTATTATTCATTGAAGAGTTTCCTGAATCTCTCTTGTAAGCATCTGGCACTGATCACTAGCAGACAAGCTATTGGATTTAGAGGGAGCTCAGGGGATAGTATTCTAATAGTTGTATTAAATGTATATCATGGTAGTACCTTGAAGCCCTAAGATTGGGACTGTGCTATGCTAGGCAGTATCCAGCACAAACATAGATTTGATCACTCTCCCAAATTTACAGTCTAGGGCTCCACCACTTCACCTACACTTAATCTTGGCTAATAGGTTATCCCAATAGTAATGTTAAGTCTTCCAGTACCTGAAGGGCAATTATAAAGGGATGGAGATATACTGTTCTCTGTGGCCACGGGGAACAGAGCAATGGCAGCAATGGCCTCAAATTGCAGCAGACAAAATTTCGGTTGGAGATTAGGAAGAACTTTCTGACTATCAGGGTTGTTGAGAGTTGGAACAGGCTACCCAGAGAATTTGTGGGATGCCTTGACTGAAATGGTTTAGTCAGGGATGCTTTGCCTTGAACAGGGGGCTGGACTAAATTAACTTTTGTGGTTCCTTCCAGCCTTGCTTTCCCATGATCCTGTGAAATAATGGGAAAATGACAGCATTAAAATAAAACAACTAAAATAAAATTCCTGTAGTGAATTTTGAAATATTTTTAAATGAAAAGTTTGGGGGCCAATTATTTTTGAAATGTCAACATTTTCTGTAATATAGACTTCCAAAGGTTTGATGAGATCAAAACATCACTTTGGTGCTGATCCACTGTGTTCAAATATGTGCAAGGCTTGGAAAAAAGCAACTTTGCCCACTTCCTACTGCTGAATAAGAAATCTACAATCCTACTGCTGAATAAGAAACTTTTGCTGGTATGTGGGTGATTGCTGAGAGCAGCAGAATGGTGTTAACAAGTATCTGGATGTTCCAAATTCATGAGACACCTACAGGGCAAAAACAATATGGAAAATTGTGCCTGTCAGCACAGTCCAGTGAAAGTGCCTTCTGTCTCCATTTCTAGCTGACTTGCCATCACAGAAGGCATTGCCTCGTAACCCCATAGTGTGAGGGACTTCTGTCATTCCTGTCAGCCTCTCTTTAGATGCCTCTGACATTTACCAAGCCCTGACTATACATTACACAACCGGTGACTTGTATATGGAAAATATTGTGACTCAAATGCACATGGTCAAGCAGATAAAATCACCGTCAAGGTCTCTCTCGTGCCAGAGTACAGTTCTCCATGCTAACAATGTAAGCTGGAGCTCATTTACAAAATAAGAGTTCTTTGTTTGTCCCCTGCACGCTAGTACCTTATTTAAAAACATCCTTCATCTTCAAAATAGCATAGAACAGAACACACTTATTTTCATTGGCTTCAATCGCTTTGTCAGTCTCCAACTATTTAGTGCATTATGAAAGTAGCCATAACAGTGGGAATTATAATAGCAAAGAAATTCAAAGGATTCAGAAAACAATATTTAGTTGTGGGCCAAGAAAATTATAATGTAAACAGGAAGTACCCAAAGGGAAGTCCAGCCTACTTTTGAAAATCCTTCTAGTTTATTCCATTTCGGGGAGGTTAACAGCAAAGAAATAATTGTAAAGGTAGAAATCTCTCTCTGCTTAAGATGCTGATCTTGTGAACCACTTCACTGCATGTGTAACTTAAAAACACATGAGTAGACCTGTTGAGTCAATGGGACTGCTCACCTGTTTAAGGTGATAAACAGAAGTAAGTAGTTGGAAGTATTTATTCTATCAAGGATCACCGTTGGCTGCTCTGATTACACAATAAACACTATTCATTAGTCTGTCTAATGCACACATGCTCACACACAAACATCTTTTGGGTCTTTGTGTTGTACCTGCTTATGCTGAATTCCTAGTTTCAGTTAGTTTCTGCATATCTTAATAGCCAGTGCATTAGATGTGGCTGGATGGTGAGCTGTGATATGTATGGTAAAGATTCAGTCAAAGGCATTTAACAGCCAAGCCAACAGTTTAAAGTAACAGTATGCTTGTTGCAGAGAAAGCCAACAGCATCCTGGGTTGTATTAATAGGAGTGTCACTTCTGAATCAAGGGAAGTGATTCTTTTGCTCTGTTCAGTACTGGTGAGGCCTCAGTACCATGTTCAGTTTTGGACCCCACAGTTCAAGAAGGATGTGGACAATTTGGAAAGAGTCCAGTGCAGAACAGGAAAAATGATCAGAGGCCTGGGAGACCAGACTTATGGGGAAATGCCAAAAGACCTAGGGTTATTCATCTTGGAGAAGAGAAAACTGAGAAGAGATTTGATAAGTCTTCAAATACGTGAAAGACTATTACAGAGAGGATAGAGATGGGCTTTTCTCTGTGACTGTAAGGGACAGGACTAGGAGCTGCAGCAGAGGAAATTTAGGTTGCAGATTAGGAGGAATTTTCTGACTATGAGAGTAGTCAAGCATTGTGGAGTCTGCATGCTTGGAAACTTTCAATAGCAGGTTGGACAGACACTTAGCTGGGATGTTTTAGATGGGGACAATCCTTCCTTAAGCAGGGAACTAGACTAGATCAGCATTTCTCAACCTGTGGGTCACGACCCAAAAAGTGGGTTGCAAGAATATATGAAAGGGTCATGAACAAACTTTAAAAAATGGATTCTCCTTTAAAGGAGAAAAATATTGGAAACCAGGGCGGACAAAGGGGGGGGCATAGGCAACACTGCCTGCCACCCCATCTCTCTGGAGTAGAGCCGTGGCCTGAGGGGAACAGCGGCTGCACCATGGTAGTGGGATAGAGCTGCAGCCCAGCATGAGCGGCTGGCAGCAAGAGGTGAGGGCAGCAGAGTACCCCCCTCCCCATTACTCCTCTCACTGCTGGTGACAAAGCTGGTGTGGGGGTTCTGGCAGCAGCAGCAATGAGTCTCACCACCCCGCTCCACCCTCCCATGCTGAGTCCCACCCACTAGGCCACGGAGGTGACTTCTGCCCATGCTGGTCCAGCCAGGCTGCAGCCCCGTGCCCACTGTGGGTACACAAATCAGGGAGTGGGGGCATGTGCCCTCCCGCCTCACACCCACACCTCGCCCCACACACTGGGAGGCTGGGGGCAGGGGGCAGTGGGTCAGGAGTGAGGGACACCAGCAGGGGTGAGGGGCTGTGGATTGGGAGCGAGAGGCACTGGGCATAGCCAGGGGGCTGATTTCTACCTAAATTATTTACTGGTTCGGGACTGGCCATCAATGTTTACACATAGCTCCTGGTACAAAAAAGATTGAGAACCCCACTGGGTTAGATGACCCTTCTAGCCCTGCTTTCCTATGATCTTAACATAATAATGCAGTGCTTAGTTCCTGAGTCAAATAAGCCAGCAGTGCAAAACAAAATTATGCAAATTTTAGTTAATAGATTTTAACCTTGTTTTTAATTAAGAGTCAACAAAAAAGCTGTTGTAAATGAAAACTTGACATTTTTTTCAACAGCTATAGTTATAAAAGGCATCTCTGTGCTGGTTTCATTCAAATGAAATGTACTGTGAAATTGATATCTTTTATTAGACCAACCCAAATGGTTGGAGAATAGTTATTAAGCAAGCTTTCGGGTTCAAAAACCCTTCGTCAGGCTAAGGACGCTGCAGCAGTTGCTGCGTGCTCTTCCTGGATGGAATGAAAAGTAAGCCAGGGGCTTGTTTACTTTTCATTCCATCCAGGAAGAGTACGCAGCAACTGCTGCAGCGTCCTTAACCTGACGAAGGGTTTTTGAACCTGAAAGCTTGCTTAATAACTATTCTCCAACCATTTGGGTTGGTCTAATAAAAGATATCAAATTCACCCAAGGAACCTTGTCTGCCTATGTACTGTGAAAGCGGCATAAGCAGAGTTATTTTGAGCTAATTGTTGCTTGTAGCCCAGAGTACCACAGCTTATATAGCTCATTTCTTTTGAATCAAAGAGGAATTTGCAGAAGAAATAAAAGAGTCTTGTTGGGAGAGTTTTTCACTAATAACACTATGGAGAATGAAGGGAAGATGCCTGCTGCCCTTTGTTCCTGTACTTACTTTGCATTTGGATCTGATACAGCAGAGGGTCAGTTCTTTTCTAGCTGAATTCCCTTTAATCCATAAGTGTTTTATACCTTCTGTATCTTAAATAGCCACCTGTCAGCTTTATACCCTAATAGCAGAGGTAAACATTTGCAGAGTGATTGCAATTTTCTTGTTCAAATCTTTATAGTCTGACTTTCAAATCCCACTTGGATTAAAGGATCGAAACTTTTTTTTTTGCTTATGGAATTTACTCTATCCAAAGAGTATACACAACCTCTTTTGGCATGACACTGTGCAGTAGCTGCTTCTCTGTTCCCTCTCTGATATCTCTGGGTGCATACAAGTGTCACATGTAGATAGACCAAACCAAGGCCAGGTAATGCCCTGGCAGGTATACGTTGAAGGGGCTTAAGTCCCTCTCAAAATGGCATGGCCAATCTAAAGTTAGTTCACCTGAGAGTTACTTATCTCCAGCTGTCTGCACCGCTCCCATCAGCAGCAAACACCTACATGTGCCATTCCTGTTTTATGTCCAGGCAAATTAAAGTAAATTTAAACTGGGTGGAGAGGTTACCTGGGGAATCAGATGTTAGGGAGGTTATAATGCGTCAGAAATCCAATGTATGTATTTAGTCTATGATTTTTTCTATCCAGTAGTTTGATGTATTGAAGTTCATAGGCTCATCTAGGAAAGGTCTTTTGTAAATTCCCTTTGAGGATTAGAATTGAGAGATTGGAGACAGAGTGGTTTTCTCGTGAGAAATGTGCCCCCACAGGTAACTTGGTGCTCTTGTCTTTGATAGATTTTCAGCGTGCATTTATTCTGGTATGGAGTTGTTGTTTGATTTGGAGAAACCAAACATCAACTGCATACCAGAATGAATGCACTTTGCCCATCCCTGCTGTAGTGGGTGCCATTCAAGAGGTAATAGAAACTTTGGCTTGCGTCAGCAAAAGCAAACTGGAGGGACCTCGGTTTTCAAGAGTCTGCCTTATAGTTCAATAGGTGGATTTGTTTTAGCATTAAAATGCAAAGTTATCTCCTTCCACTGCTTTCTGCCTGACTTCAAATTAAGACAGCTAACTACTTCTCTATTGGGAACACTTATAATAATATCACAACAACCACAACGCCGTTTACTCGAAACCAGCTAATTGTGTGCACACAGCTAATCCTTGTAACCATATAGTGTTTGTTATACTATCTTCCCTCTCCCATTCACTTTGCTTACTGTCTCCTTTTGTTGTATCCTGCCTTAAGCTAAATCTTCACAGCAGGATCTCTCTATGTTCTTACTTCAGAGAAACACTAAAGGGTGCTGCTTAACTTCCATTGAACCTGGGGAATATAAGCAAATGCTTAAATGCTTTGTGGAATCACAGCCTAAATATTTGCTTGGTACATGGCACACTGCAACCCAGATCCTAACAGCAGACACTGGCACTGCTAGAATACAAGTAATACAATAATAACAAGAAACAACATTTCCTATGTAGTCATTTTGCTGTTTGTTCATTTGTATTGCCAGCTAGTCATTTTCTTCTTTGCAGGGGAGGGAAGTGGGGGAGGATGAAACCTGGTTTTAGAACTTACTTCAGTTTTCTTAAGCTGAAAATGAAGCTTTTAAAAAAAGTTTCTAACACAAGGAAGATATTTCATTTAACTTGGAATGATTTTTTTTTTTTTTTTTTTTTTTTTTTTACAACTTTTTCAGTTCACTGAAACACTTGTAACATATTTACAAAAAAAACCTTATACTTCAAGCAATTCAAAAAACCTCACTAGTTTGCACAGATCGCTGTTGGTTACAAATATATTAAAGTTCCTTTTCTAAATTCTTTTAAAATGGTTGATACACTGTTAACGTATGCTAAAGCATTTTACAGCTGTGTTTTAGATGGTTATAAGCATGTAAGTAGATATTGTAATAAAAGATCCCAAGTCCTGATTATAGAAAACTTTGTCACTTGTCTCTTTACAAATTGTTTAACCATTTATTAAAGTAGTTTTAAAAGGGTTAAAAATATATTTATAAATGGAATCTTAATATTAAGCATGAGAAGAATAGCAAGAGGTGAGCAGGGAAATCCATTTTTTGTGTGTGTGTGTGCATGGCATATAAATAATGTGTACATTATATGATTGTTTTTAAAGGAATTACATTTTGTACAACTTGGATAAACTGCCTTCATAGTACACTGTCAATTTCTAATGTGGCAGTGCCCCTTTAATGATTGATTCTCACGTGAGTGTTTACATTTCTTCAGCTGCTCTTTGGGCTGGTGATCTATAGGCCCTTGCCTTTTAATAAAAAGTATGTGATTTGGGTGCTTTGGAAGGAAGAAGAGTATAGAAAATAATTTAACGTGTTAGTGCAGAAGTCTCTTACCATTTGGTAAAGACATTTTACAAAATAATTTATCTTTCTCTCCCAACTCCCCACCTGCATTTACCAAGATAAATAAAGGAAAGGCTGTTTCATACTTTCAAAGCAAAAGGAAATGAGAAAGTGCTTCTTTCAGGAGAAATGTTGTTATGGTTTATAATGGCATGGACACCTTTTACAAAATTCTCCAATCTATTGTCCATTCTCCATATTAAGCTGGAGATAATGGGCAGAGCTTCCATTAGTGCAATACAGGTTTCCCTCGATTTATGCAGGTTCTTTATATGCAAATTTGCTCTTATGCAAAGAGCACATTTAGTTCCATAATTTGTTATATGCAAGGTAAATTTGCTGTTATGTGATCAGCATAGATGTCCTCCTCCCCTCTCAAGCAGATAAGTCTGTGGGGGGAGGGAAAAAGGCCATGGCCCCACTCACCCTGGCCCTGGCTGCAGTGGCCCCTGGAGCAGCTAGTGCCAGCTGCCTGCAGCTGCTGGGCTGCACCATGCTCCACCTGTCCCCCCATGCCTAGGCTCATCTCAGCTTTTGGTCTGTGCCATGCTGTGGTGCAGGCAGCTGGTGTCGTCTGTTCCTGGGGCTGCTCCAGCATGGGCTGGTGTGAGTGCAGACACGTGGAGCCCCGGGTGGTGCAGGGTGCCACACTCACCCCAGTCCTGGCTGCAGCGGCCCCAGGAGTGGCCAGCACCAGCTGCCTGCAGCTGCTGGGATGCACCATGCTCCACCTGTCCCCCCGCACCTGGGCTCCACCTGTCCCCACATGCCTCAGCTCCTGGGCTGCACTATGCCCTGGTGCAGGCAACTGGTGTCAGTTGCTCCCAAGGCTGCTCTAGCATAGGCTGGGGTGAGTGTGGACAAGCAGAGCCCCAGGCAGTTTGGGGCACAGCACTCACCCCAGCCTCACCTGCAGCAGCTCTGGGAGTGGCTGGCACCAGCTGCCTGCAGCTACTGGGCTGCACTGTGCTCCACCTGTCCCCACTCGCATCTGCTCCTGGGCTGCACCATGCCCTGGTGCAGGTAACTGGTATCGACCACTCCTGTAGTTGCTTCAGCAGGAGCTGGTGTGAATGGGGACAGGCAGAGCCCCTGGGGGTTCGGCGCACAGTGCAGCCCAGCGACTACAGGCAGATGATGTCAGCCACTCCTGGGGCTGCTGCAGCAGGAACTGGGGTGAGTGCTGTGCCCCATGCCACCCGGGGCTCCATTTGCCCTCGCTCACCTCAGCCTGTGCTGGAGTGGCCTCGGAGCAGCTGACACCAGCTGCCTGCACCAGGGCACGGTGCAGCCCAGGAGGAGAGGTGAATGGGGACAGGCGGAGCCCAGGCGTGGGGAACCGGAGGAGCACGGTGCAGCCCGGTGGCTGCAGGCAGCTAGTGCCGGCCGCTCCCAGGGCCACTGCAGCTGGGGCTGGGGTGAGTGCTGCTCTGTTCCCTCTGCTTTGCTGTTTTGTGCAGCCCTGGGAGTGGCACCCCTCCCCTTTCCCTTCCCAGCCTCGCTCCCTCTCTCCCTCCATCATGGCCATGGGAACCCTATTTGTTACCCTATTTGTTACATTGTAAAGTGGGTTTGCTTTATGCAAATTCAATTTATGTGCCATTCTCTGGGAACGCATGTACTGCTTAAATCAAGGGGAAACCTGTAATAACTTCTTAGCCAGAGGTTAGAAGAGAAACCTGTTAATAATTCTGTTCTTTATTGTGGTGCCCTGGTAGTATCTGCTCTTCTTTTCACATAATTTTTCATGTTTTCCCCAGATTGCTCTGCTACCATTATGCATTTTAACCAGTACAGAGGTGCAAGGGTTACTTTGTAGCAAAACCCACTGAATAGCCTAGATACATCTGGGCAGAAACATTGCCTATGGGATACTCTTGAGTGATTCAGGTGCATCCTAATAGTGCATTAATGTCAATGGCACATCAACACTGTGATTGTAGCACAGTAAGCCGAGGATTATAAACCAGAACTGTATTAGAACAAAACAGACATCATTAATAATACTTTGCTCCTGGACAAAGTATATTTTGCTCTTTGTTCCTTTTCCCAGGGTATTTGTCTTGAAGTGTCTCAAATGCATTTTACAGCCTGAAATAAATAGAAGCCTGATTTTGTAAAGTTCTTAAACATGTGCTTAACTTTTAAGAACACAAGCGGTCTCTTTGACTATTTCTGTCTCTAGTGGGTTATGGAATAGAGAAGATCCCACACAATTTACTGATTTGTTTTGATGCACTGGCTGGGGAAGTAGTTAGCTACTTGCACGATTTCACAATGATTACACACTTAATTCATACAACACAATTTTATTTTAAAATTCTTTGCTACGCATATAACACTGCTTAGCTTTAAGAAATACCACAAACATTAAGAACACAATAACTACATATATCAGAAACAGTGCTCCGAATGCACTTCCTTCCCAAACAATGCTATAAGAATTAGTATTACAAAAACAACTACAATTACAACTAAAAGTTAAATTTGAATCAATACTATTATTTTTCATAATATACTTACAATCCTAGAATTCCGAGAAGCCAAACACCTAAATATGGTTTCATTCCTCAGTAGTACAATTTAATGGGTTGGCTTCAGTAGTACAGTTCAATGGGCTCGCCTCAGCAATACGATTCAATAGGCTGGCCTCAGCAGTGATAGGACTAAGTCCCCTTCCTTCAGTCCCTTTCAGGTGCTCGGCAGCTTCAGCGTGAACTAAGAGATTCGTGTTCACGGAGAGGGTGGTTCAGGTGATCAGTCTGATCCGGCCTACACTTGCGATTCTTCCTTCGTTGTTCTTCAAGTGAAGTTTACCTCCAAATTGGAAGAGTAGGTTACAGTTTTTATTGAGTGAGTTGCCATCTAGGGCCACTCCTACCCAAACCTGTCATTACCCCCAAATTTGGGCTCGGATCTTTCTTAACATATTCTTTTGCTTGGTAATCAGTTTCTTTCTTGACCATTTTAATTACTTTGGGGAACTTCCATATCACTGCAAGTGACCTTTTCTTTCCAATCTTGTCAAAAGGCCCTAGGGTTTGATCTCTCGGAACTCGGGATATTTGTTTAAGGGTCATTTTTAGGTTCTCTTTGTTAAAGGCCTCTAAAGATAAAATTCAAGAGTTAAGACTTTGAGCAAAGTCAGGACCTTCCGCACGTAGACCAAAACAATGACCTAGATAAGGAGATAAATCTTGTCTTCTTCCTGAAACTGGCTAATGGGCAACTATTACAAACATTCAAACTATTTCATTCAATATGACAATTTCATTGCCTTCAATGAAATTGCTCACTGTCTTCAAGTTAAGGGCATGCTTAAAGTACCCTGCTCATTCAAAGCCCAAATCTGTCAGCTTTATCTGAGAGATGCATAGTATTGCCCTAAATTTAATAATGGTGTAACCAAGACACAGAAATTAAAGTCCTAGGTCCACAATGTTCTAAAATACGTTTAATTTGAAGCTTTTGTTTAAATCCAATTGGAGGCAGTGTTCTTTAAGTACTTGATTATGTTCTTTGCTGGATTAGGGCTGTGATGATTGTTCAGAGGTCACACAGCAAGGAGGAGACCTCAGATCCTGGATTTTAGTTTTGTGCCTTAGACATGAGATGGTCAAAATGAAAAATTAATTAAAAGGCAATGTATTTATACCTCCAGTGCTTGTCAACATGGTCCAAACAGACTGATAGCTGTTATAGAAAATAAGAATGATGAAGTTCTGTAGAACTAGATATTACAGTACCATTCTGGGTTTTATACTGTTTTGTTGTAATCTGTAGGAGATTTGTTTACCTAAACACTGCAGGATTGATCCTTATTAATTCTAATGTGAAAGTGCACAATGAAAAGATCTTCATAACTGGGTATATTAACAAGATGATTATGGTTTTATAAAACAAGAGACAGTCTGAATCTTTGCTATGAGACTTTAGTTATCCCAATCTGCAACCTCTTATTTTCAAGCTAAAAATATGCTATTTCATCCATTCCTGTTACTTACTTTTTGCCAAAGTTCACAAACAGAAATATCCTAAGAGATCACCATGAAAGAATTCCTATATGGACAGAACCAGAAAATACTAGGAATCTCATCTGAGAGCATAGGCCTATGTTTCCCAGATTACATTCCTGGTGTTTCTGGGTCTCCTGAATCATTAAATTCAACCCCCTGTGTTTGCAGGGAAGGAATCCCCAAATTCTCCATTCTTGTTCACATTGTCAGATGATACATTTCTGAATTCTTGGAGGCTCATCTGAACCTCAGACTACCTTTTTAAAAGATTCTTTGCCATTTCTTACATTGAGAGCAGATACCAGAGTTGAATTGATCCTCAGTTCTCAGGAAATCAACATTGTTCAACTGATGCATCCAGCATGTATCACTTGAAGGAGAACCGCCGCCTTCTCTTATTTAAATAAATACAAATAAGAACATTACCACTGTTTTGCTGTGAATGAATCCTCCAGGTACTTAATGTGACTATTCTTGCTCAATTATATATATTGGCATTGCATAGTCCTTATTACAGAGCTACTTACATTGCATTTTACTGAAAGATATTATTACCAGATGATATCCCTATATGAGTTTTTTCCCAAGGAACAATTCAATGACTTAGTTACAGTGTGTAAATATATACAAAAAGGTCTATGGGATCTTGCCTGAAGCAAGATCCTAAAAAGGACTTGAATGTCAAAAGTACAATTTAGGGCATGAACAAGCAAATAAATGACAGGGAGTTAAAAAGCATGATAGGACTTGCTTTGTGTCAGCTGTTCTTTAGTAACTGTTTATGTGCCTGTATTTACCCTATAGTTAATGAAGTTGAAACTGAAATAGAGCTAAGCTTTTGGGGTTCAGTTTTCACTAACTGCAGAGTAAGAACAGACAGCTGTTCACTTACCATGGAACAGCTGGTGCACAGCAAAGCCACTGTTCCTTTAACTCAGATTTCAAACCCCCAGGCTGCAGCCCAATACTGGGCCATGAAGGATTGGCTGCTGGTCCGCAGGACGGTTGGCTGCTGGACCAGAAGTCTGGAAGTGACTGGCATATTGGCTGCCGGTCCGCATTATGCTAGTCTGAAGTACGCTGGTCTGCAGTTTGCCGGTCTGCGGTTTGCCAGTCTGCAGTCACTTCCAGTCCGTGGTTTGCCAGTCCATGGTCTAAAAAGGTTGGGAAGTCCACTACAGTGTTTTGATTTATCCACGCTCTTAAGTGCAGCTTGGGCACATTAGTCCAAGTCAGTGATCCACAAAACCCTTGCCTACATGCTTAGGTACCTGAAAGTAGGCCACTTCAGTCATCCCGTTGCTCAGTGTGGTGGCTGTTGTGTATCCTCTCCTTAGGCACCTGACTGGCTAGGGACAGACATTACACATAAACCAGTTTAAGTGACCAGAAACTGATTTTAAACCTGTAACAACAGATGTTCAGTGCACATAAACCAGTTTGAAAATGACTGAAAATGGTTTGAGATAAACCTGGTTGAATGTAGTATCAGACTTAACTGATTTGAATCAAACTGGTTTATGCAATGTCTGTCCTAGACCCCTTGCTAGTTTAAAATAAATCAGAGACCCTCCCCCCCCCCCAGCATCCTGGCATGCTTTCTGGGCTGGGCTCCTCCCCCTTGGCCAGAACTCTCAGCACAGACTGTAGGCGTCTGCCTGCTCCCCCACTCCCCTCCCCTTCCCATCCCCTCTGCCTTACAGATACCTCAGCATTAGCTAGCAGACCACATGCTGGCTGTGGTCCAAGCTGTGTCAGGACAAAGGGGGAATCAACAGGTAGTTGGTAATGTCCCTTTGTTTTCTTAATGGGGTGATAAACACTGTTATCAATTCCCTGTTTGGCTGCTGGGAAAGGGACAATCCCTCCTTAATCAAAGTGTCCTACCAGGGTCTGTTCACACCCCCCTCATCTCAGCACTAGAAGGGAAGGGAGGGCTGCTCTAGCACTCCCCAACTTCTAGCCTGAGCCACTGCAGGCATGTGCCTGCATTTCCTCAGTCCAGAAAGAATGTTTGTTCAGTTGGAAACTGGTTCAACCTAGACAGGTTAGATTAACCTGCAAAGATTAAATCAATTGAGGCTCAGGCTTTTTGAATGTCTGTCCCTAGACACTGTTCCTAGTTGCTGTCCAGGGACCTCGGGTATCTAGATCAGGTTTGTGGATTCCCCAGTCCCGTTTCCCCCCCCGGGTGGCAAACCCTGCAGACCATAGTTAGGGTTTGCCAGCCCCAGCTGACCCTCCATGGCTTTCCCACAGCCAGGCAGAGATGGAGTTAATTCCTCCCTCTGTGCAGCTTGCCTGCAGCCAGGGAGGATATTAATTCCACAGGGGCCCCAGAGCAGGGGAGAGAGAGGCAAGCTTGTTCCCTGTGCGGAGATTCAGGACCTCCATCTGTGAGCTCAGAGCTAAGACCTGCAGTATCAGACTGAGAGGTGGGAAGTGTTGGCAAAGACCTGACAATTATCACACACGTGCTGGAGATGGAGTTAAGGGAAGTTGCAGACAGTTTCTGGCTGGAAGTTGCAGACTGAAGAATGCAGAGAGCATCCAGGATACTGTGGAACCCTTTGGTGCCATGAAATCTTTTTAAGGGGGCTGTACAATATTAGCACTGTTGGATGTGGAAATACATACACAACTCATAAAATAAACCCAGAGATTTCAGATAGGAACACAGAGTGTTAAAATCATTCTGACCTGTTGTGGTCTTTCTGAGTTCTATGCAACAGACAAATTGCTACATTGTTTTCCATAGTCAAAAACAAGTGAAGGCTAAGAGCTGGCATTTTCTGAGGGGTGTTTTGAATCTAATGAGATTGAGAACCACTGGTCTAGAGTTTGGGATGTTTTTGAGCAATTTATCAATGAAATAACATAGAAATAATAACATAGGGGGGTAGGGGTAGGGAGGATGAGAGAGAACCCCAATGTAAAGACTGTTTCCACCAACCAGTGCAGTAGACAGGAAGGCAGTGATTGTTCTTAAAAGTAAAAAATATAAAAAAAAAAAATGGACCAGAAAATATTACCTGTGCAAATGTTAGCTGCTTTAAGGGCAGTAAAGCATTTTCTTCTCTGGAACAAACCTCCTTTTCTAGCTCTAACTTGTTCTGTACTCAGCTGCTGTAGGAGGTGAGCTCCTTCATCCTTAGGTGTTGAGTTTCCTTTCAGAAATCTGTCTTTCCCTCTCTGCCTCTCTTTGGTTTTGGCTACTTCATGCCCAAGCAACAGGTTCTCCTGAACCCCAGGAAGTGCCATCAGATGACACTTTTGTGGTTCTAATGTGAGGCCCACTCCAAATTCCAAATCCCTGTATACCAGATAGGTTGTTGCCACTGGTTCCGGCATCCTGTCCAGCCTTGGCAGCAGGGATTTTGCTTCACCATTGTGATTTCAGCCAACTTTGGCCAAATTCAGGGATAAGTAGATCAGTACTGGTTCTGACAGGACTAACTTCTCAGCTCCAGATATGTACATGGTACCTGGAGTTTTGCAGCCTCTTTCTTCTGCACCGGCTCTGTTCACTTCCTCCCTTGAGGTTCCTGTTCTAGCTCTGACAATCACAGGCTGCCGGAATCTTCATTTCCCCCCTCCCCAATGCTTTCACTCAGTAAGGGGGAACAGTAGTATAACTAGGGGAGGTGGATTTAGAGGGGTCTTAGTAGCATCCTGCAGCTCTCAGAACCACTGTTCTCTAGCACCTAACCCTGTTGTCCCATGCTCTGCCCTAGGCATGGAAATCTTCAGAAGGAAGGTAAATTAATCTGCACTGAGCTCCATACAGCCATGGCTCGACTGCTATTGGTGCTGAATTAGTGAGCTAAAAACTGGTTGGGTGTACCTATGGTATAAGCAAATCTATATATTGTGCTGACTTTTTGACATGCACATAGGGATCTGACAGGTGGCTTAGCAGTTGTTGGAGGAAAAAAACATTATTGGGTCATTATTCATTCTGCTCCAAACTAAAGTGATGCAACAAAAAAGTGTATGTCAGGCATAACTCATAGTAAACCTGAAAAGTGAGATAATATTGTGTACATTAATGATGTAGACATTGGTGTCAGAAGTGGACTGGCCAAGTTCGGCAACAACACCAAACTCTGGGGTAAAGCATCCACACCTGAAGACAGGAGGGTGATCCAGGCTGATCTTGACAGGCTCAGGAAATGGGTGGACAAGAACCCGATGGTGTTAACACCAAAAAATGCCAGGTTCTCCACCTTGGGAGGAAAAACCTGCAGCATGCTTATAGACTCGGCTGTGCTACGCTGGTTAGCACTACAGACGAAAGGGAGTTGAGGGTCATGATTGAACACAAGATGAACATGAGCCTTCAATGTGATGCTGCATCTAGTAAAGCAAGCAAAATGCTGGCTTGCATCCACACCTGCTTCTCAAGTAAATCCCAGGACGTCATTCTCACATTGTACTCGGCCTCAGTGAGGCCGCAGCTGGAGTACTGCATCCAGTTTTGGGCTCCACAATTCAAAAAGGATGTGGAGAAGCTTGACAGAGTGCAGAGGAGAGCCAAGTGTATGATCAGAGGTCAGGAAATCAGACCTTTTGAAGAGAGGCTGAGAGCCCTGGGACTCTTCAGCCTGGAAAAGTGCAGGCTCAAGGGTGTTCTGGTGGCCACCTACAAGTTTATCGGGGTGCTCACCAGGATCTGGGGGAACGTTTGCTCACCAGAGCGCCCCAAGGGATGACAAGGCCTAACGGTCACAAATTCCTCCATGACCGTTTCAGGCTGGACATCAGGAAGAACTTCTTTACTGTCCGAGCCCCCAAGTTTTAGAATAGACTCTTAATACTTAAGAGTGTATTTTGAGCTATTACGCAATCACCTCTAGAAACACTATGCAACTGCACATAGATCGGGACAAAATATTTTAAAAATAAAATTAAAGTAAGTTACAGTAGATGTTTAGTTTTTTTAGTATACAATTTGTGTGTTTTTTCTAGTTTCAAGATGATGTTACGCCCCCCCCCCCCCCGGAGTACTTCCAGGGCAAGGGGGGCAGGGGGGCTTCTGATGGCAAAGGTCAGGGGTTAGGGGCAGTACTTCCAGTCCCAACATGGTGACCAGGAGGTGGCCATCAACAGCCGACCAAAATAATTGCCTGCCCCTGGGCAATTTGCTTCACCTGCCCATTTTTTGTCAGCTATTAACTGCTCTGAAATTTACTGAAGCAAAGTCCCTATATAAAAAGGTGCTGGTGGTGATGGTTGCTGCTAATAATGATTGCAAAACTGAGGCATTATTTGTTATCCCAAATTTAGGAGAGGGAAGAGGCATTTGACCTAACCTGAATAGAGATGATAATAAAGTATACAGTGCCTGTTTTCCTCAACATATTCCTGGGAAATTAGCAAAAAAAAATCCATTTTAATGATGAACATTTGCTGATCTAGATAAACAGAATCATGCCAGACAACTAATGTGTAGAAGAGCAGAGCATTAGGTTGTCAAAGGCTAATATTTGACTCCCTAAAGAATCTTGCTGAGCTAAAGGGAACAGAGTCTAAGGGCTCATTTTACCAGTAAGTTACTATAAAGCATTTTGGTAAATGGACATGTATTCTTCCACAAACACTTGCTTGTTTATTTAACTTTATTTTCAGATGTTTTACATTTCCTCAAAGCAGTGTGGGAGCCCATCTGCTTATTAAGCTAAATAGCAAAATTGCAAATGATCTAGAGTAGATATTTACCAACATTGTATTAGACTTGTATTAGATTTGTGCACACATATACATCTGAGTATTAGCTTTTGGAATTAATTTGAATATGCTAATCTGATTTAGTCTTAGTCACTACCACTTTTTTTTAAATGTCTCTTGCAGACTGTTGTTTGGCAACTATTGATATTTTTTCCTCTGTTAGAAAAAAACATTCCTTCTCTATTAGCATAATCTGTATTATATGTAGATTGGGTGCTGAAAAAAATGGAAAGACTTGCTTAAATAAAACTCTTATGCTATTTTTAAATAATCAAACATAGTCTGGATCATCCATCCTAACCTCATTGCTATTTACACTAATGTGTACTCCCATTTTTTTTACACTATTTTAATATGCTACTAACAAAATGTTGGCATTACCGCATCTGAAATGTGTGTGTGATGGGTTTACTTCACCTTTGATGTTTCTTTTCATTCTGTGCCTCCTTAACATTGATTATAGTATCCTTCTGGCATCTTCCAAGCTTTAAGCCAGGGGTTGTCAACCGGGGGGTGGTAGTACTTGGAAAGGGGCTAAGGGGTATACGCAGGTGGGCGGGGATGGAATGCTGCCGCCCACCACCTCGCGCTGCCACCGCCACCTCCCAGGAGTGGGGTGAGAACAGCAGCTCCCCTCTGCGGGCCACACAGGTGCTGGCTGGATGCAGCAGGAGGGAACTTCCCCGTGCTACTGTGTGCAGGCCCCCGCTGCTCCACATTCAGTCTCTGCCACTCTATCCCCCTGCCCCCCACTCTACCAGAAGTCTACCCAGAAGGGGTATACTCCTTTAAAAAGGTTGAAAAACCCTGCTTTAAGTAAATTTAGTGTCCTCTGGTGGCACTGAAGAGTGAAATTCTAATTCAAGGAGGCAAACTGATCTAGAGCAGGGGTTCCTAAACTGTGGTACATATACCCTGGGGGTATGCTAGACATTTCTGGGGGGTACATGGGAGAAATTGTGTAATGGCAGATTTAATTTTCATTATAATAATAATAATTGGCCTTTAAGGGGTTAAAATATAAAAACATATGCTGGTAGGGGTACATGGGCAGCTGGTAAATCTGGAAGGGAGTATGTAATAAGTAAAAGTTTGGGAACCTCTGGTCTCAAAGTTAGAGCATTTCATTGGGTATCAGGAGGCAGGAATACTACTCCCGGCTCTAACACTGCCTGCTGGGAGACATGGGATACATCACTTCACCTCCTGGGCCATCAGTTCCTACACCAGTAAAATGGGAGTGATGACATTGGCCTCTTCTGTAAAGTGCTTTGAAATCTAAGATCAAAAGTTTTATATAAAAGCTGAGTATCAAAATTATTATGATAAAATGGGCATAGTAAAGAAGGTCATGTCTGCATGTGCATTTAGGCACACCTAAATTTAATGCACATGCGTGGACTGATGTGGGACTAAAGTTGGTCCCACATCAGTCGTTATACAGCATTAATGCACCATAACATGTCTACACATGCGTTAATGTGCTTTAGTTATTTGTGCCTAAATTTGATACCTGCTTTTGCAGGTATCAAACTACCCAATTGGCTGCTATGCTTGCATGGATCTTTGCCATTTAACGCTTTTTTATGTACCTCCAGGGGGTATTTATATGTGGCCCCCATTACTGTGGTATCTGAGCACCTCTGGTCCTTAGTGTGGTGATCTTCATTTGTACTAGAGCAGCACAATGTATCCAGAGCAGGAAACTTTTTTTTTGTGTCCAGGACAGACCTAAACCCCTTGAAGAAACTCAGTAGTCAGTTAAAGTTCAAGTGAATATAATTTGGACCCACAAATATCCCTTGTTTCTTTGTTTCCAATTTGGTTTCTCTTTGAACGATCAGGACACAATGCTGGGTTCCTTTTCCTGCCAATCATTTCTCCTTTTCCAAATACTGGGATATATTGTTTAAAACTGATCCTGGCAGCTAACAAACATTCCCACATTCACTGCCCTATCAGCAAGTGCCTGGCACGAGTAGTCCCCTTCATGCAAGGTGAACAATGTTCCCTCAGGCTCTTTCCACTTATGAATAACATTTTTTTCTATTCAGCACAAATATTTCTGTATTTCTTTCTCATTGACCTCAAAAAAAAAGTTGCTCTTCTCTCTTCTGATTCAAGTAGATCACAACACCCTGAATTCTGGTTGGTTATTCCTGTTAGAAGGATAAATTGGTGGAGTTGGGTATCTGCTGCAATTCTCTTCCTTTTGTAAGAATGTGCAAAGTCCTGTTTCCTTGAACATAAGAAGAATCAACCAAGAAACAATTTTTCCTTCCTCATCTCTCTAATGCATTTTCTATGCTTTATTTGGCTTCTCCAAGGGTACACACTAATGTGTTCCTTCCTTAGGTGTGGGCATGAATTTACAGCATGGTTTTTTCACTATAACTCTGTGTGGGCACTGTTAATACATCCTGGGTGCATCTACATGAGACACTTTATTGTGCATTAGAATAATGCGTAATTTACTTCTGGTCAGCCCAGGCAACAGGGGTCCCATTGCAGCCTGGCTAAGCCTTGATGCAGGGGGGAGCTGTGCTGGCTGCAGGGGCAGCTGTCTCCCCATCACATAGGGATCAGAACCCATCCCGATCTCCACGTGGCTCAGAGAGCTGTCCTGGCAGCCGGGACTGCTGCATCCCAGCCATGTAGAGATTGGGTTCCTGACCTGATCTCCACTTGGCTGGGATGCAGCAGTCCCAGCTGCCCGGGCAGCTGTGTTCCAGCCACGTTCTGACCCAATCTCCACATGGCTGGAATGCAGCTGCCCGTGCGGCTGGGACAGCTCTCCCCTGCCCCATGGAGATCAGGACCAGCCCTCATGCCCCCTGCCAGCTCTGAGCTGGCACCCAGGGGTGCCTGGAGCCTCCCCTGGCTACTGCAGGTGGGCATGGCAGGTCAGGAGCAGCTCTGGAGTGAACTGCTCCCTTCCAGAGAAAATTTGCCCCTGACAGGCACACATTAATGTGTGTGCAGGGGTGCAATTTAAAGCCCCTGAGTTTTCTGAGAAGAAAATCCAGAAGCATTAATTGCACATGTAGATGCACCCCCTGAGTGAAATCTATCTTACTCTGCTTCCCAGGTGGAAGAAGCTACTTTGTATTTGTAGTATTTGCATACTACAAATAACATCTCCATGGGAGTTGGTGCCCAATAGTGAGTATCCTCTCGTGCCCCCTCTCTTTCCTATGCAGACAAGCCCTCATCCTTGCTCTTTGTGCAATCTCACTATTTCTCAATTTGAGCATTCTTCTGTACCCAGAACGTGTTAAGTTTCAGGAAGCTTCCATTTTCCTTGACTGTGGGCAGAAACCTGTAATTAACTCTCTTAAATGTAGAATAGTGGTTAACATATCAGTTTCAACATCATTTCAACCACGCCATCACATTCTTGGAAGTTAAAGATGTAATTATGTTGAGAGGTGTAATACAAGCAATACCGTTTACCTGTGGAATGCCAGGGTATTTTCCAGTGCTTATTACAGGAGGTAAGTCTCCCAAACTTTCCTGCTTCAAGAGTATTCCTTTTTTCCTTGTTTCTCTGGTAGATTAACAACAGTAGATCACCCACATTTCACATCCATATAATGGAGATAATGATGGCATTGTATATGTTGATGATGGTGTCTTTCCAAAGATCACAATCAATAAAGACACACCTAAGCAATTTCCTAAAGTAGGCACTTGCACACAGGATTCTGTGCTGGATCTCCTCAACAGTGCTCACTCTCTGAATGAGGTAGTTACCAAGGTAGGGAAGGTGCTTTCTTCAATGTGTGCCAGGATGGTGCAATCATTACCAGCATATTGAAGTTCAAGGAATGTTATTTTGAGTACTTTGACCTTCAAGTGAAAATGACCCAGATCAAGGACCCCTCCATGTATTCAGTAGTCAGTGTCAATTCTGGAAGGAAGGCAGTCCTCAATGAGAACAGGATGTCTGTCAAAGAAATGGAGAACAACGTCAGGGCAATGAGGCATCCTTGCTTGACCTCAGTTCAGATGGCAAATGGATCTGTCTCCAGTCTACCACATAGAGTAGTTGCTGTCATCTTGTCATGGAGAAGCCACAGGACCTTGATATACTTTTCAGGGCATCCAAATCTGACCAGTAATTTCCACAAGGCTTTATGATTGACAGAATCAAAGACCTGGGTAAGATCAATGAAGGCTGTACACGGGTTCTGATATGGTTCCTGACACTTTTCTTGGACTTGGCCAGCAGCGAAGATCGGGTCAATTTCCCTATGGGATGGTCTGAAACCAGCAGGACAGATTGTAGCAGGACTTCCTCAGCAAGGTGTAGAAGATTGTCCAGGAGAATGCAGGCAAGGATTTTCCCTGCTGTGGAAAGGAAATAACGCAGTAGTTCCCACAAACAGACTTATCTCCTTTCTTGAAGATAATCACAATGTTGACATTCCTCAGATCCACAGGGATCTCCTAATTGTTCCAAAGTTAGAGAATAGATTTGTGGAGTCTCAGTACCAGTTCCTCTCCACTAGTCTTGTTGATTTCAGCAGGTATGCCATCCAATCCAGTAGCCTTGTTGTTCTTGGTTTCCTTGATGGCATGCTAGACTTCTAGGATAGGAGGGTTGGCAAGGGGATCCCCTTTCAGGGTGTTGGAGGGTGGATTCAGTGGATGGATGGATCCATCAGTCAGCTCACAGTTCAAGAGTGCCTCAAAGTGCTTTATCCATCTAGCTTGGATAGATTCATTGTCTTTGAGAAGTGCCAAGCCATCCTGCAATCACAGCAAAGTAGGACTGTGGGAATTGGGCTGTAGATGGCTCTCATTGGCTGGAAAAGAACTATGCATGTCATGTTTGTAAACATAGAGCTGGATCTCCTTGCCTTTATCTTGGCACCACTGATTTTGGATTTTCCAGATCCTTCTTTGAGCTTTGGCCAAGTAGGTCCAAGGAGGTGATCCTCCCCCTCTACGCGATACTGGTCAGGCCGCAGCTGGAGTACTGTGTCCAGTTCTGGGCACCCCACTTCAAGAGGGATGTGGACAACATTGAGAGGGTCCAGAGGAGGGCCACCTGCATGATCCGGGGACTGCAGGGCAGACCCTACAACGAGAGGTTACGGGACCTGAACCTGTTCAGCCTTCACAAGAGAAGGCTGAGGGGGGACCTGGTGACCATCTATAAACTCACTAGGGGGGACCAGAAGGGTTTGGGGGAGACCTTGTTTCCCCTAGCGCCCCCCGGGATAACAAGGAATAACGGCCACAAGTTGTTGGAGAGTAGGTTTAGATTAGACACCTGTAAGAACTACTTCACAGTTAGGGTGCCTAGGATCTAGAACCAACTTCCAAGGGAAGTGATGCTGGCTCCTACCCTGGGGGTCTTTAAGAAGTGGCTTGATGCCTACCTGGCTGGGGTCATTTGAGCCCAGTTTTCTTCCTGCCCAGGCAGGGGATCGGGCCTGAAGATCTGCAAGGTCCCTTCCGACCCTGCTTCTATGATTCTATGATATGTCTCCTTCTGATAACGTATCATCTTATCAAGCAGAGTAAGCCCTTCTCTTCTGGTCAAGGCAGGCTTGGATTTCTTTCTGGTCACTTTTATTGAACCAGTCTTGGTGTTAATGGGTGGTATAGCCAAAGGAATTCAGCACAAGCTGTCTGCATGCAAGATTTAAATCCCTTCCAGGGATCTTCAATGTTGCCTTGATTTGTGGAGAGGGCAAAATGCTTTTCATGGAGACCCTGCTAGAGATCCTTACAGACCTTTGGGTCTTGAAGAGATTTGGTGTTGAGAGTCTTTTTGGCTGTTTTCAGTGTTTTGGTGCAAACTGATTGTTCATAATGGATCTGACAGATGCTGATCTGTCCAGAACTCATCAGTTCCTTGCATAACTGGCATGATATGGACATCTATTCAATCATGGGCTCTAATAGTAACATAGTCAAAGAGGTGCCAGTGTTTAGAGTGAGGTTGTTCATGATGACATGACCATGCTTCGTGCATTTGTTCAGGAAGAGGATGCTGTTCGAGTTAGGTTTCCCTTCCTTCCTTCCCAGTGGTGCCACTCCAGAGTTCTAGGTCATGTCCAACACTGTTGATGTCACCAAAGAGAATGATCTATCCTCCTTGCAAGTATTAGTCAGTATGTGGTCATGGTTGGAATAGAATTGTTCTTTGACATCATCAGTATCAAGCATCAGGGTATACACACTGGTGCTGGTGGTGTAGTGGCTGTTGCTGAGCTTAAGACGGAGGGTTGTAGGGCATTCATTTATGCCCACAGTCTGCTCTGTAAATTGATTGAGCTGATTCTTGATGGAGAAGCCAACATTAAGAACGTGTTTGTCCTGAGCCAGTTTCTTCTTCTAAAAGAAGGTGTAGCTCTCACCCTCTTCCCTCAGCTGACCCTCATGTGGCCATCTTATCTTGCTCAGAGTTGCATTGTAGATATTGTATCTCACTAATTCCCTAGAGACAATGACAGTTCTTCTTTCTCGTTGTTCACTGTCTTGGTGATTATCCATCAAGGTACAAACATTCCATGTTGCAAAAATCATTGACTTCTGATGATGATTTTGACTATGGAGAGAGTAATCATGCGGGTTGCCTTTATCCAGCCTGGAGCAGATAAGATAGACTAGATTTAGGACACCTTTTCTAGCTGCTTCCCCATGTAGGTTGAGCAGAGGGGTTCCTGAATTAGGACTTCTCAGTCATGGAAGCAGCTCTCTAATTGCACCCCTGTCTCAATCCAAGTGCAAAATGACCATCAGGCTACCACCACCTGTGTGCAGGTTCATGTCTGGAGACTTCCAGATTAATTAGTCCCATTTCTGTCACCACTGATCTGTTGCCACAGGGCTTTTGGAGGTTGGTACAAGTGTGTTGTTTCCTGTGGGACAAACCCGCAGGCAATTTAATGTGATGAAGCTAGTGTGCAAAAACAGTAACCACCGTCTTGACAAGTTGGAGATCTGGGCCAAGGGAGAACCCTAGATGACATGGGCTCCATCTTGCTGCAGTCATCCTGCATCTTTGCAGCCATTGAGATCCTGACATCATCTTCCGTCTGATCTGCGGTTGAGGATTTGGGTTGGACCAGGGTTTGTCTGGAACATCCCCTCAGACCTGTTTGCCATGGGTAACCTTACCAGGAGCGTGCGACTCCAGGAGACATAGCTCTGAAGATCACTGGGACACAAAAGCTTCTCCACCACTACAAGGTCTTGGTCTATGGAGAAGAATTCAGTGGGCATGAAAACTGCACTCTTGTCTTACTCGCTCTCACCATGTTGGGCCTTCCATATGAGGTTTGAGGCCCCCTGGCATGACTTGAATTTGAGCTGATGCTGCCTTTGACTAGGATAGGTTAGTCCGGGATGATTCCAGTGTTTGTTCCATCTTCATACCTGCAAATCAGGAGAACTGGAATCAGGTCCACTGAGCACATATATGAGGGACAGAACATTCCACCAGAATTGAGGCTTCTAAGACGGAACACTCCAAACTTTCTTTGGGTACAGGTAACTTGGATTGAGTGGGAGAATTCTGAGCTGTAAGTGTGGATGTTGGATTTACACTTGGGGATTTGATTCAGGACCATTTCTGAAGGCATTAATTTTATTGGATCTTTTGTAAAAGCTGCAGTTAAAGAGCAATTTTGCATTGTAAGTAGCTGGATATGGTTTTGACAGATGGCTTAAACTTCTTAAATTTATATTCTCTAAACTGTAGGCTTGTTGGATGTGAATCAGGGATTAATTGTAATTCTGTACTTCCTTGGATCTTGTACTCTGAGCATGAGGTAAGGCAAAACTACACTAGCAAAGACAATTTTTGTTTCTCTAAAGCAGTGGTAGGTCAACCCAAGATCACCCCTTCCTGGCTATGCATTACCAGTTGCCACTGCCTCACTCTCTGAAATCTTGTTGCACATTCAGCTCATTCCTTGGTTGGGTTTTCCACTGGACCTGCATCAAGACCTTGGCCTACTAGTATTCC
The DNA here is from genome assembly GCF_030867095.1 of Alligator mississippiensis. NCBI lineage: Eukaryota > Metazoa > Chordata > Crocodylia > Alligatoridae > Alligator > Alligator mississippiensis. The sequence goes on from NC_081827.1 coordinate 139,931,426, forward strand.
AGCTCTCTCTTTGGTTAACATCTTGCCAAGATACCCAGTTATTTCAGAAATAGTATCTGCCTTTGGTACATTCGCTTCCATGTTTCAGCTCCTGATAGGGCCTAAACACTTAAACAGTTGCTCCTCTGTTCTATTTTAGATCAAGCTGGCCTTTGGTACTCAGAACCATCTCAGCTATATTCTTTTTCAGGATTTTTTTTTCTTTCTTGATGTTTCAGAAGGAGGAAAGAAAGAAATCCACTATCATCAAGAAGTGTGAATGCAGCTTCAAGATCTCCACCAGTAAATGATTAATCACTGCATGTTGCATGCCTGGAAGCTATCCTTGAAGATGTTCCCATAATTCTTTAGGTTTAGAGAGGAGTGCCTGAAGACCTTTATAAGGATTTGCCCTTGATAAGAAAATCAGCATTGAATCCAGTCACTGAGCTCCTGGTCTTAGCAAGAATACTTACTCTGGCAAAAATCATCATGTCTCTAAGAAATCTGCTTGTCCTCTTACTTCAAAGCAAGCTGTATCATCTACTACAAAATTAATAAATTGGCAGATTGAAAAGGCTTTCACATTCATAGTCCATTGGATTGATAAGACTGAACTCTTGGTTCTTTAGATGAAGAGTTGATTTCATCAGAGTGCTGAGAACAAGACGGCTGCCTCCATGAATCAGTAAGAAGGCTACCAAATTCAAGCAGCTCTTTACTGAAAACTTTGTAGGACCTGCAGAAGAGCTCTGAGACTCTCTGGCAACAGTGGATGTTGACTGTATTGCTTTTGTCATACATATTCCAGCATGGATTCCCTCAGGGACTTTGTCTTCAGTGCAAAATGACATTGTGCAAGTTAACACATACTCTAAGTCAGTGATCAGTACTATGGGATAAATCATTTGATTTCTGTGGAGTTCAGCCAATTTATGCCAGCTGAGGAGATATGGTCATCAGTGTACACAAGAACCATTGTATTTGAGTGGTGTCAGTCAGTTGTGGTTATCCTTAGGATAGCACAAAATTAAACATAGTCCTTGGTTGTTAATTCTTGTTTCACATCACAATACTTAGCGTGTCAGCATAACTAAGTGGTGAGTGAGTGCTGTGGTCATCCTCTGTAGAAAAGGTGAAATGTTACCATCTCCAATTGCAGTATCCTGGCTCTTTGATACAATCATAGAAAATTAGGGTTAAAAGGGACCTCAAGAGGTCATCTAGTCCAACCTCCTGCTCAAAACAGGACCATTCCCAACTATACCATCCCAGCCAAAGCTTTGTCTAGCCAGGTCTTAAAAACCTCCAAGGATGGAAACTCCACAGCCTCCCTGGGTAACCTGTTCCAGTGCTTTACTATCCTCTTAGGGAGAATTTTTTTTTCCAAATATCCAACCTAAACTTCCTTTGCTGCAACTTGATACTTTTGCTCCTTGTTCTGTCATCTGTCACTGCTGAAAACAGTCTAGCTCCATCCTCTTTGGAACCAACCTTCAGGTAGCTGAAGGCTGCTATTATAACCCCACTCAGTCTTTCTTCTTTTCTCCTAACTAAATAAACCCAGGTACCTCATCCTCTCCTCAGAAGTCATGCCCCCCCCCTTCCTCCTCCTCCATTCTTGTTAGCTGGACTCTCTCCAATGTGTCCACATCCTTTCTGTAGCTGAGGAGCCCAAAGCTGGAAACAATATTCCATATATGGCCTCTTCACCAGTGCCAAGTATAGGGAAATAATGACTTCCCTTGATCTGCTGGAAGCAGTCATACTGATGCAACCCAGTATGCTGTTAGCCTTCCTTGCAACAAGGGCAAACTGTTGGCTCATATTCAGTTTATGGTCAACTATAATCCCCAGGTCCTTTTCTGCTGCTGCTTAGCCAGTCATTCCCCAGCCTGTGCATGGGGTTGTTCCATTCTATGTGCAGGACTTTGCACTTGTCCTTATTGAACTTATTTATTTCAATTTGTAGCAGTTTTTACTTTTGGCTTATGAGATCCTAGCTCCATTTCTGTTATATTAAATGAGATAAACCATCAGATTAACACAATGTAATTTCCCAGTGTAGGGAAGTCTGGGGTGGCCATTCCAGACTGAATGCCCCTAATTTGAGAACTAAAGGCATCTAGGCCTTGTCTAATATTTGGATAGGAGACTCCCACACAATGGAGATACAAGCCAAGGAATCATGGTTGAACACCTAGCAAACACAAAACCAGAGAAATCAAATGAGTGGCAAGAACTCATTTGGTTCTGTTGTTGCAGTGGGACTGATGGGTGGGAATAAAAAGAAAGACAAGCCCGTGGATGATTAGTTAGTGACACCAAGGATTTCTGACACTGAAGCTGATTTGAGCTTTTGATGTTCAGGAAAGTTCCATTTTCTCTTAAATACCCACACCTCAGCTATAATGTTCATTGTATCCAGTGGGGTTTTCCTTGGCACCATCAGTATAATTTCCACCAAAATTCTCAGTGCAGCTGAAGTTTCAGTGCACCTCTTTGTTTAGCATTTTTTACTTTCTTGTTTTGTTGTTTATCATCATGATTAACTGCTGTTGTAAGACTGAAAAAATATACCCTGAGAAAGGTGCAGATCCCATCAAAGGACAAACGGCAAAGGAAGAGGAACATGGCAGTAAATTTTCCCAGCCACATTTTATATAGGAGTTCATAGTCCTGTTGGGTTTTGAATTGGTGCAAGAATCCTTGAAAGCCCAAAATCGCTGCATCTGAATGGAATTGTTCTGGTTTTGCACTTTGTTCTTCATGTATTGTTAATGCAGAAATTCTCCATCAGCGTTCCACAGCAACCTGGAATGCTTTGAGGTTCTTTCAAGGGTAAGACAATGTTAGCAGTGTTAAATGTGCAAATAGAATTCTTGAGATAGACCTAGAGATTTCTAATAGGAATTCATAGTGTTAAAAACATTCTGACCTGCTGTGGTCTTTCTGAGTTCTTTGCAGCAGAAGTGCTCTATTATTTTCCTGTAGTCAAAAAACAAGTGAAAATTAAGAGTGGCATTTTCTGAGGGGTGCCTTGAGTCTGGAACAGTATAAAGTGTTTGAGAACAACTTCATTAAAGGCAACAGCAGGGAACTTTTTTTCCCTGCCAGTTAAGGAGCAATGAATGCTTCCAAAAGGAGCTGTCTGTGTCCTGGTTGAAAATGGGGGTCACAATAGGTCAGGGAGAGGAGACTTCCTGAGTTGAATTCCATCTTTGAGACAATTTTGAGCTCTGGGTTATGTGACACTAAACAAGGAGAGATACTTAATTGGTTAAAAAAAAAATCTCCTAGCCATTCATTTGAACTATAAAGAACTCAGAGATGTTTTTCCTACCCACAAGAGATCCCTGAAAAAGAATTAAGTTTTTCATTAGAATCATACAGAATTATGAGGAATCTGTGTGTGGTATGGTTTCCATGTCTGTCGCTTTAGGGACCCATTAAACACTGCTTAGCATTCTTGGCACCCAGGCAAGCTAGAGATGTTGAGTAGTGTCATGTGAAGAAATGGTGGAAGCTTTATTTTTGGGCCTCTTACATTTACTGGGCTAGACAAATGACTAGGAAATGTGCCTGAGCCAATGCAGAATTCATCTGATTTCATGTGTGTGTCTGTGTTCATATAGATATCTGCTACATGGTCATACAGGTGCATGGAGAATAAAAAAACAGTCTATTATCCTCTTTTGAAAGTCAGCCATACTTTCAGTTTTGATGATGATACCTTATTATGTACAACCTAGAGACAAAAGGGTATGAATGACTTGACCTAAGGGCTTAAAATCATTAGTCTTATCCCTTGTTTGTCTTTTCTAGCACAGTAGTGCCACATACCATAGAAAACTTCTGTGTAACTATAGAATATTTAACTTTTTACAAGGTTTGTATTTTAAAGGGCACTCCCAGCATTCCTAGTTAACCAGTCTTAATTCAGAGCTCTCCCTCTCTAGAAACAAGTTGACTTAGAATTGGCAGTAGACAAAATTCAGGGAAACTGGTTTAAATAAGATGATAGCTCAAGAGTGCCTATTTAAACACCCATTCCAAGTAACTGGTTATGCACATTAGTTTCTGTTGATCCAGAATGGAATTCATGTTCTGCTGTCTCCTTGTCTCCATTGTCATTATTTGCCTTAGAATAAATGCCTCTTCTGTTTACTACGTATTGGGCACAGATACTGCATTTCTACTTCACTGATTCTATTTAAGAAAAAGCAATAACTGTGGATCTAATTAGAAGCCATTTGTTGTCTGATAATAAGGAACTCTCTAGTGCAATTTTTTAAAAGCTGATGAGATTGAATTATGCTTCATTTACCTTGAGAAGAATCATGTAACACTGACGAGAGGGCAGAAGGCAGAGATGTGGTGAAGGGGCAGGCTAAGATTGTAAGTCTATGCTGATTAACACCCCTCAGGCTGAGGTTTTTGCACATTCTGTGGCTCAGCAATGCTGCTACTGCTCACTTGGAATAGACCATGCTAAAAATTAATTGTAGGCTAATTAGTTTTGTCAAGCTGCTGTCTAATTAATTGAGAAAGCTGCTATAATGGCAGTTCTAAAAGTAGATATCAAGAACACTAAGTTCTCACAGACTTTATCAGAATGGGTTTATCAGCAGTGAACACAACTGGGATGCATTTGATAAGCTCTTTTTTTTTTTTCCAGCAATAAACTGAAGAGATCAGGCTGGCTTTTCCTGAGCTATTTTTATAACTCTGGAACCATTTTTTCAATAGTTTAAATTCATGTTGCTTAACTTTGTCCTTTTATAACAAGGCCACGTTTTCATAGAAATTTGAGATGTACTTATAGAGCAGCGAGGTACTATATAAATACAATATCCTCCTGCTAGATTGTTCCCTGCAGTGTACATACCAATGCTTTGTCCTGCTTAAATTCCTCAAATAATGGAGCTCTCGCTGCTTCCTTTCTGAGACTATTTTACGTGTGGATCTTGCTGTTTGTAAATATGTCAATGTTGGTGGGGTTTTGACATTGAGCCTAAATCTTTAACCCCATTTCATTCAGGTTCAAAGTCAAGGACTGCTGACAGACATGGGGAAAAAAAACCCATACCCAAAAAAAGTGCTTTACCAGAAGAGGAAACACATTAGTTCGACCCAGCTCCACAGCTTCTGTATAGATTGGGCACTTAAGCAGAGCTTTTTGGCGCTTTTATCTAATATCTGACTCAATCAGCTATTAGATAAAGGGCCAAAAAAGCCTCACTGAAGAGCATAACCTACACAGACTTTGCGTGAGCTGGGTCAAACTAATATGATGCCTCCTCTGGGCATGTGCTGGACAGGGGTGCACCAAGCTTAAAGTAAAGCACTTGGATTTTTTTTTCACATCTGTAAGCAACCATAGTGATTTAGCCCACATATATCCCTACAGTAGAGGGCAGCGCTGTTTTGGAGTGGGCGGCTCCAAACCAACACTGCCAGCCCAGCTTTTCACTTCTTTAAATGGGAAGGGAAATACTGCCTGGGAGCACACATCACCTGTATAATCTAACTGGTATGTCTGCATGATCCTGTAGTGCAGGAAATGGCAACTTATGGCCCGCAGGCTTGATGTGGACTGTAGAGCCATTTTATCTGGCCTGCATAGATGTCAGTGGGCGCATCTACACATGCACATTTACTGCACAGTAATTTAGGTTACTGTGCAGTAACCAAAAATGACTACACAGTATGGGCACATGTCTACATTGCATTGTGCAGGTATTAAATTTATGCCTGATTTTTTTTTTTTTTTTTTTTTTGTTACTGCTCAGTAACATATATATATGTAGACACCTTACTGCACAGTAACACTGTGTGTGTGGACTGACTTGTGACTAACTTGAGTTCCCAAGTCAGTCCACACAAAGTATTACTGTGCTGTAATGGCCTAAAAACCACTTACTGCGCACTAAATGCACATGTAGATACACCCAGTGTTCAGCAGTGGGGTTGGGCTTTGGCAGTATTCCTGTGGAGGGAAGGGGCTTTGGAGATGTTCTTATTCTGGGGGCTTTTGCCCACGTGGCAGCTGGGCGGCAGGAAGAACCTAGTCAGGCGGCAGCACTGAAAGGGAGGAGTGGTGTCTATAACTGGTTGCAGAGCTAAGTTCTGTTAAAGTAGCCTTCCACTCCAAAACATTGCTGCCCTCTGTTGGAGGCATATATTAGGCCTGTGTAAAGTGGCTAATATTTGCTTCAGATTCGGATTCAGCAAATTCAGTGGACAGTGATTTGATTTGGTAATTCAGATCACTGTCCTGAATCGATTCAGCCAAATCTGATTCAGAGATTCATCTGCCACCGAATCGGCTGAATCTCCAAATCAAACAGGCCCCACCTGCTCTCCCAGTCCCAGCGTCCCTGCTCTTTAAAAAAACAAAAAAGCCCCACATTCATTGGCTGCTGCCAGTTGGGGGAGAGGGCGATTCCCTGCTGCCCCACACTGCCACGAGCCCCCTGAAATCCCAACAGCCACTGCAGCAGCCAGTGAGTTGGGGCCATGCGGGGCAGCTGTTGATGAGGCTGGGAGAGTGAGCATGGGAAGGGGGTTCATGGCAGAGCCCCCCATGCAACAGCAGCAACTAGTGAGTGCGGGGCTTTTTTCTTAAAGAGCTGGGATGCTGGGCCTGGGCAGGGCAGTCATTGACATGGCTGGGAGAGTGGGCGGGGGTCGGGGTACACTATGGGGGGCTGGGGGAGCAGGCAGGAAATGGGGCCTGGTGGGGGCCCCCCCCATGGTCTCCTTCCCCCTCCTCCAACCCCCTCCCCCCCCCCCCCCGGGCCCCTTACTTGCCAGCACAGAGTCTGGGTCTAGCTCCCTGCAGTGGCGAGTGGGGACTGCCCAAATCTCCAAAGCTCTCCGAATCTTTTCCGAATCGATTCAGAGAGCTTCGAATCAATTTGGACCTTTTTATTGGTCTCCTGATTCAAAGATTCATCTGCTGAATCAGGCCAAATCTCCTCTGAATCAAATTAGCACCTGAAGCTTTGCACAACCCTATGATACATGTGATCTAAATCACTATAACTTTGAACCTGAGTGAAACAGGGTTGAGGATGCAGTTGTTTTGCTAAACATGTAACACTGAAGAAGGTGGCAGACAAGAGTTGAATTGTACAGCTTAAATCAATATCCTTTGGTAGTGATACAATTCTTATGTATATCCGCACCTTCTGTCTTTTCTACCTGATGTTTTAGGCTCTAAATTAGCTATATTGCTGTTCGCGTTGTTCCTTTAAATTAAACAACTTCTGGTATTACAGTGCCTTGAGATTTATATCATACCTAATCCCTTTACACAGGCCTAATTAAACAGCATGTCTTAAAATCAACAGATTGCATTTGTCTTGCCAAGTCTGGAAGCGTGTTGCATAGTTCAGGGTCTTTCACAAATAATAGTGGCATCTCCAACTTGAGGATGGAGCATGATACCTCTGAGCTAATAAACAGCTTTTGTGTAACAGAATTAAGAAGCCAAGCTTTTTTAAAGCTGACAGCCATAACAAATTACATTCCCTGTCATCTGCTCAGATGGGGGTCCTATAACACATACTTACCAGGAGTTTACTCATTGCTGGATCATGGCTTCAGTGTTCAGCATCGTTCAAGATCAGTCCCTTAAGGCCTACATCCAACCTGTTACAGTTGGGAATGTACTGGTAGACAGTACAGATCACAAAATCATAAAATAACTTTGCATCATATGCTTGCTATAGGAATCAGTATTGAGCAAACAGAGCTTCACTCTCTGTTCTTCCTAAAGTTTCTGAATGACCTTCAGACCTTTAAAAAGGTTGTGACTCTAATGTGGTCAAAGAGAGATTTGGATAGCTTTTGGAGGCCTGCATCCAAAAGAAAAGGTTATAACATTGGGTAAAAGGTTATGAAAAAGCAGAACCAGGCATGCCAACCTCAATATTATCTCATTAAACTGACTTAAATAGCAATTGTGATCAGGTTGTCTTTACTGCTGCACCTGTTTTCTTTGGCCTGAGTAAAAGGACTGAATAGTCTATAGACTTGTGATTTACTGTTTATTAGAATATTTTACACATGGAAAACAATTAAAAATTGGTAAGCAACAGCAGTGGTGCTCTTGCCTATTTCACGTCCTTTGGGCTGGCAGTAATCAGAAAAGATTTACAGGATTGGCTGAAAAAATAGAAAAGGAGGATAAGGATTTGGAACACACCCTCAGACCCCACCACACATTCAAATAGCAGCTGGGTAGCAACCAGCTCTAGAGTTGCCCCCCACTTCCATGCCCTCCCTTCGTCACCAGTTGGCTCTTGTCATGGCTGGCTGGGCATTTTGATGGTATAGTATTGACTTAGCACATGTGGCTGGCCTCAGTTTCTTGTGCAGTTCACCCATGTGATGTAGGATGTGGGCCTTAGAACTCATCTGATTACATCTTGCATCTGCAGTAAACCTGGAACACAAATATTTGTAGTGTGCTTTGGAATCACAGGAATCGGGTGTTTCCCATTTCTAGAAACAAGATAAGAACAATTCACCAATCTCTCAGGTAAAATTCAGTCATTGTGCAGAGGTCCAGCACAAGAAATGTGCAGCACCAAAGTTCCACTTATGAGTTTTTGTTGATGGTTTAAGTGGATCTGAAATGGTAAACAGGTCTTATTATGGCCTTTGCTACAAGGATGAATGTCACCTTCTAGTGTGCATTATGACAAACACGCATGACACAGAGTGCCAGTTTACTTGACTGTGTCATTTATTTAATCAGATTGAATAATTCCTTCTCTTCTCTTTCACTACTATTCAACAATAAGGAATATACCGTATCTGGCACCCTCACTCCATACATGCTCTGTGTGTGGGTATGTTGCTTATGGTATTGTTAGACTGATATTGTAGCTCTAAGGATCCAGAAACTATACGAGAGGCAAGGATTTCTTTGGGTAATATTCTTCGTAGGACCAACTGTATAGTTGGGATAGATTCAGACAAGCTTTTGAATGCAAGATATAATCCCACAATGCAAGATACAATCCCATGTATGTTGGTGGCAAGCCCACCAACATACTTGTGTTGGGAAGTGTTCCATTTCTTCCCTTCAGAATCCAATCCCCCTGAAGTCTTGCACAGTTATTGACATCTTATGAGACATGCATAATAACTTCAGCTGTGTATATATATAATTATTGCCAAATCTTAGGCTAGGCATTGTCTGCATACACGAGCTATTTCTTCAGCTAAAGGCAACAGCACAAAGTTGTTTTTTTCATAGATTCATAGATTGTGAGGCTGGAAGGGACCTTGGGAGATCATCGGGTCCAGCCCCCCTGCACCAGGTAGGAGAGAGAACTGGGAGTCAGGTGACCCCAGCAAGGTGACCGTCCAGTCTCCTCTTTCCAGGTTAGGTGATTGCACCACCTCTGGAGGGAGTTTATTCCATAGTCTGGACACCCTAACTGTGAAGAATTTTTTCCTGATGTTGAGCCTGAAACTGTCTTCCAGAAATTTGTGACCATTACTCCTAGTTTTCCCCATGGGCACCCTGGTGAACAGTTGTTCACTGAGCCCTTGATGTACACCCCTGATGTAGTGGTCAGCCTCTATCAAGTCCCCTCTCAGCCTTCTCTTTTTCAGGCTGAAGAGTCCCAGGTCCCAAGCTTTTTCATGTGGCTTGCCATGCAAATCTCTGATCATATGATAGCCTTCTCTGGACTCTCTCAAGCTTTACCGCGTCAAGTGTGGCATGCAGTACTCCAGCTGCGGTCTCACCAATGCTGAGTAGAGTGAAAAAATCGCTTCCCTAGTTTTGCTGGAGATCCATCAGTTGAGGAATGCCAGGGTATTATTTGCCCTGTTGACTACAGTGTTGCACTGCTGGCTCATATTCGTACTATGGCCTTATTACCCCCAGGTCCCTTTCATTCATGGTGGTGGTAAGTTTGGCATTGCCAAGCCTGTAGGTGTGTAGAGGAGGGAGAGGGGAGGGGGGTTGTCCCCAGGTGGAGCACTTTACATTTCTCAATGTTGAACTTCATCTGATTCCAATCCACCCAACTTGCTAGCCTGTCTAGTCCGCCTGTATCTGCAGCCTATCTTCAAGTGTGACCACACTTCCCCATAGCTTGGTGTCATCCATGAACTTGGCCAATGAGCTCTTTACCCCCACATCCAAATCATTGATAAAGAAGTTGAAAAGCACTGGACCAAGCACAGACCCCTGAGGGACACTGTTCATTTGTTTTTAAATCTTCACAGATATTCCTGTAACAGGGTTGTCAAACATGCCACCCAGAACCATGTCATTTTTAGTCTGTGGGACTTCTGAAGGGGCAAAGATTTTGGCAGTAGGGCAGGTGGCAGCAGCATTAACCCTAATGGCAGTGTCAGCTCAAAGAGCCATAGGGTTAATGCTGCTGGCACTCATTCTTCTGCCAAAATCCCAGGTATGGATCCCCACTGTAGACTTGTTTTGATGACAGCAGGGTGAGCAACAGCAGCATTAAACCCTGAGACTGGGATGATCATTGGTGCTGGTCACCCTGCCACTGGCAGTGGATTCAGATCTGGCCCACAAGGCCAAATGAGTTTAATACCCTTGTTATAACACATTGGAAAGTATCTCAGGTGTAGTCCAGATTTGGGGGATCGGTGGTACAGTGCTACAGTGGTAACGGGCCAGAAATCCAGAGCCAAGTGTCACAAGCTGGAAGCCTAGATCCAAGGGTCAAGGCAGAGGGAGCAGGCAGGAACAAGACAAGAGAATTCGAGCTAGGAAAATGCTGAGGCAGGAGCAAGGCAGAGGAAATAGGGAGCCAGGGATCATGAAGTAGACCAGGAATTAGGTGCACTGGAACTAGACAGAGGGGAACCTGTGTTGATGCAAGCCCACAGAGCACTACAAGGGCTACTGTTTACATGCAGCAGCCATGCCAAACAGTCTGATGGGGCCAGTTGAGGGTAGTCAAACAGCTAGGAGCTGGCAGCCAGTTGCATCTAGGCTTTTGGGGCAGCTGAGGCTTGTATGAGCAGCAAGCAGACAAACTCCTGATAACAGGTCTCAAATGTCAGACCTTCCAGTTTCATAAAAGAAGCAGAAGCCTTTTGGTTAGACAACTGTTTCACTGACATAATTTGTTGCTGATGAAGGGTTACACAGAGTTCCCCTGGTCCAGAAGGATTTTTGATTTGATATACTGATTTATGTGCTTCCATTTAAAAATTGCCCTGTCATACAAAAATACAGTGACTCTTTTGGGGTGGAAAACAGCAGCTATTCAAATCATGAGGCAATGCTGCATAGAAGTCAGGAGAGCAATTGAGGAGTATAATACTAAGTTGGAAAGGCAGGTGAAGCTGAGGCAGCATGGAATCATCTAAATTGGAGTTGCACTAGAGTTATGGGTTATGGCTCCATTTTCTATGAAAGATGACTGATGTGGCTGGGGGGAGGAGGAAGAAGATGATTTTCATTAGTCCAGAGACTGTGTAGTCATTTACTCGAGTATAGAGCAATAGTAAAGTACAGTATTACCATTCTAGTCAGCTGGGATTCCTCACAAGAGCTGGGATAGTAGAACATTGGACTCAAGATCAAGCCCACAGGTGGTCAAGAATATAATTTTATATTTTTTCTTGCCTGAGGGACAACTCTGTTCTGTGTCACACCAGGACTTGCTTGTTGTTCCTGTGTATCGGGGTGGGCAATTATTTCAGGTGGAGGGCCGCTTACTGACTTTTGGCAAGCCATCAAGGGCTGCATGACAGGCAGCCAGGGGTAGATAAATATTCATTTTTTAAGGGCCCCCTGGGCCAGATAGAATGGCCTGGCAGCTGCATCCAACCCACAGGTTGCATTTTGCCCACCCCTGCTGTATATGATCTGCCTTTATCTGTGTTATTGTATGCTAGGTTTTCTGGTGGGCTCCTAGTTATAGGGTGAGATTTGCAAAGTCACCCTGGCTCTTTGGTGTCTTTACTTCAATTGACAGTCAGTAGCAACTGAGCGCTTTACACCTTTTTGTGCCTTTTGAAAATCTAGCTCCTGGCAGAATCTTTGTATAAGATATTTTTTAAAGGATAGTGACTCTATTTCAGAAAAGGCTTACAACAGAAATCTAGTTTCCTTAGCTATAATAATCTCTCCAACATGTACCTGGGAGTTATGCAATGTTAGGAAAAAATGCAACCTTATTTATGTATTTACATATCCTGTCAATTAATTCGCTTGGGAATTTTGTGTTGATGAAGGTCATAAAGGAATATATTGAAGAAAAAAAAAGATGTAGCAAGCCAGGCAGACAGTGTGCTGCTTTAGGAAAGAGACTGATCATATATTAGGAATGTGAAGACTTATTTGGATATGATGACCAAATAAACAGAAATATAATAATCCCTAGGTCAAATGAGGAAATATTTGCTTTACTTGCCATTTAATGTTTTGGTCATTTTTCTTATGCAATGTATGATTTTTTTAAAACGAAACACTTAAGACACTTCCCTCAACACTAGACCAGTCAAGGGTAAGATAATAACTGTGGATGCATACAGGTGTCATATTTAGATCACCCTAACTGAGATTAGACCTATCTGAATGTCTGGGTGTGCAAGTGTTCACAGGGCTTAGGTTGCCCTCAAAATGCTGTGCCCAATCTAAGCTTTAGATCAGCAACCTGGCTTTAACCCAACCTAATGAATGCTCCCAAGCACCCCAGCATAGCCCCAGGACTGGGAGAACTTAGCCCCATTCCTGGTCCTGTGCTGTGTTTACCCCCTAACCCTGACAAGCCTGTTTTCCCCCTGGACCTGCCAGCACCCCCATGATTTACTTGTCTCCAGCTGCCCACACACCTCCTCCTTGCACATGGTGAACACTTGCGCACGGTCATCTGAATTCAGGTGTAGATGGCTTAAACTGAGCCACCTCAACCTAAGCTGGGGCCCTTGAATGCTTATTTGCCTATCAAAGCAGCCATTCTCAAAATGGGAAGATACCACAGCAACACTTGCCCATAAGACTTGGCAGAAACCTATCTTGTAAAACAAAACAACAACAAAAAACAGCAATATGTCAGTGAAATAAAGTGTGGCTATACTCTGAAATCTGACTAAATTATATCTCTTGAGATTCCATAGTCTCTTTATTCTAGTTATTCTTTCTCTACCCCAAAAACGGAGAATTCACCTCACAAGGGAGAAGTGCCAGAAACACTGTGACATCCTCTGGGTACTTGGTTATTGATTTGACATGGAAGGCTCTCAGATCCTACAACAATAGCTGACAATTTAAAACACTGAGATAAATATGTTGAATAGTTTGTCTGATTTCAAGTCAAAATTATTCTATTAAACTGCTAATCCAAAAAACTAGTGTAGGGTTTGAAAGTCCAGCCATGTCATCTGTGCCTTTGTTATCTCTAGTAAATAGATTCAGTAGCTGGCTCCTTTTTTTTTTTTTTTTTAGTGCACAAGGCTGAACAGAGTCTAGACCAGTGCTTTTCAACCAATGTGCTGCAAGGCCCCTTCAGGGGTGCCCTGACACGAGCTGTTGCTGTGGTGGCAGCCAGGTAAAACTGCCCCACTCACAGGTTTGCAGCACACATCCCTTTGATTCCTGCTCCACCCAAAGTTTAAAACCAGCTGCCTGGCTGTGGCAGCAACATTTCTAGTCAGGCAGTGCTGAGGGAGGTGCTTGAATTTATGGCTCATTATAATCTACTTGGTCCCTTCTGCACACTTTATTCCACAGGTGTTAAGGACTCTCTCTTCTTTTTAATGGTCTTGATGTTTCTCCAATCAAGCTATTCTGAGCTCTGCAATTCTGCTGTCTGTTAGCTGCTCCTGGTAATGAAACTCCTGTTTCATAGCCCTGCAGATTATTTTTAACTCATTCCAATGAAGTTATATTTGCTTTTGCTTCAATCTTAATCTGAATAATACAGCAGTAGGCCCCTAGCATATTAGTAAAGATTCTAGTTAGTTTTAACTAGAGAAAAATGTGTTGCTTTATATGTGATGATGCACCTTACCATCTGCACCCTCCTTCTCAAAATTCTAGATCTGCCCATACCTAAAACAGGCAGGACACCTTCCTTGTGCTGCAGCTTTTCCTGGTCCACCCCTTTCCCCCACTTTTCCCAGAAACAGAGGCAAAATGGATGTTTCCATCTGTCTCATGTGCCTCTATTTCTGGAAGATGCTATTGCATGGTTGGACCAGAAAGAGCTGCAGCATGAGGTAGCTCTCCTGTCTGCATTAGGTTTATCAGAGAACCCTGGTAAGGCAGGCAAGCACATGCTTGCCACAGCGCTTCTCAATCTGTTTGTGCAGGGGGATATGGGGCAGTATTACTTGGTGGCAGTGGCACCTGGCTGAGAACTTCTGAGGTAAGTTGAGACAGCACCAACAGTGTGGTTCTCAACTGGGGATGACACTGCATTCAAAAAAGTTGTGGAGGAGAGCCCCGACTCTGAAAAGGTTGAGAACCACTGATCTAGACCACTGGGTCTTATGAACAGGAAGGGCATCACTGTACACTTGTCAAAGAACCTATATAACTCAAAATACATTGGGAGCACAACTGTGGAGTACAAAAAAGTATCATTTTATAGTAGCAACTTTTTGAAGGTAACCGCAGGATTTTACCTCCATTTTAAGATGAACCATAGAGAATTAAAGTCCCATTTAAAGAATCTACACTTTGAAGTTGTAGGAAAAGTACACACTAATTAGTATTTTTATAGCCTCATGTGTCCCTGAGATCTACATGAAGAGGCATTCTACCATGCAAAATGGAACAGTCAGCCACTTCATCAGCATCAATCCGTATTCTCTATTTAGCATAAATAGTTCTTTGTTACCTGGGTATACATGAACTGGGGGAAGAGGGACAGGCAGACAATGACCGAGACAACAGAATGCATGTTCTTTCCTCCCTTCCCTCAAGCCCTTTGTTGAATCAGCATAACAATCAGAGCCTAATGTAGCATGAACTTCCCATGGGTCCCACCTGACTGTATCTTCACCCCACATACTTTCATAAAGAGTGCAGCAATCCCTGTAGAAGGATAAGATTTCCTGCGGACTCACCTGAGACATGGGCTATGCAGAAGGTATCTTATTATTTCCTGTGGAAGTAAATACCCTGTCCACAAATTCTTGTCCATAAGGAAAAAGACAATATGGTTCGCTTCTAGTTATTTTTCTGCTACATGCTGTAATAAAGAGACTTCCAACAAAAAGACTAGAAGTATAGAAAACATGGCTTATGAGGAAAGGGTGAAAGACCTATGGTTATTTAGTCTGAAGAAGAAAAGACAGAGGTGGGATCTGATAGCATTGTTCAAATACCTGAAGGATGACTATCAAGAAATGAAGAGAAACTATTCTCTGTGGCCATAGGGAACAGGAATAGAAGCAATGGCCTCAAACAGCATCAGGAAATTTTAGGTTGGAGATTAGGAAGAACTTTCTGATTATGAGATGGTCAAGCATTGGAACACAAGCTGCCTAGAGAAGCTGTGGAATCTCCATCCCTGAAAATTTTCAAGATCAGGTTAGTGAGAGACTTGACTGGAACAGTTTAGTTAAAGATTATCCTACCTTGAGGAGGGGGCTGGACTAGATGACCTCATGAGCTCCCTTCCAGTATTATGATCCTATGACACTGTTGTTTCTGGAAGTATCAGTCATTCTGTTTCATTTCAGTTCCATCTACTGATACAAATATGGCAAACTGGCTACTAATCAGGATGGTGGTATCATCAATAGGTGTAATAACAATAGCTCTTAATTCATTACCTTCTGTTTGTTCTTGTACTTCTAGGTCTTTGACAGAGTCCGAGAAGATTATCCTAATTTCCAAGAGAAGATTAAACCCATTAATGCAGAACTCATCCAGCCAAATCTGGCCATCAGCCCCGAGGACTCTGAGGAGCTCCTGTCCCAAGTCAACATTGTCTTCCACTGTGCAGCAACAATTCGTTTTGATGAGCCACTAAAGTATGTCCCTTCTCTGCTCTTCATTTCTGATAAGCAGAATTCAGCTTCTTCCTAGGGCATGCAAACTGTATGCAAGAACAGCTATTATCTGTCTTTTATAACACAGTGATAAATTCTTCAGATTTCCATAGGATTATAGAGTAGTAGAGCTGGAAGGGACCTTCTGAGATTATCTAGTCCAACCCTGAACCAGGGACAGAATCATCCCTATCCAAACCATCCTATACAAATCTATTGTCTAACCCGTTAGTTAAACTACACAGTCGACAACAACACAACTACAAGGCATGACACCCAAACTGTCACAGATAAGGTAGGGGACTTCGGTGGCCAGTGTCCTGCTGCTGCAAGGGTTGTTAAAAAACTTGAGAGATCCAAGGAAGAGGGCCATGCTCCCTGCTACAGAGGAAGGCAAAAACCTCATAGTCTGTACCAATCTGTGGGGCAAAATTCCTTCCTGACCCCAAATATGGTGATCAGTCTGACCCTAAATGGAGATGCAAGACCCTCTAGCCAGGAACATCCAGGTTTTAGTCTCAGCAGAAGCATTGGCAAACCCCAGTCAAAATCCCCAACCTTGGCTGCAGCCAACACCCAATGCTTCTAAGGAAGGCAAAATAAAGAAGAAGAAAAAAGAAGCCTGACTCGTAGCAAACAGAGGGGGAAAAACCCATAGAAAAGCATAAGCATAGCTACTACTGGATCATCTCTACCCAATGCTCATCCAGCCCCATCTTGAACACCTCCAATAATGGAGATTTCACAACTTCCTTAAGTAGTCTATTCCATTGGTTCACTATTCTAACAGTGAAGAATTTTTCCTGATATCTTACATAAATATTCTTTGTTGCAACTTCAAGCCATTGGTCTACATTTTTCTCTCAGCAACAAGAGAGAAAAGGTGTTTTCAGTCTTCTATGGAAGCCCTTCAGATATTTGAAGACTGCTATCACGTTTCCTCTTAAGCACCTTTTCTGCAAGCCAAGCATACCTCTTTCCTTCAGCCTCTCAAAAATGCATACAATACATTTTGGATTGGATGTGCAATTTCAAGTTCTCATTTTAGTGACTGCTTAAATATCAGGTGCTTCAGATCTTTTGTGTGTGTACATACATACCCATGCATACACGCCTCCCCCACCTCCCTCCCTCCCTCCCCCACTATCCCCACCCTCTGAGATTGATGTACCTTGGCAGAGTGACATGGGAGCTCAGGACTGGACCAAAAGGGAGTTCAGTATAATCTGAATTTTTCACTTAGGCATGGTTTGATGCCAACTTAGTTTGCAACATATTGCTGAATTAAGAAGGAATCTCTCAACTGCTTGTTGTTTTATTTCAAAGGATACAACTTCTGCTATCAGCTGGAGCACATCCATAGCCCCATGTAGCTGATTTTGGAGAAGCAGAGCCCTTTGAATTAATAACTGCAGCAAGCATGTAGAGTATCTCCATAGTTCTGTACACCTGTTTCCTGAGGTGCTGTATACCCCTGGATACTTTGCAAACCCTCAACTTCACAGGGAAGGTGGAGAGGAAGTGGGTAAAGAGCCTAACCCAAAGAAGAGTCCAGATTCAACTGTATTCCAAGTTAGGACTGCAGAGTTGTCATGAGGATCCAACACTGAAGTAGAAGTGCGAGGTGTGGGTCACGGGTCGATGCTTTGCCAGGGCTAAGTAGCGGAAGGTTGAAGTGAGTCTGCTGTACCTTACTATAAAGCTAGTGTTATTGATGCTTCCTTTTCACTAAAAGCAACTCAAGGGGGAAATTACATTTTTGAAGCAGAGTATTGTAAGCATCATATTACAAAGAGCTAAAGAATTTTAAAATATTCACCCAGGATTAAAATATTGTGTTCATTATAATAAGGCATTTTAAAAACAAATGCATTTTAAAAACAAACTCTTTGTTTCCTAGAGGACTCCTTTGAGAAGCAAATGGTGGGTTTTTTGCTACTTATTAAGGAAATAGTTCCTAACCCACTGAGGTTTTAGTTTTTATTCAAATGTTTGAGCTTTGTTTTAATCAACATGGGATTGTGATTATAAATCCAGGCCCCAAAAGAGATTACACTTCATTAATGATGATTACTAGATCCATCTGTCTGAGGCATTACATTCATTGCTTGCATCTCTTTCACACAGTCATGAGATTTTCTCACTGGTTACTACTATTTGTAGTTAATTGTCCTATGGGTTACTGAGGGGAAACTTCCCACTGACACTGTAAAAGTGAAATATGTCTTTTTTTTATACCTCCCTTTCAAGCACCAGGAGAGGCTGCAGGCAGGATTTCAAAATGGTATGGTAGATTGGTTGTTCTTGTGTTATCAGAGTGTTGAGAATAATTTCTTACGTGCTAAGGAAATTAAATTGGGTTCTTCCAATATAAATGCCCTAAATAAGGGGAGCTTTTGTAAAACTCCATATAAACAAGCAGTAGAACAGTTTCCAGTTATCCTGAATGCTTCAGTGAGGACCTTAGGAATAGCTAAGCATGGCCCTTTTCTACTGCTCGTTTTTCAGCTCTTCCCCTGACTCAAACCACCGCATCTTGGAGACATATTTTTTTTACCTACAATTTTGGCAGCTTCTAGTATGGATTTATTGCTCTGAGCAAGCCCTTCTGTGCTTGTCTGCAATCCTGTATATATTTGGTTTTATATGGGTTATGTTTGTTCTTTCAGTTCTGAAGCGTTTCTCTTGAGAGGAGGTGTTTGTTTAACAAACAAGTCAGCAAGGAGGTATTGTCCATTTTAGGATATGGACAGAGAAACCAATTATACTGAGTGTGTTGAAAGGTGTGGACTCACTGTACATCAACTGATTTGCAATACGTGTTTTGTGTGTCTTCTGTCTCCCATGACAGAACGGAAGTTAAATCAAGATGAATTGGAGCTGTTTCATAAAAGAGTATATTGTCATAGTTCTGCTTTACTTACCATAGATAGAGTGGGTACATATAACAGTTACTGCAGATCTGGTGATGTGCAGTAAGTCCCCACCTCCCAATCAACTGATCTGCAGTAATTGTTTCATGAGTCCATTCTTTCCCATGATAAGTGAAAGCAGAACCATGACAATTTACTCTTAAATAAAACAGCTGCCAAATTATTGTGGTTTAACTTCCGCTGTATCACAGGATAGAGAGGACACATAAAACAGTTACCACAGATCAGATAAAGCTCAGTAAATCTCTTCCTTCTGCTTTTAACTCTGGACAATTTGTTTGTCTGTCCCCAAACCTGGTTTTCACAACAAATTAAATAGGATTTTTTCTTCCCATTCACTGGGTTGGGCAAAACCACCTCCCAAATTACTGTTTGTCCCAGCAGTAGACAGCTTGAATATTGCACATATGAAAACATATTGCTCCTCTTGCATTTCATTAAAATGTCCTCCGAGCCATTTCTCTTCCTCAGATACACTCTTCCTCTCATTTTTTGCCTGGAATAGCAAACTGTAGTTGACTAAAACAACATGCAGTTTTAGTATGTCCGTACCAGCTGAACCACTGTTGTTTCTTTCTCTCTCTCTATTTAGACGTGCCCTACAGCTGAATGTCCTTGGCACACAACGGCTCATAGAGTTGGCTCGCCAGATGCAGAAGCTCGAGGCCTTCATCCACATCTCTACTGCCTATGCAAACTGTAACCAGAAACACATAGATGAAATAATCTACCCACCCCCTGTTGAGCCCAAGAAGCTCTTTGGCTTAGTGGAGTAAGTGGACATAGATACAGCTTTTCCTGATGTTGATGAGATGACCTTCAACATAAAAGCCCCTGTATTGTTTGTATCACCAGTGGTTTTGACTTCTGAGTAACTGCAAATAACGTCTCCTCCCCCCTACTCCCAGTGCTGTGGATTGCGTGCATAGGGGTAGAAGGAGCCTGAAGGAAGTGACTGATAACTAAGGATATGGATGGGCATACAAATGGGTTACTGCAAACTAAACTAGAGCATGAATTGAAAAAGCACTAGCCATTTCTTTGCAACTGCCAGTATGCACTCTGTTATCCCTTGATAACCATAAAGTAGTTTACCCCACCATAACAGTGGGGTGAAAGTATGCACCTATGTGGGTGGAAAGGAACAGCTGATGTGCTGTGAATGCACTCCTTAGCTAATCTTGCAGTAACTTGTTTGCACTTCTCGGCCTCTTGAAGGCTCAGATCAATCATAGTCTATGCTTATCTGGCAAGGGAAAAACGTGACCATGGAGACGGTTTTCCTAGCCACACCAGGGAAAACCGCCTTCCTGGCACAGGGATAGTACCCGCCAAGATAATGTATAGTAAACCTTCCACTTAGCTGCTGGAGTGGGAGGGTCTTGGCTTTAAGCCCACTTTAAAGAAATGGGAGACTCCTTCCTGGCTTGCCTCTGGGGCCCTACGGCTGAGGGCAAGCAAAACTTATCTGAACCCCAAGCCTCCAGGCTTCGGCCTGCAAGCCGGATGCCCACCAAAGGTTTTGGAAACATCTAAAGCCCCAGATGGGGGTGGAGGATGTTTGCTGGTAGTCGAGCCGCTTATGGTTCTGGATTGACTCTTGGATTTGGAATTTGTTTTGGCTAATTTGGCTTGGAATACAGAAAATTTAATTAAAAATAATCGTGTTTGCATACCCATTCTTTTAGCTTCCAGCTACCATCAAGAGGTACCATCCATTTTCAAGAAAAGTTGTTTGGAGGCTTCATTCCCATAAAATTGCACATATTATGTTTGGTTTCTCTCCCTTTCACCTAATTTTCCAGAAAGATTAGCCATGTTAACATAGCTTCTGTCTAAATAACAAGTCTTTATTTGGAGGTCTATTGACATCATGCTGAGGCTGGCCTACCCAGGGCTATTTTGATTTTTATTTTGAATAGGAAGGAATTTGATACAATTACTCAGATGTTAGTCCTTTTATTTCAGATGTTCCTTAGTTTTTCATCACACCATTTCTAAAGTGCTCATGTGATTCTTACAATAGTCCAGGACTGAATCACTTGATGGAGCTTATATGACTTAGTGAGAGTGGAGTGATGTTTCTTCCTTTGGTAAGGTCCAAAACCTGTAAGCCCCCTATAGGAACTGTGACTTTCTATTACTGAGCATGATTCACCATGGCATTACTCCAGCTTTCTCTCAATGTGACTCCAGTTACTTTAATGAAGTCACACCATCCTTAAACAGGAGTAGAACAGAGGTGAATCAGAACCAACAGACTGCTATAGAAGAGATTTAAAATGGGACTGCATCATTTTGCAGACTAGCCTGCTGAGTTCAGCCCCAGCAGTTCATTTCCTGTTGCTTTCGGCCCAGGAATTAACTGTCCATCTCTGGGATCCATTCTCTGTAGAGAAGCACAGTTCAGCTGGAAAATCCAGCAAGTCAGCAGGACAACAGAAGAGTTCATTTAACTGAATTTTTTAAAGAGAATAATTAAAAAGAAAAATAAAACCTGCTGACAGGAGCCCAAGGGAAACCTTCCTCTGAGAAGAACTAAGATTTCCCACAGCTGCATGTTTTGCTTTTCTTTTTCTTTTCAAATCATTTTCCACTTGTGTGATATCAGCACTAACTCTGCCAGTCCTTAACCTGGAGCGCTGGTGTAGCTCTTTTCTTCCTTCTGATATGTTTGGGGATGGGTGTAAAAACCATGTTTTGGAGAAAATGAGGCTACTGCTCCCAAATTTGTTTGCCAAAAATACTTTCAGTCTGAATGCTACCTGGAAAAGGTAAGACAAAATATTGTTCTTACTTTGATTTTTCTCTAGGACTCCACAGTCTTCAGTATAATTCACCCAGCTTCTAGTTAGAATAACCTGTCTTCTAAGGATGTCAGCAGAGATCCTGGTTTCCCTGATATATTTAAAAAAAAAAAAAAAAAAAAAAGCAAATTCTCTTATAAAAAAATCGTAAATTCTCTGATAAAACCCCCAAAATCCATTATTAAAATCCCTGCCCCCCCCCCCCATGCCCCTCACTCCCCAGCCACTGCCCTGGTGACATGCCTCCTGTGCCTGTCGCTGCACTTACTGCAGCCCTGCATGCAGGAGGCAGATTAGCACAGGGCAAGGAGCGGCAAGGAGATCTCCACATGGCTCTGGTGCTCCCTGCCACGCCCGGCCGCTGGGAGGGAAGCTTGCTGCTGTTCCCTGAAGCCCTGCTTCCCTCTCTCATGACCTGGTACAGCAGGGAGCACTGCAAAACCTTGAAACTGTTTCCCTAACACTCCACCTCTTTCCCCAACATCTCCTCATTCCCTCAGCCCCCTGCAAGCTCCACTTACCACTTCACAGGCTCCAAGAAGGAAAGTGAACCTAAGCCAAGCCTTGGGTGACTCGGAGTGTCAGGCCTGCCCTTCCCCCTCTCCCTCTCCCTCTGGGCAGAGCTAGGGGTTTCCTGGAGGTCAACCAACCTGCAGAGCTCTTTACAAAAATGGAAAATCCATGGGTTTCTCTGCTAAAAGGTAAAATCTATATTTTCTCTGATAAAAATGTGAAATCTGTGGTTTTCTCCATTTTTCCATGGGAAATGGAAAAGCTGGATCCCTGGACATCAGTATAAGTACCCTCCAACTTCCTATGAACTTGCAGAGTCCATTTGTCTTTCTCTAGCAAGTGCACCTCTGTAGCATCAATGGCTCACAAAAAGACCTATGCAAAGGACAAAATGAGCTTCAGAAACTAAGAGGGATTTATGACCAGACATGGGTGTGTCATTTGCATTATTAATGTGTTATATGATATTAGAAGTTTGTAGGCTCAAGGCTGCACTGGCAAGGGAGAAAATAGGATCAGCCACAGAGGCTGGGATGAGGCAGGAGGTTTGGTTCATTTGCCTAGTAGTACATGTAGCTACCATTTCTTAGTTACATAATTATACCTTGGTTTGGTTTGGTTTTTTGGTTTTTTTTCCTTCCTATTTCTATTTGTTTTACAGTTTCTCTTGGTTGCCTAAACTTTGGTGGCATCTTTATCAATTCTGTCCTTACTTCAAAGTATTTTACACCTTCTGTTATGGTTAGAAGCCACAGGCTGCCCTCAGCTAAGATAGCTGTCATATCCCTTTAGCCTTTGCAAATGGTACTAAGGTTACCCATTCACACTGCCTCCTACTGTTGTCAAAGGCATTGAAACCAAGTTAGGATTGTCATTTTCTGGATTCTGGTTTCAAGTGTCCTAGAAGTTTCCTGGAGTCCTCTCAATCTCTAGGAAGGAGATCATAGTTTCATAGTTGGTAGGGTCGGAAGGGACCTGAGCAGATCATCAAGTCTGACCCCCTGCCATGGCAGGAAAGAGTACTGCAGTCAAACGACCCCGGCAAGGTGTTCATCCAGCCTCCTCTTAAAGACCCCCAGGGTAGGAGCCAGCACCACTTCTCTTGGAAGTTGGTTCCAGATCCTAGCCGCCCTGACGGTGAAGTAGCGCCTCCTGATGTCTAGTCTGAATCTACCCTCTGCCAGCTTATGACTGTTATTTCTAGTCACTCCTGGTAGTGCTCGGGGGAACAGGGACTCCCCCAATGCCTGCTGGTCCCCTCTGACTAGTTTGTAACAGGCCACTAGATCCCCCCTCAGCCTTCTCTTGTGGAGGCTGAGCAGGTTCAGGTCCCATAGCCTCGCCTCATAGGGCCTGCCCTTCTGACCCCTGATCATGCAGGTGGCCCTCCTCTGGACCCTCCCAATGCTGTCCACATCCCTCCTGAAGTGCAGTGCCCAGAACTGGGTGCTGTACTCCAACTACAGCCTGACCAGTGTTGCATAGAGGGGGAGGATCACCTCCTTGGACCTGCTTGAGATGCATCTGTGGATGCATGACAAGGTACAGTTGGCCTTCCTGACTGCATCCCCACACTGTCGGCCAGTGTTCATTTTGGCATCAATAATGACTCCAAGATCCTTTTCTGCCTCTGCACTGACGAGAAGGGAGTTCCCCAGCCTGTAGGTATGCTGCTGGTTCTTCCTCCCCAGGTGCAGCACCTTGCACTTGTCAGTGTTGAAACCCATCCTGTTCTCATCTGCCCACCCCTGTAACCTGTCTAGGTCTAATTGCAGCTTATTCCTCCCTTCTAGTGTGCTCATTTCTCCCCACATCTTAGTGTCATCTGCGAATTTGAACAGGGCGCTTTTTACCCCCCCATCCAAGTTGCTGATAAAGATGTTGAACAGTGCAGGCCCGAGGACCGAGCCCTGCGGAACCCAACTACCCACATCCCTCCAGGTCAAATAAGACCCATCCACCACCACTCTCTGGGTGCGGCCCTCCAGCCAATTTGCGACCCATCTGACTGTGTAGGTATCAACGCCACAGTCTCCTAGTTTTTTAATGAGAATGGGATGAGAGACAGTGTCAAAGGCTTTCCTCAAGTCCAGAAAGACTATGTCCAGTGCTTCAAAAGGGCTTCATGAAAGAGCAGGAAGGAGAAAGTCAGGGTTATGGACTTGTGTGGGGGTAAGTACTGAAAACACAAAGGCAGACAAAGAACAGAGACTGAGAGAGTTTGAAGCTCAAAGGCCTGGCTGGGGCAGGATGGAACCAAAGAGAAGGTCAGAGGTTGCAACCAAAATACGTCATTATACTGTCTTCATCAGTTGCCTTAGAGAAACATTATCTAAGTGTCCAAATCGGCACTGTAAATAGATATAGGTAGATATCTATATCTATATAAAGGAAACTAACAGGTAAGGAAATGTGGAAACAGTCCCCTCAGAAAATTATTTAATTGAAGATTTGTGCATGGATGCCCACACACACACTCTCTCTCTCTCTCTCTCTCAAAAGAATTACAAGAATTTTGTTAACAAAAAGGGGAAAGAAACAGTAGGTCGTTTTATCCCAACCAAGCTGTGAAAGCATCCCTTCATATTGAATACCAATTTTAAAAACATTCTTTTAAAGCATTCGGCTGAACAAACATCTTGTTTTTCTTTTCTGTGGTTTCATTGATCTACATGTCTGAGGCTGACGATACTGTGCAATCTTGGCTGTGCAACTGCTATTCTATTTCTGCCGTCAGATAGCCAGTGCCAATAGAAACTGCAGTAGGTCACACTGAGAGACTCTCTTTTTGCAGGTCATTGCTTGTTTCTAAGTGCAATGAGGACTTTTTAGGCTCAGGCCTCAAGAAGCTTCTTAGAAGTATGAGGCCAGTATTTCTATGAACAGATTAAGTGACAGGTCCCTACAGCAAAACAGATCTTTTTAATGGTCTTTTCTGTCCTCTCATTACTTTATATTTGGGATTATTTACTCAACTGGAATTCTTGGTTGAAATCCCAGCTTTTTTTGCTTTTTTTTTTTTTTTTTTTGTCCCTGTTTTTACCTCCTGAAATCTCCCAGTTTTCCAATATGATGCTATAACTGAAACCCTCAGACTTATCTGCGCAAAGCAAAAGTTACACTTCTTACTGCTGCCAGGCCAATAGAGCAAACCTATAATCTGTCCCATCAAGCAAGGTTTGCTATAATCTAAAGCCGAGGGAAATCAGCTTTGGAGGGTGCACTGAGGTAAGAAGCACAGCACAGTATGCAAAGTATAGACTGAGGCAGAGTGCACACTATTCCTGATTAAAATATTATAGGAACAGAAAAAAAGAGGTCACTTCAGATTTATATAAGGGAGTGCCTTATTTATGTTAAACATGCAGCCTTAATAATGAGAGAGAGTTTCTTCATAATAAAATATATACATACATTGGGGGGGGAGGGGGGGAGGAGGCAGGAGGACTGCTAAACACAGCATTTTTCTTTCATTGCATGAGACAGTGATAATGGTGAGCAAAAGCAGTTACAGTAGGAGACAGCATTTCAAAATCCCAAATGTAGGTCATGGGAATGGTACAGAAGTGAAAGGAGTTTACCTGCCTGAATTGTCAGCTTTGTGATACTAATTCCAGCAAATCAGATCACAAGAGGGATTGTTACTTCTGATGAGGCATGTATCAAACTGTTGCTGAGGTCTTAGAAGACAGCTCCTAGAGGGGGAAAAACTTGGAAGAAATTTTGCATGGGAAAAACAACAAATGCTAGTATACTTAGAAGCATAGCACTGTTTCTCTTTGCTTTGAGAAAAATACAAATCTGTACACCGGTGGTTCTCAACCTCGTTAAACTCAAGGCACTGCTCAAAAGTGTCAACTCTTAATTTTTGTTCATTTTTTGCCTATGGAAAAATAATAGGGCAATTACTCTGTTGCAAAGAACTCAGAAAAACCAAGTCAGAACGTTTTTGACACTATAAATTCCTCTTTGTAACGTCTGGGTTTATCTTGTGAATCACATCTAGGTGTTTGCATACCTAACAGTACTAATATTGAGTGGCAACCATAGCACCCTTAAAGGATCTTGTTGTACCCCAGGGTGCCACAGCACCCTAACTAAAAATCACTGCAAACAAACACCAAAGAAAAATGAAACGTTTGACGTTGGAGACCCAAATGAACCCATAGTTCCTTTAATCAGGGGTATAGAACAGATAGGCTGCAGGCTGAATTTTGTCCATGAAAGCACTTGATCTGGCCTGCTGAGCTACCAGGAAGTTAGGGGCATAGCTGGGGGAGAGTAGAGCCCTGCCATAGAATTCAGGGGCCCCAGATCCTAGTGGACATGACTGTCAGTAGCAGGAGGGTGAGCAAGGGCTGGGCTGACACAGCCCTACCCACCCTATGGTTGCTTGGTCCACCAACACTTGCCCTTCCACCACCAATCTCACTGCCACTGCAGTCACTACTAGCCGCCACTGGACCTACTGCAGATTACCTGTGTCTCAGGACAGCTCTATCCTGCAAGGAGCCCCATAGTTTATATCCGGCCCAGAGCACAAGTTATTTTTTACAACCCTGCTCTAGACAGTTTAGAAACAGTGCCTCCTTTATGTAAGGTATTAATTAAATACCAAGTAATCATAGAAGAAATGGCACCTGAGAAGTGTACTTTGGCAGAAAGTGTTTATAAAATGGACAAGATGCAACAAGGTTATCATTACAAGTTGTCTCTCCTATTCCTGTTAGATTATTCCGATGGCAACTTAGACACTTGGAAAACAAATGGGTGTTCCATAGTGATGACTGCAGCATGGTTTCTTTCAAAAATGTTGTTATTGTTCTTAATATCCACACATATAGTCAAACTACTCTTAGGTACAAAATGGTCTTCCTATGTCATGAGAGTTTTTGAGATTTTTAAAATGTTTTTTTCCTGGCCCCAGTCAGGCCAAAAAAACAATTACCTAAAAATTTCAGTTCCTTCCTCCCTCAAAACATTATAAATTAGCAACAGATTTGAAATGTAACATTTTCAGTGTTTTTCATAATTTTTATGACACTTGAAAATTTGGTTGAAACAGACCTTTTCCTGAAAAAGGTTTTGGTTTTGATGAATCAGCATTTTCTGATTGAGGGGGGGAAGCATTTTGCTGGAATATTTCCAACCATCACTTGAAGATCAGTGTGCAAATGGAGGAACCAGGTTGGAGCTTGCGGTGCACCTTGGAGTTCATTTAATCAAGGGGTTATCAAGATGTAACATATGCCTTTCCCTCCTTCATTTGCTTCCCCCCCAATCAGTTTCCCATCTTATTTTATGAACTTCCCATCTTCTTGCATTTTTTGTGCAGGGAAGAGCTAAAGAAAGATCCATGTGAAACCGGCTTATTTATTCACATACCACACTCACCATTTTGCCCACAATTAGTTATTGAAAATTGAGGTGCATGTCTTAAAGGAGGAAACTGATTCAGAATGGTTTGGTTAAAAGGAAAAATCTTTATTTTTATTCATTTTATCTTCCCAAATAAGAAGCTTCTTGGTTTGGGAACGTGTATGTGGTATGCAAAAAAAAAAATACAAT
This sequence comes from Alligator mississippiensis, assembly GCF_030867095.1. Lineage (NCBI taxonomy): Eukaryota > Metazoa > Chordata > Crocodylia > Alligatoridae > Alligator > Alligator mississippiensis. Next base: position 139,959,240 of record NC_081827.1, read on the forward strand.
AACATCTCTAGAATGTCTCTAGTAAACAGTACCATCTAGTGCAGGGGACAAAATGTTTATTGGATCTTAGCTCTGACTCTAAGGACTGATGCATCAGACTACTGCAAACACTAGCTGGAGTTCTAGCACTATGCATGAACTTTGGAAACGCATCTAGTTCCCTTCTGCTCAGAACCTAAATACAGGCAGGGTAAGCAAAATAGCTATGATAAGTAACAGCAGTGATGAAGTCTCCTACTTGAGCCAAATTAATAAGCGGCAGATTACTGAGGGTATGTAGACATATAATTCTTATTGAAATCTACACATTACCAGCACCTGAACCTCTTTAAAAATCTAGTCTTATGTCCTTTATCAGGTAACAACAGTATTCTCTTAATCTTATGTGTACCAGCCAATTGAAGGGACCACCCTTCCTGCTGCAGTGAGAAACAGTTCCTGCATCTTTCACCCAGACAGAAACAGCCACTAGCCTTGGGGAAAAGCCTGTGTCATTGATCTCCTTTTGCTGGTGGGACAGCAGAAGTTTTCTAAGGGCGTTCTAGTAAAAGTAGAAATTGAACCCATATCCTTCAATTAGTAAACACTACTCTTCTCTACTTTCCCATGTTACTGCTTAGAGACAGTAGGCCACATCTGTTTCTTTGGACTGAGAAGATCCAACCAGATCATTTTCTTCTTTAGTGGATGTTGTAACACTGCATTCAGACACAGCAGATGCATCTACATAAGCAATTAGCATGTAGCTATAAACTCTGGCACAGCTCACACTGGAGTCAGCTGCTCTCGGGCACAGCGTCTTCACATGCACCCAGGACCACAGCTGTTTGAGCCAGGCTCTGGGTGGCACTGTTCAGTGGCAAGGGGGCTGCCTGGCCCCCACACTGTAGCACCATTGTGTCCCAGCCAGCTACTGCGTACACATGCATTTTGGTGCACTAAATGACTCCGCCATAGGATAGTACTTGTCCCAGACAGTACTATCCTACAGCAGAATTAATTAATTTACTTCACCCTAATATAGGCACATGTGTAGACAATGATGCCTTACTGTGGAGCTAATTAGTCAGCCCTACAGCAAAGCACATGTGTAGATGCACCCAGCAATGTCAGAGATGTGTGTAATGCAATGGCAATAGCACAAAAAAGGGCACTTTTAAAATTCTTGCAATACTGCTAAATTCTTGGTGGTGTAGAAGATTGCCAGAAACCTACAAGAAAGTGCACTTAGTCTGTGCTGATGAGGAAGGTATTGAAGTTCCAAGTTAGGAGATTCTGTCAGAACCTGTCTCAGGAGAACGTCCACTCACGACACTGCAGCATGATTGTAGAGCTATCTGAACTAGCTTTAAACAAGGCACTGGTTGCAGCCTAGCCAGGGCAACACAGAGCTCAGTGTGGACTCATTTATGCTACTGAGAAGCAGGTAGATAATTTATTAGCTAAAACATCTCCCATAGGGCTGTCCAAGCTGTTCCTTACTTAGCCTACAAGGCTTTCTAGTTGCTTGTTCCTTTGTTGCAGCTGAGGGTGCTTGTCCCCTGACTCCCACCCCATTTCATCTACCTGTTTGTGTGGCATTTATTAGTGGAGTTCTGTTCTTTCTCCTGCTAGGTGGATGGATGAGTCTATCATTGAAGACATCACACCCAAGCTGATTGGGGAGTGGCCCAATACTTATGCATACACCAAAGCCTTGACAGAGTACCTGCTCCAACAGGAGAAAGCCAACTTGAACATTGCCATCATCAGGCCATCCATCGTAGGAGCCAGTTGGCATGAGCCTTTCCCAGTAAGCATGATCACCTTTCTTTCTTTAGTAGTCTCCTACTCAGTATCCTTCCAGATCTGAGTGCCATCTGCTGCCTGGAAGCCATTCCTCATTATATAGGTGACTGCAAATCTTAGAAGGGCACCCTGGTTTTTCACGGTCTCTAAGAAAGCTGATGGGTGTTGGGAAGGAGGTGTGGCTGATGCAGAAGTATTGAGTTCACTTAACATCTCCAGGAAAGATTCTCGTTTTCAAATAATGCCAGGAAAACAAAAGCAGTTCATTGCATCAAACGGTAATGCTAAATGATGGAGACTGAAGTTCCATGTGAAGTGTGCAGTCCTCTCCAGGTTGCCATGTCCATGTGCCTCAGCACTGAGCTAAGAGGTATACTTCTAGGTATCAAAGGGCCAGATAGGTTCCCTGTACATTCAGCTCCCAAGCCTTCTGCTGAGGCACTGTGGTAGGCAGACCAGAAAGGCCTAGTAATGGAGTTTGTCAGGGTTGGGACTGAGCACCCTTGGCTTGCCATTTCATTTAGTTTACATACTATAGGGGTATGTGCTGGCTTCTCAGAACTTTTCAACAATGCACCAAATGCACATTTATAGGAGTGTTGCAAATATTAGGAGCATTACACATGGAGCCTCCCTGAACCTTTATTTATGGAAATAATTAGCCAAGCCACCTTTACTTCTGACATCAGTAAGCGCAAAAAGTCCTGAAACTGTGGCCAAATCAGGAAGATGACTGCTTCTCCCCCTATTTGAGCTGCTCAGACATAGCCTAGTATCTGAAGCAAAATATCCATCTTGGAAGGACAGAGTAAATTCTGTTAGGCATCACAGTACTATTTGCTGGTCAGAAGAAATACTATATTCTCCTATTAAAATTCTTACATAATGTAATTTCTATTACCTGAAGCAGAGTCATATTCAAGAGTTATGATATTCTTTTCTGTCTTTGAAAATATCAGAAAATGATCAAATAAATTACCTCTGCTCTGATCCTGACACACACACATATCATGCTGATCACTACAAGCAAGGACAAACCAGGCACTTTGGAAAAATAGATTTGATTCATATAGTAAAATTATCACTGTGAAGTGGTGTTCTCTGTAACAAAATGTGACTATATTGTGATGAGTAAGCTCCAGACAATAGCAGATGCCATGCCACATATCCCATATTTAAAATCAATTAAATACTTTTTACTAGCTTGTTGCTTGGCAGTTATCCCAGCTCAGTTGGCATTCTGTTAAAATTTGTTCTGATTAAGTGACTTCATCTGTACCACAGCTCCACAACCCTTTCACCTTTCTGAAATCTTGTATGAGCCACACATTGCTGAAAGAAATAATTGCTTCTCCTTTTTTCTTTTGTTTTGTTTTGTTTTGTTTATTTGTTTTCGGTTTTTTGCAGGGCTGGATTGACAATTTCAATGGAACAAGTGGCATAATGATTGCGGTATGTATTAGCTACTATTTTATATCTTTGATCAAGAACTACATGTCAAAAAGTGGTGACATCCTAGTGGTTTTAACAAAAGCATACACAACCCTTTTGTGTAGTTCTTCACAAAAACACATGCTTCTAGCATCAGATAGTGTTGTCCATTCGAATTGCGATAAAAAAAACCATTAAAATAATAATGAAGTTAAAAATTAAGCACTCTCAGATACCAAGAGATTCCAAAACAAATGTTGTTTGTAAGACCAAATTTTTATCCAATAATACACAAGCTTTATAATATAGTCTTGGACTATATAATCACATAATACATTTTCTGCAGAACCCCTGCTTTCCCATTATCAGGAGGATATAGAGATTGCAGGAGCGATTGCCTTGAGCCTAAGACTGCATCCCCTCAAATATTCTGCCCCTACTCCAAAGCCTGAGTTCCCTGAAACTGAATGGTCTTTGAAGTTTATTTTTAACAATTATAGGGCAATGTGTTTTCTCCTAACCCTGTTCTTGGAAATGGGAGATCCATTTTTGCTGAAAATCTCCATGCACATGCAGATTGCATCATTTAGTGAAGTTGCAAGCAAACTGAACAGGGTCTTCTAATGAAAAGTGTCAAGCAACCTTAAGGATTGGTATTACCACCAGTAGCACTTAAATGAGTAACAGTGGGCATTCCTACATGTGATGCTTAATTGAGAAGTTGTATAATTTACTATCCAGTAAGCATATGCATCTGCATGTACACATGCACACATGCTAACTGTGCAGTAAACCTTGCTAATTATGAATAAATTTGCTACCTGCAAATGCAAGTAGCAGATTTACTTTAGATTACTAACAGCGCAGTAGCACACATGTAGACACCTGACCATGTAGATGCCTGATGCAAATCTGCTCCCAGCAGCCAACCATCAGGGGGTGGGACATTGCTCCCTACCCCCAGGAGCTGTCTGCTGCCAGGGCAGGCTCCACCACCAGAGCCTGGGCAGGAACTTTGTTCCCCTGCCCCAGCAGCAGAGAGCTCCAAGCCCCGCACTCTGAGATCGCAGTCAAAGAGTGGAGACTGGGAGATCCTTATCTTCCAGTCCCCGCTTCATCATCGTGAGTGGGGAGCTAGGAGGAAATTCTCTCAGCCTAAGCTCTGTGGTCAGGGAGCTGGTGCTGGAAGGTAAGGGTCTCCTAGCCTGAGCCCAATGCTTCAAAGCTCAGACTGGGAGGTAAGGATCTGTCAGCGCTGACCCTGTGACTGCAGAGCTGGCACTAGAAGTTCCCTGCTGGCATGGCTAGGAAGCCTGTTCCCCACCCAGCTGCCTGCTAAAATTGCTGAGCAGGGAACAAGCTCCATAGCCTCTGCCCCTGTGATTGTGGAGCGGGGGCTGGGAGCTGTCCTGGTCAGGGGTAGGTCCCAGCTCCATGCCCCGATTGGGTGATCAAGGCATGGGACTTAGAGCTGCCAGGGTGAGGTAGGTACTAGCCCCCTGTCCCCAATCTGCTAATGGGGCAGCTAGAAGTGAGCTAACTGCTAGCCCACTAGCAGCAGACAGCCCTCCGGGGGCAAGGTGCAATGCCCCAGCCCTGGCCAGGAGACAGCTCTCTCCTGGCTCCCTACCAGCCCTGGGCTAGTACCCAGGTGGAGCCTAGAGCTCCCCCTGGTGGCAGCAGGGGCCCATTGCAAGGCCCTGGAAAACAGGAGCAGTTTGCTGCCATTAGCAGCAAATCTGCTCCTGGTTCCCTGCATGTGTAGAGGCCTGCCCAGGAGCGTTTACTTGCAAGTAAACTGATCCCAGATCAAATGCATGTGTAGACGCACCATTGGTAACAGCTGCTTTTAGGTTGCAAAGCTGGGGTTCAGGCTTCACATCAGGCCTTTATTTTCCATTGTTTCCATGAAACAAGTTCAGTGCTCTTCTTCTGAAATCACCCTTTATCATTATATGCATGTGTGCTGGGCCCATCCCTGAAGTCTGTGAACTGTTCACAAAATTAAAGATATTGGGCCTAATTCTCATAAGCTTTATGCCTGATCCAGTTCAGTATGTCTGCATCTTTAACATGTCAACTATGGAAATGCTTTTACTCCCAGTTCAGACTTTTCCAGTCATAACAGCAATGCTATTTGATTCTCACTTTCTGTTCCCTGAGTATTGCTGTAAATAGCAACATAATGTGCAAAGGAATGGTAAAAGCAACCCAAGGATGCCTCAAGTATTACCTGGCAAATTTTGCTGATGACACCAAGCTCTAGGGAAGTACAGCCATGGATCAGGGTAGGCTGACAATCCAGGCAGACCTAGACAGATTAGATAGATAGGCAGACCAAAACTAGATGCGGTTCAACATTGAGAATTGTAAAGTACTCCATCTTGAGAGGAAAAATCCGCAACAAACTTAGTCTCAGTGGTGCTACGCTAGCTACCACCATGTCTGAAAGGGACCTGGGAGTCATAATTGACCATAAAATGAATATGAGCCACCAGTGTGATGCTACAGTTAGCAGAGCAAACAGTGTGGGAATCAGTGATCTCACAAGGTCCCTTCCAGCCCCAAACTTCTGTGAGCCTTTGCGAGTCTGTGAAAAAAGAAGCTACAGTAAAATCTCTGGTAACCGGCACCTTACAAGCTGGCATGCTCTGTTAACTGGCATGCCGGCTTGTAAGGAAAAGTGAAACTGGAAGTGCTCAGTGTGGCACTTCCAGTTTTGCCGAGCCCCCACGGCCCGGGGCAAAGCAGCCTGCGCTGCCAAGCCTCCATGGCCCGGGGGCATAACAGTCTGTGTGGGGCCCGCCTCCCTGTCCCACGGAGCCTGCAGGAGGGTTCACGATGCAGTGAGAGGGGCAGTGATGCCCCAGACGCAGCGGGAGAAGTCGCAGCCTGAACAGGCAAGGACGCCTGTTTGGGCCACTCAATTAACTGGCATATTTTGTTGGAATGGGGGATGCTGGATAACAGAGCTGTTACTGTATATAAAAGTAAATCAGTAGTATCACTAATGCATATGAAAAACACTCAATTTCCCCTTGTTTTGTTCCCTCCCCCACAAAACCAAACACATTACTCTGGCCATGTTTTCATACGTTATACCATTTAAGCCTATATTGTTTATGTTAGATAAAGAATGCATACCACTAGTTGGCTTAAAGGTAAATACTTTTGTCAATGTATATTTTATCCAGCTTAATTACAGTATAGCATTTTGCTATTATTCGCCATGTGCCATGTATAATAGGATTAGTGGTTTCTAATCATAGCAGGTCAGGGATTACATCTGAATATCATCTCACAAAAACAGGTCATTTATACCTTGAGGCATAAACAGAAACTGTTTTTGTTACACCTGAAATACACCATTCATGCTAGAGTAGTTGTAGTAAAAATATACATCAATGCTCCTGCTTTCATTAGAAGCCATTACTACTCATTTCTTCAGATGTACAAAAAGCCCAGACCACATAATTTGTAGTCACAAAGCTTTATTGGTTTCCTGTTCACTTCAGGAACTACCCATAGTGATTGCCTTCTAGCCTTGTGCTCCCCACAGTAGACCAACTCATCAACTTTATGTTATATCCCTCTTCTTCACTCCCAGTCTCTTGTATTAAGCTGCTATACTCCTTTAATGTTTTTTCATGCTACACGATTTCTGGGAACCTAAACAGTTTCTCTATTGCAGCCCTTTATATTTGCAAACCTCTTGTCATATCTCTGCTTCACTGACTCTCTAGCTTCCTCATCAATATTTGTCATTCCTGTTTCCTTTTTATTATTTTTATTTTAAATATATAGCTGCATCATTTAACTCCACCTGTAGTTTTGGAATGCAGTTAACACAAGATTGTACAAATTAAAATTATATTTTAGGGTTTAGCTGCTTCCCTTGAGAATATCATGCAAGGAATAACTCTCACAAGATGCCCAGTGAGATGTCTGCATAACAGGTACATTATGAAATTGGATCTTGTGGATTAAATAGGGTGGATGAGATTGATATTCCACACCATTTTACAAACTCAGGATGTAGAGATAGTTCAGTTAAGTTTCTTTGGATTATTTTATCCAAACTCCATCTGTTTCAAAGTTTTGGCATTGGTGTGTTTAAAGTACGTGAGTCCTGGTCATTTGTCTGTATAAATCTCCATCTTTCTATTAAATTCTTATAAAGAATGGGAATACAGCTCTGTTCTTTATAGAATCTAATTCATTTTTATTTTCCTACAGTAGCTGCTGTGAGAAGCTTTGTTTTGTGTGTGATGTCAGAGGTGGCATGAAATGAATCATGTTTCCATTGGACTATAATGGGAGAACTTTGTTTCAGTATTGCACATTATATGTACAGCCCTCCCTCCCTCTACCGCCTCCTCATGCAAAGCCAGGTTTAGTTGTTCTGGGGTTTAATGCTGTTTCAGTACATGCCCTGAATAGTGATTGACCCCAGAGCTCTTCAGCTGGGAGAGTGTTTATTCCGTATAATAACAGCTACATCAACTGAGATCATTTGTCTGTTTTTAGGCTGACATTTTCAGACAATGTCAGCAAACTGATGCAAAAATTAGGCTGTGCCCAATGCAAAAATGATGTACCCTATTTAGCCTGCCAAATAATGTGTTCATATTTAAAATTCAATATTTATAACATGCATCTAAATAATATGATTTATCTTCTTCAAATATGTGTGTGTGTATCATATAAATGCCAGTCACAAGTTGTGAATACAGGGTATGTTTGTAGCGTGCCATAACTGCTATCATACATAACTAAGCCTGCTTCAGACTCTGTCCGCTAGAGGCCAGGGTTCAAATAGTAATTTAGGGCATGAATGAAAATAAGATTGGTGATCACATCATAGTCTGATCGTATCACAAAATCTGGAACACAGAAAGTAGCCCATTGTGTTGAAGAGAAAAATAGGAGTAGGAGGTGATATGCTAGGTAAGGATTGAACTGCCATGTCATAGATTCATAGATTCATAGATGTTAGGGTCAGAAGGGACCTCAATAGATCATCGAGTCCGACCCCCTGCATAGGCAGGAAAGAGTGCTGGGTCTAGATACCCCAGCTAGATGCATATCCAACCTCCTCTTGAAGACCCCCAGGGTAGGGGAGAGCACCACCTCCCTTGGGAGCCCGTTCCAGACCTTGGCCACTCTAACTGTGAGGAAGTTCTTCCTAATGTCCAGTCTAAATCATCTCTCTGCTAGCTTGTGGCCATTATTTCTTGTAACCCCCGGGGGCGCCTTGGTGAGTAAAGCCTCACCAATTCCCTTCTGTGCCCCTGTGATGAACTTATAGGCAGCCACAAGGTCGCCTCTCAACCTTCTCTTGCGGAGGCTGAAAAGGTCCAGGTTCTCTAGTCTCTCCTCGTAGGGCTTGGTCTGCAAGCCCTTAACCATACGAGTGGCCCTTCTCTGGACTCTCTCCAGGTTATCCGCATCCCTCTTGAAGTGTGGTGCCCAGAATTGCACGCAGTACTCCAACTGCGGTCTGACCAGCGCCCGATAGAGGGGAAGTATCATCTATTTGTCATGCATCTGCTGATGCATGATAAAGTGCCATTAGCTTTTCTGATGGCTTCGTCACACTGCTGACGCATGTGCATCTTGGAGTCCACTAGGACTCCAAGATCCCTTTCCACTTCCGTGCTACCCAGCTGGTCATTTCCTAGGCAGTAGGTATGCTGGACATTTTTCCTCCCTAAGTGCAGCACTTTGCATTTCTCCTTGTTGAATTGCATTCTGTTGTTTTCCGCCCACTTGTCCAACCTGTCCAGGTCTGCTTGTAGTTGTTCCCTGCCCTCCAGCGTGTCCGCTTCTCCCTATAGCTTTGTGTCATCCGCAAACTTGGACAGAGTACACTTCACTCCCTCGTCCAAGTCGCTCATGAAGACATTAAAGAGTATCGGTCCAAGGACTGAGCCCTGCGGGACCCTGCTGCCCACACTCTTCCAGGTCGAAACCGACCCATCCACCACGACTCTCTGGGTGCGGCCCTCTAGCCAATTCGCCACCCACCGGACTATGTAGTCATCCAAGTCACAGCCTCTTAACTTGTTCACCAGTATGGGGTGGGATACCGTATCGAAGGCCTTCCTGAAGTCTAAGTATATGACATCCACCCCTCCTCCTGTGTCCAGGCATTTCGTAACCTGCTCATAAAAAGAGACTAGATTAGTCAGGGATTATCTGCCTGCTACGAACCCGTGCTGGTTTCCCCTTAGCATAATTTGTCCTGCTGGGCTCTCACAAATGTGAGCCTTGATAATTTTTTCAAAGACCATGCCAAGGATGGAGGTGAGACTGACTGGCCTATAGTTGCCTGGGTCCTCCTTCCTCCCCTTCTTGAAGATGGGGACCACATTGGCCCTTTTCCAGTCCTCCGGGACTTGGCCCATGTGCCACGAGCGTTCAAATATTCCCGCCAGTGGCTGTGCATTGACGTCGGCCAGTGCCTTCAGTACCCTCGGATGGAGCTCATCCGGGCCTGCCGACTTAAATGCATCCAGTTCTTCCAAGTGACTCTGCACCATCTCAGGGTCTACGCATGGTAGTCTGGCGCCTTGCTGCTGCCTCTACAACCCCAGTGAGAGACTTGTCTTGCCCCTCTCTTAGGAACACTGAGGCAAAGAACTCGTTGAGGAGTTCAGCCTTGTCCCCCCTGTCCGTCACCAATTGCTTCTGCCCATTTGGCAGTGGTCCTATTCCTCCCTGGGCCTTTCTTTTACTCCCTGTATATCTAAAAAACAATTTCTTGTTGTCCTTTACTTGGGATGCCATCCTCAGCTCCATGGTAGCTTTGGCCCGTCTAACTGCCTCCCTACAAGTGCGAGCAGAGGAGGTATACTCCTCTTTGGTGATCTCTCCCTGTTTCCACTTTTTATGTGCTCCCCTTTTGGCCCATAGGCTGCCCTGGATTTCTCTGGTCAGCCAAGGAAGCCTCCCGGCCACTTTCCCTCTTTTTCCTCGCATCGGGATTGTCTCCCTTTGGGCCCAAAGGATCATTTCCTTAAGGCACAGCCACCCTTCTTGGGCTCCCATCACTTCAAAACTCCTACTCTGCAGTGCGTCCTTGACTAATCGCCTGAGTTCATTGAAATCAGCTTTCCTAAAGTCTAGCACTTTCACCCTACTAGTTACCTTACCCACTCGACGTCTTATGAAGAATTCTATTATTAGGTGATCGCTGTCCCCCAGATGGCTACCGATCTGTAGGTCCCGTACCATGTCATCCCCCGTTGCCAATACCAGATCCAGTAAGGCATTCCCCCTAGTGGGACCGTGTACCTCCTGTGTTAGGTGGAGGTCCTGTACACTGGTTAGAAACTTGCGTGAACGATGGGACTTTGCTGTCTGCGTCTCCCAGCAGATGTCTGGGTAATTTAGGTCCCCCATGACTACCGCCTCCTTAGCTTTTATGGTCTCCGAGAGCTGCCTCAGGAGCCCCAAATCTAGTTCTTTCCCATGGTGTGGGGGTCTGTAGCAGACCCCTACCACCAAATCCCTTTCCCCTTGACCTCCATGTAACCTAACCCACAATCCTTCTACTTCCTCATCCTTCGATTCCGTCTTGATGAGGGTCGATGTATATCGCTCATTGACATAGAGCGCAACCCCTCCCCCTTTCTTCCCCACCCTGTCCTTTCTGTACAGCCTATAACCCTCTATGTGTACCGCCCAGTCATGGGATGAATCCCACCAGGTTTCTGTTAGCCCCACTAAGTCATAGGTGTTTAGTGCAAGCAGGAGCGCTAGTTCATCCTGCTTGTTCCCCATGCTCCTAGCGTTAGTATATAGGCACTTAAGCAAGTTCAGAGCTTGTCAGAGTCTCTTGTGATCTAGGACTAGAACAACAGAAGGTGGTTGCAGGGCAGGACTGAGGTGCATTGTCTAAGTTGTGAGGGAGAGGCTTGTGTGATTGCCTATATGAAATTGGCTTTTGGCCCTTGGGTTTGTCAGGAGCACCAAATAATCGTTGGAAAAACACATCATTGTTTATGAGTTAAGGACAAATGCCAGAAACAGCAATTCTATGCAGGATTTTCAGGCAGGCCTCTCTCTCCCCAGATTTTAAGCAAGGGGCTTTGCACAGCTAAAGACTCCCTGTTTGGTTGTAACTCAGCCATCCCCTATAGGGAAGTGGCTTCCCCCTCTGATGGGGTCACAGGCAGATGCTGATGCAAATACTGCTTCCTCCTATTCTCCCTCCTGTGTGGCTGATCTTGGTATCCCTGTCCTCTTCCTACTGCCTGGGAATTAAATTTCTGCCTTAGAGAGAAGGAGTAGTTGGGGGAAGGATACTAGGCCCTCCTTCACAGGCTGTCCATCTTGCTGGTTCTTCTCTTTCTGGCAGAGTCACTCTAGTACCCAGTCCACTGCTCTCCTTTTGAGTCCTGGAAGAGGACTAGTATAGACACACCCGTAGGCTTCTGATTGTTTTTATATTTTTTCCTGGCTTTATGTTGCTACGCTAGACTCTGTATTTTCATACATTTCTGTTTGCATTCACTTATCACATTTTAAATTCATCTGAGGACACGAAGCAGATTGATCCACACAAGAGTATAAAGTCCTGATTCTCCACAGAGCTAGAATGATCTTCTGTGTTCCACACAGGCTTGAAAAGCAACTAAAATGATGTAGGATCCTCTTGAAGCTAATGAAATTGTGTCATGGTTTTCTGTCATACAGGCTGGCAAAGGGATTCTCCGAACAATGATTGCCAATAATGATGCAGTAGCTGATTTGATTCCAGTTGATGTTGTCATCAACCTCACTCTAGTAGCTGGATGGTACACTGCAGTCCACAGGTAAGAATACACTTTCTGTAACTCCTGTATGGTATAGTGGTTCCATATGTCTTTTAAAGGGATCCTAGACAGGATTTAATTTTGAAATTCACAAGGCAACAGCATTTGATTTTCAAGTTTAGCATTTTGCTTGCTAGTGGTAGGAGCTAAGAAGGGCAATGGCTGTTCCTCAGTACAGAGCAAGCTCAGGTGGCAGCCCCAAGTCTTTCTCATCAAACTGTCTAGGCATCAATGCCACAGTTGCTCAGTTTATTAATGAGAATGGGGTGAGAGACAGTGTCAAAGGCCTTCTTAAAGTCCAGAAAGACTACGTCCACTGAGACACCATCATCCAGGGATTTAGTTACCTGGTCATAAAAGGCCATCAGCTTGGTCTAGCAGGACCTGCCTTTGATGAACCCCTGTTGATTTCCCCTGGGCATGATCTCCCCTGCTGGCCCCTCACAGATGTGATCCTTGATAATTTTTTCAAGGATTTTCCCCAAGACCGATGTGAGGCTTATGGGTCTATAGTTTCCTGGGTCCTCCTTTCTCCCTTTCTTATAGATGGTCAGAAATTGGCTAATGGGGTGCACCCAGAGAGTGGTGGTGGCCAGGTCATACTCGACCCGGCAGGATGTGAATAGTGGGGTCCCCCAGGGCTCAGTCCTGGGGCCTACACTGTTCAACATCTTCATCAGCAACTTGGACGAGGGGGTGGAAAACGCATTGTCCAAGTTTGCTGATGACACCAAGATGTAGGGAGAAGCAGGCACGCTTGAAGGGAGAGGCTGTAATTAGATTTAGACAGACTACAGAAGTGGGCAGATGGTAATAGGATGGGGTTCAATGTAGATAAATGCAGGGTGCTGCACCTGGGGAGAAGGAATCCACAGCATACATACAAGCTGGGGAGCTCCCCCCTAGAGAGCACAAAGGCGGAAAGGGACCTTGGAGTCATTATTGAATAATGACTCCAAGATAAACATGAGCCGCCAATGCCAGACTGCAGCCAGCAAACCCAACCGCACCTTGTCATGCATCCAAAGATGCATCTCAAGCCAGTCTAGAGAGGTGATACTCCCCCTCTACGCAACATTGGCCCGGCCTCAATTGGAGTACTGCATCCAGTTCTGGGCGCCGCACTTCAAGAAGGATGTGGCCTGCCTTGAGAGGGTTCAGAGGAGGGCCACCCACTTGGTTGGAGGGCAATAGGCCAGGCCCTATGAGGAGAGGCTGAGGGACCTAAACCTGTTCAGCCTCAGCAAGCGGAGGCTGAGGGGGGATTTGGTGGCTGCCTACAAACTCATTAGGGGAGATCAGCAGCAAATAGGAAGGGCCCTATTCTCCCCCAGCAGCACCTGGGGTGACAAGGAACAATGGCCAGAAGCTGCTGGGGAATAGGTTCAGGTTAGAGATTAGGAGACAGTATTTCACTGTTCAGGTGGCTAGGATCTGGAACCAACTTCCTAGGGAAGTGGTCCTCACTCCTACCTTGGGTAAATTCAAAAGAGGTTGGAGGAACACGTGTCTGGGGTCATGTGATCCCAGCATGTGCTCCAGCCAGTGGCGGGAGGTCAGACTAGATGATCTATTTAGGTCCCATCTGACCCCTAACTACTATGAAACTAAGTTAAGCAAATGGTGTTTGTTTGACTCGCTTTCAATTATATTAACTGTTTCAACTGACTGCTTGGATACGTGAAGATATTCTGGGGGTGTGGGCAAAGGTAATAATTGTATTGATATCAGAGGATACAAGTTACAAGATGCTATGATGCAACTTACTTCTGCATGATTCTTTTGTAATGTAAGTGTAGCAAAACTGCTCCAGCTTTAACCTTGCTTTATCCAGGGTCCACGTTAGGATGAGTTGGCTCACTTGTATCACTATGGTATCAGGCAAATGTCACATTTAAGTCAAAACAGTTGCTGCACACGTCCAAGCAGCAGCTTTCCTACAGCCACCTTTAAAGCAGCTAGAATGTATGTTTGCCCATCCCCTTAATGTGTTGCTTTACAAAAGAGTGTGATGTAAACAGAAAGTGTATTAATAGCTCACAGGATGGGAGGCAAGATATGATACCCCAATTCTTTGGTTAGTGAAAGCATATAAAAGCTACATTAAAGATTTAGCCACTTTTCCTGTTCAACTTCTCGAACCTTTATATTGTGAGTGTTCTGATATAAAGCAGCATGAGTTATTCAAGAGGCCTAGGTAAATTCAAAACAAAAGTAAAGAAAAAAGAATGTGAAATATCTCTGTGTTATCCTGTATTCCCTGATCCTACAGTAGAGAAAAGCCTCATATAGAAGCCTGAATACAGGGAGCCTGATAAGACCTGTAAAAGGCAATGTGTGGGGTTCATTTTCTCCTCCATTCCACCCATTGGTGAAGGGGAAAAAATTACCTGGAACAAGCTCAGTATATTCAGAGAGAGATGCAAACACCTCTTATTTGTCCTAAGCATCCCACAGTGACACTACAAAAAAAAGAGGGTGAGCTAACCATATTAGCCTGAAATCAAGCAGAAGGCAAGGCAGGGTGACACTTTAGAAACTAGGATGATTCAGAGAAATATAAGCTTTCATAGGCAACAGCCTACTTCATCTCCCAGAGTAGGAGATGAGTGTGGGAGGTGTCTTTGACTATACAGTAGGTGCTGGCACCTTGATTCACCTACTTCATCAGTCTGTGGGAAGTCAGTAGTGGGGAAGAGGACTCTGACTCTCCGTCTGCTTCAAGAGGCACTGAAGAGTCTCCCCTTCCACCCAGCCACATCCTTTGTGAATTGTAGCAACCAGTCACCACACAAGCACAATGTTTACCGCTCTGCCCTTGGCTAGCACCACCCCACAGGAGTGCCAGGAACAGGCACTTTATTATAAAACCTCCCTCAAGTAGTCAGCGAATGCCCACTCTTACACCAGAGCAAATGAGACATGAAATATAAATAGTGCCACATTGTTTTCAGGGAACTGTGAAAATAATGAAATACTACTGGTTGGAGCTCTGTGGTCCCAATCTACACCCCACTCAAGTTAGTGGGAGCCTTTCCTTTTACTTCACTGAACTTTGAATCAGGTTTTTATATTTGGCTCAATGCAAAGCCCCAGGTCCTCTGCAAACTATTAGCTGTAAAGCATGATACAAGAGTACCTGACCTATCAGCAGGTCATATCAGTTTTTGAAAACATCAACATTCCCCCTATAATATGCCTACGAGTCATCTGATTCCAAATGGAAGTTCTGATACAAAGGTTAACACTCCTGTTTCTGGCATAGGCCATCACTTTAGCCATAAGGGTAAGTCACAAAAAGCAGCAATAAAGAAGAGGACCCAACCACTTTTTGCATTAACTGTTCTTCAGGGACTTGAGCAGAGTGGAATCAGATCACAATCAGATCTCCAAGTCTGCTTAACAGGACCACTGCCCCTTGGAGTTTTCCAGGATGAATACAGCTTGCTTATAGGCCCTGATGATTTAATCTTTGCTAAATTGTCTCGTTTGTTTCCCTGATGCAGAGCTTCCCAATTACTGCTATGTGCTTATTAAAGGCAGAGAGAATGGGTAACAGTATTAAAATCCTGCTCACTATTTCAAGGTTGCAGAAGATAATGATATTGAAGCTTTGTGCACTTCTAGACGACAAAACATATTTTAATTAAGCAATGAACTCCTCAAGGGAAGCTAGTTTAATAATAGTTTGCAATTCAGTAGGACTCATAATTTGGGGATCTCAGGGCATGTTTACAAAACTGTAATAAAGCTTCATAGGTCTCAAATGAAGCATCGCAGGGCTCCAGTAACACTCCCTGCAGTTCTGTTTCCCTCCCTGCATCTGGTATCATCCCTGTCCTGAAAAAAGACAGCTTTTCTTCTCACTACCCTAGTCCCAGGGGTTCTGAAGATTCAGGGTGCTGAGGAGGGGTGCTGAATTGTAACATTGTACTGAGCTGGCCTCACTGGGTCCCAGATAAGGCCTTGCCTCCTCTGGAATGGTGCTGAATGGTGCCAGGTCCTACAAAAGAGCTTGCGGCATGTGGCTTGCAGTGCTCTCTCCTCTCTGGACATGTGCTGCACTGATCTGAAATTGTTGGTGATTCACATGCATTGCATGTAGCCCTTTAGTCTGCATACAGAAAAGGAGATCCAGGCACTCGCGTGATCAGGGGTCAGCAGGGCAGACCCTATGAGGAGAGCCTAAGGGACCTGAACCTGTTCAGCCTCCACAAGAGAAGGCTGAGAGGGGATCTAGTGGCCTGTTACAAACTAGTCAGAGGGGACCAGCAGGCATTGGGGGAGTCCCTGTTCCCCCGAGCACTACCAGGAGTGACTAGAAATAACAGTCACAAGCTGGCAGAGGGTAGATTCAGACTAGACATCAGGAGGTGCTACTTCACAGTCAGGGTGGCTAGGATCTGGAACCAGGTTCCAAGAGAAGTGGTACTGGCTCCTACCCTGGGGGTCTTTAAGAGGAGGCTAGATGAACACCTTGCTGGGGTTGTTTGAACCCAGTACTTTTTCCTGCCATGCCAGGGGGTTGGACTTGATGATCTGCTCAGGTCCCTTCCGACCCTACTTACTATGAAACTATGAAAAAGCTTGGGCATGTGCCTGAATTACGTGGTGAATTATGGGCACAGCCAAAACTAGACTGGAGCTCTGCTGAGTCCCAGGCCCATACTATAACCATTAGAACAGTGATTCTCAACCAGGGTGCTATGGCACCCTGGGGTACTTAGAAATCTTTTCAGTAATGCTGCAGGATGCCACACAAAGTTAGCACCATTGGGTGTACAACATAATTCACAAGATAAACCCAAAGATTTCAAACAGAAATTCGTAGTGGTAAAAACATTCTGACCTGTTTGGTCTTTCTTTGCAACAGAAGAAATACCCTGTTAGTATTGTTTTTCTATTGTCAAAAACTTAAGAGTGAAAATTAAGTGCTGGTATCTTCTGAGGAATGCCTTCAGTTGACCTAAAATGGTTGACAATTACTGCATTAGACCATAATCAATCTTGTTTGAACCATATTGCTCCCTATTTAAATTTTATTTTTGAGGCATGAGGCCTCACTTCAAGGAGACATAGTCAGCTGGGCGAGAGATGAAGATTTTGGTAATATTTTCTGTAGTTGAGAGTACGTGAAGCTTTACACATCAGGTACATGGGACTTGAGGATATTCAATAAAGATGTGATTTGTTTTGTATATTATTATGCAACTTTCACTCAAAAACAAACAGAAGCAAAGTTGTATATGCTAGCAAAAGGAGTTTCTTGTGAAAATTGGAGGCTAGATTCATAATTCTTCAGTAATGTGTGTATGGTCCACGGGTCTAGCAAAAATTGCATTTTATGTAAATTATTTATAAATATTTAATATGTCTATGACTTCACCTTGGAGAAATTATCTCCAATATATCAAGAAGAACTGTATGATAAATCAAAAGTGGTGTATATTTGTAATGCTCCCACTAGCTGTTCAAGTCCTTGACCACATACCCTAAGCAGGTTGTACTCCCCTCGACTCGCCTGCCACGACTTGATGGAAACAAATTCAAAAGAGGGGTTCAGTGGTGTAAATGAAGAAGTTCCTGCTCCAGGTACTCACAGTTTGAGGAGCAGTTGACCCTGGGGCTCCACCTTCCCTACTCCCTAGCCACACACCAGCCCTCATTGTTGAGGTGTCTTGATATGATGCAATACTCTGACCAGGTCCAGTCCTGATCTAGAGCAATCCTGGTGGATTTCTTTCTAAGCCCTTTTTAGGTCAGTCCCTGAGCCCTGTACATAAAGAGTTACTCTTTGTAGTGGGCCAGTGATAAAGAGCTGGGTCTGTCCTGGCCTTTGCATCCTCACTGGACCATTTATAATAATGAAAAGAAACAGAGAGAGAAAAAAAGAGGAAACAAAACTAAGAAAGCCTCCACTCTGGAGGTGTTGCTTCAGTTTGAGCCCAATGTTCCTCCTGGGTTTCAGTAATCTAAGCTCTGTAGAAAAGATACTTTAAGAAACGGGTGAAGGCACTGCTCCTCAGCTTTCATCTTAATAGAGCCTCCTTTGCTCTGTGCTTGATGAGCCCTCACGGATCCAACACTGATATGCCTCAGTGCTCCGAGGCTGTTCCTGCCCCAGTCCCTGCAACTTTGGGGGCAGTTCCACCTCTCCTCATGCCAGCACTCTGAGTGCCTTTTAAATGTCCCATGGTGGCACCAGAGGCTGACAGGGAGCTTTTAAAATGCAGCACCAGCACGCATCGCTTCAGCTCCTATCTTGAAGGTAAGTACTCCCTGCTTTCAGAGGCTTTTTGATCACCCCTGTTGGGGTCTGCTGTAGGTCCTATGGGCTCTGCAGGGAGGTAGGTCCCCATTTGATACAATATTAAAACTTCTATTTACTGTTTTACAGTTTAAATTACTGAAATATAGATAATTTATGACAAGCCAAATTTATTATTTCTTAATTCCATTTTTTTTTAACTGCTGTGTAGATTTTCTGGCTGGGTTTGATTTAAACCTAGTTTTTAATTGCACTTTCTATTTCTACATAGAACAAACCCTTTTAAGGTCATTATTTTATGGGTTGATAATGTCATGCTCTTAATAATCCACAGTATGGTTTTTAAACTACTTTTGCCTTAACAACTATTTAATCTCAGTTATATTTAAATCTGTTCTTGTTTGCTATATGTTTTTGTTTATATGGTCATTGATTCTATACTGAACAATTAAAGTGCAGATCATTGAATGTCATGTAAAAAGTAAGATTGTCCTCTCTCCAGATTTTTCATTAAAGACTAAAAATAACATTTTCAAAGGTTCTAAGTCCATTTTACAAAAGTAACTAAGGCATTTAGGCTTTAATTTTTTAAGGCTATTTAGATTCCTTGAAATCCATTGATTAGCCATCTAAAGAGTAGATATATTGTGGGATTTTCAAATGGGTTTTATGTAAGATAGATACCTAATTCCCACTGAAGTCAATCAGAGGGTTTGACATTCTTGAGCAACATATGCCATCAACCTGCTATTGTAGACATTTCCCTGGCTGGTTGTCCCCTTCCACCACAGAGATGGCTGCATTCCTTTAGTGCCGCATTGTGTATGTTGTGTTGAGGATGAAAGACCCTACATACGTGTAAGGTATTGTTAGAAGATATTTTCCTAGCTGTTATTTATTTATCTTAGATTAAAATACATAGGGCTAATGACTGCTCACATTTGCATCTTAGAAGCCCATTAAAGTCAGTGAGACTAAAAACAAGATCTGAACACTGAAATATTACAGTTAAATTTTGTTCCAATCCCCTTCGCTTTCAGGATAATTGTTTCTATTTCTTTTTCATCATTTTTAATTTGCTTCTTTTTCTAAATCCATTTATTTTACAGACCAAAAAACATGATGGTGTACAACTGTACAACAGGTGGGATCAACCCCTTCTCTTGGGGAGAGATGGGTAAGTTCTAACTAAAGGATGAGAGTATAGGTTGTCAATGCCATTCCTGATTTCAGCTGTCACTGTGCTCACCATGTATAAGTCATGTAACAGTTCATGGCTGAACTGCAAGCTCTTTACAGAGCTTTCACAGGTCAGGATTTAGGCCTCACTTCAGCAAAGCACTTAAGCACTTGCTGGATTTTAAGCAAGTGAGTAATCCCATCCCTATTCAGGAATGAATGGAAGCACTTCCTAAATTTTAAGCACCAAAATTATTCCTGTTGGATCTTGAAGACTATAAAAAAGAAGCAAAGCAGAAGTATAACAAGCAATTTTTGTGCTTTAGACAGTGGTGGCAGCTGAGCTGGCAGAAGCCACCATTCTCATGCCTAGGTCTGGTGCCATGCTCACTCACCTCTAGTTAAGCTACCAAAATAAAGATAAACACTTCTGGTTCCAGAGAAAGATTCCACACCCAAATTGTTTTCTTCTTCTTTTCTTTTGGTTTGTTTAAATACAATCTGAGAGCTAAAGTGAATGATGGTCCAAAGACAGGTCTACTTCCCAGAGCAGCAAAAGCTAGTATACTTAGGAAAAATGCAGTTGCTTTTGCTTTGTATTTTTACAGACAGTCTTTGGCTCATAGAAGAACCTAGCAATCAAAGACTTAATTTTAAATGGTATGCCTTTCAGTAAAAGGATCTGGTCAACAGAAATATTCAAATTAGCTCCATAATCTTTTTTTTCTTTGGGTGAAATGTTTTAAATGTGGGCTCATTCTAAGACGGGTGATGCAAATGATGTGACTCTTGGTATCATTACTCTAGAACAGTGATTCTTAACTGGAGTGTCATGGCACCGTAGCCAGACAAGGTTAGAGTGCCACACGGTATTTGCATCATTAGGTGTGCAAGCACCTACACAGCATCACAAGATAAACCCAGAGATTTCAAGTAGGAATCCATAGTGTAAAAAATATTCTCACCTGTTATGGTCTTTTTGAACTTTTTGTAATGCAGACCCCCCACTTCAAAGAGCTCCTTTGTTTTAGTCAGCTCCTGGGGAGAGGGGGTATTTTCTTCTTCAAGGATGTCAAGGTAGGGTTGAAATGTCAACATCCCAAACAACACAGTAGACAATTCCTCTCCAAAGAAACAGTCTTTATTATGCCATTCCTGTTCCTTCTGTCCTTCCTCAGACTCCAGTCTGTCTTCCCTGGGACTATTCTGTTCTCTCTACTCTATCCTCCCTAGGACTTTTCTCTGTCCTCCAGCTCCCTTTCTGCTCTAAGACCACCTTTTCTCTTTCCCCAGCTCTCTCAGGCTGGAAACAGACATTGTCTGTGGAGCATGCTGTGCCACAACATGTTGCAGCAGAGCTGATTGTGCTCTATATAGATGTCTACAGACCTTGCCAGGTGCCACACCCTGCTTGTAGACCTGGATTTCCCTTGCTTGCAGACATGCCTGCCTGTGTTGGAGAGTGGGGGAATCTCCTGTAGGGGATTTCCCCAGTGGATATCTGCAAGCACAGATGGGGGAACTCCCATAGCAGTTCCCCTTCCCCACCTGCAGGCATGCATCCCATGCCAGGGCACAGCTATGCACACTGGAGGAATCCTTTTGCAAGGGATTTCACTGGTGTGCATCTGCAAGCATGAGGAGGAACTCTCATTAGGGGCCCCCCTTCCACATTTTCAGCTGCATGCCAGAGAAATCCCCTGCAAAAGGCTTCCCCTGGCATATGTCTGCAAGAAGGGAACACCCACTTACAAACATGTGCCCCATGTTGGGATGAAGCCCTGTAGTTCTGCACTTACCCAGAGACACCATGGAGGCCCCAGGAATGCATCTGGGTAAGCAGAAAAACCACAACTTTCCCTGCTTACCAAGACACATCTCCCAGTAGATCTCTGGGACACATCTGGGTGAGCAGGAAAAGTGAGGCAGGTGTTCCCAAGCTTTAAGGGGCCCAATTCTGCCCAGGAATTCTCAGGGTGTGCAGGCCTTCAGAGCCCCAGCCTGGGGCAGCTGGACATTGCAGGCAGCTTTGGGTTGCCCATGCTCTCCCACTATAAAAAAAAAAAACAGATCAGCCAGTCAGGGATCAGACTCTAGCCCAGGGTGGGTAAAAATACAGCCCATTGGCCAGATTGGCCCACCAAGGTATTTTATCTGGCCTGTGGCAGGTCTCTAGCCTCCACCCAGCCCAAGTACATGGGGCAGCCCAGGCTGTGCCACATGCAGCTGGTCCTAAGACTCCCAGGCACACAGCAGGGCTGGGATGGTGTAGGTGTTGGACTCACTTCCCGGCAGCCCATGTAGTGGTTGCTCCTTTCAGCTGCTGGTGCCAGTCTCCAACACTGGACATGGGCCCACTGCCTGGACACCCTGGCCTGTCTGCCCCACACCCACCACCGGGGCACCTGGAGTGGTTGGCCAGGGTCTCCATGGAGACTGGCTCAGGTGGGATGGGGCTGTAAGCAGGCAGGGAGGGCTGGGGCCAAAATCGAGGTTGCCGGGCCATGGTAGTACATGGCCCAGGGCAAAGCTGCAATCCGCTCCCTGCACACCCCCGCCTGGGGAACCAGCACCCATTGCAGTGTTGTGTGGGGAGCGCTGCCCTGGGCCCCATCCCTGCACTGTCACAGCCCTGTGATCCCAGTCTCGATCCTGGTCCAGCTCGCTCGTCCCACTCTCAGATGCCATTTGCCCATAGCCCCATCCTATGCGCCTGGCCGAGCATGGGGCAGAGCCAGTTAGGGAGTTTTGGTGAGCTACTGTAGGCAGGGTGGGGACAGGAGTGTGCTGACCTGACCCACCACAGCTCACCAAAACTCCCTAAGTGGCCCTCCAGGTCCTCAGCCCAAGCGATTGCCCACCCCTGGTGCTAGGCCCGGACTGCCATCTTCCCATGGGATGAAAAGGGAATCTAGTTATCCTAGTTATTGAACTACGTACAGCAACTATTTATATCAACACCTGCTCACACGGAGCCCCCCACCCAGAAGTGCAGGCTAGAACTCAGCCCACTTAGTCTCTTCTATCACCGATGTCTTGCTTCAGTGAGGCAACAGAGAATCTGTGGTCACATTTTCAGAGTAAGGTGGTGGATGAAATCTTACTAACATCCCAAAATGAGATTTGATCAACTGGTATATCAAAGAATGGATGGTAAGCTGTTTAACCTCAGCCAACTTCAAGCCAAAACCAAGAATATGCTGACCTCAATCATTGAGCTCCAGTACACTGATGATGCAGTAGTGTGTTCTTACTCAAAAACAGACCTTCAGGCAATTATTGACATCTTTACCAAGGCATACAAGAAAATGAGACTGACACTTAATATTCAGAAGGCTAAGGTCCTCCACCAACAAGCTCCTAATGAACAGGTCCCAGCTCTGGTAATCCAGATCCGTGGTAAGACTCTGGAGAATATTTATTTCCCACACTATGCAAGCCATTTCTCACAGACAACTGACATCAACAAAGAAATCCAACATCACCTCAAATGAGGAAGTGCAGCCTTTGAATGCCTGAAGAAACAAGTGTTCAAAGATTGCAGCATCAGATCCAAAACCAAGCTTGTGGTTGATCAAGTAGTCATGATCCCCACCTTGCTGTATAGAGCTGAGACATGGACAATGTGCAGGAGACTTCTAAAGTTGTTGGAGAAATAACATCAATGCTGCATGCAGAACATCCTTTGAATCCATTGGGAAGACAGATGCACCAATGTTAGCATCCTCCTACAAGCAAACATCACAAGTATTGAGGTGATGATCATCCAACATCAACTTTGTTGAGCCGGCCATGTCATCCAGACATCTGACTCCAGACTCCTGAAGCAAATTTTATTCTTCCGGCTCAGCCAAGGCGTACGCTCAAGAGGAGGGCAGAGAAAGCACTTCAGTGATGTCTTCAAGGCCAACTTAAAAAAATGCAACATCAGTGTCAACACATGGGAGACTTAGATTTTAGATTTTCATAGACATTAGGGCTGGAAGGGACCTCGGAAGATCATCGAGTCCAGCCCCCTGCCCAAAGGGCAGGAAGTCAGCTGGGGTCATAGAATCCCAGCAAGATGAGCATCCAGTTTTGTCTTGAAGGTGTTCAATGAAGGCGCTTGAACCACCTCCGGTGGCAGGCTGTTTCAGACCTTGGGGGCTCAGACAGTAAAGAAATTCTTCCTTATGTCCAGCCTGAAACAATCTTGTAGTAGTTTGTGACCATTCAACCTCGTCATCCTTTGGGGCGCTCTGGTGAACAAACGTTCCCCCAGATACTGGTGGTCACCCCTGATAAACTTGTAGGTGGCCATCAGATCACCCCTGAGCCTGCGCTTTTCCAGGCTAAAGAGCCCCAGGGCTCTCAGCCTGTCATCGTAGAGCCTGCTTCCCTGACCTCTGATCATGCGCGTGGCTCTTCTCTGGACTCTCTCAAGCTTCTCCACATCCTTTTTGAATTGCGGAGCCCAAAACTGGACACAGTACTCCACTTGCGGCCTCACTAAGGCCGAGTACAAGGGGAGAATGACGTCCCGGGATTTGCTTGAGAAGCATCTATGGATGCAAGCCAGTGTTTTGGTCGCTTTACTAGCCGCAGCATCGCATTGCAGGCTCATGTTCATCTTGTGGTCAATGATGACCCCCAAGTCTCTTTCTTCCATAGTGCTAGCCAACATAGCACTGCTGAGCCTATAAGGATGCTGCGGGTTTTTCTTGCCAAGGTGGAGAACCTTGCATTTATCGGCGTTGAACACCATCAGATTCTAGTCCGCCCACTTGCTGAGCCTGTCCAGGTCAGCCTGGATCACCTGCATGTCTTCTGGTGTGGATGCTTTGCCCCAAAGTTTGGTGTCATTGGTGAACTTGGCCAGTCCGCTTCTGACTCCAGTGTCCACGTCATTAATGAAGATGTTGAACAGTATGGGTCCAAGGACAGGGCCTTGGGGGACCCCACTGGTCACAGGACACCACGATGAGTGACTTCCATCAATTACTACCCTCTGAGTCCGACCCCGGAGCCAATTTTCCAGCCAGTGGATCGTGGAGGACCCAAGGCGACAATTGGCCAGTTTCTCCAAGAGGTGATCATGGGAAACCAGATTGAAGGCTTTTTTGAAGTCAAGATATATGACATCAATCTCTTCTCCCTTGTCCAGGTGATAGGTCACCTGGTCGTAGAAGGAAATGAGATTGGTCAAGCAAGACCTACCCGCAACAAACCCGTGCTGGCTATCCCTTAAAATGTTGACATCAGCCAGTCCATTAAAGATGGCCTCTTTAATAAACTTTTCTAAGATCTTCCCCGGGATAGAAGTCAGGCTGATGGGCCTATAGTTAGCCGGATCCACTTTCCTCCCTTTCTTGAACATAGGCACCACATTGGCCTTCTTCCAGTCTTCGGGCACTACACCAGAGCGCCAAGAGTTTTCAAAGATCCGCGCTAGAGGCTGGGCTATGATGCTCGCCAGCTCCTTGAGTACCCTGGGGTGAAGATTGTCAGGGCCGGCTGACTTGAAGGTATCCAGCTTCTCAAGATGTTCCTTCACAAAGTCAGCATTAATGGAGGGCAGGGGATCACCCTCACCCAGACTTCCCTGTCCCGTAGCGGGCATGGGCGTCCCATGGGGCTGATGAAAGACTGATGCAAAGTACCTATTTAATAGGTTGGCTTTTTCCTGGGCGTCAGTTGTCAGTTGCCCCATCTGGTTCAGCAGGGGTCCAATGTTGCCCCTGCTTTTCCTCCGGCTCCCCACATATCTGAAAAAGGACTTTTTATTGTCCTTGATGCTCAAAGCTAGCTGGAGTTCAGTTGCAGCCTTGGCTTTCCTGGTCTGCTCCCTACAGGACCGGACCAGTGCAGAATAATCCTCCTTGGAGGTGACTCCCATCCTCCATCCTTTGTAGGCCTTTCTTTTTAGCCTTGCCCAGGGTCACCCCAAATGGAGGCAGAGTCTGCTTCAGGGATCTCAGTACTTTGAAACCTCACAACAACAACAGGAGATGGAAAAGTGGGAGTGGCAGTAACAGTGTGCCATGGACCAAATCAAGAATCCAGCACCGCCCAACCCACAGAGAAACACGTGTCCAAGACAAAGTAGAGTCTGTCGATCTCAGCTAGGTCTTATCAGCCATCCTTGGACACACAGATAAGATAATCATGAAAGACGATCATCCTCAACTGCAAGGGATTGCCAAAGATATCAAATAAAAGTCATTAGGGAGTGGATGTCCTGAAATAAAATCAAACAAGCTCCTGAAATAATTTTGATGGGAAATTATGTGGTATTTGGCACAAATTGAGGAAAAGAGGCTGGACTTCCTGGCTGGACTACTGGAAAATTTAGTCAGTTTCCAGGACTTCTGAAAGCCAGATATTCTGTAATGACATTTAAAGTAGCAAATACAAAAGTGTCCTTGTAAAGCTAGACAAGGTCATAGCCTTTATAATGCCTCCATTTGCCCTCTTTTTTTTCTGATTTATTTTCACCTTATTTTTACCAATGAGAATGATGGTAAAGGAGTGCATTGTAACTGAAATCATCCCTCTGCAGCAGATGCTTGTCTTTCTGAGAGGATCAGCTCCATCCAGTCACATTCTGAGGCACAAAGCAAAGTTAGTGAGTGTGCAGTTCTTTGAAATGATACTAAGAGCAATACCCTCTCTGATTGACACTGGTGATCTCCCTCTGTGAGAATTCAGTCAGGCCATAGGTGGCCGTGCCTGTGCATAGGCCTTAAGGGGCAAGTAGGAGGTCAGCGGGGTGGAAAACAGGTTATTGCTCTGGGAGCATCAGGTCAGGCTCTGGGTTGGTAGAGTGGAGAGTATGGGACCAAGTTCCAGGGGAGCCAAGAGGAGAGATCTGAGAGATGGAATGGAACAAGCTTCTTCCAGAAGTGGTGCAAATTCCTTCCCTGGAAATCAAGAGGAGACTGGCCTGTCACCTCGCTGGGGTCATCTGACCCCCAGTTGTCTTTCATGCCTAGTGCAGAGGGCTGGACCTGATGATCTTCTGAGGTCCTTTCCAGCTTTATAGTCTGTGAATCTAGTCCAAGATGACACCAAGCTGGGGGGAGTATAACCTCATAAATCTGGATATCAAAAATCTGGAATTCTTGAAAATCTGGCACTTTTTTTTTTAAATAAACTACATCAGGGAGTACCAGCAGCCAGAGGGGGAAGCTTGCACATGGCAGCTCCCGCTACCATCCATCACCCTGCAGCTGCTGCTCTGCGTGCAGCCACTGTTCCTGGACCAGCTGCTGCTCTGGTTTCAGAAATCCAGAAAATTCACATTTCTGGTAGGTGCTCGGTCCTGAGCATGCCAGATTTATCAAGTTAAACTGTAGTAGATACACTGGAGGGTAGGGCTAGAATTCAGAGTGACCTAGAAAAATTGGAGGATAGGGCCTAGAGAAATCTCATGAGATTCAACAAAGACAAGCACAAAGTCCTGCACTTAGGACAGAACAGTCCCATGCACCAGTACAGGCTGGGGGCTGACTGGCTGGGCAGCAGCTCTGCAGAAAAGGACCTAAGGGCTTACAGTGGACAATAAGCTGAATATGAGCCAACAATGCGCCTTTGTTGCCAAGAAGGCTAACAGCATACAGAGCTGCATTGGTAGGAGTGTTGCCAGCAGGTCAAGGGAAGTGATTATTCCCCTCTATTTGGCACTGGTGAAGCCATGTCTGGAGTACTGTGTTAAGTTTTGGGCCCCCACTACAGAAAAGATGTGGACCTTTCTGTGTGGATGTGGAGAGAATCCAGTGGAGGACAATGAAAATGGTGAGAGGGCTGGGGCACATGGTTTATGAGGAAAGACTGAGGGAACTGGGCTTATTTAGTCTAGAGAAGAGAAGATTGAGAGGGGATTTAATAGCAGCCTTCCATTACCTGAACGGTGGTTTCAAAGAGGATGGAGCCACATTGTTCACAGTGGTGGCTGATGACAGAAAAAGGAGCAACAGTCTCAAGTTGCAGCAAGGGAAGTTTAGGTTAGATATTAGGAAGAATTTTCTCACTAGGAGGGTAATAAAACACTGGAACAGGTTACTCAGAGAGGTTATGGACTCCCCATCCTTGGAGGTTTTTAAGACTTGACAGCTTTGGCTGGGATGATCTAATGATCTAATTGGGGATGGACCTGCTTTGAGCAGGGGGTTGGACTAGATGACCTCCTGATGTCCCTTCCAACCCTGATTTTCTGATTCTCTGAAAACCAAGGTTAGAAGCTGGGGTGCCAAGTTCCAGGGAAGAGCTCAGATCAGGGTCAAAGCAGCCAAGCCAAGTCAGGATGCCAGGTAAACCAGAGAATAGGGCCAGCACCAAGATTCAGGGGAGATCCAAGATCAGGGTTAGGCAAAACTCAAGTCAGAAGTTGGGAGAGCAGTGAACATGGGGCTTGTCAAAACAGACTGAGGCTGCAGATGTGTTTAAGAGGAGCCAGTCTGACTGCAGAGAACTGGGGCAATCTCTTTAGCCAGGAATGAGGGGAAGGTGTGGTAACTCAAGCTAGGCCTGCTTGATAAGAGTCCCTGACACCCTCTAGTGCACAGAATTCCCATTGAGATCACTAGGAGTGTGAGGAGTGTGCCAGGAGATGAGTGCAGAACACTGAATGGAAATTTGCAGTGTAGATCTGAGAGCAGAGACCTGTATGGAATGAAGCTGTGGTGCTTAAGAAGAAGTTTAGAATGGATTCACCACAGTAATAGATATGAATTACTGTGTAAAATCTTCAGAAGAAAGTACCCAGTTCCCAAATGGACCTTCTACCTTTTTCCTATTAATAAGAATACATGCATGCTTCTGAAACCACCAACATGCATGTCCTAACTTACTGAAATGATTGAAAGCTAATAGCTGGCATTTTCTGAAGGGTGCCTTGAATCTAACATGGGGTGTCCTGAGTCAAAAAAGTTTGAGAATCATAAATGTATTAGGTTTGTATTGTATCCCAAGCCACAGGACATGAGGCATGTACTTCTAATAGATTCCTGCATTGTACAACCAGACCAGGAGGTCTAATCTGAATCCGCTGTGGAGAACAGTTAAAAGATCTCCCAGTAAGTCATTATTCAAAAGCAGGAAGTACTATCTACCATCAAAGTAGATTATCCTTCCCATTATAAGACCCCGTTGCATATAACTTGGCCAAACTTTAAGGGTTTGGTTGAGACTTTCAGGCAAAAGTTTGCCATGGGGCTGTTTTGGGGGTTTTGTTTGTTTGTTTGTTTTGTTTTTAATTTCAGCTAGAACAGTTCAGCAATGTCATTGGGGTTGCAAAATATGGCCCATTTATTAAACCAAATTCAGCTGTGAGATTAATTCAAGAATAGAGGCAATATATTCAGTGATTTTACTGCCTTTGAGGTGGGTGTCATTTTGCCATGATTGTAGAGAATCTCTGACATACAGTATAAATGGGATTGAATGAAGCCTGCAGTTCTGTTGGCATTTTGTTTTTGAGACCAGTTGCATGTCTTTGGTGAGCTATATTTTCTTTTCACCAAATAGTTAAAGCAGTTCAAAGTAACCCCCTATAAATAGCAGACTGTGGGGATCCAAAGCTTCTATGTCTATGTTCAACCCTGGAAGAATTCCAGTTAAAGACAAATTTGGGCCATTCAATGTAACTGTTAAAGTAACCCCCAGACCCTTGGCCTAGTTCCACGGACCTGTGCTGATGGTAGCAGATGAAAATCTGGCATTGTTTTTCCTCGCTTTTGGCCAAATTCTGTTCTACCAGTTCAAAGCCTTTACAGCAAACACAGATAAATAGAGGCACAATATCTTGAGGCTAATGCCTTTCCTCTAAACCCTTCCTTCAATTCTGTTCTTCCTTTGCTCCCTGTTTTGTTCTAAGGGCCTCCTAATACCTGAAAATTTACCAAAATACCTGTTTTAGAATTGGGAGGTGGGGGTTGGCAGAAGCCTCTATCTGGACACTACCATTTCAAATTATTTCCAGATGGGTTTTACCAGAAAAAAAAAATTCTCAAGTACACTTATTTTGGTAAATTTCCAGATGCAGACCAGCCTTGACTGTAAGATTGTCCCATGGCTTAAATTGTTGCTTAATTTCCTTTACACAATAACACCATACCTTGTAAAATATAGCTGTACCTTTATTATTAATTACTAGTAGTATAAGGCTGTGCCTGATAACTAGGCATTCACCTGAACTAATCTCAAAGCAGTTTGTTCTGCTTTGCTGCAATTTAGGTCCTGCCAATAAAATCAAAGTGGGTTAATCTTGCTGTCTGCAGTCTGCTTGGTATGTTCTGAAGCTGCCAGTCAAAAGTAGTTTTTCAGGGTAAGCTGTAATATAGTTCTCACAGTGTGAACATAAATAAATTTTGATTCAGCCAGTTTTCTCTTGATGAACTACCTGGGGCCGAATTAATTCTGATTCTGACCCACTGAAAGGTTAAAGGAATTATTCGGAACCAGGGTGCTATGGCAAAATTAGCATGGTTAGGTGTGCAAGCACCTACACAATTCACAAAATAAATCCAGAGATTTGAATAGGATCTCACAATGTCAAAACCATTCTGACCTGTCGTGGTCTTTCTGTGTTCTTTGCAACAGAATTGCCCTATTATTCTTCCACAGTCAAAAACATTAATGAAAGCTAGGTGCTGGCATTTTCTGAGGGGTGTTTTAAATCTAAAAACGTTGAGAACCACTGGCTTAGAGTGAATTTGAGAACTTGCTTCAGTTTAAGCAGTGGAAGAGGTCAGTAGGAGCAGTGAAAAAACACTGTCAGCTGTAGGATTTCAGCAAATCTTTTGGAGATGTATCTGTATCTCTGCCTCTGTTGTCTTATCATATCCAGAAAAAAATTGCATCATAAGAACATAATTAAGATTGCCAAATCAAGCACTCCCAAAAAATTAGGAACGTCCATAATTAATGCTGCATATGCAACTTTAATTTGCACTCCCTTTGCGCATTATACTGCAGTTCTTCATTACAAGATTATGTGCTATTTTTTTCCCATAGGACTCCGTCCTCATTTGGTGCGCAGAATAGCCCTGATACAGGGATGATTTGTAATGGTGTAATAAAGGAGGTTGTTTTTGTAGATGTGGGCACTAAATGAAGCAGGGTTGATGTGGGGGGAAAAATTATACATGCTCTAAATCCTCATCCACAAATCCTATGAAGGAATATGCAAAAAGGTATGTAGGCCTTCATTCTGTGAGTTATTCTATGTAGCTAAATCCCAATGGCTCTCAGTAGGCCATTGATTTAACTGGGGTTTTGGGTGTGCAGGTTTGTCCATATGGATTAATTAGCAGGATCTGGGCCACACATTGCATCCACAGCAAAGCCAAATATTTGAAAAATAGTTTCTCTTTAACTGCCCTTCCAGTTTTGGATTCTGGATTTGCCCTTCAAAAGTTTTTTGAAAAATAGTTATGTCACCAAGAGTATCTTTCTGCCCTTCCTGTACTGATTTAAGTGCTGTTATCAACTCTTATCATAACAAAGGCATTCCATTTAAATTGCAGGGACCTTTAAATATGTTGTTTTAAAACATGTTTACAGTTGCAAGAATCTGCATGGAAATTCTGGCACCCAGCCGCTTTTGAAAATCTGATCCTAATGTCAGGTGCTGATCATGTTTTGAAATCCTTAGGTATCCCATACAAACACACACATACTGGTACATGATGCATCAAAGCAGCCAGCTCCACAGAGTAAAGGTCATATTCTCACCTCTGTACAACTGAAGGAAAAAGTTAAAATGAGTCTACAAAACTGAAAGAAGGAGCTGTGACCATAATGTAGCATAATTTATGCTAGATTATACAAGACAGTTTTTCCATGAATCACCCAGGCTCCTTTTATGAGATGTTAAGGTTGGTTTAACAGCCATTTGGGGTATTTATTGAAACAATACTGTCTCTATTCCTGCCTTTCCAAATTTTCTTTGGAGTTTAAGCATATGTCTCCCCTGATAAATGAGCTGTCCACATCAAGAAGTACTACACCGCACAGTGCTGCAGCTGTTTTGCTACAAGCATTAATTAGCAAATGCAAGGCAGGCATCACTGGTTTGTCCAAATTCTGTGAATTGTTTGTGATTTCAAATGACAAGGGATGCATTTTCTAAATAGAATGATTTTTTTCCTTATCCTGGCTAAAAATGGCAAAATGGGAAAGGAGGAAAACCAAACAAGTGATTGCTCTGCTTCTAAAATAAATGCCTTCCCAGTCAGCTTGTGATTGAAACTTGGATTTGCAGCACATGAACATTTGGACTTGAATGAAAGCAGATGGAGCTGATGTTTCCCCAACTTAGTGTTAGAACTTAGGTGGTGGCTCTGAAGTAATGAAAATGGCTTGGGCAAGAATAGTACATTCTCTGAAGAGAGCGTTTATTGAGTACAGTAATTTACAGTTTTAAGCGTAAGACAGGCACAACAGAAAACTTTGCCTATGTTCAGAAATAAGAGGAACCGTGCATAAGTTTCACTTAGTCCCAAGTCAGAGTGTCTCCCTGCAGCTGGCCAGGCATTCAGGAGTCTCTTGAGTCCACAGTTCTTGGCAGGTGGGGCAAAGGTCCACAGTCTTCATTTTTGCTTGCTCTTTTATGGGTGATCTGCCCCCTTCTTCCCCCTCGGTCATCTTGACAATGGCATGTCTTTTGCCCCCTTCGGGATGTTTTCCTGGCCTGGTTTTCATCCCTTCATGATGTTTGTCTGTTTGTTCTATAATGTCCTCATTTTCCCCAGGTTTTATCTTGTTTATGGTATGTATGGTGTTACTTACAGAGTACCTACTGCCCAATTAAGTAATTTGAAATCCAATCTGTTGTAGCCCCCCGCTTCCTCTGCTTTCATAGGTTATCTGCTTCCCACTTAAGCAGTCTGGTCTCCTTGCTTCTTTAGGTCACATAGGTTATCTATTCAACATCATTTCCTATCAGCTACAGAATTAAAGGGCCCAAAACTGTTGAGACTATGCCATGCATTTACCAACACTGTAAACATTTGCTGCAGACAGTATCAAAAATGGTCTCACAGCTCCAGGATGTCAGTGGCAGCAAATAAAATTTGGTGATTTTTCCATTGGGAAAGGAAGAAACTAAATAAACTCTGACTTAAATATTGGTGAATAGCTGAGGGTTTGTGATAATTCTGGATTTAAAGAGTATCTTTAGAGAAATCTCTTGTCGGGAGTGTCGGAGCAGAAAATCCCAGTCTGATTCACGAGTGGTTGAATGGGGATAAATGAGCCTCATTATAATTTATTAAGTGTCAAAAGAGTGTTGGGCCCTTTACAGAAGGCACAGAATTTATGGCACTTGCTCTCTGTGCCTTTGCATTGTGGCCGCTAAACACGCTAGCCTCCTACTCCCGTGTTTCATTTATGTCTTTAATCATCAGAGTCTCAACTACACGGAGAAAATTTGTTTAGAACCATGACCCAAGGAAGGGTACTTTTTGCTTGGAACCTTGTCTAACATCCTGCCCAACTATATCATTTGTCCAATAACAGATACCACCAAAAAATCCTTGCCTTTACAACTATGACTATTGTATGAAAACTTCTCATCCCACATTCTTGCTTACCATAAAACATTCCAAAGTCGGATAAATGAGGGAGGGGGAAAGAGAGGAAGATAGAGGTGTGGCAACAGTTTGAGGTCTGAAACAGAGAAATATAATTTAAAGAATTCAGTTGAACATATGGTCAAACATTGTTTTTTAATATGCCAAAGTTTTCCAGAACTTTTAGGAAAATATTGTCCAGGTAAAGGTCTATTTTTTTAAGTAAAAAGAGCAAGGTTCTTCAAGCTTGTAAATACTGTAGCAGCCACTTTGTTACTCTCTTACCATGGAATGTATTACAGGCCATCATACCTAAATAGGCCCTAGAGTCTAGACTCATTCATAATGTTTGGGAGTGAAAGAACCAACTATAGGCTTCCAATATTAGGCCACTGGGGCAGTAACAGCAGGGACTGCTCTGCCTTATACCCAACTGCAGAGGCCACCAGGATCATGGAGATGCATGACCCTTACACCAGGGGGTCAGGAAAGGTGGCAGCAAAGTCTCTGCCATCTGAGGAACCCCCCTATATAACAGGGCAGAGAATCTGCTCCCACCTGTTTTGCATGTGAGGTAAATGTCATTTAATTCTGATTTTTGAGTACCTATGGGTTATGAATAAAACAGAATTTGTTTCTTTATTGCATTACAAGCATAGACCATTAAGCTCAGTGGCGTTTGACATTTCCAAATAGCTACTAATCTTGAGTGCATTTAGATAGATGATTGTCCAGTTACAGAATTAGGAATCACTTTGTATCAGTCTTCTGTAAGGTTGAACACACTATGTCATAAAACTGTAGATTCATTTATGCAGTTGAGGAATTGAAACACCACATGTTCATCATTGCGTGTTCTCAATGTGAGGAAAGTCTAATTTAAAACATCTGTTCTCTCTTCTCTTACAGAATACCACGTCTTGTCCACCTTCAAAAGGAACCCCCTAGAACAGGTTTACAGAACACCCTGTGCTCAACTCACCTCAAACTACCTGATTAACCGGTACTGGATAGCAGTCAGCCATAAGGCTCCAGCCTTGATCTATGATCTGTACTTGAGACTAACCGGAAGAAAACCCAGGTGAGAAGATTCACTGCTCCAAGCATTATTACATTTTAAAGAGATCATGAAACTCTAAGCTCTTGCAACTGCTGTTGGGCTGCTTTTCTCAGAATATGTTAAAGATCTTAGTTATCTTCCCTTGTCTAGTACAGTACTTGAGGTGGCTACTCAGAAAGAACTGTACCCTCCACTCCTTTGCATCTACTCAGCCCCAT
Organism: Alligator mississippiensis; assembly: GCF_030867095.1. Taxonomy (NCBI): domain Eukaryota; kingdom Metazoa; phylum Chordata; order Crocodylia; family Alligatoridae; genus Alligator; species Alligator mississippiensis. The sequence goes on from NC_081827.1 coordinate 139,993,553, forward strand.
ATAGGGTTCCTGCTTCCTGGTATTCATAGATTTTTATAGTCAGCTTCTCAGTCATTCTCTCTATTTGTGACCACCCTAAACTGCCAGGAGGAGGAAATTGGCTTATGCATGACTTTCCTTCCATTCCAGCTGTGGGAGTTCCCAAAGGGAAACTAGGTCAACCACTAAATGATACATCTGGGTAGACCATCTTTTACTTTCATTGCTTATGTTTAGGGCCAGTTTTATTGTCCTATACGTTGCAGCTTGCTCACCCTATCCTAGCACTCATAAAACTGTATCATTGCACAAGGACCCAAGGCTTTGTGCTTTTCAGTAGCTACAATAAATTATTTGTCTTCTGGGTTCAGCTGGTCCAGGTAGCTGAAAGAAGGAATGGTGCTATGAGCTTCTGAGTGTGAATAAGCTCTACGTGGCATTTAAAAGGAAAGTTTACATGGATAGTTATCTGAGCCTTGACATTGTTGTGACTAAAGAAATGAGGGCATCTGTCACCCAGGAGAATCCTACTGTAAATAATATAACTCAGCCTCTTTCCTGCTTGTTGCTGGTTTAGCAATCACAAAAGGAAATGGAATTATTAAAATGTGCCAATTACTGTGGTCCATGACAGCCATTTTGTGCCACATCAACAGCTAAAAGCAGCTGTAAAGCTGGCTTTGTTGACCTTCTGTACAGAATTTCCAGGATGGTGTACACATCCCCTTCTAGTCTCCTCCCCTTCTCCAACACCACTGCCCCCATCTCCTGGGACAAAGAACATGGCTATGGGGTATGGGGCATAGGCAATTATCCCCAGATGCAAAGCAGCCCCTAACAAGTATAAAAAAAAAACTAGGCCTAGGTTATGGGAATCCAGAAGGCCTCTAGATAAGCAGTGAGCAACCTTTTAAGGCTACTGCATGCCCAGACTTATCCAGTTTGTATCAGAGGCAGGTGGGTGGATGTGCAGCCACTGCTACTACTTTTCCTAGCAGCGGCATAAGGAAAGGGCCCACAGCCAGTGCTTTTCCTGTAGTGGCATGGGAAGAGCAACTGTAGTTGGAGCCCCTTACTACTAAATGCTGTCAATGCCCCATGTCCATGGACCAGAAAATAGATGCAGCCCATGGGTTATAGCTTGCCAACCCCTGCCCTAAACTCCACTGAAATACAAAAAAGCATGGTATGTGCTCAGTCTTATTATTGCTGCTGTTACATCCCTCTCCAGAAAAAATATTATCATTGGCATCAGACACAAATTTTAATTTCAAATGCAATTCAGAATTCTCTCCTGCTGAGAAGTCTCCCACCTTCTGGACCTGTATATCTCTGAGCTAAGCAAAAAGGGCTCAATGCTGTGTTTAAGGTTTTAGCAAATTGTTGTTTCTCTCTTTTTATAATTCCCTTTCTACTTATAAGGCTGTAAAATACTTATTCAGGTATGTTAGTAATATAGTAGACACCAAGCAGGTTCACATCTCGTTTTGCTCTCCTGCTACCTGAAAAACAGGTCTTCAGGGTTCATATCCCTGAGAGACGGTACATTCTGAACAGCATAGTTATTAAAGATAAGGTAATCTGCCACAGCTGTCAGACTGCAAGGAATGACTTAGCAGTCTCTGGTTAAGTCCCTGTGAACAGGTGTTCACAAAACAAAATCCAGAATCAGAGTTGGTGCCCTTTTCGACACCTTCAGCAGATGTCAAAGACTAAAGAATTGTGTGGACTAACCAGTTCTTCATGTTCTAGATGTAAAGTTGAGATGGTAAAAATGTTCTGAGGATGCCCTTGCTACTGCTCTCAAGATCTCTGTCTCTGTAGTGCTTAACATTGTCAGTGAGGGGCATCTCCAGTGTGTCCTCACTTCCCCAGTTGTGGGTTTGGAGTGTCTAAGTTCATAGACGTGCCTAATAGGTGGACTAGAATCTGAGCCTCTCTGTTTTGCTTGGTGGCAGCCACAATGCATGAATAGAGAAAGCCAAGTGGACCCAGCTCTCAGCCTTTTGTATTAGTTTTCACAAATGGTATAGCTACCCTTTGGCCAATTCAGCATACTTCTCTTGAAAGGCAGTTCTGCTTTTCAGCTTATTAACATATCCCTTTATTTTCCCCGTAATCCCCTTGAGGTAAAGAGGGGACATAGATGCTCCTGAATCTGACTGAGCACCTATTTGTTGATTACAGCAGCCTTGAAAACATTTGTCTCCCAAAGTCCATCTGTCTAATCAACTACTTGTAAAGTGTTTCTGTCCTCACCAGTAGCCTAATAAGAGGTGGGCAAGCGGGGCACCAGCCCCAGGTGCTGAATTAGAGGAGAAGCCATTGTGGCATTTCACACCTAATAGTCCATGCCATGGTAGCAGCAGAGGCAACAACCATAAGTGGGCACTTCCCTGCAGTAGTAGCAGCCAGGGACTATGTCCCCAGGGCAAATAAGACTGACCCCCCCCCGCCCATCCCACACGTATACATTCTCTCTCTGGTGTTCAGCACAACCACCATCACCACATGACTCTTTGGCAGGGCTTTGCCCAGGGCACAAAACTTGCTGGTTTTGCCTCAGATTCTCATGGTGACGAACCCATGGTGATGTCCCTGCAAGGTGGAAAACTGCTGTTGTCTCCCTATTGTACATAGAGGAGGCAGAAAGACGAAATGATAAATGGAACCCAGGGCAGAGCAGAGCCCTGAACTTGGGTTTCCAAAGTCCTAAGCCAACACTGCAAACACTGAACTGTCTTTCTCCCCTGCTGAGTTGGCCTTCCCTGAGAAAGGGGTTTGGGTACCTTCAGACACATAATAGTTACAGTTGCATGAAACCCCCAGTGCCCAAGCACTTGACTGACAATGTCCTAGTACCAGGCCCATCCCATCTAAGAAAAGAAGCACAGATTAGAGAACTGAAACTGTTCAAAAGTACTACCACATGTTATAAGGAGAGGAGCTGCCTTCAAGGGGCTGTCTGCATTGTCCCTGTGACATACCATGGAGTGCTATCATGAAGTAGTCCCTACCTATTCACTTTGGTGCGGTATGAGCCATGTTCTGGAAAGGAGGCAGTGTAATCACCTGAGCCATGTACCCAGTTCCAGTCTTAGGCTCTCTGTCTTTAGTGTGTTGCTTGGTAATGCTCATAGTAGCTCCCTAAGGGGGCTGCATTGCCTTCAGTGGTCAGGGTATGCTTCACAGCAGTAAACCAGCATGCATACAGCACAGAGGCAGTGTAGATGTGCCATTAGAAAATACAGGTATAATACACGTATATGTGGCCTATTGTCCAGAGTGAAGAGGGAATAGACACAATCCTTCTCCTGAGAATGAACCTCCTTTAAGTCAACAGTGATCTATGCAAGTGCAAAGATCTATTCCTGAGGATAGAGGATCAGGGCCTCAGCTAGAATTGGTACTGGCCTGCTGAAGAGAGATGCTGCTGCTGCATGCCTGGACCCAAAGCCCATATTCATTTTGCCTGGGAAAAACAATGTAATGTGAGGAGCCAAGGAGCTGCTTGTTGCTTAGAGTCAGGTCAGCCTGCACAGAACTCCAGTTTTCAAATAAGGACAAACTCCCTGCATGTTTCTGATGTTCCCATTGTCTTTCAGGATGATGAAGATCCTTGATAGGCTGCACAAGAATCTGATGCTTCTGGAATATTTCACCACTCAGTCCTGGGAATGGTCCTCAGATAACATGAACATGTTAATGGGACAGCTCAGTCCAGAGGACAAGAAAGTAAGCATATTGTATTACTTGTATGGATAATGTGCTTGCCTTCTCAAGTTTTGTTCACGTCCAGTTTCCCAGGCTGTTCCAGCTGGTGCATGGTTAGTCTTTCAAACAGCATGTTCTCTGGATCCCCAGTATTCAAATCTGCCATGAATGAAACAGAAATAATTTGTTATTCCACCCCCAGTGTTTTTTAACTAGACTTACAAGAACCTTAGCTATAGTGTAGGAGGAGGATGTTTCCTTCACTGTTGTTTGAGAGAGGCAGATGGATTGCTAAATCCCTAAAAAATGTTTTTTTCATTCTATAAGAAGCCTTTTGAAAAAATATTAAAGGAATTCTCAGGTTGTCTGTTTTCCCAGGCCAAAAGACATGTTTCCAGAGAGTGCAAACTAGAATAAATTATAGGTCCCTTGAGATTTCTGTCTTTGGTCTACTCTCCCATGCAGCAGCAGCTTAGAACAGTCTCACTGAATCCCTTCCACATTGGAAAGGTGATCACATGGACAAATGCTCTAGAAAAACAAGGATGCCAGAAGCACAGTGCTAATGGTAATGAGAAGAACTGTAAGATCCATTTTCAAAGTACTTTCACTGTCCACAGCCAACCAGGTTCTGCTTCAGTGTTCCCTTGTACAGTAGCTCTTCTGTGCCTTATTTTCTCAGTCATGTTGAGGTAATGTTGTTGCCATGATGGTCCAGGAAATATGTGGGAGGCAAGAATTCTTGTGGGTGCTATCTTTTATTGGACCAACCATTTATTTCCACTTGAAGCATAATCCTGGTATCATGACCAAACAGTCTTAGTCTTGTTACTTATAACATTTCCACAGATACTCCTACTGTAGGAGTTAGAATATTCTTAAGCCAAGCACTCTCTACAGAGGGGCAGCAAATTGCAGCTGCAGCTAACGATGCTGACAGCTAACAGTAGATACTCAAGTCAGCTGTAACCTCGCTAACTTCCACACTGCTAGCAATGTATAGAATTAGTGCAGACTAATGACTCTCTGGGTATGTTTTGCACTGAGCTTTATGCCACTATGGAACTCAAGCTAGATAGTTTAGAGCAAGCTCAGGCAGGTCTATGTGAGCTGTAGTCACTTTAGTCATTGCAGGATAGATGCGTAATGATAAACTTCCCATTTTCCTTGGCTTTATACACCATTCTCTTCTGGCTCACTGCTGGCCTAATGCCATAGTTCTTGAATTGATCCAAAAGCAGGTAGTAAGATGTGTGGGTGAAGTCTTTTTTCTTTTCTTTTTTTTTTCACACTGCCCTTTAAAATAGTGGAAGCAGTTTGTTGATCCTGTTGTCTGTGCATTAAAAACCTGAGCAGAATGAACGGTCACTCATTACATTGTTTCTTTACTGTGCTAGGCCTTCAATCCTTTGAGAGCATTGCTGATACCTTTCCCATTTGAAATTTTGATGCATGAAACTAAACAGAGCCATTAGTACTGCAATGAGACAAATCAATGCCAAGCAACTAAGTAAACTGTTTCTTGGATTTTTCTTGCTGCAGACACCAAAGATAATGTAACTCTCCCCAGCTTAGTTATTTATGCAGAAGGACCTGTTGATTCTGATCCCGGTCCATTTATTTCCACTTGAAACATAATTCTGGTATGACACCAGAGAACTCAAGGGACATTTTTGGATGAACCATCAACACACTGTCTCTTGTAACATGATTGCACTTTTCTTTAGTGACACTGAGCATCCAAATGGCCACTCACAAGGACGTAAGCAGGAAATAGAGATCAGATTAATAGAATAACATATCTCTGTTTGTCCTTGTCCAAATACCTATCTGTTTAAAATGAGTACAATGCAATTTGAAGCAGAGGCCAGTAAGTAATAAACACTTATATGGAAAAGTTCAAGTAAGATTTTTTCAGTGCATGTTACTTCCTTTGAATCTTGTGGCTTTGAAAACATGAGATACTAGCTTTGTTCAAAGAAGAGTTCAAAGCAGAATCAGCATCTCAAGTTGTACAGCCTGTTCTTTTTCTGAAAAATCTAGCTGTGGTATTTAATTATTTGTTTTTCTCTTTAATTTTAGCTGTACAACTTTGATATTCGCCAGCTGCATTGGTCAGAATACATTGAAAACTACTGCCTGGGTGCTAAGAAATATTTACTGAATGAAGACATGTCTGGGATTCCTGCAGCAAAACAGCACTTAAGAAAGTAAGTCATAGCCAGTGAAAAATTAACAGCTGCTCTCTGTTGATTCATTTGGATGTATATAGGAGCTTGCAAGGCAAAGCATTGCAGTTTAAGTCCAAGGCTCCAATTAAAGATGTATACCCAACTCATCTTTTCCAGACCACTTTCATACACAGGCAGAAAAGGAAACATGAAAGAGAGATGGAGGCATTTTCAATGAAAATTGGTAATGTACCTTTCAGGGAATTGTGCTTTGCACTCTGAAAAATGCTAGAGATGTAAACCAGGCTGTTGTCATCACTGGGATGTCACACACTTTCTTAGTTTCTGGAGTAATTTTTTTTAAATGTATAATTTCAATTCCTAGGTGCTTCTATAATTCATGCAAGAGTGTATAAGCTGCATAAAGGCTTAATGGATAGCACAATCTCCATCACTATCCTTACATTCCAAATTATAGAAACAAACCATGTGCACACCCAAATCTAGTCAGGTTTGGTCATGGGCTATTTTGCACTCATCCCGCTCCTCTCCATACTCAGACACTGGCAGATAAGGAGTGTGTAGGACTAGAGTATCTGTATCCAAAGAGAAGGAGATAGTATGTAATTGGTACCCTGATGGCAAGTTAGCCTACACCATCTCACGGTCTAGTTTAATGCCTTTTACATATGAAATGAACACCGACTATAAAAAGAAAGAACCCTGCAGAGCCCTGAAAGTGAGGGCACCACTGAGGCTGATGAGCAGGTGCCCAACATGTTTTGTCAGTTTTCTCAAGGAAGGAGGAGCAAGCCCACTACCAAGCCAATTTATCAACTCATACACATGCTCACAGGCCAGTCACCAAAGCTCATGGTTAATGGTATCAAGCCCTGTCAACACATCCAATTAAATCATGGGCAATAAGCCATATCTTAGGTGATAACTTAGAAATCAATTACCAGCATCTATTCAGTATCTTTTCTTGATCTGAAATCAGAATGTATGGAAATACACAAAGACCTGGTGCCCACACATGTGGGTCAGTCGCTCACATTCCTCTCTCCATGTCATTTATAACTTCAGTGCAGGGTTGTTCCAGAGGAAGGGGGGAACAAAAGATAGACATGTATTTAGGCATGACCAGTCTCACTGATGTAGAGAAATTGTTTTACATAACATTTCTTTCAAAGAGTTCTGCAGTTCAGAAAAGCCTATTTAACTTGGATCCAAAGCAGTTGAGCCTGCACTGAGATAATCTGTTGGTTAATTGTGGTTCTTAAGCGTGCTTCTCTTTGGTTTGCCAGGCTAAGGAACATCCGGTATGTGTTCAACACCACCCTCCTCGTGATCATCTGGCGGATTTTCATTGCGAGGTCACAGATGGCTCGGAACATCTGGTACTTTGTGGTGAGCCTCTGCTACAAGTTCCTTTCCTACTTCAGGGCATCCAGCACCCTCAGGCATTGAAATGGTCAGTCAGCAGCCAACCTCTTTCAGAAGAACCTTCATCTCCTCTAAACAGCAACTGTGGGCATCTGGGCTTGGAAGTAGCAGGGAATTCATCAATACCAACAGCAGCCTGCAGTTAATATGCACCATTGTACTCTCACCATTATCTTTTTACTAGTGCTTTAACATGTAATGGTCTTTCCTCCATAGGATCAGGCTAATTTTAAAGCCATAACTGAAGCTTTATGCACAGGTCATTCTGGGATCTGTCCAATTCTGATGTGCAAGAGTACGGATTAACCAAAGTCGCTGTCTTCCCATCTGTAGCCTAGAGCTAAGTCTCTCTCATCCTCACCTCCCTTCTTAATATATCTATGTTTAAAGGCAAACACATTTGGGAAGTTCTATGGTAAGACAAAGAACTCTCAAAGAAATCAGTCATACAGAGGATTTCTTTATAAGGTATTCACCAATTCTCAGTGAACAAGGCCAAATGGGCCCCATACCTTATTGGAAAATGTGATTCTACATTTTCAATCACCAAAAACAAAGGAAAATAAGGGAAAATAAGAGTCACGGCTAAGTGGTGAAGGTGGTTTTGATTTCCATCTTGTTGCTGTTAAGGACTGATACTTTCAAGCCCTGATTGAAGAAATGCACAGAAAACCATATACCCTTTTTAACTGCACTAATACATGCAAGCTACTTTCTTATGGAGCAGCCTTAGTTCCATTATAGCTGAGGTTGCAATCTAGTTTCAATGTAAAAAAAAATCAAAACAACCTGGTTTTTCACCTATCTTGGGCTTGGAAAATTTGCTTAGCCTTAAAATTGCTCTATTTACTCTGAAGACAAAAGGAGAAGACTTCTGCAAAGATTGAAGAAAAATTGTCAAGCTGTTTTTGAGGTATATTGTCATTAAAGCTTACCTTGACTTACAGCTTTGACTTTTGTCTAACATTTCTTTATCTCCCTCTAGCTCAAAAACAGCTTGTTACTACCCTTCAAGCTTTCCATACAGCTAAATCTCTCCAGCTAAATCTCCTTGAAAAATTAAACACTGGCAGTGTTGATGGAAGTGGAATTAAACAGTTAATAACAGTACCTATTAATCATATCAACCTGCTTCTGCTGTCCACTGATGTCACAGTGGTGGTTACAGGCCCAAAATCCCATTTTCATTGATGACATTTGGAGTTATTTGTCACTGACTTCTATGAAGATTGCATACCCTGTGTATGAAAATATTACAAGATTTCAGTTAGAAGGAGTCTAAGGGCTTCTTGTAGAGCCTGATATCTAAGAGCGATTCCCATTTAATGCAAGTGCCAGAGGCCAGCAGTTTTGGAACTGTGAAACCAAGATTATAGTGCGTGCTTTGCAAGTGTGAGTGGTTTATTGGGTAGAGATGCTGGCTTCTTCAGCCCTACTGATCCAATTAGGGTCCCATTAAAAAGGCTGATTTTGTAGGTCCAAAACAGACAATTTGGCATTCTATCATGTTTTTAAAGCGTTAAATGTAATTGATTTAACAGGAATTATAACTGGAACCATATCTTTAAATTTTAATTAAATTCCATATCTACTTTTTTAAGCTTTAAAGGACTTTGCTTCCTTTCATCTTCCAACAAAGTAGTGTTCTACCACAAAATTTGATGCAAAAGGCTGTTTTCAAGGCCCAAAACAGTAAAACATTTGAAAACTAGATCCGTTAACAACAATGAAGTCAACAAAGTTAAAACGATAATAACAGGGAATATTTGGGGCTCCAACTTCTCAGCTGACCCACACTTCTTTCTAAAAAGTCAAAGGAACTCATAAAGTGACTCCTGCTTCTGGACCCATTTTCTAGATCTTTGGATGTTTTTACACATGTGGAGTGGGGGTGGGGGGAAAGGACATTTTAATTAGAGCGACTCTGAGAGCCACTCTAATTAAAGCATCTGGAGCATCTCCTGTATCAGCGTCCCCATGCTTCACAATGGCCACAGGGGCGCTTTATCTAAGGCTTGTTGAACAACCTTTAGATGAAGTGCTTCCACCACCATTTTGAAGTGTGGGGACACTGATACATGAGATGCAGAGGCTGGCTGGAGCACAGCAAGTGCCCCTGCCACCATTTTTAAGTGCAGGGACACTGGTACATGAGACACGGTGGCACTTTAATTACAGCGGCTCTCGGAGCTGCCCTAAGTAAAGCGCTGCCCCCAGCCAGCCTCAGAGCATGTGTAAAGGTACCCTCAGTGACTAAGTTTAAGGAAGTTGCCACAGGATGCTTATGGTAGAGCCCAGCTCTCTAAAATGGAGCTAGACTTTTCCCATGAGGCATCTCGTTTTAAATCTGTGAACCTAGTTCGCTCTATATCTGAGGCTTTCTTATCTGTTACCCACTTCTTTTTTCAGATGGGGTAAGAAAGTCGCAGAGAGGTTAAGTACTATGCAGGGCTCTGCAGGACTCCTTCATTAGCTAGCCTCACTGCTGTTCTTTAATGAGTTGATAACCCATCTGTCCCCTGCATGTAAAACATATTATCTTCAAGTACTAACACAAAATACAAATGAAAAGCTAAAAATAAAAAAAGAATACCAGAGACACTGAAAACAAAAACTTAGTTTAAAAAACAAAACCTTACCAATGCTAATTAGCATCAATAAATTACAAAACCCAAGCACTTAAAGGAAGCAAATGATTAAGGAAACCGTAAACTTTATGCTACCTAGATAACAGGCAAATCAGGCTCCAATCCTACAATTACATGCACAAGGACAGGCCACTGAGGTCACTGGGTCTCTGCAAGATCTGATTGAAAGATGTAGGCCTTATTGCTGGACTCCAAGTTAGGCTTTTCTCCACACTCCATTTCTTCTGATCAGACCTTCTTGTGGTCTCTCCAGGATACTTATATGGTTTGTGTCCTTCCCAGCAATGCGTCTCTGTACGTCTTGATGTTTTCCCAGCACTGAGTTGAAGGTTTTATTCAGGGTGCTGTTTTAATTTTTAAAGGTTTTAATTGTTAGAGACCCCTCAATATTTTAACAAAGGTAACAATAGCAAAACAGATCCTTGTCCTTGAATTGACCCCTCTTCATTTTTAAGCATGCTTCAAACACAGACCTTTGATCACCTTCTATGTGGCAAACCACAGCCAGCCCTGCAGTCTTCTTTTCATGCCTGAGGAACTCAGCAGCTGGCACTTGAGCTGTGCTGCCTTTCCCAAGTGAAGGGCTATATTGCTCATATCCTCTAGACCTGAGTGTACATATGGAGAGACTTGGACCTTTCATCCAAGCTTTCATGCATCTCCAGAACTCTTCTACTTACTATCTGGAACACAGAAAGGTCTTGGAGAAGTTCAGCAAATAGGACTCTGGCAGTGATGTTTTGACAGTTGAGACTCTGTGACTTTAAGACTTTACTCTGCTCCCTAACATTTTCTCCCAGTGAACTCAAAACCCCAGAAATAATATCTAAGAAAAATCAGCAGGAACTCTTGCTTTTCTTCCTCCCTTTTGGCAAAATTACACCAGATCTAGTTTGGTTTTTATTTATTTGAAAGAGTTAAAGTGTTAGAGGTCCAGTAGGAGTTCTTACTTTGACCGGACATATACTCATAAGCAAACTCTACCATCCTCAGCAAGTAGGCCAAGCACTGGTCCCATTACATCACTGTGACCAGGGTAGGCTAGCAGAGCTAGGGAGTTCAGCTCTGCTCAAACCTGTGTGGGAAGGTCTTGGATATCCAAGTTGCCTCACTTCCCTTCGTCTTCCTCCCAGACACAAAATAAGACATTTTATGGAGCCACAGAGCTGCAGCCAGCTTCTTTTCACTGAGAGGGTGGGACACAGTGAGGAAGGGTGGGAGTATAAGGAGGTGGGGAATAAACAGATCTTCAGGACTCCTAATGATCCCACATCCCAGGGTCTCAGCACCTAAGTTACAGAACCTAGAAGAAACAGAGCTTGCAAAATACCAGGAACTCAGAATCCTCCCTGGTTTCTATCTTCCTTTTCTCAAGAGTAAGCTTGGAGAACAAAATTGCTAATCATATACTATACAATCATGACAAAGGTTATTTGCCACATCATCACAAAACAGGATAGCATCGTTACCAATTACTACTTGAACCCAATGGACTTACTGTGTAATTGCTACATCATCCAGTGCCAGAATACTGCAGTGTGGTGATAGTTACTTGGGAAAATAACTCGAGACACTGCTGAACCTAATGTACTCTTGTTTTAGTCAATATTATACATATACTAGTCTGTAGGCTATAGCCATAAAACAAAGTGCAAAGCAATGGAACACTGAATGTCATTATGTTGTTAAATGAATCACATGTATATGGTCATAAGCTGTAAACTGAAAAAACTGTGTATTAAAACATCCTTTAAATTGGTCTGAATTTAAAGCGGCCATTTGGCTGGCAAACAGGTCAGTTAATTTCTTAGGTGTCTGCTGCAAAGTGAGGTTTTCAAGAAGTGTGTTGGAAAACCTGGAATATTTCTATGGGGACACTTCTGTCAGCTTTTGCTGCGTGGCTATCCACCCCTTCAAGAACTTGTCAAGACACTTTGCTGTTTCCAAGGAAACCGGGTGTACGCGCGTGTATCTGTGTGTACATATCTGCACATATATTTATACTTTTTAGCACCAATCATCTCACACAACATGCAGAAATATTATAACTACCTGATCTCATTGAAATGCCAGGTTGTAATGATCTTGGAAAAACCCATCCTGTTTTGCCATGTAATAGAATCCCATCCATTTACTACAATTAAATAATCAAGGCCTCATCCATGAATCTTTATGCAACTGGGAAAGGGCAGGGAGGTGTTTGTGTGCAAATAAACAGCAGCTTCATGGTTCAAAGCATGTTGTTGCTATTCCTGCACTGATGCTCTACTGCAAAGCAAGGATATGAACCTTTTGTTCCATTGAGGGGACCTTTTCTTCTAGTGCAGTATAGAGAACTCGCTCTACATTCCCAGCAACCTTTTTCAGTAACTGTCCAGCTACATGGTGCTAAACCTTGGTAAGAAAGTAGTACAAACTTACTTAAGGATAAATAAAAAAATACATACATACTGGGATTAATTTACCAGATTAAAGATTTACAGTCCCATTTTCTCTGTTCCTAAAGAAGTCAAAGATCCCATGGAAGATGAAACTGCTTATGAATGGGTTCTTTGATCATTGTGCAAAACTTTGAGCATAGAGTGGACCCAGCTTTATAACAAAATATATTTATTGCCCCATGCCCCAACATTTATATGGTCTTAATTGCTATTTCTATACACTTGTTACCTATGACACAATTTCCTGTTACAAATGTTACTTACAAAAGTTTTTAATTTAAGGGTGTAATGGTTTTGAGTACTCATACTGGATTAAATTGTATGGTCCCAACACAGAAGAACCTCAGCCATAAAACTGTTAATATGAATTGTATGTTGTTTTAAACATTTAATAAAACAAAAATATTTTAAAACAGTTGTTACTACGCATTCATCTAGTGAGGTGGCTGAGGGAAAGCTGCTTACTAGCAATGATGTTTTTTCCAGGTAATGCTGCTTCCTCATTCCAAATCCGGGGAAGAGAGAAGTCCTAAGGCTTATGGGGATTCAGCTCCACCAACCAGCAGTCAGGAGACACAGGGCCAGTTTAACAGTCCTAGTTTCTTGAAAGGAAAACAAGGGGAGAGAAAGAATTACTTCATTTAATTTGGGGATGAGCGCTGTTTTGGTCACAGACATGTCCATGTTTTTGTTTAGAGCAGTGTCCACCAGGGGCATCCCCACATCTCAAATATGAAGGGGGCAAACCTTGGGTAAGTTGTCCAGTGACTGTGCTGGAACTGGGTCACTCCAATCGAGAGTCTTCTACTTAGGTTAGTTTTAGAAATGGAGAAAACAGAACGGCATTTTACACCAGCCTGGCAAATAAAAGAAAACAAAGGTTTCATGGGCAGTATAAATAACTTACTCCTGCACTTTAATTCCTCTTTACACTGCCCAAGGGGTCTTAGCATGAATGAAAATCCAACCTAGATACATGTTCAGAATTGCAAACAGTCTTACTCAAAGTTGAAGCTTTGAGCAAAGCACCACTCCTCACCTATCAGCATTGGTGGCTGCTGAAACAATCCCAAGGGGAACCCAGAGTAAACACAATGCTTGAATGTGGCTTGAAGTGCTGTTTGGGCTAGATGGACCACAGAGTGCGTCTTGTCAGTGATACAGCAGTACAGGCTGGGCAAAGGCCATTTTACAAGCAAAAACAGATCTCGCCATTTGCTGTTTGAAAGGCATCATTTTGGAAAATGTACTTAACCAGGAACTCCTGGCCCAACTCATAAGTCTCCAACTGCCTCAACAAGAGAGATTTCAGAAGGTTTGAATTCAGAAAGAGCATCTCAGTAAAGGGAAGGGATAAGAAGTTTGGCTCCCTCAGATGACTACACCCTCTGAAATACAGGCATGGAGACTTTCTTTATGTTTTCAAACTATTGAAAATTCGCTCTAATAAATTTCTCAAGGCCATCTGCCTAGAAACAGCTTGAATTTTAGAAGAGATGTCATAAGACAGAGAGATGTTCCTAGTTAAAAAGTTAGAAACTGACAGAATTCAAAATGTCTTCTCCGTTTGGGACTGATGCCTTTATATAAGTTAATTGTCACCACTCTGACCAGAGGGAACTAAAAAAAAAAAAAAAAGCATTGAATCCAAGCCACAAAAAAGACTAGTCATTCAGAAAAGAAGCTACAGATGAGGCAGAAAGTAAGATCACAGGCCTTATTAACCTAAGAGACCAGCAAGGGACAAGTGTATTTAGGCCAAAGGAACAAGGCCCCAGTGGCAAAGCAGTGAGCCTGTAAGCTGCATGAAGCAGCTGATCACCAACAACCTCCAAAGGGAAATAAAGGCAAATAAATAGGTTGCTGGAGTTACCAATCTTCAAAGGCAGAGGGTGGGTGGGGGGATTCCCAATCCATCTTCCCAACCTGTTTCTAAAAGGACTGTTGGAATAATAACATAAGGATAGCAGGTTCAGAGGCAGCACAAGAAGGAATCAGTCATTGCTTCTAGTGGGGAATAGAGGAGGAACCAGGAATTTGGAGGTGAGTCGGATCTGCTGTCTTACATTTAGGTACTTGGCACTTCTTGAGATCTTTTTATTTCATGCGAGTGTCTGTCAAAGCCGGCAAAAGGCAGAAATGACCAAGAGGTTTAGGGACGGAACAAGACAAGTAAAAGGAGTATCTAATCTCTTATGGTAGCGCCAAATCCCCGTAGGGTTTTTGGCTGCACTTTTTGCAGGCTTGGATTATTCACAAGTGGGGGGGTATGTGGAACATGATAGCATCAAAAATCAGGCATTGCATAATGCACCAGTGGCATCTGCATTCAAATGAGTCTAACAGAGAAGTAGTAAGACAGTGCATCTTTAAGAACAAGAAGATCCATTTTTTTTTCCAGTTTTTGAAATAAAACCTATGTTCAGTGACTAGAAACTATCAGAACAAATGCTTTTTTAATATACAATAAAAGTGACTTTCCAACTGCCACTGCATCCTGTGATCTTGTACTACCCTTTTTATTTATTGAGAGCACTATATGTTTGTTTGAAGAAGATCCCTGTTTCTTAACAGTCTGATAGTGCGAGGCAGGTCATCCGCTGTTAAAAATCTGGTGTTTTGTCTTTCGATGGTCATTTTCTTCCCCAGCTCCATTTTCAGCCAGTGGATGTATCTGTTGCATGTCCATACGTAGGACTCCTTTCAGGATCATTCTGTGGTTTTTAACAACAAAAGACCCAAACATTTTTAGCAAATCTTGATAGCTTTTTACTATAACATTTTTGTGGGGGTAGGGTTTGCCACTTCATTGAAAGACTGAAGAAACAATATAAGAAAAAGTGATTTTTTTTCCTAAGAAATTTGCTGTTTTGTTCGAAGAGCCAACTTTTCTTCATAAAGAGTGCTTTAATAAAAAAAAAAAAAGAAGTCAGCTCGAGAAATGTCAGCATATAAGTCAGTTCAGTGATCCAGGGGATGACTGACATATTTTAATTCAAGAGAAGGGAGACTTTTTTCTGTTATTTAAAGTTTTTAGCATGAAAATGATACCCCTCACCCGCCCCTTATTAATTGACATATTTCGTCTAACACTGTAATATAGTGAGTCTTGCAGAAAGTAATGAATACAGAAAAGGTAACTGAGTTCAGGACCAGCAAGCACCCCTAGCTTTTCTTGTATCACATGTTGAATACTATATTGCATGGTCATCCTGAATTCTGCATGCATGCTTTCTCTTAAGGGAATTTGCCTCTTTTCTCAGCTGTTTGACTCCAGCTCACTAGGAAACATTTTCAGCGTTTTGCACAGGTGTGCAGCTTGGCTGTGAAAATCCTCTCGCTCTCTCTTGCTCTCAATTAATTCTGGTAGCTCAGGAAGAGGTTGGCCCTTCTTGCCCCATTTAAGGTCCATGTTTCAATGGTCTTAAAGGGCAGACAATTCACAAGATTTTTCCCTCTGTAGATTTCCACAGGTCCTCTCTCTCTGAGGCAAAAAACAAAGATTTGTGCAGGCCTCATAAAAAATGGGCAGAAGAAAACAAAGGTCTCCCCCAGAAGGCAGCTAGTAGCCTAAAAATGTAATTCAATACTAGATTGCATGCTTCTCTCAGAGGTACTCGTTTCCACAAAGTCCTCTGAATTACCAGAAAAAATTATAATCTAATGGCTATCTTCGTTAACACCACATTGGTCAGACCGTGGGTTGTAATCTGAATTCCCCTGGTGCTCCAACAGCATAAAGCAGAGGTCATCAACATGTGGACCACAGAGCTGGGGGGCGACAGCAGTGTTTCAGCAGTGGAGGGCCCTGCCTGGCTAAGCTACATCAAAGAGCTAAGCTCCATTAAAGCAGCCTCAGACTCCAAAAACATCACCAAACCCTGGCACAGAGGGTCTATGTAGCTGGAGTCAGACCCTCCATTCAGAGCAATAGCCCCTGCACAGTATACCAGTACCAGAATTGCTGGAGATGGAAGTGGGCATCAGGGCAAGTGAGGGAGTCTGACCAAGCATATCATGCTTTGGCTCTTCTCAGTCCCTGGACTGTCAATCAGATGGCTGTCTCTAGTGGGTTATGGAATAGAGAAAATCCCACACAATTTACTGATTCGTTTTGATGCACTGGCTGGGGGAGTAGTTAGCTGATTGCATGATTTCACAATGATTACACACTTAATTTATACAACACAATTTTATTTTAAAACTCTTTGCTACGCATATAACACTGCTTAGCTTTAAGAAACACCACAAACATTAAAAACACAATAATTACATATATCAGAAACAGTGCTCCAAATGCACTTCCTTCCCAAACAATGCTATAAGAATTAGTATTACAAAAACAACTACAATTACAACTAAAAGTTAAATTTGAATCAATACTGTTATTTTCATAATATACTTACAATCCTAGAATTCCGAGAAGCCAAATACCAAAATATGGTTTCATTCCTCAGTAGTACAATTTAATGGGTTGGCCTCAGTAGTACGGTTCAATGGGCTCGCCTCAGCAATACGATTCAATGGGCTGGCCTCAGCAGTGATAGGACTAAGTCCCCTGCCTTCAGTCCCTTTTCGGGCGCTCTGCAGCTTCAGCGTGAACTAAGAGATTCGTGTTCACGGAGAGGGTAGTTCAGGTGATCAATCTGATCCGGCCTACACTTGCGATTCTTCCTTCGTTGTTCTGCAAGTGAAGTTACCTCCAAATTGGGACAGTAAGTTACAGTTTTTATTGAGTGAGCTGCCATCTTGGGCCACTCCTACTCAAGCCTGTCATTACCCCCAAATTTGGGCTCGGATCTTACTCAACAGATTCTTTTGCTTAGTAATTAGTTTATTTTGTTAATCATTTTAATTACTTTTGGGGAACTTCCATACCGCTGCAAGTGACCTTTTCTTACCAATCTGGTCAAAAGGCTCTAGGGTTTGATCTCTTGGAACTCAGGATGTTTGCTCTTTGTAAAAGACTTCTAAAGATAAAATGCAAATTAAGACTTTAAGCAAAGTCAGGACCTTTTGCATGTAGTCCAAAAACAATGACTTAGATAAGGAGATAAATCTTATCTTCTTCCTGAAACTGGCTAATGGGCAACCATTACAAACATTCAAACTATTTCATTCAATATGACAATGGCCACACAAGGTAAGTATTGTTAAAATTAGCCCAAGCGATTGCTCCAATTTGAAACACAGGTCTCAGAATGGGAGGCGTTTCAAAGACAGTGTAGAGCTACAATGGCTTTCTCCACTACCCCAGGCCTACAGCAGTATATGGTAAGAAGACAGAGTCCTGCCACAGTTCTTCACATTGCTGTTTTTTTTATTTGTTTTTCTTTTCAAAGAAACTCCCTCACCCTTCCCTTCGGGTTAAAAAACCATCAGGGGAGCAGGACCTGTTTTCATTCTAATGCTCTTTCATCAGAGCTGCATTTCATAATCCTATTCAGGCCATTCAGGTAAGGATAAGGGCAAAGGATTTTCAAAGATAGATGCCTAATACCTGTCAGCCATAAAGTACTCTCTGTGATGCTGGCCCAGTTTTAACTGAGAGTAAAGAGTTTGTAGTGGATCTCTTCCTTTTCTGCACCATATGCCTAAAATATCAAATAGAGCTTAAGTGTTAACATGACAGGCTTTTCAAGTGATAGTGTTCATCCTGGGTCTGGCATTTAACTAAAATAATGCTTGTAAAGTAACGGGCCACATTATGTAGAGTGAAAAACTCAAATCCATTTTTAATTTCTTTAACAAAAGGCTTCTCTTAGAAAGTCACTATTTTCCATATTTTATGTAAATGTGATCTTTAAAAAAAAATCAATTTGACCATTAGCAGTACATCAGCAAATTAAAGCCATCAGCAAGAAAGTTCGAATTTATTCAGAAGAAAAAAAAAAGAATTGTAAAGGTCATACAGTAGGCTTCAATATTTAAAGCTTTTGCTCCAATTAACCTCTTCAATCACATCATTCAAGGAAGGAAAAACCATTGAAAAATGTCTAAGACTCCTTTTTTTTCCTGACCAGAAATGATGCTCTACTCACTGTGCCTACTCACTGTGCCCAGTCCCAACTAAACATGTTCCTAAACAAGTGCAGTGAGTTAAGGCCACAAGTAGTGTCTGAATTGCTTACAGACAGAGTACAAGGCCAAGAAATATGCAGCATCAGGTTTTGGAGGTGGGCTTCCTCCCTAGGGGTCCTATATCCAGCCATTCAGATGACCAACAAATGTAACTTACTTGTAAGCCATACACACTTTACACAGGGCTTTACTATGAACAGCATATGCAGAGGTAATCTTTCAAATGACTTCATTCATACATGTTAATAAAGAGCTTATTGCATGTGCACATGAAGACAAAATGTAAGTAAAGGCCTAAATCATTCTGACCTGGTCATCCAGCTCTGGGCTGTCCAAGAGGCAGCCTATGGACTGTGTGCAGCCCATGCAGAGTGAATGTATGGTTCCTGAGTCCCTACCTGCCTTTTGCTCCCCTTATTGCTCTGGCTGCTGCTGCAGTTGGGGTCTCTAGGTTCTCAGCTTCCCTCCCATCCTCAGATTCTGCTTCCTGCTCCTGCTCCTGCTCCTGCTCCTGCTCCTGCCCCTGGGGGAGCCTGCAGTGTGGTGCAATGAGGAAGCTGAGGTGGGGGTTGCTGGCATGCATGGTGCAGTGGGAGTCAAACAAGAGGCCTGTGGCTCACACTAGCTCAGCCCCAGGACACGTGTTCCCTGTTGGTGCAGCCCATGCAGCATGTGGCCCTTGACCACTTAAAAGTTAGAGAGTCCTGATCTATCTGGTATCCGTGTGCTCTGCCCTGCGTTCTGGCATCCATCTGGTAGGCTAGGGAGTTTCAAACTTTTTTAAAAAGTGTACCCCTTTTGACTCAGTTTCAGCTCATGTACTTGTTTATATTAAAATTATTTGGGGTGGCTAAGCATGTGCACAAATGCACACACGTACCACCCACCAGCAGGTCAGTCTGTGTGGGAGGGGATAGGGCCATGGGGGGGGGGGGCAAATCGAGGCCTCCGCAGTGAGGGAGGGAGTGAGGCATAGACAGGGCCAGGGGCTGGAGTGAATGGGGCCCCAGCTGGGCTGGGTTGTGGGACAATCGGAGCCTAGGCGGCTTGTCCAGGGGCACAGAGGGACTCCTGCTGCTGCACGCATCCTAGCAGAGGCCAAGGGAGCACATGCGCCCCCTCCCCCCAATGCATGTGGGGCAGAGGCAGCTGCCACTGTGTGTTGGGCTTTGCTCACCACTGTGGCTGCTCTGGGAGCAGTGCAATGCCACATGCATCCTGCTGCGGGGCGGGCAGGGGGCACAGTGCAGCCCGGCGGTGGCAGGCACATGGTATTGCATTGCTCCTGAGGCAGCTGCAGCGGCACGCAAAGCCCAGTGCACAGCAGCAGCCATCTCTGCCCTGCACACAGATTGGGGGGAGGGGGCACATTCCCCCGGGGCCTTCTCTGGAGTGCGCGCAGCAGTAGGACACCCCCCCCCCCAATGCCCCCTACAACCTTTTTAAGTAACCCTAGGGATACATGTACCCCAACTGACAACCACTGTGGTAGGATGTAAAAGAGGGTAAAATGATAGTTATCTGAGGGAGGTAACTATCCAGGGAGGTGCAGCAGGGCAGAAGCAGGCCCAAGTGGCCTGTGCAGAGTCTTTTTTCCAGCACCTGTTCCCAGACACCAGTGGAGAGGGGCAGGCGTGGAGTAGGGGCTGCTGCTGCTGCTGTCCTCAGCTGGGCCTAGAACCCTGCACAGCTGCTCCCTCCAGCTGTGGCTTGACCAGGGCAGGAGCAAATAGATGCCCTCAGGCCAGCCGGGACAGCAGCAGCAGTGTTGGCAGGGGGTGGGTCCCCCTGCCTTTGTGCACCCACTCCCTACCTGGCTCTCTGGTGTCCCCAGGGGGTTCCAGCCACACCTTGCCCCCATCCTCACGCAGTCTGATGGCTGGTGTATCTCACCCCCCTTTGGTAAATCCTGGATCCACCCCTGGATAACTCTAAGTAGGATTATTCTTCCCAAATGACTGCTGAGAGCTGCCAGAATGGCATGAACTCATTTTTTCCCATCTCCATAAGTCAACTGATGCCTTCTTTCCTGACAACCCCCTGGTGGCCTGCTGTGTGGTTAATGATGACTTCCTGAGAAGAGACAAACAAATTAGCTCTGTCACATCAAGCACATGCACCCCATGGTGTTTGAATGATATCGCTGCCGAAGACAGCAATTTGTTAAAGCAGGAATCAAGGTCAGCTGAGCATCAAGGTGACCCTCCCCCTGATAACAGGTGCCTTTGGGGGAAAAAAAACCCCCAAACATTCAGCAGCCACTGCTGCAGAGATTGGCCAATCAAAACATAAAGGTAGTTAGCTGTATGAGCCTGAAGTAAGTCAGGCAGAAGGCAAGGCAGAGTGAAACCTTAGGGTGTGTAAACACATGGCTCACTTCAAGCCACCTCACCCTAGACCAGGCGCACCATGTACAGGTGTTCACCAGTCCTGGGAACTGCACAGGGAAACTAGAGTAAGTAACTCAGGGTGGGAGGTTAACTTTCTGGTTAGCTGCTTCCCCTAAATGTTGCTAACTTAGTGATTTTGTCCTGTGAGCGAGCCAACTTGGAGGGTTTCTGACAACAAAATACATGCACAAAAGGACCCCTGCATAGCAATGTCCTCCTTGTGGTACTTAATGAGCTGTCTAGTAGCTTTTTTCACACCTTAAGGAAGTCTGCTCAGCAACACCTAAGGACAATGGGATTTGTCAAATTAATTTCTACTTGCAGGTGTTGGTACAAAGCTGCTAAAACTAATAAATCCCAACCTCATTAAATCCCAACCTCATGCCTCTCTGACTTAGTCTACAAGGTGCCACCCTGACCTGCGTTCTGCCTAACTTTGGCTAAACACACAGAACTGCCTCTCTCTTGCCCAAAGTTTGCTGCCATTGGGGCAGCTGGAGCAATTTACTGATAAATAAGCTGTCAGATTGGATTTGCTGAGGCACTGCAAAGAAAATTGAAGCTAACAAAAGCAACTCCAACAGCAAATAGGTTAATTGAGGTAAGCCAGATGGCAAAAATGAGCTCAAATGGCAATAAATCATATGCTCCAGGTCCAAACATTCAGTGCACACCTCTTAGCAGACAGCAGCAATTCTGAACATCTTGAAAAGCAAAGCAATCTCTCCTCTCCCCCAGTAAGTTAAAGTGGCCATGCATAACCAAATTACTTATGGTTTACAGTTCCTTTTATTATGAAACTGAAATAAGGGTAACATCCTGACATGCTCATTATAATCCCAGTGAGGCAGGAAGAATTTTTATTAACCACAGCATTTGTGTACAACGGTTCTGCAAAAGGAACCTTATTTAAATATCCACTTTTTCTGCATTTTTAAATTAACAGGCACCAGGGGGGGTTGATGCAACTAGACATAAGAAATTAAACAAGGTCATTGACTGAGCAGCGCACAATGCAAGACAAGGGAGCTTTTCTGACATCTTGCTACCTTCTGGTTGGCCTTTATTGTTAGTACAAACTTAAAGGTGAATACCCTGCAGAGACTGAGCTGTCAGTTCTTACTGGCTCTGTAGATTTGCAGTGAATGGCTAAGCAGAGCAGCTATGGGTTACTGCAACAGACCCAAAGTCTGCTCGGAGACTGCTCCATTTCCTGGCCTCATTCAGACTCTACCACGAGGCAGAAGACAGGACCTGTGCTACAAGCTCCTTCAAACTGGGCACCCATCCCCTTCTCATGGATTTGGCTGCTTCCCTATAGGTTACAGTGCACAACCTACAGTTGTCCCCATAACAGAATAAGCCAGACTAGGCAAATTCCCTGTGGTGAGTAACAGGAGCTCACATTTTTCTTAGATAAGCAACAGCAATCTATACATACACATTACTCTTACATTTTATGCAAATCACCACTTCCCTGCCATTTATGTTGTGTAGACCCCCCAACTGACAGACATGAACCCATTGATTATTTTGCATAGTACTAGTTTCCTCACCAAGTCTCGCACAGTGCAGTTTGGGACACTGTCATCACGAAGCAAGCAGGATTGCTGTTCAAGCTGAACGGCCCTCTGCCTTATTGTTTTAATTTATCTCTTCCCCATCATAAAGTTGTTCTTGTACTTCATGATTATCAAAATCAGCAACGTTAACTCTATCAGACACTCTTGTAGGTACTCAGAAGATCCTGAGTAGGGGGGTCTTCCTGTTCCCCTCAGTGTCATGGCAATCACCAAATTTAGGGGCAGGAAGGAAATGTTCCTCTTGGTCTGAATGGCAAGGACTCTGGAGTTTTTATCCTTCCCGTGCCATAGCAAGGGGTGGGGAAGCAGGACGACTGCCCTGGACGCCAAAGCGAAGGGGCACCAACAGGCGCTGCCCAGCCGGGGTGGGGAGCAGGACGGAGCCGCAAGCAGCTTGTTTGGGGGGGGTCTGGGGATGGGGGAGGGCAGCTCCTGGCACTGCGTGCACCTCCAGGAAAACATGGTGGGGCTGTGGCCCCCAGATCTGTGCACAGAGTGAGGGCGGGCTGCTGTTGCAGGCTTGCCCTGGGTACCAAACTTCCTTGCCACAGTACTGACTCTTCCTCTAGCATGGTGCAAGGTCTTTTTCCTAGGATCTACTGAGTATTTATTACACGGATGACTCTGGCATTGCAGTGGCAGGGCACTGACAAAACACTTGAATTCCTGCTTTTATCTGTAGCATGTTATGGGGCCTTCTTAGTATTAATGCATATTGTGCTTGTGCATGTGAGGGTTTGAGGCAGTGATTTGGGGGAATTCTTCGGTAAAATGCAATTTGGCCTTTTTCTTTACTACTGAAGTGAGTGGGTTAAAGCTGCTACCAGCTATTGCTGTGTACTATATAGTTGATTTTGACTGCTAAGTCTTCCTTCAGATGCTAAATTAGCAGGAGACCACAAGGCACCTGGAACAAGAATGAAAGAGGTGGGAGATCTTATTACAACACAAATGGCCCCCTCTGGTGATCAA
Organism: Alligator mississippiensis; assembly: GCF_030867095.1. Classification (NCBI taxonomy): domain Eukaryota; kingdom Metazoa; phylum Chordata; order Crocodylia; family Alligatoridae; genus Alligator; species Alligator mississippiensis. The sequence continues at coordinate 140,016,978 of NC_081827.1, forward strand.
ATGCTGGAATTGCCTCTGCATTCCCCCTTCAAATGTACTCGTTTTCCTTCTCAGTCTGAAAGGTCTTTCACATCTGGAGTCCCTATTTTTCTAACTCTCTGTCTCCCTGCTGTCCTCTCTGCTCTGCCTCTCAATGGACCCTGCTTTGTGCTCCAGTCCAGTGAAGGCTTCACCCTATTGCACCAGGGAAGAGATGGGCCCTTCACACCCTGCCCCTGTTCCCAAAGCTGAGGTGGAATAGGGATGACTAGTAATAGGAGACTCCGCTCTCCTGCCACAGGCTTGAATAGGTAGCAGTGGGAGTTGCAGAGCCTCACTGGAGTCTTCCCTATGGGCCATATTTCTTGTGAGGCACCACCTTTCTGGAGCCTGGATCGGAAGCTTGGTCCACAGAAAAAGAATAGGGGGACAAGGCATCTGAATGATAGCTCTGAGGAGGAAGCAGGAGAAAAGCATTCTCCTGAGTTCAAATTCCCTCTGATATTTTCAGCGGAGAACATAGCTGAGCATGCGCTGTTAGTATTGTTTCGAGCTGGAGAAGGGATGGATGAGCCTTGATCTCAGTGACTTGTTCCAACATAAAATAACTCACGATGGATTCTCTGTTAGTTCTCCGTGTCCCGCACTGACTCCAATCTGGCCCAATAGGAAACACATGAGGCTCAGAGACACAACCGGCCTTAAGGATGGGCGATGTAGGAAACCACCCAGGGCGCCATGGTCAGGGAGCCACTACATATTCACGCATGCACATGCACACACATGCATGAACACACATGTGAGCAGCCCACAGTCACAGCAGCGCTCTGCCCTACCCTGCCCCAGCCAATACCTATCCCAGGTAGAAAGAGCAACACCCAGACCAGCTCTCCCTGTGCCTCCAGCTACTGCTCCAGAGGAGTCAGGCCAGGCACATGTGGACAGCATCAACAGTCCCCGCCCACCAGATACACCTGCTGCTCCACCTCCCTGCGGGACTGCGCCCTGGGCCCCTGCCTGCCTGCCTCTTCCTGCAGTAGTCTCTCTGACTGGGGTTGGGCCAAAATGCAAGTTTTCCCAGAGCACCATTTTCCCTAAGACTGGCTCTGCTCCAAAATAGTGGTAGAAAAATCACAGGCAGCATTTCATATGAATGAGCCATCAGGTTTCATTGGGCTCTTACCTCAGATGGGCAAGAAAGCCCCTCCCCTAGACTAGCCAGCTCATGCTACACAGCATCCTACTATTTGCCTTTCTTCAGGAGCCATGTTTTAACTGTCTGGGAGCCTCAGGCACCCCACAGGCTGTGGTTTGGCCTCTCTTGTCAGAGTCTTGAAGAGCTTTTCCCCCCCACAATCACCACTGTAAACCCTCACTTACAGCTACCAGGACCAAAACCTGAAATGAGGGGAATGTACAGAAGTTGCTTTTTTGCCATGTAAAGTGCTTTATTGCACCTTAAAAATGGGTACAACGGTTAAACCCTTGTTAAATATGGTATTAAATTAGAAGTGCTGTATTTTACAGCCCTTTAGCAACCTACAGTGCTTTAGATAACTTCTGTACACTGGTCAAATTTCAGGCGAGTCTGCCAGTATCCCATGGCCTTGGTGAGCTTGGTTAGCGCTCCCTAGAACCACCAGGGGTAACCCAGGAGCACTAGTCAAATGGGGGGAGAAGAGGGGTGGAACCAGATACTTGGACACACCATGGGTGGGACATGGACATACACACACATGCACACCCTTGAAGAGCTGCTGCCCAGCCTGTAGCAGAAGTGGTGTCCACTCCCAGCACTGGGGTAAGGGGGCAGAGGGAAGGGGATAGGATCAGAGAGTGAGTGATGGCTTCTTGTCCCAGCTCTGCCTTCTCCACTGGTCTGGTGCTGTACACAGTCTCCTGCAGCCCCAGGAGGCTGCGAAGCGTCCTCTGTGCCCTGCCCCCTAGCATGAAAAGTGCAGGGAGGCTCAGAGCCCCACCCACCAAATACTGAACTTCTGTCTTGATTAAGAGCACTGTAACTTTATAGTGCTATAAAAAGTACTCTAAGTTACAGTGCTATAAAACATGCACAGAGTACTTCTGTACACATCCAAGAACACCCTATAAAACATTGCATATAAGTAGCTGCCTGTTATATATAAGATAATCCATAAATAATTAGATTTTATACATAGAAACAAAATTTTTTTTTTATAGTTTTCCAGGCATATAATCTAATTATTAGAGGCTTGCCTTTAATTTGTCCCTCTCTCACTACTACAGCGGGAATAATAAATCTTGGGAATCAGGTAGCTCTTTGCCCCCCACCTCTTACCTCATTGTCAGGCTATGCTATCCCCAAGCGCATAGAAATAAAAAGAAAATTTAAGCAAACAAACCTTGAAAAAACAAGCCTGTAGATGTAATACATCCACATTTAATGCACTTTACCTTGTTTTGAAACTGCTACAAGCTTTGGCACTAGTCCATAAACACTTTTAAGTAACACCTTGTTGTGCCTACTTACATATAGACCAAACTATGCATATTAGTCATGATTTATTAAATAATTAATTGGGCTGGCCCCAGCAGAGTCAACAGCATTTAAAGCCACAGCAACCCCACAGATCAGCACTGCTCACTGTGTGTGTGTACTTCAAATACTGCCCTCGTCCCCCAACAAAGGACCCCTGCTGAAGTGTTTGAATTTGTTGTGGAAAGCCCAAGAAGAGAGACAATTAAAATGATGACAGTTAAAATGCATTTTGGACTTGTAAAGAAAGAGGATTTGAGTTTCTGGCTCAAAAGGCAGTGTGAGAGAGTGGGAAAACTGGAGAAGGTCCTGGATGAGTTGGGACTGTGGACTGGAGCCTGAAGAACCAAGGTAGTGCTCAAAAGCAAGCCTGGGAATCCAAAAGTGCAACACCTCCCCACATCCATCTCCCTGGGGCAGTGTAAGGGTTTCCCTTCTACCAGGGATAACCCAAGGCTACAGACCCACCACACCAGCACACTTCTACTCATGGGGATCCTCATAGCCTCAGTGAATATGAGAAACCTGCTTAGGAAGGAGAAATGGGACACAATTGAAATGGCCCTCGGGCAACTGCAGGCAGACATCCTTTGTCTTCAGGAATGTGCCCTGCCCAGTTCTAAAGACTATGCTTTGTTTAAGGGAAGGTGCTGACAGGGCCCCTCTTTCTGGTCAGGTATCAATGACCATCGGGCAGTAGGGGGGAACAATACTCCTGCAAGGAGACAGAGTACTCTCCCTGCAGCAAAGGGAAATCATTGCAGGTGGGCTACTGCAGGTGACCCTGGAAACAAAAGAAGGGGCTTTCAAAGTTTCAAATGCAGGCACATCAGCAAATAGGACAGCAAAACATGCCGTCCTTAAAAACATGACGGTAGCAGTGCCCAGTGGCCGGCCAGTGATGAATGTGGGAGATGTAAACTGCATCCTTGAGGTAGGTGACAGAATAAGTGGAGGCCAAATGAAGGAACTGAATAGATCCTCCAAATAGTTGCAGCAGCTCATCTGCAAACACAGTTTGGTGGATGCAGGCAAAGAGGCCACAGGACTGGGGAAAAAGTTCACCTGGGTAGACCCCTGGTGCAGTCCAACGCACGCATAGACTTCCCCAAAAGGGTGGAAAATAGCAAAAGCCAAATCCATGCCATTCTGTTTCTTAGACCACTGCTCCCTGGCAGTGAAAGCAGAAATGGGAGTGCAGCCCAAGAGAGGCAAGGGCATGTGGAAACTGAATGTAACTGTTCTGGAAGTTGAGAAGATACAGTGGGAGTTCAAACAGCACTACGTAGGATAGAAAACTCTCCGACCCAGATACCAGAACCACACAGAGTGGTGGGTCAGCATGAAAGAGAGAATCAGGGACTTCTTCCAGAAGGCTGGAAGGAGGTGATCCTGGTTCCAGAAAAGGCAACAGGAATATCTAAACCACGAGGTGAAGAGCCTGCACAAGTGGGTAGCTTGGGGTTGGGATGTGAGGGAAGCTATGAGGGAGGTGAAGACCTGGATTGGTGGCTAGTAAAGGGAACAGGTCCCCCTGGGTAGAGGAGGGGGAAGAGTAGTCTGCTTATTTTAGTAAGATAAAGGAAACCAAGAAAGAAGTGATGACCGGCTTGGTAGATGGAGCAAGTGTGGAGCACTGGTTGAATGAGGGGATGCTGGAGATGGTGGCAGTGTTCTACTGGGACCAGAGGACCCTGGGGCAATGCAGGACTGCCTGCAGAGCCTCACCCAGGTCCTCAGGGAGGACAAGAGACAGAAGCTGGTGGAGGAGTGGATGTGGAAGAGATTAACACACTGCTCTGCAGCTTCCAGAATGGTAAAACTGCTAAGACAGACAGCTTGCCCAAGGAGTTCTGTCTTGCTTTCTGGGACCAGGTGGGCCTGGACCTGCTGGAGGTCTATAGACAGCACCTGCAGCAGGGTCACCTGTGAGTGGGGATGGAGGAGGGCCTCATAACCCTTCTTTACAAGAAGAGGGAGAGGCAGGACCTGAGAAACTGTCACCTAATTATGGTCCTGAACCTTGACTACAAACTATTGGTCAAAGTCTTGGCCAACTGTTTTAACTCTGCTATAGGTGAGGTGATTCACAAGGACCAGGCTTGCACAGTGCTGGTGTGACAGATCCACGAAGCTCTGAGGCAGCTGTGAGATGTGCTTGCAGCGGTTCCCAATCTGTGGTACGCACACCACCAGTGGTACACAGACAACCTGTTAGTGGTATGCATTAACAGTTTTATTATAATTACGTTATATGACAAAAAATTGCTGCTGGCACTTAAGGTTGTATCATTTTTAATTGGTGGTGTGCAATCCATGGGTATAGACAGCTATACCCTCTACAGGAGGGATCAAGTGGACAAAAGGGGTGGGGGCATAGCTCTCTATGTCAAGGAAAGCTACGCGTCCCTGCAAGCTGACATTGGCACCCACAGTGGACGACTTGAGACCCTCTGGGTTAAAATCCGTGGGGAACACGGCACAGGGGATACTATGGTGGGGGTCTACTACAGACCCCCTACCCAGAGTCAAGACCTTGACCAGGAGTTCACCAAGGAATTGGCTGAGGCCGCACAATCCCAGTGTGTGGTTGCCATGGGAGACTTTAACTACCCAGACATCTCGTGGGAGGAGCGCTCAGCCAAATCCAAGCAGTCGCAAAGCTTTCTCTCATGTGTGGACGACCTCTATCTGACGCAGGAAGTCTATGGAACGACAAGAGGTAAAGCGCTGCTCAACCTCGTACTGGCAACCGGGGATGATCTAATCAGCAACCTAACGATCAAAGGGAAGCTGGGTGACAGTGATCATGAACTGATCACCTTCGCAATCTGCCGTAAAGCTGGCAAGTCAGTCAGTAATACAGAAGTCCTCAACTTCAGGAAAGCTGACTTTGACAAGCTAAGGAGGCTTGTCAGAGAGGCCTTAAAAGGCCACAACCCAAAGGAGAGGGGAGTTCAGGACAAGTGGGTGCTCCTCAAGGGAGCAATCCTGGATGCACAAGCAAAGTCCATCCTGTCTTGGAGGAAAGGCAGCAAAAGGGCACAGCAGCCCCCTTGGCTCTCCAGGGAACTGGCAGACCTCCTGCGTCTTAAAAGGAAGACTTACAAAGGATGGAGGACTGGAACCACCACCAAGGAAGAATACTCTGCTCTGGTCCGAACCTGCAGAGAGCAAATCAGGAAAGCCAAGGCTGTGATGGAACTCCAGCTAGCTACAAATATCAAGGAAAATAAAAAGTCCTTTTTTAGATATGTGGGGAGCTGGAGGAAAAGCAAAGGCAATATTGGACCCCTGCTAAACCAGATGGGGCAACTGACAACTGACACCCAGGAAAAAAGCAAACTTGCTAAATGGGTACTTTGCATCAGTTTTTCACCAGTTCCATGGGACGGCCTTGCCCACTATGGGCCAGGGAGGCCCAGGTGAGGGAGATTCCTTGCCCTCCATCAAAGCTGACCTCGTGAAGGAACACCTTGACAGGCTGGATACTTTCAAGTCAGCTGGCCCTGATGGGTTACACCCAAGGGTACTCAGGGACCTGGCAAGCATAATAGCTCAGCCCTTGGCACGGATCTTTGAGAGCTCTTGGCGCTCTGGTGAAGTGCCCGATGATTGGAAGAGGGCCAATGTCATGCATATCTTCAAGAAAGGGAGGAAAGTAGATCCGGCAGACTACAGGTCCAGCCTGACTTCTATCCTGGGGAAGGTCTTGGACAAGATTATCAAGGAGGCCATCCTTAACAGACTAGCTGAAGGCAATATCCTGAGGGCTAGCCAGCATGGGTTTGTTGTGGGTAGGTCTTGCTTGACCAATCTCATTTCCTTTTATGACCAGGTGACCTATCACCTGGACAAGGGGGAAGAGATGGACGTTGTATACCTTGACTTTAAAAAAGCCTTCGATCTGGTATCCCACGATCACCTCTTGGATAAAATGCCTAACTGCGGCCTTGACGTCACCACGATCTGCTGGCTGGGGAACTGGCTCCGCGGTAGGACCCAGAGGGCGGTGGTCGATGGGAGCCAATTGTCTTGGTGCACTGTGACCAGTGGGGTCCCACAAGGCTCTGTCCTAGGGCCTATACTGTTTAACATCTTCATCAATGATGTGGACATTGGTGTCAGAAGCGGACTGGCCAAGTTCACCGACAACACCAAACTCTGGGGTAAAGCATCCATACCTGAGGATAGGAGAGTGATCCAGGCAGATCTGGACAGATTCATGAAATGGGCAGATGAGAACCTGATGGTGTTTAACATCGAAAAATGCAAGGTTCTCCACCGTGGGAGGAAAAACCTGCAGCATGCTTATAGGCTCAGTAGTGCTACGCTGGTTAGCACTACAGATGAAAGGGACTTGGGGTCATGACTGACCACAAGATGAACATGAGCCTTCAGTGTGATGCTGTGGCTAGTAAAGCAAGCAAAACGCTGGCTTGCATCCACAGATGCTTCTCAAGCAAATCCTGGGACGTCATTCTCCCGCTGTACTCAGCCTTGGTAAGGCTGCAGCTGGAGTACTGCATCCAGTTTTGGGCTCCACAATTCAAAAAGGATGTGGAGAAGCTTGAGAGTACAGAGGAGAGCCACACGCATGATCAGAGGTCAGGAAAACAGACCTTATGATGAGAGGCTGAGAGCTATGGGGCTATTCAGCCTGGAAAAGCGCAGGCTCAGGGGTGATCTGGTGGCCACCTATAAGTTTATCAGGGGTGCTCATCAGGATCTGGGGGAAGGTCTGTTCACCAGAGCCCCCCAAGGGATGACAAGATTGAATGGTCACAAACTCCACTGTGACCGATTCAGGCCGGATATAAGAAAGAACTTCTTCACTGTCCGAGCCCCCAAGGTTTGGAATAGACTGCTGCCAGAGGTGGTTCACCCACTTTGAATGCCTTCAAGGCACATTTGGATGCTTATCTTGCTGGGATCCTATGATCCCTGCTAACTTCCTGCCCCTGGGGCAGGGGGCTGGACTCAATGATCCTCTGGGGTCCCTTCCAGCCCAAATGTCTATGAAATCTATGAAATCTGTCAGAGTTTGGGAACCAGTGCACAGAGTAGCAACAGGAGAGGGGACAGAACGTCACTGTGCTGAACCTTGACTTGGATTCCCATCACTTCCTACTGAAGACGCTGAAAAAGGTGGGAGTCCCAACAACCTTTGTCACCTAAATAAATGCACTGTACACCAACATGAACAGTGTACTGGTGAATGGGTCCCTGATGGCCCCGAATGCGATGGAGCTGGGGGTCAAGCAAGGCTGCCTGGTCTCCCCAATCCTGTTTATCTGCACAATTGAACCACTAGTATAGCGGCTCAAGCAGGACCCCAGGATCAGCGGCATGAAGATCCTGAGAAGCAACGAGGTAGAGTCAAAAGTCTTGCTTATATGGACGACCTTAACATCATATGCAGGGAACAAGGGTTCTGTGGAAAAAGCACTACAACATGCCCAGAAGCAGCAGCAGGGGCCAAACTCGACATGAGCAAAAGCACCTGCCTAGTCTTGGGTAAGCTTGGGGACCTGTTGCCCCTGGTGGTCTCTGTCCTGCATGAGGGGGTAAAGATCCTTGGGGTGGAGTTTGACCCAGAACTGATGGGACAGAGGGCATTGGAAAAGATAGAGGCCAATGCCAAACAGAGATTGGGTCTATAGCAATCGTGCTGCCTGGCAAGGGATGAGGTGTCATGGCGCTGATGAAGGCTGTGCTAATGCCAATACTTCTATACACTGCTTTAGTCTTTGCCCCTTCAGAGCAAATCATTTGTAGACTCCAAAGAGCCGTTTGTGTTTTCTTTTAGAATTCCACCTGGGAAGAAAGTGGTGAGAACTACGCTGTACAAAGCGAAACCGTCCAGAGGCAGAGGAATGCCAGATGTCCTACTCTTCCTCTGGGCCAAGTACATAAACGAGATCTGCAAAGTGGCAATAGGGCTGAAATCCAAAACTGCCTGTTATGTTAAGTGTTTTGCAGGGCACATGCTGTGACAGTGGCAGGTATACACAGCAACCAGTGGGAGCCTGTGGGCCATGATGTTCCCCATTGTTCTACGAGGTCCTGAAATGCTTCCAGGAGAAATACAAGTTGCATGACATGACCCTAGTGAACCCCCACAAAATGTGGGAAACAGTAAGGGCAAGAGACATCATATTGCCCGTGGACTTACTACCTGGTGACACCTGCCAGACCATGTGGGAGCAAATCTTCCACAAGGACCTGCAGAAGGAGCACACAGACCTGAACTGGCAGGTAGCCCACCAGGCACTCCCTGTATGGGCATGGAAAAACAGCACAGGGCAGAGAGGTCCCTGCTGGTGGCAGGCAGAAACAATCAACCACCTCTTTTGGGACCTCCCTGTTACCTCTCAGCTCCATGTTCTTGGGGAACCCTGACATGGGACGCAGCCTGTCTGACTCGCAAAGAATTCCGCCCCCTCCTCCCCTCCTCTACCTAAACAAAACTGATTAAGATGCAGTGGAAGACATACCCCAAGCCCTCCAGATAAGGGAGCAACTGCCCTATGTCACATTTGCATCCGAGATAGAACCAGATGACAACTCATTTACATGAGAGATGGAGAACAGAAAGCCTGAAGCAGAGACTGCAGTAAATTCTGGGATCAGAGATGCAGGGGAGCACTGCATGATGGGGAATCTGTGCTCCAAATGCTAATCAACCCACATTTACACACACTCAGCTCAGCATTTATCAGACCAGTTCTAATCTGGATTTACAAAAGACTTTCCCCACCCCCACATACACCAGAACTAAGCAAAAGTAAAGTTTAATAGGCATCTCGGGCCGTACATTCCCTGGTCCCACTATGGGAGGCCTATTTAAACTTGATTGGCTAAAACTCGGCTGCTGGGTTAGGGAATGCTAAAATAAGAGACTGAGTCAGAGGAGGTATGGGCAACATTTGAACAACGGTAAAGGGTTCATCACAGCGTCCAGTTCATTGGAGCCCTGATCACAAGTGCTGTCATACTTTTCGCGGGACAACTGGTGGAAGTCCTCCCCCTCATAGGTTATGAGCACTCCCATAATTACCTTAAGTCTGTTAAAAGACTATAGTAAGATCTGGAAAAGTCATGCTAAGCTGAGGCTTGTTCACAAGTAAAAATCCAAAACCCTGATGCTGCAAGCTATTTATTGTTTCTGAAGAAACCATGAGATAGCCCATCAGTATATCTGCTATCCATAGGAATTTCAAGCTGGCTCCTAAGTGTCTGGTTACTCCCTAACCTTGTGTTTCCTGATTATCAATCAGTTTCTTGAAATGTTCCAAACCAGATAACCCCTTGTCAATAGAAAAGACAATGATTTACACTATTGAGAATGCTTTGAAGAAGCTGAACTGAGGGTATAAAAATCTGTAAAAAAGCAGCAATGTGTGTGTGTGCTTGAAGAGGAGAGCTCTCTCTCTCACACCACCTGCTGTTCTTCTTGGGATGCTGGAAGAAACGGACCGTCTCCCTTCGAGGATTGTGCTAAGCAGCGTTGCAACCTGAGTGCCTTGGACTGGTGAGATCCCAACGCTCTCTCTCTCTCTCTCTTGCTCTAGGCATACATTTCTGAACCTGAACTGTATTAGTCAAGCTTGAGCTAAGTTTCCCCAAATACTTAATGAAACCAGGGTAGTACTGTAATTGTTTGTGTTTGTTTTTCCTTTGCGTGTCTGTTACTACTAGTACCATTATATATTTCATGTACTTAGCTATAAATAACTTTTATAGTTAAACTGGTAGTAACTGGGTATATTTTTCATTCTCTACTTCTTCCCCACTTGCTCTGCAGCAATGCTTCTTTTACCTAAGCTAAAGATCCCTGTGAAGCCCAAAAATACTGTGGGGTCTGCTCATCAAGGGGCTAAAGATTGGGACGTGCTGAGTTTGAAACACATAAGGGGATCAGCTTGTACAGGCTGATTGACCCAGTTTGGCTCAGACATGCCCTAATGAACTGAATGCTGGCCCATGAGGGTGTCAGCTGGACACCCAGCTGGATTCAGAAGTATTCTGTTTAACTGTGTGCTTGTGTCTGACTGCAGTTTAGTGTTGCTCTGATGAACTGATTCTTGGCATATGAGGATGTCAGCCTGTCCATGCTGATCAACCCGACCGGGTCAGGCATGTCACGTTAATCTGTGTGTGTTTGTGTGTATGACTGATTTGGTGACCGGAGGAACCCAGCCCCATTGAAACAGTCCTGCAAGATAGCTCCATTGGGGCTGAGGACTTGCAGAAGGGAGATATACAACTCCGTATAGAAACACAAGTAACACAAGCAGCACATTGATAGAATTACCAAAACCCTAGAAACATATCCTTAATAAATGAACACACCCCAAAGTGATGGGCAAATCTGGTAACAGCCCATATGCCAGAGAGGTGTGGAAGAAAGTACGCATACTCTTTCTGGTGGTGACAGGTTTCAGAACCCTGGCCAGAGAAGCGGTCCTCTGCAGGCACTTGACCAAACAGCAAGGGGCCCCGATGGCTTGCTTTGACCAGTTCTTCTCCTGTTTCAGGTATGCCCTGTGGAAGGCCAGGAACCTGCTCATAAACAGGCATGCAGACCCCACAGTCGAGGACTGTACTAAAATGGGGCTGAGTGAAATGTACTGGTGGTACCATACGAAGACAGAAAAGGATAATGGGGAAGAGACGGTGGACCTCATATGGAAGAGAGGAGACTGGCATAGACTTTTAAGAGGCAAATACTCTGAAGAGAACAACAGTGAGGACAGCAGTGATGCTGACGAATACGATGACAATGAGTGAAAGCACTGGAATGAGTGATGGGTGGGCAGTGCAAACTTTACAACAGGACTAAAATAGTTTAACCGTCAAAGTGTGTTTTGGTCTGTCAAGTGAACCACAGTGGTCATTGGATGGGTTGTTAGAGGTATAGTTTTATATATACATATATATAGATATATATATACACACACACAGATAGATAGATAGATAGATAGATAGATAGATAGATAGATAGATAGATAGATAGATAGATAGAAGTGTGCTCCTGTGCATGAAAAAAATCCACAGCAGGTTAGGACTTGAATTTACAGTTCAAGTTAGGACTTGAAACCTGCAGTCGATCAGTTTGCTGCTCTGCCATCATTTACAGATTTCATGACTGTAGGCAATATATTTCAGCTGTGTTGTTCCCTTAGGCAACCTGATAAGCAACCTTCTGTGCCAGTTTTTTCTTTGTCCTATGGGATTTTAAGGCCAAAACCTGATACCACTGAAATCCAAGGAAGTCTGGTCCTGGACTTCAACAGGAACCCTTTTATATTACATGCAAATTCCTCCAGCTGGAGCAGCTATGTCCTCACCCTATTTATGTCCACATAGATTCTCCCTCACTTCGCTCAGGACAAGTGAGTGACCTCCAGGGGCATCTCCTGCTGAAACATGTTTTGCATTATGCCCTAGCGACTCCTCAGGCTTCACATCCTTTTCACAATACTGCCTCAGGGCTTGGCCACAAAGCGGTGGTCAGCAGAACTCTCAGCCATGTAAAGTGAGAAGAAGGACAGCTTCCTATGTGCAACTCCTGGCTACGCACATGAGAAGTCTAGGTTCTCAGGTCGCCCTCAACCTTGGGCCCAGTCCGTCAAAGTATTATGGCATTTAACTCCCATTGGAATCAGGTAGTCTGGGCTATCATCAATCTGTATTTCTCAATCTGAAGGAGGGAGATGATATTTCCTACTTTTCCTGTGCTTATGAGGATTCCTTCATTACCAGTTATTGGTTCTAGTAATCAGGGGTGGGCAAAATGTGGCCCGTGGGCAGGATGTGACCCACCAGGCCATTCTATCTGGCCTGCAGGGGCCCTAAAAATTTAGAAAGTTAATATTTATCTGCCCCTGGCTTCCTGTCATGTGGCCCTCGATGGCTTGCCAAAACTCAGTAAGCAGCCCTCCACCTGAAATAATAACCTGTTCTAGTTAGTGAGGCACAGACAAGCGTGTTCTTGGTAGTTCATATCCTATGAGAAGAAGTCTGGAAAGGAGGGGTGGGCTCCTCCCAGAGCCACTATGGAGCATGGCTGGGGGCTGGGTATCAGTCAAATGATTCCCCACACCTGCACCGAGTCCCCTGGGGGTAAGTCCAGATTCACACCATGGTGAGTGAGGAATGTCAGGCTTACGGAACTGAATAACGCTTCATCTATCACCCATTCAGTCTCCAATCAGTAGGAGTCCCAGGCAGTCACTTGTCTGGCAGGGAGACACAGGAATCCCCAAAACAGACCATGTCACCCAGGCCGTCACTCATCTCAAAGGACTAAGAGGACTGCAATTCCCTCCAGCAGAGCCTTTGTCTCAAGCGTGAGCACAGCAATGTAACAAGCCAAGCGTGGAGGACGGGAGCCTGGCAATGAGAAGGGAAGGCATTGGATTTCAGCAGACAGAATCCGCTGCAGCTCAGCACTGCTCACACATGTCATCAGCTGGGTAGTTAAATAGGAGTAGAGGGTGCCTGTGAGTTTCATGGTAACTATGAGCCAGGGTAGAAAGTCACTTTCTGGACCCCACTTGTATTTTCACAATTGCCCTTTGTCAGAGAAGACAGCAACCACCTTAAGTGACATTGCTGTGTGGCCTGTGGCTTGGGCTATCATCCTTCAAAGAAGATAGTACATTGCATTCCTTTCTGCTCATTTGCCAGGGGCAGCATTGCAAGACACAACTCCTCTTCATTCAGGTTGGGGAGTCCAAGCTAGCTGAATTTGACACTGGGCCTCACCATCAGGCAGGGCTCAGTGGCTACATGAAGATGGTGTGCCTTACCCACACTAGTCCAAGGGGCCACTTGACTCAGGTAGGCCTTTGATCTCGACATGTCCTTTAGTGTCAACAGTTTCTATTGTACTCAATACCATACTGGTGAACAAGTTAAGAGGCTGTGAATTGGATGACCACACAGTCCGGTGGGTGGCGAATTGGCTAGAGGGTCGCACCCAGAGAGTCGTGGTAGATGGGTCGGTCTCGACCTGGAAGGGTGTGGGCAGTGGGGTTCCGCAGGGCTCGGTCCTTGGACCAATACTCTTTAATGTCTTCATCAGCAACTTGGACGAGGGAGTGAAATGTACTCTGTCCAAGTTTGCAGATGACACAAAGCTATGGGGAGATGTGGACATGCCGGAGGGCAGGGAACAGCTGCAAGCAGACCTGGACAGGTTAGATAAGTGGGCAGAAAACAACAGAATGCAGTTCAACAAGGAGAAATGCAAAGTGCTGCACCTAGGGAGGAAAAATGTCCAGCACACCTACTGTCTAGGGAATGACCTGCTGGGTGGCACAGAGGTGGAAAGGGATCTTGGAGTCCTAGTGGACTCCAAGATGAACATGAGCCGGCAGTGTGACGAAGCCATCAAAAAAGCCAATGGCACTTTATCTTGCATCAGCAGATGCATGACGAATAGGTCCAAGGAGGTGATACTTCCCCTCTATCGGGCGCTGGTCAGACCGCAGTTGGAGTACTGCGTGCAATTCTGGGCACCGCACTTCAAGAGGGATGCGGATAACCTGGAGAGAGTCCAGAGAAGGGCCACTCGTATGGTTAAGGGCCTGCAGACCAAGCCCTACGAGGAGAGACTAGAGAGCCTGGACCTTTTCAGCCTCCACAAGAGAAGGTTGAGAGGCGACCTTGTGGCTGCCTATAAGTTCATCACGGGGGCACAGAAGGGAATTGGTGAGGTTTTATTCACCAAGGCGCCCCTGGGGGTTACAAGAAATAACGGCCACAAGCTAGCAGAGAGCAGATTTAGACTGGACATTAGGAAGAACTTCTTCACAGTTAGAGTGGCCAAGGTCTGGAACGGGCTCCCAAGGGAGGTGGTGCTCTCCCCTACCCTGGGGGTCTTCAAGAGGAGGTTAGATAAGCATCTAGCTGGTGTCATCTAGACCCAGCACTCTTTCCTGCCTATGCAGGGGGTCGGACTCGATGATCTATTGAGGTCCCTTCCGACCCTAACATCTATGAATCTATGAATCAATGGTACATACCTCTGTACTGCTTCTCAACTTCTATCTGTATATTAAAATAAAGGTGCTTGTACTTGTCCAGTGGACTCCGATGAACACTGTGCCCACCCTGCTTTTTACTGACACCATGCTGGCCTCAGAGTCCCCTGGTATGTGGTAAGAACATGGTGGTGTGGATGGGGCTCATGTTCCACCTGCAAGCGACCATGAGGGGAACAGCAAGAGGGATGGGGAGGAGGGCAACATACTTTCCAACAGTATTATTTGTCAGAACTTGGCGCACAGTTTCTTAGATGTGAGCTGGAATGATTCAGTCTTATGAGTTTATTAGGCTCTCTAAGGATGCCTGTAATGATCAGGAAAAAGATTTGTGCACAGCTGTGAGAATTGTATGAGAATTCCCTTCTTCAGGATGCTTGGGCTTTGAAAGCTGTTCAAAGCTAGACCCAGGAAGTCATTTACAGAAAATAATGGCAGTAATCAGCCTGTGAACTTACAAAATCAATTTGATATTCACACATGCCAGTAGGTGGTGTTCTGTGTTTTAAATATCTATGCTGAGATAGTAGTACTGGCACCTTTGCCTCATACACAGCAGAGGTATAAAGGTTTTCTATTAATTCTCCAACAGGCACCCTAAATTTCTACATTCCAGTATTTCTTGGAGGGGTGTCTTTGTTTCTCATTTCCAAAATGAGCCCTATGTGCTCCAAATACATGATTTGTCTACAGTTGACCATATACTTGCATGCATTACAATGCAGGTGTAAGTCGGGTTAGTAATACCTGAATAATGCCCAACAGTGGGCATGTCTACATGTGCTATTAGCACACAGCAATACACTCTGGTGCATATTCATTTAATTAGTCTATGCCGCAATAAATGTCTCTTGTAGATGCACCCAGTGTGGAGACAGGTATGGGGATTATGCATAAAGAGGAGCAGCTTTCTAGCCTACTGTCTGAATGCATGTTGCAGCTGATATTTTTCATTCCCCGATGTACGACAGATTTCATGACACTCTCATGCCTAGGAGGAGCATTTGTGTGTGTAGTATCAGTGCCTCACTGACAGACACACGTACTCCATTTAAAAAAGTGTTGGACAATTTCTGGACTTATAAAAGGACTCTGGATAATTTATAGGCCACATTAACCTGTAGGGAAGAGAACACAGGCTGGTCTGCAGAACATAAGCTGGGCTGGAAGAGTATTGGAAGGACATTGGGGATGGGCTTGTTTAGCCATATAAAGTATTGCGGGATTATTGTGTAATATTGGGACTTCCATCTATTGATCCACTGTACGACATGGGTTCCCAGCGGTGTCTGGTCTAGCAGAACAGCTCTTCTGGTTTAGCTGTCCCTTAGGACCTCCATAAGAACCTGGCCCTGGGATTCACATACACTACATCTGAATCCACCCATTGTAACTATGAAGCAGTGCATGCCTGCATGACCAGGAAAATACTCATAGCGAGTGGAAAGGGGTGTGGGTGAAGGGGTCTCACTGCATATTAGTTGCTCTGTACATCACTGTTTCCTGGGTCTATTTCTATCCCATGTCAAAAGAAAGCCAAACCAGGGCAGAATGAAATGGGAGATCCCCTAAGGCAGAGGTTCCCAACCACTGGGCCACAGGGTTGGCTGCCAACTCGTAGCACGAGCCCCTGCTCAGACCCCCGTCTGTCTGCCCGGGCAAGCGGCTTCCACCACCAGCAGTCACATGTGTGGTTAAAGCTGGGTGGCAGGGCAGCCCTGGGAAGGAGACAGCTGGCTCCGTGCACCCCGTCTCGCTCCCACCAGTCCGCAGTATAAAAAAAGTTGGGAACTACTGCCCTAAGTTCAACCTAAGGAATTACCATTGCCCAGTTTTAAATACAGAAGATCTTGGATCAATCTTACTGTATGCTTATATTTCATAGATTTCATAGACGTTACGGCTGGAAGGGACCTCGGGAGATTGAGTCCAGGAAGAGAATGGGTGACATGACCTCTGCACATACAGCCTGTAAAGCAATCTTTGATCCTGTCAGATGAAGAGAAGTTATTCCATAATATTCAACTCTATTTCCACCTTTGATGGGGCACCCTTGTATATTCAATGCAGCCAGTGCTTTTCCAATCAATCTTAGCAGTGAATTATTTGCTGTGCCATTAGTGAGGCCTAAACTCAGTCAGCAACGTGAGGGTTGTAGGCTCCAAGGACTGGAAGGCTCCCTCTGCCTTGCTCTCTTCTGTCTGCCCCCATGTAACCCCCTGTCTTGGCTGCCCAGTGGGCCACTTCCAAGACCACACCACATAGGCCTGTGACAAGGATATAGGGGGATGGTGAGCCTTGGCTCATGTAGCCTTGACTTTGACAAGTCATTTAATCTTGTTGTAACCCTTCTGCCAGGCACCAGATGGCAGCAACAATGGCTGAGTTGGGGTTTTACACAAATTGATTATCCTGCCTTGAGCCTCCGCCCAGAAACCTGGGAAAATAATTTCTGCCTGCGTGTTCCAATGTGAACAAACTTCCCCATTCGCAAGCAATAATAAACTATAACAGAGTTTATTAATGGGGGAAAGGGAGATGGGCTGAAAAACAGAATTACGAACTTTGTAATAATCAATCGGTAGCCCCCTTCAACCCCTTACTAACAGTTTGGGACAGTCAGTAGTTCAGAGTTCTCGCTTAGTCCCACACAAAGAGGACACTGCCATTAGTAGAGTTAGTGCAGCTTCTAGCCCAAGGTTTCCTTTGTCTCACCACCACTGGGGTGCGGCTCCTTAGGGCTGCCTGGGGGTGCTGTGGGGCACTGTTCCTCATCACTGCCCGCAGTTGCTAGAGGGGAAACTGCTCTTCTTCTGGCTTGAGGCAACCCAGCTCTCTTAGGCTCAGGCTCAGGTCTTTCAGAATTTAACAAGTACAGGCTTCTACCTGATCTGCCAACATCCTAAGGAGTTCAGCTTTTTAAGACCCAGTGGGTAACAGGTTTAGGCTGAACCCACTGAAGGATTTGTACATCACCAGCGCTCAACGCTTTCTAGGTGGATGATGAGATGCAATACCATCCTCTTTTTTTCTTCTTAATTTTGTTTCAAGGCCAAATCAGTTCTGAATTCTATTGGGCAAAGCCCAATAGTCAAGTTCCAAATTTGGACTGGGCAAAGCTCAATTGTTCAAATCTCTGTGTGTGGTTCTAGCACGGGGCGAGTATCCTCCCTCCCAGACCCATCAGTCTTGGGCTTTGGATGTTCCCCAAATCCATGGGAGGCTTTCTACATGCAAGGCCCAAGCTCAGAGGCCTTAGGATTCAGATGGCCCCTAGTCTCCACTGCTCCTAGCCAAAAGGCTGAGGAGCAAGCCATGGGGGAAGTGTGAACATAATCCCGCATTGCCACAAAATTCTGCAATTGATTTCCTGGCATCCAGAAAAACTTGCAGGGGTTGATTATGGGATCTCCTCTGAGAGATGGATGCAATACTGCCTGTCCTGTCCTTTCTTTCTTTTTTGGGGGGGATGTATATGTAAATATATATATAAATAAAAATAGAAATAACATACATACATACGCTTCTACTTTAACAGCCCTGTCATGTGATCAGTCAGGTTCACTTGACAGTCCCTACCCCACATACATTGTCACACCATCTACTTCCCGCACACTAACCGCATTCACACACCCGTTGCTGTACCTGCTATAATCACACCAAGTGGCCTCTATCCCTTTCCACCCTCCCACCCCTTCTGTTCTCATCTTCAGTCCTTAGTCTATGTCAATTTTATCATCCTCTTATTCCCTGTTGTACACATTGCTTACCCCCTTTTCGATGCTATCCTCATCTTCTGTCTCCTCCTCATCATCATTGTCATCCAGATTTCTTTGGGGGTCTTGCTCTTGAACAGCTTGTGCATCTCCTTTCTTCCATATGATTTATGCCATCTCCAGCTGTCATTTTCTGTTGACTTTTTGTAGTACAATTGCATCTCACTCAGCCTATCCTGTCACAGTCCTTGACTGAGAGGCTTGTGTGCCTGTGTATAAGCAGGTTCCTGGTTTTCCACAAAACGTTGCTGAAGCAGAGATGAACTGGGTGAGGCAGGCTGTCCGGGTCCCTTGCTGCTTAGTTAGGTGTCCAAACAGCACTACCTCTGGTCAGGGTCTTGACTGACCCCTATCACCCTCCTCCACACCTCCTGGGCACATAGGAAGTTCAGTGGACCTTTCTGCCCCTTTATGTTTCTTAGTGCCTTCATGGGAGTACCCAATGGTTCAGGTACCTGTGCTCCTTCTGCAGGACCTTGTGAAAGACTCATTCCCACATGGCCTTGCTGCCGTCACCGAGGAGCACATCCATGGTCGATATTCTGTCCCTAGCTCTTACCACCTCCTGTATGTTACAGTCCAAACTTGTTAGGCTTTCTTTTTGTAGCCCACCCCTGACAGAGAGACTAGTAGAGAAGTGAGTTAGATGTCAGTGGAGAGGACATCCCTTAACTATCTGGATTTCATCAAGCCTGGACCCCTATTGTTTCTGGAGGGGTAAGGGACCTTTAAAATGTTGGTAGTGATAAAGGGAAGGACATGCTAGAGCTGATGCTAAGTGTGTGTCAGGATGGGGAGCTCTGATGGTGGTTGACTTTATGTGCCAGGAAGGACAGAGGAGCCTGCAGGGGCTGATGGAAAAGCCCCAGCAGCAGAGACTGTAATGGGCACCTGTCACTGCAAGGGGAGGGAGCAAGGAGTGACAGAGCAGGGACAGGTGGGAATGGGGGAGCAGGGCAGGAGCTGGACTGAATGAGTAGGGCAGGGCAGAGAAAGGGATGGGGCCGCACAGACAGGCTGGGGTGGAGGAAGAGACACATGTTTATCACTACCTCCTCCTCCAGGGCTTCCTGCACACATGCTCCAGGCTGGGACAGCACCCATAAGGCCGCACGCACTCCAGTGCCCATTACAGTCCTCCTTGCAGGTAGGCTGCTTACATGCTCTGATCCAGCTCCATCCAGACAATGGGAGGGTCACAGATGAGAGGGCCATCATGGTTCCTCTCTGGCACAGATGTAGGGCTGGATCTCTGAAGCTCTCACATCTCCTGGGAAGGAAGTATTTCTCCCTCTGCCACAGTTGCAACATGACCTCCCTATTATTTTCATTTCTTTTTTTATTATTATTATTATTACATGAGGAGTGACAGGGATGGGCAGGTGGGAGATGGCAGGGCAGGTGTTTGCCTGAGCAGTGGAGTACCAAGGGTCCCCGGCACCTGGGGGCCAACGCCTCCATTTGCACCCCACCCAGTACAATCCAAGCAGGGTGCAGGGCCAAGGCAAATCAGCCTGCGCAGGGCCCCGCCTCCTGCCCCATGGCATGTCTGTGGGGGAATTACCAGTGAAGCACACCAGCCATGGGGGAAGGAACATCAAAACAAGCCCACAACCTGCCAGGCAGTCAGGTGAGCCACACAGCAAATGCAGGAGGCTCTTCGGCCGATGCTCCCCCTTCCTCCCTGCCGTCAGTATGCCACTGGGTCTGAGTGAGCAGGGAAGGACAAAGACAGGGAAGGGGCTGCAGGGACAGGCTGGAGTGGAAGAGGTAACAGATGTTTAACACCTCCTCCTCTAGTGCTTTCTGGACACAAACCCCAGCCTGGGATAGTGCAAAGGAAGCTGTGTCCTGGCGTCCATATCAGCAACCTGGTGTCCATATCAGGTGGGCTGCCTTCAAGCTCCTGATCTGGCTCCATTCACATGGTAGAAGGGTTCCTCCATGGCACAGATGCAAGGCCAGGTTCCCAAAGCTCCTGCCCATGCCTAAGCGATTATCACTGCCTAGAGATGTGATTGTTCACGTTCTAATTAAAATCCAAAGGAGCAAACTTGATTGAGTCTGTTCCACCTCCTAATTAGAATGCTCCAGCATTGCCACAGTGCATGGGCAGAGGGGAAAAAAAATTGGGGAGGAATTGAGTGGGCCCCCCCAGGTGGGAAAGTCTGTGGGGGATAGGGATGGGGAGCGGGGAGGAGAAAGTGCCAGGGTGGGGAGGGAGTGGGGCTGGGACTGGGCAGGGATCAGGAGGGAGCAGAGTGGAGCCAGGCCCAGAATTGGGATCAGGGCTGGGGCCCACTGTGCCTGTGCGGCAGCCCCTTCCCCCATGCCCAGGGTCATTGTGTGGCAATGGCACCCCCTACACCAACAAATCTGCTGTCCCCAGCCCCACACCACCCGGAGAAGGGCCGGGTGCAGGATGAAGCCGCGGCTTGTCCGGGGGCACAGGGAGAGATGGCACTGTGGGAGGTGCATCCCCCCAGATCTGCCCAGGGCAGGGCAAGCTATCACTGTGGGTTGGGGCTGTTCCTAGCAGGGTGGATGCAATGCGCTCCAGGTGGGTGGTGGTGACGCTGGGACTGGCTTGCCTTGCTGCCCGGCCCAGCCAACAGTGGAATACACATGGTGCCATGCCGTGCCACTTTCAAAGCAGCGTCAGTGAGATGTGGAGGCAGGGAGCAGAACCAAGCCTGCAGCTGCAGCCCACCCTTGCCCCATGCACAGATCAGGGGGCCATGTCCCCCTCTTGGTTCCCCCACACAATGCCTCTGGACGAGCCGCCAGGCTCTGATTGTCCCATGACCCGGGCCAGCTGGGTCCTCATTTATGATAAATTAGTGGTTTCCACCTCTCTGAGAACCACTCTAATTAAAACACACCCTCCCCCCCAACACCTGAGCACGTGTATAAACAGCCTATATGATTGCTCTTCCATGACCCCTCAAAGGTCTTTCCAGTGCCACTGCAGGGATGGCAAATGTTAGGCATCCTGCAGTTCTCCTGAAGATAGGATACTGCCTGTGGGGGCAGCTGGACTCCACCTGCAGTGAGTAAATGGAGTAAAGTGGTCATGGGAAGATACTGTCCTGCCCCTTGGGATCCACAAGTGGGACAGGATGGCCCATATGCTGAAGGAGACCACAGGAATGGCACCCAGCTATCTTGCTATTTTACAGCATGTGACATCTCACAGGACAGGTACGACAAGCTGGGAAAGGCTTTTGCTTAAACTCCTCTCCCTCTCCTCTGCTTCAATGAAAAGAGGACTCTGTCCTGCAGTTCCACCCACCTTGGGCTGTGCCCTAAAGTCCCTGGAGGAAGGATGAATTGGACCCTGGGAACCACCCAGTCTTTTCCATAAAGTGGACTCCCTTTTCCCTGGTTCCCCATGTGGTTGGCTTGCTGCTTGCTCAGGCACCTTCTTACCAGTTGATTGTACCCCCATTTGGATTAAGTCTGAGCCACCAGTGAGATCTGGATGCATATGTTCCCAAAGTAAAAAGGTCCAATTTATGCCCTATTCCTCTGCCCCACAGGGTAAAGAAATTCCTACCCAGGCTCTGGCTTTAGAGACATTTTGTCACAGATGCAGGAAATCCAGGGGGCAGATTCAATTTGTAAGAGATCATCAAGGTCTGTACTTGGCCTGCTGCCCAGCTCCATGAAGGTGGAGGAACAGGAAGGGGACACAAAGGTCAGGGCAGTCACATAGGTTACCATGAGGGCCACAAATTGCAGGACACTGCAGAGTCTGGAGAATAAATGGTGTTCAAATGACCCAGAAACCTGGGAAAATACATTTTAACTGAGTATTATAATGTGAACAACTTCCCCATCCACCCACTCTTCCCTACTCCTGGCCCCACAACTTCGTCCTGGCTGCACCACCCCTCTCCTCATCCTGCTTGGTGCCTTAGGCTGCCTGGGGCCACATGGCACTGCCCACCTTTGAGGTGAGCAGCTGTTACAGGCAACTGACAGCTGATGGGACTCAGCAGCAGCAATACATGGCTGCAGACTAGGGAGGGGACTACAGGGGCTCCCATAGGACACAAAACCCTGACAGAGAGCTCCCTGCAGGGCAATAAACTATGCTTCCACTCAGGCACAAGATGGCACAGCTTCTGCTCTATTCATCAGCACTCACATGCAGCCTCATTCTGACAGCAGATCTTTAATCAAGATCATGGTTTCTTAGGT
Organism: Alligator mississippiensis; assembly: GCF_030867095.1. NCBI lineage: Eukaryota > Metazoa > Chordata > Crocodylia > Alligatoridae > Alligator > Alligator mississippiensis. The sequence continues at coordinate 140,039,504 of NC_081827.1, forward strand.
TTTTAGACAGCTCTTTTTCAAGTGTGTTTAGACTTTTACTTTGTAGACTGTCCACAAATTTATGAACAGTCCACCTGTCTATCAGTCAGATGGGAATGTGGTCCTGGTGATAGCTCTACAGGGTCAGGGCCTCCTGCACCAGCCTTGATGGAGATCCAGACTGTACCATCTCCTACTTTGTTCTTAGTGACCCATTTCTATGGATTACATATAAAATACTCTACTAGGAAATGTGGGGTGTCATCTCCTCAAGGACCACTCAGGGCTTGCAACAATTACTATGGGACTGATCACAGCACATAACGAAAGGGGTTGGGGTGGAGCAATTTTATACTGGCTCCAGGAAAGAAAGAGAGTAATTAACGGTGCTGGACATCTCAGTAGCACTTCACCTCCATGGACTTCCAAGCACTTCTCCAAAGGTACCAACATCATCAGCATACAGACAGGGTACCATGACTTGGCACACATCACACAAGGGATGAAGTGGCCCATCTAGGAGCTGTTGGCTTGGAGACTTATAAGTGCTTTTGGTTTCCTGACTGACCTGGAATCACATTGTAAAGCATCACAGAACAGTGAATTTGGTGGGCATCTGGGACACTGCACCTCTGTGCAGAACATCACAAGGCAGAAAGGGGGTTAACACAGGACCAGCTCCCAGGACTGGGAGGATGGTTCTTCCTTCCTCCACCCACCTTCCCACACTAGCCCCTACTTCAACTTGTTTCTCGCTCTTCCTCTCCCCTTTCTTTTTCCCTTCCTTTGGTCTCCCTCCCTTCAGTCTCCCATATTTCTGCACTTGTTTTTTTTGTCACATTTTGTTTAAGCTTCTGATAATCCTCTCTCCCTTTCTTCTTTCCTTTTCCTCCACCTTTAGATACTGCCCTCACATCTAGAGGATAGCCTTTCCTCCAACTTTTGTTGGTGACCAGTGAAGGAAAACTGAACTGGCCTGTGTCCCTTTTTGCTTCTGCTATCCTTCTTGGGAGGGGATGCAGGTGTGTGGTGGTGGTGACTCAGTTTCCCCAACAGTACATCAGTTTAACAAGAAGGTACAAAGCAATTTGATTTGTTCACATCCACAAGCATCAGGACAGCAAACCATAATACAACCCCACCAAGCCCAGCACAGAAACCAGAAAATACAATTACCCCTTCTTACAGTGCAACTTTAAACCCCAACTCCAAACAGTCTCACAAGGAATCTTTGGGGTGGGAATCGTCACTTTGTCCACAGTCCCAGCTGTCCCAGATGGCACAAGGACTCTCACTGCTCCACAGTCACACCAGCAGTTCCACGTTGGCCCGGACGATCCTATTCCACTACATGGGAAAGTAGATTCTAAACCTGCATAAATGCCAAAGCCTTGATCACAGTCTGGAGATCCCAATTACCATCTATAGGCTGGAAATACAGAGCAACTGCAGCACTGTGAAGGACAGAGGGCTTCTGCCATCGTGGGGAAATTGCCATAAAGCTCATGTGGGCACTCCCTTACTTTCTTCCTACTTTTGCATCCTCACTACAGCTCAGGTCTCTCATAGTGCCCTGCAGCCCCTGTCCTCATGGGGACGTGGAGCCCCATGATTCCAGCAGGAGCTGCCTGGAGCCACCAGCTGCAGTTTTCCTGTGATGGCTGTGGTCTGCTGGCAAAGACCCCTGTGATGTGGAGAAGCCCTTGACTCGCATCTGAAGAGCTCAGATGGGAATCTGAATGAGGCAGTATATGAGCAGCTTTGCCTGCTGGCATGAGTTGGTCGATTTAAAATATATACATAGCAGCCATAATTTTGGGAATGAAGGTCCTGGCCTGAGCCCTGCTGTGAGCGAGGTAGTATAAGTAGCAGTGGGCATGTCTACACATGCCCCTCACTGTGCATTGAGTATTGCGCAGTCCTGGCAGCACAGTTATTTTTAGATGCTACGTTGCCATAGCTCATTGCTACGTAGCATCTCACGTAGATGTACCCAGTATGATTTTTTAAAAACACATTTTACCTGAAATACCTGAAACAGTTAGTCAGGCAAAGCACAGCCTCACTCAGTAACTAAGATTGTTGAGAACACTTTGTTTCCTTTCTATGACTAGGAAATGCAGCTTTCCTTAACACTTCAGGTCTATTTTATGTTGCATTTATTACATCTAACACAGTAGCACTTATTAAATCCAAGTTTGATATATTTTATTAAACCATATTGCATTATTTGAAAGCACAGTGAAATATGCCTGTCCTGATCAGGCATTTTTAAATCTGGTGGCCAGATTCACGTAAGAACATGTATCTGGGTCCCTTTGCTGAGAACATGCGTTTGGCTAATGGGTTTGGCAAGTACTAAATGACTGCGCAATATCAAATTCGCAGCCAGGGGCGTATAGACACGCTCACTGTTATCATACCTGCTCCGCCCCCCTCCATGGCAGGGCTCAGGCCAGGACTTGCATTCCAAGCTTTTCCCAGCCCAGTACACCATTAAGCTCCAAAACCACCCCTTCTTCCTACTTTCCAAGGGCAACCTGAAGAGAAAAGTGCAGTCGTTGCACAGGATCCTGTTAAGGTTGGCAGGTCTGCTGAGATCTGTCTATATGTGATGCTATACTGATATTCAAAGGTAGAGATCCCTGTCAGGGACATGGGAGCACAGATCTGGTGGAGCAGTGATGGCCCACCCATTGTTCCTCCCTCCTCAATGCAGACATAACAAAAAGTAAAATGCTCCTCTTCACTTGAAGAGGTAGTATTTTGGAGTGTTTCATGAGATTGCTTTTGGCCCAACCCTCCAATTTGCCCAGGTCACTCCGAATCCTAGCCCTACCCTCAAAGCATATCTACAACACCCCAGCTGAGTGTCATCCATGAACTTGCTTAGGGTACACGCCATCCCATCTTCCAGATTGTTAATGGTGATATTGAACAACAGTGACACCAGGACTGACTTAATATTGGCTGTCAGCTAGACCTTGCACCATTGATCACTACCTATTGAGCTGGACTACCCAGCCAACCCATACGTCTTCAGTTTGCTTATAAGAATGCTGCCCTATCAAAAGCCTTGCTGAAGTCAAAGTATATCACATCCATTGCTTTCCTCACATCTACAGAGTCACTTATCTCATCAGAGAAGGCAATCAGATTGGTCGGGCATGACTTGCCCTTGGTGAATCCATCCTAACTGTTCCTGATCACTTTCTTCTCCAAGTGCTTAGAAATGAATCCCTTGAAGACCTGCTCCATGATTTTTCTGAGGGTTGAGGTGAAGCTGACTGGTCTGTAGTTCCAAAGATCCTCCTTCTTCCCTTTCTTAAACATAGTGACTATATTTACCCCTTTCCAATCATCCAGGACCTCCCCCAATTGCCATGAGTTTTCAAAGGTAATGGTCAATGGCTCTGCAATCACATCAGCCAACTTTCTCAGCACCTTTGGTTACATTGCATCCAACCCCATGGGCTTGTACACATCCAGCTTTTCTAAATCATCTCTAACCTGTTCTTTCACCACTGAGAGTTGCTCAAATTCTCCCCAAACTGTGCTGCCCAGTGCAGTAGTCTGGGAGCTAACCTTGCCAGTGAAGACTCAGGCAAAAAGGCATTGAGCACTTCAGCCTTTTTCTCATCATCTGTCACTAGGTTGCCTCCCCCACTCAGTAAGGAACCCACACTTTCCCTGACCTTCCTGTTATTGCTAACATACTTGCAGAGACCCTGCTTGTTGCCCTTCATGTTCCTTGCAAACTGAAACTCCAACTGCACTTTAGCCTTTCTGATTTCCTCTCTGCATGCCTGAGCAATGCTCTTATACTCTTCCCTAGTCATCTGTCCAAGCTTCCACTTCTTGTAAGCTTCCTTTTTGTGCCTAAACTCACTGAGAGTTCTCTGCTAAGCTAAGATGGTCACCTGACATATTTGCTACTCTTCTTGCATGTTGGGATGGTTCCTGTGCCCTCAGTAAGGTTTCTTTAAAATACAACCAGTTCTCCTGGACTCCATTCCCCTTCAAAGTGGCCTCCCAGGTGATCCTGCCTGTCAGTCCTGAGGGAGTCAAAGTCTGCTTTTCTGAAGTCCAGGTTCCATACTCTGCTGCTCTCCTTTCTTCCTTTTGTCAGGATCCTGAACTCGATCATCTCATGGTCACTGCTGCCCACATTGCCATCCACTTCTACATCCCCCACCAATTCTTCCCTGCTTATGAGCAGCTGATCAAGAAAAGCCTGGCTCCTAGTTGGTCTCTCCAACACTTGCACCAGGAAGTTGTCTCCAATGCTCTCCAAAAATTTCCTGTATTGCCTGTGCACTGCTGTATTGTCCTCCCAGCAGATGTCAGGATGACTGAAGTCCCCCATGAGAACCAGGGCCTGTGATTTCTGCTGATCGTCTCAAGAAAGCCTCATCTACTTCATCCTCCTTGTCTGGCGATCTATAGCACACAGCAACCACATCACCCTTATCCTCACAATGAATGTTGCAATTCAGGAGGATTATGACCTGAGATGTGAATGACTGATGGGTGGTAACTGGTAGTGATTGGACAACACAGGGTGGTGTGAGATGAGATGAGTGAGAGTATAATAGGTGAGTGTTGGACCAACCGTGTGTGTGTGATCTTGAGAGTGAGTAAGTGGGTGTGCAAGTGAGCAAGTAGGACTGTGCCATGTGTGCCTCATATAATAGTCCTGGCTGGTAAGAGTGCTTTGTGAAGATACTAGAGAGTGGTGATCTTTGGAGCAGAGAGCAGCTCTTCTAGAAAAGAGTACAGCAGTGTTGTTCCAGTTGTGTATATTCAAAGTTTATCTCAGAACCCATTGCTGCATTGTTGTTGTTTCTCCACTTCCTTTTTCCCTTTTATTATTCCTGTTTGTTTCATTCTTTCCGTTATTGTTACTGCAAATAAAAACAAGGCAGGCCTGTAGCCAGCATTGCTGCGGGGATGCCACTGTGTTGGTTACCTTGGCTAGCTCTAAACCTTGTCCTGCTAGCCCTTTCCAGGCTTGATAGAGTTGGGGATCACTTTCCCTCTAACATCGGGCTAAACTAATTCAGGCTCAACATTGATTCCTAGGCAATGCAACAGAGGCTCCAGGACTTACCACCTTGGCCTCATCTTCCACAATGAGGGAACCTAGCGTCTGAGAAATTTCTCTGAATGGTATCCCAGGCAGCTGACCCAAGAAGTAATAACATCTGCCCCTGTGCAGCTGCCACACCAGTGAGATACATCTGCCTTTGCCTTTTAAGGGGATCCAGACACAATTTACATTTTTCTCTTGACCCTGCCCATTTTTGCAGTGAGTCTCCACTACCATCTTAAGTGTCTCCAAGCATTGCTGTCCATGCGGATATTTCCCTGGAAGTGGAATTGCCCATGGAGTTTCTCAGCCTGGACTAACTCTCTGAATTGTCAGCACTGTCCTCCCAGACTCAAATACAAAAGGAGAGATGACAGATATCAAAAAAAAGCAATGTGATGCCACCTTTATACCCATGAAGAAAGCATTGCTGGATTACAGAGGGCAAGATCCCTGAGTAACAGCTTGCAAAGTGACTAAGAGGTCTAAACCCTTTTTCTGCAGGTTTATGATATGTACAAAAGTCTGGAAATTTTTCTAATGTTGTTGCTTTTGGCCGACATCGGATTTGTTTTCTCCGATTGTTTTCTGAAGAAGAAATTCTGATCCCTCCAACCCTGGAAATGTCTATTGGTAACTAGAGAGGAAATTTAGGATGTCACCAGTGGTGAGAAAATCATGTTTGAGGAAATAAAGAGCCATGAGTGTTACCCACAATGCTTAGAACTCAGATATTTAGTTTGGTTGTGCTCATGAACATGTCACCAGTGTGATGAGGTAATAAGTAAAGCTAACCGCACCCTTTCTTGAATAAATAGGGGCATTGCAAACAGGTCTACGGAGGTGATACTTCCCCTCTATGCGGCATTAATCAGGCCACAGCTGGAGTAGTGTGTCCAGTTTTGGGCACCACACTTCAGAAGGGATGTGGATGGACTGGCGAGGATTCAGAGGAGGGCCACTCATCTGGTTAAAGGCCTACAGAAAAAAACCCTATGTGGACCGATTCGGAGACCTAAACCTCTTCAGCCTCCACAAGAGGAGGCTGAGAGATGATCTTGTGGCCGCCTACAAAATCATCGGGGGGGGGGACAAGAAATAAGGGATACAATGTTTACCTGGGCACCTGTCGGGGTAACTAGAAACAACGGCCACAAACTGGAAGAGAGCAAATTTAGATTAGACATCAGGAAAAAATTCTTTACAGTGAGGGTCGCTAAAATATGAAATAGGCTTCCAAGGGAGGTGGTGCTGTCCCCTTCCTTGGAGGTGTTTAAAAGAAGATTGGACAGATACCTGGCTGGGGTCATCTGACCCCAGCACTCTTTCCTGCCCAGGGCAGGGGGGTTGGACTCGATGATCTAATAGGTCCCTTCCAACCCTAACAACTATGAAACTATGCAACTCAAACATCCCCTTTCAAATGCTGGTTAGTGGGACATGAAGCTAAGATCTGGAAGGAAGGCTTGGTCCTGGGCCAGATATGGAAATGGTTGTAACTTCAGAACACTCTCAATTAGTGGACTGTATTGGTCCCCCAAATGGAGGAAGAATCTGCTGCAAGGATCTCAGTACTTTGAAACCTGACAATAACAGATGGAAAAGTGGGAGCACAGAAACAGCATGTCGTGGACCGAAACAAGAATCCAGATTCACCTACCCCACACAGAAAAATGTGCCCAAGTTGCAGTAGAACCTGTCCATCCTAGACTGGCTTTGATAGCCATCTTCAGACCCTCAGATAAGGGAATCATGGAAGACAATCATCCTCAATTGCAAGGCACCACAGATAATGATTGCTCTGCAGACCCAAACACACCTAGAGCGAAAAGGATGCAACTCACATGCTTTTCTTTCACAGCGTCCAAGTCAGCAAAGCACATGCAACACTTTACCCATATGTGCCTGTCCTAGGAAGATTCATGTGATCTGGTAAGTGCCTACAGTAATGCCAGCAAGCCCACACTGTGAGGAACAGGCATGTTTTGCTGGAGCTGCATGAGTTTATACAACCTCATGACATGAACCAAAAAACTCTGAATGCAGTATCATGGTAGAAAACATACGCTCATGATTCAGGAAAGGCTAAAGTCATGTTTACAACAACTCAGAATTCCCCCCACAAGGGAAGTATTGCATTTCTGACTGGTTTACTTATTGAATATTTACCTCACATATATCCTGTTTATGAAATGAGTTAGTGCCCTATTGAACCAGAAGCATTTGCATGCATCCTGCTGTTTAAGCTGTCAAATGCCATGCTGCATTCATGTCTTTTTTCCCATTTATTATATACTCTGAGAGGTTAAACCAAGGACATAACTGAGTAAACACACCTGAGGCTGTCCTAGAAATGTGGCACTCACATTGGAGGGGCAAAGTGTATGTAGCAATGACGAAAGCCAGCAAAATCAGCGTGAGTATCCCCAGCACTAAGGAAAGGAGCATCCAGCCTGAATGCTGAGACCTACGCAAAAAGCAGCAGAAGATTTGCATCAGGGATAACTGCAGTGGAAAGTCTCTAATTGTAAGTCAAGATCTAAGCTGTCTGTCTAAAATCCCTGCCACCACCTGAAGTGACGGAACCCAATATATTTGCTAGTATTGGATACCTTCATACACAGAATCACAAACCACGCACAAGCGCCAAAAGCCACTGATGCAGCTAGAAAGCTGCCATTAAGGTGCACAAAGGACAAATGAATTCCACCCATAGGCTATCAAAGGCTTGTCTACATAGGCACCTTCAGGAAAACTAATTTGCCTTAATTCTGGAGCTTCAGGTGTATTAACCCATAGCCAAAAGGGGAAGAACAGGTCAGTGTTCCTGCTGTAAATGTCTTCTCCCCTCTCAGAGAAGAAATATCTTCCCCACAGAAATATATGTTATGTTCTACATTTTCCTTTTCCAGTTACTTTGCCTGTTTCCTAAGATGAGTGACTAGAGCCTGAGGTCATAGAGTAGTTATCCCAATTCCAATAGCTGGCCAGGACTGGGAGGCAAGCTACTGACCAAGGTTCAGCTCAGCTCAGTATTTTGTCTGCATCACCATGCTCCCATGTAATACAAGAGGTGTAACCCTGATAAGAAAACATCTGCAGAGAAAGCATCTGCAGGGAGTTGTATAGCCTGGAAAGTAGCTAGCAGAGACATGGGTATCTGGGCTGGAGTTTCTGTGACCAGCCCCTGCAGATGGGAAGAGGAGAGAAGAGGAAAGCTCCTTTTGAATGAAGAAAGGAGAAATCTCCTTTGGGAGCACAAGGAGGAATGAAACGTCCAAGTAGAAATAGAAAGCTCACCTAGAAACCAGAGGATACCCCAGATGGTCTCCAGAAGGTATGATGCTACTTCAGAGTCCAGGGGAACATGTGGGTGGTACTCACAACCTTACAGCTGTTCAGAAACTGCAGATTGTCCCAGCGAGTTTGTGGACGCAGGCTTCATACAGAATCACTAAAATGTTTTCAAGGCCCACAAATGCTGGTGACTGGCCATGGAGAACATGCAAACCCACATCACCTGAACCAAGAATCCCTATCACAAATGCCGCATCTCAGCGAGAACATGGGGTGACAGAGGCCCTGGAAGCTTCCCTTGGACTCCAGAAAGGAGCAGAAGTAGCTCTCTCATGATATTAACGCCTCACACCCACATTGTCAGCTTGGGCTGCACAACACGGACAGGGGGTTCTTGGGAAGGGGATACAAGCAGCAGTCATGTGGTGACAGGAACAGGCTCTGCCAAACCTTTACAAAGCAACTACAGGCATGTGTAAATGGTGCAAGACAGTGCTGCCCAGCTGTACAGATTGGTGGGCAGGCACAGTGCTACAGCAGGTAAATAAGCCCTTTGTCCTGCTCCTTAACAGAGTCTGTCAGCCTGGGACCAGTACTACACTATTGTGACTACGCTGCTTCTTCTCCTGAGCTGACTCATGAACAACTGATCTTTGTGTTAGCATGGGGTGGGAGCCTAAATCGGTCCTTTGAATTCTTGCAGTTGTTAACGATTTAACATGCAGGCATCTGTCAGAGTCACAGCCCAGTCCAAGGATTACAGCAGAATGGCTGTTATTGTACTGAAGGCCACAGAGTGGCAGACTGGATAAAGAACATACTTTGTTAACGCACCGGCATGAAACACAGCAGCTGTGATCATAAGGAAAGAAAAGCAGCATGGAATCACTTACTAGGGACAAGCTAGTTCAGGACCTTTGGCTGCATGGTTAAGGCACCGGGCTGAAATATCTGGTGGGACGTTATGACGGACAGTTAAATCCTGCTATATAGATTGTTCTTTGTGCAAATGGATTCAGATGTCCCTGAAAAAAGCTGAGGAATCTGCCATTGGGTGTCTCTAAGAGCAGGTTAGACAGACATCCAGCTGGCAGAGGTTAGATAAGAACGATCCTGACTTTACAATGGGACAGGAATAGAGGACCTCCTGAGAGCCCTTCCAGGAGAGGTTGGTGCTGTACTGATGATTAAAGAGAATGACTTCCTGGGTCTTTTTTCCCCAAAGCACTGCACTGGAAGTCTTAATTATGCATGTAAAGTTGCTCTAAGGCTATCAATCTTAGTGGTATTAAGTGGTATTTTTCATACTTCTTCTTTTGTACCCACTCATTTCATGGTCTCAGTGTCACAGGTTAATAATTCATTTACTTTGCAGTTATTAACATGTCAGCATGTGAACTGACATGTTCTCAGCAAACCAGGGGTATCACTGTGCGGGACTGCATTCTGCCATGTAGACAGATTCTATGCATCTGCCAGCTCAGTGAGCAGGGCTACAGATGCCTTGTAAACGAGACAAGAGGGGTGCCTTGGGTATCTTGATGGTGACATTCCCAAATGTAAAAACTTCTCAGATTTCACAGACATTAGGGCTGGAAGGGACCTCGGAAGATCATCGAGTCCAGCCCCCTGCCCCAGGGGCAGGAAGTCAGCTGGGGTCATAGGATCCCAGCAAGATAAACATCCAATTTTTTCTTGAAGGCGTTCAGAGTAGTTGCTTGAACCACCTCTGATGGCAGGCTATTCCAGACCTTGGGGGCTCGGACAGTAAAGAAATTCTTCCTTATGTCCAGTCTGAAACGGTCTTGCAGGAGTTTATAACCGTTCGACCTTGTCATCCCTTGGGGGGCTCTGGTGAACAATCGTTCCCCCAGATCTTGGTGAACACCCCTGATAAACTTATAGGTGGCCATCAGATCGCCCCTGAGCCTGAGCTTTTCCAGGCTAAAGAGCCCTATGGCTCTCAGCCTGTCATCATAAGGTCTGTTTTCCTGACCTCTGATCATGCATGTGGCTCTTCTCTGGACTCTCTCAAGCTTCTCCACATCTTTTTTGAATTGTGGAGCCCAAAACTGGATGCAGTACTCCAGCTGCGGCCTCACCAAGGCTGACTACAATGGGAGAATGATGTCCCAGGATTTGCTTGAGAAGCATCTATGGATGCAAGCCAGCATTTTGCTTGCTTTACTAGCCACAGCATTACATTGAAGGCTCATGTTCATCTTGTGGTCAATCATGACCCCCAAGTCCCTTTCATCCGTAGTGCTAGCCAGCATACCACTGCCGAGCCTATAAGCATGCTGCAGATTTTTCTGCCGAAGGTGGAGAACCTTGCATTTTTCGGTGTTAAACACCAGCAGGTTCTCATCCGCCAATTTCCAGAGTCTGTCAAGGTCAGCCTGGATTGCCCTCCTGTCCTCAGGTGTGGATGCTTTACCCCAAAGTTTGGTATCATTGGCGAACTTGGCCAGTCTGCTTCTGATTCCAATGTCCACATCATTAATGAAGATGTTGAACAATATAGGCCCAAGGACAGAGCCTTGAGGGACCCCACTGGTCACAGAGCACCACGACACTTGACTTCCACCAACCACAACCCTCTGGGTCTGACCACAGAGCCAATTCCCCAGCCAGCGGATCGTGGTGGATCCGAGGCCGCAGTTCGCCAGTTTTGCCAAGTGGTGATCATGGGATAACAGATCAAAGGCTTTTTTGAAGTCAAGATATACAACATCAATCTCCTCTCCCTTGTCCAGGTGATAGGTCACCTGGTCATAAAAGGAAATAAGATTGGTCAAGCAAGACCTACCTGCAACAAACCCATGCTGGCTAGCCCTCAGGATGTTGCCATTGGCCAGTCTGTTAAGAATGGGCTCTTTGCTAATCTTTTCTAAGACCTTCTCTGGCATAGAGGTCAGGCTGATTGGCCTGGAACCACTTTCCTCCCTTTCTTGAAGATAGGTACCGCTTTGGCCTTCTTCCAATCTTTGGGCACTTCACCAGAGCACCAGGAGTTCTCAAAGATCTGTGCCAGGGGCAGAGGTATGATACTTGCCAGCTCCTTGAGTACCCTGGGGTGTAAACTGTCAGGGCCAGCTGACTTGAAGGTGTCCAGCCGCTCAAGGTGTTCCTTCATGAGGTCAGCATTGATGGACGGCAGGGGATCTCCCTTACCCAGCCCTCACTGTCCCATAATGAGCAGGGGCAACCCATGGGACTGATGAAAAACTGACTCAAAGTACCCATTTAGTAGGTTGGCTTTTTCCTGGGCATCAGTTGATCCTTCTGGTTTAGCAGGGGTCCAATGTTGCCTTTGCTTTTCCTCCGGCTCCCCACGTATCTAAAAAAGGACTTTTTATTATCCTTGATACTTGTAGCTAGTTGGAGTTCAGTTGCAGCCTTGGCTTTCCTGGTTCCCTCCCTGCAGGTCCAGTGCAAAATATTCCTTCTTGGAGGTGGATCCCGTCCTCCATCCTTTGTAGGTCTGTCTTTTTAGCTGCAAGAGGTCTGCCAGTTTCCTGGAGAGCCAAGGGGGCTGCTGTGCCCTTTTGCTGCCTTTCCTCCGAGATGGAATGGCATTAGCTTGTGCATTAGGATCACTCCCTTGAGAAGCAACCACTCATCATGAACTCCCCTCCCCTTTGGGTTGTGGTCCCTTAGGGCCTCACTGACAAGCCTCTTGAGCTTGTCAAAGTCAGCTTTCCTGAAGTCGAGGACTTCTGTATTGCTGACAGACTTGCCAGCTTTACAGCAGATGGTGAAGGTGATCAGCTCGTAGTTGCTGTCACCCAGCTTTGCATCGATTGTTAGGTCGCTGATTAGGTCATCCCCGGTTGCCAGTACCAGGTCGAGCAGCGCTTTACCTCTCATTCGTCCGTAGACCTCTTGTGTCAGATAGAGGTCATCCACGCACGAGAGGAAGCTTTGCGACTTCTCAGATGTAGCCGAGTGCTCTTCCCACGAGATGTCCGGGTAGTTGAAGTCTCCCATAACAACCATGGAGCATGCAGCTTCAGCCAATTCCCTGGCAAACTCCTGGTCAAGCTCTTGACTTTGAGTGGGAGGTCTGTAATAGACTCCCACCATCATGTCCTCTGTGCTGTATTCCCCATGGATTTTAACCCAGAGGGTCTCCAGGCGTCCACCCTGGGCGCCAATGTCAGCTAGCAGGGACATGCAGCTCTCCTTGACATAGAGAGCTATGCCCCCGCCCCTTTTGTCTACTCGATCTCTCCTGTACAGGGTATAGCCGTCTATACCTGTGGTCCAGTCATGGGTGGAGTCCCACCAGGTCTCCGTTATCCCTATGACATCATAATTATTTGTGTTAAGCAGGAGGACAAGTTCCTGTTTATTTCCCAAACCCCTGGCATTTGTGTACATGCAGGCAAGTGTCCCCTTGGGGGCCCTTGCCTTGCCTACCGGTTGTTCCAGGGCTGGAGCAGGGGTGGGCTCCCTTAAGTGCCTTGGCCTGCTGGCTTTGCAAGGGTTGTTCAGTGGGCTAGTAGTGGCGGTAGTCCCCCCCCATCTCCCGGCGGGCTTAGTTTAAAGCCCGGTGGAGCAGGTCAGCCTCTATTAAAGAGAAGAGTTCTTGGGCAGAGGATCCAGCTGAACTCATGGGGTTCACAGCAGGGAATAGTGTCACAAATATGAAAGAATTCCTGACTGTCATAACCCATTAGATAAATTCTTCCCTGCCACTGAAAACCACCAAGAGAGTCAAGTGCTGTCTTCACTGAGGAAGAAACATCTATTGCCAACAGGTAAACCCTTAAACAGGAGTTAACAGTTTGCCAGTTAACAAAATATATCCCATTGTCCACTGTGAAAGTAGCCATGCTCCTGAGGCCAGTATGCAGATTTGCTCCATTCCATCCATCCAAATTAATATACTAGATCAGAAACCCCTGCAAATTGATGCCCCATCTGTGTCTGTCTACACCAATCAGGTTTAATTTGTTTTTGAGAACTGCCAAAGCAAAATTTTCAAGTTTTAGTGGCATGTCAGCAATAGGAGCCCAGGAATTCTGCAATGAGTCAAAGCACACCCCAGAAGTAGATAGTTGTTGATACTGTTAAGAAGCCAAAAGCAGAAGCATTTTTGTGCATAACATCCCTGACCTCTTGTACATCCCAGTGAGATGTACAAAATGGGTGGCTGGGGACTATGGATGGGTCCTCCAGTCACGCTTTGTTTTTAAATGTATGACAAGTAGTAAAATTATGGACTCAGCCTGTTTCCAAGATCTCAAACCAATTCAAAGTCCCAGCCCTTATATACAAAGCCACAAATGGGCCGAGGGCTGGATCTAGAGACCAGCTGTGCACTGGCAGCTCACAGATGCTAGGGAAGCTGAAAGCAGTGAAGCTGAAGATTCAAGGAACAAAGTCACAGAGCATCTGTGGCTGAAGAGGGTGGGGCTTGTGGGCTCAGAGCTGTCCTGTTGTTAGCTTTTGCCTGTGGTTACTGCATCCTGCCAGCCTAGGACTACCCTTTCCAATACCAAAACATCAGGTTTTATTATTTGCCACACAAGCCCCCACCCAGCACTGCAGGGCTTCCCATGCTCTGGAATCTCTGAGGGAAGCAGGAGCACTGCTGTTGGGGGCAAGCTACAGAAGCAGTCAGAAACTGGGATGATCACTGCTGAAGCTGGAGGTGGAATGGACGCAGCTTCCACATGAGACATACATAGTTGTGCCAGTCAGGCAGAAGGCAGGGCAAAGCTGCACCTCATAGACTAACCAGATGCTGTGAAAGGACATGCAGGAAGTAGAGTGTTGCCTCCCCTCCCCACCTTTGTCTTTTGCACTAAAAATTTCTCCTTCTTTCACACTGCTTGCCCGACATTTCATGACATCTGATGAAGCCAGCTCCAGCTAGTGCTGTATCTACCTATACCTAGCTCTGTCTACATATAGATAGATATAGATGTATCTACCTGTTATCTAGCTCTACATATAGACAGGTAGGTAGATAAATCTATCTATATCTAACTATCTCTATTAATGCCAAATCTCACGAAACAGTTGCAAGACTCCCAATTTCCAAATCAAATTAACCCTAACTCCCAATCTCAGGATACAACCCTCAAATCTCGGGATTTTCCGAGAGCGCCCAGCTGGTAAGTCTGTGGAGGGGCAGGGGATGGGGTGAATGGGGCTGGGGCAGCTTGTGCAGCGGGCAGCTTGTTCAAAGTTGGGTGGTGGGGCACGGCTCCCCACTGTAGCGCGCACCTACCCCTGGGGGAGGCATGGGGGCCATGTGCCCACAGGATTTGTGTGCGGGGCAGAGGCAGGCTGCCTGCTAAGAGCTGGGGCTCTGAGCCCTGCTGCCTTTGCCCTGAGAGCTCAGCCGTGTGATGCCACTGCCGCACAGCACGTTCCCTGCCCACTTGGCAGCAGAAAGCACACTGGCATTGCGCAGCTGAGCTCCTAGGGCAAAGGCAGTAGGGCGCTGAGCCCAAGCCTTAATTCAGCAGGCAGCCCACCTCTACCCCATAGGGGGCACATGCCCCCTATGCCTCCCCCAGGGATTTGTGCAGCTGCAGGAGGCCACTTCCCCTCCCCACCCCGGCCTTGGGGCCCCATTCACCCCAGGCCCTGCTCCTGCCCCACTTCCTCACTCAACACAGGGGGCCTCGATCTCCCCCCCTGCCCCTTCCCCTCCACTTACCAGCTGGGTGCCACCTGTGTGTCTAGGTCTCTGGCCCTCACTCCCAAGCCACAGCCCCCACAGCCCTGCTGCTGTCCCTTACTCCTGACCCACAGTACCCCGCATCCTGCCAGGGTGTCCAGGGACCCTCCCTCTCCAGGCTCTAATCCCCCCCACACCCACAGTCCCCCACACCTTCACAAATAATGCCCCCCCCCCCACACACACACACACTTCAAAAATAGCATCTGATTTACATGATTTTTTAAGAGTTCATCTCATGATTTTTGACAGTGGGGTTGGCAATACTGTGTCTCTATCTGCTTGGGCTGGTCTATGATGTGCAAGCTGCTAGTCTATAAGGTGCAAGCTGCCCATGTGAAGCCAGGCCAAGGGGCACTGTTGCCATGTCTTAAATATGAAATTATCGTATTGGAAGCTCAAAATTATTGTATTTGCTGAAAAAATATCATACATTGGAAAAACTATGCATACAAGTCTTCTTATTTACTTTATATTGCTCACTGTAACTCTCCACTGAGTGAGTGAGAACTGAGTCAAAGCTGAAGCATTTCTTTATTGTGAGATGGTCAATATGGTAGAGGCAATATCTTTTATTAGACCAACTAGACCAGGGGCAGGCAATTATTTCCAGCGGAGGGCTGCTTACCCAGTTTTGGCAAGCTGTTGAGAACCACATGGGTAGCCCTGCCCCTTGACAGGTGTCCCACCCCCTGGCCACAATCTTGGGACTGGAAGTCCCATCTGCTAACCCCTGACCGTTGCCACCAGAAGTCCCTCCCCTGCCCCCAGAAATACTGCTTTCAGCAAGGGGTTTTGCCATCTCAGAACCAGAAAAATATCAAATTATATTCTAAAAATTGAACATCTAAAACATTCATTAATTTCATTTAAAAAAATATTTTTGTCCTGATTTACATGCGTGTCTGTAGTGTACATAGAGGTGATCACACAATAGCTTAAAATAAAATCTTACCCTTGGAAACTGAGGGGAGGGGTTAGGGGGCATGGGGGGTGGGTATAGGTTCATGGGGGGCTGTAGGTGTGTGGGTATGTGGGGTGTGGGGAGGGTGTAGGTGTGTGTGGGGGTTTGTGGTGGTATGAATAGGTGTGTGGGGTGAGGGAGCATGTGAGTGGGTGCGTGTGCGGATATGTGGGGTGTGGGGGAGAGTGGCTGGGGTGTGTGAGGGGGTGTAAGTGTGGGGTCTGCATGTATGGCAGTGCAACGGGGGTATGGGTGCATGTGTATGGTGGGGTGTGCATGTGGGACTTACCCTGTGAACACACACACTCTCCCTCCCTCCCTCCCTCACTGCGCACACATGCGCACACGCACAGTGCCTCCCTCACACACACACTGTCTCTCCCTCCCTCATTGCATGCATGCATGCACACACACAACCGGGCTACCAGTGCGGGCCCCGTGCTCCCATGGTCAAGCGATGCAGCTGTGGGTCACGTGGTGCTGGAAGTCAGTGGGTGTTCAGGGAAGCAGTGAAAGCAGCTGCAGGCAGAGGCTTCCACCTGGGGAGGTGGGGGTACGGTGGGGTGGGGTGGGGGAGGGTGAGGCAGGGCCAGGCTGGCCTTGTTCCTGGGTCCTGCAGGCTTCCCTTGGATCCTACTGCCCCTGGCAGCCAGGAGCAGATAACAATTAATTTTCTAAACATTTTAGGGGCCCCAGGGGTCAGACAGAATGGCCTGGTGGGCTGCATCTGGCCCACGGGCCATATTTTGCCCACCACTGAACTAAGCAGTTGCAAACATTTTTTTTTTTTTTAATTTGCAAGCTCTGGGGCACACAGCCTTCCTCAGGCATAGGGGAATGCAAAGATTGTAATATTTCTCCCACGTAGAAATGAAAAATCAGATTGTGCAGGAAAGCTGGAGGATGGTGCAAGCTCTCCTGGCTGGAAAAGCTAATTTTCACTGGGATAAAAATTGGAGGAATCTATTTATTTTGAAGTAAGCAGTCGTAAGAAAGTACTGATAGCAAACCCAAAATCCAGTTAAGACTCCCTGACAGCGACTTCAGTTTTTGCAATTGCTGCATCAATTAGCTGCCGCAAAAATGATTGTACGTATTGAACTCTTTTACTATTATTGATTGTACACTGTACAAGAGTGGAAACAATTATAGAAATATGATAATTATTGTACACCTGCCAACCCTGGGCAGGGGGCAGGAGCTGGGGCCACGTGAACCCTGTGCCACCCGCTTTTGGCACACGAAACCTGTTGGCGCAGGTACGCAGGGTGCAATGTACAGTTCCGCCCACCACCAAGGGCTGCACTCCTCCCCCCACCTGGGGGATCAGCCCCAAAGGCTCCATCTCCTCCATCCCACATGGACACCCTGCAGCTGCCCCCTGCCTTTGGGAGGGGCAGCTCAGGCACCTTGACATGCCCCTCCCCCCCTCAACACTTCCAGGTTTCCCTCCTCCCACCATGACTTCCTGGGTGGCGCCAGGGCCACATGGGGCGGGGGGAGGGGAGGAGGTGGCTGCCGGCTTCTGCTCACCCTGCCCCCAAGGCGTGGGAGGAGGTTCCCTGCTGGCCTGGCTCTACGGCAGGGGTGGGCAAAACGCAGCCTGGGGGCCGGATGCAGCCTGCCAGTCCATTCTATACAGCCCACAGGGCCCTTAAAAAATTTAGAAAATTAATATTTATCTGCCCTAGGCTGCCTGTCATGCAGCCCATGATGGCTTGCCAAAACTCAGTAAGCAGCCCTTTGCCCCAAATAATTGCCCGCCCCTGCTCTACAGTGACTGCCCAGACGGCGGGACCTCTATGTCATCACATGGGAGGGCAAGGCGGTGCAGCCTCAGCGAGGCACGTGACTGCAGGGAGGGGGCGGGGGTTTCTGCCATTTAAGCGACCAACCACTGCTGGGGTGCACGGAGCAGGGGAGGGAGGGGCCATGACGCATCTCCCATAGATACCGGCTATGGAACAGACACGTTTTCCCTGCTACCGAATCAGGAGTCCACTCTGCTGCCACTGCTACATGCCCTGCCCACAAGGGGGAGCACGGCTGACATGTGCAGGCAGCCCTGCTGCTGGAGAACCGTCACCCTCTTACAGCGCTGGCATGAGGGGCTGAGGCTCCTCAGGGCCATCAGGCCTGGGTGAGAATCATTGGCTCAAGCTTTCCTCTCGCCCCGAGTGCCCCTGCTTTGCCTGCCTGTTCCCCCTACTGCCCCCCCCCGCCCTTGGTATTAGCAGTGGGCAGACGTGATGGCACAGCTTGTGGTGCATGTGCCGAGGGGTAGGCTGAGGTCAGGCAGAGGCAAGGTAGAGATGCCCCTTTATAGACTAACTACATGAGACAGCACAAGCTTTCCTGAACCCAAGTTCACCTCATCAGACAGCATCCAATAAAGTGAACTTGGGTTCAAGAAAGCTTATTCTCACTCTCTACCTTAGGCTACAAGGATAGGTACCTACCCTGCTTTCTCACATGTATTTAGACATGGACGCAGAGGACTATGCAACAGTACCATGTGGATGTGGCTGCCCTGCTTCTAAGAGAGGAAGTGCCAGGCGTGCTGACGCATGGAGTTCCCAAAGGTAGCAGCAGTCGCAGCAGCAGCACCCTTGCCTTCTGGCCATCATGATTAGAAAAGCTTGAAAACAGGACTCAAGCAAATGCTGTTTATGAGATATATTGCTGTCCTTCACAAAGATGGCTTAGGGCAGCTAACAATGAAAGACAAAATGTTATATTAAAATCGAGGGGCATCATAAAACAAACCCCACAAAATCAAATTAAAAAGCGATTCACCCCCCTTTCTGCTCCTCTGCCTCCAAGAGTGCCCCCTGCCCAACTCAACCTTTCTTCCCAGCACACAGTCAAGACCTCAGTACAAGAGAAAAACCCTTCCCCAATATTCCATCACAACCCTACCCTCTCCCACTTCCTTGACTCAAGCAGGGCAGTCCCACCCCTCTGCTCCTTACTGGCCTGTGTCTCCCTCTCAAAGGGGGCCATAGCTATCCCCTCAGCCCCCCATTAATCCCTTCTCCCAAGGAACCAAGTTGCCCAATTAAAAAAGCAGACAAGCAATACAATTAAAACACCCCTTTCTTCCAACAAACAGCAATGCCAAATGGCACCTTCAAGTGTTGCTTTTCACTATGGGCACCTGGCCCAGGGCAGCTTGCAGTCCTCTGTAAGTCTGCAGGTTAGACAGGCCCATACCTTTCCAGCTCGCCCTCTAAAGGTTCAAAGACCAGACCAGAAGAACTCAAATGACGTAAAGCCATCTTAAGCCAACATTTTATATGCCATCACCTGCTTATAGCATTCCTCTGGTTGTCTACATTGGCCAGACAGGGTGAACAACCACCAATCTCACATCAGCTGCAGAAAGACACAAAAGCCTGTGGCAGAACACTTGAACCTCCCTGGGTGCTCTGTTGCTGACAACAGGATTGCTGTTCTCAGGCACAAAAAAAAAAAAAAAAGGAAAACCCAGTTTGAACAGGAAAATATAGAATAAGAAATCATCTATAAACTGGACTGTGTTAAGTGTGTTTAAACAGGGACTATGGATTCTTATCGCATTACCTGGATTATTTTTTGTAATTCCCTTTGTTCCTATGAGTTTACTCATGAACACCGTGTGCCCCCAGAGGCTGGCAGGGGCACAGCGACTGTGCACAGACAGTGGCATTAGCGGCAGGGGCAAGTTCCCACAGGTGGCCACAGACGTGTCAGCAGCAGGGGGGGGGGGGGGGGGGAGGAGGGGTTGCACCCCCTACACACTGCCAATGAGTTTACTGCTGATCTGCTTTTCTCTCCTAGTGCTGCCTCTTCCCCATCTCTCTCTCTCTTCCCCTCCCTTGTATTTTGTGTTCTAATTTCTTTTTCCTTGAACTCTGCTTTCTGCATGTCCTTCCACAGCATCTGATGAAGTGAACTTGGGTTCACAAAAGCTTGTGCTCTCTCTCTATATATATACATCTTATTTAGTCTATAAATGTGCATATTTACCCTGCTTTCTGGATGGCTTCAGACTTACAGGGTTAGTTTTCTCAGCTAATCTCCCTGTACTCCACAGATACTCCATAGATAATGAATAAATCTTTTCCATAATTATGTTTATCTAATTCAGCTATTTCAACAGCTATTCTACTAATTCAGCTATTCAACTATTATCACTTGCTGCACAGGCTTACTGTCCTCTTTCTCTTAAGTGAACATTTTCATTTAGTAGCTATGATATATTTTATTAAACCAAGTAAGTAGTTGGAAAAAGGTTCTTAGCAAGCTCTTGGGTGTAGTCACTCTTCTTCAGACATAGGGAGTCTCCAAAACCCGAAATCTCTGGGTTTATGTCGAGAATCATGTTTGCATGCCTAAGAGTGCTAATATCATTGAAGGGTTTTACAGGCATCCTTAGCCATGGCACCCTGGTTGAGAATCACTGTGCAGAAAGACATAGTTAGCTGTATCAGTCTGAAGTCAAGTGGAAGGCAGAGTAGGGTTGCACCTTAGACTAACCAAACTATATATATGTATAGATAGCTAGCTAGCAGGAGTTTTTGTGAGCTGAAGCTCACTTCATGAGGTGTCAGTATCCAACAAAGTGAGCTTCAGCTCACAAAAGTTTCTGCTGTGTGCTCATGCATATGTGCACACACCCCCCTAAATGATTCCAATGGTGCTGCAACCTCGATCAAATGACAACCTGTTTTGAGATAAAGCATCTACCTGTTTTGAGATAAAGCATCTTGCCCTTGAAGCAAAGAGACAGCAGAGGAAGGAAAAGAAAAGGAATCTCAGCCTGTAGCCTAATGTCCCCTGTAGAAAGACACGCAAGCTTTTGAAGCTAGATCTGTAGCTTAAGGATTGGGCTCAAATCACCTCCACATGCATTAATGAGCTGATGGAGACTGCAGAGGATACACACACATGTACATACTTCAGTTAGTCTACAGGTGCACATCTACCTTGCCTTCCATGACAATCGTGGACCCAGCACAACTCACAAGGTGAACTCAGAGACTCCAAACAGAGGAACCCGTCACTTGGAAGCCCTTGCCACCCCGGGCCATCCCCAGTTCTCTCCAGAAGACCTGCCCTAGCATCCTTCTACAGTCAAAAGCCCATCACGAGACAAGAGCAGGCATTTCCTGCAATGGGCTGCAGGGGAGCACAGTTTGCCCACATCTCTGCCTCTCCCTCTCTCATCCATACAGGTCCCTTCCAGTGGGCATGTGGGTGTAGCTCATCTCGGGCCCCGATCCCGCCACGGGGCCCAGAAGTGCCTGCATAGCTCTACTGACCCGAGGGCTCGCACGTGGCAGGAGCAGGGCCAGGCCTACGGACACGCTCTTGCTGCTCAGTTGCCACGTGTGGCGGCAGCCTGGCAGAGGGGAGTGGCTGAGGTCCAAGACCAGGTGGAAGCCCCTGGGACGCTCCCAGCTGGGCCTGCCAGCCTACCTGCCTGCATGCTCCACTTCACACATCGCCTCTTCACTTAGAATCAGACTCCTCAACATGGCTGTTTGCCCCAAAACAGTGCAGTCCTATTCCTTCCCTCTGCAGAGCATCAAGTAGCCAGGGTATATCAGTGGGCATGTCTACAAGAGAAATTAATTTGATGCAATAAACTCTGGCACAGTTTGCACTGGAGTTTATTGTTCTTAGGCACAGTGTTTACATGTGCATTCAGGATCACAGTACACTGAGCTGTGGCACAGCAGCCCCAGCTGGCAGGATACCAGGGGTCAGCCTGCCAACCCAGGGCTGCTCTGAACCATCTCAACATGCTACAGAGGTACCGGCTGAAGCATGAGGGTGCTACAGCGAGGGGCTAGCCAGCAAGTAGCCCCACACTGAGGCACTGTCATGCCCTGCCAGCCCCAGTCAGCATCTACATGTGCATTGAGGCAAAGTCAATAACTCTGCCATAGGATAGTATTTGTGTTGGAAAGTACTATCCCATGGCAGAGATAATTAGTTTACTCTGGCCTAATAGCACCACACATGTAGTTGCTGACACTTAACTTAAAGTCTCATGCAGATGTGCCCAGTATATGTCATTTAGAGCTAGCTACACATTCTTGAATCATTAGAAACAGTTTCTAAGAGTTTCCTGCTTGGTGTCCATGTATGAAAGGTTTAAGAATTAAAAATCATGGGCACTCCCATAAAAATGTATTCTTATTAAGACAGTTAAAGGTAAAAGCACATGTCAGTAAATTAAGGGTGTAAAACAGTACTGAGATGTGGTAATTAAAAACCTTGGATATTCAGAGTTAAAGTTACACTTAATAGAAAGCCAAGCACACTGAGGCATGGAAATGTTTGGGTGCCTTTACCATGCCTCTGCTATGTAGCAATACCTGTAGAAGGAAACTCTAGGGGGAAAAATGCCTTTAAAAAGCCATTTAATTAAATCTAGCACAATAAACACGAAATTGCTGGTTAATCTAATCCTTTGCTTCCTTTGTCCAATACCACAGAAAACAATTCATTTCAGGTGAACTGTAATGTGTCAGGCCACCTGCCTTACAGATCTGCAGTCTTCCACCTCCACTTGTCTCACTCTTCCTGAATAGGAAATTCTCAATTTTCCCTCATTGATGCGTTACACCTTAACATAGTTTTGTGTGTAGGACATGGTGTCAGAACTGACTGTGAGACTGAAAAAAAAGGTCAACATCAGAACAAAAAAGCCCCAAACCACAGTTTTTTCCTCATAAGTAAAACCGTGTAATAATTTGTTTGTAAACATCAAGTGATGTTCCTTAAGCAAAATACGCCCTCTGGCAACCCCTACAGCTGCTTTCTAAGAGCTACACATTCATATTTTGTAGAACATCATAAAATCTGCATTTGCAGGCTATGCTTAAATAAAGTATCCTTGTGTTTATGGGTTGTTACGGAACACGAGCTACAAAACACTTTTCACACGACCTACATGCCTGTTGTAAAAAGCATAAAGGAAAAAAGTTCTTCATAATGCTGATATTTAGGAACATTAAGTCTCCATAACTTCCAGAAGACTTTGGCATTGCTGCGTACTGAATACAACGCACAACAAAACCATTTGTGCCTGCCGACACCTGCCAATGACAAAACATGAGGTAACTCACCCCATATACCAAATGCTCTCATGGAAACTATGTAGGGGAAGCTCAACAATTGCTGTAATCCTGAATGAATTTTCACAGAAAAATAATAAAGAAAAAAAATCCCAAGATAGTGAGACAACCCCTTTCACTTTTCCCTATCCCACCTCTAACCTCACTGTTCTTGTCCTCAGAGGAAGTCCACATACACAATGATTTCAGAAGACCTTCAGAGGCTGTGGAATCTCCTTCCCTGGAAGTTTTTAAGAGCAGTTCAGACAAACTTTTGCCTGGGATGGTTTAGACAGAGCCGATCATGGCTGAGCAAGGGGTTGGACCAAGTAACCTCCTGAGAGCCCTCCCAGCCCTAGTTATCTAAGATTTTAAAGATGGTACTGGAACAAAATCTGTAACTTTATAGGATGCCAAAAACCATGGATCCAACACAGGCAATGACTGTATGGGTTAAGTATCATGTATCCATTCCCTCTGCTAACTTCTGTGCTGCAGAGACAGTAGCAGCCCTCTTCCCTTCCAAAAATTACCTGATTCTTTACAGATCTGATGCAGGACACCTGATGCCCAAAAGCTTGTCCAACTGCTCTCCCAGCTATATAGTTTGTTTAGTAACACAAAAAAGGCCTTGTTTCTCCATTTTTTCCACTATTCAGCCTCTCTCAAGTGCTTGTTGCTGGGCCTATGGTAATTTCTGCTCACTTTACTCTGCTCACTGCCAGCTTTTTTTTTTTTTTTTTTTTTACAGAAGGCAGAATAGAGTTGAACTTTCATTCCCTTTATGGGATGAAACAAAGGGGATTCTTCTTGCTGGCTGTATCTGCTTCTTTTGCAGACGTCAGGATGGGCGTTTTGGGCCCAAAAGCTTGTCCCAACGTCCCTCCCAACTACGCAGCTTGAATAGCAAGAGACGTTGCTAGCAAATGCCTAGCTTTATCAAAGCTTTTCATTCCATCCAGGAAGAGCACACACCAACTGCTGAAACTTCCTTAGCCTGATGAAGGGTTTTTGAACCCGAAAGCTTGCTTAATAACTATTCTCCAACTATTTGGGTTGGTCTAATAAAAGATATCAAATTCACCCAAGGACCCTTGTCTGCCTAGCTTTATCAAATGCATCAAAATGAACATAGGCAGACAAGGTTCACACACTGAAAATCTACCAAAGAAAAATTTGCCGGTTACCTGCGGGTGCACACTTGTGACAAGAAAACCACTCTCTCTCCAAACTCTCCGTTCTAATCCTCCAGGGGAATTTATAAAACACCTTTTGTAGGATGAGTCTACGAACTTCACTTCATCAATCTACTGGATACCAAAACCCATGCACTAAATACAGACACTGGATTTATGGCACGTTATAACCTGTCTGCCATCCGATAACCCCAGGTAACCTCTCCACATTTTACCAGCTACATTTATCACCAGGTCAACTTTCCCCTCTCCCCACAACCTACCTGTCTTGCGCCTATTGTCTCCAATCGCCTCTGACCTTCCCTGCCAGGCATTTGCATTCTCACAGACCTGCATTTGGCACATTGATTCACCGTCTATCCCACCCAGGAGCGCACACAACCACCAGCACACCCTGAAGGAGGGTGCTTGTGCCCGAGAGCTTGCAAAGCGCAATTTTCCCAACTATTCAGTATGTTGGTATCTAATAAAAGATACCAAATTTACCCAAGGAGCCTTGCCCCCCCCCCCTACAGAAAGGATGCCAATACATTGAAGAGGGCAGCGGAAACGGTGAAGGGGCTGGGGCACATGCACCCTCCTTCAGGGTGCGCTGGTGGTTGGAGGGGTGCGATGGTGGTAGAGGAGGCAAGCAGCACAGGCTGGATCAGGGGTGCCCCTCGCTGATCAGAGAAGTCCCCTCCTTTGATAACTTGGCCCTTGTTTTCTTTTGTTTTCTAGGGCCTGTGACATCAGGCTTCCCTGGGTAAAGGTGCCCTCTGCTTCAGGTTGTTTTAAAGGCAGTGAAGCCAGGCTGCTCTCAGGGCAGGTGGTGACATATGGGGAAAGACTGAGGGAACTGGGCGCATTTAGTTTAGCGAAGAGAAGACTGAGAGGGGATAAGGACACAAAAGCAGACGACGTCTGAGGCGCTCCCGCTCCCACGTGACTCCAGTATCTGCTACCCCGACCAGGCTTTACGCTCAGACAGCTGGGAGCGCGCCACTGGGCAGCGAAAGGGTTAAAACCATAGAGTTCTTTCTCCGCCCCCTAGCAGTCCTCCCCACTTACCAGAGCGGGCCCGGAAGTGCCTCAGCAAGAGGGAGGCTAATGTGGGCGGAACTCCTGGTCCGTTCTATGGTGCTCGCAGGGGGAGAGCTGAGGAGGGGGTGGGGCTACGGTCCCGCTCCTCGCTTGCGCAGGCGCATGCGGACCGGGGCTGGGACCCGCGGACCTGCTTCCAGGCCTTTGCAAGCAATCGGCAAAACTAACAAGATGCCAGGACTAAAGCAGGAGGCGGGGGTGGGTCAGTCAGCGGGGAGACCCCCCTGCCAACCCTGAGGACTTTGCGATGAGGCGTCCCTCAAAGCAGTCATCCTCAGCCAGAGATGCCTTGGCATGCCCTCGGGGGTAGTGGGCTGCCACGCAGCTGGAGCGCTCTTAGGGGTGCATGCAGGAGTCGCCCAAGAAACCGTAAAGCAGCCGTCCTCAGCCAGAGGCGGCTTGGGGTGCTCAGGGGGGTGACAGGGTGTAACGCAGTGGGTACCCTCTTAGGGGTGCACGCAGGAGTTGCTCGAGAAACCCCAGGGTTTCCAAGAGGAGTCCCAAGTGTCAACGGCCACGTAGAGCAAAGAGGAGAATTGCTCTTATTTTCCCACTGTCAAAAAATAAACAAACGTAAGAGCTGGTGTCTTCTGAGGGGGGGCCCTGAGTCCCAAGAGAGCTACCTGGAGTCTAGGAAGGTTGTGAACTGCTGCCCTGCAGTCACCTGGGAACCCTCATGGCACGTGGGCACATGACCTAAGAGTTCTGCTTAGAAACCACTTCAGCAATGCGTGGGTTGTCTCCCAGCTGCATCTCCCCCAAAGTCCTGAAAGGGGATGGTTGGAGGGGTGCGATGGTGGTAGAGGAGGCAAGCAGCACAGGCTGGATCAGGGGTGCCCTTCACTGATCAGAGAAGCCCCCTCCTTTGATAACTTGACCCTTGTTTTCTTTTGTTTTCTAGGGCCTGTGACATCAGGCTTCCCTGGGTAAAGGTGCCCTCTGCTTCAGGTTGTTTTAAAGGCAGTGAAGCCAGTCTGCTCTCAGGGCAGGTGGTGACATCCTGCACTGTTAGAAGGCAGAAGGAGCTGGCTGAGAAGTAGGTGTGAACCAGGGGCTCACAAGCTCTGGTGGGGTCCTTGGGGACTGATAGGATCCTGGTGGGACAGGGATCCAGCAAGCAGGGAGGGAAACCATATGCCTATGTGAGAATAAGGAGAGAGGAAAATGGTGGGGTAGAACCACCGAGCACAAACTGCTGACCCCAGCCTCTCCTACCCCACCTGGGGTAACTTGCCACAAGCCAGAGGGCTCATGACACAGGCATTCTCTGGGGACAGCTAGCGGTGGCACAAGGTATGCCATTACTAGCTGTTCCCAGGGAACCAAGCATCCATGCTCATGTGGATGTGGCCTTTGGGTGTAAGAGGAGGAGCAGCAGTTCACTGCAATATAAATTCTGAGCCTGGTTCTCCTTGTGGGTCAGGCTTAGACTTATAGTGGTTCTAAGTGAGATGAAGTCCTGGCTATTAAAAATAAGGCAATGAAGCCAGGTTGTTCACTACTTAAAGCTGCCTGGGGTGAGTCAGGAAAGATGTTGATAGAGCTGAACCTCCTGTGGTCTCTGGGAATGGAAAGTAAAAAACTGTTACTGAAAGTTAGGTGGATGGAAGAGCCTGAGCTTGTCCTGGATGTACCTGCTGGAAGCAAGAGTGGGGGGAATGGACTGAGTTCTCCTCCCCTAGACCATAGACTTGCAAAGACTGCTGGGGCCTTTGAATATTCCAGCAATAGTACATTGCATACTAAAGCCATTGACTAAGAATTCCTGACAATCTTACAAAATTTGTACCGATGCAGTTACCACGTGTGGGGTCAGTTCTGTCTTTTCTTTCTATAGCATCACATTGAAATTTTTGTAATCACTTTACATTCTTGCTAGCATAAGCTGCATAACTAACTGCATGTCTTAGATTATGCCAGCATACAACAACTATGTGCCTATGTAGC
Source organism: Alligator mississippiensis (assembly GCF_030867095.1). Lineage (NCBI taxonomy): Eukaryota > Metazoa > Chordata > Crocodylia > Alligatoridae > Alligator > Alligator mississippiensis. Next base: position 140,066,862 of record NC_081827.1, read on the forward strand.
TGCTATGCACAGAGTTCTGGACTGTCTTCCAACTCTACTGGGCCATGTAATAACTATAATTTTTAACATTTTCCCAATGGGAAAGAAGCTGTCTTTTGGTGGGACACTGTCAGCTCAGAGCTGCACTGCAGGTGCTTCAGGCAGTTTTGCTATCAACAAGCAGGAGGACCCCATGTAGCTGACTCTACAAGCTTTCTGGTCAGTGGCTAAAGTGGGTCCCACATGAAGGAGCAGATGATGAAACTGCTGGTTCTGGAGAAAATACAAAGCTAGATCCAGGACTAGGAGCAAGGGCTGACAGCAGAGGAAATTTAGGTCAGAGATAAAGAAAAATGTCCTCTCTGCAAAGGTGGTCAGGGATTGAAACAGGCTACCAAGAGAAGCTGTGGAATCTCCATCCCTAAAAATGTTCAGGAGCAGGTTACACAGACACTTGGCTGGGATGGTTTAGCCAGGGATGAACCTGCCTCGAGCAGGGGGCTGGATTAGATAACCATGTGAGGTCCCTTCAAGCCCTGCTTTCCTATGATCCTAAGAAGGAAGGTGAAGGGGAAGGAAGGGATTTAAAATATGGATATATGAAGACACCACCTGCAATGAGCCCACTTTATGGGTTTTTTTAATTTGCTGGATATTTCTTCAAACAGGATTCAGAACCTTGCCAGCTTCTTACTCTCTTGAGATTTCAAATGTCTGATTCCCTAGCAGCTAGTAACACAGAGGAAGGGGTGACAGTGAAACTTAGTCTTTCAGAGGATTGTTATAGCTATCTTGATAAAGGAATGTATTGCTGCCAGGACTTCCCAAGCTGGTCTTGACTGGGGGAGCTGGATGTTGATCCAAGGGAAGCCTTTGAGAGTGACAGCAAGAAAAGCTGGATCTTTCTCAAGGAAAAACCATTACTGAGGAGGAAGATTCAGTGAGACTGCTGTCCCATGCAAGTTGCTGTTGAAGCTGACTTCATCTGTTGACTTCTCTGCATCCATGCTGTTTTCTAAGCCTCCATCTCTACCCTGAGCTCCTCCCCTAGCTGTCTCTTACCCTGCCCTATCCTCTCATCTTTTTCCACCTGCTTACCTAAAACAGTCACAAACATGGTCTTGTATCCAGATAGCCCCTTCACCTGAGTCCTTGCCATAGGCCTGAGAGCATTTTTTATGCTATTAGGTATCTGTCACTGCTCAATCTGTGACTGAGGTGTGGAATTTCCCACCCACCAGAGGCTGATCCTGCTACGGTCCCTGGTTGTTTCAGGTGTCATTCTTATTTCTTATGACAAAAAAGGCATCCGTATCTTTATCTTTGTGCACTTTGGCATTTTTGCCAATTCGGGAGCTCTTGGCCATCAGAGATGTTACTGGCGATCACTATGTGGAAGTGGCTCACGTTGATCCCCTTTCAGGTGTCATTCACATTCAGTGATATGGCCGTGTATCTCACCAAGGAGTGGGGCCATTTGGACAAAAGGCAGAAGCGGCTCTACAGGGATGTCATGCAGGAGAACTATGAGACTGGTCTCACTGGATAAAGATGCATTTTCCCATGTTGCATAAATGCTGTGTGGTGTCCCAGAGCATGACTGGCTGTGGCTCAAGGGTCTCTTATGTGGTTAGATGATCAGCTGTCATTTCCCCAGTAAGTCTGAGGGAACCTGTCACCTCCACACTGTCCTGAACTACTGTTTGAATAGGCACAGACAGTCTGTTCTATTTCCCAGCCCCATCATTGTATGTGGCAGCTAACCCGCAGTCAGGTAGCATTGCCCTCTTCATCCAGCCTGGGGCTACTGGAGACCAGTCACAGAGATGGTTTTGGTCTCTGTTTACATTAAGAAATGAATATGTAGATTAGCACTGGGACTGCCTTGGGTCCCCCTTTTATGGACATGCTTACATCTCCCATAAAGGAAACCAATTCAACTTTCCCTGACATTTTTTGCTGCCTCCAAAAGCTTCTACATTAGTCCTCTGAGCTCCTGGGGTATTCCATTTCCCTCCCATCAGCTTTAGTTCATAAATCTAAAAATGCATGTGTCACAAATGCTCCATAACCATCTTAACAATTTTGGTCTTCCTTGCCCCACTTCTTCCAACAGCCTTTCTGATACTCCCAAACCTCATGTGTTCTCCCAGATGGAATGAGCCAAAGAGCCATGCCTCCCAGAGGGCCAGGGCTGCAAGGAATGGTTGATACCAAGAGAGGCCTGCATAGGTGAAGAGTGATTTAATGTCACCTCTGGCACCTTTAGTGAGGGTAAAACAACTGAGATTGCAACAAAGCCATCTGTTATCATAGCAACTTCTGCTTTCACCATGAACAAGATCTTTGCAGGTTGGTGAGGGGAGAATGGTACATGGTCATGGTGTGATGCTTGTGTTTGTGTGACCCATCACAACAGAGGAATCAGTGGGGAGGATTGACCACGTGGATGCATCTCATATTAGGGTTTGAAACAGAGTACGTGGAGAAGCACGAGCATTTTCTGGTTAGTGGGGACTGGTTACTTTCCTGCTGCTTTTTGAGCTCTCTGAGCCGTGTCATGCCCAGCATTCAGTGTGTCTTGTATCATGGTTTCCAAATCATTCTTGTGGACTTTTGGCAGCAGACATCCTATTTCCCACACTATAGATGGAGTCTCCTGGAATTCAGATCAGTGCTATTTCTCTTGAGGGTTTGGAATTGAGTGTTTAGCAAGGACAGTGGTTGTCTCTTAGGTTTCCAGTGGGACAGAAGCCAGGCTGCCCTTAGTCAAAATAATTCCCCCCTCCTCCACATGGTTTGAAAATGGTACAGAGAGAGCGTGGGTGAATGGGGGAAGTAAGGATTGGAGGTTGAAAGGGAGTGATGGAAATACAAGGGGCAGGTGACTACACAGAGCAAGTCCATGAGGAAGAAAGTACAGGAAAGATAGACAGTGGGTAGTGACACTCACCCCTCTGCAGCAAGGTGAGTGTTAAGGTAAATGGGCTCCCCTTTGACAAGTGTCTTGTTTTTAGTATTTGAGTTTTTTCTGGCAAAAGTAACTAACTGTATTTGGGATGAAGGGCTGTTTATTTAAATGTGAGCAGTCTCATGATGGGGTGGCCTGGCCTGTGCATTTCACACACGTGGGGTAGAGCCAGAGCCCCTACAGCTGAATTATGCCAAAGCACCAGGCCTGCACTGAGTGGTTCCCCTGAGCCTTCAGCACCACCGCACACGTGCCACCTTGATGTCTTGTGCTGCCTCTGGGCCCAGGGTCAGCAGCTCCTTTGTATTGCTGTTTGACACATCCTGGAGCTGTCTTGAGCTCCCCTATAGACCACTGAGAACATTTCCTGTCCGGAGACTACTTTTTGAAATCACAATGGATAAGTGACTTAAAAAGGCTTGTGTCTGTTCCCTACCCAGACAGACCCACCACTTCCCCTGCCCCCAGCCCCTGTGGCATGGGCCAGGAAGGGTATCTTGTCAGACAGCTCTTTGTCCTTGAGGTAGGACACTGGGATCAGAGGCCAGGGCTATTTGCCAGGAAACCCTGCAGCTAGAGCCTTTATGCCAAGAGACAGATCTAGGCCAAAATTGCTGTTCAGCAACCCACGCATTGCAAGGAGGTAGAGGGAGGGTTGTGTGTTGAAGGGATGGAAAATGCCCCATCTGTCTGTTCTGGATACTGTACTGCTGAATTTAAGAGTGTTCCCTCCCTAAGTGTCCCATATACTTCACTTTTCAGTGTGCTGTGTTCGAGCTGGGTATCACTTTCTCTTTTTTTCCTAGTTTTATTTTGTTATCTTATTGTTTCCGCCTTTTTCTGTGCCAGGCACCCCATGGTCACTTCTTTACTGTCCTTCCCCCTTTCCACATCCCAGGCTCTCTTCCTTGTTTCATTCCATCTCTTCCTTTCCCTCTTCCTGTGATTTCCACTGCTCACTCCCCACCCTCTCCTCCAATGCTTACCCGCTCTTCAATTGCACCTTCTGGGGTTCACATAACCAGTCCCCTGCTAGAACAGATCCAAGCTGTCTTCTTTGACACATCAGATCAAGTCAGGCCTCCTGAGACTCCTTCATGTCAGTGGATGCTTAGCATTAGCCTTTCTCTGAGGAAAGGTTTGAGACTTCCTGAATTGCATCCTATGGCTGCTGCTCTGTTTTTCCTTGGTCACCTGTGCCATAGTAATACATGGATTTCCTCTTCCAATCAGCTAATGAAAAGGCACTGAGCTGATGCAAGGAGGAGCCTGCTGCAGAAGGTGCTCAACAGTCTTTATCTGGGGGAGTCGGCAGAAAAAAGCCTTTTGTAGCAAATGACCTACGAGGGGTAGCATGGGTTGTATTGCCAGAAGAGCAATGTGACAAATAGAGAGACCCCATACAAAAGCAAAAAGGGTCTTGGGGAGGTTCTCACTCTCCTGTCAGCCAGGACTGAGAAAAGCAGGACATGATGTGCCTCTTTTGCCTACAAGGAAAGCTTTGGGGGCCAGAGGGAACTGAAAAGCTGCAAGAGCAGCATCCAGGAGAAGAGGAGATTCCTCAAACCTAGAGCTTGCAGGGGAAGCAGGACCAGGGGTAGTCCTTAGAAGGGAGCCCTTATTACTGCACAGCCTGCAATAGAAGCTTCAGATCCTCACTGTTCCTGACCCGGCATCAGCAAACACATGTGGGCAAGTCCCATGTCTGCCCCAAGAGCAGGTGCACTTTCCTCTGGGCCTACAATCTCCATGTCCACATGTGTAGCCACAGCATTGCTGGAGTAAATTGTCTCCCTAAAAACCCTTTCTACCCCCCCCCCCCCCCCCAAGGAAAACTAGCTATTCTAATGCAGCCTGGCCTGAGTCTCATAGCTACCTTCAGTGTTGCAGAGCAAAACATCATACTTCAAGCAGGAGGAGTAAGAACGCAAGACAATATCCAGGACAGGAGAATCATGCAATTAACAAATGAGACTAGGTGTCTGTTTCCTGCAGGGCTGGGAATTAAGTCAGTCATTCAGAGCTTCAAGGGAGAAGGAGGATAGAAGTAGTGCTAACAAACACTGTTGCAGTCTAACAGAATAGGAATGTCTGTATTTAGTGTGAAGAACTTGCAGTCAGAGTAATGTCAGTAAAAGCTAGCTGTGTTTAGCCACTCTTTTTTTTGTTTGTTTTTAAAGTTGGCCAGGTGTTTGTTCCTAACAATTTAGATGTCAGTAGGGTATTTGAGTGTGAGCTGTCCCCCCAGCTGGACCAATAATGCATTTGGTACTGAGTGCAGGGCAAAGCTAAAACTCCTTCCTCTCCAGGGAGGGGTTATGACTGACCGCTGTGCCTGAGAGAAACAAAGTTACATTGAACTTGTGTGACAGATTTGGATGTTCAGAGCCTTCCAGTGAGCAAGTGGCACAGATTAAGGATGAAAAGGGATGAGAGGAAAAACACATGCAGCACAGTACAGCAAAGCATCTAAGCCACAAAGGGCATAAGCACCTCGCCTCACTCTTGGACTACAGAAGGGACATAAGTAGTGTACACAGGACTTCTACTTTTACTTCTAAGCAAAAGCAATGTTTTAATTTTGCAACAGGCCTAGTTGTGGAGCAAAGTGCTCCTCCACATGTGGAAAGTCCAAATCTGTCACTGTAATGTAAACAGGAAGGGCGGGGGGGGGGTGTAAAAGTGATGCTTCAACAAGGTGCACATCTGCTAATAAACAACAAGAAACTATGAACTAAATCATGTTTGGCCCATGAGTCTAAGGAAACTGCTTTATGCCTATGATTCTTCACGTGGGGGTTTGGTATAATGGGTGCCCTCATGCCCTGCCATTCTTAAGTCTAGTACTGCTGTAGCCTGTGCCAAAAGGAAGGATTATCCTATTGCCATTCTGCTTACTCCTTTCTTTCTCAAGACCTGACCTAACTCACAGCGACTCCCACGGGCACTGAGTCCCAGCTGTGAACGATGGAGCTGAGCTTTCTCTCTCTGCAAGTCTCAGTCATTTTCTTGGGATGTGGACTGGAAGGCTGGGCATCTTTAAGGGTCACAATCCATTCCCCTAATGAATTATGCCCGAAAAGGTTAGCTACCTATTAAAACACCAGACAAGCAACACTTCCTCTCTGCCACTACAGCACATTTAAAGAATAGAGTCTTTAAAGGGGGGGGGGGGGGGGGGGGGGGAGGAAGATTAAAACAAAAATTGTGGTTGACCACCACTAAGAGTGCTGTATGAAGTGGCACGGGTTTTTAAACCTCTTCACTGAGAAGTCTCCAAAAACAAACAAAAAGAAATGACTAAATCTAAAGCGATATGAACAAAGCCAACTAGTAGACATAGAGGGCCATTCTGCTTGCATAATTTAACATCTTGCCAAATTAAAGAAGCCTCAGTAAAGTTTCTCTCATGTAAGGACATCCTGCTCAACTGCATGCCCATTCAGATCATCTTGCTTAGATGTGTTTTAAGCAGCCCTCACGCAAGTCCCTCTATTTAATTCATCCTCGATGATTGTGTCCTTGCTTTCAGCTTGCTACTAAGGGCATATCTGCAAGGTATGCTGTGGTTAAAGTTTCATGCGTATCTCAGATAAGGGCCAGTTACCAAACGCTTCATACAGCACCAGAGAGAGGGTACTCTCTGTATCTGCTCCAGAATGAAGAACACATTTGGGTGACATGGAACACGTCTATATATATCAAACCACTTACTACAAGGGGCAGACAGGATGGATTATACCTCCCCTACCACAAGCTTGCTAAGTACATCTTGGTAAAGAGAGTGTTCCAGACTCACAGTCAGGGTCACTACTACAGCACTTGGAGAGAGACCATGATTGTGACTTCCTGTGGGCAAGCCTAGCCCTTCCTATTGAAGAGTAAATAAATACAAAAAAAGCACCCACATGAAGTTGCAGTTGATATACTGGCAGTACAAGGAGTGTTAAGCAGCTGGACGAGTAAGAGAGAATTGAGAGAGTGGGGGCAGGACAGGGGTGAACACTTCAGAAGTGGATGACTGGGATGAAAGAGGCTGGGCACTTCTGGGGAGAAGACTGCTGGGATTAAGTAGCTGGGGACAAGACAGAGAGGCCATTGCAGCTGCCTGCTGCCCCAGCAGGAGCCCCAAGCTGTATACATTTGAGTTAATGAGATCGTTGCCTGGGAGGAGGATGCTCAGCTGCTTCTGAATCTCTTGCAGAACTTGTAACTGACTCTGCTGATTCAGGAGAAGCATATCCACATTCTCCCTCATTCTCCTCACTGTACAAAGAAGATATGACATTAGTTTCTAGTTTCAAATGCATGCACACAATGCCCGGCATTTCTGAAGTCTGCTCATACTTACATTCCTCAAGGAGCAATTTTGACTGGTCCAGGGCAACCTTCTCTGCACCACCGCTTGGTTTCTTCTCCTGAAATGCTAGTTCTACAGAAAGAAAATAGCATAATAGATGTTTCTAAACAGCACCTTCACATCCAACAGAAATTATGTGCTAAGTGTCAGGCAAACCTACGAGCTGAACAGTCAATATTGGAAAGGTAGGGGGTTTGCATTTGAGTGTCCAGTTCTCTACTGCCTTCCACCAGACCAACATGGCACTGTTTTATACTGATAAAGTTGACCAGGCACATACCACGTGAGGTAGCTGAATCTCATTTCCACTCCCTTTATTTAAGGTTACCAGCAATCACTATGATCTACATTAATTGCATTAGAGCAAAAGAGATTAATTCATGGCATAAAAAGCTTTTCCCACCATATCATTATATTTAAATTTTCCTCCTTATATAATTTTCTGCTTCAGCTGCTGCAGTTCAGAAAGAAGTCTCCTTTCTACACCCACCTACATCCTCCTTTGAGTTAAACAAAGACATCGTCAAATTCAGTAATTTTTTTTTTGGTGGGGGGTGGGGAATAAGTGTTAGTGGGGAAGGTGATAATTCTTGAACTATGTTTCTGATTCACTTCAAATGTGGTGAAGACAAACATGTATCCTAGGTGAATCTACAAACTGAAGTCAATATGTGCATCTTTTGGTGCATTATACAGGGCAGCACACTGCATTTTACAGTGGAGGTTCAATACCTGCTACTTAATATGAAAGATCCACCTATTAAGTAGGACCAGTGTTGCATTCATGCTATATTCCTTTGGCATCTCTGTTCTCTGTATCTTGCCATTCCAGAAAGACAGCATAGCTCCACTTATTATCTGTTTAAAAAAAGCTCATGAAGTATTGCTTTAGGGTTTTTTAACCTTATCAATATTGGGAATGGGAAGTCTGGTATGGTCTTCACAGTTCACCTTGGGAAGGCTAGCAAGCTAACTCAGTTAGCCTGTCAATCCCCAATCCACAGATAAGCAGTGTGAAAGTTTTTGGGTTTTTTTCAAAAAGGCCTTTTCTCACAAGTTTGCTAAAAATGATGGTTGTGATACTGCCTGAACCCTATTCTAGTCATCTATTATAAACAATATATTGCTTTTTAAATAGATTGACCCAGCAAGTTTTATTTATACAGTGCAAGTTGGCTAATTAGTCAGTAGGTTAATTTATCACTATGGGTTTATTAGTCCATGCATTGAATCCCTGCCAGAATCCTGTCGATTTGAACACAAAACATTCTGGCTAATTCATCATTTGTTAAAGCATAATTGTGTAATTTCCAAATGTACATACATACTAAATCACAATGGAATTTCCTCCTGCTAATTGGTCAGCACTGACCTATGCCCTCTCTAGTAACTTGCAGAATCGTCTGGTATTTTGGCACTGAGTACATTGAGGAGTGCAAAGCAAAAAATCTTCATCTGATTATGATGGAATAACATTTAAATACTACATAGTGAGCACTCTAGGTTTGTACAGTAAGAAATTAGACATGTGGCAGTCTGTGAGCATACAGAGTGAGCCACTGTATGTATAATTTGCACTCCAAAAATTTGCATGATATATTTTTTCCATCAAAAATCATTCTTTACTCTTGTCTCAATATGGCGTGCAAAGATGTGGCATACATCTCATAACAAAAAAAAGCTGAAAATAACTAGCTACTGATGATTAGTCACTCTGGGATAATTAGTCATAATTACCAAACCCCCTTGAGTGACAAATTACCCAGATTTTATTGTATAAAAATATGCAAGATTATAAAGATGTGTACAGAAAACTGCCCTGAAGTAATAGCCTGCTTTAGTATGCCGAGTATAAGAGCCAAGGATAGTTCTACTCCACGTACATTACAAAAGATCTCTCTGGAAAGCAAGCTAGTTTTTCTAGTCCTTCCACTGGAAGCGTAGGTGGGTTTAAGTCTTTTGTTATATTGCTTACTGAATGTTTGAGCCTCTTTAGGTAAAAAAGAAAAAGGCTTTGACACTAAAGCTGTTCTTCTAGCATTAAGAGCTTTTTCTTAAGAGACTGACAGAAGCACTGCTATATTACACTGCTCAAAAATAACAAAGCAGGGGTGGTGAGAAGTGGAAATGGTCAGAGACACATGAACTTGTGCACTTTGCTCTCTGCAAATCAGTGCAGGTGTGTACCTGGTGCATTTCATGGCTACCCCTGACACCTGCCCCTTCTGTCAGTAGAGAGGAGACGGTGGCACACAATGCCTCAAGTGCAGCAGGTAGCAGCCTCTTCACTGCCTACTCAAGAACCTCTTATATTGGTTCTGGCTGCACTACTGGCACCTTTTCTTTTCTGCACTCCCTATGTGTGGCCCCACCAAGTCCTGGGACATCCTGGCCAACCTCCTCCTGGCATTTGCAAAGCTGGCCATATATCTGACCAGAAGGAGGCTCTGACCAGGAGGATCTCTGGTGACTGTGGGGCCATCTTCATGTCCCTCATCCATTCACATCTCCAGGCAGTTTCACTCTGTGGTGTCCACTGTGCTGTGTCCCTGGACTTGTTTGAGGACCAGCGGGCATTGGCCAAGCATGCTCTGCTCAGTGCCCCCACCCTGCTTGGAGCACTCATTAACCTTTAACCCACTCCCTTCCCTATTTTCACTTTAGTTACCTGAAGTATCCAATAATTATACACTTAGCTCCTTCTAAACAACAGATGAGGCCACCTGTTTCTTTGTGGGCTGAGCCCCACAGATCCCCACATGTAACAAATAGGCCCGTGGGTCTGTGTGGCATTTAGAATTGAACCAATGGAATTTCCTTTCCCCCCCCCATCTGACCTGAGCACAAGTTACCTGTGGTATGTTCACGGGGGCTGTCTTTTGCATGGACTTTCTGATGCTTAACAAAGTTGGAGCTCAGACGGAAGCTTTTGGTGCATTTGGTGCACTGGAAAAGTTTCCCTTCTACGTGGACCCTCTGGTGCTGGATGAGGGCGGCGCTGGTGGCAAAGCTCTTGGTGCACGTGACACAAGTGTAAGGTTTCTTTTTCAGGTGGGTTTTTCGGTGCGCAATGAGGTTTGAGCTGCAGCCGAAGCTCTTCTCACACTCTTTGCATTGATATGGCCTCTCCCCAGTGTGGATTCTCTCATGAACCATGAGGTTTGCCTTCCTGTTGAAGCTCTTCTCACACTTGGTGCATTCGAAGGGTTTGGCCCCTGTGTGGATCTGTAGGTGGGTACAGAGGGCAGAGTGCCCCTTGAAGCCCTTCCCACAGTCTATACACTTATAGGGCTTCTCCTCTGCTTGGGGTCTCTCTGGATTAGCAATAGTTGTTAGTTTCTTGGAGCCTCTTGCTTGGGGAATAGATTTAACGCCTCTGTTCCTTGGTTGTCTTTCTGGCCTGGCTTTGCTCCTGTCAGGACTCAGCACTACACATGGCTCGGACAACCCGTTTTGCTCAGGACCTTCCTGGCTTAATTTCTCCTCCTCATTTTCACTTGTATTAATGTCACCTACTGGAATAAAAAGGGTCAATATTTCGCTCCCCCTCCCACCTCCACACATGACACCTAACACATTCACAGTTTGCAAGACTTCCAACTTGGCATCAAATGCAAGTGAAAGTGGGGACAGAGGATGAGAGAACAGATGGAAAGAAGAGATAAGAAGGAAAGGGGCAGAGGGAGGGGTAAAACAGATGTATCGCTTCTCATAAAGGAGGTGAGCCCAGGAACACACTTTAGAAATACAGCCCAGAAAGCAGAAAAGGAAAGGAAAAGAATGGTGCTCATGTTAGCTACTTATTCATGTTCTCTCAGCACACAAACCCTCTACCATCTTGATCATTTCAGAGATTCCCTGCAATTTAACTCCCCCTGCATCCCCAGAGACCTGAGCTTCTCTCCAATATACAGTATGTTCAAGAGAAAACTGTACAAGGTGAGAAACACAGGAAGATTTTGGTTCTGTTTCCAGCACACAATGCATTAGTGCAGAGCTGGCTGGAGTTCCATAGAAAGGGGACTAAAAGCACCACAGGTATGATGGAGCAGAAAAATGGGAACTAAACTTAGGGTCGTACAAGCCAGGTAGTCTCTTCCCTTGCTCCCTCCTGCCCCAAACTAAGCATAGTGGCTGACAGAGGTAGGGGTCACCTGTCTGCAGCCTTCCCCACTTGCCCTGCTCTCCTCCAGACCCTTGATAGTGAAGCAAGAAGTGGAGAAATGCCAGTCTCCCAAATTCTCTGAGAAGGAAAGAGAGCACAGGATGGAAATCCTTGGGCAATGGCTGCACGGGGGACTAGACTCAGTTACCCAGAAGGGTAACTGAGTCTAGTCCCCCGTGCAGCCATTGCCCAAGGATTTCACCAAAGCCACCCCTTTGCACCCTTACACACACACAGAGCTACATGGCACCATAGCCTTCACACTAAGAGCACCCTGCAATATTCCATATGGAAAAGCAGGGGAGGTGTGGGCACTGCCAATGTCCTGCCACTGCACAGAAGCAATAAGTTCGTATATGCTGCCAAGATCCTAGAAGGACTGTGCCTCACAGTCCAAAGCAAGGCCACCATTTCTCCCTCCCCAACCTCACCCTAAAGATGCTCCAGCTGAGCAGGCCCCCATTAACTTTTTCAACTTCTTTCCAACTGTAGACAAAGGGAAACAAAAGGGGGCAGGGCAGGGAAATCCAAACATTTCTTATTTTTTAATAGGTGCTATAACCCCAGATCAGAAGAAAGCACATAACCCCAGCCCAGCTTCTAACAAACCAGATAGAGAACAGGAGAGAGGAGACAGACTTAAGGGAGCTTTTTACAGCCAGCTAGAATTCCAGCCTTTTACCCTCACTTACTGCCAGTGACTTACCTGACAACAGCTGTTCCTCACTTATGCAGGGACTTCCCGGGATGATGCTTTGTCTGGAGTCTTGGAGATCAGAGAACATCAAGTCTTCCCCTGGGTCCATCTGAAAAGAGAGAACAAATCTGCAGTCTGAACCCCGTGCTCTGCAGTGAGGTAAGAGAAGATACAGGTGCAGTGCATTCTCCTAACTGCACAAGGTTGGGTCCCACAACAAGGTCCAACTTAACAAGCAATTAGCACTTGGGTGTGGAGCTCAGGGTCTGGCAGAGTCTGAGTTTGTTGAGGTTATAAACAGCAGTTTGCCTAATGCCAGACTCCCTTCTAAAGCAGTCATAGAATCATAGAAAATGAGGACTGGAAGGGACCTCAGGAGGTTACATCTAGTCCAGCCCCCTGCTCAAAGCAGAATCACCCCCAACTATATCATCCTACCCAAGGCTTTGTCTAGCCTAGTCTTAAAAAACATCCAAGGATGGAGATTCTACAACCTCTCTGGGTAGCCTGTGCCAGTACTTTACTACCCTCCTAGTGAGAAAGTTGTTTCCTAATATCTAAACTAAACTTCCCTTGCTACAACTTAAGACCACTGCTTAATGTTCTGTTATCTGCTACCTGCGGAGAACAGTATAGCTTCATCCTCTTTGGAACCACCTTTCAGGTAATCCTGGCCAGCTGAAGCAAAAAAAAAACAACACTCCACTCCTACCTTAGCCCTCCCAGTATTTTAGTGCTTTCATCTAGCCCCTCAACTTTTCCTGTACCCTCCAGACCCTACATTTCCTCATTCCCTCCTAGTACCTACAACAAATCTAATCACTCTCAGAAGCATCAGCTTTGCTTGCTACTACTGCCTAACCCACAACTCCTGCTTGCACTTACTAAACCTTCATAAGCCTTTCATTGGAGAAGGAGCTGAGACCCAAAGAGGCAAGGATTGGTTGTCATGGAGGGGATGATCCTGCCCACTCTGCCCCAGGATAAAAGACAGAAACCTTGGGCCAGACTAGAGGTGTATGGGTTAGATAGATTTTAGCAGTTTGGCTGCTGCTTTTGAAGACCTACCCAAGCTAGCATAGGTATTGCTGGCAATCCAGTTACAGTGGCATGGAGCTCAGCACAGATTAACAGCTTGACTGTTTACCCAGCTTCCTAGCTAGGCTTTGCAGTTAGTGCTGAGTACTGCTAGCAATATTCAAGTGACCTAGTTAAAAGTCCAAGTTATGGCAGCAGTGCAAATGGATCCTTTCAGCAGGGGCAGCAGAAAGATGTAAACCTGTAGCTTTATCAGTGTTGCTGCAGTGCTGCCTCTTACTGGAAGATGACTGGGCCAAACAAGTTCTTCCCCACTGCTACGTCTTCTGTTTGAAGTACCCACCTGACCCTTATCCTGGGAGTCCCTCTCCTGGGGGATTACCTTATTTGCCTTCTGTGTATACAGCATTATGTACCAGAGGGTTGAGAGGCTTGTTTGGGGTTTGTAGGTGTTAGTGTAATGGGGGATGACTGCAAACTGAAGTCTTGGCAGGCCTGAAAGCCACAAAGAGATAATACTTCTCAGAGGCCTGAACTCAGCAAGGTGTGCCCCGTACCTCCACAGCTTCTCCTCCTTCAGGAGATACCGTACACATCCAGACTTGCCACTCTAGCTGCAGGGAGCTCAGTGCACAAATGTTGGCCCCACCAGGGCTTTGTGAGATGGGAGAGAAAGGGAGCTGTGAGGAGAGCTCCATCGCTCTCTAGTCCGGGGCTGCTGAGGATGCACGATAGCCCTGTCAGGAAGAGCATGGGGATGGCATCTGGGACTTTAGTTCTGAAACAAAATAAGGTGTGAGGCTAGCTCCCTTTCGTGCACCTGTGCCAGGCAGTGAATTCTCCCAGGATGGCATCTCTGGGCCTATTTTTGCAAAATCACTAATAAACCAACTGCTAAAGAAAGAATGGGAATCATTGCCCCTAACCAGAGACCAGCAGTCCCTCCCCAGACTTAACGCTGTTCAGGAGCCAAGGTGACCTAACCCACACAGAGCAGCTTTTCCATCAGCAGAAGAGGAAAAGCTGTGAGCATGTGAGACCTAGCCCTTTGTGTAAAGTTTCTCCTGTATCTAATTGGATGCCGATCCTTTATTGTAACCATCTGGCTTCATACCTACCCCTCCCCAGCCTTATCAATCCCAGTCACTTAAAAAAACCCAACCTCTCCCCCCCAATTTAGGCCCTTGTTAATTAAGAAATTGACTTCAAAAAAGGACTTAATGAAGAATTTAGTGTGGGGAGAGGTCTCTTGTGGTTTCTGAGCTTTTAAGATGGCCTTGGTTATGGTTTTGAATAGGTTTCTTTAATCACACGGGCAAGAAACTAGAACTAGCTGGAAAATTTCTAACAGAGATCCTGGTGTTTCAGTACTGAGTTCTGTTCTGCATTGAGATAAAATATCTAAAAATGTCAAAAGACAAAATGTTCCAGTATATTCAAATTATAAAACAGAGAAACAACTTTATGGACCCCAAACGTTTCAAATGGTTGAAATGAGATGTGTCAGTCCAGAAGCAACCAGTTTGAATTCACTTTTCTGTGGATCAGTTTACCTGGGCACATCTACACAAGAGGTTTACTGTGCATTAACCTAATAACACTGCACAGTAGCGCAGTGGTTAAAAACCATGCTAATAGCCTACTGCACAGGGTTATTAGGCTAATGTGCAGTAAGTGTCACAAAATAACCATGCTACTGCACAGTAACTCTAGTTACTTTGCATTTAGTTAGTTCTTTATTAAGCAAGTACTAAACTAAATGCACAGCATCTAAGGGAGGAAGAGGTGTGTTTCCTCACATGACTTTTCACAACATGCTCTCAACAGCCTAAGGGCTGTTGAGAGCTATACAAAAACCCTCTCTGAATCATGCTTTTCTCTCTCCCTAGCCCTGGCCTCAGGGTCTTCCACTTGGTTGCTGCTGGTGTTGACCATCAAACTCAGGATGGGTGCTTGGGAAAAATGGTGTCTACACAAGGGAGGTTTAAATTGGATATTAGGAATAATTTGCTAATAATGAGGGCAGTCAAGTTCCAGATCAGATTACCAGAATTATGCTCAAAGAAATGTCATCAATGACTCCATGTCTGATTGGGAGGAAGTATCAAGAGGGGTTCACCACAGCTCTCTCCTGGATCTGGTACTGTTTTTATGATCTTCATTAATGACTTGAAAGATGGGATTGAGTGCACATATTGTAAATCTATAGATAACGTCGAGACAACTTTGGAAAATAAGATTAGAATTAAGATACTCTTGACAAATTGGAAAATTGGTCTGAAACTAATCAGATGAAATCTGAATAAGGACAAATGCAAAATCCTGCCATTCAAACAGAGCAATCACATGCACAAATACAGATGGGGGAACAGCTGGCTGGGCTACAATACTGCAGAAAAGGACCTGGGACTATAGTGAAGAAGATGAAGATGAGCCAACAGCATGCTCTTATTACATAAGCCAATAATATCCTGTGGTTTGTTAACAGGAATGTCACTTGCAAGTCACAGGAAGTGATTCTTCCACTCTGTTCAGCAATAATGAAGCCTTTCATGTAAAGTACTGTGCCATTATGGGTTGCTGCACTTCAAGAAAGACATAAACTGGACACTCTAAAGGAGAGCAGTCAAAAAGATAGGCGACATGTGAGAAGAACTGGCGTTGCTTAGCATTCAGAAGATTTGATAAGTCTTCAAATACATAAAATACTGTTATATAGATGATAGTGATCAACTTTTCTTTGTGCCCACAGAGGACAGGGCAAGAAGTAATGTGCTTAAATTTCATCAAGGGATATTTAGATTGGGTATTAAGAAGAACTTTCTAAATCTGAGGGTTGTTCAGCACTGGAACAGATTACATAAAGATGTTGTGGTATATCTACCTTCAACAGTTTAAGAACAGGTTAGATAAACCACCCTAGCTGGGGTGGTTTAGACAGAGGGATGATCCTATCCTGAGGTGAAAGGTTCCCTGGGGTCCCTTCTAGACCTAATTTTGTATGATGCTGTTCATGCAGGTGCATTAAGTCACTCCATGTGGACATGCTTGAAGATGGTATCTGCTGTGCTAACAAGGAACTCCAGGTGCACACCTAAAGAGAGGTCCATGAGTCATTTGAGGCCACACATCCCTCCTCAGCTGCCAGTGATCATGATTGACCAGTCAGGGTTCACTGGATTCATCTCTCATAATCATCCCATGCTGCTACATCTCAGCACTGCCCTCTCCCTCTTGAACCAGGAAAGAGACAATACAGGCTAGTAAGAAGTCTTCAGGATCATCCTGGAAGGACCTTCAGCTCAGCTCCTCTTAGCACCAAATGCTGCAGGGCTTACTGTGGGGTTACCTCTTGGTGATGGGAATGCTGCTACCCATATCGGGCAACAGGCAATGACTTCACCCATGTTTCCAAGTGTCTCAGACTCCCTGCTACAAAAGAGGAAGGAAGACCTGTGTTTTTGAAACGGGAATCTAGCTGTATCATCACCCACTAGCACTCCTTATGCCCAATGGCTTTGAACTGAGTGCGAGTGATCTCTCTCAAACACTTTCCCCAGCAGAGTTGTCCCAATCTGGGCCTGCACTAGCCAAAACCAGAGAGCAGATGACAGCCAGTCCAACTGGGAAATCCAAACTTATTTTAAAAGAAAATCAACTGGGGTTTAAATTCTTGAGCCCTCCTGCCACCACCTACACAGTTAGGGTAAGATTTTATTGCAAAAGCCCCGAGACCAATATGCAGAAAGGAGCATCACTGTATTTAGTTTAAAGGAAAGCAACTGAGATTTAACTTCTAATGCCCTTCCTAGCTATGCCAGGTGAGACTGCTTGAGAGGGATAACCCCCCAGTGAGGCATAATATATATTATTCAACCACATAAAGTCACATGGGACTTTCCAACTGCAACTGGCAGGTTGTAGCATGAAAGTTATTTCTGAATGCAGTCATCTGAATCTGCACCGAGCTCAGAGCTTTCAAAGAGACAGGCCTGCAAACTTGGGCCTTCCCTTCCTTAGTTTAATTACACAGCAGAGACAAATCAAAACGTATGAACTGAGTGGCAAACCACATTACCTCTTTTGCTGGATGGCTAAAATGGCTGTCTTTCCACTTCAGCAGCATTGTGGAGTCACTAGGACCATGCAACTTTCCAACAACTCAGCCGGGAAAGAAAGCAGACCTCATCTTACACAAAGAGGAAGTGCCATTTAAGATGAGCGTTCATATAACATTATTTCATTCATGCCCACAGCAGCGTGAAGACAAGATGGAGAAAATGATTTGTTTTTCCCCTGTAAAGTTGCCTACAGTGGTTCAGTCTTAGCCCTTGCTGTAATACCCAAGTGAAAGCTGAGGCTGGGAACTTGAACATAGCTGGCAATAATGTTGGTCTAGTTCTCAGGAGCTGAAACCAGGATCCCATGGTGATATACTATATACAACCTGAGAATAAAGTGATGTCCTCTGCCCCAAACAGGTTATAATCTGGAAGAGAATTTAGTTAAAAAAACCCAAACACTGTTTCTGGCAGATTACATTAACAAATTCCCTGCAAAGCTGTCAGAATATGGTGTAGACCCTGTCCACAGCTACATGAGCTCTAGCTTTCAGAAATGATGCATGACAAAAAGGTCTGACCACACTTCCAAAGAACCCAAGAAACAAACCTTTGCTGTCCCTGCAGTAAATGCTCACATGCATGGTACCAGAGTTATATACAGCTTGGGCAAGCTGCCTGGTTAACTGAGGGTGCAGCAGTGCTCTTTAAAGGAAGAAATGTTTAAACATTTGTACAATACAGTCATTTAAGTAACAGGAACAGTATCAAGGCAAATTTATGATTGGGACTGAAGGGTGCTTTCCCACATTTGTTTTTATTCTTTGGCATAAGATTTGGCCAAGGGATTGTTTAATTGTTGCAACTGGGGAAGCTCCAGGTGCAGCTGTTTGAGGGTTTTCGTCTTGTTTTGCAAGGGAGAGCAGTGAGCTGGGGGGGGAGATGTTTTATGCTAAGTGCAAGTGATTTGATTCCAGATGTTTTGTCAAAATGAAGTGACTAAAAAGATCAAGAACTACAGAAAATATGATTGTTTTAAAACAATGTTTAGCACTTTTTAAAGAAAAATTAACCATGAACATTTTTAATGCTCGGTGAAGCAGTATCTTTCCCTAACTACAAACAGCTTAGTAATTAACAGTACATTGTAGCAAACAACAATTCCTTACTAAAGACAGATATATAAGGGCCAAATTCTGATTTACCCAGTACTTTAATAGATTGAAAAATGACTGCCATTAGCTCCCCTTTAATTGTAAACAGGAAATCATCACTAAATGGGTGCATTCCCAGTGGTGCCCCTAGGGCATTGGGAGCCAACTTTTTTGGGAGGCTAGCTACAAATTAGCCCTGTACCCTCCCCAAATGCCACTCTGATGATTCCCTTCCTTTGCCTGATCTACTGCTCTGCTTTCTGCTCCCTGACCTGTGCTCCCCATTCAATCTTCTGCTCTGCATTTTGCTTCCCTCCTTATCCACTGCTGTGCTGCCTATCTGCTCCCTGATGTGCCACATGCCACACACAGAGGTTGCTGGTGCAGGTGGGCAACCCAAACCTTAGGGATTGGTTTTGGATCCTGTGATGTTTCATGCTTATATCAATGGCTTAGAACAGTTCTCTGCCTTTTAAGATTCAAGACACCCCTTGTTACATTCAAGGCACCCCTTGGAAAATGCCAGCTCATAGTTTTAATTCTTTTTTTGACTATGGAAAAATAGCAATTCTTCTGTTGCAAAGAGCTTGGAAAGACCACAACAGGTCAGAACGTTTTTGACATTCAAGATTCCTGTTTGAAATCTCTGGGTTTATCATTGAGTAGGGGCTGACTTTAAAAAAAATTAAACAGAAACAACCACCGCACAATTTTTTATTATTCAATTCTCATTTATTAAACTCAATCTTCTGAGAAGTTGCAAGGCACTGTATCCCCAACATATATTGATTGCATTGAACTTTTTTCTTTTATTAGGCATCACATAAAACTCCCACAGGACTAGAATTTCAGTCACTTTCTTCAGGAAGTGGTGTGGTTATTTAATCAAATGTAAACCAACCAGACAAACTGATACTCTCCCCCTTTTCTCCCAACCACCTATCTATTCTTTTTAAATCTCTCCCCCAACAGAACTTTTTGGTGGCCTTCTATCTAAGAACCAAGAGACCTGCAGGCTGCCATTGCTCACTCAGCAGGTGTGACAAAAGCCTGAATCCCTGAGAGGGTCATCCAAAACCCAACGGCCCCAGCCTGGTTATGTTCTAAGAACTAGATCCTGGCCATTCTGTAAGCAGGAATGTACTCGAGGGGAGGAAAACAGATAATCTCATAAATAAGAGTTGCTTGTAGAGCAGTCCAGGCAAGTGTTGCCAGGAGAGAAAGTCATTTGCTTGGACCAGTGTCCTCTTTCTTTGAATCTTCACTGTCTAGGCTGTCTTTGCCATCCAGATGACTACCACTATGCTTCCATAGAAACTTGGACATTCACAAAAACATTTGTTCCCATTTTAAGCACTGGCCAGTTCTTTGTAAACATTCCTGGTATTTTTAACACAGAGACAAATTTAGTAAAAGGAACCAGAACTGGGTCTTAAAAGCCACAGCAATGACAGCAGCCCCAGCTCATCTCCACTAAGTCTCTCCCCATTTCCGAAATAATTCTCTAGAGCCAAAGAGAAAGAGTAAGTTAAAAACAAAAGCATCACTCACTACTTTACATTTCAAATGCTTTAACTGTTATGTCTTTTTCCTGTATAATAAAACATTTACATTATTTTTAATGGCGGTTGTTCCCACGGGACTAAACAGGCTGAGATATCTGTAGTTGAAGCCCCAGACAGTGTTTAACTGATTTGTATTGTGTAACAAAAGGGTCCTGTTAACACCTTTGACCCCCTGGGTCCATTGGAGCCCTGAAAGTTTATACCACTGTTCTTGACACAGCACAAACGTTCCTGGTAAGGTGTCTAAGTAGCTTTGTTTGCATAGAAGGTAACAACCAAATGAAATCCCTTCAAAGCCATCTTATGCTTCAGTGTAGGGAATTCCTCTACATCTGTTCAGCCATGACTCCAGTGAACTCAAATCTACTGCAGGAACATGGCTTCATTTGCCACTGGAGTCCAAAGACCCTTGCTAGTGAATCCCTACTCTATAGCATGGAGGTCAGTGGTATTGAGCATGTGTATAGCTTCAAAACAGAAACTTCTTGAAATCATATGAGGCATGCAGCTGTACGGGACCCAGCCCCAACCACCAACCAACCACCTTCCAGTCCTTGGAGCTTGCACAAAAGGCTATTGACAAAAGCAGCTTCCTTGTGCTCCTCTGTAAAAATAGAGCTAGATGATGCTATCATATTCAATTACTCTCTGAACATAGCAAGCAGAAAATCCAACACCAATTCATGGCAGTAGTCCATCTTGTCCAATGTCCTGTTGCCCACATTGTGTAGTACCAGGGATTTCAGCAGAAGGTATAAGAAAACTCACAGAGAATAACCTCCATCTAGGGATATCTTTTTCCCAATCTTGGAACACTAGTGATTGCTTTATGCTCTTGTATATGAAGATTTAATGTCCCTTATATGTTTTAATTTTGCTATATAACCTAGCTGGGAAATTTCTTGCCCATATAAACGTCTAATAATGTTTTGACCTTGCTAAACTCTTGCAGCTGGTTTTATTCCACTTGCTAATTATGCATTTTGTTAAAATTGTTTACTGTATCCTTTGATCATCTCTAAACCTGTTTTGTCACATGCTTAACTGCTGTAGTATGCAAACATCATTTAACTTCTCTAATATGTTGGTTTTATATACTTCTTTCTGCTTTCTATCTTCTCTCTAAGTTACGCAGTATTGTTTTGCTCTCCCCTCATGTGGAAATCTTTTCATGCTCCTAACACTGTTCATTGCCCTTTTCCTATTCTCTTTCTATTTCTGCTACCTACCATATGTGCTGTAGGGAGCTGTGTAGCTCAGTTGGTAGAATGACTGGCTACAGACTGAAACGATCGGGCCTTCATAACAGATGAGGGCAATGAGTGTTTGTTCATTGTTTCCATTTCCAGCATGGCCCTGAGGCCCACCAAGACTGCTATTCAGTAAATAGCAGAAGCTACCTGTGAATAAAGGTGGCTAGAGTGTGGAGCTGATTATATCACCTCATTCTTGTGCTGAGGTTCAAGAAACGGTGGAGCCCAGCCTCAATGGCCTGTAAATGGAACATCTTTACCTTTACAGTGTGGTGGTAACAGGTGGACAGTGGGCAGAACTGTATTTCAGCTAATAGATGACCATGCTGCATCTTATGACCACCTCTGAATTACCCAACTGCAGGAGCGATTCTTTTACCCTCTCTGGGAATGAAAATGCCCCATTGTGGTAGTAGGATTACTCCCTGGAGACATGCAGACATTTCTATCTTCCTCTCATGGGGGCACTCTTACAGTTTAGTCAGGTAACTTGCACTTTGGTCATCCTGAGATGAAACAGAATTCTGCTCAGTATTTCAGGCCATGGCTAGGCTGAGTTCTCACACATTTTCCAGCATTTCACATGGAGTTGGTGTTTCACTCCTCTATGCTACCAGGCTAAGAAAGAAGGTGCTTAGTAAAGCTCTCTGTGGTACCTATAGGTAGGTGCTTACTTAACTAGTGACAAGACAAAGTAATTTTCATGGCTTGGTCGTGGCATGAAGAGCCGATTTTGCAGGCATTTCCCAGCGGCCTCGTCCCTCATCACTGATTGGCAGAGGCATGTACTGTATAATTTAATAGCATATTCCACAGAAAGTAAATTATATCATATAATGTATCTTATTATAAATCAAAATATTCTATTTAAATTTAAATATATTATAAATATATATTTATATACAGTATACATTGTAACTTATAGTATCATCATTTATTATTATAAGTAGCTTTCTGCAAAAAGTTTAGAAATACCAATTAATGCTAATCTTAATAGAAACATTTTCACTTCACTGACTGGTGCCTGAACTTAATCTACATCACTAGCAGACAGTGGGTGCGTCTACACTCAGTGCTACTGCGCAGTAGCTTATTGCTGCAGCACAGTAGCGTTGGCAAAGCACTGTGATGTGAAACTACTGCGCAGTAGTAATGAGCAGAAGAAACTACTGCACAGCAGCATCTGAAAAAAACCATATGGGGATGCTAGTGTGCAGTGATGCCGGTTACTGCGCAGTTATTTAGTACTTGGTTATGCAAGTACTAAATGACTGCACAATAACAACTGAGCAGTCCACCACTTGTGTAGATGCCCAACTCTCAGTCCTGTGATTTATGGCTGCAGTGATTGTCACGTTGTCTTTGAATTGTGGTAAGCACCAAGACGTTCTAAAAAACGTATTATATGAATAATACACGTGGGTTGTGTTTTTCTTTAGGTTGATTTTGTGGGTTATCACAGCCAATGCAATATTTCCTGGTGATCATGAACAATGCTGTTTTTTGCAGTTTCTGCAAAAACCATAAAACCATGAATTAAGTAGACTCCTACCTATAAGCAAAACAAAGAAAGTAAAGCATAGCCAGTCCCTAAGGACTGCAATAAGCATGATCAGGATTACCACAATTTCCATTAGAGCTGGAGTCAATCTGGTGATGATCTGGGAAACTGTATCCCACTCAGAATTTCAGTCCTGGCTAGGGCTCCATACTGCTCTATTGCTCCATCCCCAGGGAAGGGTAGAAGCTCCAGCCCAAGCAACCAGAGTGGAGAGTCCAAGCTGCAAGCATTGTTGCTACATCAATTCCTACCTGGGCAAAGCAGGGAATTCATGGCCCCTGGGGGCAGGCAGAGTGGGATGGATCTGGTTAATGGCCATCTGTGGAAGCGGCTCATGCCTGCCTCATCACTTCTTGCTTAGTGCTGCAACTGGGGAGAGGAGCCTACTGTGAGGGGGAAGAAGGTGGAAGAGAAAGAATGGGACTTAGGAGTTTCTCCCGCAGACTGGGAGCCAGCTCCAACCCATTTGCACTTCCCTCCATTTCCTGCTGAGCTGTTAGGTTTTGTTGACATTGACCTGGTTCTTTTTGCAGAAGGTCTGGCAGCAGACAGCAGGGCCCCAGAGCATGTACCTGCCCTGGAAAGGTACCCACTGCCAAAGGGACTACTAGACTTGGCAGTGGATGTCTGCATACATCTGCTGGCTGTTGAGCAGGGCAGGGCAGAAGCTTTCTCTGGCTTCTGAGTCACTCTGCTGGCAGAAAGGGAGGGTCTATGCCTCAGAGGAGTACTGAATTGCAGACAGGCTTTTGTCTTGCTGGGAGAACTCAGACCATGGAGGTGAAGACCAGGTGTACCCAACCTACATGCAAGGGATCTGGAGCTGCCAGGGGGTTGTTCGAAGAGGGAGAAAACTCACTAGAGGGAAAGGCTTGAGCAGCAGGAGTGAGGAGAAGGAGGGGGAAGGACCCAGGGATGAGTGCCGGGTAGGTGACAGGGTGTCCACAGGGAGGGAAGGCAGATGGTAGCGTATCCTGGCTAGCAAAGTGTGTGTGGGGGGGGGACTGGTAAAAGGCAGAAGCAGGGGGAGTGTTAAGTTGTCCAGGGCCAGAAAGCAGTGGGGAAAATCCTTTCCCTTTAGGCTGGAGTGAGTGGAGAAGCCCCCTCCTCCGCTTTAGCCCCAAACCCCATATTTTGCATAGGGGTTCCCTGAGGCTCCTGGAACAACTCCACACAGAAAAGGCATTGCCTCCTCAGAGCTCAAGCCAAAATTCAGTATAGAAAATATCAAGCATTTAACCTATCTGCCTGTTTATCTGCAGTTATATATGTATGCATATGTGTGTGTGTAAGGGGGGGGTATGCCTATAAGTATATCTATATATGTATATATATATGTGTATGTATGTATGTGTGTATATGGATATATGTGTCTGGATACACCTATGTGTATGTGTATGTATAGGTATATGTGTATGCATATGCATATGCATGTGTGTATGTATACTGGACCCATCCTGTGAACTGTAAACTTGTGAGGTGGATCTGCACAGCTCTCCTCTCACATGGGGAATAAAGGGTTACAACCATAGAGCTCAGGCACTGGCCCATTTCCTACTTAGCAAAGCAGGAAGCATTGACAGGGAGGGGGTTGGCGGACTTCAGAAATAAGGGAACTTCCTATTCCCAGCAGCCCACTACCCCAAGCCTGTTGTCTGAGCTTCTGTGCTGGGAGCACACCAGTGTCCAAGGGGCTGGAGCCCTGCTGCTTATGAGCCCCCTCCTGCCCCTGCCAGCCAGCAGCAGGGCAGGAAAGACCCTCCGGGTGCTGCCACTGCGAGAGGTGAGTCAGGCAATCACAGCACAGTGTGGAAAGAGGGGGAGGAAAGCAGCAGCTGAGGGCTGAGGAGCTTCTCCCTGCGGGGGTGGGGGGTCAGGCCCCAGTAAGGAGACAGGCGATGGCTGGGCTGCAGCTGGGAAAAGAATGGAGGCTCCCCAAGCAGATGGGTCTGTGCAGCTGCAGCTGGGCAGGGTCCCTGTGCCACTGCACCTAGGGGTGTGTGTTTGTCTATCAGTCCCCAGGAGGATTGGTTTGCACTGCAGCTGCCCGCCCACAGCTTTGGTGCAACTGAAAGACGGGGGCGAGAGGAGAGAACCCAACGCCAGGGTCCTGGAGGCCACCCAGCAGTTCCCTCGCCTTGCAAACCGCTGCTAACCTGTGGTGTTTGACATCACCGGCAAAAACACGAGGGAATCCCTCTGTGTCTTCCTCCTGTTTCTTTCTTTCTCTGCTGCTTCCCCATTCCTTGCCCCTTTTCCCTCATCTCCTTGCCCTCCCCCCGCTCTCCCACCCCCATCTTTGTCTCAGAGATTTCATCTCCCCTTTCCCTGGTCCCTCTCTCTCCTCCCTTTCCTTTCAGGCTGTGCAGAGCTGGCGGCAGTGCTTCCTGCAGCTGAAGAAAGCAGCAGAAGGGGAGTGAGTGCTTCACAGGGCACCAGCCAGTGATGAATCGGGATTTCTGAGCAGGGGATCAGATGTGGAGAAGTGCAACTCCCCTCCCCAACAGGTGTCAGAGCAGGGTGTCAGCGGTGCTGGGGAAGCCTTAATAATGGCCTTAAGCCCGGTATTGTAGCTACAGGGTCTGCTCAAAAAGCAGAGGCTCCTAGGGACCAGGGGCTCTCTTACATGCACCAGGGTAAATCCAGATTAATTTAGGACCACTCTGGTGTGAACCAGAACAGAGTCTGTCTCCAGGATGAGGATGGGAAATCGACCCCAGGGTGGAGCAGAGACAGGACTGTCATACCAGCAGAGCTGTGCACATTGTTGTAGCAGCATGGGCCCCCCCTAGGCACAGAGACCCTGGCTGAGCAAGGAAGGGCAGGAGAGACCGGGGTGTGCATGGCAGGGGGTATGCTCTAACTGGCTTCTTCTGGCCCAGCAGGTGATGGGAACATGAGTGAGAATGAGGAGGAGAGCCTTTCTCAGGACAGCTCAGCCATTGCCAGCCCCCATGGGGCCCTTCCGGACGTTTTCATGAGGGAGGTTTCCCCAGGGCATGGCCAGGACCATGGCTGCAAGGAGCCAGTGAGCGATTCCCCTGAGCCAAAGCCGGCACCTCCTGGGGGCTGCGAGCGAAGCTTCCAGAAGCGCAAAGACACGGCCGTGCCCCAGCGCACCTTCCTGGGTGAGAAGCCCTACATCTGCATCGAATGTGGCCAGAGCTTCAACCGCAGCTCAGACCTCATCCGCCACCAGCGGATCCACACAGGCGAGAGGCCCTATGCCTGCCCAGACTGCGGGAAGAGCTTCAGCCGCCGCTCACACCTGGTGCAGCACCGTCGCGTGCACACCGGAGAGAGGCCCTACAAGTGCCCTGACTGCGGGAAGAGCTTCAGCCAGAGCACCCACTTGGTGCAGCACCAGCGCAACCACACAGGCGAGAGGCCCTATGTGTGCACTAAGTGCGGGCGCAACTTCTACCAGAACTCAGGCCTGCTGCGCCACGCCAACTTCCACACAGGCGAGCGCCCCTATAAGTGCAGCCAGTGTGGCAAGCGCTTTGGCGACAGCTCCAACCTCATTGCCCACCAGCGGCTGCACACGGGTGAGAAGCCCTACAAATGTGCTGACTGCGGGAAGTGCTTCAGCGAGAGCTCCAAGCTCGTCATCCACCGCCGCGTACACACAGGTGAGAAGCCCTATGTGTGCCCCGACTGTGGGAAAAGCTTCAGCCAGCGCTCCCACCTGGTGCAGCACCGCCGTGTGCACACTGGGGAGAAGCCTTACAAGTGCCCTGAGTGTGGCACCTGCTTCAGCGACAACTCCACCCTCATCCGGCACCGCCGCACCCACACAGGCGAGAAGCCCTTCCAGTGCCCTGACTGTGGAAAGAGCTTCAGCCGCAACTCCTACCTGGTCTCACATCGACGTGTGCACGTGTGGTAGGCACCACCCATACCTCTATCTTGCCCTGCCCTGCCAGCATGGGCTTGGACACCCTGAAACACAGTCACAGGGGTGGTGCAAACAGCAAGGAAGCTGTGGCCATGATGCTTCCAGTTCCACAGACCTGGAAACCAGTGAATGTGGCAAAGCAATCAGCCTGTTTATTTCTCATCCTCTTATTTCAGAGCGCAGGTAAAGATGCCACCAGGTGGTTCAGCTCTGCAAGCTATCACTGTAGGCTGCAGGTGTGTTTCACTCACCCTGCTGATGGCCTCCTCTCTTTGGCAAACATCCCCTACAGGGATGAAGGATAACTTCTGTCTGTCGGCCAGCCCCCTGCTATCCTTTTGAACCCACGCACAAGCGTACCAGACTGGCAGCTCAGAGAGGAGCTCCCGCTCTTTTCAATCCAGTGTCAATGCTGAGGTCTCACCATGAATCATTTTAAATGGTCATATCTCTGACTGTTTTACAGTTGCTTTATTGTACTGAAACTATCTGGCTGATCTGTTGAGCTGATATGGCTGGATATCCTAGAAAAGAGAAGTTGAAAAGACTTGTAACTTCTGTGATGTACTAACTGGTGCTGTAACTGGCTCCATGACTTCTTTGCCTGTCTAGAAGGGTGGTGAATACCAGCAGCAGGGCCAGGAGGGGGACACTACAGAACTCCTACCTGTGCTAAAGATGCTGAGATGAGCCTGGGGTTTGAGAAATTGCTGGACATGGAAACTTGTGACTTTCTTGTTCTACAAAACTCACTACTGTCCAAGGGATTGGGACTCCTCTTTGGATGTCTGACGCTACTTCTTGACTCTCAAGAGCCAACAAGAAATTATTTTCACATATTTAAAAGCTACGTTTTGGGAGGGGGAGGTAGGGGAGCATGGAGCTTTGCTTGCAGTTCCTGGAGAGGAAGGGGACTTCTTATTCTGCTGCTCAGGGAAGAAGAGGAGAAACTTTCTAGGCTGGAGGCCTTTGTTTGCTAGGTACAAGGAAATGGACGTCTGTGTTCACAGCTCTTTCTTCACAAACCGCTTCAGACCAGTGACTTTTTGGTTTTTACCTCCCCCAGAGTCTGACTAGGGGAGTCACCTGAATGCTGTATGGATCCAGAACCATCAGTGTCTCATTTGATCAACAGACTTTTGAAAGGGGAAAAGCACATTTCAGTCTGCAGGCTCACTGTCAGCCGGACTGAAGGATTTAGGTCAAAGGGTCAGCTAGGACTGAGTGACTTTTATTGGTCTAACTATTCCAATCTCCACATTTCAAGAAGAAACCACAGTGAAGGTCTCTGAGTGCCTGCTGCATGGCTGATGTGATGAAAACCATTCAAAGCTGAGCAACAGGGCCTGCTATTTGAGGAAGTCCCCGCAGGCTCGGCTTGCCTGTGAGTGGAGTTTGCTTTTATGAAACTGAACCAATCCAAGCACTGAAGCAGATAAAGGGAACTCAAGTCTGTGTCTCCCAATGCAGAAAGAGCAACTCAAAGGAAAACCCTGGCATTGAGAATCTGGCTTCAAAGAAGCAGTGTCCGTTCCTTCCCTGAATGCTCCTTCCCCTGCAGCTCTCAGAGCATATCATATCTGTCTACAGGCTTTGTAAAGTGCTGTGTACATTTACCAATGCTCTAAAGATATTGGTGTGAATTTATTTCTGGTTAAAACTCTTTATGTCAACTTATTTAAAACTGTGTGCAGATTCAGTGTGGCCTTAGGGGTCATGGCCCATTGTCTGCGTAGGTGTCAGTACAGCTAAGGCTGCTTGCAGCTCTTCTGAAGACATCATTAGTGGTGTCTCTAGAATGTTGTTCTGTGCAGGATTACGTTTTCTTTGGTTCCTTGTCACTCAGCTGAAATCATTAGCTGCCCCATGTCCAGTTCTCCACTCTGTATGATCATCTGGCCTGAGAAGTGGGGGATCTGAGCACTGCCATTTCCTTGCTCTTGCAGAGTTTACAAGGCATGTTCTGGGCCTAACAGGAGAATGACTGCTTTTGGGGTCCACACCTTCCCAAGCAGTATCTAGGAGACAGGCACATGAGTAAGTAAGTCTATAGGGTCCCTGAAAACTACAAGGCCCATTCCCTGGGAGGCTGGGCGTAGGGTTCCATCCAAATGGGGTGCTGCCTGTGCCCCCACCACCATTGGTCTCTTCTTTCTGGATTAGAGTTAGATGTTACTGGAAAAAACCCTGGAAAAAGATAAAATTTCCTCATTTAAAAAGAAAGCCCTCAGGGGCTCTGACATCCAGCTATGCTCTACGCCAGCTGTTATTTCAGGTGCCTGGGTCCTCCTGCCAGGTTCATGGTGCTCTTTCCTGCTATCCTGTTGGTGCTTAGATACTGCAGCGATATGAAGGCACTTCAGAGATACCTAAGACAGATAGATGAATGAATGAATAATATCTCTTAAATTAAATCTCTCTTCCCAATGCTTTGGGTTATCCCATCTTGTTTTCTCCCCAGTGCAACATCTGGAATACCGTAGTATCTTGACTTCAGAAGGGACCAGAAATGATATGTACTGTGTGTCCCTTCACAGCAAGAGAGCTTAAGAGATCATGTTGAGCCAGACTCGAACCTAACTGTGGCCTAACTGCCCCTTTCCACCAATCACCCAAGTGATTCGTAGCCATTAGGCCTTGAGTGACCATAAGGCCAAAGTGACTATAAGACATAAACCAAGCTTGGGAATATCCCGAGTGCAGGGGAGATCCCCTTCCTCAGAGACAGGGCATTCAGGGCATGTCTAGGGCAGAATGGAGGAGGTACGGGGCAGACTGAAGGCACAAGGAAACAGAGCCAGGGCAGTGCAATCTCTTGGTTGCTCCCATTTTTCACAGCAGCAAAGAGTGCATATTGGGGCTTCTGTAGCTCATGCTCTGGGGGCTTTTTCAGATGTGGGAGCATAAAGGTGCAGAAGGGTTGAGCAAATCGCCTAACATTGTCCAGTCTAGGCATTCAGAGCCAGGCCTAAACCATTAGCATACAATGTCCCAGGACATGTCTCTAAGGGTAGGTCTGCACTGCAGTCACTGCCCTGACTGCAGCTTGTGTGAACATACTCATGCCAGCTTTAAACTTGTTGGATTAAGCAGCGGTAACTCTAGTGCAGATGGAGCCCTTTGTGTCTTTGCCTTTCCACGGCAGCTCTGATTCAAACTCAGCACCAACAGGCCATTGTCTGAACCTGCGAACATGGGTCTGGTTGGTTCCTCATCTGTCACCTCCTTTATCTGGGGCAACACCTTGAAGCTTGAAGTAGTTATTTATAGAATATTTGCATGCCCAGAGCTGCATCTGGCTGGGGATCCTGGTGCTGCTTCAGGCCTGCTGCTTGCTCTCTGTCCACCACAAACCTGTCAGGTGCCCTCACTCACATGCTATTAAGGACTTGACAGCTGTGCTCAGGCACTGCCTCCCTTCCCAGATGCCTCCTTAGATCCATAAATGACAGCCAGGGGAGTGTCAGCATTGTGCTGAGTTAGGCCAACAGCTTTCCTGAGGGCCCTTTTTCAGGTGGGAAAGCTGCCTTATGAGGCCAAATCTCTGAGCATGGCAAGACTTCTTTGCTCTGCTCCAGCACTGTACAACTGGCCTAAGGGATCTGCTGCAGATCCTCTGCAGTTCAGGACCAATGTTACTAATGCTCTGTCACTCCTGTCTGAGGAAGCATGTGGGGACCTGACATGAGCAGCCCCTGGCAGCCCCTGGAGCTGTTGTCAACAGCTATAAGTTACAGCAGCACAAACTGTCCCAAAGCAGTACCTCTAGTCAAGGATGTGCCACTACCTCTCTCCCCTCCTGCTGGCAACCACAGCAAAGCATAATTCAGAAAGATCTGGAGGTGGGAGTCATGGTGAGGTGAATGGGGACTGTATGGAGTAGTGGATTTGTAGTCCTTGTTCTCATTGTGCAGTTGCATAACCCTGAGTTGCTGGCACAAAGTAATCTCTCTGCAAAGTGGAGTGAAGCTCCTTAATCAGCTCCTTAGCAGTATTGTGAAGTTTGACTGAGGCATGTGCCTGATAAGCCAGCTAAACTAACCCCAGAGAATGGCCTGTACTTGGGATATACCACACAGGATATAGATTATGAAATTATCCTCTGCCTCCATCTCTCCTACAGCCTTGGACATTGCAAGTAAGTTGGGGGCTGGCAAGAGGGAAGATGTCTCCAGAATGCTCCTATAGTCTAGAAAGGTCCAGAGTGGTACTGACTGCTGGAAAGGCCTCTAGAAGGCTTTTTCTGGACAACACGGGTTAGAGCAGTCCTGAGGTTGCTCTAATTTATGCTAAGCACCACAAAAGATCCTAGAAGGATTGAAAATAAGGGAAAGGGCAAGGGTGACTAAAACCACACACACGCACTCTCCTTTCTGCATAGAATATAAGGAGTCAGGTAAATAGATTCATAGACTGTAAGGCTGGAAGGGACCTTGGAAGATCATTGGGTCCAGCCCCCTGCACCAAGCAGGAAAGAGAACTGGGGGTCAGGTGACCCCAGCAAGGTGACTGTCTAGCCTCCTCTTGAAGATTACTGATTGCACTACCTCTGGAGGGAGCTTATTACACAGTCTAGACACCCTGACTGAAGATGTTTTTCCTAATGTTGAGCCTGAATGTAGAGAATTATTAGAGCTGGGCAGCTGCAGAGGAAGAAGGAGGATCCAGATTCAGGTTTCTAGCTTCACACCCAGGCCTCTGCCAATATGATGCTGCCCTGGGAATCCTAAAGTCTGTCTGATTTTTCAGAGTTGGATTTGCAAAGAGGGGCACCTATAGCTGTTTGAACTTAATCACTGGGTGTAAATACCACAACCATAAACTCACCAGTAGCCACATAGTGGGAAGGGGTAGGGGGAAGGAAGTGGTGGGATAGATGCCAAGAAAAT
The DNA here is from genome assembly GCF_030867095.1 of Alligator mississippiensis. Lineage (NCBI taxonomy): Eukaryota > Metazoa > Chordata > Crocodylia > Alligatoridae > Alligator > Alligator mississippiensis. The sequence goes on from NC_081827.1 coordinate 140,098,453, forward strand.
TCCTTTCCCCAGAAAAAAAGAAAGAAAATTAGTGAGAGAGACTAGAGAAAAAGGAGATGCTCCATCTTTCTCAGTTCCATAGAGAGGGTGTGGACCATGTGTCCCCCAACAGGCATTAGAAAGCTTGCTTTCCTCCCTGTTGGCTTGCGTTAGAGGGACCCTGCAGAAGAAGGTGGTAGCTCAGGGCTAGAGAAGACCTTGTGAAGGGGATCTTTCTACAGCCAGATAAACATATTGCTAAGCTTCTGAATGTGTATCTGTTTCCCACACTTTGGGCAAGCCAAAAAATGGAGATGTTCCTAATGAAGGGCAAGGTGGAACATGGATGGATGTCTTGCTGAGACTACTTGGTATCAAGAGGATCATCTCTAGGAAATGCTCTGCAGTTATTAGCAGGTGCTTCCCTGAGAGGATGTACTAGAGACCAGGGCAGGGAAGCTGCTTCTGGAAGTCAGTAGCAATACATTTCGAGAAGGTAATTTTGAATTGGGAACCTGTGAGAGCAGCTGATTGAAGTGACTCACAAGCCACACCAGGACAAGGTACCACTTCTTTCCAGAAACAATGCTCAACTGCAAAAGAGTCCTACCAGCATGTTTCCCTAAGCCAGGCTTTCTACTCTTAGCTCAGATGGGGCTGGCTTGCTCTGACCTTGGAGAACTGATCTGTGCTGTTTACACCCTGCTCCCTCTGCCTCTGCGTAAAGCCACCCAACCTGTCAGCTTTTTCACTGTCAGTTTTGAAAAGTATCTCCTCCTTCATACCAGAATCCCTCTCCCTTTCTTTACCACCATTCTTCACAGGATAAGTGTCAGTCAATCTCCCCTTTCTCAGCCTTGGCCAAAATGTCCAGTTGCCAGGATCAGAGCTAAGGAGTCCCTTTCCACAACTATCGGCTGGCTATTGTGTTTGTGGGGAGGGTTGCTTTTGAAGCCCCTAACAATCTATGAATCTATAAGTCAGTGTTTTACCCTTTCTGCCTGGTTTGTTTCACAGGCTGTTCCCAGGGGGCAGATATTGATTTAACTTTGCTTTCCAGGTAGGCATCAAGCTGAACAGGGAAAGTCATGCATAATACTCAGCAGGAACTGCTCTAGCACAAAGCCTGCAGACCACTCCAGTATTGAACAAGCTGCAGAAGTCAGCATTCTAGGTATAGCTGTGCAAGTACCAGATGATACTCAGTGGCAGAGAAGAGAACAAATAGGTCATTTTTTTCACATCTGGAGAGAAGAGTGTTAAAATCCAAGAGCTCCCATCTTCTTGTGTTCCCAGAGAGAAGCAGGAAGAGGGTAAATGACCTGTTCCTGGCTCTCTGTGCCCCTGAACCCTTAAGCAGCAACCTGATGCTGGTTTAGGAACAGGCTGAGTCAGTTCAGCACTAGCAGCTGTGGAGAGTTCTGGGTACTGAGGCTTTGGATCCTTACTGGGAGATGAAGGGAGGAGCTGGTTTCCTGTATCCAGCTCTTAAGAGACAGCCAGCCCTTGCTCACATTTAGGCAATGCCTATGTATCTGGTCATGACAATAACTGTGCTTCGGTGTGAATCCAAGGCCTCTTCCTTGGAGCATATGCAGCAAGAGTGTGTGTGTGGGTGGGTGGGTGAGTGGGTGTGAAAGACATACATTTCTCTCTCCTGAAGCACACACTTTTGGACTACTTTTGGGAGTACTCATGTATACCATTTCCCACATGCGCTTAACCAGAAAAGGGGCAGGAGTGCTTGTAAAGAGGGAAGCCTGACAAAGGGTATATCTACACTCCCCACAGGGTGTACTTCAGCAGCACAGATTTCAGTGTGGGCTGTACACTGTGTCCCCTTAGACTGCTAGCCTGTGCCAAAGTCCCTGTGTCTCCAGACCACTGCTGTTGTCACCTGAGCTAATTGGGGTACACTGAACCATGCTACACACCTTCTGTGGCAGTCCCAGCATATCTAGAGAGAGACACAGACACATAGAGGGTCAAGTCATTACTAGGGAAAAGTAAAGGTAAGTGACTGTTGTGTGTAAGAGTTCATCAGATAAAGCATGAACCACGGGTGCAGAGAAATCTTAAAATGTAACTCCTGAAGCTGTGGCACTGGAAGACTAAGAATGACCTCAGGATTGTTATATTAAAAAAACAAACAAAAAATCCTCATGATTTTAAATCAAGTTCATGATTCTGAGGGCCTGATTCCTGATATTTGAATACTTGGGGTTGGTAATGCTGTACCTCAGAGGTCTTGTAAAATCTCTATAGTGAGGGGTCCTTTAGCCCTTCTTTTGGAAAGCACAGTTCAATTTTTCCCCTCATTTATCTGGGAGACTGAGCTATTTAAAAACACCAAAAGCAGCTCAATCTGCTGCCTCCTGCAGAAGGCCAAGGAGGTTTGGGAAGAGTTGGACTGAATCCAAAAGGAGGTTTTGTGGTCATATTCTCAGAACTTTTAGGAACAGACTTAGACACTGGGATGGTTAAACAGAGATGCGTGAGCAAGGGGTTGGTCTCAGACTGGACTATCATTTGGCCCTGTTTTTCTATGGCTCTATGACTCTGTTTTGCCATGTTCCATCCTAGTATAAGGTAGTGTCTATGGTAAGTTAGTGGTAGGAATCCTTGGAGTGTCTGTGCAATTTCTCATCTGTATTCAGAAGAATGCCATGTTCACACATACACATGGATACATGCACACACACACATACATGCAGAGACACCCTCAGGGAACCCTCTTGTCCCAAGAGGCATGGTGAATTGGGAGCATCTGGCATCATAGAAAACAATTAAGGGCATGGACACACGTGGCTTAACCCATTTTAAATGTGGATTAAACCTAAAGCAGACAGACATACAAGGCTGTTAAATCAGTTTAAAGCAGCCTGGTATGGTTCAGAAGTGCACCTAGAAAATTAAGTACTAATTTGAATCAATTCACTGTGAACCAGTTCAGTGTTGTATATGGACACAAAAAGTTCAGTGACACAGGTCTGGTCATCACTCCAGGTATCCCACACTGTATTGCTCCCCCTCCTCCCCCCTGCTGCATCTGGCTGCTCTGGTATGTAGTCAAAACTCTATTGCCCCCCCCCCCCCCCTTTCTCCCTTTGTTGGCACTTTTTATCAATGAGCTTCCTTCCAATGATGATTCCACAAAAGTGATCTTTCTAACAACCAGCTGGGTCCTCACTTCCTACTTGACTGTGGTCCCTTACTCCAAAAGACTGGATCTAAGCACTCCCTCTGCTTCTTCTCAAGTCAGGCAAGCTAGTATTAGTGGCAGGCTACTGAATCTTGTTTAACTGATATTTAGGAAAGAAGGGAAAGAAGAAAAGTAAAAACACCCCCAGCCACAGGGTATCAGCTCTTTACGCTCCCAAAGCATGTATGTAAGCAGATCCTCTCCCCTCCCCTGCCCCCTGCCTGCTTGCCCACTGTAAGGCCTGCTGGGCCGGGTGTTCACTCCCACCCCCTGGTATTGCAGCCGCAGCACTTCACTCATTTGTGAACAGATTCCCCATCAGTGGCATTTGGGAGTGGTTCAGTCGTTATGTGTGTCTGCACCCAGAGAGAATATCAGGAAAAAGAGAACAGGAAGGAGACACAACACTGCAGCCCACAGGAACCAGAGCAGAAAGAGGGCTGAGCTGCAGCTGGGATAAGGACAAATCGGTAGGCAATCTCCATAGCAACCTGTGTGACTCCTACCACGTACAGCCCAGCACAGACTCCCTCCCCCAAGTCACTAAAATGCCAGTTCAGGGATAGTGTGATGGGCTTTGGCTGACTGATCCAACAGGCTCACTGGTCTAATGCTAACCAGAGGTGTAGCAGGGCAGCTCTGTGCTACAATGTACAGGGAAGCTCTGGCTGCTGCCGTGCCAATTGTGCTGGCATGATTAGCCACCATTGTGGAAGCATCTGCTTTTGCACTGTCCCCAAGCTCCACAAAAAGCAGCACCCAGGGCTGATGCCCCAGTCACCACCCCTCTCTCCTTTGCCTCCCATTATGCTACTGATACTAACCAACTTGTGGATGGTGCATGGGGCCTGGGCAGAGCCAGCTGATGAAATTCCCCATATTGGCTTGCTAAGGCACAGCCTGTGGGGACCTGGGCATCTCTAGCCCAGTGGAGTTCCTCCAGTCCAAATTGCTCTTTCTGTTTCCCTTTACTTTTCTTCGATTCTTCCTCTCTCTCTTCTCCCCTGAAGAGTCATAAGCAACAGGGTCACATGCTGAGAGACAAAACGGCCTATCTAGGGTGACTGATCGGCAGTGTGCTCCCACTCAGTGGTTACCCTGTAAACCAGAAGTAGCTAGCATGTTACTCTTGAGGGGCACAAGTGAAATCCAGTTTACAGGGGGTTGTCAGAACAACTAAGTGAGTCCAGTGAGCCATTCAATCCAGTGAGGCCACTTTAGGCTTGTTTCCACTGCCTTGGAGCCTCCATTTCTGGCAGGCCTCAGAGAGGGAAATTTGGGACAAGTCTGGAGCAACCTCCATGGTGAGGCTCTGGATCTGAAGCGCGCCAGCAGATGCTAGTGGGTGGACTGTGCTGAGCCCTGTCTTCCCCTAGATAGGGTGCTGAAGTGGTATAGCAAAACCTAAACTCTTCTTTTCCTTTCTGGAACTTGCTCTTCCCTTTTCCCCCTCTCCCAGCTAGTGCATCCCAGCCTTTCTCCATTCCTAGCCCCTTATCTCTTCTTTCTCTCCCCTCCCCTGTTCCACTTTGATCAGACTCCTGCTGCTGTTGCCTCATCCAGGTGGAGCTATACAGTGTGCAGACTTTTCAGATGCTGCTTGTTTCCCTAGTAAGGGCCAGGCATACTAACAGGTCCCAATTTTAGCAAGATTTTACCACTCTGCCTTCAGAAAACTTTCCCTAGTGCAAGCCATGCCAGTGGAGTTGGAAGGCATGTCCCTATTTTTGTCCTTGAAAGCTTTCAAATGTTGACAGTTACAGTGATGAGAAACCTTGCCCTGGATCCTGCCTGCAGCACCAGCAGATGTGTGCACGCTGCACTTCATTACACAGCCCCTCACAGAGCTGCAGATGCTGGGTGAGTAGTGGTTTTTTTTCTGACATGGATGTTTGATGACGTGGCCATGCCTGTCACTTAGGCACAACAAGCACATGCCGATGAAAACAAAGGGGCTTTCAGGTTACTGCTGTGTGATTTCTCTGTTATCCCCTTGCTTGTTAGAGGTCTTTACAATCCAACTTTGGATCAGGTTCAAACTAGGATCCTTCTCAGACCTTTATATTTCTGTGAGATCACCTTATGAAGCCCCCAAGAGTGCATATGAGAGAGTGTTTGGTACCTCCACTCCTTATCTCACAGGTAAGGAGATTCTCTAAATGTTAATGTGCATGCTCATGCACACGCACGCACACACACTCATGTCCGTAAGACTTTCTGGGGCATGGTGGAGAAAGTAGCTGCATTTATATACCAATGCTCATGTATATCTGTATTCCTGAACTCCCTCATACTGGCTGCTTTCCCCAGAAAGGCCTTGAAGGTATCTCTGCAGGCTTAGGAATGCCTTAGTGGTATAATACTTGTGTTATGACTCAGATCTTTTGCCACCCCCTCACTCTCTCTATCTGTGCATCTTCCCCAGAGGCCACAGTTCCTTAGGGAAGAGCTTGCAACCCACATTTCAGCTAAGATTCTCAGAAGATCCCTGGCATTGACACTGAGGCCTTAGGTAGTTCAGACAGATGTTTATCTGGCAGCCTAGGTCCTTGGGAAATATGCCCAGATTTCTGGATACAAAGACTCCTGAGAGCCTGACTAATTCCTGTACAAAATATAGCCCCACACATCTCACTGAAGACTTTACTTACTCCTGAGGTCTTCTTAAACACTTTTGCCATCTGTTTGTATGGTGTACTTAGATTATATGTAGGTCCTAAGCAACCTTACTTAAGAAACAACATTTATAGCCCTAATTAAAATGCCATCACTTCCATTGTAACCAGAACATAACATATATTCAATAAAACATCTGTTCTGAGCGTGCATGTTGTGCTCAACTTGACCCAGGTAGTCACTAGCACTCTGCCATGCTAATGTGTTGTGTCACCCCATTTTCTTTCCTTTGAGCAAGATTTTTGACTCTTCCCCTCAACCTCATGTTCTTCACAGGATGCAACAAGGAGAAGAGCTACATGTCTTAACTTTTCCAAACCTTTGATAATATCACAGTGCTTTCTTAGTAAGTCAGGCTATGTACTGGATGACTTATACAACTGATAACTGTCCTGTATGGATGATGGAACTTGAATAGTCATTTATGCTTTCCCTTCAATTATCAACTGTTTTAGGCTCAACATATCATCATCTTTCTAATTCTCTAATCCCTACAATTTTGTGGCCAGACAAATTTGGAAAAAATTAGTAAACTTACTGAAGTTTCATCTTTTGTTACATTGTAAGGCCTCTATTTGGGTCAATGCCTTTTTGAAATATGGGTCACACATGCATAGATAAGGGTATCGTATATGTAGAACTAGCTTCTTGTGGGAAATCATATTAAATCCTACTCTGAGATATGTAATGAATTCAACTTCCTGAAAACAATAGAATGACGATATGTGTGGTTTCATCAAGTATTGGAAAATCAGTTTGGACCTGAGACTTCTGGTGTACCAAATGCTCCAGGATAGCATGTCTGAGTCCCAGAGGCAGCCATGACGCTCCCTGGTGGCTCCACAGCTGTGCTCAGCTCTGCCTCTAGGATGCCTTCCCTTTTGTCTCACGCCACGCCTTGCTGTAATCATAGAATTAAAAGAGAGGCTACTTACGGGCCTTAGCATGGGCCCCAGCCCAGCTGAATTTGCACTGGGGTTCCCCAGCACCCTACTGGTCTCAACTACACTACTCCCAGGCCCCTCACTGGGCCTTTCTTGACCATGCCACTGCAGGTCCTTAAGGGATAATTGCGTGGCTCCATTCCTTTCCTACACCATGCCCCAAGCCTCAAGGGTGTTGCTGTATTGTTACTCTTCCATTGGGGCTTCAGCCTCCTCAGCCACCACCCCTTTCCTCGTAGCCAGGCCTTCTAGTGCAGGTCCACTGTTTTGGATTCAGCTTTGAGGCACCAGCTCCAGTCTAGTCCTCTCAGGCGCTAAGCCCCTGGCCCCTGTCCCCTGTTGGGTTGTGTCCCTCTTGGGTGCCAGGCCCCTGACCCCTGTCTGGCTTTGCAGCCTGATGCTCTGCCCTGTTCTGGGTTCAACACTTGTTCAGGCCTTGAGCCTGCCTCCTTGGGCATTAATGGGACATCCATATACCACCCTTACAGTCCCAGCCCAAACCACTTGTGCTAAAGTGAAACTCAAACAATAAACCCCCAGGCTATAACATAAACAGTCCCTCCTGGCTCACCAACATCAAATCATAAGGGGAAGCAGCCTTGTGCCCCTTTAAGAAGGAAAACTTTCCCTTCTCTCTTGCCAGGATAACATCCCAGCCCTGGGCTATGTCCTTGTGAGCTCCCCAAGCCTCACCAGGGATGCAGAGGCCACGCAGCAGTTCCTCCTGCATTTCCCCGGTAGCCCTCCTGGCTGGGATCTCCCACCCCTGCAGCTTGATAGCTCGGCTTGGGGTTATAGTTGTCTCCCAGGGGCCTGCCCCCTTCCAGCCAGGAGACTACCCTGAGCTGACTGCAGGTGCCTACTAATTGGCCTCATTGCCCAGTTGCTATGGTGACCTGCAGCAGCTGGGCCTGCCTGGCCTGCAGCGCTCAGTCTCTGGGCTGCTTCTCTCGTAAAGGACCAGACAGCCCCAGGCTCTCTGCTATATCCAGCTGTACTAATTTTTGCTTTGAAACTTGTTTCTCTTCCCCATTCTGTGCTATCACTCTGTGAATAAATAATGTCCTGATACAGAATATATGTAGTCATGGTCAGTCTGGACAGAATTTAATCAACTTTATTGTTTGTTTCCATTACTGAGCACAAGCTCCTTTTGGCAGTAGCTTAACAATAGACAATGTGGATGCATCTACACATTCATGAGCGTGTCATAATTACAGTGCATTCAGTTTAGTACCTGTAATGACAGATACTAACTTAATGTGCCATAATTGGTGCTACAGCGCATTAGTGCAGATGAACGTGGGTTTTTTTGTGACGCTACTGTGCATTAGACTAAATCTACTGAGCATTAGCACATTAGCCTGGGCTTTGCCCACTGTGCTAATACACAGTAGAATTAGTCTTCTGTGCATTAAGTGTATTGTGTGGATGAGCCCTGTATTTTGTGAGGTTTCCTTGTATGCAAATATAAAATGAGGGTCTTTTTTCCTCATGTTGAATGGGGGGAAAATCCTTGTCTTATATTTAATTAAATGTGGTATATATATATAAACCACACATATCAACCTAAACTACATATGTGTCTGTCATGATCAATAGGCATGTCATAATAGACCTGATATAGAATATTTAAGACTCAAATAGAATGAAGACCTACATATTCAGATGCCAAAATCCCAGTGGACATCAGCAATTCAGAATATTTGAACATCTACAGTTGATCTCATACTGCATCTGATTCACCAAGAGATCCCTTTTCGTCTTCACTAAGCTTAAAGAATGAAATATACTGCCAACAGACACAAGTTGGTGATGCAATGCATTGCAGGCAACTTTTGGTCACGTGTTTTGGTCAGGCTCTATTATCAATTATCTTTGGAAAGAAATTATAAATGGAGTTAACATGATTTTGAGTATAACACTGGGACTTTTAGCTAGTATGTGCATTCTTGGGTATATGCCTGAGGAGTTCAAATTGAAACCTTCCCAGATTTCACGCTTATTGTTTGCCTTACTAATGATGTATAGGATTATATTAGCACGTTGGAAAATTAGGACATCTCCTAAGATTGAAACCTATTATGCTGAGATGGTACCTAAGGAAAAAAAGTCATATTTTGCAGGCATAACTGCTTTGACAAGTATGGTACAGTTTGGGTATGTCTGCACATTCATTAATGTGCTTTTGCTACTGTGCATTAAATTTAGTACCTCTAATATGAGGTAGTAAATAAATGCATGTTAGACTGCCCTAATGCACAGTAGCAAAAAAGCATCCTGTTTTAGTGATGTTTAATGAGAAGTAGCCTATTTTTACTGCACATTAACATTATAGCATTTTTTTGTGACACTTTAATGTACAGTAAAATAGGCAACTGTACATTAAAGCGCACATGTAGACACACTCTTTGAAAAGATTTCTTAGAATACTTTGGTAATTAAATTATTACCCCTTGCACATGTCTTTTCTCCTCTTCTACCCTTCCCTCTTTTCTTCTTCCTTTTCTTTTTCTCTCTTCTCTCCTTTTTTGGTTATTGATCATGATAGACACATATGTAGTTCAGGTTGATATGTGTAGTTTATACATACACCACATTTAATCAAATATAAGACAAAGTTTTTCCCCCCATTCAACATGGGGGAAAAGACCCTCATTTTACCTTTGCATACAAGGAAACCTCACAAAATACATTGTCTATCATTAAGCTGCTGCCAAAAGGAGCATATGTTCAGTAATGGAAACAAACTACAGTATAAAGTTAATTAAATTCAATCAACACTGACCATGACTACAAAGTACACAACCCATATGGGGCAAACAAATGGATTAAAACTTACCACAAGAATAGATTAGTGCAGCCCATTTGAATGAGATATATGGTAGTACCCATCACTGCTTGGCCTTTTGGCTAAGATCAAGTGAGATTGGGGCATCTGAACCCAAGGTCTCTGGGCCTGGAGCTTGCATGTAAGATGCCTGACTGGATTTGGGGAGTATCTGAAGCCCCAGACCAATGTGTCTGGGAGGGAGGGTGCTTGTCCAGTAGTAGAGCCACACAGACTTGACAATTGAGCTCTGCTCAGTCAAATTTTGGAACTTGAATATTAGACTTTGCCCAATAGAATCTGAAATTGATTTGGCCTTGATAAAATAATTAAAATGAATAAAACCTGCCTAGCACTGGGCAAGCTTGGGGACCTGTTTACCCTGGGGGTCTCCATCCTCTGTGAGGAGTAAAGATCCTTGGGGTGGATTTTGACATACAGCTAAAAGGCCAGAAAACATGGGAGAAAATAGAGGCCAAGGTCAAAAAGAAACTGGGTATATAGAACACGCGCCACCTCTCAGTGGGGGCACACATGGCACTCACAAGGCTGGTGTTGCTACTGGTGTATACTGCACTGGTCTTCCCTGTCTCAAAGCAAAATCATCTGCAAAGTCCAGAGGGTAATGGTGTCTTCTTCTGGAGCTACAGATAGGAGAAGGCCATGAGTGTCATGCTGTACAAGACAGTACAGGCCAGGGGCTGAGGAATGCTGGACATCCTGATGTTTCTCTGGCCCAAATACATGAGACAGATCTTCAAAATGGCAGCTAGGCCAGACTCTAAAACAGCCTGTTTCGTGTAGTACTTTGCAGGGCACCTGCTGTGACATTGGGAGGTGTACATACTGCCCAACATGCACTCGTGGACCATGGAAGGTCCTGGATCACGTTCAGAACAGATACAAGTTACAAAACAAGGCCTCCAGCAACCATGATAAACCACTGAACAGACACAAGTTACACAACAAGGCCCTGGCAACCATGACACAACACTAGATGCAGGAGGTAGTAAGGACAAGGGGCAGACTGTCACCCTTGGATGTGTGCGGGCCGCGCCCCGATCCCACCTTTGTCGCCATGTGCGGCGGCAATTCTGATCTCATTCCCGTCGCCATGTGCGAGCCGGGGGCGAGCCGGGCCCGTCTTCGTTGCACACGGGCTGTGGCCGGCAGCCCGGGCACGCGGGGCTGGAGAGAACCGCAGGGCGGTTTAGCGCACACGAGTTAGAATTAGTTACGGAGGCGTAATGGTTGATTGAAAAGATTGTTTACTTACACCCAAAGATGGCATTGGTGTAGGCTGGGCAGGTTTCCAGGCACAGCTCCCGCTTGGATCCTCGCTAGAGGAACACGACAAATCGATTGCTCCCACGGAGTTGTTCAGGCTCCGCGGGTCCGGTTCGGTTAGGTTCAAAAAGTTTCCCCAGAGTTACTTAGGCTCCACGGGTCCGAAGTTACAGGAAAGGGATACGTCTAGGATTGCGCTCGGCAACGGGGAGAGGCGAGAAGCGAAAGCTCCGTCGGTTCGGTTCTATTGCCTCTATTGCCTGCTTAGGGGAGGTGCATTGGGTCCACGAGGGTCCGCAGCGCTTGGAGATCTTCACACAGAATCTCTCTCGTCCTCCCTCCTCTGGCTTGGGCGGAAACTACCCAAGCCTTTTGTACGGCTAGCAAGCCAATCGCTAGCCACCACGTGTGCCTACATTAGGAATTGGCCAATAATGTGGCGGGAATCCGAATACAAATGGCGGGAACTCCTTTGCAGCGTGTATCACTATGATGCAAAAGAAATGCACCCTGCAAAGAAGCTGTAATTTGGCGGGAAATCCCCCGTTGCACCAGAGTTCTCTCTCGCAGCAGAGAACTCTACCGTGCAAAGAAAGCGACAAATAGCGGGAAAATAATTTAGCGGTGCCGAAGCGCACACACAAACAAAAAATCACACCTTTGGGTTGTGACATCCCCCCTTGCTGAGAGCATAGCTAAATTATGCCATAGTCTTCCAAGCATTTTGTCGTGATCATCAAACGAGTCAACAAGCCAACAGACAAATATACAAACATAAAATTCGCTGTCCTGGGATCAAGTTACATAACAATCAAGAAATAATAATCAACATAAACACATAATCTGATTTATAACAAAATTGCATGATCAGGGCTTCAGTGGGCGTCGTGGTGAGGTCACACGTCTCCTCACTCTCCTCAGTGATGTCATCTCTCTTAAGGCTCCTCCTTGCCATACGCTCTGAATCCCAGATCTGTAAACAGAAAACTCTCAAAACAGATTAATGACCTAATTTAACAAACTTAAACAATTTTAAATGATTTTCATGGCTTAATTAGACGAAACCGTCGAAGATTCATCATCTGGTTCTTCCAAATACCGGAAACCTAACTCATAAGCTAACTGCCATTGGCCTGCGTCCCCTAAAATCCGAAGCTGCCGCTTGTTGAGTCCGGAACGCTGTAGGAGAAATCCAAACATGTATCGCTCCTCTAGGGTTCTCGGTGGCAGTGGTGGGAGATCAGATCCACGTCGTCTGGTGCCTTGGGTCCTGGTCGGGTGTTGACAGTCCCGATCAAAAGACAATCTTCGCTCCATCAGGATACGCAGTCGTGGCAATTGACAAAGAAGATTACTCACGGGTTGGTTTACCGTTGGACTGAGCAGAATTCAAAGAACGACGATGTTCTTTTGTCCATAGATCTCGAGACAATTGTCTAGGCTGTGAGAGGTTAGTGGAACAGTTCCAGGATCTCACAAATGACGGTGAGGCCATGGTCTTATTCGCTGGAGTGATGTTAATCCTAGCGCACATGCTCTCGGGTTCCAAGCACAATACGAGACGCCAATCATTGCCAGCATAAGGTGATCTGTGCCGGTATATTTGGGCCATCCTGTATGCCACACGTGGGCTTTTTGACTAATCAGTCCTGCAACAAGCGCTGGCAGTGGAATAGGCCAGTGAATATTACATGTTATCATGTCGATGTCGGTGACATGTCCTCTACTCCATGAAGCTTGTCTAACTAAGAAGCTTGCTTCTTCTTGGTTCAGCAGGTCGGATCCAAGTTCTATGACTAAACATCCTAACCATACAGCTAGAGTCTCTTCAGGTTGAATTTTTGATGCTCTACATAAATCCTGCAACTCAGTTCTGGTGCGAGCATAATAAGTGGTAGCAACTCGGTTAGTTGTTGTTGTAGAACAAGCTGCTCCTTCGGGAGTCGATGCTGTCATAGGCTGAACTGCTGCCGCGGGGGTTACTGCTGCTGTCATTGTTTCAGGCAGGAGGGGCAGATGCTCTCCTCCGCTTGACTCTCTCCTCCGTCGGCAGAAAGGCGTGGTCGGCCGAGACGCTGCTGCGTCGCTAGGCGGGGTTGCCGGCGACGACGCTGCGTCGATGGGCGGAGTTGCTGACCAAACTCTCGCGGGTTCGTTAGAAGCTCCACCCTTCTTTTCCGGTTCTTCCACGCGGTCTCCCTCTTGCTCGGCACCATCTTGGACTGGCGTTTCAGGCTCCTTTTTCTCAGCCACTTCTTTGACCGATCGGATTGCCATCTGCAGCTGGGTTTTCAAACTTAGGTTTTTCTGCATTAGATTCATTATAGCATGAATGGTTGCACTACCTTCTCCCCCTTGTTGTACCGCAAGGCCACTCTTTCATCCGCTGGGCATTCCTCCGTCTCCAGATCTTCGTGGAGCTCGGATGGAAGCTCACGACCCCGTAATCTAGACATTATCATCCCCGGGGGGAACGGGCCGATGGGCTCCGGTTCTTCACTCTCCCGAGCATATCGTAGGCATCGGGCACACTCCCGGGTGAGAGTCGGGTTCATCTCGCCTGCCAGGTTGGGTTTGGCGAGGGACACAGTATCAAGGGGCCTAAACAGGACCCGCTCATCTCTCATTATACACCCGAACGCCGCAGGGAGCAAGTACACTTCCCTTTCTCTCGGGGCTCCGTCTTCGGAGATTCCCTCTTCTCCCTTTAGCGACAGACGGCCGCTTACAAATCTTTCACCCGTTCCGCCCGCCTGGTGGTAAGCGATATGTATCTCTAATTCTTCAAAGCTTTTCACTTGGCGTTGGTTATCGCGCCAAGGGCAGTTCCTAACCAATTCTAACTCTAGCGTGTTCTCTCTTAATTCCGTCTGGGTTGCTACATGTGCATTCTCTCCCGATCCCATCCTCGTCACCATGTGCAGGCTGTGCCCCGATCCCACCTTTGTCGCCATGTGCGGCAGCGATTCCAATCTCATTCCCGTTGCCATGTGCGAGCTGGGGGCGAGCCGGGCCCATCTTCGTTGCACACGGGCTGTGGCCGGCAGCCTTTGCACGTGGGGCTGGAGAGAACCGTGGGGCGGTTTAGCGCACATGAGTTAGAATTAGTTACGGAGGCGTAATGGTTGATTGAAAAGATTGTTTACTTACACCCAAAGATGGTATTGGTGTAGGCTGGACAGGTTTCCAGGCACAGCTCCCGCTTGGATCCTCGCTAGAGGAACATGACAAATCGATTGCTCCCACGGAGTTGTTCAGGCTCCACGGGTCCGGTTCGGTTAGGTTCAAAAAGTTTCCCCAGAGTTACTTAGGCTCCGTGGGTCCGAAATTACAGGAAAGGGATACGTCTAGGATTGCGCTCGGCAACGGGGAGAGGCGAGAAGCGAAAGCTCCGTCGGTTCGGTTCTATTGCCTCTATTGCCTGCTTAGGGGAGGCGCATTGGGTCCGCAAGGGTCCGCAGCGCTTGGAGATCTTCACACAGAATCTCTCTCGTCCTCCCTCCTCCGGCTTGGGTGGAAACTACCCAAGCCTTTTGTACAGCTAGCAAGCCAATCGCTAGCCACCACGTGTGCCTACATTAGGAATTGGCCAATAATGTGGCACGAATCCGAATACAAATGGCAGGAACTCCTTTGCAGCGTGTATCACTATGATGCATAAGAAATGCACCCTGCAAAGAAGATGTAATTTGGCGAGAAATCCCCCATTGCACCAGAGTTCTCTCTTGCAGCAGAGAACTCTACCGTGCAAAGAAAGCGACAAATAGCGGGAAAATAATTTAGCGGTGCCGAAGCACACACACAAACAAAAAATCACACCTTTGGGTTGTGACGGGATGTACTACCTGGCCAGATAGATAGACGCCAGGCCATGTGGAAGCAAATCTTCCACAAGGACTTGCAGAATGACACAGGGACTTGAATTGGCAGGTAGCCCACCAGGCATTCCCCATCCAGATGCTGAGACACAGAGAGGAGCAGAGAGGCTCACCAGCCTGCCCCAGGCAAACCTGCTGGTGGAAGGGGGAAACAATTGATCATCTTCTCTGGAGCTGCCCATATACCAGGGAGGTGTGGGGGACAGTAAGCGAGCTCCTCCAGATGATAACAGGGGTCCAGACCCTAACCAGAGAGGCAGAGCTCTTCAGACACCTGACCAAGCAGCAAAAGACCCTGACAGTCCACTTCAGCCAGTTCATCTCCTGCTTCAGGAACATCCTGTGAAAGACCAGGAATCTGCTCATATACAAACACATGAGCCTCCCACATGAGGACTGCATCAAAATGGGAGTGAGCGAGCCACTGCTGTACTATAAGACAGAAGGAGATGATGGGGGAAAGACAGTGGAAAATGCATGGAAGAGGAAAGAATGGTGTGGACTGTTCAGGAATGAAACCGTAGAGAAAGCATCAATGACAGTGATGACAGGGAGGAGGAGGATGACGGCGACCAGGATGGGGAGACGGATGAGGAGGAGGAGGAGGAGGAGGATGATGAAGACCATGTCAACTAAGGACTGGGGAAGGAAACAGAGAGATTGTGAAGGGGGGTGGGGGGTGAGAAGGGGAGGAGGAATGGGGTATGGAGTGGTTCAGAGTGCTTGAAACAGGTAACAGACAGCAAAGGGTGTACAGGCAAATGGGTGAGCAATCGCAGTTATTGTAATGGGGATGCTTGTGGTTAACTGTAGGTGTGTGTTTTGGACTGTCAAGTGAGCCACGTCGGTCATGAGACAGGACTGTTAAGGTAGAGGTGTGGTGTGTATGTGTGTATATATACTTTTTGCAAAAAAAATAGTTTGTGCTACGTCGTAATGGGTGCAGGAGACGGAGACAAGGATGGGGGTGCGCCGCCATGATGATGGTGGTTAACTCTAGATGTGTGTTGTGGACTGTCAAGTGAATCATCTTGGTCACAAGCCAGGACAATTAAAGTATAGGTTTATATACTTACACACACACACACACACACACACACACACACGCTACATGTAAGTTTGTGCTACATATAAGTATATAGAGTACATGTGCTTAAACTTGTGGCAGTTAAAAAAAAAGACAAATTGCATCAATTCGGGATTAAGTTTATGGGTGTCTTTAGTAATTTCCCTACGTTCAGGTTACTATAGGGATAGTTATTTAAAGATCAGTGTGATAATATTTACTCCTTACTTCCGTATGTCCAGGGAGAGCAGAATCAGACAGTACAGAAATGGGTAAGAGGCTACAGAGGAAGAAGTTGGGGAGGCAGATGGCAAGGGGCCTACCTGACCTCCTACATTTATTTTCTCTGTTGTAGCAGTGAGAGAGGAACAAATTCAAGTTAGATTCCATACCTAGAAGATTATAACAAATGTATACATGTTCCATATAGAGAATCTAATTATTGAGGGGGTTATTTTATATTCAAGTAAATACAGTATTATTTATTTGCCTTATGGTGGAGCCTACAAGATGTGAGAATCTTTCCATGCATGCACAGAGGCTAACTTCCTTTCTCTGGGCCTACAATAGGTGCTCCCTTGGGCAAGCAAGTTGTTGGCACACCACACAGTGAAACCTGTGCCAGTGACTTCTCTGGAGCACTCTCATGATAGTGCTCCATAGGTGTAGTTCCCTGGTATGAAGCAAACGCATAGCCCTACAGTGGGTGGTTCAGGAAGACAAACTGCTCTCAGAGGCTGGAATCCATGCTAGAGAGCAGGACTAAGGATCCCCCCAGGACTCCTGTAGGGGATCTGTGGTAGAAAGGACCTTTTTGGCAGCACTGAGTCTGGGCTCCCTCTGATTTTATCCACCATGACATGAGGCACTGCCTCTTTCTATGGCTTTGGCTTTCTGTACCCATCACTGATAATTAGCATACATCCCTGTGCACAGATGTTTCCTTTTCCTTTGGCATTTCTCAAGCGCACCTGGAAATGGGATTCTGTAAAAATAGTAACACAGCTCCATGTTTACTCTCTCCCACTGATCCCAGAGCAAAACTGTCCAAATTAGAAGGAAATTGAGTCTGTACAGCTGCCAGGCCTGCAAATCCTCTCTGGAACTGAAAGTCAAGCTCAGTCTTTTTATTTCTCACATCATTACATATAATAGAGATTCTGGCTAATAAGATCTAGAACTTATCTGACATTTTGCTGATGATGCACAATGACTCCAGGTAACTCCAGTGCAGAGTAAAGAGAAGTAAAACCCATGCAGGTGCCTGTAACGTGGAATGTATATAGCAATTGATTTAATGAGAGGCTATTTGTGCACAGTTATTTTCTGACTCTGACTGTACTGTAGCCAATTAACAGTCCCCTTCATGGAGAATCATGAATAAAAAGACCTGTTCTTCTGTTTCTATTTTATTTGCTCATTCATTCTTCCAAACATACAGTCAGGGCTACAGGATGAAAGGAGAATGCCAGTTTTACTTTACTGTTGCTTGAGAGGCAGAGGCACAAGCATGAAGCTGGGTAACAAGGAAAGAAAAAGATGGCAGGGGGCCCTGAGATGTGGGTCAGGTTAGCACCAGCCTTCGCTGGACCACAGGTGATGATGCAGAGCAAATAACAGGCTGTGGCAGCATTGTACTTTGCTCTCCCAACCAACCTGGAGAAATGTGAATGCATGGAAACCCAGATTCCCTATGGCCTCAAGCAATATCAGGGAGGTCTTGTAGGCAACACGGACTTGGAACCACTGATTTAGGAAAAACACAGTACATACACAGTTTCTCATACTACAACCCAAAACCCTGAGGAAAACCCCATTCAAGGATCAGAGATCCTCCAAAGGTCTTACTGTAACACCAGAAGTCATGCTGTGGATTAGCACTCAGCTCTTAAATGTATACTCATATTAGTGATTAGCTGTGATGCAGCTTTTGCCACTGGTGAATTTACAAAGGAAATCAGGACATTGTCACTGTTTTAGCCACAGGAAAACTGGACGCATCTGCATGTTTATTAATGTGCTTTTGCTAATGTGCATTAAATTTACTACCTCCTTTGGAAGGTACCAGAGAAGGGCGCATTAGTCTATTTTAATGTGCATTAGTGAAAGCGCACGGTTTCTTGGGATGCTTTAATGCGCATTAAAATAGGCTAATATGCCTTAAAGCACACATGTAGATGCACCTACTGAGACTCAGAGAGGTGGATGTTGCTCAGAAGTGGAGCCAGGGATAGAGCCCAGCTCCCCAGTCCAGGGTTCTGTCTGCTAAGCACAGAGCTTGATAGTTACCAAAATCACTATATAGGGTGGGGAAAGAAATAGAGGTAAGTAAAATGGGTCTAGAGCTGCCCCGAGGACTAAAACTTAATTCAATACTCTTGTTATCTTACTCTTGTGTCAGCAAGTTCTTGAGGCAGGACACACAACCACCGCCCATTCTCCACCTGAAAAGATAAAATTTATCTCACTCTGTAAGGATAAGACTTATCTCACCCCACAGGTGAACTGAAGGAGTGTTGAGAGGGAGCTTCAGCTAAAGAGCAGCGGTGACAGGAGTACCTAAAACAGAATGTAGTGTGGTGGAGAGGAGAACCAAACAAAACCCATACGAAGAGAGCATGCTGTGTTGGGCAGAACCCCCATTTTTGCTTATACAATGAGCAGTAGTGTCTGGGACACCTATTGAAAAGGCTTATCTGTAAAGCCAGTTGGTCTCAGTAGCAGAGATGTGGGTTTTCTGGAAATTTTTGAATTGTAGAAAATTTTCCAATGCCCTAAATAGAGCATGATCTGATTTAGCATGTTTGTTTACTATATGTAAGTCAAATAAAACTAAAAAAGTACCCCCGTGTTAATTTTATGTCCCAATATCCACAAGTATTTGAACTGAAATATTAGATTAGGAAAAAAAATAAATACAGCACACTTAATGTGGTGTAAATTAAAACAAATTCAAAGCTTTATGTGGGAAGAAATTATTTTTATTGGAATACTTGCAAAAATGTAAAGGAAATACACAGTAGCATGTACTTCCCTTACATTGTTTGTTGAAATTTAGGGAAAAAACCTGAAGGCACTGAAAACTGTTGACACACTAATTTTAGTACGCCCAAAGAACTGTGCATGGCATGCCGTGGTTGTCCACTCATCTACTTCAACAGAGTTCAACTCTCTTCCACTGAGGTCGTTGTGGCACCCCCAGTTTCACTGTCACTATCGGGAGAATCACTTGCTCTCCTTGTTAGTTCCATTTCAGAATCAGATTGAGGCAAATCTGATTCACAACGACTTGAACCACATTCTCTCTCGCTAAAAGGCAGAGATGTAGAGCAGAAATTTTTCCGCAGAAAAATAAAGCACTGGAAAATTTCCCACAGAAAATTTTCTGTCCCACATCTCTACTCAGTAGTAAACTGGTGAGGTGTGCCGACTTCTAGATTCAATCAGACAGCGAAGTCCCTAAGAGATGCTACACTGGGTTAGACCACAGGTTTATGCACCACAGTATCCTCTATCTTAAAACGGCACAGAACAGATAAGAAAGAGTATTTGTACAGGGCCTACCCAGACTGATCTGTTCCCTGCTGCTTTTCCCTTATGGCTTCTAGCATTCAGAGGCCTAAGAGGTCCAAATTTAGAGCTTGCACTCATAGCTATCATATTTAATACCCACTGATGGCCCTATCCGGCATGAATTTGTCTAATCTTCTTTTGAATCTGGCTAAATTTTAACCTTTACAACATCTTGTAGCAATGAGTTCCACAAGTTAATGACACACTGTGTGAAAAGAACTTCCTTTTTTTAGTTTTGAACCTACTTCCTAATTATTTCCTTGCATACCCCCTAGTTCTGTTATTGTGAGAGAAGGGAAGTAGATCTGTAGTTACTGTCCCCAGAGTTTTCTTATTTTATAGACCTCTATCACATCCTCCCCCTCAGATGGTTCAGGTAAGTGGGTCCAAGCACTACACCCTACCTCCCTCACAGCTGCCCCAAGTCAGGGAAGCACACTGCAGAGTTCAATGAAGTGCAAGCTATTGAAGTTTAATGCAGTCATGTTTAGTAAAGAAGGGAAAGTAGAAAAGTGAAAATGCCCCTAGACACAAATCGTCCACCCATTGGATCCTCAAAGTGTGGGCAAGCATTCCCTAACCCTCCCTCCTGACACCAGGCCACTGTGAGGCTTGCTCACTCCCAGCCCCTGACCTTGGAGCCATAGCAATGCCTAAAAGGTGACTATTCTACTTAAAACTGTCGAGCAATGTACATATGGACACCTCTGACCTGTGACATCTATGAATTGTTTCCCAAGCAGTGACATTTGGGAATGATTCCATTGTTATGTGCACCCATGCCTTAATTTGGCTTGCCCTGAGCTATCTCCTCCCAGGTGCTGGCCTGTCTTATCTAGAGGAAAACCTGGAGGCAGAGGTACTGGTTGCTATGGCAATAGGAAAGGAAGCCCCTCCTGGAAAAAGTAAAGATTAGGCTTGGAGCCCAGCCTGGTGTTGAAGCTCTCACCTACAATGAATGCATTCATTTGTTTTTTCTATCTGAGGAATAATTTGTCAAGCTCCATTATGCAAATCAGCACTCCACTGGAGTTTCAGGCATGACCCATAAGCAAATTGCAGCAGCAGCTTAGCAACTGTTGCTACAGTCTGGGTATTTTGTCCACCCCTTTGCTTAACACTCTCTCACATGCATACAAACATCTAGGGTATGTCTACACTAGGCACATCTACACAAGAAGTTTACTTCGGAGCTGCCTAAGTAGCTCCAGTGTAAAGTCTCAGTGTTTTACACGTGTTCCCTATTAGGCGGCTGTAGGTTAGTACTTGTAAACACAAGTACTATCCTGTGGCAGGCTTATTTATTGCAACACAACCCACGTGTAGGCACTGAAGGGGCTGGCTGGGACAGCATGACGGTGCTCCAGTGTGGGGGCTGCCCGCCAGCTACCTCCTCACTGGAGTACCCTTGTGCCCCAAACAACCCCTCCACAGTATGTTGAGCCAGGTCAGAGCAGCCTTGGGCTGGCAGGCTGACCCCCTGGGACCCCTGCCAGTATGCTGTGGTCCCAGATGCGTGTGTAAACATGATTCCCAGGAAAAATATAAACTCTGGTGCATAAATGCATGTGTAGATGAACTCAGTGTGATCCAGACCTGTGACCACAGTGCAAGGCAGACATAGCCATTGGCGACGGCTTGATGCCTACCTGGCTGGGGTCATTTGAGCCCAGTTTTCTTCCTGCCCAGGCAGGGGGTCGGACCTGAAGATCTGCAAGGTCCCTTCCGACCCTACTTCTATGATTCTATGATTCTATGGCGCATAGGGGGTGAGAACAGGTGTACAAGCACCCCCTGGGATTGGCGGTGCACCCCCTGAGAAAAGCACCACTGATGCTGCCAGCGGTGCCTGCGGGCGATTGCTGCTAGCTACCCCCACTTGCTGCTGACACCGCCGACGGCATCTGCACGTGGCCTCTGATCGCTGCTGGCCACTGCTGACACAGCCAGTGGTGTCTGTGGGTGGTTGCCAGCCACCGGTCGGCACTCGCCACCCCCTCACTGCTGTCGCCACCACCGTGGCTACCTACGGGAGCTGTCCGTCCAGCCCACCCCCACCACTGACACTGCCATGGCTGCCTGCGGGAACTCCTTGCTCGGCACTACCATGCCCCCGCCGCCACCACTGCCACCTGTGGACGGTCACCATGCCCCTCACAGCCTCCGGGGGCACACGTCGTTCATGGACATGGCCTAGCTCAGCCAGAGAGAGCAGAGTGGCTGCAGCAGCAGGGACTTCAGCTATATGTCATGAACCCCAGACAAGCTAGTGTAGTCCACACTGGGTGAGTCTACATATGCCATTATGAGGTAGCAATAAACTGTGATGCTTATTGCTCCTGCGAAGCTCCTGGGCTGGGTCCCTATCTGCATGTGCACCCAGAGTGCAGCACATTGAACTAGATTGCAGTAGCTCCAGCTGGCAGGGGGCCTGGGAGGTCAGCTTGCCAGACTGGAGGTGCTCCAACCCAGCTCAGTGTGCTGCAGAGAAGCTGGCTGGGGCACAAAGGTGCTTCAGTGTGGGGGCTAGCTGCCAGGCAGCCCCCACACTGAAGCACCCTTATGCCCCGGCTAGCTGGTCAGCATCTATATGAGTGCTGCTGCATATGAAAATACTCCAGAGAAGAATAGTGCTTGTATTTACAAGTCCTAACTTGCTACACAGTTTATTAATTTCATGCACCCTGGTAGGGGCACACATGTAGATACAGAGATGTTTACTGTGAAGTTAATTAGGCTAACTGTGCATTAAATGCCTCATGTAAACAAACCCACAGAATCTTCCTACTGTCAGATCCTGCTCTCCCTGGACACGTGGAAGTAAGGAGTAAATTTGATCATATTTTTCATGGAAAATGTGGACCTTTATATGCACTGTAAGAGCCAGGATGCAAGTGAGCCCTGCTTCTTCTGTCTGTCTCCCCTGATGGGGATTTCAGAAAGACATGGATGGAACAACAGCTCAGAGAGTAAAAATTAAGGCCCGTTATAGAGTCCTGCTGCCTTCTCACCCAAGCACTGGGTATGGGTGGGTGAGAGTCTAATCTGTTCAATTCTTTATCTCATTTTCATTGGTTTTGCCTTACCCTGAGAAGTCTGCTCGTGAGCTTTTCCTTCAGTGTTTTCTCTCAACTAGCTCTGAAGTATGACTTGAATGTATATACATCATTAACTGACTGCCAGTGAAGGGTGACCTGTGATATTTTCCTAAGAGGCAAGGCCCAAGGCTGGACATTCTTTCTTAGGTGTATGAGTGAGATACAGAGCTGAAAAAAGTAGGACACAGACCTAGATTGAAATAAGACGGTTCCCTCTGGATCTGGCAGTGCTTCAGAGCAAAGGATAACTGCAGCCCTGACCTTCCTGTGAATTGTGTAAGAGCATCACAGTTGTGAGGCAGGAGAGGCAGCAGAAGCAGGGAAGCCACAGGCATTTGGTGTGGGGCCAGGGGAGGAATTAGGACAAATGAGAAAAGCCCATCCTTTATCTCAGATATTTCTGGGATAATCTAGGCATCACAGCAGATGAGGAAAGAGCAATGAAAGGAGGAAGTGCAAGAGCACGGGCATGACAAATGCTGGTTAGTATCCTGGTCTCTCTTGGAAGATCCAAAAGGGGTGCATCCAAATGAGCACGCATGTGCATTTCCCATGGGACAACTAGCAGCAGCACATAGTTGTTCTGCTGCTACTTGTCCCCAGGGAATGCCCCTACACGTGCACTCTGGAGTGCAGCAAGTTGCCCCAAGTGGGATTGGGGAGGCTGGGGCCAACACCTGGGCTGGCCCCACCAGCCTTCCCTAGGATCCTGGGGGCCTCCTGGGGCCCCACTGGTGGCAATATGGCAATAGGGAGCCTGGCTAGCAGCCAGAGCATAGCTCTGGCTGGCCAGGTTTCAATTTTAGGCAGCACATGCTGCGGTCATGTGTGCTGCCCCGCTTTTTTCTACCACAGGTTTTTTTGACACTGGGATCTCCTGGTGTCAAAAACACCCCACAATGCAAATTAGCAGCACAGGGAATGCTTGCATGTGTGGCATGTGCAGTGTGTGGTACCATAGATGGGTCTGCAGTGCCGCATACCACATAGATTCATAGATGTTATGTTAGGGTCGGAAGGGACCTCAATAGATCATCGAGTCCGACCCCCTGCATAGGCAGGAAAGAGTGCTGGGTCTAGATGACCCCAGCTAGATGCCTATCTAACCTCCTCTTGAAGACCCCCAGGGTAGGGGAGAGCACCACCTCCCTTGGGAGCCCCTTCCAGACCTTGGCCACTCTAACTGTGAAGAAGTTCTTCCTAATGTCCAGTCTAAATCTGCTCTCTGCTAGCTTGTGGCCATTATTTCTTGTAACCCCCAGGGGCGCCTTGGTGAATAAAACCTCACCAATTCCCTTCTGTGCCCCCGTGATGAACTTATAGGCAGCCACAAGGTCGCCTCTCAACCTTCTCTTGCAGAGGCTGAAAAGGTCCAGGTTCTCTAGTCTCTCCTCGTAGGGCTTGGTCTGCAAGCCCTTAACCATACGAGTGGCTCTTCTCTGGACTCTCTCCAGGTTATCCGCATCCCTCTTGAAGTGCAGCGCATAGAATTGCACGCAGTACTCCAACTGCAGTCTGACCAGCGCCCGATAGAGGGGAAGTATCATCTCCTTGGACCTATTCGTCATGCATCTGCTGATGCACGATAAAGTGCCATTGGCTTTTCTGATAGCTTTGTCACACTGCCGACTCATGTTCATCTTGGAGTCCACTAGGACTCCAAGGTCCCTTTCCATTTCTGTGCCACCCAGCAGGTCATTCCCTAGGCAGTAGGTGTGCTGGACATTTTTCCTCCCTAGGTGCAGCACTTTGCATTTCTCCTTGTTGATCTGCATTCTGTTGTTTTCTGCCCACTTGTCCAACCTGTCCAGGTCTGCTTGCAGCTGTTCCCTGCCCTCTGGCGTGTCCACTTCTCCCCATAGCTTTGTGTCATCTGCAAACTTGGACAGAGTACATTTCACTCCCTCGTCCAAGTCACTGATGAAGACATTAAAGAGTATCGGTCCAAGGACTGAGCCCTGCGGGACCCCACTGCCCACACCCTTCCAGGTCGAAACCGACCCATCCACCACAACTCTCTGGGTGCGACCCTCTAGCCAATTCGCCACCCACCAGACTGTGTAGTCATCCAAGTCACAGCCTCTTAACTTGTTCACCAGTATAGGGTGGGATACCATATCGAAGGCCTTCCTGAAGTCTAAGTACATGACATCCACCCCTCCTTCTGTATCCAGGCGTTTCGTAACCTGGTCATAAAAAGAGACTAGATTAGTCAGGCACGATCTGCCTGCTACGAACCCGTGCTGGTTTCCCCTCAGCATAATTTGTCCTGCCGGGCTCTCGCAAATGTGAGCCTTGATAATTTTTTCAAAGATTTTGCCAAGGATGGAGGTGAGACTGAGTGGCCTATAGTTGCCCAGGTCCTCCTTCCTCCCCTTCTTGAAAATGGGGACCACATTGGCCCTTTTCCAGTCCTCCGGGACTTGGCCCGTGTGCCACGAGCGTTCAAATATTCCCGCCAGTGGCTCTGCTATGATGTCGGCCAGTGCCTTCAGCACCCTCGGATGGAGCTCATCCGGGCCTGCCGACTTAAAGGCATCCAGTTCTTCCAAGTGACTCTGCACCATCTCAGGGTCTACACATGGGAGTCTGGTGCCTTGCTGCTGCCTCTCTACAACCCTAAGTGAGAGACTTGTCGTGCCCCTCACTTAGGAACACTGAGGCAAAGAACTCGTTGAGGAGTTCAGCCTTGTCCCCCCTGTCCGTCACCAATTGCTTATGCCCATTTAGCAGGGGTCCTATTCCTCCCTGGACCTTCCTTTTACTCCCAATATATCTAAAAAACAATTTCTTGTTGTCCTTTACTTGAGATGCCATCCTCAGCTCCATGGTAGCTTTGGCCTGTCTAACTGCCTCCCTACAAGTGCGAGCAGAGGAGGTATATTCGTCTTTGGTGATTTCTCCCTGTTTCCACTTTTTATGTGCTCCCCTTTTGGCCTTTAGGCTGCCCTGGATTTCTCTGATCAGCCAAGGAAGCCTCCTGGCCCCTTTCCCTCTTTTCCCTCGCATCGGGATCGTCTTGCTTTGTGCCTGAAGGATCATTTCCTTAAGGTACAGCCACCCTTCTTGGGCTCCCATCACTTCAAAACTCCTACTCTGCAGTGCGTCTTTGACTAATTGTCTGAGTTCATTGAAATCAGCTTTCCTAAAGTCTAGCACTTTCACCCTACTACTTACCTTACTCACTCCACGTTTTATAAATATACACACTCATTTGAACACACCCAAGTTATCTAAATTAACAGCAGAGGATGACATGGGTGCATCTACACAAGATGCTTTACTGCATATTAGACTAATTGAATGCTCAGTGAAGCATCACCATCTACACATGTGCAGCAATTACTATGCAGTAGATTTGTCTAATACACTATTTTCTAGTACTTGTAGATATGGTACTAGAAATTGGCACATTACACTAATGTGCCAAAGTACATGTGTAGATGCTGACCAGGAGCAAATTGCTCCCAGTCAGCTTAGGCAGCAGGGGGCCACAATGGGTGGGAAGAGATGTCCCAGCTCGGCAGGATGTTGCCTCCCAGCCATGTGGAGATCAGGATGTGTCCTGATTTCCACGTGGCTTGGAGGCAGCTACCTGGCAGTGGGGCCAGCTCTTTCAGCCACGGGGACATTGGGATGTGTCCTAATCTCTACATGGCTGGGAAGCAGCTGTCTGAAAGCCAGATTGGGATGTGTCCTAATCTCTACATGGCTGGGAAGCAGCTGTCTGAAAGCCAGAACAGCTCTCCCCTGCCCCACAGAGATTGGAACCAGCCTCTGTGCCCCATGTCAGCCTGGGGCTGGCTCCCAGGGGAGCCTGGAGCTGAAGTGGGGCAGAGCAGGGCAGGAGCAGCCCTGGACTGAACTTCTTCATCAGTTGCATCCAGACATGCAGTTATGTGTGGTTTGTGGTGCCACTAACTTCTTTGCGATGCCACAGACTACATATCCAGAATGTTAAAACATGTTCCACGCTGCAAATTTGAGGTGTGCAGGCAACATTTGCTACTCAGTTTTTCTGGTAGCAAAAAAAAAGCTGAGAAAAAAGGTGGCATGGTGCACGGTGCACTCTACAGTAGCATGCACCAAAACAGAGGCTTAGTCCTTCAGGGAGATGCTTTGGCTGTTGGCTAGAGTGTCTCTACTATTCCATTTGTGCTGTGTCTGCTCCAGCATGCTGGGCACTGGGAGGAGCGGGGAAAGGGCAGTTTGCCCAAAGTGGGACAATTTGTCCCTCACCAAAGCACATGTGCAGGGACTTGTGAGGCAGCACAAAGTGGCAGGACAGATTTGCGCCACTACTATTTGTGCCACTGCAAGTGTACACCCCTGCACACCTGGTTGCAGCCATTGCTCCCAATGGCCACACCCAGCCAAGTGCAGCCATGCAGCATGTGATGCCATAGACATGTGCGCCTGCACACATGCATGGGGTTGGGAATACAGCCAGGTAGCGTGGAAAGCAACTCCCAGCAAGTAAGTCTGGGGGGACAAGGAGCATAGGGGGGTCAGGGGGAGCAGATTGAGGCCCCCACAGTGAGGAAGGGTGTGGGGCAGGGGAAGGGGCTGGGGGCATTACCCAGCCAGGGTGGTTCAAGGGGCCTGGGACCAAGGTGGAGAGAGGGACAGAGACATGGACGGCTCAGCCAGGGGGTGGGAGGGAATGGGGGGCATGTGTCCCCCTAGATTTGTGCATGGGTTTATGCAAGATGCTCAGTGTAGCCTTGGGGCTCCCCACTCACTACCTTCCCCCTGGGAGCCCTGCATTGGCTGTGCCACCATGGTGAGGTGTGCCCTACCTGCCTGGCAGCAGCAGGGAGAGCAGCAGCATGGAGTTGTGCCCATGCTGCTGCTGGGTGGGCAGGGAGCGTGTGGCTGATGATGTGAGGCTTCTGGGGTAGAGGCAGCAGGGCAGGGAGCCCTGAGCCTACAGCGGACAGCCCACATTTGCCCCTGCTCGGCTCTGCTCTGGCCACACTGCCTTTTCATTTTGAAAAGGTGGTCACCTCACCCTACTGTGAAAGCACTCATGCCACAGTAAACAACATCCATGTGCCTGCATCCTGGTCCCGGTGACTCTTTTTCCATCCACCTGTACCCATCTTGGGAGCCTACCCATCCGATTTCAACTGTGGAATTTTGTGGAGATCACCCACCCTTTCCTACAGAGCAAAAACCTCAGCAATCAAGGAAGTGAAACAACTTTATTTAGCACATTAGCTCCATCTTCTGGCCAACTCAGGACTTCTCTACCCTGGAAAGTGGCAGTATAACTGGGTTTTTTGTTGTTTTTCACTACTTGGAATACATTTAAATTACATCACGATTAGCTCCTCTCTTAAACCAACATTAAGTATCTTTCTCAGAAAAATTATTAACTATCAGTTCAAAAATAGAGTTTAAGTTAGACTGGTGCAACTTGCTCTGGGTAGAAATGCAAAATAAGATCCCCACATACTTTACATTTACTTGAATATAAGAAAAAGTTTCTTCCCCCAACCTGCATGGGGGGAAAAAGCTCTTTTTAATACACTTGCAAACAAGACAACTCCATTAAATACATTTTCTATTGTTACCCTGCTGCCAAAAGCAATATGTGCTCAGTGATGGAAACTAAGCATGAAATCTTTGATGAACTGCAACCAACACAGAACATGACTATAAAACACATGGTCCATATTAGGCAAACATATTGTTGGGGGTTTTTTCATTCTGTTGCAAGGACCAAATTGGTTCTGAATTCTGTTGGGAAAACCCAATAGTCGAGTTCCAAATTTCAATTAAACAGAACTCAATTGCTCATGTCTGTATGGCCCTTCCACCCAACAAATATCCTCTCTCCCAGACTCATCAGTCTGAGGTTTCAGATACTACCCAAATGCATAGCAAACATCCTACATGCAAGGCTCGAGCCCAGAGACTTTAGGGTTCAGATGTCCCCTAGTCTTGCTTACTCATAGCCAAAAGACCAAGGAGCAACCAAGAGGTATAACATGGACACATTCCCCCATTACCATAAAATTGTGCAATGAAGCTTCCAGCATCTGGGGAAACTTGCAGAAAGCGGCCTGCCCAAAGTGTAAGGGACAGTACTCACCCTGGGAGAATCATATTCAACAGAAAACACATAGCTTGCCTGAAGATCTCATCATGGTGATCACAGAATCTTACCTGAAACCTTACTTCTATACTTTTTTGGCTTAAGTCCAAATTGTTTATGCCAAATTGATTTAAGCCAAACCCAATTGTTCAAGTCTACATAGTTCAGCCTGCCTTTTTTTTAAAGAAAAATTTTCATGTTCCAAGTCAAATAATCCAAATCAATTCCAAATCCATGAGTCAGTCAAGAATCATATGTGGCCCTACTACCTGCAAACATCCTCCACCTCTGCATGGGGCTTCAGATGCTTCCAAATCACTTGGCGGGCATTCCACCTGCAGGCCCAAGCCTGGGGTTCAAATGCCCCTGAGTTTTGCTTGCCCTTAGCCATATGGCCACAGGAGCAAGCTAGGGAGGAGTCTCCCACTTCTATAAAGTGGGCGTAAGGCCAAGATCTTTGCACTGGAAGAGAAAGTGGGAGGTTAACTATACATTACCTTAGTCAAGGTATTGGTACTACTCCCACCAAGAAAGTGATTCTCGCCTGCAAGTAAGAAAACCACCTTAGTGGTGATGGTATTTCCCCTGCCAAGCAACCTGACTTTTTTGTTTATATATATGTATATATATGTGTGTGTATGTGTGTGTGTATATATATATATATATATATATATATATATATAATTTGTACCCAAGGTCAAATTAGCCAAAACTAATTCCAGATCCAAGAGTCCAGAACCATAAGTGGCCCTACTACTGGAAAACATCCTCCACACACACCTGGGGCTTCAGATGTTTCCAAAATCTTTGGTGGGCATCCTACTTGTAGGCCCAAGGCTCAGATGCCCCCAGGTTTTGCTTGCCCTCAGCCATAAGGCCCTCAGAGCCACTTCACCTCAGCCGATACTGAACTACTCCAGAAGAGCAGTTCTCCTGTGAGGCGGCTCAGGAAAACTGCTTTCTTGGACACACATACATGTTATTTCCCCTGCTAGGTTAAGAAGCCACTACTCTTGATCTGAGCCTTCAAGAGGCTGAGAAGCAACCTGACTTTTTTTTTTTGGTAAAAATATATGTCTCTCTATACATAAGGTTATATATATATCGACACTCTGAGTATCACTCCTGAAAGAAAACCTTAACCTATTATAAAACTCAAACCTGCATACCCGTATAAAGGCCCGCTGGCCACCCGAACCCATTAAAATATCTGCAGCATGTACTACACACACAAGCAACTTCTGGTCTCTCAGACCAGGCAACCCTTTTCCTTTCATCCCCACCCTGCGTGCGGGGTCACATACTCAGTTCACCTGTTGCCTATGTTGCTGTTGCACCAGCTCCTAATGGAGAACCCGCTGCTGCTGTCACTGTCCTCAGTTCCACTTGTCTCTTCCTCTTCCTCGCTGTCACCACCCTCTTCTCTGCATGGGGGAAGTTGGAAGGTCTTGTGCCATATGTCTCTGTGCCAGGTGCCTTTGACCACGTCTTCTCCATCCTCCACTACCGATTTCTTGTAGTAGGTCTGGAGTTCGGTCAGAGCCATTTTCACACAGCCTACTACCTCTACGTCCATGTGCATGTACAACAGGAAGTTCCTGGCCTTCCACAGGGTGCTCCTGATGCAGGACACAAACTAGTCGAAATGGGGCAATGGGTTCCCCTGGTGTTTGGCAAGGTGTCTGTACAGTGCTGCTTCTCTGGTTAGCTGGTTGATGCCAGTCACCACTTTGCAAAGCTGCTTCACCCTTTTCCATACCTCTTTGGCGCAGGTGCAGAGCCAGAGGAGGTGGTCAATCATCTTGGTGACTCTGTGGCAGTTGGGTCTCCCCAGCTGACCCTCTCTATCTCTCTGGCCCTCACTGGCAGGGCTTGATGGGTTATTAACCAGTTTAGGTCCTTGTGATCTTTGCGCAGGTCCTTGTGGTCGATGTGCTCCCACACGGCCTGGCACGCGTCACCCAGGAGTATGTCCACGGGCGACATGGTGTCCCTCAGCCTCATCATCTCCTGGATCTTCTTGTGGTTGCTCATAGTCACGAGGCCTATGCTCTGCAGGCCATACAGGCTGTGGCGCTGATTTAGGATCTTGTAGAATCATGATGAGCCCATGATCCATGGTCTGTAGTTGGTCAGGGTGAATACCCCGCAGTGTCTCAAGATATGCCCTGCAAAATATGTCACCAGGCACATGGTTTTGGATTCCGTGTCCATCACCAGCTTGCAGATCAGGCTCGTATATTTGGCCCACAGGAACAAGAGGATGTCTGGCATGCCTCTGCCTCCAGCCCTCTTGTCCTTGTACAAGGTCTTCCAGGCAACCTTTTCCCATCTGGAGCCCCAGGAGAAAATGCACACAGCTCTCTGGATCCTGTGGGCGACATGCTCGGAAGTGGGGAAGACCAGTGCAGTGTACAGAGGCACCAGTAACAACTCCGCCTTCACAAGCACAACATGCCCCCCCATGGAAAGGGAGCACATCTGCTACAGCCCCAGTCTCTGCTTTACCTTTGCCTCTGTCTTCTCCCATGCTGTCCTACCACTCAGCTCAGGGTCAAAATCTATCCCAAGGATTCTGACCCCCTTGTGGGGAACAGAAACCCCCAGGGGCTCCAGATCCCTGAGCTTGCCCATGGCAAGGCAGGTGTTCTTGCTCACGTTAAGCTTGGCCCCTGCTGCTGCCTCGTATACCTGTATGTGCCCCAGGGCTCTCTCTACAGACCATTTGTTCCAGCACAGGATGCTCAAATCATCCATGTAGGCCAGGACCTTGGCCTCTTGGTTGCTGATACTCAGGATGTGGTCTCCATGGATCCCTGGGTCCTGCCTCAGGTGCTAGGCCAGGGGCTGAATGGTGCAGATGAACAGGATCAGAGAGAGTGGGCAGCCCTGCTGGACCCCCAACTCCACCACAAGCTGGGCAATCAGGAAACCATTGATCTGCACTTCACTGCTCACTTCTGTGTAGAGGGTCCTGATCCAGCCAACGAAAGTCGGGG
Source organism: Alligator mississippiensis (assembly GCF_030867095.1). Classification (NCBI taxonomy): domain Eukaryota; kingdom Metazoa; phylum Chordata; order Crocodylia; family Alligatoridae; genus Alligator; species Alligator mississippiensis. The sequence goes on from NC_081827.1 coordinate 140,130,085, forward strand.
GGGACACCCATCTGCTCCAGGGTCTGGAACAGGAATTGGTGGGACGTTCTATCGTAGGTCTTCTCCAGGTCCAGGTTTAGGACAGCAACGCTCTGCCTTCTCTCCCTTTCCAGCTGGAGTGCATCTCTCAGTTGCACCAGGGCTCTGTGGATCTGGCACCCCAGCATCCCACATGGCTGGTCCTTGTGGATGAGTGCACCTAGGATGGATTTAAATCTCTCTGCCAAGACTTTGGCCAGCAGCTTAGAGTCAAAGTTCAGGAGGGTGATCAGCCTCCAGTTCTTCAACTCCTCCCTCAGACCCTTCTTGTACAGGAGGGTCACGAGGCCCCGCTCCATCCCCAATCCCAGCTGGCCCTCCTGCAGGCACTGTCAAAAGAGCTCCAGCAGGTCTGGGCCCACCAGGTCCCAGAAGATCAGGTAAAACTCCTTGGGCTAGCCATCCAACCCAGGAGTCTTCCCATTCTTGAAACTCCAGAGGGTCCTCTCAAGCTCCTTCAGCATCCAGTCCTCCTCCAGCTGCCACTACTCACCCTCCCCAAGGGTCTGGGTGAGACTTCACAAGCACAGCTGCATGGCCTCCGGGTCCACTGGCTTCTCAGTGTAGAGCTCCTGGTAGAAGGCATCCGCTGTGGCCAGCATGCTGTCCTTCAACCAGTGTTCCAGTCCCCCATCTTTCAAGCATGTCATGACCTCCTCCTGGCTCTTCTTCAGCCTGGAGAAGTAAGCAGACCACTCCTCCCCCTCCTCCACCCAGGGAGCCCTGGCCTGGAAGATCTTTTTCATGGCCTCCCTCACATCCTGGCCTGCTGCCACCTGCCTGTGCAGGTTCTGTAACTTACGGGTCAGGCACTCATGCCACCTCCAGTGGAAGAGGGCCCACCATTTGCCCGCTCACTGGAAAAAGCCCCTGGTCCTCTCTTTCATGCTGGCCCACCTCTCAGTTTGGTTTTGGTACAGGTTCTGGAGGGTCCTCCAGCCCGTGTAGTGCTCTCTGTAGCTGTGCCTAGTCCGCTCGTCTTCCAGGAGGTTGGTGTTCAGTTTCCACACTCCTCTGCCTTTTTCCAGCTGTCTCCCCAGGTCGGCCCGGAGGGTGAGGAGGGAATGGTCCGAGAAACACACGGGTGTACAGCAGGCCTTTTCTGAATTCCACCCTGTGGGGAGGAAGACATAGTCGATTCTGGACTTGGTGCTGCCTGCAGGATCCACTTGGGTGAAGTGTTCCCTGGGTCCCTGAGCACCTTCGGTTGTGTCCACCAGGCTGTGATCGCGGACAAGCTGCTTCAGCTGCCTAGAGGATCTGTCCATGCCTGTCCCACTGCCTCTGCTAACCCTGTCCTTCTTGTTGATGACACAATTGAAATCCTCCGTGAGCATCACCAGGTAGCCAGTGGGCATTGTGATGGCCACTCTTTCCAGGAATGGGCCCCTGGCCTCTCTATTGGCCGGTGCATACACTGCCAGTAGCTCAAAAGCAGTTCCTTGTGTCTCCAGGGGGGCTTGTAGCAGCCTGTCTACAACAATCTCTTTGTGCTGCAGGGGGTGCACAGTGTCTCCTTTCAGTAGGATTGTGACACCAGCAACTTTGTTGTCCCCTGAGCCAGAGCACATGGTCAGGCCATGCTTCCAGCATTTAGCTAGCAAAGCCCTGCTTCTCTGACTAGACAGTCCACATTCCTGCAGGCAGATGATGTCTGCCTCAGTCTGTTCCAGGGTTTGCAGCACCTGGTCCCACTTGTCTCATCCTGCCAGGCTTCTGACATTTATAGATGTGATTTTAATGCTTCCCATGCCACTGACTGCTTGCAGGGGAGAGGGGTGGGGTAGCTTGTACTTTCGGTTTCCAATTCCCTGATCTGCTCTCCTCTTGTGATCAGAGGCCAGGCTCTTCCCCAATTTCTTTCCACTGTGTGGGCTTCCCTCTTCCCAGATGATGCCTTTCGGAGTGGTGGAGGTTGCCCTCTTTTGCCCTTATCTGGTTTAACAGTGCCACATCTATAGCACTGAAGTCCTCTGCTCAGAGGCAGCATTCCTCTCCATTTTCAGGGTTCCTTCTTTTGGTCTCAGTCCCTTTCTGCCCCCCTTAGGGTTGGTTTCCTATCTCAGAGGATCCCGCAGTCACCTCCATTTCACTCTCTTCTTCACTCCCCCCCTCCGTTCCCCAGCTTCTCTAATGGGGCTGGGACTGGGGCTGGGGTTGGTGCTGGGGATGGGATGCAGCCCTTGCTCAGCTGCTCCAGCAGTTTGCAAGTCTCTTTCACTGCTTGGTCAACAGAGGTGGGCCCTGGATCTGGGGTCCCCTCTTCCCCTTCTCCCTCCACCTGATTCTGGACCTCCAGCTCCATTTTGTTTTCGCTTTCTGGGCCTGCTGCCATTGTGAGCCTCCAAAACTGGGGCCATGGACGGTACCTCCTCTTCGTCTGCTTCTCTGGCTGCATAAGCTTGTGCCCCCGGACATCTCCTGAAGAGGTGCCCCTCTTTCCTGCACAGATTACAGTGCTTTTCCTTGGTGCAGCTCTGTGAGCTGTGCCCAATCTGATTCCAGACTGCACAGAGCTCCATTATACAGTCCTTCCTGAGATGGCCCTCCTCTCCACATCAGCAGCAGAATTTGGCCTGCCCCTGGTAGGAGATCAATCCCTTGTGGCGTCCCAGGATCAGGGAGGCCAGCAGATGGATCATGGCTCCTGCCTCTTCTGGATCCTGTTTCAGAATGACCCCAGCAAACCATGCCCCAGTCCAAATGTTTTCCCCGTCCTTTTCTTTCTCTATAGCCCCCACAGCCTCACAGTTCCTGCTGAGTCAGAATCTCAAATTCTGCTCCCCCCTCCTCTGTTGTACAGAGATGAATTCTGACCCTCTTTTGTCTCCCAGGCCTGTTCTGGGCATTGCCCCTATAGAAGACAAAGTCCTTTAGCCTGGGGTCATCAGCCACTCCCCCGAGCTGTTGCTAGAAGTCCTGCCTAGCCCCAGTGCTCCTGAAACCCACCTCCCAATCAAGAGAGGACTCACATTTCCAGATGTAAATGAGGTTCTCCTTCTTCACATGGAACGTCTCTCTCAGGATCATCCAGCTGAAGTCATTCCTCTTCATCCCATTTGGCAGGTATTGGTCTCTCTTGTCCAACCCTTTTACTCTGCAGCTGACTGGATAGACCCTCAGCTCTCTACTGGGTGGCCTTCATGGTGAGGGGTGTCTCCCTGGAGAAGGAGCCTTCCCCACAATCTCAGCATAGGTCACTATGTCCTGGTCCCTTGGGAGTCCTCACATGCCCAGAGTCCACAACTGATATCACTCTCCCTCCTGCTGTGGCACAGAGGGAGACTGCTTCTTTGTGCCTTAGGCTCAATCCAGCCTGTAAGGAGCTCACCACAGAGGTAGAGGCACATGTCAAAAATGGGTTTTTATTACAGCATTCTGGTCTGCTGTAGCTCTGTGCCTGACCAGCTCAGTACTGGATGGTTCAACTGTTGGGGTGGGATGAGGGGCTGGTTGCAGTGTGGTAGCTCAGCTTGTCTGCTCATTGTTTATGCCTGAAGTACTGGCTGGCATTTAAAGGCTGGATTTCCCACACTACTGTAGGACTCTGGAGGGCAGCATGTATACCCAGCCTGCCCTTCTGGCTGTGACTGCCACTATCTGAGCCATGTGGGACCCTTGCTCCACAGGGCTTGGTGTGTCACAGGGAAAGGTTCATGCACCCAATTGTTGGCAGCCTGTGCAAGGCGCACAGTGTGGGAGGTTTCAGATCATCCATGTAAGTGCTTGGATAATGTGAGGCCTTAATCTCTGCAGGTTATATGGTTATCAAGAGGGTACAGGTGTTCACCTGCCTTTTGGGAATCTACCGTATCTACTGTTTCCCTGGCATTTGAAGCCATAGCTAGACAGTGTTGGTCAGCAGCAAACATGTTAGGGTATTGTTGGAGGATACAAATCCTCCCAGTGCTAGGACTGCTTGGATGCTAGCCTCAGAAACTGTGGGGGTACAGTGGTGGCTTGATGAGAGCAGCTTCTCTGGTGAACTTCCAGGCCTGGAGCTCAGCTGCCCACTGAGAAATGGATGAATCTCTGGCTTCTGGAGACAGTCCCAGGGAAGGGGAAAAAGCTAAGAAAAGAAAAAGCTAAGAAAAGAAAAAGCTAAGAAAAGCAGGGAGGGTACCCTTTACATTTCAAAGGGGGCAATTAGCATCTTTCTCAGGCTGAGCTCCATCTCTTTTGTTCTGGGAGCAAGAGAAGCTGAGGGATTTTCAAAAACTAAAGCAAGTACCAAATGACTGCGCAATAACAACTGCACTGTCAATGCACCCATTGTGTGGGTGAGGGCCCAGCTCTAGCTTACTCATGTGGAATCCAGCATTTGGGATGCATTCACCTAGGATACCTTTCACTCAAAGTCCCTGTTGATAAAGTCCAAGTCCTGGGTCTCCCTTCTTCCTAGTAGCTGCTAGGCAAACTAGACCCATTCGTCTTCTGTAAATCACCCCAGCAGCATCCGGTATCCCAGCAGCTCCTGCCTGAGAGCTCCAAATTTTGTTTGTGGGGCCATTTGTTCGGGGTCTCCCCCTTTTGCCAGGTTCTCTCAAATTCCACCTCCTTTGCCCTTTGGGGAGGCTGGGACTCATCCAAAAATAATTGCAACAGGCAAGTTGATAATGAGGCTGTTACTAGACATGACGGCAGGGATGTAGTGCACGGGCTGGGGGTTCCCTTGCCTGTACCACATGTGCTTGGATTGAGGCCCTGGAGTGGCAGGTGAGGGAACTCCAGGTGGAGGTGAGCAGGCTGCAGGGTATATGGGCAATTGAGGAAGAGATTGACAGCTACTTTAATTCTTTGCAGGACAAGACATCTGGCAGAGAAGCTGCAAGGAAATGCCCTGAAGCAGATGCTGGTGAGTGGAGGACATTCACCTCCAGGGCCAGACCTCTCACCATAGAAACAGTGCCCCCAGTGCAGTTGGGGAACAAATATGAGGCCCTGGCTGCACTGGAGGAGTGTGTGGTGGGGGAAAGTACACTGGAGGAGCCTGCCGCCATCACTGAGTGAGCTGAGGCCTGGCCAGGTAAGCAGAAAAAGAGATGCCGTGTCATCACTGTGGGTGACTCCCTGCTGAGAGGAACAGAGGGACCCATCTGTCATCCGGATCCCATGGCACGTGAGGTTTGCTGCCTGCCTGGAGCTTGGATTCGGGACATCACGGTGATGATCCTGGACCTCATCCAGCCCTCCGATCACTACCCCTTGGCCCTCATCCATGTGGGAACTAATGACACGGCCAAAAGTAGTCCAGACTGTGTCATAAGAGACTACAAGGTCTGGGGGCCAAGCTGAGGAAGACAGGAGCACAGGTGGTTTTCTCATCTGTTCTTCTGGTGAACAGATGTGGATGGTGCCACAAGGTCTGCATCAGAGAGGTCAACCGGCAGCTTCAGAGCTGGTGTTACCACGCGGGCTTTGGATTCTTCAACCATGACCCACACTTCTGCGCAGAAGACATGCTAGGGTGGGACAGACTACATCTCTCCCCAAAAGGCAAACGTGTTTTCCAGGTTGGCTGATCTTGTATGGCAAGCTTTAAACTGGGTTTGTCGGGGGATGGGGATGCAGAGGTGCAGGAGGACACTTCAACATCAAGCCAGGTGACACGGGCAGGAACAGCCCAGGTAAGTGACAAGGGCCCAGGCAAGCTTGGGAACAAGAGGGCAGCACAAACACCCATGGGAGGTTTCAATTGCCTCTACACAAATGTTAGAAGTATGGGAAATAAGCAGGAAGAACTCGCCCTCCTGCTAGCTAGCAAAAACCCAGACCTAGTTGGGCTTACAGAAACCTGGAGGGATTCTACCCAAGGCTGGGCTGTAGACATTGAGGGCTATAAGTTATATAGACAGGATAGAGTAGGGGAAAAAGTAGGGGGTGTAGCGCTCTGTGTTAAAGAGCAGTACACATCCTCGATGACCAGGATGGGTTCAGAAGAGGGGCAAACTGAGGCACTCTGGGTTAGAATGCAAGGGGGTCGTGAAAGGGACGTGATAGTGTGTGTCTACTACAGACCGCCTCACCAGGGGGACGAGCTGGACCTGGAATTTTCAGGTCAGCTCACAGAGGCTGTAAGGACAAGGGATGTGGTTGTCATGGGTTACCTAAACTACCCTGACATCTGCTGGGAGGAGCAGTCAGCCAGGTCTGAATGCTCATGTAGGTTTTTAGTGTCTCCACCTAACTCAGGACCTCCACCTAACCAAGGAGGTACACAATCCCACCAGAGGAAATGCGTTGCTGGACTTGGTCCTTGCCACAGGCGATGACCTGGTGAGGGATCTGCGGGTGCTCAACTACCTAGGCGCTAGTGACCACTGTCTGCTGGAATTTACTATCCGGCACAGGGTGGGCAAAGCAAGCAGTAAGGCAAAAGTCCTTGACTTCAGAGGGCCAACTTCAATGAGCTAAGGAGATTAATAAGAGAGACATTGGGGACTCAGAGCCTCAGTGATATGGGAGTCCAGGATGGGTGGTTGTTCCTTAAGGAGACGATCCTCCGAGCTCAGAGGGAGTCAGTCCTAATGCAAACCAAAGGCAGCAAGAGTGCTAAAAAGCCCCCTTGGTTCAGTAAAGGCATCTAGGAGGGCCTGAGGGCTAAAAAGGTGGCATAAAATTAGTGGAAGCAAGGGGCTATCACCAAGGAGGATTACACCCTCGTTGCTCATGATTGCAGGGAGGTAGTTAGGAAGGCCAAGGCAAAGATGGAACTAAGGTTGGCAACCAGAATTAAAGATAACAAAAAGTCCTTTTTCAAATATATAGGGAGTAAGAAGAAGGCACTGGGTAACGTGGGGCCCCTAGAGGACAGGTTTGGCAATCTGGTGATTGCAGCAAAGGAAAAAGCTGATCTCTTCAACGATTTCTTTGCCTCCATATTTCTGAGCAGGGATTGGGACAACTCCCTGACTAGGATTACGGACAGGCTCAAGGGACACGACGCCATGCCTAGGGTCAGGGGTGATCTAGTTAGGGAACTTTTGGAGGGGCTGGACGTGTTTAAATCAGCAGGTCCAGTTGCTCTTCATCCATGGTTAGTGAGGGAATTGGCAGAAGTCATAGCCCCTGGCACAGCTGTATGAGCACTCGTGGTGATCTGGCGAGGTCCCAGAGGATTGGAAAAGGGCCAATGTGGTCCCCATTTACAAGAAGGGGAGAAAGGAGGACCCGAGTAACTATAGGCCGGTTAGTCTCACCTCAGTCCTTGGGAAGACCTTTGAGAAAATTTTCAAGGAGCACATCTGCAGGAGTCCAGCATGGGAGGTAATGCTCAGGGGCAACCAATATGGGTTCATTGTGGGTAGATCCGTCCTGACTAACCTTGTTTCCTTTTATGACCAGGTCACCAAGTCTTTGGATGTGGGCATTGAGGTGGATGTCATCTACCTGGACTGCAAGAAGGCCTTTGACATTGTTTCTCACCCCATTCTCATAAAAAAAACTAGGTGACTGCAGCATTGATGCCTACAGTCAGACGGGTGGCAAATTGACTCGATGGTCACACCCAGAGAGTGGTGGTTGGCCGGGTTGTTTTTGTCCTGGAGGGATGTGGGCAGTAGAGTTTCCCAGGGCTTGGCCCTCGGGCCTGTGCTATTCAACATCTTTATCAGCGACTTGGAGGTGGGCGTGGAAAGCATGCTGTCCAAATTCACTGATAACACAAAGATGTGGGGAGAAGTGGGCACACTGGAGGGGAAGGACAGAATCCAGCTAGATCTAGACAGGTTGCAGAGGTGGGTGGATGCGAATAGAATGAAATTCAATTCAGACAAGTGCAAGGTGCTACATCTAGGGAGAAGGAACCTGCTCCACACCTACAGGCTGGGGAACACCTTTCTTAACAACACAGTGGCTGAAAGGGATCTTGGAGTCATTGTTGACTCCAGGATGGACATGAGTCGCCAATGCAAGGAAGCGGTCAGTAGGCTAACCGCACCTTGTTGTACATCTACAGATGCATCACAAGCAGGTCCAGGGAGGTGATCCTTCCCCTCTGCAGAGCTGGTCAGGCCACAGTTGGAGTACTGAGTCCAGTTCCGGACATTGCACTTCAAGAGGGATGTGGCTAACCTTAAGAGGGTCCAGAGGAAGGCCACTTGCATGGTCAAGGGCCAGCAGGCCAGGCCCTACGAAGATAGACTAAAGGGCCTGAATCTATTCAGCCTCCACAAGAGAAGACTGAGAGGGGATCTGGGGGCCATCTATAAACTCACCAGGGGGGACCAGCAGAAAATAGGTGAGGCTCTGTTCCCCCGAACACCACCTGGGATAACAAGGAATAACGGCCACAAATTGATTGAGAGTAGGTTCAGGCTTGATATCAGGAGGCATTACTTTACAGTTAGGGCTGCTAGGCTCTGGAATGGGCTCCCAAGGGAGGTGGTGCTCTCTCCTACCTTGGGGGTCTTCAAGAGGAGGTTGGATAGATATCTGGCTGGGGTATTATGATTCCAGCACTCGTTCCTGCCCAGGGCAGGGGGTTGGACTTGATGATCTGTACACGTCCCTTCCAACCCTAGAAACTATGAAACTATGACTGACTCGTACAATCACAAAAGAGACCACTTTCAGCCAGCCAGAAGCATGGAAGGGGAGGGGGCCTCCAGGGCCATCCAAACCAGTCCTTGTTGTTCACAGACCACTGTTTACCTACACATCCCTTGAATTTTCGCTTCAAGCCATGCTCACCATATCAGACTCATGCACAAAGAAAATGCACCACAACCAGAACTGCAGAGAACATGGTATAACATGCCATAGGTACAAGGGGCGTGACCAGGACTCTGCTAACACCCTGCCATTGCAAAGGTTTGGGGGACAGCTTGAGTATATGATTGACTGCAAATGTAAGAGTCCAGACTCAAAGGCCCAGGATACCCCCTTCCAATTCAATGCCTCTAGGTTAAGGAAGCAAGTTCGCTATTGTGCCCATATGGGGCTGGGTGTGCCAGATTCTGAGCAAGAAAACAGATTCATAGATTCATAGATGTTAGGGTCGGAAGGGAACTCAATAGATCATCGAGTCCGACCCCCTGCATAAGCAGGAAAGAGTGCTGGGTCTAGATGACCCCAGCTAGATACTCATCTAACCTCCTCTTGAAAACCCCCAGGGTAGGGGAGAGCACCACCTCCCTTGGGAGCCCCTTCCAGACCTTGGCCACTCGAACTGTGAAGAAGTTCTTCCTAATGTCCAATCTAAATCTGCTCTCTGCTAGCTTGTGGCCATTGTTTCTTGTAACCCCCGGGGGTGCCTTGATGAATAAACACTCACCAATTCCCTTCTGTGCCCCCGTGATGAACCTAAAGGCAGCCACAAGGTTGCCTCTCAACCTTCTCTTGCAGAGGCTGAAAAGGTCCAGTTTCTCTAGTCTCTCCTCGTAGGGCTTGGTCTGCAGGCCCTTGACCATAAGAGTTGCCCTTCTCTGGACCCTCTCCAGGTTATCCGCATCCTTCTTGAAGTGTGGCGCCCAGAATTGCACGCAGTACTCCAACTGCGGTCTGACCAGCACCCGATAGAGGGGAAGTATCACCTCCTTGGACCTATTCGTCATGCATCTGCTGATGCAAGATAAAGTGCCATTGGCTTTTTTGATGGCTTCGTCACACTGCCGGCTCATGTTCATCTTGGAGTCCACTAGGACTCCAAGATCCCTTTCCACCTCTGTGCCACCCAGCAGGTCATTCCCTAGGCTGTAGGTGCGCTGGACATTTTTCCTCCCTAGGTGCAGCACTTTGCATTTCTCCTTGTTGAACTGCATCCTGTTGTTTTCTGCCCACTTGTGCAACCTATCCAGGTCTGCCTGCAGCTGTTCCCTGCCCTCCGGTGTGTCCACTTCTCCCCATAGCTTTGTGTCATCTGCAAACTTGGACAGAGTACATTTGACTCCCTCGTCCAAGTCACTGATGAAGACATTAAAGAGTATCGGTCCAAGGACCGAGCCCTGCGGGACCCCACTGCCCACACCCTTCCAGGTCGAGACCGACCCATCTACCACGACTCTTTGGGTGCGACCCTCTAGCCAATTCACCACCCACCGGACTGTGTAGTCATCCACATCACAGCCTCTTAACTTGTTCACCAGTATGGGGTGGGATACCGTATCGAAGGCCTTCCTGAAGTCTAAGTATACGACATCCACCCCTCCTCCTGTGTCCAGGCGTTTCGTAACCTGGTCATAGAAAGAGACTAGATTGGTCAGGCACAATCCACCCGCCACAAACCCGTGCTGGTTTCCCCTCAGCATAATTTGCCCTGCCGGGCTCTCACAAATGTGAGCCTTGATAATTTTTTCAAAGACTTTACCAAGGATGGAGGTGAGACTGACTGGCCTATAGTTGCCCGGGTCCTCCTTCCTCCCCTTTTTGAAAATGGGGACCACGTTAGCCCTTTTCCAGTCCTCCGGGACTTGGCCCCTGCGCCACGAGCGTTCAAATATTCCCGCCAGTGGCTCTGCAATTATGTCGGCCAGTGCCTTCAGCACCCTCGGATGGAGCTCATCCGGGCCTGCCGACTTAAAGGCATCCAGTTCTTCCAAGTGACTCTGCACCATCTCAGGGTCTACGCATTGCAGTCTGGCGCCTTGCTGCTGTCTCTCTACAACCCCAGTGAGAGACTTGTCGTGCCCCTCTCTTAGGAACACTGAGGCAAAGAACTCGTTGAGGAGTTCAGCCTTGTCCCCCCTGTCTGTCACCAATTGTTTCTGCCCATTTAGCAGTGGTCCTCTTCCTCCCTGGGCCTTCCTTTTACTCCTAATATATCTAAAAAACAATTTCTTGTTGTCTTTTACTCGGGTTGCCATCCTCAGCTCCATGGTAGCTTTGGCCCGCCTAACTGCCTCCCTACAAGCACGAGCAGAGGAGGTATATTCATCTTTAGTGATCTCACCCTGTTTCCACTTTTTATGTGCTCACCTTTTGGCCCTTAGGCTGCCCTGGATTTCTCTGGTCAGCCATGGAAGCCCCCTGGCCCCTTTCCCTCTTTTGCCTCGCTCGGGGATCGTCTTGCTTTGTGCCCGAAGGATCGTTTCCTTAAGGCACAGCCACCCTTCTTGGGCTCCCGTTCCTTCAAAACTCCTACTCTGCAGCGCGTCCTTGACTAATCGCCTGAGTTCATTTAAATCAGCTTTCCTAAAGTCTAGCACTTTCACCCTACTAGTTACCTTACCCACTCGATGTCTTATGTTGAATTCTATTATTAGGTGATCACTGTCTCCCAAATGGCTACCGATCTGGAGGTCCCCTACCATGTCATCCCCTGTTGCCAATACCAGATCCAGTATGGCATTCCCTCTAGTGGGACCATGTACCTCCTGTGTCAGGTGGAGGTCCTGTACACAGGTTAGAAACCTGCGTGAGTGGTGGGACTTTGCTGTCTGCGTCTCCCAGCAGATGTCCGGGTAGTTTAGGTCCCCCATGACTACTGCCTCCTTAGCTTTTATGGTCTCCGAGAGTTGCCTCAGGAGCCCCACATCTATTTCTTCCCCTTGGTGTGGGGGTCTGTAGCAGACCCCTACCACCAAATCCCTTTCTCCTTGCCCCCCATGTAGCCTAACCCACAATCCTTCTACTTCCTCAACCTTGGATTCTGTCTTGATGAGGGTTGATGTATATTGCTCACTGACATAAAGTGCAAACCCCCCCCCCCCCCTTTCTTCCCCGACCTGTCCTTTCTGTACCATCTATAGCCCTCAATATGTACCGCCCAGTCGTGGGATGAATCCCACCAGGTTTCTGTTAGCCCCACTAAGTCATAGGTGTTTAGTGCAAGCAGGAGCGCTAGTTCATCCTGCTTGTTCCCCATGCTCCTAGCATTAGTATATAGGCACTTGAGCCCTGCGACTGGTGCCTTTGCTGCCCCCCCGCTCCAAGTCCCAAGGGGCACTTTGATTCTTACCTTCTCGTTTCTTACCTGTTCTGTAGTGCTGGTCTTCCCATGGCTTTCAGGTTTCCAATGCTCACTTTCTTCAGGCTGGTCTGTCCTTGTGGGTGCCATATGGTTTGGTGGTCCACTGCTTCCCCTGCCCTCGTACTCCCCTCCCCCCGATGAGCCTAGTTTAAAGCCTGCCGGAGGAGATCCGCCAACCTAGAAGAAAACACACGCTTATCTTTGGGGGACAGGTGAAGCCCATCCCAGCTGAGCATGTCCCTCGTCGTGATGTGCGGGTCATTGTCCAGGAAGCCAAAGCCTGCCTCAAGACACCACTGCCGAACCCGCCAGTTGGTTTCTCAGATGCAGTTCTCCTGCCGTCTTCCTCATCTGGTCACTGGTAGGATGGAAGAGAATACCACCTGTGCACCGAACTCCTTCAGCACGCCGCCCAGAGCACTGTAGTCCGCCATCAGGTGATTGGGGGTTCTCCTGGCCGCATCATTAGTACCCACATGGACTAGGACCATGGGGTAGTAATCGGTGGGCTTGATCCTGGCCTGGATTACCTCCGTCACATCCCGAATCTTTGCTCCAGGGAGGCAGCATACCTCTCGTGCTGAGGGGTCCTGGCGACAGATGGGTCCTTCCGTACCTCTCAGGATGGAGTCGCCTATGACGAGCACTCGTCGCCTCCTCCTCTGGGTCCTCGTGGATCTCAGAGAGCTAACATTTAGAATGAGATGCACAAATCAAGTTCCCAATGCAGCTCTTGTTCTTCTTATCACTCCCCCAATCCTGGCTCCACCCTTTGTTCTAGATATAACCCTGTTCCTACCACTGTCCCACCATGTGCACGCATCCATGCATGCATGCACACACACACATGCATACATGTATATGCCAACACACACACACACACACACACACACACACACACACACACGCACACAATGGTAGATAGGGAGGAAGAAATAAAGCCTGAATGTTACCTTGTCTTGATGACTCTGTCTCTTATTCTTCTGTCACAAAAGGTTGTGATCTCATAATGAAAGACTGTCATAAATTGCATGTACGAAGGAGGGTGCATGGAAAACTTTAATTCTAGTGGTGATGAGCTTCTAATTTTTTTAATTTAGGATTTTTTTTCATGTAAGCACTTAATTACCTGGGGATGGGTGTGTGTGTGTGTGTGTGTGTGTGTGTGTGAGAGAGAGAGAGAGAGAGAGAGAGAGAGCAAGCAAGCACAGGTGTTATCAATGATCACTCCCATGCTCCATTATCACCTCATGCTCTAAATTTTTTTAATGACCCACTAATCCTTGCAATATAGCTAAGGTATGGGCATAAGACCTTCAGGAGAAAGATTTCCTGCAGGATAACTGCCTATGTGCCTGCACTGAGCCTGTGGTAAACTGGAGCTGAACCAGCATAGTTCAGTCCTCTGTGAAAAAAAGGAAAAAGTCTCTGTGGTTCAGTATTCAGGATGCTGGGGGCTGGCTGCTATTGCTTTTCCAGCCTGAAGATGACAGCAGATCTGAAGGCACAACAGAGGACTTTAGCTCACATCTCCAAGTTACCCATGGAGTGGCATAATCTGAAAAGAGGCGGAGTTTAACAACTATTGTTCATAGGATAAATTGCTAATTTGCATATCAGGTAAAGTGCCTTTAGCTACATTTTGGGGAATGTTTTTCATTAAAAAGAAGAAAAGGAAGATGCAGGTAATTAGGATATGAAATTGTATTTAATTATGTAATTTCAGATATAGTATTTATAGAGCAGTGATAACTCACCATGAACGAAATAGAAATTGTCCAGGACATGGCAATCATTCAAAAAAATAAAGATAGCTGTTTTCTAGCTCTTTTAGTATTTGTCTAGAAGGTTTTTTACATTGGTGGAAAACCACATTTTTGTCTGGGTTCAAAAAAAAGAAAAGATTAGTGTTGTAAAAAATAAGGAAATAAGAATGATTATTTGCTTGGTGTTTATGTATTAGTTTCTCAGGCATGGCAGTGGTTATATAAAATCATGTTTAATTAAAATAGGCCTATTGTTTCTCTGAGCTGAAGACAGCACTTCAGAAAACACTGTAGGTGTACAGTATTTCACTTTTTGTTTTTTAGGAATGGTGGTTGTGAAATGGCATTAGATCCTAATGATAACAGCCTGAATATGTAGATAGCCTAAACAACAGCTCTGTGAGGAGTGGTTACTCCAGTTGTCTCCAGTATGCTGGTTTTTCCTATAAGATGACAACATTTGTATTAGCTGACCATATGTTTTCAGGTTCAGGTATAGGAAAACTAATCCATTCCTGTAAATGGAAATCAGTAACTGCAGTCAAAAACAATGAGTTGTTGCTGCCCCTACAAAATCTCAGAAAACAATCAAATAAGCAAAGGAAAGGACCAATGAGTTAAATGAACTAAAAATACTAAAATGATAAAAATAAAGCATCCTCAGTATAAAAAAAATCATTTCCCCCAAAGCTCATCTTACTGTCTTCAGTCTAGAGTTCCATATGAGGAAATAGCTTTGGGAGAAGGAAGGAACCATTGGCACATGCTTCTACAAACCCCCTGGTCCTCGCAGGCAGCTGTTGTTCCATCCCAACTCAACAAGCCATCTCTTGATGCTGATTCCCCAGCCAACAATCACCCCCTTTCCAGTCTTCCCTTTTTGGGGGAGGTCATTGAGCAGGTGATCACCCAACAGCTCCAGAGACATCTGGATGCTATCAGCTTCATGGGCCCTTGTCAGTCTGGCTCTCCTCCTGGGCATAGTATGGAGACTGTGCTCATGGCTTGGGTTGATGATCTTTATCTGGAGATCAACAGGAGAAATTGGAAATTGTATCTTGTTGATCTTACTAGATCTTTCAGGAGCTGTGGATACATTTGACCATGAGGTACTGATAACTTATCTACATGACCAGGTAGGTGCTCATGGGACCACTCTAAATTGGTTCCACCCTCTAGCAGGGAGTGATCTCAGGAGGTGGTGATGGATGAGTGTTTTATCATCCCCTTGGTACCTTTCTGGTCTCGCAGGGCTCCATTTTGTTGCCCCTCTTGTTCAATATATACCTGAGGCCATGGGCAGATACAGGATTTTGTAAAGAAGGGTGCAGGAACAGCTAGGGACACTGCCAGGCAGACTGCATTCCTGCTCCCTCCTACCATTAGAATATGAATGCCACACCAAGACAGCAGCAGCCAGGGACTTTTTCAGTCCACAACTCACGTAAGAATCTCCCCATGCTCATGGCACCTCCACCCTCAACAGTGACAGTAGCAGTGGCAGGCAGAGGACACAGGGCATGGAAGGGGAGGGGATGTGTTGCTGAGCAGGGAGCAGGACCTGCTTCCCTTACTTCAGAAATTTAAAAAACTCCCCCACAGTGTGGTCTGAAAGGGAGAGTGCAACTGCACCACTGCAATTCTGCACCCCCTCTGGATTCACCCCTGTCTGATGCTGCTGGATGAGAATTCTAAGATTTGGAGTTAGAACAAGGATCAATGGTCTCAAGTTGCAACAAGGGAGGTTTAGGTTGGATACTAGGAAAAACTCTCTTAGGTGGAGGGTGGTGAAGCACTGGAGCAGGCTACCTAAGGAGGTACTGGTGGGATCTCCATCCCTGGATGTTTTTAAGGACCAGCTCAACAAAGTCCTGGCTGGAATGATCTAGTTGGGGATGGTCCTGCTTTGAGCAGGGGGTTGGACTAGATGACCTCCTGAGGTCCCTTCCAACCCTAATTTTCTATGATTCAATGAAAGCAGTAGCCAACCCCTTTGGGAACCTGAGAGAAGGAAGTAAAATTTGTTCTACTTTACTGAAAATTAATCCCCCAATGACTTTCAGGGAGTGATCCAGGGTAGGTAGAATGGCAGAATGGGTTTCTCTTGTCATTGGAGCAGAGGAAAGGGAGAGGAGTTTAAGAGAAAAGCCTTGCCCAACTTGTCATGGAGACCGCACTATGGAAAAAGATTTGGGAGTCTTGGTAGATCACAGACTCACTATGAGCGTGCAGCGTGATGCAGCTGCACGAAAAGGCCAGTGCAGTTTTGGAAGTGTTGCACCAAGGCACCAATAGAAGTGTTAAGTGGAAGACAATGGAGGTGATAGTGCCTCTCTACCTGGCACTGGTTAGGCCTCATCTGAAGTACTGTATGCAGTTCTGGGCTCCCCATTTTTTAAAAGACTTGGAGAAGTTAGAGAGGTTTCAGAGGCAGGCGACAAAGATGATAATGGGCATAGAAAGCAAGTCATATGAGGAGAGACTGAAGGAGCTAGGCATGTTCAGTTTGTGGAAAAGGTGCTTGAGAGGGAACATGATAGCAATCTTCAAATACTTGAAGTGCTGTCATAAAGAAGAGGAAAAGCACCTTTTCTCTCTTGCTAGAGAGGAGGACACAAACTAACAGCTTGAAGTTGCAGCAAACTAGGTAAGTTTAGATTGGATATACAGAAAAACACCTTGACTATTAGAATAGTGAGACAGTGGAATAGACTGGCTGGGGAAGCTGTGAACTCTCCATCCCTGGAGGTGTTCAAGAAGAGGTTGGACAGCCACTGGTCAAGGATGATCTAGGTGTAGCTATGCCTGGGCGCATTTACATGTTCATGTAATTACATAATTACATCTACATATAATTACAGTGCGTTAAGTTTAATACCTATAATTATAGGTACTAACTTAACGTGCTGTAATCAGTGGTACTATGAATTAGAACCAGAGCATGCTTTTTTTGTGATGCTAATGCGAGAAGATTAATTCTGCTACACATTAGTGCATTAGCACAGGTGTTGCCTGCTGTGCTAATGCTCAGTAGAATTAGTCTACTGCTCCTTTAGCATTTTGTGTAGATGCACTTGCTATGTTCTACTATGGGTATTTCCCAGGCTTCTGGGCTTTGTTGGTTGCTCCCCCCCACTTTCTGCTACATGTGTCAGGGTGTCCTTAAGCCTCCCCAGAGGCATTGGGTGTTGGCTATAGCCAAGGCTGGCAACGTTTACTGGGGTGCATAGTTGCAGGCAGAAAATAGGATCGGGAGGGCTGAGTGTGAGTGCACTCAAGTGCACTCACACATCCACCGCCACCCCTTCAGCAAGTAAGTCTGTCATGGAGAAGGGCCATGGGGAGGGGGGGCAGATTGAGGCCCCCACAGTGAGGGAGGGAGTGGAGCAGAGGCAGAAGCAAGAGCTGGGATGAATGGGGCCCCAGGACTGGGGTGGGTTGTGGGAAGCTCAGGGCCCAGGCAACTTGTTCAGGGGTGCAGGAGGTTCCTGATGCTGTGCACAACCCTGGGACAGGCACAAGGGGCATGTGTCCCCCCAATCTGTGTGCGCAGTGGAGGTAGATGCAGCTTCGGGCTGTGCTCTGCACCCCACTGCCAGTGCCCCAGCAGCCACACGATGCCACATGCCTCCTGCGCGCTAGCTACCCGGTGGTGGAAGGCATGTGGCATCATGTGGCTGCTGGGGCACCAGCAGTGGGGTGCGGAGTGCAGCCCACAGTGGCATTCATCTTCGCAGCACATGGCATCTTTTGTGGATGCCAAGGGGAATGAACAGCCCAGAGTGGGACAAGAATCAGGTCCACATGTGATCTGGCCCATTGTTCCTAATAAAAAGCACATTTGTGAAACACCACGGGGTGGTGTTTCAGCAGCGGGGGCAGCAACAGCTGATCCCCTGAAGGTAAGTGGGGCAGAGGGACCCGGCCCAGCTGAGCCGGATCCGGAGGGGAAGCCCCCTGGGTCCCTTATAGCTGAGCCGGTAGGGAGCCACGCTCCCGAGCTGCGCGGCACGAACAGAGCACGCCGGCGTTTGTGCAGGTGTTCGCGCCAGCAGGCGAGCAGGAAGGGCCAGGAGGGAGACTCCTGCAAGGGTAGGGCATAGACACCGCACAGAACTACAAACAGCAGCTTAAACAATGGTGTCAACACGGAATACTGCTAGGGCCTCTGCCCAGGGGGCCATGCCTACCCAGGGCTGGTCTGAGGCCTCCACCCAGACTGAGCCCATGGGAGGGCTGGTGTCCCCCTGCCTCCTGGCCTGCGGGGGATCCCCAGCAGGGCGGGGGGGCAGAGATTGGGGGCCCCCACACCTGTCCTGCAGATGCCCGTCTTAGGGCCCTGGAGGCGCAGGGAGGGAGCTCCGGGAGGAGGTTAGCAGGCTGAGGGATATCTGGGAGGCGGAGGATGAAATTGACAGTTATTTCCTTTCCCTGCAGGACCAGGCACCCAAGGAAGAAGCACTCTGGGAGGTGCCCTCCACAGCAGAGTGGCAGGCGGTCACATCCAGGACCAGGGCTGCTCACAGCATACCAGTACCAGTTCCTCCAGTCCGACTGAAGAACAGGTATGAGGCCCTGGTGACGCTGCAGGAGATGGAAGGAGAGGAGGAAACCTCTGGGCAGGAAGCAACACCACATTCTCCACGCTCTGAACAGGTCAAGGGAACCAAGCAGACCCAGAGGAGGAGGCGTCGAGTGATCATCATAGGCGACTCCATCCTGAGAGGTACAGAAGAACCCATTTGTCGCCAGGACCCCTCAACACGAGAGGTCTTCTGCCTGCCCAGAGCAAAGATTTGGGACGTGACGGGAAGGATCCAGGCCATGATTCAGCCCACCGATTACTACCCCATGGTCCTAGTCCATGTGAGTACTAATGATGCGGCCAGGAGAAGCCCCGATCACCTGATGACAGACTACCATGCTCTGGGTGGTGTGCTGAGGGAGATCGGTGCACAGGTGGTATTCTCTTCTGTCCTACAAGTGAGTGGACGTGGAAGACGACATGAGAATTGCATTAGAGAGACCAACTGGCGGCTTCAGCAATGGTGTCTCGAGGCAGGCTTCGGCTTCCTTGACAATGACCCGCACATCACAATGAGAGACATGCTCAGTTGGGATGGGCTTCACCTGTCCCCCAGAGGTAAGCGTGTGTTCTCTTCTAGGTTGGCGGATCTCCTCCAGTGGGCTGTAAACTAGGCTCATCAGGGGGAGGGGATGATGAGGGCGGGGGAAGCTGTGGACCACCAAACCATGTGGCACCCACAAGGACAGCCCAGCCTGAAGAAGGAGAACAATGGGAACCTGCAATCCATGGGGCGGCCAGCAGTACAGCACAGGTAAGCAATAAGCAGGTAAGCAATAAGGGGCCCTTTGGGGATCAGAGCCGGGGGGCAACAAAGGCGCCAGTCACAGGGCTCAAGTGCCTATACACTAACGCTAGGAGCATGGGGAGCAAGCAGGATGAACTAGCACTCCTGCTTGCAGAAAACACCTACGACTTAGTAGGGCTAACAGAAACCTGGTGGGATCCTTCCCATGACTGGGCGGTACACATAGGGGGTTATAAGCTGTACAGAAAGGATAGAGCATGGAAGAAAGGGGGAGGGGTTGTGCTCTATGTCAATGAGCGATATACATCGACCCTTATCAAAACAGAATCGGAGGAGGAAAAAGTAGAAGGACTGTGGATTAGGTTACATGGAGGTCAAGGAGAAAAGGATTTGGTGGTAGGGGTCTGCTACAGACCCCCACACCAAGGGGAAGAACTAGATTTGGAGCTCCTGAGGCAGCTCTCGGAGACCATAAAAACTAGGGAGGCGGTAGTCATGGGGGACCTAAACTACCCAGACATCTGCTGGGAGACGCAGACAGCAAAGTCCCACCTTTCACACAGGTTCCTATCCTGTGTACAGGACCTCCATCTGGCGCAGGAGGTACATGGACCCACTAGGGGGAATGCCTTACTGGACCTGGTATTGGCAACGGGGGATGACATGGCAGGAGACCTACAGATCGGTGGTCACCTGGGGGACAATGATCACCAAATAATAGAATTCACCATAAGACGTCAAGTGGGTAAGGTAACTAGTAGGGTGAAAGTGCTAGACTTTAGGAAAGCTGACTTCAATGAACTCAGGCGTTTAGTCAAGGACGCACTGCACAGTAGGAGTTTTGAAGAGTTGGGAGCCCAGGAAGGGTGGCTGTGCCTTAAGGAAATGATCCTTTGGGCACAGAGGGAGACAATCCCGATGCAGGGAAAAAGGGGGAAAGGGGCCAAGAGGCTTCCTTGGCTGACTAGAGAAATCCAGAGCAGTCTACAGGCTAAAAGGGGGGCATATAAAAAGTGGAAATGGGGAGAGATTACTGAAGAGGAGTATACCTCCTCTGCTCGCACTTGTAGGGAGGCAGTTAGACAGGCCAAAGCTACCATGGAGCTGAGGATGGCATCCCAAGTTAAGGATAACACAAAATTGTTCTTTAGATATATAGGGAGTAAAAGGAAGGCCCAGGGTGGAATAGGACCCCTACTAAATGGGCATAAGCAATTGGTGACAGACAGAGGGGACAAGGCTGAACTCCTCAATGAGTTCTTTGCCTCAGTGTTCCTAAGCAAGGGGCAGGACAAGGCTCTCACTGGGATTGTAAAGAGGCAGCAGCAAGGCGCCAGACTACCAAGCATAGACCCTGAGATGGTGCAGAGGCAATTGGAGGAACTGGATGCGTTAAAGTCGGCAGGCCCAGATGAGCTCCATCCAAGGGTACTGAAGGCACTGGCTGACGTCATTGCACAGCCACTGGCAGGAATATTTGAACACTCATGGCGCACAGGCCAGGTCCCGGAGGACTGGAAAAGGGCCAATGTGGTCCCCATTTTCAAGTAGGGGAGGAAGGAGGACCCAGGCAACTATAGGCCAGTCAGTCTCACCTCCATCCTAGGCAAAGTCTTTGAAAAAATTATCAAGGCTCACATTTGCGAGAGCCCGGCAGGACAAATTATGCTGAGGGGAAACCAGCACAGGTTCGTAGCAGGTATCTAGTCTCTTTTTATGACCAGGTTACAAAACACCTGGACGCAGGAGTAGGGGTTGACGTCATTTACTTAGACTTCAGGAAGGCCTTCGATATGGTATCCCACCCCATACTGGTGAACAAGTTAAGAGGCTGTGACTTGGATGACTACACAGTCTGGTGGGTGGAGAATTGGCTAGAGGGTTGTACCCAGAGAGTTGTAGTGGATGGGTCGGTATCGACCTGGAAGGGTGTGGGCAGTGGGGTCCCGCAGGGCTCGGTCCTTGAACCAATACTCTTCAATGTCTTCATCAGCAACTTGGGTGAGAGAGTGAAGTGTACTCTGTCCAAGTTTGCGGATGACACAAAACTGTGGGGAGAAGTGGACACACCGGAGGGCAGGGAACAACTACAAGCAGACCTGGACAGGTTGGACATATGGGCAGAAAACAACAGAATGCAGTTCAACAAGGAGAAATGCAAAGTGCTGCACCTAGGGAGGAAAAATGTCCAGCATACCTACAGCCTAGGAAATGACCTGCTTGGAGGCACGGAAGCGGAAAGGGATCTTGGAGTCCTAGTGGACTCCAAGATGAACATGAGTCGGCAGTGTGACGAAGTCATCAGAAAAGCTAATGGCACTTTATCGTATATCAGCAGATGCATGACGAACAGATCCAAGGAGGTGATACTCCCCCTCTATTGGGTGCTGGTCAGACTGCAGTTGGAATGCTGTGTGCAGTTTTGGGGGCTGCATTTCAAGAGAGATGTGGATAACCTGGAGAGGGTCCAGAGAAGGGCCACTCGTATGGTTAAGGGCTTGCAGACCAAGCCCTATGAGGAGAGACTAGGGCACCTGGACCTCTTCAGCCTCCGCAAGAGAAGGTTGAGAGGCGACCTTGTGGCTACCTATAAGTTCATCACGGGGGCACAGAAGGGAATTGGTGAGGCTTTACTCACCAAGGCATCCTTGGGGGTTACAAGAAATAATGGCCACAAGCTAGCAGAGAGCAGATTTAGACTAGACATTAGGAAGAACTTCTTCACAGTTAGAATAGCCAAGGTTTGGAACGGGCTCCCAAGGGAGGTGGTGCTCTCCCCTACTCTGGGGGTCTTCAAGAGGAGGTTAGATAGGCATCTAGCTGGGGTCATCTAAACCCAGCACTCTTTCCTGCCTATGCAGGGGGTCGGACTCGATGATCTATTGAGGTCCCTTCCGACCCTAACATCTATGAATCTACAAATCTATGAACCAATGCCCATTGGGATGCAGTGGAGAGACCCCTCCAGCAGAGAGCAATGACTCTGGCAGGGATGAGGGTCATCCCCACCCTTTCTGCCCTGTCTGCTTCTGGCTCTGGACATCTCACACTAATTACCTCAGAGGGTGGGTGACATGGAGATGATCCAGAAGCTTCCCACTTGCTTCCCAGGGCTCCAAGAGGACTGAATTTTAGAAGCAGGCTCTGCTCATGGTGAAGTGCTGCTGGGGCTGCTCATTGCTTTTTCTCTGATTTAGATTGGGACACAGAGGAGCTGCCCATCTATTCCAGTGTACTGTACTGTAGCCTGCTCTGTAGTGAGTGTCCCTCCCTTTCTGTCAGGCAGTGAGGTCTTGGTGGGACACAACTGTTGGGCTCTGGGTTCCCTGGAGGATTGGGCCAAAATAAATCTCATGAGGTTCAACAAGGACAAGTGCAATGTCCTGCACATAAAATGGAGCAATCTTATACACACTTACAGGTGGGGGACTGACTAATTGGGCAGTCAGGCTAAGAGAAAACTGAGTTTGCAGCCTTCAACTAACTCACGGGTGGTCCCAAAGAGGATGGATCTAGATTGTTTTCAGTGATGACAGATAAGAAAACAGGAGCATGGTCTCAAGCTACAGCAAGGGAAGTTTAGGTTAGATATTAGGAAAATCTTTCTCACTAGGATGGTAGTAAAGCACTGGAATAGGTTACCCAGAGGGGTTGTGGAGTCTCCATCCTTGGAGGAGTTTAAGACCCAGCAAGACAAAGGCTTGGCTGGGATAATGTTGGGGATGGTGCTGCTTTGAGCAGGGAATTGGACTAGATGACCTCCTGAGGTCCCTCCCAACCCTAATTTTCTATGATTCTTGCACCATTTGCTATTGTGAACCCTAGAGGAACAAGGTGGTTCCACGGTGCGTCGGGTTACCTGGAGACAAACACAAGCAACCTTTTGAATTGCCACTAAAAGCTCAGTGCTAGAAGCCCCATTTCCTCTGGAGGAACCTAATCCACTTCACTCTATTGTTTCTTACTGGTCTGGAATAATTCTAAGTCTTAGTCTGTCTGCCAGTGCATAATGCTTTATTCACACTGATTGGTTGTCTCAGCAGCCAATCAGAGTGCTCCAACAGACAGAGACACACGGCAGAGCGCCACCACGACAGTGGGGCTGGAGGGCAGGAGCAGGGGGGCTGGCCTTGCTCCCCCCACCCCCGCTCCTTGGCACCAGGGGCTGGAGCAGCCCCCCACAACAACAGCTGGGGGGGGGGGGGGGCAGCAGGGAAGAAGGGAGAAAGGGAGGGAAGGAGCAGGGCAGGAAGAGGAGGATATAGGGTTACTGGTGATAGCGTGCGGCCGCTTGCTGCTGCCACCGGCCCTGGCCCTGGCCCTGGCCGCCTGCTGCCACCACCAGCCCTGGCTGCCAGCTGTCCCTGCCAGCCCCGGCCACCCATTGCCACCATCGGGCTCAGCCACCACTGCCCACCACCCACTGCCGCTGCTGCCAGCCACTGCCACATGCAAGCTCCTGCCCTCCCCTGCCCTGGGAGGCAAGAGATTGGAGGGGCACACAGGCCTGCACCCAAAGCAGCAGGGGGGGAACTTGACATGACATGATATTCGAGCCCAGGCCCAAAGCAGCAGGTGGGGAAGGGAGGGAAGCCAGACCCCGACCCAAGCTCAGGGCTGGGGGTGGGTGATGCAGGCCTCTGTCCCTTCCCACTCCCCTTTCCCCCCATCGTCATGCTTGACAGGCAATTTGTTAGTCTATAATAATAATGATAGGCTTATTCTGTCTGTCTGGAACACTTTGATTGGTTGTCTTTGTAGCCAATCACAATGCTTAATGAAAAAACCAAACAAAGTGCTCTGGGCAGACAGGTGGCAGGCTCTGCCCAAGCGGTGGTGGGAGAGAGAAGTGGTGAGGGGCCCGATCCTTTTATTTTTCCCCATGGAGCCTGCCTACCTATCCCACAGCTGGGGGGCAAGTTGCTGCCAGGCCCAGAGCTGTGGGGGGCCCTGGTGCTTCCTCCATGGCAGCAGCACCCCCAGGGACTGCCCAGGCAGGGTGCTAGCAGGTGGGTGCTGCCCAGGGGGTGCCACTGCCACAAAGGGAAGCACCAGGGTCCCCCACAGCTCAGGGCTCACCAGCAACTCACTTCTGAGCTGTGGGAGATGCAGGTGGGCTCAGGAAGAAAAAAAAATAAAATCAGGATGCTCGCCACTTTTTCTTTTCCTCAACAGAGCCTGTCTGCATGAGCTGCCACTGGATCATGTAGCCCCTGAGCTGCAGGGGGGGCCCGGTGCTTCCCTCTGTGGCAGTGGTGCCCTCCGGGGCTGCCCAGGTGGGGTGCTAGCTGCACGGGTGCAGCTCCAGCTCACAGGCAGCACCTGCCGGATCCAAAGGTGCAGGGGATGCTGGAAGCCCAGGCGTGCTTGGGGAAGCTCAGGCTTGGCAGGCTTCCAGCACCCCATGCACCATCCCTGCCACCTTCCCACCACCTGGGACTGCCTGGGAACAGCTTGGCTATCCCAGGAAGGTGGCAGGAGGGTGGCGGGGATGGTGCCTTTTGATGGTGAGAAGTTTTGATTCTGTTACAATATTTGGTCAATGGATAACTAAAAATCCTTTATTTAAAGAAACACTTTTCCAATAAAAATTTAATCGCAAATGTTTTGCAGGTTTCAACCAGTGTGGACAATAAATCTTAAAAACCCAGGGGTAGAAAAATGAGCTTGCATAACATATAGTAGGAAAGAGTCTCTGAAATGCCAGCACATATAAAAATGATTTTCTTAGGAGCTTCCTGTTGCAAAGAACTTGCTACTAGTTGATACCTGGAATGGCCCAAGGTGGAATATGTACCACTGTCTGCTTCCCCAAGGTAGCATGTAGAAAGCCACTGCCAACAATAGAAAAGAGATCCATCCCTGGTCCCAATCCTTATTCAAAGGACTTGTAGGGCTGGTGAGGTGACTTCCAGCGCAGTGTCACTTTCTGAAGGCTGAAGATGCTGATATATGTGGTTTGGTTGCTTTTACAGAACATCATGAAAATTATTTTTCCATGTCCTCAGGTGCTGGCTTGTGGTCTAGCAGTGACTGGCTGGTGGTACGGGGAAGCTTGTCAATAGATGTCAGTGCCTGGTTTGTTACTCAGAGCTGCCATATGGAAGCTGGACACCTCAGAGACTTCTTGCAGAAGCATTTGCATATATGTGACTCACAAGTTGTAGCTGAGAGCATGTTGCTGCTATTTGATAATATGGAAGGCATTGCAACCCAGGAGGGAGACCATATAGAGAAAAAAAGAAACGTGGTGTTAAGATAAGAGATCAAAAACCAAATGCTTTCTCTTTAGCCACACTCAGAGGCTCAGAATAAAGCATCTCTCCCAGCGAACTGCTGCTAGCCACTTCCAAAAGTTCCAAGTGTCTCTTGCAACCAAGTGTGTGTCCCAAAGAGATCCCTGTTAACACACCACAGCCCCGTGAACTTGTCAGGAATTTCCTATGTATTATGGAAATGGGTTGGCCTCTTGGAAGCAGGGAAGACATTTCCTCCCTGACTCCAAGGAACACTGAGATAGGTGTTATACTGGAGTAAATCAGGACATCTCTGAAGAGAAACCCTAAAACGTCATCCCCAGTTGCATTAACAATGATTGTATTGCCAGGATATGACCAGTCACTGTGTTGATGAGCTTTGTTTTTTAGATTGTGCTTTTTGCTCCTGCCTTAAACTTCTTCTTTGAGTTGCCTTTGTGGCCTAAAACTCTCTAGGGCAAAGACCACAGCTTATATTTGCATAATGCTTAACCCATTTTGGGTGCTATCAGGAGCACATCAGTAAACAGAATGGTAACAGCACTAACTTACTTGTAATGCTATTGAGAAAGGATGTATCCTATATGTGCAACATTTTCCTCTAGCTGTGTCTCACCCAGGGAATGCAACCTATCTCCTTATCCTTTGCACTTCTGTGGTGTTTTGATTCCTTCTATACCATGTGCCAGATCCAAAGCTGGTAGATACTGAGGTAGATTGTCAAAGGCCCTACTGCTCTGCTGAGTCCTGCCCAGGATAGACTGTGGACTACTCTTTGATATTCCCCCAGGCCAGCAAAGTGGGTAGGCAGGGGCCTGGCACATGGGCTAGGGACAGAAGTTACACAGTTTAAGTGATCAGAAACTGGTTTAAACCTGTAACGGGACATACGTTCAGTGCACATAAACCAGTTTTAAAATGGTTGAAACCAGTTTAAGATAAACCTGGTTGAATGTAATATTAGACTTAACTGATTGAGCTCAAACCCAGTTATGCAACTTCTGTCCCAGACCTCTTCCTGGTTTAAGTTAAACCAGCATCCCCAGCATCCCAGCATGCTCTGTAGCCCTGGGCTGGACTGTACTCCCTGCTCCAGCAGTGCAGGATTGGGCCCACCCCTCTGCTCTGTAGCCAGAGCAGGGACAGGCAGGGATGGGGGCCTGGCCAGACGCTGGCCCTGGAAGGGAGCAGGGAAGAGGTTTATTCCCACCATCCCTCCCCTGTCCCACCAGCATGGACCTGCCAGGCATTTCTCCGCTGACTGCTTCAGCAGCGGGGGCATGGCCAGCCCTGGCAGTAGCCTGGAGTAAACTGGCCAGGGGTGGGGGTTTAATTCTCCCTTCCCCATCCCAGCACCATGGACCCGAACTGGGGTCCACCTGGTGCTCCCCACTGCAGCAGCAGGGGCATGGTCAAACACTGGCCAGCATGGCCCCTGAGGCAGAGGGGGAAGGGTGGGCGGTTATTCCCTCCTCCCTCTGGTGTCTGGCAGAGGGGGCAGGAGAGGGCTTATCCTGCTGCTCGCCCTGTGCAGGAAGGGAGGAGCAGCAGCAGGAGTTGGGGTGGGCAGACCCCAGCTGTGGTCCCCTGGGGACAGAGTGGGGAAAAACCCCCCTCCTTGCCCACTTTGCCTCGGAAGCCATGCCAGCCAGTGTCTGGCCGCAACCCCACCCCGCCGCTGCAGCAGCGAGTGGGGAATGCCAGGAGGACCCTGGTCTGGGGCTGTGGGACAGGGAGTGGGGAATTAAACACCCTCCCTGGCCAATTCACTTCAGGTTACTGCCGGGCCTAGCCACGTCCCCCCAGCACAGCTCCCCTGAAACCAAGGGTGCCCTCTGGCTTTAGTGCCCTCCAGCTTCTGACCTGAGCAACTGCAGACACATGCCTGCATTTCTGGAGTTAACAGTTAATGTTTATTCACTTGCAAATTGGTTCAATCTAGGCAGGTTAGACTAACCTGCAAAGTTTGAATCAATTCAGGCTCCAGCATTTTGAATGTCTGTCTCTAGCCATGAGGGGTGCCAAATCATTACAGCAACTGCCTCTCACTCAGGAAGGCTGGGGGCACAGCTTGAGCTCTGGCTTGCTCCAGGACAGAGAGCAGGGCAGAAGGCAGTGTTTCAGGCCCAAGCTAGTGCCCTCACCATCGCTACCCTCCTTCTATTTGTGCAGCCCCTTACATAATGAAGGCCCCATCCCTGGTTAGAAACCTGCTCCTGATAGCACTAAAAACAGTGTGGCCAGTATCCTGGAAACCTCCTTTACAAATCCTTTAGCAATATTCTTTCACCCAACATTTTTGCCAAAATACCTACTAACCAACAGAATATGCTGGAGTTCCAGGGTATAGAAAGTGATCCATAGAGGGAAAAACCAAGGCCAAAAATCACCTTCTCCTTCATGTGGATGTGAGACAAATGTTCTCCAGCAGTACCTGTAATCTAAATACACAAACACTCGGTCAATTTTGGCAACAGCCCTGTGAACTTCTTCATTAAACATATCAGCAACCTAGTATGAGGTCAATAAATTTCCAGTTTTACAATGGTGAAAAGGGTCCTTGTGTTCCAAGCTAGTAATGAGTTAGTGACAGGGTTGACAACACCAGTAACATCCACAAGATCCCGTCTATTTCCTAGGAGCCAAATCACCCTGCAACCGTGCTCAGAATCCATGCATCTATTCTGGGAGGTCTGCCATGATCTGAAGACATGGGGGGTCAGACAAAGAACTGTACCACCCTCTGGTTTAGTACTGGTGCAAGAGGATGTTCCTCTATTGATGCTCTGTCTACTAGAGCTCAGCATGGGGAACAGCGTGGGAAAAGGGAGAACTCAACTGCTTTGTAATGGGACCAGAGAGTATGTAGATCACAAGGGGGTGGCTTCAGAGAGAGGTTAGTCCTCTCCTGGTGAAGTACAGGCAACCCCCATTTAATGCTGTTTTGCTTAGCACTGTTTCGCTATAACACTCATTTTACATTGATACCCAATACTACTTAGCGTTCAGCAAGTTTTGTTATAATGCTCATAGCATTATACAACTGGCAGCAGGGAGTATAAAAATCCTCAACCAAGCACTTCAAAACCTCCTGGGAAGATTGGTTTCATTTAATGCTATTCTGCTTAATGCTCGGTTTTTTGGGAACCGATTAAGAGCGCTAAGCAGGGGTTGCCCTAACCAACTAGAAGAAATAGGGGCTCTGGGCTGCCAGTTTTCCATGAGGCCCCCATGGCAATGTTAGCGGGAAGAAATTAAAGCAGGAGAAGGAAGTGTTGCCCTATCCCTGTCATCAGTCCTGCCAAAGAGCACATCTGCTGCAGGGCTGAAGCTGCCTAGGAGTTCATATGGTGCTTTCATCCCCCAAACCAGCACACCTCACCCTGACACTGGAGAGTAGTAAGTTGGATTCTCCTGACACTGGTCTTGATCCATTGATTCCCAGCTCCCTCTGTGAGGCAGCAGGGAGCACTTGAGGAAATGTTGGTGGCATGTGCAGACGTGTGGCATGCTGTCACCTTCATGATATGCAATGCATCACATGAACTTCCTGGGCAAGAGGAGGAAGAGCTCTCTGACTTAAGGACTGGTGCTTACTCCTCTTCTGAGAGTACAGGTTTCCCTTTATTTATGCAGTAGATGCGTTCCCAGGGAACGGCGCATAAAGCTAATTCACATACAGTGAACCCAGTTTACAATGAAACAGATAGGGATGTGTTCCCGTGGCAGTGAAAGAGGGCAGGAGTGATGCTGGGGCTAGGGAAGGGGTGGGGAGAGGAGAGAGGTGCAGCCCAGTAGCTGCAAGCAGGCAGTGTCTGCCACTCCCGGGGCTGCAGCAGGGGCAGCACCAGGCTCTTTGTGGTGCTCGGGGTGGGTGGCAGCCCCACTCAACCCACTACTCCCCACTCACCCCACTGCTCCACTTCTCCCCACAAACTGCAGCCCCTGCTGCAGCAGCCCCAGGAGCAGCTGACACCAGCTGTCTGCAGCCACCGAGCTGCACCATGCCCTGAACCCCCCAGCACAGTGCAGCCCAGCGGCCGCAAGCAGGCAGCACCCATCACTCCCAGGGAAGAGCCTGGTGCCACCACCAGCCCCAGCCTGCAGCGGCCACCAGCCCCAGCCTGCTCTCATCCCACTGCAGGCAGCTGCCCGCCCCTACTGTAGCCCTGAGAGTGGCAGACTCTGCCTTCTTGCAGCTGCTGGGCTATGCTGCACCAGGTACAGCCCAGAGGCTACAAGCTGCTGGCATCAGCCGTTCCAGAACAGCTGCAGCAGGGGTTGTGGTGAGTGGGGCCCCAGCCCCACGGCCCTTTCCCCTCTCCTTATCCATCCCCTCTGCTCACGGCCCTTTCCCCTCCCCTCACAAACTCACAGACTTACCTGCCTGGGGGATGGGGGAGCACGCCTACGCCGATCGCATAACAGCAAATTTCCCTTGCATATAACGAATTTCAGGTATAAAACGGGTCATCGCATAAGAGCGAATTTGCAGAAATCGAACCCACATAAATCGAGGGAAACCTGTACTAACAAGGTAGGCTTCCCCCTACACTGCATCTTGACTAGTCTGGCCCAGGTCAAAGGCTTGTCATTTGCCCATCAGACTGTCCAACAGCATTAGCACCTCTTAGCAACACCATTCTGTTGTGGCATCTTTGCTCCCAGCCTGAACAAAGCCAAGGAGGAGCTGGGTTACCTGGTAGATCCATAACTTGCACATGAACTCCACTCTGCACTAAGTCCCGGAGGCCTTGTCGGTTGCGTTCATCCATGTGCTTGAACAGCTGGGCTGCCTTGATCACCAGGGTTATATGAGAGTGAGCCCGCAAAAACTGCAGGATCCTTCTACAGCATTGGCAGCAGGGACTCCAGGACAGGAACCAGGTGATATGGCAGGGCACAGGAGGATTGAACTGTAGCTTCCCAAAGGCATTTTCCAAGCAGTTGACTTCAGCATGTTGGGTGAGTGTGTTTGAGCACCAGTTTCTCCACACCTTGGATCCTTTACCCCACCTGATCTCATACAGCAGGTGCGTCACCTTGGGCCAGGTGCTGGGCATATAATTCTCCTGAAAGTCTTTCAGCTCTATC
Organism: Alligator mississippiensis; assembly: GCF_030867095.1. Taxonomy (NCBI): domain Eukaryota; kingdom Metazoa; phylum Chordata; order Crocodylia; family Alligatoridae; genus Alligator; species Alligator mississippiensis. The sequence goes on from NC_081827.1 coordinate 140,160,482, forward strand.
TTCCATCTGAAACATAAACACCATCAACCTTCCCCCCTTGGTATCTCATGCATCAGAGGCTCTGTACATTGACTACACCATCACTGCCTTTCTGTGTTTTTCATTCGAAGATGTTCCCTGGGCAGCTTTTCCATTCATCCCAAAATGCTCTCTGGGCTTTTCCATTCACTCACCAGAAAAAAATAACAGGCCCAGCATCCATTTCAAACTACAGAGAGACATTTAGAAGGAGTTGAAATCCAATGGTCTCCAGGAGGAATTAAGCCAAGTCACTAGTGTGATCTTCCTACAGTTCCCCCCTAGTGAGACATCCAGCCCATGCTCCAGAGCACAGCATTGGCTAGCACCATTCAGCAGCACTGGGGTTAGTGTGGGGCCTTTGCAGTCACCTACACCAACCCTTGCAACATAGCCCCTTATGCACCCTGGGGAAATGCTTGTAGCAGTGAAACAGGATGACAGAGGAAGATATAGGGACAGATCTCGGCTAGAAATGATCAAAGAGTTCCTTTAAAGCTTCTCAGCTCCTGCAGATCTGACAGCAGGTCTGACATTCTCACCCTTGGCTGGTGCCTAGGAGACCTGTTGAAGAAAGATTTGAAAGTCAGTTGGTGGAGGCAGGAACTTAGAAGAGTCCTCTGCCCTTTCCCTCCTCATCCCTGCTAGTCACTAGAGCTTGCCATGCCAAATCTCTTGCTGTCATTTTCCTTCACAGATGATCCCCGCACAATCCTCATACTAGAGGTCTCTGCTCATATCCAGTATGCCCAAAAAGTAGAAATTTCTCACTGAGCCCAAATTTAGTGACTGTTTTAACTCTGTTTTTGCCTTCACACATGGGGTTTGATTCTGATCTGAAACTAGTTTTTTGCCTATGATATTCCAGTGGCGTTGCAGCTGATTTACTCTACTGTATTGAACAACAGGGTCAGGCTCCTCATTTATATTCGAAGGTACTACTGGAAGCCCAGGCTTGATCTGTCTTTCCCTTGGTCCCCAGTCATGAGGAATCAGGCAGAAAGAAATTTGGGAAACAAACAATTTGTTTTCTCTGTGACTTAGTTTGCTGTCTAATCTGAAGATTTTTTTCAGAATCAGAAAACTTTCCTGGATTCTCAATAGTCCTATGTTTAACAGAACGAGACTTAAATTTCAAAATCTATTACATATACAGAATGAACATTCATGAACAGATACCTACACAAAGGTAACAGCCACAGGTGGTGCACACACTCAGCAGCACAGGTACTCATACGTCCTTAAGGTGTCATACGTGCTCAACAAATACAGAAAAATACACACACACTCCTTACCTTTCTCTTCCTCCACAGCCATTGCTTCTGCTTACTGTAGCTCCAGCTGCAGACTATTTGTACTCTTTTTTCTGAGACATTTTCACTTTCAGTTTCTGTTCCAGAGAACTGAAACTGGCAGCCTAATATCGGTTTCTCCCACTAGTGTTGCCACTTCTGTTTGAATCTATTCCGAGAGGTTTTATCACATGATGTAAAGATATTAATGACTGATCTACTGTACTGCACTCAGGAAGGCAAATGTACATTACTATATTACATTTTAAAAATCCACTGGACTACTGTATAAATTCGATTCAACATTTAATATTTATTTTTACGAATGCCCTATCATTTATCTCCCAGGTGACTCTCAACAGTCTTCTGGATATTTATACAGCAAAAGCTGTGTTAACTGGCACTTTATTAGCCGGAAAGCTCTATTAACCGGCATCCGAGGGACACGGCAAAAGCAAAAGCAGAAGTACCACTTCCGGGTTTTGCCGCTGCTGTGAGCAAAGTTCTTGCCACTTCTTTGGCCACAGCCCAGGGCGAAGCAGCCTTTGTGGGTCAAAGCAGCCTGTTCAGGGCCCCTCTCCCTGTCCCCCAGCACACTGACACCAGGGAGTACACTAGATGGTGCACATTTTATTAACCGGAATATTCGATTCACTGGCATCCCCCATTCCCGGGGGATGCCAGATAACAGAGCTTTTACTGTATCTAATTCCTGGAGACTCCGGGAAGGTTGGCAACTCAATCCTGGAGGGTTGGCAACCCTAAATCCCACATAGGCTCAGTAGGACCTAAGAGGGCATGCCTGTTACTTTAAGTAGGTCTACATATGGGGTAAAGAACTACGTATTGGCTGTGCCTCCACAAGATGCAGGCTGCATAGTAGTTCATTACTAATACACAGTAACTTCTTACTATTTTGCGGAGTGTCGCATGGTACAAAGTGTGACGTAACGCTAGTGTGCAGTAGTAACAAACTACTGTGCAGTAGAAATGAGCTACTGCACAGTCAGCATCAAAAAAAAGTTGTTTAGCGATGCCACTGCACAGTAGCTGTAGTTACTGTGCAGTCATTTAGTACTTGCGTATGCAAGTACTAAATGACTGTGCAGTAACAACTATGCAGTCAGCATCTTGTGTAGAAGCAGCCATTGTCAAGAAGGTAGCAGTACTTGGCCCTCAGAGCTTTGTGTATCCTGTCTCTAAGCCCCCTGCACTGGTTTGTGACAACCCTTGAGTAAGGCTCAGGCAGGGGAAGAAGTATCTCCCTCACTACCATGTTGCCTGGGAAAGGGCAGCCCAGGACCAGACCTGCTTATGAATTCTGTATGTATGTACTTACCAGACCCTCCAGAGAAAACCCTCTGAGGGGAGAGCAGGTAGAGCCCTTGTGCAGACAGCATCACGAGGAGGGCATCAAACTGCCCAGGCAGGGTGACTGAGCAGGTACCCAGTGATCAATAACTTGCGAATTAATGCTTCAGTATTCACTACTGAGCATTTCATGGGCAGACTGGGGAGAAGAGAAAAAGAAATAAAATCCATGGTTTATTTTTTCAGCTACCAATGTTATCTTCTTGGAAACCATCTGCTATGTGTATCTCAGTGGATGACTGCTACTGTTGATTTTTTCTAATAAATGTGTGTTGAAAGGGTAGTGTCTGGAAAATGTATCTGATACTTGTTCTGGGTGGAACAATTATTTTCCCTCAGCTAAAAGGAAGTATTTAGAGCCGGGTCCTACAGCAGGTTCTATGTACTGGGTAATTCCATGGACTTAGGTGCCTAAATGCCATTTTACTCCTTCCTGTTCAAGTTTGCAAATCTAATCCAGGGGTTATCAATTGGGGGTACTTGAGAAAGCCCTAGGGGGTATGTGCAGGTGGACAGGGACAGAGTGCTGCTGCCACGCATGATCCCATGCTGCCGCGCAGGTGCCACACATCCAGCCAGATGCAGGGGGCAGGAGAAGCTTGCACATGGCAGCTGCTGCCGCTCTGCATCCAGCCATGTGACACCCCCCTCCCCCAGCTCTGTGTCCAGCCACCAGGGGTACACTGACCCAAAGGTTGAAAACCCCTGAATTAATCCACCTAATTTTGTGACATGGCATCATCTTACCCTTAACACTGAGTCCCAGAAAACCAGTGAGGAAAAAAAGGACCCACCTACCTGTTGCATTAACTGTTTTTTCTGGGACTCAAGCAGGGGGCAATATAACCTGTCCCTTAGATGCCACCTCCAAAGAAACCCCTTCTCCACTCTTTCCTGGCTAGGGGTGACAGATAGACTGAGCTAGGTCTTTTGTTCATCACAGGGTGCCGAAGGGTGCACTCTGCCCCACAACACCAAAAAGAAGCCCCACCTATACATGTATATATGCAGACAGTCCTGACTAATAAAAGGGGTTTTTCCCCTTCTCATTTAAGGACTACTGTTGTCTCATGAGCCTCTAAAGAATGTTATGTCACTGGGACTATAGCCAAGCCCAGAATAGTACAGAAGACCCAGATGAGGGGGGGAGCAGAGGTTCCTCTATGGGGCACATGAAAAGAACAGATCCAGGGAACAGCTTGTGCTCTCCAAGACACTAGGTAGGACCCACACTGATTCTGTAGATCCCCTGTAGATGGGCTGTATGGGGTTCAGAGTGTTAGCTGAGGCCTTAACCTGAATAAAAATTACCCTCAGCAGCTGAGGGGCAGCATCATGCCATTTTCACTGACAACTCCTTTGAATACTCAAGCGGAACAGTCATGGTGCCCAGTGGCAAGGCTCCCCTCCCTTAGCGTGAATTAAGCCCGACATGTTGAAAGGAGTTGCACCAGCTATGCCAGTATTAAATTTGTGTCATGGCCTATGAACCTGCTTCAGAGAAGGACCATACAAGAAGTGCAATGCAGGGGGTGGGGGTGGGGTGTAACCCTGGATCAGAATCACAGGCATAAAAGTGTAGGGACAGCTTCCAAATCATATTAATCTGATGAACCCAGATCTTCTTGAAAGAATAAGTTGAGGCCTTTCCCTGTGGGGATCAATGGCCCTTAAAGTCTTAGGAGTGAGAAGGTCTGGGCATGCATGGGAAAGGCAACAACTGTTAAGGCTGGAATTGATATTTATATGGTAAAAGTTCCAGTCACAAAACCAAGGAGAAATAGCCCTGTGTGATGCACTGTAGAGCATATAGCCCTGTGTGATACACCATAGGTGATACACCATAGGGTGTATAACCCTGTAATACTTCACCCTGGATGTGAAGGGGTCACCATCATCTCCAAATATTCCAGAGTCCGATAAGGATCCGTCCCCATTCCTCTAAGTAACAAACACATTTGTAAAACACCAACATCCACACTCCCATGATTTGTTACCCAGGCACGGACCCAAATTCTCCATTTGTGTTCCCATGCCTGGGCAGCCCAAATCCCCCAGGAGGTCCTGAAAGATCACAAGAGGCTGACAAAAGTTGAGAGAGACAGACAGACAGAAAGACAGGATAGTATTGGTAGGGGACCTTACAGAAGGACAAGTGAAAAAGATGTGGAGGGAGGTGGCTGACAAATGCCAAAAAGGGGAGCATGCTGATCTAGCAGGGCTGGTTATATGAAATATCTTGCTGGTGAGGGAGGTACAACATAGATGGTGCTTGGTGAGAACAGCAAAGTGTCCAAGGGAGAGTTGTGAGGATGAAGAAACAGTGAGACATGTTTTGGGAAAGCACATATGCAACGGTTGTGGGGGAAAGGGTACATAATTTTTTGAGCATCATAAAAATAATCTAGCCCTTAACACAAGAGATAGTATTGTACAGGTTCATACTAAAGGGGCCTAAGGAAACAACATTAAGGGCTCTGTTAGCAGGTTTTAAAAAGCAGTATATGAAAAGTAAGAAACCTCTGAGTTTTTAAGGGCTTGGCTTTCACTGAAAGAGAGTTCCTGAAGCTGGGGCTGCATGCACTGAAATAATACATCAGTCAGGACAAGGAAGAGATCAGAGTAGAGGAGGCAGAGAAGAAGTGGAAGAAAAAGGACCAGACACACTTGTTTCACTGAACCAGCAGAGAGAACTTGTGGAAGGGTCAGAGAGTTTCAGATGGTTACTGAGGCAATAGGAGTTTTTTTTAGAGGGAAATTAATTGATATTCATGGGGTCCTGTATGAAGAATTATAGTTCTGTAAAATATTTTTTGTGGGAGGTTGATGTATGTTGTTTAAGGGTTTAACACATGTAGTTGTATGTTTTTCATATATAGTTGTTTTGTGATATGAAGTGTAACCCGGGTGGCAGCCCAATAGTTGCCACCCTGGCCAATATCAGGGAGGGTGTGGTGAGAGTGGGGCAGGGCTTCCAGTCAGCACCAATTTACTTTCCAGCCTGCCCCTGCTCCCTACAGAGAAGCTCGTAGTCTCGAGAAGGTCTAACACTTAACAGATTTAACTATTTACACTTTATTTACAAAACAAGAATAGGAAAGGTTATTTACAAGTGAACTTAAATGACATAACCAGAATCACAAAACAAACCAGAATGGATTAGTCAACCCTTGACTCAAGAACCACAGGTAGGTCAACTGGCAGCTTTCAGCCACTGCTGAGGTGCTACCACAAGGAAGCAAGGTGCTCACTCCCTGCAGCTCCAACAGGCTTCCCAATAAGTGACAGACTGCAACAGGTTAAGCTCTTCTGGTCTGCAGCAATCAAATTGCATCAAACCCCAACCCCACAAAGAGGCTGAAGGGTGACCCTCTGTGGCAACCAAAAAGACAAGCAACAAAGTAGTGTCCTGCAGCGATCAGCATGACCCAAGCACAAAGCTCAGGGACTCCATCCGATGACAATCAGCTGCAGAATAAGGGACAGGACTGAGTCCCCTCTGGGGCAGTCAGTGGCAGGGGGTCAGCAGTACAGGCAGTTCCCAGGGGTCGTTGCTCTAAACCCCTGCTCCAGATGACTGGCCGGACACCCCACATGCCTTGTGGCTCACCAATCCCGCTCTGAGTGCTGGCCTGCACCCTGAGCTCCCAGGAACCCTCATCCTGGCGCTCTGCTGTTCCTCAGGATCCCAATGTCTTGCCTGCTGCTGTCCTGCTTCCCCAGGGAAGGTAAGGGGCTTCCTCAACTCACTGGCCCAGCTCCCTACCTCTGAATAAGGATGCCGCCTGCACTCCTGGCCACTGCTTCTTCTTCGCAGTGGAGTGGGGGGCCGACTGCCACCCCTAGCGTCTGGGACACCTGGTACGTCCAGCACACTGCGATGGGGCCTTGGGGCCCCAGCTCCCTGCCCCAAGCCCTGGCCGTGGCTCCCTCTCTGCGGCAGGGCTGGAGGCACAGCCAACTGCCGCTGCCTTCTTCTCCTGCTCCCTCCGCTGGGTCAGCTCACCCCAGCTCTTCTTAGGTCTCCTGCATCATTCCCCAGAGTCACTGTCAGCAGCTCCCATGCCAGTTCGGCTGCTGCTTTTATCCCCTCCAGCAGTCCCACCCTGGCTTGCAAACCAGCCAACCAGGGCTCAGGGCGGCTGGCCCCCAACCCCCGCCACGCCCCTTCCAGGCGAATGAGGGGATTGAAAACCCCTTCTTTGGATGGGCTTCTCCTTTTTCATAGGGCAGGCTTCCCTGCTCCACCCTTGGGTCTCTCAGAGTTCACCAGCACTATTTCTAGCCCAGGGTAAGTATCTCAAGCCAAGCTGGTGAGCCCTCATTGGCAGTCTGTTACAGAAGTCTTGGTAGAACAAGGATGCTCAATATGTGAAACTTTATAAGTATAAAGTGGTAAGTGTATTTATAATAAAATTTGTAATTAAAAAAAAAAAGATTTCCATCACTTTTATGGCAATGAGGACCTGCTCTTCCCCTAGCTGCTCCTTGGCCTTTTGGTTAGGAGCAAGGAAGACTAGGGGGCATCTGAACTCTAAGGCTTCCAGGCCTAGGGCTTGCACCTAGGATGCCACTCAAAAAAAAAAAGTTCCCATCAGTGTGTTTGCTCAATATGGGCCATGTGTTTTACAGTCATGCTCAATGTGGGATGCATTTAATCAACTGAGTTGGCTTCCATTACTGGGCACATGCTGCTTTTGGCAGCAGTTTAATGATAAATAATGTATTTAATGAGTTTTCCTTATATACAAATACAGGACTCCCCAACCTCATTTGTGTAAGCAGCAGCAGCAGCAACAGCTATGTGATGTAGGTAAGCTGTGGGGATGCTATTGTTAATGGGATGCAGAATTTGCATGGGTGGGGTGGGGTGAAAGATCCTCCTAATTTAGCATGTGGGGTGGGTGCTCCTTTCTGGAAACACTGCAGGCACATCACTTTTTCACTTTTTGCTTTTCCTAGGGCTGATGGCTTCAAAGAAACCTTCGATCCCAGCATTGCTGATGGGCCTATACCTGCCTGAGATTGCAGACAGCCTAAAACACTGGTTCTTTTCAGAGTCACATCTCCCATCCACAACTCTTCTGAGTGTGGCAACACCCCCAGTCAAGAACCACCATAGCGCTCAACTTACCTGTGGTTCCAAACTAGGTGCTGCTGCCACCAGGGAAAATTGCCCTGCTTGCCTCCTGTACAGCCAAACTGGGAAGAGCTGTGGCACGTGTGTGTGCTCCTCCAGTATTTGTGATTTTTTACAATTAAAAATATAGTCACATCTATATAGATAGTTATTTGGTTATATAGCTCAACCTCTTGACAGAACATTTCACAAACATTTACATTTACATTCCCACACTTATATCCCCTTTATCATCCCTCCCCCATCAAACCCCAAACCCACACCCACAAACCAAACCCAACCTCAAACCCAAACCCATTAGGGCTTTGTGATAAGCCTAAGGCAAGCAAGAGAGTAAGATTGTGCTACAGCTCTTTCTGGTTCAAACCCGTAGTGTTGAATGCTGGTGCAAAAGATGGGCTGAGAATATGAAGGTAGAAGGCAGATCCTGGGGGAAGAAGGAATATGAGCAGTACAGTAAAAGCACTGGACTTCAGAAAAGTAAACTTTAGCAAAATCAGGGACCTGGTGGGCAGGATTCTTTGAGAGGTAAGTTTGAAGAGAAAAGAATTGCTGGCTTTGTGCTTTGAAGAGGCCTTTTTAAGGGTATAAGTGCAAGTTATCCTGATACAATGGAAAAATGGGAAGTGCAACAGGAGGCCAGCCTAACTAGACAGCACATGAGTGTGCAGAGAGAAAACTAGGAAGTCCAAGGCACAATTTGAGATGCAACTGTCAAGGGACACCAAAAGCAATAAAAAAGGGACTCTACAAGTACATCAAGAGGAAGAGGAAGACCAAAGAAACCATAGGCCCCTTATGGAATGCAGAAGGCAATATATTTCCAGATGATGCAAAGAAGGCTGAAATATTTAATATCTTTTTTTGCTTTCATCTTCAGCAAATGAGGACAGCTACCAGATGATGAGTGACATTGGCAAAAATGATAGGGAAGGAGACAAACAGCCTGGAGTACTGGCAGAACAGGTTAGGGATTTCTTAAAGAATCTAGATGCAAATATGATGCCCATTTTTAAGAAAGAGAAGGAGGAGGATTTGAGGAGTTACAGATCAGTCATTCTGATATCACCTCACATATCTGTGATATAGATGATATCAGTACCAGGAAAGATTATGAAGCAGATCCTCAAGAAATCTATTGTGACGAACCTAGAGGAGAACAAGGTACTTAGGAAAAGCCAGCATGGATTCACCAAGAGCAAGTCATGTCTGACCAACCAGATTTCTTTCTATAATAAGGTGACAGGCTCTGTGTATGGGAGAGAGTGGTAAATGTGATGTACTTTGACTTTAGCAAAGCTTTTGACACTGTCTCCCATGGCATTCTCATTAACAAACAAAGAATATACAAAGTAGATGAAAGTACCACAAGGTGGATACAACACAGGTTGTATCATCATGCTCAACAAGTAGCCATACATAGCTCAATGTCTACTTGAGAGGAGGTATCAAGTGGAGTTCCTCAGGGGCCTGTCCTAGTTCTGGTATGGTTCAATATCTTAATTAATGGTTTGGTTGATGGGACTGAGTGCACACTTAGAAAATGTGTGGATGACACCAAATTGGGTGGAATTGAAGACACTCTGGAGGGAAAGACTAGGATCCAGAATGACCTGGATAGACAAGAGAAATGGTCTGCAATCAACCAGATAAAATTCAATAAGGAAAATTTCAAAGTCCTGCACGTGGGAATTGTATGCACAAATACAGACTGGGAAATGACTGGCTAGGCTGTAGTGCTACAGAGAAGGACCTGGGAGATACAGTAGACCATGTGTTAAATATGAGGCAACAGTGTTCTCTTGTTGCACAATAGGCCAACAGCATACTGGGTTGTATTAACAGGAGTGTCACTTGTAAATCAAGGGAAGTGATTTCTTCTGCTCTTTTTCAGCACTGCTGAGGCCTAACTTGGAATATTGTGTCCATTTTTGGGATCAAAACTTCAAAAAGGATGTGGAGGTACTTGAAAGAGTTCAGTGCAGACTGAAAAAAAATGATTTAGGGCTTGGGAAGTAAGACATGAGGAAAGGCTGAAAGAAATAGGGTTATTTAGTATGGAGAAAAGAAAAATGAGGGGGGATTTGATATCAGTCTTCAAATACCTGAAATGGGATTATAGAAATGATGACGATGGACTCTTCTTTGTGGCCAAAAGGGACAGGACTAGGACCAATGGCCTCAAGCTACAGCAGAGGAAATTTATGTTGGAGATTGGGAGGAACTTTCTAACTATAAAAGCGGTCAAGCATTGAAACAAGCTTCCTAGAGAAGTTGTGCAATATCCATCACTGGAAATTTTCAAGAACAAGTTGGAAAGACACTTTGCCAAGATGGTTTAGTCAGAGATGATACTACTTTGAGCAGGGGGCTGGACTAGATGACCTTGTGACATTTCTTCCAGCCCTACTTTCCTATGATCTTGCCTGCCTTGGTCATTGCAGATACCACAATGAATTGATCAAAGTCTTTTCAGTATTTTTAAAAAGGCTTTTTATGATCATGGAAAACCCATCTTTTCCCACAAAAAGTAAAACTGGTGTCTTTATTTTTTTTTCTAGTGTTATTCTCTTTATTCTAGTTTTATTCTTTTTTTCCTAGTATTTTTATGTCATGCTGTTAGTTTTCTTAAAAGTTAAAGTAACTCCATTGGAAATCAGATTATGGAAAGCATTTCCTGGAAGTAGAGATTTTAGTGCCTTTTTTAGCTTATATCGCAATCCCATAGCAGCCATTTCTCTATCACAGCACATGAACTACCAGCAAATGGTTCAAAGTTTTCTCTAGTGTTGCTGCTTTTGATTGCTGCAATGGGGACCTGTTATCCTTGTACCTGTGCCAAAGCAACACGTAGTGGAAACCGAAAAAATCTAGTATTTGCTCATGTGGGGTCCATGCCTTTACCCCAGAATTCAAATTTACAAGGGTAAAATCTCCTGGTACAAACAGCAGGTTTGTCTGACAAGTCTAACTTGACAAATAGCCAAAGTCCTCTTGTACAAATTAAAAAATAACCTCTGTGTCTTGTCATACAGGCAGGTATGAAGATCTCACTTGCAAATCTGGCCCCTGTTGCCCCTCATCATTTGGGAAAGAAAGCATCTGAATGCAACCTTGAGGGCTCAAGCCCGCTCCTCAAAGGAGACATCCCCAACACACACATCTGCATAAGACACTATGCAAGGTAGTAAAGAGTTGGTGTAATAGGCCAGAGTACACTAAAGAGGAGGCTGAATGAACTGTGATAGCAACATGGCTTTACGCCCAAACAGGTTGGGTTAAGACTGTGAAGGCCTTGGTCTGGTTTTCTGATGAGAAGGGATGGTGTGAGAGAAGGTGTGGAGATGGCACCTAGGCTTATGGCACTGGTGAAGCTGTAGAAGGCAGCAAGAGAGGTGAGTGAGAACTGGTGAGGTGGGCTTCCCATTTTTACCCAGTACCCACAGAACTAAAACTGCTAAAGCTTTGGGAGGCATAGATAGAGTGAGCCGGGCAGAGGCAAAGAACATGAACAGCAACACCTTGGAAAGAGGCGGCATGGACACTCAGGTCTGGACAAAGCAGTTCCCCTGGCATAGAAATAAGCCTGTCTGAATGCATCCCCTGCTCCCGGGCACTGGGACAATATTAAATGGCAATAAGGAACAGTAAGGAGGCAGCTGCAGAGGGAGGAAGCAATGTAGGAAAGGTGTTCTGCCTACTGAGCGTTCATGTTTGGCCTCAGAAAAATTGAAGCAAAGACCTACTTGTTGAGATACAACAGCAGCAGACATTTTTCTTGCTCTGTAGATAAACACATGGTTGATTTATTAAGATAAATATATTTAGATAAATATATGGTGTTTCTACATGAATACTGAGTTCTTTTTCTCCTTCTTTATATTTTCTCTATTTTATACACACACAGTACTTGTGAGAGGGTAGTGCTGACAGTTACAAAAGCCAAAGTCTTGCAAATGAGGGCTTGAGCCAACAGTCTTTGTTAACTTTAAGACAGTGGATCTCAACCTTTTTTGTACTTAGACCCATTTGTAAACATCAATGGCCAGTCCCGACCCAATGCCCTTCACTCCTGACCCACTGCCCCCCAGCCCTCCAGTGTATGGGGCAAGGGGTTGGGTGTGTGGGGCAAGGAAGTGTGTGTGGGGCATGGGAGGCCCCAACCAGCTTGTAGGCTGCAACTCTGCCAGCCTGCAGGGGAAAAGCTACAATTTTCCACATTTTTCTCCTTTAAAGGAGAATCCATTTTTTAAAATTGTTGATTGATTTTTAAAATTTGTCTACAATCCTTTCATATATTCTTGTGACCGTGTCCCATGGGATAAGCAACACTGCTTTAAGAGGCTCTAGGTAGGTGAACAACTGACACCTGGTATAAGGGTCACAGCCTAACAATCAGAGACATTGGGTGTTGTTCTGCACTCTGCGTGCTATTTACAGCAAATTGTGCACTGGCCTGCTTTGTATATTGGTGAATACTTTGCACAGAACTATCACTGAAAACTGATTGCTACCTTCACTTCCCCCAGGTGGTTATGCAGGTTGCATGTAAATTTGCACAAAGCTTAGGCTGGGAAAAGTTAACAGGTGGATGGATGGATGTTTAATAATGTCTGGGGGAAAAGGAAGTATGGGGGTTGACATGGAGACCTGGAATAGAGCTGGCTGGGGGCTGCTGCAGTTGTTGGCACTGACTTGGGCTGCTGTGGTAGCAGGAGTTCCCCTTGGGGATAGGAGAGGCTGGGGTGAAAGTGCTTCAGGGTAGGATGGTCTGAGGAGGAGCTACTGGGAACCAGAGACTCTTCTGGCAATAGGACATCTTTGAGGCTCCTTGGATGACATTTAGGCTGGGCGAACACCCTGCCCCTGCACCCAGCTGGAAGCCCCAGCCTTGATCCATCTATGAAAGGCACTGAGCCACAGTGGCCTCTAGACCAGCATACAGAAATTATTTAAAGTGCTGTTAGGTTGCTAAAGTGCTGTAACACAAAGCACTTCAAATTTAATACTTCATTTAACAAGGATTAATTTAAAGTGCTGTACAGTGAGTGCTGTAAAGCTGTGAACTTCTGTTAAGTCACGGCAATAAAGCACTTTAAATGGTGAAAAAAATAACTTCTGTACAAGCCTTCAGAGGCTTACTGACTCAGCTGCCTGCAGCTCACATAATATTCATGCCCAAAGCCAAGAGACACAGAAAGACTTCAGTGTGGCAATGCCCAGCATGGCAGGGCTTCACTCCAAGGTTCCCCGAGGAACCTACAGACTTACATTAGGCACTTCAGATCTCCTGAAGCACTGCTTTCCACTGGGCTGAGCAGGGGATCCCTCAAGCAAACCTGTAGGACATGCTGAGGAGAGGGCCAAACTCACAGTCCCTGTCAGGGACGTAAGTCTGTTCCTTTGGTCTACAGGAAAGCATCTATCTCTATAATCACAACTCCCAAACCCAGACCCCTTCTGACAAACTGTGCCTGGAAAAGGAAAACACCTGCCTCCCCACATTATCAAGTAATCTCCCAGTTGGAGCAGTCATCAATGCTGTAAAAGACGCTTGTGCTATACCACCCTCTCCCTAAGAAGACTCTGGCCTCCACATCCCATCTCTCAAGTGACTGCTTGAGGTACCAGGCTACAGGGTATTCTGAGTGATACAATATGAAAAAACCCTAATTATTTTTAAATGAAATGAGAAACCCAGACATTTGAAGTGACCCTAGGACATAATCTGAAAAACCAGAGTTGTACTCAAGTCTTGCCAGTTAAAGCTGTTCCACTTCACATGGAATAAAAGATTCATTGGACTAGCAAGAGGGAGAGAACACAAGTATGACTCTATAATGTAGTGGAAAGGGCACTCACCTTGGCAAGTGGAGACCCGAGCTCTTTAGTGCCTGAATATTCAATTAAAAATCCTTCTGTATTAATTAACTGATATTAAGTATTCACTATGGGGGTAAGGGAATGGAATCTACAGCTATGACATCTTGCAGTGCTGTTACCTTCCTATATTATTCCAGGCAAATCCTGTTAAACACGTCATTATCTCTAGCAGACTAGAAAATTCATTAGCAACACTAAAATGATGTATCTTATTGGATATGCCAGACACAGTATATTTCATTGAGTGGCCTCAAATGTTCTGAACCTGTGGAGGAAATTCCAAGGCTTCATATGGACCTGCCATGAAAAACCAGAATTCCAAGGGTCCGGAAATATCATTGCACGTATTTATAAGTTGCCTATGAATGTGTTCGCCCACAGCTACCTTGGCTCTCAGTGAGATAAGGAAGGACAAAATCAGGAAAGAAACCAACACAGAACTATTCCATGATACAGAAACCAGCTTTTTGTAATGAAGAAAATTGCTTTTTCAGCTACCGAAGTGGGTTTGAGCCCATGAACGATACACTTCTTGTACTCTGGGCGAGCAAAGATCTAGAGTAGGGATGGATTATTATTTGGGCTGGAGCGCCACTTAGGGAGTTTTGGTGAGCTGTCATGGGCTGAGTTGTCATCCCCACCCCCCCGCAACAGCTCACCAAAACTCCCTAAATGGCTCTGCCCCACACTTGCCTGGGCAGATGGGATGCGGTTGCGGGTGGGAAGAGATCAGCATCTGGGAGTGGGACAGGTGGGGCTGGGATCAGGATCACAGGGCTATGACAGCACTGGGCTGGGGCCCAGGGCAGAGCCGTGACTTGCTGCCCCACCTTGCAATGCAGGCAGGAGTATGTGTGGAATGGATCGTGGCTCTGCCCCCGCCGTGGCCCTACACTGTCACTACCCAGTGATCCCAGGGTCTCCATGGAGACTGGCCCAGGACCAACATGGGCAGGACGCGCTCAACCAGGCAGAGAGGATGGGGCTGCAAATGGGTGGGGAGAGGTGTCCAGGAGCAGGATGGGTAGGCAAGGCTGGGGCAGGTCTGGGATCAGGTTAGTGGGACAATGACAGTGTGGGCCAGGGCCCGGGGCACATCCACAATCTGCTCCCTGCATGCCCCTGCCACGGAACCAGCGCCTATCACAGGGACGTGCAGGCAGTGGATTGTGGCTCTGGCCCAGGCAGTGGTCCCATGCTGTCACTGCCCCACGATCCCGATGCTGGCTCCGGCCTGGCCCCATCCACCTGTCCCACTCCCGGATGATGCTCCCTGTGCATCTGCAGCACCATCCCCTCCATCCAGTCATGTGTGCTCTGTCCACATGGGTCCCAGGCAGGCCTCCATAGAGACCCTGTGCCCACCCACTCTGTCCAGCACCCACAGAGGTAGGTGCAAGGCAGCAGCTGGAAGGAACTGCCGCTTCCGGGGCTGCCAGGAAATGAGTCCAGCCACCACACTGCCCTAGCCCTGCTGCATGCCTGCTGCAGCCCTGGGGGCAGCAGGATGGGCTGCATGTGCCACAGCTCAGGATGCCCACTGGGCAGGGCTGAGGGACCTTCTGGAAGCTGGATGAAAATCCCTTGGCAGGTCAGATCCAGCCCACAGGCTGTATTTTGCCCACCCATGAGCTAGAGTTATAATAAAGGTAATTTTCTAGATAAACTTCCTGTATTCATAAAAGTCACTCCAAACATATATACGATAGATCATGGCTGGTCAACTGGTGGCCCACAGGCTGCACTGGGCATATAAGGAGCCAGCACACAGCCTGGGAACTGTTAAAACAATTGGTCTGTGGGTCCTGGTGGCTGTGCAGTGAGGGGCATTTTTAGGGAGGACACTTTTGCAGCATGTGGCCTTCGGCCACACTGAAGTTGGAGATCCCTACAATAGATAATACAATATGAAAAAACCCTACTTATTTTGAAATGAAATGAGAAACCCAGACATTTCAAGTGACCTAGGACATCATCTGAAAAACTAAGCGAATGTCACATTAGTTTGATTTAACACAGTGCCTTCTCACACCATAAAGTATATCTTTGTCTATCCACATACACATTTAGTACGGTTCCTCAGGGCAAAATCCAAAATTGTTTAGCAGCTCAGAGCCTGTAGATAAAAGCATTACCAAAACTTTATAAACCAATAATCAATGGGGCAACATGTACTAAATGCAGACGCAAAAGCAGCACCCTGTTTTTGCTGGGATTATTTGACCCCAGCAGTCTTTTCTGCCCACAGCAGGGGGGCTGGATCCGATGATCTCATGAGGTCGCTTCCAGCCGTAAACTTTTGTGCATCTGTGAATAACTGCTCTTCTTTACTTTCCTGCTCATTTCTTCCTCTTGGACCTTTCCTTTCTTTCCCTTACTATCATCTCAAGATGTTTCCTGACCTTCCTTTATGTAAGATTGTTATAAATTGTATGGTTTCAGTTGACATATTGACTGTTAGCGCTGTGCTCTGTGACCACAGTTCAAAAATACACAGACACAAGCTCAAAAGAGAATGCTTCAACAGATACAGCACTTAATTTTTCATCATCGATATTTTCCATGACATGTCTTTAACGATTTTGTTGTTTGGATGTTTGCCATTTGATAACACCGTGCTCCTATGTAGCACTTTTCATTAGTAAATCACATGACTCCTTATACAGGAGTTCATTGTCTTTATCCCATTTTAAAGATGAGAAAACTGAGGCATAGCACATGGAAGTGACTCATCCAAGGTCATCCAGCAGGCCAGTGGCTGAACCAGGACTAGAATCAAGTCATTCCCTCCCAGATCAAGTCCAAGTTTGGTGCTCTAGACAATAGGCAATACCGCTCCCTTTACAGTAGTAAGTTGCTGGGAGATGAGGGTGCTCATCACCTCTGCAAGGACAGTTCAAGCTGGGAGCCTCAAAACTGAGGCTTACAAAACATAGGCCTAATCCAGAAGCCACTGATCTTAATGGGAAAACTTTGCATTGGCTTCAGAGCAGGTTCTTCATGAACACTTTTAAAAGGTGGTGGTTCACGGTGGAGATATAGCGCAGGAAACAAGCCTTAAGGCCTCTTGTCAGAGCTCGCAAAGCCTTATGTTCAGTTTGGTGCCATTTCTCTATAAGAAAGTGCTGTGAAAATGCTTGAGTGCCACATAATGTCAGATCTCAAACACCAAACATCTAAAAAATCTTGGCTATAGCATTTGAGTCCCGCAACCTGTTGCTGCAGCTGCAGAATCTTGCCACTCACCCCTTTCATCTGTTCCTTTGCAGGGTTTCTAGCTCTGTAAGACACCCCACTGTCTTGGAAAGAAAAGTGAGTTTCTAGGCCTTTTGTTTGCCCAACAAAGTTTAAAAATATGACCTGTGGGAACAATAATGTCCCAGGACCCAGAAGGCACAAATAACTTCAAGAAGAAGAGCTATGATTATATTACTACTATTAATTCAATATTTTGTATAATACTGTATATAAAGGGCTTATTCCATCTGTCTGTGTGTCTGTCTGTAATGCTCTTTAAATGCAAATACAATAAAAGTTCTGTTATCCGGCATCTTACAAACTGGTGTGCTCAATTAACCGGCATGCTGGCTTATAAGATGGCACTTCCAGTTTCTCCAAGCCCCCATGGACTGAGGGCATAACCGGCTATGCGGGTACTGCCTCCCTGTCCCTGTCCGTCCTGGCATTCCTGGGTGATGCCAGATAACATACCTTTTACTGTAGCTTGAAAACTGTAAGAGATAGAACATTTGTGTCTTCAGAGAAATTTCTTTTCTAAACCTTAACAATTTTTAGTGACCATGTCAGGATGATCCCAACTTCCAGAATTGGGAAAAAAGTCAGGGACCAGGGCTGTTTCTACTGAGCTCCTCCCAGGAGGGTGCTGGGAGCCTGGCACAGTGGGGAAGGCAGAGGGAGAAGCCAGCTAAGGAAAAGCAGGAGCCAGATAGAGGTGTGAGTTAGTGGGCAAACAACGGCAGCCCTGTCCGCAGCCCTGAGCAGGGAAGGAAGTGCCCTAGGGGCGGCGTGGAGGAAGTCCCAGGGTATGGGCAGCTGTTGTGAGGTGCGGAGCTCACCTGCCCTTGCCCTTGCCCTTGCCCTTGCCCTTGCCCTTGCCCTTGCCCAGCAAAGAGGTATGCAGGTGGTGGCCAGGTGGCAGCATGGGTGGGTCCAGCTCCAGGCCGCTGGATGAGAGCAAGTGCAGGAAGGAATTGGTGTTTTCAAATGTTCAGCCTATTTTATTTTTAATAAATATTTAATTTATTTAATAAATATAAAAAGTAAAATCTATCTGTTTGTTTTTGTTATTTGAAATTCATCTGTCAGTCATGATGGGCAATTCACTAGTACTGTATAATGTATGTTATAACAATGCAATATAGTAATAGATATTTCATTGTGATCTCTGGAAAGACGCCAAAATCCAGGTCTACAATGCAGTCACCATCCCCTCTATAGATGTGAAATGTGGGTAACCTACTGTTGTCTTCTCAAGAGCCTAGAGATGTATTATCAATGCCTCTAGAAAATCTTTCTCATCAAATAGGAAGATCACCGCATAGACATCAGCATCCTTGCTGAAACCAGTGTTTCCAGCATCAAGTTAGTGATCCTCAAGCACCAACCTTGCTGGACCAGACACTGTGTGTGGATGCCTGTCTCCTAACTCCCAAAACAAGTACTCTGCTCCCTGCTTAGTAACGACCTGAGATTTTGCAGCAGCCAGACAAAATGGTACAAGGACATGCAGAAGGCATACCTCAAGAAAACAGATGCTGAAGTCAAGAGCTGGGAGGAGCTGGCTGCCAACCAACTTCAGTGGTGCTGCAAACTCAACCAAGTGGCAGCCCATTTTGGGAAAAACTGCCTTGCTCTTGAAGCAGAGAAAAGAGAGCAGAGGAAGGAAACTGCGGACAGGTCTGTGGCTCAAGAACTAGACTCTTATATCATCTTGAGACCCAGCAATGAGCAGTGGTACAGATCATCCTTGCCGGTGTCAGTGATGATTCTAATTATATTATTACTTAATTATATTAGAACAGGTTTGTTATTCTTATCATTATTATTCTTATTGTTATCATCAGTTATTGCCATTATCATTATCATGATTCTCATCAGTATTTTTATCATCATGATTCTTGTTATTGTTATTATTGCAATGTTGTTATAATAACAATAAGTATTAGTATTATTATTATTGGTGGTGGTGGTTTTTATTATTACTGTTATTGTTGACTGAGATATTGTTGATATCGATATCGCCATTATCATTATCATTATCATGATTATCACTATTTTTATCATCATGATTCTTGTTATCATTATTATTATTGTGACTTATAATGACAACAATAATTATTGTTATGATTATTTTTTTTTTTTACTACTACTACTATTATTGCTATTATTGGTGGTAGTGGTGGTGGTTTTTATTATTGATGCGATTATTGTTGTTTTTATTGGTTTTACTATTATTATTGTGTTAGTTGTTGTAGTTTTGTTGTTTTTATTATTGTTGTGCTTCTTGTTGTTTTTATTGTAATTGTTGTTGGTTTTATTATCGTCATTATTGGTGTTAAGGTTTGCCTTCTTATTGTCGTCAGTATTATTATCGTTATTCTTGCTGTTGCTATTATTATCGTTGCAATAATTACGATTCTTATTGTTTTTATTAGTCTTTTGTTTATTGTTGTTCTTGTTATAATTACTGTGGTTGGTTTATATCGTGGCTGTTGTTATTACCATTCTTACTGTTGTGGCCGACACCGTGCCGCGCACAGGAGCGGTGGCGGCGCCGCCCGGGCCGGGACAGCCCGCCGCGCCTGCCCGTGTGTCCGCTCGGGCCGGGTCGCTGCAGCCCCAGCCGGCGGGGCGCGGGGCGCTGCTCCGTCCCTCTTCCCCCCCGAGACGTTTCTTCCCCGCTCGCTCATCTGTCCCGGCTCCTGCCGGCGGGGGGGGAGGGGGAGGTCCAGCTTCCTGCCACCGCCCGGCGCGGCGCGGCGCGGAGCAGGCGGGGGCGGGGGCGGGGGCGTGGCCGGCTCACCTGGGCGCTACCTGGGCCGAGCTCCGCCGCGCTTCGGCGGCCCCTGCAGGTAGGATCCCGGCGGGAGCGGGGGGTCCCGGGGATCGCGCCCCCCTGCCCGCGCTGTACAGCCATCCCGGGGCTGCGCTTCGTCCTGGGGATCCCAGCCCAGCCCCGCGCTGGCAGCTGTGCCTCAGGAGCAGGTCCCACAGCAGCCGGGCCCGTAAATCCCTGCCCCCCAGCCCGGTCGGGGTCCCGCAGCACAGCGCCCAGGGCAAGGGTGCTACTTGCACACGGAGGCCAGCTGCCAAAGCTGCCACTCAGGTCTGCGCCAGCCTTCCTGGGATGCGGGCCAAGGGGTCCGGGCCCTGCGCGTGAACTCTGGCCGCTTGGCGCGGCTCCTGTTTTCTTCTTGCTGACATCTTGTGACTTTTTATGGCCCTGGTGGGAATGGGAAGGAGCCTGCAGGAAGCTGGCGAGGCCGGGGAAACCTGCCTGAGCAGCAGGCGTGGGAGCTCCTGTCTCCGTGGCCTTCCCTCGGCCACCTTAGATAAAGGAGTCACAGCAGCCGTGTGTTCCCCTGCGTTGGCTTTTCCTCCCTGCAACACCTCCAGCTTATTGCTGCGCTCAGGTGAACATCCCAGATCTGAGAAAGAGGCATAAAATCCCAATGAAACCATGTGCCCAGGCAGGACACGGCTTTCTTTAAGCTGGGGTGGGTTGTGGGTGTGGGGATGTTTAGGGTTGTTCCAGACATCGTCCTGGGAGTGGATAGTCAGGGGAGGAAGCAATAAAAGCTAGTCCTGTAGGGTGCTACAGATTTAGATTGGGACCAAAACGGGGTTTCTGAGAGGAGTTTGTGGCTCGGTGAAGTACATAGCAGATGAGAGATGGGTTGGAATGGGCAGCTGGATGGGGCACAGAAAAAGAGGGTAAGTGGGACCCAAGATCTAAGCCTGGGACCAAATGGAGTTACAGAGGTGGCATGACCCAGGCTTTGAAGCTGCGTCAAACCTAGATCAGTCCAGGATAAAAACAGGCCCTCATCTGACTTGGCTGTACTAGCTGCTTTCCAAGTCATTCTAACACAGGACTGCTCCCTGGTAGCACATTTCACTAGTTCCTACAGCAATCTAGTTACAAGCTTGTTACATTTATGAAAAGCATTGTTAGGTTGCAGTTGCTTGTCATAATAAGGGAGTCTTTCTGATGACCCTGGAGGTGGGACCTATGGGTTTTGGGATTCACTTACTTCATCCATGCAAGGGAACTTTTTTACTCTTTGGGAAGCTCTCTCCCAACCAAACATTTAATTGGAAGGAGGCAGTTGTTTGTGATGATCAGGCCTTTCCTAACTTGATGCTATTGCTCACAGTCAAACCCTCCTGCACTGTCCTAATATTTTTGCTCCTTCTTGGAACTCGCTCATTTCAAAGATCCAGAGACTAGAGGGGAGGGCACATGGCAAAAAGTTTTCACTGCATGGTGATCTGGAAAACTTTTAAAACTAATGCAATACATTTGCATTCCTGGTACCCTTGTGTTCACTTTCCACAGGAGGTCTAGCAAGGCAACATTTATGAAATGTTAAAAAAAATACCATAGTGGAAATTGATTTTGAATTAATGAATATTCATCCCAGAAACTTTATTCAAAGAGTGACAGTCATTCAGTCAGGGAACAGGTCACGAGATAAGTTTCTGTGTGTTGATCAAAACAGCGCAAACTATGTAGCCAGTGTCAAACCCGTGTGCGTGAAAGCACAGCATACCACAAGCCACTTGCAGAAATTATCAGTGAATATGAGGACCAGGTCACAGAAACTGATAAAAAAAACAAAACTGAAAAAAAATTGGGGCCTGTTTACTGGCAGCTTCTAAACAGAAAAAAAGAGGTGAATAATCTCTCTTTACAGTCTACCCTTTCAGCCTATTTAGTCTTTTTCATTTTTGTAGCTCTTTAGTGAACTCCTCTTTCTAACATGGACCCCAGAGAGGAACTCAGTGATACAGGTACAGTCGTGTCAGCGCTATATAGAGAGGGAGCATTGCTCCCTATGCCTCGAGGTGAGTTTGCAGCTTATGCAACACCCAATTCCCAAATCTTGAGGCCAGCAGGGATCCCAGTGGTTGTCATATCTGACTTCCAGTGTAGAGTAGGCCATAGAACCACTCTTAGTAACTTCTATATCATACCCAGAACTTCTGCTTGAGCTCTCTGTTAGGGAAAAATTTGGCTTTCATTTTTATACATTAGAATTCCCTTGTGTGCCCGACTAAGTTGTTCTCTAGTGGCTAATTAACATGGCTACTAAAAGAGCTGAATTCCTCTCTCTAGTTTCCAAACATTGGGTTTTGTAAGATCTTTTTATGGTAGGTGCCAGATCCCACTTACCCTGAGAATAAGCTAGGCCATTTTTGCTGAAACATTGTATTGTGTTGTATAATTGTTATCCGTGAACTTCCCTAAGATTTGTGATGTTTTTTTAGGTCCTTGGATGCTGAGTGTAAGTTAGAATAGATTCAGTGCTGCTCTAAGTGACCATGGGGCATGGATTCAGGGCATCAGCATGACATTAATTCACTATGGTCCCTTTGTCTCTGTACAGAGTATACCTTGGTAGGAAGGGACAGTTACACTCTCCAAAGATTATGAGCCTATGGAAGCTAGATTGAGTGTGGGGAAGAGGGTATATTGAAGCGGCCTTGTGGGAGGAGGTCTGTGACTTGGTTGTAGTGTACCCAACACCCACAGAATGGTTCGTGAACAGAAGAAAGTTGCTCGGTAACTGTGTTCTGCCTTCTGGATGTGCAACACTTATCCTGCTTCACTGAGAAGCACAGAGTGCTTTCTGTGATAAACTTTCTGAACTGGCCTCCTTGATTTACAGCTCTGCTGCTTGTGCAGTTCAATTAGTCATTCAGTAAAAAATAAAAACACTACCCCTACCACTAAATTCTTCCTTGGCTCGGAATACCATCTCAACAAATATAGCCTCAGTTATTGCAGGAGACCTATGAGCTTGATTAGTCAGGGAGCAGTGGTTTGGAGCTCAGTTGGATCGTGCGAGGAGGGTGTATGACAGTGCTGGAGAGTGTATAAGAATTGAATGGGATCAAGGATGGAGGGTCTGTGGGAGTGGATCAGAGCCTCATGGACCATGGGAGGGTGTTTTTTCTTCTGGCACTGGAAGACATTTAGGACCTTGGTTCAGGAGGAAGTTATTCATAGAGGGTGTTTTAGAGCAGGTAGGGATCAGATGAAGAACATCTGTAGAAGTGCCTGGGGAGTATATGCAAAATAGGTTGTGTTACAGGAATCGATGTCTGCAATCAGGCTGTCAGAGGATATGCTGGAGTTGGCTTTGGAGCAGGTGGTCATAAACTAACCCCCTGAAGTTGTGTCCCAGACAGAACAGGCCAGGAAGAAGTGCCTGTTGACCAGGAGCTAGGCCCACAGGGACTAAATGGCCACTTTGGATGTCAATATTCAATATTTAGGGATCACTGCAATCCTCCAAAGCCCAGCTCAGCTGCTGCCTAACTACACAGGCTTCTAAGTCTGCTGCTACTGAAGTTTCTGCCACTGAGCATGCCTCCAGATACATAGGACCTGGCATGTACTTAACCCTTAATGGGGGCCTCAAACTTGATGTGCCCCTGCCTATCCCTTCAGTGCATTTTCAGTCTGCCTGTCAGATTGGGCCTCACACAAGATATAACCAGAGGAGCAACACTGTTTGTGGGGGTGGGAATTGCCTTCCATTTTAACCCAATACCCTTGTGATTTGAGAGCTCCTCTGGGATGCGAGAGAAGCAGATCCAAATCCCTGTTTCAGTGAATATTTTATTACTTGTACTAGGTTGGGAAGTTGCAGGAGAAAGTCTCATCCCAAAGTCTTCCTGGAGGAGAGGCCTGGGTTCAAAATTCTGCTTCAAGTCAGAGCAGGGATTCAAAAACTGATCTCTGACCTTTAGGCAGCTGCCCTACTTGCAGGGTTACAGGGTGCAATGGGGTGGCTGGGTCTCTTTTTGTAGGCCAAGAGAGAAGACCTCAAGGGTAGAAGAAAATCATTTTCACCAACTGTGTTCTGCCATGCCTGGATGGTATTAACCGGAGAGAGATTAACAGCATAGTCGCTGAGGGAATGCGTGAGTCCTGGTTTAGCTTGGAGAGGGAAGCTGCTGTGTCCTGAGATCCAGGGGATTCTGATCACAACTGGTTCCTTTCAGGGCTGATATTTTTCTAAGTCTCAAGCACTGATAAGGTCACCTGAGGTTTACAGGGTGACCCCATGACACACAACCTGAGCCTGGATTACAGACAAACATTGTCATCGTGCACAACCTCCACGAGATGGCAGTGTGCCCAAGGGTGGCAGCAGCTTCTGTTGCACTTTCCCTTGGTCAGCTGAAGCTACTTAATGCAATTTAACTCCTGGCAAGTTAAAATATTTAGATATGCTTCACTAGTGGAGGGGGAAGGACCCTGCTTCTTCAGTGCTGAAGTATTTTAAACATTGGGAACACCACAAAATATTAAGATAGAGCTGTAAAAACACATGGGGAAAAAAGCAAAGAGCCTGGAAATGCACAGTTGCAATTGCTCAAACAGCCTGAATGCTTATGGCAGGTCTGTGCTACAGAGTTTGAGCTCTGGCTGTCGGGGGCACAAAGAGGCATGATCTCTGGCTGAGAGAGTTATACCAACACAAGCCCCCCGCATGGAGGAGTTATACTGGCAGTACTGCACTTTTGCTGGTCTAAGTAGTTTTAGCTGAGAGGTGAGGCTTTAAGGGTGTTAGTGCAAAGCACAATTTTGCCAATGTAGCTGTGTCTGCTTTGGGAGTGCTTGGCTGGCCTAGTGTATCAGTACAACTGTTCTTGCAAGGTGCTCAGTACAAAATGCTTCTCCCCTAGACCTGGCTTCAGGCCGTCATGGAGTTTTACTGCTCTAATAGCACAGAAGTAGGTTTCCCAGGTTACAGTGTGGATGCTCTTATGCTAGAAGAACTCTAATACCCCGCTCTTCCAGGGGGCTTTTATCAGTAAATATCTGAGCGCTTTTTGAAAGGAGGTCACTGTTGTTGCTTCTGTTTTGCAGATCAAAACACCAAGACACAGAGAGAGGAAGTGACTTGTATAAGGCCACCCAGCGGGTGTGTGGCAGAGCTGGGAATATACCCCTGTTCTCCTGAGTCCCGGTCCATTTGCACTAGTATGAAAATGCTTATCCTGGTGCAGCTTATTCCTGAGCATGAAAAGGAATAGCTGAACTGGTGTACGCCCATCTTTACTTTGGCAAGGCTGTCTGTGCGCTTGTAACAATGTAACTGCTTTCACAGAAAAATCATATCCCAGGCCTGAACATTTATACCTGTATAGTTTACAAGCTGAGACCAGGCCTCCTAGCTTCAGGTAGCGCTTAGAAAAAATTAAACAAGCAGAGATCATAATAATGTAAAAAAACAAAAAGTCCCAAGCATAATGTATGCACATGCATGTATAGCCACATATATATATGCAAGTGTGTATATATGTTGTTGAGATTATATTAACACTATATCTCTATATACAGAAATTCCTTCTGTTGTATGATGTGTGTGTCCTGGCTGCTTTGTGCCCTGTTTATATGGTAAGGTCTTCAGAACAAGGGTAGTCTTTCACTGTGTTTCTACAGTGTGTTGAGTACCAATCTTGATGGGGCCTTCGAGGACTACTGGCATATAAATAATCATCATAATTGTTAGTGGCATATAATAATAATAATTGTTATTATATGCCTCACCCATAGCCACTGTGTTGTCGCCAGTGCCCTCCAACACACACACATCCCCTGTAAGACACATTTGTATTCACCTTAAGGAGTCCAGTCTTGAGAGCTGGGGTGGGGGAGGAAAGGGTGTAAACTTTCAGACAGGTACTTTTTTTGTTTTCCCTCCCCTCAGATGTGTTTGGGCGAGAGGTGTGGCAGCATCAGGATTCAGCAAAGGGCTGTTAGGGGTACTGGAGAGGACATTAAAAAATGTTAGGAGAATGGGTGTGGGTTGGAGACCGCCCCATTGAGAGGTTACAGTTCTGTTTGTAACCCTGGTAAAGCTGTACATCTTAAGGCAGCTTACAAAAAGGAGACAGGCGGTAGATGAGTGGCTCAAAGGAAAGGACCCAGCTACCAGTTGTGAGCTGTAGAAGACTTTCCTCAAGGCACAGGTGATGCAGAAACATATATCACCATATGATGAGGTATCAGAGAAGCCAGAACTACTAAGCACTCTGCCTGGTAGCTAAGGTCAGCATTGCTGTCAAAATCCTTGCCTTTGGGTGCTTTTGAGGCCTCTTGACATCATCCTCTTTGCTCCCTCTGTATTGTCTAGAGCAGGAGTTCCCAAAGTTTTTATGCCATGGCCCGGCAAACCATGGCCCAGCAGTCACAGCCGACCATGGCTGAAATTTCGGGCTGGAAGACAAGGATAACCCCCACTTCCCCGGGGGGAGGCAGGGGGAAACCCTGTACTGCCACGGGCCTTGTGAAAGGAGCTGTGGCCTTTCCGCCTGGCTCTGGGGGCCTGTGGTTTGCTGGTCTGTGGCCACATGCGGTCTGGCAGCTGACTGTCCTGCGGACTGGCAGCCGACCCGCCATAGCCCATGGATTGAGAACCCCTTGTCTAGAGGATTTTGCTTATGAAGATGAGACATACTTGAAGACTTCCCTTTGTGCCACCATCCCTTCCTTTCTCTGCACAGCAAACACACTTGCTTGCTTCCGTTTCTCTCCTCCTTTCTGGTCACTGGGAAGGAGGGCAAGCCCTCTGGACATGCTGGAGCAATGAAATTGGCTTATCTAGGAACAGCAAGGCCAGACAAGCCAATTACTTCATCATGGTGTATATTGTGCTCAGTCACAAGGGCAGGTTAGGGCCATAAAAGGCAGCCTGAGACTGATTACACATGAGAAAAACATGACCATTGAATTGTCTGGTGAATGTTTTCAAAGCCAAGGAAATGTAGTTCTGTTTTCATCTACCTGTAAAGCTTCATGCACCTCAGTGATGCTGCTATCATCTTGATCATGATGACAGTATCAAGGCATGAAGATCAGTAGTGAGAAGCAATAGAGTTACTGTTTGTTTGCCACAGTCACAGCAAAATGGAAACAATGCTTTGCATGAGGATGGTGGACCAGGGATACAGTAACACTTGGCCTTTGTCAGATGCTTGTCATGCTCAGCACAACTAATGAATAGAAAAGCAAAATATATTTGTAAGATATTTTACAAATAAAGGGGGATGCAGGGGAAGAATTCTCAGTCCCTCGATAAATTAAATTGAAGTGTTCTCCAGTAGATTGATTTGTGACAAGGGAACCAAATGAATGAATGAAAAGCAAATTCCAAATGAGATTCAGGAGCTGAGGACAGAATCACCAGGGCAATTCACTACAGAAAAAGATTAACGGACCCTTATGGGCTAAAATCAAAAGCCAAGCTTCTCATGCTCAAATGCACCAAATTGTGGCAAGGAGAGTATTTTCACATCTGCACACTGCCATAGTGGGGAGAGATGTTACTGAGGTAGGAGTAATCTTACAGGTGGTGACAGAGCCTGAGCCTAGGACATAAGCTAAGCGTAGTCTTCAGCCAAGAATGTCATAGGTTCTTGATGTTGGAAAGGACCTTGTGCGGGCCGAGCCCCGATCCCATCCTCGTCACCATGTGTGGGCCGAGCCCCGATCCCATCCTCATCGCCATGTGTGGGCCGAGCCCCAATCCCACCTTTGTCGCCATGTGCGGCGGCAATTCCGATCTCATTCCCGTCGCCATGTGCAAGCCGGGGGTGAGCCGGGCCCGTCTTCATGCACGCGGGCTGTGGCCAGCAGCCCGGGCACGTGGGGTTGGAGAGAACCGGCGGCGCGGTTTGCTACACACGAGCTAGAATTAGTTACGGAGGCGTAATGGTTGATTGAAAAGATTGTTTACTTACACCCAAAGATGGTATTGGTGTAGGCTGGATAGGTTTCCAGGCACAGCTCCCGCTTAGATCCTCGCTAGAGGACCACGACAAATCGATTGCTCCCATGGAGTCATTCAAGCTCCGCGGGTCCGGTTCGAGGTTCGAAAAGTTCCCCGGAGTTGTTTAGGCTCCGC
The DNA here is from genome assembly GCF_030867095.1 of Alligator mississippiensis. Classification (NCBI taxonomy): domain Eukaryota; kingdom Metazoa; phylum Chordata; order Crocodylia; family Alligatoridae; genus Alligator; species Alligator mississippiensis. The sequence goes on from NC_081827.1 coordinate 140,188,351, forward strand.
GGGTCCGAAGTTACAGGAAAGGGATACGTCTGGGATTGTGATTGGCAACGGGGAGAGGCTAGAAACGAAAGCTCTGTCGGTTCGGTTCTATTGCCTCTATTGCCTGCTTAGGGGAGGCGCGTTGGGTCCGCAAGGGTCCGCAGTGCTTGGAGATCTTCACACAGAATCTCTCTCGTCCTCCCTCCTCCAGCTTGGGTGGAAACTACCCAAGCCTTTTGTACGGCTAGCAAGCCAATTGCTAGCCGCCACATGTGCCTACATTAGGAATTGGCCAATAATGTGGCGCAAATCCGAATACAAATGGCGGGAACTCCTTTGCAGCGTGTATCACTATGTTGCAAAAGAAATGCACCCTGCAAAGAAGCTGTAATTTGGTGGGAAATCCCCTGTTGCACCAGAGTTCTCTCTCGCAGCAGAGAACTCTACCGTGCAAAGAAAGCGACAAATAGCGGGAAATAATTTAGTGGTGCCGAAGCGCGCACACAAACAAAAATCACAACTTTGGGTTGTGACAGACCTCAAGGGCTCTCTGGTACAGCAGCCCCCTGTATATGTGCAGAATGCACTGTTGTTAAACTACTGGAGACTGATGCCCATCCAGCTTCTTTGTCAAGGAAGGAGCTTCTACAGCTTGCTTGTGCAATTTAAAAATGGATACCTACAGTTAAGATTCACAGTCCCTTGACAGGCCCCCAAATGAAATGGAATGGCAGTGTTGCTAATGCTTGTGATTTTATCACAAATACTGCAATAGCTGGTGTTCGTCCTAAAGTCCAAGGTGATTATGTAAGAATCTCAGCTTTGTTATAGAAAGGGGGAGAAGAGTAAATTTCTAGCCTTCTTATTTCCAGAGAACAATCTTGACTGTGGAACCTAAGTTTAAAACCTTAAGGCAAACCTTAACAGGTTTTTAAAATCTCATGCTTCTGTGTGGCCCAAGTTATAATTTCTAAAAACTTGGGGAGGCAATAGTGCAACTATTGTTGAAAGTCACTTATTTGGGGGCCTCAATATGGACTTGTTTCAGGTGCCCATTTTGATAAATCTTGCCTTTTGATTGCAGTTGTTCAAAGTAAATAATGTGTATACAAAAGAGGTAGCAAAAGAAAACTATTGAGGCATTCAATAGCCTGGAACACTATAAGGCCTCCATCAGAAATTCTCAATCAGCATGCTATGGCATCCTGGAGAGCCACGCTGTTAAGGGTCCTGTGCAATATTAGTACTGTTAGGTGTACAACCACCTACTCACAATTTGCAAGATAAACTCAGAGATTTCAAATAGGAACCTGTAGTGAGAAAAACATTCTGACCTATTGTGGTCTTTTTGAGATCTTTTCAAAAGAAGAATTGCTCCAGTGCTTTGCCATTGTCAAAACATGAGTGAAAGCTAAGAACTGGCATTTTCCAAGGGGTGTTTTGAGGCCAAAAAGGTTGAAACCCACTGGCTTAAACTGTCCTACATCATAGTGATGTCTGCCAAAGTTTTGCTACCAAAATGCACCCACCAGGTCAAATCTGATGAGCTCTGAGAAAATAGTGGACTAATTTTAGCATTTTGTTTAAATGCAGGTTTTTTCTTCAAGTGCTCACACCAAATGACAGGATTAGTGATAAGATCACTGTAACACAACAAAATATGGTACATATGGATGAAGACCCAAAAAGACTGGACTAAAATCATCAAAGCCAACAACTATGACCTTCTGTGAAGAGCCTGCCTACTGTTTAATTCAGCATATACGCAGCACCAGACACTGACACAGCAAACACAGGTAACACACTCCTGAACTTGAAGAGCTCGGGATCCAGTCAAGTCAAGACAGATGCAGATAACAGGACCTAAAAGAAGAGCTCAGGAGGGCGGGTGAAAGAATCTTGGATGGAGAAAGGATTGTTACAGGTGTAATAATGCTCAGCATTTGTATAGCACTTTCAAACTGCTGCCTGGACATTTACTAATTGTCTTCACTGCAATAATCTCTGTGAAGTAGGTAAGTAAATATTATTTCCCTCATTTTACAGATGTCTTTGAGGCAGAAAGCCAAAGTGACTACCTGAGGCCAGGGAGCGGAGGGGAATGGGCTCATCTCCCACAGATCACAGGGCTTCAAGTATATTTCTGATCACAGCCCTCAATATTTAGCCATGCAGTGCAAACCCCAAGAGTGGACAGGTACAGGTGGACTTTTCCCCAATGAGGTAGGCCCCTGACTAGAACATAAGTGAGCTGCGGCCATGCAAATCCCAGCTCATAACTATTTACAGATCACAGGGCTTCAAGTATATTTCTGATCACAGCCCTCAATATTTAGCCATGCAGTGCAAACCCCAAGAGTGGACAGGTACAGGTGGACTTTTCCCCAATGAGGTAGGTCCCTGACTAGAACATAAGTGAGCTGCGGCCATGCAAATCCCAGCTCATAACTATTTACCATAGGGGCTTGGCTAGGGAGCTAATCACAAGAGCACACACAGCCTAATTCTATTGGGGCTGGTGGCAGGGTGCTTGCAGTGAAAGGCTCTAGAACCTGGGGTTCATTTCTCCCATTAGTTCAATAGAAGCTGTTCTGGCCTCTGTGGCTGTCCGTGGTGCCCATCAGTTTCTTTGCTTCTAGTAGATGCAGTTGGGTATGGTATCCACTCCAGCAAGTCTGAAAATCATCTCTGGGGTATCTCATGATGGACCCCTTACAGTCCACAGCCACGTCTGGAAATCTCACATGCCGTGTGCAGTGGTAGCGTGGTTACAGTGGGCAACTGGAAGTCAAAGCTCCTGGATACAGCTTTCGGACGCTGCTTGGCTGTGCAGCATGTGGCAAAGCATGAGCAGAAGAATTTCCAAGGGGTTCCAGTTGGGTGGTCTGCAGAGGCTTGGCTATCCAGCTGTGCATGCTCAGGAGCAAAGGGGATTTTCAAAGCAAAAGACAGGGAAAGCAAGACCTGCTCATCACTCAGCCCTTGAAGAGTGTTAGAAGTGGGTTGGGGAGCACCAGTTAGTTTTGAGATCACTTGCTGATTTGCATTGCAAAACCCTGGTGTCAACTGCTTATACATTTACAAGCTGTAACAAGAGTGATCAGCATCTCAAACATTATCTCAAGATATGAACACAAGGTGAGCAAATTTCAGGCGGTATGGAGAACTCCAGTGCTGGTATTTGCCTCACTTCTGAGCACCTAGCTTTTCAGTTTTAATAATAATCTTTGGATCTTGCAATTTGGTGTATAACTGAAGGTAGAGGAGGAAAGGACAGAGCAGTGAAGCTGGTTGCTGAAAATTGTCATGAAGCTGGATACACACAAGGAAGAAGACTGAGCTCTAATCCTCATTTGTATCCAAGATTAATGGGTTTTTGTAAACTGAGGTCTCTGTGACTGCCCTGGAAGAGTTAGTCAAACTGGAGAGGGCTGTTAGGGAAAGGCATTTATACTCCACTGTCCTATAAAGCAATTTGCAAATTGAACCTTTGTCTGGGCTCCTCTGCTTCGCAAGTGATGCAGTGCATGGATTAGCTGAAATAGATACTCCTAGCCTATATTATTCTTATCTGTATGGCTTGTGCCATGCAGGCGGTCAGAATGGATGATCTCAATGGCCCTGGTGCTCCTTGCCACCTGTGAATTGGTAGGCTGGGCTGTGTGTTCTCATAGCTTACAAGCTGTGTCCACATGTGGAGATACATGGTTTGGCAGCAGCATTACCACACGTGTGCCTTTCTTATCTTTTGGTGTTCTTGGCTGTAGCAAAGCAGAAATTTCCTCAAGCTGGAAGAATGTGGTTTTTGCCATTCACAACAAAGCTAGCAAAGCAGTTCTGTTCACATCCATTCAGGGCATGGGTGCGATATGATCTGCCAGCGCCTGCCTGTTTCATAATGACAGCGTGTTTCCATTGACTGCTGCTCTGTCTTGTTCATGTTTGAAGCTAAGAGTGGTTTAGTGGCTTTGTCATAGCAAGGTTTGTGTCATTGCTTCTCTGCCAATTTTATGTTTGGCTTAGATCTCCTGCTGCAAGCATTGGCTCCACAGAGGGTGATATTGAGCAAAGGGAGCCAGCTGTGGGCAGTTAGGCAGTATCTGTGTTCAGGTAACAAAGCAGACAGAGATCGGAGGACTCTTGCTATTTTTTTGTAGCATTGCTTTTTTCTTCCAGTGTCTCAGCAGGACTGTTGTCTCATTTTCTTCTCCTGTCTGCTATGAGGGAGCAGCCTCATTCATTTTATTTTCTGCATCCTGTCGTACTCACAAACCAGGCTCCCCTCCTCTTGTGGATGGTAAGGAACTTGTATCCTGCCAAGAGATGGAGCCCCTCTTCACTGCCCCTCTCCATGGGGAAGATCCTCTCTCTCCTCTTCCTCGTCATTCCCTAACAGCAGAAGGGAGAGACTCTCCTTCATTCCTTCTTCCTCACCGATGGCTGCCTTCTTTGCTTTTTCCCTCAGCTGTTGTGAGGATATGACTCCTCTTTCTTTTTCCCTCCTCCCCCAGCTAAGCAGAGTGGCTCTTTCCATCCCTTTCCTTCCTCTTCTGCATACTCTGATCGTTTTCCTCCAGGTCAGTCTTCCTCTGTCTGCAGTCGCCTCTGGTGCTCTCTGCTTTCCCACGCCAAAGTAAAACGTACCAGATTCAGTTCTGTGTTGCTGTCTGCTGTGGTCTGAGCACAGTGAAGCAGTCCAGAGCCTGCCAAGTCTCGTTGAGGAATGTGATGGGCTGCAGGAGCTGTGTTCCAGAGACGCTCAGTGAGTGTAAGGAGGGATGTAATTCTGCAGTTTCATCACTGCTTAGACTGCTGCAAGCAGCGGTAGGGGAAATGAATCAAGCCTGGTAGCCTTCGCTCTGCCGATGCCTGCACTCACCAAGGAAAAGCTCCAATTCATCGCTGGAGAATTCCTTTTTCAAGCCTTGCGTGTGCTGATGTTGGACCGTGGCTGCCCCTCTGCTGAGTCCTTCATCTTTCCTCAGGCCTGTGTTGAAACCTCTTTGTATGAAGACTGTGTCAGAAGGCAGGTAAAAGAAACTCTCTGCTTTCAGCTATAGCATTAGTCACCATGACTGTTAATTGCCCAATTCTGTGATTTCCTGCCAGCGCCCTGAAGTGGTGAGCACTGGTGACCTAAGGCTTGTAGCCCTATTCTCCACTCCTCTTGTTTCCCCTTTTGGCCTAAGAAGCTGGAGGAAACAGATTTTTTTAGATATCCGGTTAGTCTCCTCCTGGTATAAATCACAGCAACTTTAAGGCTGTTCTAGTTTATGCTCTGGCTCGAGGTCCTTTGTGGGCTTATCAGACTATCCCCAGCACACACCTGTTTGGGGACACAAAAGAAAGAAATAGAGCCATCCCAATGGGTCCATCCTGTCCAGGAGAATCCATTTACCTAGATGTGGTCTCTGGCCTAGTTTGTGGTGTGCTTACAGTACTTGGATGGGATAAAGAGGCCACAAACCAATCAAGAATTAAATCGTACATCTTTAAAGGATGGCATAGAATAATTCAGCCTTTATAATCACTCAACTAAACTCTCAAGAGACCCATGCAGACTTACCCTTTTAGGCTTCCTCTGAGTTAAGCCACCTTGTAGGATTATGCCCTTTCAGGGGGAATGCCAGAGTTGATGGTGGGATTGGGTCCCCTCCTACAGAGACTGTGAAAGGTATGTGGCATGGTTTCCCTGGCACACAGCTGGCAGAGCTGATGGCAATGTTGAGCAATGACAGTCTCCTTGGGCATAACTCAGTTCCTTTTGAAATGTTAGCAGGTTTGAAGTCTAAGCTGTATGTATACTTTACAATGGACTGATAAATCACTTCATGCTTAGAACACGACATGAGCTGATTTAGGTGACCATAACTAGTAGGGCAAAAATGACCATTATGTAAAATTCAGGCTCCCTCCAGCACTGTTTTTCTGCCCACTTTCTAGTAGGAAGGTGCTGCTTCATTTAAACTGTTTGCCATCATCACTAGCAAGGTTTTTGTACTAGGACTTTCATGTGCTGAATTTATGCTACTTAAATTAACATTTGGTGCACATGAACGCCGTGTGTCCTTGGAGGCTGGGGGAGCATGGCGAGCTTCTGCAGGCAGCTGCTGTGCTGTCAGGGCGGGAGGGTGGGAGGAGGCAGGGTTCGTGAGTGCGTCGTGAGTGTGGACTGGCAGTCAGCAACCACCTGCAGATGCCTCTGGCAGTGTTGGCAGCGAAGGAGGGGGTGGCAAGCAGCAACTGCCCGCAGGCGCCACTGGCAGTGTCAGCAGTGCCTTTTTTGCAGGGTGTGCACCGCCATGCTGAGGGGGTGCACATGCATCCATGTGCACCCCCTATGTGTCGCCAATGGTGCTGGAGCCTAACAATAGCTGGGCATGTCTACAGGTTGCTGTGCCTTAGTACTTTCAAAAGGAAGTTGTTTTAGAAGTACTAAAGCATGGCACAATACTGGCTGTTACTGCACTGTGCGCACACACAGGTAAGTTTCCCGGCTACGTCACCATAGTGGTGCACTATACTGGGGGAGCACACCACTACGGCGACATAGCTGGCTATCATGTGTAGACCCATGTGATTGCTACTATGGTGCTACGTCACCATAGGGCAACGTGTAGACTCGCTTATTGAGCCCCTGCTTCATTCATTAAAGGGAAGAGCAGTTGAGGGTGCCTCAGCATCTTTGCAGGATGGGGCCATAAGCATGCAGACGTTAGAAAATATCCACAAATAACAGACCAAGGAGCAATGGTCTCAAGTCGCAGCAAGGGAAGTTTAATTTAGATATTAGAAAAAACTTTCTCACTAGGAGAAGCAGTGGAACAGGTTACCCAGAGAGGTTGTGAAATCTCCATCCTTGGAGGTTTTTAAGACCTGGCTAGACAAAGCCTTGGCTGGGATGGGGATGGTCCTGCTTTGAGCAGGGGGTTGGACTAGATGCCCTCCTGCGATCCCTTCCAACCCTCATTTTCTATGATTCTGTGAAATACTTAGCTTTGCCAGATGGAGCTGATGCTAGAATGTCATTAGCACTACGGGGATCACAGAATTGTCTTTCTGCTTCCTATTTGTTACCAATAGGACAGGGGTGGGCAATTATTTTGGGTGGAGGGCTGCTTACTGAGTTTTGGCAAGCCATCGAGGGCCGCATGACAGGCAGCCAGGGGCAGATAAATATTAATTTTCTAAATTTTTCAGGGGCCCCGTGGGCTGGATAGAATGGCATTTTACCCACCCCTGCAATAGGAACAGCATACACTCTGGGCCAGGTGTAAATGCTTCGCAGAGTTACTCCTTGTATTTGGTGCAGTCAGTCTCAACAGTTTAAAACAACAAAATTCAGCTCCCCTTCCCCCACCATCACAAAACCTTTAACATATAGAATTAAGAAGTTAATTTGATTTGCCATCAATGTTCACGTTTTGGAGCTTTTCTCCACAGTGATCAGGACTAGAAGCTTGCTTTTCTTGTTAAACAAAAGGGGACTCTCCTCTAATCACATGAGTCCAGGAAGTGGCTCTTTAAGGAAAACAGAAAACATTGTGAAATACTCCACAGAATCGTGACAGTTGCCCATGCTGGCCTTACGTTTCAAACATCAACAATTTTTCTTGCATTTCTTTATCACGGTCCTTCTGTTGGGCACCCACTTAATTCCTGAGGCTTTGAGTATGGGAAGTTGTTTCTCTTTTGAGTGGTAGGGAGTGGGGCTTTCCTTTGTGTTCCTTTTTGCTTGCTTGCTTGCTTGCTACTATTTACGTGTCTTTTTTTTAAGCATCAAATTCATCTTTCTTTCCAGAAACAAATTTATTCCTCATCATGCTTCTGTTTGTTTATTAGATTTCTGTGTAGGCAGCCTGTTTTCCAGGAAGATTGTCCCTTCCCTGAAAAACACCTCTCTAAGCTGGCTTGGGGAAGGATTGTATCAGAAATGACATTATTTAACTATATTGGTACAAAGCTGTGTCTGCACAAATAACACCTTGTCAGTACAGAATAAGAGGATTCCTAGACCACTATAGGGTTTTTAGTGCCTGTGCTGCATAGTATGGTGTCAGCTCTACTGACAATGGGGACAATTCAGCTGTAGAGGGGAAAGGAACCTAACTGGTATCAAGATGGAGCTTGACTGTTTTATTAAAGGGACTCTCTGATGCTATTGAGAGTGGATGTGGTGACCCAAGAAATCCTTTCTAGCTCTTTGTTACAGCACTGCAAATGCAGAGAAGGACACGCCAGATATAGCCCTTTTTTAGCCAGCCATGAGCTGAGATTAGCTTTGGTTGTTTGTGCTTATCTGCAGTGGTGCCTTAACTGTGCTCAGTGTTGCTACAGCTGAAGAGATGACATCTGTGCACAGGAGTAGTTTGGTTGCAAAGTCCACATAAGACCAAACTTTACTGGGTTTCTGAGAATCTTCTTCACATTTCCATGGAAGGTTGCCACTGTTGCAATGGGTTTGCTTAAAGCAAGCCCAGGTTTTGTGTTTATGGAAGTAGAACAGAACATGGCTATTATATAGTCTGTTAATCTGAGCCCAGAAATAAGTCAGGTGGGACCCTAGCTCTTGGTTTGGCCCTCGTGGCTAGAGACAGAAATTATACATAAACCGATATAAGTGATTGGAAACCAGTTCAAATCTGTAACACAACAGAAGTTCAGTGCACATAAACCACTTTCAAAATGCCTGGAACCAGTTTAAGATAAACCTGGATGGATGTAGTATCGTACTTAACTGATTTAGGTTAAATCAATTTATTGAACTTCTGTCCTAGATCTCCTCTAGATTCAAGTTAATTCACAGTCCTCCAGCATCCCAGGATGCTTTGCTCCTTCCCTGCAAGTCCCCCCATCACAGGGTGGGTGGGCTAGTCTTGGCCCAAGCTGTCTTCTTCAGCTGAGCAGGGAGGTGTGTTCTAGCTCCCTTGGTTTCTGGCCTGGGCCACTGCAGGCATGTGGCTGCATTTGTGGAATCAAAAGTGAATGTCTGTTCACTTGCTTATCTGTTAAACTTATGCAGTGTAGACTAACCTGCACAGATTGAATACATTTAGCCATGGACTTTTATGACTTAGGCTCCCAGTGGAAGAGGTAGCCAAAGGGTTTCCCCCACTGGGGACTTTAAACACCACTTGGAGATCTCTTGCACTGGGCAGCCTGGCCAGAGCTGCTCGGCAAGGGGTTGAAAATCCCTGGTAGGGAAGCCCAGGGAAGCTGCCTTAGTAATGTTCTTTAAAGCTGCCTATGTGCCAGTACCCACAGTACAGGGCACAGGCAGCTGGGAGCTCAGAGCTCCTGGGTCCCCAGCTGCCCATGCCCCACAGCAGGAAGTAACAATTACAGCTGTAGAGCAGAGCTCTGAGCTGTTGCTTCCAGGGTGCTCTGGGAACTTAAAAAGGCATGTGTGCAGCTGGGATTTCCAAGTCCATGCCTGCTTTTTACAGGTCCAGGGTACAGTGAGCCTGATATCAGGGAGATACCGCCTGATGCCAGACTCACATCTGCCTCTGGGGATTGGATGGGGCATGAGGTGCAGGACCCAATGGTCCAGGACCTCAGCCTGATCCCACTAATCGGGTAGGAAATGACTGAGTCCCAGACCCTGGAGGTCCCCATGTGAGATCTCTATGCTTAGTTGAGCATGGAGATCTGTCATGGGTCAGCTCCAACATGCCACACATTCAGTTTAAGGCATGATAGAAACAAGCCACAAAGATATTCCACATATAATGGAATATAATATGGAATATCTTTGTGACTTGTTTGCTGTATTATCTACCATAAATTGGTTTAACATGTGACCAGGTTACTGTTTATGGAGCAATGAACACCTTAAATGTAACATGTGCTAGGGCACGTGGTTACCAAGACTCCATTATGTAGTAAAACAAAGCATTCTACAAAAATATTAGTGTCACACACATAGTATTATCATCATTTGAACTATGGTCAAATCAAACAACAATGTGTACATGTTGTATGTTGCCAGTTAGCAAGCAAACGGATGCTAAATTAAGGACATCACAATGAGTTTGCCTTCCCTTCGTGCAAATTAGTTAAGTGCTACTGTAATTTTAGTACCGTGGAATCACTGGAGCTTACAGTAGGGAGTCCTGTCTTCTTTAAGCATTCTACCATAGGAAATAGTTCCATTTCCCATCTTCAGATTTGTCTGTCTACGGAAGTAGATAGTATCTAACTCTTTGTACTCTGTTTTCTATGGTTCTGGCTAAGTGTCAGGCTCCCAGGCCACTTAGTGTACAAAAATTATTTAATATGAATAGTGGAGTTAAGTGGCAGTGGGTTGAACCAGATTAGAAATAGTATGTTCTCTGTTTTATTTTTTAATTTAAGGTGCCTAAATGATCCAAGTTTCTAACAGAACTTGAGACTACTTGTCTTATTTCTACATGTGAGACTTTAATGCAAAGGAAGCCCCTCCAGCAGGAACCAGATATGCCCAAGCTGATGAGATGGACAGCTGCAAATACAGCACACACCATTAGAGAATGGGCCAGCAGAGTTGGATCACACCAAGAGACTTTCTGGGAAACTCCTTCCATCAGCTGCTCCCTCCATGTCCCAGCCAAGAACCAGTTATTCCTCAGAGGCCACCTTTGTTACTCTCTTCTTTCCATGTCCCTGGGGGCTGGCCTGGTTCTTTCCTGGGCTATTCAAAGAGGCAGCAGTAATGAGCTGATGGCCTATTGCTGCTACACTGCCCTGTGCTGTGATGGCATGAGGCAGGGCAGCAGTAGATGCAGAACAGCAGCCAAGTCTAATTGATTCTGAAGGCAAAACCACTCCTTTTCTTGTAGGGTACAGAAGGCCAACCTTACATGGGGGATGAGGGAGATAGAATGTGTGGATGTGGACATGGGGAAATTGGGTCCTGTGATAGGGCCTGGTGGGTTATGGAGGTGGGAAAGCTGTCCCTCAGTCTTCTTGGCCCAGTATGCTCTGCTTAAGGTATCTCTGTACCACTGTAATCACAATCCGTCATACACCTACCCTAGCTAGCTCAGGGCATTTGTATACATGCTTGCACTACAGCGCTGGGCACTTTTAAAAGCACCTGGTGTTGCGGTACATGCACTTGTTTAAGCATCAACATGCACGTCAGCACTTAGAAAATAGTGGTGGCGTGCTTTTAAACTAAAACACATTTAAGGTGTTTTAGTTCAAAAGCTTACCACTGCCATTTTCTGTGCGCTGTGCATTTTGCCACTTATACAACTGCATGCACTGCAGTGCAGTGCGCATCAGCTCACATGCACAACAGATTCGATTAATCGACTCTGATCCAATCCACCGGATCTCTGGGAAGTCGGAGCACTAAAATGTATTTGTATAAATGCCCTCAGTGACCAGTGTGGGCTATCCTGCCCGTTTACTCAGCTTCTCGGACAGCCTGCATTGATTGAGCTCTGCGTCGGTATAAATATGCTGCTGGCAGTACCAAAACCAGCTACTGTAGTTTAAGCTAGCATGGGTATATCTGCATTACAGTTGGGTCCCAACAGCTACTGCAAGGAGGGATGTACCCTTACAAGCCCTCAACTCTGGATGCTTTTGTGTAAGACTTGCACAGCTCACACTGGGGCCTTTCAAAAGAGAGGGGATGAAACAGCAGTGAATGTGGTGTAGGTAAACCTTGGATCCTAGTGAGCCAGGAAGGTGTGTGTATGTGTGTGTCTGACTGTCTGCCTCCTCCTCCCTTCCCCCAGTGGTTTCAGGTGTCTGAGGCAGAGAATGGAATGTGCAATAAAAAGAGGGCCCCACCCTGGGTTAATGAATGCCTGGAACATGGCTTGGCATGAGATGAGGGAGGGGGCCTGAAACCAGAGAGATGAGGGGGAAGGTTGCACAGCTCCTCACTGGAGGCAGATTTTCATATCCTATGTTGTTGTCCCCCTCTCCAAAGGAAGGGCTAGTAGGACGGCCATCTCTACCTCTAGTCTCTGTTGGCTCAGTTCCAACTTGCAGATTTATTAATTGTGGGGGCAGGGCAGTCTCAGCTCTGCCGAACATTTACAACAGCCATGGGGTGTGTGCACACATACTCTGCTGTGCCTTAGCACAGCTGCCAGGGCCTGGGGCAGCAAGGTGGGGGAGGCGGGGAGAGGTAGGGAGTAGATAGCACCACATATTTCATAGGCAGTGCTTGTATGTGGGGGTGGGGAAGGAGTCTGCTGAGTCTGTACACCAGAGGGAAGAGGGTGGGGGAGTTTACATCTTCTCTAATTGTAGACAATAAGAGTCTTAGGGTTCGTCTGCAGATAGAATGATCTCTGATTACCTCTCTGTGTGTATCTGGAATATGAGTGCCTTGTTCCTGGTTAGTTTAAGGGCTAGCCTCTGCTTGGGAGTTTGTTTCAGGAGGAGTGACCTTGAGTCCTTTCATAAAAAATGTCCGTTTTGAATCCTAAGGGGTTTTGAGCCACACTGAATTAATCTGATTTAGAAGCAAGTTTTCTAGCCTTTGGGATGGGTTTCCAAATGAATGGTTTTACTGTTGGTGGTTCTTTCACTGCTTAGCTAGGCACTTTTGTCAGCTTGTCTCTGCCTGCATGTCCTTTACTGCTCTGTGGTCATCATGACTGATTGTCATCTCCATTTCAGCCAAGCATCCAACTTACCCTTGAAAACTTCCAAGACTGGAGAGTCCATAACTTCTCTAGGTAGCCTGTTCTAATGCTTGACCACCCTCATAGCCAGGAAACTCCTCTAATGTCCAACCTAAATTTCCCCTGCTGCAGTTTGAGGCTATTGCTCCTAGTCCTGTCCCCTACAGCCACAGAGAAAAGCCTATCTCCATCCTCTCTGTACTCACCCTTCTATTTGAAGACTGTTATCAAATCCCCCCTCAGTCTTCTCCAGATCAAACGAATAACCCTCGTTCTTTCAGCCTTTCCTCACAAGTCTTGCCTCCCAGGCCCCTAATAATTTTTCCTGCTCTACGTTGGACTCTTTCCAAACTATCCACGTCCTTTTTGAAGTGTGGGGCCTAAAGTAGACACAGTACTCCAGGTGAGGCTTCGCCAGTGTTGAATAGAGTGGAAAAATCACTTCCCTTGATTTGCTTCTGTTAACACAGGCTAGTATGATGTTGCCATTTCTTGTGACAAGAGCACCCTGTTGGCTCATATTCAGCTCATGGTATACTGTAACCTGCAGGTCCTTCTCTGCAGTACTGCAGCCTAGTCACTGATTCCCCAGTTTGCATTTGTGCATGATGTTATTCCATCCCAAACGCAGGACTTTGCATTTGACCTTGTTGCAACTTGTCATTCTGGATCTTGGCCCAACCCTCAGAGTGCCTGCAGCTCCACCCAGCTTGGTGTCCTGCTCAGCCTGGGACAGTGGCAGGTGGGTTCCTCCTCCTTGCCTGGTTCCTCCATATGTTCCCCCCAACCTGGGAACAGCTGCGGGGATGGGGCACCTGCCTGGTGCTGCTGTTGTCCTAGAATGAGCTCAGCCCAAATGCAGCCTAGCCAAAGCTGGGTAGAAGCAACTCTTGAGCTCCCTTTGTCCCTGGGACAGCAGGGACAGTGGCAGTGGTGGGTGGAGGAAAGGGGGAAGTGGAGGGGAGGAGACTTGTCTCTGAGCAGGGAGGAGAATAGGGGGAATTTTTACCCGCTTTGGAGACTTAGTCCCCAACAGCTGCTCCTGCAATATGATGTACCCACCCCAGTGCAGGGGGGAAGGTGAGGAAGGCTGGAAGCAGGGGGTACAACCACCCTTGCAGCACCGTTTGCTGTCCCACACGCCCCTTTGCAAGATCCTGGATCTGCAAACATCTATCATTTTTTTTACTACAACCTCCTCCAGCCTCCTAGTAGGAACATACAACAGATTTGACTGTGTCCCTGAGCAAAAGTTAAATCTCCAGTTGTCCAGAATGTCTGCCTGCACCCCTCCCTCCACACTTTTGCCCCTACTCTCTTCCTCTCTGTATAATAGATGACAGCTGTTCTGTGGGGCAAATGTTGCCCAGCAGGCTTCAACCTTAATGGCAGGCCCCTCCATTGTGTATGTTCCACTGTCATCTTGCATCTGCTCAGGGTATAATTGAACAGCTTCTTTCTCCTGTCCAAGTGTTTTGTAGAAGGTTTCATAGGCCAAGGAAGCAGAGGATAAGCTGGATCTTCCAGACTGACAGAAAGACCTGTATTGTCATTTATGTCCATCATGGTTCAGGGAGCCAGAGCACCATTTCTCATGGCAGAACAGAGCTAAGTGTCTGATGGTCCTGGCATCATGGGCTGTTCCATACTACCACATAGTGATATGGGTGAGCTTTCCATGGCTATCAGTCAGATCCTGCAGCACATATGAGAAATCCTTCTTCCTGTTGATGACATCTGAGGTCTAGACAGAGAGCAAATATAAATTCTTATCAGTGGCCCCAGAACAATGTGGAAGAATCAACTGTACAAAGCCATGGATAGATAATTGCCTGGACATTTCAAACCTTATGATGCAGGAGGACAGCACCTTCTTAAGATGAGGACAGCACCCCTCTCTCTGAAAACAACCTCAACACTTAATCTAACCACATAGGTAGGTATTGACTAGCAACAACACATGTGGAGTGAGCTACTGAATGGTGATGGCCATACACCTCTTCACCCAGAGGGAAGCTCCCATATAGATAGCGGTTTGGGAACATTTACTGAAAAAAGTTAACACGTCACAAGTGAAATTGTTTAAAATAAAGGGTTAATTTTGGCTTGGAATAAAAGCAAGATCATGTGATATTTGAAATGGCTAAAATTAAAAGGAAATAGAAGTAGAACACTTTGTACCAAGCTTCGGTGACTCCACCCCAACTTATTTTCAGGGGGGAAGTTTTGTTTGCAAAATTTTCAGATGGACTTCCCTTCCCAGCTAGGAATTGGGAAACCATTCTGAAAAATCAGTCTATTGAGGATGGAGTAAAAATGTTTCCTATTTAGGTGCTCAGTGCTGCACTCCCATCACTACTTCCTTTCCTGTCAGGAAACAGAGATTTCCCATTGACACTGAGCCAACTTCACCCCACAAAGTAAGCCCTAATCCCTGTTTTATTGCCCCCAGGGATTCTCCTTTCCATGCACTCATGTCCCACCTGTGCTGACCACCCATTTCAGTGATATCCCCAGTAAAGATGGCAAACGTGATTCCAAATTTCCAGACACTTTCCTTCATCTCTTTCTTTGTCTCTAGAGCCCAGCCCTGCAGTTCCCTTGGTACCCTTCTTTACAATGGCAGCTTAAACTCTCAACATCATGATCTTTGGTTTATGGAGAATTTGGCAATGTGTGAGGAGGGAAGAGAGTTTGGGTTTGCTTGTCTGCTTGGGAGAGGGGAAAGGGAAAACTTAGATCCATTATGGGGGGGTGGGGGGGTGTTGTGACTTCTAGGTTGTGAAGCTGTATTAGATTGCCAGAGACAGAAAGCAGGTCTAGGAGCTTGTGTGATGTGAGAGATTGTGTGTGTGGGGTGCGGGGCAGGAAGGTGGGGCAGTTGCTATAGCCTGGCACAGGGTTGAAAATTAGTGGCTAGAGGGTTTAACGGGGGTCAGTAAGGATGGGGAAGAGGGGCATTATGGTTTTGTTTGGAGAGGGATCTAAAAGGACTGGTATGGAGACTGGAATTCTACTGTTCCTTCACACCACACTTTGGCATAACTCCTGGTACTCAACCAGGGACACATGCAACAGTTTAAAGCTGATTAAATGTAAGGGCCACAGACCAGATTTGGCCTACAGAGCCTGGTCATTTTGTCCACAGACTTTTGTCCCACTCTGGCTTGGATGGGGTACCCTCCCATGACTGCAGCGAAGCACCTGGGTGAGACCCACAGTGCTGGAGCCTTAGCAGTGCTGCAGCTTGTTTCCAGGGTGGCAGCCAAGTGTCCACCGTGTTCGGCTTTTTCCCCATGGTGCTACAGTGGCTCTGGTGCTGTGGCAGCTCCAGTGCTGCATCTCCCTCTTGGGCACTTGGGCTACAGCTACAGAAAGAAGCCACAGTGCTGCTGTGACTCCAGCACCACTGCTTTCACTCATTTGGCTGCCAAGCACGTGGGCAAAAGCAGTGGTGCTGAGACCCCAGTAGCATCATGGAAAGAAACCTAGCACTGTGGTTTGTTCTTGCAGAAGCAGTTAAGCTCTCAGGACGCTGGGCCTTTTCCTGCTGGGTCCCAGGCTGGCTGGAGTGGCTGCTGCATGCATTGGATCTAGCATGGGGGGGGCAGGACAGGGGGGACCTTGGGCCCAGTTCAGCTGGTGTGGCCAGCCCTGTGCCCTTTTTTCCTGATCCTGCACCATTTATCTGGGCTGTGGTGCCAAATTAGTTTGACATCCCTGGTTGAAAAGCAGGGCTATATCCTCCATTGCTCACATGAAAAGAAGAGAGGCTGGTATATGAAAGAGAAAAAATTAAGGTAAAAGGACCTGGGAACAGAAGCTCTCTAGGGATGGATGGCAGGGGATAGGAGGGACATGTTTTAAGGTAAAAGCAGTGGACCAGTTTCCACTTCCTCTTCCCATGTGCCCCATACTGTCCAATACTCATGCTTTGTCCACAACTAGAAATGTAGCAGGTGCTTCCATCATTTTCTGATGGACACCATTTCATAGTGGTCTGAATTTTTGCCTTGAAAGCCAGCCTAAGTAATGATTTTCTTGGTTTCTCTTCTTTCTATTTATATCTGCATGCCTCATGGGGTGCTGGTACATGTGTGAGGATGCTGCTCTGACACGCTGTAATGACAGTGCTTCGGAGCAGACTTGATTAAATCGAGTCTGCTGGAACATGCTAATTAGTGCACTCCAGCAGCCTTTATGTCTCATGTATTCATCCTCCCTGCACTTCAAAATGGTGATGTGGGTGCTTTAACTAAAACTTGTTTAGAGTCATCATTTTGAAGTGCGGGACACTGAATAAACAAGTTAGGGTGCTCTAATTAATGAGAGCAGCTCCGAGAGCTGCTCTAAAGTACCCCCCTCCCACCTCCAGAGCACGTGTAAAGATGCCCATGATGACTAAATTCCTTCCTGCTCTTTGCAGTCACAGTCTTGTACAGTCTGAAGGATGGTTGTGTGCCTTTTTAGCTCTTGAAGAAGCTCTTGCATTCCTTCCTCATATTAATTCATCCCTGTGATGTTCTACGGACAGGGCCAGTTTCTAAGTAAATTGCACATATACTTACAGTACCATGATTCGAGCCCTCATCCCTCAGTTCCAAAAGCCTGAATCTCTCTTGGCTGAGCTGCAGGAGAGCTTCTTAGTCAGTGGTAGTAATGGGTACTTTACCTGTTCTTTAAGTCAGCCACCACAGGGTGGTAATGCATACAAAAAGCCAAGTAAGACCATTGGTCATTTTGTTCTCTGAACACCCACCTGTTTGTGGGCTTCTGGTGTTGAGAGGGCCAAAACCAACCCCCAGGTTCTCCAGGGTGGGCCAGAAGAGAAGGGACCAACAACTCTCTGCCCAAGAGTCTTTGCTGCTGCAGTCCCAGATAGGACTGACTGCTTTGTTTTGTTGGTTTATCACAAACAGCTCAAATCTAATTTGTTTTGGGCCCATACCCTTAATGCTTCTCTTTCCCAACTATTTCCTTTATGTGGGGGTGCAAGTTTGTTTTCCCCCTGCCCCTAACTGCAGTAATTTCTACGTTTAAAGATTTTTGGGCCAGTCAGCTCAATTTCCAACAAAGCCACTTGATGATACCAAATGTGTGTTTCTTGTTCACAGCATGTCTCACTGATGGAGTCTGAAGAGACCAGTGAGGGAGGCCTGGCTTCCCCAGGAACCAGCAGCCCCAGGAAAGAAAGCCCTGAACCTTTGCTATCCAGAAGGGGACAACATGCCACCACTGAGTCTGTCACGATGTGCACTGGGCTTTCTGCCTCTGCCCTCATTCCCCAGGACCCTGTGAGCCTCCTTTCTGCTGAGGAAGCAGCAGAGATGTGGGACAAATCCCCCAACCCTGTGGAAGAAGTACCAGAACCAGAGGAGGGAGATGTCAGACACTGGGAAGGGCTCCTGGAGCGGGAGGGAGATCCTATAGTACTAGAGACGACTCCACTGGAGAAGGAGAAATGCGTCCAGCCTTTGAACTCTGACCAGGGAAAGTTAGCTCACCCTGAAAGCAGCCAGTATTCTTCCTCTCCCAACCCAGTTGTGGAGGTGCCAAGCTCTACCCTAGACACCCATGTTAAATTTCCTCAGGACCAGGCACAGGCCTGGGCATCTCTTGATGCTGTCCCCCAGGTACAGCATGAGGAAAGCTCTGCGGCAGAAACTGTTTGTGATCAGAGGGAACCAGCCACCAAACGTTTCCTGGTGTGTAAGACCATTTCAGAGGGTTGTTACAAGACTGAGCCTTTGCATGATGGTATTATGAGGGAGCCCCTGAAGCAGACAGAGGCCATAAGTGGGATCAGCAAAGATCTTTTACCAAGGGCAAAAGATGGGATAGGTGAGGACCCTTTTCCTGGGACAGAGACAGTGGGCAGGATGACACCCAAGCCTTGTATGGATAATGGTGACAAGGGCCAAGAATTCCAGGGAGGGGAAGAGCCATCCTCTCCACATCACCCTCCTCCCACTTTCTTGGGGAACAGCCAGGGAAAGACACAGTTGACTGGGGAAAACACAGAAGAAGAGATGACCCTATCCCCCTGTGAGAGAGGGAGCAATTTTTCAATCTCAGATCAGGGAGTGGAAATGGTTTCTAAGCAAAGTCCCTCTGGTCCTATAGAACCCTGCCCCCCAAAGGAGGAGAAAGACCATGGTAGAGTAGGAAGCAGCAGCACTGAATCACCAAGACAAAGCATCTCCCAAGCAAGGACTGCTGCAGAAAATATGGAAGAAGTGGATGAGTCCCAGCATGAGGAACCAGAGCCAGAGCAGGGGGAGACGAAAGAGGAGCCTGAACTGAAGCAGACAGAGCTGGAGGAGCAAATGCTGAAAGAGGAGCAGCAGCTTGATATGGACTTACCAGAACAGGAGTTGGAAAATGAGGAGGATGGGGGATGGAATAAAGTGGGCCAGGAGCCAGGGGGGGAAACAGTGGAGATAGAGGCTTCACTGCAAGTATTGAGTCCAAGGACACATTCAGTCTCCCAGCCCAAAGTGGATCTCCACAGTTTGGGAGACAGCATTTCTTTGGCTGAGGGGATAGGACCAGCCCTTCCTTCTGAGGAACCTGTCTCCCAAGGGCAGCCCCTGGGTGAGGGTATATTGCCGAAGGCCTGTGCACAAGCCCAGCCACCTGAAGAGGTGATGTCTGGCTATCTGAGCCCCATGAGCAGAAGTCCCCTGACACATTCCCACACCTGCCACATCTCTGAGCAACTGGAAGGCCTAGGGATCTCTGGCACTTCTAGCTGCATTTCTATTAGCAGCCAAGACCATGGAGAAACCACTCAGGATGACAGAACCAGAACCAGCAACAGCAAAAACTGTCACTGCAATGGAGACAGGCCAGATCAGAGCTTTGCTGATGGAGGAGATATGCCCTTCAGTGGAGAAGCAGTATCCTCCAGAGGTGCAGAGAATCTGGACTCTCCCAGGCCCATGCATCTTTTTTCTGATGCTAAAAAGGTAGAGTCACCTGGCCCTACAGATCCCCATCTTGTTGCAGAAAGCCCAGAGATTCCTGGACATCAGGATCTCACTCCAGCCTCATCCTCAGATCTCAGCTTGGCAGCAGAATCCACTGATCTAACTCAGGAGGATGGTGAGAAAAGAGCTGACCAAAAAGAGCAGGAGATGACTAAGCAGGCTTCCTGTCCGCTGGACATGGTGCCTGGTGAAGGAGCCCCAGCATCTGCCAGCACAGTAGATGCCCAGACTCCCCAGAGGCTGGTTACCTCTGACAAAGCCCTTCATGAAGAGCCTGGCACCCAACCTTCCTTCTCCGTGGCTTCCAGAAATTCCCCCTTTGGGCAGAGCCCGACCAAGGATGGCAAGTGCACAGAACCCACCCCTTCCCCTGCAGATTCGGTGCTCCTGGCATCACCCCAAACACCATATGGGGCTCCTGCACCATTGACCTATCAAGAAAACCTCCAGCAGCACCAAAAGTCGCACTCCAGAAGCTTTGTTTTCCAGGAAAAGGAAACAGGAGCAAACATGGATCATGCAGTACAACATAGCCCTTCACTAGATCAGTCTCATTTGAGCCCAGACTTGGAAGAGGCTATATCCAGGACCCTCAAGGCCCGAAACACTGTCTTCCAGCCCTCTGAAGAAACAGTGGTCTTTGCCATGGACCAGCAAGGACAGCCACCATCTCCAGTGCATGACACCAGCCTTCTCCTAGCTCCTGACCCTGATGTTACCCCACTTCCCCAGCCTTCATCCCATGTGACTGACTCTACCCAGTCCTCAGCCCTTGAGTCTGATACCAGTCCCCCTGTCCTTATACTTGACACTGACCCACCATTGCTTCCCATACCCAGGTCCAATCCATCTCTAGCCTATACACCAGACTGTGTGCACCACTTACCAGGCACTGCTCCCAGTGCCAGTCACCCCACACAAACTGTAGTCTCTGTGCCTGAGGACGACAACCTTGCTTTGGCCTCTGACTCCAACAGAGATGGAGTGGAGAAGCAGCCCCTCATGACCAAGAAAGAGGAGATGATGAAGCTCCATCAAGATTTCAGGGACTCAGAGACACAGGATGTGGGGGCCACCAGTGACTTGCAGGCAAGCCTGTTGGCTAGGAACTCAGATTTTCCAGTGTGTGGAAATGAGGTCTCAGAGGTCTGCTCTGATGACAGATGTGCAGCTATGGAGATGCACGATGGAAAATCCCCCCCAGACCGTGTCCCCAGGGCCTTGCCGAGAGCCCAGAGAACACCTATAGACTCTTTGCCCAGAAATTTGGTACAGCCACTTCCAGCCCTAGCATTCACCAACCCAATCCATTTTCTCCAGTTCAGCCCTCCATCTCCACCAACCATCAGGATCCTGTACCGACAAAAACCGGTCGTGGAGGAGCCATTGTGGGACCAACAGCTGGCTAGCACCATTGGAGAAGATACCAGGAGCACTCCCACCCCTGTTGCCACTATGAAGACAGCAGAGGGTATGAGGCCATGCAGACATAAGCTGGTCGGTCAGGGAGAGCTGCTCCCCTCACCGGTCCAGCAGGCAGAGGAAGTAACTAGGCACATGCCCTTGGAAAAGTCATCGAGTTGTCCAGAAAAAAAAGTCACCAGGGTAGAAGTGCCAGAGCAGAAAACCCTGGTTAAACTCCGAGCAAAAAGCAAAGACTGGCACCGGCAGGGCCTGAAGCGGGTCTCAGGATTGCCAGACAGCTTGCACCATGGTGAGTTTCCTCTTCCTTCTCCTCCCTCCTATACCCCCCGAATGCTAATCCCAGTATGACAGTTGTGAGGGGTTGAGAGCACCTATCAAAAATGTTTGGCTGACCCCACCATCAGTATTACCCCCACACAGCTGTGCAAGTGCATCCTAGTCCTTCCCTGTCACACTCTCTGCTAGCCCAGTCCTGGATTCCCCACAGCTCTGTTAGTGCTCCCCAGTCCTGCCCTCCCCCTTCTACCACCAACCCTGCTCTCTGGTCTGAGCAGCAAACACCAACTGCACACCCAGCTCCTGTTCATCTCTCCCCATTCTCTGTCCAGCATATCCTCCCACTCTCCCTTCCCCGCCTTCTTCACTTCCTTCTTCCCACGCCTGCCTGCAGTCAGAGCTCCAGCCCTGTTCCTTTATATGCAGTCCTCCCACTCCTGCTTCACAGGAGATCCTTATATGAAATGTAGAGATCCTCATCACATCATTTACTGCCACCGGGTGGCCATGCCATTTCACTGCAGTCAGAGCAATAGGCCAATGTTAAGGAAATACAGGTTTCCCTCACTTTACACTGTACGTGTTCCTGGAAAATGACGCATAACTTGAATTTGCATAAAGGGAACCCACTTTACAATGTGACAGATAGGGATAGTTCCAAGACCTCAACTGTACTGACCCCCACGCCCATTTTATCACTTGTACAAGACAATTTTGGTAGTTACCAACAGCAGACAGTACACACAAGCACAGCTGCAGTGCCAGAAGCGCAGGCACCAGCTTCGCTGAGCAGTGGCTGCAGGTGCTGCTGCCAGGCGGCTTCATGGTTCCCGGCTCCCAGGTTGCCGTGCTGATGGGGCCGGACTGGGCCAGGCTGCAGGGGCCAGTGGTCCAGCCTGGCTCTGGCACCACTACCCAGCTCAGCCTTCCCTGCCCCCCCAAAAATATATATATTTTTTCTTCCTCTGCTTATGGTGTCACTCCCGCAAAGCAGCTGACTGCAGGCTTCCATCACACTGATTGCATAGGAGTGAATTTACCTCACATACAATGAATTTTTGGTATGAAAAGGGTTATTGCATAAGAGCGAATTCGCACATACAGAACCCGCATAAAGCGAGGGAAATCTGTAGTGTACATGCTTCCTAACAGTGAGAGCAATACAGCTGGTGAGATTTCAGATATCCTGTCCTGCATGCTGTTGCTTTTCACAGACAGTCTGAGAGCTGTTTAGTGTAATCTGGGCCCTTTCAGGTCCCATACTGAAGGGATGTTTCACAAGAGTACAGTTTGAGACATGTCAGAACATTGATCTGTCATAGCTCAAACCCTGATTTGGGCAGAAACTACAAACTCATGACTTAGTTACAAGTCTAAATCTTTCAACATCCCAGTAGCCCAGTGGGGCTCAATCTCCTGGCCCAACAAACCAAAGGAGTGGCCCAGAGCCCATCTGCAGGCCAGATTGGGCCCTAGGGCCTGGCACTACTCCTTTCCTGCCCATCGCATCAGTACTGAGTCCTAGGGAGCTAGTGCCGCCCACTTCCACCGTTTGTGCCAGGATTGGATCCTCTCCCAGCCCCCCACACTGAGATTGGGCCCTGGGGCTCAGTACTACCCCAATCTGGTTCTGTGCATTGGGATCAGGTGTTCAGGGCCTAAAGCGCCTCGTGGGTCTGGAGATCTGGCAGCAGGGGAGTAGAGCTACTGCTACCAGGTGACGCAGTATGATTGTCCAGATCTTGAGCAGCCTTGCACTAGCCAGTAGGGTATCTATCTTATCTGCGGGAGGATGTGTGGCCATTGCCGTTATCTTATAGAACCAGATGTTTTGGCTGTGTGAAATTCATAGTTTGCTGGACAAAACTTTTTCCCCCTCAATTCATTTTGTATTTTTTCTTTCACATTCTGCAAGCATTGGGATTCAGGGAAATGACCATACATTTGAACCAAAATGGCTTCCAATATTGCAAACTCATCAATTTTTATCTTTGAAATGGAAGGAGCAACAATAGTCTCCTCCCCAGCCCCATGCACTACACTCTTTAGAGTTATCTGCTTACTCACCTTTACTCTGTGCCCGCTTTCCTCAGTATTTAATGAAGTCTCTAGCACAGCTGTACCAAAAAAGGCAAATATTTTCCCCATTTTAAAGAGGGAGAAACTGTCTGAAAGAGTGCATATGTGAGTGCTTACGTGCAGTTTTCAGGTAGGTCACCCCTGTAGGCTGCATCCAGATCAGTAGAGATTCTGGTTTCCTCCGATTTAAAAAAAAATCCCCAAATTTTGGATTAAAAAAAGTAACCCAAAAATCCACATTTTTCCATGATTAAAATGAAACACTGCTATATATGTAGTGTACAAGCCCAGCCACCTGAAGAAGTGATGTCCAGAGACCTGAACTCCATGAACAGGAGTCCCCTGACACATTCCCACACCTGCCACATAGTGTGTGTGTATGTGTGTGTATTATAGTGGTGTTTCATTTTAATCATGGAAAAATGTGGGTTTTGGGTTACTATTTTTAATCTGGAAATTGGGAATTTTTTTTATCAGAGAAAACCAGGATCACTGCAGATCACACAGCTTCTCATGAGGCAGATGATCCACCTCTGGCAATGGCTTATCAGTGTAGCTACACAAGCTGCTGTATTGGTACAGCTCCAGAATCCAATGGTGATCATCGCTGTTCTGCCCACCCAACCCCCTTTTCCCCTGATGCTGATTTGAGTCAACAGGTGCAACCAAAGACCCTGAAAGGGATGATGGGATGAATGGCAGGGGTGTTCACCCCCTGGGTGCTGGAGGCATGCTGACTAGCCCTGCAGGCTGCAGGTTAACCTCTCACAAGCTGTATATGGTTCTCAGGCCACTGGTTGGACATCTCTGCACTAGACCTGCAGCCCTGCAAGTCTGCATGAACCATTTTTGAGAAGTGTTGAGGACTCACACCCATAGTTAGTCCTCATGGGAAGCCTGTGGGAAGTCAGTATCTCTAAACATCAAACCTAAGAAGTAACTATTTCTACTGGGGCTTCAGTTTTTGTTTGCCCACCAAAACCAGTCTCTGGCTAGTGATTTGGCCTTCCTGGGGAGAGGGTGGGGAAAACAATCCACAACTCAGGCAATCAAAGCCCATGATGCCCAGACTCCCTACAGAAAAGTGTAGGGCTTTTCTTCATTTGTTGGGCTATAGATGTGTCTGTCATAATGCTTAGTCAGTGAACCTTGTGTGTATGTAGGTGCCAAGGATTATTAAAGCCAGGAAGTTTCAGAGCCAATGAGCTCCAGCTGAGTGGAGAAGCCTTGCTCTTTGAAGTAAAAGCTGTAGCTGGGCAACTCATGTTTCATTTGACCACCTGCTGCAAATCAAGCAAGTTGTGAACCACCTGGATATGAATGATCCAGCTTCCACTGTATTACCTGGGCTGGGCCATGTTGTTAAGGCTGGCTCTGTGCCATGTTGCTCTGCTTGTCTTGCTTGCAGCAACCTTTCTTGTCTTTTCAGAGGAGGAAGCACACAGAGTCCAGCCAGTCAGCTCAGAAACCGTTCTGTTCCGGTGAGTCTTCCACAGGCCTCTGTGCTTCAAGCCACTGTCCCCTTATTTTTTGAGCCTGAGGGCCACTTAGGGAGTTTTGATGAGCTGTTGTGGGCTGGGTCAGTACCCCATGCCTCTGCCACTACAGCTCCCAAAACTCTCTAAGTGGCTGTGCTCTGTGCTTGGCCAGGTAGCTGGGTTGGAGCTGTGGGTGTCTGGGCAGTGGCATTCAGAAGCAGGATATATGAGCAATGCTGGGATTGTGGGGTGGTGACAGCATGGGGCTGGGACCCAGGGCAGAGCTATGATCTGCTCCCCGCCTGCCCCTGCCTACCAAACCGGCACCTATTGCGGGGATGTGCAGGGAATGGATTGCAGCTCTGCCCTGGGTCCCAGCCCCATGCTGTCATGGCCCCACAATCCCAACCCCACCTGCCCATCCTACTCCAGACACCATTCTCTGCCCATCCACAGCCCCATCCCATCTGCCAGGCTGTGAGACCTACCCATGTGGGTCCCAGCCCCCCAGTGGTGGGTTCAGGGCAGATGGTCTGGGGCGCCCAAGAAGTGAGGCTGGGTCCAGCAGTGGCAGCTGGAAGGAGCTGCCATGCCGCCCCATTCCCACTGCAAGCCTCAGGGTAGCAGGACCGACTGCATGCACTACAACCTGGGCTGCCCTCCACACCTGACCTGGGTGGGACTGAGGAGCCCACTGCAAGCCATACAAAATTGTTTGGTGGGCTGGATCAGGACCATGGGCCAGATTTTGCCCACTCCTGACTTACACCAAGGAGCAATTCTTAAGGGGCCAAAAAACAAGGTGGGAGAGTAGAATGCTCTCTTATGCAACGGCCCAGGCCTCAACTTCATCTTGTGCAGTGGGGACCTCTATCCCCAAGAGGCAGGAGGAGAATTTGTCTCCTGACTGCCAGATTTTCATCATGGCAATTATGGCCTGGGCAGTCACAGTAAGAAATACAGGCCCCAAGACTGGCAGAGTGAGAAGTCCTGGTTGTACCAGACAAGTTATTGACATCTGGATAAGTCACACCCCATGCAGCATTTCTCCCTGTCTCCTGCCCCCTTTGCTTACCAAATCTTCTCTTCCCCGACAGGGAGAAGAAACCCATAGACACAAGGGAACAGTTCAGGCACCGACATTCAAAACTAATCAACTCCTGTAAGTACCTCCTGCCTAAGTGCTGGGGCTGAAAACCCCAGTGAGCTTAATTGAGAGGGGCTTCAGGGCCTTTTATTAGAGGGGAGTGAACAGAGAAGACAATATAACCTGTATCCTGCAATGTGATCAGAGATGTGGTGAGTTATGCTGGTGACAGGAGCATTTTAAACAGCACAGGTCTAGACATGTTCATCTCTTAGACTAAGAGACAGTAGTAGAACGCTTTCCTCGTAGGGAGATTAGAGGGAAGGGGGGAAGTCTCTGTTTTAGCGTGTATGTGACTTGCAGCTGTCTCTCCACAGCAAGATTACTCTACCAGGAGTACAGTGACGTGGCTCTGAACAAAGCAATTCAGAGCCAGAAGAGAGCTGATTCTTTGGCAGAGGACATAGAACTGAGCTCTCCCAACTCCCCAAGGTTACGGAGGAAAGTGCTCTCTCCACAGGACTCATATCTGCAGCGCCTCTCTGTTTCGTCCAATGCATCTCTCTGGCAGGACATCCCCATGGTCCGAGGGAGCAGGATGCTAATGAACATGTCCCGTGAAGATCAGAAGCTACAAGAGGTACGGGAGGAAGGCTGGAGACAGGTGGGTGGGGAAATTTGCCAGGGAGGGCATCACAGGGAGATGGATGCATTTGATAGCAGGAATGCACGATGCAGGAATGAAGATGAACTAATACAGGTAGCACTGCAGAGAAAGAGAAATGGTCATTTGTGTGTGTTAAGGACAAAGGGAAGTTTGGTACCAATGTATGTAGCTTAAAAGAATTTAGCAGAGTGAGGAGAAGGTGCATCAAAGGATGAGGGACAGGTTGGTGGAACACAGAAGCTTGTTTTAAGAAAGCAAAAAGGGGATGTAGAAGTATGGTACACAATACAGCAAGGGGAAGAAGTCTGAAAGTAGACCAAGAAGAAGTCAGGGAGGGGAAGGAATCCTAAAACATTGCATGGGCTAACTCACAGGAGGCTGTGATTGCTCTGAAAAGGCATGCAGGAATCCAATGTTGGCTCATGTGCATATGAGAACCAGAGGACGTGGGCAGGAGGATTCAGAGAAGTGGCACATGGGAGTAGAGAGTACAGGGGGGGAGACAAGTATCCTGGGGAAGGGGGGAGAAAAGGAGGATTTGGGGGAAATTTGGGGAATCTAATGAAGGAATAAGAGGGATGAGCATGGGGAGGCCTAGGGAGATCTGAAGCCTCATAAGAAAGGGCCATCTGGAAAAAGAGAACAAAGAAAGGGGGAAAGGGACCCTGCTCCCCCACAAGCTCATTCTTCCAACCAGTCAGATGGATAGATAGAGTCAGAAAGGACTGACATCCCCCTTTCTCCCTGCTGGCCTGCCTACCCCAGCCCTCCCTGCCCTCATTGTTCAAAGTGTCCATCTTCTGCTAGTGCTCAGGTAGGGGGACCTTGGCAATCTCTACTTCAGGAATCAATCCATGGCCTATGATGCCAGGCAAGAAGCTTCCAGAGCTCTGCCCCTCCATTGCCCTCTCTTCCCTCATCCCTCCCAGATAGTTCCCAGCCAATCTTGCTGTCCTGACATTCTTCTCTTTCCCCTCTTCTCTCCCACAGGCCAAGTTTGAGTTGATCATGTCCGAGGCCTCATACCTTCGCAGTTTAAATGTGGCAGTGGATCACTTCCAACGATCACCTGAGCTCCAGGCAGTCCTTTCCAATCAAGAGCGCCAGTGGCTTTTCTCTCGCCTCCAGGATGTGCGTGACGTTAGTGCCAGGTGGGTCCTGATCTTTGGCTTCAAAGGCCAGCACCCTCTGTGAAGCATGGGTTGAACCCAGAGAGATGAAACACAGAGCTGTAAAATCTTGTTCTTACTCTGCACATTCCTGTAGCCACAGGCTGGATGCAGAGGAGAAACAAACATCACCTTTCCTTGCCTTTGTACCACCACAAAAACTTTAATGGCAGCAAAAGTAAATAGATGTTCATACCTTTTGTTGCACTACAAATGCCCAAATTTGTGGCTGTGATGGATGGTAGCAATTATTTGTGCTGCTTTATTGTGATGAGTGTGTATGCTTTATGGTGGGAGAGCCAGAACTGCCGACGGTCTCCAGCCATCCAGGGCAAGGGCTCAGGGGATTGAGGGGCCTGATTCTGTACACTCCTGTAGTTTCTGCACAGATTCAGGCCCCTCAAGCCCTGGGAGAGCCTACTGACTTGTCCCGTTTACCCTGGGAGATGCACTCTCAGGGTCTCCAGGGCATGTCTTGGTAAGCAGGACAAGTCAGGGGTGCTTAACAAGATGTGTCTCTGGGATCTCTGGGGTATGTCTGAGTAAAGAAGGCAAGTTGGGGTGCATCTCACTAAGCAGGAAAAGGCAAGCAGGTGTTCCCAGGATTTGAGGGGCCCAATCTCCTGTGGGAATTCCTGGGCTGCAGAGGACCAGGCCACTCAAGCTCCAAGAAAACACATCACAGGATCAACAAGTGGGACAGTGGGTGACGTGTTTTGCCCAGCAAAGCAGATCGGCTGTCCTGGGACACATCCGTCTATTTCCAGCCATAGACACAAATGCCCCGTCCAACCCAGTCCTGCCCAAAAAGGATCTTTGTCACCTCTTTGGGCAAGTGGGTCTTTTTAATCTTGATGCTCATTCAGTCCTGAGAATTGTGGCACATTTCTAGAACTGGAAATTGCAGAAGAGCAAATCATCCAGAAGGCCATCAGCTATGTCTCAGGTCTGATCTACTGTTGGCTGAAACACATTAGAATCACTGGGATCAAAACCTTAACCTGAACCAAATCCAGCACCAGTCAGACACAAACCCAAACCAGCACCCACTAAGTCCCAAGGCAGTCTAAAACCCCCAGCTGTCATGTGGCAGATCCCACCTTGACTCAATTCAGAATTTACCTTGAATCCAACCTGGCCCTTAGCCCTTATTTCCCTCCTGCAGAGCTTAATCAACTTTGGAACTTCCTTCTGTTCTTTGCTACATTTTTCCAATACAGGGTCTTTGCTGTTTTAATCTCTTAGATCCCCCTGGCTCCATAGGAGCTGAAAAAAAATCTTTCCTTATTTATTTGTGGTGTTTTTGTATAGCCCCCAGATTTATCCCATGCTAGGGACAAAACCAAACCCACACCAAAATGAGCAGCACCACAACCTTGGTTCTGAGACCTGAAAGCGAAGAGAAATGGTGTGCTTAATGTATAGGCCCTGCATTTTGGTCTGAGCGTGGAGGATACACATATCTGTGGCAACAAGGGAAGCCTCCTTGCTTTGTTGAGCGATGCTGTCTACTGTGTGTTTATAACTGTGTTTCACTTTCCTTTCATGGCAATGCCGGTGGG
Source organism: Alligator mississippiensis (assembly GCF_030867095.1). Classification (NCBI taxonomy): domain Eukaryota; kingdom Metazoa; phylum Chordata; order Crocodylia; family Alligatoridae; genus Alligator; species Alligator mississippiensis. Next base: position 140,217,691 of record NC_081827.1, read on the forward strand.
CTCTGCAGTTTCCTTTTTGACCTGGAGGAGAAGTTCGAGGAGGACATGTTCACCTTCCATGTGTGTGATGTGGCTTTGAGGCACGCCCCGGAGTTTCGCCGGGTGTATCTGCCCTACGTGACAAATCAGACTTATCAGGAGCAGACCTTCCGGAGGCTTCTGTAAGAGCACTGCTCGGCTCTCTCCCCAGCCTTTGACCTTCTTTGCTGCACCAATATGTCCCCTTTGTCAGCCAGGGGAGAGCTGAACAGGTGCAGAGTTCCTCCTGGTGTTCACAGACCAGCAGAGGGTCCCCACCATGCCACAGCAGCTGATGTGGGAGAAGGCAGGGCTGTGCAGCCCCATAGTCCTCTGTCAGCACTGAGCAGAGACAGGCTGATCAGCACCTAGTTCCTTCAGTATCAGAGCTAGGGTTACCATATTTCCAGTTCCAAAAAAGAGGACACCTGTCACACGGGAGGAGGGGGGCATTATATGACTGTGGTGAAGGACAGTGATATGTGGGTGCCCTGCCTCTGCCCATTCTCTTGCCCCGCACTCCCAAGCCACAGCCCCCTCCCCCAGCCATGCTGCTCCCTCTCGCTCCCAAGCCACAGACCCCAGTCCTGCCAGTGCCCCTCACTCCCACACCGCAGTACGATGCTCCCCCGCCCCCCCAGGCCATGCTGGTGCCTCTCACGCCCAATCTGCAGCCTCTCCTCATCCCTGCTGGTGCCCCTCACTCCTGACCCATAACCCCCTGGTGCTGCCAGTGCCCCGTGCCCCCAATCCAGTTCCCCATCTCCCTTGGTGCCCCTCGCTCTCAAGCCACAGCCGTCCCCCATACCCCTGGTGCCCCTTGCTCTCAAGCAGCCCTGTCAATGCCCTTCACTCCCAACCCGCAGCCCCCTGCTCCCCCCAGCCCTGCCCCCACAAGCACAAGTACTGGCTCCAGTGCTGCCAGGCCAGCCACACAGCTCCCTACTGCCCCTGAAAGCCCCCCCCCCCCCCCGCCCTCTTTCCCTGCCCCTTTCCCTCACTGGAGGGGCCGGTGCCTCCCCTGCCCTCTTGCAGCTCCAGACATACCCCCCCACCACACACCCATACCCTGCCCCCTACAGACTTACCTGCACCCAATTGCCTTGCTGCCCCTACCCCCTTGCCTGGCTACATGCTGGCCATGTGTCTGCACACCTTTCCTCCAGTTGTCCTGCCCCCAGCCCCAAGCAGCTCCTTGCTAGGGCAAGCCAGGAAGTGCTGGGAAAAATGTTAAGGCTGAGCAGAGCAAAATTCTGGACACTTGATCATATTTAAAAAAAAAAAAAAAAAAAAAGCCCAGACCGAGATCAGAGGATCTAAAAAGAGGACATGTCTGGGAAATCCCGGACATATGGTAACCCTAATCAGAGCCCCTTCTTGGGGAAGGCATAGAGGGGCAGCAGCAGGGTCACATCAAACCATCTTGCTGGAGGAGGCAGATACAGCTAGCTAGAGCAGTTTTGGCCAGCCTTTTTGGAAGACATGCCACAGGTTAAACTTAACTCCCTCCCCGAGTACCACTCTCATCCCCACCCCTCAGAGCCCTCCATACCCGACAGCATTTGCACCACGGGGTGCTGGAATGGAGGCAGGGAAGCTCGAGCTTCCAGCACTGGCCACATAAAGTGGCATAGAGGAAGAATGCCATTGCAAGAGGAGGTCTCACCACCAAGGGTCAGGCTAGCTTTTCCGGGCTCTGAGGTTGCAAGCAAGGTCTCAAAGTCCTGAAGTTGGCAGCAGCTGCATGGTTAGGAAAGGGTTAACCAGGTTCATGATGGTGACACCTGATGCTTCCTTTCACAGCAGCCTTTGCTCATATACCTCCATTCTAGCTTCTCCTTTTACTGAGTGTCCAGGGCACATGTGCCACACACAGCTGCTGCTTGGGGCATGTGTGCCATCAGTTGGCCACCCCAGGCTAGAGGATTCAGTCAATGTGCCCTGTTACAATGGCTCCGGGTGCCACAGCACCCTCTCATGCAGAGGGTCTAGCTGAGCAGTGGATCACTTGGATACTGACCCTCCCCCTGGGGGGGGACCCAGGCTCAAATGAAGCTGCCTCACAGTCACCTATCCAGATGCTACCCCTACATAAGATCCAAGTCCCAGTGGAGGCTGCACAAAGGCAGCCTCCTGTCTTCCTCTGGAGAAGGGCCATACCCTGACAGGGCCTGCTCAGCTTCTGTATCTTTCAGTGCTACCTGCTGGGAGAGGCCCAGTCTATCAGGAGACCAATTTTCTACCGTTTCTCCTCTTTCTCCCACTGTGGAAGGCTCTATTCCAAAGGGAGAGGACAGAAGAGTCATTTTTACACATGTATGTGTTGCAGTGCTGGGCGCTTTGAAAAGCACCTGGCACTGCGCTGCATGCAGTTGTATAAGCAGTGAAATGCACGTCAGCTCTGAGAAAATGGCAGTGGCGTGCTTTTAAACTAAAACACCTCAAAGGTGCTTGCTGCCATTTTCTGTGGACTGCCATTTTCTGCACACCACTGCCATTTTCTGCATGCTGACATGCATTTTGCCACTTATACAACTGCATGCAGTGCAGTTTGCATCAGCTTGCATGCGGAGCAGACTTGATTGAGTCCCCCGTGCTGTCCCCGCTGCCTTCCACAGCCACCTTGTCAGGGACTTATTCGTAGCAGGGCGAGTCTGTCCCCTGTGCTGAACAGTTCAGGTGCATTGAAACCCACTGATGCCACCTCTCACCCAGGGAGAGTCCCAGGCCAGAGGTGAAAATCAGAGGCCTGTCTCATCACTGAGAGGACTCCACTTGGTGTTGCGTTGATGCTGCATGGGTCCTATGTTTCTCTCTCTCTGGCAGGAATGGAAATACAGGGTTCCAGCAAGTCCTGGAGAGACTGGAGAGTGACCCAGTGTGCCAGCGCCTCTCCCTCAAATCCTTCCTCATCCTCCCCTTCCAACGCATCACCCGGCTCAAGCTCCTCCTGCAGGTAATAGTGCTGGGACCACAGGAATCTCAGTCCCTGTACACACCACTGTCTCCTCCCCTACTGCACTGTCTTGCTACACTCTCAACTGCAGGTCACTGAACAGGCACCTTCTTCAAAACCAGGCAACTAAATAGAGAGGAACTTAGGGCAAGAGGAAGGAAACCAGACTGCACATAGTCCTGCATCTTGCGGTTGTGGCTATCTTTGCTTGGTGCTCTGCTGCCGTAGGGTGGTTATGGTGGATGTGCTCAGCCACACCACCCGACTCTGTGGTTTAAAAGTGCATCCCGTGTCTAAAACCAATGCCAGAAATTGCACGTGAAAACCGATAAGAATCAGTGAAGCCTACAAAAGAAGCAGGTTGGGGATTTTCTATTGGAATAACTGTTCAAAGGAAAAGGCTTTCCTAGAAAACATCAATTTTGCAAATATTTCAATTTTCTGCACAACATTCAGTTTTCTAGCAAGCAAAATTAAGCTGACCACTTCCTTCTTGCTTGAAGGAGGAGGAGTGGGGAGGATTCTCTTCAGTTGTATTCGTTGCTTGCAGGGAGAAGGCAATATTGCCAAAATACTGCCAAACGATTTTTGTTGGCTGGCTGCCTGGAACACTACTGGTTTTCCCAACACATAATTTTTTGGAAAGAAATTCCATGCCTACACATTATTTTTATCTCATTTTAGCAGGGAAAAATTAAAGCTTGTGGAATTTCCTTGTTGGAAGGGATTTCCATTGCTTGAATAGCTCCATTTAGAGTCTTGGGGGACTGTACTAACCCCATCTTACAGGTGGTATTGACCAAAAGCAGTTGTGTACGTAGGTCGTACTGTCTTACTTCCTGGCCATTCCCCTGAACATAAGATATTGCATGTGGTCACTGAGTCTATTACACTTGCAAAGAGCTTCAGCTTCTTCATTTGGGTTCCTGTCCTCACGTCTCTGTTTCTGATTGTCCACTGCACAATCCCCTCAATCTGCTCATTTCCTCAGATCTGCTGCCTTCCTAAGCTCATACCTTGCTTTTCTCTCTACCTCCACTCTGAAGAGGATTTTGTGGGTTTTTTTTTCCCCCCCCAGAATATATTGAAGAGAACACGGCTTGGCTCTGAGGAAGAGGTGCAGGCCACACAGGCTTATGATGCACTTGAGAAGGTATGAGGCACCAGTCGGTTTTTCTCAGTAATGGCATATCCAGCTGGCAAGGCTAGTTCAGCCACTGCTGCTGGACATGCAGTTCAAGAGGTCCTATATAAGGGCAACTGCACAAGGAACATACTAAAAAGCTCATGTGATTTTCCTGCTCATGGGATAGTAAAACATACTGGGCTCATCTACACATTCATTAATGCACCTTAGATACTGCACATTTAGTTTACTACTTCCTTAATAAAGGACAAACTAAATGCACAGTACTTAAAGTTACTGTGCATTAGCAGTGGCGCATGGTTATTTAGTGATGCTTACTGCACATTAACTTAATAACACTGTGTAGTAGGCTATTAGCACGGTTTTTACCATGACATGCTACTGTGTAGTGTTATTAGGCCAATGTGCAGTAAGTGTCTCATGTAGATGCACCCACTGGGAAGCAAAAAAGCAGAATACTGGGGCAGGAGCCACCCACCACTGTCTCTGCTGGAGGACTTTAAGCAGGGGCTTCCTCACAGAGGTTTTTCTCTTCTACAGCTCATCAAGGACTGCAATGAGAATGTCCAGCGCATGAAGAGCACGGAGGAGCTGATCTACCTCAGTCAGAAGATTGAGTTTGAGTGCAAGGTCAGGACCCATCCACCCTGATTTCTACTATAAATTCTCCCTGCACCAGTCCACCACTGCTAGCCCTGCCCTGTCACCTCAGTCCAGGCTCCCTCACATATCCCACCCATCGCACACTGTGCTCTTCAGCACCTGAGGAACAAGTATGAACTAGAATGAATCATACTTGCACAGAAAATGGAGTTCAAGTGCAGGGTGAGACTCGTTCCAAGACCCTCCTTCCCCAGTAATTTGTCCCAACTTCAGTATCTTACTTCTGTGGCAGAAGGAACCATCCCAGTGCCTGACTCTCCTCCATTTTGCCAGGAAGGGTTGGAGCTGAATCCATACAGCTCCATTCTTCAGTCCTGTACTGGAGTTGAAAGGAAGGAGACTCAGACTGACTTACCCACCACCAGGTGGGGAGATAAAAGCAAGCTCAAGCCTCATCTCTTACCTCTAGCAAAGGGTTGCAGGTGAACCCCAGCTCCATAGCACAGGCTTCCATGGGGATCTGATGGCAGCACTCATTCTATCTTGCAGATTTTCCCGTTGATCTCACAGTCGAGAAGACTGGTGAAATGTGGGGAGCTGATGGCACTGGATTTCAACAGCCTGAGTCCAAAGTGGAAAGTCACCACACGCCCTATATACCTGCACCTCTTCAATGACTGCCTGCTCCTGTCTCGTCCCAAGGAGTGAGTCTCTCAGAATGCATCTCTTACCAGCAGCTCTCATCTCTGGTCCAGATGTTGGTGAGGCAGGATCCTTCTCTGTTGTCTCAGCTTGCTAGCCAGTAGATGGCAACCTTAGCTAGCTACATTTCTTAAGTTAGCAAGCCCATATTATGTAACAGAAGCAAGCTTTACAACATACTGCCCAATTGTGTAGTTTTGTAGCCCATTCCACTCTGCAACATCCTCCTTCTGTTTACCCCCCAAGCCCTCAATCTTTAAGATGCAAATACACATGTAAGAGTGTGACTGCATGCAGGCTGGGTTTTGCTCAAGAACTAAAAGAGTTTTCTCAGCCTGGTTTTGATTGCATGACTGGAAAACCAGCAGTGCACTGGCATGATAAGAAACTGAAACCCGAGTAGTTGGTGGGAAGACCTTTTCATGCCCCTTTTAAAATGAGAAAGGTCAAAAATGTTTGCAGGTGATATCTTTTATTGGATGCAGTGCATGGTTGGGATACATTAAAAAACCTTACCCAAGTTTAGTGGGGTATAGATTGTGGCTGTGTTGGTCTAAGGATATAGACAGACAAGGTCCTTTGGGTAAATCTGATATTTTTTATTAGACCAGCTCAAATAGTTGGAAAAATTCTTCTTTGCAAGCTGTCGGGTATAAATAACCTTCCTCAGGCTGAGGAAGCATCTGCAGTCAGTGTGTGCTCTTCCTGGATGGACCGGCTTTCTTGCATGCATACCAGCCTCTGGCTTCTTTACTATTTATTCCATCCAGGAAGAGCACACACTGACTGCAGATGCTTCCTGAGCCTGACAAAGTGTGTTTATACCTGAAAGCTTGCAAAGAAGAATTTTTCCAATTGTTTGAGCTGGTCTAATAAAAAAGATCAGATTTACCTGTTCACCAGAGCGCCCCAAGGGATGACAAGGTCAAATGGTCACAAACACCTCCAAGACAGTTTCAGGTTGGATATAAGGAAAAACTTGTTTACTGTCTGAGCCCCCAAGGGATGGAATAGACTGCCTCCAGAGGTGGTGCAAGCACCTGCTCTGGACTCTTTTAAGAAACATTTGGATGCTTATCTTGCTGGAATCCGTTGACCCTAGCAGACTTCCTGTCCCTGGGGAAGGGGGCTGGACTCAATGATCTTCCAAGGTCCCTTCCAGCCCTAATGTCTATGAAATCTGTGAAACCTTGTCTGTAAATTTAATGCATTCTTCTTCAGGTCAGTTGCACTCTTCTGCAAGTCATTCTTTAGAAAGGTCAAGCTATTTCACAGGCTTCTGATGAACACATGACAGAGACACTGTCAAAAGACTTCAGCAGTTTTGGCCCTTTCATACATGTAATCACACAACGCTGAAAAGCAAACAACCCCTTCCCAAACGCAAAACAAAAACCTCCTCCCCTTCAAATCCCACCCCAAATCACAGCAACCACTTCCTCTTCCTATTCTCTGTTTCTCTAGACACTTTCTAAAAGATAGTGGAAGATGAGGCTTGGTATATTCAACATGAAGGAAGGACAGGAGGACTTTGGGGGTTTTTTGTTTTTTTTTTTCATTTATAATACTAAACCACCCCAATTTTTAGATCCTTTATAGGCTGCACAAAGCTAAAGCTGACCGTTTTCCTCTCCCCATGCAGGGGCGGGCGCTTTGTGGTGTTTGACCATGCTGCATTCTCAGATGTGCGCGGGGAGAAGTGCGAGGTGAAGCTGCATGGGGCAAACAAGAATGTCTTCCGTCTCTTCCTGCTTCAGAACAACCAGGGGAAGAGAGTGGAATTCCTCTTCCGCACGGAGACACAGTAAGAGCCAGAGGCTGCCCTGGCCGAGACCCAACACCACCTGCAGTAACAGCTGCAGCTGCTAAGGCACAGTATCCCTCAGCTGCATGGCCAGGCAAGCCCAACAGCATCTGTTGGGGGCGGCACTCTATGGAGACACAAACTTAGAATTGCAAGCGTCACACCCTAATTCCCAGATATCCACTCGCCATACACCTCAAACCCATCCCAGTGCCCTGTTGTCCTAAACCCTTAATTCCCTCAACAGAAGTATCCCTTTCCTTCCCATCTTGAAACTCCATCCCACAACTGCCAAGCCAGCCATTTACACATCTCAAGCTCTTAAGACTTCATCTGAGACATCAGCCCCACCACAGAACATAGAAAATGACTCCTTTGGACTTCCAAACCACTTCCAACCTCCTTCTCCTTCCCCATCTTTCATTTTGCCTTATTCTCTCCTATCACTTCCCTCAAGAGGCAGTGGCAGGTGCTTCACTTCTCTCAGAACATTTTCCACCCAATCTTGCTAAATGTTGCTGGCAGTTCCCCTCTGCTTGCTTAACACCTGCATTTTGGATCTTCCAGCAGTGAGAAGCTGCGGTGGATCTCTGTCCTGGCTCCACCACGAGGAGAACCTGATCTCTTAGAAAGCCCAGGTGAGACTGCAGGGGTGGTAGTCATTTGGGGTGGTGGGAGACAGCTTGGGGGCAAGTGCTGTAAGGTAGACTATACAAAAGGGAGGGGGGAAAAAAAAAAAAGACCAAACACAGGAGTGAATCTGAAGAGGCCCATCAACCCTCCACTTATTTATTTCACACATGTAAAGCTTGTGACCTGCTTTGGCTTTACCTCCTCCCCAGGTACTGCCGCTTAGGCACTGCTGCCTCGCAACCTCAGGTTCTCACCATGGCATGTTGCCTGACAGAACCACTCTTCCACCACCCCTCCTACAGGTGCTGTGTCCGACCCCAATGATGTCTTCCCTATCCCTCAGGGGATGTGTGGTCCCCACTCTCAGTTCCATCACCCTATTACTGATTCTGCCCCTGACCCTCATGGTCATCCTCACCCTTCTGGTATCATTACAGTCTCTCCCCTTGTCTCTTAGATGCACCCCAGGTTCAATGCCTAAGGGCATACAAAGCCAGGGAGAATGATGAGCTGTCTCTAGAGAAAGCCGATATCATCATGCTTATGCAGAACAGCAATGACGGTGAGTGGAACGAGCTTCAACCATCTTGACGAAGGTGCTCAGCAAGCAGAGTTTTAGTGCGATAGCTCTTAATCTGTGCAAAAGATGAGGAAGGAGTCTTTCCTGTCAGAAACTCTCTGCACCCTGACTATGGGATTGAAAGAGGAGTCTTTTTTCTTTACTTGGGTCCTAGTCATAGGCCATTTAACATAGAGGGTTTCTTGTCTTAGTCTACTGGTAGGGGAAGAAAAAATCTGAGCAAACTGACCAAATAACACCCCTTTGTCTGCTCTCCACCCTTTCAGATTGGATGGAAGGAATAAGACTTTCAGATGGAGAGAGAGGCTGGTTCCCCTCAGACTATGTGGAGGGGATATCCAGCAAACATGTGCGGCAGAAGAACCTGAAAGAGGAACAGCGTGTGAAGAATGCCAAGCAGCAGGTCTTCTGCAAGAAATAAGTCTCCTTTTCCCATACAGACCCCTACCATCTCCATCGCATGGAGAAGCCATGTTTCCTTAGTATGCTTCAGAACACACGTGCACTTTTGCCAAGATTGAAAGTCAGCATTAGTTGCATCAAAAAGTGCTATTACCAAAGAAAGAAGGAACTCTTGTGAGGAGAAAAAATATATATACATAAAGATTGCTTCCTTTGGGTCATCAGAACTACAGAAGCAGTAGAAGAGGGGGAGGGGAAAGGCTGCACATATTGCTTATGTTGTGCCAAGATGGACTGTAATCAAAGAAACAGAGGACTGCCTGAGTCAGGACTCCTGGGAACCTATTCCCAGCATTGCTACTGACAAGAGGCATGACCTTAGGCAAGTCATTTGAGAACTCTGCCTCAGTTTCCCCATCTGTAAAATGGGGTCAATACTTACCTACCTCACTGGAGTTTGTGAGGCTAAATTCATTAGTATTTGCAAAGCATTTTGGAGTTCCTGAAAAGTAAGGCAATATAGAAGTGCAAAGCACACTGTATTTAAGGGTTGGGAAAAGCTTTACATTTTCACCCTCTTTCAGGTGCTTTTAGATAGTTTTGATTCCCACATGATGCTACCCACTTTGAACAATTCATCTACGTAATGGGTGAAATTTTCAACTGATGTAAGTAAGTAGGTGCTGTTCTGTTGGCTTGAAACATGTTCTGTGCACTTGTGCCAGTAAGTTTCATTGGCTTGTCATTTGCTGGGTTTTTTTCTGGCCAGCAAGAGGGAGAATTTTTTCCCCTCTGAGCAGTATTGTTGCCTTCTTTTTGGTGAGATGCTTTTCTTTAGTGAAAATGTTCCAAAATGACAAGAGAGTTCTGGCTGCTTTACTGAAGATTTCTTGAAGAAGTCTCACTTGCAGGAAGTGCTGACCACCCACCTTCAGAAAGTGAATCCCTTTAAGGCATCTCAAGTTGGACCAATGGGTCACTCAAACACTAGTCTTTTTTTTTTGTTTTTGGTTTAGTTTTAACTCCTTGGCGAAGGCTTTGTTTTTAGGTATTGGTACGTGCCCTGCACAAAATGACCAAGGTTAAGGGAAGTGGAACTGCATTGCACATACATAACCTATGATAGCCGATGCGGTACTCCATGCAACATTTTGCACAATTCATAAGACACATGGAAGTAGTCAGCCACCACGGATTTTCAAAAACTGCACTTTGTCGAGGTTTTATTCTTGTACAGACTCATCTGGTTCCAAGTACAAGTTTGTGTGCTGTTCTGCTTTTCTGCATATTCTGTTTGTGGGTAAACACTGCTTCAACTATTTTTGCTTCTCTGTTAAACAAGAGGAAGGGGGTTTTGCATTTAATTATGTTAATGCAAGATCAAGATTGAGAATTTAAACACACCAAAGACAGAAAGCAATACATGCTTCCTAATGCATTCTAATATATTTAGAGAGTAATCTACCTTGCAGTTTCTGGCTCTTGGTTTTTTGTAGTGCCCTTTCTGCCTTTAAAGATCCTGCTTATAATGTACCAGACACAGCTTGTTCTGACCTGTGTCAGTTGTTTAAGCAGGATTTAAAAAGAGACAGAAAAAATACTTAAGATGCTTTTTAGTCTTAATAAACTCGTGCACTTCTCTCATTAATATATACAATGTTTACTCTTATTTTTCCCTAGTTTTTCTGTGCCTGTAATAATTGCCAACACCTGAACTTTCCCCTCACAAAAACTGATTTTTTATGCAAAAGTTGATTCACTGGAGTGTGTTGTAACAGTCAAGACTTAGGATAAAAGTTCCTTTGCTTCTTAAAGTCCTATGTCCTGGTTGCTGTAGAACACAGAATCATAGTAAAATAAGGCTGTAAGGGACCTCAAAGTCATTCAGTCAAACCTTCTGCTCAAAGGAAAGTTATCCCCACCTAAACCATTCCAGTCAAGTCTAACCTACTCTTAAAGTTTCCAAGAATAGGGAGTCTAGGTAATCTATTCCAGTGTATAACCACTCATATAATAAGAAAGTTCACCCTATATTTCCCTTTGTGCAATTTAAGGCAGTTTTTTTTCTTGTCCTGTCCCCTGCAGCCACAGAGAATAGGTTACCACCATCCTCTTTAATAATTATGATTCAGATATTTGAAGACTGTTATCAAATCCTCTGGCAAATCAAATCCAACATCATCTGTTTTCTATTCTCCAGATTAAGTGGTTCCAGTTCTTCCCACGTTTTCTCATAAATCGTATTTCCTAGACCTCTAATAATTTCTGTTACTCTCTGCTGGACTCTTTCTAAAGAGTACTGTGCCACAACTGAGCCCCCCTCTGTGCTGAATCAGAGGAAACACTTTAACAGTACTGTTGCATGCCTAGTTAATACAGCCCAGGGTGTTACTGGCCTTTTTCACAACAGGTGCACACTGTTAACTCCTATCCATTTTATGGCCCAGGTCCTTTTCTACCAGTCATTACCCAGTCTGTATTTGTGTATGTGATTATTCCCTCCTAAATGCAGGACTTTGCATTTGTCATTATGGAATTTAAGGTGATTCATTTCCAACCAATTTTCTAGTTTACCAAACTCATTTGAATCCTAATCCTATTCTCTAAAGTGTCTGCAACTCCACCCAACTTGGATTCATCTGCAAATTTGCAAGACGTATACTCAATCCAATCCTCCAAATCATTGATGAAGATACTAAAAAAAAAAAAAAAAAAATCAGACTCCCAGGAACTCCCACTCCATTCTTCTTTCCAATTAAAGATCAAGCCATTGATGATTATTACTCTTGGAACATCTTGATCCAAGCAGTTATGGAAGTACTTTAAGGTGGATACATCTATATTTTCTTAGTTTACCAATAAGAATGTCATAGGATACAGTGTCAAAAACTTTGACAAAGCCAAGGTATATTATTGCCCACTGTTCCCTCCTCCCCACCCACCCCAGCCTATCACCCTGTGAGAAACAGATCCGGTTGATCAAGCATGACTTGCTCTTGACTGTTACCAATCGATCACCTTGGTATCCTCTAAATCAGTATTTATCACCCTGAGGTGCCTTGAGATCCTTTTAAGGGTGCCATACGATGTTAAATACAATTCGCAAAATTGAGATTTCAAACAGGTATCCATGGTTGTGATCTTTCCACATTCTTTGCAACAGAAAAACTGTTCTATATTTTTCTACAGGGGAAAAAATAAGTGAAACCTAAAAGCTGGCATTTTACTAGGAATGCCGCAAGTCTAGAAAGGTTGAGAACCACTGCTGTGGACACTTAGAAATAAATTCCTTGGTATGCTCCACATTTTTCAGATATGGTCCGTCTGACTTTAGGTCTTCAGTTCTTTAGATCCTCCTCCTCCTGCTTCCTAAAGATGAACAATAATAGATCCTTTTTCAGTCCTCTAAGGCTTCATATGACCTCTGCAAGTCCTTAAAGAGAACAGCCAGTCACTCTGCGATAATCTCAGCCAATTCATTAAGTACTTTAGGATGCATTGAATTTGGCCCTGTTGACTTGCTATCATGGAAGGGGAAGTTAAACTCCATGAAATGACTGCTGTAATCTCCATATCATGTGCTTATCTGTCACCAGGCAACTTTATGCCAGCGTGACCTGGGAGGACTGGGGGACAGGACATTTTGTATCAAACAAACTGACCCTGGAGGATATGAAGGGGTCATGTTCTCCCAGCTATTCAACAGACTAGACCAGGGCTGTCTAACTTTTGAGTGACTGGGTGATACCAGGTCCCCATGCCATTCTACATTATGCAGGCACCCCCTGCCACATAGCAGGTACCGCCCCCACATTGCACTGCATGCCCCTGCCCCTTCCTGCCCCCCACTCCAAAACCAAGCAGTAGGGACTGCTTCCTGCCCTGTACCACACCAGTGCTCCCACACCATGCAGTCCCCAGGCTACAGGCTTCTTCAGGAAGGAGGAGCTGGAGGAGGGAGTGAAACCCAGAGACTCCAGCATGGGCAGCAGCAGTATGGGGAACAGCACCTGGATTGGGAGCCTGGACAGGTTAATCCCTCAGGGACCCCATATGGCCTGCAGGCTCCCAATTAGACAGCCCTTGACTAGACCACTGACCACACAGTGCTGCTTTGAAGGGAACTGAAAATGAACCCACAATCAGTTTTGACAGCTGCAAATGGTGCTCAACAACAGTAGCCACTGCTCCTACTTTCAACCAGGGAAGGTAACAACAGATGGACATTGTAATCCTAATCCTAGCTCAGTTCAAGTATGGGTCTCCCTTCCAGAACAAGGATCCTCAACCAGGGGGGATGTAGCGCCCAGGTTCACTGCAAGATCCTTTTAAGGGTGCCACGCAATATTAGTACTGTTAGGCGTGCCCATTATTTGTTCTGGAGAGCAAGAGCAGTTCATATTTTCTGAGGTGGTGCCTTGAGTCTGATGAGGTTGAGAACCACTGGTGTAAACAATCTGGGATTGGAGATGCACATGATCTGAGCCAAAAGGCTGAGAAGCAATACTCTAATACATGCCCATTCAATAATCAGCCTTGCCCAGGAACACCCCCTGAAAAAGTCAGGCAAGGTTCTTTGGTTAGATGTGATATCTTTTATTTGACCAACTGAGTAGTTGGAAAAAAGTTCTTCGCATGCTTTTGTGCACAAGCACCTTTCTTCAGGCATTGGGAGACTCTGCTGCTGTTCTGAGATCTCCAAGGTAGGAGATAAACTAAGAGTGTGACAGGAGGTCATTGAAGATGTAAATTGCAAGCTTGTGCTCGAAAGTTTGCAAAGAACTTTTTTTCCAACTATTTAGTTGATCTAATAAAAGATATCATATCTACCCAAAGAACCTTGCCTACCTATCTCCTTAAACCAACAACCTTCAAAAAGTCAACACACATGACTTCTGAGGAGAGAGTCTGTTGCAACAAGGGAACTGCCACACCAGAACAGATCAGTAGTCCATATCATCTTGAATCCTGCCTGATAATGATCAAGAGCAAAAATCTGCAACATGTAATAATAAAAAAATTTACCCAGGCAAACAGTGTAGTCCAGTGGTTCTTAACCCTTTTAGGCACCCCTGGTTAGACTCAAAATACTCCTCAGAAAAAGCCAGCTCCTTGCTTCCATATGTGTCTTTGCCTAAAGAAAAATAATACAGCAATTAATTCTTCTGTTGCAAGGAACTCAGACCACAACAGGTCAGAATGTTTTTAATACTGTGTATTCCTATTTGAAATGTCTGGGATTATCTTGTGAATCACGTTTGCACACCTAACAATGCTAACATTGCATGGTACCCTGCAGCACCTTTGAAAGTCTCAGGGCATTCCAGAGTGCTTTGACACCCTGGTTGAGAATCACCAATGTAGTCATTATCTTTATCAGATAAAGGTCATCTTATGCCCCAAAGCATGATGGTTTACTTTTCTTCTCTTTTTTTAAAAGTCCTTACTACTGAAAGTCTGTATATTCTCATCAGTCAGATAAGCAACTGATCCTTGTTTGTATCTGGCTAAGCTCCTGGTCTCAGTGACATCAGAGCCTCCAGTTCCCTAAGCTAATTGTACATTGGATTAAAAACATTTTTCCTTTTATTTATATTAAATTTGCTATCTTTAAAGTTGGCTGAAAATCCTTTTGTTCTCACACTGAGAGAAACTAGGCACTTGAATTTGTTCTACCATTTCTAAACCAGCACATGTTTTCATAGAATAACAGGGAGGAAAAAAAGTCAGGGTTGAAAGGGACCTCAGGAGTTCATCTAGTCCAGGGGCGGGCAATTATTTTGGGTAGAGGGCTGCTTACTGAGTTTTGTCAAGCCATCGAGGGCTGCATGATAGGCAGCCAGGGGCAGATTAATATTAATTTTCTAAACTTTTTTAGGGGCCCCGCAGGCCAGATAGAATGGCCTGGGGGGCCGCATCCGGCCCCCCAGGCATTTTGTCTACCCCAGATTTAGTTCAACCCCCTGCTCAAAGCAGGACTATCCCCAACTAGATAATCCCAGCCAAGGCTTTGTCTACCCAGATGTTAAAAACCTTCAAGGATGGAGATTCCACCACCTCTCTGGGTAACCCGCTCCAGTGCTTTACTACCCTCCTCATGAGAGACTATTTCTTAATATCCAACCTAAACTTCCCTTCCTACAACTTGAAACCATTGCCCCTTGTTCCGTCATCTGTCACCACTAAGAACAGTCTAGCTCCATCCTCTCTGGAACCACCCTTCAGGTAGTTGTCTGCTACTATTAAAACCCCTCCATCTTCTCTTCTCCAGACTAAATAAGCCCAGCTCCCTCAATCACTCCTCAGAAATCATGTGCCCCTTAACTCCCTTCATTGCCCTCTGCTGGACTCTCCAGTTTGTCCACATTCTTTCTGTAGTGGGAGGCCCAAAACTGAACACAGTACTCCAGATGTGGCCTCGCCAGTGCTGAACAAAGGGGAAGAATCACTTCCCTTGATCTTTTGGTAATGCTCCTACTAATATAACCCAGTATGCTATTAACCTTCTTGGCAACAAGGGAAATTGATGGCTCATCTTCAACTTATTCTCCACTGTAACCTTGTAATTTTTTCTGCTGAACTGCTGCTTAGCCAGTCAGTCCCCAGCCGGTGCGTGGGTTTGTTCCGTCTTAAGTGCAGGATTTTGCACATCTCCTTATTAAACGTCATGAGATTTCTTTTGGTCCAATCCTCCAATTTATTGAGGTGTCTTTTAACCCTAGTTTTACCCACCAACTTATCTACTACTTCCCTCACACACCCCCAGAATGGTGTCATCTACAAACTTGCTGAGTGTGCACTCTATGTCATTTTCCAGGTCGTTGATGAAGATATTAAACAAAACCAGCCTCAGGACCAACTCCTGGGGCACTCCACTTTACACCAGCTACCAACTAGACACTGAGCCATTGGTTAGTATCCTTCAAGTTCAACAATCCATCCAGTTTCCTAACCACTTTACAGTCCTTTCATCCAACCTGGACTTCCTTAGCTTGCTTGCAACAGTGTTGTGAAAGACCAAGTCAAAAGCCTTGCTAAAAGTTATATCACATCCACTGCTCTCCCCACATCCAGAGCCAGTCACCTCATTGCAGAAAGCAATGAAGTTGGTCAGGCATGATGACTTGCCCTTGGTGAATCCATGCTAACTATTCCTGATCACCTTCTTCTCCTCAAAGTCCTTAGAAATGGATTTCTTGAGGACCTACTCCTTGATTTTTCCAGGAACTGGAGGTGAGGCTGACAGGTCTGTAGTTCCCTGGATCCACCTTCTTCCCTTTCTTAAAGATGGGCACTATATTTGCCCTTTTCCAATCATCTGGGACCTCTCCCAAATGCCACAAGTTTTCAAAGATCATGGCCAGCAGCTTTGCAATCATATCAGTCAACTCCTTCAACACCCTCGGGTGCATCACACCCAGCCCCCTGGACTTGTACATATCCAGCTTTTCTAAACAGTCCCTAACCTGTTCTTTCACCACTTTTACACAATGATCAACTCCTCCTCTTCTCTCTTGCTTGTCCTTCCTGAACATTTGGTGCCCATCTATGACAGTGCTGCAGTCATGCGAGCTATCCCACCAAGTCTCTATTATTCCACCCACATCAGAGTTCCATGACTGTATGAGGACTTCCAGTTCTTCCTGCCTATTTCCCAGGCTCCATGCATTCATGTACAGACACCTAAGGTACTAGCCAATTGTCCTACTTCCTCACCAATCCTGAAATATTTCTGTTCCAGAACAAACACAGGCATAACTTTCCCAGGGATAAATACAACACCTGTTCCTAGTCCAAACTGATAAAAGGACATCTGCACAGCCCAAGTTACAAAAACAAATGTCTGGACTCTACATACATACACCAGTAGATGCCAAGGACTTGAGTTCCTTGCCACCTCTGCATTAAAGCAACAGGACCAGAAAAGCAGGGTCTCTGCCAGCCAGTTCCCTATCTTCCTGTCAAGTACCAAATAAGGCCAATGGACAGATAAACAAGTGGTTTCCACAAAGACTCTTCCCAACCTGTCTTCCCATGTTTATTAGCAAGAATCTGAACTTACACTTCCAAAATTGGCTCCCGCTGTACTCCTCAACATAAATAGCCTATTGGAGCCTTGCACAAGGGCACAACTTATATCCTCTTTAGAGTGGCTGTAACAAGGTTGCAGCTGCTGCAGCTAAATGCCCAAACACTCCCACAAAGAGACTGCAACAACAATGTGCAAAATCCATGTGCAGAGCCACAAAAGAAAATCTGCTCACGTCCCACAAACTAATAATAAAAACAAACCAAACAGCCTACCCCACACATTGCTTAACAAGCCATAAAAGAAAGCTCAGCAAAATACCTGGTTAAGAACAACACAGATCAGTGATTCTCAACCAAGGTGTTGCAAGATCCTTTTAAGGGTGTAGCAGGCTGCCTCATGATATTAGCACTGGTAAGCATGCACAGGGGAAGATCCAGGATTATGCAAAGTGGGGAGTGCAGGAGCAACGAAGAGCCCTGCAGGGGTGACACCATCCCTGCTCCCAGGATCCTCTTCCCCCTCCATCTGGTCTCCAACCCTTAGTCTGGCTTATCTTTCTCGGCCTCAGCCTTCACCTTTGCTTCGCTCTCCAGGCCCCAGGAACTGTCTCTTCCGCCAGGCCTTAGCTGTCTAACGTTGTCCTAGCCCTAGAGTGTCCATTGGTCCAGTTTTATACCAGACCATCCTGTTTTTAAACCCTTTGTCACTTGTCCGTTTCTGAATGAGGAACAGATGGCAAAAAGTCCTGTTTTTCAATTCATCAGTGGAAATGCATGTCAATCATTTGTCCTCATGATTCTATTGACTGTGCCCAGAGGCAGGATAGTGCGCAGCAAGGAAGAGCAGGCTTTGGAGCCAGCCAGAAAGGGAAGGAGGGAGGTGGCCTTTTGTGGTAGCCAAGGGGTCCAGTGGCCCCACCCTTCATCAAGAGGATGTCCTGTATTCTGGGGATGTGTCAGTGGCCACCCTACCTAGCCCTCCCCAATCCCTGACCCCGGGCAAGGCTGTTCCAATCCCAGGCCCCCTGGCATCCCTGGCCCTGGGCAAGGTTGCTTATAGTCTCTCAATGATTTAGCTTTAGTTAGTTTTAATAAACTAAAGGTTTATTAAAACCTTTAGGGTTTTAATAAATGGGGCTCCATCCCCTTCAAGTCATGTGGCCTTCTCCTTGGGTGGGGGTTCCTAATTAACCCAGTGCCCAACCTGCCCTCAGGTGTTGAAGCTTAACTTACTGACCTGCAGCCACTGCTCTCTCCCCTCCTGCCCTCTAATCCTAGGGGCCTTCCCTGGCTGCTTGTTTGTCCTGCAGGTGGCTCTTGCCCAGCTGCCTACTTAATTGCAGCCCTCTGGTGCTGGTTTCTTCTCTCTCAAGTAGCAGGGCTTAAGGGTTCCTGCTACCGTTTCTGGCTGCTGCTCCTTCAGCAGCATTGACAGAGAGGGCAGTGCACCTGTGCCACTGCACCCCCTCTGTATCCAGCCCGGGGTGCGCAAACAATTACATATGATTCACAAGACACCCAGAGATTTCAAATAGAAAATAGCATCAAAAACATTTACATGTACATTTACATGTTGTGGTCTTTCTAAGCCCTCTGCAAGAGAAGAATAGCCTTACTGTTTTGCTGTAGTCAAGATACAAGTGAAAGCTAAGAGCTGGCATTTTCTAAATGGTGCCTTGAGTCTAATGAGGTTGTGCACCACCAGCCTAGATCATTCTCCATCCTACTGCTCTTAACCTATCCATGTGGGCCCATACAGCAACTAACAATTCCTGAGCAAAAGGCACAATTGTGGAAAATCCCCCCCAGTTTCCATTTATGTTGAGGACAGCTGTGTGTTCCTATAAACAGAGAGAAGAAGCCTCAAAAAATTACCTGTCCCTTCCAGCCCAGCCAACAGAGCAAGCCCTCTCATATGCTGCCATATATATTAAAGAACTCTGGCAAATCATACTTGGGAGTGCTTTAGGCAGACAAGGTTCCTTGGATGAATTTGATATCTTTTATTAGACCAACCCAAATGGCTGGAGAATAGTTATTAAGCAAGCTTTCAGGTTCAAAAACCCTTCATCAGGCTAAGGAAGCTGCAGCAGTTGGTGTGTGCTTTATTCACTTGTACGTCCCACTATCATACACAGAGCAGAGGTAAGAGTGAAATTCCAGATGAGCTGCAGAGTCACTGAAAAATTAAGGCTTCTGTTCTGCAAATGAGCTCCAGGCAAAGAGGACCCTGTGCCAATGGCAAACCAGCTGTGCAGTGGGGACCTAGAACTTGTGTATTCTGGCTAGAAGATAACTAGAGGGGATGATCGTGACAAACACAAACATTTTCTCCAACCTCAAGGAGGAAGGAAACAATTTTTAGGGTGATTTAACAGGTTATAACTAGAAATCATGGGAGGCAAATAAGCAGGGAAAATAAAGTGAATGTAACAAAGGGAGCCTAAGACAAATTAACCAGGGGAAGTGATAGAATTTGCATAAAATCAGACTGAAAGCACATACACACATTACTGTAAGGAATATACTTGTACTGGCCATAAGGGTGATACGGGAACTGATATAACAGAAGGAGCCTGAAGAAGGATACTGTAGTACTTGAAAGCTTGCCTGTGTCTATACCGGTGACTCTCAACCAGGGTGCCATGCACTGTTAGGTGTGCAAACAATTCACAAGATAAAACACAAGATTTCAAACTACTCAGTTGGTCTAACAAAAGATATCTTCTTTGGTTAGATGAGATATCTCATCATCAAAAGCTCTCTCATCTAACCTGCCAAGATTTCAAACAGGAATCCATAATGTCAAAAACCATCTGACCTGTTGTGGTTCTTCCAAGTTGTTTGCCACAAAAGAACTACTCTATTATTTTTCTGTAATCAAAAATCAAGCAAAAATTAAGAGGTGGCATTTTCTGAGGGTGCCTTGAGTCTAATGAGGTTGAGAACCCCTAATCTATAGCAAACCTAACAATTGGTCCAATAAAAGATATCACCCACAAGAATTCTTGCCTCTCACATACGTCCTGGACCATCAAGGCAACCATATCATCTCAACACTGCCAGCTGATATAATGGCACTTTTTCTACCTTTACTTTCTCACAGGCATGGGGTAGAAAGAGAGCCTGTAAACTAGAGCAGTTTCACCTATTTCCTTATGTGTGGTAGGAGTAGCAGCAACAGAGGTAGGTTGATTCATTGACCCTGTAGAGAAAACTTCTGTTTCCATGTAAAATATCAGGCTTTTCAATTTTGTGTTCTAAAAAGTTTTATAAAAGAAAAGAAAAGAAAAGAAAAAAAAAACACCTGAAAAACAAACATATTAAACAACTGCTCAGGTGTGTAGCTGTTTAGCTCAGTTAGAGCACAGTGCTCATAACAATGTTTCAGGTTCAATGCTGGTTGGACTAGATGATTTTTTGAAGCTCCATTCCCTATAGCAAAGAAACCTATGATAACTCTCAAACAGGCACCCAAAATTAGATACTGTATATTTTAGTGTAGCAAGATCCATCCATCTATCACTATATATAAGAAAGAGAGAGAGATCTCTATATCAATATCTATATATGTTGCTACACTAAAAAGGTTCAGAAGTTGCTATCCAGTTCCTTCACTAGGAAAAGTGCTTAATTTCTCATGCACGGAACTTCCCAAAACAGAACAAAATGCAAAAATATCCTCCTGCTCACGAATGTACAAGCCCTGCCCATCTGCAGATTACAAGTGTGCTTTGTAACACTCAGCTCACCTAGTTACACACAAATGCAGTCGGAGCTGTCAGCATGCTAGCCAACTTTTCTCACACTTCTATAACTGACCCAGGTTTGCACACTGCTATCTCTGCCATGCTTCGTTACTGCTCTCCTAACCCTAAAAACACTTACACATGTGCTTTCTATTATTACATGCTTTCTATTAACACAAAGCAGCATCCATATGTGGGAGATGGGCTGTAAGAAATTGGTTCCATCTCAGGCTCCTGCAAGTGGCAAAACACCATTCAATGTACCATGTCTACTGAACAAACACTTATGGCATACACACGTGAACTACAGCTGGAGCCAGCAGCATGATGACTTTTACTCTACGAACAGGCAGTGAGGAAGACATGGACAGAGAAAACTCAGCTGCTGAAGCCATCTCAATCAAAGTATAACTTCCATGCTCTCATGCCAGCAGAGAACTGAGACCTTAAAGAAGCCAGGTCTAAACCAGTGCATCCAAGCACCTGGTGTAATCCTCTGCAAAGGTGTGAAATGGGTGCAAAGTAGTTTGCAGAGGAGGAGGTGGGGGACAGGAGAGAAGTCCTCCATCTCTTTACTGCACTGCAAACCTCAATGCTTAGGGAATTACTAGCGATTTCCAAATACTGCCAATAAGTGCAACTCCTGCAGGTAACATCCAGCCTAACCCGAAAGCAAAACCAAGGCCTTCCAGCCTCCAGCTTATCATTCCCTGGTGCTTGCTCCTTGCCTTCCAGCCTGGACGCCTCCACACCTGTTGGCCAAGACTGCCCCTTGCATACTGGGGCGGGAAGGGTGCAGTTTTTTAGGCTATCAAACCCACACGCTTGGGATTGAAGTCACACTACCATCACTAGAGCCCTTCCCCATGCCTTGGGCACACGTTGCACTAGCTTAATGGGGAGTGGACCCAGTTAGCCACAGGAGTCCCTTCTCACCATCCCGACCCAGGCCTTTTGCACGCACCCAACGTTGACCAGCTCGGACCCACCAGGGACGACTGGTTCCCACCATAAGAGGAGCCGCTGGGGGCACATTAACTAATTCCGGGGGAGAGAAATGAAAGAGAAGACAGGAGGGGAGAGGTTAATAATCGGGGCCAGCAAAATAAAGAAGCCCCCACAGGGGCCGGTGGCTGGAGGCAGCGGCAAGGTCTGAGGGGAGCCGAGCGCGGGGGGCGGCAGGGATGGGGCTGCAAGTGTCTTCCTTACGGTGGGGGCAGCAGCCAGGAGGGAGCCGCTGGGCTGGCGGGGCTTGCCCCGGGGGCGCCAGCTTGCAGCGCCCTGCCCCAGCCTCAGGTGGCCTTGATGAGCTGCGGCGCTGCAGCCCGCGCGGGCAGGAAGCCGCGGCGGGGCAGCCCCGGGAGCATGGCTGGGCGGCCGGAGCAGCCCCCGGGCCCGGGTAAGCGGCGCGCTGCACCGGGGCTATTCCGGGCACGGCGCTGGGGCTCCCCGCTGCCCTGGCTGCGGCCGGTGAGGGGCTGCCCATGGAGCAGGGCAGGCCTAGGGTGCCCCAGGACAGCTGGGTTGATGTGGGCACCGCTCCCTGTCGTGCTCCCCCCCCCCAGCATTGCCACAGGCACTGGTGCCCCCCTGGGGATGCAGAAGGCGGTGGCTGGCAGGCCCCTGGACACCAGCACTTGCCATCACCTTGGGACTGTAAGGTACAACAATATGCCACTGTGGCTCGTGGGCGTCTCTTGAAGGCTCCCATGAAGTGTAGTCCTATGCTTGCCGGGCAGGGGAGACACCATGATCAGCGCAACGGGTTCCTAGTGGCACTGGGGAAGACCGCTCTGCAGGCATGGGATGGTACCTGCCTAGGTGATGCATAGTTAACCTTGGCTTTATGCCCACTTTATGGAAATGGGAGGCTCCTCCCCAGCTTGCTCCTGGGGCTTCATAGCTGAGAGCAAGCAAAACTTGGGGGCATCCAAACCTGAAGCCTCCAGGCTTGGACCTGCAAGTAGGATTTGGGAACATCTGAAGCCCCAGGTGGGAATGGAGGATGTTTGCCGGTAGTAGGGCCACTTAGGGTTCTGGACTGACTAGGATTTGGATTTTGTTTTGGCTAATTTGGCTTGTATGGAAAATTAAAAAAAAAAAAAAGTGTCTCTTGCATCTGCCCTTGCAGCCCCCTCTCCTCTTCTCCAGCCTGGCTGGGTCTGGAGGATCCCGATCCTGGCTGTGGGCTGAGTGCAAGGAAGCTCATGCAGCCAGCCTCTTGATACCGTGCTTCCTTTTGATACCGTGCTTCAGACCAGCCTCAAATATGTCCAGCATGTTCCTGCTCCTGCTTTACAACAGGTGTTTGGGAAGGGGCAGGAAGGGCTTGCTGAAGAGAAGGAAACAATGTTTCATGCTCAAGCCCCTTTGATAGACCACCTGTTTGAAATCCTTGTGGATTGAACATGCCCAAGCCATCCATACATCTTTCAGTGGACGTCTTTCAGTCTTCCTCTAGAAATGAACCAGTGCTTTGTTCTGCTGCATCTGTTGTTTCTTGTTCCCTGACTCCTTTCACCAGTAACACCAGGCACTGGGGGAGAACATCAGTGTATTGCATGGCTACCATAAAGGTTCAGCTTTTTCCTCAAATGGTATTGTCAACATGTGTTCCTTGTTTACACCTGTAGTCCCCAGAGTATATGTTTTTGGCCCTTTTCTGTAAGTTTTTGGGAAAGAGCTGCTGATGACCCTCCTAATGGTACTCCAGGGAAGGAGGTTCTCCTAGGTGTCAGAGCATTGATGGAATCATAGAAAATGAGGGTTGGAAGGGACCTCAGGAGTTCATCTAGTCCAACCCCCTGCTCAAAGCAGGACTATCCCCAACTAGATCATCCCAGCCAAGGCTTTGTCTAGCTGGGTCTTAAAAACCTCCAAGGTGGGAGATTCTACAACTTCCCTGGGTAACCCGTTCCAGTGCTTTACTACCCTTCTTGTAAGAGTTTTTCCTAATATCTAAACTAAGCTTCCTTTGCTGCAACTTGAGTCTGTTGCTCCTTGTTCTGTCATCTGCCATCACTGAGAACAGAATAGCTCCATCCTCTTTGGAAACACCGTTCAGGTAGTTGAAGGCTGCTATTGAATCCCCTGTCTTCTCTTCTGCAGACTAAATAAGCCCAGTTCCCTCAGCCTCGCCTCAGAAGTCATGTGCCCCAGCCCTCTAAACATTTTAATTTCTCTCTGCTTTGCTCTCCAATTTGTCCACATTCTTTCTGTAGTAGGGGGCCCAAAACTGGACACAGGACTCCAGATGTGACCTTACCAGAGCCAAATAGAGGGGAACAATGAATTCCCTTAATCTATATGACCTGGAAAAGGGGGGGGGGAGAGGTGAATAGTGAGGTGGCCAGGTTTGCAGATGATACAACATTTTGTGAAGAAGTAGGATCTCTCAATTGAGCAAACAGGTAACAAAATGGCAAATGAAAGTCAATGTTTTACTAAGTGCGTATTAGCATATTCACACTTTGAATACCATATGCAGGGTGGTTCCCACACCATAATAATATAGAAATAGTAGAAAAGGTACAAAAAAGGGGCAACCAAGATGTTTGGGGATAAGGAGATGCTAGGCTATGACTTTTCAGCTTAGTAAAGAGATGCTTAAGGGGAGAGGTATACAAGATATTAAAAAGTGCAGAGATAGTAAAGAGGGATTTTTTTTTAATTTGCTAGTACTGTTTATAGGACTAGAACTAGGAGACATACAATGAAAATATTGGGTAGTAGGTTTAAAATTAACAAGCTCTTTCTCACACTGAGTAGTTAACTTGTGGCCATAAGATGCTGTGGGGGCTGATAGCTTAACCCAGGTCAAAAGAGGATTGGATCAGTTCTTGGAGGAAAGGTCTGTAAGTAGGTATGGAATACAGTAGATAGGGGGTGCAACCTCTGCATCACAACTTGCTAAACCTCCAAAAGCTGGAAGCTGTAATGGTAGAGGATCAGGGAATGGAAAATTCTGGACATGCCCTGTGCACCCCCCACTCGGCGTCCACCCTCTACTGCTGCATGACACGGGCCTATTTGATGTACGTGCAGATGTAGACATGAGCCCACATAGAAACTAACTTCCTTGGTTTCTAGAGGGGACCTGTATGACAGGATACAAGGCTTGACAGACCTATTGTCTGACCCAGTAAATGACATTTAATTTCTTAGGTTCTTATAACCCCTTACTGCTGTGTAACATGAGTTGTATGCAGCTGCAAGCTTCTTACCCATATCCCCATTCCACATAATACAATTTTCTCTTTAATTGTCTTGTGGAAAAATGAACTAGGCTCTTACAGACAAGTCTGGCATCCAGTCAAAGGGACCATGGTATTGTTCCCATCTAATAACATTGTTAGATTCATACATGTTTAATAATAAAATGAAACAGTCTGAGGCAGGGAGCAGATCTACTTTGGTCATGAAATTTATTTGTGTTTAGGACAGAGAAGACAGACTCCAAAGAAGTGAGTTTTAGGTCACTTTTTCTTGTTAGATAGCTAAATCTGAAATCTTAGCTGATCATCTGCAATCCAAAAGGAGCAGAGTTGGGTTTTTTTTCCCTTTCCTAGCCAGATAAAAGTATACAGATCTGAAGATGTAGATTTTGGTAAATACGTTCAATCTTTTTGTAAAATGAAATGACTGTTTCGCAAGAATAGAAGTACATGAAATAGGGTTCTCTCCTGATCTTCTCTACTGAGACAATTGGCAGGCTATTTCAGCTGTACAAAGTCAGTATATAATAATGTCCCACCCATAGTTGCTGTTTCATTATGATAAAAATTGCATATTTAATTTTTTGATTTGATATCTTTTTTTCTGATGCATCTGTTGAACAATCGTCATTACATAGTTTATACTTTTTTTTGGATACTGTTGCTCACCTTGAGCATTGGTCAGGCACTTCTGTATCCTTAACACTTTCACTCTGACTAGTTCTTTAATTTCCCAGCTTGCACGTATATTTTATATTTAAGTGTTCTGACACTTTCAGCTGTGGAAACTAACAGAAAGCTAACCTGCCTTTGGTTCTCTAAAGCTTGTTCAGTTCCACTGGATTCTCCCTTTGGTTCAAGTGTTCTGTAAATAAAAACCTACTTAGTTAGAACTTGATGCTGTGCAACAGATAATTGCCTTTTCCAGGTAAGAAAGCTTGTCTATCTTTATTTTTCTTGTTCAACTCCCCTTCTAAAATTACGTTCAGTGTCTCAATATGTCTTTGTAATCATTTTTGTCTCATCTTATTTATTATTTAATGGACCTTCTTTTTCTCTAATGCATTTATGAAACACTTTCTTCTGTTTCATCCCCATTTCTAGCATTAAATCATACTGGTTTAAACAGTCCTTTCCTTGGTAGCGTGCATTTTTCTTTTTGTTCTTGGATGTTTGAAATGTCTCTCTAGGCAGTTGCTTGTTCTTTGCAATAGCTTTCCCAGTGGCATCCTCGCTTTTTGTATTTTGGCCACAATGTTCTTTTAGGATTCTGTGAACTACTTCAAAGTTCATGGCTCTCATTATTTTCTTTCCCCCTGCAATATCTTCCCTCTTCTTCTGAGCTTTGCTGTACAGGGCTTGCTTTCTCATGCTGCCCAGGTCCACCTGAATTAGGCAACAGGAGTTATATTGGGGTGAAGTTAGTCATTACACTCAAACGGCCCACCGGGCCATTCTATCTGGCCCACGGGGCCCCTAAAAATTTAGAAAATTAATATATATCTGCCCCTGGCTGCCTGTCATGCAGCTCTCGATGGCTTGCTGAAACTCAGTAAGCAGCCCTCTGCCTGAAATAATTGTCCACCCCGACTTAAACCATATTAACAGGCACTTAAAATGTGAGCATCCACATGTTAAGCTCATTAACTCATGCTAATGGCCTCTGAGCATCTCAAAGTTATACCACCAAAGGCAAGGGTTAACTCTGGGCCATGCTACCTAGCTCCTGTTAGAATAACTTCAGTCTGCTCCACAGAGATAAAATGAGCAACGTGTAGTCGTCAAGCATCCTAGGTATAACTGTAACATGTAACTTCACCCTTATTGTGTATATTTGCTTCACAGCAGTCAAGGAGACAGAGGGAAAACTAGAGGGGGAAGAGTCCTTGCTAAACACTGAGCACCTAGTAGACTCTGTCAGTGAGTGTGATGGAGGAGATAGCACGCAGCCTGCGTTCCACATGCTGATCATAAAAGATGGGTCTGAGAGCAGCCTTGAAACAGGAGAGAAGGCTGAGCCTGTAAAGAAGGAAGAAGGAAATGGAAGCTATTGCATGGTGCAGGTTGCTCAGTCACCCACCAGGCCCCAACTTGCCCTGGACTGTCAGCTTAACTATACCACCATGTGTGGGCAGTTGCCCCCTTTCTTTGGTGACACTGGCTCTGTGCTTTCAGCCCCAGGAGATATGTTTGCCCAGGAGCCCCCAAACCAGCCAGGGTGCCATAAACAAGCAGAGAAGTATTACCCTGACAAGATAGAAAAGGTGACCAAGAAAAAGAAAATTGTTGGCAGCTCCAAGAAGGCAGCCAAAGTTGTATCAGGCAATCTCTACAGCCATGTGCAGTTCCCAGATGTGGACCCAAACCTGAGCCTCAGCAATGCCACCCGTAGATCAACCAGATGTGCTATAGCCAGCACTGAATCTCAGGAGCTCCACAAGGGACCTGCAGTCCAGGAAACTGGAAGTGCCCAGGATGCAATCAAGGAGAGAAAAGGGCCACCTGAGAATCCAGAAGTCCTGCCACCTGTCAGGAAGAAAACACGCACCTTCTACAGTACAGGTAGGTGCTGGGGAAACAGCTGGCAGATAATGACCTTTATGCTGGCTGTTGCACAGGTATTTCTGGGGAGATACTGAGATGCGACCAGGAGACTGAGGACTGTGCTAGCTGCTGCTATTTGCATAGTAAGTTCTCATTTGCTAAATGCCCAGCAACATCTCTGTGAAGTAACCTGGATTGTTGCTACCTGCATTGTGCATAAAGTATTGTTAGCTATGCACTTCATTCCACTTTAGGAGACTTTTATTTATTTTAATCTGCACAATCTATCTATTTTAGTTGCCTTTTATATAATTTATCAACTATTTTAAGTTGGGTTTCTCTTTTATTCCCCTCTCTTTCTGTCCATATCTTGCTCTCTGCTTTCTCTCATGTCACAATACCTCCTTTCCAGAGCAGCTAGAGGAGCTGGAGAAGATGTTCCAGGAAGACCATTACCCTGACAACGAGAAGAGGAAGGAGATTGCTGCTGTGATTGGTGTGACACCACAGCGCATCATGGTGAGTCTCTCATGGATAACAGGCAGTGCACCCAAACGAGGGAGGGGAAAGGAGAAGAGCTGTGTGTAGTGGGAGGGGGAAGCTCATAAAAAATGGTTGGAGAATGCAGCTAGCAATGAGGAAAGAAGTGGGAAGCTAGGAAAGTGTCACAACCAAAGGAGTTGTCAAGGGGGTCTGCTGTTGACATCTTCCTGTCCCTTAAGGTGATACTTAACATTGTTGGAAGAAAGGATGCAGGTGAGAGCAGGCTTCTTTCTTAGCCTCTCTATCTTCCTATTGGGGATACTTGCAGGGTCAGTGGGGCTTTAGGGTAGACCTCCCTTTTGACAGGTCCTTCCCTGAAGGGCATCCATGTGGGGACTGGCTGTTGGAAATTGGCCCACTCTATCTCCTGAGAAGAGCCATCTGGCTACTGGCAGAGGGATGAGGTGCTGGGACCAGATTCATGATTTGATTCTGGAGACAATTCCTGTTCATGTCCCAAAGGGCTTGGGGAGAAGGGACAGAGGATGTCCTCCCTGGATTTTCCTTTCTCTCCATCAGGTCTGGTTTCAGAACCGCAGAGCAAAGTGGAGGAAAATGGAGAAACTGACTCTGAAAGAGACCAAGAAATGCCCAGCACTAGCAACAACTCTGTCAGCTCCAACAGGGTCAGACACTTATGGGTGAGAGATCTCCTGACACCCTCCATTTCTCATGGTCAAGTACTTATGGATAGGACCTTTCCTTGCCCCCTGTCCTTTGTTCTCATGCCAGCCACAACTCTTACGTCATATCAGCAAGGGAGAGACCTCTGCCCTGCTTTTCCTTCTTTTTCTGCCCACCGCCTAATAGGGATTTAGGGAGGGGATTAAAGTCTAATAGGGGCTCACTGGCTGGGAAGCAAAAGTGGATTACTTTGGTTCCAGAAGTCTGAATTCACTCTGGGTTTGTGGGAAGGGCTGTTCTCTGTTGACCCAGCTGTAAATATTCAGGAGAAAAGGCCAGGAGGAAGTAAAGGTGAATGAGAATGAAGTAAGGATTTTCTGAAGAGAGAAGGTGAGGGATGTTCCAAGAGTGGATATTGTCGTCTTCTGCCCTGAGTTCCATCATTACCTTTATGTCCTTTCCACCTACCTCCAGATCATCACTTCTGCCTATGCCTCCACTGCCTAACATCACTCATGACCAGTCTGCCATGCTCAACATGGATACTACAGCTGGGACCAATCCTAGCATGCTCAGTGGGCAGCCTGCTCCATTTGTCTCCTCCACAGGTGAGGCTCCTATTCACAGCATAATAACTGGTGCCTACAGATCTCTGAACACAGCCTGGAGAAGGTTGTCCAGGTCCCCCTACTAGCCAGAATCTGTGAGCTGGATTTAATATGCTCCTGCTGTGTTCCCCATCCAGGGAGTTCACCACTATGCTGGACTGGCCCTGGCCTCAGTGCGGATGATTCAATTTTGTTTTCCTTACCCAGGCTGAAGGCCCAGTAAGGAGCACAAGCTTTGGCCCCATAGCTATATGGGGAGATATGATCAGCCTCACTTCTTATTCCCACTAGGCTAGGGGTTAGATTCCACCACCACTAGTGGTATTCCCCTGAATGGTCACACACAGATTGCCCTGGGTGTTCACATTTTCTAATGACAAATGTACACCCTGCATAGAGGCTGAGATGCTCACAGTAGGATAAAATGTGTGAAGACATGTCTCATGATAGTAGCAGCTCTCTGAGACACTGAGTCAAAGGACTGCTTCCTTCAGTGCAGCTCTTTTTTGATACTTTAAACATCACCACATTTTCTTACTCGTCCACCTCCTCTATGTCCCCTAGAAGGGGCTTTGGCTCTTCTGTTGGCCCAAAACATTCATCATGCTCATGTGATGGATCCCTAGGGATGGAAGTGAATGGTAAGGCCTCCTTCTCTGTAATAAGCTTATTTAATGTTGATTGCAATGTTATAGGAAGCCAATAGGCTGTGCTGTTGGATCAGTTTTTTTGTCTGGGGTGCAGCTTGTCTTTGGAGAATCCTTGCAAATACAGCAAGAAAAAAAGACTTGTTACTGTGCATTCCCTGCCTTCAGGGCCCATCTGTTTCATGAAGTCTGTTTCCAACAACACCTTTTCTGGTATGCAGTGTAGTTTTAAAACTTACCAAAGGCAGTAAGTGTTCTGCCACTTCCAGAGAGAGAATGAGCTGTACTGTTAGATTGTATGGTAAGCAAGCATTGTTGTTCCTGATATTCAGCATCAGTTATCCCTTTTTACTAATTTCACATCCACATTTATACCCCCTTGCTAACTACAGTGATGTCTGCATTAAGGAACAACTGACTTGGGGGAGCAACAAAAACAGGGTTGCCCAATGGGAGAAGTTTGTGGGGGGGGGTTTTAATGTACTGCAAACAATTTCTCCTTGACAACTGGAAAAGAAGTAAGCAATTAAAGATCAAATGGAATATTTTTGGCACTGAATAACTACTAGGGATGCAGAAAACCAAACTTAAAAATGGTGTCTATCAATGTATACAAGTTTCAGAAACGTTTTTATTTTAGTTTATGAATCTGCATTATAGTAAATAAATAAATAAATAAAACTTGCCCCCTCGTACAGTGCAGTCCTCTTGTCCATGTGACTGTATCTGTGAGAAGTGGTCCAGAGGCCAGGACTCTTAGTCTCAATGCTGTGATTCCACTTGTTGATTTGCACATTTCCTCATCTTGTTGCAGCACAGCAAACATTGCCATGTATGTGAACAATGTGTTGTTTTCCAGAATGAGTCCTGCTCTTAATAAAATAATCTTAAAGTCCAAGAAGCTGAGAATATGGGCAATTATTCAAAGAAAATGAGCAAACAAAGCATACAGATGTGCCCATAATGATCTGCAGACGAACATAGGGAGCCACAGGAGTTTCACAGATGCATTATGTAGTCCAGAAAGGAAACCTCTCCCACTGAGACCAAACACAGCCCAACCTTCATTCCATCTAACTGTAGCCACATTGTCTAGTCTGAGTGCTTTCTTCCTTCTCAGAAACCTGAGGTACACCTCTATCTTTCAGCATAGATTTCTCTCAGAAAATGCAGTAGTTGCAAAGTATTTTTTTAAAGAAAAATGTTCTGTCTATACTCTTCTTATGCTGTATAGGACAGAAGAAGGCGGGGACAGGGTTCTCAGTGGAGCCCCATACTTGAAACCCTTAAAGCAAAGGACAGTAGAAAACAGTTTGCCTTTTGGACTAAACCCTCAGCCACCTGAGTTGTCTGCTACTACCTCAGAACAGACTAAAGTCTGAATGTGCAGCATAGGGAAATGTTCAGCCCCTTCCCTTTGAACTCTTGGTATGGCAGGGCTCATGGGAGCAAAGAACATTGAGAACCTATTTTTGTCTTGTATAATCAAGGGAGAGAAATGTAGGACCTAAAGGGACTTCCTGGGTCATCAGGTCTGGTCCTTGCTATTGCAGGTGCCAAATCTCCTTCATAAATGTATCCAGCTCTATCTTAAAACTAGTTTGGCTTCTTGCCCTTCCTTTTCTGATAGGGAGGCTGTTTCAGAATCTGGCGGTTTCTTGGCTAGAAATCTCCTCCTAATTTCCAGACTGAATTCATAGTTAGTTCATCTCTATTTGTTCTGCCAGTTTTGTCCTTTAGCTTTAAATAGCGTATCTCCTTTCATGGTGCTTATTGTAACCCTAATGTATTCATAGATGGCAGTTTGGAGAAGAGAATACTGAGAGAGATTTGATAATACCTGAATGGTGATTATAGAGAGGGTGAAGGTGACCCTTTCCCTATGGTGATAGGGGACAGGATGAGGAACAATGTCCTCAAACTGCAGTAGAAAAAATTTAGGTTGGAGATCAGGAGGAACTTTCTCAATAGGAGGGTGGTCAGTCATTGGAACAGGCTACCCAGAGAGATTGTGGAATTGCTATCCCAGGAAATTTTCAAGAGCAGGTTAGACTGACACTTGGCTAGGATGGTTTATTCAGGGAGGCACCTGCCTTGAGCAGGAGGCTGGACTAGATTAACTTGTAAGGACTCTTTTGGACCTACTTTCTTATGATCATATCCTTTCTCTGTTGTCCTGCTAGGCTAAATGAGACTAGCTCTTCTGGTCACCGTCATACAAGAGGCAACCCATTCTCTTGTTTATCATAATTTTCCTTCTTTGTACCTTGTTCCAATTTGAGCTCTCTATTAGTATTACCATCATCATTTATTAGTATTACTATTTTAACACAGCTGACTGGACTTGTATACAGGATTCCAGATATTGCCTCAGAAGTGCCTTGTACGATGCCATTTGTGGTTCCTTATCCCTATGGGACATCTCTTAATTGGTGCATCACGGAAGCACATCTGCCTTTTTTAAACTTGCATTACATTGGCAGCTCAGTCCCCTGTTGTCAGTTAGTACATCTAGAACTTTTTTCTTTGTCCAAAAGACAAGTTTCTTGCTTATTAGCAGGAAGTTTTGTTGTTTAGTCCCTCAGTGGGTAATTTTGTGTTTGTTGGTAGTACTAAATTTGGTTTTTGTTGGGTTTTTTTTGGCTTGAAGGATGCATCTCTTCCCATAGGAGATATCCTTACTATTGATGATGCTTCCTATCTTTGTGTTGCCATCAGATTCCATCTGCAAGCTCATTAGTGTGTAAAGGTCATAAATAAAAAATATTAAACAAAATCATTCCTAAAACTGTTTCTTGAAGAACTTCAGTAGTTATCTCTCTCCAATCTGAAACTTCCCTTTTCAACACCATCCATTTTTGTCTCTGGTAGCCAGTTTTGCTACTAAAGCCCATAACTTCTTCAGCCCAGCTCCACATGAAATACTAGGTGACACCACATGAAATACTCTACTGAAGTCCAGAGAGACAAAATTAACCTCTTCTCCTTTTTCTAGAATCTTCGTTATCTTGTTTAAAGAAAGCTCTGAGGTTAGCCTGGCACAGTTTATCTTTGGTAAATTCATATTCTTTTTCATCCCTTTTTCTGTTTTCTTTCATGTCTCTAATAATCTTTTCCTTCAAAATCCGTTCTAAAGCTTTGTATATTATTGAAGTCAAATCAGTGGTCCTGGGGTTGCCCAGATGACTTTTTGTTCCTCACATTTTAAATATAGGTACCACATTTGCTGTTCTCCCACCATATAGTTCCATCTGTCACTTTTCAGACTTGTATTAAATACCCAGTAATGGATCAGCTTTGCATGAGTCTTTCTCTTTTTACTTTTTTCCATATTCTGTAATGGGAAGTCCCCAGTCCTGTCTGACTTGAGCACAGTTTTGCTTCTACTTTGCTTGTGGTACTTTTCATTTCCATATTCTCCTTCCTGTTGTCCATCTTGTGTTTGCTGACATGGTTAACATTCTCCATACTGAAAACTAAGACACTGTGTTCATTTAGCTTTTGGGCCATACCTAGGTTATCCTTAATTTCATTCTCCATCACCACTGCATAGTGGCCCTGTTTCTTTTTCTTTGGGCCGGATTCTATTCTACCTATTCAGCATATAAATGGAGTTGGGCACCTAAATGTGATTCTGTCCCACCCTGTTCTACTTCTGAAAATCAGTTATTGTACCTACTTTGTTAGATACCATTATCTCACACTTTAAAATTGAGTCACAAGCAGCAAGGTGGATGAGGACCCACTAACCTTTTGCATTAACTGTTTTTCAGGGACTTGAACAGGGTGGAATAGAATTGCACTTAGATGCCTAAATCCACTTACATGCCTAATAGATTAAACAATCAAACCCTTGTTCTTTTTCTGTTACGTAGCTGAAGAACCTAAAGACAAGACTGAGTACACTCAGAAAACAGATCTTTTGGGGAAGAAAGTACTATTGTCAGTTTTCAGAAAAGAGCCATACTCTGATAATATACCCATCAGTTTGTGTGCATGCATCTGTGAGTTTTTACTAAAACATCAGCAGAGTTCACTGTAGCGATAAGAAGAGAACCCAAGATAAAAGTCACATGGTTCAGCCTCCTGCTGAAGGTAACTTTTTCCTCAAAACTGGATTACATTAAAACATACAAAGCCATTAATTGGGTCATTAGAAAATATATAGAAAAGTTGTTTTGAAGATAGATATAAAGAGACACTTGTATAGGGTGGAATCTGTTATACCGGAAGTAAGTGAAAGGATTGGTTAAGAGTGCCAAAGTCAATAACTTGAAAAGCAAACCTGATTACCTAGAACAAAGAACAGGGTCTGTGGAAACCTCACATGGTCAGTGGCAAATTCTAACAAAGTAATCTAATAGATGATAATTGGTAACTTGAGCCAGTAGAAATTTCAATCCAAACATGCTGTATTTGCCTCTCTGGAAATAGGGTTGGATACATGTATGCTTGTGTGCCTGAATTTTGTGATTGGGTGTGCAAACTAGGAACTTGCTTGTAAGGATCTCACTGAACCTAACCATTGGTATACATGAATGCCTAACTATTGTGATCCTACTGGTAAATTAGGCTTGTAGCTGCATGCACATTTGCATATGGCCTTAAGCTTCTAGTAGGTTGATTGCTTGCCACTAAACAAAGAGAAGAAACATTTAAATCTGCCCATCTTTCCCTCTTGGGCTGATAACGCGATGTTTTTTTCTAAAATGAAACTTTTGCCAAGTCCACAGCAGAAGAGAACTTGCTGGATCCTGTAGGATTCTACATATATTACAAGATATGACCTTGGGCTTGATCCTGAAGCCCAGCAAAGTTGCTCAAGGAGGGGATAATAAAGTAGTTAGAAATGTGGTGGATTTGGGTGGGTCCTTACATTCCACAATGCATCAGAGCAGAATAGAAAAGATGGAATTCTGCGCTGGATATGCCTGCAGGTTTGTTGTGGGTAGATCTTGCTTGACCAATCTCATTTCCTTTCACGACCAGGTGACCTATCACCTGGACAAGGGGGAAGAGATTGATGTCGTATATCTTGACTTCAAAAAAATCTTCAGTCTGGTGTCCCATGATCACCTCTTGGCAAAATGGCTAACAGCGGCCTTGACCTCACCACGGTCCTCTGGCTGGGGAATTGGTTCCGTGGTCAGACCCAGAGGGTGGTGGTTGATAGAAGCCAATCGTCTTGGTGTGTGGTCACCAGTGGGATCCCTCAAGGCTGTCCTAGGGCCTATACTGTTTAACATCTTCATCAATGGATGTGGACACTGGTGTCAGAAGCAGACTGGCCAGGTTTGCCGACAATAAAAAACTCTGGGGTAAAGCATCCACACCTGAGGACCAGGAGGGCGATCCAGGCAGATCTTGATGGGCTCGTGAAATGGGCCGATGAGAACCTGATGGTGTTCAACACCGAAAAATGCAAGATTCTCCACCTTGGGAGGAAAAATCTGCAGCATGCTTACAGGCTCAGCAGTGCTACGCTGGTTAGCACTACAGATGAAAGGGACTTGGGGGGGGGGGGGGGTCATGATTGACCACAAGATGAACATGAGCCTTCAGTGTGATGCTGCGGCTAGTAAAGCAAGCAAAATGCTTCTCAAGCAAATCCTGGGACGTCATTCTCCTGTTGTACTCAGCCTTGGTGAGGCTTCAGCTGGAGTACTGCATCCAGCTTTGGGCTCCACAATTCAAAAAGGGTGTGGAGAAGCTTGAAAGTGCAGAGGAGGGCCATGCGTATGATCAGAGGTCAGGAAAATAGACCTTATGATGAGAGGCTAGAAAAGCGCAGGCTCAGGTGATCTGATGGCCACCTATAAGTTTATCAGGGGTGCTCATTAGGATCTGGGGGAACATCTGTTAACCAGAGCGCTCCAAGGGATGACAAGATCAAATGGTCACAAACTCCACTGCAACCGATTCAGGCTGGACATAAGGAATAACTTCTTTACTGTCTGAGCCCCCAAGGTCTGGAATAGATTGCTGCCGGAGGCGGTTCAAGCACTCACTTTGAATGCCTTCAAGACGCATTTGGATGCTTATCTTGCTGGGATCATATGATCCCTGCTGACTTCCTGACCCTGGAGCAGAGGGCTGGACTCTGATCCTCTGGGGTCCCTTCTAGCCCTAATATCTAGATAAGGTGCACACACACCTGAAAAAATGAATGGGCATTATTGCCATTGTGGAATAAAGAGAATGGGGTAGAAACAATGTGTATGTAAACTTTCCTAAACTGTGAGTAATGCCCTTTCTTGTCAGTGCTCTTCAGACACTCAGGCTTGAGATTCTTATGGTATTACTTGCAGCACATTGGCCCGCTGGTAGTTGTCAGTGACGTTCACAGCAAGGATTTCTGTCCCTGGAAATGCTAGCATAATAACATGAATTTTGTTTAAATGAGTGTTCAGAGCCAGCCAGAAGACAGTAGCTTATTCTCAAGAGACATGTGCCAGACAGAACTAAATATCATCCTGGTGGTGGATGGTTCTTTCTCAGCCTGGAGGGAGGTGGGCAGTGGGGTCCCGCAGGGTTCGGTCCTTGGACCGATATTATTCAATATCTTCATCAGCAATTTGGACGAGGGCATGGAGAGCACCCTCTCCAAGTTCGCTGATGATACCAAGTTATGGGGCAAAGTTAGTACACTGGAGGGCAGGGAGCAGATTCAGGCTGACCTGGACAGGTTGGATCAATGGGCAGAGAGAAATAGGATACAATTTAATAAAGATAAATGTAAGGTACTCCACCTGGGAAGGAGGAACCCCTAGCACACCTATAGGTTAGGGAGTGTCATTCTCAGCAGCTCGGAGGCAGAGAGGGATCTTGGAGTCATAATTGACTCCAAGATGAACATGAGCCGGCAGTGTAACGAGGCCATCAACAAGGCCAATCGCACCTTGTCGTGCATTAGCAGGTGCATGACTAATGGAACAAAGGAGGTGATGCTCCCCCTCTATGTGGCACTGGTCAGGCCGCAGTTGGAGTACTGTGTCCAGTTTTGGGCGCTGCACTTGGGATGCGGGGAATCTGGAGAGGGTCCAGAGGAGGGCCACGTGCATGATTAGTGGCCTTCGTGATAGACCCTCCCAGGGGGAGGTTGAGAGAGCTGAATCTCTTCAGCCTTCACAAGAGATGGCTGAGGGGAGATCTTTTGGCTGCCTATAAATTTATTAGGGGAGGTGAACGGGAAATAGGGGAAGCACTGTTTACAAAGGCGCCCCAGGGAGTGACTAGGAATAACAAGTGTAAATTAGTTGAGAGTGGATTTAGGTTAGATATTAGGAAGACATTTTTCACAGTAAGTGTGGCCAGGATCTGTACTGGGCTTCCAAGAGAGGTGGTGCTATCACCTAGCTTGGACATCTTCAGGAGGAGGCTAGATAGTCACCTGGCTGGGGTCATCTGGCCTTGGTCCTCTTTCCTGCCAGGGGCAGGGGGTCGGACACGATGATCCATTGTGGTCCCTTCCAACTCTACAATCTATGAATCCTGCTTCGGTTTACCACACATTATACTTTCTTGTTACTATCTACTATTTATTGCTGTAGGAGATTCAGTCCTGGCCCAGAACCCCCTTGTGCTGGACTCCATATAAACACAGAATAAACAGGCTCCCTATCCCAGATAACTTGTAATAAGCTGAGCATCGCACTGGTGATTCTCAACCGGGGTGCCAAGGCACCTGGGGTGTCTTGAAGTCCTTTCAAGAGTGCACACCTAATAGTGCTAACATTGTATGGCACCTTATGGCAAACGTGAATCACAAGATCAAACCCAGAGACTTCAAATGGGAATCCACAGCGTTAAAAACATTCTGACCTGTTGCAGTCTTTCTGAGTTATTTGCAACAGGAGAATTAATTGCTCTATTTCTGTGTAATCAAAAAATGAGTGAAAACTAAGAGCTGGCTTTGCCTTAGGGTTGCCTCTTGTCTACCAAGGGGTGTCTTGAGTCTAACAAGTTTCAGACTCATTGGTCTATACCCTCTTTCCTTCGTAAAACCCAACCCACTATTTGCTATTTATTTCAGACAGCCCTGTCAGTCACTCTGCAGTCTTTTCCCCATACATTGCCTTGCCTTGCCTTGTCCCCTGGCTTCCTTCTCCCTCAGTCCCATCGCACCTTCTGTATTCCCCATTTTTTTGCTTTCTGTATGACCCAAGCTC
Source organism: Alligator mississippiensis (assembly GCF_030867095.1). Classification (NCBI taxonomy): domain Eukaryota; kingdom Metazoa; phylum Chordata; order Crocodylia; family Alligatoridae; genus Alligator; species Alligator mississippiensis. Next base: position 140,255,664 of record NC_081827.1, read on the forward strand.
ATTTTTCTTTTTTTCCTTCACAGTCTCTTCAGTTACTGGAGTGGTGGCACCTTATGAAACAGTCCAAACAAAAGCCCTATCCCAAGGGAGCTTCAATTCCAGCAGGATGGAGTGCTTTCCCACAATTCTCAGCCCACCACCTATTCGCAGGGCCAGTCTCCCTCTCAGTCTGACCTTCAATCCAAACAACCATATTGTTCCTTTGATGCTGGACACTCCCAAGAGTGAATGCAGCCCCTCCAGCCAAAAAAACAGTTCCAGGGAGGCCTTCACTTACACCTTCCAGAGTCAAGGGTATGACAGATAAGAAGCCCTTCAAGAGAGGGGAAGAGCAAAAGCTACAGCCTGGCTTGGGGAGTAGGCAACCAAATGTGGGGGCGGGAAAGTGTTTAGGCAAACAGAACTAGAATTGGGTGTGTACATGCCAAAAAGAGTATGGGGCCTTGAGAATAAAAGAAAGGGAGATTCCTTCAGAGGGTCAAAATGACATGGTGAATGGTGGGACATGGAGTGGAGGGACCTAAATATTGGAAAAGGGGTCTCTCTCAGGAGAGCTCAGTTGAAGTGATAGATATGTGTGGGAAAGGAGAGATCTCTAATCAGAGAAAAGGGATCCTTAAAGGAGGATGCAGTGTGGATGGGAGTATGTGTGAAGGAGGCCAAGGGGGGAGTAGGAAAAAAAGCAGCAGCAGTTGCCACTCCCCCGATCTCAACTCCATCTGTGCTCATGGGTCACCATCTGTTCTTGCCCTGTGCCTGGGAGTTGGAAAGCTTGGGTAGATATCAGCTGGCCTTTTGGGTTTCAGGGGAAGATTTGACTCTTCTCCAGTTCAGATAGCTTTAACATGCTACTTTGCTTTAATTCATGACACATTTTCTCTTTGTCTTCTGCAGGGTCAACTCCCCATCATCCTGCAGCTACCTTGACCAGATGGAGCCCAGAGCCAACCTGGAGACCCCATATTACCAGTACAGTAACCAGTCTGGAAATTATCCGCTGCCCCAGTACCCCCAGCAGCACCAGGTCGCCCAGTACCACCGCTTTCCAGTCCACCTGGCCAGTGACATGCTTCCCAGTGTCCGCCTCATGTCAACTACACCTAGCGAGTCCAATCCAACTTTCTTCAGCTTGGGTGGCAGTGGTGGGATTGTGACCTATGGTGCAGCGGGTGTCCCCCGAGGGTATCTGCAGAACCATGTAGGGGAACAGTTCCTTTTACAGCAGCCAGGAGGGAGCTCAGGTGAGATTCCCTAAATCTATGGGTCTTCTACTCATCCTAAAGTTCTGGGGTGGCTGAGGGCTTTCCTGAAGGGCCTGAATGTGTGATGATTCAGTGGATGACCACCAAAGGGAAAAGAAGGAAACTAAACCTCTGTGCCGTGACAGTTTATCTTCCCACCCTCTTCTCATCCCCATTGTGCTTTTGTCCTGAATTATGATTAAATTTGCTCCAAATGTTGTGAACTCTTAGGGCCTGTCCCCATGAGTGGGAATGTGTGCTCCTCAGGAGCAGCACATATTTGTGTTGCTGCTAGTTGTCCCTAGGGACTGTCCCTGCATGTGCAGTCTGGCTTGTGGCAAATTGCCCTAGGTGGGGTAGGGAAGACTGGGGCCGCAGTAGCCTTACCTGGGGCTCTGGTGGCCTCCCAGGGCTCCAGCAGCAGCAATCCAGGCATGTGGAGCCTGGGCATCAGCCAGAGCATGGCTCTGGCCAGCCAGGCTCTGGTTTTGGACAGAGCACACTGCAGCTATGTGCACCATGCTGCTTGTTTCTGGCATGGGTTTTTGTTTGTTTGTTTGCTTTTGTTTTTGTTTTTTGACACTGGGGTTTTCTGGCATCAAAAACCCCACACTGCTGCAAATTGGCAGTGTGGTGAATGCCTGCATGTGTGGTTTGCAGTGCAAATCGCATGCATACACTCATCTGAATGTGCCTTTAGGGTGCATCTCTTAGAGTGCACTGTGCCTTTAAGGTGGTGATTCTTAACCAGGGTGCCACAAGATCCTTTTAAGGGTGCCATGAGATGCCATGCAATATTAGCACTCTTAGGTGTGCAAGGAACAGGAAGCTACACAGGAAGAACTTTCTGACCATGAGGGTGATCAAGAATTGGAATAGGCCAGTTAGAGAAGTTGTGGAATCTCCATCCATGGAAATGTTTAAGAGCAGGTTACACAGACACATGGCTGGGATGATTTAGAGAGGGAGGACCTTGAGCAGGGGCCTGAACTAGATGGCCTCATGAGGTCCCTTCCACTACTTTCCTAGGATCCTGTGTTCACAAGATAAACCTAGAGATTTCAAATAGGAATCCATAGTGTTAAAAACATTCTGATTTTCCTTGGTGTTTCTGAGTTCTTTGGAACAGAATTGCTCTTACTCTTTGCTTTTTAACTACAAGGGGAAAAAAAAGTGAAGGCTAACAGCTGGCATTTTCCAGGGGGTACCTTGTGTCTAATGAAGGGTGTCTTGGGTTTAGACAGGTTGAAAACCATTGCTGTAAGGGAACAAAGTATCTTGGAGCAGTTTAGGGGCAGTTTGGTAGCCAGATGCTACAGTGCATGGTTAGTACAAGGACATCCAAGAAAACAGGCTCCCAGTGCTGCTGGGCCATCTTTTAGGGCTGTGCAAAGCTTTGGTAGCTGATTCAATTCGGAAGAGATTTGGCCTGATTTTTGGGGACCAAGTCACCCAATCCAAATCGGGAGACCAATAAAAGCTCCAAATTGATTCGAAGAAGCTTGGAAAAGATTTGGCTGCTTCAGAGATTCTGCCATAGATTAAACAGGCAACTGACAGCTGCCCTCAGCTGGTAAATTTGTTGGGGAGGGAAGAGCGTGGGGGAGGCAGGGATTGGGGCTGGGGCTGGGACAAGTTACCCAGATGGGGCAGGGCATTATTTTATTTTTTTTTGGGGGGGGGGGGGGGGCGGATTCAAGTGTGGCAGCGCTGGAAGCAGGGGCTATCCCCTGCTGCTGCCCAGAGCAAGCCTCACCTGCATTGCGGGCCTCCCCCCCCCGTGCCAGCTGGGCAAGTGGCAGCAAGGCAGAGCCCCCGTGGCCATGGGAGAAGCCCCCATGGCTGCCCTGCCTTGCCCCATCCCCTGCACAGCCCAGCCTCCGGACACTTCAAAAACAAACAAACAAAAAAAGCTCCACACTCACTGTCTCTGGCAGAGGTGATCTGAGGGCTCGTGGCAGAGCACCCATGTGTAGTGCAGGCCAGTGGATATCGCCCTGGCACCTGTGTGGCAGCTGTCGCATTGCATGGGTGCAATGCGGCACGGCAGGGTGCTGCACGCTGTCTGGGAGCTGGGGTGGCTCCATGTGTCAGCCAGAGCCTGACACTGCTCAGCCCCAGCTCCCAGACAGCACACAGTGCCCTGCTGAGCTGTGCTGCACCCATGCCATGGGGCAGTTGCCACGTGGGTGCCAAGCGGGGGGGCATGATCCCCACTACCCCACGCTGCACAGGGGGGCTCTGCCACAAGCGCACAGAGGTCCCAATCACCACTGCTGCATCTGGTGAGTGCGGGGCTTTGTTTTTTTTTAAGTGCCGGGACTAGGCTGGGGACAGGCAGGGCAGCCATGGGGGCTTCTCCCACAGCTCCCACAGCCCAAAGAGAGGCAGGCACAGCTGGAGGAGCCGTGGGAGAACCTGCAGCCTCCTGGCTGTGCCTGCCTCTCCCTGGCCTGTCTGAATCACCGAATCTTCCAAAGTCATTTCAGTCCAATCAATTCAGGACAGTGATCCGAATCTCCAAATTGAATCACTGTCCTCCAAATCAGCCGAATCCGAATCAAATACTTCCCTATTAGCACAGGCCTACCATCTTTGAAGGCACTTTAAAAATTGTATGTGGTTTGGGACTTGGAGAATGAGATGCTTGGAGGCAGGGGCTGTCTAGTGGTTAGCATACAGAATTAGGATTTGTCTCCTGCCCTAGCTCTGGTCCTGACTTATTTCATGACTTAGAGTACGACTATATTTGGTTTCATCTGAAAAGTAACGTAGTGGACAAGGGTGTTCTCTGTTTGGCTTGTCTCAATAATTTCTATATCTATGGTAGGCAGTTTGCAAGTTTAAAAGAATAAAAGATATTTACTCTTCTATCTGCCTGCTTTGCAAAGTCACCTGTGGTCCAAAGGTCAGGCCAGGCTCTTACTGCTTTAATAAAGAGTTTTCAGGCCAAATTCTGACTACATTGAGACACCCACGCAGTCTTACTGTTCTCAGTGGGCTCATACTGTGATAAGCTGTTAACTCCCATTTCAGCAAGTGAGTAATCTCATATCATGTATGTGCATAAATCAAAATATGTGTATAAGTGTTTGCAGAACACAGAAGGGGCCAGAGAGATGACTATGGGGGGATTTGATAATGGTCTTCAAATACCTGAAGGGTGATTACAGAGTGGATGGAGATGGGTTTTTCTCCATGACTGTAGGGGACAAGGCTAGAAACAATGGTCTCAGCAAAATTTAAGTAGGGAACATTTAGGTTAGAGGTTAGGGGAACATTCTCACTATGGGGCGATCAAGTTTTGGAACAGGCTACCCAGAGAGATTTCTTGGAAATTTTCCAAGAGCAGGTTAGACAGACACTTGGCTGGGATGATTTAGTCCGGCATGATTCTGCTTTGAGCTGGGGGCTGCACTAGATGATCTCCTGAGATCTTTCCAGCCCTACTTCCATATGATCCTTAATAAACAGTTCTACTATTGATGCACAAGGAGGCTTAAAATCACAGTTCTCTGCAGGGCAGACAGGAGTGAAAGCAGTAACGTGTATTTTTTGTCACTGGTTTGGCTGAATACACCCAGGAAGCAGGTCTCTAATTTATTGGTTAATTGCTATGTCTAACAGTTATGTTGCCATGCACTGAGCACACCTTAATTGTAATCCTAAAAATGCTCCCTTATTTAGTTTGGACTATTCAGTTGTGTCTGTGTGATGCACTGCTGCATTGTGTAGCAATACCCTTGCCAGCTTAGAATGAGAAGTTGTATCTACATAGTGCAGTGCAGTGGCATGCAAAGATGCTGTACTGATAGAGCTAAATACTGTCCCCAAGCTAATTAGCCCAGTTTGTCAGGGTACAGTGCCAGGTTATTGTGGCTGTACTGCTTCTGCTCTGATACTGTGCCTCAGTGCTGCATTGTGCCATGTAGACATATATTCTCTCTTGCAGGGGTGTTGTGAGGCTAATCAGTTGTTCACCTTGCCAGTTATTCAGCTAATTGGTGCTCATCTGGAATATTGTGTCCAGTTTTGGGCCCCACACTTCAAGAAGTATATGGATAAATTGGAAAGAGTCTGGCACAGAGTGACAAAAATTATTAGAGGCCTGGAAAGCACAACATATAAGGAAAAGCTGAAAGAACTAGGGTTATTTAGTCTGGAGAAGAGAAGACCGAGAGGAAATTTACGTTTTCCAATTTGAAAGGAGATTACAAAAAGGGTAGAAACAGTTTTCTCTGTGGCCACATGGGACAAGGATAGGAGCCATGGACTCAGGCTGCATCAGAGGTAGTTTAGGTTGGGGATTAGGAAGAACTTTCTGACTCTGAGGGTGACTGAGCCAGCTAGCGAAGTTGTTGTGGAATCTCCATTCCTGAAAATTTTCAAGAGTAGGTTACACAGAACTTGGCTGGGATGGTGTAGTGAGGGATGATCCTGCCCTGATCAAGAGACTGGACTAGATGACCTCATTAGGTACCTTCCAGCCCTACTTTCCTAGTATCCTATTGATGGTTAAAGCTTTAAAATTCTCACATGAAAGATGTTACCAGAGTACAAATGTATATATTTTTTATCCTCACTTTCCTTGTCTCTGTCCCTCCCTCTTTTTTTGCTGTCTCTCCAGGAGGTATCTCAGCCTACCAGGCCATCTCTTGGAATGACTACTACATGCAGGGCCCCCCTTTCTCCAGTCAGCTGTGCTCACAAGTCCCATTTTCCGGCATGGCGGGAGGAACTTATGCTACAGAGCAGGTTCCTTACACTCAGACCTCAAGCATGCAGCCAGCTCCCTGTTTTCTCCAGATGCCCAATGGAGCATCAGGATCTGTGGTATTTACTGGAAAAGAAAAGGTACCAGCAACACCTGACCAGACTTCATATCAAAACCACCCAGCCGAACCAGAACTGCCAGTCCCAGCTGAGAGAGAGGACTCAAATATTGACAGCAGCAGCAGTAGCCCCAAACAAGAGGAATGTGCTCCTGGTAAGTGAAAGACTGCATGGGCTTTGTGGTGGGGCTGAGGGATGAAGAAAGCATTGGACCTGCTAGATAGGGTTCTGAGATGAAGAGGTATGGTAGGAGGTAGGGATGGACAATCACTTCTGGGCTGCTGTCCAGACCGGTTCTCTGTCTCATCAGAGGGATATGTGCACTTGCTCCTGGGGCTTTAGGTATGGAGTACCTGATGTGAAATTGGTCCCATGGAGTTTAGAGATCAGCTTTATGTGTTTAAGATGGGCAGCACTTGGCACTTCCTTTTGGATGAGGTTATACCTCTTGGATGAGGTTATAAGATTGAGTTTGGGAAGTTAGGGTAAGAAGCTTTTATAGGAGAGATTCCACAGTCAGGGCTCTCAAATTTGTGTGTTTAGAGATTACTTTTGGTATCCCACAATCAAGTCAATAACTAGAAGGGGATCAGAGGCAGATAACTGAGAAAAATGACAGGGCTGAATCCTTTCAATAGCATCTCTCCTATTGGAGCTGGTTCCTTCCGGCTATCTTCCTCAGGCAAAGTCTCCACTAGGCACAGCATATAAGAGGAAAAAGTTTTTTTTTTTTTCTCTCTCTCTTTTTTTTGTTTTAATTTTCCCCCTTTCAGATATTTTAAGTTAAAAAAGAAAAGATAACTCTTTTAGATCATCACCCCCACCCCCAAAAAACTACCCCCAAAAACCCACCACTGGGAGAAAATGTCAAAAATGTTTTTAAAAAAGTTTGGAAATTTTATTTTGGTTTTCTTTTAATTTATCATTTTGGAATTCTGTCAGTATTGAAATTTGAAAAATTTGGGCAGCTCTTATCCCTGGGTAGTTTCTCTATGTGGTATCCTGGGATCACCTTTCTCTGTTTCTTTCAGATGTCAAAGATGAAACTAAAGATTGACTCTGAGGAAAAACAAAGAGAAGAGAAAAGTATATTGTTTATTATTAATATTTAAACTCTGCAAAATGTGAGAGAGAAAAGAAGAATTAATATTTGCAAGGGAGGTGCATTTTTTTTATTGGTTTGCTTTTTGTTTGGTGACTATTCTTGTTTTCCTGCTGAGAAAAGAAGCATGGAAGTTTCAGTCAGTAAAATCTCCTGGTTTGTGGTTTTTGCAAATCTCCTGACTTTGTCATCCTTGCAAAATCAAACCTTGCTGAGCACTGGAAGGATAATGAGGATTATGGGGATGGAGCCAATTCTGGAAAAAGATACCAAGGGTGGCTGGAAAGTAGGTTCCTATATTTAAAAAAAAAAAAAAAATGCAGAAAGAGAGTCTGAGAAAAATACTGAAAATACACCATGTGATTCTAGAGCAGGTACATTTCAGAAGATAAGAATAGACCAGATAACAGGTAGTGAGCCCTAGGAAGAAGTAGGTAGACAAGGTTCCTTGGGTGAATTTGATATCTTTTATTAGACCAACCCAAATGGTTGGAGAATAGTTATTAAGCAAGCTTTCGGGTTCAAAAACCCTTCGTCAGGCTAAGGACGCTGCAGCAGTTGCTGTGTGCTCTTCCTGGATGGAATGAAAAGGAAAGAAGCCAGGGGCTGGGCTGGGGAGTCAGTTGCCAGGCAGATTGTAATGTATCAAAAATCCAATGTCTGTGTTTAGTCCCTGATCTCTAGTATCCAGCAGGTTGATGAAATGGAGCTCATAGGCTCGTCTCTGGGATGTGTTGTGTAAGTTTCCCTTGAGGATCAGGACTGAGAGATTGGAGAGAGAGTGGCCCTCCTGTGAGAAATGTGCCCCCACCGGTAATTGGGTGTTTCTGTCTTTGATGGATTTCCGGTGTGCATTCATTCTGGTGCGCAGTTGTTGTCTGGTCTCTCCTACATATCTTCCATCAGGGCATTTGGTGCATTGGATGAGGTATATTACATTCCTGGAGGTGCAGCTGTAAGATCCTGGGATGCTGATGGCTCTGTTGTGGGGTGTAGTAATAGTGGAGGTGGTGGAGATGTGGGGGCAGGTTTTGCATTTCTTGTCATGCCACGGTCTGGATCCTTTTGGTGTGTTCTGGGGTTGAGGAAGTTTGCTTCTGGTGACGAGGTTGGCGAGGTTCGGTGCTTGTCTGAAGGCTAGGATGGGTGGCTCTGGGAAGATTTTTTTAAGAATAGGGTCTTTTTCTAATATGGGTCGCAATTTTTTGAGGTTGAACAATGAAATAATCAGCAACACGCGCCACCACAACAACCTCTCTCTACCAGAGAAAAAGGCCATAGAATCTCTAAGATCTAACCACCAAATAGTAATAAAACCAGCAGATAAAGGAGGAGCCATAGTCATCCTAAACCGTGAGGATTACATAAAGGAAGCCAACAGACAGCTCTCTGACACCACCTACTACAAAGAACTACAAGAAGATCCTACTCCCCTTTTCACCAAAAAACTCAACAATACCATCAAATCATTTCCACCGAGATTACAAGAAAAACTACAGACCTTGATCCCCCCACTACCTAACCCAGGGACTTTTTACATGCTCCCTAAAATCCACAAACAAGGGAACCCTGGCAGACCTATCATATCCAACCATGGGACCCTAACTGAAGAAATATCAGGTTTTGTTGAATCCATCCTAAAACCGCTTGTCACCCACAGAGCAAGTTTTGTCCAAGACACCACAGACTTGCTACGGAAACTTAAAAACATAGACCACCTTCCCAGCAACACACTCCTAGCCACCATGGACGTTACCAGCCTATACACCAACATCCCACACCAGGATGGCATCCATGCCTGCCTTACATATCTACAGGAACAAGATTACAACCCAGAATACAGACCCAAAGATATCACTGAGCTTATACACTTCACCCTCACACACAACAATTTCACTTTTAATAATCAACACTTCCTCCAGATGATGGGAACAGCTATGGGCACTAAAATGGCCCCACAGTATGCCAACCTTTTTATGAGCCACCTGGAAGAAAACTTTCTCAAGAACTGCACCATCAAACCCTTGCTGTATTTACGATATATCGATGACATCTTCATCATTTGGAGTGAGAACCGGGAATCTCTAATTGAGTTCCACCAGAAATTCAACAGTCGCCATCCCTCCATCTGACTTTCTTTAGAATACTCCAGCACCAACATCCCCTTTTTAGACACAATGATCAGTATCCAGAAGGGTAAAATACAGACCACAGTATACAAGAAACCCACAGACCAACACACATATCTGCACAGAACCAGCAATCACCCGAAACACACCAAAAAAACTGTGATATACAGCCAAGCCCTCAGATACCACCGCATCTGTACTGAAGAGAACACCCGGGATTGCCACCTCACCAATCTTAAAAAGGCTTTCACCCAGCAAGGACACTCCTCCAGAGAGGTAGATCGCATGTTTGAAAGAGCCACCTGGATACCACGTGAAAAACTGCTGCAGTACAGAAGAAAAACACCCACAAATCGCACACCGCTGGTTATGACCTATCACCCATCCCTTGAACCTATACGGAAAATCCTCAAAAAATTGCAACCCATATTAGAAAAAGACCCTATTCTTAAAAAAATCTTCCCAGAGCCACCCATCCTAGCCTTCAGACAAGCACCGAACCTCGCCAACCTCGTCACCAGAAGCAAACTTCCTCAACCCCAGAACACACCAAAAGGATCCAGACTGTGCCATGACAAGAAATGCAAAACCTGCCCCCACATCTCCACCACCTCCACTATTACTACACCCCACAACAGAGCCATCAGCATCCCAGGATCTTACAGCTGCACCTCCAGGAATGTAGTATACCTCATCCAATGCACCAAATGCCCTGATGGAAAATATGTAGGAGAGACCAGACAACAACTGCGCACCAGAATGAACGCACACCGGAAATCCATCAAAGACAGAAACACCCAATTACCGGTGGGGGCACATTTCTCACAGGAGGGCCACTCTCTCTCCAATCTCTCAGTCCTGATCCTCAAGGGAAATTTACACAACACATCCCAGAGACGAGCCTATGAGCTCCATTTCATCAACCTGCTGGATACTAGAGATCAGGGACTAAACATAGACATTGGATTTTTGATACATTACAATCTGCCTGGCAACTGACTCCCCAGCCCAGCCCAGCCCAGCCCAGCCCAGCCCAGCCCCTGGCTTCTTTACTTTTCATTCCATCCAGGAAGAGCACGCAGCAACTGCTGCAGCGTCCTTAGCCTGACGAAGGGTTTTTGAACCTGAAAGCTTGCTTAATAACTATTCTCCAACCATTTGGGTTGGTCTAATAAAAGATATCAAATTCACCCAAGGAACCTTGTCTGCCTATGTCCTTAGACCAACACGGCTACAACCTAAACCCCTGCAACTAGAGAGAAGTAGGCATAAACAGTGTGGGAGGACTACCATCAGCAATTTGATCCAATTTTATGGGTTCCAGGCAGTATAAAAGGTAGCAGTGGGGGGCAGGACACTCCAGTGGGGGTTCAGTGTGTACTTATCTATTCCCACGTATTCATATCCACAACATTTGCCATTTATAGAATAAGGAAATCAAGTTTGTAACCAGATCCCCCTTTGAAATTGGCATGGATTTGAATGTCTAAAACTAGATCTTTAATATGGAATGGGGGATTTCTTAAATGGATGACACTCTCCTTGCACACCTTATTCTTGAGAGAGGATAAATGTGACCAAAAGGTCACCCTCTTGGTTCTCTTGCATCTTGACAGTAGGTGGTGAGGAAAGTCTCAACTGATAAATTTACACTTGTATGCTGTCAAGCTGTGGCTTAATTTAATCTCTGGTCAAGTGTCCTATACCATTGCTTTTCCCGCAGGACCTGCAGGTCCTATTCTGGGAGTATTTAGGTGCATCATCCAATGGAGCAAAGCAGTCCTAGTGAGCCACAGATTCTGATGAAGGGGAGGATAAGTCCTATGCAAACTCTTTGAATTAATTTCTGATGTGGATAAGAAGACAGCAGAAGTAATGGAGAAATGATGAATGGGCTGCTGCACGCACCATGAGTGGTGATCTTCTATGTGAATATCTACCTTCTGTGTGCTGTATCCTGGCCTGGAGATGACATAAGTGCATGGTACAGTAGCAGTGTCCTTTTGAATAAGGAGCATGCTGTCAGCCAAGCCAAAGATGGCAGAAAGTGTGTCAATGGGAAGAAGCAATCTGTAGATCTGAGGCCCTCAGGGAGTTTCATCTTGGAGCTTTGTGTCTAATTGGTCTGCAACCAAGGAGTAAGGGTGGCTGTATTCTGTCAAGTGGCCTGATATCAGTGTTGAAGATAGGTAACTGATGCATCTTGTGAAACTGTTAGTGCTTTTGAGGAGGAATCTCTCTGGCCTGGCTATAAGGAATGCTTCTCCACACATGCTATATCAGAATTCACTAGAAACTGTTGCAGCAGACTCTCTTAAAGTTTTCATTTGAGAGAGCAAACATTTCTAACTACTGTGATTGGGAGCAGGGAGAGTGAGCCCAGTGCAACCAATCTGAGATTGATATCTCAAAAGTGTGAAAGGTGGCAATTAGTTGTTAGCTCTGAAACCTGCTAATAACTCTTTTTGACCCTGTGCTTGTTTTCAACTTGGTTTGAATTTGTATGCCAGACCTTCCCAGTGAAAATGTCATTTAGCCAATCAGGATCAGAGAATAAACTTGCTATCTCCAGAACAGGAAAAAAAAAACACTTTCCCATTTGACATTGTGACCAAAGATTTGATGTCCTTAGGAATGGTGTGGGTGGAAATGTCCAAATAATTTCCATATTCACTGCTACTTAGTTTGGTGTTTTGGCTAAAAGATTTTTCATATCTGTCATGATAAGCAGTGGGATATTTGTATCTGGAAGGGAGGATAGTCTCTGTATCCTATAGAGGGACCAATTCATCCTTAATGTGGCTCTATTAATATTGCTGGAGTTCAACCAATGTTAATCTCTATACAGTGATATACTACATATTAGGGCTGTGCGAAATTTCACCAGCAGTTCTATTTCAATGCTGTTTCGACTCATTTTGAGCTTGAAACAGCGAAATCAAAATGAAACAGAGAGCTTTGAAACAGCCTCGAAACAAAATGAGGCAAGTCGAAACGTTTCAAAATTTTCAAAACGTTTTGAAGCTCAAGCTGGGCAAAGAAACAGAAACTAAAGTAAGGATAGGGAGGGGGAGAAGGAGTGCTCTCATTATTGACTGTGTAGCTGGTCAGTGACTGCCATCCTTCCCTGAGGTCCCTTCCAATCCCAGTGCTCTGGGAGAGGGATGGAAAAACTTTATAAAAGGCAGCATTGTTTGAACTGCCCTGCTTTCTGCTTTGGTGTCAGTTACTGAGCTGTGTGTTCCAGTTTTGCCTGTCAGCAGCCAGAGGTGCAGGGCCCCAGAACCCAGAAGCTCCTGTACCTATCTCCTTGACAGCTGGCAGGCTTTCTGGCCTCAGCAGGGGCTAGCAAGCCTGTGGTTTTCACCCTGCTGTGCCTTAACATGCACATGGTGCCACCAATGTCATGAGTTTTGCTTGTCTGCAGCTTGAGGTGCAGTTTCCCCAAAACCTCTGCACCTATCTCCTGGAATCATGGCAGAATTTGTGGCCTCAGCAGAAGCTAGTGAGCCTGCAGTTTTGACCCCACTGTGGCTTAACACATATGCATGACATGAGTGTTGCTTTCAAGACTTTGAGGTGCAGTTTCCCAGAAACCCCTGCACCTATCTCCTCGAAACTTGGCAGACATCATGCCATTAGAAGGGGCTACCAGTCCTGCAAGTTTCATCCAAATCTGGCTGGAAATGACAATGACAAAGTTATAGGCTGTTTCAAGCTTCCCCATTATCGCCTATGGGCAAAACATTGAAACGGTGTCAAAACAGCAAAACTGTTTTGATGAAATGAAACAGAACAGCAGTTTCGAATTGAAATGAAATTCAAAATGAAACGCTATTCCATCAAAATGCAAGTCGAAATGGAACAGTGCTGTTTCGCACAGCCCTACTATATATGCACTTACACACTATTGTATAGTTGTATACAATATAGACTACATCCGTTTAAAAAAAATCTTATCACTTTCTATTCTAACCATCACTTATTCATATATGCTAAGATCAGAAGGGACCTCAACAGATCATCAAGTCTGACCCCCTGCCTAGGCAGGAAAGATTGCTGGGGTCAAATGACCCCAGCCAAATGCCTATCCAGCCTTCTCTTAAAGACCCCCAAGGTAGGGGAGAGCACCACCTCCTTTGGAAGCCCATCCCAAATTCTGGCCACCCTTATCATGAAGAAGTTTTTCCTGATATCTAGCTTAAATCTGTTCTCTGTCAGTTTGTGCACCCCGAAAGGTGCCCTGGTGAACAGAGCCTCTCTGATCCCATGCTGCGCCCCCCTAATGAATTTGTAGGTGGCCACAAGATCATCTCTCAGCCTTCTGTCAGCCTTCTCTTCCCTTAGTCTCTCCTTATAGGGCTTGTCCTGTAAGCCCATAACCATACGAGTGGTCCTCCTCTGGACCCTCTTGAGTCTATCAACATCCTTCTTGAGATACAGTGCCCAAAACTGGATGCAGTACTTCAGTTGCAGTCTGATCAATAGAGGGGATGCATCACCTCCTTGGATCTATTTGTCATGCATTTGCTGATGATTTCGTTGCACTGACGACCCATGTTCATCTTGGAGTCCGCTATGACTCCGAGATCCCTTTCTGCTTTTGTGCTGCTGAGAGGGTCACTTCCCAGCCAGTAGGTGTGCTGGATATTTTTGCGCCCTCTGTATTTGTCCTTGGTGTACTGCATCCTATTGTGTTCTGCCCACTTTTCTAACCTGTCCAGATCTGCCTGCAATCGTTCCCTACACTCTGGAGTGTGCACTTCACCCCACAATTTAGTATCTTCCTCAAACTCGGATAGAGTACACTTCACACCCACATCCAAGTCACTGATGAAGATATTGAAGAGTACAGGGCCAAGGACCAAACCCTGTGGGACCCCACTACCCGCATCCTTCCAGGTCAATACCGACTTGTCTACTATCACTCTCTGGGTGCGACAGCCAGACAGTGTAAACATCTATGTCACAACCTCTTAATTTATTTATGAGAATAGGATGAGATACTGTGAAGTCCAAGAAAATGACATCCACCTCTGCTCCTGCATCTATGCCTTTTTTGACCCTGTCATAAAACAAAGCCAGATTGGTCAGACATGATCTACCTGCTACAAATCAATGCTGGTTTCCCTGCTGCATTATTTTTCACGCTAGACTCCCACAGATATGATCCTTCATAATCTTTTCAAAGACCTTGCCAAGGATGGAGGTGAGATTGACTGGCCTATAATTACTCGGATCCTCTTTCCTCCCCTTCTTGAAAATAGGGACCGCATTGGCCCTTTTCCAATCCTCCAGGACCTGACCCAAGTGCCACGAATGCTCAAACAACCATGCCAGTGGTTCTCCTATGACACCGGCCAATTCCTTCAGTAGCCTCGGATGCAGCTCATCTGGCCCTGTTGACTCGAATACATCCAGTCCATCCAAGAGACACTGCACCAAGTCAGCATCAACAGTTAGTGGGCTGGTGTCCCTCTGATGCCCATCTAAGAACCTGTTAGGAGATTTATCTTGAGCCCTGTTCAGGAACGCTGAGGTGAGAAACTCACTGAATAGCTCAGCCTTGTCCCTCCTCTCTGTCACTAATTGCTCCTCCTTGTTCAGTAGGGGTCCTATGCTGCCCTGCACCTTCCTTTTACTCCCTACATACCTAAAAAAAAAGACTTTTTGTTGTCTTCAAGTTGTGTTGCCAGCCTCAGCTCCGTGGTTGCTTTGGCCTTTCTAACTACCTCCCTGCAAGTGTGGGCCAAGTAGGTATATTCCTCCTTGGTAGCTATCCCCTGCTTCCACCACCTATATGCCTTTTTTTTGCCCTTAGGCTCCCCTGGATTTCCCTGTTTAGCCAAGGAAGCTTTTTGGCTCCTTTCCCCCTTTTCCCTTGTACTGTTTCCCTTTGTGCCCAAAGAATCGCTTTCTTCAAGAAGGACCACCCTTCCTGGACTCCCCTCTCACCAGGACTCTTCTTCTGCAGTGCATCATTGCCTAGACTCCTGAGCACACTCAAGTTAGCCTTCCTAATGTCAAGCACTTCCACCCTACTAGCTATCTTATCCACCCTACACAGTATGGTAAATTCGATTGATTGGTGGTCAGTGTCCCCAAGGTGACCATGAATCTGCAGCTCCCCTACCAGGTCCTCCCGCATAGCCAACACCAAGTCCAGTAAGGCATTCCCCCTAGTGGGATCATATACCTCCTGTGTTAGGCGAAGGTCCTGCTCGCAGGTTAAGAGCCTACGTGAACAGTTGGATTTGGCTGACTGCTCCTTCCAGCAGATGTCCGGGTAGTTTAGGTCCCCCATGACAACCATGTCCCTGAACCATACGGCCTCGAAGAGCTGCCTCAGGAATTCCAAGTCTAACTCTTTCTCTTGGTGTGGTGGTCTATAGCAGACCCCACCACCAAGTCCTTTTCCCCTTGACCTCATGTATCCTAACCCACAGTGCCTCAGATTTCTCCTCCTCTGATCCCATTTTGATTAGGGTAGATGTATAATGCTCCTTTACATAGAGAGCAACCCTGCCCGCTTTATCTCTCTTCCTACAATTCAGTTAATAAGATCTGGGGTTAAGAGTACTAGATAGGGGTCATACTTGCAGAGAAACAGTTACTCCACCCTGGGTTTAATGTCACACATTTTTGGTTCAAACCCAGTGTTCTGCTTATAGACTTACATCTAAGACATGGCAAGTGAGTCTGAATGCTGGAGTGTATTTATTTCCTGTTTAAAATGGCAGGGGCATAGATAGGATCTCTTATCTTACTGACAGTCTGTTTCCTTTGTCAGAAGGAAAGTTATCAGAAATGGACAGGAATTGGCCTGCTTCTGTTGAGTAACATATCCTGTCTAAAAGATGTCAAGGCCCAACTATAGTTTAAGAAATTTCCAACTGAGTCATAAACTGCTTGCTGTTTAGCACCAGAACGAAATAGGGGGCCATTCTCATACACTACTGAGCAATATCTTTGTTCTTATTAATGGTGGTGATTTATAAGGTGAAGGTCAGATTCTGGACGTGTTTACTTTTTTCCAGGCTTGTACAAAGACATTGCTACCAGTGGTGTTAAACTGCTGTGAACAAAGGTGGATCATGATGTCTACTTCATAGATCTCCAAATGAGAAAAAGAAATAAGGAACCCATAGTAACAGGCCATTTGATTAAATATGTAGGCTCTTCAGCTCAACATCCTATAGCATCTAGGGGCTTTTTCATTAATTAATTCTTTGACATTGTTCTGCTTTTACACAGCCGACAAGACAAAATACACAGGTTTTTA
Source organism: Alligator mississippiensis (assembly GCF_030867095.1). NCBI lineage: Eukaryota > Metazoa > Chordata > Crocodylia > Alligatoridae > Alligator > Alligator mississippiensis. The sequence goes on from NC_081827.1 coordinate 140,272,251, forward strand.
CAGATAGTACTATTAATCCATGTCATATACATCAGAAAGCTCAGCCAGCAATTTGTATTATGTGCCATCAGCAAGCGTGTGCCCTTACCATCTACATCCCAAAAAAGATAACATTTTGTGAGCTGACACTTCCAGCTTCACGAAGAAAAATGCTATTCTCCTAGGCCTCTAAATTTCTGGTAAAGTGGATTGCTCTGAAAAGTGCTAGCATTTACTGCCCATTGCAGTTTAATTTCTCTAGCTTTTTTGCTCCCTCATGATTTAAATATCAGTGCAACAAAGCAGGAGAAAATCAATTGCTGTTGGACGGTAATATTGATTTTTTTTTTTTTTCCATTCCTGTTGCTGTGCTAAGCACTTCTAAGTGCTGTTCATTTTTATAACTCAAAAGTAATAAAATCCATTATCTGGCCATATCAAAATCTCCACAGATGAATGTTGACCAGCAAACAAACTTGTGTTCTCATCTGTGATCCATCAGATGGTTCAAAGGCTGTAAACCCCCAGGGTTCACTGGTGTGGAGTCACCCAGGCACATGTTATTAAGCATAACAACAACATGGAGGAAATCCCTCATATGTCAGCTAGTCTCTAGGGGCATTTATACCTGTGATCCAGGAGCCTGTGTGTGGAGGAAGGGTGCTTAATTAAACACCCGGAGTGTCATGTGCATTAGCATCCTTGGGCTAAAAAATGGCAGTGGGTGTGCTTTAACTAAAGTTCATTAAATGAGCTTTAGTTAAAGCACTCCCACCTCCATTTTTCAGGGTGGGAACTCTAATACACATGATGCTGGAGTCTACTGGAGGGCAGTGATGACCACGCTCCAGCAAACTCGTTTAATCAAGTCTGCTCTGACGCGCTGTAATTGCAGCACGTTGGAGCATCCTCACTGCACACATATAGGTGCCCTAGATGTGAACGCTTATTCCTGTTTTTCGTATGCAATGGGTTCTGCAAGGCCTTTGCTGTGACTGGAGCCCATCTCACTAGGCCAGTGTCCTTACAGAGGTCTGGACCTCAACACCAATCCAGGATATTGGTGCAGAACGGGGGACTTCAGAGAAATACAAACCAGTACATTATCACACAAGGCTGATGTCTTCGGGTCTACTCAGTCTAGGTAGAGGAACTCGGCAGAGAGCAGACACTTTGTATTTTTCAGCTCCTGATGTAATATTCTGTCCCTTAATCTCTTTCTGGGTGCCCTTGGCACGTCTATAATCTCTGTTGAAGTGTGGTGAGACTGTTCCTCCTTTTTCTGTCCTGGGTTCCTGCTTTTGCAGAACCCCCCATCTTCCTCTGCTGCCCAAGGACATGAAGGAGCCGAGGCTACTGATGATGCTATTCTCTGGCTGGAGAGTTAGTGAGCCCTAATGTTCTCCACTAAGAAGGGAAAATTGTCTAGAGGGAAAGCCCCAATCTCTTCTTTTCATGAGGGATGTTTCCTTGGAGGAGTGCAAAAAGAGAAACAGAAGCAGCTAGCTGCTTAATTTTACCTTAATTTCAGCTGGTGGCAGGAAAGCAGGATCTCTTAAGTAAGGTTTTTTAGGGGTACAAAAATGGAGGGTTGTTTTGTTTGGTTTTTTTAAGCCAACCCTGCTCTCTCTTCAAAATGCAAATCTGCAAAATGAAGGAGATGAAGCATCTGAAACAAATCCCCAGAGAGAGCAAGGTAATGAAAGGAAGAGCTGCATTCCTGTGCTTGAGCAGCCTTAGTCACTACCACTGCTCCGATCCAAACTGCCTTGGCCTAATAGGGCACAATTTCCTACCTCAGCCTGCTGGTCCATGCATGCAATGAGCTGCTTGCCCAGTGCATTATGGGTTTTGTGTGGGCTATTGCTCTGATCACAACAATGACAGGCAGCTAGAAAATATTTCCCGTAACTTCTGCTTGTTGTTTCCCAAAGCAAACAAAATATGCATGCTCGTGGCATTTTCCCCTTTTGAAAGGCACTTTCCTGTTTGTGTAACACCCTCCCAGTGAAAGAATATGTACCCTTTGAGTCCTCAAAGTCAATGGAAGATACTAGCCTGTGACTGTGCTGGAGAAACACTATACAATGCATCTGAAGGCATGATCTATCTCTAGGGTGATTCATCTAGTTAATGACTTACAAAGAAAAGCCTTTTTGTACGCAGACAGCTTGAATCATGGCCAACTTGCTCATCAAGCAAAAATTTAACCAACAGCAGTTTTATTTTTTTTTTAACCAGCCTTCGCACCCTCATTTGTTCTGTCTCAGCAAGTCCTTTCATTTGTATTAAGCACACTTTAAGGACTTGCCTGCAAGGGGACCCACAGGAAAGTGAAGGCAGAGAGGACTAAACTACAGTCAATTTACTTCTGAATAAGACATCCAAGTAGGGTTAACATTAGGGTTGCCATATGTCTGGGTTTTCCCAGACATGTCCTCTTTTTGAGTCCTCCGATCTCTGTCCGGGCAGTTTTTTGAAATCTGAACAAATGTCTGGGATTTTGCTGTGTGTGTGTGCATGTGTGTTTGAAGGAGATGGGTGTGTGAGCGGGGTGGGTCCCTGCTAGCACTGGGGGAAGCTGTCCAGGTGCTGGGGCTGTGGCAGGGCAGGAGGAGGTGCCTGCCCGTTCAGTGGGGGAAGGGGGGGGGAGGGCTTTTGAGGGCAGCAGGGAGCTATGTGGCCTGGCCAGCAGCACCAGGGCTGGACTTGGTCCACCGCCACCCACATGATTTGGAGCTGCTGCACCATGGCCTGGTTAGGACAGAGGCAGCTGGGGACACCCTCCAGCAGGGCTGGAGGGAGCAGGAGGCTGTGGGTTGGGAGTGAGGAGCTCTGGCAGAGCCAGGGAGTGTAGGTTGGGAGCAAGGGGCTGGCAGGGCTGGAGAGACAGGCTGTGGGTCAGGAGTGTGGGACACTGGCAGTGCCAGGGGGCTGTGGCTCAGGAGTGAAGGGCAGTAGCATGGCCGGGGGGGGGCAGGCAAGGGCTGTGGGTTGGGAGTGAGGAGCACTGGCAGGGTCAGGGGTCAGCAGGTCAAGAATGAGGGGCAGCAGCAGGGATGGGAGGGGGCTGCGGGTTGGGACTTATGGTTACCGGCATAGCCAGGGGGGCAGGGCAAGGGACTGCAGATCAGGAGTGAAAGGTAGCAACAGGGCCAGGGGGGCTATGGGTTGAGAGTGAGGTGTCCCTCTGATAGGTGTCCTCTTTTTTGGAAGTGGAAATACAGTAACCCTAGTTAACATACTTGGGAACATACTCAGGTGCCCTTCCTTTCACGCCTGTAGTTGATTAGCCTTCACTTTGTTCCTGCATAGATGTGGCTGCTCGAGTGACTAACTACAGTTCTAACCCAGGCGAGTGAGTCAGAATAATATGTTTTGGGGGTGTAGGTTGTAGCCGTGTTGGTCTAAGGACATAGGTAAACAAGGTTCTTTGGGTAAATGTGATATCTTTTATTAGACAACTAAATAGTTGGAAAAATTTTTCTTTGCAAGCTTTTGGGAGCAAACACCCTTCTTGGGTGGATAATAAGTGGAACTTTTTCTGCTTGTGTCAGTCAGGGAAAAACCCAATCTCTTGACTGTCCACTTCAAGATATCTCTCTCTCTCTGCTCTGAAGTGACTCTCTCTGAGTCTCCAGTGTTCATGGTTATTTTCACATCAGATCTATTTGGCTTGCAAATAAAATGCCACCTCCTAAGTGCTGGTTCTGCAAACTTTGCCTCCGGTGTAGGAGTCCCACTGGATACTTGTTAGGCAGCCTCACAGATTCCATTATGCTTTCAGTGATATCAGGGCAACCCTCAGGGCTATTATTGAGTTTCCAGGTGTATAAGTGAATGGAATTCACAGTTTGTGCCATAAAAGGGCTTAGGAGCTGAAGTCCAAACTTGTGATCAACAGGCCAGTCACTGGAAAAAGGACTATACCAAGCTCTACACTTCCCCAGGTAAGTGAGTGCCCTAAGCACTAGTGTACAGTCACTCTGATTTGTGTATGTCTGTGTACATGTACATGCATGCAAGTATGTCTCACTCTGACTCAATGAATACAGAGTGGAGTATCTTTGACAAGGGGCATGAGAATATCCCCATCCCCAGCTAGCCTATGTCATAATAATTAGGGTGCTTTCTTGCAAGATTTAAGCTTGGACTCACTTCAGGAACAGAAAAGAGTTAAAACAGGTTTTCCACATCCCATGCAAGTGCTCTGTATTGAGTCATGGTATAAAAGGGAGCATTGTCACAGGAGTGATCCCTCTTCCCCTCACTCAGCATGTCCAGAAGAAGATTCCAGCTGGTGAGGCCCAGGTAGGAGGTGCCTTCTCAGAGCTCAGAGTAAAATACTGAAGTCCTGGGGAAGGGTGGGATTTAGCTGTATACTGTTTTGTAGCATTTCCTACTGACTAGCCCCACCCACCTAACCTGCCAGCTTTTGCAAACCTAGTGAAACTCCTGCTATGTTGTACAGGAAGCCAGGGCACCTTGTCCACAGCTGCAAATTCCAGTGTGGTAACCAGGCACCACCATGCCACACACTGCTACACCTTTGTCCTTCTGCGGAAATAGCCATAGCAAACATGACGCTGAGAGTAAGTGGAAGGAGGAGACTACAGGGAGCTGTTGGTGAGCAGGAATGAAGACAAGGAAGGGATGGGGCAAAAATGACTTTATGCCCTTCACCCAAATTACAAAGCTACGCAACTGACAACTTCTAACACCCCCAGGTCTCTATGGAAATGAGCGCACACTTCAGACGGGCAAAGGAAATTTAGTTTGTTTGCTTCTATAAGGGCTGCTAAACCAGTGCAGCTGTGGGACAAAGAGCTAGATCAAATGTTTTCAACCTTTTCAGACTCGAGGCATACTTCAGAAAATGCTAGGTCTTAGTTTTGACTCGTTTTGTGGCTATGGAAAAATAATAGAGCATTGTTTTTTCTGTTCCAAAGAACTCAGAAAACCAACAACAGATCAACATGGTTTTAACACTATGGATTCCTAATTGAAAACTCTGGGTTTATCTTGTGACTCATGTTTGCATGCCCAAATGGTAAACGGCACAGCCCAAACTGTTAAAGTTAGGCAAAGTCGTAAGCAACTGAAGAACATCTTTGTGCAACAGAAACGTTCCCCAGAACCCAGCAGGGCATATGTGCGACACGGTAGGGGAAGGGAAGTTCTACTAACAGTCATGAAGTTTTTTATGAGAGCAGGTTAGGGGTGCTTCCGTAAGTTATCAGTCATGCTGTAACTTGAAGTGCTTTATACAAAGTGCATAAAGTTACAGTGTCATTGAAAGTAAATAGATGTTCAGTGTTCCAGGGCATGGAGGATCAGAGCCCCCACCATTGCTGTGGCCAGGAGGCAGGGGGTGCTGTAACCTGCTCTGAAAGCCTGGCAGTCTGGTATGTCCAGGCTCGCAGCCAGTGGGGCTGCCAGGGACTCCCCCGTGTCGGGGGGGCTCTCTCGGGGAGTGGACCCCTGAGCAGTGCCATTGGGCATTGGGGACCCTCCCTGGGAATGGGGATGCCAGCGAGGGCCCCCTCACCCCCAGATGGCTGCACCTCTGGGCTTGCTCTCCTGCCAGCAGCTAGCCAGGCTGTCAGAGAATCCCCAGATGGCTGTGCTGCTCTCTCCCCTTCCTTCCCTGGCTGCACCGGGAGGAGACTCTCAGCCTCCTCCCTGTGGCAGACCAGGGGCATGACAGGTAACCCTCATAGGGAACTGTATAAAAGTTCCTTAAAGCGCTCTAATTTACAGCGCCTTCATTTATTGCCTGACTTAGTAATGGTTACTTTTTCATGCAATGGGCCACTTCAAAAACACTGTAGCTGTGCAGGTGTGTTATGGCATGGCTGTAGAGCACTTTTAGGGTCTAGATTGCATGAAAAATAGCACTTTTGTCTGTGTCCTAGGTGTCTTATCAGGCAGAAACTTGAGGTTGTTTATGTAAAAATGGAGAACCAGCACGGAGCATGCCAGCCAGCTGATCACAAGACTTCAAAGCATAAGCGAGAACAGCTCTGCTTACCCTGGCCCCTGTCACACAGAGAACAGCTGCCCTGCAAACCCTTTCAGCTGTAGTCCCTTCCTGATCCTATGCTTAGGCTAGGAGCAGGCCCAGCATCAGGCTCCTCTCCCAGCCAGGGGGAGCACAATGCAGAGGCACTACTTATTTTCTACACAACCAGCTGCTGGGCTGGTAGAACGGCTGAGGTAGACCAAAGATGGAGGACAAAACTGACATCTGGCTAAGGGGCTTGATGGCATCTCTGGTGGCTTTCCTCCAGTAGTGAAAAGGGATCCTCATGGAATAGAAACTCAGGATTGAGATTTCCCTACTTTTTATATTCACTTGGAAATAAAGCATTATGTTTCCCCTTTAGTCCTTGGTGAGACAAATAGCATGCTGGTATGCTCTGGGCCCCTGCCGCCTCACTTCCCATGTGCAACTAGCCCTGCTCCCCTCACACAGCCAAGATGAGCGAGATATGGCTCAGCCTTCTCTTTGGCTTCCACCAATGGCTGCTTGGCTCCTAAGCAAAACAGCTTTTTAGTGTTCAACTGAAAATCCCTAGTGGTTTGTAGAGAAAGCAACTCATAACTGCAATCACTGCATGTACTGGATACAAAGCTGGGCTACCAAGAGGGAAGGGTTTTTTTTCCCCTCATGTATCATAAAAAAAACCCCTTGTGTTTTGTCCTGGTATGAATCCTTGGTGAGTAAAAGTAATGGCACACTTCTCCTACCATCAGATAACTAAATGTTACAATGCGCTGGCCCGTTAAGTCATGAACAGTGGGTGCATCTACACATTCAATTTATGCACCTGAATTTTCTGTGCAGCAGAGGGGCTGTGTTTACACAAGACACTGACTGCACAGTCATTACTGTGCAGTTGTTTAGTATTTGAATACACAAGTACTTTAGTATACACAAGTACTAAATAACTGCACAAGTATTATCACCATAAGGCTTTTAGGTGATGCTGACTGCACAGTAGTTCGTTACTACTGTGCAGTAGCGTCACATCATGCTTCGTGCTACATGATGCTATTGTGCAGTAGTAACAAGCTACTATGCAGTTGGTGTCTCATGCAGACATAGCCAGGGGAGCTCCAGGCTGACAGGGGGCACAGGGCCTAACACTGGGCTCCAGAGGATGGAAGGGAGCTATCCTGACTTGGTGGGACACCCGGGGGGGGGGGGGGGGGGGAAACGGGACCGCTCCATTGAAGTTGAGGGGAAATTAGGCTGGCCCCAAGTGTGGGGGGGGGGGGGGGGAGCTGTCCCAGCTGGGGACACATCCTAATCTCCATATGTCTGGGAGGCAGCTACCCAACAGCCGAGACAGCTCTCCCAGTTATGTTGAGATGCGCTGTACCACACATGTAGACGCTGATAGGGAGCAAATTGCTCCCTATCAGCCTAGGCAGCAGGGACCACAGGGGGCAGGGAGAGCTGTCCCAGCTTGGCAGAACTGTGCCTGCCTGATCAGGATGGGTCCTGATCTCCACATGGTTGGGAGAGCTTTTCTGGCTGCCAGGCAGCTGCCTCCCAGCCACGTGGAGACTGGGGCCCATCCCGATCTCCATGGGACTGGCAAGCAGCATCCTGCTGAGCCAGGACAGCTCTCCCTGCCCCCTGTGGCCCCCTGCTGCCTAGGCTGACCTGGTACTAGAAAACACATTAGACTAACACTGCACAGTAATTGCTGCGCATGTGGAGATAGTGATGCTTTACTGCACATTAGTCTAAGCATGTCATGTAGATGTACCCAGTGTATGTTACAGAAAAACCCTTTAACCTGGCGGTGGGCAAAATGTGGCCTGGGGGCTGGATGTGGCCCACCAGGCCATTCTATCCGGCCCACAGGGCCCCTAAAAAATTTAGAAAATTAATATTAACCTGCCCTGGAGTGCCTGTCGGGTGGCCCTTGATGGCTTGCCAAAACTCAGTAAGCAGCCCTCTGCCCAAAATAATTGCCCGTCCCTGCTTTAACTTCACATGCCACTAGGAGTCACAATCTTCTTGCAGGAGAGGCGACGGTAAGCGAACAGCTAAGTACATGCCCTACGACAGCCAGCTGCCAGTGGTGTAGAATGCCCAGCCAAGTGGGAAGGCAGGAGGCTTGAAAAAGGGTTTGTGGGATGTCTTACATGGGAAGATCGTCCTTTTCAGTCCTAAAGGGAGGGCAGCAGGACCCCCTGTTCTCGGATGTTGTGCAGGGGAGCCAGGGCGCATCTTCTGTTGTTTACGATTCTCAATCAGGGTGACCCACCACTCTGGGCTGCCTTGAGATCTTTCAAGGGTGTAGTGGGGCACCACACAGCACTAGTGGTGCAAATAGTTAGCACTATTTGGTGTGCAAATGTGATTTAAGATAAACACAGAGATTTCAAGTAGGAATCCAGAGTGCTAAGAACAGTTAAAAAGAGGCTCTATTTTTCCATAGTCAAAAAACTAGTGAAAACTAGGAGCTGGCATTTTTTGAGAGCTGTCTTGAGTCTAAAAAGTTTGAAAACCACTGGTCTAAGGAAGCCAGCCCAGAGGAAGTGAGCATGAAATTGTACTAGAATCTGAACTTAATGTTTTAACTGCCCAGTTGGGGCCTCTGCTCATGAGAACTTGATTTAAGTGGAATAGAAAGCACTGCACATTCATTCCAATGGTAGCTGGAGAGGCTAGCCTCTCCTCCCTCTCATTAGAAAACGGTGGGATTTCTGCAAAAAGAATTATTAAGCACTGTCATGTGCTCAGTCAGGGACCAACTGGAGCATCAGACTTGCCGAGTGAAAATCAGACTTGCTGAGTGAAATCACACCCACGTCCACTCCCGAGTCTGGCATCAAAAGTTTTGAAGGCTTTTGCTCCTAACACCAGGCAGCTCCCTAACCAGGTTGCTGGTGCCTTGTTTATAGGCATAGCCTCAAGTACTATTACATCATTCATCAATGCCTACAACTGCTCAACCATTAGTGTCAGGAGAGCCTTGTAGCATGTAGTTCCACAGAAAGCACCAGAGGCACCGCCTACCCCCAGCTTGAGGCAGCTTTCCAGATAAGACACTTAAACTGTGGTTCACTTACAGCCACAGATCAAAGGGCATTTATAGACACTAATTAAAAGTGCCCAGAGCATCACCTGTATCAGCATTCCTGTGATGAAAAATGGCAGCAGGGTGCTTTGAACTAAGGCTGGTTGAACAAGCTTTAAAGTGCCCTGCTGCCATTTTTTAGCACAGGGATGCTGATATACGATGCTGGATTCTGCTGGAACACGGTAATAACCGTACTCCAGCAGACTTGATTAATCGAGTCTGCTCTGACATGCTGTGATTACACCATGTTGGAACAGCCTCCCTGCACATGTATAGGAGCCTGAACTGTCCAAACAGGGATGCCTAATATGTCAAAATAATTGCTTCTTCAGGAGTGAAGAGAGCACTGTAACTGCTGTCCTCCAAGGAAGCAATCTGGAGAGTGAATTAGGAATGTTTTCTCTGCCGAGGAAGTATAATTGACACCTGTCATCTGTGGAATAGCATGAGGGGGAAAAACCTCAGCCATGTACTTGTCACTGTGGGTGTTAACAGAAGTTACTGATCATGCTGTAATGTTAAGCACTTTGCACCAAGCATCATCAAAACCTAACACAAGTGCTGCTCCTGTGCATGGGAGCTCAGTGCCTCCATGGATTGACAGAGACCAGGCAGCAGGGGGCACTGTTGCCTGCTTTATAAGGTGGCCAGAGCTCCGGCAGCCCCTGGCTGGCTGTCCTTGGGGCTGGGGAAGCTCTGGGTGCTTCTATGGCCCCAGAGCTAGTGCCAGTTGGCACCTGGGACCCTGCCCCTAGTGGGGGGGGGGGGAAGGGAGGGAAGGGAGGGAACAATGCAACTAGGCCCTCCCACATCCTGATTGCTGGCTCAGTCACCTGTGCAGATACAGCTGCTCTTTGTAGAGGACTATACTTTCAGGGGCCAAATGGCACAAAAAATAATCACTTGTTTGTGCCATTACATGCAGAGACTCCAAGGAAGCCTGTCAGAAATGCCATCTACCAGTACCTCAAAGAAGCAAGGCCATCTCAGTTCAGGATCCCAAGGCTATCTGGGCAGTTCACGCTACCAGCCCTTTTGTTAACTATGACTGTGCATCTCCAGGATGCTTGTTGAACTGCTGTGGAAGTTCAAGGCTGGTGTGGAAAAACAGAACAGCTCTCTGCACTTCAGCATGTTTGAAGGCAGAGGAAAATTTCAGTCAGGTTGTTTGCCTGGGTTACGTGCCAGGCCACGACTGGACTGGAAACCAAAAACAAGACATTTTCCCTTCCTACTCTCCCTCCCCCCAGCCAAAGAATTTTAAATGTTTAGTAGCAAGTTCAAGCAGAATGCTGCTAGATTATTTGGCTCTGTAGGCACACAGGGAGATGCACCTTCCATTGAACAAATCCCCCAGACTATAGCTATACCCAAGCATTGCCTTCTTTTGAAATGCAAGTGTGACATGACTTCATACACAATAGAGCCATTGTATATGCAAGAGGGAAGGAAAGTTGGCCTGTTGCTTACAGCAGTGGCCTGGGACCCTGAAGCAGCAATTTCAGTTCCATGCTCAATGGGAAGTCTCAGTCTCAACCTCCTACCTGCACAGTTAGGATAATAGCATTGCTTTGTATAGCCAAGGTGCTGAGAGGATCTAGACAAAGGGCCCATAGGGCATGTGATAGCAGCAGCAGCATATGCTGGGTGAGAGGTTCCAGAGCATACTCCACCTACCATGAACCCCAGCTGCACTGTAGGATGCTTGTAGCTACCCTCAAGACTTGTTACAGGAACATCCAGGGGAATGGTGGAGACTAGACAAGATCCAGGATGAAAGATCCTAATGAGAGAGCATGAATGAGAGAGAAAACTAGGGGTTTAGTACATCTCATCAAATGTTGAATGGCCCAGTGAGTCCAGCTCTTTACCTGCAAAAGCCCATAGCTGGGTTTGGCAGAATTTGATTTTTATTTTATAACTGACAACCAAAAATCAATCTTTATTTTTAAGCATTAATTGATTTTTATAATTTCAATTTTCAAGATTGCATGAAATTAGGGGCATGGGGAAAGGCAGACAATTTAGTAATGACAGTATGCTGCTAATGTGATTTTTATAAAGCTTTTAAAAGTACAAAAAATAAGTATCCATAAATCAGTAAAGCATACCTGATAATGCAGGGGCCTGCTCCTATCCCCCCAAGAGCTATGCTAGGCTTGACAGATATTTGATACCCTGGCTGAGACCTGGGCATAGCAGGCAGCTGGTGGTACCAGGTTCCTGGCTGCCAAGAGCCTTGCCCCTTCAGCCCCTCTCCCAGCCCCAGCTCCTGCAATGGCTGCCCAAGCCGCTGCCAGAAGAGCAGTGCGAAGGCAGTGTAGCAGGTGCTCCACAACATTGTCTGCAGCAGTGTGTGGAAATGCTTGCATGCAGTGACCCTGGCCCTGGCTTTCCTTATATCCCTGTTCTCCACCATCATCCCAGATTTTATTTTTTTTTTTTTTTTTTACATCCCTTTCCTGTAAATTTCAGTGATTACTGACAATTGACTTTTTTTTTTGTTGTTTTTTTTTTTAAATCAGTAAAAATCAAATACTGCCAAGCCTTACCTGCATTGTAGCAAATGCCAGTAGTGTTGATATCTTACAACATTAGCTTACATTACAACATATGCATTTCATATATAGAACTCTGCTCAACATTCATATTTTTCAGATAAGCAGGAGCTATTTCTCCCACAGAACAAAGGCAGCAGTGCTGCAACCAGTCAAATTTGTTGCAAGTTTGTGATAAAATGTCAGTGTTTAGAAACATGCATAAAAGGTCACTACTTGGCCTCCTTCTGAATATCTATTGAACATGGAACAGGCACTTAGTGAAGTGCAGCATTCAAAATACCATGAATAGAGTGCCTTGTGGATTCATTTTCTACAAGACTAGAATGTACAAGTCTGTGTCCCACATTGGAAAAATCTCACTAATCTATCTTTATCTCTGGCAAGGAAGCCTTAAAACAATCTAGATTTTCTAGATTCATTTAAAAGTAACTTTTGATAGCACTTAAGAGTCCTGAATGCTGCCAGTTTGTATTAGATCATTTTCATACAGCTGCCAACAAGCAGAAGTTGAAGAGATGGATTATACCATCATAGTAATTATACTGTAGCTTCCAGGCACAGACCACCTTCTAAACATAGAAACCCAACAAACCTAGCTCTGGCCTGTGCTAACTGTGCTAAGTTAGTGTCCACATATCTGTTTGAGTTTTAAATAGTTGCTTTTCCAATGCACAATATCATCCTTATTAATCCCTTCCCAAGAGTTTTGGACATTCCTGTATTATAGTATGTAGTAGAGAAAGTGTAAGCAGTGATAAACTTCAGGGGTTTACAACTGCACACAGCTGCTTGTGCTTCTAGGTGTGCCTGCCTGGATGCTGACTGGGCAGCCACAGCTGCTGGTGGCACAGAAAAATCATCCAGCCATTACTGGTAGGGTGGGGAAGAGGAAGAACACTAGATCAAATGCAACAGTGTTTAACATGAAGATTTAACACTTAAAGTATCATCTACCACTGATGTCTTTTAGGTCTCTTTTCCCCTTAAAGTTCTCTTAGCATTCCTGCAAATCATACAGAGAAGCAGGCCCCACCTGATGTTTATTTCACCTCTATACATTTTCCAAAATGCAATGCATGTTAGTCTCTCATGGAAACAGCTTCCCATTCTCTGGACACTCTCCACCCTCACTCCTCCCCCAAAACACAAAAACAACAAAAAAACCAAAACCAAACCAACCTCAGAACCTACTCCCAAGCCAACTCCTGGGGCATGGACTTGGACTGCAGTCTTCTTGCAACCAGAAGACAGCTGACAATTATGGGGAAAATTAGCTTTTTAATAAAAGCTGTTTGCCTTGGAATTCTCATCCTCCAACATATGTTAGTGAACCTTTTCTTGCTTTACTGTAAACATCTTCCCTGCTAATCCCTACCCCCTGCAATTTACACACAAAGTAGTCCTCATTCTGTACAATAATTTAGGAACTTCTTTCCAAAGAGAAAAAAAGAGTGTTACAACAGGCTATTATGAATTTTACATTAATACCATAAATTGTTCTGCATGATTAGGTAGCTCACTGTAATAGATCTCTATGCCATCCATTTATGAAGGACTGGATTTTATTTGGGTCTCATGCTTCAATTCCATTTTACTGAATTTCTTTAAAAACTGAAAAAAAGGCAAAAAGGGGAAAAGAAACCCAGAAAGACAGGGTCGTTTGGCTCTGCAGGTTTGAGGTTGTTTGAGAAGCATTTTTGCTTAAGCACACAACTAGACAGACATGAGAGGCTTCAGCCATGCTGCAACTGTGTTGCATATGGGGAAGGTTGAATTTAGTCGCTGAGTTTAATGTCTTAATCTTTATTAAGTATCAAATTGTCTCCAACATAAATTACATCCTGATTATAGCAAGTTTCAAGAAGTCATTTAAAGACAAAACTTTTTTTAATATATATATATATAAAAAAAAAAAAATACACACACACACATATAATATCTTTGTCTCGAGTCTAACAAATATAGTAACTTTTATGGTCAGATTTTTAAACTTTATAAACAAAAAAGCAAAACAAAACCACACACATACCCACAAACACAAGAGACTACCTAAGACACAAGTACTAAATAAAGCATTAAAAAAAAAGGTAACAAATATAGAAATTTTAGAAATGCTCTGAGAATGCTAAAGTTAATGACAAAGATTTTGATAGTGTAGAGATCTCCTTGGTTAAATCCCTCAGACCATTTCTCTGCTTCTGCGGATAGCACAGCAAAGGATCATACTGAAGATCATACCAAAGATCTGGAAAAGGAAATGGGGACATATTCAGTATAGGCCATCATAGGCTGGCTTTCTGGCAATACCTGCTCTCCCAAGCATATGAGTGTAGGTACTCCTGCTCTCCCTGGTGTAGAAAACAAACTACTGCTTTATTCCCCAGGTCCCAGCCTTTTCTGCAACTATTTTAAAGATATTCCTTATCTCAGGGTCTCTAACAGACAGTAGTTTGGAGGTGCCCTCTGGAACAGTCCTTGCCACTAGCCCCCACCTGGGTACAGCAGTGTGCAGAGGGCAATGTACACCCTACTTTAAGTGCCTGGATGTACTTGACACCAGTTTCTCTATTCAAGTTATGAAAGATTCCATTAAGGAGTACTTTGACAAGAACTCTTATCCAAGTGCATTTGAACACTTTAATACAAAACAGGCAGGTTGCCCCAATATCAGCATCCTATGGTTAAAACAGACAGACAACAGATCCTGTTGTTCGTGTTCAGCTTCTGGGCAGGATGGTAGAGGTTAAGATAAAAAGGAAGTGGTACCAGGTCAGTGTAAGAACATGGCTGGGCTCAAAAGCATTAGAGCATGCTTTTCCATCAACTTATGTACTCAGGGAAAAAAAAAAAAATCAAATCAAAAGTAACAGGGTCCACAGGTGCAGGATTCTTCAGAGTACTAGACTGCTTACATTAAGTGAGAATGAGGAAGATATGCCCGGAATAGGAGTTCATGAAGAGACTGAAGTGGTCTCAATTTATAAAAACCAAAAAAACTGAAGTCAATGGGACTTCAGAACCTAGATAGTTTCTTCTGCATCTGCCCCTTTGTCAAAACTTCCATAATGACTATCCAATAATGAATACTTGCAGGGTACACACACACACACACACACACACACACACACACACACACACACTGAAAAAGACAACACTATACAAGGCAGGTAAGGGCCTTGTTGCATAATAATTTTGGGTGGCTCCTGGAGGTTAACCCCTGGATTGTCTATACATTAACAAGTGAAAACTAGTTTAAAGTACTCATTAAATGGCTCAAATTTACACTACTCTAGAGCAGGATCTTCTCTCATCTATGTTACCCAGCATGGGTGACTGGTGCCTCTTGAGTCAGTAATTGGGAGCAGCAGATCTCACTGACCAGGGGGTGGGGGGTGCCCCCCTACTGCCCATCTCATTCACTAGAAAGCAGCTGTACTGCCTGCAGAAGTTCCCAGCCAGCCCAGGGGGGAGGGGGGCACTGGCACTCCCCCCTGCCTGTCACCTGCACAGAGAGCACAGCCTGTGATGGGGGGGGTATGCCAACACTCAGGGGGTGCACATGCCCCCCCTACGCATCACTACTGTTACCCAGCTCATGTTACATTAAACATGGAGCCACTCTAGTATACACCTTCATGTGAACACCCTTTCTGCTACCTCCCCTCCTCCACTGACCCAGATTGGGGCCACTGCCCCCTCTAGCACCTGCTCACTGTCCCCACTTACTTGTGGCTGCCCACAAGTTCTAACCCTTCCTTGGCTGCTCCCCTGGGACAGCTTGCCTGCCCAGGTGCCACTGCTACTCCTCTCTGAGCTAGGCTTAGCCTGGCAGCAACAGCAGCAAAGCAGGCAGGTTAACCCTTCCCTGCTTGCTCCCCTGGGACAGAGTGGGCAGCCACAAGTGAGTGGGGAAAGGGGTTCTTACTTTTCAGTCCTGCTGACTTGAAGTGCAAGTACTCCAAAAATGGAGTTAGCACTACCACCAGCCAGCAGTTGTGCAGCTCAATGTAAGGTCCAACAAGGCCCTAAAGTTTGTCATCTCCCAGGAACATCTGCCTTTATGACATGATTGACTGGCAGCAAGAGGGGAAGGAATTCAGAAGAGGGACTAACGGTACAAACAAACATCTCATTTGAAGCAGCGAAGCACTTCAAAAAGGTGTTTGTATGGCCTGTCCTTGGATATTTGCCTCCCCCCCACACACCCTTTTGAAGCACTCCAAAAAGGACTGAAGCATTCCAGAAGTAGTACCTGGTTTTTTGTTTTTTTAAGTCCATTAAAAGTGTTTTGCTTCTTTTGAAATGTATAGTAATGTATGAAGCATGACAAGGGACCCCTGGGTCTTCAGGCAGACAGGTTACTCTCCTGCCACTCCACTTCTGCTGTCCTGGAATGCCCTACCCACCAGACCTGGGAGACTACAGATTGTTATGTGGCCCCCACCACTTGAACCAGAAAGGCTCACAGGGACTGGGGGACTGAAGTGCCAGCTCCAGAAGCAAGAGGGTCTCACAATAATGGATTGGGGGGGGGGGGGGGGGTGCAGCAACACTTTCTTGGTTCCAGTTTCTGGATATGACTGGCTGGGTGAATGGTTAGTAGGAAGGAAGTACCAGTGTTTTAGATGCAAAGTCTGCTTCAATGGTGGACCACAATTCAACTGACTAAGGCCTGCTTTTGACCTGCAGTTATAGACAAGTGATGGTTTTGATGACATTTCTGTACAAGGAAGGGTGAAAGTCTTCCTTGTCAAATCCAAGACCAGCAGGAAAAAAAAAGCATGTCAATGAAAAAGCCATCATGATTTCCCAATTCCATTCCCTTGGTATGAGAGACTTACCATCACCACAGCAATACCAATGCCAACCGCTCCAATAACATTCAATTTAGAGTTAAAGATTTCTTCAATAGCTGCTGGGCATGGCTGCAAAGAAACAGAGGGCTTACCTTAAAACAGTTCCACACATGGGTTTTACTTGTATGACATGCTGAAAACACTCTGAGCAGTGTTACTTTGATCAAGTTTGGATCACATGATCCAGCTACTCTGGGGGCAAGTATCTCATAATACTTTCAGGATACTTTTATTTGCTTCTCAAGAGAAGCATGCGCACTTCATTTCCCACCCACTGCTAAGACCAAATCAGCTACAGAGGCTGAACAGTTATGTATGCAGGTTACTAGCAGCTGCCAGCTTTTTAGCTGGCATGTTGCCTCATCCCATTTTGAACAGCCCAGGTCAAGCTGCCCTCTTTGGTCAAACCCAGTGTAATGCATACTGTCAACTTAAGTTTTGCCTGAAGGTGAAGCATAAGGTTGTTTCAATGCATTAAGTGGGGGAGACAGGGGAAGGAGAGAACTAGAAAGATTAAAGCCAATAAAATCAAAAGGGTTACATTAGAAGTATATGGATGGGAGTTGTATGAAATTCAGACATCAGTACATGCTAGAGCATGAGTTTTCAACCTTTTTTTAAGCGAATGTGCCCCTGGCAGCTGGATGTGGAGTGGCAGGGTGGTGGCAGCAACAGCCGCCATGTGCAAGCTTCTCATTCTGCGCCCCCTACTCCTGGGAGGCAGCGGCATAGGGTTGTGAGCAGCAGTGCTCTGTCCCGGTCTACCCACGGGAAGGCCCTAGGGGGTACACAAGTACCCCTGGGGGTATTCATACCCCCAGGTGACAGCTCCCGTGTTGGAGGAATCATCCGACTATTCTGATCAATAGCTATTAATGGATCTAATCACCCATGAATTAATCTAGTCCCTTTTTGAACCTGCTTATATTAGTCCTCCTCTACAACTTCCTGTAGTTATGAGTTCCACAAGTTAAAACTACACAGTGATAACTACATAGTGTAAAAGAGTATTCCTCCCATTCAGTTTAAACTGATCTCCGGTTATTTCAGTGGGTGCCCTCATATTCTAGTATTGAGACATGGTGAACACCACTTCCCTATTCACTTTGTCCATACTCTTCATGATTTTATAGACTTCCATCATATCCCCTGCAGCCTTCTCTTGTAGGGAAAAACTGAAGAATTCTCATTTAGACTGCCAGATAACAATTCAGTGCCAGAGTAAAAACAAGAAAAAATATCCCAAAAAAGCCTCACAAACCTAGACAGACTGACTTAATGAGGAAAGAAGCAAAAAAAAAAAAAAGAGTGTTATATTCCGTTTCCATTATTCCTATATTCACTGATAAAGGGATGGCATAGTTACAACTGAAGGTGCAAGCTTGTCCAGAAGAACCACGTAAGTAGTTACATGAACACAGTATGCACATGTCAAACAAGGAGCCCAGAAAAAAACATGGCATGAAGTTATCTACTGGGACTTTAAATCATTTCAGAAGATTTTTTTAATCATGACTTATGCCATTTTTAAAAGGCATAGTGGATGTGGCAGGTCATTTAAAGAACATGGACAAGTCAAAGCACTTCAAGAGGAAAAGCTTCCCTGTAAAAACCTTTATTGCCCTTGGAGTGCAAGGAGGGAAGGACAGAACACAAGCACCTCACAAGAAGAGTGGAAGAGTACGAGTCTATGGAAACTTCAAGGGATAGCCATTTTGTGGGATGCCTCAGCTGGAGGCTTTCATAAGGCAAGAAGACTCAAAGCACCCAACTTCATAGGATGTGCTCATCTACAGGAAGTCCACCGATTCTCTGCTACACAACTTCAGACTCACAGCTTCTTTTGCCCATGCCCTATCATCCTTAGCACAGACTCTAGCAGCTGAGACATTGCTTAGTACTGTTAATTGATGGCCGTCAGTGATAGAAGTAGGGTATAGAGAAGGAAGAGGAAGAAGGGGTATAAGTGAACATCAGTACTTTACACATCACGGCTGCTGACATAAGTGGGGAAAAAAACAACCCCACTACTGGAAGAGGCAGTACGTTAGTTCAACCTGGCTCCCCAGTTTGTATAGATCAGGTGCTTCAGCAGGGCTTCTTGGCACTTATAGCTGGTTGAATCCATTTTAGATTAGATGAAAAGCACCAAAAATGGCCCCGTAAAGTGCTTGATCTATACAGGTGTTGAGCAAGCCAAGTCAAATGAACAATGCCTCACCTGGGTATGCACTGGGCCTGGCACAGTTTAAAGTAAAGCACCTTTTTTGGTTTTTACATCTGTAAGCAGCCCCTGTGACTACCCAAGTCAAAGGAGATGGAGACGTTCCCAACTGCACCGAGACATTGCAGTCAGTGTAGTGTATCCTCATATCCTTAGCATACATTATGGGGGGGGGGGGGGGGGGGGGGGGGGGGGGCAGGGAGGAGGAGAAGGAGGAAGGAAATAGAACAAATCAGGATTTTATCTTGGTCCTTTAGGAGGCTATATGGCTTTGTTCATTCCCCAATGACATTAAAGTGTTCAGTTAATATACCAGTCAAAAAATACAACGAAGCACCAGGTATAGTTAAAACCCAGCAGATATGCAAGAAGAGGGGATATAGTTTAAGTTAGATCTCAGCTGTGCTTCTCTGGTCACTTTCAACCTGTCAATTAATTCAGTGATTCTATGCCATGAATGAAATCAAGCTTTTTTTACCAGTACTGTAAGCGACTCATGTAGCTCCTTCTTAGGGCAGGTGTCCATGAACTGCTGTTCGAGAGGTCCTGTAAGACCACAGCAATTTAGCTGCAGAAAAACAGAAGAGTTAAAAATCAAAATAAAGAAGTTCAAAAGCCTTGTTATTTTCCTTTGGGGAAAAAAAAAAAAAAAAAGTTACATTATGCCATATTCCTAGGAGAGCTTTGCAAGTTTTAGTTTAGTTCAAACAATTTAACTAGCAAAGCTTGGGGTGGGGGTAAAAGCATTCTTTGACCAGCATAAAAATAAGTTATTCTATTAATTTGGAATGCTGCAAGTATGGCAGTAGCTTTCACCAGTTTGCCATTACCTATATACAGATATTGCAGAGTATGCAAATCAACAGTAGAAGAGCAAGTTTTCTAGATGGTCTTTACTTCTCACTCATTGCCTTACAAGGGAGAAAACTTTTGAAAGATGGAAGAGATGCATTTTCTGAAGTCACTGATGTTTAAAAACTGTATAGGATACAAATTCTGTTATGGCTATTCAATAGTTGGAGATCCCTACCCAATTTATCCAAGTTCACATTTGCAGAGAGATGGCATCTAGTTTGCTCATGTTGTTCCGTTAGACTTATAGCACTGCAAAACATTCTAAGCTGAACCATGCAGTGGCTCAAAACTAAAATGAATCAAGTACAAAGCTTCTGCTGAAAGCTATTATCAGCCACTCAGTTTCCTCCCCCCCTCCAGTCTTTGCACAGTTTTCATTGTAGAGAAAGGCACACAAAACATTAAGTACCCAAGCCTTTACTTGAAGAGTTTCTCACATGTTCACTGACTCTTAATTAACCCCCCCCCCATCATCTTGAGCCAAAAACCAAAACATGCGAGAAACTTCAAGCTCCTGCTCCGAAAGGAGTTCCCAGAAACTTGAAAGCAAGGATTGCAGAGAAGACACCCTTCTCAACTTCAAGTATATAGTTGAGTCTGCCAGAAGTAGTATTAGAACAGTTCAAAAGGATTTCCTTCTTGAACTGCAGCTTGAATGAGGCTGCCCAAGCTGAAGGTTCATTGTATTAATTACTGCCCAACTTCTTACAAAAGAGAAGTATGGGCACTTACTGCATGCTGAAGGGCTCTCAAGGTTTCTCTAGCAGCTGGCTGACTCCTCTTCTGGTAGGTAGCAGTATAAAAGTCTTTGACTTCTTGAATAACCTACAAAAGTGAGAGTTTGGACTAGTCAGAACAGAATGATATAGTACAGTAACTTTCCTTGGAGATGGTAGTAAGCAACCCTGTTTTCTAGTCTGAAATACTCCATTTTTAAGAAGTAACTCACCACCCTCCCCTTCCACCATAAGCATCAGCACTGGCCTAAGACAGGCATCTATAAAATGCCTTAAGAGAATGGCAAGTAAAATGAGGGGACATGTGTTGCAGTGAAAGGCTATAAGAAGACTGGAATAGAACCAGTCCTGAGCTATGAATATGCGAGTACTGTTTGAGATCTCCCTCTGCTCTAAAAACTTAGACTCCCTTACCTCATTAGAAGGTTTTTAATTAAGGCAAAAGCTCAAATTTTGTGCACTTGAGGCAAAGGCACAATCTTTACTTGTGCAGTAGACAGATTCTACCCCACTCCCTGCTGCCCCCCCCCAAAAAGAAGCCCGTCTGGCTCCACTTGCGATGCCTAGATAAATCCCTGCATTGAGCTCAGTTCCTGTAAACATGCAGCTTTTCAGCCTTATGCATTTGAGTTGTCCGACTATCTACAGGGCTACTCGCGTGCATAAGCACTTTATTATTTGCAGGATATAGGTAAAGGGGGTAGGGGGGGACATAACCCAAGTCAAGGAACAATATCACCATAAAATTTTCCTAATCTAGTAGTCATTTTTGCTTATTTTTCCCCAGATGTCTGCAAAGTTTAGAAAGCCCATACACAGCAAAGTGTGTTCATGTTAGGTTAAGTTACTTTAGGATATAGACAGATTTCATAGATTTCATAGACATTAGGGCTGGAAGGGACCTCGGAAGATCGAGTCCAGCCCCCCGCCCAAAGGGCAGGACATCAGCTGGGGTCATAGGATCCCAGCAAGATAAGCATCCAGTTTCATCTTGAAAGTGTTCAATGAAGGCGCTTGGACAACCTCCGGCGGCAGGCTGTTCCAGACCTTGGGGGCTCGGACAGTAAAGAAATTCTTCCTTATGTCCAGCCTGAAACGATCTTGTAGTAGTTTGTGACCATTCATCCTCGTCATCCCTTGGGGCGCTCTGGTGAACAAACGTTCCCCCAGATACTGGTGATCACCCCTGATAAACTTGTAGGTGGCCATCAGATCACCCCTGAGCCTGCGCTTTTCCAGGCTAAAGAGCCCCAGGGCTCTCAGCCTGTCATCGTAGGGTCTGCTTCCCTGACCTCTGATCATGCGCGTGGCTCTTCTCTGGACTCTCTCAAGCTTCTCCACATCCTTTTTGAATTGTGGAGCCCAAAACTGGACACAGTACTCCAGCTGCGGCCTCACTAAGGCCGAGTACAGGGGGAGAATGACGTCCCGGGATTTGCTTGAGAAGCATCTATGGATGCAAGCCAGCGTTTTGGTCGCTTTACTAGCCGCAGCATCGCATTGCAGGCTCATGTTCATCTTGTGGTCAATGATGACCCCCAAGTCTTTCTTCCATAGTGCTAACCAACATAGCACTGCCGAGCCTATAAGGATGCTGCGGGTTTTTCTTCCCAAGGTGGAGAACCTTGCATTTATCGGCGTTGAACACCATCAGATTCTCATCCGCCCACTTGCTGAGCCTGTCCAGGTCAGCCTGGATCACCTGCCTGTCTTCTGGTGTGGATGCTTTGCCCCAAAGTTTGGTGTCATCGGCGAACTTGACCAGTCCGCTTCTGACTCCAGTGTCCACATCGTTAATGAAGATGCTGAACAGTATGGGTCCAAGGACAGAGCCCTGGGGGACCCCACTGGTCACAGGACACCACGATGAGTGACTTCCATCAACTACTACCCTCTGGGTCCGACCCCGGAGCCAATTTTCCAGCCAGTGGATCGTGGGGGACCCAAGGCGACAATTGGTCAGTTTCTCCAAGAGACGATCATGGGACACCAGATCGAAGGCTTTTTTGAAGTCAAGATATATGACATCAATCTCATCTCCCTTGTCCAGGTGATAGGTCACCTGGTCGTAGAAGGAAATGAGATTGGTCAAGCAAGACCTACCCGCAACAAACCCGTGCTGGCTATCCCTTAAGATGTTGGTGTCGGCCAGTCCATTAAGGATGGCCTCCTTAATAAACTTTTCTAAGATCTTCCCCGGGATAGAAGTCAGGCTGATGGGCCTATAGTTAGCCGGATCCACTTTCCTCCCTTTCTTGAAGATAGGCACCACATTGGCCTTCTTCCAGTCTTCGGGCACTACACCAGAGCGCCAAGAGTTTTCAAAGATCCGCGCTAGAGGCTGGGCTATGATGCTCGCCAGCTCCTTGAGTACCCTGGGGTGAAGATTGTCAGGGCCGGCTGACTTGAAGGTATCCAGCTTCTCAAGATGTTCCTTCACAAAGTCAGCATTAATGGAGGGCAGGGGATCACCCTCACCCGGACTTCCCGGCCCTGTAGCAGGCACGGGCGTCCCATGGGGCTGATGAAAGACCGACGCAAAGTACCTATTTAATAGGTTGGCTTTTTCCTGGGCGTCAGTTGTCAGTTGCCCCATCTGGTTCAGCAGGGGTCCAACGTTGCCCCTGCTTTTCCTCCGGCTCCCCACATATCTGAAAAAGGACTTTTTATTGTCCTTGATGCTCAAAGCTAGCTGGAGTTCAGTTGCAGCCTTGGCTTTCCTGGTCTGCTCTCTACAGGACCGGACCAGTGCAGAATAATCCTCCTTGGAGGTGACTCCCATCCTCCATCCTTTGTAGGCCTTTCTTTTTAGCCTCAGGAGGTCTGCTAGGTCCCTGAGAGCCAGGGGGGCTGCTGTGCCCTCTTGCTGCCTTTCCTCCGAGATGGAATAGACTTAGTTTGTGCATTGAGGATCGCTCCCTTGAGGAGCAACCACTCTTCTTGAACTCCCCTCTCCCTGCGGTCACAGTCCCTTAGGGCCTCACTGACAAGCCTCCTGAGCTTGTCAAAGTCGGCTTTCCTGAAGTCAAGGACTTGCGTGTTGCTGACCGACTTGCCAGCTTTTCAGCGGATGGTGAAGGTGATCAGCTCGTGGTCGCTGTCACCCAGTTTCCCCATCGATCACTAGGTCGCCGACTAGGTCCTCCCCAGTAGCCAGCACCAGGTCGAGCAGCGCTTTGCCTCTTGTTGGCCCATAGACTTCTTGAGTCAGGTAGAGGTCATCCACGCACGAGAGGAAGCTCTGCGACCGCTCAGATTTTGCTGAGCGATCCTCCCACGAGATGTCTGGGTAATTGAAGTCACCCATGACAACCATGGTCCTGGAGCAAGCTGCCTCAGCCAGTTCCTGGGCAAACTCCTGGTCTAGCTCAGGACTTTGGGTGGGAGGTCTGTAATAGACTCCCACCATTGTGTCCCCTGTGCCGTGTTCCCCACGGATTTTAACCCAGAGGGTCTCCAGCCGTCCACCCTGGTCGCCAATATCGGCTTGCAGGGACGCGTAGCTTTCCTTAACATAGAGAGCTACACCCCCGCCCCTTTTCTCTACACGATCCCTCCTGTACAGGGTATAGCCATCTATCCCTGTGGTCCAGTCATGGGTGGAGTCCCACCAGGTCTCCGTGATCCCTATGACATCGTAGTTGTTTGCACTGAGCAGGAGGATGAGCTCCTCCTGCTTATTCCCCAAGCTCCTGGCATTTGTGTACAGGCAGGCAAGCGCCCCCTGGGGGGCTCCTTCCTTGCCCACAGATTTTTACCAGGGCTGGGGCGGGCTCCCTTGAGTGCCATGATCCGCTGGCTTTGCAAGATTTGCTCAGCGGGCCAGCAGTGGCGGTCGTGCCCCCGTCCCCCAGCGGGTTTAGTTTAAAGCCCGGTGGAGCAGGTCAGCCAGTCTGGCTGAGAAGAGCCTCCTCCCTAGGGGAGAGAGATGGAGACCATCTCTTCCCAGCAGCTCGCTGCCTCTCTCGCCAAAGAGCGGGCTGTGGTCATGAAAGCCAAAGCCTTCCTGACGACACCA
Source organism: Alligator mississippiensis (assembly GCF_030867095.1). NCBI lineage: Eukaryota > Metazoa > Chordata > Crocodylia > Alligatoridae > Alligator > Alligator mississippiensis. The sequence continues at coordinate 140,296,582 of NC_081827.1, forward strand.
GCGCCGCAGTCTTTGGTTGACCACATAGATCCTCCTGTCCCTTCTCAGCCCATAGCCTGAGACTGGGAGGATCGATGAGAACACCACCTGTGCCCCCAGACCCTTAAGCCCTGCTCCCAAATCCCTGTAGCGCCTCATGACCCGGCTGGGAGTGCTCCGAGCTGTGTCATTGGTGCCCACATGAATAAGGAGCATGGGATAGTAGTCTGTGGGTTTGAGGAGCTTGGGGATCCTCTCTGCAATGTCCCGGATGCGGGCCCCTGGGAAGCAGCAGACTTGCCAGGCTAAGGGGTCAGGGTGGCAGATTGGCCCCTCCGTCCCCCTCAGGAGGGAGTCTCCCACAACAAACACCTTACGTTTTGTCTTGGGGAGAGCAGGGGCGGGAGCTGCAGTTGGACCCATGTTGCCTGTGGGGGCCAGCAACTCAGCAGGCTCTGCTGGGGCAGCAAGAGGTGCATACCTGTTGCTCAGTTGTGGCGGGGGTGGGGCCTTGGTGCGGCGGGCCTTAGGGCCCTTGACCACCTTGGTCCCTGCCCCTGGCTGGACACAACAGGAGGTCCCAGAGTCCTCCTCTGGCCTGGAGGGAGACTGTGATCTACCCTCTGCCTCCCGGGGGAGAAGGGCCTGGCAGTAGGAGTCTATCTCCTGCTCGCAGTCCCTGATGGCACGCAGTCTGTGGACTGTGGCCTGGAGCTCCTCCAGCTGGCGTGCCAGAGACCCCAAAAGGGAGCAGACCCCGCAAGGGGAGGTCGCCATGCTCCCAGGCCCCAGAGCCTGAAAAAGGGACAGGCAGCCCCCGCAGCCGAGAGCCAGGGGCTCCGTCTGCGTGGAGCCCAGAACCAGGGGCTCCGTGTGGGTGGCTGTCTCTGAGGTGCCAGAGGGGGGGGCCCACGGAGCCCGAGGGGACCCTCGGGGTGTGGCGCGTGCCCATCCGTGTCATGCCTCTGGTAGGCTGGCTACAGCTGGGACTGTCTACCCTGGGGGGTGCGCAGGCAGGGTCTGGCACCCTCCCGCACGCCCTCCCGCGTGAACTCCGTGCTAACTCACGCGCCGGCAGAGAAGCGCGCCTGTTTGTGCAGCCTGTTCGTGCGGCTCCGGTCGCGTGGCTCCCTGGGGGGCTGGGCGAAGTAGGGGCCTGGGCGGGGCTTGACCCGGCCCGGCTCCACTCAGCTGCCGCCTCCCACACACACACACACACACACACACACACACACACACACACACACACACACACACACACACACAAAGGGTTAGCCCCTTCTCTCCACGGGCCCCGCTTACCCCGGCTGCGCTGGGGGTCAGCGGGGGGCTCCGCGGCTGCTGGAGGGTTTCTGGGGGGCTTTGGGGGAGCGGGGGCGCAGCGAGCTTTCACCTGCGCGTCTCTCGCCGCTCCCGCGTCTAACAGGTGTAAGATTTGAAATGGAGCATTTCATCCACTGACAGATATACAGCTCCTGCTGGGCCCCTCCTCCCCACCTCCTGCCACAGTGTTAAAAAGTTTACAGCAGTGCTCTGGGCCATGATACAGGGTTGCTCAGCCCAAAGGGGTGGATCATCTCCCCCTCCTACTGTCACAAGTGACTGGTGGGAGGAAGGGGGGGGGGGGGAAAAAAGTGTGGCACAGAGCCAATAAGCATTCCCAACCCCAATATACCCTTTGGCTCTAGTTGTGCCTCCCAGCCTGCCACAAAGCCATAATCTCCCACCCCCTAGCCTTTTAACCCCTGGGCACAGCCTCTAGCTCCTAGCTGCTTAGCTACAGCCCTGTTTTGTCAGTCTTCAGCCCCAGCTGGCACACCTACCTCATTCCCACCCCATGACATGCCATGGCATGTTCCCTTATATGCCCATTAGATGCTGGCATACCTTAGGCCCTGGTTTATGCCCTGGTCTACCAGGCCTTGCCCCTGCTCTTCCCTCTAACCTTGGACATCCTGCAGTAATGTGGAGGAATGTGCCAGGAAGGGGGAATGCTGCATTGTAGGATGTCTAGAGAGTAGTGGTTCTCAACCACTTTTGTACCAGGACTCATTTGTAAAACATGGATGGCCACTACCAACCTAGTGCCCCTCACTCCTGACCTGCTACACCCCCTCCCCCCAGCCCCAGAGTGTGTGGGGCAGGGAGTGCGCGTTGGGGGAGACCCCACAAGCAGCGCTTTGTAGGCTGCCAGCCTGCAAGGGACAAGCTGGGGTTTCTCACATTTTTCTTCTTTAAAGGGAATCCATTTTTTAAAAGTTTGTTCACAACCCTTTCATATATGCTTGCAACCCACTTTTGGGTCTCAAACCAGGAGCTGAGGAATGCTGGCTTAGAGGCCCACCTACCATATGTAAGTAACATTAATACATCCCAGAATGAAGTGCTACAAAATGGCATCTGCTCTATTGAGATATGTTTGACACATTTCAGCCACTTTTGCAGCAATTAAAAAAAAATAAGTTAAAAAAAAATGGTGTGTACATCTGTATGGTCACCTGCTGAAACATTAAAGGAGTTCAAAACACTTTGGCCATTACATCTAACCACAGCCTCAGCCATTACCAACAATCACTTGATGGAATCCCACATTACATTTGGTCAAAAGCAAAGTCTGAAGCCATGCCTGTTTTGAAGGCTTTTCCCAGCATAGAAATACTGGTGCACAACATCTTCTTCCCATACCAGTAAAAGTTTAATTGATAACGGTGTTACACTAGGGTAATACCTATACTAGACAAGAGCTACACTGAGCAAGGAGGTAAGAGGAGCCCCCCCAACACTAGGCCTAGTCCTTATCATAGCAGATTCTGTAGCAAAATCACATCATGGACTGTTACATAGCAACACACCAGGATTATGCTGGTACTATACATTATGCTTATATGGATAATTTTATCCATGTTGGATTTTTACTTGGAGTTCCACTTTTATAGCTATTAGTTACTTAAATTGTACTGACACACTTATTCCAGTACACTTTCCTATGTAGACATGCTGACCCAGAGTTAGGGGGCAGGGAACAGGACACTGCATTGTGGAACAGCGTGAAGGGCATGGATTGTAAACTGAAGTTACATGCCAAAATATTTACTATGACCTAAGCATGACATAGAATGCAGACTGGAACCAACAACCAACCAACCAACCAACCGTCAGTTCTAGTGCCACACTAGAGCTGACCATCAGTCCCAGCCCAGGGACTGCAGCAGAGCTGGTTCAAGATTTTGGTGTAGTGCCAGATGTGGGACCAACAACCAGCAAGCTATGGTCCATGGAGATACCAGCAGTCAGACAACTGAGCATGCCTTACTTAATACAATCTGGAGATACTCCTCCAAAAAGAGTCCTAATTTCGCTGTATGATCACACTTATCATGCATGTTACTGCTTGGATGCACAAGTGGTTGTACTTTAAAGTCCAGTTAACACAACACAAGTATAACATGCAAAAAGGTCTTTACAGTTTGACACCATCTTCTGTATTTTTGTGAAGGATGCAGTTAGTACTACATCAGAGAACTATCACCATAGCCCATCAATTGTGCTCAGTAAAAGATAAAGCACACCTTCCAAGAATTTGTTAGAACAGTGCATATAAAAAAAGCCTACCGTCTCTCTATTTGCAAATCCCCAGATGGCAGCAGCTATTTCAATGGCAAATATTACAAGAAGGAAGGCAAAGAACTAGAAGAGAAAGATATCAAGTCACAGTCAGACCCTTGATATAAGGAATCATTTCACAAATGCAGGGTTTAATTAAATAACATCAAAACAAACTTACTCAAAACCCTACATTTCTATTAACATTACCATGGTTATATCACATTATGTTAGATCATGTAAACTGTAATGCATCTTCTGAATCTGCTTAAAAAAAAAGTGTACATGGGACACAGAACATGCCATTTAGAATTTGTTCCTATAGTTTGATGAGGTTATTGTAGGTGTGGTACTTCTCAGTCCAGGATCTTTCCTCCAGAAGTTAGCATTCCTTTAAAAATGAGAAAATTTAAAAAGGGAATTCTTATTGCAAGCCAACTTAGAAATAGGCAAAAGGAAAAGTAGCAGGATTAACAATACACAGATTTTGGTGGCAGCCTGTTTGGGTATTAAATGAAAGGTCAGTCAGATCTTTTGTTTGCTTTTGATTATTGTCAGCTGAATTCATGGGCTATTATCCCTGCTTTCAGCCTAGTAATTTAACTGCAAGAAGTTCTTAGGGTCAAGCAGAATATTATAGAGACATGTAAGGAGCAGTTTGCTATCCCCACGGCTCTAGGGCAGTTTAAGTTAACAGCGTTGGTAAGAAAGTTCACCGTAACGTTAACAAGTAGGAAGGGATCTCAAATAGCCAAGATCTTCGTTTTGCATCTTACAGACCTACATATGTAGCCCGTCTGCAACTCTTGGGTCGAATCAAATTTCTGCTGGCAGGGAGTGATAAGGAGTCAGATATTAGATAGCCAAAATACAATCTTCAAGAGAAAGAAGAAAGCTTTGTTTTCAGATAGCAACTCATTGTTTTTTGTGTTTTGTTTCTCCCAGCTGCAATAGCAGCCTTTGTTAACAGTTAGTCCTGTGAAGGTTTAAAGGAGACTTTCAACTATTTAGATGTGAGTAAGTACAAAGCTGGGTGGGACGTGTGAGGAAGCCTGTATGATGCTGCCCTCCAAAATCGCTACTGACAATTACAGACACTCTTTTGGCTGAAATAAAGACCCATGCTTTTGGGATTAAAGTTTTAGTCCCATGAGTAATCTGTCAGTCATCTGTATCGGATGCATTGGCTACACAACACTTAAAAATGCCCAGAGCTGCCTACTCATCTGTCTGATCTGCTTTCACACACCTCCTGCACAGTCTTAATGCTTGAGGGCTGTAGCACATTGTTCTGCTTAGACACAGCAAGGTCTCAAAAATACCAATAATCTTGATGCACAAGATTTAGACCATTTGACATTACTTTCTAAAGTTCATAGATCTGCTACATATCAATAGCACACCTCCAGAATTTTCAGTTCTTTTGATCAACTGCTTGCCGCTTTCATCTGCACAAATTCTAACCTAAAGCCAACTATATTAAAACATACTTACCAGACCAAGCATGCACTGTGACTCTTGAAGAGCACCACAACATCCCAAGAAACCAACTAGCATCATGAGTGCGCCAGCTCCAATGAGAATGTATACTCCTAGGGTAGGAAAAACAGACCAAAGCTAGAAAAGTCCTTACCAATAGAGAACTGCAAGATCACAGTTTATTGAACAAGTCCTTGGAAAGAGATATAAACACTAGCAAAGCATGGTAGTTTTAAGTTGCCATGGTTGAGCTTTTCAAAACAATCATCCTTCAAAATGAAAATAATATATGAATTTGTAGTGGGAGTGGAACAGCAAATATAACCATGTCAAAAAGCATTAAAAACAGATGACATATCAGCAGCACAAGTCTGATCACAGTTTGAGAACAACCACCTTGCTCAAGTCTCTCCAAACCCTGATGAGGTCAGAATTCTAATACTGTATTTTCTCACATACCACACATTCACAAAACAGACAGTTAGTTGTTTTGGGGGAGGGCAGAATGGAGAAAGATTTTCCAGAATTATGGCTCCGTAGAGCAGGGATATTCTGCAGATGACTCATCCTCCCTTTCTCGCTTAACCAAGAAGTTAAGCATAGCTGCTGCTGAGTACTAGTCCCCCATACGTGGATCTAGGATTTTGATAAGAGCTAATAACATTCTGCAAAGTTGTCAGATGGGCATAGTTAACAAAAGAGAAAGACATTTTAGGATAGGGATAAATGGCTATCCTAAGCAGCATTCCACCTTCCTCAGAAGAACTGGGTATTGGCTGCAGTCTAGGCTGGAGATTTTGACTAGGATGTGCCAATATTCCGGTTAGGACTAAAATCCAGAAGTTCTTGTTTAGTGGGTTTAGCACATCTACTCCTGGTCAGATTGATCACCATATTTGGCACCAGGAAGGAATGTTACTCCATGGTCACACTGGTACAGACTGGGCAGTCTGGTCTTCCTCTGTAGTGGGGCGGAGAGGTGGGTATGGATTTTAACAACACTCGCAGCAGCAGCACACCATTATCCCCCTTCCTGCCCCGCTATGTTATCTGCAGTAGGTTAGGATGCTATCTATGCCTTAGAGCTGCACAGCAGGATTATGTAATTTCAGTAATACAATCAGACAAGGATTTGTATGACATGGTTTGGATAGAGATGATCCTGCCTCAGTTAGGAGACAGGATTAGATCAGTAGGGGCCAACCTTTTTTCCAGATACACAAGTTAGCCCCACACCTTCTCCATGCACCATTCTGATCCCCTTCCCCTGCTCAATCTGCTGCTCTGCTTCCTTCCTTAATTTGCTACCTTGCTTTCTGCTTCCTGAACCACCTGCCATGACTGCCCGTCCTCACCCAACTCTGCCACATGCCACATAGAGGCTGCCCATGCTGCAGGGTGGCCACCCCTGCACCAAGTTACCTCCAGAGGTCCCTTCTAGCCCTACTTCCTAATAATTTTAGAAGTAAAGAGTGCATCAGGAAGTTTTTAGAGTAATTTTAATGAATTTAAGCTAGGACAGCTTGATGGAATTCATCCAAGGGTGCTGAGGGAACTAGCTAAAGAAATGGAGCAACTGGCAGTATGTGCCAGTTCTTAGATGACAGGTAAGGTTTCAGAGGACATGGCACGGGCTAAATATAGTGCCTATTATTACTCCCTTAGTTGTCTTTTTAAGGTGGTCAGCCCAACTTCAACACCTGGGGAGTTACAAAAGCAAACTGACTGTTTGGTAGATGAATAGGTGATGATCAGTACCTGTCACCAGGGATTTAAGAACAAATCATGCCAAACCAACCTGATTTCTTGTTTTGACAGAGTAACTGGTCAGGTGGATAATGAAAAAAAGAAAAATGTAGTAGACCCAATATACTTGGGACTTTGGCTTGTAGAATACCACCAGATTTATTACTATTCTAATAGGTAAGCTAGAGAAATATGGACTAGGTACAACTAGTATCAGGTTGATATTACAATTGGCTGAATAACAAAAAATAAAGAATTAATGGACTCAACATCAGAATGGCAGCAGTTAGCAAGTGGGGTTTTACAGGGGCCTGTTCTGGGTCCAGTCCAGTTCAACATTTGTTACTGATGTGGATACAGAAGGATAGAGCAAGATTATCATAATTTTTTCAGACCAAGTTGAAGTTCACAAACAATTTGGCAGTCAGAATTACAATTCAGAGGGCTATAGACCATAAGATGAAATTCATTAAGAAGCATAAGGTACTGGACAGAGAAGAAAAACCATGTACAGACACATAATAGCAGCAGAAGTGATGAGAAGAATTATTAGTGAATCAAACAATGCAAGTTGGCACAGGCAATTTTGTGCTGCATTAAAAAAAAAGTATTGTTTTCCAAGTGTGGAACTTGAGAGTACCACTATTTGGTGCCCGTTAGGCCTCATTTGGAGTACTGCACTGAAATTTTGGGACACTAACAAGATAGAGAAGAACTGAATGGGGTCCAGAGGCATATGACAAAGAAGGAAAGGCTGAAGGAACTGTGTGCGCAGAGTTTGGAAAAAAGGTGCAGATTTGGGGTGTGGAGGAATACATACAGCTTCATAGGTTTGAAAAATTGATGAAGGAGAACTACCTTTTTGTAGCAATAGCAATGGAGAATGGTTGGACACAAAGCAATGGGTTTAAATTGCAGTAAAACAGACTTGGATTCAAGTCTTAAAATAAGCAAAAAGCAGTCCTATAAATTCTTAACTCTAAACAACTGAACAAGCTGCCTGACCTTTGTGGAAACTCCCTCTTTGGAGGCTAGAGTGTGACTGCTTAAGTATGTCTGGGATGCTTTATGAACAGACAAGATTGTAGTTTTCCAAGAGGTAAGACTAGATCAGCAAGGACCAAATTTGTGGCATGCCCACATCCTCCTCAAGCACTACTCCGATTCCCTTCCCGATCTGCTGCCCTGCTTTCTGCTCCATGCCCTGTGCTCTCTGCCCAATCTGCTGCTTTGTACTCTCCACCTTATCTGCTATGCCTGCCCCTCCCTGATCTGCCATATGCCAGAGAGGCAGTCTATTTTAAAGGCATGCATGCCACAGCTTGGTCACTTCTGGACAAGGCCCCTTCCAACCCCGTGAATAGAATAAATCCTTAGAGTGAAGTTTCCCCTTCTTTACATGAAGCCTTTAAATATGTTCAACAAAAACGCAAAGCCACAAGAGTTTAGCCAGTTAAGTTGGCAGCCTCTCCAGCCACAAGTTCAACCTCTTCTACTTTTTAAAGAAGAGGAAATAGCAATTTTGGCAGCACTTTCCCCTCCAGAGTCAAGCAACTTGGACCACATTTTGCCTACTTTACAAGGATGTGCTGGAGTGAAGGTCAGTCAACAGTTCTGACCATCCACTCAAGAATTCTGACCATCATTCTCTGCTGCAAACTTGGAAACAGCCTGCACATGACTCCTCAGCTATTAACAGGGATTCATAAGAGGAACAACCAAAGAACTTGCACCCTCTAGCATGTGTAAGGATTGGGGGGGGGAGCCACAGGGAAAGAAGACAGGGGAAAGAGTGCAGAGTGCAATCTCAAACTTGAGTGATTTTTTTTTTTTTGGAGTTGGTTTAAATGAGGGCTCCATAACATAACTAGATAGATGAGACCACCTGTTTGGGCCTGACTGTGAGAATGGATGTTTTTTTATTTTGCCTTCAGTAAAAGTTAGAGCCCTTTGGAGAAGTACCCAGGCATAAACTGATCCAGCATTGGCTTTGTAGGCAAACATTCCTCAGACCAAAGTTACAGACACAGATTAAAAGACAGGATGCTTCCTCAGCAGGAATCCCAGCATTTCAATTTATACTTACCGCTTCGCACAGGTCTAATATTAACGGTTGGATGCAAGTTTGTCTGGATGTAGCAAGTCCAACAGCATGCCAATGCTACCATATGTTGAACTCGCTGTTACAGAAACAGCATTTATTACCTTGATTCTAAATCCTGCCTGACCTGCTTGTTTTGACCAATCCTCCCCCACCAGATGCTGTTATCCTAGGTTTGCTACTTTTCCTAGCGGAAGCAGATGGAATAGGGCGGCCTCTGATGAATCCTCAGGATACAGGACATCCCCCTGGTAAGATGCAGGGCCAACAATTCCCTCAGCCAATCAGTAGTGAAGGGTGGGGCTGTCACCACCTCCTCCAGCAGTCAGCAGCAAGGGATGGGGTCTCTGGGATCTTCCACCTGCCTTCCTCCCTCCCTGGCTGGCTGGGAACCCTGATGCTCCTGGCTGTGCACTGCCCTACCCCTAGGCACAGCCAACAAAACTGCAAAGATAAGATGTCTGACATGTTTTTTGGCTCATTGGTGGAAATGCAAGAGACTTTTTGCAGTCCGTTCCCAATTCAGAAATGGACAGGGTACAAAGGGTTTAAAAAAGTGGGACAGTCTGGTATAAAGCAGGACCAATGGCCACCATAAGATGGAAGCACCCACTGCTTTCCCCTGCACCAGCAGGAAAAGCATTTATTGCAGCAGGGGAAAGCAGCAGCAGTGGGAGCTTTTCCTTTGTTGCTGCAGGGGACAAGTGGGGGCTAGGTCCTGGTACCTGCCTTCACATCTGCAGCTGGCCCTTCACCCTGCAGTGGCATGGAGAGAGCGCACATGGTAGGTATAGCCTATGCTCCCCCTCCCCCATTTTTCTATACAACTCTAGGCTCCTGAAATATGCATCAAGCTTAAAAGGCTTCTGGGAGAGCAGGACCTGCTTTCTGCTGTTTTTGCAAAGAGCAGTAACCTTCAGATAACTTTTTTAGGATGTGAAAAAAAACTACTGACTATAGGCAGCACTGAGTACTAACACAGGCAAAATGTGTCTGGACTTAACCGCAACAAAAAGGAAGTAAAACATATATAGAACAAATTATAACACAACAGTTCAGACTGATCATGAACCAGCATGTCTGAAGTAGCACAAGTTAAGGTCATGATGGGGATTGTGTGGAGGTCTAGACTAGCTACAAGAAAGAAATATCTATATTTGAAACAGAAGTCTAGGGGCCTCCTTTGTGATCTGGAAAACACCTGCATAAATTGTTATAAGCAGGGATCCTGTTTTTTTCTCCAATTTAAAGAAATCCCTAATTTTCAGTTAAAGTAATCCCAATCCACATTTTTCCATGATAAAAAAAGTAAAATGAAAATTGGGGATTTAAAAAACAAACAAACCAGGATACTTGGTTATAAGCTTGCTGGTTTGTTGACTATACACAAGAACAGATGGGCAAGAGGGAAAGAGAGGCAATAAAAGGGAGACAATTGCAAGACACGTGGAAATTAGATGTGAACAAGGATCAGCAACTGAAGAGGTGGTAGAATTTAATTGGCTGACAGCAAACAAAGAAACTGAGGTACAAAAGAGGTTATATGGAAAGAAAGCTTGGGTACATGACACCAAAGATACCACTGCACAGGGGGACAGAAGCCCCCTTGCCCAACAGCCCCCCCCAGACAAACAAACAAAAGCAACAAAGAAGTGCAGTTTCTTTTTTTCATACCTTTCAGACATTTTGTATCTCATAGCTTACCAGTATAGAAGGTTGTATTGTTGGATTCCAGTTCAAAGATGCTTTTAGTCTGTGCATCAAATCGTAGCCATAGTCCAATTGCAAGAACTGCTGTTCCAGCAAGCTGCAAAGGAAGAGGAACATGGTTAGAATATTACCTGTTAGCATCATATTCACTTTTAGATATGAAAGTGAATTATTGCTTAACTGTCAGAACTTATTTTTAGCATATTTACATCCCAATTAGGGGATTCATTAGATTTTTTAAATACCTATTCAGCAGGAGATTCTTGTTCCACAATGAAAATATACTACATCTATGACTATGGCAAACGGTTGAGCTACGCAATTTCACTGGCTCCGAAATGCCTTACAAAAAGGGTTGGAATGAAGTTGCACACTTTAGTTATCTGAAGTTTTCACACTGAGCAAGACACTTTTGCAACATACTGACAATGCAGTGCATTTAGTTCCAAGTGAAGGCCAGCTAGAAATTTCAAGCTGAACTAAAGTCTGGTTAAAAGTTCAACTTTTCCAATACTGGGTTTCATGTTTGCTGAGCTTCTAAACCAGGGGCGGGCAATTATTTTGGCTGGAGGGCCGTTTAGTGAGTTTTTGCAAGCTGTCAAGGGCTGCATTGGTAACCCTGCCCCTTGACAGGTGCCCTGACCCCTGGTCGCTATCTTGGGACTAGAAGTCCCACCCCTGACCTCTGACCCTCGAGACCAGAAGTCCCTCCCCTTGCCTCTGGAAGTACTCCTTTGGAGAAGAGGGTTTGCCATCTTAGAACTGGAAAAAAACCCAAAAACAAATTATGTACTAAAAAGCAAATACCCATAATATTATATTTTATTTTAATTCAATTAAAAATTATATTTTTGTCCTGATACCTGTGTGGTTGTGCTTTATATGTAGAAGTGACTGCATAATAGCTCAAAATGTAGTCTTATTCTTGTCTAGTGTGCGAGGCGTGCAGTGGTGTTGGGGGATATGGGTGGATGCGTGTGTGGCATTTGTGGGATGTGCAACTGTCTGGAAGAGGCTGTGGGGTTTGCAGGAAGGGTTTTTCATAGATTCATAGATGTTAGGATCGGAAGGGACCTCAATAGATCATCGAGTCAGACCCCCTGCATAGGCAGGAAAGAGTGCTGGGTCTAGATGACCCCAGCTAGATGCTTATCTAACCTCCTCTTGAAGACCCCCAGGGTAGGGGAGAGCACCACCTCCCTTGGGAGTCCGTTCCAGACCTTGGCCACTCGAACTGTGAAGAAGTTCTTCCTAATGTCCAATCGAAATCTGCTCTCTGCTAGCTTGTGGCCATTATTTCTTGTAACCCCTGGGGGTGCCTTGGTGAATAAATACTCACCAATTCCCTTCTGTGCCCCCGTGATGAACTTATAGGCAGCCACAAGGTCGCCTCTCAACCTTCTCTTGCGGAGGCTGAAAAGGTCCAGTTTCTCTAGTCTCTCCTCGTAAGGCTTTGTCTGTAGGCCCTTAACCATGAGTGGCCCTTCTCTGGACCCTCTCCAGGTTATCCGCATCCTTCTTGAAGTGTGGCGCCCAGATTTGCACGCAGTACTCCAACTGTGGTCTGACCAGCGCCCGATAGAGGGGAAGTATCACCTCCTTGGACCTATTCGTCATGCATCTGCTGATGCACGATAAAAAGTGCCATTGGCTTTTTTGGTGGCTTCGTCACACTGCCGACTCATGTTCATCTTGGAGTCCACTAGGACTCCAAGATCCCTTTCCACTTCCGTGCCACCCAGCAGGTCATTTCCCAGGTTGTAGGTGTGCTGGACATCTTTCCTCCTTAGGTGCAGCACTTTGCATTTCTCCTTGTTGAACTGCATTCTGTTGTTTTTTGCCCACTTGTCCAACCTGTCCAGGTCTGCCTGCAGCTGTTCCCTGCCCTCTGGTGTGTCCACTTCTCCCCATAGCTTTGTGTCATCTGCAAACTTGGACAGAATACATTTCACTCCCTCGTCCAAGTCACTGATGAAGACATTAAAGAGTATCGGTCCAAGGACCGAACCCTGCGGGACCCCACTGCCCACACCCTTCCAGGTCAAAACCGACCCATCTACCATGGCTCTCTGGGTGCGACTATCTAGCCAATTCGCCACCCACCGGACTGTGTAGTCATTCACGTCACAGCTTCTTAGCTTGTTCACCAGTATGGGGTGGGATACTGTATCGAAGGCCTTCCTGAAGTCTAAGTATACGACATCCACCCCTCCTCCTGTGTCCAGGCGTTTCGTAACCTGGTCATAGAAAGAGACTAGATTGGTCAGGCACGATCTGCCTGCCACGAACCCATGCTGGTTTCCCCTCAGCATAATTTGTCCTGCCAGGCTCTCACAAATGTGAGCCTTGATAATTTTTTCAAAGACTTTGCCAAGGATGGAGGTGAGACCGACTGGCTTATAGTTGCCCGGGTCCTCCTTCCTCCCCTTTTTGAAAATGGGGACCACATTGGCCCTTTTCCAGTCCTCCAGGACTTGGCCCGTGCACCACGAGCTTTCAAATATTCCCGCCAGCGGCTCTGCAATGACGTCGGCCAGTGCCTTCAGCACCCTCGGATGGAGTTCATCTGGGCCTGCCAACTTCAAGGCATCCACTTCTTCCAAGAGACTCTGCACCATCTCAGGGTCTACGCATGGAAGTCCGGCGCCTTGCTGCTGCCTCTCTACAACCCCAGTGAGAGACTTGTCATGTCCCTCGCTTAGGAACACTGAGGCAAAGAACTCGTTGAGGAGTTCAGCCTTGTCTCCTCTGTCCATCACCAATTGTTTCTGCCCATTTAGCAGGGGTCCTATTCCTCCCTGGGTCTTCCTTTTACTCCCTATATATCTAAAAAACAATTTCTTGTTGTCTTTTACTTGGGTTGCCATCCTCAGCTCCACGGTAGCTTTGGCCTGTCTAACTGCCTCCCTACAAGGACGAGCAGAGGAGGTATATTTGTCTTTGGTGATCTCTCCCTGTTTCCACTTTTTGTGCGCTCCCCTTGCAAGGGGAGCACAAGTTGCAAGTTGCATCCTGCACTTGAGGCTTGGGATGGCAACGGCCTGGCTGCCCCCCTCCACGGACGTCCCCAGCGGATGCCACCACCCTGGGGGGGGGGGGGGGGGGGGGGGGGGGGGGGGAGGCCTAGCCCCTTCCTGCCCTGCAGGGACCCAGTGGCCTAGCAGCAGCTCGTCCCCAGTCCCAGCATGGGCAAGGAGGCTGTGCCAGGAGCCGGAGCGGAGCCATGGCTGTTTTCTTCTGAAAGCACCCTCAAAAGGATTGCAAGGGAGGAGCGAGCCGGGCCTTTGCTGCCTGAAGCCTCATGGCCACGTTTGTGCTCTGGCGGCTCCTGCTGCTGTCAGAAGGCTGGGGCTGCCAGGGAAGGGCTTGTCAGGCTTGGGGGGCAGTGTGGGGGGCTCCTGGAGCCACTGGGGGTGGCACACGTCGGTGGGGACGTGGAAAACCCAAAGGGAGGTGGTGCAGAACTTGCATCACGTGCCTGCGGCTTGAGGCAGCAAAGCCCTGGCTGCCCCCCCCCCCCCCCCCCAAACAAGTGACCCAGGGGATGCTACAACCCCGGAGGGATGGCCCAGTCCCCCCCACTCCACAGGGGTCCGGTGGCCTTATAGCAGCTTGCCCCCTGGCCCCGGGACAGGCAGGAAGGCTGTGCCTGGAGCCAGAGCAGAGCCGTGGCTACTTTTCTGCTTCAGAAGCTTCTGCAGCTTCCAGGAAGCTGGGGGCCCTGGGGAAGCTCCTGGCCGGCCCTGAGGGCAGTGCAGGGGGCCACCTGAGGCCACTGGGGGCAGCACATGGCCTGGGACATGGAAAGTCCAGGGATGCAGTGCGGAAGTTGCATCCTGCACTTGAGGCTTGGGATGGCAACGGCCTGGCTGCCCCCCTCCATGGACATCCCCAGCGGATGCCACCACCCGGGGGGGGGGGGGGGGGGGGCCTAGCCCCTCCCTGCCCTGCAGGGACCCAGTGGCCTAGCAGCAGCTCGTCCCCAGTCCCAGCATGGGCAAGGAGGCTGTGCCAGGAGCTGGAGCGGAGCCATGGCTGCTTTTTTCTTCTGAAAGCTCTTGTGGCCTCCCTGAGCTTCCCGTGCCCCGGGACCCGTTGGGCAGGGAGGCCAGGGCCTTCCCCCTGGGGCAGCAGCACCCACCAGAGCCTCCCTTGGGGGGGGGGGAGGGGGGGGCCACAGGCATTGCTGCCCCAAGCCTCAGGAGTGGGATGGAAGTTCTGCACCGCTTCCCCACACCCCAGACCACGTCCCTTCCAGGTCATGCCACCCCCCGTGCTGCCCCCAGGGCCGGACAGGGGGGTTGGGAGCCAGCGACAGCCAGGCAGTGCCCCAGGGTCAGTGTTGGCGGTGCCCAGAGCAGGGTGACAGGAGCCCGGGGTGCAGCTGCCTGAGTTCTATGGAGCTGGGCCAGGGTGCACCAGCATGTAGGGAGGAGAGCCACCCCACTCCGAGCCCTGCTGGCACTGGCTCCTGCATGCCCCCTTGCTCCCAGCTCCCCACTCCAGCCCCGTGGCTGGACAGGGACCAGCACACCGCCCCCCACCCCAACTTGAGGTTCCCACTCTGGCAGGGGCGGGAACAGCCCCATGGTCCCTCCAGCTGTGGGGGCAGGGCAAGGCAGGGTGGGCCCTGCTCTTCCAGGGGCCTGCTGTGGCTTCCCCTGGCTCCCGTCACTTTTGACAGGAGCCAGAGGCAAATTTTATATATTATTTATTTAATTTGTTTAAATTCTAGGGGCCCTGCAGGCCAGACAGAATGGCCTGGCAGGCCAGATTTGGCCAGCAGGCTGTATTTTGCCCACCCCTGTTCTAAATTCAGGTCCGAATATTAGTGGTTAAATGAGGAAGGCGTGGAAACATGGGGGTGGCAGAGAGGGAAGGGAAGAGGGGAGAAATGCAGAAGACAGCAATGTAAAATATTACTGTCTAAAGATTAAGTGCAACACGCGGCATCGGGGGGGGGGGGGGGGTGATCTGTATGTGCAAGCCAGATCTGTGTACAAGGTTCTTGCCAACTTGGCTGCGCTCAGCGTGAAAAAAAGAGATTCACTATTCAGTAGTTAGAGACACAGACTAAATACAAGGTGTATGTGTGCACTCTAGTAGCTTTCTGCTGTGCAAAAGTTCAGTATTTCCATGCTGAAACTGATGTAGCTGTGATCTCCAAGGCACATCTGCACCAGGCTGGCCTTTAGCACTTTGGGAAATGGTACATGCATATGCACTGACGAACTGCTGAGGTGCCCACTTAGATATGTTTTTCTGATTAAGATGCACATGGGCATGTACAACTCAGTCATTTTGCTATTTATTAACTCGATACTGGATTGCATAAAGCATACAATTGGCCCATTTTAAAAATCTACCGTTTCAATTTAGGGCGGACTGAACTGAATTAAACCCCTGGAGCGGGTACAAGCAGCCAAGAAGCCTAACCAGATAGATAGAGAGAGAGGCCTGTGAACTGGCCACTCCTCTTTCCCCAAATCCATTCCCTTGTTTTGCTATAAATTGGAATAAACCAAGACAAATGAATATGCACTATGACAGTCTTCAAGAGACACCAACAGCAACTACTATATTTATAGAACACTAGTGCTTTCAAAAGCCTGCAAGCACTCTGAACCATCACTAATGACTGAAGGATGAGAAGTGAACTAAATAATCCTAGAAACTTTCTTTCCCATGGTGTTGCAGCAGAGCTGCAGAAAGGACAACATCAAGCCTCGAAGTACAGGAAAGGGTTAGCTAACATTTCAGAGAAAAGAATCATAAGCAGTGCCTTCCAGAAGGGAGTAGCACTTCCAGACTTCCATATAGCAGAGCTACTGGAAATTACATTGCTTCAAAACTGTCCACTTTGCAGACAAAGTACATTCCTTTCCTCCCCACAGAAATTCAGTGAGGTTGAGAGACTCATCATGCCACATTCCCTTAAATTCCGGAGTAGGAGCAAGTCTTTCCCCCGTTCTCCCCATTTTAAAAGTTACAGGAGAACGAGGTGGTAAAGGTAGTTTGGAAAGTGTTTACCACTGAACAGCGAGTGTCCTTAGAGAGGATTTATAAATGCCCTAGAGGTCAGCCATGAACGTGGAAAGTGACCCAGCCCCCATAGCTTCCCAGAGAAACCAAGCCATACCTGAGAAACCAGCACTGCCTCTCCAGCAACTCGCTTGACAACAAGAGCAATCAAAGAGGAGCCAAAGGGTTCAGAGAGACAGTTGACCATTATGTTGTCTCATCCCCTAGGAACCAGCCCTAACCAGAGGCTTCCAGCCTGAGCCAATAAACATGAAAATATCACTTGACACTAGAAGCTGAAGTGCAGCAAGTTTCTTTGGGTAGATGCGATATCTTATTAGACCAACTGAGCAGCCGGAAACAAGTTCTTAACAAGCTTTCGGGCACAAGCACCCTTTTTCAGGCATAGGGAGTGTCTCTGCTGGTCTGAGACTTCAAATGTGGTAGGATGTCAGTGAAAATGTAAAAAGGCAGGAGGTAAGCAAGACAAAAGCTGAAGCAGGGAAGGGAGGAGGAAGAGAGTAGGGGGAAAACGAAAGGTCAGAGGGAGACTACAGTGATAAAAATACAGGGTGGAAAAGAAGTCGTCTGTGAATAAGGGAATTGCTGAAGATCAGGAAAGTAGGAATGAGAGCAGCTAAAATGTGACAGGATGTCAGTGAAAATATAAAAGAGGGAAGAAATTAGAAAAACAGAAGGTAAAAGCAGGGAAGGGAGGGCAAAGAAAACAGGAGACAAAAAAGGCCAAAGGGAAAACACTACAGTGGTAATAATACATGGTAAAAGAGATTAACAAAAAAGGAAATGGTAAGGAATCAGGAAGGAAAAAAAAAAAAGAGGCAGAGGAGAGAGAGAGAGAGATTAGGTCAGGCAGGTACCAGGTGAATCAGGTAGGTTGTAGTGCATCAAAATCCAGTATCTATATCGAGTCCATGATTTTTAGTATCCAGTAGGTGGATGAAGCAAAGTTTGTAGGTTTGTTGAAAGTTCCCTTTGATGATTGTAACCAAGAGATCAGAGAGGGAATGATTGTCCTGCGAGACATGTGCCCCCACGGGTAATTGGGTAGTCTCATCTTTGATAGATTTTCGGTGTGCATTCATTCTGGTGCGCAGATGTTGTTTGGTTTCTCCTACGTATTTTCCATCAGGGCATTTGGTGCACTGGATGAGATATTGCATTTCTGGAAGAGCAGGTGTAAGATCCAGGAATGATGATGGTTCTGTTGTGGGGTGTGGCAATTGTGAGTGTAGCAGAGATGTGTTGGCAGGTTTTACATTTCCTGTCCTGGCATGGTTTGGGTCATAAGGAGTTTGCTTCTGGTGATGAGGTTATTACGGGTCAGTGGTTCTGGAAAGATCTTTTTAAGAGTAGGGTCTTCTAGTATGGGTTGCAGTTGTTTGAGAATTTCTGTGTAGGTTCCAGGGAAAAATGGTACGTCATAAATAATGGTGTGCGATTTGTGGGGATTTTCTTTTTGTACTGCAGCAAATCTTCACATAGTATCCAGGTAGCTCATTCAAAAGTGTGAGTGCTCTCTGGGAGGAGTGTCCTTGTTGGCTGAAGGCCCTTTTGAGATTTGCGAGGTGGTGATCATGGGTATTCTCTTCGCTTCAAATTTGGTGGCATCAGAGAACTTGGCTTTAAATTACAGCTTTCATTTTGTGTTTAAAGCGACTGCTGGTTCTGTATAGATAAGTATGTTGGTCTGTAGGTTTCTTGTATATGGTAGTTTGAATTTTACCATCTTGGATATTGATCATGGTGTCCAAAAAGGAAATGCTGGTGCTAGAGTATTCTAGCAATAGTCTGGTGGAGAGGTGGCGATTGACTTCTTGGTGGAAGTCAATCAGAGACTGCAGGGCTTTGGTCCAAATGATGATGTCATCAATGCATCTCAGGTATAGTAAGCGTTTGATGGTGCAGTTCTTGAGGAGGTCTTCTAGGTGGGCCATAAAAAAGTTGGCATATTGTGGGGTCATTTTGGCACCCATAGCCTGGATGAAGTGTTGGTTGTTGAAACTGAAGTTGTTGGGCATGAGGATGAAGTAGGAGTTCAGTGATATCCTGAAGTCTGTATTCCAAGTTGTGATCGCATTCTCGTAGATATGAGGCAGGCCTGGATGCTGTCCTGGTGTGGGATGTTGGTGTATAAGCTAGCGAAACCTATGGTGGCTAGGAGGGTATTGCTGGGAAGGCAGTCTGTGTTTTTGAGTTCGCTGAAGTCAGTTGTGTCTTGGACGAAGCTTGGTCTTTGGGTGACGAGCGGTTTTAAGATGGATTCAATGAAACCTGGTATTTCTTCCGTTAGGGTTCCATGATTGGAAATGATAGATCTGCTGGGGTTTCCTTGTTTGTGGATTTTGGGGAACAGGCAAAAAGTCCCTGGATTGGGTAGTGAAGGGATCAGGGTCTGAAGTTTTTCTTGTAGTTCTGGTGGAAATGGATGTTGTTATGGAGGCTTTGAGTTTGGAGGAGAAGTGGGGAGTAGGCTCTTCCTTTAGTTCTTTTATAGTAGGTAGTGTCAGAGTTGTCTGTTGGCTTCTTTTAGTCATCCTTAACTGTGAAGACTACATAAGGCTCCTCCTTTATCTGCTGGTTTTATTAGTATTTGGTAGTTGAATCTTAGAGATTCCCTGGCCCTTTTTTCTGAGAGGGAGAGGTTGTTGTGGTGGTGTTTGTTGTTGAGTATTTGTTTATTCTCTCTGAAGCAGTCACTGTAGCCACTGAGGTTTGAATTTCGTCCACTGTTAGTGGTCAGCTAGTCATCACTTTTAAGTGCAGCTAGTCACTTATTTGGGATGCCCCTTTCCTGATCAAGAAGAGTCAGGTCTACAGTGGGATGTTTGCTAACAGATCTAGGTTGGCAAGGTGGGTTATTTACCTGTATAGCTATTATGAACAAGCTTATTTAGCTTTGCAATCTTAAAAACTGAGAACCCACAAACTGCACACATCATAACCATGCTGTCCCAGTGTTACTGCTTTAGCTATGCCAGCAGTTAAGACTTATTTTAGCCCTTGTCTAAACTAGATAGCCAGGATAATTTTGTGCCTTACAGCCATCTTCAGAATCTCAGTGTTCCAAGTCTTTGCATTTGCACTCTTCCAATAATGTGTTTTTCCCATAAAGCTACAAGCCTCCTAGTTACGTTAAGAGGTAAGCCACTACTTTCACTGAAAAAGTTCTAGATTTCTAGCTATTCTGGCTGAAGAGAAAAGCCTGAAAAACACAAGCCTGCTCTTCTGAAGGCTCAGAGGAAAAACAAAAGGCAAGAGAACCCAAAGTTTTATAGTCTCATGATTTTGAAATCCTATTCATGATTTCTGAACAGTCAAGAGTTGGCAACCCCCCCCCCCAGTATATCAAATAAGTGAGAGTTATTAAAGAAACCTTTTTTTTTTTTTTGGTTAACTTAAGCAAAGAAAAGTCTCTACAGAGCCAAATGCTAGAGTAACTGAGAACTGAGGTGGCTATTTACCATTACTAAATCACTCAATTATACCAACTGCAACCCTGCTTCAAAACAGACTTTATTCCCAAGGGGTAAGGACGAGAAGGAAAATCTGAGTTATTACAATCACTTGCCCCCAAGGCTCGTCTTACAACTGCACTGAAACTAAAGAAATAAATGGAGGCTCATGTAGGAAGACTTGCACCTGGAATGACTGCACAAGTTCAAATTTTAGCCTGAAAGGAGATGCCCAAGTGTGAAGGTTACTATGAAGTGAACAGCAAGTTTGCTGGACAGTCCCAGCAGCTTCTCTAGTGCCTGCTGCTACCCTGATGGTTCCAGATCTTCCTTGGGCTGTCAACCTACACTAGGCTAGGAAGAAGGTATGTCCATTAGAACAGTAGACCCTGGGGTTTCTCAATGAGCAAACAAAGGGGCTTTCCTAGCTCTGAGGGATTAAAAGCTTTTTTGAATCTTCTCCTCCCTGACCCTCATATACCTGCGAAGACAGACACAAAAGCCAGGTTGTCAAGGAGCAGCTTTGCCACATCATGTATTCCAGGACAAGCCTGGATCATGCCATGTGCAGCGTGCTCATTCAAGTTTCGCTTGCAAATGTGCCCATCTGATCAGTAGGGCTAGGACTCCAGATAATACAGCCCACTGATGAGATTGCACTATTTGGATCCAACTCACAGCTCATTAAAACAAGCACAAGGCAAATGTTGTTTATAAACCCACCCCTGGTTGCTGGGATACCTGTTGTTGCCAGACATCATTAACACTTTAGTGAACAAGTGGCTGAAGGAAGACAAGGAGTTTTCTTTTTCTTAAGACTAAAAAGCCAGAGAGGGTCTCACCATCCACTATTCTCCCCCTCATTTAAAAAGCAGTTTTGAGGCAGTTCTGATTTGGGGATGGGCAAAAATCTGGCCCGTGGGCTGGATTGGGCGCACAGTGTACTCCATTTCTCAGCAGCCCCTGTGGTGCCAGCTCCTTCTGGCTGCTGCTGCCAGACCCAGCCCTGCTGCCCAGGCACCCCAGTCTGTCCTCCCCACACCCACTGTCAGGGGTCGGACCCACACAGGCAGGGGTGTGCAGCCAGGTAACTGGGATGGGGCCCACAGCTAGGAGAAGGACAGGAGGGGCTGGGGAGACCCGGGGATCTTGGGGTAGTGACAGCACAGGGCTGGGGTGGAGCTGCAATCCACCGTCTTCACACCACTGTGGTGAATGTGAGTTCTGCAGCCAGGGGCGTGTAGGGAACAGATTGTGGCTCTGCCACAGCCCCAAGATCCTGACCCCAGAGCAGCTCCTTGTCTGCCCTGCAGTTCCCAGCTGGTCTCCGAAGAGACTGCAGGAGCAAAAGGGCTGGGGCCATGGCTGACATTTTGCAGCCTCAAGCAGTCACAAATCCACCCTCCATGGTGACCAGCTGGGAGCCACATGGGTAGGGGCTGCTAG
The DNA here is from genome assembly GCF_030867095.1 of Alligator mississippiensis. Classification (NCBI taxonomy): domain Eukaryota; kingdom Metazoa; phylum Chordata; order Crocodylia; family Alligatoridae; genus Alligator; species Alligator mississippiensis. Next base: position 140,318,140 of record NC_081827.1, read on the forward strand.
GAAGTGGCATCTGGCCATTGGCTGGATTGACTATTTTGCCCACCCCTCTTCTAACTCCATCCAAAGCTAGGATGTGGCCTGAACTGCACAAGTCGGAGTGAAGATATTAAAAAGGGAGTTATGCTTTTCCCCCCCCCTAGGAAAGCAAGAGGGATACTTGTCTTTAGATTATAAAACCCCAAGAATCAAAGACCATTTTTACAGGCAGGAGGAAAACAATTAAAAAAAAAAAGTAAGCTATAAACTACCACATTCCTTTCAAATCAAAAGGATGCCTTATGATTTTTTTCTCTCTAGATACCACAACCCTCAAAAGCTCCAGCTGGAAAGAAAAGGAAGGATAATGCAGAACTAAGTGGCAAGTTTCCTGCTTTGGACTGTAGTTCTTTCATGCAAGTATAAAAATAAAAATTAAGGACTTCTATGCTTAGCATCTCCATAGATTCATAGATGTTAGGGTCAGAAGGGACCTCAATAGATCATCGAGTCCGACCCCCTGCATAGGCAGGAAAGAGTGCTGGGTCTAGATGACCCCAGCTAGATACTCATCTAACCTCCTCTTGAAGACCCCCAGGGTAGGGGAGAGCACCACCTCCCTTGGGAGCCCGTTCCAGACCTTGACCACTCGAACTGTGAAGTTCTTCCTAATGTCCAGTCTAAATCTGCTCTCTGCTAGCTTGTGGCCATTATTTCTTGTAACCCCCGGGGGCGCCTTGGTGAATAAATACTCACCAATTCCCTTCTGTGCCCCCGTGATGAACTTATAGGCAGCCACAAGGTCGCCTCTCAACCTTCTCTTGCAGAGGCTGAAAAGGTCCAGTTTCTCTAGTCTCTCCTTGTAGGGCTTGGTCTGCAGGCGCTTGACTATACGAGTTGCCCTTCTCTGGACCCTCTCCAGGTTATCTGCATCCTTCTTGAAGCGTGGCGCTCAGAATTGCACGCAGTACTCCAACTGCGGTCTGACCAGCACCCTATAGAGGGGAAGTATCACCTCCTTGGACCTATTTGTCATGCATCTGCTGATGCACGATAAAGTGCCATTGGCTTTTCTGATGGCTTCGTCACACTGCCGGCTCATGTTCATCTTGGAGTCCACTAGGACTCCAAGATCCCTCTCCACCTCTGTGCCACCCAGCAGGTCATTCCCTAGGCTGTAGGTGTGCTGGACATTTTTCCTCCCTAGGTGCAGCACTTTGCATTTCTCCTTGTTGAACTGCATCCTGTTGTTTTCTGCCCACTTGTCCAACCTATCCAGGTCTGCCTGCAGCTGTTCCCTGCCCTCCGGCGTGTCCACTTCTCCCCATAGCTTTGTGTCATCTGCAAACTTGGACAAAGTACATTTCACTCCTTCGTCCAAGTCACTGATGAAGACATTAAAGAGTATCGGTCCAAGGACCGAGCCCTGCGGGACCCCACTGCCCACACCCTTCCAGGTCGAGACCGACCCATCTACCACGACTCTTTGGGTGCGGCCCTCTAGCCAATTCGCCACCCACCGGACTGTGCAGTCATCCACATCACAGCCTCTTAGCTTGTTCACCAGTATGGGGTGGGATACCGTATCGAAGGCCTTCCTGAAGTCTAAGTATACGACATCCACCCCTCCTCCTGTGTCCAGGCGTTTCATAACCTGGTCATAGAAAGAGACTAGATTGGTCAGGCACGATCTGCCCGCCACAAACCCGTGCTGGTTTCCCCTCAGCATAATTTGCCCTGCCGGGCTCTCACAAATGTGAGCCTTGATAATTTTTTCAAAGACTTTACCAAGGATGGAGGTGAGACTGACTGGCCTATAGTTGCCCGGGTCCTCCTTCCTCCCCTTCTTGAAAATGGGGACCACGTTAGCCCTTTTCCAGTCCTCCGGGACTTGGCCCGTACGCTACGAGCATTCGAATATTCCTGCCAGTGGCTCTGCAATGATGTCGGCCAGTGCCTTCAGCACCCTCGGATGAAGCCCATCCGGGCCTGCCGATTTAAAGGCATCCAGTTCTTCCAAGTGACTCTGCACCACCTCAGGATCTACGTATGTAAGTCTGGCGCCTTGCTGCTGGCTCTCTACAACCCCAGTGAGAGACTTTTTGTGCCCCTCACTTAGGAACACTGAGGCAAAGAACTCATTGAGGAGTTCAGCCTTGTCCCCCCTGTCTGTCTCCAATTGTTTCTGCCCATTTAGCAGGGGTCCTATTCCTCCCTGGGCCTTCCTTTTACTCCCAATATATCTAAAAAACAATTTCTTGTTGTCTTTTACTTGGGTTGCCATCCTCAGCTCCATGGTAGCTGTGGCCCGCCTAACTGCCTCCCTACAAGCACAAGCAGAGGAGGTATATTCATCTTTAGTGATCTCACCCTGTTTCCACTTTTTATGTGCTCCCCTTTTGGCCCTTAGGCTGCCCTGGATTTCTCTGGTCAGCCATGGAAGCCTCCTGGCCCCTTTCCCTTTTTTGCCTTGCTCGGGAATCGTCTTGCTTTGTGCCCGAAGGATCGTTTCCTTTAGGCACAGCCACCCTTCTTGGGCTCCCATCCCTTCAAAACTCCTACTCTGCAGTGCTTCCTTGACTAATCGCCTGAGTGCATTGAGATCAGCTTTCCTAAAGTCTAGCACTTTCACCCTACTAGTTACCTTACCCACTCGCCGTCTTATGTTGAATTCTATTATAAGGTGATCACTGTCTCCCAAATGGCTACCGATCTGGCGGTCCCCTATCATGTCATCTCCTGTTGCCAATACCAAATCCAGTATGGCATTCCCCCTAGTGGGACCATGCACCTCCTGTGTCAGGTGGAGGTCCTGTACACAGGTTAGAAACCTGCGTGAGCGGTGGGACCTTGCTGTCTGCGTCTCCCAGCAGATGTCCGGGTAATTTAGGTCCCCCATGACTACCGCCTCTTTAGCTTTTATGGTCTCCGAGAGTTGCCTCAGGAGCCCCGCATCTATTTCTTCCCCTTGGTGTGGGGGTCTGTAGCAGACCCCTACCACCAAATCCCTTTCTCCTTGCCCCCCCATGTAGCCTAACCCACAATCCTTCTACTTCCTCAACCTTGGATTCTGTTAAAAAGGCGCTCACATTTGTAGGGCAATGGGGTTTAAAACAAAAAATATGCTAGTAATAAGCTTCCTGAAGTGAAGGTATAGGCTCAGGGTTGGCAACTTTTTGGAGCAGGGGGTCATTTTAACGGAGTTCAGCTCCAACTACTGGGCTGCTTCCACCACAGTTGCAGCTTCCTACAGGCTGGGTTGCTGTCTCTGCCTGTCCCAGCCATCTGGTTTCCCAGCCAGCAACATCCCGCTCCCTCTACTGCCAAAGCACTGCAGAAGCCCTGTGGCTTCATGGGTTTTCAGAGCTACTTTATTGAAACTAGATCCAGCTCATAGGCAATAGGCTGCCAACCTGTAGGTGGTTATTCCACTGATGATTGAACAGCCAATCTTTTGTAACGTCAAAGGAAAAAAAGAGAGCTTTTTGCCATGGGTTATGATGGTGCTTGGTTGTGTGGGGATGTTAGATACTGCTAGAAGATGAGAAAACTGATCTTTCAACTATCACCTTCTGATTTTTAATTAAAACTGAACAATTGTGGGCAAGTTTCAGCTGTTCTCTTGGTATATTCAAAGGATTTACAGAGTAAGTCAGCTTCATCATTCCCCCCCATACAAGCATTTGACTGGTTACTGAATTAGAAACAAAATCAAAAAAACCCCCCAAAAAACCCACATCTGATAAAATGGAGTTGGTAAAATAGAAACGAGTATAAAAAACACAAAAAGTTGAAGGGCCTTGATCAAGTACAGTACCCAAGCTATATTTATTTCCTTTTGAGAAACCCAAAATGCTAACTTAATGGTGTCCTTTAATAACCTCAAAATGTGAAGTCTTTATTATGAAAACAGACCTAATAATGTACCAAGATATGATATTATAAGCATAAAAGTCCAGGATATCTGAGCAACCCATTGCTTCCATTCTCCAGTGCCTCCCACAAGAAATTTTTAGAGTGTCTGGTTTATGCTCTGATAATACATGAAAATGGCTACGCTAAATTTCTTCCCCCACAACTTGTATTTCTTTATATCCACCTATAGCTAAATTGCTTTCCTCAGACTTTGTCATCCCTCTTCTGTAATCCCTGAACTGGCTTCCATTCACCTTCTAAATCAAGGCATGAACTCTTTTACTGCTTTCCAGGCTCTACCCCAGCACATATCTTCTTATACAACTGCATTTGCCTGCCAGCCATCATGCACACCTATCGCATTGTAGAAAAGTTAGTCTGGGAGGATAGAAAGGATGGTTATCCAGAACCATCTTTTATCTTGAGGAAGATATGAAAAGGGGACATAACTCTACTGTTTTCCAATCTGGATGGTAGATCAATATGGTAGTGTTTACTCCATCATTCAGAAAGTTGTATACTATACAGCTATTTTCAGCCCCCCATTCACCAGCACCCAAATAGTTTTCTTTGCAGCTAGATTTTTTACAAGTGCCCATCTGCTAGCAGAAAGAAAATGGTGCCAACATTCAAAAAGACCTTTTAAATTATATGTCAGTATCACTTTACTTTGCACCTCACATAGTTCAGACTACAAATTCAATTATACATTCTATGCAAGAACAAGCAAGCAATGCCATTTTTAAGGAGATGAGCAATAAAACTGGAATAGTTTGAACTTCTTTGAAAACCTCAAAATCTTCTTGAGCTTCTAGCTATTCTTGGGAAAGGAGTGACTCACCAGCACAACCGGTGAGATTAAGTTAAACTCAAAGCTTCAGACACACCCAACTCAGCATGTAGAGTTCTTTCATGTAGTTAACCTTCAATTCAAGAAACTCAGAAGTATCACAGAAGTTTAGTTGGCAGGTGATGTTTAAGAGTTTGACCATCTTCTCCCTGCCTTTTTCACCAGGTGCACAGGGACCACAAAATGGATTTAAAAAAAAAAAAAAGTTAAACTTTCAAATGATAAAAAGCTAAAGCTTATTGCAATGTGTTTGCTTAGTAAACGTATTCAAAATATTTCAGCATTGCATATCATGCTGAAGTTATGGGGAGGAGGGAAGAGAAAACCCACCATTAAACTGATGCAGTCAATGCCTAACCATCTAGAATTTTAGATCATTATCATCAATAAGCTAAAGTTTGATGTCAGTAGCCCTACCTGAAAGTGCAGGAAGTAGGTTCTCTTTATTTCAGTTTATTTAGCTACAGAGATTGGACCAGTGATTCTCAACTAAGTTGCCACAGCACCCTGAGGTGCCTTGAGATCTTTGCAGGGGGTGACACAGGGTGCTGTGCAATGTTAGCATCGTTTGGTGTGCAGTCATGATTCACAAGAGAATCCAGCATGTTAAAACCATTCTGACCTGTTGTGGTATTTGCAAATTCTTTGTAATGGGAGAGAGGTAAGAGGGGTGAGACAGTTGGGGGGGGGGGGGGGGGAGGAAAAAAAAAAAAGTGCTGTATTATTCGTCTGTAGTCAAGAAGTGTGACAAGTACAAACTGGCATTTTCCAAGGGGTGCCTTGAATATTAAAAAAAAAAAAGTGTTGAAAACCACTGGAATGGGTAAACATATATTTTAGCTTCTTAAAAAAAGGGGGAAGGGTAAATCAGCTGTTTGGGTACATGCATTAGTTGTTATAGATTATCCTTGTACAAACCTATAGTCAAAGGAATTAACCAGAATCACCCTAACCAACTCTGAAATGGAACAGGATTAAAATCAGGGGCAGTTTGCTATACTTGCATTGCTACAGGGAAATGCAATAGATGCATCATAACCTTTGATACTGATCAAACTAGCCTGCTACACCCTAGTTCAATGATTAACTCACGCAAAGTTAAGAAACTGACTGAGTTACATTAGCAAAAGAGCAGAAGTAGTCAGACAGAGTCAGGAAAGAGAACTATCAGTTCTAAATCTTGAAGGCCATGGCAACTAGATAAGCAGTTCAGTTAGTCAGCTACAGATACACTAAAGGCCCTGACAGAAGTGACAGGTCACAGCAGGGGTTCCCAAGCCCCAGGCCACGAAGGGTTGGCTATCAGTCCAGAAGTGACCACAGACCAGCAAACCATAGACTGGAAGTAACTGACATACTACCCCTTTTTATATCGAGTATCAAAAAGGCTACTTGCCCACAGTATGCAGATCACTGTTGGTCTGCAGCCACTTCTGGTCCGCAGCTTGCCGGTAGGAAGGTTGGGAACTCCTGCTCTACAGCTATGCCTCAACATGTGTGTGGCTGCAGAGTACTTTAAAAGTGGCCAAATCCACAATAAATTAACCCGTATCTAATCAGGGATCAGGTGAAGATGCAAAGCAGAGTACTTTAGATAACTTTTGTCAGTCATTGCACATGATTTTGGTTTTGTCTGAAGGGAGGGGGAGGGAGCTGCAGGCTGCTGTTTCCCCAGCCTGGAAAGCAGGTGGATTGGAACCCCCACCCCCTCTATGCCCAGCCTCAGCCCCCCCAGACCCTCCCCCTCCAGCTCAGGCTAGGCAAACCCCATCTTATAGCTCCCTCCCCATCTCCCCTCCCTTCCTGCAGACAGCACCAGAGCTGGGAGGGGGGGCAGGGCTCAGGGAGTGAGATCAGTTCCAAAGTGGAGCTTGATTCCCCACCCCCCAACCAACAGTAAATGTCTGCTCTAACTTATGGCACTTTGTGAAACACCACAAGTTGCAGCAGGGAACTACTTTTGTTTATATTGTTTAGTTTTAATGCAGAACAGTTTTGATTAAACACACACACTAATTGTCTTATCTAGCTAAGACTCTTAAGCAAGTTAACCCCCTTTTTAAAATGAGTTTAAGGGGTGTTGACATTTCTATCTATATTGGAAGAGACAGAAATAGTGAGTACAAGTTAGCATGTAATTTACTATTTTCTAGAGAACAGACAATGAAAATATGAAATGTATGTTAAGATATCCGATTGTTTAAAAAGTGTGTATGACTAGTTCATAGTCCCAGTTTACCAAATTAAATCAGCAAGAATAAACTGTTCCTTAGGAAAATGAAGGAGCACCAAAAAAACCCAGCAGTTTGATTTTAATATAAACGGAAGTCAGTCCACCCTGTTAACACTGCACAAGCAAACCTGTGAATATTATAATAGCTAACTAGACAACAGCCATGGTTCAAATTACTTACTAGCCGATATTCTTGTAAAGTAAAATCTGTACTTTTGCAAGTCAATCTCCATTTAAAAACCTGAATACAGACCAAACCAATGGCCAGATAAAATTCCATGCGAGGAGAAGGGATGGAATGTTACTGCAGCTGTGATGTGCCAAGAACTGTACAAGACACCAGGTTTTGGGGACAGTAGTATCTGTATAGTTGGGGAAAGAGATGCTATACAAGCTTTCCAGTGCAAAGTGTCCTTCTTCACATCTGAAAAGAGATGTTAAAGCTACTGCTCCCCTCATACCCAAGGTTAAATCTACCTTTTGTTCCATATCCAGCAGGCAGCAAGAACCAAGGTCAGGGAAACCAGTATGAACCTGACTTTTCCATTTGCTGGTAAAGCTTGAACAAATCTCAGCCCCACAATTCTGGGCCGGTTTTACACCCCCCCCCCCCCCCCCTTCATTTAGAGGTCCAGTGCTCCAATATTTCAAAGAAATGGAGTTCCTGGCTTACATAGCAGGGTAAGATTGACCCTTTCCTCCCACCCAACTACAGTATTAGACTGCAAAGATGTCAGTCTTAATAGGCATATTTTGCAAGAGTTACCAGGAGACTACAGTCATAATGTTGCTACTGTCAGACAAATAATGTGGCTGTTGTTAATCAAGTGAAGCAAAGGACTAGGAGTCTGGAACTAGACTAATCCGCAGGGAGAGCCGAGCACCAGGAAAAAAAAAAAAGAATACTAGAACATTTACTAGAGTGATGTAGCCATAGTGGTCCAGGAATTTTGCAAGAGGCAAGGATTTTAAGGAGACATCTTTTATTGGAACAACTGTATGGTTGGGATAAAAAGTTAGACAAGCTTTCAAATGCAAAGCATTCTTCATCAGGTTTATCCCAACTGCAGAAACACATCTCAAAGAAGATAAATTGCCTCAAAAACAAAAAACCAAACAAACCCCTCCCCCCCCAAAAAGCAATCCCCCAAAAACCCCTTGCCTCACAATAAGACTATAAGCCTCATACTTAATAGTTTCCAATACCATCTTAAAAAAATGCTTATGTCCCAGACTGAGTTGGAAGAGGATGGATTGTGTGGGGAAAAGGGACCCACCCATTATTTTTCAGGCATCATTAGCAAGCATCTGTTCACTGCACTTTAGGTTCATTTTCCAAAGCTTATTAAACCAGTGTTACACTTCAGAATTTAAAGCCCTAGCACTCGCCAACCTTGGCCTAGATGCAGGTCAAGTAGTGTGCATTTGAAAGAAACAGTTTGCAGAACGTTTGGATAAAATAATTTGGATTGTGAGAAATGCACTGACAGCAGGGGCAGGCACTTCTCTACAGCTGTTCACTGTACACAGTGATAAACATTAAAATAAACATTATAAGCAGTTTCTAAGCTTTAGGAAACAACTATTGCTGGTTCTTGTGTGTGCCTTGAAAAAAAGCCAGTATCTTCTCTCCACCCCATGATCAAACAAGAGTAACCAAAACCTCTGACTCAAAACTTCCCTTTGCAAAGAAACCACAACTCCACTCCTTTTCCATTCCCACTCCCTCCCCTCCCCACTCCATGCATTGCATAAGTATTTATCTTTCAGCCAAGACCAGACATGTGATGTTGCACAGCACATGGAAACAAGTTTGAATTATAAGCAAATTAGGGAGCGTTTTCTGAACTGACTAGCAGAAGTGATGGCACTATCCACACACAACTACTAACACATGCATCACCCCCCCTCAAAACCAGAATCATCTAAACCCACAGCAATGCCATCACTACAAACTATAGTTTTTCCAAGTTTTTGGCAATACTCTGGTAGACACCGAGTACATGCTAGTAGCAAAACAAATGGTTTGCTGCCATTAAAAAACAAAAAAACAAAAAACACCACCACAAAATCTTTCAGCATTTGTGTTGCAAATAACATGTTTCCTTCTGGTAAAACTAGTTTCAAGAGTATCCTGGGTAAAGTTAATGCAGTGTCTACTGTGGTGGAACACCATTTTATTGCAATAGATATAACATTACAGGAATTCCTGAACCACAGCCAAGGCCAGTGGCCATTTTATACAAGCTGCTGTTCAGAAGTCAGTCTACTAATTTTGGGTTTATATAAATTACAAACTAGTTAGAACTGCTAGAACTATAAATATAGGTATTTCACATCAGGCAGCCCCACCAACTGCACCCTTGATTTTACAACACATTTTATGATGACCCCAAGTTCACAGCTAATCTTTATTTTGATTCCATTTTTTTAAAGTCAATAGCCTTGAGTATTATACAATTAAGAGAAGGTGTTGGGTTTTTTTTGTTTGTTCACACTGGATGCATCTCTTCAGCAAGAAATATTCCCCCACCTCCCCAAACCAACCTTTGCAAGAAATGGCTTTACAAAAGTATGCCCTAGCTTTGACCACATGGCTCAAAGAAAAATAAACCAGCCTGAGATGTTGGAACACTAAGCTTACCCAAGGCAGCACAGACCTAAAGGGTCCATTCTGTGTCTAACTTCAGTCTTGCTGGAATCATGGACCACATATGAACAGTTTTGTTCCTACACAAAACAAGATATCCTGGTTTACAATATATTCACATATTTACAGCACTTCAAGATAAAGCTATTAAAAAAATAGTAGATTCTCTCTCTACTTGGATCAAGTTGAGGATTTGTAAAAACTTTATCAAGTGTTCACTCCTCCTTTCAGCATCCGCTCCATCACTGTGACAGGATACTGAGCAAGACGGATCTACGGTGTGACCCAGTAAGTGGCAGTTCTTACATCACTGCAAACTTTAAGAGCCATCATCTTAATCTAATTAAGAAGGCACATTTAAATACAATGTCTACTAGTGGCAGCATTATAAAAGTACTCCTAAACTGTTCTAGGGGAAAAGGCAAAACGCTAAAGAAATAAGACTGTAAATTTACTTCTACTCAGCTGAATGGCCTGAAGTCAGCCAGCTGGACCACCCCACATTTGAATACATGTTTAAAGGATCCAGTGGCGCACAAATCTCTTCCAAAAAGGAAAAAACAAAACAAACAAACAAAGCAAAGAGAAATCATTAATCTTATTGTGAATGTTTTACACAAGCACTAGTCAAAATTTGACTTGGAGGCAGTCACTAGGACCAAAGATCTTGAAGGAGCTTAGCCCAGTCATAACACTTAAGCTTTGATTTGCGCACTGGATGGCGAGCTGATGGCATTTTACTTATTAGGTTTTGCACTTTAGTTTGTTTCCACACTAAAACTAATAGGGCCCTGAACTTTTTTCAGGAGAGTATGCAACTTCCATGTAACACACTTTACCAATTTGAAGCTATAAACTAGGGAGAAATTAGAGACCTAGTAATACAAATAAAATGTGAACTTAAAAGCCTTTTCTCCCCCCCCCCAATCCCATATCCAAATACTTGGCAAGGTCCAGAGAAAGAGACATTTAACCAGAACTTTCAGTCAAGTAATATATCTCTCCCCCCCACCCCAAATCATGACTTTATTGCAGTTTCAGAAGCCACAAAGGTAATGTACAGCTGAACAACTGGCTGAAAGTTCTATATAGCTTCCTCCTCGTACCTTCACAAAAACAAAGCCAAACACAAACAAAAACTAAGCTGACATTTTCTAATGAATGCCTCAAGAAAAAAAAAAAGATTAAGAACTACTGCCCTGTAGTAAGCAGCTCCTCAGCTCCATTCCAACTGTCCAGGCTCAGCACATAAGAAACTTAACCAAGCCCGGATAAGGAAAGGAGGAGATTAAGCTTGGACATGTGTAACAAGTAGCTTAAAAGAGGCTGTTTAAACATAGTGAAGTGGAACATGCCCTCATATCATCAGTAAGAAACAGACATGTCCTTCAGGCTGAAGTTGCAACTATTTGACTAGAAGTGTTAGTTAACTAAATTAATGTAATACTCAGTGGAGGTTCTCTGAATTCCAATTTGAACCCGTTTTATATGATTCTTACTTAATTCCTTACCAAGTTAAGCCAAGTTCATTAAACCAGTCTAAACGGGGCCCACATACTCTTAAAAGAAAAATGACTTCATTAAATAAAAACAAAGTTTTAAAATTAAATTAGGACGCAATTTTGAACAGGGACAAAGCCAAAAATTAAGGGAGTGGTGGAAGGAAGCTCACAATTGGCATCAATGCACAACAGAACACCATCATGATTAGCAAAAAAACCAAGCAAGCGCAGTGCAAGTTTCTCCAGAAATTCTTTTGCCTGGAGGTGGGGACAGATTCAGGTCACTTCAAAGGTTCAAGGTGACGTAGTAACCCCTTGAGTAAGGCCAAGAGTCGAAGTAATAAAGTTCTAGAATAGAACTACATGTGATAGATTGAGTAAATAAATTGTTGGCCATGTAACCACTTAAACCTTTAAAAAAAAAAAAAATTTCTTGACTATCACCTCCAGTAGTTAGCTAATCCTTGCCTCCCTATATGCAGGGAATGCATTTGCAGTTGCCACAGGTACTGTACATAAATAAGTAGCTAAGGCTGGAAATTTAAGATTAATAAGAATAAGCCAGGCTAGCTGAAATCTGATGCTATGATTGAGTGTCTATGTGCCAGTTTCCAGCTTTAGAGAGTTTTCAGCAATAGCTTACCTTGACCTCATCAGATGAAGGTCAACTTGGAGGGAAGGCAAACAAGTCTTGAGCACCATCCTCTCCTTTGCCTTCCCAACTCCCAAATATTTATCTCATCTTGACAGGCCAAATTGCATTTATAAACCAAACTTACTCTAAAATATACACCATTCTTTTTCTTATCCTATATCCCCAACCAACCAGCACACATTTCAGTGCTTTTTTTTTTTTTTTTTATTTTTCTTTTTAAGAAAAGAACAAGAAACAATCTAATAAAAAGTCTAGGCCTAGAGCTAATCCTTAGTCACTAAACTTAGATTAATGCTCCAAGAACTAAGGGAGAGCTCCTTTCACAGCTGTTCTGGCACCATTGGCAAAGATATTCTCAGTAGCATTTCAGCTGCTTACCAATTATAGACATTTCAACTGCATTCACAAAGTTAGCAGCCTGTGCAAGTTGCAGATCATAGCAGAGCACTGCTGAGTAAACAGAGTGCTGCACTGTAAGTTTGCTGCCGAATCCAAGTGGTTTTGACAAAGAACCACATGAAGAATCATTTATTGAAGTCATCTAGCCTTCAGGTAAATACCATTCCAGTTGCGAGCAAAGACACCATAAGTTTGACTACATAGGCCTGGGATAAGAATTAGCCTAGGAAACAGCTTCCCTTCCCCCAAACACAAAAGTTAATGTTTAGCAAATACAGTACATGCAAAAACCTTTGCTTTTTTGTACATACTTTGCTTCCTACAGTCTCTGCCTCTCCCTTTTCACAGAGTTCCCTTGAGTGCTCTGCCTTGGCTGGTTACAGGGCTAAAATTTACCATTTGGGCCTAAGGCACCCATTTATTCAAGCCTGTAAATAAGATCTTAGTAATGGTATACTACTCAGAATGCTATGGACCATGTGGCCTTCCCATATCCTCTTTAAAAACCACCTTTACTCTAAGTAAATACCCTTTTTTCACAGACCTACTATAAATCACTTCTTTTAAAATACTTCATAAAGATGTTTCTCTGAAGCTGGCATAGGAAGTAGATTTAAAAAAAAAAAACAAAAAAAACCACACACGAAAAACAACAAACAAGCCACATCCCCAGACACCTGCTCACACATACTATTGGATGTACCCAGAAGCAACTGCCTTCGATTCATAACTTGACTTTGCCAGATGTTTAAAGAGAGTCCGCAGAAGCATCTATTACTTTCCCTTGGTAGCCAGTTCCTCACTGTTATTTTACAGCCATAGACAGACTTTTACCTAGCAGTGCAAACAGATAGAAATACAGTTGATCCCTCTAAATACTCAAAGGGATAAAAAGAATTTGATGAAGCTACCCCTAAAGTCTCCTTCTCTGAACAATTTAGTCTACGAGATCCCCACCTTCTGCCTAACAATCAACTAATCTCACAACTTTTTTCAGATATTACCGACGGCCCTTGCGTTGTGCAGCGCTAGGTTGAAGACCTGCCTCAATTTGTTACTGTGCTCCATGGAGTTCAACCCATTTGAGACTTCCTGCACTCAAGGTCTGCACCTCTAAACATGTCAGAGAGGAATCCCAACAGCTGCAAAGGAAGGTCCTACCAGCAAAACACCACAGAGCGCTTCAACTGAATTCAGACTAAACAGAAAAAAAGGTGTGGCCAGAGGCAAAAACAGTTGTTGTCTCATCCTGTTTTTGCAAGGCATCTTAGCACATCGCTTTAAAAGAAGGCACATAAAAAGAAATCCAAGAACTCAACCAGCTAAGTCTCGCCGAGAGAGAGTTTAACTTCTCAGGAACAAACTCTTGGACTCCATGTTGCGCCTGCATTGCTGGGGGAACCTGCGTACATCTTCAGTGTGTTCCCAGATTGAAAACAAAGCTATGCCACGTTATGCTGCCCTATAGAAGAGCAGGAACAAGGAAGTGAAACAGCGTTAAAAAAAGATAGCAATAATAAATAAATAGCCCTAAATCACAGGGTTGGAAGGGGCCTCAAAGATTATCCTCCAGAGCAGCCCAGACACCTTGGGGAGGGGGAGTCAGGGTTGAACTTCAGGCAGGCCCTCACACCTCTGCCCAAAGGCCCAGCTTCAAACAAAAGGTGGTCCCAAACGAGTTTTCAGGCACCAACTACTAACATCTTCAGAGCTGGGAGAGTCACTTTGATCCGACGTGGCAGGTGTGGCCGGGCCACATTTAAAACGGGACACTTATCGCTGCATTTTGCTTAGCAAACCAAGCAAGGGCAGTGCAAGTTTCACGCCAGTCAAGGGTGCAAGGTGTGCAACAGGTAGCAGGGCCCCCCCGAGACCCAGGGAAGCAGAAAGCAGAGTGGCTCCTGTCTCTGGCAGACAGAGAAGAAGCCTTGATGCCAACACAAGAGAGAAAAGCGAGAGAGCTGAGCCAGCCCTGGGGAGGGCGAGGAGAAAGCCTTGCGGGATGGGGACTTTCCAGAGGCAGGACAGGACTCCTGGGGTGCGGAGCACCTCTCTTAAAGAGGCTGCAAAACTAGCTTGCCCCACTTCACTTTGCAACCAGGGTGCAGCCCCCTGCATGGCATCAGGCACCTGTGGAGCTGGCACTGCTCGGCAGCTCCAGGGGCTGTGCAGGCTACTTCCTCCCACCCAATTCGGCTCCAGGCTCCGCTCCCTGGGGCCCCTCGTCCCCCCGCCCGGAGCCACCTCCAGCCTGAGGCAGAGCGCGCGGGGGGGGCAGCCCAGCCCAGCCAGGGCTCCGGTGAGGCGAGTTTGCAAGGCAGGGAGCCCAACCCCTGGACCCTCCCTCCGCTCTGGGGTGCCCCTTACCCAGAAGATGAAGTTGAAGACGAAGAGCAGGTACTTGATACACTTAATGCCTCCTTTCACCGGCATCCTAGCGGCTGCAGGAGCCAAAGGGGTCCGACAGCTGCAGCGGGGCTCGGGACGCAGGAAGGACACGCCGCGCACTGCCCCGCCTTAAATGCGGGCGAGTCCCTGGAGCAGTCCAGCGCCTCCCCTCCCCCTCCCTCCTGCCCCGCCCCGCCCCGCCCTGCCCTGCCCTGCCCTGCCCTGCCGCGTCCCGCGCCCGCCCCGCGGGCTCGACGGGCGCCGGGGGCTGCAAGGCGGGACGAGAGGCGTGGGGGGCGGCCGCGGAGGCTCCCTCTCCTCGCCCCCAGCCCCGAGAACCCAGGTCGGAAGCGGGAAGGAGCCCCGGAGCGGTGTTGGCTGCCCCCTTCCCAGAACATGAGTCGAGAGCCGCGGCAGGGCTTGCAGCTTTCCGGGCACCGCTCTGGGACAGGAGGCTCCGGAGAGTTGCACCGTATAGACTAACCCCGGGGTGTGTGTGTATACTTATGGCTACGCAGGTGCGTATGCAGATGACTGTGCACATGCACATGTATACACACCCCAAAAGATATGGATACAGGCATACATATGGCTATATAGATAGATATCGATACATACATACACACACTTAGCTATATATACATGCATACATATAGGCTTACAAATATGTGTATATTTGTATGCGTATATGTGTGTGTGTGTATACATGCGTACAGATCTACATACACATGTATGTGTGTGGGCGTATGTATGCATGTGTGCATACATGTGTGTGTGTGTGTGTGTGTGTGTGTGTGTGTATATATATCTGCCATGTTGCAGGGGTGTAGGTTGTAGCCGTGTTGGTCTAAGGACAGAGGCAGACAAGATTCTTTGGGTGAATCTGGTATCTTTTATTAGACCCACTCAAACAGTTGGAAAAATTCTTCTTTGCAACTTTCAGACACAATCACCCTTCGTCATGCTGAGGAAGCACCTGCAGTTGCTCTGCCCTTTTCCTGTGTTTTTCCCATTTTAGGTATTAAGGGTTTGGAACAGTTTAAGTAGATTGATTTTAAATAAACATAACTGAATGGCTGCACTCCTCAAATATGGACAAGGCAATAGTGACGGCAACCTATAAAGAGAAATGGCAGGGAGGGAAGCAAATACAACTAGAGGTTTCTGCCACCCCTAAGATCCTGCTTTCTTGAGGTTGAGGGGCACATTTTCATGTTTTGTTTGTAAGTATAATCACAAGCTTTCATGAGATGAAGCTAATTTTAACCAATGGTGTGAAAGGACATACAACAAGCAGTGTAGAAGAAGAAAAGGAGAAAAAATGTTCTTTCTCCTACACTGCTTGTTGCACTTCCTTTCACAACATTGGTTGAAGTGAACTTCAGCTCAGGAAAGCTTGTGCTATCTATGTATATGTGTATGTAAGTGGATATATATACATACACACGTATAGATAGCAAGCACAAGCTTTCTACTGTATGTGTGTATAAGTGTAGATATATATCTATATATAGATATAAATGTATGTGTATATACACCATCCAGGAAGAGCACACACCAACTGCTGAAGAAGCTTCCTTAGCCTGACGAAGGGTTTTTGAACCCGAAAGCTTGCTTAATAACTATTCACCAACCATTTGGGTTGGTCTAATAAAAGATATCAAATTCACCCAAGGAACCTTGTCTGCCTGTGTATATACATGTGTGTGCATGTGTATATACGTGTGTATATACATGTGTGTACACATGTGTGCGCGATACATGCACACACACGTGCATGCACACACACACACTTCTGTTAGTCTATAACATGCAAATCTGCCCGGCCTTCTACTTAATTTCAGACTAACAGGTTTAATTATGTGTCTCAGATTTAAAAAAAAAAAAGACACTCCAGGATAGCATTCCTCAAAGATCCGTCCAAAATCTTAAGCAAAACCCTAGCAACTGGATTTACTGCTCACTGAGATGAAGGTTTAAAATTGCAATAAGTTAGATGTCTAGACATCCTGGTAGTGCAAAATTCTAGAAAATGATTCTAATGCAATGAAGTAGGCAAGTATAGAGAGATGCTTACAAAATGCAAACTTCTCAACCTTCTTCGAGACTCAAGGTAACTCTTGTTAGACTCAAGGCACCGCATGCCAGCTCTTAATTTTCACTCATTTTTTGAGTATGGAAAAAGAATAGAGCAATTCTTCTGTTGCAAAGAACTCAAAGACCACAACAGGTCAAAATGGTTTTGACATTATGGATTTTCATTTGAAATCTCTGTGTTTATCTTGTGAATCATGTTTGCACAATTAACAATACCAACATTGTGTGGCACTCCATGTCATCCTTGAAAGGATGTCAGGGTGCTGTAGCATCCTTGTTTTGAACCAATACAAACTAGTTTAGCCCTTGCTTACCAATTTAAGATAGACTGATGTATGTATCTCTCCATCACAAACTGAAGTGACTTAAGTATGGATTAAACCAGTTTAGGTATTAAGAGTTTGCAACAGCTTAAGTAGGTTGATTTTTAAATAAAGGTAACTGCTGCAGTCCTCAAATATGGACAAGGGTATAGTGACTGCAACCTATAAAGAGAAACAGAGGGCCAGAGCCTCCACTGCTGTAAATTTGCCATTGCCTACTTGCTATGGTAATTTACACCTGCTAAACCTGTAAATCAGATTCTGCTGTGGAAACCCAAAGAAGCATGATTGAAATGCAAATAAAAGGTTTTTAGTATTAGCATTGTCAAAATTTAAAGGACTCCCGTAATGAATGTTTGTCAGAACTTTCTAAGATAAGGCTTTACAATGTGAAGCTAATGCAACTGAGGAAGGCATAAAATAGAGATAGTATCCGAAAAACCAAAAAATCTAAATGCAAATAAGATATTCTTTCATTTGAAAACAAGGAAGGAAAAACATGCAACTCTGGGAGAAAGGAGAGAGAGAGGCACACTTGGTCATTATGATGAGGGGGTGGGGGTTCTACACACCTGGCACTGACCACAAACGGGGTTAGTGAAAGCCTCTGGCCCCAATGAACTCTTACTTACTACACCTGCGGTAGATATTAGGCATGAAGCTGGTTATTGACTTGTTTTTTCCTGAAGTTATAGCAGGGGACCTGGGAGTTTGAAAACTTGCTGGATAATTTCTTTTTAAATTTCTTGCTTTCTGGTGTTTTGTAACCTTTGATAATTTAGGAAGACTGGTGGGTTATCTGACCTGTAGAGCTGAAGCTCCATGATTTTGCACTCTGGAAAGATATGTGTAGTTTGTTACTGTGGCTAGTTAATAGGGTATCTGTGAAGTTGTATGCCTATTGCAATGATGTGTGTCTAGAAAGATCAAAATTTGTTAATGGGTACTTAAAAAAAAATCTTGTAAGTTGTTCTTGGTTGTATGATTGGTCTTTGTGTGGCAGTGGAGAAGCTTTAAAATATCTTTTGTATATTTCAGTTTTATTGTTTTTCACCTACTTCCTATTTAGTGTGGATAATAGTGATGTCCTTAACTTCCTATGGTAGCTTGAAAAGTACAGAGGGGAAAACCACTCTCTTAGCGCTATGGTTACAACGAAGCCTACTTTCTGAAGTTGGGCAAAACTTACATGACTTGAAATACCAAATGCTTTGGATATGAACAGGAACTTTTAGAAACTGTTA
Source organism: Alligator mississippiensis (assembly GCF_030867095.1). Lineage (NCBI taxonomy): Eukaryota > Metazoa > Chordata > Crocodylia > Alligatoridae > Alligator > Alligator mississippiensis. Next base: position 140,336,372 of record NC_081827.1, read on the forward strand.
ATGGCTTGCTTATCCAAAAAATATCTCCCCATTTCTTCTCCCTATACTTTCTATGAAGAACACATTTGTTGCTGTTCATGTCATCTTTCTTTGCCTGTTGGTTGTGGGTTTTTGTTTTGTTTTTTAAATTTTGTAATCCTGGAGGGACCTGCCATCCTGGAGTTAAGGAGGAGTGTAGGGGCCTCTGGATCTTCTAGGGACATTGCTTTGGACTTGGCAACATGGAATTGCTGCTATGTAGCTTTAGACTTCTATTGTAGTCCACAGGAACTCTTGTACCTCTTTTGACTGACAGCAGAATTGAGCTTTAATAAGTCAAAATCTCCTGTAAATTGTTTTTTTTGCCTGGTGTAACTCCATTGAAACAGTACATGGAAATATAAAGATGCAAAATTGACTTGTCCATTTATAGGATGACTAGCAAAATAATGCCAGTGAACATTAAGAATTTTGTGTTTAATTCAATTTGATTTAATTCAATTCAATTTCCTACTCTGATAAGTAAGACACATCTGCAGTTGTAAGGGTGCTAGATAAAGACCTCTTGAGGTATCTCCAAGCAATTGGGAAATGCTTTGCATAGAAGAGCCTTCATGAAGATCACCATAGAAAAGCATAATGGAGAAAATACATTGGTGGTCAAAATTCACTTTCTCAAGCATTTGAAATAAAAATAGTTGGCATTCTCATGCAACAGTCTTCTTTTACGACAACAAGGATGAGGAGGTCACTGAGCTTTGGACTGGACAGCATATGATACTCTAAACTGAAACTGAACTCCTCTGAAGGAATACTTTGGAATAAGATGATTCTTGAGGGTGTTGGTGATGATCATCTGCATTTGACTGATGTTGGCTAGTTATTTTCTGTTCTGTTAGTCTTCCTTTCCTCCAGAAAATCACTGATTTCACATAGGGTTGCTAGCAAGGAAGAATGAGCACACATCTGGCACTGTCAAGGAAAAGTCCTACTAGTCAGGGATAAATCAGTTTCATTCTGGGCCTTGGTTTCAGAGTAAAAATTAAAAGTGGATTGAGCATTGTCCATTCTGATAGATGTGCTGTGAGTTTGATAACCATAACAGCAGTTCAGTTCTGAATGGTTTCTTACTGCCTCTAGCCATTTTGTCTGGTCTGGCAGATTGTCTGTCATCTCTCAAGAGAGAGGTACCAGAGACTTCTTTTGGGACTTCATTATTGCTATTAATTTTAAGTGGGTGTTCTGATACTGAGAGACATTGATGGGAAGCAGTAAACAACTCATAGTCGGAACACTCTCTCTCTCTATCATGTCAGTCCACACACAGTGTTACCATACATTAAAAAGTCTACAGATGTGTTACAGTGCAGAAACTAATCGCACATGAATCTGATGCCTGCATGATGCGGGTATCAAACTTATACTCAAGTTGGTGCAAGTGGCCATATTTAATGTGCAGTACAGGCATGCATAAGTAACCTATTTTAATGTGCATTAAAGTGTCACTAAAACCATGCTTTTTAATTAATGCTCATTAAATGCCACTTAAACTGTTCTTTAGTTAATGTGCATTAAGACAGGCTAATGTGCTTTAAAGCTCGTGTAGACGCACCCACTGAAAAGGAAATTTAAAGAACGGGGCACATCTACATGTACATATTCACTGTGCATTATAGGTGTGCATCTACTTGCAATGGAGGACATTTATACACTTACCTTCTCCAATGTGTCACAGGACAAAATCCTGCGCATCAGAGAAGACTCAATTAATCAAGTCTGCTCGACATGCAAGCTAACACACACTGTGCTGCTTCGCATGCAGTTGTATAAGCAGCAAAATGTGTGCCAGCACTCAAAATGGTGGCAGTGCACTTTTGAACTAAAACACATCAAAGGTGTTTTAGTTCAAAAGCGCACCGCCGCCATTTTCTTAGTGCTGACGTGTGTTTCGCTGCTTATACAATGGCACGTGTGGCAGCACCAGGTGCTTTTAAAAGCACCGAGCGCTGTGGCACAAGCATGTTTACAAATGCCCAGAGGTACTAAATTTAATGTGCATTAACTTGCTTTAGTTAATGCATATGTAAACATGCCCAGCTAGGGTTAATGTGTGGGATTAAGTTTTTTTTGGATAAATTGGGCACATGCAATTGCCTATAATTTAACACAAGTTGTTACAAAGGGGAAAAAATAGAAAAGGTCATAGTTTTAAGGGAAAATTATGGCTCATAACATCTAGTTTTCACGGGAACATGGGAAGTCAGCTAGATACCTTTTTATTTTACAATAAAATAGTTTTAACAGCATTTTATATTTAATTAATAATTTTAAATGTTACACTCCACTATGATGAACTTATACTAAGCCAAGACATTACACATATTCCAGTTTCTGATCACTTAAACCAGTTTAAACCTGTAACCCAATGTAAGTTTAGTGCACATAAACTGGTTTCTAAATGGCCAAAACCAGTTTGAGATCAACCTCCTTGAATGTAGTATCAGACTTAACTGACTGAACTCAAACTGGTTCATACAACTTCTGCCCCAAGCCAAAAACAGTAAGGTTTGGGCTTTAAGTTTGAGCACCAGCTCATGATTTTCATAGGACTATTCAGGCAAGTAAAGCTGATCGTGTGCATTAGTGCACACAAAATAAGGGCCAAAATCACTTAGGAAAGAAAAGGAGAGGAAAGGTGGGGGAGGAGGGAGGGAGGACAAAATCTCATGAAGGAATTTTTTAAACAGTAGTCTGGAAAATCACTTTGCCTTTGTGGAATTTGTGGCTGTGATAAGTATGCGGTCATAACTGTCTCTGCGAAATATAAATATATTTACATATTATACATATAAATATGTATTGCATAGTTGGGAGAGTTTCCAACAACATGAACGTAGCTGTCAGCCAGATCTCTGGGTCCAGGGAAGCTGTGCTCAGCACTGGTGGCTGTAGAGCTTGACCGTTGATACTGAGGTTGATGGATAAAGCAGATCAACCTTTCACGTTGCTCCAAGTCAGGCTTGTCCAATATATGGCCTGTGGGCCGCCACGTGGCCCGCCAAGCCATTTTCTGTGGCCTGTGGTGCTGTGCCAGGAAACAAAAGTAAACGCTGTTTACTTTCGTTCCCACCCCTTGTCCCTCCCCCAGCCCCTCAGCAGCTTCCTAATGGCTGCTGAAGGGCTGGGGAAGGGACAAGGTTCCCACACGCACCACGCCAGCTTGACGTTGCCAACACGGTGTGTGTGGGAAGAGGAGTAGCCGGCAGTGAAAGTGCGGGTCATTGGTGCGATGCGGGGCGGTCCCAGGCAGAGCTTGCACTGGCCAGCACCACGAGTGGCGAGCAGAGCCCAGCTAGGCACATGCGGGGTGAGGGGAGCAGGGACGAAACCCCCCCGACCCTCCCCGGTCAACTTCTCCCACGCTAAATTGCCGCTTGCACCTGGCTCTGCCCCTCGGGGTTGTGGCTGGGGAGAAGGAGGCATCATCCCGGGGGCCCCATGCCTGCCCTGCTCCACGCTCACCTGCATGGTTCATCTTCCCAGCGGCGGACGGAGAAGTTGCAGCTGGGGGCTGCCTGGGCGCTACCCCATGCCTAGCTCGCAGGTCCCCATGTGAGCACATGGTGCCGGACGGCTTTTAAGGCACAGCGGGGCCTGGGCCGGGGGGCTTGGGTGGCTTGGGTCCCTGCCCCATGGCTGCTCCACCTGTAGAGCCCGGCATATGCGGTCTGCAGCATCACGGCCCTCGCCTGACTCCTGTGCATTCATAAGAAGCTTTGTTCTTATAACTTGTAAGGACCCCATTAAAGGTGGAAGCGACGGGAAGTTCTGTGGCACCCTTGTAAGATTCTCTCTCATCCAGTCTGACGTTTGGTGTAACACAGGCCATAGAATTTCACCTGCTAAATTTCACTGCTTCCTGTGAGTTCTTTGAATATGGCTCGCCGGCCCACTAGGCGATTAAAAGTTCATGATCTGCCCTGACATTCAAAAATGTTGGACACCCCTGCTCTAACTTGCGTCAGCTTGGAGGACCTTTCTAGCACTGCTCAAAGGGCCCTGACATTCATTCCCGTTCCAACGTCTTCACTCTAGGGTCAAATGGAGGCATGGCCTGGATTACCCTTCTATGCATGCTGTTAGGAGCAGGCAGCTCACATGGCAGGTTTTGCAACAACATCCACCTATTTTGTTGCTGCTGCAAAAGAACTGCCATCTGCCCTAACAAGACAGCTGTCTGTTGAATGTATAACATTGGAGTGGCCAGGATTCAGCTACATATATCTTATGAATTATACTTTAAAAAGTTAATAGTAACTTTTATATTAAGGACACTTTACAAAAAGAAAGGGGGGGGGGTTAGAAAATAGCACTTGTTAGGCCAACTGACATTGCTAATTGATTCTTTTGTTTAAACTCCTTGCTTTAACATTTCATCAAAATCTTTATCTATTTAACTGGTTAGCATCCTTCTTCCTCCCGGACTCCCCCCAAGCACACGGTAACTAAGGCCCTGATTCTGCAGGTTCTTATAGGTTTACTATGATGAGTAGCCCTAATAACTTGAGGCCTTTTTATGTTTTGGGGCTTAAGCAACCTACAACTGTACAATTATTTCTGTTTAAGTATACCTATATATGTGATAGGGATTTTCTGCAAGTTAGAAGGTACATTCCTGGAAGGAGAAGAGGTAGTAAGGTTTGGAAAAGAACTCTGTTAATATTTTTGCTTTTTACAATTTTTAATATTAATGGTGAATTGAATATATGTCGTGTTTAATTTTAATGTTTGATGTTGGAAGGCCAAGTTCTCATTGCTGCAGTTTAGACTTTCAGATTTATTTAGATTTAAATTGGAAAGGTGCTCATTCAAAGTACTGAGTGTTTTGACACCTAGCTTTCCAAGGAACAACCTTTTTGTTCTGTCTAGTTTTGTGGGGGTTTTTTTAATATTCAAAATCAAATAATTAGGTCTACCCGAGTCTCAAAATCCAGCAATACAACTCTAATCTCTCCCCTTCCCCCCTGCCTTGAGTCCTGTTTAAGAAAAAAGCGTGACTAGAAAAGCAATGCCTTGGAAATGTTTGTTGTCTTATTTATTTTAACTTCCTCAAAAATGGACCATAACAAAAAATATCCAATTCATTACTTGCTATCTTTTGTGAAAGCAGAAGAAACCTTTTTGCAAAGGTCAAGCACAGAAAATTGCAGCTCAGAAGGCAACTGCTTGGTTATAAAAAGTGAGAGAAATAATGAAAAGTGCCTTGCAGTCTTAATGTTACAGGTTACGTTTAGAACCTATTGTGCAGGCTGGGTCTACATGGTAAACTTGCATGCTTGAAGCCACCACTGTTGTATAGCATAGCAATGTTGCTCTGTAAAACTGGAAGCAGTGTGGCTATCTGGCTTGTGTTTCATGCTTGCTAATTTTAACTTTGGATGGCTAGCATTTGGCCTGCCCACAGTAGCCTGCAGATGCAGCTATAGTACTTCATGGTTTGGAAATGTCTCACTCAGCAGTACAGCTGCTTTGGAAGGTGTTAAGGTTTATCATATAAATATGACCATAAGCATGATAGTATTTACACAGTGAACTTTGTGCTTCTCCTTTACTGTTATTTTGTTCCTTTCTTTTACCTCTGTCTGTGGAGGAAATTAATCAGCAGAATCACTAGGCAATAAGATAATCTTCAATAGCCATTCCAAAATAGCTTTCTGTGGGGTACTGTATCTCAGAGTAAAAGGTCTTCAGTCTAGGTTGACAGCTGTCTTCAGAATACAGTAATTCCTGTCACAAAATTGTGTCTATTCTGAAATGGTGTCTACAGGATGGGGGTTATTGTGAGTAGTTAAGTTATACTGGACTAGCTAGTATGAGATTGATGGTCAGTTTCCCCAGGTAAGCAAAGCTTGACTTTTTTTCTATACCTGTCTAAGATCATCAGCCTTTCAAACACTGCAGTCTTCCCTTTCATTTTAGTGGGGCTACTCATGTTTAAGCTTGCGCACTGAGATTTGTTTCCCTTCATTTCTGTTGTTTTTCCTTCTTTCCTCCATGCACCTCCTTCCCCATCCCTTCCATTCATGCTCATACTTCTGCCCTGCTTTTTCTGGTTCCTATGTCTCTCTTCATCCCCTTCCCCCCATTATTCTCTCCATTTGGTGAGAAGACAATGAGGATGAATAAAGGACTGAAGATGGGGAGAGAAGGAAAGAGGAATATGTGTAGAAGAGGTGGTGAGAAGGAAACAAATTTGGGCAACACTTCTTGGGAAATCTTTCGACATGGAAAAGTCAGCACATTTCTTTTGATTTGGTTGCCTTTCAATAAACGAAGTGCTATTTCTCTGAGTCATTGCTATGGGCAATGACCATGAGGTCGTGCATATATTTCTGTTACAGTGACTTCCAAATGCAGTACTTTCCACTGCACAAGCTCTGCCTAGGTCATGCAGTCACCAGTCATTTCCTTCTCCCTTCTCTTGCATTTTCCAAGTTGCTTCATAACATAAAGACCTTCTCACAAAACAGCACTTCTTCAGAACATTTCTCAAGATCCTTCATTCTGTACATGAGACCACAGTTTGGGTAATACTCCCCTAATACCTCACTGGTGTCCATTCCTTGATGTCAAAAGAAGGCAACCAGATAAAACTTGCTATGTAAGATTTTCTTTTAACAAATACCACTGATTTATTCAAGTCAAGTCACCCACAGAAGAAAATTCAATGGAGTTTTGAATCCTACTAAGGTGTTGAAATGCTGTTTATCCCTTCTGTAACATAGGCAGCTGGGGTACCTACAGATAATCAGGGCCCCCACTCTAACTCATGGCAGTCAACATAAAGTAGTGTGGGTGGAGGGGGGCTGCAACCTACCTACACTGGCCCTGGCCAGCAGGCAGGGGTGCTCCAACAGACTCTGAGGAGGCTACCAAACCACCCCTCTCCCCAGCCTCCCCTCCAGCTCCGGGGCTCTTTGGGGGTGGGATGGGGAAGCAGCAGCACAAAGATGCCAGCTGAGGTGTGGGGGTGGTGGAACAGAGCCCCCAAGCCTTGTGGGTCCCCCCTGCTACCCTGGCTGGGGTACTGGGGGGAGCTGGGCTGGGCCTGCAAAGTGAGGGAGGGCTCCCTTCCCCTGCTGGGTCTCACTCCCGCACCTCTTAAAAGCAGCAGCACAAAGCTGCCAACTGTTTTTGAATGGCTAGAGCTGGGGGGGGGGGGAAATAGGGTGGAATGGATCCCCCTCGCAGGCCTGGCTTGGCTCCCCCCAATACCCCAGCTGGCTGTCATGGCCTGGGATGTGAAGGGAGCAGGGGCTCTGTCAGAGGAGGAGGGAAGAGCACTGGGGCTAAGGGCTATGGAGAGCAGGGAGTTGAGGGTACAGAGGATGGAGAGTGGGGAGGCTGAATGGCAATTTCTCCCTGTTAAGGGAAGGCACTAGGTAGGACATCTCCTCTGAGGAAATGTCCCTGGGAAACCTGGGCTGGAGAGGCAGAGCTGTAGATGCTGTTGGGTGCATCTGATAGGAGCAGCACATCCTGGGCAGTAGGAAGAAAGAATATAAGTAAGTCATCTGTTTTTTCGTAATCGATTATAAGTTGCAGTTAATTGTCCTATATTTATTGAATAATATATTTATGTAGTCGATGGACACAATTGTGTGTAGTGCTTTTAATGAATCCAAGTTAACATGCTGGGTTTTTTTTTTTAAAGTAATAGTTAAAGATTTAAATTACAATTACTACACTAATTTATAGAAAACTCTGCCTGGGTTTGGGCTCCTTCAGTGGTCAGCAGAGGGATTGACGCTGAAAAGACATTATTGTGCATAAAGGTCTTTGCAGCTCACTTCACTCTTTATTGAAAAAAGAACAGGAAAACTTGATATGCAGAATGCCAGGTGTGCTTTCAATATCATGCAGGTTCATTGTTTCTTTTTGGCTGCAGATGTTATCCTTAGAACAGGAGAGCAATGCGATGAGGTGGGGTGGAAGAGGGCAGATAAGAAAGTAAGAGAAGCAAGGCCAGGATAGGAATGTGTGATACCCTCTGCTCTCCCATAAGAGAATGGAACCAAGTGGAATTCCTATTGTGATTTACAAAGATCTTGTTGATATTCTGATCCATTCTGCTACTAAACCTGAAAATGCCCCATGACTCTACCTACACTTGCATCAGGTGAGAAGTAGGGAGTGGTCAGGGTACTTGTAGCAAGAACCTTCTGTGTATGGGGGTGAGTAAGCACTGGAGCAGGTTATCTAGATGGCTTGTGGAATCAATGATTTTTAAAAATTATTTTTATAAGTGCAGGTTAGACAAACATTTGTCTTGGGCTGGTGTATGTGAGAAATGGAGGTCACGTTTGGTCGTATCTTTTATTGGACCAACTTTCCAATAAAACTGACTTCTCGCATGTTTGTTGGACTCTCATGACTACAACACTCCAACTTTACTGCAACATACATTGGTTGAAACCAGATGTTGGCAACCTACAGCCCATGGCCAGGATCTGGTCTGCCAAGCAATTTTATCTGGCCTGCTGTACTGATAGATGCTGTAGTTTGGAGACAATCCCATGGAGCCAGGATGTTGGCAGAAATTTGGTGGCCAGGGGGAAATTGACGCTGGGGGAAGTGCTGGCAGCATGGCAATATGATTGTAGTGGGGAGTTGTCAGCATATGGCAGTGGGGACAAGCCTTTGTTTAGCCTGAGCTGCATTGCTTTGGTATACCACTGCTGAAAGGTCGCCAACCCCAGTCTTGAGCAAAAAATTGGCAAAAAGATCTTTTGAAGTCCCTTTTAGTCTTGCTTTACTATGATTCCTTTTGTGAGAGGAATGGAAAAGTTTTTTGGGGTTTTTTTGCCCCTAACTTAAACAAGGACATCTATACTGAGGACCAATTTTACTGGGTAATTTGACCTGCAAGGAATCTCTGTCTTGGACTGCTTTCTCTCTCCATTTAATTTTGCAGAGTGGAACCTCTGAGAAAGTGAAGCCACTGTCCAAAAAATCTCCCCCATTTGTTTCATTTTGGTAAGCATATTGATGCCATTAATTTGATAGTGCTTATAACCAATCAGAAAGCACTGACAGCTCAAAACTTTCACCTTTCTGAATAGAGTAAATATTATCCTTCTATGTGCAACAAAAACCCTAAAACAGATCAGTCATGCAAACTCAGGTCTTTTGTCCTTAGACAAAGAGTGATGCAAACTGGTCGTTTGCTAAATCAGGGCTGTCCCAGCTGCCTGCGGAGGCTTCAGGGATTGAGAGTATGGTCGGTGGTAGAAAGGTAAGAAAGATTTATTGACTTAACAAAAACACAACTACGCGTAGTAACAAAACAATGACAGACGAAAGCAATTAGCGTCGGCAACTTAACGGCAGTCCCCTCTGATGCCTGATACACAGCAAGCTTCCTTTCCTCAAAGTTCAGTGAAGTTAGGCGTCCCTGAACGACACTGTCCGAAGGGGTACTGTGAAGGACCCTGGGATGCAGTTCTTGGGCTCCTCAAGGTCCACAGGCCCACTGATCCAGGCAACAGCTACTAATTATTTTACAGAGCTGTCTCTTCCTTCTGAATAGTTTCCAGATATTCCAGCTGTCTCTAGTGGGTTATGGAATAGAGAAAATCCCACACAATTTACTGATTCGTTTTGATGCACTGGCTGGGGGGGTAGTTAACTGATTGCACGATTTCACAATGATTACACACTTAATTTATACAACACAATTTTATTTTAAAACTCTTTGCTATGTATATAACACTGCTTAGCTTTAAGAAACACCACAAACATTAAAAACACAATAATTACATATATCAGAAACAATGCTCCGAATGCACTTCCTTCCCAAACAATACTATAAGAATTAGTGTTACAAAAACAACTACAATTACAACTAAAAGTTAAATTTGAATCAATACTATTATTTTTCATATTATACTTACAATCCTAGAATTCCAAGAAGCCAAATACCAAAATATGGTTTCATTCCTCAGTAGTACGATTTAATGGGTTGGCCTCAGTAGTACGGTTCAATGAAATGGGCTCAGCAATACAATTCAATAGGCTGGCTTCAGCAGTGATAGGACTAAGTCCCCTTCCTTCAGTCCCTTTCAGGTGCTCCGTGGCTTCAGCGTGAACTAAGAGATTCGTGTTCACGGAGAGGGTGGTTCAGGTGATCAGTCTGGACCCGGGCTATACTTGCGATTTTTCCTTCGTTGTTCTACAAGTATAGTCACCTCCAAATTGGGACAGTAAGTTACTGTTTTTATTGAGCGAGCTGCCGTCAGTGGGCTCCTCCTACTCAATATATCACTGCTCCCAAATTTGGGCTCGGATCTTACTCAACAGATTCTTTTACCTTTGTTGAGCATTTTAAATTACCTTTGGGAAACTTCCATATCACTGCAAATGCCCTTTTCTTACCAACCTGGTCAAAAGGCCCCAGGGTTTGATCTCTTGGAATTCAGGATATTTGCTCTCTTTGTAAAAGACTTCTAAAAGATGAAATTTAAATTAAGACTTTAATTTAAGCAAAGTCAGGACCTTTTGCACGTAGTCCCCAAAACAAAGAACTAGATAAGGAGATAAATCTTATCTTCTTCCTGAAACTGGCTAATGGGCAACCTTTACAAACATTCAAACTATTTCATTCAATATGACACCAGCCAATTTAAAGCTTCTGAATGATACTGATAACATACAACCACTCAGATTCCTTCTACTTCAACTGTTCTTAGACTGACCAATTAGCAGTACAAGCCTTGCATTTCTTTGATAAGGTAATTTTAACTATGCCACAAGGCCTTACTACTTCAGGGTTTTGCTAAATTTACTAGGCCTTGCTTTATACAAGACTTCACTACATCTTAAACTTTAATTAGGCTTTTAGCAACTACATATAGCTTAATATTTAAACATACAGAAAAACAGTTGGTCTAATCTTCATCGAGCCTTCAGCAAGCACCTTTATCACACAGGCACACTTTTCAGCTGTCACACTCCACCCCTTGCTTGCTGAAGCACTATGATGGCTACAGTTGAGAAGCTAAAGCCACATGTGCTACATCAGGAAATGGGGAGGGATCTATAAATTTAACTTGCATAGCATGAGCAGATTTACAACAACAACGATTGAAACACCATTTAGCTGTTGCCACTAGGGCAATGCAGAATACTATGATGCTCAAGATGATTAGCCACGTAGTTGAGGTGACACACGAATAGTACAGATTACTTCATACCATTTACAAGGCTCGGGCATGTTGACAGCTAGACTGATGATTTGTCCACCCTCTCGAGCAAGGAGAGCCAATTGAATGCCTTGCCGAGCCTTTGCCTCAAGGCTTTGCAGCTTATTTTTTACTTCATTCCAGTTTTCTAACGGTGGCATGTCTACATCTGATACCCATGAATTAGGTATCATAAAGTTGAGAGGTATAGTCTCAGAGGAAATTTCTGGCCATTTTAGGGCAATAGTATGGTTATTTAATTGCAGTAGAGCAATGGCTCCACCTTTAGCTCTTAAGCAACACGAATGGCATAAAGTCTAGGTGGTACTATTTTCATGCAGCAAATGACTTGGTCTTTCCCAACAAACACGTTGCCCTATTGTTACATATGACACATTAGGTAACTTATATATGCAGGTCATGTTAGATGCTCTGGGATTTTAACTTGTGACCTCCACCAGGGTGTGGAGCTATAGACGGGTGGTGTTGGGGCCTCCCACGGGGGTTACTCGTTGAACTTGGCTCAAAATGTAATAAATCCACCTTTGGACCATGGTGTTTTGGGCTCTCCCCCCAGGTGGTAGCTGGCGATCTGACAGAGCCATTCTGAGAATAGGTATCTGAGTAGTGATAACTGTGGGTAATTCCCCTCTCAGTGCTTCTGTGGCTTCCAGGGCTGCTGTTGCTGCACACAACATCTGTTCTAAGAGAGTATACCTTGCTTATGCCCCTCTCCAGCCTCGGCTCCAGAATCCAAGGGTTTTTCCTTCTATTTCCGAGGACTCCTTCTGCCACAGGCTCCAGTGTGGTCCTCCTTCTGAGACACCTACATGGAGCCAAAGCTCTCCTTTGGGACGACGTGCTGCTAGAGAGGCATGAGCAGTTACTGCTTCTTTAAGGGCTTGTAAGGCATATTTATGCTCAGGACCCCATTCCCATTTAGTTATCTTTTTACATAGACTATACAAGGGACGAGCCAATACGCTAAACTCAGGAACATGCATGCACCAAAAATGTAGTGCTCCCAATTGGGCTTGCAGTTCTTTCACATTAGTGGGAGTCGGGGTCTCTACTATATTTTGCAGCTCCTCAGCTGGTATTGTGGGCCCCCCATTCTGCCATTCTATTCCTAGAAATTCACACTGGGGCCTGACCTCTTGGATTTTTTGTTCAGACGGTGTGAATCCAAAGGTAAGCACTTTTTCTTTCAATGATTCAAAGGCCTTGATGGCAGCCTCTCTGTCTTGACTGCCTACCATGACATCATCTATGTACTGCAACACGCGTATGTCAGGGTACTTTTCTTGAACTTCATGAACTATTGTAGCTAAAACACCATGAGCCAGGGTGGGGCTGTGTAGTATCCATCCCTGGGGCAACATGGTGTAGGTATACTGCTGCCCTATCCACGTAAAAGCAAATACTGGCCAGTGGCTCTCTTAGATGGGAATAGCAAAAAACATGTTTTTGATATCAATGGATCCCATCCACACGGGTCCATAACATCGGATGCTTTTGTCAAGGCTGGTAGTGATGGGATAGCAGCCATCAAATGGTCAGTATTAGCATTCAAAGCTTGAAAGTCAATAGTTAACTGCCACCCTCCATTTGGCTTGCGCACTGGCCACACTGGATTGTTATACGGGGAGTGGGTTTGGATAATAATCCCATCTTCTAACTGCTGACTTATGATACACTGGATAGGTTGGGTGCCCTCGGAAGGGGTTCGATACTGGGGTCTATATACTCCTTTCATGGGAAGCAGGGTTAGTGGGATCATGCTACATCGAGTTATAGCTGTTTCTTCTGTTTCTCGGTGAGGCACCGTGCACCCAAACTGCCAGCTCTCTTGTTGGAGGGCAAACTGCTGTCCTCTTAGTACATTAAGTCCCAGTAAGCTTGGTCCCTCTTTAAGTATTACTGCGGCTGCTGTCACCTTAGAGCCATTAGGTAAAGTGAAGGTTGCTCAGACTAGATGTCTTGGTTGTCTGGTGCCTCTGACTCCAATTACTTGATAAGGGGTTCCTTTCTCCCCCTTCCAATCTGCAGAATGTAAAATACAAATCTGGGCACCCGTGTCTAATAGCATGTCAATTGACCTTTTACTTTTACCTAATTGAATTTGTACAGGTATCCGAATTAAGGGGCCGATATTAACTTTAGATACTGGTCCTCGGCCCACTACTGCCCCCATTGTGGCTCTTTTCTTTGGGGGTTGGGCTGGCCGGACTTCCTAGGCCATATGATCAGGCGGGGTAAAAGCTGGTGGCCCTGCATGTGCCTGGGAAAATGTTGACAGTTTCCCTCTCAGGGCAGGGAATCTCTCCGGTGACACTGTTAGTGGCACAAAATGCTCTGCTTTTGGTCTTGTCCTTTTGGTACAGTGTTTAGCTCTTAGCCCTTGCAAGACATTGATAGGCAGTCTGTTGATTTGCACGTCATTGAAACAGGCAGCTAACAAGTCTTTCCACATTTTTGCTTGCAGAGTCTTGGGCCAGCCTTTCCCGGCTTTTTCCAACAATTCGGGGGGGGTGGGGGGGGAGGGTTATCTTTCACTGAGGCCACTGCCATGAAACTTGGCAGTTTTCATAGGCTTGGTAAGCTTTGGCTTCTGCAAAATGGGTAGAAGTTGCACTAATTGCTGGATCACTTCTCTAACCGGGTGATTCACTGCCTCTGGCTCCAAGGCCAACAAGGCCGAGGTGCACTCTGTTGGTGGTTGCCTGCAAAACTTCCTCCACAGCAGTGCTGTCACGACTTCTGCATCTGGCGTGTGAGTCCAAACCGCTGTAAAAATGATTTCAGTTAGTGATAATTGATACAAGTAGTGGAGAGCCTCTTTTAAATTGGCCCATCCCCAAGAGGCAGGGCTAAGCTCTTCTTCCATATTACCATAGCTGGCTGCAGTGACTTGGAGCGCAGCAGAAAACAAAGTAACATTGTCATCACTTCTTGCAAACTGATAACTGGAGCTCAGGGCAGAGAACCATTTGGGCTGCTTCGGCTCTATTCACTGAAATTGCAAATGCCCCTTCACTGTACATTTGAACTAGCCAGTCTATTACTGGTTCTCCTGGCTTGAATTCATGCTCCTTTTGAATATTTTTAATTTTTGCACAGGTAAAGGAATGCATCTCTGTTCAGGGATTCTCTCCTTGCGGCCTTGAATGAGTTATCACCATGGGAAAAACTTGGCTGAGTTTCTCCCTCAGGGTGGGGAAGGCCTGACTAGGTTCCTCCCTCTGGGCAGGAACATATGGGGGTGTTTCAGCACCAGGCTCATCAGAAATCTCCTCTTCTCCATTAATCTCTTCCCTTTGATCTTCCCAGAGCTTAACTTTTGGTTTATTTCTATACAGAGACTTGTGGGAGGATCGCTTCATAGCTTGCGCTAACTGCACTTTCTTTTGGAGGGGAGCAGCTACGTGCGGGACCATAATTTTTCCTTTCTTCTGTTTTAATGTTTCCAAGCAGCTCTGCGTAGCTCGCACGGCCTTGCATGCCACGCTGTTGGAATTTTTCACATCTTTTAACTCCTGACTCAGCCAGATGACCTGTTCCCAGAGCTGGGCATTCTCTTTAGCCCCTAACCTCAGGCATATTGCCAGCAGCCACGACAGGCACCCCTTCTCGGGTTTACCCCGGGCAGCAGTAGCAAACCTAGCCCAATGATCGGGTACAGTTCCCGGGTCACTCCAGGCAGGTCTCAAACTGTCCTTATCCCACCCAGGATTCTCCATCCCTGTCACCTCCTTAAGCAAAGCTACTAACTGGGCCCACGCAACTCCCTCCATTCCGACCTTTCTCTCCGGACCAGAGCCTCTCAATCCTGTTTGTGATGCCAATTTATGTCCCAGCCACCTGCGGAGGGTTTGGGGATTGAGAATATGGTCAGGGGTAGAAAGGTAAGAAAGATTTATTGACTTAAAAACACAACTATGCATAGTAACAAAACAATGACAGACAAAAGCAATTAGCGTTGGCAACTTATTGGCAGTCCCCTTTGATGCCTGATACACAGCAAGCTTCCTTTCCTCAAAGTTCAGCGAAGTCAGGCATCCCCGAACGACACTGTCTGAAGGGGTACCGTGAAGGACCCTGGGATGCAGTTCTTGGGCTCTTTGAGGTCCACGGGCCCACTGATCCAGGCAACAGCTACTAATTATTTTACAGAGCTGTCTCTTCCTTCTGAATAGTTTCCAGATATTCCAGCCAATTTAAAGCTTCTGAATGATACTGATAACATACAACCACTCAGATTCCTTCTACTTCAACTGTTCTTAGACTGACCAATTAACAGTACAAGCTTTGCATTTCTTTGATAAGGTAATTTTAACTATGCCACAAGGCCTTACTACTTCAGGGCTTTGCTAAATTTACTAGGCCTTACTTTATACAAGACTTCACTACATCTTAAACTTTAATTAGGCTTTTAGCATCAACATATAGCTTAATATTTAAACAAATACAGAAAAACAGTTGGTCTAATCTTCATCGAGCCTTCAGCAAGCACCTTTATCACACAGGCATACTTTTGAGCTGTCACACAGGGCTATACAAATATTGCATTTTTCAATGCCCTAATCCCTCCTTCCCTTCCCCAAATGTTTCAGCTTGAGTCAAAATAAATCATACTTTTTCAACATTTTATAGATATGAAAATATCAACATTTTGATGGTGCCCAAAATATTTTGCTTTGGGATAATTGAAATCAAGATCAGTTTCAAAACAGGTAAGTGTTTTGATTTGAAAACACTAATACCTTTTACTTTTTCATAATTTATTTACTTATTTAGGCCAAACTATTCACTGAATGGAATGCAAATTTGTAAATAGTCTATCACTAGCAAACTGAATTTTTCAGTGGCTTTACTGTTTGTCATAAAAAATATCTAAGTTAAATGGTAGTGTCTAATTCATTAGTAGGTGCTATGTCAGGGGAGAGACATTAGTGAGATATCATACTGGAATGATTATGGAGTCATGCAACATGTTGTTATTTACATTAGCTCCACAAGGATCAAGGATTAGGGCTCCATTGTGCTGCTGTATAGATGAATAAGACAGTTGCTGATCTAGAGAGCGTTATGCTACTTGTGTGACAAGGTAAGTGAGGTGCATAAAATGAAGGCTTTTGTTGGGGAGGGGAGAATTAGCTATAGAATGAGCACGTTTCCATAATAGGGGAGGTGATCCGAAGCCCAGTACAATCAATGGGGAATCTTCCTCCTGCTCTGTGCTCTTGCTATGGTTACATGAAGACTGCAAGAGGTAGTGGATGGGAGTAAGCATATGCTTCAATGGCAGCACTAAAAATACCAGAATAATTAATGAGAACAAATCTGATAGGAGAGTATGAATGTCATTTGTGGATAGAAACCACTAGAAAGGGTAGAGAAAGGATGGACAAGCAGCCTCGGAACCCTTCAGTGAATTCTTTCAACTGAAGGTAAATCGAATTACATTTCTGTTGCCACCAAACTAATCCTTTATTTAAATATTTAACATTTTCTGAAGTTTGTTTTTTGCAACAATACTGGTAACTCATTCAGGCTTTGGCCAGTTACAACTCCCAGGTCCTTTTCTGCAATACTGCAGCCCAGCTAGTTCCCCAGTTTTGTACTTGTGCATTGAATTGTTCCTTCCTAAGTATAGAAGTTGTCCTTTACTGAATTTCTTCTGATGCATTTCAAACAATTTCTCCAATTTATCAAGGTCATATTTTCTAAAGTGTCTGCTGTTCTACTCATTTTGGTCATCTGCAAATTTACATGGTTTGCATTTAATAATTAAGGTTGTGGATTGTCTCTCTAAACTGTCCTCCTGTCCGTGAGGCAAAAGTCTGTTTAAAGGTCTGAGTGAGCTGCTGATCTATGTAAGTATTTGTTGGCCAAAAAAATGACCAATACTATATACAGTATTAAATGAATTGCAAGGGTCTGTTGCTACTAACTTAATCTTGGAAGTGATGAGAAGTGGGGTGGACATTATCTGATGGTTTCCTAATAAGGGCATGGTATGTTATTTATGAATTACCACTGAAGACTATTTAGACAATTAAAAATCAAATTGAGTACATGTAATGTGAAGGTAAGGGCAGGTAATCACTATAGTGTCTATCCTTGGATCTAGCCCAGTGGATTCTGTTTACTACATGTCACTTTCACGCAAAGTGGATGGAGCCAAACTGTTCTCAGTGGAGGCAGATGACAGAACAAGGAGCAACCGTCTCAAGTTGCAGCAAGGGAAGTTGACTTTAGATATTTGGAAGAACGTTCTCATGAGGCAGGTAGTAAAGCACTGAAACAGGTTACCCAGAGAGGTTGTGGACTCTCCATCCTTGGAGGTTTTTAAGACCCAGCTGGACAAAGCCTTGGCTGGGATGATATAGCTGGTGATGGTCCTGCTTTGAGCATGGGATTGGACTAAGATGACTTCCTGAGGTCCCTTCCAACCCTAATTTTCCATGATTCTTTGGGCACTTATACACATGCGTCAGGAGGTAGGAGAGGGCTCACATGTATCAGCATCCCTGTGCTGAAAAATGACAGCGTGCGTGCTTTAACTAAAGGTTGTCGTATGAGATTTAGTTAAAGAGCCCCAGCTGCCCTTTTTTAGTGCCAGGATACTGATACATGTGATGCTGGGGACTGCTGTACTGCAGTAATTGCCACACTCCAGCAGACTCGATCAAGCCTGTTCCCACTCACTGTAATTACAGTGTGTCAAAGCAGCCTCTATGCATGTTTATAGGCACCCTATGATTCTAACAATAATTCTGGCCTGGCAGTTGATTCTATCCAGCCTGTGGATAAGTCTGGGGTAGACCTGTATCACATTCCTTAATATGTTAATAAGTGTTATTTTCATTGATTGTGGAAATTACATGAAGGATGGAGAACCACTGCTGAGCATGGCCCTTCTGGCTGCTATGCCTGCACTTGTTCACTGGAGGACAACAGGGCTCAATGCTTTGCCCTTGCCCACTGCCGGGCAGCCGCACTCTAGGTGCAGTCTGCAACAGCCATGTGCAGTGGCTGGAAGAACAGTGGCATGCACCCAGGGGCCTTTTGTGTACAGATAGAGCTGGCAAAGAAGCCTAGAAGTATCCCACAGGGAAATGAGCAGCAACTCACTGCATGCAGCCACTGTCTGTTCCCCTCTCTCAACTCCCCTGAGTTAGGCAGCAGGCAAATACAGGCCACTGCTCCACAGAGCTGGTGCCAGTGGGGCGCTGGTCTGCGCCGCCTGCTGCTGGCCCTGCTGCTTGCCCTGCACCTGTGCAGATTTGCCACTCTGCAAGCCCCCACTGGCCATACTGTGCTCCAGGAATTGGATGACATGGCATACCAAGCACAACCTGACATCACCTGGCTTTGCTCCTCCACAGTGGGGAATACGGCATGGCCCACACCAGGTACATGGTGGCATGATCAGAGGGAAGGTGCAGGGGCCCCAGGCAGGACCTGGTACCAGGTGCTGCCACAGTACAACGGCTGAGGAGGAGATGGGGGTGGAAACTGTGGCAATGTGATTGTCTGTGGTGATTTAGGAACTGTTTTGTGGAAATGTTTATGAAACTATGATATTGGAAAATTGTGTGGTAATTTGGGAACTCTTCTAGAAATATGTGGAAGTAAGTGTAAGGTTTTTGTGTGGAAAATGGTTATTTTGTTTGGTAATTCGTGAATTTTTTTCTGGCACTGTGTATGGAAGTATGGTGATGTTGTGTAGAAAGCTGGTTATGGCATTTATAGTATTAAGTTTATACTATAAATGCCATAATAATTTTAAAGTACATGTGACAGGACCTTGCCCTGCCACTTAGGGTGGACTGCATTTGAGCCTACTCGCCCACCGCAACATTGTTCTTCCCGGTACCTCTGGGATATTGCTCAGTGGTTCCTACATGGGCTCAGGAAAGCCTTCTGTGGTGCATCTTCTGGGGGGCTCTTTTACCCCACCCCTTTCTGCTCAGGTGTTGCTGTAGATCCAGGTTATGCCTTGATGTAGTTGCAGGTTGCTTCTCATGCAGCAGGTGGACAGAGCACAATGCCACAGGCATCTCCCCGTGGCTCTGCCACTCTCCAAGAAAAATGTCAACACAAGAAGAACTTAAGAGCTAGGACTGAGAGGTGAGCAGGGCACTGTTGCCCCCCATGCTGAGATGCTCAATCCTGAGCACTGGGGATTGAGGGCCTATTCCCCCAACCCTTCCTTCCCTTTGGGCTACTTGGCCCTTTTTCCCTGGGTCCTTCCCAGTAGGCCAAATGTACCGGGGCCCCAGGGTGTTCCCAGCCAAGCCTGTTCAGGGACAAATATCATGGCTGTCCCTCATTGGCACACTTTTTGGGCATGTGGCTGCAGTGCAGGAGTGTGTAGGATTTGTAGGTTGTCCCTCTAAGGCTTACCATTGTTGGGTGCACAAAGGGCCCACTGGACTACACTGTCATCCTGTCCTGACCTTTAATTCTCCAGGCATCCTTCTGGCGTGATGGTGGGCAAACTTGTCGGTGTGCCAGGCCATCTGTGAGTAAAGTCAAGAGGCTCAGTGTTGCTTCCGGGCTTCAATCCTCTGCGAGCTGATGGTTTCCTGTGGCTCAGTCTGGGTCACTTGCTGCCATGTGAAGCCAGCTCCCTGTTGGCTGTAGGAGCTGCACTTGGGTTTTCCTTGGCTGCCTCCTGGCTGAGGTGTGCGTGTGCTGCTTCCCTGGGCTTGCCAGTCAGGAGAGGAAGCATCAGGTTGTTTCTGCTGGCAGGGAGTCCATCCAGCTCCATCTCCAGCATCTGGGCATATCCCGCCTTCCTCCCCGTCCCCGGGCCAGTTTTAAACTTGTGGTCCCCAGGCCCCACACCAATGGCAAATGAGCCCTCTGGTCACAGAGAGCCAGCTGTACCATTCATGGCCTGGCTACTTGGGCTGCAGCGCCTAGGTAAGCCTGGCGGGGGCCTGTTACAAGATAGAAGTGGGCACACCGGGGGGGGGACAGAATCCAACTAGATCTAGACAGGTTACAGAGGTGGGTGGATGAGAATAGGATGGAATTCAACGCAGACAAGTGCAGGGTACTGCATCTAGGGAGAAGGAACCTGCAACACATAGGTTGGGGAACACGTTTCTTAACAACACAGTAACACAGTGACTGAAAGGGATCTTGGAGTCATTATTGACTCCAGGATGGACATGAGCTGCTAATGGGAGGAAGCGGTCAGTAAGGCTAACTGCACCTTGTCGTGCATCTACGGATGCATCACAAGCAGGTTCAGGGAGGTGACCCTCCCCTCTATGCGGCGCGGGTCAGTCTACAGTTGGAGCACTGTGTCCAGTTCTGGGGGCTGTACTTCAAGAGAGATGTGGCTAACCTTGAGAGGGTCCAGAGGAGGGCCACTTGCATGGGCAAGGGGGCAGCAGGCCAGGCCGTATGAAGATAGACTAAAGGGCCTGAATCTATTCAGCCTCCACAAGAGAAGACTGAGAGGGGATCTGGTGACCATCTATAAACTCATCGGGGGGGACCAGCAGAAAATAGGTGAGGCTCTGTTCCCCTGGGTACCATCTGGGATAACAAGGAATAATGGCCACAAATTGATTTAGGCTTGATATCAGGAGGCGTTATTCTACAGTTAGGGCTGCCAGACTCTGGAATGGGCTCCCAAGGGAGGTGGTGCTCTCCCCCACCTTGGGGGTCTTCAAGAGGAAGTTGGATAGATATCTGGCTGGGGTATTATGATCCCAGCACTCGTTCCTGCCTAGGGCAGGGGGTCGGACTTGATGATCTGCTCAGGTCCCTTCCGACCCTAGAAATTATGAAATTATAGCTGTTGCTAAACACCATTTTGTGTGTGGCCCTCAATAGCTTACCAAAACTCTTTAAGTGGCCCTCCAGCCCAAGTAATTGCATACCCTTGTTGTAGCCCAAGTACTAAAAGAGGTGTACATATAGACTTAGTAAATCCACACCTCATTTAAGTTGATTTGCAAATTAGATTTATGCCAAGAACTTCTAGAATATTGTGAAATCCAAAATACTGTACTGTACTGTGTGGGTACAGGTTGTTATTTTTGTTAAATTGAGCTGATATAGCATTCTATAGAATTGTTTTGAAGCATCCAAACATGTGGTATGGATCAGTGATTTATTGTCAATTGGGGTACTACAAGCACCTTTTAAGGATGTTACACATTAGCACTTGTAGGTGTGAAAACACCCGCACACGAGTCACAGGAAAAACAAAGAGATTCCATATAGGCATCTGCAGTGTCAAAACCAATGTTATCTGTTGTGGTTTTTCTGAGTTTTCTGCAACAGAAGAATTGCTCTGTTACTTTTTCTGTAGTTAAAATATGAGTGAAATATACAAGATGGCATTTTTTTTTTTTTTTTGTGGGGTGCTGCAGCAGGGCAGTAAGAGGTGCATGCTCCTTTAAGGCTGAAGCAGCCTGGCCAGGGAGCTCTGCAGGTTGCTGGGATAATAGCCTAAGGGGGTAATTGGGCAGCACCTGCAGGTGTCACATGACCAGAACAGGCAGGGTTTTTGGGGACATATAAACCCAGGACGGGTGCTTGTTGGGACACTCTCTGTGGAAACTGCCAGGGAAGAAGCTTCTGTGTGAGGAAGCTGCCTGAGACCTGGTGCTGCTTACTTTGCTACCCAAGTGCTCAAGACCAGGATTCTCCCAGGTACTTAGACTAGGGGGCATGCTGTCCTGAGGTGGAAGTTTGTCCCTTTAAAGGGGCATAGCGCTGTTGTCTCTGATAATGTTTAAGTTATAGCCGAGGGGCTGGTGCTTATGTTTGCACAGAAGGACCAGGATAAGGCTATAAGGGGAGGTTTGGAGGCCTCATTAGTGCCTGGAAAAAAGGGGCATATGAATTTGGTTAGAGCCCAGCTATGGGAGTGCAGAGAGCCCATAGCACCAGAGGGGCAAAGCTACAGGGGTGCAGACGGCCCTAGTGCCAGAGGGGCGCAGAAGTGGCAGATAGTAGTATAATACCTGTGAGGCTTGGGATACGATAAAGGGAAGGTTGGAGTCGTGTGTAATGCCCTTGGCATCAGGGCAGACAAAGGGCAGCCTTCTGCCTAGAACCATCTATTTATTTTCATTACAAGGCATGGCAGGTGAGGTAGGTGGGCAGACTGCCCAGGACAGGTGGGCAGGCCAACATAGAGATCGGCCTCAGGACTGCCCCCTTTCACAGGTGCCTTGAGTCTAAAAGATTGAGAATAATTGGACTGGATTCTGTTCAAAACTGTATCTGCTTAGTTTAGGAGTGACTCCACTGGCTTCACTAAGGTTGAATCTGAGTTCCTTGGCTCCCAGGCTAGTGTTTCATCCTGGACCTCACTCTATCAGATTATAGGGAAGTTGTGAACTCTGATCCAAAGACTATGACCTTTAAACTGGTTCTGGTTCATCACTACTTAAACTTGCAAATGAACAGTAATGTTTTTGTTGCTGCTCTTATAATCTAAGACTTCCTGGAAATGGACACAGAGATTCATAGACTGTAAGGCTGGAAGGGACCTCGGAAGATCATTGGGTCCAGCCCCCTGCACAAAGCAGGACAGATAACTGAGGGACAGGTGACCCCAGCAAGGTGACTGTCTAGTCTCCTTATTAAGATTTCCAGGGTAGGTGATTGCACCACATCTGGAGGGAGCTTATTCCACAGTCTAGACACCCTAACTATGAAGAAATTTTTCCTAAGAAATTATAATTAATATTAATAATTAATACTAATAAATAATTTTCCTAATAAATTATGATGATTTTTTTACAGATAAAATGCTGCCAGGAAAAAACATGCTACACTTTGGGCCCCAGGGTTCATTATGCAGTCATGCTGGGAGGTAGGTCAGGTTACAAAACTAGAAGGTGGTGAAAACTAGAGGTGCACCAATACATTGGTCCAGTATCGGATTGGTACCAATGTAAAGAAAACTAGCTATATCGGATATTTGCCTGATGGGGCCGATGAATTTGACTGATGAATGTCCGTGCTGTGCACAGCTACAGTGCAGCAATCAGGCAGCAAGGAACAGAGCCGACATCATGGAGAGCTGCTTCCGGCTGGTAAGTCTGGTGTGGTGGAAGGGGAGAGGGGGGGAAGGGGTGTGATGAGGAGCAGATCAGTGCCCTTTACAGTGAGGGAGGGGGCAGGGGCAGGCGCTGCCCAGGCAGGGTGGTGGGAGCCAGAACTGCGGCTCATGCAGGGAAAGCGGCTCCTGACACTTCTTGCAACCCAGAAGGATGGGGGGTGCCCCCCAGATCTGGGTGGAGCAGGGCAGGCTGCAGCTGGGGCTGCGTGGGGCTCTTTTCAGTGGGGGCTGGGCTTGTAGCAGAAAGCCCCCTTTTCCTCTTGCCTGCATTTGCTCTCCCCTCTTTGGATATGTTTCTCTTTTTCTACATTTCTTCCTTCTTCTCTCTTTCACTTTAAGATAAGGAATTGTGTTTTAAAATTTGTATGTGTGCATTTTGTATCTCCCCTTGTAGTTTGGTATTTTTATCTATTTGTGTGCCATGGCATTTGTAGCTTATATTTTATACTCCTCACCTTTCAACTTTCAACTAAATGTGTTTTAGTAAGTTATACATTGTAACAATGTTGACAAGGGTAGGAATCAAACTGTCCTTCCCTGTATCAGGCTGGCCTCTGAAAGAGTGAGTGAATCAGTGATTGAATGTGTAACATAGTAGCAGGCAGCAATTATCACCTGGAAGCTGCAGATCAGCCAATGGAAGAACTCAATAGAAGACAATGTAACAACCAGGAAATCTCTAAACGTCACTGATTAAGGGCTAGAAGCCCTGGCCTGAGTTAATCAATGCCAGAGACCAACTTTTGGGCTGAATATCTCCAGATCGACCACTCCCAGAGCCCTATTCTAAATTCATCAACGGACTCCCAAACCTGCACATACATGCGGACAACCCCTAGGGCTGACAGATGCCGTCCAGTAGCCACCGAGGGGGGGGGGGGGAAGTCCCACGAGGGTCAATGACCCCTGGATTGGGCAAACCGGAAAACTGGGGAGTCACCAAAGTCTGCCAGGGACAGATAAAAGGCAGTGAAAAGTGACCCTCAGTGGTGCCCTCTTGATCTCCAACTCGACCAGACCTGTCCAGCCAGAAGGACCAGCCGGTGACCCCCTTCTGGAAGATAACACCACACTGAAAGAAGCCTCAACGACAGACTCCAATGCAGCCGCAGCTCAACGCCCCACCTCCACCTATGCGCTGGGAAGACCCAAGGCTGAGCCAGGGGGCTGACGGTGGCAGCACTCGGAACGGAGCAGCTGCGTAATTTGGGGTGTATGCAGTGTCCTCCCAGCGCTGCTGGTGCCCACTCAAAGCCCAGCCCCCATCAAGAAGAGCCCCATGCAGCCCTGGCTGCAGCCCACCTTGCCCCATGTAGATCTGGGGGGCATATGTGCCCCCACACCCTCCCAGGGTGCAAGCAGTGGCAGGAGCTGTGTCCCGCTCACCCCCCAAACTGTGGCTCCGCCCCCCTGCCCCACCTGGGCAGCGCTTGCCCCTACCCCCTCCCTCACTGTGGGGAGCATTTATCTGCCCCCCTACGCCCCTTCCCCCCCCTCCCCTTTCACTACACTGGACTCGCAAGCTGGAGGCAGCTGTATCAGAAATTTGATCGGTATTGGCCGATATGCCTCCTTAAATATTGGCTATCAGTATTGGCCCCCAAAATCTCTATTGATGCACCCCTAATTTAATTGCTATACAGTTTTCTTCGTTCAACACTGTGGGGTATTTGAAAGTGCTAGCCATGGGGAGATCTAGGAATTTGAAAAGTTGGGTTGCACATGGCGGGGGGGAGTGCATCATCACATATAAAACAACATATCTGTCCAGTTAAAAAGAAACTAGAAGCTTTACTAATATGATGGGGGCCTAGAGCTATATGATTCCGTTTAAGATTTGAAGCAAAGACCAGTATAACTTCATTGGAATGAGTTACACACAATCTGCTAGGCTGTGAAATAGGAGCTTCCTTACCAGGAACTGCTACTGGACAGCAGTGTCACAGCAAAGGACAGCCTGAATAGTGGAACATTAAGACCATTAAAAAGAGAGGTTTGTTAATGCCTGTGGAATAAAGAATTTAGAAGACATCAGGTAGATTGTAATGAGTTCAAATGACTCCCTCAGGACTGCCTGATGAGAAATGCTGCTGCCACTGCCAGGAAGTTAGTTTTAAACTTTGGGTGGATCAGGAATTGTGGAAGTGTGTGTGTGTGGGGGGTGTGTGTGCAAGTGTACTCCCCCCTGGATCCATACCTGTTTTAGCTGAGTGTGCTTATGAGAAGCTAAAGTTAAACTTTTTGTTCTTGAATCTGCCAGTGACAACTGATTCATTGTTTTACTTTGTTTACAGTATATTTGCTGACCAGTGTGGCAGCACTCTTTATTTACATGGTGGTTTGAGTCACCTTATTTCTCGCTACATTTGGGTGACTATAGCAACTGCCTCTGGAAAAATTTACAGAGTCAACATGGTGTGCCAAATTAGGGAACAATCTGCCTGCAATTTAAAATGTAATTTGCCAAATATGGAGCATATACCGCAAACTAGGAATTAATTCTTCCTTTTTCTAGGCCTGTTGGTATGAATTGTAGATGCTGTATTTGAGTAGAAAATAGAACATCATGATTTTAAAGCAGAAGTATTATGTTTGTTTTAACTTCTGCTATATTGTTCATTAAGGTGCAGTTCTGCAAAGTGTTAAAAACCTCTGGATCCTATTGACTCCAAGCACCAAAAAAGCCACTACATAGAAATTTGGGTGGGGGAAGGTGGCTGGGGGGAGGAGGGGGGGGGCAGGGCAGAGGGAAAGAGATCAGGAGTGAAATTCATGAGTCATGGAGCCACTCTGAGGAAGATACCAATGGAAAAGCAACATGTTTGGGGAGGTAAGATAGTTTCATAGTAGGTAGGGTCGGAAGGGACCTGGGCAGATCATCAAGTCTGGCCCCCTGCCATGGCAGGAAAGAGTACTGCTGTCAAATGACCCCAGCAAGGTGCTCATCTAGCCTCCTCTTAAAGACCCCCAGGGTAGGAGCCAGCACCACTTTTCTTGAAAGTTGGTTCCAGATCCTGGCTGCCCTGACTGTGAAGTAGCGCCTCCTGATATCTAGCCTGAATCTACCCTCTTCCAGCTTGTGACCATTATTTCTAGTCACTCCTAGTAGTGTTTGGGGGAAAAGGGACTCCCCCAATGCCTGCTGGTCCCCTCTGACTAGTTTGTAAATGGCCACTAGATGTGTCCTCTCCTCCTCTTCTTCCTCCTAGATCAGGGGTCAGCAACCCCTGGCACACTTACTGAGCATGGCATGTGAGGCCATTTTCCTTGGCAGGCATTGGGGCCAGGGTGGGGAGGCAGCAGCTGTTTGCAGCCTCTCGGCTGCAGCTGGCCCCAGCCCTCTGTAGCTGCTGCCAGCTGGGAGCCCGAGCTGCTCCCAGCAGGTAGGTGGGAGGCTGCAAGCCCTGCTGGGAGCAGCCCAGGCTCTGTGGCTATCAGCAGCTATCCAGAGCCTGGGGTGGCTGCAGCTGGGAGGCTACAAACAGCTGCTGCCTCCCCAGCCCCAACGGGCGCAGCGCTGGCACCTGCTGCCTTTCCGGAGCCCAGGGCTGGGAGATGGCTGGGGCCGGGGCTGGTGCGGGAGGGCAGCAGCTGTTTGTAGCCTCCTGGCTGCGGCCAGCGCAGGCTCTGGGTAGATGCTGATGGCCACGGAGCCGGGCTGCTCCCAGCAGGTGGCTGGGAGGATAGAAGCCCTGCTGCAAGAAGCCTGGGCTCCATGGCTATCAGCACCTACCCAGAACCTGGGCCAGCTGCAAATACCTGCTGCCTCTCTGCCCTGGCCCCAGACCCAGTCCCAGGCTGCGGGGAGGCAGCGGATACTGGCAACGCTTCCTGATGTGCTGCCCTCACTGCTGCTTCTGCAGAGCGGTGTGTGGGACCTGGTGCGGCAGGGCACAGCAGGGGGCGCACACTGCGCTCCCAACCCTGCTGCCCTCCCCTTGACCCTCCAGAGCACAGGGCGTGTGACCCAGAGTGGAAGCCCACAGAGGGGCTGCACAGGGAAGCTGCCTGCTACTGCCAGCTCCATGTTGCCCTGGCCACACTTCCCCTGCAAGCCAGGGCAGCAGCCAGGGACACAACCCTGCGTTCTGCCCATGCTGCTCCCATGCACACAGAGGAAGTGTGACCCGGGCAACATGGAGCTGGCAGTAGCAGGCAGCTTCCCTGTGCAGCCCCTCTGTGGGCTTCCACTCTGGGTCACATGCCCTGTGCTCTGGAGGGTCAAGGGGAGGGCAGCAGGGTTGGGAGCGCAGTGTGCTCGTCTCAGAGTGGCAGTGCACAGAGGGGCTGCACAGAGAAGCTGCCTGCTGCTGCCTGCTTGTCTCCTTTGGGTGGGGAAGAAGGGGCAGCAAGGGTGGGGGGCAAGGGCTTTGGGTGGGAAGCAAGGGGCATGAGCAGGGCTGGGGGGGACTCCAGCCAAAAAACATTGCCTACCCCTGCCCTAGACCACCAGGTTGTTCAATTGTGCCTATGGGTAGGACCTTGCAGGAAGCATTCAGTTTCTTGAGGCAAGACACGAATGTTTTCTGCATGAGGAACTTGCGTGCTCAAGGGAAGTCTCCTTCCCCTAACAGTACTTTAAAGCAAGTATATTATGCTAAATGCAACAACCCTGTTGGACAAATGGGTTTTGTCAGTACAGCCTGAACTGTAGCCCTGTTTCTTGATACAAGAGGCCATTAAACTGGAGTTAAACCACTACTGCATAGTCCTCTAATCTAATACTGGTAGATAATTGAGTTGCTGATGAACCACAATCATCTACCTTGTCTACGCATTTATGAAATGGAGGAAAACATAACTCTTATCTTACACCCACAAGTAATTAATCAATGGTAAATGGAGAACTAAGGAACAAGCAGCAGCAACCAGATGCTGGGGAAGGGCAATGGTTTAGTGTAGACTGTGCCTTGGTGTATTGTATGTATCTTTGAGCATTAAGATGTGTCTTTTAATAATATCCAATTGCTCTTATGTATAACTTTTTTTGCATTGTGGGCACTTGCTTTGGTAGAGAACGTATTGTTATCCTGTGGTTTTTATACGAGTAACGGCATATTGCACTGCTTTGTGTTGGTAGTAAATGACTGCCCAAAAAAGTAAAGCAATTGAGAATTAGGCTCTGAACTACAGCAATCGTCTATTAGCAGCTTCCTAATGCTGTCTCGGCATGGTATTGATAGCAGCATTGCAACTGCTACCAGCTAATTCTCATCCTCCCATACCATTTACAAGAGCAGGAAGAGTGCCTTTTAAGGTTTCTGCTGATATATCCTTTGTCTCATTTAGCTATATAGTTCTGGGGTAGTCTTTTATTCAGTGTTTATACTTCATTTTGTACAGCGAAGCTGACACCTGCTTCCCGTTTGACTTTGCTGCTATGACCACTCCAGAAGAATGTGTAACCAGCTTTTCCTTCTGTGAGCCGCCCTTTGTCAGGTAGGTGAATCTCGCTGAGGGCAGCGATCTGGCTGTTGTATCTGCCCAGTTCTCTCCTGATGAGGGCAGCTCTCCTTTCAGGTCTGTTGGTGTTTCTGTCGATCAATAATGCACATACATTCCACGCACCCGGTTTTGGAGGGATTGATTTATTTCCTTTTCAACCACTGTAGTGGGACCCCTGCCAGCCACGGTATGCTGGCCAGGGTGAGGTGAAGCAGACAATGTTTGGGGCACCTTTTCTAGCCCCTTCCTCATTCTTGGAGGTGAGCAGTGCAGTCCTGTATAGGGCTGCTCAGTCGCCTAGGGGGCTGCCAAGTTCTACTGCTACTTCTGTTCAGTAGACAGCAACCTGATGCCCTGAGCCACCTGTGTGCAGGTTTGTGGCTACAGCTTCCAGTGTGTCCACACTTGCTGCTTTGTCGCTGGTCCGTTGCCACAGGGCTCATGCTGGATGTGAGTTGCACGGGATTTAGAATTAAGCGAAGAAAAGTTGTACAGCGTCAGCCTCACCGTCTCACCTGAACCAATTGGTAACCAGTGGCAGGACAGTGTCAAGACAGCTGGAGATTGGCCCAGATGCAGTGGATGACCAGGACGTCTTTTGTGCCTTGTTCTGTTCTACGCAATCCACGGTGTGGTACTGTACTGCCATCATGGCCATTGGACCATACAAGGGTCTCATCTGCCCAGTCAGCCGGAGTCAGACTTTGCATGCAGGCATGTCCCTATCTCCCCAGAGGTCTAAGACCGACTGGGTACCCTCACCTGGTTTGGCCCACCTGTTGAGGCGGTTTGCTGGGGTGTGGCCACTGTCACATTCAGACAGCTACTTAGAGCCACAGGTGAGAGTTGAGTGCTGGTGAGGACCAACAGAGGAAGAGTTACTTAGGTGGGTGTGACATACTCTTTCCCTGGAGGTGCTACCTCTTCCAGACACCCCTAAACGTGTCCCTAAAGAGTTTCGGCATCAACCTGTAGTTGTGGGAGTAAATTGCTCACGACCATCCATTCTGGAGGTCATCGATCCAGAACAGACCACTGGCCTTTGAACAGCAATACACAGCAGAAGTAATGAAGTAACGTGTGGCCAGGAAGATGAAAACCACTTGTAGCCAGTCCTCATTGCTTTCCTGCCCCTGCTGCAGCAGACTGTTCAAGGCAAAGATTGGGCTTATAAGTCACCTACATACCCACATGACCTAGCCTCTACCCCACTCCTTTCTCTTTCCTCTCTCTCTTTTTCTCATTTTTCCTTTCCCCCCCCTCCTTTTCTCTTTTCTCTCTCCCTGTTTCTTCCCCATTTCTTTTCTCTCTTCTTCCCCCACTGGGTGCAGTCATCTTCACCTGCAAAGGATGAACGGCATACTTAATTTTAGTTTGGGGATATTTTAATCCGGGAAAAGGTCTAGACTTCCACTGTGTTCTGCTATAGGTCATGAACCAAGAGATAAGATGGAGGCTTGGTGATGGAGTCCTAGCAAGTCAGAAGCAGGAGACAGGTAACACATAGGGTTGGACTAGCATTGGCAACTTGTTTTGTTAGCCTAACATGACGCAGCTGTAACTAAAGAGCTCTTTTTGCTGGGGAGTCAGCAAGGGATAATAGTTGCATGACTGACATGGTAATTGAGACTGGCTTAAGTGAACCATGTGGAGGTTTTTGTTAGACTGGCAGAGACATCTGCATGGACTTTTGGAAGGGCTGAATAAATCTGCTAAGGTGTCACCTCCAAAGGAACAATAACAAAAATTTGGGGAATATGGGATGTAGCAGGATGTGATGATTATTCTTAATTTCACCTCCTTACTACTAAGCATTAGAATGGATCAACAGCAGTAATTTCTGTCCAACAAATATTAAATGGAAGGTGCTGAAAAGTCCTTTAGAAGCAGTGCTAGACATACATACTAGTCATAAGGAGGAAGCTAGATCCTGTAATGCAGGGATTTTCAACCTTTTTTGGTTACTGTACCCCCGGCGGCCGGTCCAGAAGTAAGGAGCCCCCCGGCTGGTCAATGAAGTGCCACCAGTGAAACCAAAGTGCCCCCACATCTCCACACTGCTGCCGCCTACCCCCTGGGGCCTTCTCAAGTACCCCCATGGGTATGTGTACCCCTGGTTGACAACCCCTGCTGTAATGCTTGAAGACTG
Organism: Alligator mississippiensis; assembly: GCF_030867095.1. NCBI lineage: Eukaryota > Metazoa > Chordata > Crocodylia > Alligatoridae > Alligator > Alligator mississippiensis. Next base: position 140,367,288 of record NC_081827.1, read on the forward strand.
TATGTAGAGTCTACAATGTCTTCTGCTCGGTAGAAGGAGATTTTGTATCTGAAAACATTACCTGGCAGTTAAAGATGTGACAAGTAAAAGGACAAAGGTTGGAGCTGGCATTATTATTAGCTATTAGAAGAAAAACTGAATTTAGTTTATAGGATGTTTCCTTATCTTATACTCAGTTTATGACAACATTTCAGACCTATATTGGTACTACCTATAATCTGTGGTACAATGTCCCTTTGCCCTTCATTGTGTAGTCAAAACTATGTGTAGTCATAATTTTGACTTCAGAAATTAAGAAATAATACCCATTCCTCTGTTGCACGAGCAACTGGCTATTTTGGGTCAAGATACACATGATCAGTATTTTGTTGCTGAGCAGGCAGTTGTGTGGCTTGTGTACTTAAAGCCCTTGGACAAGATTTTTAAAGTTGACTAGTGATGTGTGTGTGTGTCCATCCAGAGATCCCCTTTTAAAACAGGGGCCGAGTCGTGGAGAAGGCGTTCAGGATTAATCTGATCATTGTGGATGTCTCAAATTAGGCACCACAAAATTATTCATTTTTGAAAACTGCAGCTTTTCCTTATTCTGCATCTAAAGAATGCCTAATTTCAGAGAAATCTCATTAGCTCATTTATAGGCAACTTTTTTTTTTTTCAGATGGAATTTTTCATACTTTAAAATAAATAAATCAAAGCCAACTATGTAAAAAAAGGAATTAAAACATCTCTCCCTCATGAATCTTCTGACATACTGCACATCACATCCTTCTAAGACTTGCTAAGTCTCTTGATATTTCTAATAGTTTAGTGAATCATCTGAAGTTATTAGACTTTCTCTGTGGAGTCCTCTTGCCCACTGTCAAAACATTTGTTTTAGCAGAAGCCTCCCTGGTAAATGATGGGGAGTGAACTAACCTCCTTTCCCAGAGAGCCAGAACCTGGGTAGTGTATAGAATCACAGAATCATAGAAAGTTAGGGTTGGATGGGATCTCAGGAGTTCATCTAGTCCAGCCCCCTGCTCAAAGCAGGACTATCCCCAACTAGATCATCCCAGCCAAGGCTTTGTCTACCCAGGTTTTGAAAGCCTCCAAGTATGGAGCTTCCACCAACTCTCTGGATAACCTGTTCCAGTCTTTTACTATCCTCATAGTGAGAAAATTCTTCCGAATATCTAACCTAAACTTCCCTTGCTGCAACTTGAGACCACTGCTTCTTGGTCTGTCTGCCACCACTGAGACGGCAGATAACAGAACTGCCATCCTCTTTCAAACCCCCCTTCAGGTAGTTGAAGGCTGCTGTTAAGTCCCGTCTCCTCTTCTCTAGACTAAGTCCAATTCCCTCAGTCTTTTCTCATAAGTCATGTTCCCCAGCCCCCTCACCATTTTTGTCACCCTCTGCTGGACTCTTTCTAATTTGAAGACATCCTTTCTGTAGCGGGGGGCCCAAAACTGAATACAGTAATCCAGATGTGGCCTCACCAATGCTGAATAGAGGAGAATAATCACTTCCCTTGACCTGCTGGCAACACTTCTACCAATGCAGCCCAATGCACATTCAGCCCAGTATATAGGCTGAAGACAAGATGAAGTAAAGGGCCCTAAATATTGTACCAGGTAAGGGGGAGGAAGATGTTGCCATTTTAAAATCCAGCAATCTGGCCTCTTAAGCAGAGGTTGGCAAAATATAACCTGAAAGCCAGATCCAACCTATGGATCTACTGGAACTGGCCTGTGGAACTGGGGGGGCTTTGGCACGTTGCCAAGTTGAGCATGGACCTGCTTCAGATCTGAACAGGGTTGTCATGGTTGGTGGTTCCAGAAATTGCTGACTGCTGCTCTAAAGCATCAAATCTATGGAAATATGGATATGAGAGGTCAGGGGGCTAAGGTGGAGGGTTGGGAAAAAGAAAGCCAGGTTGTCCAGGATTTTAAAGGAAGTGATTAAAAAACAAATGAACCATGAGGTCCCTCAAGCAGCTGACTATTTATTTGTTTATCTTTTTAAAATATTTGTGTTAACTTGGACAGATCTTAATTAGGTGAAATTTGACTTCGTGGTTGTATTTGACTTGTATTGTCTGTTATTCACAATGTAAAATGTATTGAGATCTCCTTTCTTTTTTAACTTTATTAAGGAATCCAACTTATCAAACAACAATTTTAACTTATAAAGATGCATCCAGTCCCCCAAAATATACATAAAGACACATTTGTCTTCCATCAACAATACTCTCATAACTCAAGTCAATGTCCACAGGAGTCTTGTGTTCTATTCTTCCCTTCCTTCCTCTTCCCCCAATTTTTTGAATGTTTCTGTTCATAAAGGTACAAAACACAGCCCAACTTGACCATGCTCTGTAAGCCTGAGAAAACCCAACTGTAATTGTTGAATGTAAGGCATGGACTTGAATTAATACACATCTGCAAGTCATGCATGTGGTGTGGGATTTTTGGTTTCCCTTGCTTTCCCACAAACTTTTTTTTTTTTGGTGTTAGACTGACTAGTGTTTGATGATTCATTGTGGAAGTTTGAGAAAATCCTTGGCTTTAAAATGCCAGCCCATTCTTGTAGCAAGCAAGGATGGTGTCACTTTTTTTTCAGCCTTGCAATTGATTTAAGACTTGATTCTCAAATGTGCTAAGCAGCTTCTACTCTGAAGGTGGTTTCCTTGCCCTTCAGGAACAAAATTAAAGTAGCTGCAGTGTAGGGCTAGGGATAGAAATTACACACAAACTGGCATATTTGATCAGAAACCTGTTCAAATCTGTCAACAACAGAAGTTCAGTGCACATCTTAAACCGCTTTCAAAATGGCTGAAATTGGTTTAAGATAAATCTGGATGGATGTGGTATCAGACTTAACTGATCTGGGCTAAATTGGTTTATTTTACTTCTGTCTGAGATCCCCTCCAGATTCAAGTTAACTCAATCCCCCAGCATCCCAGGATGCTTTGCACCTCCCTTGCAACCCATCCTCCCCTCACAAGGTGGGTGGGCTAGCCTTGGCCCATGCTGTCTGCTCCTGCCAAGCAAGGAGGCATGCTCTAGTGCCCCCTAGCTTCTGGCCTGGGCTACTGCAGACATGTGATTGGATTTCTGGAAACAAAAGTGAATGTCTGTTCACTTGCTTATTGGTTCAATCAACACAGCTTAGACTAACCTATGAAGATTGAATCAAGTGAGCCTTAGGTTTTTTTTGACTGTCTGTACTTAGCCTAAAAGAATATAAGATTGCCATTTAAGTAAATCAGAGCTGCTTTTTTTAACAGGTTTATTATGCATATTGGTGACTAAACATGGATTTGAGTGCTTCATTTTAGTGACTGAACCTCATGAGTATCCTTTATTTCTGAGTAAGCTCCTGGCCACAGCACCTTATTTCCCGCTACAGAAAGGATATGTTCAAATTAGAAAGAGTCCAGCAGAGGGAGCTTTTTTTGCCCTGCAGGACTGCAGTACTTCATCTCCCACTGGTGTGACTGATACCACTGCAGGCTGTCCCTCTGTGTTGTACCCATACAAAATATCCTGTTTAGTACATACTATGCACTACTTCTACAGACAACCCTGCCTGCAGGTGGAGTGGGGCCTGTGGAGTGTTGCATCTCTTCCACAAATCATAGACACCTCTCTGCAGAGGGAAGATAATTTCTATGACAAACCGATTTGTTCACGCTTTTGGTTCATTCCAAGGATGCTATGGATGGTTTTGCCCTGGACTGGAGCATACACGTACAATAGGGTGGAGGTTATGCTGTCAGCACTGTCCCATTTATGTTGTGGACATGATGAAGAACTGCCAGATTTCTACATTTTAGTCTATTAAATTGAGTCAGAGTCTGAGGTTCAGCATTCATTATGTTCCACTCGCTGGTGGAAAAGGAGATAGAGACATGAAGAACTGGTGTGCCCATTTTTCCTGTTTAAAAATGTTGCTGCATACCTGAAGAATGCATTGCATTTGAAAGCTATGCATTTGGTCCAATAAAAGATATCGCCCATAAAAAAAAAAAAAAAAAAAAAAAAAAAAAAAATCCTTGCCCCTTGCTGCATGCTCGTCTTTCACAGTCATGGCAGTGGAAGGGACCTTGATGTTCACATTGTCTAATCCTGTAAATCAGGGATGCCCAGCTTCTAAGTAGCTGGGAACTGGATGCTGTATGGCCTACAGCCTCCCCCTGCATGCTGCATTGTTGGCTACAAATGACCAACTCCCAGGATCCTTAAAATTCTGGTTTATTATATGGAACGTGCAAAACTGATAGTAAAAAAACATAAATCCGACCTTCAAATTATGAGGGATACTCTCTCTCTCTCTCTCTCTCACACGCACGCGCGCGCGTAGCAGCTGCAATAAAGCACCAGTGTCAGGTATACCTGTCCTATGCTTGGAGTCTGCCGTTGATGGCCAGTTAAGGTTTTCTCCAAGTGGTGTTGTTTCCAGAAAGGGGTTGCTGGCTGGTCCTATGGCTGGACAGGTAGAGTGTTGGTCAAGTCAAGAGGGTGCCCCTGAGGTTCACTCTTCACTGCCTCTTATCCTCCTCTGGCAGACTTCCATGCTCCCCCCAGTTTTCAGATTTGCTTAATCCAGGGGTCCCTGACCCTTGTGGGATGTCCCCTGGGTGGCTGCCAGGGGACAGCTGTAAGCCCCCAGGGTCACATCTGTTGGTACGTGCAGTTTCAAGTGTCCATTGGTGATTTTGATTAATTTAGTTTTTGGCATTGTCCGGGCTCTGAAAGCAGCCGATCGGGAGATATTCAGTCCCAACAGTGAGTCTCCAGCGTTGATTAACTCAAACTGGGGCTTCTGTTCTTTTAACAATGAAGTTTCAGGGAGTGGCTTTGTACTGATCCTTCCCCCTCCTTAGTCTGTGGTTTCCTAAGTGTTAATCTTTGTTTGTTATTGTAGCTAGCTACTGCCCTTATGCAATCACGCACTCACTCCCATTCATACAGAGATCAGCCCGATAACATAGAGAGGGTAGTTCAATTCCCGCCCTTTCTACAATTGTTACAGGGTACAACTTACTTCTAAAAATGAAATACATTTGTTACAAGATTGAAAGCATAAAATATAAAAGGTGAAATGCCATGACACATACAATAGATAGAATGCGAAATACAATAAGGGGAAAAATACAAATGCACAATACCATACTATATTTATATAAGCCCTTAACAAGTGTGATTTCATAAAGCATCAATTTTATAGAGTACCTAAATAATTCCACATCCTTATTCTTATAGTGAAAAGAAAGAAGAGAAAGGAGGAAGGAAGAAAGGGCAGAAGAAAGAGAAATACCCCAAGGAGGGCCTGGCAGTGCAAGCAAAGAAGCCTTTGCTGTGTGGGGGGGGGGGGGGGGAGGGGGGCTTTATAGTATTGGGGCAGGCAAGAAGGGACTTCTTGTTATAGCTTCATATATCCCCAAATTGTACTGCACAATGGGTATCCCCCTCCCTTGCTGTACTTTGGTAGTGTGCTGTGCCATGCCACGTCATGTCATGTGGTGTTCCCAGGTCCCTCCCAGCCACCTGACTGCAGACTTTCTTGGCCCTGTGGTCCACACTGTTCTGCCCCAGGGGGTGAGGACAGGCACTGGAACCAGAAGGGAGTAGGAACCTGGAGACTTCAGCAGCAGCCACTGGAGTGAGGAGGGGAGTGGCAACTGGAATGGGAGCCTGGGGACTGCAGGTTAACCGTTGGCCTAATTTCAAAAGCTTGCTATATAGAAGGCTAGAAATATAGACATGTGCCTAATAGGTTATTTAATCATTAATATCAATATGAACTCTAACAAGGTTATTGTTCTAAGCAGAAAGGCCTTTTTATGCTGAACTATGCCCTAAAACAGATCTAGCTGGTATAAAGTTACTAAATCATTGATGCTCAACCTGTAACCCATGGATTGGATCTAGATTACAGAACCATGCCATCCAATTCATGGGACTCCCCACAGGACTGGAAGTTTGGCAGTGGGGAAGTGGTACCAGTGTTATTGTTCCAAATGCTGTGGCAGCTAATGCTACCACCATTCCCCTGCTGCTATATTTTTACACTTGGGCGGAGCTCCACAGGCCAGATAACACAGATCTGTATGCCAGTTTATGGCAGTGTGCAGGGTTGTGCCATGGCTGTATCTGGTACATGGGGTTGCACTGATGCTCCAGATTGCACCTGCAGACTGATTCTGCACACTGACCCTGTACTGGATCAGGCTTGTGGACCAATCTCTCTACCACAGGGCTGGGGAGGCTAACCACAACTGCACTAAATTACTCTCAGTGATCTTGAGCTGACTTGTCTCATCTTCCTCTTGCCTCTTCTTGCCTATAACATCATCTCACCTGCTCTTTTCCTTTGCCACTTCTCTTTTTACCTAAACGCTAGTCAAACAGATGCAAGTAAATTCTATAATAGATCACAGTTAAGCAGGTTAGAGTCTATTACAATCTGCTTTCTTATTGCTAAGTATGTGGAGTTGCACTGACACTGCAGGGACATTGGGAGAGGCTCAAAAAAAGCTGGTTCTAGACCAGGGACAGGCAATTATTTCAGGTGGAGGGCTGGTTAATGAGTTTTGGTGAATGGTCGAGGGCCTCATGGCTAGCCCTGCCCCTTGACAGGTGCCCCACCCCCTGGTCACCGTCTTGGGACCAGAAGTCTCACCCCTAACCCCTGACCTTTGCTATTGGACGTCCCTCCCTTTGCCCCCTGAGCATACTCCTTTTGGGAGGGGAGGTTGCCATCTTAGAATCAGAAAAAAACAAAATCATACACGAAAAGTCAAACACCTACTATAACGTATTTTAATTGTATTACAACAATGTTTTTATCATGTGTCACATGTAGGTGTTATATGTTTTCCGCCTTTTCTTTGTAGGTGCCATGTTCCCAAGCGACATCAGGATGAGGCTTTGGCTCAGGTGCCGCCTAGATGGTATGAGTGCTGCCCTTACTCACCTGCCATGTCTTCAATGTTCCTGGTTGGGAAGGCAGTCCCCTTTAGGTGGCCCCTGGGTAGAGAAGAGGTCTCGATCTTGGTCTTTTCTTTGTGGGGCTCCAAACCTTCCCTTTACTCCACCCTCACCACTTCCAAGGGCTGCACAGACACTGCACCTGGCAGGTCTTCCCCTGGATGATCTCTCTCTTCACCCAGGTCACCTGCCCGCAGTGGTTCGGGCCTTCTTGGCCAACACAATCTCCCCACCGCCAGTTCCTTAGCTTCAGGCTGGCTTGGGCTCATAAGCTTGCCCTGGCTCAGGGCTAACTAGGACTTCAGAAATAACCAACAGAAAAACATCAGCCTATGCAGACAAGCCCCTGGGGTCCTATCTCCCAGTGTCCGTTTGGCCCCTCAAATGAAGAAAGAAAAAGAAGGGCCGGGGGGACTCACTCATCCCTTCTTTTCTGGTGTCTGTGGAGGGGGGGAAGCAGCTGCCTCGTTTCCCATCCTGATTTGTCTTTCCTTCATGACCACTTCTGGGTCCCAATTGACCTAGGGTCACTCCCCGGCTGTTCCCAAACAGGAGGGGCACATGGTTCCCTTGCTGGGCTCCTCCTTCCCTGCCAGGATGCTAGCACAGGCTACCAGCTCCCTGCTGCCATCTCTTGCTAGTGTACCTGTAGCGGTGCTGCTCCCAGGCATCTCCTGGCTTTTCAGGCTTGGGCTTCCTCTCTGCCCCGCCAGAACCTTCCCGTTGCCTCTCAGTTCTCCTTCTCTCCCCTCCAGTCAGGTGATCCTCCTCTCCTCCACCAGTGTCACTGTATCAGCGTCCCACTCCTCTCTCGCTGGCCCTGCAGCTGTTCTCCCAGCTGCCTTTTGAGCCTCCCATGCCGATTCGCAGCTACAGGCAGCTCTGGAATTGTGGATCCTGCATCTGCAGTTCTCAACAGCTGCTGCTCGACCCCGTCTCTGCGGTAAGTATTGGGGTGCCTAGGGTGGGGGGTCTGGGACATCCTAGAGGGGCTTTTACTGCCCCTCTCACACATTTCCCCCCCCCCCCCCAAGACGCCAGTAGGCGCTCTTCCATCATTACCTGGTGTCAGATGCATTTGTGGCAGGGCTGTCTCTTAACGATCTAGGGAGTCCTCTGGTGCATCTCTTGAATGGCAGCAGGACAGAAAGTCAGCTACTACATTATTCTTCCCAGGATGGTATTCTACAGAGAACTGGAATGGCTGCAGCACCAACACCCATCGTGTTATCCTGGCCTTATCCATCCTAGCCGTTTTTAGCCATTTCAAAGGGACGTGGTCTGTTATGACCGTGAATTCTCTACCTAGCAGGTAATATTGAAAATACTCTATTCCCCACTTCAGGGCTAAGCATCCCCTTTTGATGGTGGCATACCTTTTTTCGTGGTCATTGAGTTTCCTGCTCACATAGGCTACCGGTCTTTTGGCCCCCTCCTCTTTTTGTGATAAGACTACACCCAGCGCTTGACCTGATGCATCAACCTGCAGGACAAGTGGCATTGAGAAGTTTGGCGTGTGTAAAACTACGTCCCTGAAAAGGACCTGTTTAACCTCTTTGAAGGCCCTTCTTTGCTTGTCCTCTAGTTTTATGGCTCTGTTCCCTCGCCCTTTGAGAGTGTCTGTCAGGGGGGCTGTGAGACTTGCAAAGTTCAGGATGAATCATATATAATAGCCGGCCAGGCCTAAGAATGCCCGCGTTTGCTTCTTAGTTTGTGAGATTTCATATCTCTGTATGGTGGCTACTTCATTGGCTAAGGGTTTAATTTGGCCTTGTCCCACCAAAAACCCAAGATGCTTCATTTCAGCTTGGCCCAGCGAGCACTTCTTAGGGTAGGCTGTCAATCCTGCCTGTCTCAACTCTTGCAGCATCGCTCGTAGTACCCTGCAATGTTGGTCCCATGTCTCTGTGTACGCTACAATGTCATCAATATATGCGGCCGCATATTGATGATGGGGGGCTAATATCCAATCCATCAACCTTTGAAAGGTTGCTATGGCTCCATTGAGACCGAAAGGCATTCTGCAGAATTCATACAGACCCCACAGAGTCCCAAACACTGTCTTTGCCCTATCTTCTGGGCATAAAGGTATCTGCCAATACCCCTTGGCTAGGTCAAAGGTATATATGAACCGCGCCTGCCCTATTTTTTCTAGTAGTTCCCCTACTTGAGGCATAGAGAAGGCGTCAAATTGTGTGATGGTGTTTAGTTTGCAGAAGTCAATGCACAGCCGCTGTGTCCCATCAGCCTTCAGGACCATCACTATAGGGCTGCGACATGGGCTTCGAGACTCCCTAATGATCCCCTGCTCTAACATCTTTCTTATCTCCTCTTTAACCACTGGATATCAGTGGTACGGTATTTGTCTCCACCTTTCTCTGCCTATGGTCCCATCAGGTGTCACAAACTTATGTGCTACACCCTGGGCCCTCCTGAGCATCTCACTGAATACGTCAGCAAAGTCTTGCACCAGCCAGGCCAACTGCCTCCTCTGTTCGGTCACCAAGTCCCGACCTAGGGACACTCCTTTCCCTGTAGGCTCATCTAGGGTCTTACCTAGCTCCTCATTCTCTGGTATCAGCATGACTAAGAACCCCTCAGGCTCCCACCACTGCTTCAACAAATTGACATGATAGATCTGTTTTTCTCTTCTGTGGCCGGGTCTCAGGACCTCATAGTCAATGGGGCCACCCTTCGGACAATCTGAAACAGTCCTTGCCAGCAGGTCAGGAATATACTTGTGGAGCTGGGGAGAAGCACTAACACCCTCTGTCCTACTTGGAACTCATGTTCTACTGCCATCTTATCAAACTGTCGCTTTTGTTGCTCCTGGGCCCCCTTTAAGTTATCCCTCGCTACCTGATTCACCTTCTGCAGATGATCCCTCAATGACTACATATTGCCTAGGAGCAACACCCTAATTTGTCTTCAGTCGGGTGATCCTCTTGTCCTCCACTGGCATCTCCGTGCTGGCGTCCCGCTCCTCTCTCGCTGGCCCCGCAGCTGTTCTCCCAGCTGCCTTTTGAGCCTCCCATGCTTCTCCGAGGCAGCTGTGGAATCGCGGAGCCTGCATCCACAGTTCTCCCCAGCTGCTGCTCGACCCCATCTCTGTATTGGGGTGCCTGGGGTGGGGGTCTGGGACATTGTAGAGGGGCTTTTACTGCCTGTCTCACATCATGATTTGTGTTTGTGTACTGTATATAGAAGTGATTGCATGATCAAAAATAAATTCTTAGTTTTGTATATTGTTGGGGTGTGTGGTTGGGGGGTGTGTGGTGGTTTATGAGGGGGTGTGGCTGTGTGTGGGGTGGCATAGGGTATGTTGGGGGTTGTGTTATATGTGGGGGGTGTGGGAAAAGGGTGTAGGTGTCTGGCATTTGTGGGATGTAAGGATCCTCCCCCTGCACTCCTCCTATGATGCGGCAGTATGTGGGGGCACTTAGGGCGCTCGTGCCCTGGATGGGCACTGGTGTGCAGTGGGGCATAGCTCCAGCCAGTACTGCGTGTAGTGGTGAGGGGCGCAGCCTCTTCTGGGCAATTTCTGTTGCCAGCACTCCCCACTATGTGCACACAGATCCCGCACTCAGGTGGCATGGGAGGGAAGTCCAAGGTGCTGGAGCTAGCTGCCTTCCCCGCCCTGCAGGGGAAGGTGCCTGGGGCTTCCCTCCTGTGCCGCACAGCCCTGGTGGGGAAGGCAACCAACTCCAGCATCTGGAGCTTCCCTCCAGTGCCATGCGACTGTGAGGGCTGCACGTGCGTCAGGTGGGGTGTCCCCACACCCGCTACCCTTCCTCACACCCACACTCCGCACTGCCGCTAGCCCCATGCTACATGTTTCCACAGGGTTGGAGCTCAGCTCCTGCCCCTGCCACTTCCCTACTTGCTTCCTGGAGGCAGCAGGAGACCAGAGAAGGCCTTGGAGCTGCTGCTGCTGTTAGCAGCCCTGGGCAGCCCTGCCCAGAAGCTGCTGCTGGCCATGCTAGGCCCTTCTGCCCATGAAGGTGGGAGCAAGGTGCAATAGGGTATGTTTGGGGTGCCTCGCTCCCACACTCATGGGCAGAAGGGCTGGGCAGGGTGCAATTCATTGGTAGGGGGCCACGGGCTGGATGAAAGTGCTTGGAGGGCTGTACTTTGCCTGCCCCTGTGGTAGACTGTCCCATAAAGCAATACCAAATGGGTCCATGAACTCACAATGTTTCCCCACCTCTGTGTTGCAAGGGGTTAAGCAGGGGGGGTGGGACCACTCCAAACCCAGAAAAACCAGCCTGTCCCCAGACTGCTTTTAGGGCTAGCAGGAAGGGAAATGGGAAAGAGCTGCAGGTGGGAGCCATTTTTCCCAGAGCCAGGTGAAAGGAGCAGGGGGAGGGGGTCTTACTCCCCGATATGTTCCATGCCCCATTGAAAAAGGGCCCAGGGAGTTTGTGGAGGAGCCTGGTCTGAGTGCAGCTGGGAGATGGATCAGTCTTTTCACTGAGGAGATCCCAGCAGGGAGAGAATCAGACTGCTGCAACAGAGCAGGGCCTGTGTGAGTTGCACTTAAAATGGTGCAGAAATTAAGGTTCTTTGGGTAGATGTGATATCTTTCATTAGACCAACTAGATAGTTGGAAAAAAGTTCTCTGCAAGTTTTCAGGCACGTGCACCCTTTTTCAGACTTTGGGAGACTGTAGAAGGATCATGTGCCTGAAAACTTGCAAAGAACTTTTTTCCAACTATTTAGTTGGTCTAATAAAAGATATCACATCTACCCAAAGAACCTTTCCTGTGTATGTCCTTAGCCCAGGGGTGTCCAACCTTTTTGAATGTGGGGCCGGATCACGAACTTTTTATCACCCAGTGGGCCGGTGAGCCATATTCAAAGACCTCTCAGGAAGTGGTATTGCATCAGGAAGTGATGTCATGTGACCTTTGACACCAGTGAAGTTGCAGGAAATGACAATGAAATGGGTCTGGAAATGTGGTTTAAAATGCAAAATAAAAACAATATAAAAGCAACAATGAAATAATACCAAACACTTGACTAAAATAAACACTTTTGCTTCTACTCACTTCTCAATGAATGAAAGAAGCATAATGCAGCCTTGCCCTGGGACACCTGGGCGTACAGCACCAGGTAGAAGAAGCCGTGGAGGAGCAGCTAGCTGTTGGCCTTCAGCAGCAGCAGCAGCGAGGAGGAGGAGGAGAAGCAGCGCCTCAGGACGCTGCCTGGCTCCATCGGAGACGAGGAGCCCAGTCTTCACACACGGCCATGCCCATGCTTCTACTCACTAATGGCTTTCCTAATGGCTAATTCCTAATGGCTTTCAGCAGCCATTAGGAAGCTGCTGAGGGGCTGGGGGAGGAAAAAGGGGTGGGAATGAAAGTAAACAGCATTTACTTTTGTTTTCCATCACATGTTGGACAAGCCTGTCTTAGACCAACACAGATACAACCAATAGCCCTGCAGAAGTTAATGCATTCAGGGTGATTGTGGATCAGTGAAAGTCTTTGTGCCATCCAGGACAGCTGGGCTCTTGTGCACAAAACAGAGTCTTGCCCCAAAGGGTCTTTATAAGACTGTTGGAGTTGGGATTTTAAATTGTACTGTTGAGAGGGGTACTTTTGTCATCCGATTTCCATGCTGGGTTATAGCTTGCTGTTTGGATGATCATGCATGTAAATAAATCAAACTTGTTTGTATCCTCTTGCTAAACTGAAATACTCTTGGGGAAATCGAGTCACTATTGCCACACACTTGCACCCCCTCACAAGAGGGGATGCAACAATAAGAGGCCTTTCCACTGGAAAGCTTGTAGCAGGATTAAGAAGTCTTTTGCACGCTTGAGACTTTGAAGCGAGTGAGTTGGGAAAGCTCCTTCTGCAAGAATTGTTGTGAGTTTGCATTTTTGATATGTTGGCATAGCAAGCAGAAGGTGAAAAGCACTCTGGAAGTAGTAGTATTTTCTGTAAGGCATATCCTCCATGTAATGAAACACAAGGCAAACTGCTCTGCATATAATCAAGGCATTTTTGCCAGATAAATTGAGTATGTCACAGCTTTTGGTATAAAACAATAATTAGAAAAAAAATGTTTTCCTGTAAAATGCCTTTTATTGAAGACATCAAAATGTGTTTTTGCTCTCCCTTCCTCCAGTTAAAATCCAAAATTTAGTAATGACTGTTGCTTTAAGTGCCATTAATGTTTTGGATACCCAGCTGGAGAAACCTCAGAAAGTGTGAATACCCACAATTCCAAGCCACTGGGAACTTACAGGACCTGGGGTGAAGCCTGTCTTGACTTTAATATATACTTAACTTCATTACTAGAATTGCTCCTTTGATACCTGATGGATACTTCAGTTCCAGTGGGAAAACCCCACAAATGCCTTAACATTATAGAAGGCAAGGTAGATTGCACCTTGTACACTAACTGAATCAAAGATGTATAGCATGAGCTTTTGTGAGTCCAAGATCACTTCATCAGATACAGTGGTTTAATGTTATAGAATGGTAGGGTTGGAAGGGACCTCAGGAGATCATCTGATCCAATATCAAGATGGGTTGCCCCTGACTAAACCATCCCAGTCAAGTATCTGTCTAACCTACTCTTAAAGTCTAAGGATGGAGATTCTACAGCTTCTCTTGGTAGTGTGTTCCAGTGCTTAACTACCCCATAGTGAGAGAGGTCTTCTTAATACCCAGCCTAATTGAGGAGAACTGCTCCTTGTCCTGTCCCCTGAAGCCACAGAGAACAGCCTGTCTCCGTTCTCCATATTATTGACATTTCTAATGCTAATTACACAAGCCCTGCCTTCCTCCCCCTAATCCCAAAAAGGAAAACAGTTGTGCCCTTTCTTTGTGTTTTATCATATATAAGCAAAACCCAATTTTATTGCCAAATTAATTTTTAGTGTCCTTTAATAATGGAATGGTTATTCAACCTTTTGGGCCTGTGGGCCAGATGAGTGGTCCACAGCTGGTCTGTGGGCCAGATCAGACCCTGCATGCCAGGATCAGGCCCCACATGGCCTTGGCTAGCCTCAACGTTCTGGGATTGGGATCCATGCCACCCCTTGCACGCTGTGTTCAGGTCCCATGTCACCTCTGCCTGGCTCTGTGCACTGTGATCGGGACTCCATATTGACTCCACCCAGCCTTGCACACTAGGAATGAGTCTTGGGGCCCTGTACCTCCTCTGCCCATTCCTGAGCACCAGGATCAGGCTCTGGCACCCTATGCTGCTTCTGTCCAGCACTGTGTGCTGGGATTGGGGCCGTACACTGCCTCCCTCCAGCTCTGAATGCTGGGATTGGGCTCCATGTTGCTTTGCATATCCAATTTAGTGTGCAGGGCCATGGCCTGAGGGGCTGGACACAGTGCCAAAGGCTGGATCTGGTGTGTGGGCTGAGTGTCAAGCACCCCTAAATTAATGTGATCAAAAGGTAGGAAACATACTGAATACTTCATCTCTTCATTCTCTACATCATACTTTTTCTGGTGGGGTGGGGTGGGGCGGGGGCAGGATGTCCTTTAAAACCACTTTGTCTATCTTGGAATTTGAGTCATGTTTCTGCTATTTCTTTGATATGAAAGGTGGACTTTTGCTTTTTGTTCACTGATGATAAGGAAAGTGATCACCTCTCTGTTTTTGAGACTGAGTGACCAGTAAATACTTGCCCTTTTCAGAGAGTCTTTAAAGGGACAGCAATGTGATGACCTTCTGTTCCTTGCTCGCTGTTGCAGATGCAGGTTTGGCTCAGCTGATTTGGCTTCCCAGGCTTAGATGTTCTGAAAGCCTTGTCTCAGCAGAAAAGTTGCACCACTATAATTAAACCAGTATAGCTAAGAGAGTACTATTTCCTTACTGTTGATACTATTGACACTTTATATAATATAGTCATTCCAGTAAATTTAGGGGATTCATTTTAAACAGTAAGAAAGTATCTTTGTATCAGTATAGCTGTGTCCACACTAGAATTACACTATTGTAAGTGTCTTGGGGTAAAAAAACTACAACCATCCTTAATTGGAATAATTAAATTGGTACAAACCCAGTACCAGCAGACTCAGATCTGTATTACTCACCTGGGATTTAATCTTGTTTTTGATCTTGCAGCAACTTGCAGCTGCTATGAGGGATGCAGCCTCTTTTTGCAGAGCTTAGCAAGGTGTTTATCCAAGCAGGAATTGATATGGGGCCAAACTTGGGGGTGATGGCTGCAATAAGTAGTAAATAATTTTTTAAGAAAAGTTTTAGGACACTTCAACAGAATTCCTCACTTGAAATAAAGCCTGTTTGATCCTTCAAGATATGCATGCACCTCTCCTCAGCTTTGCTAGCCTGCTCCAATAAATCCATCTGTCCTTCCATGCAGCTATGCCTAACACAGAGAAGACAGCTGGAATGCCTGCAGATAAATGCTGGAGTTCAAACCTGTGGCGTGCCATAAAGGCAATGGCACCTTTAAAAGTCTTTCTCATTCCTACTTATTTTAGAGCTGACCTTTTTCAAAGGTTAGAAAGGATCGTATTTCATGTGGCTATTTCTTGATACAGAGAACAGTATCCTCATCTTGAGCCTAATAACCTGCATATGGCTAAAGTATCTTCCAGAACACTTGTGACTTGAAGACTTCAAGAGGCAGTAGAGTCTACCAATTCCTGTTCTTCAACCTGTTTACCCCTCAGGCTAGGGACAGACATTCAAAAAGCCTGAATTGATTCAATCTTTGCAGGTTAGTCTAACCTGACTGGGGCAAAATCAGTTTTGTAATTAGACAGACATATCAGAAATGCAGGCACATGCCTGTAGTGGCTCAGGCTAGAAGCCAGGGGGTGCTAGAGCAGCCCTCCCTTCCCTTCCACAGAGCTGAGCTGTATGGGGTGTGGCCCAGCCCCAGAGGACACTTTGATTAGGGATTGGTTCCCCCTCCCCTCTCCTGAGACCCCAGCAGGGAATGTTTATCACCCCAACTTGGTGCTTATCAGTCTATTAAGAAAACAACAAAGGGACATTACCAGTTACCTGTTGATTCTGCCTTTGTCCCATGTGCCACAGCTCAGAGGTAGCCAGTATGTGGCCTGCTAGCTAATGCTGAGAGTTGTCTGTGAGGGATGGAGGAATGCCTGCTTAGCAGAGGGAGGGGAGGGAAGTGAGGGAGCAGAAGCCAGGCTGATGCCTGCAGAGAATGCCGGAGCTGCAGCCAGGGAGCAGAGGGGAGGGGCCAGCCCTGCTGTGGAGCACAGCCTCTCGTAGCCCACAGAGCATGCTGGGGGAGTCTGACTTAATTTAAACCAGCAAGAGGTCTGCGACAGACATTGCATAAACCAATTTGAACCAAAACAGTTAAGCCTGATGCTATATTCAATCAGGTTTATCTCGAACTGGTTTCAGCAATTCTTAGACTGGTTTATGTGCACTGAATATCTGTGCTGTTACAGGTTTAAACCAGTTTCTGATCACTTAAACCAGTTTATGTGTAATGTCTGTCCATAGCCTCAATGAATTGTTCCCAGCTGAGGCATAGGTAGCACTTCTGATGCCCTGGGTAGCAGAATTGTGCGGGGGAAAAGTGGTGCTAAACTGCTGGTCTGCTCTCCAGACCACTTTCTTCTGCTAGCACACTTCAAGCCTGGGAATGCAGGTGGATGACAAAATATAACTGCAATAAGGAAGAGCACAAGGAGACAGTGAAACAGATTGTCAGTGGTCTTGGTATACTGCCTGCTTGTCCTCCATCTTTTTGGTGGCAAAGGAGAGGTGTTTTGAATGTGATCTGTGGATAAGTCAGTCATATGTCACACTTCTAAATCCTAGCCAAGGCAAAACATGAGCTACTCCGCTTGCGGTGTATAATTTACCTCACTCCACCTTTTACATAACTTATTTTTGCCCAGGTTTTTGGTGTTTGTTTCCCTGCGACTCGATAATGTTGGAGATTTACGATACTCCTTTCATACCTTTCTTCAGCTCAGGTTCATTGTTTGTGTTTTTGTTAGTTTTGGTGGTTTCTGGGTTTTGTTTTGTTTTTAAGATGAGAATTTAGAAACTAACTGTAACCCTAGCAATGGTGCTACCTGCGGTCATGTCCCGATTCAGGGTCCTGGGGTGTCATATAGCCTCAGTCAACCTCCCAGCCCCTAAGGCTGTCGGTGGCGTGCTTTCTTGTGGTTTCCCCACACACACTGGAGTACATGCAGTCTAACTATTTACAAAACAGTCAACATATGAATGAGGTTAATAGCAGAACAGGATCTCAATAATCTAATCGCCAAAGGCAGGTATCAATGAACTAAAACACTCTATAAAAATTGAATCAAAAGCACCCTCAGTACAACTCCCCAGCTTAACCCTTGAGACTCCAGCGAATTTCAGCAGGAGCACACATGGTTAACACAAACATCAACTCTCCTTCACACTGGCAGCACAATAACCATGGCTGGTGCTGCTGCTTCAGAAAGTTCTGCTCTCTGCTGGAGCCTGCATGGGGAAGAGACGCTCTCCTCTGCTGCAGCTGTCTGTGGTATTTGCAAAGAAACACACACCATCCCCTCTCCCCAAAAGCACCTTTCTCCAATTCTCAGACGCAGCCCCTTGTCCTGATAACTGAAACAACCCTGGCTTGATCACCCACCCGCCCCAGGCTGTTTCTCAGCTAACTCTCCCCAGAGCTTTCCTAGATCAACACCCTGCCCTCCTAGGCAAGTCTACCTTACCACCCTTTTTCCTCCACACAGGTGCCTGTGTATCAGAGGGGAAAAAGGATACCAGGTTATCTTCTCCCCATCACTAAGGGCAAGTACACTGCACAGACAGGCTGCAGGGTGGCTCCTCCCTGAGCTCTGTGGTCCAGGGGCTCCTTCCCTTCTCTGAGCCCGCCTGAGTCCTTGGGAATGAGTTTCCTCCCCTCTCCTGCCTCAGGAGCCAGTCAAAAACATGCATATGCTCTTGCAAGCAACAGCTTTCTGCAAACTTTTCCACTCTGCCTTTGTAGGGATCCTGAGCCCTGCTGCAAATCCAGCAGCAGCTGTTACATAACTTTTTCCTCCTTTGGCACAGCGTTCTTATTTTTAGGGCATGTTAGCCAAAAGGAAGGACTGTCTGATAGAAGCTCTAACTGTGAGCCCTGGGTTGTCAGTAGAGTTGGTTTGAACTTTTCTGATGAAAACGTTTTCCTGTCAGAGAACGTCAATTCATCAAACATACAGCAACATATTTCTGTGAAATATTTTGTTTGGACAGAAATAGGCCTCATTCCCTGCCAACTTGCCTGCCTCCCTGATTCCTTAGAAGCCCACTTGCCAGGCTGGTGGGGAGCCAGAGCCTCCAGAGCTTTTAGGTTTTGGGGCATTTTTTTTACAAGGGAAAATTTCCCAGGGGAAAGAAATACCTATTCCCACCTAGTTCCAGTGAATAATACCTCATGGAGAACTTTCTAGCTCTAGCTGGGGCTTCCCAGCTCATAGGCAGCCTGTCAGGTTTGCTTAGGTTCCCTTGCTTTTATGACCTTACTTGATGGTCTACCAGGAGAGTTGGTGGGACTGCAACTTATTTGAAATAGTGCATGCAATTTTTTTTTAACTTTTTCATGCTGTGGGGAAACATCACATTTCCAAGTTTTTGTACCACTTGGAATGAGAGAAATTGTTTTGGAAATGCAGTGCATCCCGCAGGATGCAAGTTCCGTGTTGTGCCCAACTTGTTGTGGTTAAAAGCGGGTTTTTAGACCTAGTATATTTAAGGATTGACATAACACCTTGTTCAATTAATTGCAGAAAAGCTTTAATAACAATACCACAAACAAGCTATAAAACTAAATGACAGAAAAAGACTCTTTCCCAATGTAAAAGGAGCTATCACAAAAGGTCCTAGTACCTATTTAGTGGGGCTGTATGAAACAGAAGCATTTCATTTGGACTGAACAGTGTTCCATTTAAAATTTTGTTTCGATTTGAAACAGCTGTTCCTTTCTGTTCCGTCAAAACAGTTTCAATGCTGTTTCGACGTTTTGCCCATAGGATAGAATGGGGAAGGTTGAAACAGTCTATAACTTTGTCATTTCTAGCTCATTTTGGATGAAACTTGTGTGAATGATAGCCTCTTCTGGGGGCATAAAGTCTGCCAAGTTTCAAGGAGATAGGTGCAGGGAGTTCAGAGAAACTGCACCCCAAAATATTAAAAGCAAAACTCATGTCATGTGTACGTGTTAAGCCACAGTAGGGTCAAAACTGCAGGCTCACTAGCCCCTGCTGAGGCCACAAATCCTGCCAAATTTCCAGGACATAGGTGCAGGGGTTTTGGGGAAACTGCACCTCAAGCTGCAGGCAAGCAAAACTCATGACATGGGTGACACTGTGTATGGTAAGGCACAGCAGGGTAAAAGCTGCAGGCATGCTAGCCCCTGCTGAGGCTATGAAGCTTGCCAGCTGTCAAGGAGATAGGTGCAGGGGCTTCTGGGTTCTGGGGCTGCTGACAGGCAAAACTTGTATCATGGGTGCTTGTGCAACTCTGTCTGTTTTGGGGCACTGGGGTGGGAAACTACTGCAGGTCTGGCTGCTAGGCCCTGCTGCAGCCCCGAAGCCTGACAGCTGTTAAGGAGATAGGGGTGAAGGGCCTCAGAATCCCCCTTCACCCAACTGCTCACAAGCAAAACTCGTGATATGGGTGCTTGTACAACTGCTGCCTCTCATCAGGCAGCAGGACTGAAGATCCCCCATCACTTGCCACCACAGACCTGGGGGTAATAATTGACCACAGTATGAAGAAGTCAAAACAGCATCAAAACAAAAACTGGCAGCGAAATTTCGCACAGCCCTACTATTTAGCAGTAGAAGCGTTGTCTCACCAATGCAGGTGGTGAACCTGGTCTAGTCTTGCAGTTTTTATGGAGCGAGTTCTTTTACCCTGAGAAGCTGGATGCAATATTGTAGTGATTTGTCTTTGTTTCTCCTGCAGCACACACCTTGATGGCAATTCTGTTTTGTTCTTATAGGCCACGGACAGACATTCAAAAAGCTTGAGCCTGAATTGATTCAATCTTTGCAAGTTATTCTAACCTGCTAGGTTGAACTGGTTTGCAAGTGTACACACATTCCCTCTGGACTGAGGAAATGCAGGCACATGCCTGCAGTGGCTCAGGATAGAAGCTTGGGGGGCACTAGAGCAGTCCTCCCTTTCCTTCCACAATGCTGAGCTGAGGTGGGGTATGGCCAGGCCCTCTGATTACGGACACTCTGATTAAGGAGGGATTTAAACCCTCACCCTACCTGCACAGTTCCAGGCTTTTCCCTGCTTGCTGCTCAAGGGGCAGGAGTGTTGCCAGCCCCCAGCCCCTGGATAGCCCTCTGAGGCAAAGGGGGAAGAGGGAGGGAGGACTACTTGTGTGCAGTGCGTGGATCTGTTGATTATACTGAGCCTTTCAATCTCCCTCTCCCTGCTTCTTCATACTGTCTGCAAACCAGACAGGCGAGGAAGCCAGCAGGGAGCTGATAACACAGTGTTTAGCATCCCATTAAGAAAACAAAAGCCTCTCTCATTAGTTCAAGCTCTTCATAAACAGCTTTTTCCAAGGAAGGAAAGGAGGAACATTACTAGCTGACCCTTTGATTAGCTCCAAAAAGCCCTAAGTAGACAATGTCCTGGCTGCCTTTGTCCTGTCCCAGTGAAATTGAAGAGACACACAGACACGTCTTAGCATTAGCTAGCATACCACATACCTAGGGTCCATGGGGTTGGGGTCTGTGCTGTGGAAGATGGGAGGGAGTGAGGGGGGGATCCTTGCTTGAGCAGCTGGGGGGAGCCAAGCCAAAGGTGACTGGTAGGGGCTGTATGGGGGTGCACGTGCCCCCCCCCCGACGGAGCCAGTGCCCCGCCCCAACAGCTGACACTGATGCTGTTGGTAGGGCTGGTGCCCCCTGATGGGGCTTCCACCATTGGCGGCTTCTGCGGGTCCCCCTCTGCCCCAATTCAGGAGGCACCAGTCACTCATTGAATGCCTGTTTTGAGAAATATGAGGATGTGTTTAGCAAGGCATATAGCATGCATCCAATGGATTTGTCACATACAGGACATCTTTCCTGTATTCAGTGCACCTTCTACAGTTTTGCTAGAAATGTAATACTTAGTCTTTTGTTTTCTTTAGTTACTAGTTCAATTGAAACGTATATGTAGTTTCCTTGCCTTCTTTAGGTACACTAGCTCAGCCTTTCTCTCTTGCTCTCTTAGCTTGTGTGTACACATGTGATAAGTGTGTCAGGTCTTTGCCAACAATTTTCCTTTTAGAGGAACCATCACTCTTATTTTTAGGCTTGGGTGTGGTAGAGAGTTGAGGCCTATCTGACTGAACACCTAGTGGGTGTCAACCACTAGTGGAGCAATTGTTTGTTCTTGCTAGTGCTCTCACCATCCCCATCCACTCTTGCGTGAGACTTCATTATGACTGTTAAAAACGTTATGGCATGGGTTTGGTATTGGGTTCCACAAGCTCCACTTTCTCTACACCTAATGGATTGCAAACATTAGTGAAAACTTGCTTTTTCTTGTGGCAGTCTTGTCACCACAATCCGGTTTTGCCTCAGCCACTGCCTTTTGAGCAGGAGTGTTTCTTTCCTACCAGCTTTTAAAAATTATAAACACTATGATGATTTAACATAATCTAGCACAGAGAATTAAATCAATTGGGACCGCTCTATTTTGCATGGTTCCAGCCACTATCTTGCATTTTTGTGCAAGATGCACTGTTATTTCAATTTGGCCATATAGCTTTTATGTGTAGGTCTGGCTGAGCTGTTACAGCTTTCACCAGCATCAAGCTCTGCTTATTCCTAGCCAGCTGAGAGCTTTTCAAACCCAAAGCAATTTCAGATTTTCTCAGGCTTTCAAAAGGATCCCATTTACCATTTCAATTAATGAAACATTGCAGCAGTGTTCCTATAAGCACTGTTTTGGCCGATTGCTACAGAACACAATTAATGCCTTTTTTTTTTCCCAGGGAGGTGGTAGCAGCACCAGAATAGACTATTGGAAGTCTTGAAAATGAAGGAGAAAGAGTCAGTTTCACTGCACTGAGTGCATTGGGCGCTTGTTTATAGTGTGGTCATTGCAGTAGCATTAGTAACCTGGAAATTGGTTGGCTCTCCTAGTCACAACTTCTAATGGTTGGTCTTGGGTCCTTACAGCATTGTGAACTTGAGTACTGTTTACATTGTGTTCAGGTAAGTGCATATTATGAGCAAGTGTGCAGCCCTTTATTTCAGTCTCAAGGCTGTGCATTGAAATGGAGTATGCTGTTTTTGAGTCTGAGCATTTCTGTGTCCAAACCATCAAGTGTTATCAAATAAACAGAGTATGGTAAATCATGTTTTATTTAATACTGTAAACATACTTACTTGAAAATGGGCCTGAATGAAAAAAAAATCTGTTATTAGTTTTGCTCTTTAGGGTGATCCAGAAGTTAAACCTCAATCAGAAGGCAAGTTTGGCTGTGGTTCCTATCCAGATACAAGCCTGGAAGACTTGGAGATATGGGCCTTTTTGTTAAAACATGTATCTAAATATGAACGTTTTGGGGAGTGCAAAATCAGAATGAACTTCAAGATTGAAAGGTTTGGACCTAATAGGGGGTAGGGGGTGAGTAGGCCAAACTACTCATGGATCTATGTTGCCAACGATCACAATTTCTCGTGAATCATGCAGTATTTGGTATACTTTCTTAAATTCCAGAATGCTGGAGTCTGGGTATTTTTGTGAGAATTGCATTTTCCACTTTTTAAAAAGTTTCTTACCTTTATAACTATGAAGAAATACATAAAAGCATTAATTCTGAAAATTGAGCAATCAGAAAGCCAATAAAATGAACTCCAAATAATTATTTCTAAGAGCTTCATCATTTTAATGTTATTCTTGGGAGTTTTTTGGGAGCATGGCTAGATTTTTGGCAATACTGATATCCCTAAAATTCAGAGTGTTCAAGCTGAATTTTGTAGCTCGAGGCTTTTGCTACACTTGTTTGAAACTACTGTAGAAAAAACAAAAAAAATTTTGTAAAGAAAAAAATTAGATGATAACATAATAATGGTATCAATTGTTCTCCCAGTGACCAGTGAATGTTTCTGGGACTTAATTGTCCTCCACAATGAGTAACACGCTCTGTCTTGTACTAGGGTAAATCAGCATTTCAGAAAAAGAAACACGTGATTTCTGCTTAGGAGTCTGCTTATTATGAAAGGCAGTGGCAGCCGCAGCAGCTGCTGCTCTCTCAACATTAAGAAAATGAGCTGAACAAGAGGGTTCTGCAGGGTGGGATTTCTTTCTGTGTCCAAAGTGTTGATTTTTAAAAATAAAACACTAGGATAAAATTCTGAATTGACTGATGACAGCACCAAACTTCCCACTGACTTCAGTGAGCTGAGCATTTTACTTTCAGTGAACACTCTTATCACTAGAGATATTTTTACCATGTAAGTAGGAGTCTGAACAGTTTGGTATAAAAACTGGAAGTACTGTACACTTTTTGTTTATGGAAAATGTGTACCATTAAAAGGGTGCAATTCTATTTTGGACGCACAACTGTCCCTATTAGAACTCTGATTCTCTGATTCAAGAAAGCATTGAATCATCAGGTCTGAAGAATGTACCTAATTTAGGCATCTAGATGATTGTACTATATCTACCTCTAGTGGAAGCACAGGAAGTGAAATCTGAAGTCAATGGGTGTGACATTGTCTAGACCTTGATTTCCACAAGATCTCTGCCCCTTCATGCTTTGGCAAAACTTGTACAGCTTGTCATGTTGATAATAAATTGTTCTGAATACAGCTATTTTGTTATTGAGGAAGGAAGCGTAGAGGGTGCTGACACTAAGTACAGGGGAGTTACCACTCTTAATCACCATGACAAAGCCACCTAAGACTGACATGTAGGGCCTTGTTACGTGGTAATTTTGGGCAGCTTCTGGAGCTCATAACTCCTGAATTGTCTGCATATTAAAGTGGCTTAAAACACTCAAAAGTTACACCAGTCCAAGGCAGGATTATCTCTTGTTCTGCACTATCCAGCTCCTGTTCTATTAGGGTGTGGTCATTCCTCACAGATGTACTGCTCAAGTTGGAGGTGTGACTGCTCCAAACTCCAAGTTAGTTACTAAGTAAATCAACATTTGTGCAGTGTAAGGTGTAACAAGGCCCTTAGTGTGAGGATGTTAAACAGCAGCTGTTACATCTAGATATTTTTAAATCAACAAGCCCAGATAACTTATAACCAAAAGTTTTAAAGGCATGGCAGGAGGATTTGATGAAAATGAAAGTAGTGTACTGCAATGTCAGCTGATAAAGATTTATAGAAAATAGGCTAGCGAACTAACTTGATAACTTGTTTTTTATGCAATCAAAAGTTGGGTTGATAAAGGTAATAATGTTGATGTGACTGACTTGCAAGGCTCGCTATCTTGTAATATTATAATTAAGAAACTAGAATGACAAAATCAATATGGCATCCATTTAACGGATTTAAAAGTGATTAAATGATTATTATTGTTGAGTGAGTGTGTTTGTAGTGGGATTCTATCTGGGGACTGTTCTTGGCCCTATGCCATTTAATGTTTCTAGTAATGATTTTGTTTCCTCCAATTACTAATAATGAATATCTTAGATATGTAAACGGGGTAATATCAGGTAGGAGTAGGGAGTTTATTTTGTATTGTAGAATACCACATCCAGCTCCTGTGCCTGCAGGTCAAGAAAGAGGTTGATAAACTGAAAAGGGTTCAGAGAAGAGCTATGAAAATGATTAAAGGATTGGAAAACCATGCCTTTATAGGGAAAGACTTAAGGAATGCAGTCTGTTTAGCTTTACAAACAGAAGATTAAGGGGTGATTTAAACACAATCTATACAGAATTAATAGCAATGGGTAGGCAGGAAGGGTGGTTGCCAGGGGCTGCTGAATGGTCTCATATGTCCATGGGATATGTCCCCAGTGGCTGGGCAATGCCTCCACAGGGAGCCCTCACATATGAATGGGTCCACTAGATTTTCCTAGAACTGGGGCAAAATCTTACTTATATCCCTGAGTCCACAATTATCTGAGGGAGGGAAAGGACATTTTATCAAGGTATAACAAACTCCAGTAGATGGAGTTTGAAGCTAGATTTATTCAGATTAGAAATAAGATGCACAGTTCTAACAGTGGTGGTAAATAACCACTGAGCAACTTAGCAACGGCTATAATGGATTTGATTTTTTTTTTTTTTTTACTTTAGGGTTGGATGTTTTTTGAAAAGATGTGCTCTTGCTCCCATAAGAATTATTTCAGGGAAGTCTTGGGGGCTGTATTATAAAGAAGATCAGGCTACATGCTCATGTCTTTTGGCATTAATCTCGATGGCTCTTAATTGCACTACAAAGGGGAGCTGTGCCATTCCAACCCCAGAGCCTTACTAACTGAATTCACCTGCCATTCCTGGAGTAGTCAGGCTACAATATTTGCAGCCCTGGAATGAGATGTGGGGGGCAGAGGACCTTTGGCATCTCTCTTCCCCACCATCAGGCAGTGGGGTTCCACCAGACAGACTTACAAGGACTAAACAACTTACTTTCCTGTTTTGAAGTTAGTATTGTGGGGATTAAAGGTAGCATAAATCTTGAAATAAGATTCCACCTTCTTCCTGTCCTTGCCTGTTTCTGACTCCTGGGCTTGTAACTCCATAGCACTGAGCCCACCTGTCCATGCCCTATTCATGCCCCTGACAGGCTTCAATGGAGAATTAAAGATTTTTTTTACTACTTTCTTTCCTTGAACTGGCCCCAAGCTCCCCCTATCTTTACTTTTACATTTGTTTTCTGGAGGGGTTTCTGACGTTTCTTCTCTCTTCTCCACAGATGGGAGTGATTCTGGCACAGCAACCATGCAATACACAGATCAGTACTTCATTCCAACCTCATCCCATTGAAGATGATAGGTTTTGGATCAGATCCTGGACAGGAATCAGATCTGCAGTGTTTGATTCATTGTGTGATGCCCATTGTTATTTGGGTTACACCCCAACTGTACCAAATTCCAATAGTTCTGGAATATGTGACCCATGGCTACTCTGAGTGTGATTATAATTTAAATGCTAATATTTCAGAATTCACCCAGCTCAACTGTTTGTTCACCATGTCATTTTATAGGCTCAGAGTGGGATTGATATTTAGTGCCACACTTTGTCCAGGATTACAGTCAGCATTTAATCCCATCTGTCCCCACATATAGTTGCAGCTCATGTTTATAGAATGACAAAACACTGTGTCTGGTTGTGTATCATGAGTGAAATTGATGTCCATGCAAGGGGATAGTATAAGGACTAAGCAACACTTAAGCATTACTTAAATTCACAAAAGGGGCCTTACTCTGATACCAGTTATTGTGTGGGCTTTCTGCACAACAGCAAAATTCTCTGCGTGTGAGGATTTGCAGGATCAGGGCCTATCCTTGAGTGGAAGCAGTGGACGTGTGTGTGAGTGGTGGAGTTTGGACAAATTTAGGAAATAGAAAAAAGAAAGGGCAGAGTTGGACAGATTAATGATTGTTGCAACTGAATTATGGGTATAATTTCTGAGTCCACAGCTCAGAAATATTAGCTTTGGTGCATAGCCCTAGTTAGATTTTCATGGTTATATTTAAAAGCATTTTAGAAATCCAGCTACCAGGCAAACCTTGATGCCAGAGAGAGGGATTAGCTGCTGCTAAAAAATTGGCTTTAAAAACCACCATGACCTCATGAGAAGGAACAGCCTCATTCAGTTTCTCTCTCTCTCATTATCCTAATGGCAGCATCTCCTCTGTTGTGTTTATTTTTTTGCCAGCCTAATGGTGACATTGTGGTGGTTGATTGGTTAGTGATTGACGTCATTCTTGAAGCTAAAATATGAGAGGGTTGCTAAAATGTTTGATCCATCTGGAATAGCCCAGTTGAGTGTAAAGTACAACAGGGTAATTGTGGAGCTGTGGGCTGACTTGGAGGTATATATTTAGTATTTTGTTTAGAAATGTCATTTAACTCAGAAAAACTGGCATATACTGTCCATCCAGCATAAACAAGTCAGACTAGAGATGTGGCTGTTCTGAACAATAGGCAGAAGAGGACTATTAATATACTTTGCTGCATTAGCTTACAGACACATGAGTATAGGGAAAGAAGCAAGATGACTTGGAAATCATACTGAATAAGAATTCACATAAATGGAAATCTGAATATTGAACAGAAGAAGCAGTCATGACAGGAGAGAAGAGAGGCCTTAGGTTGTCTGTCTGCATGCCGAACGTTTCATTCTTAGTAAATGTTTAAGCCTTTGAGGAAAGGCTTAAGAAACAGAGAACAAAGGAGAAATTATATATATAACCTGTGACTAGAAGAAACCAAAAATGAAGAGCCCCAGATTACTTAATGAGTCAAACTACTCCATCTCTGAAGTACTGTAAAATAGGTTGAATGCATTGATGTCTTAGTACTGTCATCAAACTGGTGTCTACATTACATACAGGACAATTTCTCTTAAGATTGAGAGAGAGAGAACATTTTTTATTTTCTTTATTATATCTAATTGAGCTTGAGCTGGTGCAGGGTTGGGCAATGAAGACTTTGAGAAGTTTTGGGTAATTTCAGTTTTGACACCCTGCAAAATAAATTAGGAATCCAAGTTTACAATTGTAGCCATAGTTCTGACGGATGGAATATTTTTGTAATAGGATTAATAAGGTTCCGTACCTTGTGACACTGCTGCAGTTGGTTTATTTTGGGAAGAGTAGACTTCTAAAGCTTTGGGTCAGACCCACTGCTTATTTAGAATGGTACAGCTCCATTGATTTCTGTGGAGCTATGCCAATTAACAGTAGCTGAAAAGCTGTCTCTTTAGCTATGACACACTGCCTCCTACTTGACATTTTGATATCCTTGTTTCAGGAAAAGGATGTTTTCTTCACTACTGTGCCTGGGATTATGGGCTTGTCATCTTCATTCTGGTTCATTGCTTTTCCCTACAAAAGTTTGGAGATAAGAATAACCGTGTGGCTCTTAAGAGCAAAGCATAATTCTGAGCAGGTGTAAAACTGAGATCCGATGATGCAGTGGCCTGGGAGTTAGTATAACTTCAAAGCTAGTATCTTGAACTGAACTATAAACCTATAAAGCCCTGAATGATTGGTTTAATTTCTCTCCCTCTGCCATAGGTGAGATCAGTGGAGTTATTCCCTTGCCCCAGAGCCTGAATTTGGTAAACTAGGTATGTTGCAAGGCCTATCCTTAGTTCAGATACTTGGGAAGGATTTGCAACTAGAAATAGGAGGGCTTAACTTTATTTGAAGGATTATTGCCAAGTATCATGACAGGGAAGAGTAGTGAAGTGTTATCGTGTTTAAATATAAGATGCGTGCACACAGTGGACATTTCCAGATATTTTAGGGGTATCCAAACCATGGGTAAAGGGCTTGCTGATTTGATGGGTTGCAAATGGAAAGAGTTAATAAACTTGGAAATTACTGGGTCCAGTCTTGTCCTCTCCTTAGTCAAAGGCAATGGTTCCTTTGAAATAGAATGTCATAAAGTCTACTTCAGGGAGGACAATGTTGTATCAATGACTTAAAATCAATACTGAAGCTGATATTGATACAGGGCTAGAAGGGATGATATTGATATGCTTTTTTTTTCAATGGAAAATTTCTGCCTACTTCAACTGCATCTTATTATAGTGTCAGTTATTGAAGTCTGCTTGAGGCCTCACAATATCACACATGTGTTTGTTTTAAGTAACCTCTACTTAACTATGTTACAACCACAGAGATAATTTTGATGTTAGTTCCAGCTGCTTTGTGCTTTCTAGTGCAAAGCATTCATAAAACCATCAGAACTGGCTGTGGGGGGGTACAAGTCATGGATAACCTAGGACTAGCTAGCAGGAGTTTGCAACCTAGGGCCTGCATGCCAGATCTGGCTTGTGGCTCTCAGAGGAGCTTTGGCAGTAGGGCCTTTGCTCTTGCCCATGCTTTGCTGCAGCTGGGTAGCAGGGAGGAGCAGTGGCAGGAGCCCAGTCTTAGTGTTGGCCTGTCTCAGATCTGAGCCAGGTCATTTTTGGCCCACTGCCACAAAAAATTTGCTGACTGCTGGTCCAGAGGATGCACGTCACTCCCTTGAGGACATATCGCCAAAACAAATGGAGCCTTTTATGGTACTGCTCAGCGATGTCATGTGTCTTTACGTGCAGCCCTAAATTATAGACTACTTCTGTACTATTATATTGTACTACTAAGACTTATCCATACTGCTATTCTCCCAGTCCCAGGTCTCTTTCAGCCATTACTGGTTTCTGAGCATCTCCCCTTCCCTTAAATATCTGTAAATGGATTATTTCCCCATAAGTATTAAAATGGATTTGTTTAAGAGGACTTTCATTTAGGGCTTTTCTGTGTGAGGCAGATTTACTGACCCTGATGTGACCGGTAAAGGTATCTTGTCTTGTTTCCATGAGTTCAAGCTGTACTCTGGACTTGTGCAAAAGACCATCTCCAGTTGACCCACCTGTAAATGGGCACCTGGTTGTTCAGGTGGGGAGTTGGACATGATGCCGACCATATCTTGCCCTTGTGTGATGTTGGCTACAGGAGCAACTCATGCCATGGGCTGCTAGGCTGAGGAAGACCTTTGAGTCACACTCCTTTCCCCTACCCCCTTTTCCCCAAGGGGCCACTTCGTTTCAGTGTATATGGGTAGCTTTGTCAGTCTATTTTAAGCCCCTTTCTAATCTGGGCTTGTGGGGAGGGGGATTGTCATGGTGAGATGAATGTGTTTACACAGGGGTTTTATTGCTATCTCACTTCAGTGTCATACCTGATACTATGCTGAGAAACGCTTTCCTATGTAAGTAAATCCTTTAGTTGCTTTCCCTCCACCTCATTGCTAACTGTACTAAATACTAGTGGGTATATCTGTAATGCTTTCACAGCACTCCTTACTTTTTTATGCTAGGTTTCTGCCTTCATCGGAGTCTGCAGTCACCCCTCCCCATTTAGTTTAACTATTAGCATGCTATATACCCTGCTCCCCACTCTTAATTAATTAGCATAAAGTTAAATGTGTTAAGGCCTAATGCCAGTTGCTTTGGTAACCCACTGAGAAACATCTTCCTATGGTACACTGTCTGTTCCATTTATCTTTTCTATGATTTTTCACCTAAATTTCAATTAATGTGGCAGGGCTCACATTTTAGGTAAACTGGAACTCTTGTTGAAGTTAATGGGAGACTTCAGTGAGCCATGGACCAGGCCTTACTTGTTTTTTGAAAGATGATGCTATGTTGCGTCTACCTACTGCAGTGATGCTCAGTCAGGATGTTGCAGCACCCTGCTATGTATGCAAACATGATTCACATGATAAATCCAGCAAATTCAAACTGGAATCCACAGTGTTAAAACATGCTAACCTGTTGGGGTCTGAGTGCTTTGCAGATGAAGAATTACTTTGTTATATTTCTGAGTGAAAAAGTTGGCATTTTCCAAGAGGTGCTTTGAATCTATCAAGAAATATTTGAGTCTAAAAGAGGTTGAGAGCCACTAACCTACTACATTATTTTCACCCATAAATATTATTGCATTATTTCTATTCCTTTCCATTTGTATATTGTATACATATGTTTCAAGTTCTTCAGTGCAGGGACTTGTATATGTATCTGTGTAACATGCCTACAATAATGTTGGCACACCATTGATAATTGTAATGTGTCAGTATAATTTTATCATATAGCTAGTTACTGCTGTTGCCATATTTGGCCTGCTAAAGAAGGGAAAGGACTACTGGCAAGTGGTGACAAAGTAATAAATTAAAATTTCCCAGATATCCTATCAGAGAGCCATCAAATGGGTTTCCAGGCACTTTATATGTAATTTCAGATATTTCCTGTTGTGTATAACGAGTGTAATTCCTAGTAAACTAACACTTTAAAAATAAACGTGAGGTCTTCACGAACATTCCCATGTCTCATTTTGGAGCAGTACGCAGCATCGGCCAATAAACATTCTCTTTAATTATCACTTCCTTTCTTTTTGGAAAAACTGAGCCAGGGACCAAACAAAGGAAGTTTTGTCCATCCTGTGGCAAGCTCAACTAGTTTTCTTTGTTTGTGCTGCTCCTTAATGTCTCTAGCATACTTAACAACAGGATTCAACATGTCTAGGACTCCTTAGCTAACTCCTTTTAGGAATAGTACCAAGATTCTTAAACCGTTGCATTGATATAACCTGAGGCTCTGAATCTGCAGTTGAAAGCACGTGGGTCTAAGGTTTAGGACAGGTGGAACAATACCTAACCAGCTGCAGGATGAAGGTCTTTCTGAAAGTACCCTTTTATTTGTGTCAGTCTGCTATGTAGTTTAGAGCATTGGTAGACACAAGGGCTAGAAGCTCACTTGCTTTATTTTCCATGAGAGTGGAGTCCAAACAGTCTTAGTTGAGCCATTCCAGTTCCTTCTGTCTTTCCTTGGACTCGACTCTGTCCTCCCTAGGACAACCCGGCCAAGCTGCTTCCAAACATACTGGAACTTACTTTTCCTTTGGATTAAATCAGCAAGCCTGAGAGGGGGACACTACACTGGTGGGGAGAGGTCACTCCAGCTTCACTTTATCAGCTCCTGAATGTAATCCTTACTTGAAAGATGTCTCACTTGGTGTAATTCTGTTGTTTTGTGAGACAGACAGATGCCAATGGGAGAACAGGGAAGAGGTTAATGCAAAAGCATTAAAATGAAACCTTGAAAAGTATTAAAGGAAAGTACCAGTCAGAATGTTGGGTGATGCAATCCTGTGTCCAAAAAAGAAAATAAATGACTTTTTTTTAAAAATGTGAAGGGCATTGTCATATTACAACAAGAAAGAGATGGGGTTTATCTCCTCAAAAACCTCACACACTGTCTTGTCTGAGTGCCAATCCAGAAGATAAAAACAAACAACCCTACACACACATTCATTTACTGAAAGGCATATGTATGTTAGATAGAAAGCTTGCTGAAAGGAAGAGATGGGTACATGTGGTTAGGCATTGAAGGGTTTACCCCTGAAGGGGGAGGATGTGGTGGGAGGCTCTTTACTCTTCCCAATCTCACTGGTTGATTCCTGTGCTTTCCACCTTGTAAAGAAAGGTTGGGAACATCTCTCTAGAGGTCCATGAATCACCAAGGCTCACATCCTCAGAGGCATTTCCATTTGGGCTTTAATATAATCTAAGTCCAAATGCAAGAACAACATTCAACAATATTTTCCCCTTGAAATTAAATCAACCATGCAAGAGACAAGACTTAAACAATTAAGAAATCCAGACTATTTCCTTGCAGCCCTATCAGTTTGAACACATCTTTTCCATGGAGTGGAATTGGAAGCAAATCCCATCCCTATTAGGCAAATCGAAATTGGAGCTATGAATAAGACAATCCTGGTGGTGGGTTTGTACCCAAAAGTCTTCTCTGCAGGCTTTTCATGAAGGGGAAAATGACCTGGGTGATTTTTCTTTATAAGTGATATATCAGTTATAATACCTGTGAAGTATTTTGTCATGCAGCTTTTATGAAAAAGGTATGCAAGTTGAAGGAACAAAATTCATAGCTGCACAAAATAAATAAGTGATCATGAAAGAAGTTAAAGGACATGCTTCAAGGACTAAACTGATTCTCTTTTAGGGTCAAGAAGGAATATACCTTGATGCAAATGCTATCTTTTCTCCTATGCCTGAAGGAACGGTTCTTGTGCCCGAAAGCTTGCAATTAAAGGTTTTTTTTTTTTGCAGAAATCTAGCTGGTCTAATAAAAGATATCACTTCTACCACAAGTTCTGATGAAATTCTGAGGCTTTTATTTTCTGTACCTTGTCTTTCCTAGTAACTATGTGCAGACAGTAGCCAATTTGTCCTCAGAACTACTGGTGCTTGTACACAAGAGACATGCACACACACATTCTGTATTCTCTCAGGAGACCTTATTTTTGTTCTTTCAGAGTGTTGTTTTTCTCAGTTCAAATAGGGCCCTGATACTGTAAACACTTATGCATGTAGTAGACTTTCTTTGGTTATCTATAAATGTTTGTGAGGTCAGGTTGTAAGCCATTTAAATTAAAAATATACGTCTGTTTTGTTTTGTATATTGAACATCCCTTCACCAGTATAACACTGTATGACATGACTAACTCTGTAAATTATTATTTTTTACCTTGTTCAAAGCCTTTGTTGTAAGAGGATGAAACTAGACGAATCAATGCTCTAGAATACCAGTTCCTATATTCCTCTTTGCCAGTCCTCTTTCAGATCTTTATGCTATTTTATCAGCTCCACTAATGAAATTTCTTTTCTCACACATGCAGAACTCATTTTAAAGACTTATCAGTCATGTAAGTATTTAATACGATTTCCCCTCATTGTATCTTTTTGGCAATTAAGGCGACAAGATTTATGCGATAACAGCTTTAACACCATTGTGTTGAGAATCAGGCGGATGTTACATTTACCCTTCATCTTCCCTTTTAAATGAACACGAGTTCCTGCCTCATATAAAAACAAGGCATTTCAGTCCCATTCCATTCCCGTTCAGCCTTTTGAAGGAGATGGGAACAATATCCTTGTAGATGAAATCAGGGAAGCCATTTATTTTGTGCAATTGAGCTTTTGCACAGAAAAAGGTAGGTGTGTGTGTGTGTGTGTGTGTGTGTAATGAAACTGATTGTAAAATTACCCAGGTAAGGTCATCATCAGGCAGATCTAACATATGTATAAGGTGGCAACTTACAGCACATTATATCTCAGGTATAGGAATTAAGAGTTTGGATGGGAACAAGTTTTTTTTTAACTGAGGGGAACTTGTGTGTATGTGTGGAGGGGCTACAGGGGTCCTTCTAATATCACTTTGGCTTTTCTTACTGTCATTTAGAGGAAGAGACAATAAAATAATGCAATAGAGCAATCTTTTTAGGCTGTGAGCTTGAATGACCCAGCTTGGGTCAGAGGTGGGAGGACAGGTGAATGCTAGGACCTAGCCACTGTTGGTTCTCCCTGCAGTGGCATGGGGAAAGTATTTACCACTGAAGCTCCACTTCCATATGTCAGATTAGATGGCACCATAGGCTAGATCTGGCCCATAGGACACAGGTTGCTAACTGCTGCAATGGGGGACTTAATTGAAGAAGTGCAATGTTATATAAATGTACTGATTTAAAAAAATATATCACCACATGCTTAATCTTCAATAACTACTATTGCTTTCTCCTTTTTAAGAAAAAGAAAATCTGTTCCATTTCACTGTTTACATTGTAGCTCTTATTATGGCAGGAGCTTTGTCTTTATAGGTACCAACAGTGTCATAGACACCAGCATCTTCCACAGGTTCTCTCTTCCTTTTTATTTGTAAATAAAGTGAGATGGTCAGTTTTAAATTCCACAGGTGTAACTCCTATTGATTTTCATGGGAATTGTGGCCATGGAAAAGAAGTCAAAGGGATTGCACCCACATCAAATAAAAGCAGAATTTGACCCAATGGGTACATTCCACTTTTCAGTAGGGCTTTACTTGCTGGTTTTTTTGATTGAAATATAGGTTTGATTTGTTGATTGTATATATTGGACCCCAATATGTATGATGCTTTAAGGTGGCTGGTAGAATTACATTTTGTTCTTATCCATCACCTAGTAACCTCTAGTCACAGAATGAATGCATTCCTAACTCTTTTGATAGATGTAGCTTGCATATATATTTTTATCATCTTTAAAACCCTGACAGTATAGCAGGTGATTCACAGACATATAAGAGACAAGGGGTGAAACGCAGGCTCTGTCGAAATGAATAGTAAAACTTTAGCTGGCTTGGATGAAGCCAGGATTTTGCTCTAGGTTTGTGTCTTCTAAAGGCTTATCTCTGGGGACAGACCCCTATGGTACCCATTGTAACCCTTCACAGGACCTAGTTGGGTCTCTGTCCACACTGCCTTGTAACTGGTAACTGAAACGCTTATCGAAGGGTTTTAAAATATTGTAATGATTTGTTGTGTGTTCTGCATGTTGTGAAACTTATAAAGCCTGTGAAAAGCACCCAGGTAAATTTAAAATCCTAAATGTACCTATGTTACTTCAGGGAGTGCCAGCAGCAATAGGAAGGCAGAGCTGAGAACTCACAGTGCATCATTTCTCACTATGTACTTGAAACTGTTACACATTCATAGGTTGACAGTATTGTGAAATACTTTGTTTCAGTTTTTCCAGTATTGGGTAGAATCTCCAATTAATTAAATATTGAGGAAGAATATGGAAGGCTGGTGAGGTTCACAATGAGCTCAGGGAAACAGCCTGCCGTTTTCAGCATGTTAAAAAATATTTTAATATTTGTCTTCTTATTTTCATAGATGATCCATTTCTTGGTCCTGTTAATGTTGGTGGTTCTGCCCATACTGACATCAGGTAAGAAGGCTTCTTATTTCTAATACTAGCAAACACTGGACTTGTTAAAAATTATTTTTATGACTGTTTTAACTTATTCCCTTTACAATCCTGCCTTCCTTTCTCAAATAAGAATCCCATCAGTGTGGAAGGTAACAGACAAATGTTGTTGTCTACTGTCCTGCAAAACACTGCACTCATAAAGACCCTCACTGAGGACAATAAGGTTCAAATGAACAACACCTTGTGTTTTTGTGGTACCCTGTTGATTGTACTTAGACTCCATGAAGGCACAGAGGCCTAATAGCTTAGACCCCATTGCCTGGCCAGGTTGAGCCCTAAATCATGAATGAATGGGGTGTTTGGTTTAAGAAAAACTGTTCCAATTTAAGCATGCACTTGCTTAGATTCTCATAGTGTATATATTTATATTGTTGTATCAGGCAAGTGAGCTATTTAAAAACTAAAGTCAGTGATTTTAAATTGGAGTGGCTTCAAAAGGAGTTCAAAGTCCTCAGCAGCTTCTAGAATTAGGTTACTTGGTTCTCAAGCTCAGCAAATTACAGTGCACAACCTACACCCCAGTGCACAGAAAGATACTTGAAGCCATGCAGAGATCCTCTAAAATTAATGGAGTTCTTTTGCATAAAGTATTTTACAGGGTTGGGCTTTATTTAATTGCCCTAATGTAACCTTATGTTATTGAATGTAAAGAAACAAGCTCAGCCTTGTAACTGCTACCATGCTAAGCCAGCAAATGCAAAAGGGGCATGAGTACAACCAAAGCAAATCTGTACTGAAATTGGAACAGATATTCAAGGAAGACATTGCTAGGGACTGAGCAATTCCTTTTCCCATTACTTGGGCAGCAGTGTGGTTTTCTAAAGAATTTGGCCTAATGAGATCAGCTGGAATGTTGCTGAAGTTAAGGATTGGGGCCCAAATGTTTACAACAGGCATTTCCTTAGTTCTTGCACTGCAGCCAGCTATCTACTCTGGTCTAGTGTTCCTGGCACGTACATTTTCAACTATATTTTGATGTGTTCTTTTAAATATATTTAGGATCCTGGTTGGAGTGAAAATAATACTTGTGTAAGTGTGGTGTGTGTGTATGCATGTATTGCAAGTGCATGTCACTGGTTATTGACCTAAACCTAGTATTCCCTTCAGGAAACTACCTGAATAATAGGCTCAGACCATGTGTACAATATGGTCAGATGCTTAGTAGGTGTAATCTTACTTTGGAGTGGGTGAAAGTGATGTAAATTGGCATTGTTTGAGTGTCAATCAAGGCTTTTGGCTAATTTATGCCATCTGACAATCTAGCCAAGTGACTTTTAAGAGCATGTGGTAGCCAGTGGAGCAGTTCTAATTTACATCAGCTAAAGACCTGTTCCACAGAGAACATAAAATGATTTGCTTTACCTTACAAGTAAAATGTTTTTTTGTTAATATCCAGGATCATCAAATTCTTTCCCAGCAGAGGGAAGAACAGGAGAGCCATCAGCTTCCCGCTGCAGCCTTTTTGGAGATGCTCACATTGAAACATTTGATGGGTCTTTCTACGACTTTGCCGGGGACTGCAGTTACATCCTGGCCACAGACTGTTACAAGCGTTCCTTCACAGTCCTAGGTGAGCCTCAAGCAGGGTGTCAGAAGCAGCAAGTCCACAAGATTTTTGTGCTGTAGCATCCTTCCCTGCTGAACTCTCTTAAAACAGGAGGCAGGATCCTAGCACAGTGCTTAGTGGAGGCAGCCCCATGCAGGCTGAAACTGAAAGCCTACAAGGGAAAAGCCATGGTTTCCCATGTTTTTCTCCTTTAAAGGAGAATCCATTTTTAAAGTCTGATCCATTTTTTAAAAGTTTGTTTGTAATCCTTGCATATAATCTTGCGACCCATGGGTTGAGAAACACTGTTTTAAAGCACAAGCTTCTGGGATGGTGCCAATCTTTGCTAGCATCGGTGAGTGCTTTAGGGCCCTGGGCCGGGGAACAGAAGACCCAGGTTTTATGTCTTCACTGTGATGGGTTTCAAACCCACATCTCTGACCTCCTAGGAGAATGGTGCCCCAACCACCAGGCTATGAGCTATGATGGGATAGAAGTGGTAATCTTCACCCCTGTGACCAAATGTGAAAAGAAAGTAAGGTTCATGGAGCCAAAGATAAAGCACAGGAGAGTACATGACTATAATCTAGTGGCATGGACATTTACTGGGAAGGGGGAGTCCTATATTCCCATCCCTGCTTCCAGGTTTGCCTTTTACATTAACTAGTAATTGGTGGAATACAAAAGAAGCCCTTGAAGCATTGGGTAGTGTGTTCCCAATTTGTAAAAGACTTACTGCATTGCAGGTAATCCTGTTGACTCAGGAATTGACCCTATTGCCATTTTGTCTGTCAGCAAGATATAGGGGATATAATGTTTACCAGGGTGCCTGTCGGGGTAACTAGAAATAATGGCCACAAACTGGAAGAGAGCAAATTTAGATTGGACATCAGGAAAAAATTGTTTACAGCGAGGGTTGCCAAAATGTGGAATAAACTTCCAAGGGAAGTGGTGCTGTCCCCTTCCTTGGAGGTGTTTAAAAGGAGATTGGACAGACACCTGTCTGGGATCATCTGATCCCAGCACTCATTCCTGCCCAGGGCAGGGGGGTCGGACTTGATGATCTAATAGGTCCCTTCCGACCCTAACATCTATAAAACTATGAAACGATAATATATGAACCCTTGGTGTGTATATTTGTCTAATGTCTGACAGAACAGCACCTTGATCTCAATTCAGCCGTAAGTGGTGGCTAACGCAAACAATTTACCAATAATGATCTTGTAAAGATCTTATACATATAAAATAAAATATGAATACTTTTGAGAAGAACAATCAAATTTAGGAAGCTCAATTTATTAAAAGTGAGAAAATAATCTCTTGGCTCCTTGCAGGTAATTACCAGAATGGAAGAAGGAATGGCTTCTCTGTGTATCTTGGAGAATATTTTGACATTCGGTTCTCTATAGATGGAACTGTGACCCAGGGAAACAAAAGGTAGATATTGAATTAGCAAATGACATGGATGCATGTTATTTGGATGCCACATTCTGAGAAATCTTTATTTTTCTTCACAGGATTTCCATACCCTTTGCTTCCCATGGGATATATCTAGAGAATGAGGCAGGTTACTATAAGTTATCCAGTGAGGAGCATGGCTTTGTGGTAAAGATTGATATCAGTGGCAATATTCAGATACTGCTGGAAGATAAACATTATAATAAAACCTGTGGTCTTTGTGGCGACTTTAATAGCTTTGCTGAAGATGACTTCAGGACTCAGGAAGGTAAGAGTAATATTTGCATGACTTTCTGATATATACTTCAAGAACCCCAAGTATGATCGATTCTACAATGTGGCACTAATATAATACTAGTAATAATAATAAAAATTAATAATAGCTAATATTGTTAATTTAGCAAAAAGTTTTCTTCATAATCTTATAGGACTGCATTTTGATGTGCTAATAAGTTATAGGACTTAATCATTTAGTCTTTTCTTCTTCCTTTTCTCTTTAAAATTAATTAGGTTCAAGTCTTATCCCTCAGTAACACAAAGGGCTCTAAATTAGTGGTTTTTATAGACAGGGCCGTCCTTGAGGGGCTGAATCAGGGCAATTGCCCTGGGCCCTGCACTTTGGGGGGCCCTGTAGATCCCATGCACCGCCAACTTCAGCTCTGGCTGCTTGCCACCCTCCCCACCTCCCTCACTCCGGGCTTCAGTTGCTCGCCACCATCTGGGCCCACATGGGCTGATATGTCCCAGGCCCCACACACCCCTAGGGACGGCTCTGTTTATGGATGTTGGCCCTCAAAAGATAATACTGAAAGTAAGGGCTGTATGATCATGGGTGGGATTTTGAAAAGTTGAAAAGTTGCGTGCAAATGGTTTGGTACATCATCATATAATACAACACATTTTTCTCCAGTTAAAAAGAAACTAAAAACTTTACTAATATGCTAAGGGACTAGAGCTATATGATTCAGTTTAAGATTGAAGCAAAAGCAAATATAACTTTATTGGAATATACATTAATTTGCTATATTATACATAATGTAGAAAAACACAACGAATTAGGCAAAAATAATAAAAAGCTGTCATTTCATTAGTCTTATAGTGATTATAATTAGACATACATCTCTTTTTCATATTCATGAAACAAAATCTAGGCTTCTTGAGCATCTTGGCAGTGCATCCAATGCTTCTCTGAAAATTATTTACACACCTGAGTTAATGGTTTTTAGCTAGAGTTGAAAACATTCTGCAGGGCTATGAAATGCCAGTTACAATACCAGGAGCTGTTAATAGATAGCAGAACTTCAGAAAAATTGACTTGATTGGTGGAACATCAAGACTATTAAAAAGGGGAGAGAGTCATTAACACCCGTAGAATGAAGAGTTTAGAAGGGATCAGGTAGATTTATAATGATTCAGGAAGTTAATTGACTCCCTCAGAGTTGCATGACCAGAAATACTGCTGCCATTGCCAGAGAGTTGGTTTTAAAATTTGGGTGGACCAGGAATCAAAGAGGAGTGAGTGGATTTACATGGAATTTCTAATTTTTCCACATATTGGGCAGTAGGGTAGGGTATAAGTAGGGTTTCCACAAGTATAGAGAAGTCAAGAGATGTGTCCTTTCCAACTTTTGGGACTGGGGAGAAGGGAGCTAGGATATCTGCAAAAGGGAAGGGTAATCTTTTGGGCCCTTTGCTTAGCTCAGACAGGTCCCTTTGGCTCAGACAGAAGTTACATTGGTTATGCTATTGGCGCCCTACAAGTGCTGTGCAGCC
This sequence comes from Alligator mississippiensis, assembly GCF_030867095.1. Lineage (NCBI taxonomy): Eukaryota > Metazoa > Chordata > Crocodylia > Alligatoridae > Alligator > Alligator mississippiensis. The sequence continues at coordinate 140,407,513 of NC_081827.1, forward strand.
ATGCCATGACACATGTACACAGCTGCAGAGTGCTTTAAAAGTGGCTGATCGTGCAACAAATTAACCCTCATCAAATGAGGGATCAGACAAAGGCTCTCTGCTTCAGAGTGCCTTAGGGAGCTTTTGTTCCCTAGGATCAGTCTGTTATGTGATGGGGCTGGGCTGATGCAGACCAGCCCCATCCCAAGTGCTGGCAAATGTCTGTTGTGTTAGGGGGACTGCTTTAACTCATCATGCCACAGTTTCTATAGGTTTCAGAACTGGCGTTTGACTCGGGGGAGGGCCCTTTTCTAGTATCAATAAAGTGATGTGAGGGAAGCAAGAGTATGATCTGTGTATTTGAGGCTAGGAAGTTGTGTTGCCATCTATTTTGGTTATAGTAACAGTGGGAAAAAACAAACATGAACTGTCACTCTTAAAATGTCAAAGATTTCCTTCCACCACAAGTGGGGAACTTCCATATTTATTAACTCAAACTGAAAGAACAAGTCCTTCAATTGAAAATGTGGTGGCTCCAGAAAGTCTGTCTTTTTGTAGTAAAGTGCTTGAAAAAGGAGTTTTATGAGAAGCATAAAAAAAAGAGGAGAAAAGACTAGAAAGGACAAGGAGGAATTTCCTGTGCTCTCTGGCCACCCATTCATCACCGTTCCTGTTAACATCATGTGGGCCCTGTGTCTGTTTGTGGGCACAAGGAGTCTCCTATACCACTGCTGCTCAGCCTTTTAGAGCAGAGGGCCAAGTGACCTGGTTGCCACCACTCCCTTTCAATAGGGGAGAGGAAGAGAGGAGGGAGGAAGGTGGCTGCCAATGTCACAGGGAGAGAAGAAGAGAGCTTACCCTGGTAAACTGGCTGCCATGGGGGAGAGGAAGAGGGAGAAAGGGAGGAAGGAAATAAGCAGCACCTGGCTTAGAGGAGAAGAGAGGAGAGGTAGAAAGTAGGAGGGCTGCAGAGGGGATTGGCAGCACTGTGCATGGCAGGGAAGGGGGTGTACCTGACTGAGCTGCTCTTTGCTGATCCCCTGTGCCATGGGCTGGATCTGCCTGCAACCTGTAGGCTGAGCACCACTATGTTAATTAAACAGGTTAGTTTACAGGAGGGGGACTGATGTTAGCATGTGCTACAGAGTAGTTCATGTAAGTTGAATATGAAGGCATGAGAGTTACTTGTTAACATGAACAGTCTGCCTGCTCCTTTTCATTCGTTCATTTTCTTTCAGTTAGTCTGATTAGAACGGCTTGGGTTGATAAGAGTCAACCCATCTTCAGGAAGCAGGTTCTCGCATAACGATGCAGAGATTGGCATGGCCACTCTAATATGTCTTGATCCTGCAGCCTACATTGTTGTTGCCTTGCGTGCCACTGTCAGCTGCTGCTGACCCTTTACTTGTATTTTTGCTTTTGGACTAGGTGTACTGGCTCCAATCTCTGGAAGGTAATTATAGTTTGGATTTGTTTTGATAACTGCAGCAGGGTTAAAATGTATTGGAAAAAGATACTGAAGAAAGGTGAGAGAAGAGATTCATGAGATCTGGATCCAGAGAGATGCTGAGCTTGGACTACTAACAGTATGTTACAGGGGTGTAGGTTGTTGCCGTTTTGGTCTAAGGACAGAGGCAGACAAGGTTCTTTGGGTGAATCTGATATCTTTTATTAGACCAACTGAATAGTTGGAGAACAATATTTAAGCAAGCTTTCAGGTTCAAAAACCCTTTGTCAGGCTAAGGAAGTTTCGGCAGTTGATGTATGCTCTTCCTGGAAGGAGGAGCACACATTCCATCCAGGAAGAGCACACAACAACTGCTCAAACTTCCTTAGCCTGACAAAGGGTTTTTGAACCTGAAAGCTTGCTTAAATATTGTTCTCCAACTATTTAGTTGGTCTAATCAAAGATATCAGATTCACCCAAAGAACCTTGTCTAACAGTATATTAAGCACTTGGTGCTTTTTCAGGATTGGGATCAGAGAGAGAGCAAGAAGTGGCAGGAGAGACTGTAGCTGAGTTTTGCTGCTGCAGACAGTAAGTGTGTAACAGCTGAAAGTTGGCTTTGACACTGCTTCAAACCTGGCCCCTAGTCTGGACCTCAAGGAAAAATAAAGTCTGCAGGGTACTCTAATTTTATGTTTTCTGTCAGTAGCTTATGGTAAGGGGTGGGCATCATAACAGTTGATGATTGCTAGGCTGACGATACTTCCCTAGTGCTTCTTTTCCACCTTCGTTCTTCTCCTGCTTACTGCCCACTGGTGGCCTGTGCTAAGTGACTTGGATAAGATCATGTGGAAAGTTTGTGGCAGAGCATACAGCTTGATTCTGAGTCCTTTCAGTCCTACCCTACTGCTTTAACCAATGGATCATCCTTCAGAGATACTCTGAGAGTGGGTGCTAAAATATTCAGGTTAGATTCAAGGTATATTGGTGCATAGCAGCTTGCTTTCTGCTTATTTTTAGCCAGCAAATCCCTTGCTTTCAAGAGGATAACTTCATATACAAACATTTATATTACACAAAAGTAAATAAAGTCTGGTATCTCACTATAAACATAGATTCCTTAGTCAGGACAGCAATAGGAGATGTAGAGCTTGGGAGCCTCTCCTTAGATAGCAAACACATTCACGATAAAGCAATACACACAGCCACATTTTGGACAAGGGCCTGATATCTTGTGCCTCCTCCAATTCAGAGGCTAGGAATTGGCAGCACATAGAAGTCTTGAAACTGCTGAAATGTGGAGTATATCATGCCATTGCACAGTAGATGAGAGTTACAGTAGTAGAAAGATATCATGTCCGTGTAAGAAATCCAGTGCTCCAAGTTGTATTGAAAGATTCCTGTGTTTCTTCTCTAGAAGCAATACACATTTACACAAATAACAATGCAACTGTGCATTTACATAATGGATCCTAAGGTGCCTTCCAAATAGCAGCAGAGGAAGGCTCATAAGTAGGGTTGTGAAAACATTTTTATTTGGTTTGGTGGCTGTTTTGAGACAGAGAGAGAGATTTTTGATGAATTGAAAGGAACTTGAGGGCAGGTCAAACAAAACCTTTTGTTTGCTCTGAATTAAATAATTTAAATTTGTGTTTTCAGGCACTTTTAATAAAACAGAGAAGTGTTAGATTACCAAGGGTGCTTTTCACTGCTCCCAGTGCATTAGAGGGTGGCTATCCTTCTCCTTTGGCTCAGTAAGCCTATGTTTAAAGCATTTGCCTGGCATATGAAAGACCCTGATTCAACCCCGTCTCTGCCTTACTCTGATCTGGGATTTGCACTGAGGTCTCCCACTTCCTAAGATAATATCCTATTCATTGGGCTGTAGGGTGTTTGAGGGTAGGGCTCTTTCCGTTTCTCTTGTTGAACATGTTCCAGTTTGTACCAATAAATCATTATTACTTAGGCTGAGGACAGAGTGAAAAGGATTCAGCATAGCCTGGCAGTTTTGATATTTCTCTCTCTCTATATATTCTTTTGATCAATATCTTTAATTGAATCTGAGTCATATTCCCACATTATTTAGGATGATCTGAAGCTACAATTTTAGCAAATGGCTTGTTTATTAAAAAAAAAAAAGTGGCAGCAGGTGCAGACAACACCCTTTGGCAGGGTGATAAGTTGTGAGTTCAGGAACAGCACTCTGGGCACTCCTGGGTTGAACTACCAGTTATTTATTATTGGAATCTCTGGAATCATATCCAGGGTGGATCTTAACAATTGCCCTCAGTAGATGTATGCAGAACCTATACTTGCTCTGCCTCTGACTTGACACAGTCCAGTCCTGTGGTGGGAGGGGAACCAAGAAAGCCTCTGGCTCTCTGTGGCAGAGAACATGAAGTCCCCAGTGCTGCAAAACTGCCACAAGCAAACTGAACCCTGCAGTGCTGAACATGAGAGCTTTGGCTTGAAAGGGACAGTACAAGGAAAACACAATAAGACACAACACAGGGAATCAAGTGTCACTGCCCATATTTTTACAGATGAGTTAAGTGAACCATGGAGAGGTTTCCTAACAGGTCCAGGGTCACGTGGGAAATCGGTAGCAAATCCAGAAATACAGCTATGGTCTTCTGATTCCCAATCCTGTACCTTAATGGCAAAACTGTTCTCATTGACACCCTACCTTCTGAAAGTGCTGATTCAAGATCAATGGACCAGGGCACCTACTTCAATTTGTAGAAGGAGCTAATCAAAGCGAGTGCCGGTCTTCAGGCTTCTCATAGAGATGTGCTCTGTCGAAAGCTCTCAGTGCCGGTCCGCTGAACCTTAGAGTTATGTAAAGATTTCCTCTTTGAATGAAGAAACCTTTCTTGCATACAACACAGTGAGAAGTGTGTTCATAGCAGACAAAAACAGAGGCACGATGTTTACACAGGAGTAAATGCTGAGTCAGATCAACAAAAAAAGCTTTGATAACAAGAGTTCTGAGGTCATAAACACCGCGAGCATGAGAACAGGGCTGAGCAGCTCAGAGTGGAAGCTGTCAACGCCCTAAAATGTTTAGAATATTTCCTGGTGCTGCCAGGAAGCAGGTGTGAAGTGACTCTCTACTTTCCACCCAGCAAGAATCCTTGGCAGTAGTCAGGGCTGGATTAACACATAGGCAAACTAGGCACATGCCTAGGGCTGTAAGTGAAGAAGGGGCCCAGTTTGCTTATTTTACATATTATAATTATTGAGTGGGGGAAAAAAAAACAACCAGTATTAAGCAGGGGCCCACCAGTTTGTTTGCCTAGGGCCCACTAAAGGGTTAATCCAGCCCTGGCAGTAGTAGCCTTAAAGAAAACAATGGCTGCGTCTACCTGAGACACTGACTGCGCAGTTGTTACTGCACAGTCATTTCGTACTTGCATACCCAAGTATTAAATGACTGTGCAGTAACCAGTGCCACTGCACAGTAGCATCTCTCCCTGCATAGGTCCTTGGTGGTGCTGACTGTGCAGTAGCTCGTTACTACTGCATCACGACTCATGCCATGCAACATTACTGCACAGCAGTAATGAACTACTGCTCAGTAAGCGTCTTGTGTAGATGTGGCCACTGGGTCCTAGTTTCCAACATGGGGATTTTTATAATATAGAGCATCTACTTCCTAACCTTTTATCAAACTGTCTAGATACATGCAAGACATTTTAAAGTGCTCTGTTGATTTGACTTTGCTTATGTTGAAATCAGTGGAAGCGTTACCATTTTCTTCAGCCCAAAGCTAGACCAACATGAATTATTTAGAAAATCCTACCCAGGTAGTACAAAGGGCATTGGTTATGGGATTCTGATATGCTCATTTGATTTACAACTGAAAATTGTTCTCCCAGAATCTTGGCTATTTAGAGGAAGAAAAAATGCCAGGAGTTTGCCAATGGTGAGGAGACTGCATCCCAGGATGGAAGAGTAGTGGTGTTAGAAACTGTTGCATTTTAGAAAATAATTGATCAAGATTCAGGAATGGTTGAAATTAGTTTTACAGGGGGCTGTCACATCAGCTTAACCCAAAGACCTTTCTAAACAGAATTCAGTAATATACCACCAAAAAGTAAAAGGAATTATCTTCTAAGTGAAGCAGATAGCTGCATTTTTACATGTGGATGTATGGTTTGAGCAGGAAATGTAACTATGGACCTCTTCAGCTTCCGCAAGAGAAGGTTGAGAGGTGACCTTGTGGTTGCCTATAAGTTCATCACGGGGGCACAGAAGGGAATTGGTGAGGTTTTATTTACTAAGGCGCCCCCGGGGGTTACAAGAAATAATGGCCACAAGCTAGCAGAGAGCAGATTTAGACTGGACATTAGGAAGAACTTCTTCACAGTTCGAGTGGCCAAGGTCTGGAACGGGCTCCCAAGGGAGGTGGTGCTCTCCCCTACCCTGGGGGTCTTCAAGAGGAGGTTAGATAGGCATCTAGCTGGGGTCATCTAGACCCAGCACTCTTTCCTGCCTGTGCAGGGGGTCGGACTCGATGATCTATTGAGGTCCCTTCCAACCCTAACATCTATTCTGTTAATAGTTTTACCTGTGTGCTTAGAGACATCCATGCTTTTCTTGGCTGTGTTTTAATTTTACATTGTCTTTATATTTTATATTTTATTTTTTCCCTGGTGGTGCCCCTCCTATTCTACCCTCACTTATCAATACCCTGGAGGAAAATGTAGCTTAAGTTACTGCATTTTAGATGTTTAACACAAGTAACTAGAATTCTTTTCTTATCTAAGCTTTGACATTCAGTACATACCAGAGATAATTCTCCCCCTCTCTCCCTCTCTCCTCTTCTCTTTGTTTTGTGTAATTCTATAAAATATGTGAAGTATTTGAGAATTACTTAGCTTGTTAATAGTGGCATGTACAGAAGATGGCTTAGTGAATCCTCTTGAAAAGTCATCTCCTTAAATGAGCTCAAATAGTTATAACCCTTGATTTGTAAGTGTACCACAGTAGCCATACAATGACTTTATAACATGGGACTGACTTCTCACTGACCTTGTATGGTTTTTAGAAAGCATCACATGTCTAAATGCCTTATGTACAAATGATGTATATTTTTTGCATTTTTCATCCCTTCTCCCCGATTATTTATCGGAGTGTGCTTATCCACTTACTGAGGTTTGGGGGTTCGCCTTGTTTCTTTGAATAAGGAAATGCATTGTGGGGGTAACGATCCTCACTTCCGTATACAAGGGGATGCATTTAGTTAGCAAAACAGTTGTAAAGTGGAGAATGGGATTTTCTTTAGGAAGGCGGTTCTATAATGAATGTTCAGTCAATGAGATGTGGAAGGCTGGAAAGGACACCTTGTATAGACTCAATGGTGATTGCTTGACTTGAGGTTAGCTGTGATACTGAGGGAGAGAGACTTAAGGTTGCGGTGCTTAAACTAATTATCCTCTGCCTGCATTTGGTTTCCCTGAAGTTTTTTTCCCCTAATATATTGATTGTATTACGTTAATGCTGTTAACATTGGAGATGGACAGGATCTTTATATCACGTTTTTCATGTCTTGCTGCACCGGTTACAATCCTTTAGGAAGCAGAGTGGTCTGGTGCCTAGGCACTGGCTTACAAGAAGGGTAGGGAACCATTTCCAGCAGCAGGCAGAAATGAGCCACCCTGAGTGACAGGAACTGAGGTGATAGGACCTGGCTGCTGCTTCTGTCCAGGGTGGCTTGGGGAGAGTGCCTGCAGCTGAAACCATGTGCCCACATCCTGGATCCAGTGGGTCCACTTGTGAGATCTAGCCCCTAGGCTGCCAACTCCTGGCCTAGAAGGCAAGAGAGACTGGCTTCATGAACTCAGCCAGCTAGCTCTAGCTTTTGTGACTTTGTTTCCCCTTCAGTCCCTTGCTTGTCTTTTAGGGGGGAGTACTCTGCACCTTCTTGCATATTTGTAAAGCTTTTACCACAGCAGAATACAGATCTCAATTGGGATCTCTGGACACCACAGCAATGTGAATAATAAATAGTAAAATATGCTAGATCTTTAGTGATAGCCTGAATTGTGTGTACTGAGTTGCTCAGAGCAAAGCCAGCAGAGGGGTATGTGTGGATGTGAAGAGCTGTAGTGCTCTTGTTTGAAGGCTGAGTTGTTCTGCTGACTCTCTTGCCATAGGTTGCTAATAATTTGACTGGCTAGTACTCTGGAAAATACACAATAGGTGAGTTTCTCTTACATAATGCATTTATTGTGTGGTGTTTGTACTGGTGGTATCAGCCCCAGTCCTGGAGCAAGGCATCCATGCGATAGGTACTGTACAAACAAGACAAAAAGCTGAGTACCGTAGTTCCCTGTCCCTAGTGTGGGAAGAAAATTTTGTATTGCCAGCCTCAAGGATTTATGAGTCTGGACTCAAACTTTTTTTTAAATTAGCTTAAAAATAGAGGGATTTTTGTAACAGTAATAAACAAACAAACAAATACTTTTGGGCTAATGTTGTATGTATTCTGGATGAAACTATCACATTTTAAGCTTTTGTGTGTAACCATGAGGGCTCAAAAAAGATGTTTTCTTTTAAAAACTGGATTTCTTTTAAATCCAAACCAATATTCTTTTGGGTTTTCACATGACTCTAGGAGTTGTGGTTTTTAGAATACTATCAAATGCGATAACTTTTTTTCTGGCAAAAATGAGAAACCTGTATGGAAATAACCACTTTGAAGGATGGATGTGAGATGTAAAGTGAAGTTACCCTTCTGTGTGATCAGGAGATAGACAAAGAAGAAATGAGCAAAAGCAAGAAATAAGTTCCTTAATCAGAGTGGAAAGATTGGGGATTCAGCTTCCTTGTCCAAGGAGGTGTGGGGCATTAACTCCTCACAGCTTTGCACAAACATGCCAATACAAAGTGACTGTTTAATTCTAACTCCTCACAATGGTGGTATTTTGGCATAGGTGTAAATGGATTGCAAATAGTGCAAAGCAGTAGTGAGTGAGACCTAGGCCCAATTATTCCCCCTCTCAGCAAAGAATGGTGGGATATAATGGGTTAAAATAAAAAGAAAGTAGCTGAACTGGGGGAAAAATACAAGCCATTTGCTGCCAGGAACATTTATACTTTAAGAGGAGAATGATCTAATTATTTTGGTTACAATTTTCTAACATTTTGTTTACATTTCTATTATTTGGATTATAAAAAAATGGAAAATCTGAGTCAACTCAGGCTTCAGCAGAAGCTTTTGACCGTCAAACTACTTCTAGAATGGTGTTAAAGGGCTGATATTTTACACTAGAGTTGAGCAGTGATGGGCGTTTCCTTTCATTGGTCTTAGCACTCATTCACCTGGCTATCCCTTGAATGAGGCGAGGCTGGTGTAGAAGGGCTTTGTGCTGAGTTCAGCCCTGCCAGCTCAGGGCAGTTTTCCAGAGTCTTGTCTGGAAGGAGAATTTTCTTAGCTCTTGATTTTTAGTGATTACAAACATGGCTTAACTCATATCAAGTTCCAAAGTTGTTGCTGGTCTTGTGTTACTCAAGTTCCTAGATACCCAACTGCTTCTCCTTTTCTTGTATTCACAGGGACCTTGGTCAAAAACAGTTATGATTTTGCAAACTCCTGGGCTTTGGACAGTGAAGATGAGCAATGCAGGAGAGTGCCTGCTCCAAGCAATACTTGCAACATCTCCTCTGATATGGCAGACAAGGTTGGTACCACAACAAAAGATTGAGCTATTTCAAGTGGTTTGCACCATGTATATTCAGGCTTTCAGAGGCTGAAGTAAGCCTCAAAACCAGCATGGGTGTATACAGAGATGCTTTGTGCATGTTTTACAGCACTGTAATTTTAGAGCATTTTTATAGCACTATGAAGTTGCAGTGCTTTTAAACATGACAGATGTGCAGGTTTGGAGAGGACAGGTGGCAGCCTCTGAACCTCCCTGCACTTTCCAGGCCTGGAGGCAGTGGGAGCTCCACAGACCCCTAGAGCTTTTCCACTGATCAAAAATTTGACCAGTATACAGAATTTATTTAAAACGTTGTAGATTGCTGAAGTGCTGTAAAATACAGCACTTTAAGTTTAATACTTCATTTAACAACGGTTAATTTAAAGCATTCTATTCATTTTTAAAGTGCTGTAAAACCATGCACTTCTGTTGTCACAGCAATAAAGCACTTTAAATGGGGAAAAAGCTACTTCTGTATACACCCAAAACAGGACCACAGAACCATTGCTGGTGGAGGCTTAAGTTCAGTCCCATACTAGTAACTATAACATCTTTCAGGGGCCTTGTTAAAGATGGTTCAGTGGTTCAATACATAACACCAACAAGCACTTTTCTGCGTGATCGCAAGATCACTGAGACTGCACTGTAGTGTAAACAAACCCAGTCTACTTAAAACAAGTCTTCATCAGTGACTTGGACGAGGGAGTGAAATGTACTCTGTCCAAGTTTGCAGATGACACAAAGCTATGGGGAGATGTGGACACACCAGAGGGCAGGGAACAGCTGCAGGCAGACCTGGACAGGTTGGACAAGTGGGCAGAAAACAACAGGATGCAGTTCAACAAGGAGAAATGCAAAGTGCTGCACCAAGGGAGGAAAAATGCCCAGCACACCTACAGCCTAGGGAATGACCTGCTGGGTGGCACAGAGGTGGAAAGGGATCTTGGAGTCCTAGTGGACTCCAAGATGAACATGAGTCGGCAGTGTGACGAAGCCATCAAAAAAGCCAATGGCACTTTATCATGCATCAGCAGATGCATGACGAATAGGTCCAAGGAGGTGATACTTCCCCTCTATCGGGCACTGGTCAGACCGCAGTTGGAGTACTGCGTGCAATTCTGGGCGCCACACTTCAAGAAGGATGCGGATAACCTGGAGAGGGTCCAGAGAAGGGCAACTCGTATGGTCAAGGGCCTGCAGACCAAGCCCTACGAGGAGAGACTAGAGAAACTGGACCTTTTCAGCCTCCGCAAGAGAAGGTTGAGAGGCGACCTTGTGGCTGCCTATAAGTTCATCACGGGGGCACAGAAGGGAATTGATGAGTATTTATTCACCAAGGCGCCCCCGGGGGTTACAAGAAACAATGGCCACAAGCTAGCAGAGAGCAGATTTAGATTGGACATTAAGAAGAACTTCTTCACAGTTCGAGTGGCCAAGGTCTGGAACGGGCTCCCAAGGGAGGTGGTGCTCTCCCCTACCCTGGGGGTCTTCAAGAGGAGGTTAGATGAGTATCTAGCTGGGGTCATCTAGACCCAGCACTCTTTCCTGCTTATGCAGGGGGTTGGACTCGATGATCTATTGAGGTCCCTTCCGACCCTAACATCTATGAATTTATGAATCTATGAATCTATAAGTTGGCTGAGTATTAGTAGGTGCTGTACTCTAGTGGTACTAAGTCGGAGTACAGTATAGGCTGCAATGCCTACTTGAGAAGCTGGCTGAACACTCAGGCAGTTAGCTTGCCCTGTGATGCAGTTGTGGCTACACTGTTACCCATACTGAAGCTAGCCAGTTTAAAGCTAGCTTGTGTTTGTCTACATCCAAGGTGTCAAACTTACAGGCCATGGGCAGACTCTGAGCCACAGAGCCTTCTTCCTGGTGAGTCAGGGAATTTGTGGGCAGGGTGAGCAGCAGGTGGGGCCCCCCATTGACTTTGGGGCTATGGGAGCACGGCTATTGTTGATAGGGGTTAGTGAAGGCTGTGCCAACAGATTGCTGTTTGCCATGCTGCTGCTTGCCACACTGCGACTTGATGTCCTATCACTGCCAAATCTGCATTTGGCCCCTGGCCTGGATCCAATCCAGAGGATGGGGTGATTTTGACATCCTCTGGTCTATGCTATACTGAAGACACAAATAATGTGGACATCCCTTTAGTGCAGGCATGGCCAGCCTGTGGAATCCATGCCACAAGTGACACAGGCAGCCATTGGTGATGCGTAGGGTGTACACACAGGTGCATGTGCATCCCCTGAGCATGGCGGTGCACCCCCTGGAAAAAGGTGACACCAACACTTATGGCGGTGCCTGCGGGCATTTGCCACTCAGCACCCCACCCCCACTCTGGCAGTGTCTGTGGGTGGTCTCTAATCACTGCTGGCGGCATCTGCTGACCACTGGTGGGCACTCGCCACACCCCTCCCCTGCTGCTGATAGTGCTGAGGCTCCCTGCAGGAGCTCACCACTTGCCACCACCATGCTCCCACCGCCAACAGCACCGCCGCCTGAGAGAGCTCTCCGTGCCCTCCCCCAGCCTCTGGGGACACACAGAGTTCATGTGAGGCGGCTCTGTGTGGCATGTGGCAGATGGAGCAGGGAGCAGAAAGCAGATCTGCAGATTGGGTAGAAAAAGAGAATTGGAGCAGCCCTCAAGGAGGGAGCAGCGCTTATCTTGTGGCATGCCTGCCGAAAATGTTGTCCCTCCTCCTGTGGCTTAATTCCCCTTTGAACAAGTGGGGATAGTACTATTTTCCTACTTCACAACTGTGTGGGGCGGATAAAGGCTGCCAAGTTGTTCTGCCAATACAGGACTCTTGTTTTTTATTTGACCTTAAGAGAGAAACCCAACAGGACAGTTTATTCCCTGGTTAGTGAATGTCATCTTCATCTTTCTCTCTTGCTTAAAGTTTCTCAACTAGTCTTTTGAGGGCTAGATTCATGGGAGCCAAAGTTGGTGAAATTCACCAAAGAGGCTCTTGATGTAGCACAGCACAGGGGGGCTGTGTACAGAGGTACTGCTTGTGCTCGGCCTCGATCCTTGGCTTGCAGCCAAAGTGCCCCAATATGAAATAGAGCTCTGAAGACTGCTCTAAGCTGCCCCAGCTGTCAACAGAGCTCAGCTTCCAGAACAGCCACAGGGGGTTACCTAAGCATGGTAGTGGCGGAAGAAAATATTATTTGGGGGGTTGAGGGCTGTTGCAGGGCCAGTGCGTGCTGGTGCTGTATGTGGCGGTTGAGGAGCGCACAGTGAGGACGTTGGGTGCAGTGCTGCAGTGGCAGAGCATGGCGGTAGCGCCAAGTGGCACTGGGCACTGTGGGACAGCGGTGCTGTGGAGCTGCTGCTGCTTGCTGGCCTCTGCAAAATTAGTTTGGGGGTCCAAGCCTTGTTATCCCCTGCTTTCAGCCACCTATGCCTAAGAACAGGGAAGTTTGAGATGCACCTTTTTCCTACAGCTGTTGTGTAACACGTGACTACATAGAGGATGCAATGGCTCCATGTTCCTCAGTGAATCCCCTTAGCAGGGGAGGCCTTTAGTTTCCCAGCTTTAAGGAGTTGCAAACATTCCTGAAGCTCAGCCTGCTATCTGGCCCTTGAGCTCCATCAGTTTGTTTTCTTCTGCTTTTAAACATGAACATGCGCTCTGTTTCCATTACCGGCCCAGTAAACGCACGTAAATCTTCACCAGCTGTAGGAACCGAACAGTTTTAAGAATGCTTTTACTGTGCACACAACATTACAGCTGGGGATTGTTATTGGGGAAATCAGGTTTAACCCATTGAGGACTAGATTCTCTTTGGTGTGAGTCCAAAATAAATTCCCTGATTTCAATGCAGTTGCTTAACAATATATCTGACACTTGGACTTTAGCCCTTTTAGGTTTACAAAAGCTTTCAAGGCTATTTATACAGACCCAAACCTGCTGAGACTCGGTTTTCAGAATCTGGAGGATTGACTGGAAAAAATAGGTTGTTAGTGGTGTTTAGGAGTAACCCTCTCTGGCTCTTCAAAGTCTGAACCCCATGTATGTTCCCTCCTAGGTCAGCATATAGGTCTCTGGATAGTTACTTGGGCTTGCAACTGCTTTATTTATGGCTCATAGGACCCCCAGGGTTTTGACTTGCAGTGATTGTGGAGAACTCCATTGAGGCAGTTCTCTAGTAAATACAGTCCTGGTATAAAGCCAGTTGGAGCTGCAGTGTGGACAAGCCCCTTTTGCCTGAACAGTTCTGTAACTGTGGCCCATGAAACTTTATGCATGAAAACTGGTTTGAATATTTTGGAAAACTTTGCAGGTGAGGCCAGAGACCCCATTTTAGCAAGTGGATTTTATGGGAGGTTTTCTATAAATCACATCAAATATTACTGCTTTGCAAGAGATACAGTTGCCTTGTGGACCAATGGAATCAGCTTCTCCATTGTGTGAATTTGGGAGCTCATGACATTTGAGAAACGTTGGTTTAATTTATTTACTGTCAAGAATAAGCATTGTCCTATTAATAGAAGTCCAGCAAGAGCGAGTGCCTGGTGAAGAATTTTGATCTTTTCAACCACAAAAAAACAGCTTTCTTTGTTCCCTAGCCTCCACTTCAGGAATGCAAATCTCCCCCAGCTCTCAGCCCCTTTTGGATGTGATTAGTCAGCTGTTAGGGGAAACAATAGCTTTGGTTCAGTGACTTCTCCCCCTTCTCCTGCCCCCACCCACCCAAACAGATCTGGAGTCTTTGTCACCCTCTCTTCCCCCACAGGACAGGGATCCAAACAGAGTTTGTATAGAGAGAGCTCCTAATTTAATTTGTTTGTACGATTCATTGGAAGATGGAACAATCTTAGCCTGATCCAAAGGCAAAAAGGTGTAGGAGCCTTGCATTGACTTTGGTTGGTGCTAGATCGGGGCAGGCAATTATTTTGGGCACAGGGCCACTTACTGAGTTTTGGCAAGCCATCAAGGGCCGCATGACAGGCAGCTCAGGGCAGATTAATATTCATTTTCTAATTTTTTTAGGGGCCCCATGGGCCGGATAGAATGGTCTGGCGGGCTGCATCTGGGCCCCGGGCCACATTTTGCCCACCCGTGTGCTAGATCTTGCCTTGCAGGCACTTTGTATAAAGCACAGTAGAAAATGGAATCCTGCAAGCTGATCTGGATACAAGGTGATGTGATAAAACAAGAGATCCCCTGTTGTCTGAGTGCAAGGGTTATAATAAGGAGTGAGTGGGAGGGCACTGCTTCCTTTCTCCTGTAGAAAACAGTGGGCATGCTTTTGTTGCTGTCCCAGAGCAGGAGAAACTGGAACCTGGTTTGCAGGGCTCCCCGTCTCATTTATTAGCACTATAGTATCACCAGCTTGACCAACATGCCTTTAAATCACTCTAAACTACAGGAAACTGCACATACTCTCAAGAAGGGTCCACCTGGGCCCTCAGCTGTCCTTGCTTTTGCTTTGGTACAGATTCTCCAAGCTGCATATCATGGATGAAATCAGGATGGAAGGCAACAGGCAAATGCTAGCTCCACGTATACATCATCCTCCCTGGACCACTCCTATGCTATTGCCTGGATGCTTTCCCGATGGTGGATGGCCGTGACTTCCTTTCTCTCTCTTCCCCCCCCCAACCTCTGGAGACATGTGTCTTCCAAATACATTGCTTTCCTCATCTCTTATTTTTTCCTCTTGCTTGCAACACAAGAAGGTGCAACACTGCATCATCTCATAGAACCAAGACCCCTGATGGCAGCTACCAAAACAAGGGAGCTCCTTTGATTATTTTGATCCACGTTAACCACAGTTCTGGTGTGATGATCTCAGCGACCTAGTGCTTGGGGTGCCTGTTTGATGACTTTAGGGCAGTGGTATTCAACCTGTGGTTTGAAGCTGGGAGTCCGAAGGCTATTTTCCAAGGGGTCTGTGAAAGATGACTGTGATCAGTCAAAAGTATGTGAATGCCCACACTTACAATTCAAAGGGGTCCAAACGTCCATTCAAAAATTTTTAGGGGTCCATAAATGAAAAAAGGTTGAAAACCACTGCTCTAGAGGTAAAAAATATGGAGCTTGATAAGGTTTCGAAAAGGTCTTTTTGATCTGGTTTCTTGCAGTGGCAGGAACTTTACTGTAGGACTCAGGGAATCGCTTTGTCTTATGTCCCGTGTTCCCATAAGTGCATGAAATTAGATGCTGAAGCTAAATTTTTGTTGTCTTACGGTTTCATTTGCCTTAATGACTGTTTTCTTGAATATTTATTAAATTTTGTTATTGGAGGAGGCTCTTAACTTCAGAAGGATAATGCATTTTAACTTCTAAATATGGACTGATTTTTTTTTTTGAATGAAAGTGATAGACAAAAACCAAAAAACTAAAGAAAAATATAGTATCCCTCCTCCCAATAGATTTTGGTGACAAAGGAAAATTGAACCTAAAACTTGTACAATTGTACAATAATTATACAAGAAATGTTTAAATAAAGCATACATCTTAAGGCAAGTCCACAATGCAATACCTTGGCCATGCATTACTTACTGTTTGCAGTGTGGATGGAACCAAATTGCACTTAATTTTAGTCTGCAACTATGTTAGTAGGTTCATGCATAGTAAAATTTTAGGCTGGGTTACCAAAGCTAGCTAATACCCATCCACAACTGATGCATTATGAATGGAGTCAGGGAAAACTGTATCTAGCCGGATCCCTTGATTCAGTTTTGTTTATAGTGTAGAAATCTACACTGTAGACCAGGGGTGTCAAATATAAGACCCACGGGGCTTCTCATGGGCTGGACCACCCACCTCCCTGAGTTGGATTCTGCCCCCGGGGCTCATCATTGTAGTGGCTGGAGCCCCTGCAGCAGTGTTAGTTTGTGCACCTGCTGGAGTTGCTGGAACCCAGGGAGTTGATGTTGGTCATTTCCCACCCTCCTTTTACCTCCCACTGAAATTGGGGTTTTTAGTCACCTCTGGCAACTAAAATTAGTAGCAAGGGAAAAGCAGCGGGGAGCAGTAGCGGCATTAACTTCACGGGTTCCAGCACTGTGATAAAACAGCGGCTCCCACGGGGATTAACCCTGCTTCCATCTTTTGTGGGTCATCTGGCTGTCTGAAAGCCCCACAGTATGGATCTGGCCTGCAGGAAACTGTGGAGCCAAATGAGTTTGATACCCCTGGTTTAGATGATAGAGCCAAGTAACAACTGATATTTCTGTCCCGAGAAAGTTCATTTTGTGAAAGCTGTTTGATCCATTAAATACTAAATCTAGGTAATTTCTATTTAAATGTATGTGGACCCTTGCAAGAGCATAGAAAATATGCTCTACTTAGTACAATATGCAAAAAATTGATCGTTTCTGCCCTTTTAGAGCTTATTCTTCGAAAAACAGATACACAGAAGATGGGAGACACTGGGAAATGCAGAACTGGGAGAGGACAAAGGGAAGTAGAGGAGACAAGGTACAAAAGAAAAGTTGAACCTTGGAAGTCAGGGTTCAAAGGATCTACAAGGGGTTAGACATTGATGATGATGTTCCTGCCTTGCACCTGGCTCACAAAGGTCTGATTCCTGTTGCAGTGAGAACCATGTGGAGGTGCACAATTAGAACAAGGTTGTGCCTCAGCTGAATTCAGAGCACAAATAAAATCTGCACTGTAATTCTCAGATGAAACTCAGCTTTAAGCAAGCAGGAATAATTCCCTGGACTTTGTGAAATTACATCAATTTACATCAGTGTTCAGTTTAGTTCTTTAACTGTTTAGTCCATCTTTCAAGTTTTAGGAATTGCCATCCTGGTGCCTTTTTAATTCATCCCCATGCAGTACTGAGACCTTCTTTTTAAACTGATGAGAGACGCTGAGATTATGCTGTTCTGTCTATCTTGCGGTGATACTTCAGGTTCTCCTTCTCAGCAATGGTTCTGGCAATCATAGGCCATTTTTCTAGAGGGCCACAAGTTTAGCGGGGTGTTTTATCTTCTATTATTACAATCACGGTTTTTCTTTTTCTTTCTTTCTTTTTTTCAAGCTTTGTTATACTCCTGGAACCAAGGGATCTGAGAGAAGGGACTTCATTCAGTGTCTGACCCCTTAGGGTGCTAGTATACAATATAGGGGTTTTATTTGGTTTAGTTATCCCTAAACTGAAATGGTGGATTTTTAAAAATCCACTGTTTCCACCGTTTCAATTTAGGGAGAATTAAATCGAATTGAAACCTCATGGTGTGTACATAAGGGTGGGGGCCCAATCCTTACCTGCCTCTCCAGAGGTGGGGAGGAGGGGGTGAGCTGCTGGTGGGCTGAGAGGTCCCTGAGCTGTGTGGGGGCCTGGAGCTTCCCTCTGTGGTGGCAGTGGTGCCTCCCAGGTGGCACCTGCCTGTTGGCACCAAGGTTGGGCGGTCCCAGGGGGTGCCACAGCCACAGAAGGAAGCATCGCCCTCCCTGCAGTCGCAGAGGGAAGCACCAGGCCCCCATGCAGCTTAGGCAGACAGGCAGCCTCCAGGGAGAAAAAAAGGAAAAAAAAAAAGATCAGGCTCCTCACTGCTTTTTTTTTTTTTTTTCCTTCAGTGGAGCCTGCCTGCCTGCATGGGCTGCCGCTGGGTCATGTGACCCCCTGAGCTGTACAGGGCCTGGTGCTTCCCTCGGCAGCTGCGGCACCCCCCTGGGACTGCCTGGGCCGGGTGCCAGAGGGTGGGTGGCACCTGGGGGGCCCCGCTGCCACAGAGGAAAGCACTGGGGTCCCTTGCAGCTTAAGGCAGTGCATGACCTGGTGGCAGCTTGCCCCGCCCTGCACTCCCCACCACAGATAAGCAGAGGCAGATAAGCTCCAGCACCCCTGCATTGTCCCCACTGCCTTCCCACCAGCTGGAACTGCCCAGGAACAGCTGGCTTGCCCCTGGGGCAGAGCGGCAAGGTGGCATGAGGGCAGCTGGGTGTGCTGGCGGTGGGAGAAGGCAGCAGGGATGGTGCACGGGGTGCTGGAAGCTCGCCAAGCCCCAAGCACGTCAGCTTCCAGCTCTCCATGCACTCTTGCACATTGTTAAGTACCAAACTAAAACAACTCAGAGGTATTGCATCTTGCTATGCAACAAAGTCATTTAAAGTGGAATACATTGCTGAGCATGCAAACAGCAACGCCATTAAAGTGGAATACACTGCTGAGTGTGCAAACAACAACGCCATTGAAGCGGTGCTATAGGGCATTTAAACTGCTTTAAAGACCTATTTTGTGGTGTGTACAAAGGCCCTTACTAATCATTACTGTATGACATGGAATTAATTGTGTTACAAAGAGGTCCATCTGACTCATGCCAGAACTTGTTAAAGGTACAGTTCCCTATAATAGTTTTGCAGGAAGAGAGCCTTACTTTTGAAAAATGGCAGAGGTTTTCTTTGTTTCTTTTTCTTAATAGAATCTTACATGGTATCCTTACTCTCAAGATTTCCTGTTTCACAGAAAATAATACTTAAAGACTACCTTTTATTATGTTCTTTTCTCTTCTAATTACCAGACATAACAATTACAGGAATTTAAGCTTTCTAATCTTGCTTCCATCGAAATCAATGAAAAAAAATGTTATGACCAGATCCTTAATGTAGAGGACTCTCTACCTACAATAAGGCAACATTGCAACAGTGAGACTTGTTTTTCCCAAGAAATTGGTAGGCAAAAGGAAATATATACAATGTTTGCAAGCTGACTTTCTTTTATTTATGTTGGCCAAAACAACTCCAATAATGCCACAGAGTTGCGCCAGTATGAATTTTGGGTAAGCGGGTCTAGAAGCAGGCATGCTTTGTCTAAAATCTCAGTCAGGTACCAACTTTTGAATTAGCTGGGCGAAGGCTTAGTTGAGTCAGTGTAGCAAGTAAAGTCTATTATTCATTATTTATACTGCATCCAAATGTTTGGTGTTTGGTTAATGTAACACAATGAAAGGACAGATCTATCTGCTTCAGAAAGGTTACCACCAGAAAGACAGAACTATAGTATTCCTAATTTGATTGGGGAACAGAAAGAAAAAAACGCTGAAAGTCTGTAAATCTAGAACACCAAAGCATATCCCTTCTACATGAGATAAAGAAAATAGTCACTATATTTCTGTACTTTAAAATGCAAAGGAAAACATTTTTATTATTTTCATGATGAAACTTTCTATCATCTTAAAGCTATCTTTTGGAGGGATTGTTCTTTTAATGGCATTCATTGTGGCTTAAACGAATGCAATTCATGGAGCAACATAATGCAGTGTGAAAGCAATTAGAAGAATGTGTAAAATCCCACCTACAGTTTTGTGTGGTGGGACTGGGGGAGAAGGGAGAGCAGCAAATCACAAACATGAAGGAACCATTTGTGTCAGGGTGCCACCAATCTCATTTAACGTGACATGTGAGTTTTAAAATCTAATGAATTAACCAAAAAAAGTGACTTCAGTCCCACGTCTGCACTGAAATACCTCTATCAATTTTTGTGGTTTTACAATTATGTTTTTCCTTTACTTTTTAAGCAGTTTTATTGTTGCTTGTCTTACTGAGTGAAAAACAGACAGACAGCAAAGGAAAGTCGTTTCAGGTCAGAAGTTTCCAGTGGCACTTATTTTGGGTATGTCTGCTGTTGTGGCAGAGCACTCAACTGTACAACCAAGGAACTAAACTCCACACAGCCATTCTTCCCTGGTGTGCATCAACCCTAGATAGGCAGCTATGAGGATGCTTGTGTTGTGCCCCCACTTACTCTTCTTTAGTGTGCTGGAAGCCAAGGTCCTGAGTGGGGTCTTGGAGGTGTTCCCAGGCCATCCTTGCCATCTTGTTTCTAGGACCAAGGCATGCAGAGTTGAAGTTAGTCAATAGGGCTTTATTTCCTCAGTGATGTGACTAGCATGGTGGCAGCACAGTGCAGACCGGGCTCATCAAAAGTATGGCCCGTGGGCCAGAAACAGTCCATGAGCGAGCAAGGGCTGTGCTGACACAGCCCTGCTTTCCCCATAGTAGCTTGGTACATGGCCACTTGCCCTGCTGCCATCATTTCTTGCGCTGGCTCTGCTGCAGCATGCGGCTGCTTGGCCTGTGGGCACTTCTGCCACTACTGCTGCTGCTCCACCACCTCTACTACTGCTGCTGGCCCCAAAGCTGCAGCCCCAGGGCCCTGTCACAGCTGCCACTTGCCCTTCACATCTGACTTGCAAGGAGCCCCCTGGCCTGTAGTCTACCTAGTATGTGGGGTGAATTTGACACTGCTGATGTAGACCTACCCCTTGTGTCCACCACGTAGAATACTTAGACTTATTTTACAAATGTCCAAAGCACCCAAACTCCGAGTGAAATTTATGAGTTCTTGGCACTTCTGAAAAAAACCCAGGTCCATGGCATATGATATTGAGTGCCCAAAATGAGAGCATCTGCAATCAGTGACCATGTTAAAGAAAGAAAGAAAGAATTGAAACTGTGATTCTTCTGGGAACTGGTGAACTCACTGGATGTGGTATGTTGCCAGATGCCTAAGATAAGATTATTATTATTATTTAAAGTTGATAATGTCCCTTTAACCATTTTGCAAATGTTCTTTTTCAATTTGTCAACCTTAAACTCCAAAATCTACAATGAAGCCTTATAAGCAGGTGGCAATATGTTATGGAATGGTGACTTGGTTAAAGCCCTGGGTCTGAATATCCTTAGAATCTTGTGTTCTTTAGAATCCTGTGTACTATTCTCATAACAGAAAGGTGAAATGACTCGGGTTCAGCAAACAGCAAAGGGAGTTCTTCATTTTGGGAGTCAAGACAAAAATACACATTCTCAGCATGTGCTTCACAGCATTACCACATGGGCTAAGTACAGTCAAGAAGCTTGAGGCTGAATCAGTTCAGTCTTTCCAGGTTAGTCTAAGATGGACAGATTAAATTGAATCAGAAGTGAACAGACATTTACCTTGATTCAGGAATGTAGCCAGATGCCTGAAGTGGCTCAGGCCAGAAACTTGGGGAGCACTAGAGCACAGCTCTCTGACTATGTGTTCACTTCCTCTTCCTGCTGCCCCCAAGGTCTCTAGGATTTGCAGTCCAGAATCACACCAGCAGGACTCTGCAGAGTTGCTCATCACTTCCTCTTTCTGCTTCCAGATGCCTCTGGGATTTGTAGCCCACAGTTGCATCCTGCAGTAAGTTTGAGTGGGTGAAGGGGTGTTTAATTCCCCTCTCTGGCCCGAGACCCCAGTTGGGGTTTGCCTGGAGGGGGCAGTCCCTCCCCTGTAGACTGGGCTGCATCCCCAGCTGGGCTTGCTCCCCACTTCCCCCCCTACCCCCGCACTCCCTTGTCAGCTATGCCTCACTGCTTCCACTAGGGAGCAGAGGGGCAGGGCCAGCCTGGCTCTCTGGAGCAGAGAGCACAGCCCAGCCCAGCCTAGGGCTGGAAAGCATGCTGGGATGCTGGGGAACTGTGATTTAACTTGAAGCAGGAAGGGGCTTGGGACAGAAGTTTTATAAACTGGTTTAACCCAAATCAGTTAAGTTTCTGATGCAACATTCAACCAGGTTTATCTTAAACCAGTTTCAGCCATTTTGAAACTGGTTTATGTGCTCTGAGCTTCTGTTCTGTTACAGGTTTAAACCCATTTCTGATAACTTAAATCTGTTTATGTGTTACTTCTGTCCCTAGCCATGGGGTATAACAGTGCCCTATTCTAGCAAAGTGGCACAAGGATTCATCAGCAAAGAGCAGCTTGCTGGCTAGGGTTTTATACACTGACCTGGACAAAGGCTGTAGCTTGCTAGCACAAAATATGAAGATGGTCTCCTTTAACTCCAGTGGTAGAGGCCAGGGCCTTTGGAATGAGATAAACTTATCTAATGGAACCTCTAAGTGTTGGTGGTGTGCAAGCACTCATGGCATAACCATTAGTTTCTAAGTGGCCAATTCTTAATAATGCATTCTGCAAATTCTCTGCTGCTGCTTGGTTATGTTTCCCTGTTGCCACATCACTAACACAAGAAGATGGGTTGGCTGTAACTTGTTGGATGAAATTCCTTAAACACTGTGGGCAATTTAATATTAATACATGCACACCCATACCCTCACTGAAGCTAAATATTTATATTTATTGCCTTCTGGTTATGCCAGTACATTTCTTAACAGATAAATTAGTTAGATTACAGTCACTGTGTTATGCAATTGTTATTCAAAATCTTAATCCTACAGTGAATAAAAAGGATCTAGAAACACTCCAAGCAAGGAATTTACAATCTTGAGACCTGTTAATGTTTCCCTTTATTGACCTTCCTTTTTTGTGGAAGGATAGCCCTGTGGGAAAGGTGCTTACCTAGAATTTGGGAGACCCAGGTTCAGTTACCTGTCCTGCCACTGACACCCTGCATGACCATGGGTAAATCATTTAGTCTCCCTTTGTGCAGTCCACAGAGGAAGGGTGCTTGTCATGTTCCACCAGAATCTGTAATTCCTTTAATACCATTTATACCAATATTATATTGGTATGCCAGATTAGTAAAGAGGACAGTTGACTTTTTTTTATAATCAACCCTGTTCCTAAAAAATCACTTCCCTCCATTCCTGCAAAAATGATGGGTTTAGAAGAACTTGGCACAGACACTAGACTAGTTGGAAATCTGATAAATTCAAATTTTTCATTAGAACAGAACATGAAATATATATTTTTTCTATTGGTAAAAGTACCGCTGTCACAACATAAGCAGATGTATTGGTACCCTGTTAACAGGGGCTGATTCAGTGCTGCTCCTGGAATGTACTGGAATGCTCACTTCTGCACCGGTGACATTTTATGATTTTTTGTTTTCTGGACACCCTGACCTGGCTCTATGAAGTGGCACTCCTTGTAAACAATGTCCTTCCTTTGTCTTTGCTGTGCATTAGAGCAGACCCTTAGGCCTTGACTGAATAAACTGGTGGATAATCCCACTGAAATCAGTGGAGCTGTGCTGATTCATTCCAGTTGAAGACTCGGCCCACAATTTTATGGGAAAAATAGATTAACCTTTTTTAAATATATTTAAATTTGCTGGTTATCAGTGGCCTACAAGGAGCTTCATAGTGAGAGCCACTGCAAATTTTGGGCACAAACAGAAGTTACATTTGTTGCCCCCTGAAAGTGCTCCACAATGATGCCCTTACAGAAGCGTACATCTACAAAGCACTTTTGAAAGTGCTTGATTATGTGACAGTCTGAGCACTCATTACAGGTTCCAGAATGGAATGCCTTCATTAACATCTGTCAGCACACGCCAGGAGCAGAGCTGGGCTGATATAGTCCAGCCTCGCCCCCTATGCTGTTGTTGGAATGGGAGGGGAAAAAGGGAGCGGGGGGAGTTGCATCCGGGGTTAGCCCAACCTGTGCTGGAGGAAGGGACAGGTGGATTGGAGCCCCACCACCTTGGCGGGGGTTCAGACATTCAGTTGGTTAATCCCCCAACTCCTGGCCCTAACAGCAAATGTTTGTTGGGTCAGGGGGAATGTTGTAATTCATGGCACTTCCTGTGAAGCGCTATTATAGCAGGGAGCTGCACATCTGTCAGTGCCCTTGTAACTGTGTAGAATAGAATTTGGATTGTTCAGGTTCAGTTTTTTTTCTGCCACTGGTAAGTTAAGGCATCGCAACAGTGATAAGTATAGACTCTATGATCTGCATTTGATCAGGTCTGATTCTATACAAAGAAAAACATCACTGTGTGTATGCGTGCAAACTGTATTTCAGTGTTTCTCAGTTTTTTTGAGATTGGCAATGCCTTACTTAAAATAAAATGTCCTTGACCCTCTACTGTTTGCTCTACAATAATAAACAAAAAAGTATCACTTGTAACAGTGAGAAGCCTACCTAATTTATCTGGGTGTGCCTTAAAAGGTTGACAGAATTCTAAGCCTCGAAGAAGAAGGGTACGTGAGCAGTGAGTCTTTTTTCTTCTTCTTTTTGTGATTAAGATAGTAATACATTTTTCAACACCTCATAACCTCTGATTAATCTTTCAGGGACCCTCCTTGCTTCCATCTTTTCCTTGGAAAGGTGACTGATTTAGAAGGGCATGGTACAGAGGCCATACCAGTCTAAGCTCTTTGTAATTCCAAGGTTTAATTAAAATAAAGCCATCCGATCAATTCAATGCAATGTCTTAATTTTTTATTTTATTTTTTTAAAATAAATTTCTTTTCCTGTTCACTTTAATGGTGTAGGATGTCATGCAGAAGTGCCAGCTGCTACAGACGTCCCTGGTGTTCTCCAGATGCCATCACCAAATTGATCCAGAGCCATTCATTAATCTGTGTGAGAAAGACATGTGCACATGTGCTCAGGACATGAGTTGTCACTGCCCAACATTCCTGGAGTATGCAAGGAGCTGCGCTCACCAGGGAGTGATCCTGGATGGGTGGCCTGAGGACAGCTTGTGCAGTAAGTTGGAGGAGGGAGGGGAGATGGGAGAGTAGGGTTCTGCTGCCAAAGTTGCCTATTGAGAACAGTGGAGTTTGACCTCCAGAATCAGACCTTGCCATTGAGAGTAGAGAGTGCCTTTCAGGGAAGGCTGGCACTGTTATGATGTGGGGAGACTATGGAAAAGATTAAGAGCTTGTCTGCACTGTAGCAGTAGCACATCGCAGGTGGGCTGTCCCCTTGTATGTCCCAGTTGTGTGTTGCAACTTCAGAAATGTGCTGATGAGGTTTTTTGGGATTACTCCCAATATCTGCTCAGAAGTTTTCTTGAGAGCAGTTACAGAGGGAAGTCCCAGGACATCTTCATTGGTTTGTTTCCAGGTTTGGATCATAACAGCAAGAGCAGGTGGGTAGAGATATGCGATTTGTAGAAAATATAGATATATCTTACCTTAAAAACATATGTATAACAAACTGGCAGATTTTGATATTAATAAACCAAGTTCTAACATATTTTATTCCTAAAAATTAAATAATTTAATTGGGCAGGATTTGGCCTTATCTGACCTCGGTTATTTCTTCCAGGATGATTGAAAAGATTAGCAGCTATTAAGAGATTTGCATTTCTAATTTCATTGATCTGTTTCAGGGCCAAGATGTCCAGTTGGCATGGAGTATAAGGAGTGCATCTCTCCTTGTGCCAAAACCTGTCAGAGTCTGAATATCAATGAAGTGTGTCGAGGACAATGTGTGGATGGCTGCAGCTGCCCTGGTAATTTATTTACTGATTTATTTACATAGAGAAATATTTGGCAGTAGTATTACCTATTTTATTAGAAGAAGGGAACCAGTGTTTGTCTTCAAATGTTCCTGAAATCAGAAGCGCTTCTCTTCTTTTTGTGACTGTCCTAGAATAGGTTCATTTTTATACTGCCTGTATGATTGCTTTATGAAAGGACTACTATTTAAACCCTGTAAAAAATAAAGGTCTTTGTGAATGCCAGTACCAGTTAATGCTCTAGGAACTCTTCCTTTCCTGGTGATGTACCACATGATGTGATGCTTACAAATCTGGATTTCTTCTGTGTTACTTTTCATTGGAGGAGACCAGCCATCAGAGGAAGAAGGTGAGAAGTGTACTGTGAGGTACTTTATTAAAGAAAGAAGAGTGGTACTTTTATTTCACCCAGAGGAAGCCCAGGTGGTATAAATCCATAGGCTGAATTATCAGGGCCTTATTCATGCACATTATCTCATTGATTTCAGTGGGACTACTTGTGTAACTAAACATTTTCACTGTCCTTGTTGTCTTCCTCTGTCTACTGTTGGAGCAATGGAGTGTTATTGTAGCTGTGATAGTCCAGGAAATGTGCCAAGCAAGAGGGGGTTTTTTTGGTGATATTTTTTTATGCCAGTTCTATAGTCAGGATAGGTGTTGGACGTGGATAAGCTTGACAGAGTCCAAAGAAGAGCCACACGTATGATCAGAGTCTTAAAAGGCAAGGCATACGAGGAAAGGCTGAGGGATCTGGAACTCTTCAGCCTGAGGAAAAGAAGGCTGAGAGGAGACCTGGTAGCAGCTTACTGTTACACTAGGGGAGTACATCAAGGGCTTGGTGAGCAACTGTTCACCAGGGCACCTGAGGGGAAGACCAGGAGTAATGGCCACAAACTCCTGGAAGATCGATTCGGGCTCAACATTAGGAAAAGCTTCTTTGCAGTCAGGTTGTCCAAACCGTGGAATAAGCTCCCTCAAGAGATGGTGCAGTCACCTACCCTGGAAATCTTCAAGAGAGGACTAGGTAGTCACCTTGCTGGGGTCACCTGACCCCCAGTTGTCTTACCTGCTTGGTGCAGGGAACTGGACCTGATGATCTTTCAAGGTCCTTTCTGGCCTTACAATCTGTGAATCTATGAATGTTAAACAAGCTTTTGGGTGCCAACTACCCATCCTCAAGGGTCTTACTTCTTTTTGGTTGATGTTATGTTCATCAGAGCCACATGAAGCCTTCATTGTTCACTGCAAGGTCAATATACCCCCTCTTCCTTTTCTAAGTTGGCATATTCTTGTGGGTCATGCTTATCATCAAACATTTCCTTACATATACAAAGATGTGTGTTTTGGCTCACTGGAGTAATTTGCCAGTTACCACATGTAACTGAGTAAGATGAGCATTGCCTTTGGGTTTTGGAGCATGGTCACATCAGTGGGCTGCAGCTGGAGTGTGAGAGGGTCACCATTTCATTTTTAGTAGCTCTTTCCATCCCCCTTTATCTGGAGACTTAGTCTTATTGTTTCTGAATTTCTGCAGAAATGAAGCAGAGAGGTAAGGGAAGGAGGGACGGGCCCTATAGCTCTACTCATTTGTCTCTCAGTCCTGTTAGTAGTAGCATGCAAGTGCCTTCTACTGCTTCTTGGCCAAGACAGCTACAGCTTATATCTTGGCTAGCCAGCAAAGTAGCAGCTCTTTGCCAGCCACATTGCAGGGTTACCCGATATCCATTCCTCAGATGTTGTTATATCCTTTCCTCACTCCTTGCATCTGCTTAAAAACCACTAGGTCAACCCTTAGACATACTTACTTCTGATAAGGGTGTGACCCTGGTCCTGGGATTTATCCCCTGTGGAATTTATCATCCAGAGATGTGGTACACTACATTTTAAATTCACATGTCTGGGAAAATTCAGGTCTAATATTAGGGCTCATTTAATTTGTTTTCCATGTCTCTGGTGTCCCAGCATGGGGGTACTTGGACACCTTGGTTTGGCTTGAATCTGCATTTTGCAAGTAACAATGAAGAGTGTGATCCTTTGGGCTTCCAGTGATGCATCGTTCAGCACGTTTGCAGGAGAGGTGGCGTCTGAACAAATTTCATCACTAGCTCCCATGAGGTTCTCTGGAGTGGTCCCCCAGCTTTTATTTTAATTAGCTGTCCAAGTATGGCTAGCCTGGGATAACAATGCATGTGAGCTCTTGCCAATAATTCATTGAATTCTTTTTTTTTCCCCCTTGCCTGACCCATCCAGAGGGGAAACTACTTGATGGTGACCATTGCGTCGACAGCTCTGAATGCTCTTGCATACATTCTGGCAGGCACCATCCTCCTGGCTCCTCCATCTCCAAGGACTGCAACTTCTGGTAAATATACCTCTGTACAGGAGGAGCCTTTGCACTTGAGTTTCAAGCTGGTTTTTCTGGTTTGTGTTTTATTTCTCTGAATTGGCAGAAGCCCCAGTCTTTTATTGGCAGAATTGGCAGAAGCCCCAGCCCCACTGTTCACAAAAACAAAACCTAACCCATTTTTTTTTAAACTGAGATATTTGATCTAAGAGAATTGTGTGAGGGATGTGTGTTTTCCAGCAGTGGAAAAATACCTGTTTCCTGCGGATAAGACAGATCTGTAGTCTCCTAGCTCTAGCTAGTGTTGAACAGTGGAGTTTTGTTTAACTAGCTACATTTATTAACCTCCCTTAAACTCTGTTCAGAATTTCCTCAGTTGTATTGCTCCTTCTCGGCTGCATAGCCCAAGTTCCTTGTTTCACCTCTACAGGACAGCCTGACAGGGGAGGTCAGTTGTCTGAAGAGAGGAAGGGGAATGAATAACATATCCTGACTGGAGAGTGTGTGTGTGCGTATGTATGCGAGGAGTTAGGGGCAGATATTATCTGTTACACAACAGGAGGATGGCCTTATGTAAGGTCGAGCCAAGGCCACAATGCAGTAGAGGTGGCAGTTACTGTGTATTGTTGGACTCGGTAAGAAGCAGCTCTTTCTTCATCTTGTCAGTGGAGAAGGATCCATCACTTGACCATCTTAACAGCTCCCATTGAGTTGGCAGCCTAGGGACATCTGGGTTTGACCACACTGTCCTGACCATTCTGACCTGGAGAGCCCAGTCCAGGTTAAATAGACTTCAGTCTTAGAAAATGCTCCCTGCAATTCAGCCTCAATATGTACTGTCCCTCTTCAGCATTTAATACTTGCCACTGTCAGAGGCAGGTTCCTGGGCTAGATGAATCTGACCCAATATGGCACTTCTGATGTTCTTATTCCTTTGCTAGAGGTTGTTCCATTGATCCTGGCCTGGATCACCCTAATGAACTCAACAACCTCCAAAAAAATTATGAGGGATGGGCTAAGGGGTTAAAAGAAGAAAAGAAAAAGGATCACCTTAACACTTTTTCTTCAAGCTATTATTTTAAAAGCTGTAGGGGTTGCTGGTGTGGAGCCAGATAGGTCCAGGCCTAAAAGCAGCACCTGCTAACACATACCAACTGTGCCTGATGCTACCATTTGCTTTGGAGGATGCCACTGTACCTAGAGTGCCATTCAGAGTTCTGAAAATAAACTTCATTTGTATTTCTCCCTCATGCACTTGAAGGATGTTCACTGTTAAGACTCGGACTTGGAAGCAAAGTGTTTGGGGACGGGGAGGGGAAAGGTTCAGTAGAAACCTCCTGAGAATTTGGTTTACAAGTCATTGAGTTTTAGAAGAAGATGCCTTTATAAAGGAGGGGCTTGCCAAAAAGAGAAACTTCAGTCCTCTTATAGCCCCATTGATTCAATAGTCAGCATTTCCCAAAGGGCTGGCTGTGGGGAGGAGAGGTGGAAGGGGTGTAGAGGATGCATACATTAAGTGAGGTTGTGAGCAGAACAGGAGTGTGTGGGGTGGAGAATTGCATTGGTTTTATGCTCCTGAAAGGAAGGGGCAGAGGGCTTCACTTTTAACTATGTGGGGAAATGCCATGTGGACGCTAACCGTTTCACAATATTTCCTCTAGTGTTTGCCGACGTGGTATCTGGATCTGCAGCAATGAGGAGTGCCCAGGTATGTTGACCCTTGTGCATGCAGCTCCTAACAAAGGAGTAAGCCTTGCACAGATCAGTCCCGCGTACCTACGGCCACACAAAGGGTGAATTTATCTTTGTTCTTGCTGCAGGCTCTAGTTACAGGCCAGCCCTGAGATTATATTTCAGAAGTTCTCTTTGCAAGATAAATAAGACTTTGTGTGGGAGGTTCTGTGTAGCACAGTGAAAATACCTGTGTTGCGGGGGAGGTGGGGCAGAGGGTGACAGGGAGAAGCAGAAGTCCCCTTTTCGTTGCATAACTCACCAAGTTGTGAAAGGTGTGTAGTTTCAGGACAGTAGCTGCCGGGTAAGGGAAAACTGCTGTGATACTAAGTGGTTTGTAACTAATGGCCTGAGCCTGCAAGCACTGCTCATGGAACAAAGCTCTACAGAAATAAATTGGACCACATGTGCAGTAGGATCAATAGTGTTTGCAGGCCTGGGCTCCAAGTCCTGTGTCTGTATCAATGAGTAGGCTATCGTTCCTATGATGGTGACAGACTGGCCACCTTTTTCTCTCAAACTATTTCTTCATCTTGCTCTCCTCCTCTCTTCCCCTGCTCCCCCCCTCTCCCCAAGTCACCCAGGTACCACAATGGGCAGGTGATACTTGCCTCTTGGCTACTCACCTGCTTCCCTCTTCACTCACCTGCCCTTAAATGAACACTTGCTGCCAGGTCCCCTCTATACCAACATTGCCTTCAGTGGAGAACAGGCCTGAGTTGAGACTGTGCTTACTTTTTCTGCCCTGCATGTGATCCTCTCTAGAAGGATGCTATAGGTGGGGTTTTTTTTTCTGTCCTTCTCTGTCCTGAGACTTTAGAGAGGGGGAAGGCCAGGAGGAGGGGGGTGGAGACCCCGGGGCTGTTGGACTACAGGAAGTGGGAAAAACCCGTAGATCATTAGGGGAAGGGCACAGGGAAATCAATGAGGGCCCTAACGTGGGGAACTGCACCTGCTTTGATTTCACCCACGAAGGACTTGCAGTGGCTTTTAAGCAAGCATCCCCGGCTTGAAATCAAAAGAGCATTAGCTCTGGAATTCCAGGGAAAAAAGTGAAAGTTGAGGGTGTGGGGTCTTTTGAAATGAATTGACTTGTTTTGCACAGATGCTGTGAAGGCCTGAATATATGGTCTAAACCTAAGCTCTTCTGTCTGGTAGAGATATTTTCAAGAGTCAGGTTGCAAAAGAGACTATTTAAAACAGAAAATCCAGTACACAGCACCCTCTCTCTCACCCCCATCCCTGAGGTTCCAGGTTTATTGCGTCTCTTGACTTCAGAAGAAAGGCAATCAATTTTAACATGAAAGAGACTTCTTTTGCTAGCTAAAAATTTTCTTGGAGTGTTCCTGGTGGAGGCCTCTAGTTTCACCTCTCCAATCTCAAAGGAGACAAGTATGGAGCATAGGTCTTCAGCCAGAGGACAGTTTAAAATTCTACATGAGAGGGCATAGAGAAACGGAGCTGGACTCTAAGCTGTGTTGACCTTGCTGGACAAACAGGGGTGAAAAATATCAGTAGCTTATATTTGTCATTCCTTCATCATACTGTCCACCTTAGCTTCCAAAATCTGTTTCGCATGGCTTTTCTCATTGGTTCTTGTGATTATATCCTGCCCATTTAATTTCCTGTGCTCTTATCTTGCTCAAGACATGAAGTCTTTGGTACCAGTCCACAAGCTCTTGATTATGTCTTTTCCTCCATACTGTTTTCTTTTATTGCACCAAGTATTTTCCTTAGACCTTTGTTTTCAAACACTTGCAGCCTTTTTCCATTTGCCCTTGTCAGTATTCAGGATTCACACCCACATAAAAGGACAGGTTGAACAATTGTATTATAAATCTGGATTTTAAGGTTTGTTGAGATTTTCCTTGATGCCATTATTTTATCCAGGCTTACCAGGCATATTTAGCACTGTAAATTCTTGTCTTCATTTCTTGAGTTATTTGATTGTCCTTGGTGATTATTGTTCTTAAATATTTAAATTTCTTTGATGTATGTGTACCTACTTAAGAAAAATAAATGTAATACGCTCTGAAGCCATATATGCCATAGTCATACTCATTTCTTTGTATGTGGCTTGATATTTAGGGTTTAGCACCTGCAATTTGTTCTGGGCAAACAGATCCCTGCATCCCTTAGCTCCTATGAGACTCCATGTCTGTATAGGGGGCCTTCCAAAATAAAACAGTATGCTTAAATTGCAAGGAGTTTGCCTTAACATGTGTGTATGTAGCTCTTAGCCCAATGGACACACAGTCCTTAGACCGGGGCGGGCAATTATTTTAGGCAGAGGGCCGCCTACTGAGTTTCAGCAAGCCATCAAAGACCGCATGACGGGCAGCCCAGGGCAGATTAATATTAATTTTCTAAATTTTTTAGGGGCCCTGTGGGCCAGATAGAATGGCCTGGTGGGCCGCATCCGGTCCCTGGGCCGCATTTTGCCCACCCCTGCCTTAGACTAACATCTCAACAATAGTGTCTTAGAAATAAAAATAAGTTTCTACAGATGTCTATGCATCTCCAGAGGGCAATCCTATTCTTTTTGTGGTGGGAGGCACTTTTGTGCCCAGAGGGAGAAATAGAATTGCTCCTAAATGAGAGTTGGATAACCAAGTTGGTTGCAAGCTGTGCTTTGGTTGCCAACCAGGTAGAACAAGCTTCTTCCCTATATATGCATACAGAGGAGATGCATTGAAATATGGATTTAAAGAGTTCTTTTTCACAGAGGGAGGGACTGCAAGCTGGACTTCAGTTTGATCCTGTAAGAGCTTTGCTTTTAGCTGTTATGCACTGGATTTATTTCTGCCTTAATGGAAATTAAATAAAATAAAAGTAAGAGTAGCAACTAATATAAATTCTGTTCATGTAAGGAAGGCTTAATGGCATCTCAGTCTGATTGACTTTGAGCTCTTTATCCCTTTTGTGATTCATGAGATGAAAGTATTTTCACCTAAATGCTGGAGTAAGTTATTTGAGTTCAAGACAGCCCAACAAAAGAATCAACCCTCTTTCTGCTCTGTGAAGCAGAATTTCACAC
Source organism: Alligator mississippiensis (assembly GCF_030867095.1). Lineage (NCBI taxonomy): Eukaryota > Metazoa > Chordata > Crocodylia > Alligatoridae > Alligator > Alligator mississippiensis. The sequence continues at coordinate 140,439,904 of NC_081827.1, forward strand.
ACCATAGCCATGATAAGGCAGCATTATAATACTCCAGAGACGCACAGACACTGCTAGCAAGTAGCAACCTGCCAAAACCTATGTGTGTAAGGTATTGGCACAAAGAAGAGCACAAGGGGGGGAACACAAAGAGGTGTTGTTAGTTTCATGTCTAATGTGCAGAGGCCCTAGTTCTGCAGTGAGTTTAACTAAAATAGATTTAAAAAAAAACAACAGGTAGTTAAGATGGTGTGAAGCACTGTGTAGACATAGAGGTAATGTGGCTTTCGGAAAGAGAGTGCTAGACTGGAAACTGGAAGATACAGTCTCCTGGCTGCGCCTACTATGTGTCCTTGAGTGAATCATTTCAACTCTTAGTATTTTCCCATTTTATAGATAAGTATTATTTAGCCTTTGATTACATAATCTCAGACATAAAGCACTTAGAACCTCCACACGTAAGAAGTATTATTATATTAGCTTAAAAATAGCTAGCTTGTACCTTTAAATTCGCTAACGAAATGAAACTGATATGTGGTGAGTTGAAATTGAACTGAGGGCATCCACGTAGTTTTTTGCACTAGTTTAAAAAACTGATTTACTTAAAGTGGTGCTGTTTGATATAAAAGTACATATAAAATGTAGCCCCAGTGAAGTCCTATGATTGGCTTGCAATGCACTAGTAAGAGATAATATTCACCCAGTGCAGAGAGTCCGAATAGAGTCTGTGGCATTTATTTAAAGCCATATTTAAGCTTCACTCTGAAGTATTGTTTTGGGTCTCTGGGAAGGCATGGATACTCCCCAATGTGCGTAAGGTTAGCACTCATTTTCTAATCTTTCTAATTTTAGCTGGAGTCCTTATTTCTAACAGAAAATAAATTACAGGAGTAAGCCACAAGATAAGTCATCCTTTCAGCACTCCCAGGCCATTAGGAGCTTTGGGCCTAGTGACCTACCTCAGTTTCCCCATCCTCTTGTGTCTCATGAAGATCAGGTCTTTGCTCCTAGTTAGTAGGAATCTGCTTATATCTCTCTCACTTTTTTTTTTTTTTTAATAGGAGACTGCTCTGTCACCGGCCAGTCCCATTTCAAAAGTTTTGACAACAAATATTTTACCTTCAGTGGGATCTGTCAATATTTATTTGCCAAAGACTGTGAGGAGAAGTCCTTTTCTGTTATCATCGACACTGTCCAGGTATGCGTACTCTGCCTGTATGTATATGTGGAGAGGGTTGTATGTATGTATGTGTTGGGAGGGAGCTATGTGAGGAAGAGTTATTCCTAAGTAGACAAATGCCATTTTCCTATTAAATGACTAATTCAAATAGCAGATAGAATTTCTTTCTTGAATTAACATATGTTTTGCCTTTGTGATGCCAGTCCTTCAGGCTCCTGTTGGGGATGCAAATTCACAGTGAGACTCCTTTCTCTGTTTCTCTTCCTGGAGTTTTGCCAGATCAGCCTATGAAGACAAGAGACGGCACACCCCATTCAATGAGCCATGTAGGCTGCTTGCTTAGAAACAGCCTGGGGCATGTACTACTCAGGTTATATAGAAGTGCACTTCTCCAGAAGCTGAGTAGTGCTGTATGAAGAAAATTACCATAATGACTCCTAGTTTACATGTGACTTTTTTCACAGTCACGTTGACTGATCCGCCCTTTGAGATTTTTGTCCTTTACCTCTGCCACATAAAGAACAAGAAGGGCCTAGTAGAAGGACATGGAATGGAGCTTGCCAGGGAGAAACAGGAATGGTCCCAGAGCATGTTGGGGCTAGAGAGAGACCATCCAGAGTAAAATGCTTGGGTGTTTAAAGGGGGTAGTTTTTGACAGGTGTGTCAGCATCGGTATGGAAGTAAGAGAGTCAACTGAACATTGGAGGGGAGGATACTGAAGTAGGTCAGGGAAAGGAGGAAATTTGCAGAGAAAAGGAAGATTGTGGGGGGTGGGGAAGGAGGAAGGGCCACTGCAGAAGGAGTAAGGGGAGGGATTGACCTATCTTGGGGAATTTAGGAGGTGGGCACAAGTCAGGCATTTGCAGGGGAGCAAGGACAGATCAGGAAGGGTGAAGGGGTGGGGTCACAGAAAACTCATTTGCTTCTACATTGCCGAGCCATGGTGGTGGACTTAGCGAGCCTTTCCCAGAACCGCTCTGATATGAGAGCTCTGAGAGCTAGTGTAAGTGGCCTAACTGGTTTTCACTGAAACTGCTCTTTTGGAACCAAACACAGAGGGCTGGGGGCCATGAGTCACCATCCTACGTATGTTGTAATATTCTATCCAAACCGTCACTAATAGTAACAGCAGCAATCCTGAATGATGAAAACCAGAGCAGCACACTGATTTTCCTCATTAGAGTAGGCTGGTGCAGTGGTGTCTCATCCGTCACGCATAGGACAGTCTTGAATAACACCATGCAGCTCAACTCCCCTGGGGTTTTCCTCACCTAGCTGCTGCTCAGCTCCCACAGACCCTTTTTGTAAGGACAGGCACTGCCTTGTAGTTGATGTGTGTGACCCTAGAAACACAGCCAAACGAGGGCTTCTAGTCTAGCGTGCTGGTGGATCTGTTATCCATGTAATTAACTCATGTTCAGAGAAATTGTTGGCCTCTCTCTAGTGTGCAGATGATCTGGATGCGGTATGCACTCGCTCAGCCTCTGTCCGACTCAAAGACATGGAGAACAGCATCATAAAAATGAAGCATGGGGGAGGAATTTCTCTGAATGGACGGGACATCCAAATTCCTTTGGTGCAAGGTGTGTTTGTGGCATCTAACAATTCAACCCAGAAACTAAGGTGTCACCCTTCTCAACTTTTTCCTGGCTCTGTCAAATTTTTCTCTTTTCTAACTCTGAGTCATGTCTGCTGTACTGTCTATTAACTGGAATACCTGTCATTCCTGGTTCTCTTGCACATGCACCTAGGTGTGAACCTGGCATAAACTGGCTGGGTTCTATGGACATCAGCAGTTGTCCTGATTTGGGCCGTTTTGGGGAACTGACCCATGCAGTTCAAACTCACTGTCACTGTCCATTTCTGTAATCCGCAAGTTTGAAATTTTACAACATTAACTTTGAGTTCTTGCATGATGCTTAGACATTGGGGGCTTACAAGTGTTTTTAGGGCTCGGCCAACAGAAGGGACAGTTGCTGATTTGACCAGAGCATTGGGCATATACTTAGGGCCTTTGGTGTAACAGGTAAACTTGAGTGCTGTTGCTTGCTTTAGCATGGTACAACTTTCTACAAGGCATCAGTACTGCTCATCTATCTCAGCACTTTCTGGAGAATCTAGAGCTTGCAGGTTGCAATGTTAGATCAGCACTGTCATTATACTCCCATTAGTATTGGCTTTTAACCCTGGGTTAATCTGACCACTGTAAATTAAGATGCTTGCACCAGGGTTCCAAAAAACACAGCATAGACAAAGCCAAAGTAAGTGACTCTGTTAGACTCATTGCAGGGGTTAATGAAGTCATAGTGTCCCCAACTCTCTGTGTCGTCCCTGCTTATGAGAGATTGCATCTCTGCTTGTCTGAAACAATGTTCTTTTTTTTCTTTAGGTGCTCTCCGTATCCAGCATACCATAATGTCTTCAGTTCGCCTCACCTATGGAGAAGACTTGCAGATTGACTGGGATGGTCATGGCAAACTCTTGGTGAAGGTACTTTTTGCCTGCTCTCTCGACCTACCCAGTCATACACAAAGATTTTCTTGTCTCATGTGAGACATTGCTTTGTGTTGCATATTAGAAATTCCATTCTCTTTCTGCCCTCAGAGTAATATACAGGTCCTTTTGTTTTCTAGATACACAAACATTTGCATCCCAGAACAGCTTGTTTTTATTTTTATTTTTTTTTAGTTTTCTGTGCACTGCCAGTCACCATTATCCATTAATACTTTTGCTCTGAATACCTTCTGAGCTATTTTTGATTCAATTTACACTTACATGTCCCCATTGAAGCCAATAAGGTTTGAAAGGGTGAAAATGAGAAAAAACAAAACAAAACTATGCTTCTGTGAATACAAGCATTCATCTTTTCCAGGATAAAATCAGGTTAAATATGCAATGTACATTGCATACTGCTTCTACCATGAAGGTTATGTATGGTTCTTCTTGGTCAACTCAGGTATGTGTACTCTGTAGACCGCAGCATGGTATAGAGGTACCTGAACTAGCTTTTAGTGAGTTGGCTTGAATACCAATATAGTTTAACAGAAATATGGAGTTCTGCATGGGATAATTTTACCCTGAAACTTGTCAGGGTAAACTAGTCCACACAGAACTCTGTATATGTTATATAATGTAAATTTAACCTTTCTGCCAGACCCTGGACAAAGGCCAGGTTCAAGTTCAAGGTTTTAACACCAACTGTATTTAAAAAAAAAGTTTGATTGTCAGTAAAAAGCTTGCAGATTGTCAGTAACCAAAATTTTCTTGGGTTGGCAGCCCTGCTTAAATGCAAAAATAGTTTTATTCTGTGCTGCCAGCATTCCAGGGATCTCCTACTCACCCCCCACAAGCTGATGCTTCTGACTGTACCCTGCACTATTTTGCCCCATCCTAAGCCTGACTCCTGCTAGCTTTGACATCCCATTCTGGCATGGACCCTGAACAGGGGATTGCTGTCTGCTTACCTGTAACCCAGCAGTGTTGCAGACAGGCAATGGAAGGCAAGAGCAGCACATGGTGTAAGGGAAGGGATTATGGAGGCTCCTACAGGCTACAACCCCCTGAGAATACTCTCTGCAGGGTGGTGAACTTCCACTCAGACATGTGGTGGCACTGCTCTGCTCTGTTTGTCCATCAAACTTGCCTCCAGCTTCTTTCTGATGAGAGATCTTCAATCAAGCTCCCAGTTGATTAGTTTTTTTATGGATGGTTCAATGTTTTTTATGGATTTCATGGGTAGGTGTTTTTAGTCTGTTTTGTTTATGGACTGTCATTAAGTTTACAGATAGTTGACAACCCTACTGGGGCTAGGCAGCCTCTGGTAACCAAGCTGCCGTGGGTATCTTGGCAATACGCTACACCCCATTTCCCTCCCTACAGATTTTTTCAAGGTGGTTGCCTGGTAGCACAAGGAGTTCAACATGTAAATTTAGTAGAAGATTTCATCAAAGCTGAAAGAGACTTGTAATGGGAGGGAACCATACGGAATAGGTTCAGATTGTAGATGCAGCAGTTTGTGCTGTAATCCAGTCTTGTAATGATATAAAATATCAGACTACCTGGAGTTTTTTGGGGGGGGGTTGAGCAATCAACTAGCCTCTCTCAGGATTTCTGACTTTTCTCTGAAGTTTCTGTCCCTACAGCCAGGTCTCAGACCCTTTATATCCTGATCAGCTCCTTATCTTGCTTTTCAAATAAATATGATATTCTACTTCAAAAGCTTTACTGTAAATTGAGGTTGCCACTTGCTAGTATCAAACATTTCTCCCATTGTCTTCTTTTATTATTAAGATCTGCTATGAGTTCTTTCCCTAATCTTCTATCAGAATCAGCTTTCTTGTTGCTTTTGAGTTCTAATTTACAGATTTACAGTCTAATTTATAGACTGACCTGTGGCCAAACATTTCTGACAATTGGGGGAAGTGAGAACATTGCTTGTAAAAACACTTCTGGTAAAAAGTTACAAGTTTTCAGATTTTTCATCTGAATTCTTCAAAGCAACCCTCCATTGACCTTTAGAAGCTTGTGGGCTGACCCTTTCACACAAGACCTGACATTTTCAAAACATATATGGAATCTGAACTAGAGTCAGCCTTTTTGGCTCAGATCCAGCTTTGCCTTCAAGACATCTGAGTAGCAGATGCATGCCTAGAAGCTTCCTAAGTCTCTAAAGGTGATCCTATCCCACCTTGTACAACACTTGACAGTTCCTTTATGATGCCTACATTCCTTATGCATATGCTGAGCAGTTCCTTGAATTACTGCGCATGTCTTTAGGGTCAGCTTACTGCACATGCTCAGAAGCAATCCAAGTAGGAATCTAACTCCTCTTATGTTTTGTTGTGATCCAAATCTGTCTGGAAGTGCATTAGTTCAGAAACCTCAGTGAAAAAAAAAGCCAGAAATAGAGACTGTATGGTACCAAAGTCAGTGGTTACTCAAGAACCATGAGAGATTTTGGATTCTGAAGTCACTATCACTTCTCAGCCCCTGTAAATTGGAAGTCAGGCCCCACATTCCCCATCAGTGTCCTAACCACCAGGCTGTGAGACAAGCATGGCTGAGGGTAACCTTCACCCCTGCTGTTGACGCTGGGTAGTTGAGTGATGGAGCCAGAAAGAGGCTTCTTCCCTCCTAGGGCAGTGACCCCTTCTCTGGGCCACAGAGCCAGAATCTTTCATGTTTGCTTTCCATCTGATCTTGTGATTTTTTTACAGTTTCAACTGTAGAGGTGGAAATTGCGTAACCCCCTGCCTAGCATATGGCTTAGTGATGAGGGCACTTTCAGGAAATCTGGGCTTAAATCCCCTCAAGCCCAGGGTTGGCCTATTATCCAGGTCTTCCATGTCCTGGCCTATGTCCTGGTGCCTTAATCATTAGGCCGTGGGGTAAAATATGGGCCTCACTATCACACTAGTTGTAGTGGAGCCCCCCACTCCTTTTACTTAAGTGTAAAGGCAGTGCTGCTGTCTGTCAGCATTAAATGTACTAGCTCAGGTAGACATCTCCACTCTGCTGTCAGGTTGAGCTGGATCCCAACAAGAGGAAGTTGGTTAAGGGTGTCCATTGAGAGAACAAAGCCATGCACCTCCACTGGTGACTTAGGCTCTGTTTCTGGAGCTGACAGAATGGGAGAGCTGTGAAATTATACAGGGTCAAATGCCCTAACCTGCCCATTGAGAGAATGGGAGTTGTATCCCTTCTTAGGCAGAAGAAGGTGGTTACCCTGAGGTACACATACTCTTGAGGTGAGCAGAGGCTGAATCCTCAGCTGTCTAGCAGGCAGACTTGGATTTGGGCCTCTCTTATCTCAGCACATTGCTGATGTCCTTAGAGAGAGGCATTAAAGATGCATTTTCCTTGAGAGTTTCTGATTGCTCCTTGTGATGCTCTTTTTTTCCCTTTGCTCCAATGATTGCTAATTTTCTTAGTGAGGACAGCACTGAGAACCCTTTGGGAACATTTCATCAGTGCTCCATTAGCCAGAACAGTAACTGTGACAGGTATTTGACTATTCAGATTGCTCTGCCCCTGGACTATCTTGTGTTTCCTGGCAAGCTGTGTTGCCAGGAGTAGAAATCTAATTTACTTTTAATGTTCAATCAGGTACTAGATCCATAATCCTTATTGCCACTGGCAATTGAAATCCAGTCTATTTGCCTATTGAAATCCTGTCAGAATTTGTCCTTGCTGCTTTACAATACTGGTGTTCTCTAAATACATGCTGCCTTTATGTCTAAATTCAGGGTCTCATTTTACCTTTTGCAACTCCTTAGGTTTCCCTGGATTTGTAGGTTAGGCTGGGTAGAATATAGTATTAAAGATGTTTGTATAGGATATTTTTACTGGCTCTTTCAATGTGCAGTGGGAAGTCAGACAGACCTGCAACAAGAGAAGGTTCACATCTGATAGAAGTTCTCCATTTGTCAGGGCAGCTTTACGAGTTGCATTGTTTTTCTTATTTGAATAAAGCTCATTGTTTAATGTGTAAAGAAAGCAATTCTTGGAGTCTTTATCATGGTCATCTGCCAACACCATCAAATCAAGATTCATTTTTTTTTAAAGTGAGCTGTAGTGCTTTCAGATATTGTGGGTGCCCCAGACTTATCTTCCCAATGTTTGTGATGTTACAATTACTTTCCTGTATTGTAAAATGATTTCCACCCTAAGTATCCTCATAAATGGGTGAAACAGAGAAAAGGAGCATAGCACCGTGCATTTAATAATAAACAAAGTAAAATATTTTGTGGGGAAATGAATTTTTCTAATCTTCTTAAAATTATCGTTTTAGTAGGAAAAAATAGTTGTACTGGTAGGAGAAAAAGACACTGCTCATAGGTTTCTATTCCTTGTTTAAAAAAATAGTAGTCAAAATAGTAAGCAAAGATTGTTCAGCCAGAAATATGATAAAGTAAGACCAGAAACTTTAAAAAAATGTACTTGAGATATATGTTCATTTAAAGAATTGGTCACATTCACGTTCTAATAAAAATATTGTTATGAAATTGGGGATATTTATCAAAGAATAACCATTCTCACTTTCTGTCTTTAAGCTTGCCCCTGTGTATACTGAAAGAACATGTGGCCTATGTGGAAATTACAATGGCAACCAAGGGGATGACTTTCTTATACCTTCTGGCATGGTCGAAGCCCTTGTGGAAGACTTCGGAAATGCTTGGAAGCTCAATGCAGATTGCCAAGATTTGTTAAAGCAAGACAGCGAGCCCTGTAGCTTCAATCCTCGCTTAGGTACTAAATCCTAAACTGAACTGAACATAAACCACAGTACAGCACCAGGTGACCTTTTGTTCCAATAAGGATGCAGTTGCCATGAATTAGATGGCACTAGCATTTGTACCACAGAAAAATTAAATGAGACCTGGGCCCTATAGAGCAAGAACTGCATCATCATGCATGGGCATACCAGACTGTACTAAGACTGTACAAAGAACATTAACCATGGGGTTTCCTAACTTCTAAACGTGTGACCCAGCAGCATTATTAATGTTCCTATGAATTTAAAAAAAATGAAATTCCTTATTAAAAATTGACATCTCCCTTCCACCAATTCCATAATGTAAAACCCATACTTTATGACCCCTGACTTGAGCCATCAGGAAGTTTACACCATGAGATCCACAGCACAGGCATCTTTCTCTTTACCTCATGGAGTGACTGTGCCAATAGCAGAGCTTCAGGTGGACACAGTGCTAGTGAAGGATGAAGTATAGTCTATAACAATGGATTTTACAGCTATTTGTGGAGAGCAGAGCAGGGCTGAGATGCAGGTCTACTGCCTTTAATTTACAGGCTCTGAAGGACAGCATGTTCAAGTGGTCGTAGACCGCTTCACTCTTTTGCTTCTGCCTTTTTTTGCTTCAGCCTGTCCCAACTTCTCACCCTCCCTGGTCTGTTTCTAACTAACACATGGTACTGGCTCCTGTATCCCTTCCCCCTGCTCTCAACCAATCTCAGAAGTCCTGGCTCCTGATCCCCCACTTTCTCTGTTTCTGCCATATTCCTTACCCCTTTCCCCATCTGGCTTCTCCCACCCCATTCCTCTGTGCCTTTCCCTTACCCCCCTCTGCATTCCAAATAAAAGTGCTTCCTTCTTTCCTTTTGTAGTGTTCGCCTACTACAAGGGAGGTCTCTGCAGGTTCAGTCCTTGTTCTCTCCCTACTCTCCATTCTGGTGTCATATGCCACAGAAGCCCCTTGGTTCAAGCAGGAGCAATTGCAGGAAGAACCCCTGACCCCTGGGTGGAGCATGCCTGGTCAATGTGCGGGGATAGGGCATGGCAAGTTTCAGCTTTCTGAGTTTCACTTTGATAAGATTATATACAATTGAAAACAGGACCTCGGAACAAGAAGCAAACTGAACCAGGCAACCTTAACTGTAGGGGGAGCCAACAATTCCACTTCTGGTAATAGCATAAAACACAGAGGTTTTCCTTTGTTTGGTTTACCATTATCTGCTATTACTATTTAATGGAGAATGTGTTAACATTTTAGGTGGAGGATCAAATTTTTCTCTTCCATTGAATTATTTTATAAGGCAAGTAAAAGGGTAATGGTTGACTTCCTCCAGTTTCTCTATTTCCTCTCTACTGTCCCTGATCTTGTAGTCTACTATGTACATATAACATTTTTCTCCTTTTAGCCAAGTATGCAGAGGCGTCCTGCTCCATTCTGATGTCCCCCCTGTTTGAGCCTTGTCACCATGAAGTCAATCCTTCTCCCTATCTGAAGAACTGCCACTATGATGTTTGCTCCTGTTCTGATGGCAAAGATTGCTTGTGTTCTGCTATTTCTAGCTATGCCACGGCATGTGCTAGGAAAGATGTCCTCATCAAGTGGAGGGAACCAGACTTCTGCTGTAAGTAAATGTTCCTGAGAGCTGTTTTCTTGCATTGACTCCATGGTGTCCTGTGATAACGTTCAAGAGGCAGAGAATTGAAGGATCTGAGTTATGCAAGATGCTGAATTTTGTCTCGGCCAGGCTGAACCGACTCGAGGTGATTCAGAATTTACCCGTTCGTCAGGGCGGGCTGGTGAATAGAGAGGCTGACAAGCTTAATGGTTGCAAAAAACTTTACTTACGTCGCGGGTGGCTGCGACGGAAACGGTTCGGTCGTCTGGACAACAATGTGAGTTGCTCCAGCTGGCGAGGCCAATGCCAGTAAACTCGTCCGTAATTCAAGCCGGCGGGAAAAGGGTACGTCTGGGATTGCGTTCGGCGACGGGAAGAAGGATTGATAGGTGATCAGTCTATCGACCAGCTAGCCGCAAGTCGGATCTCTAAGAGGCACTCTGCAGCGTGCTCAAAGCTCTTCGACTTGGGCGGAAGTCGCGCTAATTTTTAAACGGCCAGCAAGCCAATTACTGGCCGCCATGTGTGAATAATTTAGCACTAGCCAATTGCGGGGCATGAATTTGCATCCGAATGGCGGGAACTCTTTGCACCGTGCATTTCTCTGCTGCAAAGAGAATGCATCCTGCAAAGGCAGCTGCAAAAGTGGCGGGAACTCCCTCCTGCATGCAGGTTCTTTATGTAACAAAAACCCTCGCTGTGCAAGAGGCTGTCGTGTGTCAAGAAAATTCCATAGTGCTGAGGCACCAAACTCACTGGGTTATGACAAATTTATTTTCTGAGAGTTGTGGAGAAGTCTCAGCTCTTGCCCTCCAGCTGGGTGCTTAGCATCAGGCTGGTTAGCTGTCATAGAGCAACCCTCAGCTGGTTTGATGCCTTGGTTCAAACAAACCTTCATAACTTTTAATTGCTTATCTGCAAAGTTTTTGAACAGCTGGGACTGGAGATCTCAGTAGTCTCATAGTGTTTATGGCAATGTGCGAAAACTTTGGCATTTCCTCTTTAGGGGCTCAAACCTGTGAGATCCTAGACTCTTTAGTTTTTGCAGACATCAGCTGGAGCGGAGGGTATGAAAATACTGGATCAGATCCCTGGTTAAGTTACAAACTAGCAGCCTATTCAGTTTGGATTCTCAGCAAGTGGCCAAGTCAGTTATCTAGTTGCATCATTTTGCAGCTATGTGAATTCAGCTTGGCTGATCCTGCTCAGCCCCTTTTTCTGCATGGCCAGTAGACTCTACTGTGAACCTGATGCTGGAAAACCTTTGATAAAGCACTGGGGCTTAAATTTTGTTCCTTCTATTAGGTATCTAATAAGTGGACTTCCATCCTGCTCAAGTCCCTTTCAAATAATTAATGCAAAAAGTAGGTGGGTCCTCCTCTTACTTGCAGCTTTTTTATGATTTAGTCTTAAGTGTAAGATGATGATGTCTTTGAGTGAAGTTTCACATTTCACTCATACCATACTAAGAACACTTAAAAATGTGAGCATTCACATGTTACCACTTGTTAACTTAAGCTAAGTGTCTCTGAACAGCTCAAAGTTATGCCACTTCAGGTGAGGGTTAACTCTGGGCTGTGCTACCTAGCTTGTATTAGGGTAACTTCAACCTGCTCCATGGTGATGAAACTCCCAAGTGCCAGTCCTCTAGTATCCCAGAATGCACTGCTTCCAGACTCTCCCCTCTCCCCCCAGAGCAGGGATAGAGCCAGATGTCCTGACTCCTAGCCATGCGCCTGTTTTCCAGCCCTCTAGTGGCAAGTCAGAGCTGCACAGGCAAGAATTGGTATCAACCCTTAACATGCGACTGCTCACACCACATTCTAACTTTAATATCGTGTAACAGTCCATAGATTTAGCATAGCTTAAACATAATGTATAACTTCACCCTTACAAAAACAGATGCCTTACTGCATTTTAAGGACCTGAATAGGGTGAGATAGAATAGCATTTAGGTGTCTAATGTCTACTTACTAATCATTACTGCTTAAGTAGCATATAGCTTCCCATTGAGAACCCATTAGTCAGGTTATGGATGAACATACAGGGTGAGAATTTCATTTGTGCCTGAGAGAGTTCACAGCCGAGCTCGCCTTGGAAGTCAATGGCATTTCAGTATCTAGTTTGTATAGGATCCTTTGAAAACCTGGCCTATTGTAAAGGGAAGCCTCAGTCCCCCAAAGCTAGCAATTTAAAGGAGAAAACATAGTAGGCGAATGAAGATAACAAGCTGTGGGGAAAGGTGGGAAATAGGGTGGCAAAAATTAATAGAATGATTTTGTATGGAGTAGAACAGAGTTTTCCAAACTTTTTCTGATTTTATACCCCCTTCCAGATTTACCAACTGCCTGCATACATTTTGTATTTTAACCCCTTAAATGCCAGCTATGATAATGAAAATTAGATCTGCCATTACACAATTTCTCCCATGTACCCCCCCCAGGGATGTCTTGCATACCCCCAGGGATATGTGTATCACAATTTGGGATCCCTGGAATAGAGCAAGCAACGTCTGTTGGTTTGTTTTTTTTTCTCTCTCACCATTAGGGAGATTTGGTTGGGGGAAAAAAAATCATTGGAATGAAATTGTGATGAAAATGGCCCTAAATCCGCACAAACGGTTGTGAAAAGATGTTTTTCCTTTATCCAGACTTATTTCACTCATCAGAAAGAAGACAATTGAGAAATCTGGGGGAAAGCACGTAGGCCTGGCCATGTTCCCACAGTTCCATTATTCTTTCCCAAATTGTGGGTGGGGTGGCCATTTAAAAACTGAGTCATTGTGGAAGGTAGGGAGGTGAGAGGTCACTGGAGTTCCCATTTGATACTATCAGTACTTGTGAAGTTCAGTAATTCTGACTGCCATGGGTTGGATAATATTTACTGAGAAAGAAAACAAGATTGGATTGTATTAAATTGCTGCATGGTTTCATAATGTTTACCTAATTTATGTAAATGTTCAGATAGTGGAACAGTAATCCAATAAAAATCCTTCTAAAAATGCGCAGCTCTGGAGGCCGAGAGAGAGCGAGAGAGCAAGAGAGCAGCGATAATGCACCATCGCTTTTGCTGTAATTGAACAAGTCAATTTTCGCAATTAATCTTTAATAGTGCAATACTGCTTCCTCATCTCTATGCATTATGGACCTTCATCTAGCACTGATTTCCCTGAGTGCAGATCCATCAGAGCCCATTAAATAATCCTGATGCCCCAGACATCTCCTGTCACATGAAGGAGAACAATCACTCCTTTAATGGGCTTGAGACTTGCATGTGAAGTCTGCATAATGCGTGCTGATGGTCTGATGCACCGAAGCTGTGACTGCTCCTCTGCTTCATGGGTGTATGTTTTAGTGGAACCAGTTTACTTAATTTAAAGTTCATCAGTAGCGGGTAGCTAACTCAGCCATAGGTGATTCTACGGCCAACATAGCATAACGCTTCTGGTCTTTAAGCACTTGCATGATAGGTACCTTACCAACCTGTCCTAGGTCTTAAAAATGTTTATGGTCTGGCAAGGATTTTCTGTGATATTTTCTATTGGGCCAACTGCATAGTTGTGAGGGCTGTTGGACAAGCATCTAGTGCCCTTCCTCAGAACCAGAAGGAAGCCCCAGGGATGGGTAGTTGCTTTCCAGTGGATGCCACCTGCTCTGAGGGACATAGATGAATCATCTGAGAGAGAAAGGATAGCTCAGTGGTGAAAGCCTCAGACTTGGGTTAGCTGGATTTAAGTCTATACTCTGCTACATGCTCCCTGTGCAACCTTTGGCAAGTCCTTTAGCCTCTCCGTGGATCTGTTCTCTATTTCTGTTATGAAAAGGGGAAGTGATAGTATTGTCTAAATCTGCTAAAGGCTGTGAAATGATGGCCTTATATAAATGTCCAAAATGACTCATGTTTTTAAGTTTATGGGGTCCTCTTTCCCTTATGGTGGTACAGTGCTGTTGGTTTTGGTATAGGAGAGCAGGGCCTTAGCCCTACTATTCCCTGTCCCTTTGAGGGAGCTATAGAAGAGCCATTAGCACTAGGATATCCAAGGCCTTGTTTTTCTATAACAAAGGGCACGGTCAGTCAGGTCCTTCTGGGGTGATGAAAGGAGCAGCTCCTGCATCCCCTTGAACTAGACTACAGTGTGACAGGAACTTGCAGAATCTGGCCTGCAGCTCCTGCCCTCACCCCTCTGAGCCCCCTGCTTCTTCTTAAAACCCTGCTTTTTCCCTGGGAAGCTCCATAAGAAGTGTAAATCCCACTTGACAGTACAAGCTTTGGAGAAAAATCCTGACACGTTTCCCCACTTCTGGGGAAGATGTACATTGGTTGTCATTGCTGCCACCTAGTGTTGGATATTATATAATCAACTAAGAAGCTTCTCTCAAGATTGATACTCCACTTTACAGAATTAGGGCATAATTTACCAGCTCTGTAGGTTAAAAGAGGCACATACCAAGGGTCAGATTATGAAAAGTTAGTAAATGCTTGAAATTTGTCCCCTAAATTGACCTTTTGCAGGTGCTGAACACCTAACGAATCTCACACTTTTGGCGAGTATTGCTAGCCCTGGGAATTTCTGACAAGCTACTTATGAATTGATTTGGGTGCTGAACATTGAGTGCTCTTAAGTTTGACATATTTAGCCCTAAATTAAAGCATTAATAAAACAAAGTACAGGGACAATACATTTGAAAATCCAGGACACTTGTGCCATCTAGATCCAAATCGGAGCAGACATGGAGTCAGATGTTATTTTTCATGGCTGTTCCTCTTATTGAGAATCAAATGAAAGCTTTCATTCTCAATTGTGCTTGAAGTTCCTCCTTGTTCACATTGTAGAAGTTTAAGTCCCATTACCTTCTATAGGATTATCTAGATGAATAAGGCCAATGGGTTTATTTAGTCTGGAGAAGAGAAGACTGAGGAGGGATTTAATAACAGCCTTTAACCTGAAGAGTGGTTACAAATAGGATGGAGCTAGACCATTTTTAGTGTTGGCAGATAACAGAACAAGGAGCAATGGTCTCAAGTTGCAGCAAGGGAAATTTAGGTTAGACATTAGGAAAAACTTTCTCATGAGGAGAGTAACAAAGCACTGGAACAGGCAACCCAGAGAGGTTGTTGAATCTCTGTTCGTAGAGGTTGTTAAAACCTGAGTAGACAAAGCTGGGATGATGTAATTGGGGGTGGTCCTGCTTTAAGCAGGGGTTTGGACTAGATGATTTCTTGCGGTGCTTTTCTATGATTCTATGTGGATCTTGATGTGTCAGTGGTGCATCTCTAGTTCCTTTTGTATAACCTCTTTGCTGCTGCTGATGATCTAATGACCTGCTTGGTGGCACGGAAGCGGAAAGGGATCTTGGAGTCCTAGTGGACTCCAAGATGAACATGAGTCGGCAGTGTGACGAAGTCATCAGAAAAGCTAATGGCACTTTATTGTGCATCGGCAGATGCATGATGAACCGAACCAAGGAGGTGATACTTCCCCTCTATCGGGCGCTGATCAGACCGCAGTTGGAATACTGCGTGCAATTTTGGGCACCTCACTTCAAGAGGGATGTGGATAACCTGGAGAGGGTCCAGAGAAGGGCCACTCGTATGGTTAAGGGCTTGCAGACCAAGCCCTAGGAGGAGAGACTAGAGAACCTGGACCGTTTCAGCCTCCGCAAGAGAAGGTTGAGAGGCGACCTTGTGGCTGCCTATAAGTTCATTACGGGGGCACAGAAGGGAATTGGTGAGTATTTATTCACCAAGGCGCCCCTGGGGGTTACAAGAAATAATGGCCATAAGCTAGCAGAGAGCAGATTTAGACCAGACATTAGGAAGAACTTCTTCACAGTTCGAGTGGTCAAGGTCTGGAATGGGCTCCCAAGGGAGGTGGTGCTCTCCCCCACCCTGGGGGTCTTCAAGAGGAGGTTAGATAGGCATCTAGCTGGGTCATCTAAACCCAGCACTCTTTCCTGCCTATGCAGGGGGTCGGACTTGATGATCTGTTGAGGTCCCTTCTGACCCTAACATCTATGAATCTATGAGAAACCATGTTGCAATAAAGGTGTATTTCCCTTTTCCCTCTCCATCATTATATTGTCTCAAAAGAAAGTAGCCATTCATTTAGGGCTTGATTCAAAACCAGTTCAACCCAATACAACCATTGATTTGTATGGGCTGTGTGCAAAACATCTATGAATGTGAAAATGTGTGCCATTGTTAACTTGTTATCACAAGACAGTATGTTGTCTTATTGTCATTTCATTGGTGTGTATTGTTTAACAGCAATGAGTTGTCCTGAAGGCCAAGTTTACCAACAATGTGGAACTCCATGCAATCAGACCTGCCGATCCCTGTCCTACCCAGATGCAGATTGTAATGATTTCTGCATGGAAGGCTGCTATTGCCCACCTGGGCAATATGTTGACGAGCGTGAAGACTGTGTGCCAAAATCCCAGTGCTCTTGTTACTATGATGGTGAGATTTTCCAACCGGATGATATCTTTTCTGACCATTACTCTATGTGGTAAGTTGAAGGTTCAAGACTGAGCTGAACCCTCCCCTCCCCTCTCCTCCCCTCCCCAAAAGAAAATAAAAAACCAAAAACCAAAGCTTCCCTCCCCGCTCCAAGCAGATTAGATAACTAAGTTGAATCTTCAGGTGGTTTAAATTGACATGACTGCATTGATGTCAGTATAGCTCTGCTGACTGCAATTTGCTGAAGATTTTGCCCCCAGCCAATTTAAATAAAGGGGCACTAGAAATGCTAATATAGTCATGTGCAGACAAGGTTCCTTGGGTGAATTTGATATCTTTTATTAGACCAACCCGAATAGTTGGAGAATAGTTATTAAGCAAACTTTCGGGTTCAAAAACCCTTTTGTCAGGCTAAGGAAGTTTCAGCAGTTGGTGTGTGCTCTTCCTGGATGGAATGAAAAGTAAAGAAGCCAGGGGCTGGGCTGGGCTGGGCTGGGCTGGGGAGTCAGTTGCCAGGCAGATTATAATGTATCAAAAATCCAATGTCTATGTTTAGTCCCTGATCTCTAGTATCCAGCAGGCTGATGAAATGGAGCTCATAGGCTCGTCTCTGGGAAGCGTTGTGTAAGTTTCCCTTGAGGATCAGGACTGAGAGATTGGAGAGAGAGTGGCCCTCCTGTGAGAAATGTGCCCCCACCGGTAATTGGGTATTTCTGTCTTTGATAGATTTCCGGCGTGCATTCATTCTGGTGCGCAGTTGTTGTCTGGTCTTTCCTACATATTTTCCATCAGGGCATTTGGTGCATTGGATGAGGTATACTACATTCCTGGAGGTGCAGCTGTAAGATCCAGGGATGCTTGATGGCTCTGTTGTGGGGTGTAGTAATAGTGGAGGTGGTGGAGATGTTTTTGCAGGTTTTGCATTTCTTGTCCTGGCACGGTCTGGATCCTTTTGGTGTGTTCTGGGCTTGAGGAAGTTTGCTTCTGGTGATGAGGTTGGCGAGGTTCGGTGCTTGTTTGTAGGCTAGGATGGGTGGCTCTGGGAAGATCTTTTTAAGAATAGAGTCTCTTTCTAATATGGGTTGCAATTTTTTGAGGATTTTCCGTACAGGTTCAAGCGAGGGGTGGTACGTCATAACCAGCGGTGTGCGATTTGTGGGTGTTTTTCTTCTGTACTGCAGCAGTTTGTCATGTGGTATCCAGGTGGCTTTCAAACGTGCGATCTACCTCTCTGGAGGAGTGTCCTTGTTGGGTGAAAGCCTTTTTAAGATTGGTGAGGTGGCAATCCCAGGTGTTCTCTTCAGTACAGATGCGGTGGTATCTGAGGGCTTGGCTGTATATCACAGCTTTTTTGGTGTGTTTCGGGTGATTGCTGGTTCTGTGCAGATATGTATGTTGGTCTGTGGGTTTCTTGTATACTGTGGTCTGTATTTTACCCTTCTGGATACTGATCATTGTGTCTAAAAAGGAGATGTTGGTGCTGGAGTATTCTAGAGAAAGTCGGATGGAGGGATGGTGATTGTTGAATTTCTGGTGGAACTCAATTAGAGATTCCCGGTTCTCACTCCAAATGATGAAGATGTCATCAATGTATCTTAAGTATAGCAAGGGTTTGATGGTGCAGTTCTTGAGGAAGTCTTCTTCCAGGTGGCTCATAAAAAGGTTGGCATACTGTGGGGCCATTTTAGTGCCCATAGCTGTTCCCATCATCTGGAGGAAGTGTTGATTATTAAAAGTGAAATTGTTGTGTGTGAGGATGAAGTGTATAAACTCAGTAATATCTTTGGGTCTGTATTCTGGGTTGTAATCTTGTTCCATGTTACACTAAATGCATCTTTATCACAGAGGAGACTATTAAACCACATTCTGCTAAATATTCTGAAATGAAATTCAGATAGTTGCACTAGCAACTTTATAGGCTTTTAAAATACCATTTGATTTTATCCTAGGACATGTTTAAAATACTGAAACCCACTTGTCTCTTTCCAGTATGCAACTATTAAAAAGCCATTACAATTATTAACCCACAATTAGGAATTTAATTGATAAACTTCCTGATGAGTCTAGGTTTTGTATTCTGTTCTTCTTCCCTTCATAAATAAGGTCACAACGATGCTAATAGTGCCTCTCAATTCTGGTAAAAAGCTGTTTCTACCCTTCTTTATGTTGTAGCTCATGGGCCTGATTTCACTGAACACATCTCGGTTTAAGGCCAGGATAGCATAGTGGGACTGCATTATGCTTCAGTAAAGGAATGGCAAATAATAATGGGTGGTTAGAGGGAAATTTTCCTTGGAAGATTAAGGGTACATCATGGGTAGAGAGCAACAGGTTTCCTTGTGTGAATGAAATGCTATCTATAGCTTTTGCTGTCTCTATCTGTTTCCATAAAGGGAAAGAGAATGCCCTTGGAAGTGAGAGGGCCGTTTCTGTAGACTTTCTGGAAGCAAAAGCGTAAGTGTAAGTGAAATGTCAACTTGTTAAATACTGGTACTTGTTTTTCTTTTGCAGCTATTGTGAAAATGGCTTCATGCACTGCAGTACCAACAGGCTTCCTGGTGCCTTCCTGCCAGATATTTACTTCGCCAATCAGCCATCTTCCAGAAGTAAGTGTGCTTGGGAAAAAAAATCCTATTTATTATTCTTTCCCTCCCCTCCTCTCTCTTCCAGTCTCTTCATTTGCAGCATGTAGGAAGTACTAAGACATAGTGGGTGGGGTGTTGTTGGTGTCTATAAACCAACACGTCCCACTAGATGGAATCAGGCATGCTCCTGCCTTCAGAGGGAGCTGGGGATGTGTACTGAGCACCTCATATGATTGGCCATCACAGGACTGTAGTTAGTCGTTGCAATCCCTCTCTTGAGGGATAGTTTTAGATTCCCACATCCTGCTTGATGGTTATCACCGCAGTGATCCAGTCAGCTTTTTTATTACCTCTATCAGGCTAAGAAGTTGTGATCATTCCTTTGGGAGGCCAACTTACCATTGCTATGCAGGATTTTTAGCTTCAGGATAGGACCACTCCCAAATGGCATGTCGTAAAACTGTTCAGTTACGGAAGCTGGCACAGTATGCAGCAGCTGGCTTTTTGGGAGCACATGACACCAACAACCCAGCATCTGCTCTGGTTGCCCATCAGTTTTGTTGGATGGAATATAGGATGCTGACTCAGACATAAGAAGCCCCATATGGCCTGAGACTAGCATTTTGAAGAGACCACCTCTCCCGGTATGATTTTTGTCCCAGCAACAAGAATTAGGGGAACACAAGAAAGGTTGCTGGGGCTGGTCAAGCACTCTCTGTGAGTGCTCTGAAACTCTGGAGCTAACTTTGTGCCTTACTCAGCAGTAGCCCCAATTTTCAGAGCTTGCTGCTTGGGGATCTTGGAAAGAACTGAATGTAAATTTCTGAGAGAGTAAGGGGACTGGAAGGAGATTTGGTAGGTGTCTACCTGATTGAGACCCGATCAAACTGATTACTTTGATGCTTTTAAGATTTAGTAGTTCAATAGTTTAATGTCTTGGGGCAGCATCTTTTTTTAGATTTAATTTACATGGAAACAATGAAATAAATCAATCTAGAGCTGTTTGGAAATTTTGACTTTCCATCAAAAAAACTGAAAATCAAAGTGCCGCATAATTCTATAGTATGTTAGTTAGAGCTGTGTTGTTGCTGTTACTATTATAGTTCTACCAGGACAAGCCCTAGTGTGAGTGCAATTTTACCAGTATAACGATGCTTGCACTAATATAGCTCATTTCCTTCCCCCATGGACAAAAGTACCTTGATATTGGTGTCAATAGAGTTTGTACCTGGGGGGGGTCAGGGTGAAGGTGGTTGCTTTATTTTTACCAGAATGTAGAAGCTATGTTTGGTTTCCATCTTTATATAAAATTGGACGTGTAATAAAAATGCCCGTGAATTCCATGAGCATTCTCCTAATGACATTTTGATTGTAATGACATTTTTTTTTTTTTAATTCTTGCAGTAAAAAGGAGCTTGACCTGCAGGCATCCCATGGACAAGTTGATCTGTCCCCCAAACAACCCAGGGGCTGAAGGCATTGAGTGTGCTAAGACCTGCCAGAACTATGACTTAGAGTGTGTCAGCCATGGCTGTATATCTGGATGCCTCTGTCCCAAAGGGATGGTAAGCAAAATATGAGTTGCTCTGTTTAACCACAAATGGATTGTGATAATTTCCTTTGCCTTATTTTCCTATCATCAGCTTGCCTGTTGTTGCAAGCCATGGGGTTGGGTGCAGTGTCTCCTGTAATTATTTAGCCCAAAAATTCAGTGCTGTTCATCCAATTGGAGCTGCTCCTCAGCAAGTGTATTGGGAGGAAGAATATACAGAAATCCCCTTTCCCATGCCCAGTGCACCTGTGTAGACAGGAGCCAAAATGCTGCTGCTCTCATGCTGTGAGCATATGAACAGGGTCACTTAGTGCTGAAGAGACCTGTTTGGGCAGGTGAAGGGGTATAAGTAAGGTCTCTCACATGCATGCTAGGGCCAAGGGGATGGGTGTACATGGGGATTTATTTAGGTCTTTTTTCAGGCTTAAGACGTCATGAATTTACTTCCTCTGCTAGTTTCAAACTCTTAAAAAAACAAAAGCAAAGAAAATACTAACTCCCCCACCAAACCAGCAATTACCAGTAATTGGCCTCATCTGGAATTATCTACATTGATAAACCATTATTGCCTTTTCTTTTCTATATGTGTATTATTTTTTTCTCCATATGCCTTCCTTTACCTGTCTAGAAACTGAAATTAGAATTGTTATTGATATTTCTGGGATTCGTATTTGTTCCTTCTGTCAAGAGTGGTACCACACATACTTGTCCAAATGTAGTAGAAGATGCTTCCAAGTCCCCTCTGCCAAGGGAACTAGGTTGAAAGACGAAGGTGTTTATTTGTGAATTATTTGTGTGACATAAGAGGGCAAAATCTGTTGATATTTTGGGGGGGGGGGGGCGGGCAGGCAATGGGGTACTGGGAAAAGGAGAGCTTCTTTTGTAACTTGAGTTATATTCAGGGAATTCAAGAGTGTCATGTCCTGAAACTGGAAGTTCTGTTTGGCACTGCAGGTGTAGAATACTTTGAGGTAGGATAGCACTTTCTTCTGTGCTAGCCTGTCCTTTCTACCTGCCTATAAGCCTGGCATAATGCAAAGTGAAAGCTTTTTACCTCATTAATCTAGAAAGGTCCATACTGCCCATGGGTGGGGTCCCCTCCTCCCTTGTCCTCCTAACAAGTCACATATTTGCTTTAGTTTAATGAAAGAAAGTGTGAGCACTACTAAAATGTATGGGCAAGGATTTATATAATTGCTGCTTATTTAGGCTCAAGTCTTCATGAATTCACTTCATCTGCTAGTTTTGAAGTCCATCAAGAAAAAACCAAACCAAACCAAACCAAACCAAACCAAACCAAACCAAACCAAACCCCAAACCAGTAATTACCAGTAATTGAACTCATCTGGAATTATCTGCATTGATAAACAGTCATTGCCTTTTCTTTTTTAGGTGCATAATATGTAATTTCCCCCTCCATATACCTTCCTTTACCTGACTAGAAACTGGATTGCCTGGATTCAGTATCAAGTGGTTCTCTCACATCTAGCCCCCAGCTGCAGCCAGGCAATGGAAAAGGATTGAGATTGCAGGGCCAGGGTCAGAAAAGAAGGCAAGGTAGAGCTGGGTGTTGTCAGCCTACTGATAGCACCTCAGGCCAAATCTCTGCACAGTCTTACCCATCAGCCTTGCATGCACATCGGAGAGCAGAGGCAACAAGACAGAGCCCTGCCCCCTTTCTCCCCCCTGCCCCCAGGAAAGGTCCTGAGGGGATGACAAAAAAAGTCACTCATTACCACCTTCTGGAGGGTCCCTGCTTGGAAAGAACAGAACCAATTTAGAGTTGTCCCAGGAACACCTACCAGGTCCTGTAAATACTGTATCAGTGTCCATTAGCACAAAATGTAGCTAAACTTCCAGGTGGGCAAAGTTCCTTGCACATACCAGCGGTAGTCTTTTGGGGAATACACAAGCCATTGCTTTGGAAAGAAGGTACCTGAACAAATTGTTCATCTGCAAAATGAATTCAGTATTAACTTCCATATAACTGTTACTAATTTTCAGATGTTGCTTTTCAACTGCAGAGAATATTTCATTGTCTTGCTGGGGGGTGGGTGGGGGGGACACGACACGACTCTTCCAGAATAAGAAGTGGATCTTTGAAATGTTTGTAAACTAACTCCAGGTATTTAGCCAAATTCAGATTTACCCTAATCTCCTGTCTGCCCTGGGAGGCTGAGATTTGGATTAATTTCTGGGAACTGATAAAAGCCCTTAGAAGAAGATATTCTAACACTTAAAAAAATAAAGGAATGTTAATTATTCAAGAATAAATCCATTTAATGCTCATATTCACACTGACCTCAACCACCATGGGTACACAGGTTCTGAAATCTGTTTGAAAACATTGTTTAAACCAGGGGTGCCCACCCTGCAGCACATGTGGCACAGGCAGCTTCTGTGCATGGCATGTGGTAGACTGGGGAGGGGACAAGCAGCGCAATGACAGCTAAATCAGGGAGTAGAAAACAGAACAGAAAATTGGGCAGAAAGCAAAGCAGCAGATCAGGCAAAGAGGACGGGGCAGGGAATGGAAAGCAGAGCAGCTGATTGTGCAGGAAAGGGGGATCGGGGTGGCACTTGGGGAGGGTTCAGTGCTAATTTGTAAAAAGATTGGCCCCCACTGGTTTAAACGGTTATTGCACAAGACTGTTGCCAGAAACAGCAACCTTTAGTGTTTATTGATATTTGCTGTCTGATTCTGGACTCGTTCGCATTATTTGTCCCAGTACATTCAGTGCGGTGACTTGCTAGAGTTAGTGTTTTGAATGATTGGGTTTGAATGAAACACATGACAGGTTTGTATCCACTAGATGGCAGTATGGTTCAGTCTACTGCTTTGACACTTAACAGCAGAATTGCTTCCCATCTTATTCCCTGCCCTTTTGGCAGGTGAGAAAACCACAAGGCACTCTCTGCTCTCAAAACGATAATCAGAATAAGCCAACATATACAGATTTATTCCTTTGTAACCCTGGACACAAAAAAGAGAACATCAGAGCTCAGCATTTTTTTGCCTTCTTAGGCTGGGAATATGGTTTAATGGAAAAGGCTGAGATCCAATGATGCGTGGGATCACTTGAGATCAATTGCATGAGATGTGCCCACATGCATTCAGTGCTCTATAGCAGGGTAAAAATTGTCCCAAGTATTAAACCAAAATTATCTTTTGGCAGCCAGATTATTTTTGCGCTAAAAGTAATGTTGTGGGGAGGATTTGAATAGTAATCAAATGTGAAACGTTATGTTTGAACCAGGTGATTTTATTCAATGCTAGTTTTCTTCTTTACTGTAGTGTCTCAGTAACCCTCTTGTATGCAGGGGGATGGAGACACTAAAGAATGATACTGGTATTTTCCACATGAGTGATTGGGAGAACTCAAAAACAGGGAAATCAGTTTTACCTGCCCGGTCTTACCCGGGGGGCTTCTGTTGCTGCTTCTGTGGCATATACTGGGCGTTCTGGTGCTCCCTTTCAATCAGCAATTGGAGCTGATGCCCTGCTTGCTTATCCCTACTTATGCTGCTGTATATGATATATGTGAAC
This sequence comes from Alligator mississippiensis, assembly GCF_030867095.1. NCBI lineage: Eukaryota > Metazoa > Chordata > Crocodylia > Alligatoridae > Alligator > Alligator mississippiensis. The sequence continues at coordinate 140,464,074 of NC_081827.1, forward strand.
AATTGCCTGGCAAAAGTAGCAGATGCTTACAGCAACTAATATGATGTTAAAAGCAATATTGTCTTTATGGTAGATAAAGACATGTCTAAAATAATAGCAGCTGAGTTAATCCTAATCCACAAAGCAGTCTATAAACTCCAATATAACAACGTAAAGTATGCATCGACCCATTGGGAGTAACACACCCAAGAAAGAAAAGGGTAGTCTGATTAAGGATTGTTTGCAATTTAAAAAGAACAGAACTCATTGTATAAACTGGAATAAGATGAATCTTTTAGGTTGAAAATTTTTACTGTCAGATAATAAGGTCACATTGAAAATTTCTGTCAGAAAATGTCCATTTTGGCATGTTTTTGGTTTTTGTGATTGGAAAATTCAAAATAAATTTATTTTGAACAGGCATTTTGGGGAAAAAAAAGGAAATTTATTTGTTTGCTTTGACTTAAATTTATAAGATTATTATAATTAATTTATAAATCAATTGTAATTAATTTCAGTGTTCCTTTTCAAGATTTGTTTTCTTCCCCTTTTTCTCTCTTCCTCTACTGAAGTAGGGAAGAACCATTCTTCACATACATTCTTTCTTTTGCACCAGGAAGACATAAGAAATATGAAAACATGTGAAAAACACACTTTCTTTTTGAAGTTTACTTCTCTTCCAGTATTTTCTAAGTGGAAAAGAGGGGGAGAGGAGAGTGAGAAAGTAGTATTTTACCACACCAGAGGAAAAAAGCAAGGCACATAAGAAAAAGGGGGACCCTAAAATCCAGAAACCCAAAATGAAAACTCAACCTTTTTTCATTTTTCAAACACTGGAATGAGAGAACTTTTAAAATGTGAATAAATATTTTTCATTTTGGTCTGACACAACAAAATGGAGCTTTTTTGTTTTGAAGCGTTTTATTTGCATGTGAAAATTCCTTGAAAATTATGATATTTTCTACCAGAAAACTTTGCAAGTTGTTTTTTCACAAAAGATAATGTTATGGGAGGAATCTTATGTCTTCCTCACAGCTGCTTCATAAATTATTGCTGGTTTGCACAGCTTTAAGTATATCATACATCACATGTCTTCAAGAAGAGGTGAGGCAGCTGCCTGCCTATTTGAATACCTGTATTCCTTGGTTATACCAGCTAATGTCATTTTATATATAATTGTCCTTGTCCATACAAAATACAAAATTCTGTTTAGCAACGTGTTAGTTAAAGCATGTTTGTTAGTGGGTTTAGCATCAAGTACCTTCCTGGTACGAATAAGCTATCATCTGTCGTGGCTCCCCCCCCACCTGTACTGAAGCACTAGTATTGAAAAACAGAGAGAGAAACTGTGGTTATGTGGTCTTGGGAAACAGTGCAGGACACAAGGTTGCAGTCCAGCCTAAATAAACTGGAAGATAAGGCAGAGAAACTGTAACACTTATGAAGCCTAAAATATTATTTTATTTAAAAAAAAAAAAGGAAAGAAAAGAAAGGAGAGAAATTCGATACAAAAAGTGGGACCTCTATGCCATATCAGAGCTAGTTACGATTGATTCTACCAGATCCTCCCACCCTTAACAACTGGAACCTTCATTAGCGAGTCAGCCATTCAAATCCAACGAGCACGCTCCCATGAATATGGCTAATAAGGATGTGAGAGGGTGTGAACAGCAGCTAGTCTCATTATAATCTTGTGACTTGTCTTGTGGTTACCTCCCCACACAATCATGCCTGCACCACCTTGATCTGTGAGGCTCCCTTGAATGAGAGAAAACTATTACTAGGATGTGAGGGTCCCCCAGAAAATCCAGCTGTTTTAAGCAGCAGCATTGAGAGAATGGTGCTTTCTTATCTGACTCATTATAGCTTTGTAGATGAGGGTGGCATTGAGCACTGGGTTGCCAGAGATGTTATCTTTTGGATGGAATGGCTAATTGAGCTTTGGATCATACATTTGTCATTAATAAATGACATTGTGGGTTGGAGATAAAACAGTTAATATCAAAGTTCTGCTCTCATTCCAGCTTAGGTAATCATGTCCTGTTCCCTAAATCCTACTTACTTCCTGGAAGTTCCAGCTGGCAAAAGTATTCTTTGCTTCCTATCAGGAATTTAGTAAATGCTGCTTTATGACTGCATGTCTGGTGAACAAAATAACTAATCTTTTTAGTTTGTTTATTGGCTAGGTTGTGACTAGCTCTGCACATTGAGGGGGCAAGGAAAAATTGTACCAGCATTCCCTTCACCAACCCCTTCATCTATGGCCAGCCAGAATCCCAGATGTTGTGTCCTAGGAGGTTAGCTCTTTCCTGCTCAAGCCTGGTGCTAACAGTGATGTTAAAAAGTACAGAAATGTTGGGAAGTGTAGGGGTAAGAGTAAAGCCATAGACACCTTCCTCTTTTGTACTTCCAAAAGTTCTTCTAATGAGAGAGAACACTTGATGGTTGCAAATGTTTTTCTCCCCCTCCCCCCACCCTTCCCTTTATAGGGCTGACCATGCGCAGTATAATGTTGTTCTCAATTGATGAGAGACCATGGATCTGCATATGAAATTAAAGACCCTCTTTAATATAAAATATTTTTTGCTACTATTCTGGATCTTGGATAGATACGTATTCTACCAAATTTAAGTTCCAAGAAGCACATGGGTTGAGTTAAGTGTTGACTTACTGAACAAACCTGATTGTACAAACAGGTGTCAAGTTCAAGGTCTTTGCACAGAAGAAAAGGAAACTCTACTTATTCATCATAACATTGAGATTAGATGGGTCTCATCATCTCCGATTTAGAAGCAAAAACTAACTATGACTATTTCACTTTGGTAATAAAATTTTAATTTCTAGATTAGGGTGCAGAGGAGGGCAAATCTTTCAAATTGCATGGGTCTCAAATTCTGAACCAAAATCAACCCTGGTGTGGCAAAAATAGAATACCCAGATCTTAGTAAAACTAAACTAACCTTTTTGGTGAAGCTCTACTCACAGTGGAAAGAAGATAAAAATGGGATCAAATTCAGTGAAAAGTACTAGAAATACCCGAACATTCACAAAGTAGTGATTTTAAGAAAAGGGAGAAGTGATTAACTATCATACAAAAGAGGAAGGGCTAGAGCAAGGAATATAGGGATGAAATTAAAATGGGTAAAATGTAAACTGAATATAATAGTTTATTTCCCAATGAAAAACTATTAGACTATGGAAGACCCTCTTAACAGAACTGGTCCTTGTCCTGTTCTTTGGGTCATATATATACGTTTGGAAGAACACTAGCAAACCCTGTCAATTTCTTAGCATTGGCAGAGTGATGCACTAAAGCTGCCTATAGACATGCTGGTTCACGTTCTAACTAGAGCGTGTTAGAGTATTCTTGATTAATTGACTCTGGTCTGCATTTCAATTAGAATGCTCCAGCATTGCCTTACCGTCACCTGTATTAACCCCCCCATGTTTTAAAATAGTTGTGCAGGCACTTTAACTAAAACTCGTCCAATAAGCTATAGGTAAAGCGCCCCTGTGGCCATTTTAAAAAGGGGGGAGGTGTGGACTGAATACACATGACAGTGAGTTGTTTTAATTAGAACAGCTGTCAGGGAACTGCTTTAATTAAAATGGCCTCTCCCTTCCCCAAATTGAGCCAGAGCATATTCAGTCACACTAATTGCATGTGTATAGGCACCCTAAATTACCTAGTTCATCTTTTCCAACATTTTTACAGATAACTGTATCTATGTCAACTGCATTTTTGTTCCTAGGTTTTCCAAATTGTCTTTGTCCCCCATCAGTTGCATTAATGGCTACGTAGAAGAAAGGAGTTTAGTGATATTCTTCTAGACTTTCTTTTTCTTACTGATATCTCACATCATAAAAATAGATTTGCTTCCCCACCCCCCTCTGATTTGCAGATGGCCTAAGCCATGTACTTCCCTTATGGTCACCATTCAGTGTCATTTGATACTGCTTCTTACATGGTTTCTTTTAATTGTTTGTCTTTCAGTTGCTAATCAGGCTGAACTCTTCTTCCACTCTGTTCCTTGTCTGATGATGAGACAGTAGGTTGTTATAGGTGGCATACTTCTTCTTTTGTATGGCTGATGTAGATACAGAACAACAACTATATATAATTTTACATTTAGGTGGTTGAGTCAGATAATTGCACCAGGAGCAGCAGAGTGTATTTCTGTGATACCTCCTTCATATTTGTGGATCAGGCATTGAATCATTTTATGTTCCATGGTCTGTTCTGAGTGACCACAGTTGTACACTGGAGAGTTTTTAATTTTCCATTTGTGCATCAAACATCTGCATCTCCTGTGGTTTGTGCAGATATGGTTTAGAGTTGCCAATGGACATCATGCAAGATCAAAGCCTTCTGCTTTGGATCTGTCGCAAGATGTTTATTTGGGATTTCCTGTGAACTCTATTTGGTTTTCCAAGCTTCATCAGGGTTGAAGTCACATTGTTGAAAGTTAAGTGTGTGTTGGATGTGGCATGCTGAGGGCTGGTGAATAGGTCTGTACATGCTTCCCAGAGAACTTCAAGGTAGTTGTATTCTTCCATTCTTCCTTTCTTCCTTTGTTCTTTACTGTGTTTTAGTTTCAAACTGTTTTTTCTTATCAGTAAGTTCCTGTGTAAGCTGTCTGATTTTTACTTCCCTGTTTTTTCTAGGCCATCTTAGTTGATACCCAGTCCTTTCCACCTTCTCCAATAGAGTGAAACAAGGCTTTCCTTTGTATGCTTATTGTCCTATTCGCTTTCATAGGAAAATATTAACAATACATCTCTCACTCAGATAATCTTACATCCTTCTGCCCTTGGATCTCCATTTTCTCATGTTTATTTTTGCTCTATGTGCTGATAGTTTACAGTTAGATATTAAGAGTGCTAAATGTTGATAACGTGTTATATGTATGTGCATTTTAGGTACGACATGAAACCAAATGCATTGCTCTTGAGAGGTGCCCATGTTTCCACAATGGAAGAGAATATTCTACAGGACAGAGAATGACCAAGGACTGTAACACTTGGTGAGCTATTGATGATGATATTTTTTCCAGGTTTTCAATAAGAAGAATCTTAAAACCATGCTTTCCCTCTTTAGTTAGTAGACTAGGGATAGAAAGTAGGATGAATTGCACTGAGGGACTGTTGGCATTGCAAAGAGCCAGGATCAAGACCAATGATGCATGATTATAGTTGCGAAGGATCCAATACATAATTATGTATTGGATAAAGATCTATAGATTTCCTTGTCAAAAGGGACCATTATGATCCTGTAATGTGACCTCCTTCATCACTCTGGTTAAAGAACCTAATTATGTACTGAAATACTCTGGTACCTTGCTGTGAGTTTCCTCAAGCTTCTTGTGGAAGAAACATTCATGCATGTATTGAATATTTTTTATGTAATATATGCAGGACTTTTATATTTTGTGTAATACACAATTGCTGTAATGGAATAATATGCAGAATGATAAAAAATGCCAAGCCACCTAGTGGGAAAACCTATGTAACACCTAAGGAATTGTATCATGTCTCCTCAACTGGGTAATCCTTATAAGTTAAATGCCTATTATTGCCACCAGTTTGCTCTTTTATCTCATGTCATTAGATAAAAGACAAACAGTCCAGGGAGTATGAGTTGGATCCCACTCCTTCAGGTAAGTGCCCTCACTGCTAGGGTGCTGAGTCTTGCTTTCTCTTCCTGACCCTGTGATTCTTGGATTCCTTCTGAACAGTGGCAGGGCCTCTTTTTTTGGGCAAGAAGAGAGATGGTGGAGGGGAGTGCTCCCAAAGAAGAATAAACTGTAGCCCAGTAGTCAAGGAAATGGAAGACGGGGGCTTGCACCCCTTCAGAGTGAGGAGGGAACAGGATAGCTCTCCACAGGTGCACAGATGGCTCTTATTCCTATGATGGGGGTATTTACATACTCAGAGGGGGTTCCTACATTTTAGTTGGGTAACTAAGAGTCTGTTTCAAGCTGTCATTCACTGGGTGAAACAGAGCCCTGCCCCTGGTGCCCAGTCAATGTATTTATTTTCAGTCATTTTTTAAATCCACAATAATTTTTATACACTGCTACATTGCTCCATTCTTTCAATCCACTCTTATTGTTTCTGATGACATAGTTGTGAAGTTGCAGCCAGGGGAAGTGGTTCTCCTCCACATGTGCTCCCAGACGCACAAAAACTTTTCCTCAAAAGTAGGGTGTGGGGAGACTGTAAGAAGCCAACAATTTTGTTGTTTGCATAAAGCTGTTCATACTTGCATCTTATTTCAATTATTAGTTTTGAGCTCAACTGGTAAAATTGGAAAACAAGATCTTTATTATCAAAGAAAAAAAGAGTTGTCTCAACAATGTACTGGGCTTGTAAAGCTTCATGACTGTTTTCTGCAGATGCCAAGTCGAGCATCATTTAGAAACTGATGTGAAAAATTACTGCTGTTTTGAGAATACCCACAAATAGATGATCCGCATTTTGAAAGTCAAATCTTCCTTTCCCTTTTGTTTTTATTTTTTGTCCTGCTATAGCAGAAGTTCTCATTCTCATTTGTTCTCAGCCAAATGTGCACACCTGCAAGCACAGTATATGAGCCAGAGGTGTCAGATTTGGCATTTGCACTCAGTTTGACATATGGGAGACCCTAGTTCATGAACAGCAGAACAGCTCTAACCCTAAGCCAGTGGCAAAGATTTTGTTATGCTATGTGCTGGGAATTCAGTGCTTCATATTGTAGAGCTTGATGAAAATTTTGAAATAATATTTATAAAGCATTATGCAGTAGAACTTTGCTAATCTGACTTTTGCTAAACTACACACATTATAATCAGCACAATTATTTTTTGGTTTTTCTCTTTGCTTTTAACAAAGATTTAAGAGCAGCTACTGTGCTGAGGTTTCAAGTTACTGGGATCTCATTGTTTTAACAAAATGTATGGCACAGTATTTACTATATACTACAGTGTCATCAACATGGAATTGTGATTTGGATTGCATTAATACACTAGATAGGGACAGGAGAAGTCAAGGTTCAGTTTCCACCACTGTCAAAACCTTGGGATGTGTAACCTTCTTGTCTATTAAGAATGTGAATTCTTTCTCAAATGTGTTTATACAAAGCTTAGCATAAGGGGACCTTGGTCTCCTGGAATGCCCACGAGCACAGTTTTAACACACAAAAAAAGGTATTACATTTCTGTTACTCCTTATAGTTATATTTTCATTCAGTTTATTCCATTTTCTGCTTATTAGCAGCATTCTATAATTTTACTGTGGGCCAGCTCAAGCCCTTGGATGTCAGTGGGAAGAGGGCACTTGACACCCATGGGCTTTGAATGGGGGACCCTTAGGTCTCCTATTTGCCAGTGTAAATTAGGAAGGGTCTGTGGGGCGGGAGTGGAGGGGATGTCTTTACCTATCTGTGCTTCAGCTTCCCCATTTGCAAAATGGGGACAATGAGGTTGATCTGCTTGTGAAAAAGTCTTCTAATAAATGTGCCATATAAGAATGAGGCATGATTGCTTTACTCACTACAACAGACATGTTTAAATGTTCTCTGGAAATAGGACTATGGTGACATGCATTGTGGCTAGCTAGGTGACATGATGAACACTAAAAATAATAATAATAAAAAATCTCTAGATGCTTTATTCTTTTCTCATTTACACTGGTGTGACTCCAAAGAACTCAACTGAGCTTGCAGCAGTGTAAAAATAATGAGAGAAAAGATTTCAGTGCATTTGCATTCCAGTTACAAATGAGAAAACTACCAAGTGTGCGGGCCGGGAGCGATCCGGGCCCTTTTTCGCGCCGCGCGGGCTGTGGCCCGCAGCCCGGGCATGCTGGGTCGGAGAAAACAGGTGACATACTAGAATTAGTCACGGACGCGTAATGGTTGATTCAAGATTGTTTACTTACACCGAAGATGGTTGCGGTGTAGGCTGGACAGTTTCCCAGGCACAGCTCTGCTTAAATCCTCGTTTGAGGACTCAGACAATATTCGGATCTCTCCCACGGAGTTGTCGAGGCTCCGTGGATCCTTTTGCGCGCAGGGAAGAGGGATACGTCGAGGATTGCACTCGGTGACGGGGAGAGGCTAGAGGCTGATCAGACCCCTGTTGCCTGCTTGAAATGCGCTGGGTCCGATAGGCTCTGCAGTGCTTAGAGATCTTCACACAGTGTGAAGTCTCCTCCTCCTGGTGTTCGTGGAGTCCTCCAACTTGGGCGGAAACCACTCAAGCTTTTTATACGGCTAGCAAGCCAATCACTAGCTGCCACGTGTGAATAATTTAACGCAAGCCAATAATGGGGCTCGAATTATAATACAAATGGCGGGAACTCATTGCAAAGTGCATTTCTGTGCTGCAAAGAAGAAATGCACACTGCAAAGAAAGCTACAAATTGGCGGGAAAATAATTCAGTGGTGCCAAAGCACACACAAAACAAAAATCACACCCTTGGGTTGTGACACCAAGCTGCATACTAGCTAGTGACAAGGAGAAAAGGGTGAAGAAAGGAAAGTAAAAAAAGAGTATTCCTTTCCTTTTCTTTTCTTTTTTTTTTTTTACAGTGTCTCTAGTTTTAGATTAAATTAATGGTGTAGTGCAGCTGGCCGAGGCATGAAAATCTTGTACAACTCAAATAGGCAGTGGCTTTACTCTTTATGAACAGCCATTCTCTGTGCACAGTGGTGGTGATGGGGAGGTGGTTGGCTGTCTACCTTAACATCACATGTGGCTGAAGCAGTCTCTCTTGTGGGCCAGACATTCTGATCCACTGTACCTCCCTGTTTGGCCCGATCATCATGTGGACCAGGGGTCTGTCATGCCCAGTGGCTTTCCTCCAAGTGTTTTTTAGGTTAGACTATGAGGTAATGTCTCCATTGCTGGGTCAGATAAAATACCATTAAGAATGAAATTCATTTAAGAACAGGGAGACTTCTTTGGAAAACGATGGTATTATACTTAAGTAATAGTCTGAACAAAAGCCATTGGCAGACTGAATTATATGTCTGGTTTCTTGGTCTCAAAAGTTGGTCACTAGAGTAAACAGAGTAAACACATGTCCTCTGGCATCAGACAGCTTCATATTAAATCTACTACTATTCTGGCTTCCTATGAGGAAAAAGGGACACTACTGCAAATAAATATGGCCAGTCACATTGTGCTTCATATTTAATGTATAATGGTCTTCGGAGGATAATAAAAGTGTTTTTGTAAAAGGATAGTCTGAGCAGGGAAGGGTATCCACGGTACAATACTAATATTATGAAGCATTCCAGTGAGCTCTGCCCAGCCCTCCATGTGTAATAAAGTAGTTCAGGAAAGCATGTATTTCTGTATACAGCCTGCAAGTGGAGGGAGAATCTATTTACACTGTCTTTGGGTGCTGTTATATATTATATTGTTTTTATTTAAGTTATTTTTTACCAAGTTGTTGACCTTATGGGAAATGATTGTCACCCCCACCCCAGCTCCTTGTGTGCAGGTAAAAGAGACCAAGCAGTATAACATGACCCTATAGGCTTGATATTCCAGGTCTCCCCAAACACAGGTGTTGAGGCAGATAGCAACAGGTTATCCTTTGAGGACTGTTGCTCAAGCCCAAACAAAGAGCGTGGTTGAGGAATAGAGAGTCATGTCTAGGGCCTGGTTGCAGCACAGAGTATTGCAGAGATTCCTGGCAGGCTGCCATGAGTTAGAAAAGTCCCCTGGGCATCTAAATTGCGCTGGGTGCCTTTCCAGTCTTCAGAGGAGTTTGGGACTAGAAAGGTGAAAGAAGGTGGAGAAGAGGCACAGCCTAATTCTTGTCTTGCATGTGTCTTTTCACAGAGTGGGTGGTTGAGATCAGTCACATAAGCTGCATGGAATTTGTTTTTGCTTTCTGTATGCAAGTTAGTTTTCAACTCTTTAATTGAGGAAGAGGGCCTTTTTAATTCAAATTGGACTTGGAATCTCTCAGGAAGAGGTAATATTTTAGGGCTTCATCCAAAGCTGACTGAAGTCAGTGGAAAGTCTCCTGTTGATGACAGGACATTCTAATTGGGACCATAGAGAGAGAGCAGATAGGAAGGTTGAAGAATTTGAGAAAACTTATTTTTTTTTTCATTTCTGAGCCATACAAGACTCACCCAAAATCATTGTTTAGAAAAATTAGGATACTATAAAAATTATTGTCTGGGTGGAGAGTTCATGAGAGGCAGTGTTGAATTGCAATAGTAATCTAAAGATAACTTGTTTACATGTTTACTCCAATCTGAAATCCAGATGATGAAAATATAGTGCAAGGCAGCTCTTCCTTTCAGGAATTTCAGCCTAGTATCAGTATTTGATTTTCAGAGAGCAGTTCTGCTGTGAGAGAGAATTGACTAATCACAGATCAAGGCAGAGATCAAGCTCTCCTGCTGCTTATGAAGCTTTCTCCACAAGGACAACTGTCTCCATGAAGAGCCTTGCATAGTCCAGATGCTAACACGACCACATAACATGTTTTAAGAGTGAACACTTGCTTAAATGCCTTAAATAATATTGGAAACACTACTGTCCATTGTAGCAATTTACATGAACAATAAATTGGATTCCATTTTTACTAGTTTTGAGTGTTGGAGAAATTATCCTTAAATTGTACCATGTCTGCTGCAATGGAAACCTGGTCTGTGGCTAGGGGTCCTGGCTGCTATTACAGTACTAGTAATAATTTGCTCTAGTATTAATTGAACTGACATATATCTACAAGTTCTGTACCATGCATCTAAAAATGCTTTTCTTGTCTGGGATGATAAAAGATCTGCAGGCATTTCTGATGTTATTACTTCCAGTTAACAATAAGAAACTGCAGGAATAAAGTCCTGTTTATACACAGTTAGAGCTTTTTGTGGTACATGGATGTTAAAGCCCCCGTCTTGCATCAGATTTAAAGATGAGTGATACTGAAGTGAAAGTAAAGTTTCAATTTTTTCCCTATTGAAACTAAAGCTTATTTTTGCCCCTGCTCTTACCCTGGTAGTATCCATCCTTTGCCTGTTGAATCTTGCTTATATTATCATGTGCTTTACTTTTGCCATACTTTGGCTGCTAGTCTTCTAATTACTCTAGCCAGACACAATTCTCCCTTATGCTAGCTTTGGTTACTTTATGCAAGGCATGCTTTAGTCAAATTCAATGGCCTTTTAAATCTATGAACTTTTAATTGCACAAGTGACAATGATATTAAGGTGTGAGACTTTAGATGCTCAGCTTGAGCATCTGATCTTAACGGGGCTTGGTTTTCAAAAGCTGCTGAACAGTAGCTGTGTGGACACTTTTGTGGGATCACTGACTCTGTGTAAAGGCCAAAAGTAGCAGTTACACATCTGGTTAACTACCACTTAGGTGTATAAAGTGAAATAGGATTCTGTTGGAAGTGTGCAAGTCACAATATTGTATCTTATGGTTCACTACTATTTTTCTTGCATCCTTCTCTCTCCTTCCGTATTGTATCTTTAGATTGTAAACTTTGTAAGGTGAAGACCTGACCTTCCTTTATACTGTCATAATGTACCAAGCATATTCTGAGTGCTACATAAATAATAATCACTATTAACTTTTTTCTGGCAGTGTGTGTCGTGGCCGAAAGTGGGACTGCACAACTAATGTATGTGATGCCACCTGCTCTGTTATTGGTACTGCTCATTACTTGACATTTGATGGATTAAAATACAAGTTCCCAGGTGCCTGTCAATATGTGCTGGTTCAGGTGAGAATTGAGAGTACTGCATATTCTTGCCATAATGAGTGAGTTTGACTAAAAAAAGTGTATTGTGCATTTTGAACTGAAAAAGAAGCCTGTCACTGAAATGAGTTACTGTAAAATGTCCTCCATTACTAAGCCAGATGTGTAAGAAAGGCCCCTGGCAAACATTACACTTAAGATGTGATTAACCTGTTAATCACTTCTTGAATAGGAGCCCGGCCATGCAGTCAAGCAATGAATGGTGTAACAAAAAGGGAAACCAGCCACAGATTATTCCACAAAATATATGTAATGTTTTTGTGGCTGGTTCCTAGTTGAATGTATGGCAGGTTTCCTGCCATTCAGCCTGATGCCACCTGCATTGCAAGGCTTGGCTGACAACTTCGTATGTCAGCAGGCTGACAGCCATATGGTGCAACCCAGCATGGGGTTGTGCGCCACTATTTTCAAGGTGCCGTGTCAAGGGCTGATCATCAGTTGGGCTGAGGTGCCAGGCCATGCGGGGCTGTAGAGCTCCCCACAGGGATTGCTGAAATCAGGCACACACTGCCGTGTCAGTGGTGGTCTTGAACCCATGTGGGATCTTTATGGATGGACTGACACGATGTGTTTTCTGAGGGTGGACTTTAACTGTATACATGCATATGTCCACATCTCTATTCCCATAAATGAGGGACTTTGACACAAAATGATCCAAAACCATCAATTTAAGATGCAGGTAATTATGCCATCTTGTTCTGTCTCCCATGTGTACAAATAATAATCAATATCCCCAAGGTATCTTAGGTAACATTATGGAAAAAAAACCCCTTATATCAATATAATTTGCTACAAAATATCTGTATGTACATTTATAACATACTAGTCAAATGCATCTTTGTCCCCTTTCTGTATTTAAACAATACAAAGCCTGAAGTGCAGCACAAAATATATTAAATAATTATGTAATAATGAATCATGTATTAATAAGCACATTGACAAATTTTTCAAGAGCCTGCATAAAAGTGTGCTTTTCAGGCTTGCATTTTTCCATGTCTGTATAAATATATTTTTCAAATTTATCTTTTATTTGTTCCTATTGAATAGGATTATTGTGAGGATATGCTTGGGACCTTTCGGATACTCATTTCAAACGAGGGATGTGGCTTTACCCGAGACAAGTGCACTAAAAGAGTTACCATTTTCTTTGAAAATGGGGAGATAGAGCTGTTCAATGGAAATGTATGTACTCTTGCCTTCTTCCTTTCTCCTTTACAATGGTATGACATTGTCTTAGAATGGTTAGAAAGGTTAGAGTCCTTGAGTGGAAGGACTGACCTTTTAACATGGTTTGAGCTTTGAAGAGTCAGATAATAAAAAAAAGTATGTTAGTGACCCAGTGTGTGGGAATACAAATCTTACCCCAGGATGTTGTGTTGGTATAGATATAGACGATATGGCTCTACAATTGTGTTAAACATGCTGCTTTGTGTTATAGTAACGAATCATTGCAGTATTTCTCAACTCCTTTTAACTGCAGTAGGTAGCACCTCTAAGTTATCTTTTAGTTGGGGCTCTTTAAGTAGCATTAACAATTACATGGAACTTCTAATTAGCCTTTTCATATTGCCCACCAGTGCTTTACTGCAGTTGTTAAATGAAGAGCTGTCTGTCTTGACGCTTGAGATTTTTCTATTGGAAAAAAGCCCTCTGTGTTCTAGGCTGTCCTTATGGATTCTTTAAGTAGAGGAATAATCTTTCTTTTCATAAGTGACTGTGGAATGGTTCAGAGAAATGGGAAGGAGGTCAATACATTTTACTATTTTTGAATATGGTCCTGTGCGATTGTTGCTCCCTTGACTTTCTACATGCTGCATGGTATAAATATAAATTGAAGCACGGCTAATTGCAAGGGGATAGGTAAAAAATTGGCTGTCTCTTGCCTAGTAAAACTTGGGCCTAATTCAGTCCTGTGATGGACCAAGCACGTTTCTGGAGCTGAAAAATATCAGCTATTTTTCCTCATGTTAAAACAAGTGTCAGATGGAAAATCCAGATGACTGGATTCATCTCTCTCCTTCCCCCCAACACACTGTCATGAATTGACCAGGAACTGCTCCCACCTTCCACCCTACTCCATGACAGGAAATAACCTTTCCAGAGGGCAGAGTTCAGCCATTTGTCTTGGGCATTGTAACCAGCAGGAATGTCTGTGTATTCGTCCATTACAGATCTCCAGTGAATTATAGAGTTACAATTACCCAAACTTCTGAAAGACTGTATGCTGCCCTGAACCCTGGACTGGAGCTTTGCAAAAATGTTCACAGAGAAACCTGAAACCACCCTAAACTTGCCTTGTTTTGGGTTAATGCACATAGTCAAACCAGCTTTTCACTTGGTTTGAGCCAGCAGTCTGTTACATTCTACGTTACTGGGAGTAGCTTTAAGGGACAGCACGTACGTAAAATATGACCTTTATCGATCACATCTGTATAATGCATCATGGCAGCATATAAGCTGCACAGACTCTGGGATTGTCAGTGGGGATCGAGCCTGGGACACTTCCGGCTTTCTAAGGAGTTCTGTATTACTTCTGCTAAAGGAAAACTCCCTTACATGGAGGTAAGCGACAGGCTAGTTGTGATGCTAGTGGTCAGTTGCTAGGGCCAGAACATGCAAGAGGGAAGAATCCCCCAACTTGTAGCCAGGCTTTCAGAAGGGCTGAGTTTCATGTAGGCCCTTCTATTTTTTCTCAAGAGTTAATAATCCAGCAGCTGCCACTGAGACCAATGGTAGGAACTGAGTTGTTTTAAAAAATGTGTTCCTAATGATATTACATCACACCGTAGAGTTATCCACACAACACTGGATAGTTTTTAATCTTATTCTTTTCCCAGCTTGCACAGGGCTCAGTGTAAAAACCTGGGAAGGGTTTGCTCTGAATAGCAGCAACCAAAGCAAGGTGAAGAAAAGCTTCAGTTGAATTTAAGACCTGTAGGCAGATCCATCCATGAGAATAATGTCACCCATGCTCTCTTCCCACATTAATCTATGGAAATAGGAAACCCATGTTTCTTCTGGCATTAAAATGCTCCTGAATAACATAATTTAAAAAAAATGTTGCATTTGAAAGTTTCTTGTTTCGAGTGACTGAAAAACTATGTAGGATTCCTAGGTGTGGCTATTAGAATTGAGCTCATTTATATTCCTCTTGTAAAACAACTAAGTTTTGCCACTGCACATGGCACTACATCATGATTTGGGTAAGAGGCCTCCGTAAACATAATAGGCATTTTATACATGTGCTCCAGATGGGTGTGTGGGGGGGGAAGGGAGGCTTTAATTAGTGCAACTCTGAAAGTCACACTAATTAAAAGTACCCGGAGTGTCATGTGTATCAGTGTCCCTGCACTGAAAAATGGTGGTGGGGCTCTCTAAACTAAAGCTGAAACTACAGTGCATGAGAGCAGGTCCTTGCAGATGTATAGAAGCCCAATAAATCTGTGACTTAGATTAACCTTCCTAGTTGACCAGTTCTGGTCTCTGTCTAAATTTTGGAAGACAAATACTGCTTTTGAGATTATTTAGAAGAGAAAGCACACAAGTGTGAGCTGTAAAACCAAGGTATTGAGCACTGAGGCAGATTGGAAGGCCTCTATGTTTTGAAAGTAAGAAAAAAAAACCAACAAAAAAACAGGCAGTTTCTTGTATTGGGCTGCTAAAGAAAAGATTGAAGAAGGAAAAGAGAGACCAGGCAGGTCATGAATGAAAGGATTCTTAGGGAAAGTCTGTTCTTTCCCCAGTACATTGAAGAGATTAGCACTCCCACCTGTGCATTGTTTAATTGTTGGACTAGACCAAGGATGCTCAACCTCTGTCCTGCAGGCCAGATGTGGCTCATTAAGCTATAGTGAACAGCCCACTATGGCACATCAGCACAGGTAAACGTTTCTGCTGCTGCTCTTCCCTCTCTTCCCCGGTTGTTCTGTTCAGCTTCAGGAGAAAGGAGGGTATGAGCAGTAGCAGCCTCACTGAATTCAGCAGCAGGGAAATTAGGTAATGAGCAGCAGCAGGTATGCTCACTCCTGGGCTCAGAGCTCCATGAAAACTCAGAGCTCCCCACATGTCAGTATGGACTCTGGCTGGATCCATAGCTTTCATACATTTTAAGAGACCAGGAGCTGAGCATTGCTGTTGCATATTCTTTCTTTTTCCTGCAACTGGATTCAGTGGCGGAGAAGGTAAGGGGGAAATAGAGTAGTGACAGTTCAGATCCTGTACTCCAGAGCCACGTGAAAAGTTTTGAGCTGGAAGAGGGATGGCAGTGGAGACCCATCCTTTGTGACAGCATGCATGCATGCACAGCACAGCACAGCACCTGAGAAAAAAGGTTATTTTGGGGGCAGTGTCATCCCACTCCCACCATGATTCTGGTAAAACTGGGAAGTGTAGGGGGCTCAGGTAAGATGAAATGCTGCCAGCTAGGCAATCTCCATCCTCTTCTCCTCTCAGGCTTGAGACCCCACAATCCCCCACCAACTCTAAGAACATGGAAGCCAGCCAAGTACTTGCCGGTTAATGTAAACCAGTGACTCATCAGCTCCAATCTCTGCTGCTGAACAGAGCACTCCAGGGCACCTCACTTAGGTACCTCAATGCTTGATACAGCTCAGACCAGCCCAGGCCAGCCAGTTTCAGTACCTCCTCTGCTGTGCACAGCAGGCTTCTAGCAAGTGTATTGATAAAATGTAAAATAATACCACAGAATACTGAACTTTCTATTTTGAATTAATCAGCCTAAAATGTCTAAAAATGCATGTTTTCCTTTCTAATATTACTTAAAATATTTGACATGAGGATATTTCAAACTATAGAACTATAATGCTTTGCAGTGCAACCCGTGGCCCATTTGTAATGCAAGGTTTGACCCACTTGGGGAGGGAGAGAGAGGAAGGAAAAAAAAAGAAAGAAAGGTTGAGAACTGCTGGACTAGACAACACTTTGAAATCTGAGAGCAGAGAAAGGGCTAGTCTTGGGCCTTGTCTGCTGACAGAGCTCTAAGTAGCAGTGGTATTCAGGGTAAAATTTGGTTAATTTACCACTCCAAGGGGAAGGCAAATAACAGCAAATTATTCAGGACTGATCAGTTATCAGGAAGTTAGAGAGGCAGAAAATAGCTAAATAAATTAGTGGTGAATTATTTTATAGGCAGATTAACCAGAGTTCACTGGATGTTGATATTCAGTGTACACAACAGGCCAGATTCTGTTCCACCTGGTAGATGTGTAAGTGAACTTAGGTGCCTAAGTATGATTCTGTTCCACTCTGCTCAAATCCCTGAAAAATTTCTAATGCAAAAGGTTCTTTTCTTCCTCACTGTTTTTTTGTGACTCGGTATTAAGGACCAAATGATGGTGTGTTATAACAATTGATGGATTTTCAGGGCTTGAACAGGGTGAAGGAGCAGAATCACACGTAAGCACCTGATTTCATCTAGATGTTCAATATGTGGAACAGAATCTAGTGTTAAGTCTGTATTATATTTTCTGTCCCCAACTACCCCAGTCATGTTGTTGGCTACAAATGTCCAACTCGGGATCCTTAAAATTCTGGTTTATTAGGTGGATTGAAACACTGTAATGAAGTCAAATCATAAATCTTGGGGCTGGTCCCACCCCCCCCCACACACATGCACACACACAGTAGTGAGTTACAGGAGTCGGGTATACCTATCCCACAGGCGCTGGAGTCTGCCGTCAATGGCCAGTTGAGGCTTCTTCCAGCGTGGTGTTATCCTCCAGAAGGGGGTCGCCAGCTGGTCCTTCTGGCTGGACAGGTCGGGTGCTGGTCAAGTTGGAGATCAAGAGGGCACTGCTGAGGGTCACTTTTCACTGCCTTTTATCTGTCCTTGGCAGACTTTGGTGACTCCCCAGTTTTCAGGTTTGCCCAATCCAGGGGTCATTGACCCTTGTGGGACTTCCCCCTTGGTGACTACTGGATGGCATCTGTCAGCCCCAAGGGTCGTCCACATGTACATTCAGGTTTGCAAGTCCGTTGATGTCTTTTGGTTAATTTACTGCTGTCATGAATAGGGCTCTGGGAGTGGTCAATCTGGAGATATTCAGCCCCAAAAGTTGGTCCCCGGTGTTGATTAACTCAGACCAGGGCTTCTAGCCCTTGAACAGTGAAGTTTAGAGAATTCCCGGTTGCTACATTGTCTCCTATTGATTTCTTCCGTTAGTGGTTTTTGTAGGTGTTAATTGACCCTTGTTACTGAAGCCTGCTATTGTGTTACAGGGGTGTAGGTTGTAGCCGTGTTGGTCTAAGGACATAGGCAGACAAGGTTCCTTGGGTGAATTTGATATCTTTTATTAGACCAACCCAAATAGTTGGAGAATATTTATTAAGCAAGCTTTCGGGTTCAAAAACCCTTCATCAGGCTAAGGAAGTTTCAGCAGTTGGTGTGTGCTCTTCCTGGATGGAATGAAAAGTAAAGAAGCCAGGGGCTGGGCTGGGCTGGGGAGTCAGTTGCCAGGCAGATTATAATGTATCAAAAATACGATGTCTATGTTTAGTCCCTGATCTCTAGTATCCAGGAGGTTGATGAAATGGAGCTCATAGGCTCGTCTCTGGGAAGTGTTGTGTAAGTTTCCCTTGAGGATCAGGACTGAGAGACTGGAGATTGCTGCTGTGTTACACATTCAATCACTGATTCACTAGCTCTTTCAGGGGGCCCGCCTGACACAGGGAAGCGGCAGTTTGATTCCTGCCCTTGTTAACATTGTTACAATGTGTAACTTACTTCTGAAACTAAAGGCTAACAAATGTGGGTTGGTCTAATAAAAGATATCAAATTCACCCAAGGAACCTTGTCTGCCTATGTCCTTAGACCAACACGGCTACAACCCAAACCCCTGCAACATGGAAGATTCTGAAACTAAACACATTTAGTTAAAAGGTGAAGAGTATAAAATATAAGCTACAAGAGTAATGCCATGGCACACAAATAGATAAAAATACCAAAATACAAGGGGAGATACAAAATACACACATACAAACTTTAAAACACAATTCCGTATCTTATAGTGAAAGAAAGAGGAAGGAAGAAAAGGTAGAAGAAGAGAAACGTATCCGAAGAGGGGAGAGCAAATGCAGGCAAGAGGAAAAGGGGGCTTTCTGCTACAATGCGGGCTGTGTTTTTTATCTTCAGGCAGCGTTGTTAAGGAATATTTAGTGTGGGATATGAAAGAAACAGCACCCATTGACCCAGTACTGTTATAAAGGGGACTATCCAGCAAATCTGAGATGCCCTGTGAAGCCCTTATCTCTTTTCTATCCATGGACAATGATTTCTTATGTAGTATGATGTTTGCTTGTGCCTAATAAATTACATTATTAAACACAATCCTCTTTCTGGGCCTTGGCCAAAAAGCACATGGAAGATAAGTACTGATACCTTGAACTTGATTCAGTATTCTGTGGAGAATCAATTTAAGGAAAGAAAGGTCTGCCTTAGTTTGGTTTGGGCCAGGTTGCTATTTTATTAAAGATTCCTGCTTGCTACAAATAAACTATTTGATCTTGTCATTTAACTATGCTAATTTGCTCCTCCTGCCTTTTTGTTTCCTGCTTCATTTAGTGATATGTATACTTCTTTTATGAGCTAGCTAAGTAGCTTTATCTGCTGAATCCAAGCACATTTATGCCCTTGCTTTTGTGTCTTTTTATTGGCTCTCACTTCTTTTTTCTACATCCCCTGCCTTTCCAAAGTTTAGTATTTCAAGAGAAGTTTGTCACATCCCTTTTCATGAGATCCTGGTGGGCTGCTGGAGTGAACCTTCACAGCATATAAATGCTTTTTTATTGTGACATGTCTGAACTAATCCAGAGGAGAGCCACGCGCATGATCAGAGGGCAAAAGAACAGGCCTTATGAAGACAGGCCATGAGTTATGGGACTTTTCAGCCTGGAGAATCACAGGCTCAGGGTGACTTGGTGGCAGCCTATAAGTACATAAGGGTAGTGCATCAGGATCTGGGGGAAATGCCTGTTCCCCAGAGCACCCCAAGGGATTACAAGGTCCAAAAGTCACCAACTCCTGCAAGACTGTTTTAGGCTGTACATAAGTAAAAACTTCTTTACTGTCCAAGGCCCCAAGGCCTGAACAGATTTCCCCCCAGAGGTGATGCAAGCACCTACTCTGGACACTTTTAAGAAACATTTGGATGCTTATCTTGCTGGGATCCTGTGATCCGAGCTGACTTTCTGGCCCTGGGGCAGGGGGCTGGACTCAGTGATCTTACAAGGTCCCTTCCAGCCCTGATGTCTATGAAATCTATGAACAGAATGGGGAGTTGTTTGTGCACCAGCTGATGGGTATAGCCAAGGAGAAGCCTGGCTTTGTCAAGCTGAGGGGAGGAGGGGTGTCTCTACTTTTAGGATTTCTGTCCCCTTCCTCCTTCCTTATTTTAAGCCTTGTTTAGATCCATTTTGGAGGAATCTTGCCTCTTTGCCCCCAAATCAAGTAATTTAAGTTAATGCTTTAGCGGCGCTTAAAAGAAAAGTCATTCCAGACCTTCCTCATGACATGTGGCTAATAATCCTATTAGGGTTCCCATTGACAGGGGAATATGGTATGAAAGGAAACATTTAAATTTAAGCTTTCACCTTCCTAGTAGCTGGAGGCCACAAAATTGCAGACAAATGGAAACAAAGAGGCCCCAAACAGAAAACTGGCTAGAGAATGCAGGGGAAGTGTAAGTGATGGAAAAATCAACTGATGCAAAAACTAATCCCTCAGGAGACTGCCTCTTGGTGGGGCTGCCTTTTTATATGGTTGTAGAAGAAAATCTTACACAGCTGAGTCCAAATGCTAAGTATATAATGAATGTGGTACATTTCTTTTGTTACCAGTGGCTCAGGCATCCTGATGATTGTCATGGTTTTAAAAAGGAAAGCGGACATTTAATTTCTATCATTTGTTTCATTGGTCATGAGTTGGCCTGAGTGAACAGATCTAGTCATCCTTGGCAAATCAATTACTGGTGCTGATTTCTACATGGTGGCAATTCCTTGGTTCATCTGTTCTCAGGACCAATGGAAGTCCTTTTCTGAGATGCTATCTCATCCAGAACTTTGATATGCACTTTCGTCTCCATTCCCTGCACCAGTCTACAAGTTTAAGGGAACTGTTCATCCTCAGGAAGGTTTCTCTGTGGGAGAGCTGAGCCTGTACTCTATAGGGTGTGCATCACATGTTGTAATCTTGTAGGGGGCTCCAGAGAGGTAGCAGCATGCTTTACTGAACAGCTTGCTCGAGGCAACAAAGCACTTTGAAAAGTGCCTTTCATACATGCAGGACTGAAAGAAGTTAGTGATCTGTCAGAAAATGTGACAGCCATTGCTAGTATACGATAATTTTCTTGTTTAGGTAAATGTTAAGACACCTCCTACAGATGAAACTGGTTTTGAAGTCCTGAAGTCTGGACGTTATTACATCCTCTTATTGGGCAAAGATATCTCTGTCTCCTGGGATCTGGCCATGGGAATCTCAGTCATCCTGACAGAAGATTTCCAAGTAAGTACTTTTTTTTCTCTCCTTCTCACATACTCAAGTTAGGTATCCTGTTGGGGCATTTCACTAAAGAATACACCTGGACAAATCTCTCTTTTGGGGATCAAGGAAGAAAGTAAATATTTCTTATGTAGACAATTTAATAAAGTAATGTGGAGCATTAGTCATTTGCTGGGGAACAAAAAGAGAATTTACTTCTGTGGGCCGCTATTTTTAATCCAGTGGCTCATCATTAAGGGTTAGTTCTGGCTCTCTCTTGGATGAACTATATAAGAGGTGGGAAAGAAGAGCAATGCAGTGTCCAGAGATGATGTGCCTTTGAAGAAGATTGCAAAGGAGAATTTCTTCTGAGGGCAGTGGGCAATGCAGCATAAAGCAGGCTTTGTGAGTGTTCCCCAAAGCAATCACACCCAGGCGCTGGAGGAGAAATGGCTTCATAGCTAAACCTGTGACTCACCCAGACACTCTTCTACTATACTCAATCAGAACAGGCAGTACTAGCCAGCTTCCCTCACTTGCTCCTTGGAAACCTGGGAGACAAACAATACTTCCTCTTTTCCTTATGTAGGAATGGGGTCTAAAATCTTTCTGTGCCTCTGCACACCATAGTGCAACTTGAGGCATGGATTAGCCTTAAGTCTTGTGCCATTAGAGCGCTAGAATAAAGGCTTCTTAACAGAACACCAGGTAGTCTAAAAATGGAAGATTTATGCTCTTGTGTTTCTTTCCATGCAAGGATCGAGTGTGTGGTCTATGTGGAAATTTTGATGGAATCCAAAACAATGACTTGACCAGCAGCAATAATCATCTTGAAGTAGATCCAGTTGACTTTGGGAATTCCTGGAAAGTTAATCCACACTGTGCCAATGTCAAAAAGGTGATTGTGAATGAACTGTGAAATCTGATTACTAACACAACTTACCTCAGTTAGGGCTGGGTGAACAGTTTTAGCAGAAAAAAAGTAGAAACTACTAACCCCTTTTTCAGAATTTATGCCAAGCTGGAATCTTTTCTGAGGTCTGATAAAAGTTCAATTAATTTATTTCACATTCCAAGTCTTCTGTTCTGCCTAGGTTTAAACAAATTTGAAACTACCCAAATTGTAGGGCTCATGGCTTGCCAGTCAAGTTGCTGGAGATCCAGGTATGACTGGAAATCTCATTTTGGAGTCTGATCTCCTAAGATTTTTAAATTTTCAGACAAGAGAAGTTCAGATAAATATATGCGTTTTTGGATCCAAACTCTCATCATTCAAAACTTACAGCCTGATCATTACAAGCGTAAGTACTTGTACTTGTGCTTGCTACATTTCTTTCTTATCATTTTAAAGTTCATAATCCCTCCTAAATTCTTATAGTAGCATTAATTTTTTTTTCTTCCCTCTTTTGGTTGTCGGAGATGGGGTACAAAGAGGAAGATCTATTAAGGTATATTTAGGATATCAACAGTTAATTCTCCTGTGCTTGCTGTGGCAGGACATTGACAGCACCCTTGTCCCTCTGCTGTACCTGTGGCAAGATAAAGAATGTCTTTGATGCCTTGGGAATTGTCTGATAGTTGTGCATCAGGGTTGTTTCCATTGGTTTTAAGAATACCTTAGACAGATGCTTCTCTAAGATGGTTTATTCATGGATGATCCCCCATCTTTGAGCTGGGTTGCACTAGAAGTACCTACGCTACAATAAAGTGCCATACAAGAGTATGAGTTTTAGTAACAGGGTCTTTACAGTGCCTGGATTCTGCAGTAGGAAAAGTTATAAAGGTGAAAGGATTAAGTTGAAATCAGATGAAGAAAGAATGTGATTTCTTGGGTTGTTTCCCAGCA
Organism: Alligator mississippiensis; assembly: GCF_030867095.1. NCBI lineage: Eukaryota > Metazoa > Chordata > Crocodylia > Alligatoridae > Alligator > Alligator mississippiensis. The sequence goes on from NC_081827.1 coordinate 140,487,161, forward strand.
CAAACTAATAGTAGGCATTCTTCAAGTTTTGCCAACTTTAAAGTTGCCATGTTGTTTTTTTTCACCTCAGCCCCTCTCTTCTCAAAACATGTATTTCCCTGTGGGCACAACCCAACTCAGTTCACCCTCTACCCTGCTGTTATGTCTCCTGTGCACATTGGTAGCTTCTATTTCCCCCCTACCAAGCCCTAGCTTACTGGTTACTTTCTCCATCCTCTTTCCTGTTCCCTTTTGCCTGAGATTTATTTTTCCACTGTGGGAAATAACCTCTACACTATGACCTCAGTTTTGCAAAATAGTGACCCATGCTCAGCCTTAAAAACAACCCAAACATTATAATACAACAGGGTAATAAAATATAGACGGCATATATATACAAGAAGCTGACAGTCAACTTTCTAACACAGAGTTTTACCAGCTCCTGGCAGAGGACCCTGCAGCATAACACCAGGAGGAACTAAATAAACTCTTTAAGCTCTGGAAACACTGGACAGGATTACTGTTTCCATCTCCCAGAAACTCAGACCAGGTGACTTTTACTTATTACCCAACATCCACAGACCAAGCAACCCAGGATGCCCCATTACCTCTGGCATTGCCACCTTTACAGAAGGAGTTTCTGGCTGTTAAGTCTATCCTATGGAGCTACCAGCTACTTGAAAGACACCACAGCTTTTTTAAACTGGGCTTCATTGACAAGCATCCAGTAAACATTATATCAGCTACTATGGGTGTCCCATCTCTGTACACCAACATCCCTCATAAGGATGGATTATAAGCTATAAGGATTATTATCCCTGATGAGGAACTTCTGTTTTCATTTAACTCTCCCGCTTTGTCCTCAAACAACTATTTCAGGTTTGTGGATGCCCTATACCTACCAACGAATGGCACTGTCATGGGGACATGCATGCCTCCCTCACCACCCCAGTATACCAATGTTTTTATGACACCTTGAAGTTTGTGTAATCTGCAGCTGTCCTCTTATCTCCTGAGATACCTCAGGTACATCAATGACATCTTCGTAATATGGACACATGGGAAGGAATCTCTAGAGAAATTTCACTGAGGCTAACAACTTCTACCCCTCCACCAAAACCACTCTGGAGTACTGCACACAACAGATTCATTTGCTTCACGCTACAGTGTAGGTTTGCTGTGGCCACATTGCCACCACATTGTATCAAAAGCCTACTAATTGCCATAGCTACCTTCACATCACCAGCTTTCATCCTAAGCACATCATTGATCCATTGATCCATTGTAGATCCATAGTCTACAGCCAAGCTCTATGTTGCAACTGGATCTGACCACACTGCCAAGGATGAACACTTTAAGGATCTAGAGCTGGAATTCGTACAATTGCAATACAAACCCCAAACTGTAGCCAATCAAATCAATGATGCCAGACTCAGACCTTGCTCTGACCTGCTACAATACCAACCCCAGGAAAAGGACAACAAAATTCCTCTGGTTGTCACTTACAGCCCCCAGCTTGAGCACCTAAGGTACATCAGGTCCCTGTACACAAGCATGGAGTCTGGACACATAGGAGGATTAATGCATAGGCAAGCTGGGCCCAGGTCCACCCAGAGTGTGGTAATCACCGCACTCCAGCAGCCTCCTGCATCTCATTTATCAGCATCCCCGCACTTAAAAATGGCAGTGAAAGCACTTGAACTAAATCTCGCTGAATGAGCTTTAGTTCAAGTGCTCCTGCTGCCATTTTAAAGCATGGGGATGCTGATACACAAGGCAACGCAGCACTTTAATTAGAGTGGCTCTTGGAGCTGCTTTAATTAAAGTGCATCTCCCTCTCCTCTTGACCCCCGAAGCACATGTAAAAGTGTCCATCATAAATGACCTCCAACCCCTCCTGGAAAAGGATGGCCATCTCAAGGTAGTCTTTGGGAACAGTCTTTGGGACAGTCTTTGGGTAGTCCTCTGGCTTACAGACAGCCCCCCCCAACCTCAAGTTGGCTAAGAAACTCTCATCCTCACCAAGGCACCAGGCCTTGCAATGGACCCAAATGCTTGCTGTGTCCCCACATCAATGCAGACCACATCATCACTGCACCTAATAATGAGAACATCATCCAAGATTCATTCACCTGCCACTCAACCCATGTCATGTACTCCATCACCTACTCTCAATGTCTTTCTGCGGTCTACATTGGACAGACAGGGTGATCTCTTTCTGTAAGAATGAATGACCACCAATGTAACATCAGCTGCAGAAAGACACAAAAGCCTGTGGTAGAACATTTCAACCTCCCTGGACACTCTTGCTGATCTCAGGATTGCTGTTCTTGAGGGCAGGGGGGACAATAAAAAACAGTTTGAACAGAAAACTGTGGAACAAGAAATCACCCACAAACTGGACTGTATTAAGTCTGGTTTAAACAGGGACTATAGATTCTTATCTCATTACCTGGATTAGCTTTTGTGGCCCCCTTCCTTCCTATGCGTTTCCTGCTCATTTGCTTATCTTTCCTTTACTGCCCCACTCCCTGTATCTTGTCCTCTCTCTCTCTCTATCTCCCCACTTCTCTTGTGTATTCTATTTTCTCTTTCCTTCTTGTACTCTGCTTTCTTCATATCCTTTCACAGCTTGTGATGAAGTGAACTTTACTTAGTTAGTCTATAAAGGTGCATATTTACCCTGCCTTCTGACTGTCTTGGTCTACACCATTTATTTTTTCTCCGTTCCCCCTTGTTTCAAAGCAGCAGTATTTTTATGTGAAACAGGGTAGGCAATAGAAACTTATTTTGACTCGTGTCAAAGAAACATGCTTTATAGGTCTGTATATAGGTCTGTTTTCCTGACACACCCTGGAGGTCTGTATAGCTCTGCATTCTAATTTTTTTCCCTGCTCCTTCCTTTTTTTCCCTGCCACACGTTGACTCTCTTTTTTTTCTCCTGCAGCAGTGGTTGCATCTCCTGTACTCTGAACACAGCTCTGATGTGCTGTAATTACAGTGCATTGGAGCAGCCTCGCTGCTCATGTATAGGCACCCCCAGGTACCTCAGTGATGGTTTTGGTGCTTGTGATTCTTCAAGCTGACATCAGCAACAGTCCAGAGTAACAAGCAAGATAAGGCTGGAGGCAGTTAGAGATTAGTGTTTAGTGCACAATAGAAGCTGACAGCGATGCAGCAGCCCTCATTCAGTTTTATACTGTCACATTCCGAGCTAGGTTATCTTTTTTTTTTAATGACTAATGAATTTGCTGAAAAATGGAGTTTTAGACCATCCAAAATTATCAGTGAATTAGAGCCAAAATGACTAAACAACTATAGACAAAAAACAAACAAACGGGGTAAACATTTTTAAAGCACCCAACAGTTTGTTTTGGCATCTTTTTGGAGAATATTGGAAGTACATACATTTTTTCAAATGAAACATTTTGTTTGGAAATAGCACTTTTGCTTTAAAAAATACTTGCACTTAACAAAATAAACAGGTGGTTTCAAAAATGGTATTAGTTATTTAACCATTTAATTTCAGGTCATAATGTGTTTGAGGCCAACCAAAAATAATTTTAAGGGTTTTTTTATTTTATTTTGTAAATAAAAATCATGTTTTAACTTTATTTGATTTGCACCAAAGCCTTTTCCAGTTTTTCAGCTGTGCTGTCACCATATGCTTCAGGTTATTGTAGCAGCCACTCACACTACCACATCACCACTGTGGTCTCTAGTATGGAGAAGCAACAGCAAGATTACCACATAACTCAGCCAGGCAGAAGGAAAAACTCTCTTACTGCTTTAAAGTGCTACAAGTGTGCACTGTACATTAAGGAAGGGTGGGATTCAGGTCAGTTTTATTTATGGAGACAGCACAAGGCAGCCCATTCAAGCAGGTGGTAGTTACTGATAAGTAGTGTTTTACTCACTGCTCAGGGCACAGAAGCCCTTGGCTATAAGGAGATATAATGGAGTGAAAAAAATTGAATTAATGCTTTTATTGACACATCACAGTGAGAGGACTGCGGTTGATTATCAAGAAGGCCTGGGACTGATTATAGGCATGATCTACCCAGCACATTGCCCTCTGTTAAATGCTCTCTTTTGTATCATACTCCCACTGATGAGGAGGAAGCAAGTGAAATTTTCTTGTCATCTGTGCCAAATCTGGCCAGTATGTCACTGTTCTAGCTTAGGAGGAAAAAGGTCAGCAATAGGTATTTTCCAGAGCATGAGCATACCTTTGTTCTTCACTGAATTGAGGGGGAAAATAGTGGGGAGAGGCTGAGCGGTCTTTAGTCAGCAGTGATGCTGTGTTTCCATTGATGGTGGGCTTGCATCAGTGCCAGATCTCATGCCAGAGAGTTACAGAATCATAGGGTTGGAAGGGACCCCAAGACGTCATCTAGTCCACCCCCTGCTCAAAGGAGGATGGTCCCTGGCTAAACCATCCCAATCAAGGGTCTGTTTAATCTACTCTGAGGACTGTCCAGAGATGGAGATTCCATCTCCAGCCTCACTAGAGAGCCTGTTCCAGTGCGTAATTGCTGTCACAGTGACAAAAATTCTTCTTAATATCAAACCTAATTTTCCCTTACTGAAATTTAAGACCACTGCTTCTTGTCCCATCCCCTGCTGCCATGGAGAAGAGTATATCTTCATCTTTCATACAACCAGTCTTCAGGTATTTGAAGACTGTTACTCAATCCCTCCCCCGGTCTTCTCTTGTTTAAACCAATTAATCCTAGTTCTTACAGCCTCCTCCTACATTGCTTCCCTGGACTCTTTCTAATTTGTCCACATCTTTCTGGAAGTGAGGGGCCCAAAACTGGATACAGGACTCCAGGTGGGCCTCACCAGTGCTGAATATAGTAGGAGAATCTACTTAAGTTGTACAGTTGGAGTGTTCTTGTAGCCATGATAGTCCAGATAATATGCAAGAAGCAAGGATTTTGGTGATATCTTTTATTGTACCAACTGCATTGTTGGGAGAGATGTTAGACAAGCTCTTAGGCACAAAGTACCCTTCTCCCTTTATGCCTGAAAACTTACCTAATATCTCTCCCAACTATATATCTGGTCCACCAAAAAAAACCCACCTTGTTTCTGCAATAAATAAGTTATATGTCATGAAAAATGACTAGTGTGAATAACTTTTCTTATGCATGTGTTCAGAAAGAAAAAGTCTTGGTGTGTCCTAAGGCATGTGACTATGTCTGCTTCTTTCCTATAACATTAAGTTTAACCAGGGGCAGACACTGATTTCTCCACTGTGCAATAACAACCTAGAAAAGCAGGTGATGGTGGAAAATTCATGCAGCATATTGACTAGTGATGTCTTCAATGAATGCAGAAAATTGGTAAGTGTTTTGTGATTTGTCTCACATTTTCCTTTTCTATGAGGACTGCCCAGGGTTCTAGAAGGGTATACCTATGATTATGTAGTAGGATTATAACATTTGCACTATCCTGTTTTTTTTTGACTCACTTGATTTAATGCATTAATTGGAAGCTTAATTCAGATTTGCTTCCTGGCAGTCCTTTGATATCATGAAGGATAATACTTGGCCCTGATCCAAAACCCTGGAAAGCAAGGCAGGTGACTTCACTGAACTGTGAACCAGGCTTTTTAAGTACTTTTTCTCCAATGTCAAAACTAGCAGTATGAAAAGTATTGATGTTAGGAGCCAAATTTTTCTTCAACCCTTCATTGGTATAATATTTACTCTGTGAATTAGTAGATACCAGGAACAATCTAGTTCTGAAACAGAGCCCCCAGTTGAAAAAAAAACCCAGAACAAAATAGAAACATTTTACTTTTAATTAAAAGAGTTGCTTCTCATTTTACACTAAGGCCCCCTTGTGCTGTTCTATTTGAGTGCAATTTGTATCCACTGTAAAAGTCCTTCATATCACTAGGGAGGTGCGGAAGGATCCTGGCATAAATAGGATTCAGGCCCAAAATGTTTAGACGTGCTTCTTTAAAGGAAGCACTCAGTGGTGGGAATAAACTAGAGTTTGCTTGAAATTTCATGGCACTTCATGAATTTGGGTGTGATTGTATTGCTGTTGACATTGAAAATTCTTTTTATGGATTTAAGTGAAAAACAAAAAAGAAAAACTGAGAAAATCATAAGGGAGTGTTCCTATTGTAAGGAGAGATGTGAAATGAGTTCACACTGTGTAACTCTCCCTTTAGGTGAATCCTGAGTCATATGTTGATATCTGCATTTATGATACATGCACTTGCGAGTCTATCGGGGACTGTGCTTGCTTCTGTGATGCAATAGCGGCCTATGCTCATATCTGTGCACAAAAAGGAGCAGTTGTACAATGGAGATCACCAACTCTGTGTCGTAAGTACTTGAAAGAGAAGAAAAACTGGGCATGAGTTGGCAGGAATTGTGCCTGCCAGGAAAAACAAAGACACGCAAGTGTTAAATTGCTTAATCGTTCTTGTGGCATACCCATAAATTCAGTCCAGTGCTCAGTGTTGTAAAGGTCTGATGTTAATTTTAATGGGAACAGGTTTGGGTAAGAACTCAACAGTGTAGGGTGATGTCTTCTTCAGTAGGTTACCACTGTATGGGTTACCACCTCCATGTATGTTTTAGATCACACCTTGAAAAGTGCTGGTGACCATTACTTTCATGAAGGAGGTATGATGGCCATGGAAATGCAAACCTGAAATAAGAAATGGAAATACTTGCTCTCAATTTCTGCTAAATTAAAAAAGAAAGTTTCTAGCAGTTATTTCTAAGCAAAGCAAGTGTTGTTATTATACAGAAGGTTTGGGGACTTATAAATAAAAAGAATGAACATGGGGCGAACTTTTAATGTACTAAAATGATATCACCAGATGCAACATACCATATTTATTTATATACCATGTGCACATTCCCCTCAAAAATCAGCTCTCCAAAACTGGGGTGCATGTCTTAAGCGGGGAAGCTGGTTTCTGAGCTTGAATTGAAGCAGAGAGATGCTGTAATGGTTGTAGGGGCTGTCTTCTCTCAGCCAAGGAGGGAGGTCTGGAGTGCAGTTTTCATATCATGTGGTTTTAACCCCTTCACAGATGCTACTGAATTGGGAGTAGCTTTGGCTGAGTAGCCAAAAGCTGCTGTCAATTTAGTAGTGGCTGTGACAAGGTTAAAACTACAGATTCTGGTTAAGCAGCAACAGTCAGGATTTTGTTATGTGGTCAGAATCCCCTGTGGTCAGGATTCAGCCATGATTCTAGAAAAATCTTTTTTCTTCACTATGCCTTCAAAAATAAGTTGCGTCTTATTTGGGAGTTTGTGGCATGCAAGAAAATATGGTAGCTATAGCAGGCCTATTACATACAGATCATTATATTATAGATCTATAAATGACTCCAAATCCAATGTCTTGGCCCTGGGAACTGTCAATGCCTTTCCTAAAATTGATTCTTTTTACTGCATAGCACAAAGCTGTGAGCACATGAATAAGCAAGAGTTAGAGTATCAGTGTGAATGGCGATATAACAGCTGTGGACCTGCCTGCTCTGCAACGTGCCAGCACTTGGAGCCTGTGGAGTGCCCTCTGAGATGTGTAGAAGGATGCCATGTACACTGCCCTCCTGGTAAACCCACTTTCTTCTTTAAGCAGTCCGTTGGCATTACCATCAGTTCTCATCACTCAGTGGTATCATTGTATAGCCTCCCCTTTAGTGCTCTGAGGACTTGGAGGCAGGGAATGGGGAAGGTATAGGAAAGGGAGGGAAATGTTATGAGCAGGGACAGGAGAAACATTATGGGGGGATGGAATAAAGAGTGGGAGGGTAAAGATAGGAGGAGGGCTAAGGCTTGTCTTAAGGGGAAAGTTAGTATGCAATAAGCTAGGATGTCATTGTACAGTATACTAGTGACTACATTCTATTTTTTGGTGTCAACAGTGATAGCATACACTACAGGCCACATTCTGCCTCTTCTTGATGCCCTTAATGTTCCTTATGCATCCAAGTGTAGTTGTGTAAGTGCCATTGTTGATATTTATGCAGATTTTAGATCCTGTTTCCACTTGTGCAGCTATGCTTACCCTTCTGAATGTGCTTAGAAGGCTCTGTTCAAACCTGTGTGATAGAACAGGATTCCCTGGGTAGGTGTGTAATTGTGTGTAAATTCCCCAAAATGTGGTCAGAGAAAAAACACAACTAGTAGCTGTGAGAAAAAAGGCTGTCAATCTTTAGACCAAAGGCCCAGAAGTTAGGATATATGCCCAGAAAGTGCAGGATGGATGTTCTAGCCCCCTGTGCCCCCAGTAGGGTTTAACTTTTTTTTTGCATCTTCTACTCTCCAGCAGCATGCTATAACCACCGGGCCATGGATGGGGAATTGCCCAGAGGGATTCTTCAGCACTTTTCTTGAAGATGACCCACTGGGCAGCCAGGAGGGGACAATATGTGGGGCTAGAGGGAGGTTGACATAGTGAGATGGAGACTGCCTGATAAAGGAGGAGAGTCAGGGTTCTGTCCCCCACCCCATTGAGACAGTATCTGTTTTACTGCTGTTTTTACCTATTTTATGCAAAAATGCAAGGTGTAGAAAAGTCACCGCAGGCAGAAGTAGAGATGGGGCCCTTCCTCTTGTCTCTATTCACTATGGACAAATGTTTAGAAAGGATGGAGAAGGGAGCACAAATCAGTGAAGGCATGGGAGAACAAAGAGGAGGAAGACAGAGAGGAAATGAGGACAAGGGAAAACAGCATAAGCAGAAACCAACACGAGAGATAAAATTCAGAATAATAAATGTCTCAGAAAGACAGAGCTATACGAGAAAGAGGAGGAGAAAGAATTCCAGAAAGCAGCAAAACTACTATACTGGGGAGAAGTGAGAGCACTATACTCTAGGTATAATTTTGTGAGAATATCAGTTATGGTGTTTGAGACTTTGCTGCTAGGGTGAGAAATGCTTTAAGTTATATGTAACATGAGAGGTTAGGGTAGGGACATAATGATGGATAAAGACACAGAGCTTGCAAGGATGTGGTAAAAAAAAATAACCAAAGGGGTTGGGAAAAATGAAAACGAAGCTGTAAAAGGGTAAATGCCATTTTCCTTTGGTACACTTGATTTTTTTTCAGTCTAAAAATATGCTTACCCTCTATGTAGCATGTGCTACTATATCTAATTAACTGGTTTACATATTTTGAACATCTCTCTTTAGATGCTATGGAAGACTATAAATATTTGCCCAATGTCAAATTCACAGGCAGTTTGATATGAAGAGAATGTTCTGAAGCTTTCAGTCCAATGCAAATATTATCAATCTTGTCACCTTTTTGAAGTGGCTAAATGCAGTAGTTGGCTTAACATGTGCATTGCAACTTATGAAAATCACAGTTGGTAACGTTTCTGTGTTCTGAAACAGGGAAAATACTTGATGAACTATCCCAGAGGTGTATTGATCCCCAAGACTGTCCTGTGTGCATATTAGAAGGGTCCAGGATCTCCCACGGGAAGAAGATATTTTTGAACAAAGATGATCTGGAACGCTGTCAGTCTTGGTAAAGTAGAGATTTTTATCCAACACATCTGGAATTCATTTATGAGGACACAGCTGAAGTACATTCCCATGTATATGCTTTGGATTTAGTTTTGAATACAGTATTGTGGGTCAGGTCCTGATACTCTTCTTATTCATTTTGATAATCATGGTACTTTAAACTGAGATTGGCACTGAGAGATAATAAAGGAGTCCGGGAACAAATCCTATTGAAATTCAATCAAAGTAAGGTATCTGATTGCCTCAGGCTCATTTGAAATAAGCAGTGCTACTCTTCAGGTGGTCCCATTGACTTCACTTGTTCCACATATTTTTAAATAAGGTGTGATTCAACATGAGTAAGGGTATTAGAAGATTGTATTAGGACTTCAAAAGCCTGTATGGAGTATGGGATCTCAATATGTGATCAGCCTAGAACAAATCAAGACTCCTGGTAGCTGGAAGGTGATGTACCATCATTGGAAAAGTAATTTCTCTAAGATCTGCACACAGTATCTTATAGCCAGCAAGCATCTACATCCAAGTATAATGAAGTCAATAGGGTATACTTGGCAGTAAAGCATTGTATAGGTCCTTAACTGCTGTGAGGTAGGGTCTGTCTTTATTTTTGTGAGGCTAAGTACGTAGTCATTAATGTAGATATGTAGGGGCCATAATTTTGATATTCTTCAGATGCCCCTATGCTTCTAATGGATACTTTCCCTAGTTTACCATAGTTCTGTGAATTCAGGAGTTTTCCATCATGTTAATAGAAGTGGATATATATCTACAGCAGTTGTTACCTTAAACTAAAACTTTGGCTTCAAATGTTCAGGGCAGTGCAGATGGGGTATGTGCTTTGAATTTCTGGCCTACTGCCAGAAGCAACTAACTCTGTTTTAAGCTCCATAGAACTGGATCTCTTTGGCTGATCAATTAAGTAATTTATTTGTTAAAAAATAATGTAAATGACAAGCCCTGAATTCCATCCAAAGGTCAAAAATGAGTCTCCATAACCCTAGTTCCTAATTTTCGTAATCCTCAATAATAATTTGTCTTAAATGTTGATATGCTGACCACTGCTCACATAAGATTTCCGAACACTATGAAAACTTACCTCACTAGGGAAACATCTTTGCACATAGCTCTCACCTAATTTAGATGCCTACACCATCTGTACAAACAATAGAAAATATTGTACAAAAATGAATTTTATAGCAACTATCCAAAGGAAATTGGAAAGTAGAAGAATCTCATTCACATTAGGATTAAAATAATAAATCATGTAGGTTATGATACATTAAATGCCAAAAGTAGTCGTGCATTCCTCAATTAAGAAGAAGCTGAAATAAATGTCGAAGAATATAGCTTTGGGAGAACCTGAGTTTGGATGCCGCATTTAAAGGGCAGTTTTGATCTGAGAAAATGACACCTTCTTACTTTACCAAGCCTACTTGATGTGTATATTCAGAGCACCCTACTCTTCTTAGTGATGAAACTGTTTACTGCTCCTCACTTTTATTAACTCTACAGTGGTAGAGCAGCGGAGAGAACAAGCTGCAATCCATTCTTTAAGATGCAACATCAACAGAATTGTTTGCTAAGTACTAAATGGTTATATTTGTTCAACTGCATTGAAGGCAAGAGTATTGCACGGGGGGGCAGAATTGGGCCTGTTAAAAACAGACCACAAACCAGCTTCTGAAAGAATGAAGATTTGGGAAAGGGAGAGAAATGGAAAATCTCATGAGAAAGAGGGAAAAGTGAATGGGGAAATAAGGGAAAGATGCAGACTGATATAAAGAGTAGAAAGGAAGTATAAGATCTTACAAGGGAGAGAAAGTGGGAATGTACCCCTGGAGAGTAGGTGGAGGGGTAGAAGAAAGGAGAGAGACAAGGAAAAAGGTAAGACAGGGCAGAGGAGAAGGGAAAGACAAGAAACGGAGAAAATAATTGGAACTGGGGAAAAAACAGGATTAAATAAAATAGAGACAGGGAACACATTAGAAGCTAAAGTCAAAAGAGCAGAAAAAAGACAATATGTAAAGGGCTAGGGGCAGAAGAAACAATTATTTCAGTTTGAATGAAGGTGGGGACATACTATGTGTTAAACTGATTTGCTGTAATGGTTTTGTTTACTCTGTTCCACCATAAGTAGACACTAAATGACCATAATTAAACTCCTGTTCCTTTTGGGGGTAAATTATAGTTTAGCTTTCATTTATCATGGGGTAGAGTGAACATGCCAAACATTTTACAGAGGATCAAGAGAATGCAGTTAAGGGCTCTCCCTTCCCTCTACATGCCCCATCTCTCTTTAAGGGAGCATAACTGATGCAGCTGCTCATGCCCATAGAGAGAAATAAAATAAATAGAAGTAAGATTATGCTAGTTACAGATCAAAAGGTTAGGTAAGCTCTAGTCTTTTCTTGCAGTCTTTAACTCAACATATAAAGCTGTTGTAATACAGAAAACTGTATACTACCTTGTTTCTCTAGGATTTTAACATGAATGAATTAAATCAATTAGGCTAGCTCAAATTAAGAACACAACTTTTTTCCTAATGAAGATCTAGCCAAAGCATGCAAACCAAACATAAGATGCATTAGGAAGACTTGCATTATTTGGTGAGCAGGGATCATGGCAGAAATTAGCATGGATGAATGGTAGAATGGATGAATTCATAGAAGATGAATGGTTCATTGCTCTAGTCAGGCATGGTAAATAACATGCTTGTGTTGAAGTGTGTATTACTCTGTTTCTGGGTTTTTTTAAATTGGGGGTGAAGGGTTATTCTCAAAAAGTTTATTTTAACGTGAGTTTTTGGTGTGTCCTTTGCAGCCTTTGTGAAGGAAAGAACCTAACATGTCATGCCTGCGAGCCAGGAGAGGTGGAAGAAAGGCCAACACCAACGCCAACGCCTCTACCTCCAGATGAGATGGAAATAGGGCCAGTTGAATACTCCTGCAGCAAAATGATGGACCTAGCCCTCCTACTAGATGGCTCCAACAAACTCTCAGAACAGGACTTTGAAGTGCTGAAGGATTTCACAAGTGGCATGATGAAAAAACTCCACATTTCACAGAAGAAAATCCGAGTGTCTGTTCTGGTGTACACCACTGCCTCCAACATATATCTTGGGCTCAAAGAAATTAAACCACCATATCTAATGAGGAGAATGGTCAAAAATATAAAATACGCAGGTGGAAATGTTGCTTCTATTCCTGAAGTGCTTAAATATGTTATTTACCATGTATTTAAAAAGGCACCAAGGACAAATGCTGCTAGAATCGCTATGTTGTTTACAGCAAGCAAATCTCCAGGAAACGTTGGCTCTATGTTCAAGCATTTGAGGAAGGAAAAAATTACGGTAATACCAATAGGACTTGGACCACACATTAGTAGGGAGCAAATCAACCTAATTGAAAGTCAGTCACCAGAGAACAAGGCTTTCATAATGAACAATGTACTGGAGTTAAAGGATAACAAGGAGATCATAATTGATTACCTATGTGGTCTTGTGCGTGAAGAAACTGTTTCATTACCACCTACAGTCGCAAAGATCATTATAACTCCGCCTCCTGAAACTAAAGTGACAGTACCCAGTGTGGAGTCAGGGGTTACAAGAGCAGGTATGTCCTTTACTACAAATCCTGTTTTCACTATACTTGATGTAGCTTTTATTGTGGAAGGATCTGAAAAAGTCGGAGAGAGGAACTTCAACATAAGCAAGCAGTTCATTGAACAACTAGTGCAAAGAATGGACATAGGACAAAACAAGATTCATATTACCATTATTCAGTACTCACATTCTGTCACTGTGGAGTACTCCTTCAGTGAAATACAATCAAAACAACACATTATTGAGAAAGTGCGGCAGATACCATACCAAGGAGGTGGAGCCACCAACACTGGAAATGCTCTCAACTATGTCTCTCGTCACACATTTATCTCAGACAATGGGGCTAGAGATCAAGCACCTCGTTTGGTATACATGGTGACTTCAAACCCTTCCACTGATGTCATCACCCGTGTTCCCAAAAGCATAAAGGTTACCCCCATCGGTATTGTCCCCAATGCAAACATTGAGGAGCTTAAGAAGATCAGTCAGCCAGACAATCCAATAATCATAACAAGTTACAACAATCTTATTCCAAAAGTTCCCGACTTAGTGTTGAAAACATGCTGTTCTGGTAAATATATGCCAAAGCCACCAACTTCAGGTAATTTTGGGATATATCTTCCTCATCATACCTAAATGCCAAGTTGCAGACCATATACTTTAGCTCGATGATTCTCAACTGGGGCACTCTGAGATTTCTTTTAATGTTACTGCATGGTGCATGCGATATTAACACTGTTAGATATGCAAACAACTACACACGATTCACAAGATTAAACTCAATTTTAAATAGAAATCCTTAGTATCCTTTAGCTTAATAAATTCTAGATTCATCGATTCCAAGACAGTCAGTGGAACATGATGCTTCTTGGACTGGCTGGTGATAGAAGAGGAAAAGGATGTGGGCTTTTCTTCTATCTGGTCCTTTGAGATTAAAAATTGCTTCTTCCTGCTCCTTGCTTTTAGAGGTTTCGTTGTTCCACTATGAATTTTTTTGTGAAGTAAAAAGTAAAACACCAGATTTTTCTTGGGTTCAGGAATGATCTTGATGCATCTTACCTGAGGGCTTGGAGCACAAAGGAATTTCTGAAGTCAGTAGAAGTATGATCTTCTGCTGAATTGTACACAAAACTACCCACATGTCTCCTTGAGTATGCAGCCCAATACATTTGGAAATGGAGAAGGTTATTGCTTGCATTAGATGTGCATTGCCTTACAGATTTTCCATAGTTCAGCTCTCTTGTCATGTTTTTGTCTTCCTGGTGAGACAGTTCAGCAAACATTTGGTCTGGCTGTCTTCCATAATAACAAGTAGCGTTTTTATTTTCTTTTTAGGTCTGTGCCATAAACCAATGGATGTCATGTTTCTTCTGGATGGAAGTGCCTCTGTTGGAGTATCAGAATTTGAGGAAATGAAAAGCTTTATTAAGGCATTTATTAGAAAGTCTGATATCAGTAAGTAGTAGCCCTATTTAACTTGAATGTTTTTATCCTTGTTCTGTTCATGAGGGCCACTGTAGTACTGCCTCTGCTACTCTCTGGGCATGTCTATACATTATCCTACAGTGACGTAGTGACATGTTGCGTTGACATATGGCATGCTGTCGTGATGTAACAATCACAGGGGTCTACACGTGATTGCTGCTATGTCGCTGTAGTGGTGGACTACCCAGATATAGCATGCTGCTATGGTGACGTAGCTGGTGAATTTAACCCTGCGTCACCCCTACACTGCGGTATGGGTGGCTACTGCACCGTGTTTTAGTATTTCCCCCAAGCAAGTAGTAAAACAAGGTGTAGTACTAGCGTCACTGTATGGCAATGTGTAGACACACCCTATATGTAGGCTTTGATGTAGTAAAGACCTTAAGCAGATGTTTAACTTTCAGCTTGTGAGTGGTCTTTTGACTCAGTTGGCTTCTATCTAGTGGTAGAGTTACAGGTGGAGGAATATGCCCAGTTGAAATGTATGCTGCCTTTAATGTCATGATGATTAAGGGCTCATATTTGGTACTGATGGGATAAGATTATACCCTTCCTGGCTCCTATGCCCCGTGAAAACATTGCGAGTTAGTTCCCCACTGGGAAGCAGATTATACTGTGTTTTAAGAAGGTGGGATTCCCATTCACACTTAGGGCCTTGTTATACCTTACACTGTGAGTTGCACAAATATTGACCAGTGTTAGTGCTAGCTTGAGTTTGGAGCAGTCATACATTCAGGCCAGCAGGAGCCTGAAGGACTGTAAGGTGAGAATCCCACACCTCCCATTCCAGGTTTCTACCATGCCGCCCAAGTGCTTCAGACTAGTTTCAGGTGTTAATAAGTGGACAGTCCAGGGGTTAAGAGCTCCAGGAGCTGCCCAAAATTACCATGCAACACAGCCGTTAAATAATCACACCAATATGCAACTTGAATATATTTATGTCTGGCTGCCTTAGAGATTGCAATGGAACATAAGGGAGGAGGTGGCTTCTTATGGAACACAGACCCCAGGCTGCTTAAGGTTTATAGGTAAAAATCAGCTATTTGAATTGTTCCAAGAAAGCTACTGGCTGCCAGGGTCAGATGAAATGGATAGGTAGAACTTGGTGTCATCAACAAACTGATGGCATCTTGCTCCAAATCTTGGTGTGATCTTGCTTAGTGGCCTCAGGTACATATTCAGCAAGGGGGATCACAGGATGGAACCCAAGGGGACCCCACAGGAAATGTCCTGAGGAGATGATGAGTATGTGCCCATCACCACCCTCTGGGACCACCCTGCTGGGAAAGAGCAGAACCAATTTGAATGGTCAGTAACCACTAGGTCATGTAAATGCTTTATCACTGCCTCATGAACAACTGTATCAAAAGCTGCTGAAAGATTTGATGAGATCAAAAGCATACAATTTTCCCTGTTGATCCCCAGGTGAAGATAGTTGACCAAGGCCACAAGTATAGTCCCTAATTGTATAAGTGGGTTGAAAACTGAACTGAGAGGGTTCCAGGAATCCAATGGTGCCCCTGGAGCTGTTGATGGCCACCCATTCAGAGACTTTCACCAAAAAAGGGTTAGAAACAGGATGGTAGCTGACTGGAGATTCAATGTAAAGAAATGTTTTGGAGTAGGGGCCAGACAACTACATATTTGAGAATGTCTGGTTTCCTTCCTTCCTTCCTTCCTTCCTTCCTTCCTTCCTTCCTTCCTTCCTTCCTTCCTTCCTTCCTTCCTTCCTTCTTTCCTAGAGGGAAGCATTGCCAACCCCTGCCAACAATGGCCCCAGTCTCCCTCAGCTGGTTTTTACAAAACAGGACAGGCATGGGGCCAATTTCCAACTGGTCATCTGCATACCCCTAAAACACATTCTCAGCACCAGTGCGTGACAACCATTGAAACTGATCCCTGTAAACTGAACAAGACAGAACTTCCCAACCCCAAATTCTGACTGTATAGCTAAATGGGTGGTTCCCAAGATGTGCCAGATATGAGCACTTTTGTCTACAAAGTAGGTGGCAGTCTCATCACACTGTAGATGACTTGGTTTCCAGGTGGATGTAAACTCAGATTTCCCAGGGCATTTGCAGCATGGATCAGTTCTGCTGGAAAGCTCTTTGCAATGACAGTGGAGCAGAAACATCTTTTTGCTGCTACTACTACTGCCACTGCCACTACCACCACCACCAGAGGCATAACGAGAAGGCTTTGTGTACTGGCAAATCTTGTGGGAGTGCAGGAGGGGCAGGGAGGCACTGCTGAGCTCTGGAGGGGCAAGGGTTCTGAAAGCAGGGAGATAGAGAGAACACCAGGGACTCAAAACATCCCTGGCTGCTGCTGCTGCAGCCACAGCGTGGTGTCCCCCCCACCCCCGCTCCAGCTGTCTTTCCTAGCAGCAACACAATGTCCATACAAAAGCAATGCCATGGGTTGCTTCTGCTGTCAGGGCTTAGGTTCTTTGGGGGTGGGGGACAATTCTGGTGCCCCTCCTAAATTAGTGCCCCAGGCTGGGGTTGGTGGCCCAATCACCCATCCCAGGTTATGGTACTGACTGCCACAACATAATCCTTTAGAAAGGTCCTGTGCTGTGATTGATTGTCTTCAGCACAGGTTAAAAGTCACCTGAATTGTAATCCCCAACCCTCCCTCTTCAGGTGGCTCAGCTCCCCCCATATACCAGATGGATCTATGCCACTGCAGTGGTGGGAGTGGATACCTAAGTGCCTGTGGCTGTGGCTGAAGTCAGTGTGCTATTCCACAGCTTGACCTGGCCATTGACAGAGTAGCCATCAAGTTTAGTGGGAAACTCAGAGATTTCTGGAATCCCATTATGTGGCAGGGCACTGTGTGTGCTTGCCACTTTAAGGTCCTGGTGCTGGCAGCCACCAGGTACCTGATGAGAGCAGCCATTTTGAGTCAGGGGCTGTCTATATAAACAGGGCAGTTTGGCTGCTGGAGGCCAGGCAACAACATCGCCTGGCCGGAGGGCTGCAGATCTACATCTGGAGGTAAGGGAGGAGCTGTAGGGGAGGAAAGGAGGCTCCTGGTCCTGGGCATGACCTAAAACTGCACCCTGTCAGGAGTGGGTGGCCTGGTGGGGCGCTCAGTGGTGCGGGAGCCCCCAGGAAATGCCAGACCAGTTACCACCCCAGTGAAAAGTGGGTCAGGGCGCCTTAACCCCTAGCCCCCACCACCGGGTGGGTAACCCTTTTGTGAAGGGCCCAGAGGGCAGACCCCTGGAGGGAGTGAGGGGCTAGAGACCCGACCTGAACAAAAGAGTACCCTTGACAGGCCCATGCTGGGGTCAGGACCAAGACGGTCAAAAGGCCGGGGGCCGGGGGCCTGAGGTCCTGACTGGCCTGGAGGTGGGCCAGGGCTGGTAGCCAGAGGTCCTGGGGGAAGACCACACCTGAGAGGGGAAAATAGTTTCAGGGGGCTAGGTAGCCTGAATGAAGGCAGAGAGGCCACCTGAGTGGAGGGATCATGGAGGGGTCCTGTTAGGAGGATTCTGGGGCCCAGTGTGGGGGCCGGTGATTATGTGAACATCAAGATGCCATCTGCGAGGCTTGGGCTGTGGTATAGGGGAGGAAAGGAGCCACAGAGAGCGCCCCCTGGTATCAGGGCAGCAAAATGGGTAGCCTCCCGCTTAATTGACATCAATTAATCAATGAACATCAAGGCGTGGCGGGGGAGAAAGCAGGTGGTTGGCCCAAGAACAGGTGGGCAGGCCATGGAGATCGGCCCAAGTAGGCCCCCTGTTACACATTAGTTCCATGAGTCTCTGGGGATGAACCAATCTGACTGGTCCTATACCCCCACCCAAATCATGAGATCACTTCCCAGATGGAAGCATTGTGGGACAGGGACCTGTGTCTTTAGAAGGTAATGGTCCAAGTATGACAACATTTCTTGACAGTGCCCCTAATAATTGGAGCCCCTGTTTCCAGGCTGGAGCAAAACATGAAGCCCAAGGTATATACTGCCTTGTACGTTAGCCCAATGATTATCTGGGATACTTCTACAGTTGATGTGGCTTCCATAAAGTCCCACAAGAATCCTGAAGAGCCAGCCTTGGCATGTATGTTGAAGTCACCCAAGACAATAAGTCTGAGAGTCCTCAACACTTCCAAGATCAGCTCCGCTAGCTTTGGCAGGGATCCATTGTGTAACAGGGTGGTGACAAATCAACAGAATCCCCACTCTATCCTTAGCTTCAAGCACAATGTAGGTAATCCATGTTGAACAAATTAAATACTGGATACCTTCTACAAGCCAGATTTCCTTTACAGAATGCCTCCACTCTGTGCCCAGCTGGCACCATCTGCGTAAACAGTGGCCCAGATGCCTCATCCAGCCAAGTCTGTTATACATGCAACATCAGAACATCAGCAGCCTTGTCCTGAATAAGATAAAAAGATGTTGGATGTTTTATTAAGTGCTGACCTTGCAATAAGCAGTACCAGCAATGGATCAGGGTCTCCACTGGTTGTGACCCCTACATACCTCAAGGTAGCGGAGATGGATTGGAGAATAGACACCAAATGTCTTCCCCTGTGCCTCTGAGAACATTTCCTTCCCACTACCATATCTCCCTCCTGCTCATTCTGACCTGGGTAAGACAATTGCTGCCCCACTAGTCCTCCTGGGAAACTCCTCTCTCTTCACCTCCTTTACTACTGAAGGGCAACAGCAAAGTGAATGTTGCCCCTGAGTGTTGCCCTTCAGCAGTGCTCCAAGGCGTCGCCATGTCCATAGGTGCCCATTCCAGGAAGGCCTGCTAACTTGATAGGGGCTGCAGACTGGCTGGCTCCTCCACTCTTGTAAGCGTGGGTGGTTAGGATAGTGCCTGTGCTGGGCCCTCCCCCTCTCTTTATAAACCACTCAGAAAGAAGGTGCAGTGTTGCTGAGAGACACCATGGCATGGGGGGGCTGCAGCACACAGGTGTGTTGTGGGTTCTGGCTAGAGGATTTCAAAGCATTTTACTTGGGCGATCATAGAATCATAGAAGTAGGGTCGGAAGGGACCTTGTAGATTTTCAGGTCTGACCCCCTACCCTGGGCAGGAGGAAAACTGGGCTCAAATGACCCCAGTCAGGTAGGCATCAAGCCTCTTCTTAAAGACCCCCAGGGTAGGAACCAAAACCACTTCCCTTGAAAGTTGGTTCCAGATCCTAGCCGCCCTGACTGTGAAGTAGTTCTTACCGATGTCTAATCTAAACCTACTCTCCAACAACTTGTGGCCATTATTCCTTGTTATCCTGGGGGGCGCTAGGGGAAACAAGGTCTCCCCCAAACCCTTCTGGTCCCCCCCAGTGAGTTTATAGATGGTCACCAGGTCCCCCCTCAGCCTTCTCTTGTGAAGGCTGAACAGGTTCAGGTCCCGTAGCCTCTCATTGTAGGGTCTGCCCTGCTGTCCCTGGATCATGCGGGTGGCCCACCTCTGGACCCTCTCAATGTTGTCCACATTCCTCTTGAAGTGGGGTGCCCAGAACTGGACACAGTACTCCAGCTGTGGCCTGACCAGTGTCGCGTAGAGGGGGAGGATCACCTCCTTGGGCCTATTTGAGATGCACCTGTGGATGCACGATAAGGTCGCATTGTCGGCACATGTTCATCTTGGAGTCAATGATGACTCCAAGATCCCTTTCTGCCTCCATGCTCTCAAGAAGGGAGTTTCCCATCTTATAAGTGTGCTGCTGGTTACTACTGCCCAAGTGCAGCACCCTGGCATTATCATCTCAATTTTACAGGTGGGGAAATTGAGACATGGGGAGGACAAGTGACTTATCTGGTGTCACTCAGTAGGCCAGTGGCAGAGTCTGGCATAGAACCCAGTTCTCCTGTGCCCCAGTCCACAACCTCACATAGAGTTCCCGAGTCCATCCAGTAGATGTCTTCTATTATCTGAGCTTCTGACATTCTTCTCTTGACAGCCAATTACTGCCAGGCTCTAATCTTCATTTTCCATAGGATCCTGTGCAATTTTATCTTTGTTACAAAGCTTGCATAATAGAAGGTGGTAGAATCTACTGGATGCCAAACCCTGCAGCCCCCATCCCATGGGGGCTCTCAGATCACTGCACCTTCTTTCAGGGTGTTTTTAAGCCTCCGTCAGAGGCATTGAGTGTTGGCTACAGCCAAGGCTGGAGATTTTGACTGGGGTTTGCCAATGTTCCTGGTAGGAGCAAAGCCAATGGTTCCTGGCTAGAAGGTCTTGTCCCTCTGCTCAGGGTTAGAACAATCACCATAATTAGAGTCAGGAAGGAATGTTACCCTATGGTCAGATTGGTATGGACTGTGAGGGTTTTTGCTGTCTTCTGCAGCAGGGGACATGACCCTTTACCCAGGATCTCTTGAGCATAAGTTGACAATCTTTTATAGAAGCAGAACATTGGCTGTGACAGGTTATGGTATTATGTTTTGTGTTGTGTCAGGGTTGATGGTAGTCTTATGCATATTTTAGATTATGGATTGTGTAGGATGGTTTGGATAGGGACGATCCTGCCTCAGGCAGCGGGTTGGACTAGATGACCTCTGGAAGTCCTTTCCAGCCCTATGTCTCTCTCTGTCTCATCCTCTGTACTGGCCAGCTTTTGGACTTTGATCGGAGAACTATTCTTATAGCTCTGAACTAGCCCTATTGCAGCAGTATTGGCTGTTTTTCTCATTATACCAGTCTTTCCAAAAGATGTGGATACCAACCATTACATTTGCAGGAGGAAACTGTTGGAGATTAGTATTTTCATATGTGCAGAAGAAACATATTAAGTGGAAATAACATGCGGGGGACATTGTGAATCTCTGAAATTTGTGAATTAGGGGAAAATTAACAAACAAAGCTCACGTGCAACAGAATGGTCTCTGTTATTCATTTTATTTTAGTTAATTTGTCATTTATGAAACTGTCAAAAGCAAGTGCTCTGTTAAAAATGTTGTAATAATACAAATCTGAGAAGAAAATGAAATCTGAGAACTAGGACATAGAACTCTGAAGCTAAGAGATGACTGCTTGTGCACAAATTATAATGTGTTGTTCATGAACAAAGTGAAGATTACTGCAGTCCTGCTCAAGTTTGATAGAAATGAAGAACTATGTTTCAAAGCTTACAAGATGAAACTTCAGATAAAGTTTCCATTTCTAAATGGTTTATAATAGGTTGCCAAAAAAGTTATAAAAGAGAACCAGAAGCATGTTACATATATCTAAAATATGTGCTAGGTCGGGGTGGTCAACCTGCAGCACATGTGCCACAAATGGCATGGGCAGCTTCTGTGTGTGGCATGTGGCAGATAGGGGAGGGGACACAGTAAGAATCAGAAAGCAGAGCAGCAGATTGGCTGGGTCCACAGAGCAGGGAACAGAAAGCAGAACAGCATATTGCCCAGCAGAAAAGGAGTGGCACTTGGGGAGGGTGTACAGCTAATGTGTGGCATGCCTGCCAAAATGTTGGCCACTGTGCTAGGTGCTTAGAGGATCATGAGTAACAGCTGTCATTGATGGTTATAAGCAACTTATGCCCCCATTGGACTATGTACTGATCTCATTAACCATTTATTGCAATGCCTCTCAGTTGTTCCTAATGTTTTATAAACTTTGTCAAAAGTACCTTGATAGCAGAGCAGTGAATTTTTAATTTCTTCCTCCTGGGAAATTCCCCCATTTTCTACTATAGGTCAGGCTACTTGCATAGACTATGTGACCCATGAAGCATCCAAAATCCTGTAACTCACAACCACAGGAGGAAATCCTTATTGCCTAATGGGTCATGTCCTCTGGGGATTCTGGCTTACAGGAGAGAGAGGCCAGGGAGGCCCAAACTACAACTCCTGTAAGCAGCATGTTGGTCAGGAAATATAGTTTACCTTGTGTTTCACTGGATTAGAAACCAAGCATTTTGCCAACAGCAGGGTAATATTTTTCTATTGGAGTCAATTGGACCCAAACCAAAATATTGCATTTTTATTTTCTTGACAGAGAACGGAACATGTTCAGCAGAATTCTAGATTTTTCCCCCCTGCTCAAATGTCAGCTTTGCAGAAATCTATTTTCCATTAGAAAATTGTTCTGATGGAAAATTCCCTTCCCTAAGATAAAGTAGGATTAAATAACATGTTTCAGCTTTTATTTGAACCCATTTGAGTACGTTGTGTTTCAGTTAGATTATTTGCCTTCTGTCTTCTTCCATTTCAGGTGATACCACAACCCATATTGCAGTTCTCCAGTGTGCCGGTGAAAATACACAAGAAATTTCATGGAACATGCCACAAGAGGATAAAAAACTTCTAGATATGGTGGACTCAATTCAGCAAAGAGAGAAAGGTCCAACTAGGTTGGGTGAGTGACTGTATGGACACTGGTGGAAGAAAAAATAGCTTTAAATGAAGCTTGATCCTGTGTTCCACCTTGGACAGATGGTGCTGCAGTAGTGTCATGTCCTAGGAATTTAATCTTTCAAAATTAATTCCTGTTATTACCATTCATGGCTTTGTATGAAAGGAGTTTCATATTACTCTATTAAGATGTATTTGCATGTGCAGAGGTTACGATATACTTTGCTTTTCAGAGAAAAGGGGAAGTCTGGTTTCTTTAATCCATAGAAACGTTCCCAGTGGTCATATATTCTGTGTCTCTCTGGGTATGGACAAACCTAGCCTTTAACTGCTCTAAACAAGAAATGGGGACTGTTGCTCGGGAGTGTACATCAGCTATTACGATCTAAATGTTGGATCTGCATGAGCCTGTAGTGATACAAATAACTAAATCACCTCAACTTTGGATGAAAACAGGGTTAAAGTTTGAGAGGTTTTACCGGGCATCCAGAATTGCACGTGCTTCAGGGTATACCCAAGCTAGCTCAGTGACAGCCAGATGAAGTACTACAAGCTTTATACCCGTGTCAATGCAGTGCTCCATCTATGCTAATTTGCCATGTTGAAGAAAATAGAAATGAAGCATTATGAGATGCAGGGTACATTACCCTGGTCAAAATGCTGCTCTCACATGTTTATACTGCTCCTTAGTACTCAAGGTAGCTTGTTTGGAGCTAGGTTGGGTATCTCCATGCGGCACTGGGGTGTGCCATGTAGCCGTACCTCCAATTCTAATATTGCTGGGTAACCCAGATTTTCCAGTGGTGTTGTGAAGGCTCTCTATTTAAGCCTACTAGTTGTAGGGTTCAAGTAAAACACATTCTGCTACAACATATCAGATCTTTCACCAAATAGTCTGAGATTTTCATTCTTCTGAACTGGAACAATATTCTCCTTGGCAGCAGCTTAGCAGCATGGTCCAATAAGAGCAGAGGAACATACAGTTTTTAGGGTCTTTGGCCTGATTTATACTGTAAAGAGTTACTGGTATAGAAAAGTGAAAAATAAAGCCTGACTTCCATAGTTCACAGGAGGATTAGTCATGATTGCTTTCTCAGCCTGGAGAAATAAAAATACCAGATGTCTGATGAGACTTCTGTAGGCTCTTTGTGGGAGAAGTTGTTACATAGATAAGTTGCATGAAGTCTTCTATATAAGTCCAGTAAGCTGCAGCAGACTTCAGGACAGGCAGAGAAAACATGGCCCCTAGCGTGTGATCGTGGAGGGGGAGTTGCATGACACGGTTGTTACTGACTAGTTTTTATGTCTCCTTGGAACATACTTAGGTAGCACAGTGCCGAGAAATGTCCTGAGAGTCCACAGAGAAAGGAATAGTAGCATTTCCTCTCAAGTAATGCAAATAAGTCATCATGGTTCTGCTACTGCCTTTGTGGGTAAATGTATTTGGATAGAATGGTCCACACTCTTAGGGAATCCAGGAGCAATTGGCACATTCAGTCAGTGTTTAGGCCTCTGGAGTCAGGCTCCTGAAAAGTTTTGGGATGGCTCACATTGGGTGTTGCAGTTCCTTAAGGAGCTTTGAAGACCTCCTTTCTCATTCATACTGGGCACAACCCACTGTTTAACCCATTGGAGAAACATAAGGTCATTCCCACAACAGCACTGTCTCTTCTTGTTAATCTTCCTATATTAGGAATACGATCCTTATGTTCCCTCTAAGTCAGCTGGGGTTATTTCTGCAGGAAATGCTGACAGGCTTGGGATACTCTGGTAGAACTGTTTTTGCCTAGAACCATGGTTCACTCATAGTCCTGGGTACTTGGTTTTGTAGCACTCATTATATGCATGATATGAGTGATTGTTCTCTAGTGGTTATTCCAGTTTCAGACCTAGTTGAGGCTGTGTGGTAAAATAGCTCAGCTACAGAGACTGAGGCACATCACAGGTTGGCAACACAGTATTTGCTGAGGTTTTAAGGGGATTTCAGTTAAGTGTTCTAAAGAGAACAGTGGTAACTTTATAGGACAGGAGATGTTGCCACCTTTACCATCTTATTTTTGCATTCTTAGAACATGAAATACCACAGTTCATGTGATGGACTGGTGTGGGTAGTTGAGATTTAGTTTTAATGTCACCTACTGTAAGTGCATAAGCCTAAAAAACGAAGAGAAAATGTTTTGCCAATTGTTCCCTGCTGCAAGAATTATTTTCCCCTCTTTCTTTTTTTTTTTTTTTTAACATCTGACTTAGGTGTTGGAACTCCGGGGGAGATGTACAGTCTCAAGTAAAAAAAAAAAAACTAAAGAAAGCAATCCATAAAGCATCCTTCAAAAGACAAGCAAACCAAAATAAAAAAAACCCACAACCAAACCAAACCAAACCTCCCCCTCTCCAGCCCGCACATCCCCCAACAAAACAAAGTGCAGTAATATTCCCCTGTTTGTGAAATTACATTTATGTCAGTCACATTCTGGTAGGAGAATTAATAAGGAAAAAGATAAAATTGGGTTTATTCAGTCATAAAATGCGTAACTTTAAAGTAATATTAATTGAAAACAACTCCCCCCTACCCCTGTCATCTATGTATGGAATTAAGAATTACCTTAGGTACACTTGCCTTTCAGATCAGTCTTCCTAGGCATCTATATCTTGCAGGGGTTGCAGTATGCAGCAACTGTAGTTAAGGCTGCCCAGTGTTCCTCCTTAATACTCATCTCATTTGCTTTTTGAAACTTAAACCATTTAGGTTGTTATTTTCTGTGCAATATGTTTGCTTCTGGAAGAATTCTTTATGGACATTTCAGCTAGAATGGCTCAACTATTTCTAGTGATGTGGTTGGGGGGAATTTTTTTTTCTATTAAAAATATCTTAAAACATTTTATTGTAAATATCTAGAGCCTCTGTGCTACAGAATAGGGACTTGAAATTCAGCTGGGGGTGTGGCTTGTGTCGAAGATGTGTATTTTGCTGACACTGGAGATTTGGCTAAATTAGTAGTCTTTGAATAGCCCAATATGTGTTATTTTAGTAGAGAATTGTTGGTTGGACAGATAAATTCACTGAAGAGTCCATCTGTACTGAGCATGCGGCATCAGTTCACAACTCCTGTGCACAGCAGACCTGTCCAAACATAGACCATCCCCATGGAGCTACTGAGCATGCTTCAGCATGGCCTTTAAAGGACTTAGAAGGACTTTCCTTGCATTTCCTGTTCCCACCAGCTGTGTGATTACTGCACAGGTGTTTTGGCATCAAGCACAGGAACTGACACAAAGGAGACTGTTTTTTTCCTGTGCTGTTAGTACTCTTATTTTTTTTCTTTTTACTAGCAGTGTGAAAGAGGATGAAGAAGTTGGTCAGCTCAATTGCAGAGGGCTGAGGAAAGGTGGTAATGTGGGAGAATGATATGCAGGGTGAAGGGACAGGCTTTTGTGCATGTATAGAGGACAGAATCTCAGGAGGTATAAGAACAGAGTATGGAAGTTTGGGGGCAAATGGAGGAGAGGGTGGAGGAATAGAAACAAAGGGGGCAGACAGGAGCATATGGAAGGGTGAGAGGGACAAAGAACCAGGGGCAGGGTGAAGACAGAGCATCGTGGAGGTACTGGCAGGAGCTGGGGATGGGGGAAAGAGCAGATGACGTAGGTCTGGGGTCAAAGTTGTGGGAAAGATGGGAAGGAGTGAGGCAGTAGCAAGAGCCAGCAGCACAGGGTAAGAGCAGGGCAGAGATAGGAGAAGGAGGAGGAGCTAGGTGGCAGGATAATAGCAAGG
The DNA here is from genome assembly GCF_030867095.1 of Alligator mississippiensis. NCBI lineage: Eukaryota > Metazoa > Chordata > Crocodylia > Alligatoridae > Alligator > Alligator mississippiensis. Next base: position 140,513,833 of record NC_081827.1, read on the forward strand.
GAGGGAGTGAAGCTGGGGAGATGGAAGCAGTGGATAAGGTAGGAGCTGGGGACAGTGGATAGGAACAGAAGGAGATGGGGAGGGGCTGTAGGGAGGAAGGCCAGGATTTGAGTAGAATGCCATAAATAAGGCATGGGGTGACACACTGACTCATGACACTAAAACAAAATATTGAGTACCTGCTCATTAATTGAACATTGTTCATTCTGCACACATAATGAGGCAGGAGTCATCTGGAAAAAGTACCTTGGGATCATGCATTTAAAGACTAGTGTAATACATATGCATGAGAGCAATTAATTAAGATTGCACAAGCACATTTTCTTCTGACACTTCCAAACTGTTCAGTGTTTGACTTTGCAAACTTACTAAAGTTCTTTCAATGCATTTTGGTGCAATGCTCTTATTCAGTAGCTGTTCAGTACTCCAACATAGTAGAAGCATATAGTGTTTATAGTTATCTGACATAGTTCAGTGCTGCATACAGTTTTTCCTGTGGAAACCTTTCTATTCTCCAGTGGGTAACCAGTTCAAGTTCACTGATTTTCTTCACTGAAATTCCTGCCATGAATCCTGGGAAGAATCAGTTTGTACCTGGATTTCCCACCATTCATGAGACTGCCTATCTACTGAGCTCAGAATATTCTGAGGAGTTTCCCTCAGCTCTTGTTTCAGTTTTTCCATTTGTATAAAATACCTGAAGACATTGAAATAGAGAGTGAGCATGGCTTTGTAGCCTGATCATTGGGAGGTAGGATGTGTGGCTTCCAGTCTTCTTGCATCCAGTGAAAGTGTAAGTATTTATGCATAGTGGAACGAGAGAGATTGTGAACTTCCTGAAAGTGGGGTAAGCTGCCTCACAGTTGTCGCAGGGCAGAATTTTTAAGCCACCTCCCACCACCCCCAGTTCAGCTGCCTAATTTCATGCAAGACGTACAAAAAACTAGAACTCTGGGTTCCAAAATGATACCTTTTATTAGACTAACTGGAAAATGGCAAGAAAATTGTCCTTTTCTGCAAGCTTTCGGGATCAAAGTCCCTTCGTCAGGCTCTGGGAAAAGTAGATGGTACAAGATGGTAAAAAGTCCCCATAGGTAGGAAATAAACTTCATTTTTGCACAGAGGGAGCTGAAGATGGAAGTCTGTCCCTCTGGGTCCATGAGAGTGTCTTTGTGAGAGCTGTGTTGAGTAGCTCTTTGATGTGTTGATCAGGTAGAATTCCTTCCCTGGAGGTGTCAGATGGCAGGCAGGGAGGCAAAAAAACTTCTTTGTTGTTCTGCAATGAAGTTTAAAATGCAAAATCGGCTGAAATTCAGCATCTTCTATGTTTCAGGGGTGTACTTGGTAGCCGTGTTGGTCTGAGACAAAAAGACTAATTTCATGCAACACTTTTGTACATGTGCAGCATTAATGTGATTTGAATGCTCCTGGACAGTGGACTTGTTAGCTAATACTTTGTAGTTAGCATTCTCCCTCCCCCCAGGATCCTTTTGCGAACCCCACAGTTTGGGAAACTCTGCCTTGGAGTATGTGTCAACACAGACAGTTACTGCGTAGCAGCTAACATGCTGTAAGATGTGATAACCTTAGGACACTAGGCTGGGACTCTGCTCTACTGGATTTCTTCAATCTTCTGAGGACAAATTCCTCAATCTCTGTTCCACATCTGTTAATTTTAGATAGTGGTGATTCCTGATTTCTAGTTGGTGTAGTGAGAAGTAAGTCAAAGGTTGTAAACTGCTCAGATACAATTGCAATTGGGCCCAAGTGAGTACCTTGGGTAGGTTATCAAATTGGCTTACAGCTGGCTAATGTCAGGTTAGCTTCAGTTGATAAGGGCCAACCAATCTGCAGAATAAAATGTAATAGTCGATTAAACAAATTCCTACCCTGCCTTATTCTGGAGTAATTTTCATGTATAAACAAAGCTTCATTAAAATAAAATAAAAAAATTAAGGGCTTGTCTTCATGTGGAAATGGAAATAGTTTCATGCTTAGAAAAGTCCTACATTACACTGGCGCAAACAATGCATTTAGCTTAGACCGTAGGCTTCCTATCCAGTGGCTGTTTCTAGTGCCCTTCTCAGGTACTTACGAGCCATTTCTTTTGACTTCTTTCCCAGACAGCTTTCAACAGGCGTGGGTGATTAAGACCAATGCAGAACTCTGCCTTTTTGGTCAAAGCCATTCTGGAGGTGTTAGTGAAACCATTGTGGCTACTTAAGACAATAATTCGTAAGAGCTCTGCTCGAACATCGCCTTGCTGGAATCCCTTGTCTCTCACAACCCTGCAGAACCTCAAATGGATTTTACATCTTTTCCCTTCTTTCAGACAAAATTAAAGAAAATAATTGCAAAAGGATTTCATGTCATGTCAAAATCTCTTTAGGCAATTCTGCTTTTCTAGTTCTTCCCCCTAACACCATTAAATGTCTGTGTGTTGGATTATTTTTCCCTGGGTTGGCTTTTTCCTTGTTGAATCTCAATTTGTGATTTCCTGCCCTGATTTCTAACATTTCTAGGTCACTTTGGACACTTTCTATGCATTCAGTCCGTGTTCATAACGGCTTCTGCTCTAATATCTGTGATTCTATTTATCATCTCTTTTACCCTTAACCTTTTACACTGACATCTCTTTTACAGCCCCCCACCCCACCTTTTTTACAGGCTGCTAATGAAATTGTTCTATATGGTAGGATTTAGTGCAGAGCATTCCACTAAACACTTCCAATCTCACACAGTTCGTTGCCTCTTAAAATTAAACTTGTTAACATCCCTTTAATCAGCTTTTGGGGTATGCAGCATACCCAAGCCGATTTGACTCACTGCCTCAGAGGCTGCCAGTCGCTATATCAAATACTCAACTAAAAACTCACCCAGCCTTTTTGCATGCACTTTATGACCTTATTCAGGGAGCTTTGGATTAGAGGGCAACCATAAAGAAGTTTAAACAGACCTTTCTTGAGAGGTGCAGTTAGAACTACGCTGCTGAAATGATCCCAAATCCTGATGTGGGGACTAGCAACATTAGAATTCTGTATGGGGATATACCACACATTGTCATCATTTCCTTTTGAGACTATATATTTTTTAATTATTAAATTAAAATAGAATTTAATTATATGACTTGATGACTCAGGGTCACAGGAGGGATTCCTATATGAGTTCTCTGTGCAGAGAGGGTGGAGCAACCCTTGCAGTAGGCCTTGGAAGAATTGAGCAAAGCTGTTAAAAATGGCCGCAGTCCTTAATTCATTACTTTAAACTAAGAACACTGATTTGCACAGATGCCAAAAAATGAGTAGCTCTGGTTTGATTTAAGCTTGAATGTACTACCAGTTGTTTAAAAAAGTTATCTTGGCCATTATGATAACCAGGGCCAGAAGCAAGAGTAATGTTTCCAGAGGCAGTAAAGGAAGCAAACTTTCTAGAGGCAAGTGCAACATCTACAAGGGAAGTCTTTGCTTGCCCCAGCACACTCCATAGTCCTTGGTGATTCAGTTTGTATTGTGTAAGTGTTATACACTGTTCTCAGCTTTATTTTCTCTAGTATGTGATGAAGGCTTTTGGCACAGGAGACTTCCACATCTAGTTCTCATGGGTTGTTTATCTAAGGCCTAAAAAATAGATAGTTATTGAAGTCATTCTGCTTTCAAAGCTCATTTGCTGCCAAAACCTTTTGATATGACATTGTATTTATAGGAAACAAGAACCATTTGAAACCACAAACCTTATTTTAGTAACAAGGACCGGCATAGCTTGCAATAATGTTCAGCATGTGGGATTGCACTGTTAGCACATAGCACATAGAACAGTCTTCTCTTTTCACAGGGCGCATCTACATGAGACACTAAATGTGTAGTAGACTAATTCTGCTCATTAGCGCGTCATGGTGAAAGCCATGCTAATACGCTAATGCACAGTAGTGTTTAGTCCACTGTTCATTAGCTTACTTAATAGGCATGCACCGGTTAGCTTACTTAAAAGGAGTGCAGTAGTACCAGTTACTGCACAGTGATTTAGTACCTAGTAATGCAGGTACTAAACTTAATGTGCAGTAACTATGGCACATGAATGAACATGCAGATGCACCCACAGGCCATGTCCACATGAGCGTGGACATTTGTTTCCTTGGGGACAAGAAGCACTGGCACACCTTGTGCCACTGCTAGTTGTCCCCAGGAATGCCTGTGCCACACACCCTCTGGTGTGCAGCAGATTACCCTGGGTGGGGTAAGGGAGGCTAGGGCCAGCATCCTTACCTGGTGTCCTGGGGGCCTTCTGGAGCTGCAGCAGCAGCGATCCTGCCGTGTGGAGCCTGGCCGGCAGCTGGATTGTGGCTCTGGCTGGCCAGGCTCCGGTTTTGGGTGTTGCACACTGTCCCCATGTACATCTCCCTGCTTTTTTGGGGGGGTGGGTTTTTTGGCCCCTCTGATCTCCCAGGGTCAACCCCCCCCCACACACACTGCTACCTTGCATCATGGAGAATACCTGAATGTGTAGTATGTGGTGCCACAGATGTGTCTGTGGTGCCACATACCACATGTTCATGCTTATCTAAACACGGCCACAGAGTATAAAATCACACTGGTGGAACCCCTGTCTACACTGAAGCCTACGGCAAGAATCCCCTGGACTTCCTTTGGGTCAGGATTATATCCTATGTCATAATTAATATGTTGTCCATGGTCTGATTTCCTTTGAAGAGAAACATTTTTCTGCTTTTTCTATGAGAAAGAAGTTAGGAAGACTTCTATAGTGCCCCATCATTGAAGTATTAATGGCTAAGTCTTCATTGCACCTGGTGAAAGGAGGAGAATGGGTGTTTGCTGTCTAGGTAGGTCCAACAAAGTAAGCATTAGCTAGATCAGGTATCGCCATCAATGAAGCCATGGCAGCACAGGTAGCTTCCACCCATTAAGAACCCCACATTGAAGCCTGTAGTGTTGTGATTTCATTGATAGCCAAGCTTACTAAATTATAGCTATCTCAAGTATCGCTACATGCATGTGAAAGCATGCTTTCTCATTACAGCATAGCCATCCATAGCTTAAGCCTTGGTTTCCCATGATGATTGATATTTTAATGCAAACATTTAAATTCATGGTTTTGTAAATACGCAATTATTGCTACATTCTAATTCATCTGAAGGATATGGTCAAATCCTGGCAGGGTTGTTTTATGAGTGGTCAGTGCTTCATACTTGTCATCCATGAAATCTGGTTCTGAACTCCTGCGTTATGAGCTAGCTCTCTTGCCCATAACAACTATTTCTCATTCACAATTAATACACCTGGCTCCTTTCTTTAGCTAGTCCAATAATAGGGGGAAAAAAATCCGTGGAAACCTTGGTGAACTGTGTTTCATAACAAGCTGGTGTGTATTTTTGAAATGTTCCCTGGTTTTAGCTCAATTAAGTTTGATTTCTTAAGTAAAACAATTCAAAATAATGATTTTTATTTCCAGTTTACAAACCAGTGTCCCATATTAGAAATTTACAGATTTCTTGGGAAGAGGAAAAAGCATGGAGAGAAAAAATATCTTGCCATGGGAATGAGTGAATAAGACAAAAGTTACCTATTGGTAATCAAAAGAAAAAAAATGGGAAGAGGATCCTTCTGAAGAAAACTTTTCCAGTCCAACCATGAATTGTTTAAGGGAGAGGAGATGTTTTGTTTAAAGTTTTCATCAGAGATATTTGAAAGTCGAAGTCCAATATATCCTCCTTCCCAGGAGGGCAACTTTCTTTGAGAGTGAGTGGAAAGGGGAAATAAATGAATGTCCAGTGATACTGAAGAAGTCTAGGGGCTGGGATCAGAAATGTTCTCATTAATGTTGTGCATTTTGTTATTCCCATCAATTATAAATTGCTTGCTATGTTCCGTACCTACCATTATTCTAGCCAAGCTACGGTGGTGACTAAAAAGGCAAAAACACGTGAAACAAAACATGTGAAGGCACAACATTAGAGCAGATTTGGAAAATTCCCACAGGGAATTTTGACATTCTGATTTTTTTACTTCTTTTGTTCCAAATAAGATGAGTTAAAAGTACATAACTTCTGTGGGGTAGAAATTCTGAGAACCTTTGATTTGGAAAAAAACATGAAGAACATGCTGAAATCTTTCTTTTTTTGAGATATCATGCAATTTTTACTATTGGTATAAAATACATCTTGTATATAAATATAATACTATTGAGAGTATAACATTAAAATAGGATAAAACAAGGAAGTCTAAATGGAGCTAGCAAGCAGGCACAAAGCTAAATGGGAAAGTCAGAATAAAACAAAGATCTAAAACCCCCTCTGTTTTATTTTGAAGAACTTGGAAACTTTTTTTTTGCCAATTTTTTATCAACATTAATATGTTCCTATGAACCATGTTGATTTCAGCAAAAATGTATTCCTTGCAGAATACTGTTCAGTCAAACATGTTGCGACTCATTTGAGAGAAGAGATTGTCAAGGAAGGTGGCTCTGTTAGGTTGAAGAAGGCTTCTGGGTCACCTATTCTGTTTGGAACTCATGTTTGTGACTCTGCTTGTGCTCAGTTACTGTTTAGTTCCAGCACTGCTCTGAGGCTATGCATTGAGGTTGGGAAACTAATGTGCATTGGGTAGTGGGCTGCAATGGGGAGGAACTAGCACACTGCTGGGAGATAAGGGCCAGTGGCTACAGTAAGGTGGGCAGGGAGTAGGAGGCTGTTGTCCTGGTAAGGCAACAAGTGAGGGCAGTAGAACTGATGTTGGTTTGGGAAGGGACTAAAGTGAGACTGTGAGAAGATGTGAGATGGGAGACATCTTTGACATTTCCAGGCACATATACTAAACTAGATACTCCTAAGGGTTAAATCTTTCTCTAAAGCATGATTTCATACTCTGAAGCATTTGCAGGGTATTTTAAGTGCTGTTGCCAGGCTATCAATAATCAATATGCTGAGTGGGCTTCCTTAAGGCTGCCCTTGCTTTCAGTAACTTGAGAAAAGGAGTGCTGCTTCTGCTAATGAAAGATTGTAGGTGGCATGATGAAGATGAAGAAGACATTAAATCAAATGTGTTTCAGTGTGCAAGCTGTTTTGGTGGATTGCTGGTGAATTATCAGCAATGATCAGGCTTCTAGGAACACGTTCATTATTCAAAATTATTCAATGAATGGTTTAGGCAAACATTTCTGCCTGGTGGCTTCTTGCACATTATTCACAGCAACTATCGCTCTTGGTATTCATTATCCAAAATCCACTCTCCATCCTGCATAAGTGTCACATAAATTGCCTAGTGGCATTTTTGTTTCCTAAACTGATGACTCCCAAACCCAAAAGAACATTTGAAAAAGCTGTATATGATCTTTTCCCAATGTAAATATCCATTCAAATACATATCGGAGCACAAGTCCTGGCAATGCACTCCTTTTCTCAGATCATTATTCTGAACAGAAATTGACTTGAATGAATGTTCGCAGATGTTGAATAAAGGGGACAGTGAATACTATCTAAGCCAATTCACAATTTGCCTTCAAGCAAAACTCCATCAGTCTTTTTTGTGGTCTCTGTCTGTTTGTTGCACAGTTTACTCTAAAATTTCCAGGTTTTAGAGGAAATGCCAAAAAAAAGCAAGCAGGAAGTGCTTTATATAGTTGTAGTAAAAAGTTACCAAAGTAGGCGTACCAGAGTTTTCTTTGAGAATCACAAAAATGATATGTACAATGTACTATCCATATGATGGAAAAGTTTAGGTGTATATAATTAGCCACTGGATGTCACTGTTGTTCCACAGAAATTAAAACCACGTGGGCTATGAAAGTTGGAAATGTTTTTTATTTATTGTATTAGACCCATACAATGGTTGCACGCTTAGGAAAGATAATTATTAAGGCAAGAAACATGGCTCAGTAATGGAGAAGGCAACAAACAACATGGTGTTTCAGTGGGCGGGAAACTAGGCAGATAAGAGATTAGCTAAAATAACATGGAAAGGATCATTTTCCCTGACTACCTGAACTGCTGAAGCTTTATTTTTACCACTTTTGATGAAAAATAGTCATGTCCTTTTCCTTTTGCTCTTAGGGAGAGCCATAGACTACGCTGTTCAACATGCTATGACTGAAGCCAATGGAGGGAGGCCCACTGCTGTAAAGATAGCAGTAGTCCTTGTATCGGAGAGATCAGAAGATCCAGTGGATGCTGCAGCACGTTCTGCAAACGGCAACAGTAAATATTAACACTCTGCCACTCTTTTTGTTCAAATCCATTTCATTTTAAAATGATTAAACTAGGGCAGAGACTGAAGAAACATGAGCATTGGTAGGCAGTTAGGGTGTTAGTGATTCAACATGATTGTTTACAATTGGGTAGAGTTGGGTTTTAACAAAGTCCCTATTTTTTTTAAACTATGGAGAAGTTAAGGAACAGCTGTGCAGCCTGTATGTTAGATCTGATTCTGGATAGACATGGGGCATTACTAGGGGATGTAAATGTTATAAACTGGGCCCCTTTACAGTATGACATTTCTTGCAAGGTTTATAAATGAAAAGACTATGAGGTCAAGCTTTCCCTGCTCTTGTATACCTTGCAAAATGCTGCTAAGGTAAAAAAATTTTGACATGCTCTTTTAAGCTGTTTGCACTTAGGTCCTTCACATCTCCATTGTTAAGCATGTTCATCTCATGTTCATTATTGTTGTTTTAATTAAATACATTTAAAATAAGCCATGTACTTCATTAATGAGTAAATTAAGTAACCAAACAGCATGATCAGAAATAGCTCAGGTTAAAAAATCTGCAGCTTTTTCATTGAAGTCTTCAGCTGCTTTTTGACACTACCAGATCTTACTATGTTTGTAACTGTCGATCTCATCTTAATTATTGATGTGATTTAGAACATGATAGTAACTGTACTGAAAGGTCTTTAGCCTATAGGGAGAGAGCAGTAAGACTAATGAAAATTAACTGTCAGAGTGAAACATTTCTCAGGTCTACCTTAAGCAGCAAATCAAAAACAAGAATTTCCCCTCTAGTCCATTACATATTTTAAAACTAATTTGCTTTTTTCTCCAGGGGTAACTGTGTTTCCAATTGGCATTGGGGATAGGTATGATGAAGGACAGCTGAGGACTTTGACTGGGGAATCTGCTACTGACAGGATCATTAAGCTTCGCCAATTTGAAAACCTGCCCAGCATGGTCACCTTGAATGATGCATTTGTCAATAAATTGTGTACAGGTAAGTTTCATGAAGTCTTAAATCTTGAGCCAAAAAAATACCCTCCTATGAAGATAATGCATCAGGCTTGTTGTACACTATACTAAGTACTACAGAGTTATTTTCCTAGTTCTTTAATTACCTTGAACTTTGGTCAATTTCATATAACAGCCCATCAGTTTCCTCAGAACCAGAGTTCAGTTCTAGTCAGGGTCCTACGTTGACATTCTGCAGAAATTTTCCTCTGTTCCAGCAGTTACTTAGTATAGAAACCAACTCAAAATTGTTGCAGTGTGTAGCTAATTATTACACAACTCCACTGGCTTTTACAGAGTATTTTTACCCTAAGCTATAACCCTCCTTCCCCACCTTGAACTATGATCATCTCAATAAATAGGGATGGTCAAGCCTGGGAGAAGATGCCACAAAGGAAAACTTAAAGCTCTACTGACTAGTCTTGGTGACTGACAATGTGGCATCCTTTGTCAGTATGGAAACAATGGCCCAGACCAGTGGAGTGACAGGGCGAAGTTTGCAAAGGGTGGGTGAGTCTCATAATGGATATGAAATCAATGTTTTGTCCACTTGGGTTTATTCAGGATCAGTTGGGACTTCTTGAATCATTTGGTTACAGATTGAGGTTCTCTATCCTGATGGCTTAAATTCCTGTATTTCAGATGTACTTTTCATTCTTGTCACTTTCTGTCCTGTGCTGCAGTCATACAGTGCCATCATGCTGTATTAAAGAGCTACTGCATTGACCTGGACTGTTTTGGGTGAAATACCACTCATCCTTAAAAACATGTAAATTGCCATTGATGAGGTTACTAATGGTATTTGTAGCATTCTCCCTGGATCAAAACTTAGCCTCATTTAAATTGAAAGGAGTTTTTCCAAGGGGTCAAGATTCTATCCTGGGAATATGTAACATATATAATATAAATATTTGAGGTAAGCTGGCTAGGTTCTTTCCCTTCCCATGTACTGCAATTTTCCCATTTTTAAAATGGGGATAATGGTATTAATTTATTTGTAGAGGTCATTCTGTGTACTGGAGAAAAAGCCCAGTATAGAAGGTAGGCATTCATATTAGACAAAATTGGCATATTAAAGTTATCCTTTGAAGGTGTGAGTGTATAGAGCCATGCAACTTTGTTGTTTAATTGCTTAGAAATTGTTTCCACAGTGACAGTTCTGTGTTTTTTTTCTGAAGTATACGTTACAGGAAATAGACTTCATCTGTTGTCCTAAAAGTGCACATTCCAACAGACTAATCACAAAGCATCAGTGAAACCTCATGGAAGAGGAGCCAGAAGGCTCCCTGAACATCTTCTGCCCCCCCCCCCCCCCCAAGTGGAGCAGGTGGCTCCCATGTCTGGTATCTCATGCTAGGTAGAGCTAACAAAAGAAAATTGTGAATGGTAGTAATGCAGCTGGCCACCTTAATGCATTAAAGTTATGGATGTAAGAGCTGCATTGCATATGGCTCCTGTGAAGAAATGTTGTTCCATACATGGAGCAATGCTATACTATGTAAATAGTCCCATCAGTAGGAATACTTGCAGAGTAAAGGCTTCTTAACAGAAGGATTGAAGAGCAGAATCAGGACTTCATCTTACATTTATGAAGCAGGATTTCATCTTATATTTTTGTCTGCACTGAACTCTGTGGGTCCATGATGACCTATGCTTATTACAATTGCCACAGGAAAATGGACAAATAATGATTATCTAAAAACAAGACCTGAATATTTTTTTTTGTAAACAGATAGATTATCTGTGAAGATTAGCATAAATTTAAATAACCACAAGAGGTAAAAGTGACTTCTGTTGTCCCCTAAGTCAGTAAGTATATAAGAGCCTTATTGTTGTATGCTTGTTTATATTGTGATAACACCAAAAATCCCAGTCATGAGTCAGGACTCCCTGGTACAAGGCACTGTACAAACATCTGCCAGCTCTGCTGATGCTGAGTAGTACGTTAGCACACAAGTACTCTCATTGATACAGCTGAATAAGGCATGAGATTTACTAGAGTCTGGCTCATGATTTTGTAACAAATTTTAGGTGCGATTGTCTGACATTTTAACCTCACAGGGGGTTCTGTTAGAACAAGTATCTCAAGAATGTGTAGGAGCAGCTCTTGTTGCCCCTCTGGGCATCCCACTGTAGGAATAGGAAGATGTTTGTGTCAAGAGGGAGATCCTCTTCTGTATTACAAGGTGCTTACAAGCCCTGATGGGGTAGTACAGTGTCTCCTACACTTACACTTTAGTTGGGTATCTCAGAGTGAGTTGTAAGTTATATCTTGGTCATCTACTAGGTGAAAGAGAATTCTGCCCTTAGAATAGGCACTTAGTCTGAACATTTTGGCCCTTGCTTTTATTGTTGGCAAATTGCAGTATGATAGATCTTAAAATGGTGTCATTTATAAAAATCAGAAATGTCATCTTTTATCAGTTTTTGCTCTTCCAAGTTTATCCTAGTTGGATTCATCTTACAGCAGGAAACTGACTTTACAGGTAGAAAGGAACCAAACTAATACTAGTAAGAAAGAGTTTAAAGTGATTTCAAATGTTCACAAAATACAGTGCTTTTCCTGCAATGTATGAGGCATAATATTTGCTTGAATAGTGTTATATCAAAACCTAAATATTCACGATGAATGACATCCCAAATATATGCCACTTAAACTGTTACTCCAAATCACCCCATACTGTAATATGCTATTTCACTTAAAGGTGTATGTACATAACCGTGCTCGTAAGAGGCTGAAATTCAACAAAGCAATTTTAGGGATTTCTGTCTTAGTGGTTTTATCTATTAATTATATGGTTTTATACTGCTGCTCACTACTACAAGTTACTATATCAAACTTTAGAGATACAATGTTGCATTAACTAAAGCTTAAAAGAGGACAGTTTGTTACATAAGACCCACAGTTATAAGTGATTAAAAATATTCTGCCATTTGGGTAATTGAGCATTTGGATAACTGAGGATGTACTGTATGAGTATTTGTGTGTATCTGCGTGCATGTGCCCATACACACATGTATGCATACATTGTTGCTGTGATGATATGTTAATTACGGAGTATAATGTCAGTGCTGTACAGGATGCAGAAACAGGTATGGACTCTACTCAGGAAGCATGAAGGCTTGATCTTGTATTAAACGTCACATGGGCATGTAGAGCTCATTGTGGGATTGCAGTACAGTTGATATCTACTGCACATTATGTATCATTGTAAAGTGCATTGAGTTTAGAGAGCCTGTGTGAATGGGTGTGGAAGAAACTCATAACCTGGCTTTGCCTCCTCTGTGATCCCATTTTACTTTTTGGACAGATGAATATGGTCCTCAAGGAGGAATTCTCAAGGTATAAAACAGGAAAAATCTCTTGAGTGCTGAGTCGCATTTTAAGGGATGGAATCCATATTTCACTTATTTCCACTTAAGCTCCTGAACAGCTGAGCAATGTGCCAAAATATGTCTGTTTCTTTTACAGAGCCTGTCCAAGAATGCATTGATGATGATGGGAATAAAAGGAGAGTAAGTGTACTTTTTGCATCTTCCATCTGGCTTTCAAGTAACAGTTATAGCGTGTCGGCCTTGGAACTTGAATGCCTGTGGTGTGCTCCGAGACAAAAAAGTTTTGAGCAATGTTAACGGTTTTTCAGGAACAATCTCCAAGAATGTGGAAAACAGTGTGGAAGGAAGTGCAATCAGCCAATGTGCTAATGCCCTGGACTTCCCTCCATTGATAAAGAAAAGTGCATTTTTTCTTTCTTTTTCTTTTTTTAATCCTGCTATGTAAAACATACTAGTGATGAGGCACTTTGGCTTTCCTGCAGGTAAAGCAGCCCGCAGGTGGAAGGAAGGAGGGCTTACCTAGCTCCCTCTGGGTGCAAACCGCAAGTGTCTTGTCTTCTCTAGGATATTGTAGAGAGGATTATTGTGTGCTTGTTATTTCATGGGAATAAACCACCTTTTTATGCAGCAAAGACAATGAGGATGCAGAGTCATCTGCTAACCTGGGGAAGGTGCTCCAATATATTAGCATACCTCTTTGCCCTCTCAGACTTAAGCTGTGGTGAGAAAGGAGGAAAGTAGGTGTTATGGATAGTGTGGCAGGGCAGTGTTTGTGCCTGCCAGTTGAAGGGCCTGAACCCAGTGGCCGGCAGGTGCCTGATGAGGGCAGCCATTTTGGATTCAGGGCTGCCCATATAAACAGGGCATTTTGCTACTGGAGGCCAGGTAACAACATCACCTGGCCGCAGGGCTGCTGGTTTCAACCGGAGGTAAGGGAGGAGCTGTAGGGGAAGGTCGGGAGGCTCCTGGTCCTGGGCATGACCTAAAACTGCACCCTGCCGGGAGTGGGTTGCCTGGTGGGGCTCTCAGTGGTGTGGGAGCCCCCAGGAAATGCCAGGTCGGGGTGCCTTAACCCCAGCTCCCAGCTTTGGGAGGGTCAGGTGACAATGGAGGTAGAGGGGGCCAGGCATGGCTACGGCCACCTGAGCCCACCTGAGGAGGGAAGCCCTGAGACCCTGAGAAGAGGGGGCGGTGTGGAGCCCCGAGGGGTGGTGTGGAGCCCTGAGGTGAGGGGGCAAAGAACTAGAAGGCTAAGGGCCCAGTCAGCCAAAAATAGTGGCTATTAAACCCCCCCCCCCCCGACTGCTATTAGATGTCAGCGATGCAGCTTTGTCCAAGGTTCTAATAAATCTTCCTCTTGTCAACTTCATCCCTAGAGGATCGGACCCTTATCAATGAAGTGGGAAGACTCCTCCCTAATTTCTGATAGGATAGGATTTTATTTCTGATCTGGATGGTTGTGATTGATGGTGGGATTGCTGCAGAACATGTCGGGTATGAAAAAAACAGCTCCCTGTAGGACTGGACCCCTGGTTATGAACCTTATTGATATATGAATTTGGCCCTTTTCCTAAGAGATGTTGATATCTTGTAGCTTTCATTGAAATTAACAGAACTTAGGAAATTTTTTTTCTACTTTATCTCTACCACTATATTTAAAGAAGCAATCCCCACACATCTGGATTAATTTATAGCAGCAGAAAAGCACTCATGTGTGTATGGATTATTCCATTTCTGAAAGTGAAATACTCAAGACCAACAGTATCAAACATGGCCTGTGAGCTGGTATGGGTTATTCAGTCTGTGCAGAAGTAGGTCCTCCAGGCCTCAGTGCGTCTTGCTGTGGCTACCAACAGTGAAGATGCCTCTGTGTCACCAGTGGCAAAGGAATTAATGCTGTCATTGCTTAACCTTTGTTACTATGGGTGGTTGAGCAGTGGCAGTGTAAACTCTTTGGTTTTTGGTGCCAACACAGTGTTGCCCATCCCAGGAGGAGCCCTGAGGTCCACATCTGACTCATGAAGGCAAATGAGTTTAACACCCCTGCTCCGCACTATTGTAATATACCTTCGTACTTTTATAACTGCATCTACACAAGTGCTTGTTCCAGTGTGTCTGTACGAGTGGCAATCACACTTCAAATTGGTATTTTTATACTTGTGGACCTTTTCTGGAGGATACCAGTCCTTGGTGAATGAAACCTAACAAACCAAAAACTACCAGCCTTATCATTTTATTGCCCAGATTTTAGGTGCTTTATGATTGGTGTCCTTCAGTGGGTTAAACAAAAATAATTAAAGATGTGTAGAAACCAAGGAGACTTTTTGTCAGGTGTGCACAGCTGTATATGTACCCTTCCACCAGTTGCTGTACTCAAAGTGTGTGTGTGTGTGGGGGGGGGGGAGATATAATTAAAATACATGTTGTATCTTATCACCTAAATATTTTTCCATACTTAAAACTCCTCACATCTTTTTTTATAGCTTCCCCTGGCCTTTCAAGCCTGAAAAAGTCTTATTCAACTTTTAAGAGAGTCCCCCTTCACAGTGTCCTAAGCTCTACAGAGCACACCCAGGGAAATGAACTCTTATTTAATATGTACTCCCAATATTTATGGCTGCAAATCTGGCAGTTCTGTTTTAGAACTAATGGTCTCCCATAGCTCTGAGCTGTAGAAAAATACTTTTACAGCATTATTCCTGGTTTGCATGCTTGTGCCAAGAATAGACCATGAATTATGCTGTGGCTACCCACATATTTTGTCACCTTGCTATTCCTTCTCACGAGAAGGTAAGGATGAGCTGAAATGGAGAAACTTGAAAGTGGGCTACCTGGCTTCCTTTTCTTTCCCACATTTTTGTCAATGCATTTTGAGTGATGCCATCCAGCTTGTAATATTATTCTCTCTATTCCTATTATTGCTTCCAAAATGGTTATATAACAATTGCTCCATTAAGAGGTTGTTTTCTTGAAAACGTATTTTTAAGGAATGATGTTCCTGAGGATTTAGAGTTCAATCCTTCAGTATGCTGAATGTTCTGGTATTGAAGTCAACATGACTACTCATTTGCTAAAACATGAATATGCAAGTTTCTTGCAGGATTGAACCTAGAGATATTCTAGATTGTGACTACATCACTTACCTAAAGATGAATGGGATATTGCCCTTTTATTTTAACATTCCAACAGTGACAAGAATGCAGTCATATCAAATACCGTTCATCCTACAGGGAAGCAAATTCACTTCAGGGTGGGTGGGAATTTTGAAAGTTTTGGGATTGTAGGTAAAATAACAAGCTATTCTGAGCCTTCAAAAAGGCTTCTGATTCCCTGGCTTGGACCATCTCTCATTAATTCCTGCTGTGCTACAGGCCTCTGTGTTCAGGGCCCTTTCTAAAATTATTTCATGCTTGTGTAAACTAAAGGCACTGGCATTTAAAGAAAAAGCGGGGGGGAATTCTTTATGGACTGTGCTGTCCATGCATGTTGGAGGGCAGCAATGCTAACAATAGACAAAGTACCATTCTCTTCCAGCAAAGCATCTTCCATTCTAGACCATTATCTTTTGTTTGGAATTTCAGAGTCTATTTCTTGCAGTGTTTCTATATTGGCTTTCTCATGCTCATGAAATCCTTCATATGCAGCATTCTATTGTTTAATTATCCAGGGCTATTTTGAGCAACACTGCTGCCAGTGTCACTTTACTTGCTAGTTTTAGGCTTATAGAACGCAGTCTGGTAGCAGCTTGGTGGAGGCCACCCAGTGTGTTTTGAATGTTCTTTTCTTGTATCAATCCTATTTTAATATCCACATGTCTTTTTGTATAGCCTGGTGACACATGGATATTATCAGATCGATGTCACACCGTGACATGCTTTCCAGGTGGTCATACTATTCTGGAGAATTATCGAATTAACTGTGAGAAGCTGCCCAAACCTACATGTCGCAATGATCTTCCTGCTGTTAAACTTGAGGAAACCTGTGGCTGTCATTGGGTGTGTCCTTGTGAGTAACTTATTTTGCATATATAGTTTTCCCATCAGCTGTAATGCGCTTCAGAAATATCATGCTGGAAATGCAACACAGAGCTGCAAACCCAGGGGGAATTCAAGGGTATTTGAACTGACCTGAATTAGCGCTTACACCTTATCAAGTAAATTTCTCTTCTCCATCGATGTAGGACTGGGGGCGCAGGAACAGGAGAGGACAGATAACATGCAGGATGGCCAAAGTAGCAATGAGGCGATAACTCTTGCATTAGATATTATAAATATGCTCTCTTGCCCCCTTTTACTCCCAGACACAATGTTGTCTAACTGCAGAGAAAGGAAAAAAGTTGGATTTTTTTTCTTGGGGGAACAACAAGGGTATGCATTGCTTGGGAACTCCTTGGAGCAATTCTGGCATCATTCCCCCCTAACACACCTGGGAACTTAAACAACTCTTTCTGAGTTGCAAGGGCAACTCCCAAACATCAACAGACCAGGGCTGTCACGTCTCTAGAACTTGTAAAGCTTCCTACATGGTTTCAAAAGATACTAATACAGATGGAAAACCATGGTGATTTTCCTTTATTTTTTTCCATTTTTATCCCTCTTGCTTTTTATTATTAAAGACATAAGCATGGAAAAATTATTTGTTTTTTCAACTGAGGGGAAGATTTAGTGTGTGTAAAGATTTTCTCTCCTGTCATAATGCACATGAACAGTTAAGATTGCATAGGCAGCCTTCATTCTAGCCTGTCCTAACTTTTGTATGCTTGCCTTTGCAAAATTAATGCCCTTTGAATGTTATTTTGTGGGGGTGTTATTATCTATGTTCCTAAAAAAAAAAAAAAAAAAAAAAAAAAAAAAAAAAAAAAAAGGCAGGTTGATAACCATCAGAAGCCCATCACCTGGTCTCAGATTGACAATCACATGGGTTAGCGGTAAGGCTGGAATTTAGCAGACCCATCTCACTGACTGCTTTCTTTCTGGGTTCTGCAAGTGGGGTACCATATTGCACATAGGCTTCTATTCTTTCCCATGTTCCCTTCAGCCTATTTGTTTCCCACTTTGGCTCCTTGTCCTAAAGCCTATATCAGGCTTCAGTCCTTAGTTTTCTCTTGGAGTATCATGCTCATTGTGTTTTCTTGTCTCCTTTTCAGTGCTTTTGTCCATCCCTGACCTCCTTTATCCCAGTTTGTTTGCCCAGCCATTCCCCGTTTCTTTACCCCAGCTATAGGTGAGCAAAACTTTTCAGAGAATAATTACACTGGTAAGATTGAAACCATTTGTAAATTCAGGTTAAATCCAGCAAATAGTTCAGCCAAAAAAATGGAAAGGGTGGTATTCTGAAAATGTTAAATCCATTTTATTTTCACATTTTTAAAAATAAACTATTTCCTTTGGGAAATTCATTTTGTTTTGATGTTTACAAACAAAAAACT
Source organism: Alligator mississippiensis (assembly GCF_030867095.1). NCBI lineage: Eukaryota > Metazoa > Chordata > Crocodylia > Alligatoridae > Alligator > Alligator mississippiensis. The sequence continues at coordinate 140,531,827 of NC_081827.1, forward strand.
AGGCATTTTTGTTTCAAAAGAATATTTTTTGTTCCCAACTTGAACTATACATTAAAGGAAAAAAGAAGGAAGAAAGGGACAAAATAACCTCTAAAGGAAACAAACTATTTCATAATGTTTGAACAGAATGTTTCAGGTTAATCCAAAGCAAATCTTTTCTTTTACCAAAAAAAATTCAGTTTTAGGCCAATCCAAATTGCAACTACTGAAGTATATAAGTGCTAATTGCATATTCACAAGGGAACTAATGTTGCTACAGATCTTTGTTTCATTCTTAAATGGGTACAAAGTATGCTATGCCATAGATTTCAATGTGCTCATATGGCTTCCATTTCAGATGGGTGCCTTTAGATCAGGGATGGGCCCATGGGCTGGATCCAGCCCACCAAGAGATTTAATCCAGCCCCCAGGTGGGCAGCTGCCAACTCACTGGATCTGACCTGCAGGCAACTGGCAACTATGTCCACTGTATGGTGTCAGGTGGGCAGGCAGGACTGCTTCAGCCCAGCAGCATCAGGTGTCAGCTATGGACCCAGGTGGGACTTCCCCCACAGCAGGCGGATGGCCGTGTCAGATGTGGTCACAGCAGGCAGGTGCAGGAGCCCAGAAACAGAACCTGCCAGTGGCATCCACAACTGACCTGTTGCCCTCCCAGCATGATGGAAGCTCTCACCTGGAGACCTGACCCAGAACCTGCCAGCAGCATCAAATGTGGACAGAAGCAGGAGATGCTGCTGAACCGGGTGCGCAGTAGCGTGACTCTGTCTCTTCTCTCCCTTCTCCCCCTCCATCCAGAACCCAGGTGAAGTTGATGCCACCACCCATGCCTGCTTGGGTCCACAGATGAGTATCATGGCTCGTGGCAAACTACAACTTCAGCTGGGTTCTGGAGGGAGGGAGGAGGGGGAGAGAGACAGACAGAAAGACATAGACAGAGACACATAGAGAGAGACAGACAGACAGAGGGAAGAGAGATAGAGGGACAGAAAGGGAGACAAGAGAAGAAAGCAAGAGACAGAGTTGGATGTGGCCATTGACAGGTCCCCAGAACTTAAGCGGCTCTCCAGCTGAAATAATTGCCCACCCATGCTTTAAATGATTATATTAATGCAGGCGGTCCTGCATTCATGTAGAGTGTTGAACTAGGTGATCTTTGAGGTCCCTTCCAATTCTATGATTCTATATGAAAAATTACAGAAGGTTTTCATCCTGTAACTCTGCACCTGAGAGCACACAGCCATACATTGTCTGTAGTGGCCACTTTGGATGAAAAGAAGGACCTTTACAGGTATCAAGAACCAAAGTCTCATAGGATCAAACTAGTTTATATAGGCTGCAATCTGGCTAACAGTTATGGATGTAAATAAATGTAACCGCTCATGTGCTTGAAGGTAGGAACACTTTTACAAGTGTTTTCAGGAACAGTGTCATGGCATAGACCTTTCTGCAGGAAAAGACTGCAGCACTTTATCAGATGGAATCCAAGAGTAGTCTCCAGTTTCCAAACCCTTCTGAACTGGGGAGAAGGGAGCTTGGAAAAATACAAATAAATCTGAAAAATGAAGTGAACTCTAGGCTAACCCTGAGTTGCTGGGCCCAATCAGACTTAGAAGGAAAAAAAATCTACTTTTGAGTATTGTACCAGACAAAATGGATACTGTGTGAATAGTGCCTTGGCTGAGGTGGAGCGAACAGCCCAGTATTCCTACTCAAATGCACAGAAATGAGGGACCCCGCAGAGGTGCTAGAGTTGCAGACTGCTGAAAAGAAAACCACTGGGACATCCCACACATGTTCCATGGGAACATGTTCTGCCTCACTGACTTCACAGATGATCTTTCCATGTAATCAAAGCTATTAGCACACGGCTTACATGATGAAGAATGTCTAAGAGTAGGGTGGGAAGGAATTATGTCTGCATACAATGGAAATAGAAAAAGCTGGATGGTCCTTTTTCAAGTGAAATCATTTAGAAGCTAAACCCTCCAGGTCATTGCATGGCCTTGAAAGGAGCTCAAGCATAGTGGTACTGGGGTACGGTGAAAGTGAGAAGGGGTATTCCCTCCCAACATGGAGCACAGTTCCACATGGTCCACAGAGAAGAGGAATTCCATGTGCAAGAGGTGAGAGCCAAGCTTGCAACCTCTGGATTCGCAACAACATGCATTTGCTGACTGAGCCTCACCGCTCCGTCACGGGGAAGATGAGTGACCATACAGACCAATGAACCCAGTGTACTTGAGTTCCATTCTGGAAAAAAGCCAGTTGAGGTGCTTATTTTGATTAAAGCATGTAACATTGGCTCTAGACACATGAACACTTTCAAACCACGGGGAGGTGGGGGGGGATATTAGTTCTACAAGTATGTGCATCTGGCCTGGAGAAGCACAGTGATGGCTGTATGTGGAGCCAAAATTCACAATTGCCTCCAAGGTTTAACCCTGTTGGTTGTATTTTCAAAAGTGCCTAAACTTAGGCTCTAAAGTGCTTAAGCTGCTGAAGTGCTTAACATAGGATTTAAGATTCTTACACCATTATGACTTTGGTGACACTTAACTAAATCACTTTTGAAAATATGATGTAGGTATGCAAATCATGCAGGTAGGTGCTTCTGGAAATTATTCCTGCATTTTTTTTAATGAAGAATTTGGTGTCTTCTTTCTCTTTAATGTATAGTCCCATCTGGGGATCAAAACACCCATTGGGGAACCACTGTGTTCAAAGAGCAGAACTGTTTAGAGGTAATGTGCTACTTGAAATGCTTCGGTTTTTTAGCAGCCGACTTATTGTCAGTAAAGGAAAACTTATGCACTAAGTATTTCCCCATTTAGTAGGGCTGTGCAGAGCTTTGGGTGGTGATTCGATTCAGAGGAAATTCAGCCCGATTTGGAAGCCGAATCTCTGAATCCGAATCAAATCAGGGGACCAATTAAAAGGTCTGAATCCATTCAAAGCTCTCCGAATCTTTGGAAAAGATTCAGAGAGCTTTGATGACTCAGACAGCCCCCGGTGGCTGCAGCAGGGAGCTGCAGCCATCTCTGAGCTGATAAGTAGGGGCAGGGAAGGGGGCCTGGGGGAGGGAGAGGGGACCATGGGAGGACCCCTGCCAGTTCCTACCCCCTGCCTGCTCCCTCAATCCCCTCCATGGCTGCCCCGCCTGCCCCAGCTCCCAGCCCTTTAAAGAAAAGCCCTGGTGCTCGCCGGGTGCTGCCAGGTGGGGGGGGTGATCACCATTGCCCCCCACTACCCCATGCTGCATAGCGGGCTCTGCATGAGCCCCTTGACCCCCCCACCTCCCACAGACCCCTTCATGGCTGCCCTGCCTACTAGGGCTCCGGCCCTTTAGGGAAAAATAAAATGAAGAAAAGTCTCATGACTCACCGCTCCTGCAGCAGCCTCAGGGCTTCGGGGGGTTCATGCAGAAACCTCCACATGGCACAGGGCAGGCACAGGGCAATGTGGGGGGGAGCAGGAATTGCTCCCTGCTAGCAGAAGTGGTGTGTTCTGGGTTTTTGTTTTGTTTTTTTCCTTAAAGGACTGGAGCCGTGGCAGGTGGGGCAGCCATGGGGAGGGGAGGGGAGTGGGGGGGGTCAGGGGACTCATGCAGAGCCCCTTGTGCAGTGGGGGGCAGTGGGGATCACCCCCCCTGTCTGGCAGCACCCACTGAGTTGGGACTTTTTTTTTTAACGAGTGCCAGGAGCTGAGGCAGGCAGGGCAGCCATTGCCAGGCTGGGACAGTGGGTGGGGGATGGGCCTGGCCTGTCTGATTCAGAGATTCAGCCGAATCGATTCAGGACAGTGATTCGAATCACTGAATCGAATCACTGTCCCCCGAATCAGCTGAATCCGAAGCAAATACTAGCCACTTTGCACAAGCCTACCATTTAGTGCTTCTTTTAAAGCACATTTAATTATCCAGACTTTTTAAATCCAAGATTTCCTTTTTAATATAAATATTCCCTAAATGCAAAATAATTGCATAGGTTTTAGTTGAATCATGTTATTTGTGCCCAAAATAATAAACACCTACAAATGTCACTTTTATATGAATATTTTGATATTTCCTGTTTCACAAATAAATGCACAGTAATGCAGAGCCATTAGTCTTGGCATTCAAAACATGTCTCCCTGAAGGATCTCTTAAGGGATTAAATTAAAATTACCACTTGTACCATTAGTTACTTGGCACAAAAAAGCCTGTAGTTCTCTTAAGGTTATTGCCCTTTAGAATGAGATAATATTTGTTTAGCTCTGTATAAATTTAACAAGAATTTAACTTCATTTCATTTCCCAAGATGATATGAGTTTGTAAGGTGGATGGCTAATTTCTCACACAGACCTCCCTTCTTGCCAAAAAACAAAACAAAACAAAAAAATCCCTCCCAAACCTCCCCACAAACCACGGCATACATCATTAATTGTTTTTAATGGATATTCAATACAAGTTGATGCAGATATGCAGAAATTGCATCAGTCAACTGGCCATAGAGGTTCTGACCCTGTCCTTGGTGAAGTCAGTGGAAACCTCTCTTTGACAGAAATGTGAGCACTGAGTGAAGTACTTGGAAGTATTTCTTCTAAGTTTATTTAATTTAATTGCATAATTTAGAAACATCTTGAAAGACTTATTTCCTCAGAAGTGAGAATAAAGATTTGATGAGAGCTAACAGATTTAGTTAGTGGTGATTGGTTTATCACTATTATACATGGTTAAATATTTCTATATTTTCTTGAACTGAACTATAGTACATGCAGATCAGATTCTGATTGTTTCTCGTTCCCTGTCTCTTTTCCTATTTCTCTGTATTTAGTTTAATTTATCTTCATAAATTAATGAAAAATACACAATTCTTCCTAGAAAAATTTACATATATTTGGCCTGGATTAACCATTGAAATTTTAAATGCATTTGCAAGTATATAATACTTAACACAATATTATTATTACTTAATAGATTTTGCATTTGTGATTTACAGATGAAGAACACTTTATGGGATCCTAAGCAGTATTATTACAACAAAATATTGATTAAAAAAATCTTTTTTTTTGTTTCTTCCTTATAAAAGGAGAGGGACCCACAGCTCTTTTCATCCTTTTTTTCTTGACTTCGATAGAAGTGATTAATACAGTAAACTGTGGTTAATTTGCCATTCCAAAGGGAAGGCAAATACTGGTGAATTATCTAGTGGTGACCAGTTATCTGAAGCTGATATTTGGAGGAATCTGGGGAGAGAGCACAGGTGGGGAATAGGACCAATGGTGAATAGTAGCAAATAATCCCAAAGGTGATTTACCCAGTTTACTGTACATCAAATTTAGCAGAATTATCTGCATAATACAGTTTATTCTGTATTCTATTATCTGCATAATAATGTCTGCTCATGGCACGGGTATCTAGAAAAACTGTATTTTGGCAAAACATGTTTTCTATCTTCTCTGGAAGTTGGTGTGTCATTAACTTTTTTTTTCCTATTGAGTAATGTCTTAGCTTTCAGTCAGATTCATTCAATTGAGATTAGTGGATCCTGTCAGGCCTGTGATGAATATGAACTAACCTAGTAACTAAGAACAATGAGCACTGAGATGTGTCTTTCTCACCACTTTGCAGGTAGGTGCCTGGGAAGCTCAACTCGCCACATTGTCACCTTTGATGGGCTGAATTTTAAACTGACTGGCAATTGCTCCTACACCATGTTTCAAGACAAAGAGCATGATATTGAAGTGATTCTTCACAATGGTGCATGCAGTTCAACACCAAAAATTAACTGTATGAACTCTGTAGAAGTAAAGCACAGTGGTGTATCCCTGAAGCTCTCTAGTGACATGACTGTAAGTCAAGTACAGTCCCCTTAACTGATAGAGCTATACTAGCAAAACTCTGTAGGTGTAGGCTAGCCCTCAGAGAGCCTCTGTCATTGTAGGTGCGGACAGAAGTGACAATTTTTGCGTGATCTGGCCACAAAAAGCAGTTTATAGCTGTGACCAAACACAAGTACATGGCTGCAAATAACTTAAAAAATGGCCAGTTGGGTAAAAATCTGACCCCTCATTGCATGAGGTATCAGATAAAGATGTTACAAAACTTAAGACCTTTCGTAACTGTCTGCTAAGCTCCCAGCCTGCTGCTGTTTTCAGAATTGGGGGGGGGGGGGGGGGGAGGGAGCAGAGGGAGTTTAATTTGGGGGGGTTTCAGCCCCCCCCCCGCCCCCGGAAGGTGGGGTGGGTATACTGCACTCCTCTTCCCCCGAGGTGGGAGGTTCTAATTCACCAACTCCACCCTTCAGCACCAGCTGGGGAGCCCCAAGGACAAGCTCCCTCTGTCGCCCATTCCCCTTCCCCTGCAGCCAACAATGAACTTCTGTTTGGCCTGGGATAATGTTGTAACTTGGAACGCTTTGCAAAAATCATTCCGTTTGCACCCTGTAATCTCTCATGCAGCAGCTGCAGTGTCGATTTTAGCCTTGGCTGGGAATCTGGCCTAAAATGATAGGGTTGTATGAGGCTTCGGACCATGCTTCGGATCTGGGGAAGCTTTGGATGCTTTGGCGTCCGAAGCAACATGTTTGGAACAAAGTGCTGGCTTTGTTAGGCTTTCTGAAGTGGTTCGAAGCTTCTGAAGCACTTTGGAAAAACTTTGGAACCGCCTCTGAGATTCGGTATTGATTATTTCCACTCCTTAGTCTGTGGTTTTGTAGTTGTTAATGAGTTAATGAGCAACGATTAACACCTAAACTGAGGAGAGGAAATCATCAATAGAGACAATCAACTGCCCCAAGACAGACACAGTCAGTTGCACAAGCACCCATGGCACGAGTTTTGCCTGTCAGCAGCTAGGGGTGCAGGGCCCCAGAACCCCTGAACTGATCTCCTCGACAGCTGGCAGGCTTCAAGGCCATAGCAGGGGCCACCATCCCTGCAGCTTTCACCCTGCTGCACCTTAACACACACAGTGTCACCCATGTCACAAGTTTTGCTTGTTCTCAGCTTGAGATGCAGTTCCCCCCAAAGCCCTGCACCTTTTGACTTGAAACTTGGCAGGCTTTGTGGCTTCACCAGGGGCTACCACCCCTGCAGTTTTCACCCCACTGTGGCTTAACACGTAGATATGACATGCGTTTTGCTTTCAAGAATTTGGGGTGCAGTTCCCCCTAAACCTCTGCACCGATCTTCTTGAAACTTGGCAGGCTTCATGCTCTCAGCAGAGGCTAGCAACCCTGTAAGTTTCATCCATATCAGACAAAATAACCAAAGTTATAGATCTGTCATTGATTCCCCATTATACCCTATGGCCGGATCTGTGAGGTGGCTTCGGAGCTGCTTTGGCCGGATCAAAGCAGAAACCTGGTCCGGAGCTCCAGATCGGATCGCTGGCATCCAAAGCAGTCGGATCTAAAGTCAGATCTAATACCTGCCTACTTGCACAGGCCTATAAAATGACTCTGGCTTATTTTAAAGACAAGCAAGTGTCAATGTAATGGTCATATATAAAGCTTTCCAAATCTTTACTAGAATTTTAAGTATCTCACATGCACAGGATTGGCTAATTTGCCAGACAGAATTAACCTAGATGTGATTCTTTCCCAATGTAAAACAATACATGAACAGTGGACTCCAGCAAGGGTTGATATCTGCTCCAAGTCAGATACAGTTACCTTCGTTCTATCATCTCCCAATTAAGTTGATCTCTGCAGTGCCATATGCATTTTATTAGCCCTTCATTGTCATTCAGTTCTTTCATTGTTGCCCCTAAATTCCTGTCAGTGGGATGATTTTGTTGTCTTGCTAAGTAGGTGAGAGTTGTTTATTCTAAAGTCAGGGCTCATTACAATGATCATAAGAGGTTTTGGCCCGGTCTTGCAAATTGCTGTATGGCCTCCTTTGTTACTTGAATTTGATGGTGATGAGCATTTGAGAAGAGATATTGGATGCCTTGTAGCATTATATCTTGACTTTGTAAGAACACATATAATGCTGAAAGATCCTAACTACATAGAAGAACATTGATAAAATATGTTTGCAATGAAAGGACAAACACACAATATATTTTTGGCATTTCTAGAGCTGAAACTTGGCTTGCAGCTTGCGTGGGTCCTGTCAACTGGTCCTGCTATTATTTATGTTCTTTTCAAATGAATTTCAGTCAGATCTTGGTCAAATCATGAGTATAAAGTTACAATGTGTTTAAGAAAAGCAGAGAGTCTTTAATGTATTTAGTCTGCTTGGTAGAACTGATGTGTTTATTTCATCTTCTCAAAAACAGGTTGCTGTTAATGGAGACAGGGTCAGTCTCCCCTACACCAATGGCCAGCTTGAAGTTGCAGTCTATGGAGCAATAATACATGAGATCAGGTTCTCTCATCTTGGACATAATCTTACATTTACTCCAAGAAACAATGAATTTACCCTCGAACTTAGCCCAAGAAGCTTTTCTTCAAAAATTCGTGGCCTTTGTGGTAAGTTTGAAAGTTACCAGTTTCAACTGCTTATTCTGGGCTTCAAGCAGTATTGAGGTTTCTTGTATTGTGAGATCCTCAAGGAGCAGGTGTGATACTGACCCTGTAAACTCCTCTGCATGAGCTGACCCTACACAATTTGGCTCTCACAATTGTAATGTATAAGGGTTTTTAGGAGCATAGTGCTGGGCCATTGAATACAGTTCCTTCCATTCGAGGCGACCTTGTGGCTGCCTATAAGTTCATCACGGGGGCACAGAAGGGAATAGGTGAGGATTTATTCACCAAGGCGCCCCCGGGGGTTACAAGAAACAATGGCCACAAGCTAGCAGAGAGCAGATTTAGACTAGACATTAGGAAGAACTTCTTCACAGTTCGAGTGGCCAAGGTCTGGAACGGGCTCCCAAGGGAGGTGGTGCTCTCCCCTACCCTGGGGGTCTTCAAGAGGAGGTTAGACGAGTATCTAGCTGGGGTCATCTAGACCCAGAACTCTTTCCTGCTTATGCAGGGGGTCGGACTTGATGATCTATTGAGGTCCCTTCCGACCCTAACATCTATGAATCTATTTATAGGCAGTCGTTAACGCAAGGAATCTCCAAAATCGCCACTTCAAACCGTAACAGACAAAACCAGAAATGTCCTGTAGTGCACTATGAATAAAAGCAGGGGAGGTAAAGGCACTGACAGTAACCTGTCACTAAAATGATGGGGAGTTAACTGGTTAATATAATGTTCAGAGGATCCCAGATCAAGGAGCATACCCCACACACAGTTCATCTGTATTATATCTGAGTGCCTTCCAGCTGTGCATTAAACAACATGGCTACATACATAGCATTTTTTTTGTCTCTTATCTTCTCCACAGGTTTTTTGTTTGTTTTTAATGAATGTGTTGCTATTTGTGTGAGAAGCCCAGGGTAAAGACATGCCCCTACACTTGGAGTGGAGGATTGTTAATTGTCCTTATGTCCTGAAGGAGTTAATTTCGTCATCTTTAGTTGGTCTCTAAGGGTATTTTTACATGTGGTCTGGTGGTGGTGGTGGCGGCAGGGTGGGGGGGGAGCTGGGTGTGGTGCATCCCAGGGTGTTGGAGGACTGCAGATTGCCTGTTATATCTCTGTGGAGCAGATGGAAGTTACCCTAATACGAGATAGGTACCATGGCCCAGAGTTAACCCTTGCCTGAAGTGGTGTAATTTGAGATGCTCAGAGGGTACTTAGCATGAGTTAATGAACTTTAACATGCAGATGTTCATGTTTTAAGTGCCCTTAGCGTGGTCTAAGTGTAATGTGTACCTTCAGCCTTAGTGTGATTCTATTCCATCCTGCACAGGTCCCTGAAAAACTGTTAATTGAAAAAACTCACTGTCCTCCTCGCTTTTTTGTTACTTAGTCATAAGGGTGAGGATTAGAGCTGTGCAAAATTTCGTTGGGTGTTTTGTTTCAAAGCTGTTTCAATGCGTTTTGAGCTCAAAACAGCAAAATCAAAACAAAATAATAGGCTTTGATACCGCTTTGAAACAAAACAAGGGCACTCAAAACATTTCGAAAGTTTCAAAATGTTTTGAGTTTTGAAGCTGGGCTTACTTGGCTTCAGTGCTGGTCCCAGCTGGCAGTGGCAGCCTGCTGTCATCCCGCGTGCAGATCCAGGGGCCCATGCCCCCATGGGAGGAGTGCAGCACAGCCCTCCTGGGGGCGCGGGCCCCTGGATCTGTGTGCTGGATAACAGGAGGCTGCCACTGCCACCTGGGACCGGTGCTGGGCGCACCCCGTGCCCAGCACCAGGAAGATTGCTGCTGCTGCTGGCCCCAGGCAGCAGCGGCAGCCTCCTGTCATCTGGTGCAGATCTGGCTGTCCGCAGCCCCAGGAGGAGTCTGGCACTGCCCCGCAGCCCAAACGAAATGAAACAAAACACTGTCCCTTTGAAACAGTGAAACGGAAGTTGAAGTGAAACGGTGCTGTTTGTACAGCCCCAGTGATGATGTCGTGTTACCAACATAGGTACATTCATGGACTGTTAGAGACTTAAACACGATGGAATAGAATTGAACGTAGGCACCTGAGCTCACTTACACACCTAACAAGAGGAATAGACTCTGGCCCTATGTATTTATCTGTCTTTAGAAATTATATATTGCAGTATAGATAATGATATAAAATAACAATTCAACAATGACCTCTCTGGGATGGTTTTGAAGGTTTAAGTGGATGGTTCATTTATGAACAATACTATCACCTTCTGTCTCAGAAGTTAAATTAATAGATTTCAGTAAAACTGTAACTCTAACTCTTAGCCCAAACACTAAGTACATTAACAGGGCATTTAAACACACATGTTTGTCTGCTCTGATGTGCCGGAAATCCAGCGCATTGGAGCAGATTTGATTAATCAAATCTGTGGAGCACATGAACCGATGCACTCAGCACTGAGTCGCCTGCATTTGTGTAAAAGGTATAATGTGTCAGCACTAAGAAAATGGTGGTGATGTGCTTTGAAAGTAAAACACATTTGATATGTTTTAGTTGAAAAGAACACTGGCACTATTTTCTCAGCGCTGGTGCACATTTCGCCATTTATACAAATGCATGTGATGCAGCAGTGGGAACTTTTAAAAGCATCTAGCACTGCATTGCGTGCATGCACCCACAGTTCTTATCAGTATGGACACAGGAACTGGTAGCTACTTAAATTATTTGGAATCTTGCCAGCTAAGGATGTCTGGCTTGATTCTTTGGCTTTGTCACAGTTGCATCTTTTCTGGCAAAATTACCCTAGAGAGGCCAATGATTTTTCCCGGCACAGTACCTTTAAACATTACATGCAAAGGGGATCTTGCACATTTCTGAAGAATAAAGAAGTCCTGAACCATGCCTTTATGTTGGTCTATTTGCTTTTTCCTTAGGGATGTCAAATGCCATCCTCCTAGGTTTTTCTGAAATATTCATGGGTGGCTGAGCTATACATTAGGAGCTTTACTTCTCACACTTAGTCAACAGGGCCTCTGGGCCTCTTGAATTTTATTAAACAGATGTCTCTTGCTAATCCTTTTTCAGTTGTTGTTAAACAGGTGTTAACAAAAACAAAACAATCAAACCCACCCGAAACTCAAACTCTTACCAGTAGCAGCCAGGAAAACGTGGAAACATTGCACAGTCTGGTTAAAATCCTTTACTCTTCAACTTGGTCAGCAATTACTTTCTTGTGGCATCACAATTTCAGTGGCACACAAATCATCTATAGAATCATGCTTGGATGCCAAATGTAATAAATTAGTAGAAACAAATCCCGAACTTTGTGGAATCTTGCCCTGGGAGCTTACCTTTACACATTCTGGTTAGCTGTGTTTGATTTGTCCTGTTTGTTCAAAATGGTTTTGCTGGTGATGTTGTTTTTTAAACTCCTTTGTTTTCTTTTGCCCTGTAGGGGTGTGCGATGAGAATGATGGCAATGACTTTATGCTAAATAATGGCTCTGTCACATCTGACAGCAGTACGTTTATTCAGGAATGGACTGTAAAAGAACCAGGAAAGGTGTGTGAGGTCGAGAGAGAGCGCAAATGTGCTGAACATAGTGCTACCAAGTGCAGTGTTCTGTTATCTGCTCAGTTTGAAGAATGCCACAGGATAATCTCTCCAAACATGTTCTATGCTGCATGTCAAGAAAACAGCTGCTACAGTGGTGAAATCTGTGAGATTATATCATCCTATGCTCAAGCTTGCAGGACAAATGGGATCTGCATTGACTGGAGAATGTCAGAGTTCTGTGGTAAGAATTTCACTGCTCATTAAAACAAATACAGAAATCAATGTATACTCCAATGCTATTTCTCCCATTGTCTCCAGTTTGCCTGCATTGTAATCCCAGGGCAGCACAGAGCACTCTGCAAGATATTAGATAATTACTTTCATGGGTAGCCTAATTTAAATTTAGTCCCTGTTATCCATTTAACCTCTAATTGCAGAAAAAGGGGCACTGGAGAAAGTACATGTTTCTGTTAATCATTCAGGGCAGATGGTAACAAGTAGGGACAGCCTAACACAGTGAGTCTAGCAAGGCTATGAAATAGTGTACAACTACACAGTCACTGCCGAACCTTCCACACCTAATATGAGCCCTTGTCAGTATTGGTAATCTGCCCCAATTCCATCAATCCATAGCAGCTGCAGAAGTGGCTGAAACAGCGAAAAGATTAGGTTTAGGAATGGAAAGTCACAGTTTAGATTAATGGCATTTACTTATTCCAGCATGTAACTAGGATAAGCCTCCACTGGTGCAAATCATGGCTTTTCTTGACTCTCCTTGGAGCCTGTGCTGGTGTTCCTATATGGGTGATTGACCACTGATTGCTCAAACCAGGGTAAATTCCTCATGTACACAAAGATTAAGCCTGTGAGGCCCCTCTACATGTGCAGGTAAAGGTGCTGTGGTATCTAATGTGTGATTCACAGAGTTGTGCCTCCTGCCAGGCAACATGTGCACAGCAGGAGGTGTGATTGCAGAACTGCTCCTTCAATCTCATTGTGCCTTATTGTGGGTGCAGGGGGAGCCTGATCCAGGGCTCCCTTTGCTCTGGCAAGAAGCAAGCTCCCGTGGCTTGGAGCCCCCATTCACTCCTGAGAGTGGGAGATCGCAACAGCCATAATCCCATAGCCCCTGGGGTTTCATACACCCCTGAGGCTAGGAGTTCATGGCTGCCATGATCCCCCAGCTCCAGGGATTTCACTCGCCCCTCGGGGTAGCTGCAGCCTCTGGCTGCTGGAATCTACTTAGGTCATGGTGCCCAGCATCCACAGCTGTGAGATTCTGGGTCCTCATGCTGCCAGGACCCAGTCAGCAACTACTGGGGAGAGTCGCCTCAGTTGTGGGACTTCCAGCCCTGGCTAGGCAAGGTGCATCCTTATAGCTGGAAGCCTCATCAGCTGAGGAAGCTTGCAACTACAGGGAAAACCCTGCTGCATGAGCAAGCTAAAGCTTGTTAGCAACCAACTATAAAGTTAGTATACATTTTCAAGGTCTAACTTCATAGCTGGTTGGAGCTTTTTGTGACATGATGGCTACTTTGCACATGTAGCTAGTCTCATGGTAATTGTGCAGTGAACTAGTTAATTGTGTTATACCTGTAAGTGTTTAGGGGGCCTGAGCATGTGAGAAAATAGGGACCTTGAGCTTTCAAGAAGAGAAGGTAGGAAATGACTGCTATGTGCAGTATGTCCTCTTCCCAGAGCAGTATCAGTTGCCCTCTTCTTAATAGAGCAAGTCAACCATAAATTGCTCTGCATGTACTGAAATCTTCTTTGCTCGTGTCCCAAATGATCAGTGAACATGGCAAGCAGGTTAGCAATGCAGATGCCCAAAGCCATGTAGATGTGAGTAACACGTTAATCCCCAGGCTTGGTAGGATTCCTATATCTTTACTTACCCACTTCTCATTGCATGCACTAAACAGTTTCATTGCACAGGTGTCTAGAGACTTGTTGAGAAAGCACACTGTAAACTATAACAAATGAAGATAAATGACCATGAAGGCTCCTACCACCACATTGTACTTGTAGGTATTCCTGCTTTCTTGTAAGGCTTGCTGTATAGGGAGGCATTGTTTCCTAGCTTTTAAACTCTGCTGCATGTATTAATTCTGAATGTGGGCCTCTTCCTCCAAATATCCCTTTATGTTGTACCCTGACATGGTCACTCTTCCATTCATTCTCTGCATTCTGTCTTTCATCTTTTTTTCCCACTTCCCTTTTTTCTTTCTCTGTGAATTTTCTGTGTTTAGTGTTTTCCATTTCTCATAGTTCTATTCTTTGTCTTGATTTTTTTTTCTTCCCACTCCTTTGCTTTCTGCATCACAGTTTAAGAACTACTGGGCTACAAATCAAACCTTCACACATGCATATGCCATGCTGTAAGGCAGTAAAAGAGGTGTTACAGGTGGTGACTTTCCTTCATGTTTCAGGCATGAACTCCAGGAAACATTTACAAGTAAATAAATAAATAAAGAGCAAGTGGATTTGGCCTGAGTTAATTTATTAGATGGTTTTTCAAGACCTAGTTTTAGAGAACCTTGTTATTACAAATACATCTTTTAAGAAACAATGTCCTCCCAATATAATCCTAGGCAAAGGGGTGGGGGAGTGATGTTGCCTGCCATTTCCTAGATTTAGTGCTTCAACCAGACTTCACAAATTGCAACATCTGAGGCAGAATGTCAGAGAGGTATCTTAATAACTCTTCTGCATTCCTCAAATTCCCAGCGTATGACACAATAGGCTGGGACAGCCAAAGAGCTCCCCAATTTAACTCCAGTTACATGAAGCAGTCGCTGCTGTCTTAACAATGGCATCTTCTTCTTTTTTCCTTTTTTGAAGCAGGTGCATGTATACAGTTGCCAGAAATAAAATTGTTAATTACCAGGGCACAGAGCAGAATACATTAATGGCAGCATAGCTTAATTGTCATAACTATACAAACTTATAAACAAGGGCATTGCACTAGCTTGATTTTTTTTTTCAATGAACCCTGTTATGTGGCTAGATCTTGCTTATTTCTATGAGGCACAAGTCCCACAAGGAAATAAATCTGCAGCACCTCAGCAGCACAGTTCATCCCTGAACTCCCAAGTGGACAGGAGGATTTATGTGATGCAAAAGCCTTTAAGCAAATGCAGTATATTCTCCTTCCTATGACTTTCTGCTTCACTGATCAGTACCTGGACCAACCTTCTCCTGTATCTTTCTGCCCTGGCTGTGCTGCATGGAGTGGTTTTTGTGCTCATGGGAGTTCATAGACTAGACCAATAGCTGGCTACACTGAAGTGACTTGTTATCCAGCCCATAGCTAGCAAGACTGGCTGTGTAACATCAGGGCACAGAAGCTAGAGATACCTTTAACGGGCTTACTCCTTTCAGGAGCTATCTGCTGAAAAGGGTTTCTGCTATAGTATTATTTTAATGCAAAGATCCTAGAGAAATCTCATAGGTCTCTAACTAGAAGAAATCAGTATATTTTTATGAATTATTTTAGTGGGAAGGGAAACTTTAGTCATGTGGAAATCATGTTGTTTATACAGCCATTAAGGGATAACCCAGGGCATATCTACATCATAGCCACTTTTGTGTAGAGTAGGGATATACAGGCTGAGTTTAACTTTGGGAGCTTGAATTTTTGTAGCAGTCTAACCAAAACAGTACAGAGTTCAAGTATAGGCTCCTTTGCCCTACCAAGAAACTCCAGTATTACAAAAGTTGTATAGAAAGCAGGACTATCAATAAGGAAGATAAGCAGCATCAGCAGCCTTACTGGTTACTTACCCTATTTGTTGACATTTGCATGTTGTTCTTATGAGTAAATCTGTAGGCATTTCTTTCACAGACTTTCAGCATTTATTTTGCAAATGAGCCAGGACCTAACTAATAATTGAGTCACTGTAGTCTTGCCTGGCTTACTGTAATGGACCAGGGTGTGGGTACTCTGTGTGGGTCACCTGTGTTTCAAGATCATAAACCAGGAGTTTGGAGCTGTATAACAGAGGTCAGGGCCAGGACTTCAAACATGCAGGAACTCAGGCTGGGGCAAGGCAGAAATGCAGGCAAGAGCAGAAGACTAGGAGCTAGGCAAGGGCTTCCAAGCAGTCCAGGGACAGTCCAGGGCACAGCAAGTAGATCTGTTGCCCAGACAGCTAACTACTGTCTATTCGGGGCCTGTGAAGGCCTAAGCAGGCAGGACTCTCTTCCTTTAGCCCTTGTGATTTCTCAGTCTGGTTTCTGATCACTACCACCTGTGGCCTGGGGTGAGAACTTCTCCAGCTGGGCCTAGGCTCACTACAGTTGCAGAGAAACTGTGTTGCTATCTGGGAAAGCAAAGTCATTTCTAAACAGATCATCAGTTTCTCTCAGTCACTTCGAGGATCTAGAAAGTTTATTTTGTTCTGGAAACAATGTCTATTGGTGTTCCAGAAAGGTTTCACCACCTCCCTCCCCTCTGAATTTCCAATGCATAAGAAATTTTTTAAAAATCTGAGTTCTTTTTCAATTTAACCCAATCCAGATTTTAAAATGATCCAAATTTCTTACAAACCAGAAATCCTGCAAACCAGAAAGCCAGAGTTCCAGATTGATTCACTGCCATCAAAGTTTCCTTACTGGTTTTACAAAGCAAGATTTTTGGAATTTGCTCTTGGACTTACCATAAAGAGATCGTCATTATTGGATTCTCTTGTAACTAACGTAGGAAGGAATAATTTTCAAGTAGGGTGAAACCACTCAACTTCACATGAAATATTTTGCTCTTTGAAAAATGAAATTTTGTCAAAATTTAAACTTTTTATGGGAAAAGGTAGATTTTGGTGGAATTTCATAGTTTCATAGTAGCTAGGGTCAGGAGGGACCTGAACAGATCATCTAGCCTGACCCCCTGCCACAGGCAGGAATGAATGCTAGGTTCACAAGACCCAAGACAGGTGATCATCCAACCTCCTCTTGAATTTGCCCAAGGTAGGGGTGAGGACCACCTCTGTCAGGACAATTGAAATGCAGTGTTTGCTTCAGGTCAATGTTAATCCCTAGCCATCTAAACTATTGCAAGGATCTATGGGAGTTGTGGTTCTGGATTATGTGTATCCCTGTACTCTGTGATGGGCCTTGCTCTTTGCAGGAGCTAGGTCTCCCATGATTGACCATGATTGCTCCCTGTGGCTGAGCCACTAGGTTCTATTATTGGAGTCTTGCAGGCAGTGTCCAAAGTAACTAATGGAAGATGAAGTCCAGCAAGGGAACGTGGCCCCTGGATGTGAACAGGGATATGAGAAACCCAGAATTAGAACTCTACGAAGTGTTGTGATGAATTAACAAGTGGGTACAGACTGTCGTGTTGACCCAGCCCAAAACAAGTGTTTGATTTCTATCAAAAATATTTCTGAATCAAATATCTCTGGAACTTTTTGAACTATCTTGATTCTCCCCCCTCATCCCCTCTATTTTTTAATATGACTGGGGATAAAAAGAGGTATCATATGATCATATTTTCCTATAGGATCAATTAGCTATGGTTTCAAATGCAAGGACAGATTTTTTTCCCTACATTCCCTTCATGTCAAGTGTTTTCCTTTGGATTTCACTTTTTACTACAACGATTATACTAATACAGTCCACTTTTCTTCCTAGTGATCCTTTATAATTATGAATACTGTGCTAATTAGTGGGATCTCAGCCCATAACAGAAAGAATTATCACTGTGATACAAAGTTTCACATGTGTTTCTGATTTTTTTTTTCCTCTTGAAGTATCTGGGACTTCATTTATTTTTCTGGTTTTGGTTCTCTTCCTTCTTTATTTTGTGTCTTCTTCCCTTTTCTTGCATTCATGTGACCACACTGCTGCACATGAAGATACTAGACTTGAAAGGAAGGTAAATGTATTTATTTATTTTTACTTCCTACTAACTGAAATTTGCATCTTTGCTTCTAACTAAGATCGCTATTGGCGTGGTTTGCTCAACAGTTGCAAGCAAGATAAGTTGGCAAGCACTTAAAAGTTGATGCTTGCACAGTAGTAGTTCAGAACTGTATTTGGCATCATTTGGCTAGAGTTAATACACTTAGATGAGCCTACCTTGAATGAGAGTGACCACACTGCAAAACAACACTAACATAGGCTAGGGACACAAAAAGCCTGAGCCTGAATTGATTCAATCTTTGCAGGTTAGTCTAACCTAGCTAGGCTGAACTGGTTTGTAACTGGACAGACATTCTCTCAGGACTGAGGAAATTCAGGCACATGCCTGCAATGGCTCAGACTAGAAACCAGGGGATGCTGGAGCAGCCCTCCTTTACCTTGCACAGACCTGAGCTGATGGGGGGGGAGGGGGGCATGGCCAGGCCCTGGCAAGATGCTTTGATTAGGAAGGTCTGCCTGCACCATCTCAAGATTTTCCTCCCTGGCTGCTCAAGGGGTAGGAGTGTTGTGAGGTCCCAGCCCCCTGCTAGCACTCTGAGGCAAGGGTGTGTGTGTGTGGGGTGCATGCATGCATCTGTTGGTGAGATGAGGCTTTTCAGTCTCTGCCCCTGCTTCTTTATACTGTCTGCAGCAAACTGACAGGCAAGAAAGCCAGCAGGGGGCTGATTACAGTGTTTATAGCCCCATCAGCAAAACAATAGCTTCTCTCCATTAGTTCAAATTTTTCTTAAACAGATTACCATCTGACCTGTTGATTAGCTCCCAAAATCCCTAAGCGGGAACTGTTCTGTCTGCCTGTGCCAGTGAAATCGGAGACACACACACATACACACACACACCCCCCTCTGGGCATTAGCTAGCATACCACATGCCCAGGGTCCATGGGGCTCTGGTCCATGCTGTGGAAGATGGGAGGGAGGGAGGGAGGGGGCGGGATTCCTGCTTGAGCAGCAAAGGGGGTGGTGGTGGGTAGGGCAGGGTGAAGCGAGGCAGACCCTACTGTGCCTGCAGTCTCTGCTGGAGCTCCAATGAAGGAGCAGAGGGGAGGGGCCAGCTCTGCTGTTGAGCAGAGCCCCACCCAGCCCAGAGAGCATGCCAGGATGCTGGGGGAATCTGGTTTATCTTAAACCAGCAAGGGGGTTGGGACAGACATTGCATAAACTGGTTAGACCCAAATCAGTTAAGTCTGATACTACATTCAGCCAGGTTTATCTCAAACCAGTTTCAGCCATTTTCAAACTGGTTTATGTGCACTGAACATCTGTTTTGTTACAGATTTAAACCAGTTTCTGATCACTTAAACCAGTGTATGTGTAATGTCTGTCCGTAGCCATATAGACAGAGAAATTGCATTATAACTCCTGCATCTTATGTTACTAGCTTGAAGTGCAGCAGAAATTAAGTTTAACCTAGCCCATTCAAGGGTACATCTACATGGCACAGTGCAGTGCAGTAGAGAGATGCAACATATATAGAGATAGAGATATGTTAGCTTGGGTGTTGGAAGTCATCAAGATACTGTAGTTCAGAGCTCTATGCAGGGTAATTTACTCAGCAAAGGAGATAACAGACCTTTGAACTACCAAGGGGCTTGTGTAACATGTTCATCTTAATGCCACACAAGCTTCATAGCACATGCTTTCCTTCCCAGGAAACTGAACACTGATCTCAAAACAAATCCATTTGTCTGGTCTGATTCATATGATCTACATGGAAAAAGGGGACCTGAGTGCATTGTGTCCTTCTTCAGTTTTCCCTGGCCAATTTTAAAAATGTTTTGGTTTATTTTGGTGTGGTTGGACACATGGTCCCTGGAGCACATTACACACAGACTATTTTCTCCCTGAACAATTACTATTAACAATAGCTCAAGTAATTCAAAGCAAAACTGACCAGCTGCAGAATTTGTCACTGCTTAAATCTGCCAGTAAGAGCCTTCAAAATCTGCTGTGTATTAGCATACGTTTACAGGAAATTATACTGACTGTTCTTTTCCCTTCTTGGATGAGGAACTACTTCTTTAATGCAGCCAGCACAAGTTGAACCTATAGTATCAATGAATAAACTGTGTGGAACAATTATGACAGCATCAGAGAAACTCGGACTCGAATTAGATTTCACTTAAAACTGTGGAGGCTAATTTGGCAGAAGACTTAGTCCCAGGACTATTTGCTTTTGAACCCTGCTGTTCACTTTAGTTAGAGTTTAAAATGATTTTTCCCCTCTCTTTCAATGTAAAAATATTAAACGTCAGAGGTGCACAGATATAGAAATACCCAGCTAGTTGTGAGGCTCTTTCAAATACTTATCTGGCAGGGGTGTGGAAGGGGGGGCATCATTGCTTTTTATGCCATGCTTTTAAGCCCATTGGAAAATGGATCCACAGCAGAGCCTGGATTGTCTGAAAATCTTGAGATAGCCTAAACCTTTGCAGAAAGGGTGCCATGATGAGGCAGAGGCAGGTTTTGGGGATTCTTTGATTACTGCCAACATTCCTTGATTACTGAAGGGAAGTTTGGAGTGATTTTCCTGTCTTTGATAGAAGTTATTTCATCGCAACACTGCTGACTTCTTTCTCATCACCCCTGTCACCTAGACTTGAGGACACTTCCAGGAGATGCATTTTGTATAAGTTTCTTCAGCCTGCAGCTGCCCAATCTCCCCTGCTTACTACATCTTCCCCAGACCAGTGGGGCAAATCCCCCACCCCCACCTCCTGGTTCCCAGACCAGGGAACCCTGTGGGGCTGCATGCACAAGGCTTTACAAATGCTTCACAGGAGGAACTTCTTCCCTGCAGAGCACTTCAAAGCCAGTGTCTGCAGCTCCCTCCCCCGGAGTAGCAAGAACAGTGGGCAAAACTCCAGTTCCACAAAACAGCTAGTCCCTGGTTTGAGGAAGAGGCAGGAAGCATTGCCCTACTTCTCTTCCAGACTGGTCCAGGAGTGGGGGGAGCAGCAGTGGAAAGCCTCCAGCCCTGACCAGTCCTACTGCTCCCCTCCCCTCCTGGACCAGACCAGTAGGGTAGTGTACAAGTGTACATCATACAAGACTGAAGTCTGCTCCTCACGAAGCCCCTGGGACTGCAGCTTATGTGACGTGTGGCCCCTGGCTGTCCAGAAGTTGGACAGGCTTGATCTAAACAAACCCAGAGTGACTACATGCTTGGTTTGGCAGGGAGAGAGAAGGGTAGTATGCCAAATGTACACCCTCTAAATATGGGACACGACAGTAGGTGATACTTTACCTCTGCTGGGTTCTATGGGAATATTTTCATCCACTTCAGAGGCAGTTGGATTGTGCTGTTACTGAAACCATCACAGCTGCTAAGCACTGGCTTTTGCTATGCTGTTGTGTCTGAAATTGCTTTTGGGAATGAATGAGACTTCTGGGAATGATGTCATATTCCAGAAAGATTCAGTCATGGGGTTAAAAATAGCAGAGATTTTCAAAATATGCAACTTTACTTATTTTCATGAAGTGCCCTTTTGTGTTTCCAGAATCAATCTGAATAATCATAACACAATCATTTTCACTTACGATGCATAAAATATCCAATATCTCTTAAACCTTATAGCAACCTGAGTGGTAAGAAAGATAAGGAGGTACAAGGAGCAGTTCTTTGTCCACAGAAATAGATAACTCTGGAGTGAAATAGAGAAGTCACATAACAATGTAGAACTGAGAATTAAGAATACTTTAATGGAAACGACAGAGACAATTTAAATGGGTAGGCAATAATAAGCAGCATTGGAATTTGTCCAGGGCATGAGGGTTAACAACTCAACACTTACAGTAAGAACCCCAGAATCCTTAAGTCATCAGGACATTAGTTTTATGTCTCATTTAAAAGATGGCTCCCTCAACAGCATGAACCAGTCAGTATGATTTTCGTGAATGGAACATTGTTCTGAAATCCTTCTGGGGAAGCTCAGGTATAACTAAAATAGGACCAGAATCCAATTGACTTCAGTTTTGGGTTCAGATATACCAGACTATATTGCCACTGGCTTTTCTTTGGATGTAAATGGCAGTATTGCCAAACATTTCCTGTAACACTAGAGTTTTTCTTGCAGATCTCTCAGTCACACTCTAATAATGCTGTTGATTTAACAAATCTAAAATATGAAAATCTTTTCTAACATTAAATTGAAATATACACGTGAATCTTAACTGGTGTAAATGGCTTACCTCCATTCTAGTTAGCTGGGTTATACTGAGTCACACCAGCAAAAAAAAAATATGGCCCAATGATTTTGCATGGGATGTAAGTCAGCATTGATGTAAGGCCCCAAAACCATTTGATATCAGAGGTTTTATATAGTCTGAAGATTTTATTTTGAAAAATGTTGCCAGCAATGGAAGAAAAAAATCAAAGCTATTCTCAGAGTCAATCATGTTGAAAAAAAGCATTAGAAAATCTATCAGTGGAAAACCCAGCTTTGGGTTTTAGCTTGGTTCTAAAGCATTTCATTTGTCTCCTTATAGTGATGAACTGTCCCACGCATATGATATATAATCACTGCCAGAGAAGCTGCATAAAGCACTGTGAGAATGGTACCAATGTCAGAGTCTGCAAGGATTATCCTACAGAAGGCTGCTTCTGTCCAGATGGACAGGTGACCTTCAACAGCAATTGTGTGGATGAGGAAGTCTGCACACAGTGCATCAGTGAAGATGGAGCATACCATCAGGTAGCTGTCTGCTAACTGCTTAGCCCCTGAGCTCAATGAGTGTGTATTTTTTGCAAATGAAATGCGGTCGGATAAGTCTGCCCCTTTTTTCTTTCAGCCTGGGTCCTCATGGCTGGCTGGCTGACTGCCCCTGGCAGCTCCCCGAGTGTGAAATTGCCTAGGCTCAACATAAAATTCACAGCTGGGGCTGTAGGGACCAGGAAATGCATGACAAATTGTTGGACAGGAGGGAAGGGGGAAGGGGGACGATGGCAGAAACTGCCATTTAACAAGTGTTCTGCGACTAGCTAGCTGGCTCTTATTGGTAAAAACCATTTTAAACATAAAACTGAAATCCCTGGGGTCCTTGTGCTGTGAGTGTCTTAGTTGAGAGTATGGCATGTTTCTGAAACTGTCTCACCAGTTAGTGATAAGACCCCCCAAAGCAACCCATTGCTGTGTCAGACCAAACCAGCGAACATTTCCTTGATTAGATCCATTGCTTCCATCCTACCAAATAGCTAATTTCCCCAAAGAAGCACAGGACTTTTCATAGCCTGAAAAGAAAAAGTCACTGGTACCACAAACATCTTGGGAAGCAGTGATAGCTGATGGTGCCTACTATGGTTTGCTTTTTTTTAGGTACATGTGAAATACCTAGCCTTGGCATACTTCCACCAGATTCCTTCCTAATTCCAGTAGTGGAGTTGACTTGTTTTCCCTATTTCTTTCTTTTTTTTTGCTAATGCCTCCCACTTACTAGCTGAGCACCTTGTGATGGAGGGAGAGTCTGTGAAAAAGAAGTTAATGCAGCAGTACTCCCGACTTGGCAAATAAGCCAGATCCCTTAGGTCTATAACTCTGTAGAAGGGGGTCTAATGCGGACAGACATGTGGTGTTTTGACATGTCTGCTTCTGGTTTTGGATTAGTCTTGAGGTCTGTATTTGGATCTTATGGTATTGACCAAACAATGTAACAGTCACAGTCTCCTACACAGTAGCTGCATCTGTGTAAGATGCTGACTGTGCAGTAGCCAGTGACTACTGCACAGTAGCATCA
Source organism: Alligator mississippiensis (assembly GCF_030867095.1). Taxonomy (NCBI): domain Eukaryota; kingdom Metazoa; phylum Chordata; order Crocodylia; family Alligatoridae; genus Alligator; species Alligator mississippiensis. The sequence goes on from NC_081827.1 coordinate 140,555,461, forward strand.
CATGGTAGGAAGTATGGTGCAACGCTCCTGTGCAGTAGTCACAAGCTACTGCACAGTCAGCATCACAAAACAGCCATTTGTAGGTGTGAGTGCACAGTAACTCCAGTTACTGTGCAGTCATTTAGTACTTCTACTTGTTTATACAAGTACTAAATGCCCGTGCAGTAACAGCTGCGCAGTCAGTGTCTCATGTAGACGTGGCCACTGTAGATGTTCTGTAAAGGACTGCAATCTGTGTAAGTGCGTGTTGGATGTTTAGGCAGATTTGCTATTTTTAGGTGAAAAAGTAGGTTTGTTGTGCATGTGCATATATACAGGTTAATGTATATTAAACTGAGACCAACATTTCAGCAATAATGAAGGGAACAATTGATAAAAAAAAAGAGACAAGACCCATTATAGTTAAAACTTTTATGAAGATAATTTACCTTTTCAATTATTGTTTACATTAACTGACCTCATGACAATAACATACACAGCAAACTTTAATCCCTCTCTGAGTGAATCAGAAATGATAAAATATATACATATTACACAGCTACAGTATACACAGGTATTACACAGCTATAGTGTCAATGAAAATTCATACTAAATGCAAATCTTCAGCAGAAATTCTAGTGATGTTAATAGGGATGTGCTTACATCTATAAAGGGCCATGTTTAATCTTGAGGTCGCTTAATATTAGTATGAACACCTTGCTGGCAACAAGTACTTCTTATGTTTATGCACTGGTGCCACCTGCTGGCATTTTGGAAGTATAGCTATACAAATAAGTGGTAATCAGTCATTCCCATTTTATGGTGTGGTAAGCACATATAAAGATTTTTTGTTAAGGAATTAATTTAAAATAGTATCCATGTACAGTTTTTAAATTTTTAAAATTCTGTCAATTGTGCGCGCTGGGTCTGACCCCGGGTCGCTTACGTCGCTCTGCACGCGGGCTGTGGCCAGCAGCCCAGGCAGGCCGGGTCGGAGACGGCGGGCGCCGAGCTAGAATTAGGCACAGACACGTAACGGTTGATTTTAAGATTATTTTACTTACACTGAGATGGTCGTGGTGTAGGCTGAGAACTTGCTTGAGTTGCGGTTACAACAAAAAACACGAACACACGTGGAGGTTGCAAGGCTCCACGCAGACAGAACACGACAAACTCCGGATGTCCAGGACAAGTGCGCATTAAACTCGTCGTTACGTCTTATAGTAGGCTCCGTTCGAAGACGGGAAGAGGTGGGCGGTGGATCAGGCCGCCAAACTCCTCTGAGCGACACACAGGGTTTCTATTACCCTGCCGCGCACACCCAGAGTCCCCACGAGATGGATGCGGAGTCCTCTTTGGCTTGGGCGGAAACTGCTCAAGCCTCTTATACGGCTAGCAGGCCAATTGCTAGCCACCACGTGTGAATAATTTAGAACTCGCCAATTGCGGGGCACGAATTTGCATACGACGAGTGGGAAACCTTTGCACTGTGCATTTCTGTGCTGCAAAGGAAATGCACCCTGCAAAGATTGCTGCAAAGTGGCGGGAACACTTCCCTGCACGCGGGTTCTCTGTGCAGCAGAACTCCTCCGTGCAACAAAGCTGTATACCCATGGGGATAATTCTCAGTGCCGAAGCACACACAAAAAAAATCAGACCTTTGGGTCATGACATCAATAACCAAGTGAAACAAGCTCAAAACCAATGCCAGATTTTTATGGTGTGTTGAGCACCTACAGTTCCCATTAATTCAGTCAGTGTCATAGGTCCTATTGAAAAATTGGCCAGAAGATTTTTGTTGCTATTGTCTGTTTTTCTGTTTTAAATCTGGAGACTAAGTGGCTACAGAAGTGACTGGTAGCAACAGGTTGCTTAACTTAATTGATCTTCCAATAATGATAGAGCAGAATACATTTTGTTTCCATCTCTCTTTGGGTTGGTAGGTATTGATAAAAGTTAACTTTCACAGGAGGTAGGGCCTTGGTGCACATTAATTTTAGGTGGCTCCTGGAGTGCTTAACCCCTGGATTGTCCACACATTATCACTTGAAATTCATTTTAAGCACACTTTAGGGGGCTTAAAGTCATATCATTCCAGGGCAGGTTTATCTCTGATCCATGTTACTCAGCTCATGTTCCATTAATATGTGGCCACTACCCACAGATGAGTTGCTCATGTTGCAGTCCTCCAGCATCACAGGATGCAGTGTCCTCTCCCTCATCCTCCTGTTCTCTGTGGACAAACTTTCCACCTTCTGAACTCTACTGCCTGGGTGGGTAGGGATTCTGGCACCAAGTCAACTCCCCCTCTCCCTTAAAGTGTTAATGCTCCAAACTTGAGCTAGCATGAACACTGATCAACATTTGAACAGCTCAAAGTGTAATGTGTAACAAGACCTGAACAGTTGCTATCAGAAAATCTTTTGTGTATGATTTCTGAAAGCCAAGCACAATGTCTTTTGATCTCAAGGATTCCATTGATTTCCAGAAGAGATGTTTTGTTCAAGGCAGATTAAGGTATAAAAAATGTAGGTCCATGCTATCAGAATTTCAGTCTTTCTTTGATGTAATAATTTCTAGGCCTGATGAAAAACAAGTTGGCTAAGTATAGGTAGTCAAAAAGCCTGAGGCTGAATTGATTCATTCTTTTTAGGTTAGTCTAAACTGCAGAGATTAAACTGAGAAACAACTGGTCAGACATTCACTTTTGATTCAGGAATTGCAGCAACATGCCTGCAGTGGCTAAGACCAGAAGCCAGGGGGCACTAGAGCATAGCTTTCTGGCATGTAGCCAGAATGGGCTATGTGTTCACATCCTCTTCCTGATGCCCTCAAGGTCTCTGGGATTTGCAGTCCAGAATTACAGCAGCAGGACTCTGTAGGGTGGTCATTACTTCCTCTTCCTGCTTCCAGGTGTTTCTGTGATTTGTAGTCCACAGTTGCAGCCAGCAGTAAGTTTTTAGCAGGGCAGGGCAGCTCTGTACTTGGGGGAAGGGAAGTTTAACCCCCCCACCCTGGCCGGGGTTTTCCTGGAGAGGGAATTCCCTGCCTCCTTCCCTCCTCCCCCTCGACTCTTCTCTCTTGTAACAGATGGCACAGCCCAGGGCTGGAAAATATGCTGGGATTTTGGGGGACTGTGATTTAACTTGACCCAGGAAGAGGTCTGAGACAGAAGTTTCATAAACTGGCTTGATCCAAACCAGTTAACTCTGATATTACATTGAACCAGGTTTATCTTAAATCAGTTTCAGCCATTTTGAAACTGGTTTGTGTGCACTGAACATCTGTTCTGTTACAGGTTTAAACCAGTGATGATTTAGACTGATTTGTGTGTGACTTCTGTCCCTAACCCTTGAAAACAAGTTTTGAGTATAACTGCTGCAGTGATGGTTACCTGCATTTTCAGGGGCCCTGAAACCATTATTCTAAATGGTATGACCTATTGCGTGCATTTTAGTGGGGTAGCAACTCTGAATCCTTCTAATTGGGGGACCTCACCAACACCATCCCAGCAGAGGGCTCTGTGTACCATGGGCTCTTCTAACCAATGCTCCAACCTCTATGTGCTACCACACAGAAGGGTCTTTGCTGTGTTGGTGGAGGGTTGAGTTCTCCCTGCTCTGGGATGATTTGAAGTCCACACAAAGGCAAAGTACAGAAATCCAGAAATGAAGGAGGCCTCTTTTTGTCCAAGGAGTGGCAGTGGAGGGTTCAGCTACCTGGCCATATAACAGATCTTGTGTAAATGACTCTTTACTACCTATCCAAGCAAATTATACCAAGACAGGAACAAAGCTACAGTAGGCCTATGTATGTGTCTGCCTAACACCTCAGGTTGCTTTCATCTAGCACTGGCTTACAGAGAAGCTCATACTCAAGTGTTGAGGAAATGCCAGTCAGAACCCTGAGGATGAAAGTATTTGAGAGTGCAAAATTACATAATTTTCTGTTTTGTGTCTTGAACTGTTCAAATGCTTCTTGCTTTCCTGCCAGCAGACAGTGAAAAGATGCAAGAAAAATCTTGGTTCATTTCTTTTTTGTCCTGCCTGAAGCTTTTGATAATCATTCAACGGCCTGGCAGCATGCTTTGAGACATGCGCACCCTGGAATAATGCTGTTTAATTTGCAACTAATTTATGCAAGTTTTTCTTCCTTTGAAAGGGTGTTCCTGCAGACTTATGACTGGCTAACCTTGCTTCCTTCATTTTATAGGTTGTTAAACATTTTGATTGGGTCTTGGTCTCCCTTCTCCCTCCTTTGTCTTCATTGTCTTGATCACACTGCTGAACTCCTTAATTTAAGAGTATCTAAAAGGTCTATTTGGCCCTGGCTGTTTGAGCTCCAATATCATTTTCAGTATGTATAGCACCCACAGGGCCAAGTGGTAGTAAAACTAGACATTGCATTCCTCCTTGTGTTAATATGGGTTACAGCAGGATTATATCAACAAGCATCTGCCAAAGTTCACTCTGAACAGTATTCATTAACCTACTGCAAAGGTTTTTATTCAGAGTGTAATCTAATTGTACAATTTATATTTGATTATCCATAAGATGTCTTTCTACCACCTACCTACCTGGGCACCTAAGTGTTAAATGTACAGTTCTTTACAACTGGTAATATCAGTGAAATCAAGGACCAACAAACCTGCTTTCCAGTTTTTCACGCTTTCCAAGGGCAGCCAGAAATGAGGGATAATCATGCACCTTGCTACCAATTTGTCTATATATTTACAACATATAAGGTATTTGTCAAAGGAATTACAGCACTGGCTTTAGGATTGATTTAGTACTCATCCAGTCTCCAGTGCAGAGAGAATGCAGTTGCTAATGAGCTTATTTGAAACTTTCTAACTTAGAAATAGTCTTTCGTTTATTTCTAATCTACTGAAAAGCTTATAAACATTTGCAGTAAGTCACTGTATTTCTTATTCCTGGCACCTCCGGTCATGGCGTGTAGTTCCACCATTGCCCTGAGTGATAGATAATAACTTGCAATTGCATTCATAAAGTACAGGTTTTTTGTGAGTCAAATGATAGCAGTCCTTGCCCCATTGATGAACTCTAGGTATGTCTGCATGTTCATTAATGTGCCATAATCAGCACTACTATGCAGTAGTGCCAGCGCACGCTTTTTGTGACACTAATGTGTAGTAGACCAATTCTACTGTGCATTAGCATATTAGCATGGTTTTTGCCCACCACACTAATGTCCAGTAGAATTAGTCTACTGTGCCTTTAGGGTCTTGTGTAGATGCACCCTTTTTGCATATCTAGCTAAATCTGAATATACCAGACATTGCAACTCTTAGGATTCTTCTAATTGTCACAGAAAGCAAAGCAATCCCATATTTAGACTGTTGGTTTTCCAGAGCATCTTCGTTTCCTCCCCCATTTCCACCCAGGAGTTTGCATGTTCGAGATCAGAAGATTATGTTTGTTTCTAACAATCCTTTGTTTTTATGCAGCACATGGAAACATGGATTTCTTCCAATGAGCCTTGCAAGATCTGCATATGCCTTGATAACAGGAAGATAAACTGCACTGTACGACCTTGCCCTACTGCCCAATGTAAATTGCTTTTAAACCTAAATATGATTTTTTCCCACTTTGTCCTCTCCTGTTCTAACTGAAGTTTGGTTTGTTTGCTTCTCCCTCACTTTAGCTATTGAATGTGGCCCCTGTGAAGTTACTAGACTGCGCCGGGATTCTGATCAGTGCTGCCCAGAATATGAATGTGGTAGGTTTCTGGTCATCTGTGGACCCTTGTTACTTATGCTGCGTGACCTTCTTTACCAGATGTTTTTCAAATGTATATTTAGATCATGAATTAGGCTCTCTTTTTTGGAGCACCTGAGGGGTTGAATTGTCCCCTGTGTGAGGAGGGGAAAAAAAACATTGAGAACAAGAAAATCCATGCATTTCTCAGACTTTCCTCATGCTCACTCATTGTAAATGGGACGCGCTTAGAAAGGTTGCACTGTTTTGTCCTTAAATTACTAAGTTGTGTCTAATTTTGCATGTGAAATATTTAGTTAGAGCTTTAATGCACTTAACCCAAATAAAAATTGTACCCTCCTCCACCCCCCACAAACATTTTAGAAACAAATTGCAACTTGCTGATCAGTGCACTAATTTCTTCTGTATTATTGTGGTTTCATTGACCCGTGGAAATCTTCAGTGAAGTGTCTTTTTTGATGACTCAGTAGCTGGGCCTTAATTGATACATGGCCTCCATTTCAGTTTGTGACTTAGCGAGCTGTGATCTGCCTCCTATCCCCGATTGTAAGGATGAACTTCAGCCTGCCCTGACAAACCCTGGCGAATGCAGACCAAATTACACTTGTGGTAAAGTAACTTTCAAATGCTGAGCAATGTTAGTAATGGGGTTGGAGTGTTGTTGTGGCAACGATGTTCTAGGGAATGAGAGAAGCAAGGTTTTTTTGGTAATATCTTTTATTGGACCAATTGTATAGTTGGGTGAGATGTTAGACAGGAGTTTGAATACAGAGTGCCCTTCTTCAGGTCGGCAAATGTGAAATACACACATGCGCACAGTATGTACATATTTGTTTTTTTTAACTGTGGTGAAAGAGAAATGTTAAGGATTGCATGTGTTATAGTTAAAATTATTTACAAATATTTCAAACTACGTAGTAAATGAGGAAAGACGTTTTTGGAGGAATAAGAATTGTAGTCCTACATCTGATCCTAATTCTACTAGTGGATGTTTATGGTTGCCTGATTACTCATTGAAGTCGATCACTTGTGGGATCCCTCTGCAGTAACAGTTTGTAGGAGAAATTGTATTCCCATTTCCTGATGTTACATTCTGAAATGTTCTGTGCTTAATATACTACTTTGTTAGTCTGCAAGAAAGAGATGTGCAGGCTGAAGCACATTCCACTGTGCCCACCCCACCGGGAGCTGGCTGTTAGGAAGACTCAGTGCTGTGATGAATATGAATGCACGTGCAGCTGCACCAACTTGACAGTGAACTGCCCGTCAGGATATTTATCTGTGTCTGTCACCAATGACTGTGGCTGTGTAACTACCAACTGCATTCCAGACAGGGTGAGGAGAGTGAACTGTAATTCTTACAGATGAGAATATCTCATTTGCAAGGTGTGCCTGCTCAAGAAGAGGTTGTATACAAAATTAGCTAAATGTATACAATCTAATGCAAAGTCACAAGCAGCAATAGCAGCAAATTACATTTAAGCTTTTTTAAATATAAGTTGGTGTAAGAGAAGTGAACAGTTGCCCCTTGGCATTCCTGTTACGTTATGAATGGTTCTTTCATTGCTAATAGAACTAACCTGTTTACAGTGACAGTGAGGTATTCAGGTTTGAGATGCATAGATTGTAAGGCCAGAAGGGACCTTGGAAGATCATCAGGTCCAGCCCCCTGCACCAAGCAGGAAAGAGAACTGGGGTCAGGTGACCCCAGCAAGGTGACTGTCTAGCCTCTTCTTGAAGATTTCCAGGGTTATCGCACAACCTCTGGAGGGAGCTTGTTCCACAGTCTGGACACCCTGACTCTGAAGAAGTTTCTCCTAATGTTGAGCCTGAGTCAATCTTCTAGGAGTTTGTGGCCATTACTCCCGGCTTTCTCCTTGGGTGCCCCAGTAAACAGTTGCTCACTGAGCCCTTGATATATTCCTCTAGTGTAGCAATAAGCGAAGATCATTTGGGCATCATCAATTTTAGGTCATTAATGAAGCTTTTTTTTTTTTTTTTTTTTTTTTTTTTTTTTTTTTTTTTTTACTTTTGTCAGAGTGAATTTCTTTGGTTTATGTTTAGATGTGAGCTTTTAGGATTTCATTTTGTTTCTTATTTTTTCATCTTTCACAAGGCCCTTCCATCCCTTTTTACAGCTGATCTACATGTGGTCACCTACTTCCAATTATAAACTGAAATGCTTGGGCACTTACACACATGCAGGGAGGTATGCTGTAAATCCAGCATGTCAGAGCAGACATGATTAATCGAGTCTGCTGGAACATGGACATTAACGTGCTCCAGCAACCTCCTGTGTCACATGTATCAGTGTCCCTGCACTGAAAAATGGTGGCAGGGCACTTTGAACTGAAGCTTGTTGAACAAACTTTAGTTTATAGTGCCCCACCACCATTTTTTCAGTATGGAGATACTGATAAACGTGACGCTCGGGTGCCTTTAATTAGCGTGGCTCACTAATTAAAGCAACTTCCTGCCTCCCTGAGCACATCTATAAATGCCCCTTGTGGCTACTTCCTTGGGCTAATGTTCTCAGTGAAGAAGCTTTATTGTGCAGATCCTTAGGTTAGGCATGATGTTTCTGGTCACTGTATTTCACTGTATGTGTTATCATTTAATTTTTGGGAGGATGAAGTCACCTTTAAAGAGTCATTCATACTAATAATGTAACATTGGGGCTGAATTTCGCCTATATGTTGTGTATACTTCTGCCTATACAGTGAGATGTCAGATATAATGTGACCTAATGGACAGAGTGCCAGGTTGCAACCTGAGACCTGGGTTCTGTTCCCTTGTCTCCCATTAGCCCATTGGGGGATTTCAGGCAAGTCTTCTCACTCCTCTGCATCTCAGTTTTCATTTCTCTAAAATGGAGATAAAGATGTTGTTCTCATTTATAAAGTGCTTTAATATCTACTAATTGAAAATTGTGCTTGAGGGGAGAGACATCATTTATTATGTGTGAACATTGGTCCACTATATACTTTCAGTTAAATGGAGTCAATTTGTAGGTGCTGCCATTGAATTCAAATCAAATAACTGTGTTTACTCTTGGACCTTTGGATTTCAGCAGATCTTTTATTTTTACAACATAGCCACAAATTTTAAAGATTTGAGGTGTTTCTGCTGATTCCAACATAGCCTCCAATTTAAATGACAGTCTGGTGAGCTTTATAAGATACTTGTAGACATAAAGATCCATTTGAAGTCAATGGTGTGCCCTTAGACAAATTAATTCATTTATTTGTTCATTCATTTACTCAATAGGTTTGTGTGCATCATGGTATTGTCTACCCCATTGGTAAACTGTGGGATGAAGGTTGCACAGAATGCCTCTGCACGAATATGGAAGACGCTGTCACAGGGCTTCGAATTGTGGAATGTCATGCGAAACCCTGTAACAAGATATGTCATCAGGTGAGAAACACTTAAAGTAGTGCATTAGGACAAGTCCTTGGGTGATAGGAGAGCCTTGAGGGGGATTCTGGAGATGTTGCATTCATAGTAGTAAAATTCAGAAAGAAGTAGTGGTTTTGCATAATAATGCATTATCTTGAGACCCAATCCTGAGGCTGGCTGAGCATCTCCTTTTCCCATAGCATCTCCTTTTCTCTGTGAGTCACAGCAGTTCAGTCCTTCTTAAGATTAATGATTTAGGACCTGATTACGCTGCCATTGAAATCAGTGGTAAAATTTCAGTGGGAGTGGGAGTAGGACTGAACTCTAAATTATCTGCTGTTCACAGCAGACATATGTGATACTATATGTTGAATTTCTTATGTCTTTGTTGGAGCACCTCTTACTACAGTGAAGCATTGGCTATCCTTACAGCCCAGTTGTTATTGGAGCAGTTGTGATGTCAGTTTGTGATCTGATTCTCTTTAGTTCTATTTTTCAAATGTTGTTAATCAGGTGCATGCTACACTAGCCCAGAAGATAGCTGAACAATTTGCTGCACAGGGAGATTTCCTAAGTAAGGGCCTGCAATTGTTGTTGAATAACAACTGTACACTGGGTTGCATGATGGATAGTAGGTGACTGCCTGCCAGGAGCGAAGGAGTGAGATGGATATCTTTGCTGAATGCCCTTTGAGTTGTAATAGCTGGCACAGCTGGAACCCTTTTGTGGGTTCCAGTGAATTCGCAGCTGGTGGAGATGTACTGTGTAACTGTCCTTATGTCCACTCTTCCCCTGTGGTAAGTAAAAGCTGAACCACAGCAATTTGGCCTGAAATGAAAGAGGGGTAAGCTATCATGGTTCAGCCTTCACTTAATGTACATGGATGGTTACTACAGAGCAGCAGCAAAGGTATACCCTGGGGTATTGTTCATATCCTTTGACTGCTTTGAAAATCTCAGTGCACCCTGAGCATTCCATTGCTTGTCCAAAGCTAAGCAGTGTGTACCATTGCATTCAGGAAATCAAGGCTGGGTGGCACATTTCTGTATATATCTATGTAGATACAGGGAACACACACATTCTTGGAGTGTAATCATGATGCTAAATTACCTTTGCCTTTCACTGCTTCACCTGTGCTCTTTTCTCTTATTCTTTCCAAACTTCTGAGGAATTTTCAAATAGATTTCACTTTAAATACACACTGGGCACATCTGTCTGTGCCCCTACAGCACCGTTGTTACCGTGCTGTCATTTATAGTACTTCCATTTGGAAGTATTAAATGATGGCACAGTAATAGCCTGAACTGCACTGTGTGTGTGGCACACAGTTATTTTTAGCTGCCATGTCACTGTAGCAATGCACTATCCTGAGGGAGCACATTGTTACGGCGATGTAGCTCCATCATCATGGTTTTTGCCCACGGACATTACATCGTCATAGCGTGTTGCTATGGCAGTATAGTATCACGTGTAGATATGCCCACTGCCACAGACTTGTTTCCTTTCCTCTAATACAGACTTTCCTCACAAATTACCTTGGCACATAGTACTCCTCAATGGTGGCACATCACTCTGTAATCGCTAAAAGCTTTTAAAATGTTTTCAGAATGATCTGGGAGGGCAACTGGCAGCTCTTCTTGTGAGTCTTCCATTCCTTGTGTCTCACCTAATAGATGTCAGAAGGGGCATGACTTGCACTTTTCCTGTCCGACACTCCATGGTGAAAGACCAGAGCTCTTCTAGACTTATTGCTGATTCATCATGTTTTGGGGTCAGAGATTAGCTGAGTTGCATCATCCTAGCTGAAGTTGTTTTCCCTGTCATTTTCCCTTTTGAGCTGATCACAAATGTTTTTCAGCTCAGATGCAGTATCAGTGAAAGTTGTATCAATGGTAGGAGCCTGCTTAAGCCATGGACCCACAGAAGATTTGCTGCTGAAGAATGTATTTGAATACCACTCCCTCTCAGTATATGTATATATAAAGATTAATAGACTCTAAAGTCAAAAGAAGTTATTGTGCTTACGAGGCCTAATAGCCATCCAAAACACAGACTGTTAAGACTCCTTTGAATTAATTTCTACTTCATGTCCAGTAGTCATGCTTGAACTCGAGCATGAATTTTAGAAAAGCATCTGGTTGGAATGCCTTGCCCTATGTCCCAGACCTTGTTTTTCTTCTTTTCTCACTCCTTTCAACTATCTAGGAAGATGCTTTTGAGAGAGAAAATGGGTTACTGGTGTAATGGCTGAACTTGCCACTAGGAGGAGTAAAGTCTACACCAGCACTCACCTGGAGGTTGTTCAACCCTCTTTCACTGCAGATATGTCAAAATTGCCCTCTAGGGCATCATTGTAATACAGTGGGCTAGACTTACAAAGCATTATGCAAACCCTAATTAATTAATGCAAACGGAACCCTTGCTTTGTTGCTTGCTTCCTGTGTGCATCCTGGAAGTCAGGGATCTGCAAAAGTGAAATAAACGCAGTTGGTTTAAAGATGCTGTGATTATGAGAAGAATTATGCGTAATTTTCTGCAATATACATCTTAATCATACCCATTTAACTAAGTGTGTGTAAATTGATTATGAAAGATTTTCAGGCCTCTTGAAAACCCTGTTAAATTACAACACAGAAGCACTTGCACCATTTGTGCTGAGGCATGATGAATGATGATTGTAATGGATGCTGACCATGAAATTGAAGACTTTAATCCCGAATATATCAGACTGACATTTCTGCTTTGAAGTAGCAAAAGTTTGCTTTTTTCCATATGTTAAGTGTGGCAATAAAAGACTTAATGTTTATATGCCACAAAGATCAAAGAAAAAAAATGTAATAAAGGAAGACTGTTGCTAGAGTTCTTGGTGTGAAAAAATCTATTTAATAATGATATAAATTATTTGGTAGAAGATTATTGCATTTGCTCTGTTTGTTTTTGGGGCTTTGGTTCATTGCAGAGCAAGGGATAAAAACCTTGGTGCTTTAGAGACTTGTCAACTGAGAGCCTTATACTGACTAAGATGCTGGCCCTGAATATTTCACCTTTCTTCCAATGAATGCTGCTGGACTTCTCTCTCACTCTTTGGTTGTCTCTTTTTGGTCTCTGGATGTATGTCTCTTCACTCCAGGTCTCTCTTATCTGAAGAGCAGCCGCCAACAGAATATCAGGAAGGTACTTACTGACATCTTTTTAAGTATAGTCCCAATTTGAAGGGGTGACCTCTACTTTATTTCACCCTTTTGCCGGAGAGGGAAATGATAGTCTCCTTGCTGTTTGGATGAATTCATTAACCTTCAAAGGCCAGCCCTTCAATAAACTGATATAAGCAAGAAGTCAAAATGGACAATCCTCTGTCACTCCTGAAGAGTACAGGATTACGTGGCATACCAGTCTGCCAGGATTACCTGGCATTCTAGTATTTTGTTTATTGCAAGCCCAGGACCAGTTCAGCAGAAGGGACATTTTTTCTAGGCTATGATTTTAATCTGTACTATGTCACCTTTGCTTCTCTAGCTCAGGATTTTATTTTATCATTGCAGGCTGCAAGAGTGTTGATGTAACCAAACACCTGTAATTTTTTCCCCATAGCTACAGCTTAATATCAGCTGTGTGCACCTCCTCCAAGGTGAAGGGTGATGTGTGTTGCATTATTCCTTACCTCTCAGGGCAATCAGATTTTTTACTCCTGTAGACAATGAGCTTCATGTCAATGTGATAGACCTCTGAAATTCACCATGGGCACCTTCTGATTTTTGAAATTTAAACTCCATATGTGTTAAAAGAATAGGGTGGAGCAATAATGCAGAAAGAGGAGTCCAAAAGGCAAGAGAATAGACAGGAGTAAATGCTCTAAGTGGATGCTTACCCCCTTACTTAGATTAGCTTTTATAGCCCTATGTTCCTCCTTTGTTTTCTCTCTCCTAGCCATCTTGCCTTTCTCAGTAGTGCCCCCCTTTTTCCTTCCCCCTTCCTTACTCTTTGTATTGTAATCACAGTTTGCTATTTAGCAGCTCTGCACAGCATCTGATGAAGTAAGTTCTGTGCTTACGAAAGCTTGTGTTATACAGCTCTGATTTAATTAGCCTATAAAGACTCAAATTTACACTGCTTTCTGCCTGACTTCAGACTAACATGACTATACACTGCAAGTAGTCTCAGAATTCTCTAAATCAGAGATGGAAGAGTAATTATCTAATACAATCTATCCAGGTATTCATGTTGCCTTCAAATCCATCACATCTAAGAGTTATTGGTCATATATATATCTTTTTAACACAACCTTGTATAATAGTGCGTTTCAAATTATTTTCTTTTGTACTTGTGGACTTTTGATCCCATGATGGAAATTTTTCTACGGATAAATTGTTATTTATACTGTAGAGTAGGGATGTGCGAAACTCACTGTTCTGCTTCGACTTGCATTTTGATGGAACAGTGTTCCATTTTGAGTTTCATTTAATTTTGAAAGCACTGTTCTGTTTCGTTTATTTGGAACTGTTTCGCTGTTTCAATGCTGTTTCGACATTTCACTGATAGGCTATTCTGCACCCAACACTGGGAAGATCAGTGCTGCTGCTGGCCCTGCTAGCAGCACTAGTCTCCTATCATCTGGCAGGCAGATTGGGGGCTTGCCTGCACCCCCGGGAGGGCTGTGGGTGCTGTGCTGGACTGATCTTGGGGGTGTGGGTCCCTGATCTGCCTGCTGGATGACAGGAGGCTGCTGCTGCCGGCTGGGATTGGTGCTGACGCCAAGTAAGCCTGGCTTTGAAACTCGAAACGTTTCAAAACTTTTGAAACATTTTGAATGCCCTTGTTTCATTTCAAAGCTGTTTTGAAGGCCTTTGTTTTGTTTCAATTTTGCTGTTTTGAGCTTGAAACAGATTGAAACAGCTTCAAAATGAAACACCAGGCAAAATTTCGCACAGCCATACTGTAGAGGAGACCTGGCTATAGTGAGAAGGATCAATGCAACACCCAATTCAGTCCCACAATCTCCACTTCAAGCTCTGTGATTTGTGCAAAATTGTATTTGTGAACATTTTGGGGAATTTGGAATCCCATTTAGATGCTGATATTTTAGCAACTTGTTTTATTAGTGTTTTACAGAGTTTTGTTTGTGCAAATGGACTTTGGGAAGTGAATTTCAGAGCCTACCCTGTAACCAGACTCCTCTTAATCTAGAAACCAAATTCATTCTTAGTAGAAGCATCTTATTTTGGTTTAATTATATAGTTTAAAATATAATAAAACAACCCTCCCAGGACCTAGATGCTTCTAGACAGCATTTAACTGTCATAAGTGACATTCAGCAACAAATTCAACAGTGAAACTTCATCTAAATAATATAAATTAAGCTACTATACTCAGTTTTCCACTGTGATGTATTAAGTCAAATGTCTGTGAAATACCAGTGACTTCAGACATTTGGCGTCACATTGAAGGTTCATACCATAAAAGGTTAATGTTACATGGCTAATTACAGAAGTCTAATGTGTGAATAATCCAGTAAACCTGCTGTTTGCAAACTGTTTGTATAATTTATAGGCTACAGATTGTTTCTATTATTTCCCTATCAGAATGTTTGTGGGGGGGGGGGGTTAGGTTGTTGGAAATGTTTTTTGTTGAAACATTTGTATGTTAGGAAGTGGCTTTTTGCCACCCCCCCCCCCAAGTCATGAAAAAGACTTAATTTTCATTGAGGGGTGGGGTTTATTTTTTCCCTGTTAAAAGTCATGGGATCATAGGAAAGTGAAGCTGGAAGGGACTTCACAAGGTCATCTAATCCAGTCCCCTGCTCAAGGCAGAAACATCCCTGACTAAATCATCCCAGCCAAGTGCCTGCCTAATCTGCTCTTGAAAATCTCCAGGGATGGAGATTCCACCCTTTTTTCTAGGTAGCCTGTTTCAATGTTTAATCACCTTTATAGACAGAAAGTTATTTCTGATCTCTAAATCATAATGTTCTGTTTTTTCTAGTGAAGTTTTTTTTCAACAAAAAATTTACAATGGGAAATTGTGAGGAAAGCAGTCCCCCTCAGCACCATCTTTTTCAAGTTATAGTGAGCCACTACGTTGAATACATTTCATTTCACCTTCCTTTTCACTCCGACAGCTGAGCTGCACCTTTCTTTCCCATTCCCAATGATTCCCGTTTCTTCACCAGCCTTAGATAGCTGGCAAACATCACCAAATGGGGCCCTAAACAGTTCACACAGAATCCCTCTGTTGGCTCTCTCAGCCTGTCACATATGGTTAATGTAGCCTCACCCTTCATCATATGAAGCCAGACCAGGTTGCCCTGCGCCTCACCTGCATATACATTTTTGGAGGGTCCCAGGACTCATAACAAGAATGCCCAGTTCTGGTCATGTGTGGGGGGCTAATTAGCACATGGATCCTTTGTGGCAGGGTGGGGCAGATCTAGAGTTCACAGATACTGAACGGTGCTGAGCTGTGGGGTCACCATGACTTGAAATGCTGTTGACTGCTGGGGCCCAGCACAATGAACTATCTGTAAAGTCATAAGTCATTTTACTTTGGACTAGTATCATGCATAGTTTGTATTATATGTATCTGGCAGAGGAAATACCATGACCAAGTAGGTGGTTTTCTCAGATACTCTCAGGGTGAGGCCTGTCCCTTGTATTCTGAGCAGGCTGACCCTTGCAAGTTTTCCCAAATGCAGGAAACTTGGCTGCACGATTTTGTGGCAATGGGGGACTACTTGCTTTTTTTTCACCTTGACTTGCTCCTTGGGTTTTTGGCTAAGAGCAAGTAAGACTAGGGGGCATCCGAAACTTAGGGTCCCTGGGCTTGCCTGTATGATGTCTACCACAGATATGTGGGGGCGGGCATATCTGAAGCTCCAGACTGATGGGTCTGGGAAGGAGGATACCTTCCTGATAGGAGAACCACACAGACTTGAACAATTGAACTCACCTCAGTCAAAACTTGGGACGTGATTACCGGGCTTTGCCCAATAGAATTCAGAACTGATTTGACCTTGAAATAAAAAACAAACAAACAAACAAAATAGCACAGCTTGTGCTATTTATAAGTGTATAGTTGCTAAAGTGGTACTTAAAAGGTGTGTTCCTGGAGTACCTGCCCTAAAACTTGCAGCAGTTTCAAAAGGTAAAATGCATCATTTCTGAGTGAATTAAGTTTATGGGGTACTATATGAAATGATCCTTAGGGCACAGAGGGAGACGATCCCGATGCGGGGAAAAAGGGGGAAAGGGGCCAAGAGGCTTCCTTGGCTGACCAGAGAAATCCAGAGCAGCCTACGGGCAAAAAGGGGGGCACATAAAAAGTGGAAATGGGGAGAGATTACTAAAAAGGAGTACACCTCCTCTGCTCATGCTTGTAGGGAGGCAGTTAGGCCAAAGCTACCATGGAGCTGAGGATGGCATCCCAAGTTAAGGATAACAAAAAATTGTCCTTTAGATATATAGGGAGTAAAAGGAAGGCCCAGGGTGGAATAGGACCTCTACTAAATGGGCATAAGCAATTGGTGATGGACAGGGGGGACAAGGCTGAACTCCTCAATGAGTTCTTTGCCTCAGTGTTCCTAAGCGAGGGGCAAGACAAGGCTCTCACTGGGATTGTGGAGAGGCAGCAGCAGGGTGCCAGACTACCAAACGTAGACCCTGAGATGGTGCAGAGGCACTTGGAGGAACTGGATGCGTTTAAGTCGGCAGGCCCGGATGAGCTCCATCCGAGGGTACTGAAGGCACTGGCTGATGTCATTCCAGAGCCACTGGCGGGAATATTTGAACACTCATGGCACACGGGCCAGGTCCCAGAGGACTGGAAAAGGGCCAATGTGGTCCCCATTTTCAAGAAGGGGAGGAAGGAGGACGCAGGCAACTATAGGCCAGTCAGTCTCACCTCCATCCTAGACAAAGTCTTTGAAAAAATTATCAAGGCTCACATTTGCGAGAAACTTGAGAGAGTCCAATAGATCATCGAGTCCGACCCCCTGCATAGGCAGGAAAGAGTGCTGGGTTTAGATGACCCCAGCTAGATGCCTATCTAACCTCCTCTTGAAGACCCCCAGGTAGGGGAGAGCACCACCTCCCTTGGGAGCCCATTCCAGACTTTGGCAATCCTTTTTAAATTGTGGAGCCCAGAATTGGATACAGTACTCCAGCTGCGGCCTCACCAAGGCCAAGTACAGTGGGAGGATGACATCCTGGGATTTGCTAGAGAAGCATCTATGGATGCAAGCCAGAGTTTTGCTTGCTTTGTTGACTGCAACATCACATTGGTACTTATTGGCACAGAATCTGGGTCTAGCTCCCTGCGGCGGTGAGTGGGGACAGCCTGGATCTCCGAAGCTCTCTGAATCTTTTCTGAATTGATTTGAAGAGCTTCAAATTGATTCAGACCTTTTTATTGGTCCCCCAATTCGATTCAGATTTGGAGGTTTGGCTGCCAAATTGGGCCGAATCTCCTCCAAATCAAATCAGCACCTGAAGCTTCGCACGTCCTACTGGATAGAGGAATACATCTTTTTCTTGAAGTGATGAAGATAGTGATTTTCAGTTTGTTTTTTCATCTGATTCTTGATATCCACCCATGGTTTTGTCTCCTAACCCATCCAATTCCACAATCCTTTGCAGTCACTTAACAGCTTCTTTCCAGAATTGGTTCCCAGGAAAGTGAAAGGGTTGAGGTAATAAAAATGCTGCTCCAGGATTGAGAAGTGAGGGGCTGTTTTCTTCCATCTCCCTTGCTCTTACTGAATAGGAATATCTGAGACATTTTGCTGCCATATTTCTTATCTCGTAAGGTCCAAGCCAATAGGCATTCTCTAAATAACTGAGGTATAGGTCAGGTGCCCTGGGCTGGGAAGTCCTGGCATAATGTAATGTACCGGTCTTTTATAGTGTAGACTAGAAATGAGCAAAACAATTATGTAAAATTACAGACTGGAGAATTATAGCTGCTCTCCTTTTGTCAAAAGAAGAGGCCACACATTTAAAATGTATAAAAGAAAACCATGGATTTAACCTCTGGAACTCCAGGGCTGTATGATATTATAGGAACAAAGTGTTTAGAACCCAAGACATATTTGTTCTGCTGCTAATTCAGCCTCCTCCTCAGCTCTGATTTTGTCCACCTCTTAAATCCCATTACAAATCTAGGTCAGGAGCCCTTTGCGTCTGACAGTATCTATATTTGAGTACCCATTTGCACAGCACCTTGCAAAATGGGCTTTGATCCTTATTTGGCAATTCCCAGGTGCTACAGTGACACAATTCAATATTTACTAGCTTACAAAGTGCCAGGCACCATTGACTTCTATTTAATTCAGAGGTAGGTTGAGTACTCACCAGAGATGCTCAGATCCTCACAAAAGTGTGTCATCAATAAAATTCAAATTGCATGAATAAGAACACTTACAGCAGGGAAAACTTCACTGACTTCAAAGCATTAACTAAACAGCCTCTGATGATCAGAGAATTTTCCACAAGTGGTCTAGTACAATTATGAGGGGTTTGTGTGCGTGTCTGAAACAGCTTGTTTTGTTTAAATCATTCAGTTCAATAAGAAATTGTCTTGTGAAATCCATGATGTTAAGCATCTCTCTTGGATTTATTCCGTCATATCTTCTCATTGCCTAAGTTTCTCCTCTTTTTATTTTTGCTCTTGAAATGGGTACAATCATTGTTATTGTAAGGGGCTGGACCTGATGATCTGTAAGGTCCCTTCCACCCCACAACAACTATGAAACTATGATCTCTTCTAGGGTTACACATATGTCCAGCAGGAAGGGGAGTGTTGTGGAAAATGTCAGAAGACTGCATGTGAAGAACCACGCTTCTGGTCTCGGGGGGATGTTGACGCTCGCTGGTATGAGGTAAGGTCTAGAGTTACAAGCCATTGACAATTCAGGAGAAATGAAGTAATTTTTGTCTTCCAGAGAAGAAAAGTATGCAGCTTGCTTATTGCATAAACAGATCAGTTTGGTGGTCGTGTTGATGTATGCTTTTTAATATATGTTAGAGCAGTTTATTCAGCAAAATATTTGCGTTTACCTTGTTCTGAAAAAAAAGTTTGCTGTTTGGACATGATTAGAAATTTCTAAACAATTAATTACACTCTGGATTCAGGATAGCATCTGGGCATGTGCATAAATCTCTGATAAATCAATGAAATTTACTCTATCTTTAAATAGAATCAGCAGTGCTTTGCTGAATCAGGTCCCTGGTGAATCTGTCCCAGCCACACAAATTCTAAAACTTTTTCTTTTTTACATTAACCCTGCAAACATTCCTTGTTCTGTAATAGGACGCAATCTTGTATAGCACAGAAGTAGCTTTTGCAATTATGTATTCCCATAGCACTCTCGTATAAAATGTGCAGCTCAGTCACCTTAAACTTAACACCTTAAAATTTTTGCAGGGCAAATGCTAGTGAATAACAGAACTTTTGTTAATGCATGCATAGACGCACAGTAGCAGACTGCTTAACCTGAATGGGTTGTGAGAGTGGTCAGTTAAGACATCCTATCTGGCTAACTGTGATGTCAGGGATGACGTTGCAATGGGAGTGGGGCGATGTATTTTCTTCTCACTAAACCTGGTAGTTCCAAGTCAGGCCCAAAACATATTGCCAGCTGAGAAATACAGGGAAGCTAGCCCTGCAATGTTCCTTGTTGCACTTGTTCCCTGATCAGAATAACAATTTATTTTCAGGAGCTCCTTGCTTGCACTGGAATTTCTTTGTGTCTATTCCAAAGAGTTCACTAGTAAATACATGCAGAAATCAATAAAACAACCAAATCTGATGTAGAAGTACTGTAGATATCCTACCAGCCTGAAAAATGAAGTAGATATGCTCATTTTCCTTTTTTCTCCATGTATATCTTTCTTCAACTTAATCATTTTGTCCTGTTTTTAACCCCTCTGGCCTTGGCAAACCACTGCTTACTCTAGTCATGTTAAATTGCGTAATCCTTTGCAGTGGTTGAAGGATCAGCAAGAAAGGAGGTTAAACCTATTAAAATGCTAGATCTTCCATTTCTCCCTTCTGTCTTTTCGAATGTCACAACCTGTGTGATAAAAAGCTTATGCTATTATATATATTCCCATTTTTTCTTGCATTTTTAACAAAGAAAATAAGCTTCTCTCTTTAAAAATAATTAAAAAAAGAAAAAAGAAAATAGCTCAAAGTCCCCTGCTTATTTCATTTTAACAGAGCACACATCTAATTTTCAGCATTATTTTTGTATACTCTAGGTCCCCACCACTTTAATATTTTCTAGTGTCCTAGCTAAATTGTAGAACTGCACACACTGATAGGGGTTGGTCTCTCACCTTCCAGAATGTCTGACATTAACAGTGAAATAACTACTTAGTAGGTCACAGTAGAAAGTTCATTGGTTTCTTTCCAAAGTCTCAGACACTGCAGATTTTGCTAGTGTTTAGAGGTCTGATTCTCATTTCCATTGTTTTACACTGCTCTTAAAGAATAAAGGGGCCTTAAATTAAGACTAAATTACATTTGCAAACTTTAAAATCCTACTTATACTGCCTGAGTGGTGTGAAGAGAAGAAGCTGTAGTGTAAAATGATGTCCATGTTTCGAGTATGTTTCATTTTTTTTTCTCCAGTGTATTTTGAATGTGGACATATCATGTAAGGCAGGGATGTCAAACATAGCCCACAAAATGGATTTGGCCTGAAGAGCCATGAAGGGGTTGAGCTGTGGGGCTTCTAGATGGGCAGGGAATTTGGGAGTGGGGTAAGTGGGGGCAGGGCCCACTGCCAAAATCTGGGGTCTCATTGGGGATGTATATTGGTGGCAAGGGGCAAGCAACAGTCACATCAACCTCTGTGGCTCAATGATGCTGCCACCATGTCTGGGTCTAGCCTGTGAGGAGCCCTGCAATCCCATTTCAGCCCAAGAGTCTGGGTAGTTGGACACGTCTGTTGTAAGGCTTTTAAATTTTGCAGGGAGGTTAGCCTTTATCTTCTGCATGTTCTTTTAGAGACAAGATGATTTTTTTCCTCAGCAGAGCAGCCAGAAACTAAAATAGCTCAAGGTCTTCCATTTCTAATGGTGACAAATGACATATTATGGATTCTTCATTTATTTTTTTTAAGAATATACCATATCTCATGTCACAAGGTGCATCTGAACAGAAAATTCATAAGAATATCTCACAAGGTGCTCTGTCCCTCCTCATCTCCTAGCACAGGGTCACTTTTTGTCTAAATACATGCTTGAGCACCTGGATGAATTTGAGCCACTGCCATTATGGGTTAAGATCTCCCAGGCTTTCTTGCAGAGATTACCTTTTCATTTTTTCCCCAAGAAGTCCAAAGAAAGACTCCCCAAAGGGATGCTTTCACAGGCACCATTCCCATTCTCCCAGTTCTTACCATGTGTCCCTTCAAACTCTATCTCATTTTTATCAAGCCTGTCTTTTCCTCTCTCATGCTTCATCCTGGAGTAATGTGAGAAGACCACAAATGGCAATTTCATTTTTTTTCTTTTCCCAAGGCTGTGAGATGGCTCCTAATGACAGTGAGTCTGCCTTCACCATTGGTGCCTTTTTTTAATGTGGATGGCATGGCAGTCATGGGGAGAAGTTCCAAGTCTGTTACACTCATTCATTGCTACATCTATGAAAATAACTGGCCCTTTCTGAGTACTTTAGCTCTTAAGTATTGTATAAACAAAATTTTAACAATGTCCTTGCTATTTATGAGTCCCCAGTTCTAAAGTTTCAGTTTGTGCTGAGTATTTTAGGGTGTCCCATGTCAGTGCCTTTCCCCCCAGCATTCACCTCTGACAACCCATGGATTCTTTCTACCCTTCCCAGGAATATTTGCTTGAGAGCCCCATCATCTCTGATCCTGTGTTATGTACTCCCACCTGTATCCAGGACCAAGGGCCTGACCCATTCATCAGTCTCTTCTTGTGTAGAACACATTACCAGAGTCTCTTTTGGGCTCTGGAAACCTGACTTTCCCACAGGACACTTCAGAAACTAGGACATATCCTTATTCTGAATCCGGTGCAACTCACCCAGCCCTTTTGCACACGGTATCTGGTTCCACTTCTTTTATTTCTGATGCAGTAACATCCCCCCTTAACAGTTACACTTGATAGACTATTCAGCAATCTGTCCTATAGTATCATGATCCAGATCAGAGTTTTGGGAGACCCTGTGTGGAACCAAAGGGTATCAAGCATTGCTGAAAATTCCAGGAGTTCAAAGCCTGGGGTCTGTGTCCTACAGCAGAAGTATGTTGTTGTTGTGGGTTTGTTATGGTGATTCTTCCTTTCTCCATTGTTCAAACACAACCAGCAACTCCATAACCCTTGGCAACCTCTCCCCCTTAGGTCGGCACAAAGTGGCGATCCCCTTTCAAGCCTTGCATCGTCAATGAATGCGTCCGAATGAACAATGAGGTTTTTATCCAGAAAATGAATGTGTCATGCTCTCAGATGGACATGCCTGACTGCCAGGTGGGAACTGAGCTACGCTGTGACCGGATAATAGACTGCTGTCCCTCATGCTACTGTGGTAAGGTTTCAGAGCTGCTGACTGAATCGTCAGAGAATTATGATTCTGTCACTTGCTCTTGTGCTGCTTTTTAGCTACTTACAAGATGCAGGCTGTAGAAATGCACCTCATTTTGAAATTATCCTGTCATATTGTGACCACTGTTGGCACAGCCCTTTAGTTGAAGAAAATCTCAGTTTTCATTCGTTACGGTGGCCATATAATTATTTTCTTTTCCTATGCTACCTTTATTATCTCCGTGTCTCTCCTAGTTCTTAACTTGGCTACAAGAAGGGACACAGTGAAAGGACCTCGGTGGTCAGGAGGGAGATTAGTGAGAGCCAGGGAGGAGGAGGAGAAAAGGTAGATTGTACAACTTGTAGAATAGATACTAAAACAGCTTTTGTAACCAGGAGGCCTGAACTATAGGGGTAAACCACATTGTACTATGTATTGAAAAAAACAACAGGCTGCTAAGAAAGCTTTAGGAGGGAAATTCAGGATCACACTGCTAGACTCATTTTACAGGTATACTTTATAGGTAAGGCCAGGGGTGGATCCTGTGGGTGCAGTGGCACTAACCCACCTCCTTTCAGTTGACCATGCAGCGAGAGAAGCAGCTGGGGACTTTTTGTATAGGCCCTGAAGCAAGTAATAATTTGTCTCTCCTTTTCCCTTTATGCTCAGCACCTCCCCTTCCCTCCTCCCTTTCCTACCCATTGCTATCACTGTAGCCAGCTGCCTTGAGGGCAGCCATGAGGGCAAAGGGGGATTGCCAGAGCTGCTCCTGGTTGCTCCTGCTGGGCTCTGCATGGAGCCAAGCTCAGCCAAGTACACTGGCAGCAGCAGGTGGGTCCCTGTACCCTTCCTGGTCCCCCTTCAGTCGTTCCCTGCCAGCCAGGAACAGGCACAGGAGAAGAACCTGCCTGCTGCTGTCTCTAGCAGATCCTGACTCTACATGCAGCCCAGCAGAAGTAGGGCTGGGGTAGCCCTTGCCTGCTCCCCACTTTCCACCTCTGGCTCAGCTGGGGACAGCAGCAAGAGTGGCCAGGTGGTGGAGGTGGGGCATTGGAAGGGGGAAAGAGAACATACAGCTGAGCACAGAGGGGAAGGGAGTGGGAAGAAGAGATTCTTAACTGCTGGAGGGACTTTAAAAAAGCCCCCTGCTGCTGCTCCTGTGGTGTGGTGTGGTCTGCTCACCCTGCTGGGAAGGGAGGCTGGGAGCTGGGATGTAGCCAACCTTACAGTACAAATTGCTGTTCCTGCATCCACCTTTCTGAAATCCTGGATCTGTCCATGGGCAGGGGTGAATTTTGCAGTTTCATACTGAGGATAGCTCCCATTAACATCAGTGGGGTTTCTTCTATAAACCAAGCCAAGATGGGACCCATGGGTTATAAAACATTTTGCTGCTTTTATAGCATTGATATGTTTTCTTTTCCAGAACCTGTGAAGGGTTGTGTTTTGAATGGCACTATTATTGGGGTAAGAGAACTTTCTTCTGGTATCAAGTGCATGTAAACTATTTCAACATTGTGAAGAGCATTTGTATAGGATAAATCAACCAGACTGTAGATACCAGGCACCAACTTGTCTTCTCAGAACTGCAGTGCTAAAAGAGGTGTCATGTAGTTGAAACACTGGCCTGAGATTGGGGCCCAGTTACTGGCTCTGTCACTGCTTCCCTGTGTTGTCTTTGAGCCTCAGTTCCCAGTCTGTGAAAGGGGGAGAAGAATGAAGGATGTTGGGAGAGGGTCTCAGATACTATAGTGATTACGTTTTATCACAGCAAACTGCTTAGGAGGAACATGCAAAGAGAGAAATGGTGTTTATTCCAGAGGAAGGAGAAATGTTCCTAACCTACCCAGAGGTTAAAGCAGGTGGAAACAAGCTTTCATTAAATCTCTTTGACTATTAGCAGAGGAAGTGGACCTGTGCCTCTCACTGCCCCCATGCTCCCTTCCAGATCTCTGCCAACATGCCCTGAGAGAAAATTCCTCTTCTACCCTCTGCTAACAGATAGTTTAATGCTGAACATGGCAGTGGGAATGATTATATCTAAATATCTGATCTTACCTTCGGGGCATCCTAGCAATTGTCCATTGTTTTCTTAAATCCATGTTCTGGCATTACCTCTAGTGTTGGAGAATTTCAGCTATGCTCAGCACCCTCGAAAGAAAGCAGCCCATCTCTATAGTTAATCTAGGTTTTAATTTCTAAATTCAAGGGTGTCCACATTTCTATCTGCTGCTTATTTAAAATGTAGCTTAATTCCATTCTCAATGGTTTTTTCAAGTACTTACTGCAAGCTACAGTGAGACCCCTAGCCAGTGTCTTCTTTCCATGTTATGTAGGCATAAACTTTCCATCTTATCAAAGCTACATCCCTGTCATCATAACATCCTTCTTTTTGTGTAAAGCAGAGGTGGCCAACCTGTGGTACACATGCCACAGGTGGCATGGGTAGGCTCTGTGCGTGGTGCACGGCATATCTGGGAGGGGACAGGCAGCATAGTGGCAGATAAGGCAGGAAGGAGAAAGCAGAGCAGCAGATCAGGCAGGGAAAGGGAATCAGAATGTCGCTCAGGAAGGTCCAGGGCTTAATGTGTGGCATATCTGCCAAAAATATTGGCTCTTACTGGTATAAGGGCTTTCCTTTCCTACCAACTGAAATACATAGGGAACAATTAATTTCTGTCAGAGCACTGGGAGATGAGTTTTAAAGTTTCAGGGCTGTACTGCCCTCCTTCTCTTTGATTACTCTGTTTACTTTGTCTATAATATGCCATATTTTCTCACATACAACATGCTGTAAAATAAAGTGTGCCCCTTGTTTTTGGATGGCAGAATGTAGAAAAAAAGGATTTTTAATTTTTTTAAAACAATTTTAAAGAGAAGTGTTTATGTCCCAAGTCAAATCAGCCAAATCAATTCTAAATCCGTGAGTCATTCAAGAACCATATGTGGCCCTACTACCGGCAAACACCCTCCATCCCCGCCTGGGGTGTCAGATGCTTCCAGATCCTTTGGCAGGTATTCTACATGCAGGCCCAAGCCTGGAAGCTAGGGGCTCGGATGCCCCTGAGTTTCAGTTGCCTTCAGCCATATGGCCACAGGAGCAAGCTAGGGAGTAGTTTCCCATTTCCATAAAGTTGGCGTGTAGTCTTGTTCCTCCCACTAGAATCTGGCCAGTGGGAAGCTAACTATGACGCTGTCATAGGGAGTCCTGTCTGCAAGCAGACAAGGGTGCAACCCTCCACTACACAGTGCCATTTTAATGGCATTACTTCAGTCAGGGTATTTCCCCTGCCACCATCGTGGTCATGGTATTTCCTCTGCCAGGTGAGTCATGGCTGATTGTCTGACATAGTGTAAGACTCCGGGGAACAAAGGGTGTTCAGGAAGTGTAGCATCCCAGGAAACAGTCTGGTGAGCTAGCAGGAAGCAGAAATTTCCTGGTGTGGCACAATGTTAGATCCCAGAGCCTTGAAAGGGCAGTAGTAATAAGACTGTTAGTTATTTACTGTAAGTAGTTCTTTACATAAGTTCCAGGAAAAATTAAGTGTTGGTTACACATCAAAAGCCTCATCAGCATATTACCAGCAGGTCCCTTTCTGCTTCAGGCACAAGCTAGGACACTTAGACAATAACTGTGTGTGTATGAGGGGTGATGAGGACTCCGTCCCTTAGATTGCTGTGGCCAGAGAGAAGCGGCAACCCTCTTAGCAGCTGCATGGCATGTCTGTCTCCAAGCTTGCTGCTTTTCCAACAAAGAAAACAGCTTCCCCACTTAATACATACACCCCAATTTTGGAAGGCAGATTTTTAGGGAAAAGGTACATTTTGTGTGTGAGAAAAATGAAGTCAGTATTTCTATAAGGATACTCTGTCCAAAACTGGTCATAATAGTCAATACAGACCCTACTCCTGACATGTATTATCTAGCATGATCACTACACTCTCATGCCTTCTCATTCTCACTGGGATACCCACCAACCTTCTGTCCTGCAACTAAATGATACATTTCCATCAGCCTGATATTGCTAGACTGCACCTGAGTACTAAAGGTCTGTGAAAAACTGGTATTTTGGGTTCATTGACCAAAGGGGGGAAAACAAAACAAAAAGAGAGTATTTTCTATTTTGGGTTGACTCAAAACCAACACTTTTTCCTTCTCTCATTTTTTTTATTTTTTGGCAATGTGAAAAGCTGAATAATTCCTTTGGGTTGAACAGATAGTTTTATTTGACCCGGAGGAATTTTAAAATAAATAAAACTAAACTCTAAGTAAACTTTGAGACAAAATACTGTTTCCCTTCAGAAAATCAGAAGGTTCGTGTTGCAAATGTTGAAATGAAATGTTTTTCTGAATGTTTTTTCCAGTTCCTCCCCTCCTGCCCCCCATAGAAACAATTTGTAGTAATCAACATGGTTTCCCTAAATGTTTCAGTTGACCAAAAATTTTATCAGATATCATTTTCAGTTCAGCGTAAAGGAGAATGAGAAGATCTTAAGTGAGACTTCCATATTGCATAGATTTTCCACTGATCCTCTGGAGAGCAGATAGTACTGTTTTGCATGAGAATTCATGTAACACTGTCCATACCACCCCCTGCCATCCTTTTACAGCTTCAGAGTTAAATTGCACCTGTACGGCTTGTTGGCACAGCTGCTGGAGCTGCTGCATTGGTGTGGCTATGGAATCCAGGAGGTGGACACCCCACCCTGCACCTCAACTTGCTGCGGGTCACTCAAGGTAAAAGGGGAGGCAAGCAGCAGTGGCATTCACCCCCTGAGTACTACAGCCATGCCAACACAGCAGCTCTGGCAGTTGCATTGCCAAGCTGCTGCCCCATTACTAGAGATGGGTTGTCTGGCCTGTAAGAAGCTCATGGTCTGGATCTGGCTTGTGGGGCCAAAAAAGTTGGACAGTCTTGTCTCGTCTTGGACTAACCTAAAACGATTTATTCTACTTGGCAAAAAATGAAGAAAACAAAGAAGTTTTGATCTAGAACAAAGTGTTTTTTTCAACCCTTTTAAAAATATTGCATTTAGGCAAATTTGAGAATGACGTTATTTTGAAAGGAAAGATCCAACTGTTTGGTTTTGAAACTTGAGATAAACCGTTTACATTTTGTTTTTTGTTGTCTTTGTGAGATACTAGAATTTGACCCCAAATTCATGAATGGTTTCAAATGGCACAAAACTGCATTTTGCAGCAATTGCTTATTCTTCCAAAAAAGCAAAACAAAAAAAAAACCCAACCCCCCCCTCCCCAAAATCCACCCAGCCCTCCTTGGAACACACTTTTGGGGGGTTACAGTCTTCTGGGATTGTTCCAAAATCTGAGTTAGGAGTCAAGTTCGGGTATTCCCATGAGTGTATACTTCCTGGATTTCAAAATTTTATTCTGGGAGTACAACCACCCATTAAAAAATAGGCTTCATGTTTCATTTTATATCAAGGGAAAGCTTTCCTGCATCAATTCATTCAGTGAATGGTTCCAAGTTTAGACTCTTTTACTACAGTTCTGTTAGATTATTATGGCCTTAATCCCTTTACATTTCGGCTTTGTATCTGGTTACCAGTATTATACTCCAGTAACTTGCTCTATTGCACTGACTCCACTGTTCGAAACAATGTTGCAGGCTTTACTGCAGACTTCCAAGCAGGTGGCTGTATTTACCAAATGGAATTAGCTGTAACACTCATCTGTTTTCCCAGGCTTTTACTGAGTGGCATGCTTGAAGGAGACTAAAGTGGTTTCTGACTTTGTGGAGATTATTTTGGTTGCATTGGCTAACTCAAGGCTAGCAGATGTTGATGTTTTATTGTGTTTAGAGAATATCACATAGGTGCAATATACAAATGGAACAGATAAATCATTTCATGATTTTACTTGGTTATCTTGCAGTAAGCTGTGTTTGCTGACAGAAATGTACTGTCAGGGCCCTTTACTATGCTGATCCCTGAAGAAAATTGTATAAATATTACAGATGGTGCTTATATTGCAAAATTTGGATCATGACAGCAACATCCCAACCATTTGGAGGCAAATATACATATATGAAGACTCAGTTCTATCTTGTAAATGTAACCTTCAACATTGTTTCCAAAGTAATAGTGATTGTAGCAAAAGTTTAACTTGTTGCTATTTTCTACTGAAAAATGGAATTCCCAGCAGGTTAGAATTTTGTCAATTTTATGATCTCCTACGGGGAATGTTAATTTTAATATGTTATTCTCTGCATACTAAACTTTATAGTGGTTTCCTTCCTGCCAAAAGTGATGCAAATGCCTGGTGCTACTGAGGCAATAAAATCCAGAGGTCTTAGTCAAATATAACAATGGGAATAAATGGCACAAAATAACTACTTTGAATCTCAAATGGATCATAGAAAGTGGTGTCATTGGCAGGTGTTTCCCCCCCCACCCCAAACATAAAAGGAGGCAGAGCAGCAGTGGTGAAATGGATTATATTTTTAGGTCTGTGCAGTCTGCTGAGGCTCTTCTTACTAGCACTATCACTGAGATATCTGAGTATCTTCCAGAGTTGAGACTAATCAAGGAGACTAGCATTTGTCACATGACACTTCCTCTCCCACACGGAAAAGTTATGAGGGTGGCTTCGTGCCTGGATCCTTCAAGTGCTATTAGCCTCGCAGAGTAATGAGCATGAACATATCACTATAAAAGGTTAAAATAAGAAGGGAAAAGGGTTCTGTGCCAAGACTCAAGTCTGAGTTGGCAAACCATGATAGTAATGCAGCTCTGGAAGGGATCCTGTGGGTCACTGGGACCAGTCCCCTGCTGTCACAGGCAACCTCATTATATAATTCAAGGTCAAGGTAAAGGACCAAGGGGCCTGCAGATGAGCCATACTATTTTTACATATCCCTTCTTTCACAGTGCACTAGCAGTGGTGATGGCTTCCTCCTATCTTCTGAGGCCGGGGGGCTGGGGGAGGGGGCGGGGCGAGAGCTCCTAGAGGGTTAGAGGCTAGGGGGCAACTCTCCTTCTGCTTCACAAAACAAGAGGAGGAATCAGCTGCTATTGCTACCAGTGCTCAATGTCAAGTTCCTCGCGGGGGCCAGCTGTACTTAGTTGGGGACCCTGCTTCATGGTGTAACTGGTGCTTAGGATAATTCAGCTCTGCCATGCCCCTTTCCTAAAATACTCAAACCACATCTTAAACAGGTTTTTCTTCCTCCTCACATATTTGAGAGAGAGGCTGATCCAAGTAACCTTCTAACTTCCAGCTTAAAGTCACTCCTAGTCAATTTATATCTATTTGTGTCAATGTTGTCCTTCCACTTGAGGAGCAGTTTCTCTCACTAGTGTTTGTCCTCTCTCCCATGATGCTGGAGAATCTGAGGGCAGGGTGAGTGGAGGATAGCTGCAGATAGAGAACTTACCTTGGAATGACTCTCTGAGACTTATCCTCATCCTGTTGTGGCTGTGTGGTGATACAGAAATGGAAGTTGGGTCTCCGTCCCTGCAGAGACAAAGGGTTTTGTGTTTCTTGCCTTAGTCCAGAATGGTAGGGCCACATATAATGCGTGAGATGGTTGCAACTTCCACGGACACTTCTTCCCATCCTGCTGCCACAGGTTCATCAGTCAGTAAAAAACAAATAAAATCAAATAGCTTTTATTCACTGTCAGTTACTTCGTTAGCCCAATTGACCTAGGGGAGAAATGCCAGAGTGCACAAAATCCAAAGCTCTCCTGAAAACGTACACCTTTATATATACATAAGGTGTGTCAAACACACATCGGGTATTGTATATGTCCATGTGTTAGCTTGTGATCCGCCAGGCTGAATCTGGACTGCAGGTGTTCTTCTTGTCCCGGAGCTGAAAGGCCAGCAATGACTGTGGTAGTCCTGTGTTTGGGTGGCAGCATGGAGCCATGTTCAGGGGGTAGCATTGCTCCAGGACCAGGGGGGCAGAACAGGGCTGGGGGTGGGGGCAGCACAGGACTGCCTTCAAATAGTAGCATGGGCCTGGGGGGTGTCACCACAGCCATGTCCATTGTAGTCCAGGGACCCCAAATTCTGCAGCAAGCCATGCTCCCTAACTTCTGTTAGCCCGCTGGACTATGGGGGGCTTGATGCAATGGTTCTACAGGCCAGATGTTGCCCCCAGGCCAGATGTTTGACACCCCTCACATACATTAGTCTTTGAACCATCCAATCACAAGCTAACGCATGAACAGGCACAGCTAGATATGATTCCTTTTTCTTGCATTTCCATGCATAACCATTTAATCTATTCTCTTACATTTCTTCCCTACCGTATCAACTTCCAAGTCACTCAGGAACCTTCACTTTGACTGAGGAGCCACTGAATAGAGGGCAGTTGCAATCCATTTTTAACCATTTCAGACTTTTACACCTTGCAGGATACTTGCCACATTTTTGCTGTATCTCAAGGTGGGTCTGACCATCAAGGAGTCCCTGGAGGGCTTTCCTTCCTAATACAGCCAGCACAAATTCCCTCGAAACTGAATTCACTCATTAAAGAAATGGTCACTGAACATTGCTAACAGCATCTGATGTTTCAGGTAGGGAAGCGCTTGATGGTGGATTTATGCACGACGTGTGAATGCACCACGCAAAGAGGACAGTTTCGCCAGTACAGACTTGAATGTAGAAAATTTTCCTGTGCACCCTGTCCAAAGGTGAGTGGGAATGTGTGTGTGTTTGTTTATTAGATTTAAATCCCTCCCTATCCAAAATGATGAAATGTAAGAACCTTCCAGATTAACTCTGCGGGGCCCCTTGGCTACCTCTCCCAGTGTACGTGGCTCTATTTCAGAGACTTTGGGATCTACCTCTCCCTTTCCTCAAAGATTTGCTGAGACAGGGTTGAGTATGGTGCTGTATGAAGACATATTCTGAATATCATCTAAATCCTCGCTACCAGAAAATATATCAAGTTTCACTGTAGTGAGGTCTAAAACACTATGGGTTTACCAGCTGACTTGTGGCTTGTAAGCAGAGCCAAGCCTCTTCATTGTAGGGAGCAGGGAATGCTACCTCCTGGAGCTCCCTCCAGTTTGATCTGCCCCTACTGTGGCTTGCAGCTCAGCCAGGCCTCCACACAGCCATACCTTTTTGCTGTTCCACATTGCATCAACCCTGGCCAGGCCATTTCTGCATGGTTGGATCAACACCATGCAGCTGGAATCGGCCCTGGCCAGGCCATTGCTGCCCAATGGACCAGGCCTTGACTCAATACAGTGACACAGGAACAGGATGTGATTCCTTAGCCTCGGACTGGCTCGGCCAGGGTCAATTCAGCCATGTGAGACTTGGAAATTTGGCATCATGGGAGTGGTGGCAGTGTTAACTGCCACTGTTCTCCTACTACCAATTTTCCAGATATTTGGGGAGACCTGCAGGCTGATTACATGGGCCACACATTGAACAACCCTCTATTTGTCCCCTTCTCTTGCTTGCTTTCTGTTCCTCTTACCATATCTTCATGCCTAGTACCCCCCAGCTACTTCTTCTCCTTTTTCCCTGCGTGGACCTCTGAGATCTTCCACAATTTGCACAACATAATGCATTAGCTTGAATGATAAGTTCATATACGTGATGACTTCTGAAGTTCTTATAGCACTTGCAGCATATTAGTGCATTTTGCTTTTTTCCATAATCATTAGTGTTCTATGACCCTCGTCCTGCTTTATTAAAAGGCAATGGGAAATTTGCCATAAACGTAATGGACACGGGGTGAGGCGTCACAGGGCTAGTAACATTCACATATCTTACAACACAATGATACCACAAGACATCGTAATGTCAAGCTTTATAAAAACCAAATTAGACAGGACCAACCCATGAATTTTAATCAAGTTTAGATTTACTTTATCTTAGGAGGCAGATAGGTATATCCAGAGAATCAGAAAAAAATGCCAATATGAATTACCTTCAATTACAGAGTTATCGGATGGAAGAAATCAGTGGCTCCTGCTGTGGGAGGTGTGCACAAATTTCATGTGCCATCCGGCTGAGAAATGGAAGAATCATGTATTTGCAGGTCAGTATGAAGCGCACTCATTTTGTTGGCTGACTGTTAATGACATGGGAACTTTCATCTGAGGCATGTGGTGCCCATATTCCTTGCTTCTCTTCAGTACAAGACATGGAAATCTTTGGTAAACACACCACTATTTCCGTGAGAGCCTCTAGTTTTAATTGCTTATTTATATAGCTCTGTCAACATGTATGTCAGATCACATGCTTGCAAGACGGCAGGCATTTGTCATCCTCATTAAATGCCAAAACCTGATGTCGCTCTGTCTTTACTTGGGGAAAAATATCCCATTAACTTCAAAGAGAAATTTGTCTGAATAAGGACGGGGTAAAAACCTGAGCAAGGACCATGGGGCTTGGCCGCCCTTGGGTTGTAGCATGTGCTTCCATCTTTTGAGGAAAACATATATATGGATATTTAACATGGTTTTCGGGGGGGGGGAGGAATTCTTATAAGACCAAAAATTAGACCTGAAATGGATGAAAGGAAGTAGGAATATGCTGCTTTCTGAGGCACAATGGATATTTCTTTTTAACGAGTATGTCTTCTATGATGCTTTAAGAAGGACCCAAGGTCTATTTCAAAAAGTTGTTGGTCACTTAATCAAATGAATGAGCACTGGGTCCTAACTATAACTAAACACCAACCCAGCAAAAGTGTTTTTTTTGTTTTGTTTTGTTTTTTTTTGGGGGGGGGGGGGTTGTATTTGTGTGTTGTTTCATAGTTGGTAGGGTCGGAAGGGACCTGAGCAGATCATCAAGTCCGACCCCCTGCCATGGCAGGAAAGAGTACTGGGGTCAAACGACCCCAGCAAGGTGTCTGTCTAGCCTCCTTTTAAAGACCCCCAGGGTAGGAGCCAGCACCACTTCCTTTGGAAGTTGGTTCCAGATCCTAGCCGCCCTGACTGTGAAGTAGTGCCTCCTGATATCTAGCCTGAATCTACTCTCCGTCACCTTATGGCCGTTATTCCTTGTGTTGTATTGGATATTAATTTGTTCCTGTCTTGTTTGTCTTTGGGGGTGGATTTAGCGCAAAACACCAGATTTATACTACTTTAAGTTCTTTGAAACTCCTAGTATTTGGACCAGCATCTAATATTTTACTGAAAAAAACTAAAATCTTGTTTCTTGCTGAAAGGCATTCAGCAATCAGAAATCATTCTAGAACAAGGGAAGGGATAGGAAAACCAGGAGTAATGGGTTTATCAGCACAATGATTCTAACATTACTTTCACTATAGAGGCATATTAATTGAATTGCCATTCAGTTAAAGAATAAATGAGTAATACAGTTGCATTTTATAGCTCCCTAAAAATGTTGATCTCCTAGGGGTGATTTTTGTGCTTAAGCTAACAACTCTTAAATCTTTACAGCCAAATGAGACAGTGCAAGATGGCTGTGACAGTCATGTCTGCAAAGTGAATGAAAAACAAGAATTTATCTGGGAAAGGAGAATCACTGGTTGCCCTCCATTTGATTCCAGGAGATGCTTGGCTGAAGGAGTAAGTAGTGAAATGGGCCCAATTTGTGCATTTCTTAGTAATCTCTGTCTTATTTATGGATCTGTACATAAGTATCATATGTGCAGTAGGGTTGAGAAACCCCAAATACCATGTGATGCCTCAGCTAAGCAGAATATGTATTTTCTCTTAGTTTCAGAAAACCAATTAATTTTCTTTGTTATCTAATAAATTTCACATGCTTCAGCATATCCTAGTTTCATGTGGAATTGTGGTCCAATGCAAAGCCCATTTAAAGCCAGCCAATACCTAAAAGAAGATATTTTCCCTCCAGCTCCCAGAGCAAGGAGTTGTGAATATGCATCTGAGCTTTTGGAGTTTCAGTTGAACTGAATCTCCAGTCTCTAAGCATCACCGCTCACTAATGTAAATGTGTGTATGAAATCTAAAGGCAGATTCTGGCACTTGTAGCAACATTGTGTGAAGGAGGTAAAAAGATGTCATTAGTCCTCCTCCTTGCACAGGGAACTATCCTGGTGTTTGCACTTCCTTAAAGCAGTACCTATAGATTAATAGCATTGATAGATGTTAGTACCCCCTTTCCCCTCCCCAGTTCTGCAGCAACAATCCAGGGCTGGAAAGTGGAGTGCAGACAGAGTTTTTTTTTAAAGGGTGAAGCATTTGCTGCTCCAACACATGCTGATCCAGAGGAGTTTTGTCTATCTGTGAATATTTCTTCTAGAATTGCACGGGGTGGGAAGAACATAAACCCAACTATAAGTGGATTTGTCACACACATGAAAGGTGGATAGAGTTCTGAAAATCTTCATGCATTACTTAGAAAATCAGGAGTAATCTAGGTCTTTGAATGTTACACCTGTTTAAATAGTTCAGCATTGTGTTTCATCATGTTATCATGGCCTGCTGATGATCACAATTATTGTTATGGACTGGATGGTGCCTGGTCATCTTGGTGTAAATCAAGAATGAATAACTGCAAATAAGTGAAATTATGCCCATACAAGAACAGAGAAAAAGCAGCGGGTTTTACAAAGGTTTTAATATTGCAGAAAAATGGGTATTGGGAAAAGTCAGTTTATTTCAAAAGGCTGCTTTTAAGTAAGCAAGAACAATATTTTTCAGGAAAACAAGGGAGCTGTGGCTTTGAGTGATAAAAGTTGGTTTGTGTAGCTAATGGCATTCAAGGTGATAATTATACCCCAAAAGTAATATCAGTTGGCCATGTGGACAGATGCACAGCTTTTAAATATTCTTTCAGTTTAATGAAGCAAAATTATAGGAAAAGAAGTTTTGTTGCAGACTCATAATACAGAATTTGTAACTTAGAAAAGGAATGTCATTCTTTGGATATTTTTGGGTGCGTGTGTGCAGCTATTTTTTGCCTCTAAACTGAAACATATGTTCTCTCTTAGGGCAAAATTGCAAAAATTGACAATACCTGCTGTGAAACATGTAAGTACTTAAGCTGCAGATATCTTTCTTTTGCAACTTCACAGGGTGCAAACTTCTATATGAACAGCCATGTTTTGCATTTTTTCAGAGGAATAGCTACCAGGAGCGGCAGAGGTTGGGCTGGCTGTGGCAATGGTGGTTGGAGGGCAAGAAATGGTGGCAGAGATGCTATTCTTGCATCCTCTTTAAGTGGATGCCTAGAGATGGTGCCTTCATCATCCACCCCTCACTTCCCTACAGTGTCACACAGGCATGCAGGGACAGACTCAGGAAGGGCACAGCACATACCGAGACGTAGGTATAGAGGGGGATGTAAAAGACAACAATAATAAAACAAAAAACAACCCCCAAACCTGTTCTACAAGTATATCAGAAGTAAGAGGAAGACCAAGGAAGGATTAAGTCCCTTAATAAATGCAGAGAGTAATCTAATAAGGATGATGCAGAGAAAGCTGAAATATTTAATGCATTTTTTACTTCAGTCTTCACAGATAAGGTCAGCTACCAGGTGGCAAGGATAGGGGAAGAGGTAATTATCTTAGTGTATAGCAAAAGGACAAATTAGAAATTATTTTGAGAAACTGGATGTTTTCAAATCAGCAGAGAACGTTGAGTTTTATCCTAGAGTACAGGCAACCCCCGCCTAGTGCTCTTAATTGGTTTCTGAAAAAACAAGCGTTAAGCCAAAAGAGCTTTAAGTGAAACCAAAAGTATTTGATGGCCCAAGATGGTGACCGCAATTGTTTTTAATGACCCAAGATGGTGACCGCGAGTGTTATAACAAAACGTGCTGAGTGCTAAGTGAAATCGGGTATCAATTTAAAATGAGTGTTATAGTGAAATAGCACTAAGCAAAACAGCATTCAGTGAGGGTTGCCTGTACTGATTTGGCTGAGGTAATTTCAGAGCCATTAGCTATTCTTTCTGAGAACTCCTAGAGTTTGCGTGAGGTTTTGGATGACTGAAAAAGACTGTGAATAAAGCGCCCATCTTTAAGAAAGAGGAGAAAGTGGATTTGGGGACTTGCAGACCAGTCAATATGACCTCAATGCCCTGAAGGACCATGGGGAATGTCATCAAGGAATTCATTTCTAGCTGTGTAGAGGTTAATGAGGTGATCAGGAACAGCCAGTGAGGACTTGTCAAGAGCAAGTCATGCTTGACCAACCTGATTTATTTTTACTATAAGGTGATGGACTTTGTTATTAGGGAGGGGAGAGCAATGGATGGTGATATACCTCAATTTTAGCCAGGCTTTTGGCACTGTCCCCCATGTAATTCTCATCAGTAAGTCAAGGAAATGAAGTCTAAACAAAATTTTTGTAAGGTGGATATATAATTGATTGGTTTGTCATGCTCAAAAGAATAGTTACCAATGGATCAATATATAATTGGAAGGACATACCAAATAAGGTTCCCCAGGGGCATGTTCTGGGTCTGGTGCTATTTAACATTAATGGTCTGGAAGATGGGAATGAGTGCACAGTTAGCAAACTTGCAGATGATACCAAGGTAGGTGGAATTGCAGACACTTTAGAGCACTGATTAGAATTCAGAATGACCCTGGAAAACTGGAGAAATGATCAGAAATTAAGTAAACAAAATTAAGTAAGGACAAATGTCAAGTCCTGCACTTAAGATGGAACGGCTGTATGCACAAATACAGAATAGGGAATGACGACTCAGAAGGTTGCAGTACAATGGAAAAGGACCTAGAGAATATGGTGGGCTGCAAGCTGAATCTGAGTCAACAGTGTGCTCTTGCTGTAAAAAAAAAAAAAAAAAAAAAAAAGCAAAAAAAAAAGCACCAATAGCATTCTGGGTGGTATTAGTAGGAGTGTTGTTTTCAGGTAGAAGCAGGTGATGCCTTCCCTCTTTTTGGCTTGGGTGTGGCTTCACCTGGTGTACTGTTGTTGGGTACAAAGGACCAACTCACAGGATCATAATAAATTCTAGTTTATTGGATGGGATGTGAAGTTACCAATAAAATCATAAATGCAAACTTTGAGTTATGGGTGGTACTGGTCACCTTAGCATGCGCGTGCGCGCACGCGTGCACACACACACACACACACACATACATGCACTCACTCATTAAAACCCATGTAGTATAGTGTGTAGTGGCTGCTGTAGTGATTGTGAGCACTGGTTTAAGTATATCTACCTATCCAAGGCCCTGTAGTCTGCTGTTGATGGTCAGCTTCCTTCAAGGTGATATCTTCTCCAGAAGGGGGCCGCCTGCTTGTTTTCCTATCTCGGTAGGTCAGGTGCTGGATGAGAGGGCACCACTGAGGGTCATGCTTCACTGCCTCTCATTCCTTTCTGGCAGACTTGTGTAATCCCCCAACATCATCTTGGCTACCCAATCTGGAGGGCGCTGTCCCACGTGGGTAGTAGTACCTGACAGCTGTTAGTCACAGGGGTCTCTGCCTGCTGGTACCTGAAGTTTCAGGAGTCCACCCTTGACTTATTGACTTAATGGCTGTATTGTTGTGGGTTAGAGGAATAGTCTATAGGGTGAGTGCTCAAGTTCCAGGAATCGGTTCTTTAGCTTGATTAACTTAAAATGGAGTTCCTTTGGCTAGGCTATTGTCTACTGATGATCATCATTCACTTGCATTCACTCAACAGATTTATCACTTTACAATTACAATTTCAATGCAGGTTTAACAATGGTCCAGGGTGTAACTTCATTCTACAGGGAGTACATTCCTTAGGAGTTTAAAAGTATCAAATATGAAACACAATGCCATGGTACAGATGACAAATGAAATATGAAATTGCACTGTGAGAAATATATAAAAATGCAATGTGAGGTAGTGAGGATCAAAGGCTACTGGGGACAGTAAGTGAGTTAGGTTAGCACAGGATATATTTACAGTCTTTGCAGTGGATATTTTAGTTATTTTGGGTTTTTTTAGTGACACTGAGCTTAATTGATATGTAGACATAGTTTCTAGGTTTCTCCTACAGAAAGCCACTTCAGCTTTCTGGCTGGCTCTGAGTCTTGCCACACCCATGCAATGTGTGTGCTAGCTCTCTGCCAGTACTTGGAAAAGAAATGCACAAAATGGCGGGGAGGGGGGGAGGCATGTTGCAGGCAAGAAGGGGCTTCTGTTATATCCATGTCTGGAAGGAAAATGTACAAAGGGGGCTTTCTGTTACACTCTCTGTCCAGTTTGGGGTTCTTCAAGAAAGATATGGTCAAAATAGAAAGAGTCCAGTGGGGAGCAACAAAAATGATTAGAGGTGTAAAAAAGATGACCTTTTAAAAAAAAAAATAGAAGCTTAGAAGGATTGGGATATTTTAATTCAGAGAAGAGAAAACTGAATTGGATTGGATAAGTCCTTTAATACATGAAAGGACATGATGAGAGACTCATCTCTGTGAGTGCAGGTAACAGGTCAAGAAGTAGAAGTCTTTAATTGCACCAAGCAAAATATAGGTTGGATATTAGGAAGAACTTTTAACTCTACGAGTGGCTAAGCACTAGAAAGAATCCCTGGGGAAGGGGTGGAGGAATCTCTATCCTTGAATGTTTTTTAAGAGTAAGTTAGACAAATGTTTGTCTGGGATCGCTTAGACAAAGCAGGGAGTTGGATCAGATGACCTCCAGCCCTATTTTTCTATGATTCTATAATACACTTGTAGAAATCCTGCTTGTTCACAAATAATTTAGTAATGAAAAATGGAAGGAAATATTTAACAAATGTGTATTTATAGTGAATAGCTTCACTTGATCCCAAAGTAAATAGTTAAGGGGCAAGCCCTTAGGCATGGGTGTAGTAGATCCTCACACACAAATTTCAGGTGAGTGACTCCAGGTGGGAATTCAGTTTGCAAGAATAAAGGTTGCCAGATTGAGCCCTTATTCCCACACTAATCTTTGAATATTTTGGGGAACATGCAGGCTTTCAGTTTGAAGCTCTTCAAGTCCCTCAGGGAGTAATTCTGAAGTTAGCGCAGGTTTTCAAATTAAAATGCACTCCCTTTTAAGGTTAAAATGTCAACACCTTGTTTGCCCTCTGTGTGCTCTCTCTTTTTAATTCTATGCAAGTGCTAATAAATAAAAGATAGCAGGCACAGCAGACCATCACAACACAGGCACAGTAATTGCTGTAACAATACCCTTCTTTGGGGAAGTTAACTCCAAGAGTGTTTCCTACCATTGCCTGTCTATATATCAGTGAGTTCCAGTTTAAAAAAAGAAAAGTCAGAAAGGTATCAAGACACTTGACTATCACTGAATGGCTCCCTCTGGTAATTCAGTGAAGAGGGCTTTTTATCTACCAGGCTTCAAGAAAAAATTTAATGTGCAAACCTGTCTATTAACCCTTACATCAAACAGATTTCAACATTCTAGTTAAAAGATTCACAAGGGACTGTAATTCATTAAATGAGAGAATATAGTGGGTGCTATAAGGACAGTTACAAGGAAAACATCCACTTCCAAACAATGTCCATTGCAGGTGGTGAAAACTGTACCTTCTTGTGCCACGAGGGGCTACTCTCTCTAAAAATGAGCCCACACTGAGGGAAGGCAAAGCGGTGTTTGTCCTTACAGTCCCTTGCTCCGACTGAATTCTGTTTGGAGAAGACTATTTTAAATTCAGATTGGAGCTGCAAAAGAGTATTATCCAGAGGCTGCAGAGGGAAGAGCTGAAATCTGTGTGCCCACTGGACACACTGGTCTTGCCACCACCTATACTTATACTGTGCTACCTACTTTTGGTGCAGCCCTGGCAAGCTCTGGGCTCCAAGGTCGGGCAAAGCTTATAGGTGCTGTATTCCAGTGCAGGCAGATTCACCACTACCATGAGCCCCTCATCAGGCAGGAGCCAGTATGTCCCAAAGCTGAACCAAACTTATTATCCAGTAATTATCTTTGTGCCTACAATGTAAAGTAAAGCAAACCATGCTGTTTACTCTCATATGGGAGGCCTGTGTGTAAACCTCCAGTGTGGCCACTTGTTTTCCAAATTGACACAATCTGAGCATATTTCCAAAGCCTCTGGTTTTGGAGTGCAGGGCTTCTCTTGCTAGAGAAGAGATGGGAGACCTTTTGTAATGATTAGACAAGGGTTATTGTCTGAGGGCACTTTGCACACAGAAACCCTGGTAGTCTTCCCTCATTATAAAACACCTAATCATAAGGGTATACCTAGACTGAGAAGCAGGGCAGATATCTGTGTTCCCACAGCTGGACCACTTCCAGTATTCACCCTAGCTTGTGTAGACCTTGTTCATTATCTGTATCCTATATAGTGCAAAGTAAACATACCCTAACGAAACACCACCTGTCCTGTCTAGTATCACCACACAGGGAGTCACCTACTCCTAGTCTGGAAAAAGCAATCTTGGAAATGATTGTTAATCTTGGGGGCAGGAACCAGTGCTGGGTTTAATGCTGGAGTCAGTGCATTGTAGCATAAATGTACCCAAGGTAGCTTTAAACTAGCCAGATGAGGTACTCTGAGCAGCACAGATTCAGCAACACAGAGTATTTGTCCAACTTCTTGGGTGGGTTTGGCAGCCTGCACTGAGATTTTGGCTGCCATGTATTGCTGCTCTCAGTATTTGAGCCAGACAGCTTAAAATATTTGCTTAGGTATGTCTACACTGCAGTCACAACAGTGACTAAAGCAAGGACTACCCCCTTGTCACTCTGCCATGAATGTTTTAGCCAAATGAGCATGTGTATTGACTCATGCGATTTAAAGGGATTCTTTACCTGTCATGCGTGGGAATAAGAATAGTGACTCATGAGATCTTGTGGATGGGTGGATAGGTTAAAGTGAAGAAAAATGAAAGCTGCCTCAGTTTTTTGCTTAGAATGAAGCGCACCATCTTCAACCACCCACTCCTGCTCCCAAAACACACTACTGACTCTAACTTACTAAGTATAACCTTACCAGTTAGTCATTATGATGCCAGCCTCAATCTCTGCAATGGAACAATGACTGTATACAGACATTTGGGGAGGTTAAGGGGAGGTTAGATTGAGTTAAAAATAGCCTCTTGACCTAAGGTAAGTTGGGATGGGGTGGGACTAGTGCAGGGGACAAGCAGACACTGTGAGGGGGGGAGATCAGGGGGTCCATGGAGGGATTTGGGTGGGGCAGGCAGGGTCCACAGGGGTATTGGGTGGCGGCAAGGTCTACAGGAGGGATTGGGGGGCAGGCAATGTCCATGGGGAGGATGGTGGGGGGGGGGAGAGGATGGGGGCCTTCACCACCATGTCCTAGGACAAGGGGCTATTTTTAGCATTTCTGGCAAATGCAGTGTACAGAAGCCTTCTTTCACCCCCACTGCATTAACCTTAGAGCAGCATTTTCATGAACTCTCTTGTACTTTCTAAAGGAGCTTTATCACTGGTGATCACCTGTCTTTCAGAGAGATTTAAATGCAATATACATATGTTAAGCCTTCAGCTATCATAATATATTTACTTGAAAGCCACATTCTCTCTCTCTGCCGCTCTTGTCACTTCTCCAACAGAGGCCCACACCCAGCATTTCTAAAGGAGCTTTATCACGCTTTCACAGATTTTCTTCAGATTGGCAGCTCTGAGCCTAGCAAATATAATCTTTTTTTGGGTACGTGTCTTTCTTTCTTTTTATTCCATTCTTTATTTAATTATCTTCAGTGGCCTAACAATCTATCAAGGCCTGCATTATGCACATGCAGTCTGCTATATAATGTATATGGAATGTTTGGACTTGGCGCAGTTGCCCTAAAAACAGAGTAATGTAACAGTTATTTAATCTTAGATAATGAAGTAATCAGTTTTTCATGACTGTAAA
The DNA here is from genome assembly GCF_030867095.1 of Alligator mississippiensis. NCBI lineage: Eukaryota > Metazoa > Chordata > Crocodylia > Alligatoridae > Alligator > Alligator mississippiensis. The sequence continues at coordinate 140,597,879 of NC_081827.1, forward strand.
GATTGATGTATCGGTGCCATAACCTTTCCAAGCCTCGAGAGTGTTTATGTCTTTCCGCTTTTTGTACCTATTCAAAGAACCAATTGTCTCCAGTTCAAAGTTCAGTTCTGGAGGCTGACTGCTTCTCTCAGGGCTTGTATGCGCTGGGACATCTAGGAAACCATTGTATTTCTCAACGGAGTCAGAATCATCCCACAGCTGCTGAATTAGCTCATATGCTAGCGTTAATGGTTCCTAACTTTAGACAGTAAAGGAGCCCATGACTGAATAGTCTTAGTGCTGGAGACCGTCTACTTTTATCCTTCCTCCATGGTTGTTTCAGCAGGGTCTGAACTTTGGGACCTCAGGGCTCATTATTTTTCCTGGGCTTTTGCTCGTGAGTGTGTGACAAGGAGCTGGTGTTAGTCAAGTATTTGGTTCTTTATAGAGGATGATCTTTTCCACCCCACATCCCTATTTCTGAAAGATGCAAAGTTAGGTTTCTGCTCCTTATGCTTTTTTGTTTTTTTACCTTGACTATGCATGTTGCATCAAGTTATGTACATGTGACCTGAGGTCTATGGAGGGGTTGTGGCTTGTGAAAATGAAATAAAAAATGTAATTGGTTTATCAGTCAGGAGCAAAGAAATCGGGAGGGTAGGATGAGATGCTGATGACAGTTATTTTGAAATGGGATTTGTGTCTACTATTGTGACTGCCCGTGTCTTCATTCTACTTGGACAATTTTTATCCAATGAAGTGATGAAAACTTTGAAAGTGAAGTGGCACTTCCAGCCCTGCAGCCAACTTTTCAAGCTTATGGAGTATTTTCAGGTGAAATGTGAAGCCCTGGAAAGGCAGAAAGTCAATAGGTCTGCCAACAGTACCTTGGAAAAGGTACTGACAGCTGCTTTAGCTGCTGGGAAGATTCATATCTTGAAAACACGTGTGTTTATTTGGCCAATTGTGCATTCACTCAGATGACTCCTGTGTGCTCTGAATGATAGTGGGAAGTTTCAGAAAATGAAACAAGGATATATTGGTAAAAAGACAGCCTTGAGCTCTGAATAACAGGTTATCTGCCAGTCATAGAAGATTCAGTTGCTAGCTAGAATTAAGTAAAGTAAATTCATCTGTACACATGGTGATGGTCCATGTTAACACTGAAAATAAAGAAACAAACAGCAGGTGTTTGCTATGCCTATGCAGGCCACTGATAGAGTGTGGACCAAGATATGGTATTCTGGCATAACATTTGAATTGGTTCGTGTTTGGGAGAGCATCTGTCCTGTGGGTCAAGTCATGAAGCCTACTATACAGTAGGCTTCTGTCCACAAACAGGCATGAGAGGAAGAGCACCCTGTCAAGTCCATGGAGCAGCAGTACAGCTACCTTGTTGCTATGATACATATGAGGCATATGTGCCATATATTGGGGGAATAACCAAAAGCACTGCTCTGGTTCCTCCCAGAACCAACCAGCCTCCAACTTACAAATACATGCTGCAAGTCAGGAACAGCTGTGACGTGTGTGGATTCCTCAGCAGATAGAGAGGGGGCAATGAGAACTTCCTCCACTGATATAACCAGGAGCACCAAGCAGTGTGTACTAGTTTGAAATCCTGACCCTACTGACAATGGCAAAACTTCTACTGATGATAATTGGCTCAGGCTGTCACTCTAAGTAGTGGGAATGCAGAATGTAACCCGCTTATCTTCATGCAAAATCTAGCACTTGTTTATAAAGTGCACATTTCTAATAAAGGTCTGCCAGTCTGTTCTGAATGTCTTTGCAGGGGAGGGTTGATTTCATAACAATTGTGATGTTATGGAGTATTACTCTACAAATACTCACTCTAATTCCATCTGGTCATACTCGGACTGAATAGATAATAAAGTATTTATATCAGTGTGATCCTTTCCTGCACTATATTGCCTGAATCTTACACTCGGGAGCCTCTAGAGAAAACTGTTGTAGTAAACACATGCACTCATGTACATACCCATATGTACACACATACTTAGAAATAATCCTTGTCAATATGATCTCAATGGATACTCTCGATGGAATAGTGTAGTCCTCAGATGCCATTAGAAAGCATCCTGTTTTATTTGTTAACAGGAGATTTTCCAGCACAAATCCTATTAAAGGGAAAAATAAGACACTGATTTCAAAACTATGCAATACAGCAAGAGACAGATAAGGGCAGATTTCAAGTCAAAATTAATTTCTAGTGTAACACAATGCAACTCTACTGATACCCACTGGAACTGGACTTTCTTACATCAGGGCTAAATATGTTGTAGGTGAAGGACAGTCACAGGGCCTTAAAATGTCACCCATCATAAAAAGGATTGTTTTATTGTCATTTCTTTCCATTTGGCTACTTTAATTTTAACACAGGAACTCAGTGTTATTCATTAGACTTTTAAAGCTGAAGTATTAGATATTCACACATCATTTATTTGCCCCAGGGAAGCACACATCTTTGTTTTCCTAGAGCTCTTGTGATGGCTGTATGTATTTGGGTGTAATAAGTACCAAGTAGTGTTCAGAGATTTAAAAAAGAACAAAGATGCATCTAAAACCACTGGCAACATTTACAAATGGATTTAATTGCCTTTTTTCTTTATTTGGTAGGTATAGAAGCAGAATGCAGACCATTTGTTTCTAGGCTAAAATATATAAATATCAATGATTGCCTGCTTGAAAATGAAGTACTGATTTCCCATTGTGAGGTAAGAAAAATTTATTTTCCTTTTATCCCTCCTTCCACCTGAGGGGTCGGGGGGCAGCCTTTTGCTTCTCAGTGGTTTCCATTCCATCCTATAGAATGGGACACCCACTTCTGTCCGTGTCCCTGTTCCAGTTACCATTACAGACCGGGACAACTGGAGTTATGTGAATTTGAACTCAGTTCTGCAATATATTTTTCCTTCCTCAAGCTGATATAGAAGCCATGTTTACAACACAGAGAAAGCATAAAGGCTTCAATCATACTATTGCTTCCCCATGCTCCTTGAAAAACATACAGGGTCCCAGGGGCTATGCTAGAATCTCCTGCATATGAATGAATTTCACTCTTAATATTGGGCCCAGCTTTCAAAGCTGGGTATCTGAGGTTAGGCACATTATAACCCTTTTTAGACTTCTAAGCCGATACATCAGTTCCTAAACAACTGTATTTAAACACCTAACATTTAGGTATGCAGGTTTTAAAAAATGGGCTTTGCAATATCAGACATGACTTCTCCCTTAGCCCATGCACTATACTACATGTCTCATGTATTTCCATAATTTGAACAAAAGCACAATGCTATGGAATTTTCCTATTCATCAGTCACTTCATATAATACAACAAACTCGATTTGAAACAGGAGCATAACATTCTTTCCAGATGTCTCCTTTGCTCTTTGATGGACAGCTCTAGGAAGTAACTGAGAAACTCTGTTCCCAGGCTGGTTTCACCAGAATAATTCCTCATTCTGTTTTTTGTTATGCTTGAAATTATTTCCTTAAATCCCACGAGGTTAATGGGTGAGGCAGTTTTCTTTAGCACCCTATCATTTCTTTGAATATTGTGGTAGATAAATAAGGGTCTTTCTCCTTTCCATGACAAGCTGGAAAAGTTTGGGAGTTGAATGCATTGAGATTGCATTTGCCATCATTTCCAAGATGGTAGGCTTCCAGTTGGTCTTCTGGCTATACTCTGCTTGAGGGGAGGATGTTCCCATAGTGCAAAATTCCTGTCCAGTACCTACCTGTCTCCAAAATAAGAAAATTGTTGCAATATCCTTTGTCTCCACGAACTGAGTGCCAGTTGTATCTAAGATAGGGTTGGGTATTTGACCAGTCAGATAATGTTCGGTCCATTGACTGGTCAAATTTCAGTTAAAAATTGTAAAAAAAAATTGCTAATAGGTCCAAATAATACATAGACAAAGCACAAATTTTGTAGGTTTTCTTTTGTAAAACTGCTATAATCTTCGACCAGTCAAAAATATGCAGTCAACTGACTGCTTAATTGATAATACTTGGCTGATCTATTGACCAGCTTGCCAACCCTAGTTTAGGAAAGGGTCAATGGCAATTTTCCTAAGAGTAGAGATTTTAATTTAGAAAAATGTATCAATTTCTGTGACACCGTTTTACCAATTCCAACTTCCCAATGCTGTTTGAATTAAGATTAAGTCTTAGGTCCTCTCCTAAAAGCTGTTAAATAATGTTATGAGAGACAGTGTCTGTTATGTTCCTTCTCAGAAATTACTGCATCAAGGAGTTACTGAGCAATTTTAACACACATGCATACCACCTGTGAAACAGTTTGGGATATCATAGCACAAAAAGCATGATGTAAATTTTCCAAATCCTGAAATCTTAGCCTTTCCCAAAGGGAGTGGTATGCATGTTTTGTTTGTTTGTTTTTTTCAAGTAAGGATTGAATAAAACCAAAGTAAGGACTACTGGGTTCATCATTTCCTCCTCTTTATTTTGTTTTTACACACTGCAAATAGTTAGAATAATGAATATGGATAACTAATGTACAAAAGATTGGGCTGATGCAACTTGTAGAGAAATAGGCAAAGTAACAGAATGAATCTTAGAGAAATAGGCAAAGTAACAGAATGAATCTGATAAGGATAAAATACAATAAGATGTGGAGTATCAATGAGAAATCAAAGTGAGACATTTGTTGTGTTGCTTTCTCCAGTATGTTTAGTTGATTGCAGTTAAGGCACGTAGAGGTAATTGTACTAAATCAAGATAAAAAAACATTACTCCTCTTTGTGCAGCACTGGTAAAGTCAACTACTGTATGCTTTTAGAAGTGGTTGGAAAATGTTATTTCCCTAGAAAATATTGATAGAAAATATAATTTTTGTAGGTAAAAATTAGAGTCGTTTTTAATTTTAACTTTTTTTGACATTTTCTTAATTTTGACAAAAAGTCAAAACGTGGCAAAGAAAACTGGAATTTGTGGTTAAAACCCCAACTCTGAACACCAGTTTTTAATTTACCATTTACTATTTGAAAAACTTTTCAAGAAAGTAGACTTTGCAAATTTTTATTTAATTGAAAACCCCATTTTCTATCAAGAACAAGTTTTGCCCGGCTTGAATTACGTGTATAGTCTGAGTTACTGTGTTAGAGAACAGATATAGAAAAACTGGAAGGTGTGGTAGGAAAAAAACCCACTAAAGAGTTTAAGGAGAATGACATAAGAAGATACAATAGGGATAATGAATATACATAGGACAGGAAATAAAGAACTCCTAGATATGCCTGAAAGAGATGTTAAGATCCTGTTGCCCATGTGACTTCTCCCCACAATACTTTATTAGATCCAACTGAAAAAACTTTTGAATACAAACTTTCAAAAGTGCTTTAAACTTTAAACTGTGCTTCCTGTTAGCGTTTCCTGGTGGTACCTGGGCCCAGGAAGTTTACCACAATATTAAAAGCCTTCTAGGATAATCTTATTGAAGCTATTTGTTTGTGTGACATTGATTCTTTTTGGTTAGCAGTTTCTCATGGGTATAGATATGTTACTGGAGTTATAAGACCTTAGAATAATATATTTGATTGCTCTTCATCTCATATTTTGTGTGTCCAAACAAATGCTGAACTCCAGGCCAAAACTTCCATCAACTTTAATGTGGTTGCCTGGGTGTAACTGGGGGCAGAATCTGGACCTTGAAAATTACTCGACTGACTTTGAATAGTTTGACCAGATTCATATTGTCATTTATTTCCCTTTCAGGGCAAATGTCAAAGCAGTACCAAATATACCACTCAGCTGGATCGGTGGGAAGATCAGTGTAGCTGTTGTACAGCTACTCACACAGAGGTGGTGGAAGTCCCTCTTCTCTGTGTCAATGGCACGGTGGTGCAGCATGCAGTATCATCTGCATTGGCGTGTGACTGTCTGGCCCGTAAATGCACATAGTGGATCTGTCCAGAAGCATACTCATTTAATCTTAATTTTCATGACAAATGGGAATTTACCCAGCAATTCTCATTTAAGTGGCTTTTTTTATATTTATACAACCACTGCACTCACTGTATCAACATACCAAGCAATAAAAGTAAAGCTTATTTACTAGCATTTTGGCCTCTTTTACTTTCTGAATCCTGGTGAGAAATCTTCCAACTGTCCTTTTTTTCAAATGTCATTACTCATTTAATCCTAAGTTAACTATGTTCAACATAAATGTAGTGTTGCTGAAAAGTAACTCCATCATAAAATCATAGATAAGTAGGGCTGGAAGGGTCCTCAGGAAGTCATCTAGTTCAACATTTGCTCAAGGCAGGATCATTCCTTTCTAAACCATACTGTAAAAGTGTGTGCCTGACCCGTTGCTAAAACCACAAACATTCCTGTTGCACAACTAGAAAGCATATTGCCCAAAGACACAGAGAACACCCTAACCTGCCACAAGTAAAACAGGGGGATGAGGGCCTGGTCAGTGTCCTACCACTGGCATGTGCCCCCGCACTGCGACCAGTCCCACTGACTGGGGGGGGTCCCCCATGGCTGATCTCGTTGCCTGGGGGGGGCGGGGTGGTGATCTCGCTGCCTGGGGGGACCCCCACAGCCGATCCCGTGATGGCCGATCGTTGTAGCCAGTTGCTACAGTTGCTTCTGGGAGTGGCTGCAGCTGCTTCTGGGAGCAGCTGGAGCAACTGGCCAGTGCTTCCAGGGGGCCCCAGCACTCCTGCCTGCCTCCTCTGCCCATCGCCTAAGTGGCGAGCGCAGCCGGTCAGGGGTGCACCAGTGCTCCCCCTGCATGGGGTGGGCTGCGCTCAGGTGCACTCTGGATAGGTAGCAGAAAGTCCTGGGAGCGGGGGCTATGTGCTCCCACCGCTCGCCCAGCTGAGGCGGGGAGCATGGGACAGTGCCACTGCGCTGCCTCAGACAAGTGATGCACAGCAGCGGAAGCTGCTCCAGCCTCTCTGCAACTCCTAGACAAGTCGCAGCTTCGCCCTGCTCTGCCCCGGCTGGGTGAGCAGCAGCAGGGCATGGGGGCAGGTGTGTGCACCCAGAGAGGGGTGGGGCCCATGGCAGGGGCTATGGGGAATTGTAGGCTGGCTGCAGTCCCCCTATAGTCCCCACTCCACTGCACTCTGCGGGGCGAGCGGAGCCTGGGCTGTGCTCCAGGCTGTGGCTGTGGCTAGCCACCTGGAGTGCAGGCCTGGCTCCACCTGTCCCTGTGGCAGGTGGCTAGGGCTAGCCTCCAGGAGCACAGCCTGGCCCAGCCCACCCTATGCAGATCTGGGGGCACATGCCCGCTCCCACTCCCATGCCCTCCTGGACCTGTGGCAAGAGCCATCAGAGGAACCACCAGAAGAGCAGCTCCCTGATTTGGCAGTGTGTGGCAGGGTGCAGTGGCAGAAGCCCCCTTCCCCGAGTCCCACGCCTCCCCACCCTCGCTGTGGAGGCATTCATCTGCACCCCCCTGTCGGGACCCAGGGCAGCTGGCCAGCAGCTCTCCCTGACTCCCACCCGGGCAGATAAAGGTCCGGGGCCTTAGAAGGCCGTCAGGTGGGTACTTGTGACGCGTGGAGTGGAATTAATTAGGCAGACGCTTATCGGTTGCAAAGCAAGATTGTTTACTCATGTCAAGGTGGTGTAAGACGGAGGTCAGAGATACTTAGTTAGTTACAGCTTAGAGATCATCATAGATTCATAGATTCATAGATGTTAGGGTCGGAAGGGACCTCAATAGATCATCAAGTCCGACCCCCTGCATAAGCAGGAAAGAGTGCTGGGTCTAAATGACCCCAGCTAGATACTCGTCTAACCTCCTCTTGAAGACCCCCAGGGTAGGGGAGAGCACCACCTTCCTTGGGAGCCCGTTCCAGACCTTGGCCACTCGAACTGTGAAGAAGTTCTTCCTAAGGTCCAGTCTAAATCTGCTCTCTGCTAGCTTGTGGCCATTGTTTCTTGTAACCCCCGGGGGCGCCTTGGTGAATAAATCCTCACCAATTCCCTTCTGTGCCCCCGTGATGAACTTATAGGCAGCCACAAGGTTGCCTCTCAACCTTCTCTTGCGGAGGCTGAAAAGGTCCAGTTTCTCTAGTCTCTCCTCGTAGGGCTTGGTCTGCAGGCCCTTGACCATACGAGTTGCCCTTCGCTGTACCCTCTCCAGGTTATCCGCATCCTTCTTGAAGTGTGGCGCCCAGAATTGCACGCAGTACTCCAACTGCGGTCTGACCAACGCCCTATAGAGGGGAAGTATCACCTCCCTGGACCTATTTGTCATGCATCTGCTGATGCACGATAAAGTGCCATTGGCTTTTCTGATGGCTTCGTCACACTGCCGGCTCATGTTCAACTTGGAGTCCACTAGGACTCCAAGATCCCTTTCCACCTCCGTGCCACCCAGCAGGTCATTCCCTAGGCTGTAGGTGTGCTGGACATTTTTCCTCCCTAGGTGCAGCACTTTGCATTTCTCCTTGTTGAACTGCATCCTGTTGTTTTCTGCCCACTTGTCCAGCCTATCCAGGTCTGCCTGCAGCTGTTCCCTGCCCTCCGGCGTGTCCACTTCTCCCCATAGCTTTGTGTCATCTGCAAACTTGGACAGAGTACATTTCACTCCCACGTCCAAGTCGCTGATGAAGACATTAAAGAGTATCGGTCCAAGGACCGAACCCTGCGGGACCCCACTGCCCACACCCTTCCAGGTCGAGACCGACCCATCTACCACGACTCTTTGGGTGCGACCCTCTAGCCAATTCGCCACCCACCGGACTGTGCAGTCATCCACATCACAGCCTCTTAATTTGTTCACCAGTATGGGGTGGGATACCGTATCGAAGGCCTTCCTGAAGTCCAGGTATACGACATCCACCCCTCCTCCTGTGTCCAGGCGTTTCGTAACCTGGTCATAGAAGGAGACTAGGTTGGTCAGGCACGATCTGCCTGCCACAAACCCATGCTGGTTTCCCCTCAGCATAATTTGGCCTGCCGGGCTCTCGCAAATGTGAGCCTTGATAATTTTTTCAAATACTTTACCAAGGATGGAGGTGAGACTGACCGGCCTATAGTTGCCCGGGTCCTCCTTCCTCCCCTTTTTGAAAATGGGGACCACGTTAGCCCTTTTCCAGTCCTCCGGGACTTGGCCTGTGCGCCACGAGCATTCGAATATTCCCGCCAGTGGCTCTGCAATGACGTTGGCCAGTGCCTTCAGCACCCTGGGATGGAGCCCATCCGGGCCTGCCGACTTAAAGGCATCTAGTTCTTCCAAGTGACTCTGCACCACCTCAGGATCTACGCATGGAAGTCTGGCGCCTTGCTGCTGCCTCTCTACAACCCCAGTGAGAGACTTGTCGTGCCCCTCGCTTAGGAACACTGAGGCAAAGAACTCGTTGAGGAGTTCAGCCTTGTCCCCTCTATCTGTCACCAATTGCTTCTGCCCATTTAGCAGGGGTCCTATTCCTCCCTGGGCCTTCCTTTTACTCCCTATGTATCTAAAAAACAATTTCTTGTTGTCCTTTACTTGGGTTGCCATCCTCAGCTCCATGGTAGCTGTGGCCCGCCTAACTGCCTCCCTACAAGCACGAGCAGAGGAGGTATATTCATCTTTAGTGATCTCACCCTGTTTCCACTTTTTATGTGCTCCCCTTTTGGCCCTTAGGCTGCCCTGGATTTCTCTGGTCAGCCATGGAAGACTCCTGGCCCCTTTCCCTCTTTTGCCTGGCTCGGGATCGTCTTGCTTTGTGCCCAAAGGATCGTTTCCTTTAGGCACAGCCACCCTTCTTGGGCACCCATCCCATCAAAACTCCTACTCTGCAGTGCTTCCTTGACTAATCGCCTGAGTGCAATGAGATCAGCTTTCCTAAAGTCTAGCACTTTCACCCTACTAGTTACCTTTCCCACTCGCCGTCTTATGTTGAATTCTATCATAAGGTGATCACTGTCTCCCAGATAGCTACCGATTTGGAGGTCCCCTATCATGTCATCTCCCGTTGCCAATACCAGATCCAGTATGGCATTCCCCCTAGTGGGACCATGCACCTCCTGTGTCAGGTGGAGGTCCTGTACACAAGTTAGAAACCTGCGTGAGCGATGGGACCTTGCTGTCTGCGTCTCCCAGCAGATGTCCGGGTAGTTTAGGTCCCCCATGACTACCGCCTCTTTAGCTTTTGTGGTCTCCGAGAGTTGCCTCAGGAGCCCCGCATCTATTTCTTCCCCTTGGTGTGGGGGTCTGTAACAGACCCCTACCACCAAATCCCTTTCTCCTTGCCCCCCATGTAGCCTAACCCACAATCCTTCTACTTCCTCAGCCTCAGATTCTGTCTTGATGAGGGTTGATGTATATTGCTCACTGACATCGTTCAGTTGTTCTGCAGATATATATATACGGGCCGGCGGTCGGCTTATCGGGCATGCAGGGCAAGGGTACGCCAGGGAGGTCGCGGCGGGAAGACGCTGACAACTGATCAAATTGTCAGATTTACTCCAAGGTGTGGGCAGAGTTGTCTTCGACTTTGCGAAAAATGTAAGCCGGTTTTGTTTGTATGATAGCCAATTGTTTTTCGCCACATCATAAATCTAATTAGAATCGCCAATTATCTAGCGGTCTTTGCTAGGGTGTTATTTTCACAGGGTTACTCCTTGTTTTCTTTGACCAATTATAATGATTTATATAAAGCAAAGAAGGCAAAAGTTTTTATCTCTGTTAGTGGCGCAGCAATAAATTTCTTTTTGACATGCGCAGAAAAAAAGCGGTTACTATCATTATTGTTAACCCTTAGTTAACCTAGTGCAGAAAAAACTGTTTTAAATGGTTATTACTTGTTTGTGACATGGGCACTACTTAATTTGTTTGTGACACCCCCCATGCCCCTTCTCTCCCCACTCAGCCCACCACAACAGACTTACCTGGTGGAGGCAGCTGTGTCCTGTCCAGCATTGTCAAGGACTGCTGCCTTTATAGTGTATGGCTGAATCTCTGAATCGATTCAGACCTTTTAATGAATCTCCTGATTCAATTTGATTCAGATTCAGAGATTTGGGTGCCAAATCAGGCCAAATCTCTTCCGAATCAAATCGGCTACTGAAGCTTCCCACAGCCCTAATGTATGCCCATCATGGCAACGACCTCCTTGTCCCTGGCTTCTTTGGAAAAAATGCAGAAACCATCTCCTAACTTGTTTCCTTCCTTACATAGTCCCAGCCCTGAACATTCAGAGGTGATGCTGCAAGTATAGTCAGACTCAGGGAGGATTCAAAATCCCACCCCCACACGCACGCTCTCCTTGGACCCTTCTTTGAACATCTGGTTCACTTTCCCACTGCCCCTCAGCTTATCCCATGGCCTACACTGATGGGCTGTCATCTCAGTAGGGTACATTAGCACACGCAGAATGCCCTTGTTATTAATGCAGCTCTACTGATTCCAGGAGCTTGAGCTAGTTTGGGTCTCTCCATGCAGCTCAGCACTGTGAAGTGTAGACATAATCTGTGTCAAAGGTAAAAGCTCAGGTGGGGGGTTGTGCTGAGCCTCAGTAGTTCCACCAACATGCCAAGCAGGATGGAAAGTGGATCAAAGCCGCAATCAGTCAACAGCAGACTCAGTTTGGGAGCTGCTGCTTCTCCAATGAAGCAGGTTATACCCAAGGCCTGGGAGCTATACCACAAGTTGGGTATCCCTATGTCAGAAAGAGTATAGACAGCTTAGCTCTTACTACACTGAGCACATGACAGAAGCTCTCTGCTGTTTACTTTGGAGGACACTTGAGTTGAATGAGTTGAATGTCCTATGGAGGGAAAAAATCCTCAGCTGCACTTGGATCAAGTACCATGAATTTAGCTCTTGTTGCATTAGTCATGAGAGCTCTGATATAACCAGCCATAAAGTTGTAGCTAGCTTGGTTTTGTTGCCGTTACTGGGAATAAGACTTAAATACTGGTAAAAATGGATTTATCCATGTAAAAATTGTACCTTGAGGAAAGGCTCACACTTTTTCTCATGTAATAGTGGTTTAGGGGCAAATGCTGATTTTATCAAAGAGCTGGATTCTATTTCAGCTATTAGGCACATAGATGGATGTTGGCACCTTAGTGCAATTTTAGTCCACCCTGTTTGAGTCCCTGAGAAACTGTTAATATAAAAAGTGGGTGGGTCCACTTCCTTGCTGCTTTTTGTGACTCAGTCATAAAGGTAAGATGACATTATGTTACAAAAGTGCAACCCTTTAATAGTTCTCAGGTACTTGAGCAGGGAGGAAGTGAATTGCACTTTTGTTTGTACCTCCACCTATGCACCTAATTGGTGGAATAGATTCTGGCTGCACATGTTTTGTGGAGTCTTGCCTTGTTATTTTATCAAAGGTCTCAGTGCTCCTCCCCCTTCTTAGCATGTGAAAGCTGACAGGATTCCCTGCTTAAGGTTGGATGGCTGTGGATGTGCCTCCTAATCAGATAATTGAATGAGTCAGCCACCAGCTTATCAGAGTAGGAAGGACATGCAGGGATATCCACAGGGCAGAGGAGACTGTGCCACTGTTTTCTGGAGGTCGTGAAGGGGGAGGTATGTACAGATCTGTATAATTTGCCAGGGGCTGTGGTGGATTGTGTTCAGTTTTATTATACAAGAACCCAAGAGCTGTCCAGTAAAATAAGAAGATAACAGTTCCCCCTTTCCAACCTTTGTATCTCACTTAGTGAGAAGTCTGGTCAAAATGTCTACCTTTCAAGACTTGTTTGGGCAAAAAAATACTGGACTGTAACAGGACTACAAACCAGAGCCATATTTGCTCTACGAAGGTAGAAGTCACTCATTAGAAAACCACTTGCTTGTATGCATTTAAAGCTAAATTCACAGCTGGTGTAAATCAGTGCAACTCTTCTGAGATCAATGGGTCTGTTAATTTACACAGGCTGAAGAATCTGACTTTTATTATCTGACTATCCTTAACTATGATTGCATGTTCTATGCTTCATCATCTATAGCAGGAGTTTGAAAAAAAAGTGGCATTGTGTAGTAAAATTGATGAGAACTTGTTTTCCTTATTAGTCTTTTGCTTTACAAGATACAGGTTATTTTTTACTAGGTTATTATATGGGAACTCCTCTGTGACCTGAGCAAGGTGAAGGCTAGGTGTTCCACATACGTCTTGTGAAAGAGAGTTCTGCCCTGAAGACCCTATCATCTAAATAGTCAAAAAGTGACAAAGGGGAGAAAAAGGGGGCATAATGTTAACTTCGTTTTGCAGGTTAACTTTTTTGGGAATGTCCAGATGAACTGGAACGTGCATTTCCCTGGGGACAAATAGCAGCAGCACATAGTTGTGCCACTGCTACTTGTCCCTGGGTAACACCCCTGCACATGCGCTGTGGCCAATGGCAAATTGCAACAGGTGGGGTAGAAGAGGATGGGACCAACACCTGGGTTTGCCCCAGCAGCCTTACCTGGGGTCCTGGGGGCCTTCCAGGGCTTCAGTTGTGGCAATCTGGGCACTCAGAGCCTGGGTGGCAGCTGGAGTGTGGGTCTGGCCAGCCAGGCTCCAGTTTTGGGCAGCCCAAGTTGCAGTCACGTGTGCCACTCTGCTTTTTTTTTTTTTAGATACCAAGATTTCCTGGTATCTAATTTGGGCTCTACACTGCAAATATGCAGCATAAAGAATCTTTTCATGTGCACTGTGTGTGGTTTGCAGCGCCTCAAATATATATAATATATAGCCAAAGTTTCCTAGGGGTTTCACTAGGGGTACTGGGCTTCCCTATAAAAGAACTAAGCAGCTAAATGAGAAAAGGTTTTTTATTAACTACCTTAACGCACTGCTGTGTTTTGCATTTGAACAACCCTCTGTTAAGCAGACACCTGCTTACAGGCCTGAGATGAAGTCACTGGGAGTACACTGATCAAGATAAAGTGGGATAAAATACAAGGGGAATGGGGCACAAAGAGGATGCTTAGATAGATAGATAGATAGATAGATAGATAGATAGATAGATAGATAGATAGATAGATCTATCTGAGTACTTCTCAAAATTAAGGTCCATCTCCTGAGTCTCATCCCAGGGCTATATATATGGGATGAAACTCAGGAGTTGGAGCTTAATTTGGGGAAGTACTCAAATAGATCTATCTATCTATCTATCTATCTATCTATCTATCTATCTATCTATCTATCTATCTATCTATCTATCTATCTCATTCCCTTTATATTGTATCCCAGTTTATCTTGATCAGTGCACTCCCAGTGACTTTGTCTCAGGCCTGTAAGCAGGTGTCTGCTTAAGAGGGTGGTTCAAATGCAAAAAGCAGCAGTGTGTTAAGGCACTTAATAAAAGAGCTTCTCTCATTCAGCTGCATAGCTCTTTTATAAGGAAGCCCAATGCCCCTGGTGAAACCCCTAGGAAACTTTGGCTTTTAAGGGAATATCAACATTTTAATTTTGTGCATACCTTTTGTAAAGGTTGTTGGTTATTTAAAGTACTTTTTAGTGCATCTCAGTAACCTATGCAGAACTCACCCCTGTGCTTCAGCAGCCTGGTATTAGATTGATGAACCTGCCACAGATGAGAAGATAGATTACAGGAACATTAAATGGATTTGGGGAGAAGTTTTATATAACTTCTTAATAATTAAAAGCACGTAATCTCTCAGTTAACTTTTACAGCCTTCTAAGCCCCACACCTCTCCAGCCGGTGAAACACAATCTGGTATAATGGCATTACTTGTCAGAGGCTCTGTGTTATCAGCTAACACCATCCCCAGGTATGTTGGGAAACGCAATGACCATCAGGTATGATGTTCTTATGGCAAAAAAAAATCATCTAAAAAGATTGACTCTCTTCATCTAATTCAGTGGGGTATTGTTTACCGTCATGTCACCAATGGGGCATATTACATATGCCCTTTCTCTCTAAGGGTTGTTTTACCTGTGCTAGCATAGTTGTAATGGACTAGCACTCTGGTGGTATAGGAGCCATTTAATCTGAAACCATGAAAAAAGAACCCCTATGCCAACATGGATCCACATTAAGACCTGAAGTGATATTCCCATATAGCCTTTAAAATTAAGCCCAAGTATTACCTTTATATGCCTTAGGCTTTCTTTACAATACAATTTGGTATTGCATTGTACAATACAATGCTGATAACAAAAATAAATCCCATGAAGTAATATATTGAAATCCCCAGCCCTCAGTCAATAAAATATAAAATGCGAGGTGTTCACTTTAGCAGGTTTACTATTAGGTTAGATAGTTGGTTGCAGAAGCCCAAGATAAAACAGCCATTCAAGGTTCTGCCTCATTTGGGGTATGTGTAGACCACTTCTGCACTGCTCTGGAGGGTGCTGCCAAGAAACTCAACTCACCACCTCCCACTCCATATGCACCAAACTGGGATACAAAGCAATGAACTCCCCTGAGAGCTGCTTTCAAGATACACTTCCAGTGTGTTTGAGAATGACAAGAGGGGATGCCCTCAGAGTGGCCTTGCTGCCTTATCCTTTTGTTTGCCCCATGCAAAGCAAGACTAGGTGGGCAAAGCATACTTCTTGGTGTGGTGCCTTCTGGAGGGCTTCAAAAGCATGTATAGATAGAGCTTTTGAATCCTCTCTGCCCTTACAACTCTCAGCATCATGAATCTGATTCTCTAGCATGCTGACCCAACTGGGTGTAAAAAGCTGCCATTCTGATTTGGTAGCAATGTGCACCCGCATTGTACAGGTGTTAACAGCTTGCAGAGGAACTGAGAATCAAGCTCTTATGTCTGGTCAGGGTTGTAGAACTGGACCCAGCAGGCCTAGCAAATAGTTACGGTGGAACTGTTGTGAAAATGAGGAGGGTTTCTCTGAAATGTTACTGTATTATATGCTTGTCATTACTTCTACTGCGGCAGTGCCACAAAGTCCTAGTGCTGGACCAGAACACCATTGTACTTGCTCTGTGTAGACAGAACAAAAGGACAGCCTTTGCCTCAAATTACTTATAAAGCAACTTGGGAGCATCTTTTGCCTGCTACCAAGAGTCTTGAGAGTCCAAGAGTCCTGATATTAGCTTTAACCTGAAAGTGATTCCCTCCATTTTTTTTGGACACTGTCTGTCCCAGGTCCAAAATTGGAAGGCATTCATTTTTGAAAAACATTTTACGAGAACACAATTTCCACTTGCCACTAATGCTCTGAACAAATGTGATATTTTGATAGCACTGAATCTTGCTGACACATCACCCTGGAAGTATTAGATGGCACCTTTCCTTTCCAAACAAGGGATTCAACAGAATGGGTCAAATAGTTTGAGCAAAAATTAAATTAATGGGGGAAAAAAATCTGTACCTTTTTCTATCATCTCTAATGTTAAGAAAGAATGACTTGTGTTTCTAACCATGAATCTTAAAGAACTCTACAAACCTTAATGGTTTGAGCTTTGCAAGACATATATGAAGAATTTTAGGCATTACTTGCCTTCTTTCAAAGACTAGTAAGTTGAGGTGCAGAAAAGATAAATGATTTGTCCAGCATTATAGAATAGTCAATGTCACACAGTAAACAACAGAAGCCAGATATCCTAACTAGTGTTTATTTGCTGTAATCTTTAGATTCTCTCAATTCTACTTTCCATTTCATTTAATCAGGAGCTGTTCTGGTAACATCACTAGAGTTGCATTAATGGGAAGACAGCAAAATTAGGCACAACTTCTTTAATATAGCTAAAATGGGATCAATTCTATAGGCAAGATGTTTAATCTTATTTCTTTTAGTCTGACTGAGGCATACCCTGCTATTCCTTGATGTGGAAAGTGTTTAATACTGTGCTTGAACCAGGGCAGCAGTCTGAAAAAAGAGTTCAGAGATCAAACTGGGCTGACCATGTCTGCATCCATCACACGAACAGGTGTTCTGGTAAGAATGCGCACACACAGGATCTTAGTGTACCTAAACCCTTCCCCATTAAAGCAATCATGTCTGTGATGCCCATCTCCCATAGTTATATTTTCTAATGTTCTATCCTGGTTCCTAACTGCTCAGAAGAAGCCAATATTTTAATGTGGGTTTGTTTATAGCAGTGTTCATATATACCTGGGCTGAGCTCGGTAGCTATAGCAGCACAGAGCTCAAACACAGGCCCAAATATGTACCCAGCTTCTAAGGAAGGTATTGCACCCTGCATTGAGATTCTCCTGCTTTGACTACATTGTCACCAGTATCCCAGCTTGTTCACTGACAGTTACTTCGGGCATCTCTGTATAAACAGTGGAGACATCTTTCTTTGCTGTACCCGATACTATAGAGCGCACAGCGTGTCATGCTCCACTTCCTTGTGCTAAGCCCTACCCCAATACTTAGTCATTTAATTCAGCTTTTTACATAAATCTCATGTTGCTCACACAGCTGTTCCTTTTCTCCCTTCCAAAGGGAGAAGAAGCTGTAGTGTGAGATTTCAAGCAGCCAGCAGAAGAAAAAGATAGATGTAGGGCTTCAGTCGGAACTGGTTTTATCTCCTCGGTCTTTTCATTTTCAAATAAAAAATCTTGCTTAAGAAAACTTTAAGTTGGCAAAAACACCTGTCCCTGAAATATTGCTTAAGCCTCAAGGTTGAAGGCTAAACGGGACCCTTTGCCCAGTCTGACTATACAGTAGATTACAAGATAATCCCTTGAATATTTTATGCAGGAATGAGTGTGCAGCATCCGGGCAGCAGGGTAACATGAGCAGTTGAGGCGCAGCCTTATAAAAAGGTTTCTACACTTAACTCCTACCAGGTAGCAACACTGTAAAGACTCACAGACTGAAACTCTTTGCAGTTAGGGGGAAAACCAAAGTCTGGGGCTGTCTAACCCTTGCATCACTGGCCCCTGAGGCAGAGCTGATTTTGGCTGAGATACCTTTTATGTGGTTTATTTGGGGGGCTTTTTTTGCCTGCTGGCTGCCAGTGTCTGACAAAATATGCCTGTTGCTGCATGACTTATTGATTCTTTATGAAGTGTGAGGAAGAGATGCTGGAATTCCAGCAGAGAGGTGCCATAGGCTCTCTGGGTGTGGGTAGTTTCTTCTCCCCTTTCCTTCTGTGATGGGGATTATTGAAAGAGAAGGTCTGGCTAACTAGCTTCAGTTGATGGTTTGCTTAAATCAGGCTCAAGCAGGGATGGAAATAGCTGCTGGTGCTGCTCACCAATTAAGCCAGTGCAGAACTGGAAGCAGATTGTGCCCACCATCAACACAGCCATGTCCCACTAGCCCGGATGCAACTTCCAGCCAAAGTCCTCACTGCAACATGGAAGCACCAGCACATGGTAAGTTTTCCATTGGACTTCACTGCTAACACTTGTCTATAATGATGATGAGAAAGTGGAGGGCAGAGGAACATTTTAAATGTTGTTCCCAGCAGTAATTGCACTCCATGCTCTATACAGGAGGTCTGGAAACCTCTTTTCACAAGATTTATTTTCTTCCTGCAACTTTAAAATGTAAGTCACTAGATAGCTATGATGTGCATAAGAAATCTACTTACTGGGTAATGCTTCGTGCTGGACATTGGCTGTAGCGATCACATATTTAAGTGGGAGAACAATACCATTTTCAGAGGAACATGAGCAGTAAGCATGGGTGACTGGTGCTTCCTAATACTGGGGGAGCATCAGCAGCTGATCTCCGACTGGGGTGGGGGGTGGGGGGCAGTGGCTGATTGGCAACTGGGGGGCTGGGGACAGAAGGAGAAAAAAAATTGGGGGGAGGGCTGAGCACGGGTGCCCCCACATATGAAAGTCTGTGGGGGAAGTGGGCGGTGGGGGGGAAGGGCCATGTAGGGGAGAGGGAGCGAGGCTGGGGCAGGCACCAGGCAGGGATTGGATTTGGGGCTGGGGTCCACTGCACCTGTGCAGCTGCCCCTTCTCCCGTGCCAGGGGTCATTGCCTGAAACCAGTGTCCACTGCCCCCCAGCCCTGCACTGGCCCCGGTTTAGCCCCAGCCCCGCACCTCCTGAGGAGGCCCAGAGCTGGAGTGGGGCCAGCCTTGGCTGCGTTGCTGGGCCAGAGGAGACGGAGCCCCAGGGACCCCGGCCCCGCTCCACCCTGTCTAAGTCATCCCTGGGAAGAGCCTGGCAGCTCCTGCAGAGTTGCAGTGCTGGGGAGCCAAGTGTGGCACATGGACGCTCCTGATCTTTGCACGGGGCAAGGGTGGGCTGCAGCTGTGAAGTGAGCTGAGTTTGCCTGCTTTGTACCTCCGTGCCTCTCTGTGTCCCGCTGCTGGGTGAGCCAGACAGCAAGGCACATGGTGCTGTGCTGCGCTGCTTTCAAAGGCTGCAGCGAGGCACGGAGCAGGCAGAGCACAGCTCGCCTTGCAGCTGCAGCCCATCCTGGCCCCGTGCAAAGATTGTTGGGGTGGGGGGAGGAGGGGATCATGTGCCCTCCTTGGCTCCTCGGCGCTGTGACTGTGCAGGAGCTGCCAGCCTCCACTTGTCCCATGACCCGACCTGGCCAGCTCTCCATTCACCATGAAGGCTGTGGACCATTAGAGCCAAGGGGTTGGGGGAATATGCCACCCCTCCCCCACAGTGCACGCAGTGGCAGGAGTCACCGGGCTCCAATTGCCCCAAGACCCAACCCGGCCCAGCCAGGACCCTATTCTCCAGAGCTGGGTCATGGGGCAATCCCTACAGTGCAGCAGGGGCAGGGGTGAATGATCTGGCCCTGCCCCTACCCTGCTTCCGCCTGCACTTTGGGGGTCTTGATCTGCCCCACCCCACCAGAAACTAAGGGAAGAAAACTTTCTGCTGTGCTGGGCCGGCTGTGAGCCTGGTGCACCCCTCCTTCCTGCTACAGCAGCTGTGTTGCCTTGGCATTTGGAGGGGCTGAGCCCTGATAGCGCCCCCTTCCACTGCCCCCAGTGGCTGATCTCCGCCGCCAGCAGAAGTGCTGCCAGCGCTTCTCTCAGGGGGGGCATGGCCAAAGTCAGGGGATGCACATGCACCCGTGTGCACCCCCTACACATTGCCAGTGGCAGTAAGCAAGCCCCAGCTCCCAAATAGAAGGAGCAAGTGCACTCAGTGTATACAATCTTGTCAGTCTGAGTCCCTAACATGCAAGTGTAGCACCTTCTTTACAATTAAAGTTGCTGAGGTGTAGCTTTTGCTGCAGTAGTTAAACTGTCTGCACTGGTTTCCAGATTAGCCTGTTTTTTCCAGGGTTTTACATCTTTTCTGTGAATGCTAAAACTCTACATGGTGGTTGACTGATAAATCAGTTGTGCCATCCCACCCTCTCGCCTTCACAAAATTCTTGCATTTTTCAGTCCATCATATGAAGTTGTCCTTTAGATTTTGGGTTTGAGTCTGATCTCCCATATGCTAACTTTAGACCAGCTTCAGGCCTTGCTGTTTTCAATGGAGTTGTTCCTGGTTTTTCATCATGATAAATTAAATTTAGACCATTTAGGTAACATTTTGTTTAAGGGGAAAGCGCTGGCCCTAAGAAATACGAATTGTACACTCACAATGAACATACATGGGTGATTTGATGCACTCCTTTGAAAGGTCCTCAAACCTACTGTGTTTACAAAACCCAAATACCTTGGGAGTTGGATTCTCTTCTTGGGGGGCTATAAACTAATCAGGTCTTCCAAAATTATTTTCCGGCCCATTTCAGCAGAAATGGTACTGCACTGTCAACCATAGCCTCTTAAACTAGAATTTGACTTTGCTTGATGTGCTTGATTTTTTTTTTTTTTAAAGTTGTTTCTGCATCCATGCCATTGGTATTCATAACCCAGCTGAACTGAATGTCGTTTGCTGTACCTCTCTCACCCAGTGTAATCCACCACTCTTCCATCAGGTACACACCCTGTTCATGTTACATTTGAGCAGACTACACGGTCAACATTTATCATATTTACTCAAATATAAGACATGGTTTTTTACCCAATCAGCATAGGGAAAAAAGCTTGTCATCTTACATCCACATATGAGGAACTCTCATTAAATGTATTCAGTAATGGAAACCAACTACAGAGTTGGTTAAATGGAGCCAACACAGACACTGACTATAAAATACAAGGCCCATATTGAACAAACATCCTGATGGAAACCTTTTTTTAATTTTGTGGGGCCCTTAAAAAAAAATAAAATAGGCAGTTGCTCCACCGGAAAGGAATATGCACCAGACCTGGATGTACTGCAATACCAGGCCAGCGTTGGAGAGACTGGAGCAAGCTCTGACAACCTTCCCTGGTGCCAAAAATGCTGATGGGAGCTTGCCACACTTTTTAAAATTTAGTTTCCAAGGCCAAATCAATTCTGAATTAAGTTCCAAATTTTAACTGAGCAGAATTCAATTGTTCAACTCCATGTGGGGCTACCGCTGGCAAGTATCCTATCTCCAAGACTCTGCCGTCTGGAGCTTCAGATGCTCCCAAATTCATGGCAGGCATGCAAGCCCCAAAGCCCGAAAGCCTTGGAGTTCAGATGCCCCCTAGTCTCACTTTTTCCTAGCCAAAAGGCCAAAAGAGGAAGCTGGAGGGGAAGCCTGAAAGCCTACCACAAGCATTGGTTAGCGCAGCCCATCTGAGTAAGATATATGGTAGTGCCTATTCTTTTGAATACATTTTGATTTTGTTTTCACTCCTGTAGTTCAGCTGCACCTTTCTTTCCCATTTCCAATTATTCCTGTTTCTTCACCAGTCTTAGATGTGTGGCAAACATCACCAAATGGGTCCCAAACAGTTCACTTAGAATCCCTCTGTCAGCCCCTCTCTCAGCCTGTTGCATATGATTAATGTGGTACTGCCCTTCATGAAGTGTATCTGGACCAGGTTGCCTTGTGCCTCATCTACACATACATTTTTGGAACATTCCCAGATTTATGACAAGAACACCCAGTTTCAGTCATGAGGTTGGGGGCAGGGAGGCTAATTAGCACATGGATCCTTTGTGGGGGGTATCTGGAGTACACATGCATACTGAGCAGTGCTGAGCTGTGGGGTCACTATGACTTGAAATACTGTTGTCTTTGCTGGGGCCCAGCCCAATGCACTATATGGTTCATCATGAAGTTTTTTGGCTTTGGAGTAATATCATTCATGGTTTGTACTATATATAAGCAGGTACCAAAGTGTTGCTTAAAAGCTTTTTTTATGAAATACTTGTGTTTAAGTCTTGCAGCAGTTTCAAAAAAGGTAAAATGCATCAATTCCAGATTAACTAAATCAGTGGGTACCTGTAACAGTTTGCATATATACAACTGTATATGTTTATTTCATGGCCCATGTTTTCAAATATGCTTTTCACTTCTAGGTGCTCAGGAAGAGAAGGGTCTGACAGTAAAAGGTAGGAAGAGGGGAGGGGGCATTAGTGGAAAGAAGTTGGAGCAGGCAGAAGGTAAGGGGGCTACTGGACCCCCTAGATTTATTTTCCCTGCTATAGTAGTGTGAGGGGAAAAATTCAAAGCAAACGTCTTTGTTATAAAATTATAACAAACTTATAAATTTTCCATATATATATAATTAACTATTGCAGGGGGGTAATTTTATATTTAGTATAATCTTATATTCAAGTAAATACAGTAAATTACAAAGGAAAATTTAATGACATACTTCTTTTCATGAAAATGAAACAGGAAAGGAATATGTTTTCCTCGGAGGTGCATATGCATGGTGTGTGTTGGCAGTGGATGGGGGGCAGGGAGTGGATATTTGTAATATTCGATGCAACTATCTAAATTTTTAAATTTTAAAGGGTTTTAAAAAAAAGATTTTGATGTAAAAAAACTCCAACACTCTTGGGTTTTCCAACCTTTTGCAACAAAAGGGAGAAAAGTGGATCCGGCAAACTATAGGCCCATCAGCCTGACCTCTATCTCGGGGAAGGTCTTAGAAAAGTTTATTAAAGAGGCCATCCTTAATGGACTGGCTGACGCCAACATCCTAAGGGATAAGCTCGGGTTTGTTGCGGGAAGGTCTTGCTTGACCAATCTCATTTCCTTTTACGACCGGGCGACCTATCACCTGGATAAGGGAGAAGAGATTGATGTCATATATCTTGACTTCAAAAAAGCCTTTGATCTCGTATCCCATGATCACCTCATGGCGAAACTGGTCAATTGTGGCCTTGGGTCCTCCATGATCCGCTGGCTGGGAAATTGGCCAGACCCAGAGGGTGGTAATTGACGGAAGTTAATTGTCATGGTGCCCTGTGACCAGTGGGGTCCCCCAAGGCTCTGTCCTTGGACTCATACTGTTCAACATCTTCATTAATGATGTGGACATTGGAGTCAGAAGTGGACTGGCCAAGTTCGCTGAAGACACCAAACTTTGGGGCAAAGCATCCACACCTGAAGACAGGAGGGCGATCCAGGCTGACCTGGACAGGCTCAGCCAATGGGAGGACGAGAACCTGACGGTGTTTAACGCCAAAAAATGCAAGGTTCTCAACCTTGGGAGGAAAAACCTGCAGCATCCTTATAGACTCGGCAGTGCTACAATGGCTAGCACTATGGAAGAAAGAGACTTGGGGGTCATCATTGACCACAAGATGAACATGAGGCTTTAATGCGATGCTGCAGCTAGTAAAGTGACCAAAACGCTGGCTTGCATCCATAGATGCTTCTCAAGCAAATCCCAGGATGTCATTCTCCCATTGTATTCAGCCTTGGTGAGGTTGCAGCTGGAGTACTGCGTCCAGTTTTAGGCCCCACAATTCAAAAAGGATGTGGAGAAGCTTGAGAGAGTCCAGAGAAGAGCCACATGCATGATCAGAGGTCAGGGAAGCAGACCTTACAACGACAGGCTGAGAGCTATGGGGCTCTTTAGCCTGGAAAAACATGGGCTCAGGGGTGAGCTGATGGCCACCTGTAAGTTTATCAGGGGTGACCACCAGTATCTGGGGGAATATTTGTTCATTAGAGTGCCCCAAGGGATGACGAGGTCGAATGTTATAAACTACTGCAAGAGCATTTCAGGCTGGACATAAGGAAGAATTTTTTTACTGTCCGAGCCCCCGAAGTCTGGAATGGCCTGCCATCAGAGGTGGTTCAAGCACCTACATTGAACACCTTCAAGATAAAATTGGATGCTTATCTTGTTGGCATCCTATGACCCCAGCTGACTTCCTGCCCTTCGGGCAAGGGGCTGGACTCAATGATCTTCTGAGGTCCTTTCCAGCCCTAATGTCTATGAAATTTATGAAAATTAACCTGCCAGAGACTGCACCACCAGTAGAAAACTAATTGTAGTATACACAAGCAAAATCTCAATATGAACATCATACGAAGATATAAAACTTTAGGTAGTCTTACTGCCAGAATACTTTCCCCAGCCAGATGTGTGGCAGTCCCTTTTTCCTTGCCAGCAGTATGCCTTGAATATAGAAAAATGCTCGATATACTTTTGCTCTCCGTTGTTCCATTATATTTTACCCCTCACATCCATGGTTATCCCTTTTGATAGGCTTCCCTCCCATCCCTCGAGCCATAGAGGTTTGCTTTGAATTTGTCCCCCTCACACTACTATAGCAGGGAAATAAATCTAGGTGGTCAAGTAGCCCCCTTACCTTCTGCCCGCTCCAACTTCTTTCCACTGATGCACCCCACCCCACTTTACTGTCAGACCCTCCTCTCCCTGAGTCAATGGTCCTACCAGTAAACTTCTCCTCTAGATTATGTGCAGAATGTGAGTGGTAAAGAGTAGGAGACCAACTGTATGCAACCTATAAGATGTCTAAGTGGATTTAGGTGCCTAAGTGTGATTTTATTCCATGCTGTCCAAGTCCCTGAAAATTCATTAATGCATCTGCTTTTGTAGATAATCCGATAAAAAAAAGAAGCAGGAGGACTCCTCAGCTCCCCCTTTTGCATTAATGATTTTTCAGGGACTCCAGCAGGGTGGAATAGAAATACACTTAGGCACCTAAGTCCGCTTATAGGCCTCATATGTGGAATAGAATATGGCTGTAGTTGACTTACGGTTAAAAGATGACAGTGGAGAGCTGGGCTCTACATAGGCATATATGTACATACTACATCTCCCATCAGGGGTTGCAATACCAAAAACTGATGTGGATTGAAGTCAAATTCATTCATTGAAAATACATCCTGGTTCAGTTGAATGAACCTAGATATTTTGCTTTGGATTGAACTATTTTGTATAGATTTGTCCTGACCCAAAATCAGTCTTTTTGGCAAAAGTAAAACTTACCATGTTTCAATATTGCAGTAACTGCATTTTCACTGAAAAACTTAACTTTGGAAAGTCCAGGCCATACCAACTGCTTACCCACATTAGTGAAAGGTTCACAATCTAGCCCTGCAAAAGCAAGAACAATGAAAGTGAGCTCAGTTTATAGTCACCAAAAATGTTCTTCAGTGATTTAACCCAGGCCCAGCTAAAGGTACTTACAAAACTCAAGGCCTTTAATTGACTATTTTATGATTTTGTCAAATATCCAGGGCTTTGACTGAGAATATTTGAGAAACGGTGAGTGTGGCCAGTGGGACTGAAACTTCCAGTAATTAATTATTTTCCTTGAAGTTTCCCTCATGGTATCATTATGTGCTTCATTAAAGGAAAACAAGTGTGAATCTCCTTGAGAGCATGAGAAAAACTGGTGGGTCAGAAATATTAAATTATTAAAATGCTGATGGTTTTTCCTTGGCTGGTACTTTGTCTTTACTGGAGGAGTTCAGATCAATCATGTCTGAGGCCCAGCCACCACATGCTCTGTGGGTGTGGGTCACACACATTGCAAGCCCAGATACTTTTTGCCATCGCTGCATGTTAACATGCCATTGATCATTTGGGACTGACTTTGTGCTTTTTTCTAAGCTTTCTTTCTGTGTTATGTACTCAGCTATGCATAGTTCTGCAACATAAATATGTGCATGCATCCAGTGTTGTACTGGGGAGGTGTCTGTTAGCCTTTGATTACAGGTTACAGTATAGGATATGTCAAGATAGGAGGTGGGTCAGAAACATGATGGCCACATTGCACATTATCAAGCTAATGGTAGGATTTTTCATGGTTTGCTCTGAAGGCCCACTCAGCTGTAGTTTTGGTATTTGTTGGTGTTCAAATCTCATGAGCTATTTGGTTCAAACTGTGACCATTTTGGGAAATCAGCCATGAGTCTGACATATTGACTGTATTCATTCTTATGAGATTTTGGCTGCATCATAGTAGATTTGATATATGGGACCTTCCAGGCCAGAATACAGGAACCAGCCAATGCTATATATCAAAATTCTCCTGAAATTTATAACCTTGGTTCTGAAGTGTCTGCTTTGGTCCATTTCTAATGTAAAACCAGAATTTTGCTTGTACAATCAACTTTGGCTGTTGTATTTCCTGATTTTTCAGAGTGCTTCACTATACAACCTCTTTGTTGCACTGGGATAATTCTTCTAATATAATGATTTGTATCACTTTCCATCTGAGGATCAATTTATTTAGTCTTAAAAACACATTTGGGTGTGGAATTATATTATCCACACTTACAGATGGAGAGATTGTGACTCAGAGATGTTACATGTGACTTGCCAGAATCATTTATAGAACTAGGAGAAGAACAGAGGGTGCAGACAAAAATGCAGCTCCATGGTCTAACTTGTGGTGCTTCACAGAAAGTGCCATGAGTTAGACTGACACTCCCAACCCAACATGTTAGCTGTTGGGTCGGGAGGATGGGGGATTGAGCTCTTATTTGAAGCTGATCCAGAGAGAGAGACTGCCTATCTGCAACTTCTTCCCCTAATCCCACCCCCCTTCCATTCCTGGTGCTGTCTCAACATGGGAGGGGGAGAAGGAGGTCCGTTTTGGGGTTTGCCAGTCACATTGGAGTGGGGGGAAGGAGGTGGATTTGAGTCCCACACCATGAGGTGGGGTGAGGGGGCTCCAATCTACCTGCTTCCCTCCTCCAGGGTAGCCAGAATCGACCTCCCTCCCATGCCTTCTCCCCCTCCTATCCTGAGACATCATTGAGGATGAGGCTGGGCTGATTCAGCCTAGCTGCTAGAGCAGACAGAAGTTAATGAAGGCACTTCACTTTGTAGCACCTTCATTTGAACCCTTATATAAGGAGTGTTAATTTGTTGTGCAATCAGAGCACTCTACAGCCATGCATTTCTGTTTGGGCACAGCTGTACAGTGTTTTCAAGGGGCCGATCACATGACAAATGTAATTTCTGTCTACATGTAGAGACTTCCTAACTCTTAAACTTGTGTTTCAGGCAGTGAGTTAAAACATTTCTCAGCAATATCAGAAAGGCTTTAGCAAATCTATTTGCATATAGTGCAGCATGTCTATATCATTTTTGCCTCTTTCCCATCCTTGCCCTCACTAATTCACATGCAAATACAGTATTTGGTGTTTCAATTGTTGGCTACAAATGTCCAACTCGGGATCCTTAAAATTCTGGTTTATTAGGTGGATTGAAACACTGTAATGAAGTTAAATCATAAACCTTGGGGCTGGTCCCCGTCCCACCCCACACACACACATATGCACACACACAGTAGGAAGCTACAAGAGTCAGGTATACCTATCCTACAAGCACTGGAGTCTGCTGTTGAGGCTTCTTTTAGCGTGGTGTTATCTTCCAGAAGGGGGTCGCCAGCTAGTCCTTCTGGCTGGACAGGTCTGGTCGAGTTGGAGATCAAGAGGGTGCCACTGAGGGTCACTTTTCACTGCTTTTTATCTGTCCTTGGCAGACTTTGGTGACTCCCCAGTTTTCAGGCTTGCCCAATCCAGGGGTCGTTGACCCTCGTGGGACTTCCCCCTCGGTGGCTACTGGATGGCATCTGTCAGCCCCAGGGGTCATCCTCATGTACGTGCAGGTTTGGGAGTCCGTTGATGAATTTTGAATAGGGCTCTGGGAGCGGTCGATCTGGAGATATTCAGCCCAGAAGTTGGTCCCCGGCATTGATTAACTCAGGCCAGGGCTTCTAGCCCTTGATCAGTGATGTTTAGAGATTTCCAGGTTGTTACATTGTCTTCTGTTGAGTTCTTCCATTGGTTGATCTGCAGTTTCCTTAGGTGTTAATTGCTGCCTGCTACCATGTTACACATTCAATCACTGATTCACTCC
The DNA here is from genome assembly GCF_030867095.1 of Alligator mississippiensis. Lineage (NCBI taxonomy): Eukaryota > Metazoa > Chordata > Crocodylia > Alligatoridae > Alligator > Alligator mississippiensis. The sequence continues at coordinate 140,625,886 of NC_081827.1, forward strand.
CTCTTTCGGGGGCCAGCCTGATGCAGGGAAGGGCAGTTTGATCCCTGCCCTTGTTAACATTGTTACAATGTATAGCTTATGAAACTAAACACATTTAGTTGAAAGTTGAAAGGTGAGGAGTATAAAAGATAAGCGACAAAAGTAATGCCATGGCAAACAAATAGATAAAAATACCAAAATACAAGGGGAGATACAAAATGCACACATACAAATTTCAAAACACAATTCCTTATCTTAAAATGAAAGAAAGAGGAAGGAAGAAAAGGTAGAAGAGGAAAAACATATCCAAGGAGGGGAGAGCAACTGCAGGCAAGAGGAAAAGGGGCTTTCTGCTACACAATGTGATTTTTTTTTATATGGTTCTCTCCACACACTCAAAGTCAGAAAAAAAATTTATGACTGGCACCCATTCAGAGTCCTGTGAAGAAGTACTTAAAGAAATGCCAGCTATGTTACTGACATCAGACAATTTTTATTTTTTATCCTCAGATATTCCTTTAAGCCACTTGAATCCTACCCAAAGTGGACAGAAAACAGCAGAATATGTTGAGGGCTCTCCATCAACTTACAACAACAGATACCTCACCATCCCTCAAAATCAGCCCTCTGGGCATTGTGACAGTATCAATAGGGCTGTTGAGCCATCTGGCTGCACAGAGACTTGTGACAATGCTGTAAGTAGGATTATTATAATTGTTGACTTATTCCATTAGTACTGTTGACAAGGAGGGATAGCCATGGGGGTGGGAAGAGGGGTGGGAGGAGAGAACAGGGTTATGTTCCTTTTGCCTATTAGTGAGAAAAGTGACCCAAGTGACCATATGTAAAATGTCACCACTTTACTCAACAGTTCAGGTTCCTTGGGATAATTCTGAAATAGTAACTGCATTCAGGTTTGATTCCAGCTTGGGCTGTTGCATAATTTTTTGTTGTAAGTGAGAAGAAAAGAAAATCTGCCTTGACTCACAGCCCCTGGCAATCAGTTAGCCCAGCCTTGTCATTAACTCACCCCCCTGGAAGCATTTTCTGGAGCAACAAAATGCAGAACCAGAAGCAGCTTAGATCAATCCCAAGAACCTTAGAGCAATCCCTTATATAACCAACATATACAGAACACACTAACCACTGATTTCTTAAAACACACTAACCACTGTTTCTTAGAACTTGAAGAACTTTATTATTAACAATTATCATTTATATTTGTTTTCATCTCTTACAATATAAAATATCTCCCGCAAGCCTGCAAATCACCCCCCCCCCCCCCCCCCCCCCCCCCCCCCCCCCAACCAGAATTACACCAGCTGTACTTGGACAAAAGCTTCACTGCCTTGGGGACCTGAGAGAGAGGGAGACAGAAAGAAATAGGCATCTTTGCATCTGCTCATTTCCTTTCTTTGTGTGGTTGTGGCAACATCCTCCCTTGGAGGTTGCTATGGCAGCTTCTCAGGTAGCAGCTGCTGGGATGACCCCCCCCCCCCCCCCCCCCCCCCCCCCCCCCCCCCCCCCCCCCCCCCCCCCCCCCCCATGTTCTCAGACCTGCCTCATTCCATTTCCTCCCCCCCCCCCCCCCCCCCCCCCCCCCACCCCCCACCCCCCCCCACACCCACAAATAAAGAGAAGAAGGAGGATATGCTGGGATCCTGTAGAGCCTGCTAATGGATTTCCCTGGATTGCTGCTGATGCCAGCAACCAGGGGGTGGTGACATCTTTCCCCGTGGAGTGTGTTGTGTGAAGCTCTGTGGAAGAGCGTTTAGGAGCCTGAGGTTTGGGGTTTGCACCATGTCAGGGATGGAACCAGAGAATCTGCATGGACTGCCCGTGAGTACAGTATGTCAGTGACTCAAATGAGAAAAGGGGAACATGTTGATTCTTGGTCAGTTTAGGGTGCGAGTGCAAGTTTAATTGTATGCCAGAGCAAGGGGTTTAAGGTGTGTGTGTGTGAAGCATCCAGAGGAGTCACATGGGGAACTGTCTGATCTGTGCAGAGTGGGATGATATGCGGAGGGAGGATTTATGCAGCAACATGGAGAATGGGTGTAGATAATTGAGAAGCCAGGAGGTGAAGCACAGTAGCAATGAGAGGTGAACACAGGAGATATTAGGACCCTGCAGAAAAGCATACAGGGGATGAAGCATGTCAACAAGCACTGTGTTATCCATAGAAATAGCTACAAAAGAAATTCAGATGAAAGAGCCTTGGGATAAGGTTGCTAGATGGCATAGTTTGCCAAAAGAAAGTTGTTGTTAATTTAATTCAACACACTTCACTCATCAGTCCCCTTCTCTATCTCATACATCTCTTTCTACAAGCTGCCCATCTCCACACTGATCTCAAACAATCAACAAGAAGGTTAAACACCTTTACTACATTTGCTCCTATACATGTTCATTAATTTGTATGGTTAATGGGGGCTTGCTTCACGTTTCATAAATTACATTGTACATAGTCATGGCCTGTCCTAGGGTGTGTGGAAGGGACTGTGGTGTTAAATAGGCTTTTCATAAAATTTGGGAAACTTACAAGTGACCTGTTTTAGTGATTGTCTTAAAACAGGGATTAAAGTTTTGCACAGAAATTGCAGAATTGAAATGTGCATTGATGTACTTTGATGATGGTCAGAGCTGAGGGTACATGGTTACAGGCTGTGGTCAGGACAAAGACATCTGGGCTGTGGGTCATGGAAGAAAATTGTTTTTAGCTCATTTGAAGCAACTTTTTAAAGAAAGGGTGCTCACAAGTGGAGTGTGGATACAGTGCAGAATGACTCCCTTTTCATTTCCTTTCTATGATATGTAGAAGTGCATTGCTCAGTCTAGCAGTCTCAAATTATAATAAATATTAAAATGTATTCATGCTGAAAATTGTTACATCTTGATACCAATCCAGGCACTACGTATTATTTTCTCAAGTCTCCACAGCCCCGGCTTGGTGTCTCCCAAACTCTCTTCCCTTAGGCCAGCCTTACTTCTCCTCCTAACACCTTGCAAGTCCTCCTCCATGCCCCAGACCACAGTACTGTTTCTTTCTTTTCCTCCATTCAGAACACACGTTGCCCTGAACTCCCTCCACCACAGCACAGCCTGGCTCACAACATGTACCCCACCATGTCTCCAATCCACATTGTGCACCTTACTATCCTACCCATTCATATCTAGAATGCGGATACAGATTGGTGAATTAGGTATGTATGTACAGGCCCCAAAGACAGAATCATTGTTTTCCAAGCATGTGAGTGAGGTAGATAGGTAAGTAGTGCCTGTTATTTTTTTTATAGGCACCAGAATATACTGGAAAGTGCTGGCCTGAGTCGTACATCTTTGCAGGCAAAACTGATCCTCCACATGATTTAATCTGGGCTCCTTCTGCTTACACAGATCCCCAGTTAATCCCCAGCATTTACTTCAGACAGCTAATGCTTTCTTGGGTTTATACAGTGCAAGGCCCTGAGCCTTGTTGCAAGCCTGGTTTTGGACATTTTCTTCATCTGAGATTTTTCCTTTTTGCTTTCAGATTATTAACAACTACCTGGACAGACCTCACGCAAGGGCTATGGATGGAGCATCCCCAAGTGTAATGCATTTCAGGGACAGCAAGAGGAAAGTAGACTATGTTTTGGCCTATCACTACCGAAAACGCACCTCTCACCATCATCCATCTGGTGGCTCTCTGGGTGGCTTGCACAGACCTGTCAATTTGGCTGTTGTTTCTAATGGGGAGACAGGAAAAAGCCATGGTGAAGAGCAGCCACAGCAAAATCATGACCAGAATATGCCCCAGCAGCAGCCAGATCAGGCAGGTGTTCACGTGATTGAACTGAGCCCCCTGGATGCCCTGGAGGAGGAGAAACAAGAGCAGAGGGAGGAGTATGAGCGCAACCTCATGGAAGCTGGGCTGGAAATAGAGAAAGACATTGAGGTAAGAGGGCAAGGAGCATTCCCCCAGTGTAGCACTGGGCTTCTCACTGGCAAGATGTTGCCTGAATTCAGTACAGAAAGTAAATATGGAGAGGCTCCTAATGTGGCGGGGGTGAAAGCACTGGTGAACACCCTGGGGCAACCTGGACTCTTCTTTCTGGCTTTCCTTCACAAAACTCTCTTGCCCAGACCAGAGTACACAGTTGTGGTTTGAGGTTTCAAATCTGAAGGAACTAGAACAGATTGTTCATGTTCCACTACAAGCACTGGATCTGGCATGAAGCAAAGGTCATCTCGTGCTTCAAATGCAGCTTAGAGGCACTGTTGTCCTTACACTGTGAAGGCATGACCCAAAGCCTGCAGAAATCCCTTCTTTCATTGCTTTCAACTGGTGTGACTATGCTGAAGTTATCACTGACCTGCACTGGTGCTAAGTGAGAGGAGATACGGGGCCTGCACTGTATTCATTAGGAATAAAAAAGCATATGGTACTACTACCCCCATCTCTTCTTTTCCCAACATTTCTTGTGCACTGGCCATATTTTAAAAATATACGTTGTGTCTACCTCTAGCCTAGTCCTAAAGATAACAAATTGCTATTGTTACCAGCTAATGAGTTTCTCCCTGAAATCTGCGCTTTAACACTGACAATACCTAGTTTATAGTCTGCTGGCAGGCCTTTGGGGGGAAGCGGGGGGGTGGGGGGGAGGTCAAGTATGTGCATATTCAGAAATTTGTTTGAAATATGAAATTAACTTTTAATATTTTTTCTAAACATTTCATTGCTTGGATCTGATTTACTTACTTAATGTTTATATTTAAAATGTTAAAAGATGAAAAAACTGATACTGAAAATTTAAGCCACTCATCATATTTGCCATTTCCTTTAATAAGATAATTCAATTTTGTTTTCTTTTACTAGAAAAAATATTTGGTGTCTAAATATTCTTTTTCTTTGCAGTGAATTGTTAATTGTTTTTTCCTCAATTGAATATGAGATCATATCACTTTTAATTTATTTTAATATAATTTTAAAACATATCTTTGTGCTTAAGTTTTACATCGAATATACAGAGTTGTTAAAATGTCTTTGAGTGTTGAAAGTATATATGGACAAGTTGTGCCTGTGTTTGTCCTGAAACAGAAATATCCTGGGATTGGCATGTATGCACATCACCTTTCTAATCAGGGTTTAGTGAGTGGCTGAGTGTGCTGCTGCTTTTCTGTCATTGATTCAAGGATGCAGTCCTGGGATAACTGTCCAAATGAAATGTATAATGTCCCAGAATAAACGGTTAGTACTTCTTATCCTGTGAACTTTTTTAGGATTTATCCTGGGACAATGGACATGGGTGTCTGAACAATTGTACTTTGTCCTGGAATAAAATGGCTTATCCTGGGAAAATGCAATGTCTGTATGTAACCCTATAGTCACTATACATCTATATTACAGGCATCTCACAATCTTTAATGTATCTATGCTCACAACATACCTGTTATCAACCCCAGTTTGCAGATTGAGAACTGAAGCTAAGGTTATGCCTACATTGCAGATTCAGTGTCCTCAAACATGCTCTCCCTTCTAGCTTTTTTGGAAGCCAGAGATATTCATATTTGCTACAATAAAGTCTGTAGAGGCTTCTCATTTTGGGTGCTTCTAAGCTATGGGTACCTGGCTCTAGAAACCAGAGGCCTTGTTTTTGTAAGTATTTAAATCCTGTGGTTCTTATTTATTTCAGTGCAACTGCTTAGTATTTCTGAAAAGTGAGCCCCAAATACCAACCACCTCTGGAAATATGGGCTTAAATGACTTGGTGGGTTTCACATATCAAGTCAATGGCAGGGCTGAAAAGCAATTCAAGGTCTTCTGACACCTCTTGTGGTTTCCTTGTATACTGTGTTGCTTTGCTTGGCTGCAGTTATTTTGGCTGAAGGAACACACTTGTTTGGTACAAAAGTGAATTGGGCAGTGAACTGAAGAAGTTGAAGTTCAGATCCAGATTGGTTTTGTGCTGAGTTTTAGGTTGAGGTTTGATAGTAACTGAAACTTCATTAGCTGTATTTCTGTGATCGCATAACAATAAAAATCAGAAACTCTGTGAGATCAGCTCTTTTTTTATAAAGCTTCCTTCAGATTAACCTGTACAGGACTAGAAATACAAGTAGAAGATTTGTTTTTTTCATATTATCACCCACTTGAAAATCAGTTGTGAATGTGTCTCTAGTAATATACAGCATGTTGTTTTGAATAAAATAATTTATGGAGAAATTTGTTTGTTGGGAGTGTTGCTGATAATTTTTCATCAAGGTTTTGTTAATGGTGTAGGAGGGGGAGGGAAACAACCCTTTTTAATGGAATAAAAGATTTTTGAGGAAAATATATTCAATGATGAATTTTGAATGGCAGGAGGGCAGGGTGGCACCTTAGAGACTAACTTGTTCAGAGAAGCATAGGCCTTATTTCTGTTTTTGAAGATTGATGAGAATGGTTTCTATTTCTTTCTAAAACTTGAATATCTCAGGGGAATGCTTTCATTTTTTTCTCTCATTTTTCTAGCAGATAGGGGAGTCAGGGGGGTTGGAAATAGCAGGTTGAGGTGAGAATGGTATAGATAAGAAGATGTCAAGTGGCACCAAAGCAAAGAGCACTGTGTGCGCATTTCACTTCCCTACTAGTTGAGGGGTTCATGCAGGCTCTGTGCTTTTTCTCTCCTCCCCCGGCTGAGAAGAATCTGGGGGGAATATAATATTCTTTTTTTTTTTCAGCCCACAGGTTTGTTTTTTTTCCTTTTCACAAGGTCCTTCAAAACTGTGTAGAGGCTTCCATGTTGTTATCTTTTTGTGGCATTTCATAAGGAGAGGTTCTCTCCATTGATATAGCAAAGAGCTGACCATAAGCATCATGTCAAACAGAAGAATGAGTCTGACTTGAGAATGTCTTTCTCAGCCTTATGCAGAAATGTGCAGGATGCCATAAAAGCTTGAAAATCCAAAGAAGGGCATACTAATCCACAAGTTCTGCCCCGTGAAGTCGTCTCTCTCCTGGTATATTTTAGTGGTTTGTCGTGCTGACAGTTGGATTGATTGGTTGTTTTTTTCCTTCTCCTCCTTTTGCCTGATTGACAGGATCCTTCACTTGTAGCATTATTAATATGTGGATTTCTCTGTTTATACCCCTTTGTTGATTTGTATTTCACTAGGAGTAAGGCTGATCTTCCTGTATTTCACTATAAGTAAGGCAGCTTAATCTTGATCTCTGTTAACACTGTTGGTAAAAACTCTAAGGTTCATTCAGCTACGTGAGCCTATCATGGTGTTTTTTATATCTAACTAGCTGGCCCACAGGAGACTAGATTTTATACAGTCATTTTTTTGTGGCCTGCCTACCCTGCTTCTAACCTTGCTAGAGAGTGCTTCAGTTAACGTACGCTCTGCCTCATTGCTACTATTCTTTTAAGAGCTAGGATATAAAATATTTTCCACTTAATTTTTTTCTTCCTTTGTTTAAACTTGTCATGTTAATATTCTGTTTGTATTTGCCTGTTGAAAACTGAATAACTTGATAAAGGAGATGCCTTATTTGAATTACCAGATTGAATGATCAATTCAATGCTAGTTTTGAGTCACTAAACAGAATGAGAATTCAGACTGTTTTTAATTTAAAAATAAAAAGATCAGGGTACAGGAGCAACTACACTGGACCCTATCCTATCTCTATCTCTACCACTTCTCACCTGTAAATTAAAACATTTCCACCACTTCCCAACTTGCTTATACTTCTCCATCATTAACTGATTGCCTTGCTCTGCCCAAAATTAATATTCCTTGCTTGTTTTGTTCTCTCATTGAAAGATTCTGGTAGATACATGCTGTTTAATAAATGTAAAGCAAGGATTTCAAGAGAGAGGCCCAGCATACGTTATCATATTCTGTTGTCTCATAGCACAATGTGGTGGAGTACTAGAACATGTCTCTGAATCTGACCTGTTTGACATTATGAAGGGAGATAATTATACAGTGATGTAGGCTCATGTATTTGGTTATAGATCTAACAAGCTTGCATTTTCTTCTGTTAAGAATAGGCACCAATGAGGTTAACAATGCCTTGATTTATGGCTCAGGGTGTTGTTGGCTTAGAAGAATTCCCTCCTATATCCCCAGAAAGTACTAATCCCCATTTGCCCTTTTCTGTTGGCTCAGTCAGTATCTGAAGCTGCTTGAGATGCTCCATCAACACACACTTTCACCTATCACAGAACATCAGTATTTAACTTAAATTTGAATTGCATTGCTACTTTAATGACAATTCTGTACAGTGTGCTGTATTCACCCCAGGATTATGTATATTGCTAAAACCTAATAGGAAGAGAATGGTAAGACATTTGAGAGGCATCATGGCACTCTGACACAATGGATCACTTTACCACTTGTTATAAATGAAATGCATATTGCTAAATAACACTTCAGGGATGAAAATACTTCTTAAAATGCTTTTCTTAGATAATTTTTAAAAATCTATTTATTAATTAATCCAACCCATGGAATAACAGATTTAGGATTCCTAAACATATCCAATGCCCCAAAATATACACAGACAGATATTGCTTGAAACTCTTTCTTTCTTGGTTTCACAGCTGTTTTCTGCACAGCTTTGTTTATCAGTAGCATCTTCTCCACCTAAGCTGGCTCTCTGCCTTGCTTCCAGCTGCTAAATCATATTTAAAATACTATGCATATATAGGGTGAACATACATCTCAGTTTGGCCGGGACAGTTCTGGATTTCAGAGGCCGATCCCGACTTTCTGTAAAAATTAAAATGAGTGTTCTGGGTGTCCACGGTCCTGGACCATGCCTTGACCTGTTTTTTTCCCCTGGAGTATTTTTTGACCCCTGGATATCCAAGGGTCTCATTTTGCCCCCACGATGCAAATTTGCAGAGCGGGGGAACGGTTTTTTTTTTTGTTCCCACATGTGCCTCATGTAGTCTCTCAAAGGGGTTTGACACGCTACAAGAGGCATGTGTGTGCTCGTTTGGATGTGCCCTTGGAGGTCAAGCAAGGTCCCAAGACTGAGAAAGGACAAATATAGTGCCCATCTTTAAACAACGGAAAAGGAGGACATGAGGCAACCAGAGGCTTGGTTCTTCACAGAGACACTTTGGTAGCCTGCCAAAGCATCTCTGTGGTTGGCCCTTTTCTCTGGTGCCGAAGCATGCTTCCTGCCTATGTGGGCCAGGCAGCGGTGCAAGCTGCAGGGACCTGGACTGGCTTGTGCCAAGTAAATAGGAAGTTGAGGGGCTGGAGGAGGGGCCAGGGGACCTTGTGGGGGGGCCTGCCTGGCCCCAACTCCCAGTTCCTTTCCCTAACTCCCCATTTGTTCCCCCCATGCACCACTCGTTCCCCTGGCTTCCCGTTCATTCCCCCCATCCCCTGTTGGTTCCCTCAGCTCCCTGCTCACTTTCCCAGCCCCTGCCACACTCACCAGCAGTAGCAGAGAAGCTCCCCACTAACTCCCCCCTCCCCCAGTCTCCAGCCCCCTGCTCATTCCTTTGCTCTTCTCCAGGCTCTGGAGGCTGAAGATGAGCAGGAGAACAAGCAGGAGGCTGGAGAGAATAGCAGAACAGGCAGGAGGCTCATTCCTCCTGTCCCCTGCCCCCCCGTTCATTCCCCCCACCCCTCCTTCATTCCCCCTGCCCCCCTGTTCATTCCTCCCATCTCCCATTCATTTCTCCCACCCCCCATTCAGTCCCCCAGCTCCCCACTTGCTCTCCCAGTCCCCCACACTCACCAGCAGTAGCAGAAAAGGAGCAGGAGGCTAGAGACAGCAAAGGAAGTCTCCAGTTCATTTCCAGGGGCTTGTCTCCAGCCTTCTGCTCATCTCCATCCCTCTGCTCATTCTCCTGCTTGTCTGATGCTGCCGGTGGTGTCTGTGGTGGGTTGCCAACCCCTGGTTGGTGCTCACCACCCCCACCCCCCCTGCCGCTGACAGCGCCGGCAGCATCTGCGGGAACTCCCCGCTTACCGCCACCACCATGCTCCCACTGCCACCAATGCCAACATGCTCCCCCAGCCACCGAGGGCATGAGGTGTTCATGCATGGGGCGCAACCCTCCTAAGCAGCCCCCACACCCACAGCCCCACCGCACCTACCAACACACTGACTCACATCCCCACGCCTGCCTTCCCACCCCCTCCTGCAAACCCCACGTCCCCCCCATCACCCACCCACCATGTGATAAGGAAACTAAAAGCAAACATTAAAACATATAGATATTTAGGATTTATTTTATTATGATGCTAGAGACGCTGGTAGGCTTCCAAATTTCTTTAACACTGTAAATATAGCAATAAAACATTGCCCATCTGATCAATCCTTTTCTCTCTCTCTTTTGTTCTAAATGTGGAAGAATGTGGATTTTGGGGTATTTTAAAAAGTGAATTTGGTATGTTGCTTCAGCAGTCTAGCTGACACAAAGGGCTAGTGTCCCCAGATATCAAGTGGCTGGGCCTCAGAAGATCCTGAGGGCAAGTACCCCTGAGCTGCTGGCCAGGGCAGGTTTTTATAATGCTGAGGCCAGCACCTGTGCTGGCCCCAGGCTCTAGCTCCTCCTGGCTGCAGATCCGGGAGGAGCCAGGCAGGGTTATTTTGCCCCAAGTGGCACAATTTGCTCCACAACAAAGAGCCTCAGTTCAAATTTGCACCGCTTCTCTTTGAGCTGCTGTAAGCGCACGAGCTTGCATGTGTGGATGCACCCCATGCGTTCCCAAAGAGTGCAGACAGAAGTGACAATTTTCACCCAATCTGACCACACAGAAAGCAGTCTATAGCCATGACCAAACACAAGTGCACAGCTGCCACCTCTTGAAAAATGGCTGATTGGGCGAAAATCTGCATGAGGGTTCAGATGAAGATGTTTCAAAACATAGTATTTTCTGTAACTTGTCTGCCTGCCTACCAGCCTCTGAACTGTTTTCAGAATGGGAGCGGGGAAGGGAGTGCAGAGAGTTTAGTCTGGGGTTTTTTCACCTGCTCATTGGAGGGTGGGGCAGGTGTATTGGAGCTTCCCTGAGGTGGGGGGTGGGCTCCAATTTACGCACCCCCACCTCCAGTGCTGGCTGAGGAACCCCTAGACCGAGCTCTCTCTACTCTCGTTCCCTACTCCCATTCTGAAAACAGGGTGGCCTGGGAGGGAGGAGTGGCCCTTGCTAGGGAAAACCAGCAAAGTATTGTCAGTTACAGCCAGGAGCTGCACTTCTGTCTGAGCCCAAATATAACAACCAAAACCTCTGCAATTCATTCAGCCAGTCCCTTGCGAACTCTAGGATGAATCTTATCAGGTCCTGCTGACTTGATAGTATTTAACTTATCCAGGTACTGGTGGTAATTGTCATGGTGTTTTTCCCCTTACTCTAGGCTGAATTTCTGCCACTCTTCTCCCCTCACTCCGTGTCCTTGATACTCATTGCAGTAGTCAGCTGACAGTTGATCTTTTTTGTGAAGATGAAATAATGAAAAAATAAAATAAAAGTAAATATTTCAGCCTTCTTTGCATTGTACCACATTAGCTTCTTCTCCAAATTCAGGGACCTATGCTTTACTTGTTTTTATTCCCCTTCCTTCTGACATTTATAGAGTACTGTTTTTGTTACCTTTTATGTCCCTTGCAAGCTGTATCACAATCTGCGTCTTAGCTTTTCTGATTTTGCCCTTACATGCTCATGCTATACTCATTCTTAGTAATATAGACAAGTTTTCAGTTTCTATAAGATTCCTTTTTAAATGTCCAGTTGTTGAAGTGCTTGTGGTTTAGCCAAGAAGGCTTCTACCTATACTTCCTGTCCTTCTTTCATATCAAGATAGTGTGCTCTTAACACTGCTCTTTAGAGAGCTAACTTCCCTGTACTCTTCTTTCCCTCAGACTTGCCTCCCATGTGATTCTGCCTGTCAGTTCTCTGAGTTTGTCATAATCTGCTTTTCTGAAGTTAAGTCTTTAGCCTGCTGCTCTCCTCTCTTCCTTTCCATAGGATCAGAACCATCTACCATTTTCAAGATCACTGTCATCCAAATTGAACTTCCACCTTCATATCCTCAACTAGTTCCTCCCTAGCACTAAGAAGCAATTGAGAAGAGCCCCCCCATTAGTTGGTTTCTCTGCCATCTGTATATTTAAAAAAATGTCCTCCATATAATCTAAGAACTTTCTAGATCGTCTGCGCTCTGCTGTGTTACCTTGCTAGCCGTTATCTGAGCAATTCAATCACCCATACCCACCAGATTTGTGATTTGGACACTTCAGTTTGTTTAAAATAGCTTTCTCCCCATTTGGTGGTGTAAAGTAGATGTCAACCATAATATTTCTGTTTTTCCCCTTTTATCTTAGAGACTTTCAGTATAACTATCTCCCTCTTTGTTTTGAACTTCAGAAGAAGTATATATGTCATTCCTATGAAACACAACAACTCCTCCCTTTTTTCTTGGCTGGCCTTCCTGAACATGCTATACCCATCCATGCCAATTTTCCAGATGTGAACTATTCCCTCAAGTCCCATTATCCCAATTATATAAACATTTTGGCTGTGGTACTACATGTTGGACTGCCAACTCTTCCTGCTTATTCCCTATCCTTCTTGCATTAGGCATCTAGGATGGCTAGCAGCTTGCCCCACTACTTTTTGTCCTACTAAGATTTCCCATATTTCTTCACATTTCCTGGCCTTTATCTAGGTCATCCCCCTGCCCCCCCCACCTTTTTTTTAACCCTACCTGTAAGCTTTTGTCACTAGATCCTGTAAAATATAGCTTAAGGTCTTCCTTGTCAAACCTACTTTAAGCAGAAACAAGCTTTGGTTTTGTATGCATAAGACAAAGCTCCATTAAAATTAAACTTCTTCAGGGAAGAAAAGTTTTCTCAAAGGAGTAGGAAGAGGTGGGAAATTATAAGTAGGATAGGTAACTATTTAAGGGAGAAATTCCATTTCCACTGTAAAGAGGGGTTCTGGGATGAGCCCCAAACATACCTTTATTCTTCTGAAACTTGGTATTGAAATAAGTACTAGTACCTAAAAATAGCTTACAAGCATCTGGATGTCACTAATACTAAGAGGGAAATCCTAGCCCTATTGCAAGTCAGTGGATTTTTTGGCACTAATTTCCATGGGGCTAAGTTTTCATACAGGAAAGTTAGCTTTCATTGTAGCTCAGCCAATAGTAAATGAATGAAACCTGTAATGATGCACAAAGGTGATTGTTATTACTATTTTTGTTATATTAGTATCCAGAATGTACTAGTTGCTATAGAGACACAGGAAGGCATAGGCTACGTACACACATTCAAATAATCTGGGACAATTCTCCCAGGTTTGTTTTCCTGGTAGAAAAAAATCACTCAGAACCATGTGTATAAACATTTGGGGCACCTACACACATGCAACGAAGCTGCTCCAACTTGCTGTAATTACAGCATGTCAGAGCAGACACAATTAATCGAGTCTGCTGGAGCATGGCAATTACAATGCTCCACTCCAGAAGACTCCAGTGTCATATGTATCAGCATCCCCACACTGAAAAATAGTGGCAGGGGCACTGCCTCATACTCCAGGTCCTCTAGGATTGGTCAACAGTTCTTAGAAAGGCCTGTGGAGCTTTGTAGGGGTAGGGCCCCACACAACTCCACTCTCAGCTACATGACCCTGACTACCTTTACGGATGTATTATTAGAAAGCCCAAGTTCTTGCCTCCAACAAATCATTCTGACTCTTAAAATGCCATGAACTAACAGAAATGGGGCTAAAGAACAGCCAAAGAAACAATAACATGCATGATCACCAAACACAAAATGAAAAAGAGCTGGGGCAAGAGAGGATGAACATGAAATACCATGAGCTCAGGGCCTATCAACAATTATTTTTAAAAACATTTGCATATATAAATAGAAGCAAATTAGGAGATCTTATTATAGCCTAAGGCAAAGGGGTCTGAGACCAGATGTAGAGCACTAGCAATACCTTTGGGCTTTTCTGGGCAGCACATGAAAAGAGTGAAAAGAAATTCAATAAAACGTTAAATGACCTTGGATGTTATAACTGGGGACAGTCTATTAATTAGATCAAAAGGGACAGGAGTGAGCCAGGGAATGTAAAACTCCATGGAGTATATTCTTTCTCTGTCTCATTTGGAAAAAGGTACATTAAGTATTCAAGAAAAGTGAATGGATGTAGAACCTGGATAGATCCCTTGGTTCTTTTTCATCATGAAATATTACATGCCATGTGCATCAAAAGAAAAATGTTTTTTTTTTAACATGAAGATAGAAAATCATATTTCACTCAGAATTCAAATAACGTGAAGACTATCCGGGTAGAATTGGGAATAGAACCTAATTTTATTAAATGGCATACTATCTCCTCTAATCTCTGAGTGCATCTACACCTGAGCTTAACTGCACAGTAGACTAATTTGCTGTGGTATAAAGCATCACAGTCTATACATGTAATGCTATTAGACTGCAGCAAATTAATTTTCACTGCCATAAGATAGTACTGTTTGGGACAGTATGATTTTATGGTGGCAAAAATAGCTGCACCTAAACACATATGTAAATGCTGACCTGGGCATAAATTGCACCCAGTCTGCCTAGGTAGCAGGAGACCAGACCCCTGCCTGCCAGCTAGCCACACCGCTCTGCTCTTTGGGCACTCTTATGCACCAGCCAGCCCCTCCAACACCACAACCCAGAGCCTGGGGCTGACTCCCCAAGCCTGCTGTCAGCTAGGGACTGCTCTGCCTTGGCACAAACTGCTGTGGTCCTGGGTGCACGTGTAGACACTGTGCCCAGGAACTGTTAACTCCAGCACAAATTGTGCCAGAGTTTATTGCACCACAATAATTGAATGTGTAGATACACTCTCAGTATAAAAATGCAAACTTGATGTGCCTGTCTTGGCAACCGATAAAATGAGGTTACTTTCATATAGCAATTTTAAAAAGTGGGTCAGAAACCTACAGAAGTGACCCACACAGTAACTACAGCATCCCCTGTTGGAGTCTGGCAGAGAGAAAGCAAGCTTTTCACTTGTTTGTTTCACACTGGTAGGAAAGGGAAAACGTAACAAACACTCTCTCAGTTTGTTCATAAGTCAGTCCATGAAAACAGTTTTTAATTATCAATGGCTTTGTTTTCAGCAGAAATTAATCTGTAAATTAAATCCACTGAGACAATCGGAAGAGCAGTACTTGCAGCCTCTTAGGGCTATCTAACGACAGATGACACTGCAGTAACTAGAAAGCCTGGAGAAGGGATTTCAAGCTAAATAGCATTAAAGAATATTGCTCTAATCCCCAGACAAGTGTAGTGCAGCTAAGAAAGAAATCCACACATACAGAGACATGGAAAGGCACAATGAAGACACCCAAACTATGTTCTGTAATGGTTGAGCAACTGGCAAGAAATCCAACTACCAAGAAAAGAAACTTTCATAACATTTGCCAGAACATCTCAGGATGCCATTAGTGGAGGATGAGAGAGATCATAGTGTGGGGAAAATGGAAGAAAAAATTTGACCTGAATTGCAGTTTCCCCCTTTCATCCCCACACACTGATGCAAACAGCAAAACTTAGTTCTGGTTCTCTCCATTGTCTGCCACAATGATGGATCTCTATCCTCAAATGGAGACAGAAATAGAAATAGGAAGGACTTTGATAGCGACCTGAATTTGATCAAGTTGAGGTTTCCATCAGTGAAATAAAGAAAGAATATGCTCCCATCCTACTCAAGAAAGTCCATAGTGGTCATGAAAGAAAATAAGCGGTTTGGGATGTCACTGGAGAGGTCTCAGGTGGCTTGCTCACTGCTGTACCTGAGCACTCCTGGATCTTCAACAATGATGCAGTGGGAGTAGCATGCAAGTTTAAACACTGCACATTATGTGGAGGTGGTAATTAAACAGTGACTTAGGATAAGGGGAAATACTAGAAAACTGGATGCTTTCTTTGTAGCTCTTTCTATGGGAGACCCAAGGAGGCTTGGCTGAAATCTGTTTCGGGGTGGTGTGGAGATTTAGAACTGGGGGTTATGGCTTCGGACCTACTTGAACCATGGTTTCATGATTTTCATAGAAACCATGAAAAACAGCATAGGCTGCAACTGCCATAAAAATGGCATTGCCTGCAATTTCCCAGGAAATCAATGAAAAAAAAAACTTAACAAAAGTAGCATGCTGGCTCCCCAGTGGGAGCCAGTGGTCTTTGCTACCACTGTGGCCTGGCTTTGCTGCCCACCCAGGAGAAGAAGATGCTGCCTGGAGGGGTGGCACAAAGGGCAGATACCAAGATGGTGGCTGCCGCCTCTTGTCTTTTCTATTAATTAGCACCAAGGGGTGGGACAGCCAGCAGTTAAAATGGTAATGGCCCCCTCTTCCTTCCTCCCCCTGAGGCCTCTCCATCAATCAGCACTGAGGGGCGGAGCCTTTATCAGTCAGTGCTAAGGGGTGGGGCTCTGCAAAATGACTGCAAAATTGGCTCTTGGGCCAAAACCAAGCCATGAAAATTGCTTTCTCTCATTGAGAGTTAGGTCGGTCCCTGGTTATGGCTGATGGCCTATAATGAATTCTTAAGGGAAATCCAAATACAAAGCAAAATGCAATCCCTGCTTGAAAACCTTACAGTCTAAACAGACAAAAAAATACTGGGAGGAGAAACAGATACAGATGATGGGAGTGTCTTGACTGCACTGGTGATTAAGTATGCAATAGAATCTGTTCTCACACTTCCCTTATCTGGAGGCTGGGCTTTCTGGGATCTACTCCAAAGCAAAAAGTACAGTTGAGCAAAAATGTCTTCCCCCTGTAACATGAAAGTACAGTTGCAACTACAGCATTTAAAACAGTTCTTGAACAGATGCCTGCCTTCCTTCCTTGGTTCTTTACTTCCATGAATGCAAATGGCTATGGAAATATCTCAGATGTACAGGACTAGGGAGGAAATTATCAATCTATATTTCCCTCCTTTGCTTTGGCACCTCATTCTAGAAGTACAGTAAAATGCTATCCAACTTCAGTAACTTATACAGGACCATGATTGCCTAATCAGTGCCAGTGAGACAAAAATGTGTGGCTCAGGCCTTTTTTTTTTGTTTTTTTGGGGGCCTGATTGGTGGTTCTAAGGCTTTGAGGCTAGGTTCTGCAGACATTAAAGACAGTCAGAATGTTGCTGTTGTGCATAGGGAAATGGGATAAGACTCCTTCAGCAAAGAGGGCAAGCAAGCTTGCTTTTAGAGTAGGAGAAGCTTCTATCAGGAAGAAAGGGTTCCCTCCAAGAGGTGTACTAGAGTCTTCATGAGGCTTTAAATGGTGGATAAGATAAAAGGAAGGCTTTAAGGGTCCAAAATATGACCTGCATGTTAAGCACAAATGGTGGAAGCATCTTTTGAAGAAACCAAAAAAAAGTTTGTTACTCTAGCAGTAAAAGATGTGTGTGGGGTGGGGAAGAAGAATACTTATTTAACTGTGAGGAGTTTTTCTTTAGATCTTACTAGGTCATGTGTTGCATTCATCTAACTTGCTCTTCAGGAGCTGTTAATGAATGAGCCTTATTCCCCAAACGGTACTCATATTATTTAATGATACAGTTTACACAAACAACAATGTTTTGTTATATTAAGGTGCAGTATAAATTGAAGGGGTTGCTGTGTGAAAATGAAGGAGAATTAAGAACAAAAGAAAGAATCTTGCTTGGAGAATGCAATGTCCATGTCTTCAACTTGCACCAGTTCTTAAACTGCTTTACATAGTTAGGATCTTCAAAGACACTGAGCTTCTCCATTCCAGTGATAGTTAACCCGTAAGACCTTGAAGGATTGACTCTTAGTTCCAGGTACAGGTGGTGGTTATATATTCAGTTCCCATTGAAAGCCTATGAGAAACATGGGCAATAAACTGCTACATGTATCTGAAAATCTCCTTTAGTCTCTAGCACTGGGAAGCAAGAGAAAAAAACAAGAAAAATAGATATAGGGGGTGGAGGGGAAGCAGAGAGGGAAACAAAAAACTTTACTCTTGGGTGCATACTCCCTGCACTTGATCTGAGAAGGAGATGATGGTGCTTTTCAGCTGGTCTATTCTGGAGCTAGCTGGAGACTGATTTAGCTTCCAGCACAGGATAGGTCAGCCTTGGGATTGCTCTGATTTGTGTCCAGCAGCCTTTGTCCCAGAAAGTTGGGACTAGCTGGAGTGCAGCTTTTCTCAGCCATAATCCTGATGGAAAGATCCCTACCTTTTTTAGATAGAAAGAATGGGGCACTTGGGGCCTGCTCCTGAAAGTTCTAGGCTGAGTTCACTGGAAAAGCTTGTAGGATCCAGGCTGTCAATGGTGCAGAGACAAAGAGACAATGAATAGCTAGGAAAGGTTGCCAGTGTCCTGTTATAGTTACCTTTGGAGTTAGAAGGCATGATGGTACAGCTTGGTGGGGAACAGGTACTTAGGCTTCTAGATATGCAGACTAATTTCAAATGTGCTGTGTGTCCATATACTCTATTTATTGGAAGGTGCTGAACATTCAGCACAAAGGAATATCAGGATACTTATTTAGGTGTCTCAATAGGAACATAGACACTATTCACCAAAGCACCCCAGGAGAAAACCAGGAGCAATGGCTAGAAGAGTAAACTGCCAGAAGAAGGTTTCGCAGTGGATATAAGGAAAAACTTCTTCATAGATTGAGTGACCAGACTCTGGAATAGACTCCCTGTGGGGGTGGTGCAGGCACCTATTCTGGAAATCTTCAAAAGCAGAAACCCTCTTGGCTGAACAGGGAAATCCAGGAAAGTCTAGGGCCAAAAAAGAGGCATACAGGCTTTGGAAGTGGGGGTAGCTACCAAGGAGGAGTATACCTACTTGACTCACACTTGCAGGGAGTCAGTTAGAAAGGCCAAGGCTGCAATGGAGCTCAGATTGGCAATGAAATTAAAGACAACAAAAAGTCCTTCTACAGGTATAGAGGGAGCAAAAGAAGGTGCACGGTAACATAGGATGCCTACAGGGCAGATTAGGACAATTGGTGACAGATAGGAGGGACAAAGTTGAGCTCTTCGATGAGTATTTTTGCTTCCGTATTCCTGAACACAGATCAGGACAAATCTCCCAATTGGATTATAGATGAGCACAGGAGGGAAACCAGCCCACCAACTGTTAGTGCTGACTTAGTGAAGGGAAACTTGAAGAGGCTGGATGTGTTTGAGTCAGCAGGCCTGGATGATCTTCATTCAAGGGTGCTGAAGGAATTGGTCAATGTCACAGCAGAGCCACTGGCATGGCTGTTTGCGCACTTGTGGTGCTCAGGTCAGGTCCCAGAGGATTGGAAAAGGACCAGTGTGGTCCCTGTTTTCAAGAAGGGGAGGAAGGAGGATCTGGGTAACTACAGGCCAGTTAGGCTCACCTCTATCCTTGGGAAAAACTTTGAAAAATATATTAAGGATCACATTCGTGGGAGTCCAGCATGACAAACAATTCAGCACAGGTTCATAGCAGGTAGATCTTGCCTGACTAACCTTGTTTCTTTTTATGACCAGGTCACAAAATGCTTAGATGGAGGGGATGAGGTAGACGTCATCTACATGGATTTTAAGAAAGTCTTCGATATGGTATCTCATCCTATTCTCATAAATAAACTGAGCGGCTGTGACGTAGATGATTACACGGTCAGGTGGGTGGCAAGCAGGCTAATGGGACACACCTAGAGAGTGGTGGTGGATGCGTCAGTATCGACCTGGAAAGATGTGGGCAGTGGAGTTCCCCAAGGTTGGTCCTTGGACCAGTGCTGTTCAGTGTCTTCATCAGTGACTTGGATGAGGGCTTGGAGAGCACTCTGTCCAAATTCGCAGATGACACCAAATTATGGGGTAAAGTACACACACTAGTGGGCAGGGAACAATTCAGGCAGATCTGGACAGGATGGAGAAGTAGGAAAAACAGAATAGGATGCAGTTCAACAAGGACAAATGCAGTACTGCACCTAAGGAGAAGGAATCGCCAACACACTTACAAGTTGGGGGAGGACCCTCTCAGCAGTACTGTAGCAGAAATGGATCTCGGAGTCATAGTTTACTCCAAGATGAACATGAGTCATCAATATGATGACGTGATCAGTAAAGCTAACCATACTTTATCATGCTTTAGCAGGCATATCACAAACAGATCCAGGGAGGTGATACTTCCCATGTATGCAGTACTGGTGAGGCCACAGCTGGAGAACTGCATCCAGTTTTGGGTGCCGTACTTCAGGAGGGATGTGGATAACATTGAGAGAGGGTCCAGAGGAGGGCTACTTGTATGGTTAAGGGCCTTCAGGTGAGGCCCTACAAGGAGAGATTGAGGGACCTGGATCTCTTTAGTCTCTGCAAGAGAAGGCTGAGAGATGATCTTGTGGCTGTCTCCAAATTCATTGGGGAGGACAGCAAAGGATAGGAGATGCTCTGTTTACCAGGGCAGCCCTTGGAGTAACTAGAAATAACGGTCACAAACTGACAGAGATCAGATTCAAGTTAGACATCGGGAAGAACTTCTTTACAATAAGGGTTGCCAGAATCTGGAATGGGCTTCCAAGGGAGGTGGTGCTCTCTCCTACCTTGGGGATCTTTAAGAGGAGACTGGACAAGCACCTGGCTGGGGTCATCTGACCCCAGTGCTCTTTTCTGCCCAGGGCAGGGGGTTGGACTTGATGATCTGCTGAGGTCTCTTCCAACCCTAATATCTATTAATCTAAGGGACTGGATGCACACCTTGCTGGGGTCATTTGACCCCAGCAATCTCTCCTGCCCAGAGCAGGGAGGCTGGACCCAACCATCTCACGAGGTCCCTTTCAGCCCTAAAATTCTGTGAATCTGTGAATAAAGTGACCAACATTCAACTTGCTGTATGTCACATTTGTACTTTACATTTTTAAGAGTTTTTTTTTAGCAACTAAAAAACAATGTAAGGATGTCACAAAATATGGTTATAATAGGTAGGCTTTATTGTAACATGTTCCTAATAATATTGCTGTGAAAAGTGGTAGCTGACAACAGAAATTCACCTCCCTCCTGCCATATGCACATTGTGCAAACTTTCATTGAGGGACATAGGACAATTTTATGAAGGCCAATTAGTCCTGCCACGATCATGATCAGTGACTACACTCTGAGTTGAACTGGACCTCACACTTGAACAAAGACAAAAGCTCTCAGAACTGTTCTTGGCATGAAAAGTGTTTCAATTCCCATAGTAGATCTGTCTGATATCTCTGGAGAGGTTTGCCTAACTCTTACGTTCTGCGGAAAATCAGAGCTATGAACTTACATACTCAAGGGCATAGCTTTGAAGAAGGGAGGGGGCAGTAGGGACAACTGCCTTAGAGCCATCATTTATTTGGGAATTGCTAAACATTCCCTGTGGCAGGATATGACCCCTCCTTCTACAAGGACCCCACAAAGGGAGATACCCCAAATATTGCCCCCTTTCAAAGCCCCACCTGTACCTCTATTTGTATGACAGCAGTTCCACTAGTGACTACTTAGTTAAAAGGGGAAACGTACATGTTGAACCAAAGAGAAACTGTGATAGACATTATCTCAACTAAAAGTTATTCTTTTGTTCATCATAAGGGACAACAGTTTCACTAAACTGTAAGAAAGGGCAAATCAAGCAAAAAAAATATTGTCTGTTTGTTTCTACTGTCCCAGACTAGCAATTATTTTTTTGCATGAATAGAGCCCCAAGGGATAAATTTTCAGCACAGTGGTCAGGAATTGGGCTGCGCAATTCCCATTAACGTTAATGGGAGTACTATGACTAAATCCCCAAGCACAACATGGAAAATGTACCCTTAAGGGGTGAATTCTCACCTTGATACACATGCTTGATAATTCCCTGCACATTGACAATGATCTTTCATGTGTACTAATGTGTACGCTCTGCGATCGGCCAAAAAGGCAATTTGCATCTGAGAATAAGGGCCAGATGCTGGTCTCAGCTGTCTGATTCTGCTGACTTTGTAGTTATCCCAGATTTGTGCCAAAGTTCTTAAGCTTTGAAGGTCTTGGTTTGTTTATCCTTTTTTTTAGAAGTTATTTCTCCATAAATAGATACCATAAACATATACTCATGCCATCATTCGGAAGCTTATCAATCACTGCTTGCTGCTTTTTTTCCTCAATCCCTTAACCTCTGTTATCATATTAGAGACTTACTGAATCAACTAGCAGGACTGAGACATATGATTCTTTTAAGAAATTTCTTCATGTAGAGTTATACGGGATGGATGTTAATACTGCAACCCCTATAAGTCAATGGAACAAATATCTGTCCAATCCAGCTGTTTATGGGGATAATGGAACAATACTAGTAGGTGGGTTTGACTTTTTTTTCATTTTTGGAAGCATAGCCAGGCTCTGGGTAGTCAAGGTAGTGATCAAGAGTCATCCTGCTTGAGGGTCCTGAGGTAAGGACAGTGCTTAAAAATTGGTCAGTAACAGATTGCATGCTCACAACTAATCTATCTTTCTGTTTCTGGTGGTGCATAAAGTGCTTTCTCCTGCTCTAGCCTTCTTTTACCAGCTAGTGCATAGGGAACAAATGCAGCCATTTCTTCTTGAGATAATGCAGCAACAGTGAGCAGCGCTGTGACTACTCTGAACATTGGTTTCTGGGATTCTGGGTACCATGCATGAATATATATGATTATCACTTCCAAAGTACTTTTACAAGGTTGTAGTTCCATAATAACTTCATAATAGGGGAAGAAGAGGACTCCAAGGCATAGTGTCCCTTAATCAAGGGATTTTCCAAAGCACTCAGCATTGGCTTAACATTTTCTCTTATCAAAACTGATAGTAAATTTTCTATTGACTCCATTTCTTTCTGTTGACTCCATTTCTTCAAATCTGAATCGAATCAGGAGACCCTTTAATCTCTCCAAATCGAATTGGAACCCTCCAAATCGATTCAGAGAGCTTTGGAAAGATTCAGTGATTTGGACATAGACACAGCTTTAAATGTTTTTTTCTACATACCTCTAGGTAGCAGGTGGCTCATGAATGCTTCAATGGTGGGACACATGGAGTGTCCCACAGAAGCGCAGGGAGGGTCCCCAGCATGCTTGGCAGCAGACTCAGAAGTGGACCAGAAGCACTTCCAGTCCACTTCTGGGTCCACTAGGGAGCATGCTGGGGGACTTCCTGTGCCCCCCTGGTTTGGCAACTGGTGCCTTCTGAGTCTGGGGGGGCACCCAGGGTCCCCCCGCGGCTGATCACCTTGCCAGAGGGGCATGGGGGAGGGGTCCACTTCCAGTCCACTTCCAGGTTCACTGCCAAGCACGTAGAGGCCCCCCCCCCCCCCCCCCCCCCAGCTTGCCCGCGCTCCTGTGGGAAGCTTCATCCTCCCCAGCATCGCAGTGTTCACAGGCCACACTGGTACCTCGAGGTATGTAGCAAAAACATTAAAAGCTATGCCTATGTCTGAACTGCTGATTCCCCAAATCAGCATCGAATCTTCAGATTCAGATTCAGCTGAATTGAATCAGGGACAGTGATCCAAATCAACTAATCAAATTACAGTCCCTGATTCGGGCCAAATCTGAATCCAATTCAAATAGGGCCCACTTTGCACACCCTTAGTGAATCGTCAGCTCACATTATGTTACAATTCTCAATTGCCAGGGTTAATTAAAAAAAGTAGTAACTACTTCAGATAAACCCACTCTGCCCTTTAGGACAGGTCATCTGGCTTATAGTACTCTACATCTTTATGGTAAAGGATTGTTCTTTTGTGTCAGGCCTATGTGAGGTCACCATTTCACCCCCCACCCCATGTCTTATAGGGTTGGTCACCTGGCTTAGGCTTACATAGTCACTGTTTAAACACAGCCCTTAGTTCCTGCAGATCTACTTGCCTTCCATAAGTCTCTTGGTAGGAATGTTCCAGCTTCACTCTTCATGTTCCAGAGGACCTGTTTAGAAGTCCTCTATTTCTGCCTGGCTATTATTTCCTACTCATCTGCTATAAGACTACCTCTAATTACCCTCTCTGTGATTATGGTTTGCCCCTCACCCTTCAACTCTTTTTTCCCCCAACAAAAACTATAATAGGGGCTTTGTCAGGCCACTATTTTTACCTTTAACACCTGTGTCCTACAGGAATGGTCACCCTTGCCATCTGCACCTTGTAGGGTTAACCTCCTGTCACCAGTTTTATGCAATTAGTGCTTCCTGACTCCTTTGTTATATGGGACTGCATGCCCATCTGGTGTTTCTGACATAACTAGCTTCTGGGTGATGGTCACTATCCTTCTCTCATCTCTTGCCCTATAGAATGTCTTGTCTGTCTGTGGGCTCTTTGGGAATGCTTCAGCCTTACTGTTTGTAACTCATAGGACTGTCTAGATATGAAAGGTCATTGTGAAGTTATTGCTACACATCTACCTTCATTGTCTGTATATGGTGGAATGGGTCCTGGGAAGATTCTGTGTTGTCTTCACCACATATTCCCTAGGATTGTTTGCCTGTCATGTATTTGTATGAGGTTAATGCTGTATTGTAACCTCTATGTCTGGTAACTGCTCACCTGTCATAGGTCTCCATGAGGTCAGGGCTTCACCTCATCACTACATTCAGTAGCACTACTCACCTTTCATAGGTCTCCACGCGGTCACTGCTTTACTTTACCTCTCTTTGTCTGGCTTACCTGGCCCTGGCTTCTGTGATCTCAGCACTGCATTTTCACTTCAGTCTCTCGTGGGACTGTTTACAGGCCTATGTGATTTCATTCCTTTACTGTAAATTATGTAGCATGGGCCCCAGTGAACCACTGTTCTCTCCCACGTCCCTCTTGATGTGCCAGTATCCTCTGATTCTACTTTAGTCTCATCCCTATTCCTTGCCATAGGCTGTATATCTGATATTACTGTCTATGAAGTAATTACTTCATCCTCTTCCACTATTTATGGATAATAATCAGGTGCAGACTGATATGAAATCATATGTACCAAAGGTCTGGTCATCTGTGGTGTCTGCTCAGAGGTTGCTTCACTCTCACCCAGGGGTGTAACAGTGCAGGTCTGCACCTGGGGCAGCAACATTAAAACTAAGAATCTCTGCAAAAAACATGCATCTCTCTCTCACCTTCCCATGTCAGGAAAGAATGCTTTTGTGTGTTTACCTTCCACCCTCAGTCTGAGGTCAACACAGATCACTTTGAATTAAATGGCAAAGTTGAAGTTGACTTCTCATTATGAGATTGATCAAATGTTAATTTGAAGTGAGCTGTTGCACAACACATTGAGCCATACCATAGTAACCTATTGTAAATCTCAGTTTTCATCTCTGGGGATTCCAGATTGTTTTTTACCTAAGGGCCACAGTTCATCAGTGGCTCATTTTGGAAATTCTCTTTGCTCTGAGGTCAAGGACACCATGGCAAACCCATACAATGCACCTACCTTGGTTAAAATCAACAAAAAAAAATTAACAACAATACAACAGCAACAACAAAAACCAAAGAAAGATACAAACAAGAAAAAAGAAACATTGAAAATTTTCTGAGTCATCCAATGGATGGATCTATTCTAGATCGTGTTGGATTATCACAAATTCCCTGGCAACACTGTATTAAAGATTTCAGATTCAAGTTATAAAAACTTTAGTAATGGCATTTAATGTATCTCTGGTGAAAAGGCAAATAATTATGACTAGTTACAAAATAACTAGAAATACTTTAAAATTAAGTAATCACCAGTTATGTTTTTCACTACTTATAATTACTGCTAAATTTACATTCCTAGAATACAAATGACATAACTCAGATTGATCAACTCCACAATTGGTTAAAAACATTTATATTTTGTATATAGTCGATGATTTCTGCTAAAATTATTTCTGCTAAAATTAGTAACAAGTTTAGTTTAAAAATATTCTGTAAATTTTCTAATAGTTCTAAGAAATGTTTTGACATGTATATGCATGTGCATATTTTGGATGAAATTTGAAAGATTTTTTTTCAGATATCTTTCATGGTTGGATTGAATTTATGTAGTTTGAGAAAAGGGTATATTGCATTATTATTACTATTATTGTTATATGTGAGAATATTCAGTATGTACACTATAATAATGCTACTACTAATACATCTTCAATAATTAAAATTATATATAGGCAAAAGATACATCGACAATTTGTATCTCCATTATCATCAATATTATTTGTATCTAATAATGTCTAGACCCTTGTTTTGGTCTTATTGTACTTGAGGTTGTATAAACACAGCAGAAAAAGGCATTCTCTGTCCCAAAGTCTTTACAATCTTAATATAAGACAGGGGTTTCAAAATCATTTGGCCCAGATGAGTGGTACAGGACTGTTCACGGGCTGGATGAATGGTACATGTCTGGCCCTGTGGGGTGGATCAGGCCCACAAGGCCACCCTTCTTCCCCTCCCCCTCATGTTAGATCCAGTACTTCTGGCATCTGCTGCAGCTACTTCAGGATTCAAGCTGCATGTGGTGCCTCTTCTGATCAGTCTGGGATCCATGCTGCATGTGGTGCCCACCCCAAATCACCTGGCAGGTGAGTGAGGAGGGGATTTCCTTGTATAATGTGGGTTCTGGACAAGGCAGAGCAGGTGCCATGTGCAGTACATGTTCTGGACTGGCTGGGGCAGGTACCATGTACAGTGTGTGTCCCAGAGCAGCTGTGGAGGGGAGTGGGGGGGGAGGTATGTGGTGGGAGAGCAGCGTGTGTAACTCAAGTTCTGTGTGTGGTGCCAGTCTGGTGCATGACACTTGCTGCCATGTGGGTCCACTTTGGACCCAGAGTCAGCACAGGGGCTAGATAATGGATAGAATCTGTTCTGTGGGCTTCTGATAGGTGGAATCCTAGGGCCAGCCACGACACCCCTAGTGGCAGCTTTAATCGTGCTCAGCTTACCCACCCCACCCTCTCAGGGTCTCACTCTGCTTCCTCTCTTGCCATGCCTTTATGCTAAAGATAAAGGGGAGGCTGCCCTCAGAGCCTGGTGAGCTCTGGGTGCTTTCTCTATCCTCAGTTCTTCTCTTGTGCTTAACTTGGCCCACTTATTCTGGGTTCTGACCTTGCCATCCACAGCGTTTTGGCCTTGGGGCTACAACCCTGTTGGCCCTGATTACCCTTAGGGCTAAATTCATGGCTTCTGGCTTCCCCTACAGCCATACCCATACCTTACAGGTGTTATTTTGCCAATGTTCTTTGCCTCTGTAGGGGCTTAGCCCTCTTGGCTGTAGCCCACCACTGTTCTGGCTGCAGGCTTCCAGCCCTGGTCCACTGGTTTTGGCTTGGCTTTCTCAGTCTCCACCCTGTCTCATTCTCTGCTCTCTGAGCCCCTGAGCTCATTTCCTGAGTCCCTGACTCTGCAAGGCTGCTATTTCCAGCCCCTAAACTGTTTGGGTTTCAGCCCCATGCAGTCCATTGGCTCCTAGACCCTGGAAGGACTATACCCAGTACTCTTCAGGCACCCCTGTGGCCTCATGTCCACTCCTTTTAGCCACATCTAGTCCTCCAGTGTTTAATTTAGTCAAAACATAAATAAAAGCAATCTGCTTCAATGAAAATTCTCCCACTCTGGGCCATTTCCTCCCCACAAGCCATAAGTTCCCCTCCCTGGCTCTTACCCCCCAGCTCTAAGGAAAGCCTAGGTGCCAGCCAGCCTGTCTCCTGCAGCCTTCTTGCTCAGGATCTCCTTTCCCTGAAGCCTGCAGGGCCAGACTGCCCACTTGCTCTGAGGTACTGTATTTAAGTTCCCCAAAGCCCCACCCCTTGCTTTCTGGTGACTCTCCAGTAGTTTCCATTTTGGCCTGCTGGCTTTCTAGCAGCTATCCTTTCCCCAGCTGCCAGGCTCACACAGCAAGCTTGGCTTACTCCAGCATCTCCTTAAAGCAGGGGTGGGCAATTATTTCAGCTGGAGGGCTGCTTAATGAGTTTTGGTGACCTGTCAATTGCCCTTCCCCTTGACAGGTACCCTGCCCCCTGGTGACCACCTTGGGACCAGAAGTCTTTCCCTGAACCCCTGTCCTTTGCCACTAGAAATGTCTCCTCTTTCCCCAAGAACTACTCCTTTTGAGAGGGGAGGGGTGGGGGTTGCCCTCTTGGAACCCCACAAAAAAACCCAAATCATATACTAAAAATCAAACATCTACTATAACATATTTTATTTTTATTTAAAAAAAAAATTGTCCTGATTTGTTTGTGTTTGTGTAGAGTATATAGAGGTGATTGCATCATAGATCAAAATAAAGTCTTACTCTTGTGTGGCGGATAGGGTATATGTGAGGTATGTGTGGGGAGTATGTGGTTGGGGGAGTATGTGGTTGAGAAATGGGTATATGGGTGTGGGGTGTGGATATGGTGGGTGTGGGGGGTTTGGGTGTGGATGTGTGTGGGGGGTATGAGAGGTGTGTGTATGTGGAATGGGCATATGTGTGGGTAGTGTAGGTATGTGGGGGATATGGGAGGGATGTGTGTGTGGGGTGAGTGTGGGTGTTTGGGATAAGTGTGAGAGGGTATGGGGTACTTGCATGGGTATAGTGGGGTGTGTGTTTGGGGTGTGCGGTGTGTGGGAGGGTGTTTTGTGGGGGGTATGGGTATGTGTGGGGGAGTATCAGGGGGTGTGTATAGATATGTTGGGATGTGGGGTTGGGGTGTATAGGAAGGTATTGGGTGTATGTGTGAGTATGGTGTGCGGTGGGGGGTTATGGGTGTGTATATGGGGTGCATGGTTGAGGTGTGGATAGGCTGGGTGTGTGAGGAGGCTTCCCCCCACCTGGCTCCCCCCCCCACCTTCGTGATCTGGCTGAGCCCAGCACCTCCGCAGAGAGTGGAGCAGGGAGCAGAATCAGTGCTGCTTTCCTGGCTTGCACCATGCTGCAAAGGGGTGAGAAAGCAGCTGCCACCAGCAGGCAGCAAGGGAAGGAGAAGAGAAAGGTGGGAGGAGGGGGAACCTGGTGCCACTGGCTCTCTTGGCCTGCCTGGTGGGGCTGCAGCTGAGCCTGTGCTGGGTCCTGCTGCTACTGCTCCCACTCCACCTGCCTATCCCACACCTGCGTGGTGGGGCTTTGTGATCAGTCGAGCTCCTTCATACCCCTCCTCCATACATGCACTCCCCTGCCCAGTCATGCAAGAGCAGGACCAAAGTGAGCTTCAGGCAAAACCCACCTCCCACCCCTTTCCCCTCAATGCTGCAGCTTCCCCTCCCTACTTGCTGCCCGGAGCACTGTAGCAGGGACAGGAGGAGGAGTCCTTGGAGGCCAGGGGATTCCAGCCATCCTTGGGTGGCTGCAGCAGCAGCCTTGCCTGGAAGCTGTGTCTGCTGACTGAGATTGGGGCCCTCCAGCGGGGGAGGTTGGGAGCGCAGCATGTGCAGCCCCAGGCAGGAGCGGGTGGGACTCAGTCCCATACAGGGCACAGCAGGGGCAGCCATTGACTGGGCTGGATCCAATTAACTGGTGGGTGTCCACCTGTGGGGTGGATCCAGTTAGCTGGCGGGCTCGATCTGGTCTACGGGCTGTATTTTGCCCACCTCTGCCTTAAAGTAATAGGAACCTCTGGCTCCCTGTTACAGGGCCATATCTTTGACACACCTGGAACAAGCCAAGAGACAGGCAACAGATGCAGACAGATTGACAGGGGCTACAAGGAATCCATGAAGCACAGATGAAAAGGTGGAATAACTCTACTGAACAAAAATTGCTATATTTCCATTGACACTGGTCTACATGAGATAATTGGATCAAAGAATTTCATAGTTAAACATGTGGCATTGAATTTAACTCTTCCTTATGCTAGGAAGATGATATTCATTATAGGTGCCTATACACAAGTGCAGAGCCTGCTTTGACGCACTGGAATTCCAGCATGTTGGAGCAGACTTGATTAATTGAGCAGCCTCCTGTGTCCTGTGTTTCAGGAGCTCTGTGCTTAAAAATGGTGGCAGGGTTCTTGAACTGAAGCTCATCGAACAAGCTTGAGTTCAAGTGCCACCACCACCATTTTTAAGCATGGGGACGCTGGTACAAGAGATGCGGCAGCGATTTAATTAGAGCACCTCTCAGAGCCATTCTGATTACAGCTCTGCCCCACCCCTGGAACATGGGTAAAAGTGCCCTATATGATCACATAAAAGTAGCCATATGACAGGCTGATTGGCAATCTGTATGTCACAATGGAAAGGAAAGACAGGTGGTTGTGCCTTTTTTGTCTAGTCAGATTATATTTCTTGTCTCCATGCTGTGGCATCAGGCTCATCCTGAGGGACCCAGGCCTGTCCTGTTCCCCTGTATTCACAGGTACTTTCCAAACCAAAAAGTGTTCCAGTTAGGTTGTCCTGGATTTGTCCCTCTGCACCTACACTCGAGTCCTCAAACTCTGGTGTGCCAGAGTGTAGCCAGTAAGGGCAATCATTTATAGGGACTGTCAGAGCAACTGGGTTTGGAGTGCATTGATGGGCAAAGGTAGGCAGGGTATGATTAAGGGTTGTGGAATCTAAGCCTGAATCACAAAGGGCTCAGGAAGTAATCTAAGAGCTTTCCACCTCTGAGCAGGAGCCAGCTGTCATAGAGTTTTCTTCAGATTCTAGTTTTTTTGCTACAAAGACTTGGCTTGCTTTGTTGCAGAATATGCCTGTGTGGTGCTGCCCAATCTTTTTTCTCATATGCTTTTTGTCATTCTGCAGAATGGAACTCCTCTTCTGAACTTTTAAAAGTGTATCCAGATATAAAAATAATTAGGGGTATTTTAGAAGTAATGCGCAGCCTTTGCTTTCACTCATGAGGCAAAAATATGGGAGGAAGACAAAAAGGTTAAATATTATGTCGTAATACAAAAACTCTTTGTAAAGCAGATTCAAAATCTGTCTAGATAGACTTACCAAACTCATACTTTGAGTGAACTGGAGCAAAACAATGAATGAAGCAATGAGATTTATGAAAATAGCAAAATAGTGCTTCTATTGGGGCATTATATGGATTTTTAGATGTAGACAAATGTGCTTGCTGCTATCAGTACACAGTGCCATATATATTACAAAATCTGGTTCTGATTTCCTGTAAATTTCAAATCATGTGATATTACCAAGGTTGGAAAGAAAAATCTTACATTTTCATTTTGCTATTTCATTTCCCTTAGGGCACAGAACACATTGGCATAGCCTCAGATTAATATTCATATTCACCATGCTGTGTGCTAAGTATCTTTTTGCACAGTTGAAAGTCATTGGTTCCCCTGATTGTGGTGCTCTAGAAATGAATAGTTAATCTTTTTACGTAAATCTTCATAGTTTAGAGCCAACCCCCAAAAGAAACGTTATTAAAATATGATTGTGTTGACTGCTACAGTGAAATTTATTGGAAAACCTAAAACTTTACAACGTGTTAAGCTGTACCACACTTTATAATAATCATAATGTTTGCTGACAATTTGTTTGGAGGACACAGTGAAAGAAACTGAAACTCACTATCTTGCATCATCTCATCATCTCAGATGTAACATATGAGCATCTGACTTATTTCTTATCAAACTCATGACTAACAAAACGGGCAAGAGAGGCATCATGCATGCTGATTATTGAGCTTCCTTAATTGTAGTGGAGTTAACTGTCTGGTGTAATTGTAATGATTTCAGTGGAATCATTCCAGATTTATGCTGATAGAAATGGAATCAAAATCTGCTCTTTGGTGATTCTGGAAAGTGAGAAGTGATGTTTCTAGTTTGAAAGTATGTATGGTATTGTTATTTAGCATCTAATGCTGGGTGCTAAGGTCCCCCAGGTTGGGTGCTATGCAGACAACCCCTATAAATGATAGCTCATACCCCAAAAACTAGATGTGAAACAGCAAGGTAGAACAGCTGGAATTAGTAAGGGGGCTGACATGGAATGTCTCTGGGTAGCTTCTGCAGCCACATGTATAATGTTGTATAAAAAAAAGAGATAAGAGAAGAACAAAACCAAGGCACTGGCATCAGAAGGCAATAATATTAGAAAACTATGTTTATGGCTTCATAAAGAGAAATAGAGAAAAGTCTCTTTTTCACATCCCAAATAATCTTTTCTGGTTGAGAAACAAAATGCATAGGGCCAAATCAGAGTATAAAAAGCCCAGCCATGAGCTGGGGGTCCTGCAGGTAGTTCAGAGATATGTTGCCACATAAGAGCAGTGCATCAAGTCACAATATCACCTACTGCTCCCTGTTGAGCAGAGGGAGGGCACTTGTTGCACTATTTTGTTAGGGCATCATGCTACCTTTCTTCCTTTGGTCCAGCTTAGTGCCTGGGAATTACCAGCTGGAAGCAACCCCTGATTGTGGACACATATAGTGATTGCTATTAGGCTGTTCCAATGCTTAGAAGAGTACTAACAACATAAGACATGTCCCTGATGATCAAAAATGCTAAGTGCCCAAGAGCTCTCAGCAGAGCCTGTTGAGGGATCAGCACTTTTGAAATCTAGGTTACCATCCTAGATGGTATTTGTAACAGGGGGCATCTCTTTGGGGTCCGTCTACTGGTGGCCCCGCCCACCTGTTATGGGCCAACCACCCACCTTCTCTCCTGCCATGCCTTGTTGTTGATTGATTAATAGATGTAATTAAGCGGGAGGCTGCCCATTTCCTGCCCTGATGCCAGGGGGCACTATCTGCAGCTCTGTTCCTCCCCTACACCGCAGCCCAAGCCTCGCAGATGGAACTGACATTGTTTGTTCTAGGCCTTATTATAATTTGGCTCCCTGGTCCTCCCTGGGTTCTCCACTGCCCTGTCTTGCTCTGTGCCTTCACTGGCGCTCGGGCTCTCCGCAGCCCTGTCTCGCACTGTGCCTTCCCTGGCGTTCGGGCTCTCCTCAGCCCTGTCTCACGCTGTGCCTTCCCTGGTGCTCGGGCTCTCTGTAGCCCTGTCTTGTGCTGTGCCTTCACTGGCACTCAGGCTCTCCGCAGCCGTCTCGCTTTGTGCCTCCACTGGCTCTCAGGCTCTCTGCAGCCCTGTCTTGCACTGTGCCTCCACTGGTGCTCGGGCTCTCCGCAGCCCTGTCTCACTCTGCGCCTTACTGGTGCCTGGGCTTTCCACAGCCCTACGAAGTGCTGCGCCCTCTCTGGTGCCAGGGTCGGTGCACCACAAAAACTGTGCCCTCTCTGGTGCCGGGGTCCCCACGCTGCCGTGGGTCCCTATGAGGCCTCCTCTTTCCCCTAATAGCCTCACCCAAGCCACCGGTCTTAAACAACAAACAAAACACAAGCCCCTGGGCTATAACATAAGTCCAAGCCGCCGGCTATAACATCATCCAAACCATGCTGGGGAATGCTCCATCCCTCAACTGTGTCAGGAGCTGCTTCTGCAGTCAGGCCTCTCCTCTTTGGTTTCTCTGGGAGAGCTCCTTCCCCCTTGGTTGCTGGCAGGAAACTGCCATCCTGGCCTCAGGCCTGGGATTTATATGTGAGGCAGGCCCTGCCCCTTTCCTTCAGCTGACTGCTGGCACGTGCCACACTGGTTGCCCTGGTAACCTAGCAGTTTCCACTCTTTATAGGAGCCGGTCACCTAAGTGCTCTCTGACACACCTCCCCCCTTAAGACCCTCACTGACCTGAGTGGGTCTTCACTTTTTTGGGTATTGCATCCGTCCTGGGCTTCTCTCAGCCTTTCTTCAGTCACCCGGCAACTCAGGAACAGGAGGCAGAGGTTTTCAGGCACCTCCTACTTGCCTTTTCCCCAAGGGCACACCATGTGGGATTTGTTGGAGTTACCCCACCACAGGTAGTCCCCACACATTAGCCAGCCTTGGTAGGGTGCAACTTAGGCCTGTCTTTTCTCCTCTTCTACAGCCTTTAGATGATAGTGAGGATGACTCCAGGCATGGTGTATTCTTTCGACCAAGGACGCACCGTAGTCATTGGGAGTTCACCTCTCTGCTGCCCCTCTGTCCTTCTCCACTCGCCCTTTGTAAGGTCTCAGCCTTCCTCTTCCTGTCACATGACTAGGTGTCAGGGCTTGAGCCTTAACCCTGACTTGACCGGCCGGCCATGACTGGAAGGTTCTGGACTTAAAGGGGCCACCTTGCCTCTTAGTAGCAGGGTTAGGGTTCCCTGTTAAAATATTCACAGGGTTATTCACTGATGACACCAAGATTTGGGGCAAGGTGGGCATGCTAGAAGGGAGGGACAGGATACAGCTGGACCTGGATAGGTTACAGGGGTGGGTGAATGAGAATAGGGTGGGATTCAATACTGACAAGTGCAGGGTACTGCACTTGGGCAGTGAGAATCAGCAGCATACCTATAAGCTGGGGAACTCCCTTCTCAAAAGCACAGTGGCAGAAAGAGATCTTGGAGTCATTATTGATTCCAAAATGAACATGGGCCGCCAATGTGAGGACGCAGTCAGTAAAGCTAACTGCACATTGTCATGCATCCACAGATGCATCACAAGCAGGGCCAAGGAGGTGATCCTCCCCCTCTATGCGGCACTGGTCAGGTGGAGTACTGTGTCTAGTTTTGGACACCGCACTTTAGGAGGGATGTGGCCAGCATCGAGAGGGTCCAGAGGAGGGCCACCCACATGATCCAGGGACAGCAGGGCAGACCCTACGAGGAGAGGCTATGGGACCTGAACCTGTTCAGCCTCCACAAGAGAAGGCTGAAGTGGGACCTGGTGGCCATCTAAAAAATTACCAGGGGGGACCAATGGGGAACGGGAGAGACCCTATTCCCCTGAGCACCTCCCAGAGTAACAAGGAATAATGGCCATAAGTTGTTTGAGAGTAGGTTCAGGCTGGACATTAGAAGGCACTACCTCACAGTCAGGGTGGCTAAGATCTGGAACCAACTTCCAAGGTAAGTGGTGCTGGCTCCTACATTGGGGGTCTTTAAGAGGAGGCTTGATAATTACCTAGCTGGGTTCATGTGAGCCCAGTGTTCTCTCTTGCCCAGGGCAGGGGGTTGGACTTGAAGTTCTACTTAGGTCCCTTCTGACCCTACATCTATGAATCTATGAATCCCATGCCAGCTGGTGTAGATCTGAACAGCTCCATGAATTCAGTTGAGTGCCAGAATCCCATGGGTAAGATAATTATTTTGTTAGTCTCTGCTATGTCTCCAAGCATGGCCCTAGACCAATGGTTCCCAAACTAGGGGTTAAGCCCACAGGTGAGGTTGGTGACCTCATTCTGTTGGAAGAGTTCAGCTCATCTTAGAACTGGAGTTGTAAACCTGGAAGTATGGTTGTGTACCCAGAAAGATTAAGAGCCATTTTACTTGATCATAACAAGTGCTATTGTGTCAGACTGGAAAGTAATGACTAGTCAGGAATCCCAGATCTGTTTAGGCATTACTGTTGCCAGTAAGATGCCATCTTATGTGATATGCCATAGCGTTAGAGTGTGATGGGGGTTCTTTTCACTGGTAGTTAATATCAAGTTCCTATTCAGATATACAATCCAATTATGATAAGTGTTTATCATCAGCAATAAACAGGATAAGTGACCCGTGTCAGCTCCTTGGTTACCATGCAATGTCTCCACCTCGCTACAGTCTGGTTGTCAAATGTGAGCAGTTTAAGCTCATAGGCAGGTTGGGTCACACTCTAGCTTGGTGGAAGGGATCAGGCATTTACTTTCTGACTTGGCCCTTTCTGGCCTGTTTAAGGAGAGGTGGCAGCAGTAAGTAGTAGTAGGATTACCTACCAACAATCTAGCAGCCAAAACTTTGTATGAGTGGAGAGGTTCATTGCCAGCCAAGGGTCAAATCCTGCTTCCTAGCAGTTCTGCTGACCTGTAGAGCAGAGACTTGACAAAAGTGTTACTCATTCACTGCAAACCAGCAAGTAGTGTCAGACAAGGACAAGTTGTCACAACTTTGAGTTTAATAAAAACTTATTTGTACTATGTTCATCATTAAGACTTTTGTCTGGTGCATAAATTAATGTTGCTTAAAGTCTTTTCATTACAACATTGAAATCTAACCCTTTGATTAATGTCCCAGACCAAGTTGTGAATGCTGAACCTATGCTATTCTTTAATAGGTTATTTCACAGTGTTATCCTTTGGTTCCTTAAATTCTGTTCCCATTATTTTTTTTCTGTCTTATGCTCTTTTCTGTTGAGTCCCCTAGAATGGTGCCTTATCCATTATTTCATTAATCCCTCTATTACTTATATGCCTGTTATCTGGTTGAGAGATCAACTTCCGTGCTATTTCTGCTTCATCTGGAAAACTGTTTAAAGTAGTAAATCTATCTGAAAATTAGTGCACCTCCTCCCTCAAGAAAAATTACATTTTCTTCTTTTTAATGTCAACTCTTTGGCCCCCAGAACTTTGTTGATTTTATTATTGACAATCAAGTTTGATATGATGTGTTTTACAGAAACTTGGCTTGTGTTGCTGGCTGATTTGGCACTGCATGCAGCCGGGCCAACTGATTACGTGTTTTTCCATCAATCCTGCCAAAATACAAGAGGTGGCAGGGTATGCACACACGTAGTCCTCCCTTCCTCTGCTGAGAAGTCAGATAGAGTGTTTTTTTATTTTTTTCTTCTTCCTTCTCTTTTGCTTTTCTATTCTTGAACATTTTTTTGTATCTTTGTATCTCTGAACTTGTGTTTGATTGGCAGAGATATAATCTCTTTGGTGACAGAGGCAAAAAGTTTCTTCCAAGCAACTGACACAGAACAAGGATTTAAGAACCCAAGTTTAGAGCTTTACTTTTGAAAATCTGTCCTGTTTTAAGTAAGCTAAATTTTAATATCACCGTGACTGACAGTTATGGATGAGTGTACACAGAACAGTAGGGGAAAATCCTAATTTAGCCATATTTCATTTTTGAACATCGGTAGATTGGTAAGTTTGAAGGAAGATTTAATCAGCATAGCCTGTGTTAGTGCATGAGACTATAAAATTATGCTCACTGGTTATGCCACCTTTCTCATCTGGTTCTTTCACTAAAATAGGATTGTCAGCCAGGATAAGTTGTCACATTTCCATTGATTTCAATAGGGCTGTGGTGATTTATATTGACTGGGTATCAAACCCTTTTGTCTTGCAGTGTTTGGCAACAATCAACCTTGTTCTATTTTTGTGCAAGACTGAGGGTAGAAATTTAAAACACACATTCAGCTCTGATCAGATATGTGCTGAATGAATCAGGAGGCTGTTTCCTCATAAACCCAGTCAAGAGCTATATCATCTACCTATATGTAATATTTTATAGCATTTACTGAAGCACTTCCATACTGTTCTTTCTCTGAAGTTGGCAAGCTTAGAAATCTTGCACTCTATCTTTGTGCTAAGCTTTGTAGCAGCTCATTTTGATTTCATGGGGTGTCATTACATTTTACTATTATGTTTAGTGAAGGATACCTGTGATGTAGATTTTTCTGCATCATCATCCTTCCTCAGGAACTTCATGTTTGTAGATGCATTGCATGAGAATGGTTACTATGTCAGGGAAGAGCACTTGGAAGTGGTATGCAGTCAGCTGTTCTGTTCAAAACTGAGGGTTCAAGGGCTTGTTGAATCAGAAATGTTTGCTTTCCCCACCTTGTGCCTGGTACTTGTACTCCAGATGGTTCTGTTCTCTGTTTAGATGCACTCCTATATTGTTTATCTGCTCATGCTCAGATGTGGGAGTGTCAGATTAAAGAAGTGAGGCTTTAAAAGGATTACTGTTGATAGGAAAGAGAGAGAGGTGGAGAGAGAGATTTTCAGCTTGTGTTAATTCTTGTAGCTTCACTTAAGTCAAGCTATAGTGCTGTGTAGAATTGATTGCACTTGACCAGGAGGGATGTTATTCTAGCTTGTTAAGGAGTTGCTGGATTCTGGATTCAAACCTTTATCAGCTAGGGACAGAAATTCAAAAAGCCTGAGACTGAATTGATTTAGCCTTTGCAGGCTAGTTTAACCTGGCTAGGTTAAATCACTTTGTAACTGTTCAGACATCCCAGAAATGCAGGCACATGCCTGCAGTGGCTCAGGCTAGAAACTGGGGGGTTCTAAAGCAGCCCTCCCTTCCCTTCCACAGGACTGAGTAAAGGGGGGCATGGCCAGCCCCCAGCAGGACACTGATTAGCCCAGCTGGGAATTGATAACAGTGTTTATCACCTCATTAAGAAAACAACAGAGGGACATTATCAGCTACCTGTTGATTCTGCCTTTGTCTTGTCTGCCACAGCACAGACTGTAGCCAGCATGTGGTCTGCTAGCTAATGCTGAGAAGTGTCTGTAAGGCAGAGGGGATGGGGAGAGGAGATGGGGAACAGAGATGCCCTCAGTCTGTACTGAGCTGCAGCCCAGGAGCAGAGGGGAGGGGCCAGCCCTGCTGTAGAGCAGAGAGCCCCACCTAGCCCAGAGAGCATGCTGGGATGCTTAGGGTGTCTGGTTTATCTTAAACCAGCAAAGGGTCTTAGGCAGACATTGCATAAACTGGAATATCTGTGCTTTTACAGGTCTAAACCAGTTTCTGATCACTTAAACCGGTTTATGTGTAATGTCTGTCCCTAGCCATAATGGTAGCAGCTAGGGGGTTACACGCATGGAGAAGGCCATGTTGTGGCAAGTATTGTACAAGCACATAACAGCAATAACCCATGACCCAAAGGGGTCTACATATGATTATCAATCATCACTAGATTTTGGATATGAATCCAGGTACCACTATATACTTTTAAGATATCACAGGAAGAATAGCGACAGGAAAGAGCCTGGGCTAAAGGTACATTAGGAAGTAATGGTACATGAATGAAACCACAGATAGGAGCATAAGATAAAAACACATGACTGCTGCTTCCCTATGGTACTTATCCAGCCCCATTACCAGAATATCTGAATACTTCATAAACTTTTATTTAATTATATTCCTGTGAGTTAGGGAAGTGTTGTAGGCTCCATTTTGCTGATAGCAGCAAGAAACTAAAATAATCTCTGAGGACCACTGACAAGCATGCCAGACACCAAGTGTTTGAGAGCAGCCTCAGAGACATGCCCCTAGATCATTCCAGGGTTTGGATTGTGCCTGATTTCCTGCTTGCTGGGATACATTGCCGCCATACAGTACATAAGATCTATGTGACTTTCTCAAGATAGCATAGGAAGTCTGTGGTAGAGGTGTGAACTGAACTTGAGTCTCACAAAGCCCAGTCTAATTCCCTTACCATTGGGCCATCATTTTTTCTCTGTGATGCAACAGGAAAGCAGCAAGACATCTTTGGTAGTCAAGACTTATCGCAAATTGCTTTCATGCCCTTTTGCAAGTAGAAATTTTGATAAAATGCTGGCACAGACATTTATCTCAGAATTTCAGCATTTCCAAAGCCTGTCTGAATCTGGCCATGCAATAGCACCCCAGTACTGGATAATGGTAAACATGAAGAAAATCTCAGGATTTGGTTTGCTGATTAGATGCTATGTGTGACTAATGCTGTAGTCCAGGGCTCTCCAATTGGTGGCCTACAGGCTGCTTATGGCTCCCAAGCAGTGAAGTTGCACCCCAGGTTCCTGCTTGATCGGTGTTCCCCCTATCACTCTGGCTGCAGCAGAAACCAGGGGGTCCATGCTTTCCCTCTCTGCTCCAGCAGCAGCTTCCTGCCTCCAAGGATGGGGCAGTGCAGTGTTAGGGCATGGAGAGTGAAGAGTGGATCTGGATGCTCACAGTGCAGTGACAGTAGGGGGACATGTATGCACTTGCAAGTTGGACAGCCCCACTGTAGTCAAAGATCCTCCCAAGCCTAGCAATTCAAGGGCCTACCATGGTGACAACAGACTGCTTTCTTCAGCCAATGACATACAAAGGAGAGATTGTTTAGCCTAACATCTAGCTTCCTCACCTGATGTGCCTAATAACAGCTGGATTGGCTGGGGGTGGCTTTAGTATAAGTTTGGAGTGAGACTTGAACTCCCTCCTCCAGAGCTGTAGTGAGAAGTTGTAGTCACTCTGCCACTGTATTCCTTGGGCTGTAGTATTAGGAAGAAGATAAATGAATGTATTTGCAGTACCACAGCATCCATTTCCTCATTTTGGTTTCAGATTTCCAGGGCTGGAGTCAAGTGAATTGCATTTAACTTGAGCAATTGCATTTGTAATCATTAACCACCACCAAGTATAGGGTGAAATGATCGATTTTGATGACCCATGGGAATTGATTCCTTTTTCCCTCTGAGCCTTCAATTTTTGCTTCCTCAGTGTTGCTTCTCTTAACATATATCAACAAAGGCTAGCCAATCATATTGCATAAAGTCACTGCAAACTTTGCTCTACTACGAACCCTGTGTGTCTAGTATTTTGCTAGTGATATCAACCACACTTTTCATAAAAAGACAAAAACATTAAAGAACAAGATACCTCGGGCTTTGCAAGAAGGAAATGTATCTGTTTCAGGCTTTGTGTCCTGCCTGTGGTGTCATTTTTGAAGAGGCAGAGCAGAATTACAGACAAAACTGGCTTATATTCTTGAATAATATTTTACATAGTATTAGCTAATATTTTAGTAGTTCCTATTCACATTCTTTCCGTTTTCATTTTTGGGTGTCTATTTTTCATAGATTCATAGATGTTAGGGTCGGAAGGGACCTCAATAGATCATTGAGTCCAACCCCCTGCATAGGCAGGAAAGAGTGCTGGGTCTAGATGACCCCAGCTAGATGGTTATCTAACCTCTTGAAGAACCTCAGGATAGGGGAGAGCACCACCTCCCTTGGGAGCCTGTTCCAGACCTTGGCCACTCTAACTCTGAAGAAGTTCTTCCTAATGTCCAATCTAAATCTGCTCTCTGCTAGCTTGTGGCCATTATTTCTTGTAACTCCCGGGGGCGCCTTGGTGAATAAATACTCACCAATTCCCTTCTGTGCCCCCGTGATGAACTTATAGGCAGCCACAGGGTCGCCTCTCAACCTTCTCTTGCGGAGGCTGAAAAGGTCCAGTTTCTCTAGTCTCTCCTCGTAGGGCTTGG
Organism: Alligator mississippiensis; assembly: GCF_030867095.1. Classification (NCBI taxonomy): domain Eukaryota; kingdom Metazoa; phylum Chordata; order Crocodylia; family Alligatoridae; genus Alligator; species Alligator mississippiensis. The sequence goes on from NC_081827.1 coordinate 140,666,771, forward strand.
TCTGCTGGCCCTTGACCATACGAATGGCTCTTCTCTGGACCCTCTCCAGGTTATCCGCATCCCTCTTGAATTGCGGCGCCCAGAATTGCATGCAGTACTCCAACTGCGGTCTGACCAGCGCCCGATAGAGGGGAAGTATCACTTCCTTGGACCTATTCGTTATGCATCTGCTGATGCACGATAAAGTGCCATTGGCTTTTTTGATGGCTTCGTCACACTGCCGACTCATGTTCATCTTGGAGTCCACTAGGACTCCAAGATCCCTTTCCACTTCCATGCCACCCAGCAGATCATTCCCTAGGCTGTAGGTATGCTGGACATTTTTCCTCCCTAGGTGCAGCACTTTGCATTTCTCCTTGTTGAACTGCATTCTGTTGTTTTCTGCCCACTTGTCTAACCTGTCCAGGTCTGCTTGCAGCTGTTCCCTGCCCTCCGGCGTGTCCACATCTCCCCATAGCTTTGTGTCATCTGCAAACTTGGACAGAGTACATTTCACTCCCTCATCCAAGTCACTGATGAAGACATTAAAGAGTATCGGACCAAGGACCGAGCCCTGCGGGACCCCACTGCCCACACCCTTCCAGGTCGAAGCTGACCCATCCACCACGACTCTCTGGGTGCGACCCTCCAGCCAATTCGCCACCCACCGGACTGTGCAGTCATCCAAGTCACAGCCTCTTAACTTGTTCACCAGTATGGGGTGGGATACCGTATCGAAGGCCTTCCTGAAGTTTAAGTATATGACATCCACCCCTCCTCCTGTGTCCAGGCGTTTCGTAACCTGGTCATAAAAAGAGACTAGATTGGTCAGGCACGATCTGCCTGCTACGAACCCGTGCTGGTTTCCCCTCAGCATAGTTTGTCCTGCCGGGCTCTCGCATATGTGAGCCTTGATAATTTTTTCAAAAACTTTGCCAAGGATGGAGGTGAGACTGACTGGCCTATAGTTGCCCGAGTCCTCCTTCCTCCCCTTCTTGAAAATGGGGACCACATTGGCCCTTTTCCAGTCCTCCAGGACTTGGCCCGTGCGCCACGAGCGTTCAAATATTCCTGCCAGTGGCTCTGCAATGATGTCGGCCAGTGCCTTCAGCACCCTCGGATGGAGCTCATCCGGGCCTGCCGACTTAAAGGCATCCAGTTCTTCCAAGTGACTCTGCACCATCTCAGGGTCTACGCATGGAAGTCTGGCGCCTTGCTGCTGCCTTTCTACAACCCCAGTGAGAGACATGTTGTGCCCCTCGCTTAGGAACACTGAGGCAAAGAACTCGTTGAGGAGTTCAGCCTTGTCCCCCCTGTCCATCACCAATTGTTTCTGCCCATTTAGCAGGGGTCCTATTCCTCCCTGGGCCTTCCTTTTACTCCCTATATATCTAAAAAACAATTTCTTGTTGTCCTTTACTTGGGATACCTTCCTCAGCTCCATGCTAGCTTTGGCCTGTCTAACTGCCTCTCTACAAGGACGAGCAGAGGTGGTATATTCGTCTTTGGTGATCTCTCCCTGTTTCCACTTTTTATGTGCTCTCCTTTTGGCCCTTAGGCTGCCCTGGATTTCTGCGGTCAGCCAGGGAAGCCTCCTGGCCCCTTTCCCTCTTTTACCCCGCACGGGGATCGTCTCGCTTTGTGCCCGAAGGATCGTTTCCTTAAGGCACAGCCACCCTTCTTGGGCTCCCATCACTTCAAAATTCCTACTCTGCAGTGCATCCTTGACTAATCGCCTGAGTTCATTTAAATCAGCTTTCCTAAAGTCTAGCACTTTCACCCTACTAGTTACCTTACCCACTCGACGCCTTATGGTGAATTCTATTTTTAGGTGATCACTGTCAAGCAGATGGCTACCAATCTGTAGGTCCCCTACCATGTCATCCCCAGTTGCCAATACCAGATCCAGTATGGCATTCCCCCTAGTGGGACCATGTACCTCCTGTGTCAGGTGGAGGGTCCTGTACACAGGTTAGAAACCTGCATGAGCGGTGGGACTTTGCCATCTGCATCTCCCAGCAGATGTCTGGGTAGTTTAGGTCCCCCATGACTACCGCCTCTTTAGCTTTTATGGTCTCCGAGAGCTGCCTCAGTAGCCCCGCTTCTATTTCTTCCCCTTGATGTGGGGGTCTGTAGCAGACCCCTACCATCAAATCCCTTTCTCCTTGCCCCCCATGTAGCCTAACCCACAATCCTTCTGCTTCCTCATCCTTGGATTCCGTCTTGATGAGGGTCGATGTATATTGCTCATTGACATAGAGCGCAACCCCTCCCCCTTTTTTCCCCACCCTGTCCTTTCTGTACAATCTATAGCCCTCAATATGTACCGCCCAGTTGTGGGATGAATCCCACCAGGTTTCCGTTAGCCCTACTAAGTCGTAGGTGTTTTGTGCAAGCAGGAGCGCTAGTTCATCCTGCTTGTTTCCCATGCTCCTAGCATTAGTATATAGGCACTTGAGCCCTGCGACAGGTGCCTTTGCTGCCCCCCTGCTCCGAGTCCCAAGGGGCCTCTTATTTCTTACCTTCTCGTTTCTTACCTGTGCTGTAGTGCTGGCCGCCCCATGTCTTGCAGGTTCCCAATGTTCTCTTTCTTCAGGCTGGGCTGTCCTTGTGGGTGCCACATGGTTTGGTGGTCCACAGCTTCCCCCGCCCTCATCTTCCCCTCCCCCCGGCGAGCCTAGTTTAAAGCCCGCTGGAGGAGATCCGCCATCCTAGAAGAAAACACATGCTTACCTTTGGGGGGACAGGTGAAGCCCATCCCAACTGAGCATGTCCCTCGTCATGATGTGCGGGTTGTTATCCAGGAAGCCAAAGCCTGCCTCGAGACACCACTGCAGAAGCCACCAGTTGGTTTCTCGGATGCCGCCAGTTGGTCTCTTTCCTGATGATGTCCACAGTTTTGATGTCTGTGTTTGCAGAAATATATTGTAAAATGCTGCAGCCACTCATGGATTCTCTAGGTGCACAATCCCAAATAGCAGCATCTTAACACAGGTAAATGCTCTGGTACTTTTGTGGTAAAGTCCATATAGCTACTGCTTTGGACTTTGATGTCTAGATTGTGACTGTCAAATGCAAAATCTGTAGGCTAGGATAGTACAACGATGTAATTAAAAGTAGAGTGGTATAAATAGGTGCTTGCAAAAGAAACGGCAATTTACATTGACAAGAGATCAAACAGCTTGTTTGTTGAGTATTTTAAATGGATCATTAACACAGGTGTAATTGGCCTTTACACTGGTATAGAAAGAGAAGTGGACAGAGGGCATAAACTTCCAAATGATGTTAATCAGGGTAATTTCACTCCATCTGCTGTAGATTTATCACTGAAAGAATCAGAGGTAAAATTACACTGGAGTAAATTACACCAAGGTATATATCACCTGTCTCTATCTTATTACAACGCAACTGCTCATGTCAAGCTGACAACCTGCTCTCCCACTTTCATCGGTGAGGCACTGTGATTAACCCCCTAGCTTGCAGTTACCTTAGGATAGTTGCATGTCTGTCTGTTCAGGATCCTTTCTTACCTTCTTTAGCTATTTTCTTTCCTTAGTCACAACTCAGAACCTTTCCATTTAACATTTTGTCAAAGAAATGAACACCGGGAACATAACAATTTTTCAGTTTTCCTGAAAAACTGGGAAATTTAAATTAAAAAAAAAAACTCTCAACTGTTTTTGATTAAAAAACAAAACAAAACAAACACACAAACAAAACCCCTCAAAACTTAATTTCCAGCCAAAAGTTTGGAAATTTTTCAATTAGCCCTAATTATGATAACCTCCCAGTGAATTGTAATTGTTCTCTAGTGTGTATGGTTGAATATTATCATTAAAAAAAAAAATTACAGTGTAGATTGGAGAGATGAGGCAGAAATCTGGAGAATTATTAAGTATATTAAGCCTAAGAAATGCTATTGTGGAACTCAACACAAAGAAGATTACAGTATTCATTGCCATCTACCAAAATGATTGCAGAATCCTTCTTCAAACCATCAGGAGTAGTCAATAGATTGAGAGAAACATCTGAATAATATTTTTTTTACATTTTTTTTAGTATGCTGATGAAAAGTAAAACAGTTTGTAGATTTTGTTCCACTTGAGTTTAATGCTGACTTCTAGTAAAATGGGAAGGCCCAACACAGATTTACAAAATATACGGGATGCCAAAATATGGATATATTTTGAATACTTCAGAACTAACTTATTGAAAAACGTCTACACTTGAAACTCAATCAAAGAATTTTGTGGTATGGAATATAGATTTGACAAAAAACATTCAGGAGAGCAACAAATCTGTTCATCATCTACATAACAATACTTAAAGGCATTGGAGTAATAAAATCAGCCAGTACAATGATATAGGCAGAGAACAATGCAGAGCCAAGAATCAAGTCCTGTGGGACATCAGCTGTAAACGAAACAGGACTTGCCTAAGAACCGCTGTATTAAATAGCATATGAATTGTCAGACTAAAATAATCATAGCCAGCACACTGAAGTGGTGGTATGGCCCTGAATGAGAGTCAAATATTTTCAATAAACAATGTTGATTGAGCATATTAACTATAGAAGGCATCAGCTACCTCCCAGTAGCAAATATGAAATAGTACTCAGAAAGATATGTACCTTGACTATCTCAGAAGTATAACCAGAGTCTACTGTATAAAAAATAAAAGTGGGAGGTGGGGAGAGAGGGACTGCAATAGCCAAGTCTAAACCCACACCAGCAATTAGGAAAACAGGTTCTAATTTGTGATAATATCTGCAACAAAAGGACCTGTACAGGAATGATTTGGTGAGATGGAAATAAATAATATCAATGCCAAAAAGACAAGCAAAGGAAAAACTTAAGCTATTGTAGGGGTAGGCTTGAGAAAAATGGAAATACAGGTTTTGTCTGGAAGAAGATTATATAATAGCTAGCATAGCTTTTCATTTTAGCAGTCCAGCTCAAGGAGAGGTGATTTGTCCCTAGGGAGAGCTCATGGGGGATTTGATGTCAATGTCTGATAAATTTCTGTTGCATAGGACTACTGGTGAAAATGCACTCCTTGTAAACTCCTTGGGATTCTTTCCCTTTGGGAGAGAGAATGCAGGAAGATGTGGAGAAAATGATTCTGGTAATCCAGGATGAAATATGCAGCACTTTTTGTACCATTTTTTTGTTTATCATCCAACAAGAATCACCTGTTGCTGTTTTTTTCCTACTTTATTGAATTTGTATTAAGTCTTTATTAAAATGATCTCAGTTTCCTATTGAGGGGTAATGTTCTAAATGTTCATTCTGATTCCTTAGCATCTGATATCACTTCATGAGCAATTCTACTTTCCAACATATTTCTGCTCTAATACAGAAAGGTCATCTTCATTTGGTCTTTTCTCTAGGTCTGTTTGTCGCTGATTTTCTCTCCAATTGATGCGGTCATAGGAAAAATTAGAAAAGACCTATTAGATCATGCAGGCTATCTCCCTGCCAATGCATGATACAGTCCCCCTGATAGAGGACATAACAGATATTAAACTGATACTAGACTTGAGCCAAGAGTTTAAGAAGAAGCCTTGTGTTCATTACTGATTGACATTTAAACTCTCATCTGGTGTTAATACATTTTCAATAAATTCTTTTCCAGAATATCTTCTCATGCCCAGCAAAATTTTACTTCCTACTGTTAAAACTGACTTTCTCTGTGGACTGCTGAGATGCAGTTTGGAGTTTTGGACAATGTTTCATTGCAGAAATGTTAACTGTAGCTGATATAGTGCTCTTCATGCTTCACATTGAAACTGGGGGGAAATGTTGTCATAAGAATCAATATGTATTGGACAAGTCTGTAAGAGCTTCTTATCATTCATGTACTACGGACAGAACGAGGGAATGCTCTTTTTCAAAACTTTGATATTGTTTGGATATCACATAACTTTAGTTTGGGAATTGTTTCATGTAAATTGTATGCTTTAAAGAGCTGAACAGTGCAGCTAGGAAGTTCAAATAAAGAAATGTACCCCGGGGAAGGGGAAAAAGAATTTTGAGATAAAGCAAGTGTAAAAGTATCTTTAAAAGCTTGTCATGCTGTGGAAAAGTACTAGGGTTGGTCAAGAATTTTCTGTTGTAACTTTTTTTTGATGGAAAACTGGGTTTCTGCTTAAGGGAACTTTTTCATTAAAATTATTTTTTTTTCATTTTTATTAAATAAAGGAAAACCTGAACAAAAAAAATAGGAAAGGAGAAGGCTGAAGGTGTATATGATCAAGGTCTAGAGAAGGCTGAAGGTGTATATGATGAAGGTCTATAAAATCATGAAGGGTGTGGAAAAAGTAAACAGGGAACCGTTGTTCACCAAGTCCCCAAATACTAGAACTAGGGGACACTGAAGTTAGCAGGAGACAGGTTAAAAATAACAAGATAAAGTACTTTTTTATACAAGATATAGTTAACGTGTGTAATTCATTGCCCCAAGAGGTGGTGGAGATGCATAGCATAACCAGGTTCAAAAAGGGATTAGAGAAATTCATAGATGATAGAGCTATTAATAGCTGTTCATCACAATGGTTGGAGATGTTTCCTCTGGCATCTCTAAACCAATAAAGGTGGATACCAGGGAGGCTAATGAAAGAGGATAGATCACTCTAGCTATGATTCAGTGTTTTCCTTTTAAATCACCCACTCTTATTACTGATGGAGGCAGGATGTTGGGTTAGATCAGGGGTGGGCAATTATTTGCGCCCAGGGGCCATATAGGGAGTTTTGATGAGTTGTGCTGGGCTGGGACAGCACCCCCTGCCCCCGCCGCAACAACTCACCAAAACTCCCTATTTGGAATAGGGCCACAGGTAGGCAGGGAGCAGTGTTTGGGAGTGAGATGGTTTGGTGAGACCCAGATCATGGGATGGGGTTGCAGGGCAGTGACAGTGCAGGGCCAGGGCTTGAGCTCAGGACAGAACTGCAGTCTGCTCCCTGCACACCCCTGCATTGTGTGTGTGTGTGGGGTGTGTGAGACAGTATGGAAAGGTGTTGGGCATGTATATGTGTGTGTGTGTAGTGGGGCTGCCTGGGCACTACGTTCTCAGAGCTGGCTGGGGGTGAGGGGAGAGAAGAAGGGGCAGGGGTCTTGTGCAATAGAGCTCTCCTGGGTAGTTTGGTCCATGGCTGCCCCCATGGTGCTCCACATAGAGTCAAGTCCCCCACCTGCCCTGGCAACCCTCATTACATTCCAGCCTGCACCCACTGGCCCTGCTCTAGGCCACTGTGCACAGCTTCTGGTGGGGCTGCAGCCACCTGGGTGCTGCTTGGCTCCCTCACCTCCAGTGGCAGCTCCTCCTGCTGTGCTCCTTCGGGTAGGGAGGAAGTTTCAGCCGGGCGGCTCCTACCCCAGTGCACAAGGCTCCAGCTCCAGCTCCCAGCTGCCTTCCACCCATTCCGCCTGTCCAGAGTACCATGAAGGCAGCCACCGGCTGGATCCTATGAATTGGTAGGTGCCCCCCATGGGCTGGACCCAATCAGTTTAGAGGGCTGGATCCAGCTGCAGGCCATATTTTGGCCACCTTGGTCTAGATGGACCATTTGTTTGGCCCAGTATAGACCTCCTTATGTTCTTATGTATTCTGAGGTGCCTTCCCAACTTTTTCTATCACCTCATGACTGCAGAAATTATTGCAGTAGTGCTGTATCATTACTGAAACATGCTGTAAACACACTGGATACGTCTACATGAGATGTTTACTGCAGTTGCCTTATTAGCTCTGCCTGTAATAGTCTCAGTATCTACAGGCCACAGTAAACTCATAATGGCTGCTGTAGGTTAGTATTTGTCAACACAAGTACTATTCTGAGGCGGTATTATTTACTCCACTGCGATGCACATATAGACACTGATGGAGCTGGCTGGGGCACGAGGGTGCTACAACCCAGGGGCTGCCTGCCGGTTAGCCCCACACTGAAGCACCCTCGTGCCCCAGCCAGCCCCTCCGCAGCCTGCTGAGCCATGTCAGAGCACTCCAGACTGGTAGGCTGACCCTCTGGCCTCACAGCCAGCCAGGACTGCTCTGACTTTGCTCAATGTGCTACGGTCCTGGGTGCACATGTAAACATACTGCCTGGGAGCAATAAACTCTGGGGCGAACTGTGTTAGAGTTTATTCAGTCGAATTAATAGCATATATAGATGTGCACACTGTGTGCATGATTCACAACAGTATAAAATAAAGAAACGCTGAAGTACTGTTATGCTGAAGAACTATATAAAAGCACATCTTCCTTGCATTTGCATCCCTACAATAATAGTGTAGCAATTTCATTGTAGTAGTAATATTGTAGTAATAGATTATTATAGTAACTCACTGCCCTTTCTGGACATCCAGTATAGCAAAGTTCAGCTTTCTGAATATAAGGAGATATGTAGTTGCATCTCCTTGCCATTTCCTAATATGCCCTCAGACATCTTTGAGTGGTACTTCAATACACACATTACCACATTGTTTTTGCAATGTAATGACCAGAAGATACCTACACTTGCTCTACAGGCACATTCTTAGCTTGCTTCACAGAAGAAACACTACAATTGTTAAATATTTCAAGACAATGAACATGATCCCATCTGGCACTACATCATCAGATCTACTGATCATCTCTCACTGCTCATAATCGTTGTGGCAAGGATACTCCTTTGCCCCATTATTGACACAGCCTAAGCAATTTAGTGCTCAGATGAAGTGTATTGGATCTCTTGAGGAACACATGCACCTCTTTTCTTTGATCACATAAATAGGGGTCAGGCAGAAAGAATGGCTTCTCCCTGAAAGATGCCATCTTCCCAGATGGCCTCATCTAGAAATCACAGCTGTGCCAAGCTGCACTAACTAATCCTTTCACACTTCAGCATAGCTACACCAAACACAGAGAGTGCAGCTGAAGTATTCACAGCTAATTTCCAGTGGCAGCTCCGGGGAAGAAGAGTTCAGGTACACACTCATTTAACCCTAAGTCTGCATTTCTTTTGTGTTTGTTTTGCTGAACTTGACTTTCTGGAAAGGCCCAGATACCACCAGGCAACATTAACTCCGGATTAATAATATGTCTGTATCACTGAATTTCTCATACATTTTTAATGAGTTGTGTTTCTGCAGGAACTGATTATTTTGCCTGTCATACTGTTTTGTGGTTGAGATACCTTCTATGGCTGGGTACTGCTAAAGGATACTGTGTAGTTCCTGTCTTGGTGCATTGGGGCTAGGGTTGTGCATTGAAACCTTTGGTCCATATACAGGGCTGACAGAATTATACAGGCAGCCATGTAGGGAAGCAGATTGTAGGTGGCAGCAAAAATGGCACTCTGGGCAGACAGGCAGCACATGTGCAATTGGCTATTTGCTCAATGTGGCAAAAATCCTTATGCCAGCCTTGTCCATATGCCAAACTCTTCCAAATGATTGTGGCTTTAAGCATGTGAGACAAGTCAGGTGTGTCTATTTCCTTCTTCATCTCTTTTCACAAAATCCCAATATAGTTCTGATCACTATTGTCAGCTTACCCTCCCCTTCCCATCCCATTCAAGTCAGCACGCTGTACCCCTCTGCATCTGCATACATATATCACAGGCAGCAGCTTGCTGGAAGGTTGCTTAGTTCCTTGGTTAAGTAGCATAAGCTCTGTTACCACCAGGCCATATTATGCCCCTTACTTAAGGTGGTTCCTTGCCCCCGCTTCAGTCAGGCCTCCTAGCCATGTCCTAGGCCTACTCCATTGCTCCTCTCAATCATTCTGGGCCCCTTTCCTCCACACTGACCAGACACATCCCCAATCCCCGTTGGAATGACCTGTGCTTTAACTTTGTATTTCCTGGTTTTCAGAGGTTTACATTCTCTTGCCTTCAGCCCTTAAAGATAAAGGTCTCATACTCCTGTGGGTCCTGGCTCACACTAAGGGGAGGGAGGGAATCTTAAAACTCCAAGAGATGGATAAAGTTTCCTTAGATATTAGCACCCATTTGGGGGCGGGGGGCAAGGAGAGGGGCTCAAACTGCCCCTGGAGTGAGAGGATCCCCTGTAGGTTTTGATGTGTATATTGGAGGGGAGAATGGGGGACTGGCCAGGGTCCCCAACTTTATTCCCCCTTTACTGACTCTGTACTCCTTATTCCCAGTGCTTCCCAGCCATTCTTCCTGCCTCCCTTCCCCTTTCACCCATCTGCTTGTCCCCTGTTCATAGTTCTGTCCATTGCCACCGTCCCAGATGCTTTTCCATTTTCCCCAGTAGCCACTATTCACACACATTTATTTTCCTTTCAAGAATTGCTTAATTACTTTCTGATTTTTCTGTTCTACACAGCTTACATTTCTTTCTTCTCTCTCTCCCCCCAAAAATGAAAATTAACAGAGGAGTATATCAACATGCTTACATTTAATTTTCAGATCCCTGCCCAGGGTGTGTTGTATATTTACAGATTTTAATGATTAGAACATGTACCTTGAGCAACCTGTGCCATGTGAAAACTGACCAGCTAATGGCCCTCTTGCATAATCTGTCAGCATAGGCTCACCATAAACCATTTGGTACTTATCTATAGAGATTAACTCTTTATGGAGTACTGTGTTCAGTCATGTTTTCTTAAATGTATACCAGTTGCCATATACTAGCTGGGGCAAAGGTGGAGTGACTGACACTTGTGGACCCAATCCCCATGTATGCACAAAAGCAGACTGGTAGAATCAGTCAAACTTAAATGCAGTTATGATGGAGGCTATATCTCAAAAATACCTGGTTCAGATAAATCTAAATTTGGAGCTCTAAACCGTATCCTTCACCTTTTAGAGCTCCCTTCACCTACCATCCACCACCTCACCCATCAAATTTCAAGGCAATCCAACAAAGCGTGGGAATTTTAGAAGAATCAACCCCCACCCCCCCAAGCAGAAAGATGCTCAGCTATAATTAGCTGCCCCTGGTCTGTGAGTTACAATGCATTTTAACATTATTAAACCTTGTAGTTGAACTTTCCATATTGAAATACATTTTTTTTTCTCTCTTCTGTTTCAGAATAAGAGCCAAGGATTGACCTTTGTCCGGATACATGCTCCTTGGCATGTGCTTAGTCGAGAAGCAGAACTTCTTAAAATTAAAATGCCCACTAAAAAGGTAAGCACCTTGCCTCTTCTGTGTGCTAGCTGTGTTACATGGAGGTAAGCATTATGGGCCTGACTTCTCTTTCACTTCTGAAGCTTCTCCACATCACTCACATCAAGGTCCTGAGGCTTCTCCACAACCAAATGACTGTGCCTGTGGATCAGAGGCAGATCCATTTGTCATCTTAACAGTAACCGGAGTCAAGCAAGGATGCATCATTGCCCCAATTCTGTTTTTTATTTTTTTGACAGTCATCTTGGTTCTCATTAAGGACCACCTTCCTTGTGGAATTGACATTGAATGCCAAACAGATGGATGGCTCTTCAATCTGGGATGTTTTCACTCAAAGACCAAAGTATTCAAGACAACCAGCCTCACTCACGATTGCACCATCATTGTGCATGCTGAGGAAAACCTCCAGATGGTGCTGGATGTCTTTGGAGAAGCCTACCAAACTTTAGTCTTCTTGATGTTGAGAGAAAGGCCCAAAGTGCTCAATTGCCCTGGGCCATGAGTGTAACTCTCCCCCGCCCCCCGACTTACCTTTGAGAGAAAGACCCTAGAGGGGTGTTTCCCCCTTCCTGCAACCTCAGTAGCCACCTCAGAGAGTGAACATTGATGAAGTAATTCAGTCTAGGATCTGGTACTCAAGTGCCTCTTTTGGGAAACTGCTTTGATGTGATTTAATTCATTACAGTCCCTGGAATGACACCAAATCCAGGTCTAGAATACAATCATCATCATCTTCCCCACTCTCCTCTATGGATGTGAAATGTGGGTGACCTATTTTATTGTTGTTATCTTAAGAGCCTGGAGAAGTATCAACAGTGATGACTCTCCACATCAAATGAGAAGATAATTACAAATACCAGCATCCTTTCTGAATCCAGTGTTACCAGCACTGAGTCAGTGATTCTCAAGTACCAACTTTACTGGACTGGACTGTGTGCGCAGATGTCTGACTCTCAACTCCCAAAACTAATGCTCTGCTCCCAGTTTAGTAATGGCCTGAGATCTCATGGTGGTCAGAGGAAACGCTACAAAGACACTTTGAAGGCATATCTTAAGAAACAAGATGCCAACATCTGGAGCTGGGAGGAGCTGGCTGTCAGCCAACTCCAATGGTTCTGCAACCTCAACCAAACACCAACCTATTTCAAAGTAAAACATCTTGTATTTGAAGTAGAGAAGAGAAAGCAGAAGAAGGAAAGAAAGAGGAATCCAAGCCTGTAGCCTACTCTCCCCTGTGGACAGATCTGTAGCTTCTGTGGATGGGCCTGTGGGTCAAGGATTGGACTCTTAAGTCACCTCAAGACCCATCAGTGAGCCATGGTGGAGAAAATCTTCAAATCAATGGTTTGCCAATGATAAACATGGTGTATAACCAGTATGAGTGAGAGATCAAACTTTTTGTTTAACATTATTAAATATTTTAATATGATTTCATAGTTATGGTTGGATTTTAAATTGAGATTTTTCATTGAATTCTGATGGAAATGGGCTACTAATCACTTGGGTGTCTTTGAAAATCCCATCTTAATTTGTTAAGTAATCTCTATTTTTAACACTCTGGTCAAGGTGTTTCACAAGAAGCTCAATTAAGCCCCAGAACCACTGCTGTTCAACTATAGTTGTTAAATATTGGTACCAGATGTTAATACTGTACTAGTACTGAAAAATTCGTATTGGGGCCCTATTATGCTGGATAACTGTGCAAAGACAGAGAAGAGTTCAGTGCTTGCAGAGGAAGTCTGAAGATTCCTGAGACTACATTTTCAAAGGGAGACCTCTCAAGTTTCTGGTGTATGCCTTGTGAGATTCGTAGAAGTGCCTCTGTGTTTGACTCCCATTGACATCAGTTGGGCTTCACCCATACCTAAACTCAGTGGCTGCATGCCGACGAGCATGGATGTGCAGTATGTGGCACTGCAGACTCATCTGCAGTGCCACATCCTGCACACGCAGGCATTCCCCGGGGTTTTCTTGACCCTGGGAGTATGTGCTGCCCAAAACTGGAGCCTGGTCAACTGGACCCACACTCTGGCTGCCAGCTAGGCTCCCTGATGCAGGAGCACTGGGGCTGCAGCTTCCCAAGGCCTCCAGGATGGCAGACAAGGCTGCTAGGGCCAGTACAGTTACTGGCCCCAGCCTCCCTTACCCCACCCAGGGTAACCTGCCAGGCTCTGGAGCATGCATGGCACGGGCATTCACCAGGGACAAGTAGCAATGGCACAAGTTATGCTGCTGCTACTTGTCACTGGGGAAACATGTTCTTGCTTGTGGTGATGCTCCCAATGAGTTTAACTCTAGGTGGCTAGAACACTCTTTTGGGGTCAAGATAAAACAGCTTCACTTCAGTGCCTTGATTGAAAAATATGTCTTTATTTTCTAGTCTAGATGAGGCCAAACAAATGGCATGTGTGGGATGTAGGCTAATGCACAAGAAAATGTGAGCCTGGCAAATAATTGGCAGCTGCATGTATTTTTTTTCTTTAATGTGGTGCCAGAAGTAGGGAATAGGATGAGAGGGGGAAGAGGAACAGTCACTCTCTAGCCATGGTCAGCAGGCTAGGTTTTATAGGGCTGATAACAGAGGTGAATTTTAGGAATATTTGAAGAAAGATAAAATAGTTGCTATGATGTAATTTTATGAGATTTTCTCAGGCTTGGGGTGCAAAGTGGGGAAGACCCTGGCTGTGCATAAAGGAGAAGATTGTGAACAGTAAAGACTGGGAAGACTGACAAAAATATTGCTTTCAGTGACCTTGAGTGACTCCAGATTGGCTTTAATGGGTTTGAAACGTTGACATGCTGTCCTCTTTTCAGCTTTGGTATCTAAGAAAATTCAGGGCCTTCTCCCCACCCACCCTCCTTCCCTCCCTCCCTCTCTCAAGTTCCTGTGTTTGGATCACAGTGTAAAATCTGTGGTCCTGCTAAGCAAGCTTTTTTTACTGATTAGGCTCCAGTCTCTGGTTTAGGCTTTTCTGACACAATACTGGGTACAGATTCTGTCTGGTACTGTTCTGGGGCCCCCAGACACTTTGAGTCCTTCTGAGATTTTCCCCCCTCAACTTTCTATTCCTTAATGTTTTCAAACTCCTGTTCTGACCTCTGTCTCTTTGTCACCTCCTGGAGATTTTCCAGTCCTTAGGATCCTAGCACTCCCCAGGCAGACTGGAAAGGATTGTTTTCATCTAGGTTGTAGCCCATGCCATTGTTGTGTTCATCTGAGATCTATTAAAGCCACAGGTGTTAAATATACAGCCTGTGGGCTAGATTGTTTTTTGTTTGTTTGCTTGGGTTTTTTTGTCAGAAAGCTCAAGGATGGAAACCTTTAAGGAATCAGATCCTTTTTGTGAAATTCTTCATTTAGTCAAACATCCAACTTTCCAGCCAAAAAGAAAAAAGAAAAAGGTTTCAATACAAGATTGTTTAATGGGTAAATAAGATAAGGTGATTTCAAAGAACAGATCGCCAGTCTTACCAGAGCTCCCAAGACAAAGTCCACTCATCATATGGAATTTTCTTTTGAGCGAATCTGACTACATGTGTACATTTGTTTCTGGTAAAACATTTGTTTTTAATGATAAAAACCCTGTATGTTAATAGACTACATTATTATCTGCAGCATAAAGATGTGACCCATGTACCTTTCTTAAACAGGGTGCAAAGAAATTAATATACTTAGTTTATCTAATGCATTAGCTGCTACTTAAAGAAGAAAGTCTAGAATTAGAATTTGCAGACGTCCTTTAGAGGTGGCTGTTGGTAATATGCACTTTTAAAAAGTAAGTGTTAAAATCACTGAATATTTTTAAGACCCAGGTCTAGATTTTTAACTTTTCTTGTTAGCATATGAGTATTTAACCTGCTTCACAGTTCTTGTGTAAACAAATTGGATACAAACAGGACCACTCCTGTGCTTATGTCTTCACAGAAAAAGGTCCAATTTAATGCAAATCAGCAAGCTTACTATTCTAGCATTCTACCATGTTGCTCCCAGCCCAGATAAGCAAACAAATTCTGCTGTAGACCCACCCATCAGCCTTGACAAATGTTGACAGAAACTGGTTCCAGGGCAACAGCAAAACCCATTTGTAAACCTCGCTCTTTGGTTCTTGCCTGTGTGCCAACTAATTGGGGCTACAGAGACAAGCACATTTCAGACAAATAGGAATGTGCCAAGCTGCAAGGAAGGAAAACTGTTAAACCCAATTAAGTTGACAGGCCCTGGCCAAGATTTCTATGAATGCATTGTGGCCAGCTCATCCTATTAAATTGCATGACTTCATTTCTTTTTACTTATTTACTGAATGTCACCAGGCTGATGGTAAAGTGTGAATTGTCACAAACAGTTTCCACCTTAGCAAGTATTACACAATCATAAATACACATACATTACACACAGTGCAGTGTCCAAAACTCACCTTGCACTTGACACTTGCTTTTAATATTAATGTCAACAATAACAACCAAAATAATCCTTCAACCTAAGCTGCTTTCTTAGTTTGTTTTTTTGGTTGTTCTTGTGGGGTTTTTTTTTTGCTGTTTCCTTCTTACAGGCGCCTTCTGTGCTGGCCCTTCTTATCCCTCTTTCAGGGAATCAAATCCTTTTTTGTGGGATTGATTGGCTCACCTGATCCAGTGGGTTGACAGAAATATCTCCTGCCTTGGTGCAAGTTCCTAGCGGAGCTTTTTTATATAGTGCCCTTGACCTTAGTACAGCCACTCACATATAGCCACTGATATAGAAGCTTCAAAGACTGCATTAAAGTAATGCATACTAGGTCATTTCCATGTGAGGTGAATGGCAAATAGACCAGTCAGTAAAAAGACAGGAATAGCAAAATTCAAAGTTTTGGGGGGTAAGGACTGTTTTCTTGCCATGTGCATGCATACTGACCAACACAAAGGCTTGCCAATCTTATAGCATCCAACCTAATGGCATTCCAATGTGTTAATACACTAGACATAAACTATTACAATAATGAATCTGCATCCCTACAGAATGCTTTAGTGATCAGTCTGGAGGATCAAGGGCCAAGATTCAGTTTTGTTCTCAGATACAGCTACAGTTAGGCATCCCAACACTTAAAACCTAGGCACCTCAGTCTGAGCAAATACTCTAAACTGACCACGCATAGTTGCCTAGGATTGCTGTACAGGCAATGGGGACAACAAGATGCCCTCTGCAATGTGATCCAATTTTTTCAGGGTTAGGCATATGGAGTGATCAGAAAGACTTGGTTCTCCATGCCCATGAGAGAGGATTAGAAGGCTATGCTAGAGGGACAACAATAAAGAATGGACAGCCCCTGGTGGGGGGCAGATGGCAACCCAAAATATAGCTGCATGTCTGTCTTTTCCCCCTCACCTACAAGGCACCTAGGCCTCTTTATAGAGTGGATAAAGAGAGGTAGGGCAGGGGGTGAACTAATGCTTGGAAGAACTTGGAGATAGTTAAGTGTGTGTGGGGGGGCAGGGGGTTGGTGAGTGTGTGCGCGAGCATGTGCTCATGTACATGTGTATGTTCCTTTCTGCAGAGACTTAGGCACCTCTATTGACTTGCATGGTGGAAACTGGGGACTGGGGTCCAAGTCTTTCTCAGCCTCAGGGTATTCAAAACTACATCTTGTGCCTTCTCAGATGAACACCAGTCTGGTCAAGAGAGACACTTTTTACCTTGCCAGTTGACGCTGGACCACTGAGGGCAGCAAAGAATTTAAGAGTCATGGGACCAGAAAGAGAGCAAGTGAGAAGGAGCCTACTGATTATGGCACTCCTTTGGGAGGGGAAGTCCTACATTTCAGCACATGCTTCCAGGATTTTTCTTTTTTTTTTTTCTAATTAAGGATTGTTTAATAGAAGGGAACTCTGTACGCATTTTCCATGAGACACTCCTTGGTTAAAAACAGAAATAACTTTGGCAGAAGGGAGTGAAACAGAGAAATAATTCCTCCCTGTGGACTGTCATAACCACTAAGCTACTGAGTCATGCTCCCTTTCAATCTTTCTCCTTCTGGCTACCACCACCACTGTAGCTAAATTCAATGCTGAATTTAATGGCTGTCAATGCCAGTTAGGCATGCTCAGATCATGCCTGGCACATCAAGAGTTTCTGAGCACTTCAATATCTTCCCCCCACCATACGGGACCATGAAAGAGCTTATATGGGAGTGAAGCCTCTCAGTCAGTGGTTTTCAACCTTTTTTCATTTGTGGACCCTTAAAAAATTTTGACTGGAGGTACAGACACCTTTGGAAATTTTGAATGGAGGTATGGACCCCTTTCAATTGTAAGTGTGGATATTTACATACTTTTGATTGATCACAGTAATCTTTGGCAGACCCCTTAGACATAGCCTGTGGACCCTCAGGGGTCCATGGACCACAGGTTGAAAACCACTGCTCTGAGTGATCAAACTGAACAGCTTCTAAATGTGCTCAAGCATAGGTGCCTTTGCAACTTTGTTGTCCAAACAGAGGGCTGTCCAAACTTCAATGCCTACTGTGTTTTGTGACTCATGGAACAGGGTCAAACTGGAACAGTCTTTGGCTCTGAGATACCAACCTTTCAGCTATGTCCCATTTAGGCACCTGTGAAACCAGCTGGACTGGACCATAAATACAGTGTTGTTCTGATTTAACACTTTTTCCCTTCAAAAAGAATTATGAAGATTGCACTTATACACAGATTTCGCATATAATTGAGCCCCTGACCTTTTCACCATATTACCTGTTGCAGATATTGTAAGCATATTAGTCTAGAATATTGTCATATATGAGGACAAAACTTAAAGTTCCTAAAAATGAAAATATGGAGTCAACTTATGTTCAGAATTACCTTATGGTCTAAACAAGATAGCACGTACTATAAAATATCTTCCTATGGCCCATTCTAGTAAGTATATTTATTGAATACAATTACTTCACATTCCACAGGCTATGTACATACACACACATATTTGGCCTCTTCTATATACACACATTACAGTTAAACTGCACCCTAAATAAGCTCAGTTTTTACATGGTGCAATCCACAGTATTAGTCAATCATGTATATGTGACTGAATTATCAAAATTAATAGGAGGCAAAAAATTAAATTAAAATACAATTGCAGATGGAAACCCATATACATAAATGGAAGTAATTTGAAAGGAAAAAATGGTGAGCTTTGCTTGGAAGAATTCCTAGGCAACTCTGGAATGTCTAGAACATGGCAAGACTAGAATAAACAATATCTAGGGCAATGTGTCTCCTCGTATTCATCAGTATTTTCAGTTATAATATTCAATTAGAATAAAAATTTCATTGCAGACAAAGACATTCAGCTTGTGTTAGACGCTGTTGAGGTGATATTATGCAACTAAGTTTGTTCCTCTTGTATTTATTTTCAGAATATGTTAGATTCTTTGCCCAGTTATTAATCATTTTTGTCACCCCTAATGGTTGTTTTTGAGTCTGTGAAAAACTGTTTTCACTCAATTGCTTCTACACTGGAAGTAGAAACATTAAGCCAAATTCTGCTGTTGGTTACATGAGTGTAAATCAGGAGCAACACTGTTAAAGCCAGTGCACTTATTCCAGATGTGTAATGCCATAAGGGAGCTGAATCTGAGCAACTAGCCCTGTTGGATTCTCACTGTGGAAGCATCATTCTCTAACACTGCTCCCCTTTCTTCTTTAAGAGCATCACTCATTTCCACAGATCCCAACCAGCTGACAACTAACTTCACCTAATTTACTGTTCCCTTTCCCCACATACCTCTATATACCCATGCCTGTTTTTGGACATACCTGTTAGGGAACTCTCAGCTTTAGGTAAATAGAGGAGAGGTTCTTTCCTAGGTCTAGGTATTGAGCTGGTAGGGCCTGCCCTACAAATGGCTTCTTGAGGGTTTTAGAAGTGTGGTGACTTTGCATCTTGCTCAGTTCATGAACTGCAGATAGACTTATTTTCCCTCCTTCACTGTATTTGTCTATGCCCTTTCAGGTCATTCAGGCTGGGAAGGAGTCTGTTGTGAACATGCAGGTCCCCTGAGGTGTGTGAAGGCAAAAACTATTCAGTCACTGGTTGAATTAAATCAATCATCTGTAATAAATCGTATTTAGCTTGATGCAAAAGAGTGTACTTCCAGTGAAAGTATCTGGGATAGGCACAGCTGTTATGTGTTCAGAAACAAGGTCTTATATGGGGATAATTGGAAAAGTAGTATAGCTTGTACTGTCCACTTGGTTTCTACCCTCCTGTTTGATGCTCTTCCTCTAACCCCTTCTATTTTTGCGTCTGTCTGTCGTATAATTTTGCACATATAAAGATGCCAAATTAGTGACACAATTTTATCATGTGTGAACAAGATGAACATGAGCCTGCAATGCAATGCTGCGGCTAGTAAAGCGACCAAAACGCTGGCTTGCATCCAAAGATGCTTCTCAAGCAAATCCCGGGACGTCATTCTCCCCCTGTACTCGGCCTTAGTGAGGCCGCCTCTGGAGTACTGCGTCCAGTTTTGGGCTCCACAATTCAAAAAGGATGTGGAGAAGCTTGAGAGAGTCCAGAGAAGAGCCACGCGCATGATCGGGGTCAGGGAAGCAGACCCTACGATGACAGGCTGAGAGCCCTGGGGCTCTTTAGCCTGGAAAAGCGCAGGCTCAGGGGTGATCTGATGGCCACCTACAAGTTTATCAGGGGTGACCACCAGTATCTAGGGGAACGTTTGTTCACCACAGCGCCCCAAGGGATGACGAGGACGAATGGTCACAAACTACTACAAGATCGTTTCAGGCTGGACATAAGGAAGAATTTCTTTACTGTCCGAGCCCCCAAGGTCTGGAACAGCCTGCCGTCGGAGGTTGTTCAAGCGCCTTCATTGAACACCTTCAAGATGAAACTGGATGCTTATCTTGCTGGGATCCTATGACCCCAGCTGACGTCCTGCCCTTTGGGCGGGGGGCTGGACTCGATGATCTTCCGAGGTCCCTTCCAGCCCTAATGTCTATGAAATCTATGAAATCTATGAAATCATTGTTATTTTCTTTTAGCCCAACTTTATTGACTGTTTTATCCTTGAGATAAACCTGCTCTATTGTTTGTCTCTGTTGACTTTGGCCCTGTATATATTAATACTATTTTGCATGAATGGATGGTCATTGCCTCCCCTTTGCATGCACTTGAGAACTATTTTACATAATGGTGTACTGTGAGCCTGAACTACTCTGAGCTCCAGAGTTTAGGGGGTGAACACTACTGCTACTTTTTGTCCTCTCTTTTCCTTTACTGATGAGTTAATGAGTAGCAACAGCATTTACCTCCTGGGCTGGGTACAGACATTCAAAAAGCCTGAGGCAGAATTGATCTAAGTTATGTGGTTTTTTGTAAGCAGTTTAGTTTAGATTCATAGCAAGCAGAACATGCATTTGATGTGGGGTGAGAAGGTGGCAAATCTTAGAATGGTTTTTGCCATCTTTAAACCAGTCTGTGTATGCTGAACTTCTGTTATAGGTATAGACCAGTTTCCAATCAATTATATTGGTAAAAACATCTGTTCTTGGCCCTGGCCCTGGCCCTGGCCCTGGCTCTGGAGCCATGTGAAAGCAATGGTTCCAGGCAGAGCTTGCACTGACATACCAATGAGCTCAGAGAGAGCACTGGATGTGCGGAGCTCCAGCAGGAACCATGCTGATAGGCCACTGAGCTCAGACAGGGACATAATGTTAGAGCAGGGCTCAGCAACTCCTGGCACATATGCCAAGCATGGCACGCGAGGCCATTTTGCTCAGCACACCACTGCCAGCCTGGGCTCTTAGGCAGCTGCTGCCAGCCATGGAGCCTGGGCTGCTCCCAGCAGGGGTTGGGCGGCTGCAAGCCCTGCTGCAGGCAGACCGTGGTTGGCAGCAGCTACCCAGAGCCTGGGCCGGTTGCAGCCAGGATGCTGCAAACATCTGCTCCAGGCTCCGGCATTAGCTCCATACCGGTGCGTGCACATTTGCCTCAGAGCAGATGGTAGGGGATCAGCTTGAGGCAGTGCAACCCCGGCCTCTTCCCTGCTGCCGGCACAGAGCTGATGACTGGACTCCGGAGCTTGGCGCAGCTGTTTGTAGCCAGCCTGGGCTCTGGGCAGCTGCAGCAAGTATCAGGCAGGCTGCAAACAGCTGCACTGGGCTCCACAGCCCTGGCATCAGCTCCATGCCGGAAACAACTGTATGTGCACCTCAGAGCGGAAAGTGGGAGGGCTGTGCTGCCTCAGGCCCTATACCCACTGTCCGCTCTGAGGCATGCGGGCACCTGCTGGTATGGAGCTGATGCTAGAGCCTGGAGCAGCTGTTTGCAGCCTCCCGGCTGCAGCTGGCCCAGGCTCTGGTAGCTGCTGCCAACCATGGAGGCCAGACTGCTTGCAGCAGGGCTTGCAGCTGAGCCCATCTGACTCCCACCCACTCCGAGCCCAGCTCTAGCCCAGCCTCCCCCAAGATGAGGATAGTGCTGCCCCTTGCCAGGAGCACTGTACCTTTTGCGAGCATAGCTGTGCGGGGTGGGTGGGTGGTTGTGCTGATGGGCAGGCTCCAGGCTGGGGCCTTGGCCAGCTGTGCTGCAGCTCGGGGGCTGGCTTCTCGGGGAAGCACAGGGTGTCTGGCAGGACCAGGGCATTGTTAGGTCGGACTTTGTCCAGTGGCCCAGGATCCCGGCTCCATGTACCCGTGCATCTGGTTCTGTGTGTCTGTGTGCACACACATGTGTCTGGTTCTGGATGTTTGTGTGCATGTGTCTGTTCTGGGTGTGTTCTGGTTCTCTGTGTTTGTACACATGGTTCTGTGTGTGTGTGTGTGTGTGTGTGTGTGTGTGTGTCTGGTTCTTTCTCTGCTCTCCTTTCTCTTTCTCTGTATAAAAGGAATACACAACAACAAAGGCAACATTTATGATTATTAAATATACTAATATGCAGTGCATCCTTCCATGTACCCCCCCTATTTTGCTTTTCTGGCATGCTGGCACTCCGGCACCCTCCAAGGTAGACATCGTGGTTTTTTCGGCACTCTGGACAAAAACATTGCTGACCCCTGTGTTAGACGGTGAGCTGTTTACACAGGTTTCACGGGCCACAGGTTGAGGCAGCAGCAGTTGCCAATGAGGAAAATCGCTGGCAGGGAAGTGGCAACAGTGGCTGAAGTAGAGGGTGGTTCCAGTTGCTGCTGAGATTCACATATACCCCCCACACAAACCCGGGGGTAAGCCTCACAACTTGGGAAATGTCATAGGGGCACAATCTGATCTCTTCAATGGTGATATATTTTCTTGAGAGAATACCCTGACTTTAGCTCTAGATTTCAACCATTGACAGAATCCAGCCCATTTGACATTTTTAAATGAAACTGACATTGTGAAGGTCACTTGCTAATGTTCATTTTATTTGTTGTAGATATATGAAATAAAAGAAGAAGCAGGATGTCTCGAGAAGCTCTCTGGTATTTGGAACAAATTTACAGAACCTTTGCAGCCCAAGGTGCCACAACAAAATGCCACCAATATGAAAAGTCTGTCGTATCCCTTTTCCAGAGAGAAAATATATTTGTGAGTATTTTAAGATGCAAACTTTGTTTAAGTTGACTGTAAAGTACTCTTGGCTATTTTCTTCCTAACCCAAACTCCATACTTTAGCATTTGAATTATAATTCAAATACCTCTTGGCATATCACATGTTTTGTTTCCTGAGGTGAACTTTGGGGCTTTGGGCCATATCTTTTGTTTTGGCTGAATTCTGATGTCCTCTGAGATGCATGTAGTCAGGCTGGGATGGAACTAGAGGGTATATGGTGGTGCGACTGCACCCCACCCTTCTGACCATGTGCCAGAAGCAGCAGCCAGGGACTTTTTTAGGTCCTGAAGAATGTAAGAATCCCCATCTCCCTTTCCCTTCATCCTCAGAAGCATGACCCCCCTCCTCTCTCTTCCCCTCCCATCCTCCCTTCCCCCATCTGCCACTACCAGTGTCCCCACTGTTCCTGCTGTCTTGGGGAAAGGGGGCTTGTGTCCCACTCCAGCTGGGCTGTGCTAGGGATGGGATGAGCCTGGGATAGCAGGCAGTGGTGGCAGAGGGGAGCAGGCAGGCTTCTCCTCCCCATGCTTGCTCCTGGGCTGGCAGGGAACATTTGTGGGAAGTAGGCAGGGATGGAGATCTCACCCACTGCTGCTGCTGCTGCCACTCTCCCAGGCTGAGCTCAGTTCCCAAGCAGCATGGCTGGAGCAGGACACTAAATCCCCTTGCACCTAGGACCATGAGGACACTAGCACGATAGGTGGGGGAAGGGGAAATGTGAGGGACGAAAAGAGGGCATGCCTTTGAGCATGGAGGGGAAAGTAAGGGAAGGTGGGGATTTTTAACTTCTTTGAGAATTAAAAAAAGCCCCCTGCTGTTGCTCCCATGGCACAGTCTGCCCACCCCAGTGATGGTAAGGGGAGAAGGAGGGAAGGAGCTGGGAGTGGGAGGTGCCGTCACCCCTGCAGTACCCATCATACTGCTCCTGTGCCCCCTCTGTAAAATCTGGGATCCATCCCTGTATGTGCTTTGATTGTAAATGAAAGTTGCATGTCTAGATCTGAAAGCAGGTTTGCTGAGGTGAGCCTTTCTGGCAAAGTGAAGGTCATCTTATATTGTATAATTATGTCAGACTGCTTAATCTAGATAACATGATGAAGAAATCTAATGAAGATGTGGTGGCAGGGACTGGCAATCAGAGCACAAATTGTCCAGGAACTTTGTGTACACAACTTAGTTGCTAGCACATGCTAAAGTCTATGTTGCCATGTCTTCATTGCTTTTGTCACCCATGTTAGCTGGATTATACTAGCATTTACTACTGTTTCATGTTTACCTTGCTATCTACACTTTGCCAGAATGTTGGTAAGTTGGAGAGGAATCTAAGAGCCTTGACACATAATGCATTCACACTGGTGTTAAAAATGGAGCAGGCAGATGACATACAGCCCCACGTTATTGTACCTTCCTCAAATCTGGTGTAAAATTAACCCAGGAAAAAGCAGGGGTATAGCTATGCAGGTGTTAGTGTCATCTGTTATCCGTTTTTCTGTTCACTCAAGGCAAGCTGGCAATTATTACCTGTTCCCCTGCCACTTAGTGGAGATGTGCTGTAAAAGCCCCTACTGCATGCAGCTGCCCTGGGATAGCTATAGGTCAGTGCACTGACCACCTGGTATAAATTACAGTGGTAAATAATATTACCAATGTACATGTGTCATTGGTCCATACCCTGTATTCACTAATTTTCACCATTGCTTCCCCTCATTACAACACCTTCTGGGTTACTTTCATCTTTCAAACATGGAGCTTGATTTTCTTCTGACCTATTCAAATGTGTGCAATTTAGGAAGTGTTCCATTGAAAGCAGTGGGGCTATTCTGGTATAAGTGATAGGAGAATCAGACTCTGTAGAGTGCTTGCTCAGTCCAGCTAAATATTATGTAACTTGGGCATTCCCCTTTTACCTCATGTTGGAATCTGTGAGTCAATATAACGGAGGGTGAATTGGTATAATTTATAAAAGAGATTAATGTCTTAAGAAAAGCAGCTGAAAAGATAGTGAAAGATATGCCATCTTCCACTTTAAAAGGAACCTTCTCTAAGTCTCTTGATGCAGTTACACTGATGTAGATTATTTTACACATACATGCAGGTAAGCATGGGTAAGTAGGTTTAAAAAAAAATCACAGTCACTGAGATTTAATTTGCATTATTACATTATAATTTACATTACATTTTCCTTACCTAAAAGTAATTTACATTTGGCTACTGTTTTTGTCTTAACTCTTCCAATGATACCTTCTAACCTGCATAATACATGGTCTTCCTGATGCATTAAAAGTTACATAGAAATCAGAAAGATTATTGTAAAATAAAGGGGCTACATTAAAGTATCTATACATTTGTTATTTCATACATTCCTGTCTCACTGTTGTTCTGTTTAAGCAGCTGGTTTTTTAAAACTTTTATCTGAATGCTCAGCTAACAAAGATCCTATTGTACAAATTTCAGATGGATACTAAACCAAATTGTTGTACAATCCAATTTTCTCAGAGCATTTGTGAATGTATAATTGGTCTTCTTTCTCTCCACTTTTAAGGTACAACATTAAAGACAAAGACACATTTTTTGACAATGCTACCCGCAGTCGAATAGTAAGTAAACATGCAGCATTATCATTGACAGATCCTTTTGTGCTTGATGGCATCTGCTTCACCAGTGAATGCACTTGGCTCCCGTTGCTTGCTTCATCACTGTTTGCTTAATGTCTCATAGCAACAGAAAAGAGCAAGCAAGTGCCACAGGTAGAGGTGGTTTGTAAACAAACAATTTGCCTCTTAATTTCTTGGGAAAATGTGTCATATTCACATGTATAGTGTTGTAATATTTCTGTCCTTCCAAATGTGCATAGTTAAATATGTGATAAGCAAACCAATAGCTGAAATACAGATCTAGATTCTACTCTTGCTTACATTAGTGTAAACTTGTAATTAACTTTACAGCTAAGTCTGGATTTACATTAATGTCAATAAGCAGGATATGGCCTACAGACTGAGGGACAGATCCCCAGCCTGTATCAATAGCCACATCTCCATTGGCTTCAGTGCCACTACTAATTTACACTAGCTGAGAGTCTGTCCCTCTATAGTATAGTATTTCTAGGCTTTTTAGATTCCTAATACAAAGAACATTTGCTCTAATATACAGCCAACTACCCAAGTTCCAAAAAAGGTCAAAGTAATGGGAAAGTGACCAAAAGTAAGTACAACTTTTTGAGAAGTCTGCATGAAACCAATGGGCCTGCTATTCTGATTAAAGGCAGCAGGATTTAGCCAAATATTAGTTCTCTACGGGCATGTCTATATGAGATGTTTACTGTGGAGTAGACTAATTATCTATTATTCCCCGATTAGGCCACAGGAAACTAATAAACTCTGCAGCAGGGTAGTACTTGTAAATACAATTATTATCCCAATATCCTGCTGTAGACTTTTTTACTCCATAGCACCTCACATGTAGATACTGACACAACTGGCTGGGGCCTGGGGGTGCTTCAATGCAGGGGCTGCCTGCTGGTTAGCCCTACACTGGAGCACCCTTGTGAACCTGCCAGCCCCTCCATAGCATGTTGAGCCAGGTTGGGGCACTCCAGGCTGGCAGGCTGACCCCCTGGCCCATCTGCCTACTGGGGCTGTTCTGATGTGGCTCAAAATGATGTGGTCCCAGGCACAGTATAAACACAATGCCCCAAAACAATAAACTTTGACGTAAACTGTGCAAGAGTTTAGTGCTTCGTCTTAATAGTATGTGTAGACGCGCCCTCTTAGGAGTTCTTGTGGATACTATTATCTAGGTCTGGGGTCCAGATCCTAAACTTGCATAACTGGAAATGGTAAACAAAAGCCAGTGCAACAAAACTGGCATGAATTTGTACCATTCACCACCACTCTGTCAAAGTCAGTGGAGCTGCTCCTGTTTACATCAAAAGAGAATATAGGCAGATATTTTGATGCTATAAATTGTGTCGTCTTTAGAGATTTTTCTTAGAAAATATATGGTTTAATGAGTTACTTTGTATATTGTTCATACATGTAACTTTCTTTGATTTGTAAACATTTCCCATTTACTTGAAAATGTAAATGTTATGGCCCTAAATTATATGTATTTATGCAAGAATAAAACATGCCATTTAGGTAAATATTGCTACAAATCAGCTACAGAAATCTATCTTGTTTTTATTAATTGTTCTACGGCTTGCATTGGCACTTTAGCAAAGATAAGTTGGTTACATCATTATTTTTTCTTTCTGTAGGTACGAGAAATTTTAAAGCGCACAAGTGCAAAGGCCAAAAACAGTATGGGTAAGAAAGAATTAGCCATTTGCAGGAAATATTTAAAGAATATTATTTTAACCCTTTAGCATAATGAATATATGTGTAATGGACCATAAGCAGGTACCAAAGCATTTTACATGAATTAGAGAATGAATTAAGTACATTTACTTAAAAATAAAATCATCCCTAAAATTATAGTACTGTACTTTACTTAGATGAAGTGAACAATGATGGAAAGGAAAAGTAATTTAAAGACTCATTAGCCAAAGAGAAAAAGATGAGTGTGTTGAACGATTATGTTTTCTTATTGTGTATATAAATCTATCTAGAGCAGAAATGGCTATAGTACAGTCACAAGTGTGGTTGACTTATACCCCAAGAAACAACTTTGATCTCCATGGAGTTACATAATGCATTATTTAAGCACAGAAATTTGTCCAGGAGGTCTGTTTTTCTGGTTTGTTAGCCTTAAAAAAATGCTTCACACAATGAAGATTATGGGGGTGGTTGTTGTTCTTTCACATGCAAGGAATTTACTCCAGAGTTAACCCCATTGGTTTTCATGGGCTGCAATGACTTCAGTGGAATTACTGTTTATAAGTCTGTAAATTGATGAAAAACTGGCTCAAATCTTTCTCTTGTGTAAGCAAACACCACAGTGCACACAGTGGCCCACAGTGCAGACAGACAATAGGAGTTTGCCTTTAACCTTTGGTGTGCATTTTATTCAGCAAATCTTTGTAAACATTGCTTTAATTTTTATATAACTTTATTTTGTAAATTAACATAGGTGAGGAGTCCTATATTTCATTTTTTCCAAATGTTAGATTTTTCTGGCCATTATGAGTAACATCATAAAAGGAACTTTGGAAGAAGAATATATTCAGGTTTGCATTTCACAACAAGGCATAGTAAAGCTGCTTGCTATGCTTTCTTTATGTTCATGCATTCATTTATGATGATTGTATGCAAAACTCCTTAAATATCAATGGCCCATATAGCCTTGTTGAGTTTGGCATTCTGCTGTTCTACAGCGCACTGGCACAAGGTGCTATAAGCGCAACAGCTTTCACAAATTGACCAGAATTCATATTCTAATTATGGTGTTTCAAGTAAGAGAGAGATGTATGATTAGAATTCATATAATTCATTAGAATTCATATTCTAATTATGGTGTTTCAAGTAAGAGAGAGATGTTGCAGGAAGTGTGGCTGATGATCAGGGATTTGGGTTTTCTGTTCACCATGGAAAAATGTGGATTTTCTCCTTTAAAGGGTAAAATAGGGGAAACACCACATTTTCCCTTGCAGGCTGGCAGGGTTCCAGCCTGCAAGGGGTGCTTGGGGTTGCGGGGAACAGGATGCAGGAGGTGCCATGTACACATGCTGGAGCAGCCAGGCAGCATGAAGAGCAGCTCCTGCAGCTCCCTGTAGGTGAGCCTATGTGCTGGGGGCGGGGGGGGGGCAGACTGAGGCCCCCACGATAAGGGAGGGAGGGGGCTAGGACTGGGGCTGCGGGTGCTGCCCAGCTGGGGCAGTGCATGGGACCCAGGGTGGGACTGTGCGGCTGTGAGGCTTAGATGGTGGAGCTGGTCTGGTGAGGGGGGACAGCAGAGGGGCTTACTCTCCACTGCTGCATGTACTCCCAGGGAGAGACGCATGGGGGGGTGACACATGCCTTCCTACATTTGTATGGTGTGGGAGTGGCTGCAGGCTGTCCACTGCAGGTTTGGGGCTCCCTGCCCTGCTGCCCACACCCCTGGGTGTGACCCAGTACAGAAGGGCAGAATGGGGAGGGGATGCTTGGTGTTCCCAGGAGCTCCACACTGGTCATGGTGCCACGGCAAGGCCTGCCCTGCCCTCCTGACAGCAGTGGGTGGCACACCTCCATGCCACCACCTCTACTGCTGCTGGGTACGCAGGAGTGCTGTGATTTTACCATGGTGGTGCTGCTGGTACAGGGCTCCTGGTGGCAGTGACAGCACTGAGCCTCCTCACCCTCCCATGCTAGGTCACTCCTGTTGGGCTGTGGATGCCTGTGGGGTGAGGGCAGCAGGGCAGGGAACCCTAACCCTGCATCAGGCAGCCCACATCCTCCCCCACTTCCCATGGGCTCTGCTCCCAGTCATGCCACCCATGGGGGAAGAAGTGAGGAGAGCTGATCTCCATGCCCTTCTCTGGCCACAGCAGCCACCACCTCCCACAGGTGGCAGCTGAGGCTCAGGTGATGTTGGGGGGGAAGGGCAGGGGGCTGTGGGGCCCAGCCCTGGTCCCATAGCCTTGACAGCTGGGGGCCCCTTCCAGCAGGGCTGGGAGGGGGGAGAGGGCTGAGGGTCATGAATGAGGGACACCATCAGGGCTGAGGGGGCTGTGCGTTGGGAGTGAGGAGCACCAGCAGGGTCAGGGGACTGTAGGTTGGTAGGGATGGCTACCGGTAGGGCTGGAGGGGCTGTGGCTTAGGAGTGAGGGGCAATGGCATGGGCAAGGGCAGGGAACTGGCATATCAAGGCTGCTTAGCACCTCAAAGCAGCAGAGCAGGGTGAGGATGGCCATAGGTGGAACCATGTCATGGAGGGTGATGGAGGCAAGGAGAACTCTGATTTTCCATGAAAAAAAACCCTCCAAATCAAATGCCAGAATATATAGGTATTTAGAATTTATTTTATTACAATGATTGAGGCACTGGTAGACTTCCAAATTGCTTTAAAATGATAAATATATGAATAAAACATTGTTCAACTCATACTTATGGGTATAGTGGCATTTCATTTTAATCACAGAAAAATGTGAATTTTGGGGTTTTATCACAGAATTTGCTATTTTTTAAATGAGAAAACCAGGATCCCTGTCATGATTTATTTGGTGCCCCCCTTCTCCCTGAATCAATAACAAGGGAAGGGTTAGGGTTAGGAAGCACTGTGCTTCTAACAGTATTGTGTGTAACACTGTATTTGTGTACCACCTGAGGCTCTTTAAAGAGCCCCTTTCCCTTCTGCCACTGTAAACCTTGTAGTCTAGAGCCAGTAGAGACTTGTGTCTGTCCTTTCTCCTCTACCTATTTCTGCCCCACATATTGACATCACCATAGCAATGTTCATCCAGCTTCTTGTTTGCTAAATTCCTCATCCCATTGAGTTTGAAACCCATACACACTCAGGGCATTTATACACATAGATTTTAATCTCATGATGCGGCAGAGATCCACTGCTTTGGAGTATAGTTGATTAATTGAGACTGCTTCACATGCAAGCTGATGAGCACTATGCTGTGCCGTGTGCAGTTGTATAAGCATCAGCACACACAAAATGGTGGATGTGCGCTTTTGAACTAAAGCACCTCTGATGTATTTTAGTTCAAAAGTGCACCGCTGCCATTTTCTCGGCGCTGGTGCTCATTTCACTGCTTAAACATCTGGAAGCGTTGCAGCACTGGGTGCTGCCGTACTTGCATGTGTAAAAATGCCCTCAATGCTGATCACAGAGTGATGTATTATATTCACAGGGATATGTATTACCAAAGAAGCAACTTTTTCTAGTTTCCAGGTGGATTAAAAATGAGGCCTTTTATCATTGAGTTGGGCAAATGATGGATTTTTTGTTTGCTGACTGAAGTGAAAAAGTGAAATAAAAAACCAGTTTGGATCACAATGAAATAAAAATAGGATTTTCCAGTAAAATTTAAAAAAATAGTTTGGGGTCAATGCAAGTATTCAGTTAAACCCAAAACAAAATGTTTTATTTGATTTGGGGGTTAGAAAACTTTTCTTTACCTTTTTTCTCCTTTTATTTTTGTTTAACTTTTTTAAAAAGGTATTTACTGTATTTACTTGAATACAAGATGAGGTTTTTCCTCCCAATCAGCATGGGGAAAAAATCCCCTTGTCTTATGATGACATATAAGGAAACTTCATTAAATACATTGTCTATTGTTAAACTGCTGCCAAAAGCAACATGTGCTTAGTAGTGGAAAACAATTATAAAATTGATTAAATGCAGCCAACACACAGCATGACTATAAAACACATGACCCATATGGGTTAAATATGCAGATGGGAAACTTTTTTTTTTAATTAAAATAAAAATCTTCCCCTGACTACATTAAAAAGAAAACAGTTTACATCACTTTACATAAAACATTTCCACAGACTAACATAGAATCTCCTCATTTACATCCTTTGACATCTACTCTTTTATCCATCTATGTGCTTCTTATCCTCTAACATCATTTACCTCTTGTTTACATACAGCCTCAACAAGGTACATCCCCCTCCCCTGATTTACTCATTTTAAGCAATCAGCTTTGCCCTTTATTTCACATCATATTAACAGTTCTATACTGGTTCTCCTATAATCACCCAACAGTCTTCCCTTACCACCCGTGTCTCTTCAAATGGCAGTACCTGTCATGCTTCCATCAATTTCCTCCCAACCCATTCTGTTATTTCCCCTATCTTGCCTCTTCCCACTCAGAATTTTCCCAGAAGAGCATTCCCTAGTCTTTTTATCTCTATTTGTTCATCACACTTGAAACTAACACAGTAAGTTACTGCAGCTCATCTAAATAAAATATATGCTAGTGCAGTCCCTCTGAGCACTGACTGTCTTTCAAGTCATGGTGAGCCACTACATTGAATATATTTTTACTTCTTCACTCCCACAGCTAAGCTGCATCTTTATTTCCCATTTTCAATTATTCCTGTTTCTTCACCAGCCTTAAATATCTGTCAAACATCACCAAAAGGGGCCCATTTAGTTTACCCAGAATCCCTCTATTGCCCCCTCTCTCAGCCTGTCATATATGATTAGTGTATCCACCCTCCATGAGGTAGAGGAAGGCCAGGTTACCCTATACTTTGTCTGCATATTAATTTTTAGAGCATCTCTGGACTCATGACAAGAACACTCAGTTCCAGTCATGAGTTTGGAGCTAATTAGCACATGGATTCTTTGTGGGTAGTATCTGGAATACACCCATACTGAGCAGTGCTGTGCTGTGTTGGGGTGACCATGGCTTGAAACACTGTTAACTCTCTGGGGTCCAGCCCAATTTATTATATATAGTAAATCATGAGCCTTTTGGCCTTGGACTAATATAACGTATAGTTTGTACTACATATAGATAGGTACAAAAGTGCTGCTTAAAAGTGTGTTAATGTAGTGTGTAGTGTAGTTAGTGTAACCTGTGCTAAAACTTTCAGTAGTTTCAAAGAGGGTAAACTTAGTCAACTCTGGCTGAACTAATACTATAGGTACCTGTAATAATTTCCCTATATGCAAGTTTTGCATTTCACTTCCATGTGCTCAGGAAGATCAGGGTCTGACTCTAAGGAAAGGTTGAAAAGTCAATGGAGGAGAGTTAGGGTGCTACCTGACCCCCCAGATTTATTCTACTTGGTGTAGCAATGGAAGGAAGATGAATTAAAGATAATACTCTGATAACACCTGGAGAATTCTAACAAATGTATAAATTTTCCATATATATAGAATCTAATTATTGGGGGCTTGTCTTATATTCAGGATTATCTTATTTTCAAGTAAATATGGTGTTTGAAATGAAAAGTAAAAACATCTATTTTTAAGTGTCAAAATGAAGTAATATGCATTTCTAAAACAAAATATTTGATTAAAATGTGGAAGCAAACCATTTTGACCTCTCCTTCTTTCCTTTTTTTTTTTTTTTTTTTTTTTTTACCATTGCTCTTCATTGGATTTGATCCAATTTAACACAAGTTTTGGTCCTCCTCAAACTGCATTATTACACAAAGTTGTTAGTCAGTGAAATATATTTTCTCAGTGGTACTATATATAGCACATTGGAATGGTGTGGTCACAAATGACAGTGCAAGTACACACGTGCAAAATACTTTCATAGTATTCTCATGACAGAATATGGAAAAGTTGTCTAATCATTGCTTCAATTTGATCACACAGTCTCACCTTGGAGTTTAACTTAAGTGCTAGATGGTAAGTCTGGACAGCAAAAGGGCACACTATGGTTACTAAGTAAAAAAGGAAGGCTATAACTCTTATCCTATGTTTTGTTCCATCAATCAACCACTACCACCTCAGGTTTCTTGAAACAGGTTCAGGTAGAAAATCTTCATTCTCAATTCAAGCAAAAATTGGGCCACAAAGTCTGGGTTGGATGAAATAAATAAATAAAGCTGAATGTCATCAGCATGCTAAATATACCTCAGACCACATATCATCCCAAATTCTGTTCATATCCTGATGTTAATTTTTAATAAGATCTGAGAAATATGAGAAAGGAAACAAACAGGGAAGAATTGGTGGGGAATGTAGTAGTGGATGGCAATCTGGTCAGCAATGACCATGAAAGGACTGAGTTCAGGATTCCAAGGAAAGGAAGAAAGGAAAACAACAGAGTAAGGACCCTATACTTCAGAAAATCAGACTTTGACTCACTTAGGGAACTGATGGGCAGGATCCCCTGGGAGGCCCATCTGAGGGAGAAAGGAGTCCAGGAAAGCTGGTGGTACCTCAAAGAAACCTTATTGAGGGCACAGGAATGAACCATCCCAACACAGAGAAGCAGGCTGTGGCTGTGGAAGGAACTGAAGGGGAATCAGGAGGCCCCAATTGGCCTGGCAAGAGAGAGAGGAGCCAGAAGAATAGAGGGCCTGGGGTCCAGGGGCAGAGAGCCTGAGCCCATTGAGGGGTGGAGCCATGGGGCCCAAAGCTGGCCTTGGAAGAGAAAGGCCTGGGGTCCAGAGAGAGGGAACTTGAGTCCAGGAGGGACAAGGTACTAGGGAGAAAGTCCAGTGCCTGGGAGTGTATTCAGAAGGGGGCCTTAAATAATTTCTCATGTGCTTCCAAGAGTGCACACTTCTATAGGGCTTTACAAGGTCCCATCTTAGAATCATAGAAAATTAGTGTTGGAAGGGACCGCAGGAGGCCATGTAGTCCAACTCCCTACTCAAGACAGGACCATCCCTAACTAGATCATTTCAGCCAGAGCTTTGTTGAGCCAGGATTTAAAATCCTCCAAGGATGGAGATTTCACCACCTTTCTAGGTAACCCATTCCAGTGCTTCACCACTGTCATAGTGAGAGAGTTTTTCCTAATATCCAACCTAAACTTCCCTTGCTGCAACTTGAGACCATTGCTTCTTGTTCTAACATCTGTCACCGCTGAAAACAGTCTAGCTCTATCCTCTTTGTAACTACCCTTCAGGTAGTTAAAGGCTACTATCAAACCCCACTCAGGTCAAACTTTTGAACGCTGGAAAAAAGTGCATCTTTTATCAAAGGCAACAAACAGCAAACTTCCTTTTGTCTTAAGCAACAACCTGAGAAATTCATACAATTTCCAGTGCTCCACCCTTCAATGGGCTCAGGTTGTCTCCCCCTGGGCCCCAGGTCCTCTATTCTTCTGCCCCTCTTTCTCTTGCCAGGCCAGTTGAGACCTCCTGACCTCCCCTTCATTACCTTCAGCTGTTGGTTGAAAAGGTATCTCAATTAAGCAACCAATTTCAACAGAGGAAGACTGTTCAAAATGCTCATTTACTAGTCTTTATTTTGTACTGTATATGAATGATACTCTGTTCTCATGCATAGTTTTTTTCCCTTGCTCCAGTATCCCATAGCAACAATTATTGACAATACTAATCTATTAGATCTCAGTTTCTACTCATTTCAACAGCACTTTTAGCTAGGAACTTCTCCGAGACTGTCTCCCTTGATTACTGCATAGATATTAGAAATTTTAGTGGTTACCATTGATTAACTGCTGCTTCAATTTAAATAATGGTCTCAAGAGCACCATTTATTAGTGGCTCAGCAAATTTCTTAAGCAACCTTGTTCGTTCATTTTTTTTTTTTTTGGTTTCATTGTTTCCCTGCCTTGCAATGGGCAATGGCAGCAAAGCTGATAATATTTGCAGTTAGTTTCTAAGATCTTATGTATGTGTATTACAGATAAGAGGTAAGAGTAATAGCAACATTTAGCACTAAAAGCTGCCCAGTTTATTCAGTTGTAAAAGATTGCTATTTAGGTTAGTACATGTTGTGTGCAATAAGAAGTTTAAAGAAATGTTATTTTTTCTGACTTAATTTTAAACATTTTAAAAGCTTTACTGAGAGCACTTTCTATTTCCCCTAGAGGAGTTGTTTAAACATTACAAGTTTGAAATTTTTCCATTAATTTAAAGCCAATTAATGGTCAGATTATTCTTTGTATGAGGAAGAATATGTATTAGTAATACTTGATTGACACCAAAAATGGTTTAAGGGATGACACTTCCCAGAATAATTTTAATTTGTTGATGTAAAGCAGTGGTGCTCAATCTTTTTCCTCAGTGGGCTGGATGGACAGTGTCCCATCCATCCAGGGACTGAATCATGCAGGTGGACACTATTCAGCCACATGGAGGAGGCAAGGGGCAGCTTAGCTGCAACCCATCCCCCGGGATGAAAGGGGGCATGACTTGGCCCATGGGGAAAAGCGGGGCATGGCTTGACCCATGGTATGGGGAGATGCATGGCCCAGTCCCAATCTGGCCCTGTGAGGAAAGAGGATGTGGTTCGGCCCTGAAGCGATAAAGGGGGTATGGCCTGGCCCCAACTTGCCCCCATAAGGAAAAGGGGGCATGGCTTGGCCCCAACCTGGCCAAATGTAGGAGCAAGTGGTGTGGCTCAGCCCTGATCCAGATGCAGGGCAGGGGTATTGCCCAATTGCAACTGGCAGTGCGGGGCTTGGGGTTTGGAAATTTGGTGAGGGAAGGGTGACAGCATTAATGGCCACTGCTTCTCCACCGCCAAAGTTCTTGCCCCATGGGGAGCCCCACAGATGCAGTGACTTTGCGGGTCACATTTGGCCCATGGACCAGAGTTTGAGCACCCAAAGTTAATTCTTTCTATTCTTTTGCAACCCCAATGTAGACCCATCGGTCTACAAAAATTGATTTTTTTCTTCCTAAGGGCATGGCAGGGTTGTTCTAGATCAGTGGTTTTCAAACTGCCTAAAGTTACAGAAATCCTTTCAGAAATCGTCTGCTGCTTCAAAACTCAGAACTCGGGCTCCATGGGCCATGTGAACTGACGCGGAGTCAGGCAAACAGGTCCAGCAATGGTGGTGCATTCCCTGCCAGCCTGCTCCACCATTACCCCTAGTCTGCTCGCAAAACCCCTGATGACCCTAAGGTTCTGTGGAACACTTTGGAAATCACTATTCTAAACCAAGAAGGAAAAATAGGACCTGGTATTTGTCTTCACTGTCTCTTTCCTCACTAGATTGCATGGTATGAAGAGTTATGATTATTCATAGCATTTAATGGGACTATTTCCCCTTAGTTTTTGGAGTATTGAGGGGAATCTAAGGTTGATGAAATTTGCTTGTTTGGTCCACTTTATGACCTCACTTTAGGATGGCAGGCAGTTGGACTAGATGACCTCTGGAGGTCCCTTCCAGCCCTACTTCTCTATGACTATATGGGTGCTTCCAGATGAGCATACATGTGCAGTTTGTGACACCGCTAGTTTATCTGTGCTGCCGCAAATCTCATGTGCATGCATCTGCTGCATTGCTAATTTGCAGCACGACAAGTTTTTCTGACCCTGGGAGATCCCAGTGTCAAAAAGAATTGCACCAATAAAAATAAGGGCCTTACACGTGGCTGCAGTGTGCACCACCCAAAATTGGAGCCTGGCTGGCCAGAGCCACACTTTGGCTGCAGGCTAGGCTCTGAACACCAGGATCTCCATCACTACAGCCCTGGGAAGCCCCCAGGTTTCCTGGTAAGGTAAGGCTGCTGGGGCCAGCCCTGGGGAAACATATGTTCCTGCTTGTGGGGATGTTACCCTATGAGCAGGGATCCTGGTTTTCCCTGATAAAATATTGCAATTTCTCTGAAAAATGAAAGGCCCCTAATGACCCCCAGCCCTGCTGGTTCCTTCACTCCCTCCCCACAGTACCCTGGCTCTGCTCATGCCCCTCACCCCCCCACCACCCACAGCCCTGCTGGTGCCCCTTGCCCTCCACTCACAGACCCCGCCATCCCCAGCCCTACTGGAAGGGCCCCCCCCAGCTGCCAAGGCTACGGGGCCAAGGACCCAGGTCCATAGCCCCTCTGCCCCTGGAAGGAGGCTGCAGTTGCTGCAGCGGAGCAGAGCGGAGTCCAGCTACCCCGCCCCCCCCAGGTCAGCAAGATCGGCTGCTGGGGAACTCTACCAGCCTGCAAAGAGCTCTTTGCAAAACTGTGAAATCTGCAAGTTTCTCTGGTAAAATGAGAAATCCACGTTTTCCTCTGGTAAAGGGTAAAATCTCCGGTTTTCTTCATTTCCCCATGGGAGACGGAAAACCTGGATCCCTGCCTATGAGGTTATTTTAAACTTATGTTTCTCTTAGAGTGGAAGGATATTTTCCCTGCAAAATTAAGATTAATTTAAGGGTGACCCATCTCGAATTTCTGCATTGATTGCTATTTGTTACATTCAAAATATATGTTATTCATTTGACCATTTCCAGTAATATTTCTCAGCCTCTGTTTAACTGAATAAAATTAAATAATATAATCTATTCCTATCCCCATTATAGCTGTTGACAATATTAATTTATTTCTCTTTAGGTATTACCACATTAATTGCAAAACACATCTACGATGCAGCATATCCTCTTCATGATGTAAGTATATGCTATCTAAATGTGTTTCTCTAATATTATTATAGCCACGAATGGCTACTATCTGGGGAAAGGCAAAATATCTCCCAGTGTAATTAAAGTAAGGGAGATTCTTAAATAAAATATATTCTGGCTGTAACTGAAAAGCAGAAATAACGAAGTGATAGTGAAAAATTGCTGAGCAAAGCCATTATGATAAATATTTTGTTTTATTACATTTTTTCTTTTCATCCAGCAGTTACCAATTTGATTGTTTTTCTAGGGTGAATATGAAGGCCAAACAGATGAGATGAATGACAGAAAGGTAGGATACTCTACATAAATAGTATTGTGGTGGATTTTGAATAATCTAAAGTAAGGCTAGAGGAGCTCTGCTCAGAACTACTTGCTGATGCTCATTTGAAGGAACATGACCACAAATTCTTTTAATTGGTATTTGCAACCCCTTTTCAAGGTACTTCCTTTCATATGATTGACAGTTTGTTTGCAAGAATGTTAACATAACATTTGGCAATAGTTAGGGCAAATTTAGTTTGATGCAGCTGGCCATCTTGAAATTCCTTGGATTTCCCTTTTCCTGTTTAGAAAAATGTCATTCAAGCAGTCAGGAAG
The DNA here is from genome assembly GCF_030867095.1 of Alligator mississippiensis. Classification (NCBI taxonomy): domain Eukaryota; kingdom Metazoa; phylum Chordata; order Crocodylia; family Alligatoridae; genus Alligator; species Alligator mississippiensis. Next base: position 140,704,988 of record NC_081827.1, read on the forward strand.
CAAAAATTGTTATGTGACTTAAGTGAGCAATCCCTTGCCACAAGTAAGTGATGACATAGGTGAATTAGCTGTAGGCTAAAACATGGTAGCATAAAATTTTAACTTTTGAATACATTTTGTTTGAAAAGTAAATTGTTTGCAAGTAATCGCAACACGAAAAAGTTCTGTCTGTCAGATGAGTGATTATGAACTGTTCACCAAGCTGTAATCTCCATGTGTGAAAAATGAACACAAATAAGAAACTGAATGTACTATCACTGGAGTTTGCAAAATGTGTATTCTGCTTACTAGAAATGAACTGTAGCATTCAAGTGTTATAATAATCTATGTTCCATTTTGTACCTTAATGTTTATTTTTTTTCCCTCTTGGGTGTTTGTATTGAAGCATTTTTACATATAAGAGAACTGATAGGAAATGAAGTGGGGAGAACGGGTGGGGGGAAAAGGGAGGGAAGAAGAGAAGAAAATAATAGAAAACCTGATGTGTGATTTGATTCCTAATACTCTGAGCACATATTCTTGGTGAGTAGTAAGTCAATTCATAAATATTTTTACCCAGCTTTTTTCTACACTGTGATGTGCCTTCTGTTGTATGAAGGAAAAAAAGGAAAATACTATTCATTATAGCATGAATGTTAAAATTGTTCCCATAGTTTTCAGAGGTATAATTCCCAAGAAATCAACTTCTTGTGTAGTGGTTACAATTTGCATTTGAAACTAATCTTGTGTACTAATTTGCAATGATCGATTAGCTGCCAGGGCTGTGTCAAAGAAGAGCAGAAAAACTTGATTTTCCTGAGCATCTGTTCTTTGTAATGTAGTTATGCCAGCCACTAGATGTCTCTGTATGCCATGTATGTTATCATTTAGGTTATGCTCTTTGGTAAACAAAAGAGACAAAGCTGGGATGCAAATTGTGTGGAAACCTGTCTCCTTTTATAGTTGTCTTCTTTAATAACCAACTCCTGTTCAAGCAGATCTGTGCTTTTGTGTATCATGACATTGTCTATACCGCATTTATACTAGCCTATTCTGGCTAAATGAATGGAGCATTACTATAGGGTCTAAATGCAGCCGCAGAGTTTACCTACTTAAAAAGCTAAACAAACTTCCAGTTAGAAGAAGAATTCTAACAGCTAGGCTGTCTGTGAGAACAGATTGGATAATGTGGGGATAGGGAAGAGAGGGCCTGAAAGTATTAATGCCTGGAAAAATATTCATTTGACAAGTTGCATTTTGTACTGCCTTCTTTTCATCCTGTCTATTAGGACCTGTTATGAAGTGTTAAGTATTAAAAACATAAAAGGTTCTTTGCAGAAATGCTGCATTGATTGTTTGCATATGTCTTTGCTGTCTAGCTGTAGAATCTGCTGTAGTATTTCTATGTATATGATCATCTGTTTTCTATCTGAATGTAATAGTCTCAGTGTTTAATTTCCTGAAAAGCCCTGATCAGATTTAAAGGGAAGGGGGACATTTTTTTAAACCTATTTTCTACCCCTTTCTGTTACATCCCCTTTAAGTTGTATGTGTCTTCCATTAATTTGCCTGTAGTATAACCCCAAATAATGGTGAAAGGAGCCTGTCTGGGGTGCTTTTCTTTATAAGGCAGCCCAAGTAATTAAGACTAATGTACCAGCTCATAAAGGAAAAGGTTAATCCTAATTAACCCTCTTCAGGATATCCTTGGGAAAATGTCCTGTGAACAATATTTTTTGTGGCTGCCTCTTGAGAACCATTTGGTGAAATACACTCTCTGCCTAAGACTTGATTTTAAGAGCAAAGGAATTTTCCTGGTTCAATGAGGTGTCTGCTACAGGGGAAATTTCTGTAAGGAATCTCTTGCACAGCAGTATTGTAGTAGCTTGCCTTAAGGAAAAGGATCAGTGGCTTGATGTCTTTTTAAGCTTCTAGCCCATTGGCACCAGTTGGCTCTTCATTGCTATCAGTATCTTTTATGCTGAGAAATAAAAATGGATTGTAAAATCTCTCTGGGAATTACATCGCCATGCTATAAGAGATAAAATATTGGATTAAATATATTTTGATTTACCTGTGGGGCCATGAAAATACAGGTGAAACATGATGTTACAAAGCTCTTCCAGGGACTCCTGTAACTTTCATAAAATCAATGGCAGAAACACACAGACATTTCACCATAAACTGAGTTTCATGAAATTGCAGGGCGAAAATGCTTTGAAGACCAATCCATACCATTATAATCATTCAGTCTGACTTCTTGCCATAACTCTTGGTTAAGCTAAATCATGCTTTTTAGAAAGACCTCCATTTTTTTTTTTACATAAAAAAATGAAAGTAAATTCTCTTTTGCCATGTTCAAAACCAATTTTGGATTTGGTTTCTGTGTATATTTCAGAAAATACACTTATTGGTAAGACTGTCTACTGGAAAAATTAATTTAAAGTTAGTATTGTTCATGTTCACAGGGAATGGATCTGAATAGATAAAGTAGGGCTAAATACTAGGCCTGTGTGAAGTGGCTAGTATTCGCTTTGGATTTGGCCAATTTGGGGGACAGTGATTAAATTCGGTGATTCGAATCACTGTCCTGAATCAATTTGGCTCTTGCCAAATCTCCAAATCAACCAGGCCCATCCCCCCTCACCCAGCAATGGCTGACCTGTCTGCCCCAGCTCCCGCACTTATTAAAAAAACAAGCCTTGACTCAGCAGGCACTGCCAGGCGAGGGGCAATCCCTGCTGCTCCCCAATGCCCTGCATATCATGGGGGGCTCTGCACAAGACCCCGAGCCCCCCTGCTCCTCCAGCCCTGCCCCCCCGCCCCATGATTGACCTGCCTGCTGTGGCTCCGGCCCTTTAAGAAACCCTCCCCCAAGAAAATCCTGGACTCTCTGCTCCTGGCGGGGTGGGGCGGGGGGTGATCTCCGCTGCCCCCTGCCATGTGGGGGACTCTGCATGTTTTCTCAGGTTTTTTTTCCTAAAGGGCCAGAGCTGGGCTGGGTGGGGCACCTGTGGCGGGGATGGGGGAATGAAGGGGGAGTCAGGGGGCTCATGTAGAGCCCCCCATGCAGTGTGGGGCACTTGGAGGCAGCGGGGATCACCCCTGCCCTCCCAGCAGCACCCAGTGGGCATTGGGCTTTTTTTAAAGGGCTGGCAGCTGGGGCGGGCAGGGCTGCCATGGTAGGGCTGGGGGAGCAGGTGGGGGTTGGGGGGGCCTGGGGGAGCAGGCAGGGGATGGGGGCTGGCAGGGGTTTCCCCATGATCCCCTCCCCCCACCCCCAGCTCCTCCCCTCCCCTGCCCCTAGTACTACCAGCACTGGGGACTGCCCGAATCATCACAGCTCTCCGAATCCTTTCCAAAGATTCAGAGAGATTTGAATTGATTCAGACCTTTTAATTGGTCCCCTGATTCAATTTGGATTTAGAGATTTGGCCACCGAATCGGGCCAAATCTCCGAATCGAATCATTACCCTAAGCTTCGCATAGCCCTACTAAATACTGTAGTTTTTAACCTCCTTCAGCTCCTCTTGAAGTCAACGGTGATAGTAATACTATTCATCCTTTCCATTAGCATTTTGAAGGATTGTTCTCTGTAACAGAAACACCCAACTAATGCCAGATCCCACATCCAATGAAGCCCATTGCTAAATTCCCACTTACTTCAAGAGTATAGGATTAAACCTCTAATCTGGGAACAGAAAAGTACTGAGCCAGATCTTTAACTGGTATGCACTGGCCTATCGGCATTGACTTTAGTGGGAAGAAGCCAATTTACATTTGCTGTATGACAGCATTCATATGTGTTAGTGTTTCCAGAATTTAGTTAATTATCTTCCTGGTATGTGTACGATTCTTTGACGTGCCGGCTGGAGAAAGAGAAGCAAGATGAAGATAAAACCACTTTCATGCACATAAATAAAAGCAAGGAGGATTTGGCAATAACAATATCTGAAACTGCTTTTAACTCATCTTTTAACTTACTAGATGTCAAGTTGACGGCATCCGCTTTACTTAGTCCAAGTGTCTAAATTAATTTCATTCTTTAATTTGATTTAAAGAAGTATTTAATTATTTTGTGGTCCCAACAGCACACAAATGGTGGAAATCAAAAATGTTGAACTGGTTATGTCAACAGTCCTCAGAGAGGATTAGCTGCTGGATTCATCTGTTGATGATGAATTGCAAAATTGTACGGACTTAGAAATATCAAGCTAGATTTTGGCCCTTTCGCACTGACATAGCTCCATTGATCAGTGGCAATGTGTAGGGGGTGCATGAAGAGTGCTGGTGTACCCGCTGACTGGCTGCTCTCACGGCTTAGGTGATGGGCAGGGGGGGGCAGGCAAGAGCACCAGTGCCCCCCCTACAAGTGCCGGATGATGAGTGGAGTGCCGTTGCACTGCTGGAAGTGGCCGCAGTGATTGGCCACAGCCATTGGCTGTCATGGGATCAGCTGCTGGGCTCCCCCCACCCCCCTGGTCAGTGGGACTAAGGTGGCACCAGTCACCCATACCATTGATCATACCATTGAACTCTTGTTACATTATTCAGTATATTAACAGTGCACATTCTGCTTTATAAACAGGCATGGTTTATCCATGAGCAGTTTACACTCTAGTGTGTATACGATGGATTCCTGTGACTATGAGGAGTTTCACTGATTTGTGTGGGACAGTGCTTGGGTGCAGAAGTCCAAGCTAGTGGAAAAAAAGAAAATGGTCAGAAAATGAAATTCAGTTTCCTTGGGGTTTGTTGGGGTTTGTATTTTTTTTTGGGGGGGGGGGGGCAGGGGGAATATAAAAAACCAAGAAATTTCTGCTGAAAGCTACTCATTTAGTGGAAATTCAACTCCAGCTATATTGCTTCCACACACATTTTTTTTGCATAGACCAGGCATTTTGGCCTGATTGTATCTCCCTTGCTCTGCCATAATTTCTTCCTCTTGTACAACTGCTGTGATGCATCACAGCTACAGAATATTAGAGAATACATCCAGGTGGCAAGTCTGGCCCATAAAAGACATTCATGACCATAGAGGGCATGAAGGGCTTGAACCACACTGTGTGAAGCAGTGTTAACGCATTTACAAATAAAATTCAAATTTGACTGAAAACAAAAAAAAACCCTTTTAAAAAAATGTATTTTTAAATGCAAATTACCATGGAACGCATAGTCAGTCTCCAAAAAAAGAGATAATAAAAAGAAAGATCATTCAGTTAAAACTCTAGTTTTCTGCCAAGAAACAAATATTATCTGATGGATAGCATTCAGAGTTAGTATCCAGTGAGTCTATATTATTCAGGGGAATTAGGTTTATGGCAACAAAAGGCTGGAATGTCCTGAGAATTCTGTATCATTCACTGAAGGACTTTACTCCCTTTTCATTTCACAACTACTTTAGCCTTTTCCATACATAGTCTTGTCTAATTTCAAAGGAATATGAAATTTGCTGTAGCCAACGAGATTGGCAATCTGTGTAGTTCTGTATCTGATCCTCTGGGATTGCCAGGACCAGATAAATTATATCCATTTTTTTAAAGCATGTTGGGAATAATTATGAAATAATGTTGTTAGGGAACATTTCCTTTTAAGTTCCCAAGATAATGTTTGGCTTTTGCCCATATCTTTAATTTAAAAAACAATGTCTAAGGCAATCATCATTATACATTTCAAACCCTTTATAGAGGTCCAGATGGAATCCTACCAAGCTGCATTCAGTGATCTTTGGCTGCACTGAATCCTACATATTATGTACTGCTTAAAAATGTTTTTCTCCTTATCAATTTCAAAGTGACTGCTTTTAAGTTCCTTGAGCTATCTCCATGTTTTGGCTTTTAGAGAGGGCAAACAGGAGCACCTGATTTACCTTTCCTGTATGATACTCTATTTTATGTAACTGCCTCATATCACTTATTTTCAGTAATGCCAACTGTCACAAAACCACCGCAAGACTCAGGATTTCAAAGTCAAAATAACCCCAACTCGCAATCTCCAGTCCAACCCTCAGATCTCTGGATTTTCCCAGCTGGTAAGTGGAGGAAAAGAGGTGGAGAGAGGGGGAAGGGCCAGGGAGGGTGTGGGGTGGAGATCAAGGCCCTTGTGGTGAGGGAGGGAGTGGGGCAGAGGCAGGGTGAATGGAGCCTTGGAGCTAGGGCAGGTCATCCAGCGGTGCCCGGGGCGGGGTTCCCCACAGCAGTAAATACCTCTGGGGGAAATAGGGGGGCATGTACTCCCCCCAGGGCAGAGGCAAGTTGCCTGCTGTGGGCTCAGGGCTCTGTGCCCTTCTGCCTTTGCCCCAGGAACTCAGCTGCACAACCCTAGTGTTCCACCTGCTGCCAGGCAGGCAGGGATGTACTGCATGGCCTCTGCCCTGTGGAGGGCATGTGCCTCTATGCCTCCCCTGGGGATGTGCGCTGCTGCAGGGGGCTGCGCCCCTCACCTGCACCTTGGCATGACCTGCCCTGACTCTGGAGCCCCATTTAATCCTGCTCCTTCCTCACTCCCTCTCTCACTGCAAAGGCCTCAATCTGTGCCCCCACATGCCTCTTCCCTCTCCCCTCACCCCTTTCCCTCCACTTACTAGCTGGGTGCTGTTTGTGTGGCTGCCAGTGTCTGTGTCTATATCTGTGTCTCTGTAAGTCTGCTTCTTACTCCAAAGCCACAGCCCACTCAGCCCTACTGCTGCTTCTCACTCCTGGCCCACAGTACCCTGCATCCTGCCAGGCTATACAGGGACCCCCCTCTCTGGGCTCCAACCCCCCCCATACACACCCGCAGTCCCAACACCTTCACAAATAACCCCTCCACCACACACAGACACTTAAAAAATAGCATCTCATGATATATGTGCCAGTCTTTTAATTTCTTCAGAGTTTGTGTCATGATTTTTGGTAAGGTGGGGTTGAAAATATTGTATTTTTCTTCCTTTTTTCCTCTATTAAAGTCCTAGTCATGTTTCTAATTTGGCATCATATGCAAGTCTTTCCGCACCTCTGAGAAATGTAGCCATTTATTTCTGGAACGTTTTAATTCTGACTCTTGGAAGATAGGTTGACCAGAACTGAAGACTGTCCCAGATTCTATTCTGTCACCTAGATGTCTAAGCCTATGTTCCTCCTCTCCAAGCCCTCCTAAAATAGGTTTCACCTCAGGAGAGTAATCCTGTTTTACTCTGTGAAGGACTATACTTTTTTCTATTCTTTCGGTGGGTAGCTTTAGGGACTTTAGGGGGAAATTACATTATGGGCACTTAAAACACAAACACCTGCACATTTAAGCTCATTAACTCAGCTAAGTGCCCTCTTGGTGTGTCAAAGTTACACCACTTCAGGCAAGGGTTAACTATGGCCTGTGCCACCCAGCTGTTTTTGGGGGGAAGGGAGAAGGGGGCAGGCGGGTCACAGAAGCTCTGGTGGAGGAGCAGGCACAGGGGGACAGGCATGGCAGGGGCAGACAGATTGCAGGGGGCAAGCTTCGTTGGGGACAATGGGCAGTAGTCGAACCCCAGCATTTGCCCTGTACCACCTCCCTACTTCCTGCCCTCCTACTGCTTCTACATCTCCTGCCTTCATACTGCTTGCCCCCTACTTCTCCTCACTGCCTCCCCACCTTCTGTCCTCCTTCTGTCTCCTCCTCTGCCTGCCCCATTGCCTGCCCCTTTTCCACTGCTTTTCTCACTGCAGCAGTGAATGGTATAAATGTCCTGTGAAATTAGGGTTGTCTCCACCCAGAAATGGAGTCATTAACAGTATGTTGTGATAAGTTTACCAACTACTTTGCAGACTGAAAATGCTTGTATCTGGCACTGCTTCAGGGACCATCAGTTTAGCTACAGTTTGGGGGTGGAAAACTTGGTCTTGTCTGTTTTTTATAGACCTAAGAGACTGCCATCTCCCTTATGTTCCATTACAATGCCTAAGGTCACCTGAGAGGAACTTTTGCAAATAAACCTGTGTGCCATGTTTCTTTGGCCAGTGCACATGGGAGGTTGTTCTTGGTAGTCAGTCCTTAGCTCTGGAGCTCTTTCTTCCTTACAGCCCATCAGAGCTTGAGCCTGGACATCTTCTACAAGCACTGTGAGACCTTTCTATTTGGGCAGACCTTCAGCAGGCAGAGTTAATTTGTGGAGCCTTATGTGAGGAGTTTGTTTTATGACATATGATTTTATTTCAATTTTTTATCTGTCCTTATCATTTATCTGTTTTTCATTTTAAGCTGCCCTGAGCCTCTCTTTGGGTGGTATAAATTGAATATATATATGAATAAGAAATTGCATATGACTGGAAATGATAGGTGTTGCAACCAGCTTCCAGGGACATTTCCTTCAGTCTCACTGCTGCAGCTTCACCTGTGAGTAAAATAAACCAAATGGAAACCAAATAGCCTTTATTCACTCTCAGTTGGATGTTCAACTGATGGAGGAGATAAATGCCAGGATACACAAATCCAAAGCTTTCCTGAAAATATGCATATTTATACATACCTTGTTTTTAAACAATCCAATCACAAGCTGACACATGGATGCTTGCAGATATTATTTCTTTCTCTTGCACATTAGTGCATTGCCATTTCAGTCCACTTGCCATATTCCTTGAATGGCTGTCAACTTCCAAGTCACTCAGGAAGGTACACTTTGATTGATGAGAACCACTTAATACTTTGACACAACCCATAGGATATTCATGAGGGCTGTGTGGAATGTTGCTGGCTGTTTTGTTTCGACACTGTTTCAACTCATTTTGAGCTCAAAACAGCAAAATCAAAATGAAACAAAGGGCTTCGAAACAGCCTCGAAATGAAATGAGGGCAATCAAAAGGTTTTGAAAGGTTTGAAAAGTTTCAAATTTCAAAGCTTAAGCTGGGCTTGCCTACAGGGAAACAAAGTAAGGAGAAGAAGGGGGAAGAGGAAGCAAGAGCGGGGAAGGACTGCTTTCATATTGACTGTGTAGCTGGCCATTGACTGTGATCCTTCTCTGAGGTCCCTTCCAATCCCAGTACTCTGGGGGAGGGATGGAAAAACAGCATAAAAGGCAGCATTATTTGAACTGCCCTGCTTGCTGCCTTGGGGTCTGAAAGTTACTGAGCTGTGTCTTCCAGCAGCTCAGGAGCTTTGGACAATGAAGGCTACTACTAGCATTGATTTGAATGATTTCCTACTTGCTAACCTAGCCTAGCAAGTGGGATTCCAGAATACCTTTTTCTTTCTTCTAGACCTTTTTATTTTATTATTATAGTCATTGATTTATTCTTTTCAATTTTATAATTATTTTGGATATTACTCTATAGAATTTAATTTATATAGGAAGGGAGATAAATTTATATTTTATTTCTATACATTTATACCTTGTGGCATAGACTACACACCTTACAGAATTTATATAGGAATGCAGATACATTTATATATTTGTCTAAAAGCAAGACACTATGAAACACACCATGAAGCATGGTGGAAAGGCAACTGGCAAGCCTTCAGGGAGGGGTGGTAGAGGGAGAGGTGTAAGTTCCCCTACACACCAAACTGAGACACAGTCTCTTTCCTACAACTAGCAGGGATGAGGCTTCTACAAGCAGCAAGGAGAGGGGACTAGTGCCAGTGCCACTGACTGTGCCTGAGACTGCATCCCCTCCAAGATGGCACCAGCCATATCCCCCACCACCACCATCATGACAACAAGCAGCAGCACCAGCATGACAGTCTCCTCCACCTCCATTTTACTTCCCAGGCTGAGTCTTCCAGTGCACAAGGCAGGTCCATAGGTGGCCTTACACTTCACCTTGGACATCTGGAGCAGCCGGGGTAGAGATCATGCCTACCTCTGTCTCACAGAGCACTGGTGTGACCAGTCAGGCTGTTAGTGGGCTCTCCTTCAAGCTGAGGTGATGGATGAGTCCCATACGACAACAGAGATCATGGGGGCCATGAACCACTTGGTGCAGGGGTGGCTTGTTGGGCAGGGTGAGCTCACCAGTGGGTTCATGGTCACTGAGAATGGAGCCAATATGGTCAAGGCGATCCATGATGCCAACTTAGTTGGCATCCGCTGTGTGACACACAAGTTCCACCTCATTGTCAGGGATGCTTTGGATGGAAACAGGGCTGCCAGTGATGGCGCCAGCACCACCAGCAAGCTCATTTCCAAATGCAGGAAGGTGGAAGGCTACTTCCACTGAAGCATCAAGTGGGGCAAGATGTTGTGGGTCAAACAAGCAGAAATGAACATCCCACAGCACAAAATCATGCAGGATGTGGAGACTCGGTGGAACTCCACATACCTGATGCTTGAGAGGCTGGTGGAGCAACAGAAGGCCATCCATGAGATGCCCTTGCTCGGGGAGATTGGGATCAGCTGCCTCCTTAACAGAGCTGAGTGAGATACCATCTTCCAGAACTTGGTGGTCCTCAAGCCCTTCCTCGAGGCCACTGAGACTCTCAGCACTGGCAATGTCTCCCTAGCCAGGTGATCCCCATAGTGAGGGAACTTCAGAGCCAAATGAAGAGCTTCCAGGGGATCAATGTTCCTGGCTGGGGCAAGCTGCTACTACTAGACATCCAAGCATTGGTGAGGCAGCTGAAGGAGGGCATCAGGAAATGGTTTCATCCCTTGTGGTCCAGTATGGTCCACATGCTGGCCACCATGTATGACCCAAGGGTAAAGAGCAGCATATGCAGCAGCCAAAGCCTGAATCAGTGGATGGAGGTGCTGGTGAAGAAAGTCAGAGAGGCAGAACAGCAGAGGAGAGGGGATGTGGAAGAGGGGGGATCCACTGTCCCATGCTAGCATGGCATCCACCAGCCAGTCTCATCTTTCACCACAGGTGCTGCAAATGTGGGCCAAGGGCATGGCTTCCATGGTGGGGTCCAGAGGCACCAGAACCCACCATCAAGCAGGTAGCACTCAGGCCTTGGTGGCTACCTATCTTGCCGAGGATGTGGAGCTGTTGCTGTGCAACCCCTTGACCTACTGTGCAAGCCGCAGCCAGACGTGGCCGGATCTGGCCACGGTTGCCCGGGAGCACCTGTCCTGTCCACCGACCAGTGTTCTGAGTGAGAAGTTATTCAGCATTGTTGGGGATGTTGTGACACCCCACTACATCTCCTTGGATCCTGGTTTGGTGGAGCAGCTGGTGTTCCTGAAGGTGAATGTCCCACTCCTGGGGTTCCCCAAACTCCAGGTGCAGACAGAGTGCATGTCACCCTCCTCTCTCCATCCGCACCTATTTCCTTTTTCCATTTAAAAAAAGCCATTTAATGGCCTGCTCTCCAAGCTGGAGGGGGCACTCACTGCATCACCAGCCAGCAGGGGAAGAACATGTCCCTGCTGAGCTGCCATGCCAGGATGAACTTGGAGGTATGAGCTGGGGCTGTGGGGAGGGAGGAGGCCCCAGGTCCTGGGCATGACCACTAAAACTGCACTCTGCCAGGGTCAGTGAGGCCTGGTGGGACTGCTGGTGGCGCAGCAGTCCCATAAATGCCAGGACCAAGGATCTCCTGGTGAAAGGTGGGTTGGAGGCACCATAACCTCCAGTTACCACATGCATGCACACAGTCCTGGCTGGGGAAAGGCCAGACCCGTCGTGTCTTTGACAGGCCTGAGGCTTGCTGGTTGCAGTGGAGTTGTGAGGCTCCACATATGCTCAGCTTAGCTGCCTGGGATGCCAGCTTCCAGGTTGGAAAACCTTCATCAGGCTGAGGAAGCTCCTGCAGTTTGTGTGTATGCATGCTGTTCCTGGTTGGAAAGAATAGTAAAGAAGTCAGAGGCTGGTATGCAATGCAGGCAAGAAAGCCAGTCAGTGAAAATGGAAATGGAGGGGTCAGGGGGTGAGGGATAGGATGGGGTGGAAGGGGGAAGGGGGTTGTAGCAGCGCAGGTAAAAGTGAGGAGGTACCTGGGGAGTCAGATGTCCAGCAGGTTGTAGTGTGTTAGAATTTCACTATATTGAGTCCTTGAGTTTCTGTACCTAGGAGGCTAATGAAATAAAGTTCATAAGCTGGCTGTGTTTTGTTCATTTGAATCAGGCAAGAAATGACAATGTTATAGGCAGTTTTGTGCTTCCCCATTATAGGCTATGGGCGAAACGTCAAAACAGTGTCGAAACAGCAAAACAGTTTTGATGAAATGAAACTGAACAGTCATTTTAAAATGAAATTAAACTCAAAATGAAACACTGTCCCATCAAAATGGAAGTCGAAATGGAATTGTGCTGTTTCACATAGCCCTAATATTCACCACCCCTTTTTACATTCCCTGGGAGGGTCTGACCATCAAACCATCCTTAAGGGGATCATCCTCAGACAGCCAACACTAGGCAAAGGGGGAGGTATGAGCTCCTGCCCCCCCGAGGATACACATTACAGTTCCCTATCATCAGAGGAGGATCAGCTGTTGTTGCATGACATTTGCCCCACATAGGCCCCACATAGTCTGAGGGGGATTGAAAAAACAGTATTTCCCACTTCTCCAGAAAGTGACCTAACCTGGCCATAAGCTAGGTAGGGCTACAGGTATCCTGTATCAATGATTTGGAAGCTGAACCACTGTACAGAAAGGAATGGATGGGTCCAGAAGGAGACAAAAGAAGAGTGAGCCTGGCTCATAAACCAGTAAGGGTGGACTCCCCTGGGCGGGAGGGAACCCTGGGGTCTGGCCCCTGCTTCCAATGCTATTGATACATTTAATGCAGGGGCTAATGAAAAATACATAAACAGCACTGAGAAATAGACTTTGCATTTGTCAACACTGACTGAACATCCTCCTGGCTTTCTTAGGTGCCTCGCAGCCTCCTGTAGACTTAACTAACATACCTGAAGATGCATCTGCAGATTTTGGCCCTTCATTGTTCATCATGATTTTCATTTATTAATACAAGTATTAAAAAAGATTGTTCTCAATGTGGGACCTTCTGCTAACTAACCTTTCATCCACGCCATGTCTTCTGTCCCAGAGCTGATCCATGGTTTCTGATCCATGACAATTCTTTGCCTTTCACACCATAATTTCTTAATTTCCTTAACAGTCTCTTGCGAGGTCCTTTGTCAAATGTTTTTTGAAAGTACAAAAAAGTTGCAGCATCTGGTTCTCAGCCACAAACAAACAAATAAAGGACAATACCCTGAATTCTGCTCAACAAGTAGCACCATTGAGAGACGTCATGTTCTCTCTGACATATGCTACTTTTCTCTCCTTGACTCTGCTCTCTCTGTAGTGGTCTGCTTTCTCCTCCTTGTGGGGCCTGAATTATTTGTCCCACTCACGGATTCCAGTAGTGGTGGTTGGACTCAACACAGCTGGGACATCTTCTTTATGGAAGATCTGTGTGGCAGAATGTGAAGAGGTTGCTACATGGAACCGGTTAAGTGAACCAGCACAGTGGGATGAACATGTGATTGCTCTCCTTCTAGTATACTTTGTAGCTAGCTACTTTGTAGTAGCTCTTTGACAAAAGCTTTTACCACCACAGCTTTCTACCTAAACAGGAAACTAATTTGGACTTTATAGCACTATGCGTTTCACTTGTGACCTTGAAATGCTGGGTTATGTTTACCTTTGGGTTAATTACACTGACAGCAATTGAAGTACATCATAGAAGAATTTGACCCATAATATGCAAGGAGATCTATCTCTGAAATATTTTCACAATTTCCAAAAAGAAGAAGGCGCTGAGAATTTTTGGAGAACTATTATATTTATTTCCTAATAAATTTAGGGTTTTCATTTTTTTAAATTCTGTGTTGGAGGGCAGAAGGGGAAGATGCAAAATGGGTTTGTGCCACAGTCCAGTATTTTATAGCTAGTTGGAATCTGATATTGTTGGCCTAAAAATGTTCTTATCAGCTTAACTTTAAATGTAGGAGGATTTTCAGTATGAAGCTTGGAAGTGTATTTTTAATCCTAACAAAATGTTTGCAGCCCAGATCCAAACAGTTGCTTGAAGTTAACTTTCTGCATGTTTTTCTTTATTTAGTTGCTGTATCAAGAATGGGCAAGATATGGAGTATTTTACAAGTATCAGCCTATTGACCTCATCAGGTAATAGATTTGATTGAAATAATATTGGGCTTGATTCTTAGCTGGTGTAAATTAGTGTAGCTCTATTGGCTGACCAGCATGAAATATTCTAGCCTTTGATTTTAGAGTGTTGGCTATGTTTTTTCTTAATGCTCACTAACCATTTCTATTCCATTAAGTAATAGCATATAACAAGTCACGCACACCCACAAAATATTATGTCACCTTTTGTATTTTGCCTCTTTCTGGATAAATATAACATTTCAAAAGTTCATAAATTTACTTAAATAAAAACTATGTTCTTATTCATAACAGTGACATTTTGTTTGCAGGAATGTACACTGAAAGTTTGGTGAATAATTAAGTGAAGATGTTCACATGCAGTAGTTTCAGCCGAAGTTGCTTTTCTGAAGATTGTGAAATTGCTTTGGTTTCCCTCTCCCTCACTATGGAAGTATCAGTCACCCAGTCAGGGAGTAAAAAAAGTGTTATCGGACTAAAGTTGATCAATGTTTCAAATTTCAAAAACTCAATGACATTTCATATTTAACCCAAGTTGGGATAAAATTCTTATGGCCATCTCTAAAACATACAGATGACCAGTCACTTACCACAAATATGAAACTGTCAAAGGGAAAAGTTCATAAAACCAAAGGGTTGAAATATCTTCATGTGGAATGTTTTTATAGTAACGAATACATTGGTAAAAACAGCTTGCGGATTGATGGCTTGTGGACAGAAAAAAGGCTAGAGTTGTCAAAAATTGTATATTATGAATCGTTAATCTGACTTCAACTATGGGGTGTGCCCGTTTTTGGGAGGGAGTATGTGTTTCCTCCTAGTTGTTTGTTATACACTTTAGGCCAGCTCCTTGTTAATAACATTTTGGCCTGTTAGAAGTTATCTGTAGGATAAAACTGGTAACATCACCTCAGTGAAAGCTGGTTAGAGCAAATGCTTTGTGGCCATGCAAATTTTAAAGCCCTGTCAAATATTGAGAGATTGTAGAAAGTTGACAGCTCATCTTGGATTAAGGATGGAAGTGCATTTGCTTAACCAACATCTTCATTTAGCTCTGTGTTTCCTGTACCCATAATAGTCTTTCACTGCGTTGCTCTGTTTTCATAGAAATTCTGCAATTGATTCTTTTTTCTTGTGGATAACATTATTCCTTACTTTTATCATCCATAGTTCACTTGAAGGAAGGGTTGACTATCTGTTATCACTGGAAAAATGCATTTCATGTTCTAGATGTCAGAATCAATTAGAACATATACACACACACTTAACTCTACAATTTTTTCTCCCAGATTTTTTTTTGTCCTGACAGAAGTGTGTACATTAGTATATCTTCACTCTGCAGGGATCTGAATTCAGTTTTTAAGTGTAAATTCTTACTCTCCAGCCAAGGACTACATAGATGATCATGGGAACTATGTCTCACAATTTGCTGAAGTTCTTTGAGAGTGTTAACAAACATCTGGACAAGGGGTTTCCAGTTGATATAATGTATTTGGATTTTCTAAAAGCTTTTGACAAGAACGTTGTAAAAATGGAGTTGCCATGGGACTGGAGGGAAGATTCTTTTATGGATTAGACCCTGGTTAAAAGACAAGGAACAACAGGTGACTTTATAGGATGGAGGATGGTTAGTAGTAGGGTCCTTCAGGGATTTGGACTGGGCCTGGCTTTATTCAACATTTTGGTAAATTACCTAAAAAAGGGAGTACACAATGAAACCTCAAAATTTGCAGATGATACTAAATTACTGCAGATAGTCAAATCCTAAACTGGTAGTGAGAAGCTGCAGAAAGATTTCACAAAACTGAATGGGTGGGCATAAAAGTGGCAGATGAACTTCAATGTTGATAAGTGCAAAGTAATGCATATGGGGAAAAATAACCTCAACTCTTCATACACAGTGCTGAGCTCTGCACTAGTTGTCATGACCCAGGAGAAAGTTCTAGGAGTCATTGTAGGTAGTTCTCTAAAAACAGTGGGTCAATGTGCCGCAGCAACCAAAGAAATCAATAAAATGTTGGGCATCAAGAAGAAAATCAAAAAACAAAACATAAAACAAATAAATCCATTGTGCGCCCACAACTTGAATACTGCATGAAGTGTTGGTCTTCAGTTCTCAGAAACAAACTGACGGAATTAGAAATGGTACAGACAAGTGCAACAAAGTATGGAGCATCTGCCGTACCAGGGTAGACTAAAAAGACTAGGACTCCTCAGTTTGGCAAGGAGAAGACTGAAGGGGGATATAATAGAGGTCTCTACAAGGCTGTTGATAAAGTGAATAGGGAAATGTTAATTACCAAGTACCAGAATACAGGAACTAGGGACACTCATTGAAATTAACAGGAGACAGTGTTAAAACAAGCAAGAGGAAGTTCTTTTTTTACAGAACATATAGTTAACTTGTAGAACTTATTGTCACAGGGAGTTGTAGAGGGAGACAGTATAACCAGGTTCAAAAAGGGGATAGACAAATACATGAAGGACAGGTCTATTAATAGCTACTAAATAGAACAGCCAAGGATTTATACTATGATCTACCTAAACTAATAACAGTTGATATTAACAGAAGTTGGATCACTCCAGACATGCCCTTTTCATATACTCTCCCTCTAAAGGATTTTTCACTTTTGGAGCACATTATATATTAACTAACTCAGGATGAGTTGATTAAAACATTAATTAAATGCAGATGCAGACTGAAACACCATTTGCAACAATGGGAACCTTCCCACCATCCTCATTTTGTATCTGTTAAACAGGCACACAGGCAAGTGCTAATTCAAGATGCCTATGCTGGGAGACTGTTAACTTTTCACGTACAGAATTAATGCCCTGTCGAACAAATATTAAACACCCCCAATCTCCAGGCCCTAGTTTCCAAGTGATGTACACTTGCAGCTGTAACCAACTGCTAGGAATTGCATTTTTGCTGTGCAGATTCTTGACACAGGCCAGGAATCTTAAGGTCCCTGCTGAGGTCAGATGTCCTTGGGGAGAGCTAGTTGTCACTGAACTTAGCTTATGTAGAACATTTTCATTTTCTTCATAAAAATAAACGAAAAAGCGGAGACGTCCACTCACTCCTATATTTTAATCATTGAAAGCACGCTGCCTTGGCTTTGTGCTCCCCCTTGGGGGTACATGGGAAAGTCAGCTTATTGTAAATCAGTGAAGGGAAGGGATTCAATGAATGAGAACAGTGTAGATGTTACACGTTTCTAATCCGCAAAAGCTCTATTTCAATGTAAAGGTTTTTAGGCAATATAAAATACAGATGTATCTGAAACTGATTCATTAAAATGCAAGTAACACCCACTCTCTGAATGTTACCAACAGATATTAAATGTTAACTGAATCAGATCCTAGCTTTAGGATACAAAAAGTTTACTGTCTTAGGGGTTAAGGCAAAGTGTTTATCTATGGCTACCTAAATTTAGGTACCTGAACTCATATTTTGTCTTTCTTATAAAAAAAATATGGAGAAAGTTTAGTATTTTTTGAAAGGGGAAATTTAGTTTTTAATTTGCTATGAAGGTGGCAGAGCTGAAAAAGGGGTAGGGGGACGGCTCTTCTCACATGAAAGCATTGGCTATGTCTATGTTTTGAAATAAGTGTATCTGTAGCAAAGTTAATTAACAAATATTAAAACTGTAGTGTAGACAAGGAAAGTTGTACTGGTAACATGTGGGCTAGCCTAGGTTTTGCTTGTTAAAATTGATCTTCTTATCAACAGAGGACAAAGTTGGAGGGAGATATGATTTTAGGCAATGCCTTTCTTCCATTTACTAACTTTACAATTTTTTGTCTGTGATGTAACTTAGAAAATACTCCTTATTAGGGGTGCACTGGTAGAGATTTTCAGGGCTGATACCAATAGCTGATATTTAAGTAGGCATATCATCCGATATCTGATACAACTGCCATCAGGTGGTAAGTCCAATGTGGTGGAAGGGGAGGGGGAGGGAAGGGGAATGGGGAGTCAGATCAATGCCCCCTGTGGTGAGGGAGGTGGCAGGAGCAGGCACTGCCCAGCCAGGGCACTGGGGGGGCTGTGGGATGGAGGCACAGCTTACTGGGTGGTGCTAGCACCCCAGGATGGTGGAGGTGGGGGTGTGTGCCGCCAGATCTTCATGGCACAGGGCAGGCAGCAGCTGTGGGGTGGAGCCGGAGCCAGTGCTGCATGGCTCTTCTTGCCAGGGCCTGGACTCAGAGCAGGCTCGGGTGGTGCTGGGAGGAGGCTGCAGCCACCCCAAATTTCACTGCAGCTCCTCTGCTTCCTGGCTGAATGCCCCTCCTCCATCCAAGCACCAGGAAATGCCGTGGCTGCGCTGGGCAGTGGTGCGGGGCTGGGAGCGGAGCTGCGGTACGTGCACCTTCCCCCTGCCCTCCCGGGGGTGCAAGCAGCAGCGGAAGCTGCCCCCACCCCATCAGCCACGGCTCTGTCCCATGTCTCCCCCACCCCAGCTCCGGCTGGGCAGCGCCTGCCCCTGCCCCCACCTCACCACAGGGGCATTGGAAGGAAGGGAAGGAGCGTTGGGGGGCAGATCAATTTACCAGCTGGAGGCAGCTCTCCATGCTGCCGGCTCTGCTCCATGCTGCACCATGGCTGTGTACAGCATGGGCATTTATTGGCCGAATTATCAGCTATTGGGCTGATATCATATATAGACAATTTTCTTCATATTGGTACCAGTCCGATATCAGACTGATGTATTGGTGCACCTCTATTACTTATATAAGGTAGATAAGGTTCATTTAGTTTTTATATTTGGTTTTGCCAATATCCTTCTTTACAGAAAGAGTACATAAACATTCTTTATTTCTTCAGTGGGATGTCCCAATCACTTCCAGAATTTAAATTCTGTTTTACCCCCTGTCTATTTTAGAGGAAATATCTGTTTTATCAAAAGGTACCCTCCCAGTATGTTGCTTCTTCCACTGTTTGGGGAACAGTCAGTGAGTAAAAATGATTTTTTAAATGGGTATCTAAATCACAGCTTCAGAATTCTAGCAGTTGAACTATCTAGTTTATATATTTCCTCTCCCACAATTTTAAGTTCTTTTTATTACATTTTATATTAAATGGAAAATTGTTTCCATCTCAAGTGTAATTTATTCTGGCAGTTTTCAGCAATATGTCCATTTTGGCCACACACACAGCAGAAAAGCCATCTTTCCCCCTTTAACTCTTATAGGGCAAAGATTTTGCACATCTTCCTTACTACCACAGCCTGTGATTCCTCATGCCTGCCAGTCTTCCAAATAAGGGTTGCCAAAATTTGGAATGGGCTTCCAAGGGAGGTGGTGCTCTCCCCTACCTTGCGGGGTTTTAAGAGAAGGCTGGATAGGCATCTGGGTAGGGTCATCTGACCCCAGCACTCTTTCCTGCCTAGGCAGGGAGTCAGCCTTGATGACCTGTTGAGGTCCCTTCTGACCCTGGCATCTATGTATCTATGAAGAGGATCATGCTCTGAGCAATATAACTGGTTAGGCTTTGGATCCACTGTGTTAAATCCTTTGCTGTGTTCACTTTCAATGTCTAGAGGTCCAGGTAGTATAATGGGAAGCCTTCAGCCCCATTATGTAGAAGGGGAGAGAAAGAATGCCTGCATCCTAGGTACAGACTAGGCCCCATTCGCTCTCTTGGTTATATAAACACTTGAGCCATAAGAACTAATCAGTTAGCTTTGGGGAAGCTTAGTCACAGGAGCCTGAGACTGAGAGAGGAACATGAATGGAAGCAAAGAACCTGGCAGCAAACAGCCTGAGCTGGATTGAATAGCTGGTGTCCAAGCCTGAAGAGGGGCCAGAAGGAATGGTGCCAGGTACAAGGGATGAGAAGGGCCATGGTGTATGGGAAGAGTCCTGAGAGGGACTGCTATGGGCAACAGTCCTGGGAGTGTGTACTACCTTGTCTGACACTGTAGGTTGATTTGAGAGTTTGGAGCAGACTTTTTCACTCTAGTGGAAAGAGCTTAGATTGCTAAGCTCTTGAGGAAGAGCTTGAACTACTAAAAGCTGAAAGGCATGGGGCAGCTGTAAGAGAAGCAGGGAGGCCATGTGTAGAAGCCTTGCAGGACCAGATGGCCTACTGCTAACGGTATGTCAATTTACAGACAGTCTATAAAAAACAAACCTAAAAAGTCTGTCTATAAAGTCTATTAAAAATTGAGCCATCTGTAGAAACACTAAGCAACCACAGCTTGATTGAAGGATAAACAGAGCGGAGCAGTGCCACCTGGTGTTTTAGTGGGCTAGCGCCCCAGAGAAAAGGACAATTTGTGAAGCTAGCCAGAGGTCCCAAGAAATGACCCTTTTTGGAGAGTGGGCCCATAGCCCAGGGAAAAGATGATAGAAGGGAGGGACTGGGACCCTATGATGTGAGAAAGGGAGACACCCAGAGGGACTATCCTGCAACCCAGACTGAGGGCCTACAAGAGCTTATTCCATGAAGGTTGGCAAGTGAGACTATAGACATTAAGGCAGTAGTGACCCCTGGGAGGTCGGACTGAGTCCTAGGGTTCCACTGCAAAAACTGTCATAATGGACACTGTGCACATGTGACTTAACTTCACAGGTGGCTTGCCTTTTTTCCTCTTTCCTCATTTCTTTCCTTAGCTGTGTATAACTCAGGGGGTTCAATTGCTGCTCCCTTAACCAAAGTTTAGTTAGGATCAGGTGATAATGTAGCATTTTCCTTTGAACTTGGACAAGTTTGGTATATTCCTTTCACACCTGAATTGCTTTTCTTCAGTCTTTGTACATAGATGGAAAGCTTTCCGTCCCTCCATCATGGAGCTTGAAATAAAGGTATGAGATGCCTTCCATGGTCCCAAACATACTTTTAGGCCCAACTGATTTCATTTACATTAACTTGGGGTTCTCAAAGAGCCAACCATACCTAAGGCTGGTCTCTAAGATTCCTTGGTTCCTCTTCACCTGGTACCCGCACTGCTTCAGAAGCTTGTTCTATCAAGGTATCAGATTCTTCTTCATGAGACAATGTAACCACCTATCCAGGAAATAACCTTAACTTATGATCTGGGGCTAACTTGCAGTGAGGCTTTGCAGCTTTCTCTAGTGATTGCCATAAGGTTTTGCCCCACACATCCTGTGTTATAGCAACATCTCATGGCAGAGGTATAACAGCACAATTCTGCACCTGGAGCAGCTGCATGGCACCTTGGAAAGCTCCGGCTTCTACCTTGTGATTTCATCAGTGTGATCATTTGCTGCTGTGGCAACAGCTGCTTTTGCGCTTCCCAACAAATGTGATACCCTGGGTACTGCCCTGGTTGTCTGTCCCCACCCCCCCATCCAGATACCTTATTGCCTCATGGTGCAGTTGACTGATTAGCACTGAACAGACCCAGCATGCTAGCCATGGTCTTCACCTGTTTTGCTAAGCAGGCTGACTTCATTTTTATCATGTCACCCGTTGAAACAGAGTGATGAGGGCTGACCTCTACAGATATCAACTTGCTTGAGGTAGTTTGAAAAGGCTACCTTCTTAATGTAAGGTTTCTCTGTGATTGGTGTCTCACCTAAAGCTGCATAGACTTCATCCTTCTTTCTAACCATGACCTGAGCACTTTGCATCCACCCAGGCACCATGGCCAGGCTTTCCCACAAGGTCTCAGCTGCTCATCTGTTACTAGAAGGTATCTTTTGGGTCCATAAACTTCCCTTTGTACCAATCATCATACATGAATTACACAATGGATGTGTCTTAAACAGAAATATCTTTCTTCCCCAAACTAATGAACGACCTCAGACTTCTTTCTGAGACAGCAGTCACCCAAAGAATCTCAGACAAGGCTGTAAATTGGACCCTGCTGCCATGTAGCTAATGGCAGTAGAAAAAGCTTGTTTTTATACGTCTAGGGTCTCAACTAGCAAAAAGTTATGCTGACTGAGCTCTGTGATCAGGAATTTTGGAAAACTATATGCACCCTCCTAAGGTGCCTATAACAGGCAGCCCTTTTGCCTTCAGAAGAACAGAGACTGTATAAAAATAAGGAGATCTTTATTTGGAAAGGAAAAGGGGGAATGCAGTCATAAACTTGGGAAAGCACAGCAGTAGATCATATATGGAAATAAATGTGAAATGCCCACACCCCCTTCCAGGAGCTTTGGCTGGACTCCATCCAACTCCCTTCCAGACTGCCAGTGAGAATGTCCCACAGGCAACAGTCCTTTGAGCACAACACTTCACCCACACCAGTCGTGGTTTGAATCAGAGAATAGCAGCTGTCCAAGGGTCTTTATGCAGGTCTCTCCCCTGTTCCAAGGAAGCCAGTTGTCTGATCCCAGCAGGAAACCCTCCCTCTGCATCCTCCCTCCAACTCCTAGTTTAGAGCTTCAGCATTAATAAGGTACCGGGTGGGCTGGACCACACTGAAGCACACTCAGCCCTGCTGTGCTCCTCTGCATTGTTTCCCACTGTGAAGTCCTTGGTCTGCAGCCTCTAACAGAAAAGCCCTCACTGAGAGGGGGAAGAGGAGGCAAGACAAGTTAGGATCCTTGGACAGAGTCATGCTGCCTCAAAACGAGTCCTTTGCATCAGCCCACTGCCTTACAGTCCAAGTTTATCTGTAGTTATTGTGACCTACCAAGAGTCACTAGGACTTTTAGGCAAATGATGCTTTCAGTGGAAGCACTTTTCCCTTTTCACCAATGGAGGTTGTAGGGATCTCATTCCCCTCTGGTGCTTCTGGCCACAGGGTGTATACAAATGTCAAGTCCTGCATTCCCTTGCAATCCAGATGGTTTTATACATGATGCATAAGCCAACGCAGCATTTTGCCTCAAGGATCCAGCTGTATTGAGGCACTTTGGAATGAGATAAATCACCAAAACATTATTTACAATACTGTATTTCAAAAACTCCACCTTTCCTGTAGGAAGTGGCTGTCTCTTTGTCTTCACAGAAACTCTGTGTAATTTATCTGTGTTTGCCCTACATGGAGGAAAGAATTTTAAGGCTCTAAGCCTGTATTACAAAAGTGAGGAAAACCAGATCCCTTCTTGCTGACAAAAATTATTTCAAGGCTGATGGGTGCTGTCAGTGTTTTGAAATCCATGTTACCATTGAGGCTTTGTACAGCTTGGGTCGGATTTTCAAAAGTGACTGGAGGGTTAGATCCAATATAGGACTTACATGCATAAAATGAGACTCGGGTAGAACTGAAGTGCTTTGTGATCCAGAAAATCCTTGTTTAGCTGCTGCCTGTCCCTGGAAATGTTTTAAGTCACCAGGTGCCTCCTTGCTTGGCTTTAAAGTCACCCTAGTGCTTAGAGTCCTTGCCCAGAACTCTCTCAGCTGAAGGAGCTTAGCATCTTTCTCACACCTGAGCACTCTTTGGATCCAGAAATTAGGCATCCCTTTGCCTAAGTCCTCTGAGGGGCCCAATGTGGCAAACATTCTCCAAACAAGTCTGAGATACTGACAGAACTGAGGTGTCTACGAAGGGCATTTGCAACATCTTTCTTTTCAAATGAAGGAGGTGGCGGTTGGTGGTCAAGATTTTGAAATAAGAGCGAACTCTGTGCCATCCCTTCCAAAAGTGTTTGTAGGTATTTTCTGTCAGATGAAGGTTCTGGGCTGCAGGTCCCAAGTGGATAAATGCACTTTCCTGCTGACAGGTTTGGGGTTGGACAGGAATCTCCTCTTTGCTCAGATTGGCAGGGACCATTGGAATTTCTTTTTACCTTCTTCCTTTCTTTATCTTCTACCTTTTTACCTTCTTCCATGAGGTATTGGTCCCTAAGCAGGTTTACCTCAGAGATTCCTTCCATGGGCACTTTTTGCTTCACAAATTCCCTGTCAGTGCAGCAGTCTAATGTACTGATGGTACCTTTGTCTCTCTTGCTTTCTCCACTGTAGTTGTGCAGATGGGTTTGGGGTGCTTTCTGGCTGTGATTTCTAAGGGGGCCAGAATGAATGTTTTGGTGGACACTTTTGGGAAAGTGTTTATTAGACAGATGTTTCCAGCTTCAGGGTAATGAACTTGATTGCCTGGGTGGTCCCTTCTAGTTTTTTAAGGCAGGTGCCCAAGATTTGCAGGAGACGGGGTTTTCAGACATATCCCTGTGTTCATTGTTTCCTAGTGACTACTTCTAAGTAGCAGTTTACTCAGTATACAGTTCTTTTCAGATCCTATTTTGAGACACCTAACACTACTCATGCAGTTTATAGGGATCCTGGTGCCTAACTCTGGGGTCTGTCTAGGGGTCAGGCAGCTAAGAAATTAGTCATCTACATATTTTATAACACAACATATACATATTTCTCTAGTTAAAGAAAAATAAAAAACCTTATTGATATGCTGGAAGGTACTACGTTATTCCATTTAAGATCAAAGCAAAAAAAAATATGACTATTAAAATGTGCTCTAATTTCCTAGATATTTACATATTTACTCAAATACAAGATAATGTTTCCCCCACAACCAGCATCAGGAAAAAAGCCCCTCATCTTATATTTACATATTAGGAAACTTCAGGAAATACAATGTCTACTTTTAAAATGCTGCTAAAAGCAACCATGTACTCAGTAATAGAAACCAGCTATGAAGGCTAAATGTAGCCAACAGTGAGCCTCGCTATAAAGTACATGGTTTATATCGGGCAAACATGCTGATGGCAACCTACCATAAAATATGTTAACATAACCCATCTAAATAAGGTATATGTTAGTGCCCATTGAATGCAGTCCCCCTTAGCACCACATCTTTTTCAAGTCATGGTGAGCCACTGCATTGAATACATTCTGACTCCTTCATCACTCCCCCAGTTGAGCTGTGCCTTTCTTTCCCATTTCCAATGATTCCTGTTTTTTTCACCAGCCTTAAATATCTGCCAGACATCTTCAAATATGGCCCCAAACAGTTCATTCAGAATCCCTCTATCAGCCCCTTTCAGCCTGATGCATAGATTCATAGATTGTTAGGGGCTGGAAGGGACCTTGCAGATAATTGGGTCCAGCCCCCCTGCTCTAGGCAGGAAGACAACTGGGGTTAGGTGACCCCAGCGAAGTGACTGTCCAGTCTCTTCTTGAAAACTTCCAGGGTAGATGACTGCACTACCTCTGGAGGGGGTTTATTCCATGGTCTGGACACCCTGACTATGAAGCAATTTTTCCTGGTATTAAGCCTAAAGTGGCCTTGCAGGAATTTGTATCCACAGGTCCTGGTCTTCCCCGGGGGTGCCCTAGCGAACAATTGTTCACCGAGCTCCTGATGCACTTCTTTGATATAGTGGTAAGCCACTATCAAGTCTTCTCTCAATCTTCTCTTCTTTAGGCTAAAGAGGCACAGGTCCCTCAGAATTTCCTTGTATGGCTTGCCTTGCAAGTCCCTGATCATACAGGTGGCTTTTTGGAACCTTTCAAGCTTTTCCACATCCTTATTGAAGTGCGGTGCCCAGAACTGGATGCAGTACTCCAACTGAAGTCTCACCAGTGCTGAGTACAGCGGAAGTATCATTTCCTTAGTTTTACACGAGATGCATCGGTTGATGCATGCCAACATGTTATTTGCCCTGCTGACCACTGCCTCGCACTGATGGCACATATTCATGCAATGGTTAATCATTACCCCTAGGTCCCTTTCGGCCGTGGTGCAAGTCAAGCTGTTGCCACTGAGCCTGTAACTATGTTGAGGGTTGTTTGCCCCCAGATGGAGCACCTTACACTTGGAAGTGTTAAACTTCATCTGGTTCTAGTCTGCCCAACTCTTGAGCCTGTCCAGGTCTGCCTGTATCTGCAACCTACCTTCTGATGTGACCACACTGCCCCATAACTTGGTGTTGTCTCCAAACTTGGCCAGCAAGCTTTTCACTCCCCCATTCAAATCATTGATAAAGATTTTGAAAAGCACCGGTCCAAGCACAGACCCCTGAGGGACACCACTGGCCACTTCACACCAGGAGGACACAGATCCGTTCATGAGAACTCTCTGGGTCCTACCCTGTAGCCAGTTTCCCACCTACTGAACCATCGAGCAGCTGAGCTCACAATCTTCCAGTTTTCCCGCAAGGATATTGTGGGATGCTAAATAAAAGGCCGTTTGGAAGTCTAGGTATATACCATCTACTTTGTCTTCCATGTCCAGATAGTGAGAAACCTGGTTGTAGAAGGAGATGAGATTGGTAAGACAAGACCTACCTGTGATTAGGTAGGCATATGATTAGTGTGACCCAGCCTTCCATGAGGTGAAGCTGGATCAGGTTGCCTTGTGCCTCATCTACATTGAAATTTTTGGAGCATCCCAGGACTCATGAAAGGAGCACCCAGTTACAGTCATGAGTGGGAGGCTAAATATCATATAGATCCTTTGTGGGAGGTATCTGGAATACACACACATATTGAGCAGTGCTGAGCTGTGGGGTACCATGGCTTGAAACACTGTTGACTGTGGTGGGGTCCAGCAGAATGAACTATATGGTAAATGAGGATACTTTTGGCTTTGGAATAATATCATGCGTTGTTTTGTGTATACATAGATGCCAGAGTGCTACTTAAACAATAATAAAAATGCATGTTTCTTTCTTTTTCCCTTTGTTATCTGGATTCTGAGCCCTCAAAATGAAGGTTAAATTTTCAAGCTTTGTTTTAAAACTAGATCTCAGATCTTTCCTTTTTCAAATGAAATAAGAGAGAAAGTGTGGTGATTTTTTGCACCACAGATTGCAAGATTTAAGATAAGATTGTGCCATCTGAAAGCTCTAGGTCAAACTTAAGCCCTATCTCATCAGATGTAAATGTTTCCTAAAACTTTTTGATTTGTTCAAAGGGGAGCTATGTGTCTGTTTTAGCCACTAGATGGTGTCTTGTTTGACAATAAGCACTGCTTATTACAGTGTCACCTCAAGTAAACATATACATCAAGGTAATTTAGCACATGCAGCAAGATTTATAACCTGAAGAGGAAAACAAATGCCAGTGCAAATGATCTCCCATGAAATACTGGACAAAATGCCAGATGGAAATGAAGTTTTACTTAAAGTTATTTAAAGCAGCAGTTCCCAAACTGACAAATTGTGCACCACCAACTTAAAATGATACAACCTTAAGTACCACCAGCAAATTTTTCAGTTCAACCTTAAATACCACTAGCAAATTTTTGTCATATAAAGTAATTATAATAAATCTGTTAATGCATACCACTGATAGGTTGTCTGAGTACCGCTGCTGGTACCTGTACCACAGATTGGGAACTGCTGATTTAAAGAAATCAGCACTTAAGGTTCATATTTGACTTTGAGGACCTAACTAATGTAAAGGATAGTGTAAATTACATGCAAGGTGTCAACAGAATTAGGAAACAGGTACCGTAGTGAAGCGGCATAACTTTTTGCTCGTATGGCATACACCGAGTATACAAAGCAGGGGTAAGTGGCAGAAGGGAAAGTGTAATAAGAAAAGTAACTAATATGAAGTATCAAAAGGAAATCAAAAGACACTAGATGGCAATGCCCACTTATCCAGGGGAGAGGGCGCTTCTTCATGAAATACTAAGAAGAAGGGAAGGAGAAACGAAGCTCTTTGTGAAGGGGATGGTAGATCACTGATTGTGGAGGAAAAGGGAACGTGACCATATTAACTTATTTTCTAAACTGCTAATACAGAACTTCCATCTTGCTGGGGTGATGAGAATTATTGCAGCCAAAGTTGAACTGCCTTCTCTTTATATGACCTTCCTGGGCTCAGTGGGTCTTTTCCATAGGTGCCAACTTCAGTTTTTGCCAGTGGGTGCTTTTTTTTGCATTCTCACACTGAACCCCTCACATGGCCCAAAGAAGCAGCTACTTCAGTCCGGCTTGTCCGACCTGCTAATTTTTTTCTGTGGGTGCTTGAGCCCCAGAGCATCCATGGAGTCGGTGCCTTTTGTCTTTTCTCAGGCTGGATTGTTTCTGGGATGAAGGAGGAAAGTGAGATAAAGCCGTGGCCTGCCCCACCTCCAGATGAGGACCTGAAGAAAGGGAGAGGAAGTGACATTTATGAATGTTTAGATGTCGGGTAATGCACTCAGCTGTCAGTCAGAGACAGCACAGACAGTACATGGATAATCCTGATGAGAACATCTTTTTTTAGGCAAGAATGCATATTCATAACTATACAGTTGAAAAAGCATTTGCAGCTTCTGTGGCAGGGGTGGGCAAAATGGCAGATCCAGCTGGCAGCTGGACTCCATTTCCCGGGAGCCCCTGCCCATGTCACTGTGGCCATTTTCCATGCAGCAGCAGCACAGGGCTGGGGTTTCCATGGAGACCACCCCCAGCAGTGCTGGCAGGGTGCATGGCTGGATGGGGGGAGGGTCTCCGTGACCGGGGTTGGAATTTTGCAGTAGGGGCACGGAACAGAGTCACAAGCAGCTTGTTTGGGGGAGGTTGGCTTCCACCACTGCATGCACTCCCACGCAGGGTAAGCATGGGGCGGGGGTGCCCCCTGGATCTGTGATGGGGCAAAGGTGGGCTGCCACTGTGGGTTTTGCCTCAGGCACCAAACTTCGTTGCTACAGCACTGGTTTCTTGTAGGGGGGAACTCCTGATTTACCGAAGGGTACCTCAAAACTAATGGCCAGAGGTTGAATTTAAAGAGAATCAGAGACAGTCTGGGCTACAAACCAGATGGAATAAATGGCTTCATGCTGTTTGGTTTGTTTGTATCCAAATCTGAAAATCAAGCACTAAGAAAAGATTTGCACAGTCTCCACTGCTCTTGTCCTCTGAATTGGCAAGCCTCATCTCTGGCTTAGGAAACAGTTTGGATTCTAGGTTGATTACTTACCTTCTTAACTTCCGTATCCTTTCCTGCCTCATACTCAAATACATTAGCATGTAGCTAAGGGTACAGAACATTACCTTTCTCTGGACAGGCCAGTAAAATTCATCCGTGCTGTCTTGACTCAGGGCTCAGAAGGGGGTGGGTGGATAACTGAAGTGGAGTGTTGTTCTTTACATTCTGTAATCAGAAGAGGCAGGTTCTGTTTGAGACAACTTGCTGTGTCCTGCAAATTCCTTTCTCACTTTGTTAAATGAGGAAGCACATACCCTATGTTTCAGGAGCATTGTGAGGAATAGTTCTCTTCTGTTTGGAAAGCATGTTGGGATAGGCCAGTGGTCTTAGCCAGGGTGCTGCAGCACTCAGGGGGGCACAAGATCCTTTAAGGAAGTTGCAGGGTTCTGAGCAATACATGCCTTTAGATGTGCAAACACCCACACATGATTCTCAAGGTAAATCCAGAGGTTTCAAATAGCAAACCATAGGGAAAAAACAGTTTGACTTGTTGTCGTCTTGTTGGGTTCTTTGTTACAGAAGAATTGCTGTGTTTGTTGTTTTTTTTTCCACAGCCAAGTAACAAATGAATGCTGAGAACTAGCTATTTTTCAGGGGAGCCTTGAGCCTAGCAAGCTTGAGAGCCACTGAGATGGACATTTCAGCATGGCAGAGAATTTTATTTCATTACCAATATAGTAATAAAAAGTCTCTGTTACATTCTAGCAAAACACCATACTGCCTCCACGTTCGAAAATGATTCCAAGAGCCAAATTCTGCTTTCAAGTATATACTACTATAAATCTGAAAACTCAGCCCTTACTCTGGATCTACCCTGGTATAACTGCAAGCAATTCATCTCTGAATTAATTGTTTATTCTTTCTATTCTTTGCACTATGCCAGCCTATTATAATAGGTTGATATTGAGGGCTTAACCAGTGCTGAGACGTGTATGGATGCTGGCACAGTGGTGATTTTTATACAATAAGTAGTTTATGACCAGGTAAGTTAGCCTTGCAACTATGACTCGGAGGGGGGGGGGGGGAAATTATGGCAGCTATGAAACAACACATGGACAGGATGGCAACATGAAGATGGAAAAAAAAATGAATAGTCTTTCCAGTGAGGTGACTCAGCGGCAGCAGTGTCTTTCCTTTGTCTCCTTTACTTTGTTCTTGCAGCTCTATAAAATTCTTTCCTGCGTGTGTCACACATCACAATACTTTATTCACATTCCAGGTAGCCCACGCTTGTTTTTGCACAGTACCGAGCAATTTTTCTCTCTCTCCCTCTATTTCTAATCTATTTATAAGTTGCACAACTTGGCAGCAAAGTACTGTGACCAACATACATCCATATAGTTTAATTACCAGTTATTCTTTTTGATGTTGGTTTGGCAACAAGACAGCCTGAAGTACATCATGGACTTCTTGTTCAAATATTATATGGGCAAACCAGAAGGAACTAAAAAAATATTTTGAATGCAGCTGACATTATTTTCTTTTCTAGTTGTAACATAGCAGTGGAAGAAGATATATTTTCTGCAGTTTGTTTTCTTGATTGGTTTAATTCTGAGCTTGAGCCTGAGAGGGGCTGAGCATCAGGAACTTCTACTCAACTTCTGGGGAAGCTTGTAAAAGCCATGTGCCTCTCAGGGGGTAATGCTTATGGCCCAGTCCTTTCATGAGTTTCCCTGAGGAGAAGGCTGGGCTTGGTAGGTGCCTGTCTTGCCAAAAGTGTAAAAATCTTCTGAAATGCAGGACACAGTCTCACCTCAGCTTGGCTCAGCACAGAGAAAGAGGCATGTTTCTGATTTTTCTTCAAGAGAAGTAAGTGTTCCTTTACCAAGTCAGCTACTGCCAGCTGCTAAGGGGAATAGGTGTTTATCCTGAAAGCACACATATATGAACGAGACAATTCTTTGTCTAGGGAATATACCTTTGTGCATGTAAATGTGTGCTTTCCTCTCTGTTCTCTTGGTGAATCAAAAGCTGCTGCTTGCAGCCCATTTCCACATGGCCCACCCAATTATGTCCCTTTATAGCAAATGGAGGTATTTTGGCCTTGTGGGTTTTTTGGGTATGCATGTGTGAGGTGGAAATGATTTAAAGTCAGAGGGAGTGTAATAGAGGGCATTTATACACACGTTTGTCTGCTCCAATGCGCTGGAAATCCAGTGTGATGGAGCAGACTCAACTGAGTCTGTGGGGCACGCTAGTTGATATGCCTGGTGCCATGTCTCATGCATTTGTATAAATGGCAAATGCACATTGGCATGCAGAAAATGGTGGTGCGGTTTTGAACTAAAACACCTTTGATGTATTTTAGTTCAAAAGTATGCTACTGCCATTTTCTCAGCGGTACAAATGCAAGCGCCACAGTGCTCTGTGCTTTTAAAAGTGCCCGGTGCTGCAGCAAATGCATGTGTACAAATGCCCATGAAGATCAGTTAGTAAGCCTAATTAGAGGGCACCTGTTGCCAGCCCTTTGCAGTCACCCAACCAGAAAGGAGCAGGACCTGGAAGAGATATAAGCCAGGGCCACAGCCAAGTCAGTCAGTCTTTCCCTGGAGGCTGAAGAAGGAAGAGCTCTGCAGTGAGATGCCTGTTGCTGAGAGTTTTGGTATATACCCAGGAGGCTAGAGGTTTAGTTATAGCCAGAGTGCTTGTATGTTTTTGGTTTTAGTTTTAAATGGTGGTTTGGTTTTGGGACTGCTGGGGGAAGGTTGAGGTCCCAATAGTGCCTGGAGGCACAGGAGCGTCTTGAGCCCTGCTGCAGGTTCAGTGCGCAGGGCAGGTTTAGTCAGATGATTGAAACTTGCAGAAAACAGCTGAAACCTAGCAAGGATGAAAGCCAGACTGGGTCAGGGGGCGCAGCCTGAAAAGGGCAGGACTAGGGCCAGGGGCTCACAGCCTAGAGAGGTGAGAATCAGGACCAGGGGCCCAGGACCTTAGGAGGGGCAGAGCAGTCTCTGCCAGGGGCCCACTCCAAGTAGAAAGGAATCAGGGCCAGGGTCACAGTGCCCAGAGAAGGGTGAGATCAAGGCCAAGGGCCCAGTGCAAGGGACACAGGTGCCAGAGGCCCAGAGATACTAATGACTGACAAGAATTGAGGCTAAGATAGCTGGACCTGAATCAGTGGGCCAAGGCTGGAGGCTTGCAGCCAGAGGAAAGGAGTAGAGGCTGAGAAGCTGAGGCCCCAACAAAGGAGGGACTGCACAGTAACTCTGTGAGGCATGAGTGTGGTATAAGGGGTGATTGGAGCCAGGTAACAGCCCTTAAGGCTGCAGGTGGCCTGGGGCAGCAAGGATGGGTCTGGAGGACCCAGTTAGCCTGAGAGGGGCAAAACTTATATCAGTGGGATCCAGGATGGAGTTGCTGGTGGCTAGAACAGCAACAGCTTGCTCTGGGACCCTTAGGCAGCTTCCCTTTCAATCAAACAAATACATCTAGTCATAACAGGGGAGAGGCACCCTAGAGCTGGAGCAGGGCAAGGATTGTATGGACACCAGGGGCCAACCCTGGAACAGGAGGCTTGCTACAACGAGGCATAACAAAACTCAAATATTTGTTCTCCTCTTGCTTCTGAACAGAAGAATTAAGACTAGCTCCACTGAAGTCAAGGGACAAACACTTTTTATTTTTTACACCAACATAACGTGGGAGACCAATCCAGGGTTTTAATGTTTGCATGCAGTCATTATTAGCATCCTTCCTCTCCACACTTCTTACCATCCCCTTGCAGCACACATTTTTCTAGCCATGTATTTCAAATTAAATATTCTAGTTTCCTTTGTAATCTAAAAGGGTCTGTTAGTTAATGAATGTAGAGATAAGAGCTTAAACATTTGAAAGAACCTAGCAGACTTCTTCCAAAATACAAGGCCTTGATGCAAAGGCATAACATGCAATGCAACCAGGGCAGACCTCTCTCGCCATTCCCCATGGGGCAGTACACAGAGCAGATGCCACCAGCAGGCATGGGAAATGTATGTCATAGATTGCAAGGCATTCTGGGAATTGCCATGGCAGAGGAATTTGCTGCTGCTGGGAAGAACTGTCACCATATTTTTTTGCTACTTTTGTCCAAGTCAGGAAGGCAAAAAATACCTTAGGCATAAATGTTCCAGTGAGGCCACTTCAGAGCATCTCATCATGGTCACTCTTAAAATACTGGCCTCCTTTGTGCTTGAGGATGACTGCTGGCTATAACCTGAGCTGCCTTGCCAGTATATTTCTGGTTTTGGAGCATGTGAGCAGGTGAGTAGAGTGTGGGATAGAGATGCCGTGAGGGTCTTAACCTTAATTTTAAAAGGTGTCATATCAGGTCCTTCTAGACAAATATTTATGTGCCTGTGCCTTTAGCTCTCTCCAATTTTGTAGGACTATAGGGAACGTGGCCTGCCCTAGGAGGAAGGTCTGTGTCCCTAAGGGCCATTTGTGAGCTAAATCAGATTGCAATCTCCCATTATGCTTCTAAGCACAGCCATTGTCGTTCCTTACACCATTTCAGCTTCTGGCATATTGATCTTTAGCTGAAGTGACTCATATTGGACAACATACTCTGACAGAGCACAGCAGTTTGAATCTTTTCTTTTTTTTTTAAAACACTTAAGGTGTAGAACATTATGCAGCTCACTGCTTCTTGGCAGCCACCTTCTGCTTGGCTGCCAGGACATTGTTGAGTTCTTCTCACTTTCTCTTGGCACGGATGTGAGTAGCAGCTCCTTGCTTTATGAATTTCAGATCACGTTTATCACTGGAAAGTTTAATAATTCCATAGCAAGCCTCACAAGCAGAAGACCCGTAGACTTGGTGTGCTCAGTTAGGTGGTCTCTCTTCAAAACCTGCCTGGGCTCTGACGTATCCTCTGCCCCTTTATGGCCCTTGTTCTAGCTAACACCTATAAATTAACAGGCTGCCAGCTCTGGTCTTCTCATAATGGATGTGCACCACCAGCTTTGAAAGCACTTCAAAATCGTAGAATAAAGCCAGTCTGTGGCCTGTTCTGCCTAGGGCAGTCTAGGGATGAACAGTGTCCCCTTGGAAACTGTTGCTGCTTCCACCTATCATGCATGCATGTGGGTGGGGAAGAGGTGAAGAGTAGGTGGTAGGACTGTGCAAAGCATCAGATCACAATTCAGATTTGGAGATGATTCAGATGATTTTGAGGCTGAATCTATGAATCCAAATTGATTTGCTGGAAGCTTTAGGCCTTTTAAATGGATTTGGAGCTTCCAAACAGATTCAAAAAAGATTCGGTGATTCGGACATTCGGCCATAGGGTATAATGGGGAATCAATGAACTATCTATAACTTTGTTGCCTTTTGGCTGATTTAAATAAAACTTTCAGAGATGGTAGCCTCTGCTGAAAGCATGACATGTACCAAGCTTCAAGGTGATAGGTGCAGGGGTTTCTGGGAAACTTCACCTCAACGTCCTGAAAGCAAAACTCATGTCACATGTGTGTTAAGCCACAGTGGGGTAAAAATTGCAGGGGTGGTAGCACTTGCTGAGCTACAAAGTCTGCCAAGTTTCAAGGAGATAGGTACAGGGGTTTCTGGGAAACTTCACCTCAAACTGCTGACATGCAAAACTCATGACATAGGTGACACTGTGTGTGTGTTAGGGCACAGGGGTGTGAAAACTGTAGGTATGGTAGCCCCTGTTGAGGCCACAAAGCCTGCCAAGTTTCAAGGAGATAGGTGTAGGGCTTTGGGGGAAACTGTACCCCAAATTCATGAAAGCAAAACTCATGTCACATGTATGTGTTAAGTCACAGCAGGGTCAAAACTGCAGGAGGGCTAGCCCCTGTGGAGGCCACAAAGCCTGACAAGTTTCAAGGAGATAGGTGCAGGGGTTTGGAGGAAACTGTACCTCAAGTTGCGGACAAGCAAAACTCGTGATCTGGGTGACAGTATGTGTGTTAAGGCACAGCAGGGTGAAAGCTGCAGGCCTGCTAGTCCCTGCTGAGACCACAAAGTCTGCCAGCTGTTGAGGAGATAGGTGCAGGGGCTTCTGGGTTCTGGGGCCCTGCACTTCTAGCTGCTGACAAACAAAACTGGTGAGACTGACAACCAGTCAGTCTCACCACCATCCTAGGCAAAGTCTTCAAAAAAATTATCAAGGCTCACATTTGCGAGAGCCTGGCAGGACAAATTATGCTGAGGGGAAACCAGCACGGGTTCGTAGCAGGTAGATCATGCCTGACTAATCTAGTCTCTTTTTATGACCAGGTTACAAAACACCTGGACACAGGAGGAGGGGTGGATGTCGTATACTTAGACCTCAGGAAGACCTTCGATACGGTATCCCACACCATACTGGTAAACAAGTTAAGAGGCTGTGACTTGGATGACTACACAGTCCAGTGGGTGGTGAATTGGCTGGAGGGTCGCACCCAGAGAGTCGTAGTGGATGGGTCGGTATCGACCTGGAAGGGTGTGGGCAGTGGGGTCCTGCAGGGCTCGGTCCTTGGACCGATACTCTTCAATATCTTCATCAGCGACTTGGACGAGGGAGTGAAGTGTACTCTGTCCAAGTTTGCGGATGACACAAAACTGTGGGGAGAAGTGGACACACCGGAGGGCAGGGAACAACTACAAGCAGACCTGGACAGGTTGGACATATGGGCGGAAAACAACAGAATGCAATTCAACAAGGAGAAATGCAAAGTGCTGCACCTAGGGAGGAAAAATGTCCAGCACACCTACTGCCTAGGAAATGACCTGCTTGGTGGAACAGAAGCAGAAAGGGATCTTGGAGTCCTAGTGGACTCCAAGATGAACATGAGTCGTCAATGTGACGAAGCCATCAGAAAAGCTAATGGCACTTTATTGTGCATCAGCAGATGCATGACGAACAGATCCGAGGAGGTGATACTTCCCCTCTATCAGGCACTGGTCAGAATGCGCCACACTTCAAGAGGGATGTGGATAACCTGGAGAGGGTCCAGAGAAGGGCCACTTGTATGGTTAAGGGCTTGCAGGCCAAGCCCTATGAGGAGAGACTGGGGCACCTGGACCTCTTCAGCCTCCGCAAGAGAAGGTTGAGAGGCGACCTTGTGGCTGTCTATAAGTTCATCACGGGGGCACAGAAGGGAATTGGTGAGGTTTTATTCACCGAGGCGCCCCCGGGGGTTACAAGAAATAATGGCCACAAGCTAGCAGAGAGCAGATTTAGACTAGGCATTAGGAAGAACTTCTTCACAGTTGGAGTGGCCAAGGTCTGGAATGGGCTCCCAAGGGAGGTGGTGCTCTCCCCTACCCTGGGGGTCTTCAAGAGGAGGTTAGATAAGCATCTAGCTGGGGTCATCTGAACCCAGCAGTCTTTCCTGCCTATGCAGGGGATAGGACTCGATGATCTATTGAGGTCCCTTATGACCCTAACATCTATGAATCTATGAAAACTCGTGTCATGGGTGCTTGTGAAACTGTCTGTCTTGGGCCATGGGGGGGGGAGAACTACTGCACGTCTGGATGCTAGGCCCTGCTGTGGCCATAAAGCCTGACAGCTGTTAAGGAGCTCAGTGCAGGGGAGTCCTGGGGCCCTGCACCCCTAGCTGCTGACAGGTAAAACTCGTGACATGGGTGTTTGTGCAACTGACTCTCTCTGTCTTGGGGCAGAAGCAATTCCTGGCTTTGTATCAATTCTTTCCTCTCCTTAGGCTGTGATTTTGTAGGTGTTAATCCTTGCTCGTTAACTGGTTACATTAGCTAGCTACTGTGTATTTCACTGGTCCCTGAGTGAATCATGACTGATTGGTAACACAGTAGCTAGCGAGGATAATGAGTTAATGAGCAAGGATTAACACCTACAAAATCACAGCCTAAGGAGAGGAAAGAATCATTACAGAGCCAGGAACTGCTTCTGCCCCAAGACAGAGACAGTTGTACAAACACCCATGTCATGAGTTTTGCCTATCAACAGCTAGGGGTGCAGGGTCCCAGAACCCCCCTGCACTGACCTCCTTGAAACTTGGCAGGCTTTGTGGCTTCCTCAGGGGCTAGCATGCCTGCAGTTTTGACCCTGCTGTGGCTTAACACATACATGTGACATGAGTTTTGCTTTCAAGAATTTGGGGTGCAGTTTCCCCCAAACCCCTGCACCTATCTCCTTGAAATTTGGCAGGATTTGTGGCCTCAACAGGGGCTAACATACCTGCTGTTTTCACCCCCCATGCCTTAACACACACACAGTGTCACCTATGTCATGAGTTTTGCTTGTCAGCAGTTTAAGGTGCAGGTTCCCAGAAACCCCTGCACCTATCTCCTTGAAACTGGCTTGTGTCATGCTCTCAGCAGAGGTTACCATCCCTGCAAGTTTCATTTGAATCAGGCAAAAGACAACAAAGTTATAGATATTTCATTGATTCCCCATTATACTCTATGGCTGAATTTTTTGAAGAGATTCAGCTGAATCAAATGGGAAAAACGATTCGGATCTCCGAATCAAATCTCTGGCATCTGAATCAGCTGAATCTGAATCGAATAGTTCCCTATTCTCACAGGCCTAGTACATGGAGCACTTACTTGTCCATGTCCCCAATCCCATGCTGGGTTGTGCTGTCTTGCTGATGCCTTGTGGGGTGGATGGATGTTGCAACAGGAGTAGGGCTGATGCAGGGTTTATATCTGCCCCAAGCAGGAAGAAACTTAGAAACATATAGGGTGGTATTTAATTGTTTTCTGGTTGTCTATGCATCCAGGTTTCCTCATTTACATGGCATTTTTGCTCTATGCATGTAGATACACTAATACATAGTCAATGCAGACTGGGTATGTTTACTAGCAGCCAGGGTTCACATGCACATGCTCCTTTTGATGCCCAGAAGCCTTAGACACCCAAAAATGGAGTTGTCCAAAGCCGTTGATTACTGGACTTAGACCCAAGATGGATGTCTAAGCCTGGGACTTAGACCTGAGAAAAAAAACCTGTGTATATCCATGTCTTCTTCTAGTTTTTACCCCATAACTCAAGGGGCTATGGACTAGAAAATGTCAGATCAGTGATGTGATGGTTAAAGTGGTGTGCTGGGAAGTCAGGGACACACAGTTTCAAACCGTTTCTGGATGAAGGGGCTCAGGACTCCTGGTATCCCATGTGAGTGTCCTAGTCACTTAGGTACTTGAGAGAAAAGATAGGAAGCACTCATTCATATTTTGTTTCCAGAGCATATGACCATTTGGGTATGTATGTAGATATCTGCACGCACAAGAACACAATCTCAGTCTGTGTGTAAGTGACATTTTGGGGGCTTAGAAAACCATATAGATGACACAATCTGGGCACCTATCCAGAAGAGAATAGAATGTGCCCGTGGTACTTCCTGAGTCTGTCTCTGGAGCGTTGTAGCTATGGACTGACTCATATGGGGGATCTCATGGTAAAGTTGCAAATGGCCCTGTAATTTTTTTTCCTTTTGAACAAAATACCTCTTCTGTGATTTCAATGAGAGCAGATGCAAAGTACAGCAAATATAGTGAACTCTAAAATAAAAATCTAAAAACCCTACCAAATGCATGCTTCAGATTACATATACTATACTGGAAAAGAGTAGCCTCACCAGTGATACAATACTGCTTCTCACTCAAGTCAGTTAGTTTAATATTGTGGAATCTCTATCCTTGGAAGTTTTTAAGACCTGGCAAGATAAAGCCTTGGTTTGGGATGATTTAGTTGGGCATGGTCCTACTTTGAGCTAGGGGTTGAACTAGACCTCCTGAGGTCCCTTCAAAACCTCATTTTCTTTGATTCTATGATAATATTGTAGTTTGTACTGGAGTGACTACATTGTGTGAAGTGCTGTAGAAGCACAGTACAAAAAGATGATCCCTTCCTACAAATAGCTCACAATATACAAATGTGTTTATCCAAAAAATAGGAGTGGGGTGGGGGAGGCTTTACTATATGCATCAACTGCTCTTCAGTGTCTGCCTGTGTGCACACTCTAACTCTATGGTAAGTGGAAGCTAACCTGCAATATCTTTCACAGAGGGTTAAACTGCTATGTTTTAACTTCCATTTACCATGACATAAGAGCAGAGGCACAACAACCAAGGGCTGTGCCCTGGACAGCAGTGGCAGCAGCAGGGGCTGGGCTGGCTATGGCCGTCAAGTCAGCAGCAGCAGGGGCTGCCATTCTTGCACCTCCTCTAAGCAGGTGCTCAGGACTGGTGTTTTTGTCACTCATCAGTTGTTCCACTACTGGGTAAAAGTGTGCAGTTAGAACATTATTATGTAGCATCTGTTCTATGATAAAGCTCTGTCCCCCTTACCCTGTGATAAATTGTCTGCATGTCCATATCATAAATGATAGCGAGAATGTTTTTAGTTTTCACATAGAAAAAATATGTGATTCCCAGTCTGATATAAACTGTTTAAAGGGCAGATCCTGCAGAGAGTTACCCAGGTATTCAATCATTACTGATGATGCAAGTTCTTCCAGAGAAGTGAAAGAACTTGGATATGAATGGATAAGCTACTTGTATTTGAATAAGCATGTCATGTTTCTGCCTAAACTGTACCTTGGATACCTCACTGAATCTTGCCATAGGTGGTTAGGTGGCTTCACTTCTCTTCACCTCATAGGCAGAAGGCTTCACTTCTTTTGGAGGGAATCCTTTAGTTTGCCTTCCTTTTAGAGAGGGTCCCTAAATTCTGGGACTCCTCATTTACCAACCACATTTTCTTGGTTAGGTCCAGTTAACTTTGGTCCTTACTATAGATTTCCTTCCTGGAGTTGTGATGAGAGAGTAAAGGGTTAAAAGAAGTTAACAGACTTATTAGTCTTACCTATTGCTTTACATTTCCCTCAAGACTAAGATAGGCCTGACTTTTCCAGGTGTCAGATTCTTTTTCCCTGCACTCGAGCTACCCTTCTGAGTTTCTTGTCCCATGTCATTGCCCTGTCCTGAGTGGAGTGGTTGTGCTCTGTTTCGATAGAGACAAAACAAAAGGCCTTCATACTTGCCTTGTCAGTTAAGGAGAGGTAACTGGGTTTGGTCTCTTCAAACAAAACCCCCCCACCTAAAATGGACTTAATCCTTAGTCACCCTTTAGCAAACAATCTGATGATTATCAAACCTACAGAGATATGTATAATATTGATCTGAGTGAGCAATTCTCAACCAGGGTGCCTGGTTGCATCTGGTTGCAGCACTGTGAGGTGTACAAACATGATTCACAGTCTAAACCCAGATTTTTCACATAGGAATCTACAGTGTCAAAACCATTCTGGCCTGTTGTGATCTTCCTGAGTTCTGCGCAACAGAAGAATTGATCTATTATTTTTCTGTAGTCAAAAAAGCATAAAAACTAAGTCCTGGCATTTTTCTGGGGGGTGCCTCAAGTCTATGAAAGGATGCTTTGAGTCTAAAATTGTTGAGAATCACTGATGTAATAGTATAGACATCTCTCAGCTTCTTTGGAAAAGGTATGCAGGATCAAGTTGTAAATCCCTATGCCCAGTATTGATGGATGCTATAAAAACAACCCATATATGCATTAAAAAAAATCATCTACCATGATTGTCATGAATAAATGACTGTTCTGTGTTTGCTGAGGTATTGTGATCTTTTCTATCACTGGGAATGGGAACTAGCTTTGGTGCTTCATATACTGCTATGGTCATATGCTTTCAGGATGGATCAATGATGTCAAAGTGCTTTTCCAGGTATTATTAGTAAATTGATTCTAATGGCTAGATATTGACCTAGATTGGAATGTCAGATCCAAACCACTACAAGTGACCTCATTTAGACATTTATTTTAAGTTATGGCTATCTTAGATTTACTTTATTTTTCAGTTCAGGTAATTACATTTGTCCTTTATTCTTAATTTCCTTACATATTCCCTTATGCTTTGATATTCTAATTTAAGTACATTTTAGTACATTTTCAGTAATCAGATCTACTTATGATGTATTTTCTCTAGGCTATATATGTTGTGTGTATATTATCTTAATGTTTCTTTGTAGACTACATGCTAACCACCCTTTTATGACTGCAGTTATCTTTCCTAAAGGATTCCCACTATTGTCATTGAACTCAAAAGCTGCTCTGCCATTAGGAAGAATGGGATCACCCATTAAATTATTATTGTTCACTGTGGTCAGAAGTCCAAAGCCTCATTTAAGCCACTGCAAATTGGGAATAATTTGTATAAATCCAGGGGGTTAAACAAGGGTAAAATTTACATAATATGAGTGAGACTAGCATCAAGCCAAAAGTGTGGCTGTTATATTAGCTGTAGCTGTTGCCTTTCTTTTATTAAACCTAATATTCCTATATTCTCTCTTAGTATTTATTACATTTGCTTTTTTATAGCATTACACTATGAATATGTGTTTTATTAACTTAGCCTCAGAAAGTGTCATCAGTCTATTCACATTGGGGTCAGCCTTTTATCCCTCACTCTTATGTCAACAGGACTACAAAGGGTGTGGACAAACAACACATTTCCTATGGAGTAAATTAAGCTGTAGCATAAGTAGAGTGTACAAAAAACACAAAGCCTTTGGGCCATGTTACACAGTAACTTTAGGTGGCTTCTGGAGCTTTTAACTCCTAGACTGGCTGCGTGTTAACATCTTTTAAGTGGCTTAAAGCACTCATTATTTGTTTTAAGATTATTCCACTCCAGGGCAGGATTATCTCAAATGCTGCCTAATTTTGTTCCTGTTCCATTAATTTGTGGCCACCGTTCGTTGCTTTTCCACCCAAGCTGAATTCCTCCAACATCTCAGGAAGCAGTTGGCAACCTGGAAAGACATGGTACAGCAGGGCTGGGCACAGCGCCTCACCCCCTGGCACCTCCAGCAGATTGGTCCTAAAGTGTCTGTCAGCAGCAATGGCTCCCTCCACCCCTTGGACTGGCTCTGCTCTTAGAGCAGAGTGATCCAGTCCCAGCAGGGGGGCACCAACTCCCGCCACTGCTGGCACTGACTCTGCTCCTGGCTCTGTCCACCTGCCAGGACAGGCTCACTTTGCTCCCAGACCAGTACCAGGAGCAGAGCCAGTGTGAGTGATGGCAGGAAATGGTGGCCCCCCCACCCCGTGACTAGGACTGGCTTTCTCTGCTCCTGGAGCAGAGCCAGGGTAAGAGGCCAAGGGAGACAGTGCTCCCCCACTGGAACTGGCTCACTCTGCTCCTGGCACAGAGCTGGTGTGAGTGGGGCTGGGGGGTGGCAGCCTGCCCCTCCCCGTGATGGACTGGCTAGGTAGAGCGTGGAACAGAGCCAGTCTGAGGGGCAGAGGCACCACTGAGCTCCGGGGCTGTGGCACTCACTGCTGGGCAGGAGCAGAGAGACCATCCTTCCCCTAGCTCCTAGCCCTGCTCCTGCTCACCAAGCCTCTAGTAGAAAGTCACAGATGCGAAGGTGAGGTGCAGTCAAAACAGGTTTTTCCCCTTACTGTGTGACTGCTCCACTAAGCTGACCAACTCTAAGCCGATTAACATTTTTTTCAGCTTACAGCATAAGGTCTGACAAGGCCCTTACACTGGTGTTAGTCCCTTCAGTCTGGGGTAAAGCTCCCACACATGAAATGAAGTGTAACTGTATGCTAGTGTAATTTATACCAGTGTACTGGTTGTGCATTTGCTCTCCTCTTCAAAGTAATCCCTACCTAAGGATTTAAACAAAACAACAAAACTAACTGGCTTGTCTACCATCTAGCGCTTTAGCAGCACTTGCTGTAGGCAGCCAGCTAGGGAGAGTTAACTCTGCATCCTCTCCTAGGTATGGAGTAATTTTGTCATGTAGTAAGATAAGTTAACTATGTTGGGCATCCGCAGTTAGCTGAATAATGAATATTTGTGTGGGAAAGTTGTTGCAGAACTGGGCATTCAGCAGTATTTGCTGCTAGAGCCACAGATAAAAAACCCTGGCCCCATTCAAACCAGGAGCAAAGATCCCTTAAGCAGGTTCTCCCCCACCTCTCCCCCTCCCCTTTTTGTTTGTTTATAATTATTGAATGTTGTTTTCAAAAACTTTTGAGAAAAATCCTTAATCATTAATGAAAATGATACCTTTGGTGTATATTTATTTCTCTTTTTCTTTCTCCTATTTCAGAAAGTATTTTGGAGAAAAAATAGGACTCTATTTTGCATGGTTGGGTTTATATACAGAATTCCTTATTCCATCTTCAGTAGTTGGAGTTATAGTGTTTCTTTACGGATGTATAACCATTGAGAACGACATTCCTAGGTAAGCTTGTTTGTACACAATATTTTGTTACTCAATACTTACAACATTATGCTTGATTAGACTTAATTCTCAGTGATTATAATTGCTTTTAACATGTTTGAAGAAGTCTTAGTATTAAGAAAGCTGGAAGTACTTGAATGCACATATATTGACTAAGTATGGTATTTGAATGGAATGTGTTTATTTGCGTATTCATTGATGCAGCCAGTGAAGCAAAGGCTCAGTAAATTTATTGCATTCTTGTAATACACAAGTGAACTCATTTTATCTGAATAAGATCACTTCATTGTTCTTATGTATATGTGGGTCACAGTGAAATAAATAGA
Organism: Alligator mississippiensis; assembly: GCF_030867095.1. Taxonomy (NCBI): domain Eukaryota; kingdom Metazoa; phylum Chordata; order Crocodylia; family Alligatoridae; genus Alligator; species Alligator mississippiensis. The sequence continues at coordinate 140,748,312 of NC_081827.1, forward strand.
GCTGTATTTGTACATATTTTGAGACATTAAATGTGCAGAGTTCTGTAAAGTGGTATGTTTGTACAGTACACCTGGAACCAGTGATGTCCAAGTTTTGCAGTACAAGGACCACATAAGACCTGTGTATGAAGTGATTTCAAAACTTAAACTTGGAACGGGTCAGAATTTTAAAAGGGACATTTTTTTCCCCATCAAAATGCATTCTAGGAATGCATGAAATTTTGAAAAAAAGTTTTATCATTGGATTTTGACATTGGAACATATTTATTTTCCATGAGAAATGTTTTTCTTTTCTTGAGATTTCAAGGCAGCAGGGACACCCCCCCCCCCCCCCCGAAAATCTTTAAAAAATGTTATCAAACTGGCTATCTTTCCCCCCCCCCAATTTACTGAAGGTTTTCAGTAAGAAAATTTTCAAAAATGTTGTCAATAAATATTGGAAAGTTCAAACCCTCTGAAATTATAAGGAAAGCCTTAACTTCTTTACTGCAGTTTTCTCATGTACATGCACAAAGTTGCTTCCTTTATTTTCAGATTCAAGGTTTGGGTCAAACCTCATTGAAGTCAATAGGAGGGAACTTTTTTCAGCGATTACATGGCACTTTCAATCACTTCTCTAGTCTTTTTGAGCTCACACAATTCACATGAGAAAAAAAAATAGGAAAATCAGAATGAAAGAAACAATTAGCATACTGTATTTTCCACAGTTTGAGGTCTGCAGACTTTTCTTATGTGTAGTTATAAAAATCTTGCCTTTTGGCAGGTTTTATTGGGTTGTTTTTTCTGTGACTGTAGCTCTAAATAAGAAAGGGTATTTTACACTTATGTATGGTAAATACCCACTTCTCAAAAAAAAAAGTAAAAATATGACTCTTGGCAATTGGCAATATATTGCTTATGAATTAAATTATTTGATAACTGAAAACCTGACAATATTATAAGCAAGGCTATGGTATGTCAGAGTGATCTGGTTTCTAACATTATCTCTGTGCTTGCAGAATACTGTGAGCATCCCCTTAACCTATAATCCTAATTAGGTTAGGCACCTAAGTATGATCTTGCACCACCCTGCTGAAGCCTCTTGAAAACAGTTAACAAAAGTTGGACAGATCTTCCTCGTTGCTTTTTTGACTTAGTCATGATGCTAAAATGACAGCATGTTACAGAATTAGGAGCTTTAACAATTTTTCAGGGACTGCACCAGAATGGAATCAGGTCATGCCTCTGTGTGTTATAAGTGGAATAGGATCTGGCTCAAAAAAAATTTAGAAGGGGCTTGAGCTGCATGTTTTAAGGCATAGACAACCTCCTAACTGATGAGGATTAGAAGAAAACTTTCTGGGCATTTTGTTCCCTAACTACCACTTCAGGGAGGTTTTTTTGCAGTTTCACCAGTATCTAGGACTTCCTCATCAGAGGCAGGACACTGGAGTAGATGGACCACCAGTCTCATCCAGCCTGGCAATTCCTATGTTATCTAGAGTAAACTGGCAAGTTTTAAAGCATGATCAGAATACAGAAAGGCAGAGTAGATCATCACATTGTTGATGACTGGTAAATGATGATTAACAATATTTTTAGTTTAGATTTTTATTTACTTGATTTGAGTGAATTTTTAGTCATAATCACTTTGGGATTTCTAAAGCAGCTCTTGTGCTAACCTTGAAACTAAAGTGAGACTCAGGGCAAGAATGTATCTGTAGCACCCTCTGCTGATGTTTCTAAAAGAAAACAAGAGAGAGTTGTTTTTAACTATACCATAGCCAGAAATAGCTGAGGATAATACAAATGGACTAATTTCCTGATAGATGCTTTTGACCCCTGTAAGAAAACAGCTTTTCCATCTTTAACATGTATGTGCTAGAAAAGTCATTTAATATTCTTCAGAACAGAAACAACCATTATCTGAAATAGTTTAGAGTTACCTAACATCAACAAACTGATTCACAACTTCCACTCACGAAGTAATGTTAGGTGTAGGTAACTAGAGTCAGCAAAATAATACTGTAAAGTCTGTGTTTAGGTCGCAGTCCTGCAGGAAACCCTTTGACCTCAAAGTGACTCCATAAGACCGTAATGTTCTTGCCCAGGCAGATCAGATAGATAGATAGATAGATAGATAGATAGTATATCCTGTAAAATCAGTAAGTCTTTGCTTGAACCAAAAGAAACAGTGGTGATTAGTTAAAGAGGTATCTGGTGTCTGGGAAAATATGTTGTCACTCAAATGTCTATTAACCATAACATTTAAACAACAACAACAACAAAACCCATAGAAAGCATTCACATTAGTTACAAGTGTTTCAATGTTTCAATACCTTGTACATCTGTATGGTATTGAAGAAGTCTGTCAAGATGATGTTATTAGAGGCATAGGAAATACAGCTTAGCATATGAGATGAGGGAGAACCATATAATGGTTGCAAGGGGCTTTCCCTAGTTTTTCAAATGTTTGATTAGTAGTTTTTCTTTAAAGAAGAAACAATAGAGCCAAAAGTTAGCAGTAGTGCATTACACATCTCCTTGGATCCACACACGTGTCATTTGTATTCATGGTCCAGGACTTTGTGAGGGGTTTGTGGGACCGGCAACCAGCGCTGCATGGGTGACCACTGGGGCTGTGCAAAGCTTCGGTCGCTGATTCGATTCAGTGGAGATTTGGCCTGTTTCGACGGCCAAATCACCGAATCCGAATCAAATCAGGAGACCCTTTAATGTCTCTGAATTGAATTTGAACCCTCTAAATTAATTTGGAGAGATTTGATGATTTGGACATAGACATAGCTTTAAATGTTTTTCCTGCATACCTCAAGGTACCAGGCAGCTTGTGAACACTGAGATGGTGGGGCAGATGGAGCATGCCATGGGAGTGCGGGATGGGGGGTCCACAGCACAATTGACAATGGATCCAAAAGTGGACCAGAAGCACTTCCGGTCCACTTTTGGGTCCACCACAGAGCATGCGGGGGATCTTTCCCCCTGCCCCCTGGCTCAGTGACTGGTGCCTCCTGGGTCTGGGGGGGACCCAGGGGACCCCTGCAGCTGGTTGCTGATGTCCCCACCCTCCTGTGGGATGCTCCATCTGCCCTACCATCTCAGCATTTATGAGCTGCTCCTGGTATCTTGAGGTATGTAGAAAAAACATTTAAAGCTGGGTCTATGGCCATATTGCTGATTCTCTGAATCAGCATCGAATCTTCAGACTTGGATTTGGCTGTATTGAATCGGGACAGTGATCCAAATCAATGAATCAAACAACTGTCCCTGATTCGGGCCAAATCTGAATTGAATACAGCCTATTTTGCACACCGCTAGTGACCCCACACCTCCGCTTCCAGTTTCCCTCCCACAAGTATGGCAGGTGGACCATAGGAGCAGCAACAGGGACTTTTTGAAATCCTCAAATCAGTTAATAATCCCAGGGGTCTTTTTACTTTAAGAGAAGCTTTTTTGTGATTCACTTTTTATTGTGAACTGTAGTAATTAAAGTGGTTTATTGTATTGCACTGGTTATCCTTCAATGAAGTACCTATTTGCACAGTGAAATCTGGCTAATATATCATTCCAAGGAGTTTGGTAATGGTGACTAATTACCAATGACTGATTAACTATCAGTACTAAGCCATTTTCAGCCTTTCATGTATTTTGTATGCTGTATTGACACAGAAAAGAATGATTTTTTGGCATTTATAGTGGAGAAAAAATAAATTACAAAAACTCTGAGCATAAATTGTATATGCTCTTGCCCACTCTATGAGAACTGTGTGATTATAAGTGAATTCTTAATTTACAGTTTCTTGCTACAAAAAACAGAGTACTCACCCTGTAAGAATTATGATGGAGTAAGATGATCATCCAGAGAGTGTTGCTTTGTCCTCTTATGTGCACTCATTGCCAAAACAAGATCATTCTGTAAAATGGAAAAGTTGATTGTCTTATTGAGCTAAAAATATTGGAGTGTATCCAATGCTTTGTAAGCACCAGTTGACTCAAGAGGTGCTAGGGACAGAGGTGTAAGGTACCTTTTATAAGATGACTAATTATCAGAAATAAAGTCCATTGTGATTTAATATGTGCATACATTTGGAAATGACTAATTACACAAGCAGATTATAAATTAGCCAGAGTGTTTTGTGTACAAATCAATAGGACTAGCGAAGATTCAGTGCACTGACTAAGAAGAACATAGTAATGAGTTATTCCAATGACTGAACAGTTTTCACTGCACTTAATCCTCCTAACATAAGCATTGCTGCTTCATGCCATTACAATGCCTGTGCTCTCTTTTACTGGAATTACACTTTGATGTTTTTGCCCTTGTCATTTGTAGTAGAGAGATGTGTGACCAACATAATGCCTTTACCATGTGCCCTCTGTGTGACAAGTTCTGTGACTACTGGAACCTCAGTTCCGCATGTGGTACAGCACGGGCTAGCCACTTATTTGACAACCCTGCCACAGTCTTCTTCTCCATATTTATGGCTCTCTGGGGTGAGTATCTCTTTAAGTTTTAATGGTGTTGTTTGATCTTTGGACTCTCAACAGAAGTGAAAGCTGTAATGAACAGTAGTAGAGCATTAAGATTTTATTATTTGATGGGCAGTCTAGGATGGAATAGACTTTAACTTGGCTTTATGGAGCTGGTAAGTCTCAAAAGGCCAGTTGGCTCCAGGGTGGAAAGCTAGCTGATTTACAAGGCATCTACTCACAGTGGCAGTCCCTTAGATAAGTGGAAGGGAACTGTTTTATGCAGGGCAGAGGAGGCTAAAAGGGTCCTCTCCTAGTTGTGCACACCTGTCTCAGCTTGTTCCCAGTCTTTGTATCTTCACCTTATGGGGACTGCATGCAGCACCTTCTGCAAAGTCTGTAAGTGTTGGGGGATGATGCTGGGTAGGCAACTGAGTACTTCCTGAAGGGACCTTGTAAGATTATCGGGTGCAGGCCCCCCGTCCAAGGGGCAGGAAGTCAGCTAGGGTCAAAGGATCCCAGCAAGATAAGCATCCAAATGTTTTTTGAAAGTGTCCAGAGTAGTGCCCCACCTCTGGGGGGGGTCAATTCCAGGCCTCGGGGGCATGGACAGTAAAGAAGTTTTTCCTTATCCCCAGCCTAAAAGGGTCTTCCAGGAGTTTGTGACCATTGGACCTTGTCTTCCCTTGGGGTGATCTGGTGACCAGGCGTTCCACCAGATCTTGATGCACACCCCTTATGTACTTATACCCTGCCACCAAGTCACCCTTGAGCCTACACTTCTCCAGTCTGAAGAGTCCCATGGCTCTCAGCCTTCTTTCTTCATAGGGCATGGTCTTTTGTGCTCTGATCATGCAAGTGGCTCTCCTCTGGACTCTTTCAAGCTTCTCCCCATTCTTTCTGAATTGTGGAGCCCAGAATTGGATGTAGTACTCCAGCTGTGGCCTCACTAAAGCTGAGCACAGTGGGGAGATGACTTCCTGGGTCTTGCTTGACATGCATCACTAGATGCACAGCAGAGTTTTGTTTGCTTTGCTGGCTTCAGTATTGTCTTGGTGGCTCATGTTCATCTTGTGGTCAATGACCCTCAAATCTCTTTTGGTCGTGGTGCTAGCAAGTGTAACACTGCCAAGCCTATAAGTGCGATGCGAGTTTTTTTCCCCCCCTAGGTAGTGCACCTTGTATTTCTCCACATTGAATACCATCAGGTTTTCATCTGCCCAACTTGTGAGCCTATCAAGGTCAGCCTGGATCGCCAGTCTATCCTCAAGTGTGGACACTCTTCTCCATAGTTTGGTGTCATCAGCAAACTTAGCCAGTCTGCTTCTGACACCAGAGTCTAGATCATTTATAAATATATTAAAGAGTACAGGTCCAAGAACGGAGCCTTGGGGAACGCCACTGGTCACTGTATGCCATGTTGATTCAGTTCCATCAACTACCACTGCCTGGGTCTGACCTTGGAGCCAGTTCCCCAGCTATTGGACTGTAGGGTAGTTGAGGTCGCAGTCCCTCAATTTCTCTATGAGGACATCATGGGACACCAGGTCAAAGGCTTTTTTAAAGTCCAAATATATGATATCAACCTATTTTACTTAGAAGGAAATGAGATTGGTCAGGTAAGACCTATCTGCAGCAAACCTGTGCTGCTTATCTCTCAGAATGTTGCCCTCTGTTAGCCCATCGATAATGGTTCCTTTGATAATTTTTTCCAAGATCTTTCCAGGGATTGAGGTCAAACTGATTGGCCTGTAGTTTCCTTCCTCCTGGTCTGGAAGATAGGCACCACATTGACCCTCTTCCAATCTTCAGGTATTTCACCCGAGCACCACAAGTTCTCGAATATCCTTGCCAGTGACCACGCTATAATGTCTGCCAGTGCCTTTAGCAATTTCTAATAGATCCGGGTGCGATCTATCCAGACCAACTGATTTGTGGGTGTCCAGCCTCTCAGGGTGTTCCCTCACAAGATCTACGTCAATGGTGGGCATATATTCACCCTTACCCTGGTCATCCTGCATCTTGTCAGGGAGGGTGGTCCCTTTGAGCTGGTGAAAGACCGACACAAATTAATCGTTAAGCAGATTGGCTTTTTTCTGGGTGTCAGTTGTCAGCTGCCCCATTTGGTTTATAAGAGGTCCAATGTTGCCCTTGTTTTTTTTCTGACTTTGCACGTATCTAAGGAAGGACTTCTTATTGTCCTTGATTTGTATAGCCAGTTGGAGTTCGGTTACAGCCTTGGCTTTCCTAGTTTGCTCCCTAAAGGTGCAGACCAGTGCAGAATACTCATCCTTAGTGGTGTTTCCTGTCTTCAATCCTTCATAAGCTTCTCTTTTTACATGTAGGAGGTCCATGAGTTCCTTGCTGAGTCAAGGGGGTTGCTGAGCCCTTTTACTACCTTTCCTATAGGCTGGAATGGACTTCTTTTGTGCTTCTAGGATTGCTTCCTTAAGGAGCGACCACCCATCATGAACTCCCTTCCCTGTGAAAGGATGGCTTCTCAGAGCCTTGACAACAAGCCTCCTGAGCTTATGGAAGTTGGCTTTCCAAAAGTCGAGGACTTCTTCATTGCTGACTTGCCAGCTTTGTGATGGATAGTGAAAGTGATCAACTTGTGGTCACTATCTCCCAGCTTCCTTTTGATTCTTAGGTTGCTGACTAGACCATCCCTTTTGACCAGTACCTTTCTTGAGATGGGTAGAGCTCATCCATGCATGTAAGGAAGCTTTGTGAATGATCAGATTTGGCTGAGTGCTCTTCCCATGAGATGTCCATGTAGTTGAAGTCTCCCATTACAATCATGTACCAAGAGCGTGCAGCCTCAGCCAGTTCTTTAGTGAATTCATGGTCAAGCTCTTGTTCCTGATTTGGAGGTCTGTAGTAGACTCCTATTATTGTAACCCCTTCACCATGTTCCCCTTGTATTCTAACCCAGGGGGTCTCCAGTCGTCCTCCTTGGGTGCTAATCTCTGCTTGTAGGGAAGGGTATTGCTCCTTCACATAGAGAGCTACACCCCCACCCTGTTTTTAAGCATGATCTCTTCTGTACAAGGTATAGCCATCTATACTTGTGGTTCAGTCATAGGAGGAGTCCCACCAGGTCTCCGTTATCCCTATGAGATCATAGTAATTTCTGTTTAGCAGAAGGATCAGTTCCTTCTGTTTATTCCCCAAGGTCCTGGCATTTCTGTACAGGCAGGTAAGTGTGCTGTCGGAGGTCCTAGGCTTCCTTGTACTCCTAGAAAAGCTCCATTCCTGGGTTAGGGTAGGAGTGAGTTCCCTTGAGCAGCCTAACCTGCTAATTTTGTGGTTGATGCTTGGTGAGCTTGCACTGGTTGTTGTTTGCCTGTCCCCTGGCGAGCTTAGTTTAAAGCCCAGTCAAGCAGGTCAGCCATTCTGGCTGAGAAGAACTTCTTCCCCAGTGGAGTGAGGTGGAGGTGGAGTTGATTTAAGCATACAGCAGGGGCACACAACATGACCCATGGATGGTGTGTGGCCCACCAGGGTAACTCCAATTGTCAGACATTATTCTTTGAACTGGAAAAGTAAAACAGCATTTCCTGCATCCTGGCTATTTGTTAATTTGCATATGCATCCCAGTTTCAGGCTTACTTACGGAGGGAGGGCTTGTATCTGACAAGAGTGGATCCCACCAGTGGCAATTCTCCATTGTAAGAGAACCTTGCAAGTGTCCCTCAGTCAAGTTTGAGGTGTGCACCATGGCTCAGAGTGCATTGTATGTGGGACGATCTGACTTTATCAACACTTAATGGCACAAACCCAAGGTTTTCCCCCCAAAATATAATGGGAAAATGGCTGTTCCAACTCTAATCCACTCTAATTAGTACATATCAGGAATGTACATCTGATTTTCTGTAATAACAAAACTACTTTGCTTATCCAAGGATCTCAAAACATGTTCTAGACAATAACAATTTGATTATACCCATTCCTTACTCGTATTGTTAATGGCTTCACCCATATGCTGACAATAGTGTGTGCTGTATTTACTTGCACTGCTGCTGAAACCTTGCTGTTTGGGGCAGTTTATTGTGAAAGATCAATATTAATTTATCTTACAATAATAATCACCTCTGAAGGCCACTACTGTGATTTTTGAGTAAGGTGACTCAAACGTGAAAGCCTCACTCTGGACATGAGATTTTGAAGGCGTGCCCACAGTTACACTTATTGTTGCCCCCCAGCTTAAATTTGATATTAGGTGTTTACAGTGCTGAGGTCTGGTAGCAGGAGGTGGATGCAAGAGGTATTCTCAACTAAAGAAGTTGATGTCTGTCAGCTGCTTGAAATTGTTCAGAAGATGTTGTGATCTGTACATCTTAGGGACATGGTGGGACTGACTTGCTTTGGAGAAGTCTCACAAATAGTTCCATTTTTCCAGCTGAGTTCACTGAAACTTGACAGTCACCGGTCAGTGTAGGCTAGACTGTGACAGGAATCACACTTGATCAGGTGCCACTGCTATGTATGTTGTAATACATGGCCTTGTAACTGTGCTACCTGCATCTGTTTTTGTTTCAGCAGAGATGCTGGGATTACCTGTACCCTTGCTGGAGGAAAGAGTGCTTTTAACTCTGACAGAATAGATAATCACAATCAGTGCTGCCTTTGCCAGAGGATAATAATACTAGGCTGAACAAAAGAGATAGACAAGAGAAAATGAGTTAGGGTCAGTACTCCTGGGTTACATGTCCATGCAAGCATGATTCACCATGTACCTTAGATGAACTCTTGTATGGTTCACATAGTATACAGTATTCACCTGGAGTACTGTGTCTAGTTTCTAGCCCCACATTTCAAGAAAGATGTGGACAGTTTGGGAAGAGTCAAGTGCAGGGCAACACAAATAATTAGGGGGATCAGAGGCAAAGCTGAAAGAACTAGAGTTATTTAGCCTGGGGAAGAGAAGACTGAGGGGGGATTTGATAACAGTCTTCAAATACCTGAAGGGTGATTATGAAAAGCATGGAGATGGGCTTTTCTCTGTGGCACAAGGACAAGACTAGGAGCAATGGCCTCAAGTTTCAGTAGGGGGAATTTAAACTGGAGATTAGGAGGAACTTTCTGCCTATGAGAGTGGTTAGGCATTGGAACAGGCTACCTAGAGAAGTTGTGGAAGCTCCGTGCTTGGAAACTTTCAAAAGCAGGTTATGCAGACACTTGGCTGGGATGGTTTAGTCAGGAATGATCCTACCTTGAGCCAGGGGCCTGGACTTATTAGGTCTCCTCCAGCCCTACTTTTCTATGATCCTACAGTTACAAGAGGTGGTGAAAACCCTCCCACAAGGGCTGTGCTCCCAATTTATCTCACAAGTGCCAAGATAAATATAGAAAGTGCTTTATCTAACTTCATTAACCAGTAAAATATCACTGTATGGTAACTGCTGACATCTTTGACTTTTTAGTATTCATTTCTCCTTGTGGTGATAACATATGATGTAGTTTCTTACATAGATACAAATATGCTCTAAACAGAAAATCATGTTGGGAAAAGGAACATTTACATACAAACAATCACTTATTGGGCAGTTGCATTCATAGTGATTATACTTCAACATCAACAATATTGTTTGCAGACTGTTGACATGCTGCAACTAATAATTTCACTTGGTGTCTGAAAATGCAAAGTTTGCAGCAAAACAGAAAAGAACATACAGTTCTGTATGCACTGGTTTAAAAAAAGATACATAAGTATAATAAAATTGTTTCCAAGACATATCCTGTCATAAAAAAAAAAGTTTCCCACAGACTGGAACATTCTTTTTGCTTGGGACCATGATAACTGAGCTTGTCTGGCATGGAAACACACCCATTATGTACCCGGAGCTGTAGAGAAAAATAAAGTAGGCTGTGTTAACCCTGTCCTGCTTGTCTATTGCGCATTATATTACACAATGTTTTGCTGCCCTGCCACTAAGGGCACACTGCTTATACCTACCATTCAGTTTGCTGACTGACAGCTCCATTGTTGCTGGCATACTTGAAACCAATTTGTCTTATGGTATCTTGAGCAAACATTGCCTGAGTGACTTTCTGTAAGATCTAAGGATCATGAGTTATTACTTTCTACTGGTATGCTCAAAGGACAGAACAATGTGGCATTTGTGCTCTTTTGAGCTGGCTGTCTTTCATCATCATGGACAAGCAGAAGAAACCCTTCTTTCCTTCCTCCAGCCTCCCCTCCCTTCTGGTGAAAGGCACAGAGACTTGTAACCGTTACCATCAAGAAAGGAGGTATGCTTCTGTTACCTGATCCTGATGCCTCATTAAATAGCCTTGTGAACCCAGCTACTCCATTTGCAAGTGCCCCCTATTCACTGAGAAATACCAAAGACAGGAAAAAGAGAAAAGTGTGCCTGCCTAACTGTGCTTACTTACAGTGATGTTCTTGCAAGTAGGGTTTCAGGTGTCAGTTAAACATGTCAGTACAAAGGAGAGTTGAATATTATGGGTATACATCAATTGCTACAATAAAACTTACCTTTACATGCTGATAGAGCTAAACAGAGACTGATTTTATGTTTAAAATAGAAATACAGAAAGTAGGAAACAACAATATAATCAAGTATTTGTGTTTCTAGGAAGATTTCAAAAGTCCTCTAACCTCCATGAACATATTAAATGGGCTTTTTAGTTGCCCTCTGTTCTCCATAAGGGAGGACTTATCTTCTGTTTGTTGCCAATCCTATCCTTAAAATGTTCTGTCTTTTTCATCTACCGCTTCTACCCAATCAGCCCTCAGTAATTTTTAGATTCTTGTAATATGAGAATACTAATTCAGAAAATCTTTGTTCTAGTTTGATTATTCATCCTCCTAGGAAGTAGTTGATATATGGACTATCGTCTGTGAGTCAGATTCTTCTGAAGATAGGAGCACCTATCTTCACCTGTTCTTCTGAAGATAGGTACTAGATTTTTAAAACAGTTCAGCATCGTATGTCCCAGCCTTGAAAAACAGGCCATTCAATTTGAGGAGTAAATGGGAATGGAGCTGTATGGAAAAATCTGGCTTCCTCTATGGATGTTGTGCATATATGTTCAGTCAGCTCATTTGCTTATTTTGGATTTAAATTGTTCAGCGCAGGCACTGGAGCTTTTGCCAGACTCACTGTACACTGATGATCACACTGAATATGAATACAGGCAGTAGTATAATTAGAGGTGTGCAACCGGGGCATGAGCTGTGGGCAGTGACATTATGGGGGCACCAGAATGAGCTTAAAGGGGATGCTGCCCTATGGTGCCACCAAATCTGGGGTTGCCCCTTACTGCTGTTGATGGGAATCAGCAGAACCTGGAAATCAGGGCTGGCAGCTGGGGGCTCCTGTACCTAGTCCCCTCCTCAGCTCCAGTTCCTTTGTTTGCTTCATGCCATGTGGAGATACCAGGGGAAGGTGTTGGTGCCACCAGTAGACAGGGGCTTAATTTTCCACTGCTTTGCATCCTGTATGATTATGTACAGCATGTGCCAAGTTAGGGTAAATAAGCACTCTATTATAGCAACATTTTTATAACCCCTTGGCACAGATTGAAAGGATGACTTAAGGTACAGCCTGGTAGAGAGTCAGACCTTCAGCTTTTGGATTGGAATTCCTGTTCCTGAAGATTTGTTAGCAAGGCAAGAGCAAAAGGAGGCAGGCTGATAAGAGGAAGTGGCAATTATGCGAAGAGAACAAGGAGAACCTAAATATGATGGTGTAGCACACCTCTTACTATGGTGTCAAGTAAAAGAAAAAGAAAGTGGGAGACTGTATTTGTGACCTGTCTCTCAGGGAAATCACTCTAAGCAAGCTTAAAACTGCCAACTGTTTGATTTAATTGATTAAAAAAAAATTCAGTTACCCTACTGAGAGATATTCCAGAGTATCAGGCAAAATCAACATAATGGTGTATTTTCTGACTACAGCTGATCTTTTCAGTTTAACTATAGGTTAGAAAAAAAAGGCAAAGGCTTACCTCAAGCACAGCACCCCATTGGGATAGTGTGGTGTATGCACTTCAGTGCCTCATTGACACTAAAGCCAATGGCAACCAAGAGAATGATGTAACTAGCTGCATGTCCAGATACCTTTGACTTCCCAGCCTGAATAGCCATATACTTATTTACAGCTAGGTTGACTGAGGGCAGTTTTCAATACAAATCTGGAGAAAGGTTTAAATTCATTCCTTTGGAACAAGTCATCTTAATCACCTGTCACATTGCTTATAATTATTTAGGGCTTCTTTCAATAATACTCCATTGCTGCTGCTTTGTATATTTCTGACTGAAGAGGAATATTTTGTTTTTGTTACTTGGCTAGTTAGTGTCATTGTAGTTCAGCGTTAGATTTGGACATTGGCTCACTAGGGTACTATGTTTTGTGTCCGTAAACTACAGAATGCTGAGACAAATCTATTCACCAAGGCCCCCGGGGGAGGACGAGAAGTAATGGGCACAAACTGATTGAAGATCACTTCAGGCTAGACATAAATAAAAACTTCTTTACAAGTCGAGTGGCATGGGTTTGGAACAGGCTCCCCCCAGAGGTGGTACAATCATCCACCCTGGTGGTCTTCAAGAACGTATCTTGATACCCATCTTGCTGGGGTCAGCTGATCCCAGCAGTCTTTTTGCCCAAGTGCAGGGGGCCTGGACCTGATGATCTGTAAGGTCCCTTCCAGCCCTCTAACCACTATGAAAAGGCTGATATGGCCTCATAGTAAAGAACTTGGGCTGGAAATAAGTAGACCTGGGCTTATTCCCTGGCTTAGACACAGCTTGTTTAGACAAGTCATTTAATTTTTCTGTTCTTTATAAAAACACAGTGACCCTTTCTACCCAGGCCCCCCTTTGCCTCCCCCGTGTTTTTACAATTTCTACCCTTTGTGGCAAGCATTATCTCTTAGCATGCATTTGTGAAGCCCCCACCTTCCCTGCCTCTCCAACCCAACACTGAGAGACCCTGATATTAGCTTGGGCTTGTGAGTAATATTGCAGCATGAATAACTAATGGATTAAAATGATAGTTTAAAATTTAACTGTGTTTGTTTCCTTAAGCCACCATGTTCCTTGAACAATGGAAACGTTTACAGATGAGACTGAATTACTTCTGGGATTTAACAGGCTTAGAGGAAGAAGAAGTAAGTTTTCCTTCTACACACTAATTCACTGTTTTTATTACTGTCAATCTGAAAATATAGAGTGGTGATGAGATTTCTAATTACTGCATACACAGCTCATTCAGAGGCAATTTAGTTTGCACCTGGGCTTTTCTAAATGATTGCAACTGAAGCATTGCTGAGTACCAACATATCTTGAAAGAAATTGTTACACTTTCGTCACAGTGCAGGTATACAGGTTCATTTTTAATAATTAATGTTGAAGAAGTGTATAGTCAAAGATTAAGAACAAAACATTTTTAACACAAAATTTCCACATTCCATTATATAGCATGAGGCAGCAGAGTCATGACAAATCCCAACTGTTTTATATATTTAATTCAACTGATTTTTTATTATGGAAAACAAAAATGCTTGATAAAGAGGTTTGTCAGAGAGGTGTTGCCTGTGTGAGTCCGGCATCAGAACATCCTGAGCCCAAAGGTCTGATCTATCTAATGGCTTCTTCAAAAGTGGATGCTTGTCTCCCTGCTGCTGAGATGCTAGGACTTGTATCCAATCTCAATGCTCAGTACCTTTTCTATTAAAAGCGGACAAGAAGTAGACCTGTTTGGAAAATGTTTTTTGCCATTTCCCCCACCCCCACGAAATTGGGACACAATTGGGAAGCATATGCATTGTTGTTAAAATGATAACTGGACCGCTCTGGACTGTTTTTTGGATTTTTGTTTTGTTTGTTTGTTTGTTTTTTATCAAAAGTCAAATTAGTTTTTCTTTTCAGCTGAACACTGAAGAAATTTAGCCCCAAACCTCCTATCTAGATGGCTTATTTTTTTCCATTCTAGTTGAAAAACTATGGTGCCTTTTAGTAGTCATGTGTTTATAATGTCTTTTGGGAAATCTGTTTACCTGTAGAGCCCAACTTATAGCAGAAACTGAGGGCATAAGACGCTCACTGATTACAGTTCCCACTGTACACTGAGTATTTAAAATATTTTTTTAAAGGAGAAAAGACCAAAAAAATTGAAGAAAACAGAAACTTTTCATGAAAATATTCTTTTTGTCAAAACTCAGTTTCATACTGCACAAGTTGGGTTTTTTTGGTGTTTTTTTTTTAGTTATATCAAATTCAAAGGACAAAAACTTATGGATAACAGCCTCATGTCTGGCTGTAGCTTCAGGCAAAAAAAAATTGCTATGTCCCCACAAGCACAAAGGGCCTCTGGGGGTAAAAAAAGAAAAAGTTGGTAGACACTGTGTGTTGGAGAATGTGTAGTGGACCCCTCAATATCCCCAAGGCTTTTGTTTTCACAGTTTGTTCCTGCTGTGATTGTGGGAGCAGCTCCTTTATTATATGGTCTCAGAATCAGTCCATTGAGTTCAGACAATTCTTTCTGAGTTGATTAGAAAGACACAAAATGTGTGACAGTGATTGTTTATGATGTCCCAAGATGGACCATGATGCTTGTGTTTGCAGATATTGCCTCATGGTCACCATAACCTATGGAAAGTGCATCATGCTTTGACTGACTTCTTCCAAAACATCCTGTAAGTCTGGTCGACTCAGCCTGGAAGGCTGTGAAGGTGCAATTCTGGGAAGGGATATTCTTGTTGGGACTTGTGACCCTGCATTGGAGCCACTTGTTTCAATGCATGCCTTACTGAGTAAGTCCCCTAGCAAGACCTCAGCACATTCAAAATGTTTTGCAAACCCCCATGCACCAGAGCCAGAGGGCTACAGGGAAGTTTCAAAGTGTAAAAAATGATCTCTGGTCCTCAGCTCCAGCATGGCAGTCAAAGTGACATTTTCCAATAAAGTAGATTAAGGCCTGCAAGGGGAAGAGCATACCTCACCACTGAATACATTCATTACCTGTTTGGACCTTCTAAAGCTTCCCCTCACTCCAGGCCTTCTGCTTCCATTTTAATTAGGACAAAGCTCTGGACATTGCCAAATGGCTTGTATGGTTCAGGGAATCCTTTTCACCACATGAACTATTCATGCTTTGACTAGTTATGGAATTTTCTGAAGACAAAGTCTGATTGAGGGTCCCAGTAATAAGAGAGCACTATGAAATGCAGTGATTCTGCTATAGTCATTGCTTAAATCCTTATCTCAGCTAATAGCACTGTGATAGTCAGCAATATCAGTGATCATTCAAAGGAGACATTGGCAGTACCCCAGAGTCTCTCAATAGTTTCAGAACTCATAGCAACTTAAAAACAGAGGAGACAGGAGATTTACCTGACAGCGCTACTATGGAGGGATCAAAATCTGTGGTGTGATTCAAGATCTTCTGCACATTTCTAGGATCATTCCAGGATTTAAGAATACAAAGCTACTTATTCTCCTTCAGAGGATCTAATTTTCCGTTGCTTTGTGAACTGGATGTTAAAACCAGCCTTTAACCATTGCTGTGTGAGCTTGGAGGTTAAACCTGATATTTTCAGTAGCAGAACTTAAACATTTTGCAGTTTAGTGTCTGCTGACTGGGGATCAAATTCACCTCCTGTGTAATATAATTGAAATCATTGGAATTATGCCACAGATTAATTTTATCCTTGTCACTCAAAAGTATGAGATCCAGCTGGTAAGAAGGTTTTACCTGTCTTTAGTGCTTGTCAGCAATATTAAAAACTGTAAGTCCTACAAAGGTAAATTCCAATATTAAACAACACCTTCAAGGTAGCTATCTTTGTTTCTCATAGATAGGATTATTTAAGTCGACTTATTTCTCCAACAGGCTTAGAGATGAAAG
Organism: Alligator mississippiensis; assembly: GCF_030867095.1. Classification (NCBI taxonomy): domain Eukaryota; kingdom Metazoa; phylum Chordata; order Crocodylia; family Alligatoridae; genus Alligator; species Alligator mississippiensis. The sequence continues at coordinate 140,764,658 of NC_081827.1, forward strand.
TAAAGAACATGGAGCAGTATAAACAACTATCTGATGGTTAGACACAGACATACATGGCTGTCAGCTTCTGGATACAGGTGTGACTGGGTAGATGGGACCCATTCTGGGAGATGTGGTCTGATTTACAAAGCAAACAAATGCATGTAGATGCCTGAAATTTGTTGTTCAGTCACCACTCATTTTCCTTAATTAATAGATTTGTGAAGTGGTTTGAGGAAGTGATATGCCATGCAAGTGCTAGTTAGTCCTTTCAAAGGAAGGAGTAAGTCACTGGGTAAAAGTCACTGCTTAAGAGTTGATTCTTTGGGCATATATAAATATTTAGAAATATTTATGCACTAAGTACTTAACTTATAAATTATACATTATTCAGTAATTGTGCTTTCTGCAGAGAAAGTATTGAGGAGCTGGGGATTGAATTGGGGATTCTGACTGGATTCTCCAGAAATAAGAAGGTTTTCTATGAAAAGAGGGCTCTGTTTAAGGTAAATATCCTCTAGAGAACTCCACAGTGTTCTCAGGTGGAATCTCTTCCAGGGTTGCTGGGAGTCATGTTTAAATGGTGTCCGTTTATAATATGCATTCATAGTTTGACATAAGTATATATTTCTATGGTGAACAGACCACTTTCAGGTTCAATAGATTTCTGAAAACACCCCCAGGTTCATTGGTTCTTCACAGAGGGCACTGACAGAAGTGCATCTCCCCCACTGTAATTCACGGCACTTTACAGGAAGCACCATGAGCTACAGCATCCCCCCCTGTTCCAGCTGATGTTCACTGTTGGGTCTGGGGAGCTGAGGGATCAAGCTCCATTTTGAACCAGCTGCATGTCTACAGCCAATCTCCCCTAGCCCCGTTCACCCCTCCTCCCTTCCCTGCCCCCCCAGTTCCAGTGCTATCTTCAGAATGGGAGGCAGAGAAGGGAGGGGAAGGAGTTCCATTTGGGGTTTGCCCAGCCTGTGCTGGAGGGTGGGGCATGTTTATTGGGCCCACTCCCACCTAAGGGAGGGAGGGGGGCTCCAATCCACCTGCCCCATTGTTCAGCACAGTTTGGGCAAACCCCTGATGGAACTCCCTTCTCCCTTGCCCTTTTCCTGGTGTACACTGACAGAAGTTAATGAAAGCAGTCTGCTTTGGAGCACCTTCGTGTAATCAAGCTTCAGACTGTAGTGTGATTGGGCACTTTTAAAGCCATCTGCAGCCATGCATTTCTGTCAGGGCATGGCTGTAGAGTGCTTTCAAGGGGCCAATTGCGCGATATGTAACTCCTGTCTGCACCCAGAGAGAAGTGATTGTTGGTAGATATATATGGATATGATTTGTTCATTTGGCTTCTCTTAATAAACCCAGCTTGAATACAAAATAGAATGAAAGAAGAAAAACAAAATGTCTCCCAAAAGTGGTGGCCATTCAGACACACAAAGCAAGTTTGAAGGTTCTGTAATTGTTATTGCAAGTTGAACTATAAACAACACCAATCTTCAGTGTTAGAAGTCAAAGCAGACCCTTTCTCACAGTGTGCCCAGCTTGGCTTTTAGCTGGTGGGGAAATGACTGAGGCTTAGTGGGTAACCTGGTATATTCAGTTTGTGCTGCAGGGTGATTTTTACGGCCGCTCTTCAGTGAGCTGAGTGTTCAAGGTTCCGAGATGATAGTTTGATGACTGTTTGTCTCTCAGACATTATAGAGGGAATTACTCTGTCTGGAACTTGCCATGTACTTTGCAGGATACAATAGAAAGTAGAGGAATAATGTGCCTGTGTTCAAGGCCAGATATACAGTGGTAGATGAAAGGCTGATATCTTTTATTGCACCATTTGTATAGAGTTATCATCTATAAAAGAATAAATGATATCAAATATAAGATATTAACAAAATGCCCATTGCTTCTCACATATTTCCTGAACTATCACTGCTATAACTTTCCAAAACAACTATCTACTAGCATGTATACAGGTATCTGGGAGATCACAAGTCCAGAAAGGCAGATAGTGTGTACTTGGTTCTATTACATGTGCAAGCCACTTAATTTCACGGAATCCCAATTTAGCCATTTGTAGTAAGGAGATAATCCCTTAAACCTTGAACACTTAGCTTACCACCTGTAAAACATGGTGAAATCATTGTGTGGAAGAAGCTGTAGAATTGTGCTGTTCTTTGAGGTAGAATTTTAGGTGGTAAAGAGAGAAAGGGCCAACAAGAATCCTTTCAGCTGACATGAAAACAAAATGGGATCCATGTCATGGGGAGAAAGAATTCTAAACCAGTTGATTCCAATGCACCTGAAATGTATATTATGAAACAAGAGGCAGGCAGGAAAACAACTATAAACGCCTGAACAATTGGGAGATGCAATGAAAAAAACCACACTGCAGCAGATATTTTCAAGATTGTTTTTTGTTGAGCCTGTCTAAGCCTTTGGTTTTCTGTGACTTTATTTCTTTGAATGTACTAGCCCAGATTTAACTGTGCTAGATCTCCTTTGATGTCAACTGAGTTGTACCCCAAATGAATTTAAGTTACATAAGATGGCATCAAAAGTCCAAGAAAGCAAATTCTGTAAGGCTTATATGCTGATTTGCTTCTGGCACAACTACTGAAGACAACTCCTGAAGATTTGCACTGTTTGCATGTCCAAAGATACATTGGACACTGCATAAAAACTTATGGATAACTGGCTGGAAACATCCTACCCTTGAAACACATCCCCGTGAAAACTGGAGAATAACTATAACCTTACAAATATCACAAACAAATAACTACACAAAATCAATATGCAAGATGTGTTACTAATTCCCTGCTTTCAATGTGTGTTGTGTAATGAACAAAAAAAGCAAGCAAAAGGATGATAGAGCAGGACAATCCAAAACTTTGGAACCGTTTTTTCTGTTCCCCCAAATTATGGAATCATAGAATTTCACTTAATGTGGAAAAAGAACAAAAAAAAACCCGCTCTAGCCTCGTAAAATCTAAGTTATTTTCCTCTTCCAAAATCCCTACAGCACTGTCTGTTGAATGGAGGTCTGTTTTAATATAGCAGAAGTATAGTTTCTTCCAAAATAAAGGTGAAAGTCTCTATGCCGGAGCGCAAATGGAACAAATGTGCGTGGATCCTCTAATTTTAAACTGGCTTGAGGAAGCTGGTGAAAGGTCTCTTTAAAAAGACATTCATAACTAAACCACCATCTTTCCTGAATCTTCAAAAAATTACTCATAAAATTATGTGCTCTCAAGACCAACTATTTTCTTGCCTTTGTGTTTCTTGGGGGAAGAAGTCACTCAACAAATAGGTCTGGTTTAGTTAATTTTCACCAATGTGTGGGCTGGAAACATACATTTTTAAAATGGAAAGCTTGAACCAGAGTTCAATTTTGCAGAAAGTGCTGGCTATGCAGCAAAGTCCATAATGACTGAATTGCCCATACATGGAACTCTGATCATACTTCAAACAGTCATACTGTTTCCTCATCAGAAAGACCCTATTTCACTATCTTTATTGAAAACATAACTTGGTTAGCTACAATTCAGTGTTAAAATTCTGTGCTCTCAAAATAATTCCTCTGGTTTTTTTGGTTGGTACAGGCTATGCAGATTTCCTTCCCTCAGTTTGGCCTCCAGTAGCATTTTTGGGATGGGTGCTTTTTCCTCGTTCAGAAAAAATGTCCATTCTTCCTTCAAGGCTTGTTGCTGCGTGAGCGCTTAGACAAGGGCAAGAGGGACCTGGAATCATGAGTCTCCTGAATCTGGGGGGAACCCGCAGAAGCTGCCGACCCTGTTGGGGAGGCACCAGCCCTACCGACAGCATCAGTGTCAGCCATCGGGGGGGCACTGGCCCCATCGGGGGGGGGGGTACGTGCACCCTCCGTGCACCCCCTACCAGTTGCCTATGCCTCAAATGGTGTCTCAGTGGTGTCTAAGCACTTAGAAATATGAAATCTGCTCCTGCGTACATGTCCTTTTCTCCTTGTTCCTTCAAGGAAGTTTAACACAAACTTCTGGTTTCTATAATTCACTGTGTTTCAACTGAGTTCCTGTTTTTAAAATGCTGCCACTGTACAGAGTGGAGATAGGGATAGAATTCTTTTGTTAAGTGTTAATTGTCCTGCTACAAAAAAGGCAGCAATTATTCCCTTTTGTTTGCACTGAAATCATGAAAAAGGCAAACAAGGTTCACCCTAGTAACTCAATCACTGACACAATCACTTCTCCCTTTTTTTGAGACCAGTCTCCTGGGGTGGTCAGAGAGAAAGAGAGCTGTGGCCTCAATCTTTGCATTGCTGAAGATCTCCTCTTTTAACATTGCTGCTTCTTAAATTTCATTGTCCCAGTGAATGTCTGTGGTTTGGATTATTTCTCCTGGATGAATTTGCTTGCATATTTTTTTCCCAAACTGATTCCCCTTTAAAAAAAAATTGTCTGGCCATGTCTCTAACTTCTCTAGACCCCTATTATACTATTTTACTGTCGTCTTGGCATTCACTGCTCAACCTAATTTATCATCTGTGAATCCCTTGCAAATTTCATTAATTTACTGTTAATTATTATTGATTATTTAATGAGTGTGAATGTAACTCTGATTCCTGTTCTACTCCCTCTAGGCAAGTCCAACTGGCTATTTTGCCCTATGCCATTAGGCTTTATGATGTTATCTTTAAGGAAGATGTGGTTAGAACAGATTAGAAGATTAGAAGATTAGAACAGTTTGGGAAGGAAATTTAAAAAAAATATTCTAATTTCAGCCTTAAGGGAATTCATACCAGCTGTTGCTTCTTTGAAAACTAAATGTAAAAACATAATTTAAACATGTTCTTACTTGCATACTAGAAGAACCAAGACTTGTGATATCTCCTTCATTTGCCAGGAAAGATATAGGGTTATGTATTTTTCCAAGATAAGTTAGTTTCTAGGGATGATGGTCAGCAAAAAGTTACCTGTGTTTAAGATATTCCTTACTCTACACTGGCTGCCCTTCTACCAGAAACTACCAAATTGCTTTGCTTTCTTCTTATTTATTTCTTGTCTTATACAGACAGTGTATAAGACAGTGCCTTTCCCCAGCAGTTAATTGTCTAAAATCCTTAGCTCCATTTGTTTTTTCTCTGAGTAGTCCTGATGCAGGTGCTGCTGTGCAGACAGATGTGTATTTAAAGTCAAATTGTCAGTATGCATTCACTTGTTTCAGTGGCACTTAATTTTGGTGTCATTACAAGCCCATCGGCTTTGTTTCAAATACTTCCTGGTATTCAAAGAAAGATGACATCAGAAGCAGTCTTCAGTGTCAACATTGCACTGAGAGAAATGAAAGGAGTTCACACCTCCTGAGCTCTTTCAGCTCTTTCACACTTCCTGAGTATTTTCAGGCAGCATTGTAGGCACAAGTTGCTTTGTATTTGATTCATGTTGGAAACTTTTCTTTGTAACTGTGGGCTATGAGATTACCATAAGGGTTGTGACTGAGTGAAGGTTGCCACGTTCTTAGCCATGCTCAGTTCTTCCATAGGGCTTATTTTGAAATCTTAACTAGACAGAAAATAATCGCCCAGATTCTTTGAAGTCTACTTTAGAAGAACCTAAGAAGTTCCATACTGGGTTAGACCAGTCCATCTTAGCCCAGTAGCCTCTCTCTGAAAATGGATGCTGTAGAAGGAGAGCATTGAACTGGATATCTTTAGATTGATCTATCCCCTATTTGATATCCTCCTTGGCATCTACCATTTATTGGTTTAGAGATGCCAGGGGGAACATCTCCAATCATTGTGTTCAATGATGAGCGTTATTTTCTTTTATTCTAAGAAGTAACAGGGCATAAAAGTTGGCTTGATCAACATTTATACCTTTTAAGACTTTTATGTTGCCAGGAAAGTATATTGTACTCTGTATTTGCAGAACAGTCTTTAAAAGGGGATGAGGGAGGATCTGGGAAACTATAGGCCGGTCAGTTTGAACTCAATACCGGGTAAAATTTTAGAAACAATTATCAAGAAGTCCATTTGTGAGAGACTGGCAGAAGGCATGATGCTGAAGAATAGCCAACATGGCTTTGTTGCAGACAGGTCCAGTCTGACCATAGGTGATCCCCTGAAATTGGCCCTCATTGGCCAGGGAGTGGGGAATGCCGACTGCTGCCCCCCCAAGAAGCGATGATGGCACTTTGGGTTTTTCTGGCAGCAGTTTGCCACTGGCACTTCTGGGGTCAGCAATAAGCCACTGGTGCCCCGCCCGAGCCAGAAGGCACCAGTTGCCCATGTGTCTGACCAACCGTGTCTCCTTCTATGATCAAGTAATGAACAACTTAGATGTGGGAAATCTGGTTCACATCATACTTGGATTTTAAAAAGGCTTTCAATATGGTCTCCCATAATGCTCTTACAAAAAACCTGGAGGATTGTGGGCTGGCAGAGTCCATGGTCAGGTGGGTTTGGAACTGGCTAAGGGTTTGAACCCAGGGAGTGTTAGTGGACAGATCTGTATCTTCTTGGTGGGAGGTGGCCAGTGGTGTCCCACACAATTCAGTTCTTGGCCCCATGCTGTTCAACATCTTTATCAACAATTTAGATGAGAATGTGGAATGCACACTGGCCAAGTTTGTGGATTATATGAAGTTATGGGGAAAAGAGGTCATGCTAGGGAATAGGATGCAGATCCAAGCAGACTTGGACAAGCTGGAAAGGTGGACAGAGTGGAACTGGATGCAGTTCAACAAGGATAAATACAGAGTGCTTCATCTGGGGAGAAGTAACCAGTGTGTAACAGGGGTCCTTCTCAGGGCTGATTTGCCTTTCTCCTGCCCACCTGTTTCTGGGTCAACCTGCCTTTCTCGCTTGCCACACCTTGTTGTTATCTAATTAATGATCTTAATTAAGTGGGAGGCTGCCCATTTTCTTGCCCCGATGCCCGGGGGTGCTATCTGTGGCTCTGTACTTCCCCTACACCTCAGCCCATGCCTTGCAGATGGCATCTACAGATGTTAGTCTCACCAGCCCCACACTGGACCCCAGAATCCTCCAATCAGGACCCCTCTAAGATCCCTCCATTCAGGTGGCCTACCCTGCCTTCATTCAGGCTACCTAGCTCCCTGAAACTATTTTCCCTCTCGGGTGTGGTTCCCCCAGGACTTTTGGCCACACAGGCCGTGGCCTCACTTCCAAGGCCAGTTGGAAACCCCAGGCCCTCCTAGCTCTGGGGGTCTCTGGGCCTTTTGACTGGCCTGGTCCTGGCCCCAACATTGACCAGTCGAGGGTATTTTACATCAGGGCTCTGAGCCTCTATCCCCACTGTCTCTCTGGGGTCTGCCCTCTGGACCCTACTAGCAGGTGACCCACCTGGTTATGGGAGCTGGGGTTATGCTGCCCTGACCTGCCTTTCATAGTTTCATAGTTGGTAGGGTCAGAAGGGACCTGAGCAGATCATCAAGTCCGACCCCCTGCCATGGCAGGAAAGAGTACTGGGGTCAAATAACCCCGGCAGGGTGTTCATCCAGCCTCCTTTTAAAGACCCCCAGGGTAAGAGCCAGCACCACTTCTCTTGGAAGGAGGTTCCAGATCCTACCCACCCTGACAGTGAAGTAGCGCCTCCTGATTAGTTTTACTGGGGTGGTAACTGGCCTGGCATTTCCGGGGAGCTCCCGTGCCACTGAGATCCCCACCAAGCCACCCACTCCTGGCAGGGTGCAGTTTTAGGTCATGCCCAGGACTAGGAGCCTCCTAGCCATCCCTTATAGCTCCTCCCTTGCCTCCAGAGTGTTCCATGAAACCTTGCAGCCAGGCGATGTTGCTGCCTGGCCTGCTAGCAGCAAAATGCTCTGCTTATATAGGCAGCCCTGAATCTAAAAATGGCTGCCGCAGTCAGACACCTGCTGGCTGCTTGGCACAAAGAGTGCTCTGCCACACAGCAACATGGATATATGTTAGGAGGAGATGTCCTGGCCAGCACAATGTCTAAAAGGGACCTCGTGTTATGGTTGATCACAGGATGAATGTAAGCCATCAGTGTGATGCTGTAGCCAATGGAGCTAATAGCATACGGGGGTGCATTAGCCATTGTGTCATGAGAAGGGCTAAGGAAGTGATGCTTCTTCTCTACTTGGCGTTGGTGAGACTCCAGCTGGAGTACTGTGTCCAGTTGTGGTTGTTACACTTCAAAAAAGACATGGAGAATCTTGAAAGGGTCCAGAGAAGGGCCACAAGGATGATTAAGGGTCTAGAGGGCAAACCTTATGAGGAAAGACTAAGGAATCTGGGACTGTTCAGCCTGGGGAAGAGAAGACTGAGAGAGGGACTTGGTGACAGTCTATAAGTATGCAAGGGGTGAATATCAAGAGCTGGGAGAAAAACTGTTCACTAGGGTGCCCGGTGGAGGACAAGGAGCAATGGCCATAAACTGCTAGAGGATGGTTTCAGGTTGGATGCAAGGAAGAACCTATTTACTGTAAGAGTTACCAGAATCTGGAATGGACTTCCCAAGCAGGTGGTCAGGACCAGCACATCATTTTTGGGGCCCCCTGCAAGATATAGTTTTGGGGCCTCCGACGCGAAGAAGCTGTTGGGGGGGGGGATAGGGTGGTGAGCAGCCGCAGAAGCTGGCAGTGGTGGCAGTGTAGAGTGGTACTAGAGTGTTTACAGCATAGTCAGAGAAAGAAAAAAAAAATGGGGGGGGGAGGGGGCTGAGCGTGCACGTGCACATACCCCCTGCATGGGAAAGTCTGCGGGGGGAGGGGAAAGAGCCAAGGGGGAGCAGCACTGCCCAGCACCGCACTGCGCTGTGCTGGTTGGCCCCAGCTGCCTCCTGGCCCCAGCTATGCTAGGCCCAGCTGCTGCACTGGTCCTGACCCTGCCCTGCCAACCCCAGCTACCTCCTGGCCCCAGCCACTGCACTGGCCTTGGCCCTGGCTGCCTCCTGGCCCCAGCTGCACTGGCCCTGACCACCGGCTCTAGCTGCCTCTCTACCCCACCCCACCTACGCAGTGCTCAAGAAGGGGGGGCCCAGAGCTGGAGGCTGGAGTGGGGCCAGTCTTGGCTGCACTGCTGGGCTGCAGGGCTCCCAAAAGCAGCGGGTGCCACCATGTGTGTCCTGCCACTGGATGGGCTGGACAGTGAGGCACATGGCACCGTGCTGCACCGCTTTTGAAGGAGCGGCAGTGAGGTGAGGAGGCAAGGAGCATAGTGCAGCTCGCAGCTGCAGCCCACTCTTGCCCCATGCAAAGATTGGGGGGTACGTGCTTCCCCTCCCTTCCCCCAGTTGGCTGCCCAGCGCCACGTGTCTGGAGGAGCTGCCAGGCTCCAATTGTCCCACGACTCAGCCCAGCCAAAGCCCAATTCACTGTGAATGCGGCCCTGGCCAGGCTGGGTAGTGAGACAATCAGAGCTTGGCTTCTCGTCCAGGGCCATGGTGTTTGGGAGGCAGATGGAACTCCTCCCCGCCCCCCCCCCCCCCTTAGCTCCCTGTGGTGTGTGCAGTGGTGGGACCCACTCACCTGCTGCCTGGATGAGCTGCCGGGCTCTGATTATCCCATGACCTGGCCTGGCTGGGGCCCCATTCATGGTGACTGGGGCCCAGGCTGGGTCATGGGACAATCCCAATAGTGCAGCAGGGAGTGGGGCAGGGGTAAATGATTCACCCTGCCCATACTCCACTTTCTTCTGCACTGTGGGGGGGGGGGGTCTCAATTTGACCCCACCCTCCAAGCCCAGGGTGATAAAGAAAGAAGATTAAAAGAAACTTATCTGCCCGCATGCAACTGGGCTAGCTGCGGTGCTGGATGCAAGTGCAGGGTATCTGGGTATGTGCACCCCTCCCTCCCTGCTGCAGCTTCCCATTTCTGGGATCCCCTAAAGCTGTGCCTGCTGCTGCCCTCTGTTTGGGGTGGCTCAGCCCTGTTAGCCTCCCACTTCTGCTGTTTATGGTTCATGGCTGCAGGGGGGCCCTTGTCTGCTGGCCCCCCTGTGGTTGCAGGTTTCACAGGATAGGATGGGCTGGCTCTGGAGATGGTGTAGTCCCAACCTTGGAAGTCTTCAAGAGGAAACTGGACAAACATCTTGCTGGGATCATTTGATCTCAGCAGTATTCCTGCCCAGAGCAGGATGGCTGGACTTAAAGATCTTTCAAGGACTCTTCCAGTCCTCAATTTCTATTATTCTAATTTCTATGATATTTAATTTCATGAAAAGTTTGTCACCACCAGAAATTTAATTCAGATTTAAGTAAGGCATGCATTTAAATAGATATAGCTATTCTGGTTTTCTCTTCTTTTGGGTGCACAGTTGGCCACAGAGGGAGTTTTTCAGAAATAGTTTATTCTAGAATAACTTCTTATGTATACAGATTTTAAAAGCAATGAAAGTTTTTCTGAAATTAACGTACCTTTCAACAAGGAAAATTTTTCACTATGTGGTATTATGCAAATGCTACTTTATGTTATTTAAATCAGTGGCAGCCTGGCTTAACTGTATTTTCTATGCAAATACAATGGAAAATGTTTATGTACTCAATATTTTGTGGGAAAAAATTATATAGGCTCATGATGCCACTTTTTTTTAGACTGTTTTGCTCTATATGGCCACAGAGCAATGGTGTATATATGGTTCTTTATTTCTCATGCACACATGGCTACTTGTGAATAATGCAAGGTCATCACAAACTCATGCCAATAAAATCTCTATCCCACACCACACCTATACAGAATATGTGATGATGTGCCGTGGGATAAGATTTTATTGATATGAGTTTGGGATGAGCTCACATTATTCACTACTAGCCAAAAGAGTATATGTGTATGTGTTTGTCTTAGAAATAAATAGGGAAATCATAGTAATTTATTAGATAAACTTTACTATTTTTTCTATATTTGACTTCCATATAAAAACCTCCCTGTGATTTATCCAGTATAATTGTTGGTCAAAATATTTGCGGTATCTTTGTGTGAATAATTTTTGGTCTTTCTTTTAGCACTCTTCATTGCAGTTATTCAGTAGCTGCTATGTCACAATACCATAAAATCACGGATCCTAATTGTAAAGACCTTACAAGAAGAGAATACCAGAGACTTCAGAAAAATTAACCTAACATTCATTCCATAGATAATAAAGTCTCATTTCAAATGCTCTTTTGAACTACTAGATCTAGAAACAAATTTAGAGAAAGCATAACGGGGAGTCATAGCTAAAGCCACCTATTCAAATCCTAGGGCTAGGATTATTCATTTCCTTTTTCTGACTCTTGCCCCTGGTGTGAATCAAAAGAATGTGTTTTGGGGAAGAGAGGGAGGATTTCACATTTGGAAAAAATCGGAAATAGTTTTGTGCCATTTTTAAAATAAAATGGTACATGTTGTATAGGGGATTAGAGGTCCTAGCAGTAGGCCAGCTGAAGATGGATGGGTGGGAAAAACATAGGTGAGGAGTATGAGGTGCAGGATAGAAGTAGTTCAGAAGTTAAGAGTATTTGTGGTAATACTATCCATGTGATTAGTTATAGTTCACTATGGTAAATTTAATTTAACATTTACCTTTGATAGGCTCCTGTGTGCTCTGCTTATTCATTCATTCCACAAATGTAGATTAAAAATTCCAAACCTCTGAACAGCTTTAAAAGCAACAATCTTAAAAGCTAGGGACAGAGATTACATATAAACTGGTTTAAGTGATCGGAAACTGGTTTAAACCTGTAACAGAGCAGATGTTCAGTACGCATAAACTAGTTTGAAAATGGCTGAAACTGGTTTGAGATAAACCTGGTTGAATGTAGTATCAGACTTAACTGATTTGGCTCAAACCTGTTTATGCAATGTCTGCCTAAGACCCTTTGCTGGTTTAAGATAAACCAGACATCCTAAGCATCCCAGCATGCTCTCTGAGCTGGGTGGGGCTCTCTGCTGTACATCAGGGCTGGCCCCTCCCCTCTACGCCCTGGCTCCCGCTCAGCAGTGACTTGAAGGAACAGCAGGATCTGCCTGGCTTCTCCCTGCTAAGCAGGGATTATTCCTCCATCCCCTCTGCTTTACACAGAGACCTCAGCATTAGCTAGTAAACCACATCCTGGGTATAGTCCATGCTGTGGGAAATGACCAAGGCAGACAGGCTTTTTGGAGTAATTAACAGGTAGCTTAATGTCCTTCCTTGGAAAAGCTATTTAAGAAGAGGTGTTTGCTCCTCCCCCCCACCCTCACCACTGTCTGCTCAGCAGGAATTCCCCCCTCCCCTCTGCCTTGCCGACAGGTGTCTGTATATTAGCTAGCAGACCACATGCTGGCTATGCTTCATGCTGAATCAACAGGTATAATCAACAGATAGCTGGTAATGTCCCTCTGTTGTGTTCTTAATGGGGTGATAAATATGAGGTAGATAAACATGAGATAAACACTGTTAATAATTCTCTGCTGGGCTAATCAGAGTGTCCTGTTGGGGTCTGGCCACACCCCTCCTCAGCTCAATATTGTACAAGGGAAGGGAGGGCTGCTCTAGTGCCCCCCATCTTCTAGCCTGAGCCACTGCAGGCATATGCCTGCATGTCTGGGATGTCTGGACAGTTACAAGGTGATTTAACCTGGCCAGGTTAGACTAACCTGCAAAGATTGAATCAATTCAGGCCCAGGCTTTTTGAATGTCTGCCCCTAGCCAAAATGTTGCTTTCCTTCCCACATGTGAAAATTCTTTCCCACTTGCCCTTCACTTTAAATTACAGAGTTGTTAGAAGGTCTTTCTGGATGGGCAATGTTTAGTCTGGAACAAATGACAGATTGAAGGTCTGATGTCTAATGAAGCACATCTTAGTTAGAAAAAAGGAAGCTTTATTCCACTTGGAAAAAACTGAGAAATACCCCTTTTTAATGGGATAAGGTTTTATTTTCTAGCCTTGGTCAGTCACAAGATGTCTGACCTTAAAAACAATACTCTGATTTGTGAGGCAGCTATTTTAGTTCAGTTTTAAAGAATCCCAAGATATATTTATTGTATGTACTTTATATAAGAACAATAAAAATAAAACCTCTCCAAAATGCACTCAATCCTAAATACTTCCAGAAAAATATTCCAGAAACAGAGGGAGTGCTTTGGCTACTACAAATTATCAAATGATAAAGGGAAGCAGTATAGTGAAGGAGAAGGAAAAAACAACGCAACTTTAAAAAATGGTTCATAGTATTTTGTCAGATCCTTGATCAAAGGAATGCATGATTTTTTTGTGCGTTTTTGCAGCACCTGAGATGATGGGGTTCTGGTCCATGATAAGATGTTGGTACAAGTAAATAACAATCATACTAGTTACATACATAGACATTTACTAAGATAAGGCTATATTTCATATATTTCATATATACCCAAGCAATGAAATACATTAAAAATTATCCTACATGTCAGTCCACTGCTGCAATATTCTAATAGATTGTTTATGTGTCAGGATAAGGAGGCGGGGGAGGAGGATCCTTTCACCTTTTTCATTAATTGCATTAAGTGTTTTTCAGGGCATCAAGCAGGGTAGAATAGGAATCACTTGGTCCATTTACACACTGAATAAATGGAATATAATCTGTTTCTAGATGAGATGCATGGAGGAGTCATGCTTGTTACAGATTCCGCAAGATTACTTATAATCTGCAGTTCCTCTCAGTGGATTTGAGTGGTTGATCAAGAAATAAAAGATTCTATATTCTCTTAGGGAATGTCTCAGGCCTGCAGAGTACTGTAACAGCAGCAACACTTTTGGGCTACTTATTTGATGCTATCTCGTGAGATCCTCTTTATGGGAGTGTTCAATCTGAGGCCAGATTTTATAAATCAGCCTCCTCTCTGATGCCTCCCAAATGCCCATGCAAGGTTGTGAATAGCAAGCTTGATCTTAAAAGCCATCATTTGAACCAGACAATGGAACTGTACACAGTTCAGTGTGGAGCACCAGGTGGAAAACTCCTGATGAATTTCCTTAATGTGTCTGTGGAACTAATTTAATGAATTATGCCTTTCACTTTAGATTACTGTTTGCTTTTCAATATTTTTGGTAGGGGGGGACCACTTTCCATAATGACTTTTGTCTTCTACCCTCCTGTATATTTTGTTAGCAGTATGCAATGTGAAATACTATTCAAATAAGTTCCCCCATTTTTTACCAGTCAAGCATAACTGCTTCCAGATCTTGGGACTAGAATGATGACAGACCTCATGGGCTACTGGTGCCTTCTGACTTTGGAGGGTGGGGGGGCACCAGCGGCTGATCGCCAAAGGGGCCGGGGGGTCTCCTCGTGGCTGATTGCCGATCCCAGAAGTGCCAATGGCAAAACTAGAAGTGCCTCTGGCAAAACCAGAAGGGGGGTGGACAGCGCTCCCTGCTCTCCAGTTAGCAAGGGCCAATCTCAGGAGGGGTGCATTCTTCCCTCCCCCCCCCCCCCCCCCCGTGCCTCCCTATGTGTCACCTATGGCAGACCTTATACTTATGATTCCTTATGTCCTGCCAGTGGATAAGAGCCTTTGGGTGGGCATGAATTCCACTGCCAAAGCAGTGTAAAGGGGGCCTTAATGAAATGAGAATCTGTCCCAGCATCCCAAGAAATGCAAGGATTTTAGGCTCACTCTTACTTTGTTTTAAATAAACCATTCATAGCTGAGATCAGCTGTGTTTTCTCTTTCTGTCCATTCCAAGTTTTCATCTTGATTGAGGGACTGCCTGAGTGCTGAGGGTGGAATCCATCCCATCTTCCAGGTCACTGATGAAGATAGTGAACAAAACCATGCCCAGGACCAACCCCTAAGGCACTCTACTTGATCCCAACTGCCAGCTAGACGTCAAGGCATTGATTACTACCCTTTGGACCTGATGATTCTCCAGTTTTCTACCCACCTTACAGCCCATTCTTCCAACCTGGACTTCCTTAGCTTGCTTGTGAGAATGTTGTGGGTGACCATTTCAAAAACCTTGCTAAAGTCAAGGTATATCACATCCACTGCTCTTCCCACACCAACAGATCCAATCATCTCATCATAGAAAGCAGTTAGGTTGGTCAGGCATGACTTGCCCTTGGTGAATCCATGCTGATTGTTCCTAAACACTTTTTTTCTCCTCCAAGTGTTTAGAAATGGATTCCTTGAGGATCTGCTCCATGATTTTTCCAGGGACTGCGGTGAAGCTGACCAATATGTAGTTTGCTAGATCCTCCTTCTTCCCTTTCTTTAAGATAGGCACTATGTTTTCTGTTTTTCAGTCATCCAGGCCCTCTCCCAAATGCCATGGTTTTTCAAAGATAATAGCCAGTGGTTTGGCAAACACATCTGCCAACTCCCTCAGCACCCTCAAGTGCATTGTGCCTGGCCTCTATGGACTTGTACACATCCAGCTTTTCTATATATACCCTAACCTGTTCTTTCATCACTGTCAGCTACTGACTTATTTGGGGCAAGAATTCTGGTGTCAAACTTTCTCAGATGAAACTCCCACTATGTCAATGAGAGTTTTGCTTGAGTAAAATTCCAGGATTTGTCTCTCTGTTCTCAGGGATGGGAAATCTTATTTTCCACTCTGAGCTTTCATTTGGCCTCACAGTACCTTGGCTCACATGGTTTTCAATAAGTATTTGGCAGCTGTATTGGCACACTGCCAGCATCATAGGATTCATAGTTATCCCTACATGGACATTTGGCCTTCCTCAAGTCATCATAGCTATTTCTAGCTTATTATCTGAACTGTAAAAGTTCTTCCCATTTTCAGACAAAGAACTTAATTCTGAATTGCACTTGTTTTTACTCTGAAGTGTAGCACTATTCCTCATTTGCATGAGTATAGAAAAAAAATCAGAATGAGGCTCAAACTTCCCAAAATCTATAGCACGTATGCACTGTTTCATGTAATGTACTCTTGAAAAGAATATATTCCTCCCATTCTATCAGCCTCAACAGAGTCTATAAAAATATATGAGAGAAGTTTCCAGTCCAGGTGTGGATCCACAACTTGAAGACACAAGGACACCAGAATCTTTTACCTTGACAACTGATTTAATAGCAAAATTGAACAAAGCTTGCCCCAAAATTAACAAAAGACATATACAAAATGAAAAGTACCTTTGCGATCTCTGGGTTTTTGTCTTGATTTTAGTGTAATTGTTTACTCCTGCTCTCATTTGTTCCTCTCCCTGTCTTCCATTTAACAAAAATTTTGGCAATGGCTCTGGCCTTTTGCAGCTGTCCCAGATAGTCCAAATTGCCTTATTTAGAAGAAAGAATGTTTAGTCGGCCTGAGAAGGGGTGCCAGACGCCTCAAAAGCTTATTTGCTAACTTTTCTCATGAAACAAGTTTCATCTCCATACTTTCCATCATCGATCTCTTTTTTTGTCCCCATCTTTCCCTCTTTAAACTTAGAATCATAGGAAACTGGAATGGAAGGGGCTTCAGGTTGTCACTTAGTCCAGACCACTGCTCAAGGCAGGACCATTCCTATCCAAACTACCCCATATCACCCCATCTCTAACCTTTCCTTAAATCACAGAAAGAACTCTGTCACACAGCTGCAAAGCATATTGCTCTCACACCTCAAGAACACCCTAATGTGTCATATGTAAAGCAGGGGGATATAAGCAGGGGGATAAATAGCAACAAGAAGGATTTAGGTTAGGCATTAGGGAGAACTGTACAGCTGCTGTGCACTAGAATAGATCACCTAGGGAGGCTGTGGCAATTCAATCACTGAAGGTTCTGGAGAACAAGTTTGATCAACATCTGTCAAGAATTGTTTAGGCTTAGTTGATCCTTCCTTCTGGGAAATGTGTGGGCAGGGATCTCTGCCGGGTGGAGGAACCCTGCCTGCGTGGCTCCCGACTGGTCTCCATGGAGTCCCCAGGGTTTTGGGCTGGTGACAGTAAGGGGCTATGATTGGTGCTGAGGCAGAGTCCTGGTTCTGTGGGCAGGGACAGGCGCTGAGCACATTGTGGCTCTGCCCCAGCCTTGATCCCGCACTGTCACCATCCCAAGATCCTGGAGTCTCCATAGAAACTGTTCAGGACCTGTGCAGGCAGAGTGTGCAGCCACACAGGTGAGGAGTTATGTCCGGGGTTAGTACAGGGATCTTGGAGCAGTGACACGGCAGGGCCCTGTCTGGGGCAGAGCCATGATCTGTTCCCTGTATGCCCCTGCCTGCAGAATCTGTGCCCATTGTAGGGGCATGTGGGCAGCAGATTGCAGGTCTGCCCCAGGCCCCAGCCCCATGCTGTCACCACCCTGTGACCCTACCCCATGACCCTGGCCTCACTTGCCCCTCCTGCTCCTGAACACTGCTCCCAACCTGCCCAAGTCCGCATCCTACATAGGGAATTTTAGTGAGAAAGTGCCTGCTGACCCGGCCTGTGACACCTTAATAAAACTTCCTATGTTGCCTGCAGGCCCAAACAATTGTCCGCCCCGGTATAGAGCCTTGTTGGAGATATGTTTTGGTGGCAGTGGTGCAAGCAACAGCAGTGTTAATTCCTGCAGCTTCCTAAACCAACACAGCAGCTCAGGCACCCATGGCAGTTAATACTGCCACTGCTTGTCCTGCTGCTGGAGGTGGGCTTGGATGAGATCTGGTGAATGAAAAGTGAAGCAAGCTTTACTGTCCAGCTCTAGAGGGATTTTCCCAGCTGTATTTGCTAACAATTCTATTACTGTAGAAGGTGGAAGAATTTAGAAGCATGGAAAAAGTTGCCACATTCAAAGAAGGTTTCTTATCATCAGAGGAGTCAAGTTTTGAAATGGTCTTCCGAGCCAAGTGGTATGAGGCAAGGAACCTGCACCTCTTTGAGATTAAACTGGACATGTTTTTGGAAAGGATGATATGATAGGACAGGGAGTTCTGCCCCACCAGTCAGTGTTTGAGATGTGGAGTCACATGTTTGTGGTCCCCAGGTTGGAAAGCATCTGATAATGCCAAGTGTTAGGCTTTGCTGGTTGCCACTTGGGACCAGGAAGGAAGGATTTTTTTTCCCCCATCATGAATGTTACTGACTTCTGGAGGTATCTTTTTTACTTCCTTTGAGGCAGTGGGGCATAGGCCACAGCTAAAACTTTTGATTAGGATGTGCTGATGTGCTGGGTAGCTATAGAAAATGCATAGGCTCCTAGCTATAGCCTCTTGCTTTTCTGTTTAGCATTGTACCAATCAACAAATTTAGGGGCAGAAAAAAATTCCTCCCTAACCCAGATTGGCATGTAGGGGTTTTGCCTTCCTTTGTAGTATGTGCATGATCTTTTTTGAACATCTTCTGAGTGTGTATTAATCAACTACTTTTCTTTTGCCACAGTGGCAGGATATTTATTGTGCTCTTGTCTACCATGGGCTCACCTGCATTGGATGTTCTCAATGCTTCAGATATTGTGCCTTGTTGGTATGGATAAAGGTTTGAGGTAGTGTTTCAGGGGATTCCTTTGGTTAATGATTACCTTTGACCACAGGAGACTGTACTAAGTGGCCCAGTAGGCCATTTCCAGTTTCTTGGCATAAAGTTCTTTAATACACTGCATGTCTATTGCCATTTCTAGCACCTGAACTAAAAGTTCTGGGATAATCCTTGGTCATGACCACTTACTCCAAAGCACAGATTTTTGTTGTTTTAGCTATAGATTTTCTGAGCAGCAGAAGGCAGATATCTTCTGCATATCAGCCATAGACACAGACACTTTCATAGAGTCCAAGAAGATGTGACAGCATTAAGTTAATATAACTGAAAATGAAAATGTGTAGTCACTTGCCTGTGCAACAAGTGTTGTATCATTTAAGAAAACAATAACTTGGAAATGTCATTAATGAGTGATAAAAACAACAGTAGGTAGAACCAAGTGTGGGTGTTCCTGTATGGTTTGTTGTGGGAATGCTCAAAGAAGCATTCAGTGAGATGGTTTAGACAAGGATGACCCTGTCTTGATCAGGAGCTTGAACTAGATAGCCTCATGAGAGCTCTTCTAGCCCTGTTTTTCTATGGTCCTACAGTGTTCTATCTCTCCTTGCACTTTCATGAGGATGTCCACTATCACCTTCATGCAGCCTTTTGTCAAAAGCAAGCAATTTGTATTAAAACAATGACTAAAATATGATTAGTTTCTTGTTAGGTTTTGTGACAAGAGAGAACATATGATTAGTTCCTTGTTAGATTTTTTGACAATATAAAGCCAAATCAGGAAGGCCAAAGTGCAATTGCAGTTGCAGCTAGCAAAGGATGCGAAGGGTATCAAGAAGGGTTTCTACAAGTATATTGGTAGCAAGAGGAGGATCACGGAAAGCATGGGTCCTTAATTGAATGAAGGAGGAAACCTTGTGACAGATGATGCAGAAAAGGCTTAAGTGCTCAGTGCCTTTTTTGCCTCAGTCTTCACAGGCAAAGCCAGCTCCCATACTACTGCACCAAGGAGCACAATTTGGGGAGGAGATGAGCAGCCGACAGTGGTGAAAGAACAGGTTAGGGACTGTTTAGAAAAACTGGACATATACAAATCCATGGGGCCAGATGGGATGCACCTAAGGGTGC
This sequence comes from Alligator mississippiensis, assembly GCF_030867095.1. Lineage (NCBI taxonomy): Eukaryota > Metazoa > Chordata > Crocodylia > Alligatoridae > Alligator > Alligator mississippiensis. The sequence goes on from NC_081827.1 coordinate 140,784,132, forward strand.
TGATGAAGTTGGCTGATGAAATTGCAGAGCCACTAGCCATCATTTTTGAAAACTCATGGTGATAAGGACAGGTCCCGAATGATTGGAAAAGGGCAAACCTAGTGCCCATGTTTAAGAAAGGAAAAAAGAAGAATCCAGGGAACTACAGACCAGTCAGCCTTACCTCAGTCTGTGGAAAAATCATGGAGCAGATCCTCAAGCAATCCGTTTTTAAGTACTTGGAGGAGAAGAAGGTGATTAGGAGCAGTCAGCATGGATTCACCAAGGGCAAGCCTGCCTGACCAACCCGATTGCCTTCTGTGATGAGATGACTAGCTCTGTGGATGTAGGGAGACCAATGGATGTGGTATAACTTGACTTTAGCAAGGCTTTTGATATGGTCTCCCACAATATTCTTGTAGGCAAGCTAAGGAAGTACTAGCTGGATGAATGGACTGTAAGGTGGATAGAAAACTGGCTGGAGCATTGGGCTCAGCAGTTAATAATCAATGGCTCAATGTCTAGTTGGCAGCCAATATCAAGTAGAGTTCCCCAGGGGTCTGTCCTGGGGTTGGTTTTGTTTAATTTCTTCATCAATGACCTGGAAGATAGCATAGAGTGTACCCTCAGCAAGTTTGGAGATGACACCAAGCTGGGAGGAGTAGTAGGGCTGTGTGAAACAACACCATTTTGTTTTGACTTCTGTTTCACTGTTTTGATGGGACGGTGTTTCATTTCAAGTTTTGTTTAGTTTTGATACCACTGTTCTGTTTCGTTTAATGGAAACTGTTTCGCTGTTTTGCCTATAGCCTATAATGGGGAATCACAAAACTGCCTATAACTTTGTTGTTTCTTGCCTGATTCAGAGGAAAACAGCAGGGAGGGTAGCCTCTGCTGAGGCCAGAAGCCTGCCAGTTTTCAACGAGATAGGTGCAAGGGTTTCTGGGAAACTGCATCTCAAGCTGCTGACAAGCAAAATTCGTGTCACGTGTGTGTGTGTGTGTGTGTGTGTGTGTGTTAAGGCACAGCTGGGTGAAAACTGCAGGCATGGAAGCCCCTGCTGAGGCCATGAAGCCTGCCAGCTTTCAAGGAGATAGGTGCAGGGATTTCTGGGAAACTGCATCTTAAGCAAGCTGCTAACAAGCAAAACTCGTGACGTGTGTGTATGTGTGTGTGTGTGTGTGTGTGTGTGTTAAGGCACAGCTGTTTTTCTCTCCCTCCCCCAGACCACTGGGATTGGAAGGGACCTCAGGGAAGAATCACAATTATTGGCCAGCTACACAGTCAATATCAAAGCAGTCCTTCTCCCTTTCCCTCTCTCTCTCCTTACTTTTTGTTTCCCTGCAAGCAAGCCCAGCTTTGAAACCTGAAACGTTTCAAAACTTTTGAAACATTTTGAGTGCCCTCATTTTGTTTTGAAACTGTTTCTAAGCCTGTCATTTAGTTTCGATTTCACTGTTTTGAGCTCGAAGCGAGTCGAAACCGTGTTGAAACGAAACACCTGGCGAAATTTTGCACAGCCCTAGTAGATACGCTGGAGGGTAGGGCTAGGATTCAGAGTGACTTAGACAAATTTGAGGATTAGGCCTAAAGAAATCTCATGAGGTTCAACAAAGACAAGTGCAAAGTCCTACACTTAGGACAGAATAATCCCATGCATCAGTACAGGCTGGGGGCTGACTGGCTGGATAGCACCTCTGCAGGAAAGGACCTGGAGGTTACAGTGGTCCATAAGCTGAATATGAGCCAACAGTTTGCCCTTGTTCCCAAGAAGGCTAATGGCATACTGGGCTGCATTGGTGGGTGTTTTGCCAGCAGGTCAAGGGAAGTGATTATTTCTCTCTACTGAGCAGTGGTGAGGCCACATCTGTAGTACTGTGTTCAGTTTTGGGCCCCCCACTACAGAAAGGATATGGAAAAATAGGAGAGAGTTCAGTGGAGGGCAACAAAAATGGTTTGAGGGGCTCAGGGACATGACTTCTGAGGAAAGGCTGAAAAAAAAAATCTGAAGCAATTGTCCCATAAACCAAATCTCAGAACCCCCTGCAACCCACAAAAGATTGTAGATGTAGTGGACAATGGGAAGATTGGGGCAGTTGAGGGCTATTGATCTAGGTTATGCTTTCAAAGCATTTTTTTAATTGCTTCTTTGCCATATAGCAAATTGTTTATCTTTTGCAGAATGTGGTTTCTTTTGTAGTATGTAACTTTATGGATAATATTTTTAACATGTTCTTTCTCCCTTTTCACCATCAAATATGCATCAAGGACTATATGAAGGTTTGACTGATGTTTCCGTGTAGATAAAATGTTGAGTGTTCTGCCAGTGTTTTGATCTCCAAATATTGTGACTGTGTATTGATTGTGTTTCATGGTTCCCTGACTGATGACAAATTGTGTCTTGATTTATTTGTGGTGTTTGGATTTACTTTAAGGGATCATCTTTTAAAATATTTCTGGCCATAACCAGGTTTTGCTTTGACTTGTTTCAGGAACACCCCAGACCAGAATATGAAACCAAACTGCTACAGAAAAAACTCAAAAATAAAAAAAATTCAGATGATAGCATAAGTGAGGTAAGATGCATGTATTTGCTTCCAGTTTTCACTTACATTTGGTCTGTATCTTATGGATATCTGTATCATTATATCTCCACTGATCATTTTGTAAAGCTGTCTCATCGATGTTACTTGCCTCTTGCTGAGTCTGAGCAAGGTTCTTAGAACCACCTTTATGCTTGCTCTGTGTCCTGCCCTCCAGGATAGTGGACTGGGAGTGCAGGGTCTAAAGAGGAGAACAATGTATGAACAGTGAAAATAATTATCTGGAGTTTGACACTTTCACAAATGTTGAAGTATCCTTGGTTTAGTTATTTCATTAATGTTAGGTAACTGGCTGACTGGCATACTGTGCTAGTGGTTTTATAATAAATACATCTAGACAGTGATAGCAGCATCTTATAACTGGAAGAAAATACATAAATGTATCATATTGTTTAAATTATAAGGTGTGCTTAGTTTTCCCTGACTCAAGTACTCATTCCCATTCACTTCTTGTAAAAGTCTGATTGAGGTCTATTGCCCAGGCATTCATAAGTCTCTATAGATTCTCTGCATTGGTTCTGGCTAAAACATAGCTTATATTTTGTGTGCCACATGTGACAACTAAGTCAAGGTATTCAGAAACATGTCTAATTTCAACGATGAAGGAGACTCTTTACCATGTTTATATTTTGAAAGGAAACAGTGTCCCAACTAGAGATAACTCCAGAATTCAAGTCTGCCCAAAACAATTTGATTTTGAATCATAGGCAAGAACTTAACCATCCCTTTTTCCTATGGATCACCATTAAGGTTTTGAAGCATAGCCAATGAACCAGACAGCTTAATAAAGCTACCTGCCACTTGATGGGCCTGCCCTAATGCTCTCTGGAGTCAGTGGAAAAGCTCCCAATCACTTCAGTGGGCATTGGATCTGACCCAATGTGAACAGGGAGGTTTGCCAGACAGGAGCTCAGAAACAGAAGTCCAGAGAACTCTTCTATTGGGCATGGAACAATTCTTTAGGTATCCCAAGTGAGAAATTAAACACTGTAAAAGATGAAAAGAGGAGCTGCTGTGCAGCTCTCTCTTGTTAAAAGTGAGTGAAAATTAGTAATAAGTGCATGATTGATGCTGCAAAATATTCCATTTTTGTTGGAGCCGAGCAAGGTAATTAGCCAGTTTAAATAGGGCATGGATATCCCACAAGTATCCTTGTTTAGAAATTAAATTATTGTAAAAGAAACAAATTAATTATGGCTAGAGTATAGATCAGAGTCTGAGAAGCAATTTAAAGACCCAGAAGCACACACAGGGGCAGAATTCCTTTAAATGTAATATAAATTAATTGGGCCAGGAATTGGGCCTAGGCAGCTCCAGGGGGCACCACTGCCACAGAGGGAAGGACTGGGGCTCCCTGCAGCTCAGGGGCCTCTTGGGCCGCTGGCAGTTTGCCCCTCTACTGCAGGCAGGCTCCAACTCCAACAAAAAAAAGAGAAAAAAGGAACAGGTCCCTCATCATAATGTGACAGAAAAATTGAAATAGTGGGTTTCAGTTAAAAACCTGCTGTTTCAATTTAGGGAGCATAGAATATAACCTTGAGGACTAAACCTCATCATGTGTACAAATGCCCCTGGATCTCTGATTGGTGTTTTAATTTCAGAACATAAAGAAAATAAATTATAGCCATTTCTAAATTATGCCCCAAGGATTAACATTTGGAAGAGCACCTAAGTGAATTAGGGTCTGCCTAGACTGCAATAAAGTACCATATCTAGGTCCCTGGGTTTTCTCTGAGGAACCAATTTGGGTACCAGAAGCAGTAGAGCTGTGTTAGTGTGATGTTCCACAGCTGAAGAGTGGAAGGTAAGTTAGCCTGGATAAATACTGTTTACAGGGCTATTCTTTATCATCCTGCTCATTTGGCTACCTTAACTGTCTGCATATCCAGCACTCTGTAGACTACCCCGAATGTCCCAAACCTCAGAATGGTTTTCAGACAGTCACTCTCTTACTTCATGTAATCCTTTTGCCCCCATGATTTCTTCTCATTTAATGTAAAATGGCTTTTTCTCCCTATCAAAACCAAATTATATGAGACAGTGTGCATTTTGCAGTGCCGAATAAGTGATGGTTTTATGCTAGGATATTTTGTACTGTTCCAAACAAGAAAAGATGAAATCAACCGAAAGGGGATATTCTGCACATACATTTAGCTTTGGAAGGTCCTGAGAAACTGAGGCTGAGAGATTTATCTTTCTTATGCAGAGTAAATATTTTATATAATTTTTATAGGTTTTAAAAATTAATCTTACATGTTTTTCTCCTCCTGAGGAGGAACATATTGTGAGGTCATTAACTCAGCAGTGTTTGTATGAGGGGCTGATGTCAAGGTTCAGGTTTCTGCGAGGTCTCTGCCTCAGGACTTCCAGTTTGCTGGGCAGAAGCCAGGGTTTAGGGCTTTGTCAAATTACTAGCATGGCCCATCTCATTTACTGAACTTCTGTCAAGGTAGAGGCCTCCCTAAAATTATTGGATCAGTACCTCCAGCTTCTTGGTCTTATGTGAATACCCACGTTTCTGTGAGGTCTCTTTCTCTTATATTTCATCCATAATCTAATAATGAGGCATTGGCCTCTAGAAAGTTGCTCACTCAACAACTTTAGCTGGCTGCTTTGATGTGGACACATGCCTCTATGATGTCAATGGTCAGCACCTCATGCTTGCTATTCTTTGGTCTCAGTGTCCAGAATTTCTAGTTTGCTTATCTGATGTGAAGCCAGGGGTTTTTGTGAAGTCTCTGGCTCAACAGCTGTGTCTTGTTGGGATGGAGATGATATCAAGGAACAGGATATTGAGAAACCACTGGTTCAGAACATGAGAGTTCTTTATAAGATTATGGGTTTATTTCCAACATATTAATTCCTCTGTTCATGTGATGCTGTGAATATAATTTTAATGTAATTAAACAAAGCTTTTAAATTCAAAGTTCAGTATGTGGTGAAATTTCTGCTCACCTTATTGCCATACAAAGGCTCACCAAAAGTAACAGGGGTACTTGTGTGATTATGGGGTTTGTAGTGTACTGCAAGAGAAAATTCATTCAGGTAACCACCCCTGTGAAGTATAATCTGAAGATGCCTGTATACAGAGCTCTTTTTCCAAGATGTAGCTTTTGTTGATTTTTCTGAATATGGCAAGTTTGTGCATCAGGCATTTCACTAGTAAACATTATGAGTCACTCTACCCAAACAACAAATTCCATATCAACCTTATTAAGGTGAGTGATGTAAAGCATTGTAGATGTAGTGTTAATTGCCCAATGGGGCTTGTGCTATAGAAAATAGCTTGTATACAAAGACTTGTTATACTATTTAATCTACCATAATGAGCAAAGAAAAAGATTTCAGTCTACAGCATACTGCATGGTTCAAACAATTTTAATAAATATTTTATCAATTGTATTGAAAATGGGGAAGAAATTGTGAGGTCAGAGAGTACTTTGCAGCAGACTGCTGTGAATTTAGTAATAGAACACTACCCTAAGGTGCTATTGTTTGAAAAGAAAACTCATCTAAAGTTAAAGAAGTTACAGCATTTATGTTAAATGCCTCAGGTTAAGCAGCAAGCAAACAACACAACAAAAAAGGTAGTCATTAAGAATAATTACATGCACTTAAAAAATAATAACAAACTCCAGGGGACTAATTCTGAAAACCTTTATCTCAACAAAGCCATTTAAATTAATATTTGTAGTCGACTTCAGATAGGCCTGTATAAGTAAATGTTTACTATACCAACGTTTACATAGCTGTCTATTCAATCAGCAGAAAATTTTCCCTTTGGTTATGTGGAGAAGGTGGATGGAGAATATATGCGTGTGTGTGTGTGTGTTCACACAGGCATATCTCTCTGCTAAGAGAGTAACGTATAGAGAACAGATGGATTCGTCATAGCAAAAGAATAAAACAACTGATCATTTCTTTGCTGTTTTCCATATACTACAGTTGAGGTTCTTGTTTAATTTGTTTAATAAATTACAACATCTGAAGTGGGGTTAAAACTTTATATGCAATAGTTTATGATGAGATCATTATATTTGTGTAGTATTAACTAAAAAATTGTGGACACTTCTAATCTCTCAGTGATAAGCTTGTCTCTGTATACGTGCAGTACTGACCTTTTCCATTTAAATGTATTAGTGTCAGGAAGTGAAATTAGGCCCTGTTCCTGCAAACACTTACATAGCTGGAGCAAACTCCAACTCCCATGGAAGCCTCTGGAAGGTCTCTCATTCATTTCAGGGAGAGAAGGCTCAGACCCTGTTTCCTTTTTGGGTTTAGCTGATCTGGCAAACAAAATTATGATAGTGCATTGTATCTTGCCCATTTTGCAAGATAACAAATAGCTACTTACATGTATTTCTCCAGGAAAATTTTATAAGAAATAAAGGCTTGTCTCTTGGATTGTGTGCCTGGAACAAGCCTTGGGAATAGTAAAATCTGGCATTCCCTCTTGTTTTTACATCCTTTCAAATATGCAAGCGGCATAATGAAGTCTTGAAATAAAACAGTTTGTTCAGGTGTTAATTGGAATGAACTGATATTTTAAAGATGGGATGATATATAGTGAACTTACAAGATGTATTCAAATGTCATAGAAAAGGAAAGGAAATTGGATGGTATTAATGCTCTTTATGCATTGCAAAAATGCCAGCATGATTTCTCCTCTTTAGTCAAATCCTGTCTTTCATTTAATTCACTCCTTCCAGAGAGGTAAAGTTCCTAACAGACCAGAAGAAAGGTGAGTCTTGAGGACTTCGTTCCATTGATTTTTTATCGGGAGGTCCTTATTAAGTTTAATTAAATAATCGTCTTAAAGGCTTTTATAACCTAATTACAACTATCTAGTACAGGGGTCAGCAACCCTCGGCATGTGTGCCAAGCATGGCACGTGAAGCCATTTTGCTCGGCACATGTGGCAGGGCACTGTGTGTGCCTGCCACTTTAAGGGCCTGGAGCTGGCAGCCACCAGGTGCCTGATGAGGGCAGCCATTTTGAAGTCAGGAGCTGTCTATATAAACAGGGCAGTTCGGCTGCTGGAGGCAGGTAACAACATTGCCTGGCCGGAGGGCTGTTGAAATCATTAGGAGGTAAGGGAGGAGCTGTAGGGGATGGAAAGGAGGCTCCTGGTCCTGGGCATGACCTAAAACTGCACCCTGCTGGGAGTGGGTGGCCTGGTGGGGCTCTCAGTGGCGCGGGAGCCCCCAGGAAACGCCAGGCCAGTTACCACCCTGGTGAAAAGCAGGTTGGGGCACCTTAACCCCTAGCCCCTACCACCGGGTGGGTAACCCTGTTTGTTTGAAGGGCCCAGAGGGCAGACGCTGGGAGAGAGTGAGGGGCTAGAGACCCGACCCGAACAAGAGAGTACCCTTGACTGGCCCATGCTGGGGCCAGGACCAGGATGGTCAAAAGGGCCAGGGGCCCACAGCAAGGGACACCCAAGAGCCAGGGGCCTGGGGTCCTGACTTTCCTGGAGGTAGGCCAGGGCTGGTAGCCAGAGGTCCCAGTGGGACCACACCCGAGAGGGGAAAATAGTTTCGGGGGACTAGGTAGCCTGAATGAAGGCGGAGAGGCCGCCTGAATGGAGGGATCATGGAGGGGTCCTGTTAGGAGGATTCTGGAGCCCAGTGTGGGGGCCGGTGATTATGTGAACATCAAGATGCCATCTGCGAGGCTAGGGCTGTGGTATAGGGGAGGAAAGGAGCTGCAGAGAGCGCCCCCTGGCATTGGGGCAGCAAAATGGGTAGCCTCCTGCTTAATTGACATCAATTAATGAATCAATTAGCATCAAGGTGTGGTGGGCGAAAAGGCGGGTGGTTGGCCCAAGAACAGGTGGGTGGACCACGGAGATTGGCCCAATTAGGCCCCCTGTTACAGCACACCACCACCAGCCTGGGCTCTTGGCAGCTGCTGCCAGCCACAAAGCCTGGGCTGCTCCCAGCAGGCGGCTGGGTGGCTGCAAGCCCTGCTGCAAATAAACCAGGCTTTTTGGTTCACAGTAGCTACCCAGAGCCTGGGCCGGTTGCAGCCAGGAGGCTACAGACATCTGCTCCGGGCTCCAGCGTTAGCTCCATATCGGCGGGTGCACATGTGCCTTGGAGCAGATGGTGGGTGAGGGGCCTGAGGCAGTGCAACCCCAGCCTCTCCCCCACTGTCGGCACAGAGCTGATGACTGTGCTCTGGAGCCCGGCACAGCTGTTTGTAGCCAGCCTGGGCTCTGGGCAGCTGCAGCAGGCTCCATAGCCCTGGCATCAGTTCCATGCTGGCAGCAACTGCACATGCATCCCAGAGTGGACAGCGGGAGGGCTGTGCTGCTTCAGGCCCTACCCCCACTGTCCACTCCGAAGCGTGTATGCACCTGCTGGTTTGGAACTGATGCTGGAGCCTGGAGCAGCTGTTTGCAGCCTCCCGGCTGCAGCCATCCCAGGCTCTGGTAAATGCTGCCAGCCACGGAGCCCAAGCTGCTTGCAGCAGGGCTTGCAGCTGAGCCCACCTGACTCCCACTCACTCTGAGCCCAGCTGCGGCCCAGCCCCCAACCAGGATGAGGCTGGTACTGCCCCTTGCCAGGAGCGCCGCACCTTTTGCGGGCTTAGCTGTTCAGGGTGGGTGGGTAGTTGGGGTGATAAGCAGGCTCTGGGCGGGGGCCTTGGCCAGCTGCGCTGCAGCCCAGGAGCTGGCTCCCTAGGGAAGCACAGGGACTCTGGCGGAACCAGGGCATTGTTCGGTCAGACTTTGTCCAGTGGCCCAGGAGCCCAGCTCTGTGCACCCGCACATCTGGTTCTGTGTGTGCATACGTGTCTGGTTCTGGATGCTTGTGTGCATGTGTCTGTTCTGGTTCTGTGTTTGTGCATGTGGTTCTCTGTGTGCGTGTGTCTGGTTCTCTGTCTGCTCTCCTTTTTCTTTTTCTCTCTCTCCTCTTTCTCTTATTTGTCTCTCTTTTCTCTCTCTCTCTCATTGCAACATGCTTAACAAAAAAGGAATGCACAATGACAAAGGCAACATTTATAATTATTAAGTATACTAATATGCAGTGAATCCTGCCATGTACCCCCCGCCTTTCCCCCCACCCTCATTTTGTTTTTTTGACATGCCAGCACTCTGGCAACTTCCAAGGTAGACATTGTGGTTTTTTTGCACTCCAGACGAAGAACGTTGCCTACCCCGATCTAGTATAACCCAAGATATAAAATTGGTTATAAGAATTTGTCTAGCTAATCTGAACTGAAGGAGGTTCAACACTACCCCCATAGTTGGCTTGTCATTAATTTAAAGGAAAGCAGTTGATAAGGCTGATTACCTTTATTGCTTTAGCTTTATTACATTGCTTAGAAAATTCATTATTGGCCCAGTATTTCTTAAATTGGTCAAGGGCTTCCAAAATCTCTTTTTTCATCACCTTGTTATTAAAATGGGGCTTTCCTTTTACAGTATTTAAGGTAGAAAGGGGGTATGTAAACATTACCCTTTTCCTTTCAGCTTGTCCCTTGCATTGTTAGCCAAGAACATTGATGATGACAAAAAATTAAGGAATAAAGATCTATAAATAGGTGAAAACCTTGTGCTAAGAACAATTCTTTTCCCCTGGAGACATTTCCTTATTCCTTTTGTTGCCCTTTTTCATTGCTTTGTGTTGTCACAAACTCATCCAAGGGGGAACAAACTCATCCAAGGGGGAACCCTTGAATTTCTCTTCTCTGTGCTACCACTTGGCCCAAGGAACAGACAAAGATTGTCTTGGGATAGCTCCCTACCCCAGCAAAGCTCTGCTCAACTGCTCTTATACTAGATCTTGGCACTGCATTGAAAGAATCTCTGCCAGTCTCAGGTGACCACTCTGTTGGGTTGAGAAAGAAATTATAGGTCCCTCTCTCCATGAAGAGGGCTAGCCTGAAATATTGTATGTCAAGGAATTACTCTTTCCATAAGCAATAAGCATAAGGAAGGAGATAAACAATAAAAGGAATGATTATGTAGGAGGAGAAAAGAATTATGCAAGCAAAATAGACCATAGGTTTGGAAACAGATGAACAAAACAAGGAAAGGTTCTTACTTTTTCATCTAGCTACACCTTGGCCCTCCTGAGACTCCTGCCAGTATTCCCAGAATTCAGCTTTCCTGGAGGTTCTGAAATCACTGGCTGCTGGGGTCAATGGATCTGTGAAGCCTGAGATTCAAAGACATTCATCCTATCTTAGCTAGTCTGTACAAAGCCTCCAAGGCCAGCACTCCCTTCATCAGATCTAATGCTCACAAATCATCAGAATCCTCGAAAAGGTTCTCTAACAGCTGGTGCTGGGTTTGCAGCAGGGTTCAGGATCCCTGCAAAGGCAGAGAAAGAGCATATGCATGTTTTTGATTGGCTCCTGAGGCAGGGGAGGGGAGGAAACTTAGTCCCGGGGATTCAGGCAGGCTCAGAGAAGGGAAGGAGCCCCCTGGACCACAGAGCTTGGGGAGGAATCACTCTGCAGCCTGCCTGTGCAGTGTACTTGCCCTTAGTGAGTAGAAGATAACCTGGTATCCTTTTTCCCTCTGTGGCAGAGGGACCCATGGGCAGGAAAAAGTGTGATACCACAGACAGTTGGAGCAGAGGAGAGCTGCACTTCCCCACGCAGGCTGTAGCAGAGAGCAGGACTTCCTGAAGCAGCAGCACCAGCCACGGTTATTGTGCTGCCAGTGTGAAGTAGAGCTGATGTCTTGTTAATGCTGTGTGCTCCTGCTGAAATTCGCTGGAGTCTCAAGGTTTAAGCTGGGGAGCTGTAGGGAGGGTGTCTTTGATTCAATTTGTACAGAGTGTTTTAGTTTATTGATACCTGCCTTTGGCAATTAGATTATTGATATCCTGTTCTGCTGTTAACCCCATTCACATGTTGATGGTTTTGTAAATAATAAACTGTGTAAATGCGATCCCCACATGCTCAGCAGCGGATCTGGAAGTGGACCGGAAGTATTTTTCGGTCCACTTCTGGGTCATCTGACATATGCACAGGGGACTCCTCCTCTGTGCCTCCCCAGCTCTGTGTTTATTCATGGGGGGACCCCGGGTGCCCCTCCAGACCCAGGAGGCACCAGTTGCCAAGGTGGGGAATGGGGGGGGTCCCCTGTGTGCTCTGTGGCAGACCCAGAAGCGGACCGGTAGTACTTTTGGTCCACTTCTGGGTTCACCACCGAGCACACAGGGGAACCCTTCCCTTCCCCCCTCCCCCCCCCCCGGCGCTCCCATGGAACGTTCCATCCACCCCACCATCTCAGCATTCATGAGCCACGCCTGGTACTTTGAGGTATGTAGAAAAAATATATAAAGCTGTGTCTATGGCTGAATTGTCAAATCTCTCCAAATCTCTCCAATTCGATTCAGAGAAATTAAAGGGTCTCCTGATTCAATTCGGATTTGGAGATTCAGCCACTGAATCGGGCCGAGTCTCCTCCAAATCAAATTGGCAACCAAAGCTTTGCACAGCCCTAGCATTTTGGCCTTCTGCATCTGAAAATGTCAGGTACAATTCTTTCTGGTTTACAGATTAACCCATTTTATAGTTTATTGGCCTGTTTCACCATTCTGTTACCATTGGAATCAGTCAGTCGTTGACACAATCCATTTTTCTTCTTTGACTTCCCTTCATTTGACAAAGGAGTTTTCAACTTCCCTGTCTTTCCCTAGGATCCTTCCATTCCACTGCTGAAGGGAATGGAAGGATTTGCTTCTTTGCATTGCTTCTTTTTACTAAGGAAATTTGTATGGGGCCTGGTTATTACTATTAGGGTTTGCTAAGTGTGCACCACCAACCAGACCCTTCAGTATTATATAATCAGTTTTTATTATTATGTCTAAATCTTAGCAAGGTATTTAACTAGTTTCAATGGATGCCTTTTTATTTAGCCCTCAGAGGTTAGAATGCCTGGAGTTGGGCCAAGTTGTAGAGCATCAGTATCTAATCCTTATAAGCTTCCTTCTGCCAAAATAAAAATTACTGTTTCTCTCAGAGAGAGCTTTGAACTTAAATAAGAGTAGACAGGATCATTATTTGTTAGTCTTATTATTTGTGCTAGTCAGTAGGATTCCCATTTAGGAAAGCATTCCTTTCTGGAGCTGACCTTAAATGCGTGCTTAATTTTAACCACATAACTGGGAGTTATATGTACAATTTAAATATAAGTGCATGCCTAAATGTTGCACTGAATAGAGCTGCACTGAGGCATGATCTCTTGAATTGAAGACTAAGCCTTTTAGTGACAACATTAAGACAAATGCAGACCTCTTTACTATTAAACTAAATGGAAAGACTCACTCATGCAAGCTCTGTTCTTTACTCCTTGAAGTCAATGGGAATTTTGGCTAAGTCATAAAGCATTAGCCCCTAAGTCTGCAGTTGTTGTAGATGACTTACTATTATACTGTACCCCGCCAGAGACTGTAATAACAGGTTAGAGACTTATAGCAAAGTCTCAGGTTGAAAAATAAATCTCCAGAAATCTACTGGGCTTTCAGTTTAATGCAGATACTTGCATTTAAGAAAAACTAAATAGTATTTTCCCTTTGCAGTGCTTGCTGGTGGCAAACTTCTGCATCTTGGAGTATATATTTCACCTTCTGCTGAGTAAATTTATAGGGCAAATTTCATGCTATTAATCTCCAAGGTCAAAACAGAAGCCCAGATTTGGGATAAAATTTACATAAATTGGCTGTGGAAACTGCATTCAGTTAAACTGGTTGCCAAAAGATTTTTATTTGATGCATATTGTGATCCTGTCTGCCTTTTTAAAGAAATAAATTGCATTTGTGTTAAATTCCTTAGGGTATTAAAGCCCTCTAGATTGAAATTCCAAACACTTGAAGTTTAAAGAGCTAGAGAAGCTAGTTTGACCTCCTTCACAAATACGTTAATATTTTCTTATTGCGAGAGTTTTCCAATTGAGATGCAAACTCTTCCTACCTATCTTTAGTAGGAGGTGGTAGGGACTCTGTTTGGCATCTCTTTAGCGTGGCTCTTCACACATAAGGTAAATCTACATTGCCAATTGGTTGTCTGAGAAGGGCATCATTCTCTATTACCATGATTGGTGGGAGCGTTGCCATTGATATTAATGGTGGCAGGATCTAGGGTTTAGTAATCAATAGAGAGGGTTCAGTTCACCATCCTATTTAATCAGGTAAGACACCCTATGTAAGCATAAAGCTTGATTAACTGGGTGTTTGATGATAGCCCTGGAGCAGAAGAATACTGAAGTTGCCTGTGACTGACTTAACAGGTTCCATGTTATCCCTCTTGCAGTGTAGAGTACATGGCTAGGCTTCTGTACAAGTACTGGTGTCACCACTTTAAATAGTTTAAGACTCCTCTACTGGGCCTCCTTTTCTCCTACTGTATAAGTCACCAAAACTGAATGGAGCAGTGTGTGTGTGTGTGTGTGTGCGCGTGCGTGCGTGCGTGCGTGGGCATGCGCACATGTAGCCAATCCCTGTACATAATTAATACAGTTATTTGAATTCAGTGTGTGGTGTCCTCATATTCTTAATGTTGTATATATGCAGAAAAGATGCACCAACAAGATTAAAGAAAGCATGGCCAGGGTGCTGTTCTTTATGCCATGGAGGTCATAGGAAGCAAGTGTAAGCAAGAGCAATCCTAAGGCTCCCATCCTCCAATTCCCATGATGCAAGGGCATGCTGCCTGACCATGCGTTGGGTTTCTTTCCACAGGTTTTTTTGGCCCCTGGACATCCAGGGGTCAAAGAAAACCTAATTTCCACCTATTTACATTCTCACTGACCTCCTGTCACACTTTTATCTTCTGTTCATTCCTTGGAGATCTCAGAACAACTACAGAGTCTCCCTGTGCCTGAAGAAGCGTGCTTGTGCCTGAAAGCTTGCAAAAGAACTTTGTTCCAGCTGCTCAGTTGATCTAATAAAAGATATTACATCTATCCAAAGAATGTTGCCTGCCTATGAGCACACACCAACTGCTGAAGCTTCCTTAGCCTGATGAAGGGTTTTTGAACCTGAAAGCTTGCTTAATAACCATTCTCCAACCATTTGGGTTGGTCTAATAAAAGATATCAAATTCACCCAAGGAACTTTGTCTGCCTATGATCACATGCTGCTTTTTCTGCTGGATCCCTTCTACAATCTGTTAATTGGGTGGATATTAGTGTTAAATGAGACTTAGGGCTACATACCCATGCTGTACCATAAGTTTAAACAAGATACAGATTTACCTGATCATTCAGGGAGCACTGTTCCTCTGCATTTACTGAGGTGTGGGTCTTATGGAAAAAGAAACTATATGTGATCAGATAGTTAAAGATGGAATCATAATGCATATATACAAGGAGAGTGAATTCAAGTTGTACAGGCTACCTTAAACCTGCCATTTCTGAATGTTTGTTGGTTTGACTTTGCAACCATAGTGTTCCTTACATATAGTTTTGGGGTTCCTGAATTTTTAAAACACTTAAAAATTAAACCTCCCTTTCACCCCCTAGGCATTTCATTCTCTGGAAATATAGAGATCCCTCACGTGGAATCTGCAACGTAGTCATCTTCTACTTGAGTGGAATTAACCAGTGGCAATAGAAGGCTATTATCTTTTATTATGGCCCTGCAAAAGAAGGGGGATGGGAATACACACTTGCTTGTAGGTTCCACAGATGTTTGTGGACACAACAGGAATGTTGAAACTGGAAAATTTCCAGGTTGCAGAGGGAAGTGCATGGGAGTGGGCAATTACCCTTCTTTCCTCCATCCCCCATGCAGCTTCAAACTGTCGCCTGTGGCTGCTTTAATTTTTGTTAGGATCTGGTTTGACCCTTGATCAGCCCTGAGGATCAGAAGAGTTCAGAATTCTTACCAACTTACCCAAAGCTGGGAGAGGGAAGATAGCGACTCTGCACTATTCTCCTGTAAGCTAAGAATCTATCCTATATATGTATTCATTAACACGCTTTTTTTATTATTATTATTGAAACACATTCATCCCTGGTGTAACATCACTGAAGTCAATCATCTTATCCCACATCCGGGCTGAATTTGGTCCATTTTGTTTAACTTATGTTATGATATGGTGTGTAAATTTCAGGCTTGGATGGTTTCCAAACACATTGTATACATGAAGAGCCTTTTTGTACTTGAACTTGTACAGAACATAAGTATTTTCCTTTATCATTTATTGTTTGTTATCTTGGTGCATGTGTCTGATAGTTGGGTGGTTTACCAAGGAGGTTTATCAGTCCTTTGGGGATAGTGGATTTGTTGCATCATACCTCACCGATCTGTGTATTTTCTCACGTATAGTCAATGTGGAAATGCAATGCTTTTGTTTACCATAATTTATTCTACAAAATGACTGTGAAGAATAGTTATACTTGTCTGAAAGGGAACAGTGGACAATTTGTGATACTTCTGGAAGGCAATGAGACCTTTTACCTTTTTGGAAGAATTTATATTGAACAGCAAGATAATTAAAACTCTTGAAACTGTTTTTAAAGGGTGAGTAGAAGAAGAAACATTTGAATCTTACCAATACAAAAAAAGCAAGCTATGCTAAATTTATGGGAGGATTCCAACAGGTAAGGAGTCACGTTGCAAGGTATTAAGGAGCTAAACTGCAAAGCAAAGTAAACGCATTCTGTTCCAGACGTATCTTATTTGAAATGCTTTGCTATTATAAAAGAAGCTTAGAATCAGAAAAAATAGGGTTGGAAGAAACTGAGAGAGGTCAGCTAGTCCATTTACCTGCCCTGAGGCAAGATCAACTATGCATAAACCATTTTGACAAGTGTTTGTCTAACTTCCTCTTAAAAGCCTCCAATAATGGAGATTCCACAAGTTCCCAAATAATCTACTCCAGTACTTAACTATACTTACAGTTAGGAAGGTTTTCCTATTGTCTAACCTAAATCTGTCTTGCTGTGATTTAAGCCCATTACTTCCTGTCCTATCCCTAGTGGACTTAGAGAACAATGTATTACCTTCCTCTTTGTAGCAACCTTTTATGTATTTGAACACTGTTACCATGTCTCTGCTCAATCTTCTTCTGCAGACTAAAGAAACCCAATTCTTTTAGTCATTTCTCAAAGGTTATGTTTTCCAGTTTTCTGAGCATTTCCATTGCTCTCCTCTGGGCTCTCTCCATCTGGTCCACATCTTTAGTCTTGGGGGATTAATGACCTTGGTGCAAAAAAATAGGTGTGGGTAAATTAAATTTGCTGATGACATAAAGATGAGAGGGATTGCCAAAATGAAGGAGGTTCGGAATATCATACAGGAAGAATTGGACAACCTTGAGGTTTGGAATAATAGAAACAGGATGAAAGCTAGCAATACAGACTGCAAAGACATTCAGTTAGGGAATAATAACAAATATTGCTGCAATAAGCTAGTGCTCGTCAGTTGGAAACAACAGAGGAAGAAGGCTTGCATATATTTAATGATCACAAGATGACCATGAGCCACAGATTAGATGGAAAAATAAATATCATGAAAAAATAAGATGATCTTTGGTTGTATCAGGTAGTTCCTGTGGAGACAGGGAAATATGAACAATGTTGGCATAAAAATAAATGGGGATAAACTATCCAGGAATGAATTTAGCTGGAAGGTTTGTAACCAACAGAGATGACTTGTTCTGGAACAGCCTTCCCATGGTAGTAGTGATGGGGAGAAATCTAACTGGTGTTAAGAATCATTTTTGTTACATTTATGAATGGCCTTATACAATGTGGTTGTCTGAAACATCAGAGAACTCAGACATCCTTTTCAGTCTTTTAATGAAATTTATAATTTGCTTACAAATAAACATATGGTTCCATGTGGAGGAACATGTTGGTCTTGCTAGCAGCCAGCATAGCTATTACTGGCCTTACAGCTTCTCTGTGTTGAACTGAAAATCCAGAGGAGATTCAGAGTGGCAAACTGGAGTTATGAAAACTGACCTGGGAACAAAGCTGAATGGCTTTTTGCAAACAGGTGGCATGAGAAAGAAAAGCAAAGTAATTGCTATTTTTGGCAAAATTCCAGCGTGGCTAGGATTCAAAAGCTAATCTAGCAGACCTTGAGCTTCATTTAAAAAATAGGTTTGGATTTTTAAAAATAAAAGGATACATATATAATATTATATTAAGTGGGCCAGAATGCTCTACGTGGGTCAAAAGCAGGGAGATGGAATGTTACCAAGCTGGACAGGTTAAGGTATTGAATAGGAGAAAAGATACAAATTAAAGGCAGGAAAGTAAATTATAGGATGGGAGAATTAAACTGATCAAAACCTTGGGAGGAAAAAAACAATAGCTGTGAAAAGCTTAAAGAACTCCATTAGTATCAATTTAGGAAGCTAACAGAAGGCCAACAACAATACAGCTTGAATTGTGAAAAATCACAGTTGTATAAATAGTATTAGGAATGAATAAAACAGCTGTAAACTGTACATATTTTTGTGCCTCTAGAGAACATTGTTGCATTCCCCCGTTCCACCTCCCACCATCAGCCAGCTTTGCAAAAGGAAGAATGGCAAAATGTTGGCAAGTCTGGGTTGGGGGTTTTTTTGGTAGGGGGAAGGGGGAGTCACACCAACAATAATACATAGTTAACAGATTTAGCTAAAATGCCATTAAGCATCACCACAGCAGCAAAAGCAACTACATATGCTGAGTTTTAGCTCATGGTGTCAGCTCCATCATGTGTTGAGAATGATTGCATTATGGTCCATGGCTTTGATAATTTAAGGGGTATAATGTTGTACCTCTTTTTTACCACATTGCCTTTTTGTCTACTTACTGGATAAGGACTATTTCCTTGTCTGTGTGGTTTCAGATTTCTCACTTTACAAACACACTTGTGAACATATATACATGTAGCCACCTCTTCCCTTTCAACCCTACAAGGATGACTGGAATCGCAGTCCCATAAACCCTTTTGTATATGCATAATTTAATCCATATACATAATTACTGGCTGAACTGGGGTTTTGATTTGTTTACAAATCACATAACAATAAGAGAGAAAACTTGTGTTCTCTTCTGATAGAAAGGCCACAGCTATAGGTTTGATGTGAAGCCAACTGTTACGGAGTACTCTCCAAGGGCATGCTTGCTCAGGCCTGTTGTAGCCTTGTCTGGTCTCTTGGCTTGGCTTCTAGAGCAAGGGGAAGTCTGAGTTCCCTCTCACTCTGAGACTCCAGCTTTGTGGTCCCTCATCCTCTCTGGTTCTCTGTGGCCCTGATTCCAGGAGCTAGCCTCCAATTCCACTCCTGAGAAACAGATTTCACCTCCTCTTGGGGTGACCCAGTGCAACCCAATTTCAAACAGCACAGGAGACAGTCTCTTCAGTAGAGGCATTTACTGGGGCAAAGACCAGCCAACCAGAGTCCCTTTGTTAAGCAGACCCTTTGTCCCCAGTACAGCTTGCACATCCCTGAGTACCCCCAAAGATACTCAGCTGTTCTCGGCCAAGTTTTTTTTTTCCAGCTCCTGATGTTATACATTACACTTAGACCCATGCTAAAGGCACTTAAATGTGAGCATCTGCATGTTAAAACTCATTATCTTGTGCTAAGTGCTTTCTGAGCATCTTAAAGTTACACCACTTCAGGTGAGGGTTGACTTGGGGCCATGCTGCCCAGCTGGGGTAACTTCAATCTGCTCCATGGAGATAAAATGAGCAATTTTATGCAGAATCCCAGGATACACTGCTCATAGCCCCACCCTCTCCCCCCAAACTGCCCTACCCTGCAACTCCAGCTCCATAGACAAGCACTCTACCCTCCTGAACTCTACTGCCCAGTGGGAGGTACTGCCAAGAAGAAGGTGGGGCCATGCCATAGCTCAAGTTCTCTGCACATGGGCTGTGGGTGCTACTGCTGTGGTTGCTGCTCTGACAGCACAGGCTTGGGCAGGTGCTGCTGGGATACAAGTTCACTGCATATTAGCAGCAGCATGCCCATGGCATGGCTTCCCTAGGGGCCACTGGTGTGGTGCCCCTTCTAAATCAGTGATGGAGTTTGTACCACACTTGTCCACCCCTAGCTACAACTATTAGTTGATGAGTAAACTCCTGGACCACAAGTTAGATTTTCTGCCATCTCCTTCACCAATCCTGGAATTGAGATTCACCGTGGATTATGTACTAGAGCTGAAAAATATTTGGAATCCATACAACATGCCAAAGCATCTCATGAAAGAGCCAGTCAAGAAGCTTGACTGCAGGCTTGTACTGAGGAGAAACCTAAGTTTCACTAGCGTACACAGGTTTCTGTGGCCCAGTGTTGGCAGGGCTTAGTCATGTTGTAGTAGGAGACCGATAAGTGATGAGATGTTGGGGAGGATGGGACCTTGTGTTATTTGAACACTTGCTGATAGCAAGTCTCTGAGTTAGTCAGGCTAAGCTGCTGCTCACCTCTCTGCAAGCCCAAGGAATAATATCCTAATCACAGCTGTCAGGAAAGCAGGCCAGAGGATAAATTAAATTCAGTTCAGTTTAATTTTACATATGGATAGATTTTCAAAAGAATGTAGCAGCCAACAACTCTCTCCGAGAACAGGTTTTTCATTAAAAAAGAACCCCCAATCATTTCACAAAAAGGAAGCAAAAGAGCATGTTTAAATCCTTGAAGACCTGCTCTTGCTTGACTGAGAGAGGAGAAGTCTCAGCAGTGAATATACTGTGGCTTCTGCTGTGTCTTTGCCAGCTGTTACAGCTTTATGCAACGGCAGGGGGTGCCACATGTCATTGGTGGTTCTCAGAGGGTCCTGGACAGAGATGTCATGAATGCACCCAGGGATTGTGGGGAACTGTCATATCCCCCCTGCAAGGGAAAAGCAGCATGAGCTCTTCACAAAGCCAAGCCACCCCAGTTATGTCCACCAGAGAATAAGGCCTGAAAAACAGCTGCAGAGAAACAGTCCAGATGGTCTCCACCACAGTCTCAGTTTGGAGTGTGTCAACAGGAGTAGGTTGGTGGGACGTGCCTAGGAATGTCCCAGCCAGGACATACTGCAACTTCAGTAGAAACATGTCCTTCATATCCATTCCTGCCTGTTTAGGGATTCATTCCACCAACACTTAGAGCCTTTTGCCTTTTGGAATAAAGGTGCTGGTTTATATATATTCCTCACTCTTTAAAGGGGGAGTATAGAACACAGCACTTGGTGCCATCTCTCTGCCTGTGCCATAGTTGAAGAAAGACACTGCCAGTATTTTCCTTTAAAAGGTTCTTATTAGGGAGTGCTATGGAGATTCTTATTCTTTGGGCTGTGAAGCATGTGGAAGGGAAGCAGCCATTATGCCTCTTTACACTTTCCTCCAAGACTGCATGGAATTTGCATCCTTAATTATCAAAGGTAGCTTTTAATGTGGAGAACTCCTCTGCAAAGCCAGCCTGCTATGCATGCCATATTTAAGGTTTTATTCTACTCAGGTCACCATCATTTTGGGTCCTGCAGACTTTGGGAAATCACAAATTCTCAAAAACAATTGCCTCATGATCTATATTCTTTTAGCTGCAAACCACAATTGCCACTGCAGGTAAAGGCAGATTATACAAGAGCACTTTAGAACAAAGCTGATTCTGGTCTCATATAAACAGAGGCAAATGAGAATAATAGAAGTCTGGGAGAAGATGCTTCTAATATGAGGGTAGCTATTGGTTGACCTAAGTTGCTCTATATTATTTCGCCTTCCAGGTTCTGTTATACAGGCTATGCCAAGGGTGGGTTTTAGAGAGTGGAGGGTGGGGAGTGGAGGGAGGGACAGGACATGGTCCTAGCCAGAGATTAGTTGAAATTTGGAATTTCCATCTTGTGGAAAGCTAAGAACATTCAGAAAATTTGATTTTGTCCTGAATTAGGATGTAAATTCAAAATGTCAGCATTTCATTTTGATAATGTTATGTGAAAAATGTCAAGCACCTCAACTTGTGGCATTTAATACTGAAGACTGTCAGCAGCCTTGAGAAGGCTGCCATAAATTAGAGCAATGCACACTGGGGGTTATTTTGGTTCCTTGCAGAGAATAAGGACTGGAAAAAGTGGCTAGAAGCCACCTTTCCCTTTATTTTTCTGTGGACCATGACTTCTGCAGAGCTCATCTCAGGAGGCATGTTGCAGAATTCACTACAAAGAATGAGTAACTCAGCTGGTCTGCATTCAGATGAAAAGGACTTCTTTGGGGTGCAGCCTACCCTAAACAGCTTGGGAATGTTTGCAGCAAGAATAAATTAAATTTAGAGCATACTCTTTCATGCTCATTTGTCTTTCTGATGATTCCTGAAAACAGGATTTATATTGTTTTTATTTCAGTGTTCATTTTAAGTAGATGGCATATGTTACCTTCAGGTCTTTTAATCATCCCTTCCAGCTACTGTACTCAACATCTTTCCTTTTTTTTTGTTTGTGCTTAGAGCCAAGTACTGAAATGCTGTCTAATGAATTACTATTAATGAATAATGGTTTGAAGAGTCGTTTGAAGTGGTATGCCACCTCATTAGCTACAAAAGCGTAGTTCCTTGAGGAAAGCAAATCCAGAAGAGGGGGTTTTGTTTTTCACGTTTTATAATGTTTGCTTCTAAATAAGCAAGGTGTGGGGTAAGTGAGCTCCAGCCATCTTTGCTCCTGGGTGGCTGTGTTCCTGAGGAACTCTGGGCTGAAATGGGATGCTTTGGCATTTTGCAGAAATTTCCTGCTGTTAGGAGTATTTTGGCTTTTCAAGGAGTAACAAAGGTTTTATGAACAGGCAGATCAGACCAGCCAAAAGTTATAGGGAAGAACAAAGGCAATAAGTTGGATTGTTTCTAGGTCCCTTCTTAACAGAGAAAATAATGTGATGGGGCCACCCAGCAAATTGATTCTTCACAGTGGCCTGGCCAAACCTCTGCTAACCATCCGCCTCCCCCCATCCCCCCTGTCGACTGTCATCTGTACTGGTAACCTACAATGAGATATATGGGGATGGTGTTCAAATGAACTTTTGCTTTCCAATATCAGGGACACTTTTTTAGAGCAGGGTTTTTCTTTTTGTGTTTTCTTGAACACCAGTAGTTCAAGTCCTTCTTGGTCTTCCTCAGACATCTATGCATGCAATTAAGCCAGAGTGATAAACTCTGGCACGGTTTGTACTGGAAACAACTGCTCCTGGGCACACCATTTAAATGTGCACTTGGGACCACAGCAATTTGAACAGGGGTGGAGCAGCCCAGGGTTGGCATGGGCCCCCAAGGGATCAGCCCCAGGCTGTAGGTAGCAGTGCCGGGTGGTGTCAGGACTGGCTGGGGCACAAGGGTGCTCTAGTGTGGGATGAGCCAGCAGGCAGCCCCTGTCTTGTACTTTAGCACCCTCATGCCCCAACCAGCCCTTGTCACTGTCTACTGTCCTGACAGTACTATCTTACAGCCATGTTAATTAATCTACTGCACCCTCATACAAGCATATGTGTAGATTGTGATGCTTTACTGCAGAGCTAATTAGTCTATTCTGCAGTAAAATGCACATGTAGATGTATCCAAGCAGTAGAAAGATTTAGAGGTTGACCCTTAGAAGTCTCTGCATGATGAATGCTTTGATATAAAGGCTGGGCAACTCCTTCCATGCCCTTTTTACTATTCAATTGGATAAAGACAGCAGACTATATTGCAAGCCAAACAAAACCATGTTAAGGGTCAAATACTGACTGTATTGAACTTCAAGCAAGTTTTGTCATCTATTTGATTGAATTTCTTTTTTGGCCTTCCAGTACTTCACCTAATTTTTCAATGAATACAGTCATGGTGGACGTGGGGACAAAGGCAGGATGGCTAATGGCTGGGGATGAGGGCCTGGAAATGTGAAATAACCACTTCTTAGAAGGAAGCCAATCTGAAAGAGATCAGCATGCTTAAAGAAAGGGAACAAAGTAGTTATCATCACAGAATTTTGAAGGAACCAGCACATGAAATTGCATGTCCCATAGCAAGGATTTTTAATAAATCTTCCAAATCAGGATGGCACCATATGACCAGTACTACTTTCATTTTAGAAGGGGAGAAAAAGTGATCTGTGTAACTATAGACCTAATAAGATGCTTGGTTATGGAACAGATTTTTAAGGAAAGAATAGCTAAAACCATGGAAATAAATGAAAATAGGATCCTTGCAACAGATTTACCTAGGGGAATTCATGCTAGATTAATCTAATATCTTTTTTTGATAAAATAACTGATTTTCATGTGAAGGCAAATGAAGCTAATTTTACTTTTCTGGAATTTGATTCAGTGCTACACAAGAAATGATTAGTTAAACTGGAAAAGATGGGAATTTGTAGAAGAATTATTAAATGTGTAAGGAACTGGCTAATCAGAATGCTCCAACAAGTTATATGGAAGAGCAACTTTTGGACTGGAAGGAATTTACTAATGGAATTCATCAAGGATTTGTAGTGGGAATATTCTTCTATAGGATTTTTATCTATGACTGACAAAGGATAGGAAGGTGCTAGTGTAATGTGCTGATGACACGTGTTTGGGAGTCATTGTCAATATGGAAGAGGTTTGGAATATCATTTAGTAAACACAGGATAACCTCTAGGACTAGAGTAATAGACATGGGATACAATGCAATAGTACAATATAGAAGGTCATATTGTTGCTCCCAAGAAGCTGTCAGCTTCTACTGCAACATGGTTCAAGTGAACAGACACAGTGGACGCATCTACATGAGATGCTACATTGCTGTAGTGACGAGCTACGACAACATAGCATCGGTAGGCACAAACCGTGACACTGACACTATGTCACTGTAGCGATGAGCTACATTACCGAAGTTTGTTGGTATGGTGGCGTACAGTCTAAAAATAACCATGCACTGCTGGCACTGTGCAATACTGGCAGGGACTGCACAGTCATTTAGTACTTGCTAAAACAATCAGGGGCATGTGTAGATGCGCACAGTGAGTATAACCAGATTAGCTTTATTCACTGTCTGCCAGGAGATCAGGCTGCTTGCAGAGGGGATAGATACAGGAATACACAAATCCAAAGTCTTCCTAAATTCTGCCTCTTTTATATATGTGTAGATATATTGTTAGTTCAATCATTACCTAACTCACATTTAGTAGCATAAGTACGTTCCCCAACCATGCACTTACCCAGGATATTTATCATGTGCCAAGCCTATTCTCCATGTTAGGGGATATCTACTACTTAAATTACCTTTGCTTCCTCAATCTTAGAACAACATAATATTAACTTGTTTATTATATTTCTGTTATCCTGTCCAGGACTGAAAAACTATGTAGATGTATAGCTTATCACCATGTCAAGCCTCCCTAACTCTTCCCTGCCATATATCAAGCCTCCCTGGTTAGTCCCATCAATTGCCCCTTCTGTGCAGATGCAGCCCAACTCTAGTCAGTTGATCTCACATATCTTCTTTTCAGGAAGCTTTCCTGATTTAACTAGTGCTGTGCAAAGATTCAGGTGCTGATTCAATTCAGAGGAGATTCGGCTCGATTCAGTGGCTGAATCTCCAAATCCAAGTCAAATCAGGGGACCAATTATAAAGGTCCTAATTGATTTGAAGCTCTCCAAATTGATTCGGAGAGCTTTGGCAATTCGGGCATTCCCTACTGACTGCAGCAGGGAGCTGGACGCAGACTCCAAGCTAGTAAGTAGGGGGCAGGGGTGTGGAGGCTGGAGGAGGGGACCATGGGGGGGAACCCCTGCCAGGCCCCATCCCCCACATGTTCCCCCAGTTCCTGGCCCTTTAAAAAAAAAAAAGCCCCCACTCACTGGGAGCTGCCCGGTACGGGGGGGGGGGGAGGTGCAATCCCTGCTGTCCCCCGCTGCCCCATACTGCATGAGGAGCTCTGCCATGATCCCCCTGGCCTCCACCCGCTGTCCCAGCCCCACCATGGCTGTCCCACCCACCCCAGCTCCGGCCCTTTAAGAAAAAACCAAACAAAAAACCCCCCAGGCTCACTGGTTCTTGCAGTGGCCTCAGGCCTTCAGGGGGCTTGTGGCAGAGCCCCCCATGCAGCATGAGGCAGTGGGGGCAGCAGGGATCACCCCCTGTCAGGCAGCACCCGGTGAGTGCCGGCTTTTTTTCCCCAAAGTGCCAGGAGCTGGTGCCGGCGGGGCAGCCATTGAGAGCAGGTGGGGGATGGGACCTGTGTGATTTGGAGATCTGGCTGATTCAGCAGCAGCCAAATCTCCAAATCAGATTTGGCTGAATTGATTTGGACCAGCGATTCGAATCACCTAATTGAATCACTGTCCCCCGAATTGGCCAAATCCGAAGCGAATACTAGCCACTTTGCACAGGCCTAGATTTAACCCTTCTAAGCCTGTCCAACAAGGCAAATAGATCATGCACACTATGGGACCAATAAGTATTTCTGCTATAGCTGGGAGCTGTCATTTGGAAATGATAGGGGAAGAATGTATTAGTCAAGCATAGGATGGCCCCATTTTGTTTCCTCAGCTTCTCTTTCCCTCTATTATGCCTGTTAAGATTATTTTGTTTGGAAGAGTCCCAGAAGGGAATCTGAAGATCTACAGGACCGTTACTCTTTAGGGGTAGGTTCAGTAACAACAGAAAGTAAGAAGTAGTATTAAGAGTCTTTCAAGACAGCTATTTCAGAAACTGGGTACTCTGCTGAGGGGAGCAGGGTATGTGCCATTGACATCTCTAAATGCAATTTTCCATTGCTTTATGCCTCTGTGTTGTCATTTACACCTGTTCCAAGTTGGGGTTGTGATGCTGCCATTTTAATTCAACACTGTTGAATTAAAGTTCTGCCTTTCATTTTGCTCTGCTGTAAATGACTACATAAAATGCTAAGTAGTGGAAAATCAGGCCCATAAGAAAAGAAATGCACCGTGAGAACACAAGAATGTTGAGAGTCTGAAATAGAGATATGCTGGTCGTTTTCACCATCTGGGGCTCTGTAATCAAATAAATGAAAGAATCTTGAATCTGAAACCTCACTTCAGGAGAGAAGATGAGGGCTTTGAACTAAATAATATTCGGTGTGGGACAATTAGGAAACACAGCATAGTTTAATACCTTTTGGTAAAAGTGAACCGCTTTGTTTTTTTCACACAGAAGAACTGAAGGCAGGCAGACAGAAATATAATATTTACCACTTGAGGGAAGTACTGTTCCAGCAAATGCTTGTAAAACTAAAATATCACAAGATAGCTGCATTTTCTGTATTGTGGCTAATTGCATGATTGAGAATTGACAGAAAGTTCCCACAGGCCAATTAGCACTATCTTTTCATGATTAAAGTGGGCAATCGGTTCTAGATCTAATTGCACCATTTTCATTTCTTATGTCACTACTTCACACTGCCAGACAGTGATACATTTAGTAAGTTTTATGTGGCAAGGAAACTAGTATTTTATAGGGAATGTAAAAAAGCGTGTATGGAATAGGGATATATTTCTTAATTGGGCTGTATATCGTTATTTTATTAAATTAGAACAGGGGCCTAATTCTGCCATCTCCTTACACCCAGAACCCCTCTTGAAGTCAATAGGAACTCCTCATATGGACAGCTGGCAAGATTAGGCTTCAGCTTCAAAAGGTGTGGAGAATCCTTCTAACAGTTCTGACTAGAATGAGGAAATTGGGTGACGTTAGTTTTTCAACATGAATCATAGCTATATAGGCTATATGTGCATTTTAAATTCATTTAGGAAGGCAAAAGGGAAACTGATTTTTTACATTGAAATACTTACATCGCTGGAATTGAATATCTTTGGGTGATGTAATTACACTTAAAAAATCCCAGTTTTCTTAATTTTCAGGTTTGAATTTCCTCCTAGAAAATGGGCATGAATAATCTGCCTTCACTACTGTTATATGTTACCTGGTTATTAACACATGATATTTATAAAGTGTTTATGTGGCATTAAAACTGACACTGGTATTAAGACATACCTATAGAGTACCTGTAAAATTCTTTAGTATATTGCTTATTCTATATGATCTAATCCTGAGCCAAAGCCTGCTAATGTCTGTGGGTTTCTTTTCCTTTCTACTAGTTTTCAAGAAGGCTGTTTAGAATTGGGTAGGCTTATTGTAAATTTGATAGAGGCTTTTGTGATTTTCAACCATGCCTGTGTATGCACTCCATCAGGAACAACTAATAAAAAAAAATATCCATTTAAAAATAGTTGTCCAGGAAGCTCCCAACTTTACAAACATGTATAAATGGACTTAGTGTACTCCTGTGAGTAGACCAACTGATTTCAGTGGTACTAAACATAATAGTGATTTCAGGGGTACTACATATGACAGTATAGTCAGGTTTGTGAGAGTTTGCAGGGCCAGTGCTTGAAGTACTTATGAGTTACATTGAGAATGGAGAGAGTTTTCATATAACTGGTTGAGTCAGTTTTTTTAAGGAGGAAAAAGAAAAAAATCAATAGACATCTGATTTAGAATTTATTATTTTCAGATTTTCTTTTAAAGACATGAATTAACCCGACTTTTCACTCAATGCCTTTTCATTCTAGTCCTGCTCTTGAGTAAGGAATTTTGAAATGAGCAGTAGGGAAGTGTGTGTGGCTGGGGAAGGGATAGCTCATCTTACAAGTATTTTATAT
Organism: Alligator mississippiensis; assembly: GCF_030867095.1. Classification (NCBI taxonomy): domain Eukaryota; kingdom Metazoa; phylum Chordata; order Crocodylia; family Alligatoridae; genus Alligator; species Alligator mississippiensis. The sequence goes on from NC_081827.1 coordinate 140,812,285, forward strand.
TTCTGACTTCTATAATTTTATGAGAAAAAGGGAGTTGGCAATAAATGTCAGTGGAACTGGAGAGCTTAATTCCCTTCTTTCATGGATGGCTATCTAATGAACAGATCTGTATAACGTAATATTGCATTTAGACAGCATGCAACATGACTAATAAAAAAGTTAAATAATGCCTGATGTCAAAATGAGACTTGTTTTCCATTTATATTCTGAAATTTCCTTTAGTTGATTCCACACTTGGAAAGGTTAGACAGTGTTAATGCAAGATAATGTGCATAGCATTGACATTCTGTCACTAAATGGCCACTTATTTCATGTTCTAAGTCCATAATCAGGAACCAGAACTTTAAAGCCATCTAGGTTTTTACTGTATCCTAAAGCTGACTAATAAACTTTTTAATTTTCAATAATTTAACCAACTGTCTTTACAAATGGAACAATGAAAACAAAGGGCCAAAAATGGGTAATGAAGAAGCGGAAAGCACCCCCCCCGCCTTGTTAATACTTACACATATGAGTTGTTTTATAGAAATCTCAGGGGCTGCACATGCGAGCATAGTTAAGATGGAGGGAGGCCTTAAACTGTATGAAATTCTATTTAGCAAACACTTGCTCTCATCTGGATTTCCAGATCTTGAACAATTGCCTAATGCCTTTTCCTTTTAATCTGAGTACAAAAAAGTTATTTCTTTATGATCTGCCAGAGAATTTGTTTGTATATAAGGAGACTGCTAAAGAAATATTTTGCTGCCTGCAAATGGTGCTTTGTGTTGCGATATCAGTAAATTCCAGCTTCGTGCGTGTGTGTGTGTGTGCCGGGCACTTGGCAGTTACAAAGACCAGGTTCAATTTTGGGGTACTAAATATATTTTACCTTGACTGAAGCCCACACCTAGACCACCTGGGAAAAACTAAATGAATTACTAAGGTGTCCCACATAAACAAAAACCCTTCCTTGCAAGCAGTGTAAACACAAAAAACAGATTTATTACAGAAAACACCAAATGCAATTTTAAACACTACTAACTACAGAGGAAAGTCTATAGGTGACACCCTCCTGGGGAGGCTTCACCCAGGCAGTCTGGGACTTGAGGCTCCCGAATGGGTAGTTCCGGGGATCTGCACTGCTACACCTGCCCTTCAGCAACGGGCTGGAGAGGAGGGCCCATACCAAAGAGTCCTATGAGGTGCTCCTTGGGTTCACTGTGCTGAGCGCGGGTCCTTCTGTATTGCAAGGGGCTCCACTGCTCCTGGAGACATGATATGGTACCAACCTCCACTTGCTCATAGTGGCTTTGAGGGGTTAATGGCAGCTTTCATCAGCATACTGCACCCCCAAATTCCTAGTCCCGATCCCAGATCTGCTGAGCAGAAAGCTGCAAAAGAAATTGAAGGAAAGGTCAGGGCTATCTTGGCTTGGGCCTGAGCGATAATTAGTGCCCAACCACACCGCTTGGTTAGGACATAAACTACAAAAAGGGCAAAAGGAGGCTCAGGCCTATTTCACTGGGCCTGAACAGGGCAGCAAAAAGCTGGCCAGGCCTATACTGCACTGAGGCCTGGATAAACAACAAGAAGTGCCAGGTCTCAACCTGGCTTAAGCCATGCCAGGCTTTACCCTGGCCTAAATCTGCCAGCCAAACATATGGCTGAGGTTCAGCCGCACAACTAGGCTGAAACGCAATAGCTGTGAAACAGCAAAAAGGGGCCAGGTTTATGGCTGCAGCCTGGATGTCCAGCCTCAGTTACACCACTGTGCTGAGACAATATCATTCCTGAACGCGGGGGCCAGTAACTGCCAGGACCCATTCCTGGGCAGTTTGCTTCGGGGACTATTACCCCTATGGCATTAACCTACTGAAGAAAAAAAGGGGAAAGAAGGAGGAAATAGGAGTCTCAAACTCTGACACAGGCTTTCTCTTCCTATACCTGAGGCTTTCCTGTCCCATAGCTTTTGCTTGCCTCTCCAATGAAAAGGTGGGTAGTGTGGCCCCCTCCCGCCTCAGGGCAGGTTTTCTGGCTCCCAGTTCAGCTGTGCAGCTTTTAGCTGCCACAGGAGTAAAAGCTAGAAACCTTCCTTGAGTTGTTTTTATATACCTGGTGTGACATCACCCAAGCCTTGTCCAATTAGGGAGTGCTGTGCTGCAGCGTCTCTTTTACTCAGTCTGCCTGGAGGATCTTCTGCTTCCTCTGGCTAATGAGGCCAGAGGGTTTTACATATTTTGCCCAGATACAGGCCCCAGCTTGCCATGTGCTAAGCACATGGCAGAATAGCAGGATCCAATGCGCGCGCGCGCACACACACACACACACACACACACTGTCTGTGGGTGCTATATATATTTGTAAATATTAGGTTAAATGCTCCTGTCTTTACTCAGTTACATTTCCTGCTGACTACGGTAAAACTGAAGGATTTTTTTCAGTGAATAGTTCATTTGCTGAAATATGTTGTTTTGAATACCCGAAAACTATTTGCCCGTTTAACCTAGAATTCATCAAATAGTTTTGGTTGGGAAAAAAAAATTCAAAGTGAGATTCATGAAAAGAAGAAAAAAAGAAGTTCTCCCTACACTTTCACCCAGTAGTTATAGAATTTGGGTTGGATGAAGAAAATCCCAGCTGAATTCCTTCCTTTGTCTTGGAAAGGTTTGCCAGTAAAATGACCATGTTTATTCACTACTACACTGACATTGAGTCATTTAAAACTTCCCTTTATAAAGGTTCCTATCAACTCCACTGACCCCCAAAAACTTTGAAGAATGGTTCAGACTTGCTAGTATTCAGACTTCGCTCACAGAGCTCTTGTGTTCTGTGTGAAGAAAATAAAGAAACTATTTAAGATAGCAAGGAAAGAATTATTGCCACCTACTGGTTATAGTGAGGCTCCTGCATATTAAGAAATACAGCTAAGAAATGGAGGCATGAATTTAAAACTAAAGGTTTTAGTCTGCGGCAAGTGATGTTATGCACAGTAGATAACGACAGTGTTGTGTTGTCCTGGCATGCTTTACTTTACCTCTGTGGAAGGTGGGAGTTGTCTACAGTACTCCATCTGTTTCTTTAGATATGCCCCCGCTCTTCTTAGTTCTTTAAAAGTTCTTCATTGTGAAGCTATTCCAGCATGTTGATATTCCATTATTTTGTTAGGTTTCCTCTTCTGTTATGTGTATAAAAAGTAATGAAACTGCCAAGCCATTAAGTTTTTGCTGCCCCAAGGGAAAGTTAGCGGGGAAGAATCTGCAGAGCTTACATGATTGTAGACTTAATTACCTTTAATGGTTCAGTAACTTGCCCATGATGGCTCTGACAAAGGAGGATGGATTTTGAATATAGCTTAAAGGTGAATGGCAGAGCAACAGAAAAAAGTGGTGGTTTTCCCCTTTACCTTTTCTGTATGAGACGGGCTCAAAAAGAGTAAGAGTATCTACACTTTTTTTTCCTTGCTTGTTTCTCACATTAGAAATATCAAATCCTGATCCTGTCTTCGCTTAGCAATCTTTGCAAAAGCTGTAGAAGACATGAGTTTGCAATCAAAGTGACATCTCTCTCTTTCTCTCAGGACAGGAAAGACTGTTGATTAAGGTATAGGCAATCTAGGAGCACCACCACCTCTGTGCTTTGAACATACTTATACTTTATGCTCATTGTCACAGGGCACCTCAGTGCTCTGCTCCTAGAGAGTGGAAACTGCCAGGGAAAGAGCCCTGGCAGGACATAACGAGCACAGCTGGGGGTTGGCAGGGCAACTGGAGGCAGCGAATGACCCACACCTGACAACAGTTAGCTGGCTGTAAGGGGCAAGGCCTGGCCCTTATAAAGCCCAGGGCTGAGGCCAGGGTAGCTGTTTTCTGCCAGCAGCTAGAGGGGCAGGAGCTCCTGGAGTTAGGATGTGAGGAGAAGCCTAACAGCAAGTACAGCTTGACCAGAGTTGAGCAATGTCGTTATAACCAGTGGGCGCATGTTTGAGTTATAGCCAGGAGGCTCGAGTTTGTGTTGTTATGTATTACACCGGTGGTTTGGGTGAGGCTACTGGGGGTTGGAGGAGGCCTCGTAGGGATCCACAGGGGTGTGGGTCCCTAGTGCCATTGAGGGCGCAGTATTCTCAGGGGGAACCCCCAGCTCTGTGGGAACCCCGGCGCCGGGGAGGGTGCAGTGTACTCATGAAGGGACCCACAGTGGCGTGGGGACCCCAGCGCCAGTGAGGGTGCCGTATTATTAGGGAACCCAGCGTGGGCACAGCAAGCCCCAGTGAGGGGACAGTATTATTAGGAAGCCCAGCATGGGCACAGCAAGCTCCAGAGAAAGGGAACTACTGAGCAGCCCACTGCGGGCGCGGTGAGCCTCTGAAGAAGGGCTTAGTACTGCAGTAAACCCCGGAGAAGGGTGAAGTGCTGTGGTGAACCCCGGCGAGAGGGGGTAATGGTGCGGTGAGCCCTGGGAGAAGGGGGTAGCAGCGCGGTGGGCCCGAGAGTCGGGGTGTAGCCGAGAAGTCCCCAGAGTGGGCGCAGAGATCCCCAGACAGGGGGCGGTATTTTAGAAGCCCGAGTGTGGGCGCAGAGAGAGCCCCAGAAAGGGGGCATTATCGAGAAACCCCAGCATGGGCGTAGCAGGCCCCAGGCGGGGGCGACATTACAGGGAGGCCCCGAGTGGGCTCAGAGAGCCCAAAAGGGGGCAGCACAACAGAGGAGGCCCCAGAGAGTGGGTGAGTGTACACAGGAGGCCCCAGAGAGTGGGTGAGTGCATAGAAGAGGCCCAAGAGACGGGCAGTGTACATATAGAAAGACAGACCAACGTCTATCCCATCTGCGAGGCTTGGGGCGTGGTATCAGGGGTGGTTGGAGCCACGCATAGCCCATAAGGCTAGGGTGCCTGGGGAGCACCCATCTTACAGGGACACCTATGAGGGGTCCAGGAGTCTATGTGTCTGAGAGGGCGTAAGGCAGACTCCCAACCAATTCAGACCATCAAAGACATGGCAGGCGAGAATAAAGGGTGCCCTTGGGTTAACTTGGCATGGAGAGGGGGCCTTAAGGAGATCACGGCCCTCCTGTAGGACCCCGCCGTGACACTCATCTAACCCCAGAAATGAGGCAATAAACAAGTACAGGTATCGGCACTAGTCTTGGGGCCCTGTCTACATGGTCAACTTACCCCACCCCTCAAACACTCCAGATAGGCTGCTTACTAACTGGCAGTGACTAATGGGCACTGAGCACTGCTCAGTTCATGCCCATTAGCCTGCCCCAATGCTAAATAGCCCATCTATAGTGCTACCTGGTTTAGGAGGTAGCCTATCCAGAACAGCAGAGCATACTTGAAAGTGTTAGTCAGCCACATAAGTTTTCCACTTAGACCTGGCCTTAGGTTCTCTATCTTGAACATGCTAATTCATGTGTGGTAAGGTAGCTTTAATGCTTTGCCTCTAACATTTGGCTGCAATCTCAAGGAGAAGTGCTGCTCATTTATATTACTGTGTGATATCACTGGTCATGTCACCTGGATTTTACCAAGCCCTGCCTGACAGGAGGCAGAAGCCAGAGTTGGGTATGGTGTAGACCTGCAGTGTCTTAAGGAGCTTCAAAAGGGCTTATATCTCTAGGAAAATATATTATCTCTTTTGCAGGGACTGCTCTGGCTTCCAGTTAGTATTGTGGTGGAATTAAGCATATTTAATAAATTACAGCATGCAAGTTAAGGCACTCTTGTTGTTTTTGGGCATTGTGTGAGTTGTGCAAAAGGGTTGTTCATGAAATTTTAAGACGAAATTAGAAAAACACCTGCATAAGATAATTTAGAGGAGGCCCTTTTTTGCTTGGCATTTCTATAATTCTATTAAATATCATATAAATTAGGTTCTTAACTGTGAAATAAAGTAGGAGTCTTATGTGGATAAAACCTTACAAAACACTTTTCACATATAAGCCTATGAACTTCACTTCATCAACCTCCTGGATACAAATTATCATGGACTAAGTTTAGGCATTGGATTTATGATGCATTATAACCTGCCTGACATCTGACTCCCCAGGCATCCCTCTACTATTTACCTGCTACATTCCTTCCTCCCCTCCGGTCTCTTACGCACTGACTCCACAATTTACATCTTCACTGACTGGCTGTCTTGGATGCATACCAGCCTCTGGCTTCTTTACTGTTCATTCCATCCAGGAAGAGCACACACCAACTGCAGATGCTTTCTCAGCCTGACAAAGGGTTTTAAAACCCAAAAGCTTGCTAAGAAAAAAATTTCCAACTATTTAGCTGGTCTAATGAAAGAAATAAGATTTACCCAAATAACCTTGTCTGCCTGTGTCCTTAGACCAACACGGCTACAACCTATACCTCTGTGAATAAAACCTGTCACTTTTCTACCTCCAGACTGCTCAGGGGGAAGTGGATGCGTTTGTGGGTTCTGCTAGACCTGGTTTACCCTTGTTGGGTGTGGATGTCCTCCTGACAAGGCTTCTGGTGGGACTCTGAGATCTAGATTATGCAGTTGCCCTTCCTGTTGTGCTGTCATGGTACTGCTAATGTTCCTTTTGTTCTCTTTCAAGTAATGTACCATAAAGCATTGTGATTGTTAGGGCCATGTTATCCAGAACTTTTATGGGCTGATGGAAAGAAATACACCCTGTGTTCCAATCATGGGTATTGCAGGTGGGAGCAGGGGACCCTGTGGGTGGTGACAGTAACTAGGGCCTTTGTACTAACAAAAAGGATTTGCAGTCTGACTTTGTTGTTTGAAGTCATACTTGCATGTATGAAGGATTTGAAATCTGACTTTGTTGTTTCTATGTGGATGTAATTGGTTAGTCTTGCTGCTTGGAAGGGTAAGGTAAAAAATCCATGGAGAATTCGGAATACCTGGAAGTGGATTTCCTGCTAGATAATAGGCCTTGGATGGTGTGTGATATGTTTCAGCTTCCTAGAACAGGAGGTGGTGTTCCAGACCACTTGCATGTAGAGCGTAGGGATGCAGGAAAGTCACAGGTTTGGGAATTGCAGATCTCTCAGTGAGAAATGATGAAGATATGAAGGAGGACTGCAGCAGAAGCAAGAACAATTACAGATGTGGCATGACATGATGATAAGATTTAACAGTTGAGGGAGTGGCAAAAGAGGCAAAAGATTTTAAAGTTTATGTTCTTAGAAGTAACCCATGCTTATAGCATGCTGAGATAAGCAGAGGAATTAAAAAAACAAACTGAAGGTATTTCTTTACTTTTTCAGTTACTTTCTCTATAAAGTGAAGTGTTCCCTTAATGGTAAAACAAAGGTGTAATCCTGCCCTCATCAAAGTATGTTAATGCAGTAACAACAGGCTCTCCCATACACAATATCTTTTTTTCTTGGAAGTGGCTGCTATTAATCGAACAGAACTATCTATTTCTTTAATGATTGAATGGAAAATGGAAACATCAGAAATAATTGCAACTTGCATAAGTTCTGTGGGAGGGGTGCACTTTCTTTATTCTCCTTGCAATCTGCAAAGAATGAGAGCAAAATAATCCTTTTTTGTTATGTTGCTATTGGTTGTTATGTTTCTATCGGTCTGCAGTAATCAGCTTTCCCTGTTCTTGTAGAAATAGGTATCAGATGACCTACTAAACAGGAGTCCGAACTACAAGGTTCACCACTCTCTTCTACCAATAGAAGATGCAAGCAAAATCATTTAATGTACCAAGATATGACATTTATTACTGGAAAAATGGAATAGAAAACCATTGCTATGCATCCATTGTTGGAATGTTTTTGTATTCAAGGCTAGTATGATAGAACTTGATATAAAAGGCTTTTTATCACACATAAATGACATTGAGATAGTGTATTATATGTGTATATAGCATAAGAGAGGATTTGCACTTTTCAATCTGCCTGTTTCGGTACTGTACAAGTCATTATAATCAGAAATACCTAAACGAATATGCATAGTCTGCCTGGTAACATTCCATTACTTAATATGAAAAATTACAGCCCTCATTATTATAACTGAAAACTCTTCAGCATCAGAAGTCTGGGATGTATGTTGGCTTTTACAGCATAGAAGTAGATTTATAGAAGTGAGTTTTTTTGCGTCATTTAAAATACAAGTTGAATGAAATTCAGTGTGTAGTTCTACAAGTCCGGAGTGTGTCTTATTTTGGGATGGTATGCACTATGCAGATTTAAATAGGAAAATAATATGTATGTTAAACTCACGTTAAAAGTCTGGTTAAAGTCATCAAAAGAAAGAAAACTCAGCATTAACTCTCACTGTCCTTAACTCACACTGTTATGAACTCTGTTCTTTTAAGGAAATGAGGCATATTTGGAGCTTGACTCTAGCATGTGTTACAAAAAGCAAGGTAGCTCTCATAAAAACTCACATGCAATGTCCACTCCACTTAGTGCATTTTCCCTTCTGAATGGTTGGATACAAGCTGGGATTAGGTTATGAATTGCTGTTCTCTCTGATCCTTTAGCTGGAAAGAGAGATGGTGTTAGCCCATGAACTAAAAGGTTGACATGTGTTCCTGGGTCTTAACTGGCAATTTGTTTGCTCAGGCTTAAGACTCTCTCTGCCATTGTAGCATATCTATGTGTGCTGATCTGGCTGTAGATAGTGTTTCCAGATCCAGGCTTCTGGCATGTAGAATCAGTACTTTACACATATTTAGCCCCATATATAAGGTTCTGCTTAAGCATTTTGTGCATACCATGAATCTCATTCAGCTTGTCCAATCCCAGATCAATTTACTTGAGAGCTCTCCACTGGACATAGCAGATGCTAGAATAGTAATAGAGATGCTAGAATAGTATGGTGTGGGAAATAAATTATCTTGGTCTGAAACTGCAGGTTCCAAATGCCTTAGACAATATACGAATGTGTAGAAACTATTTGTTCCATTTATCATATCCTGTTCCTGGTTTATTGAAGCAATGTGGATTTTGAACTTCTGGAGTTTACATATATTGGGTCAAGGATTTTAGCTTTTGAGCCTTTGTAAAAGAAATATTTTAATAACTTTTATTGGATTTTCCTTTTGTTTCTTACTGAACAAAGGTAATTCATATCTACTGTTTCACAAACCAAAAGCCATTACAGGCAAAGGGATATAAATACCTCTATCCATTCATGAATGGTGGATCCAAGGTTTCTCTGGCAGGGTTACTTTTCTACATGATGTAGACATTGCATTTGGTACCTCCTACTTAAGAGATGTGCAAAATCACACGTAGGCAAATAGATTTTTACTAGATGCATCTCAGGACCTCATGAGTATTATCTGTTCCTAGAACATTTGAAAAATATTAAGTTCATATCCAATTTTGCTTGCGTCATTAATTAGCTCTCCAATTTGATCATATTGTGATAGTGCACCCAGGGTAACCTGCCACACATCAGAGGGCGCATGGCATAGGCATTCCCCAGGTGTGCTTCTGCTTCTTGTCCCTGGTTAACCAAGTATTTGTGTTCATCTGGACATGGCCTTTGGGTTTATCTTAAGAATCATGTTTGTGCACCTAACAGTGCTACCATTATGTGGCATTCTGTGACACCCTTAACAGGAACTCAAGACACTCCAGAGTGCCGCATCACCCTAGTTGAGAATCACTGATCTATATATGAGCAAGTGATCTGTATCTATATCTATATGTATGTATGTATAAAAAGACTCAGGCTTAATCATGGAAGGTAGGCCTGTTGAAAGCTTCTGGGTAAATGTCAGAGGGGAAAAGGGTGTCACAGTGGGTGTCTGTTTTATGCTACCAAACCAGGGGAAGTTTGGAAGAGGCCTTCTATAAACAAGTGATGGAAGTTTCCAAATTGCAGAACCTCAGTCTCATAGGGGGCTTTACTGGCCTTCACTGGCGCCGCGCCTTCACTGGCGCCAGGGTTCCCATGCCACTGGGGTTCCCCCTGTGAATACTGCACCCTCACTGGCGCTAGGGTCCCACCCCCTGTAGGTCCCTATGAGAACACTGTGCCCTCCTCAGGCGCTGGGGCCCCCCACACTCCCGTGGGGCCCCTTTATGAGGCCTCCTCCAACCCCTATAGCCTCACCCAAACCACCGGTGTAATACACAGCAACACAAACATAAACTAGAGCCTCCTGGCTATAACTCAGCTCAAAGCCACCTGGCTAAACCATAGTGCTCAATCGTCTCAGAGCTGCCCTCCTTCCCTCAGCTCGAGCGGTTCTTACATTGCTTGCCTCCTAGCTCCAGGAGCTCCTGCCCCTCCAGCTGCTGGCAGGGAACTGCCAGCCTGGCCTCAGCCCTGGGCTTTATAAGGGCCAGGCCCTGCCTCCTACAGGCAGCTGGCTCTCCTTAGCTGCCCTGGCAACCCTCATCTGGGCTCATTACCCTGGCAAACCTCATCTGGGCTCGTTGTGTCCTGCCAGGGCTCTCTCTCCCTGGCAGTTTCTACTCCCTAGGAGCAGGCACCAAGGTGCCCTGTGACACTGTGCATGAGAGGCCAACCTTTAGCAGCATTTAGGGTTTCAGCTTTTGATTAAGCCAGGAAGGGAGAGTGATTGACTTGAAGACTAAGCTTTGTCCCTGGTCTATGCAGCCATATCTCTGAAAATTTTTCCTTCATTCTGCCTTCACCAAAACAAGGTGTATATTTTAATTGTAAGCATGTAGTATGGGAGAAAATATGGTATTTATATATTCTAATATAATAAAAGCCATAGCACTTCTGGCTGTGTGTCTGTCTGTCCGTAATGCTCTGGGCCAACTGCACATGTGCTACTCGGAGCCCTACTGACAGATAGACACACAGGCAGAGGCAGTGGGGGCCAGGGTGTGCTCCGCTGTGTGGTGGGAGGGGAGGTGAGGGGGGTGTGATCTGTGGCCCTGTGGGGGGTGTGGTGCATGGCCTTGTGGGGGCGTGGCACGTGGCATGTTGCCTGGGGGGGTGGCCACAGGGTACTGTGCAAGGAGTGGACACGGGGTACGTGGGCAGAGCCCGCCAGCTGCAGCACATGTCTGTGGATGGCGTGTGTCCCCCCCCCATGGCACTCTGCACTGCACCCTGCAGCAGTGCACCATGCCCCCCCCCCGCATGTGGAGGAGTAGGGACAGGGGTGTGGAATGGGACTGGACCCAGAGCAGCAGCAGTGGGAGGTCAGGGCAGTACCTGGAGTGGCAGGGTCGGGGGAACAGGGCAGGACCTGCAGTGGTAGTGGGGGGTGGGGGGAGTGAGGTAGGACCTGGAGCAGAAGTGGGAGTGGGGGAGCAGGGCTGGACCTGGAACAGCGCGGGGAGGGCATGGGGCTGAACGTGGGTCTCCATCCCCACTCCGCCCCCCTGCCACCCTTGTCATTCATGACAGGCATTTTGCTGGTGTGTGTGTGTGTGTGTGTGTTTGTGTGTGTATAATATATATATTATACACACACACACACACACATTATATAATATCTAAATTGCACACATGATTAAATCTTAGTCCTTATATCAGACACAATACAATGAAAAAAATAGCCATTGACAAAGATGACTTCCCTTTTTTTTAACTGAAGGTAAAGTTATATCCACTAAACTATGCACTTCTGTTGTTTGCAAATAAAGAAACTCTGTATGGAGCAATATTAATATACATGTATGTAAAGACTCACATTATTCATTCCATTATGGTGTAGGCAGATTTTTATGGCTTCACCCAGTTGGAAGAAGTGGGCACTTATGCTTTTCCATAGCACCTTGAACCTCCTACCTGAAAGATTTTGATTGCTCTTTGGCAAATCTTATCATTAGTTGAGCTGAATTGGATAAAACTATAGATTTTGAAATGTTTTCAGAATCTGAACCATATCTGAATAGATGGGTTCTGTTACGGAGCTGCCATTAATCCATCTATATCTAAGTGGACTATTGCCCTGCAAGAATATATATCATCCCCCTGCAGCAATTATTTATATGGAAAAATAAAGAACATTTTTGTACTTTCAGCATATTTTTATGCAAGTTACAAGAGTCAAAACCATGAGACCTCCTAAGTGTTCATGGGCCATCAGAAAAGGCTGTGTAAATTGCCAGTGGCCTGTAAAGCCCAAGCTGGGAAGTATGGGCTGACAGGTTTCCTTGATGCTGTAGTGATAGGTGCTTTGTAATTGTGTGTAATAACAATAATTATATCGATCTTTGTGGGTTATCCCGGTTAAGTGGATTTCTTGATTAAAACCTTCTTAGATACTGTAGCGTACTGTATATTCGATCATTAGTAAATTACATGCTGACCTATGGCCCCTTGCAGAATTGCATACTCAGGATTGTTAAAAGAAAATTACTGGGAAAAGAAAAGTATGCCTCCTCATCAACAGTGCACTGCTCCCTCTAGTTGCTTGCATTTTGAAGGCTTTCCCATTCTGTCATTCTGAGGCTCTAGCCTCATTATCCCTTCTTCCCCCTGCCAACTTTTCACTGTATTGAAAAAAAGGGGTCAGTATTCCTTCCCATTCATTTATGAGCAACAGAATAGAACTTTAAGTGCAGGAGCAAGTTTTGCCTGTGTCAAATAGCATGTGTGAATATATGAAGGAACAAATTTTCTCCATTCAACATAGGAATTTAATAAAATGAATGTCTCCAAATCAACACAAAGCTCTTCCCCCCCTCCCCCTCCCACTTCCCCCATGTGCAATAAGATAGCTTTGAAGAGCAGCAGAACATCAAATTTTGGACGTTTTCACTGTTAGCATTGTTTTTAATTACTCCAGCAAAGTCATAGACTAACTAATTTCACAGCCTACCCTAATTATTTCTATAGTTTGCTTCTAGTTGGTACACTCTGCCAAACCAAATTCTTGCCTATGATAAGTTAAAATAAATGAAAGTTGTTCTTATTCCAGATGCATATAAGGACAAAATGAACACTATTATTTTGCCTGCTTTGGCATGCAGAAATATTACAAGATGCTAAAAGACTTTTCTTTCTCTTTCTTATATGTGTATGTATTTTTAAAAAGCAAATATGAAACAATGTTAGATGTTGGAGTCAAGCAGCAATCTCCTGCCTTAGAATCATAGAAAATTAGGGTTGGAAGGGCCTCAGGAGGTCATCTGGTCCAACCCCCTACTCAAAGCAGGACTATCTCCAGCTAGATCATCCCAGCCAAAGCTTTGTCTAGCCGGGTCTTAAAAACCTCCAAGGATGTCCACCACCTCTCTGGGTAACCTGTTCCAGTGTTTTACTACCCTCCTATTATTTTCATAATATCTAACCTAAACTTCCCTTGCTGCAACTTGAAACCATTGTTCCTTGTTCTGTCATTTGCTACCACTGAGAACAGTTTAGCTCCATCCTCTTTCGAACCCCTCTTCAAGTAGTTGAAAGCTGCTATTAAATTCCCATTGTCTTCTCTTCTGTAGACTAAATAACCCGGTTCTCTCAGTCTTTCCTTGTAAGTCATATCCCTGAGGCCCCTCAGCATTTTTGTCACCCTCCACTGGGCTTGCTCCAGTTTGTCTACATCCTTTCTTTAGTGGGGGACCCAAAACTGAACACAGTACTCAAGATGTGGCCTCAGCAGTGCCAAAATAGAGGGGAATAGTCACTTCCCTTGCCCTGCTGGCAACACACCTACCAATGTAGCTCAGTATGCTGTTGGCCTTCTTTGCAACAAAGGCACAGTGTTGGCTCATATTCAGCTTATTGTCCACTGTAATCCCCTGGTCCTTTTCTGCAGAGCTGCTGCCCCGTAGCCAGCCCCCAGACTGTACCAGTGCATGGGAGTGTTTCATCCTAAGTGCAGGACTTCACACTTGTTCTTGTTGAACCTCATGAGATTTCTTTTGGCACAGTCCTCCAATTTTTCTAGCTAACTTTGAAACCTAGCCCTACCCTCCAAAGTATCTACTACTCCCCCCAGCTTGGTGTCATCTGCAAACCTGCTGAGATTGCACTCTATGTCGTCTTCCAGGTCACTGATGAAGACATTGAACAAAACCAGCCCCAGGACCGATCCTTGGGACACTCTACTTGATGCCAGTTGCAAACTAGACATTAAGCCATTGGTTACTATTCTCAACCTGATGCTCCAGACAGTTTTCTATCCACCTTACATTCCAGGCATCCAACCGATACTTCCTTAGCATGCCTGGGAGAATGTTGTGGGAGACCGTATCAAAAGTCTTGCTAAAATCAAGATATATCACACCCACTGGTCTCCCCACATCCACAGAGCCAGTCATCTCATCATAGACAGCAATCAGTTTGAACAGGCATGACTTGACCTTGGTGAATCCATGCTGACTGTTCCCAATCACTTTCTTCTCCTCCTCCAAGTACTTAGAAATGGATTCTTAAGGATCTGCTCCATGATTTTTCCAGGGACTGAGGTGAGGCTGTCTTGTCTGTAGTTCCCTGGATCCTCCATTTTCCCTTTCTTAGATATGGGCACTGTGTTTGCCCTTTTCCAATCATCTGAGACCTCTCTTGATTGCTGTGAGTTTTCAAAGATGATGGCCAATGGCTCTGCAATCTCATCAGCCAACTCCCTCAGTACTCTTGGGTGCACCCCATCCAGCCCTATGGACTTGTATATGTCCAACTTTTCCAAATAGACCCTAACCTGTTCTTTCACCGCTGTTGTATGCTCACCTCCTCCCCAAACTCTGCTTCCAGGTGTCATAGTCTGGGAGCTGACCTTGCCTGTGAAGACTGATGTGAAGAAGGCATTGAGCACTTCTTCCTCTGTCATAAGGTTGCTTCCCCCATTCAGTAAGGGACCCACACTTTACCTGATTCTCCTCTTGCTACCAATATACTTGTAGAAACCCTTCTTGTTACCCTTCACGTTCATTGCTAGCTGCAATTCCAATTGCGCTTTGGCCTTCCTGACTTCATCCCTGAATGCCCAAGCAATATTCTTATACTGCTCCCTATTTATTTGTCCAAGTTTTTACTTAGAAGCTTCCTGTTTTGTGACTTAGTTTACTGAAGAGTTCCCTGCCAAGCCAAGCTGGTCTTCTGCCATACTTGGCAGTCTTCCTGCACATCAGGATGGTTTGTTCCTTCACTCAGTAAAGCTTCTTTCAAGTACAACCAGCTCTCCTGGACTCCTCTCCCTCCTCAGACTGGCTTCCCGGGGGATTCTGCCCATGGATCCCCTGGGAAGCCAGTCTGAGGGACAGGAGTCCAGGAGAGCTGGCTGTTCTTGCCTTGACAAGGATGATTCCTGAATTCTTCCCAGACATGAAAGGTAATAATAACCCTCCTCCCACTTGATGTGCCTTGATTTCCCTGTAATAAACTTTTCTCTGCTAATTGTTTGCCTGCTAACCCTGGAAATTTGTCTTCCCACTCTGCCAACTGTTTTTTTTTACTATACTGTGCTTGCTTTTACTCCTCAGACCCGAAGAAGAATGTCCAATTTTATTCCAGTTATACCAATTGTCCAATGAAAGATATTACCTTAATAAATCCTTGTCCCTTACAAAGGTTTAGATAGCACCTTCTGGCACAATGAAAGGAAGTAAAAGAAAACAGAGCTCTATATGACCTAGATTTTCCCTTCTGGAGAAGGACTTTAATTTGACCTTCTTGAGTGCTTTTTACAGTGATTAAAATATCCAAGATTAACATTCTCAGGATAAATTGCTACATAATGGGTGCATCTACATGAAACATTGACTGCAGAGTTGTGTAATCAGATATTTAGTAAACATCTTGGCATCTACACATGCAGCCCTATTAGACTGCAGGAAATGAATAAACTCCATAGCAGGTTAGTACTTGTAAATACAAATACTACCACCCTGCTATGGAGTTTTTTCATGCACAGCAGCACACATGTACACGCTGACTCACTGGTACTTCAGTGTGGGGGTTGTCTGCTGGCTAGCTCTGCACTGGAGTACCCTTGTGCCCAAGCCAAACCCTTCACTGCATGTTGAGCTGGTTTGGAGCAGCCCCAGGCTGGCAAGCTGTGCCCTCAAACCCTCTGCCAGCAGGGTAACTTGCTGCACGCCAAGACATGCATGGGACAGGCGTTCCCCGGGGACAAGTAGCTGTGGTGCAAGGTGTGCTACTTGACCCTGGGAAACAAAACATCTGCGCTAATCTGGATGCAGCCAATGAGGTCATTGGAGCATTTCCACTCTGTTCCCATGATCTCAGAACTGAGTTCAGAGTTGATACCTACATGGTAGCATTGATATTAAGGTATTGAATCTACAAAGCAGGGTTGTAAGAAGGCCATCCTAGTATTAAGCAGCCACTAGGTCTCACAAGAATGTTACATTGCTTGTTTTATAAACGGAGTGACCATACGTCCCGGTTGTCTCAGTTTTTCTTATGATCAGTCTATCTATAAAGTGAAGTGAACTGAAGGGGCAGCTGTGAACCATCAGTAGTGTCACAACCCAAAGTTGTGAGTTTTTGTTTGTGTGTGCTTCGGCAACGCTAAATTATGTTCCCGCTAAAATTGCAGCTTCCTTGCACGGTGGAGTTCTCTGCTGCTGGAGAGAACTCCAGTGCAACGGGGAATTTCCTGCCAAATTTGTAGTTTCTTTGCATGGTGCATTTCTTTTGCATCTTGGAGATGCACGGTGCAAAGGAGTTCCCGCCATTTGTATAAGAGTTTGTGCCACATTATTGGGCAACTCTAATATATGCATACGTGGCGGCTAGCGATTGGCTTGCTAGCCGTATAAAGAGCTTGAGTGGTTTCCGCCCAAGTTGGAGGACTCCACGAACATCAGGAGGAGGAGACTTCACCCTGTGTGAAGATCTCTAAGCGCTGCGGATCCTCATGGACCCAACGCGTTTCTTAAGCAGGCAACAGAGGTTTAAACAGCCTCTGGCCTCTCCCCGTCGCCAAGCGCAATCCTAGACATATCCCTTTCCTATATACTCAATTTTCGAACCCATGGAACCTTAACAACTCCGGGGCCTGAGAACCGAACAGAGCCCACGGAGCTTCGACAACTCCGTGGGAAAGAATTGCCGAACCCACGGAGCCTTACAACTCCGGGGCCAAAGAACCGAATTTGTCGTAGTCCTCCAACGAGGATTTAAGCGGAGCTGCACCTGGAAACTGTCCAGCCTACACCGCGACCATCTTGGGTGTAAGTAAATAATCTTTCAATCAACCATTACGCCTCTGTGACTAATTCTAGCCCGTGCGTGCCTTGCCGCTGCGCGGTTTCCTCCGGCCCCGCGTGCCCAGGCCGCTGGCCGCAGCCCGCGTGCGCAAAGATGGGCCTGGCTCGCCCCCGGCCCGCACAAGTAGCATCGAAATCAAACATATCTTGAGGTACTGACATGCTGCCAGTGAGGGATACTGCAGCACTGCATATCCACTGTTGCCAGTGCTTGTGGCTTTACTGCAAACCTCACACAACGTGGTACTTTCCTTAAAGCCTCATTTCCTGGGGTCATGTGATTCTGTGAGAACTGTATAACAAATAACTTCAACAGTTGAGGAGAGAAGATGGACCTGACTTTTAAGCCCTAAAGACTCAATGGCCAGAAGGCAATTAAAGGAATTCCCACAAGCACACACACTCACAGATGCATACACATGCATGCACATGCGCACACACACGCATTATGTCAGTTTGTATAAGTTAATATTCTTCTCTTTTGGGCATCTTATTTTTGAATGTTTAAGTTTCTGCATTTTTGTGTCTGTTATAGATATTCCTGACTGTCCTTGCTCTTAGTATCTCCCAAATTCAGACTTTAAACTGACTCAAGTAGCATCAACCTATGGCTGGCAGAAAGAGTATCTGAAACTCTTAAACATGGCTACCTCTTCTATTATCATAGCACTTCTGCCACAGCACTCAGCAGCCAGCAGGAATAGGTCCTAATACCAGTAGCATAATGGTGGGTAGGTAAACAGCACGATCTCCAGGTGCCTCCTAAAGAGGGGGTTCCAGAATGGGGGTGAGGGACCATGTCACACTTCCTTCTCCCCTCTCCTCCCTCACAGTCTGCACCTTCTATGCTCCAATTCTGGCAGTGGAAAGGGCAGAGAAACAGCAGCATGCAGTGGAGGAGTGACTGGAAGTTTGCTACTGCAAGGGAAAGATATCGTTCTATTTTGTTCCCCAAGATTGGGAATGGGCGTGGAGGTGTGTCTGCTCAACATACATGCTGGTGACAAAACAAGGAGTGACAGCTCCCTCTCCCCCTGCAGCAGCAAACCTCCAGCCACTCCTTCACCACCTTCCTCTGCTGATTCTCTGTCGTCTCTGCTGCCAGAGCCAGGACAAGGAAGGTACAGAGTACAGTGAGGTGCAGTACTGGCCAGTTATGCATCTGCCTGATACTATACATCAGTGTAACAATCAGGTGAATCGATGAACAATGATAGGAAGAGGAGAATCAAAGCTATTCTATCTTTTCCATTAACATTTTGCTGACATTATATCTTTCCTCTGTGTCAAGCATTAAGTAGAGGGAGCAGTTCTTTATTAATGTGTGTTATCAAACTGTAAAATACAGGCTAAACATTTTGCCCCAGACAAGGTATGATATCATAGTTTATGATATCATTGTTCAGTGTGCTCTTTCCAGAAGGCCAAGAAATGTATGAATTATAGTAAGATGTGTGAGATTTTCAGTAGAGGTTCTTCAGTGGGTTAATTGTTATTTAATTGTAAAGGCATACAAAAATTAAAGGAAAGTTTTCCAATCCAAAGCATTAGACTATTGTTCTCTATCCATAAAGGCCCAATTGTGCATAGCTGCTGTGCAAGAGTCAGATCCTACTGAAGTCAGTGGCAAATCTCTTTGACTTCAGTAGTGCAGGAATAGGCCCAAGGACTTCAAGGTGGTAAAAGCATCAGCTGGGCAGGCTGCAGTTCTTTGGATACAAGGCCTTCTCCAACTGAAGTGCAAGATAGTGCAAGGGCATGGGTAGAGGCAAGCATGTTCCTAACTCCCCTTGGAGCAGGGTCAAGGCAGCCTCAAATAGTATGCAGGGTCCTGAAGGTACAATGCGATGCATGAACATGGGCCTGCAATTCAATGCTGCGGCTAGTAAAGCGACCAAAATGCTGGCTTGCATCCATAGATGCTTCTCAAGCAAATCCCGGGACATCATTCTCCCCTTGTACTTGGCCTTGGTGAGGCCGCAGCTGGAGTACTGTATCCAGTTTTGGGCTCTGCAATTCAAAAAGGGTGT
The DNA here is from genome assembly GCF_030867095.1 of Alligator mississippiensis. Taxonomy (NCBI): domain Eukaryota; kingdom Metazoa; phylum Chordata; order Crocodylia; family Alligatoridae; genus Alligator; species Alligator mississippiensis. Next base: position 140,831,409 of record NC_081827.1, read on the forward strand.
GGAGAAGCTTGAGAGAGTCCAGAGAAGAGCCACGTGCATGATCAGAGGTCAGGAAAACAGACCTTATGATGACAGGCTGAGAGCCATGGGACTCTTTAGCTTGGAAAAGGCTCAGGGGTGAGCTGATGGCCACCTAGAAGTTTATCAGGGGTGACCATCAGTATCTGGAGGAATGTTTGTTCATGAGAGCGCTCCAAGGGATGATGAGGCTGAACGGTTATAAACTGCTGCAAGGCCGTTTCAGGCTGGACATAAGGAAGAATTTCTTTACTGTCTGAGCCCCCAAGGTATGGAACAGCCTGCCATCGGAGGTGGTTCAAGCACCTACATTGAACACCTTCAAGAGTAAATTGGATGCTTATCTTGCTGGGATCCTATGACCCCAGCTGACTTCCTGCCCTTCGGGCGGGGGGCTGGACTCGACGATCTTGTGAGGTCCCTTCCAGCCCTAATGTCTATGAAATCTATGAAATATTTGCCCCGGTATTCCTCCATTGAGGTGTGTCAACATGTTATATTAGACCTACATCCCAACATATCTGTAGATTGCTAATCGCTGTAATATCTGATGTTCTTGGGGCAGGCTATTGAATGTTCAGGATTGTCCAGGTCAAATAAGACCTGCATAAGAGGGAGAGATGACTTAAGAAACACACAATATATAAAACAGGCACCATGTCAGAAGTTACAGATTTCCCAATTACCTCAAAACAATGTAATGACTCGGCATACAAAAGTAGTGATTAATTCACTCTTTGCTCAAGAATATGAGGAGAAAATGCAGAAGTAATGGAACCTGTCATATAGCACTATAATGAGCATGGAATTTCAAATTTAGGAACCTGGGTTTATAACACAACAGAGTCCTGGGTGGTGCCTAGGCAAGAGGGTAATACAAATATGTGTTCCCATGAAAAACATAGAAAACAGATATGCACAAAAGCATGAGCTCAAGTTGCTCTAGAAAACTCAGAATGGAACTTTTGCATACGTGAAATCAGGATCCTGAGCCCTGTATTTCTTCAGTATATTGGATTTTATTTTAAATTATAACAAGAGTCCAAAAAATTAAGGTCTTTATTTCAAGAAGTGTGATCATAAAATATATCAGTATACACTTTTACAGTTTGGTATTTAAAACTGTGGGGGGAAAAAGTGTTTCCATCTTCAAAATGAACCTTAGCCTAAGCTCTCGAACCTTAGACTGGCTTTAAAAGCAGAAGGCAGTTGAAACTGGTACACTCAGCTAAAGTAAACCCCTAGAAATAATAATACTTTTTAGAAAAATTCCACCCAGTGGTTTAGAAGCATGGTGACACAGAGACTGCAGCATCTTGATATACATTTAGAGGTATACGTGCAAAATGTGTCAAAAGCTCCTCAATTGCCCCACATACTGGCACTTGATCATTTGGGCTGGAGAGTCAAAAGAAGTTGTCTGTGATGCTGGCTACATTACTCTCTTATGCAGTAAAATGTTATATATCAATATTGATCCAGGACACGGGGCTTAAGTGGAACCCTGGTAAATTCACTTTCTACCAAAAGAACAAAATAAAGTAGTATGGCACATCATACAGAGAAGATATGGAGGAAATGTGGGCAAAACCTCTGTACCTTTAAACATTGTCATGTTCAGATAGACTTACATGCCTGCCTGCCTATTGATACATTTTCCTATGCTGTTGTTTTTCTGTGTCATAAAAGCAATTGCTAAGATTGGCCATTATTTTCAAGAATGCATTTGAAGTGGAGCTCTCAGACTTTCATTAGACTGGGCTTAATCAATCAGATAGTGAGTTTTCTGTGAGCAGGTGGATTATAGATGTTGTTGTGAGTGCTTCATGTATGTGTGTTAAGAGCACTCTTAAGCATATAAATGAATGAGGCCATGGACAGACATTACGTTTGTACTGAGAAATATGTCTTTTTAGCAGTGCAAAAGTGAGTGGATAGGCATTTTAAGGTTTCTTTTTTTTTTTTTTTTTTTTTGCAGAGAAAACATGGCATTTCCACAAAAGCTATGTTAGCTCTTTCCAGTAGCAGCTTCTTGGCCACATAACTATTTCCAGCATCATGTGTAATGCATGTCCTGTTATATGGAGTACCACAGATCATAATTTCATTCTCCAGCATCCTAGGAGGCTGTGCTCCTCACTCTCCCCTGCCTCCCTACAGCTCCAGGGAGTTTGTATGGCATGTCAAGCTCTACTACCCCAGGAAAGCTCACACATTGTCACTCAGTCTCATTGCTCAACCTGTTTTTTCTTTTTGAACAGGATAAAGTCCTTCCTGCTCAAGGAACATGGCAAGTATCCAGCTTCCCGGCCCTCCTTCCATCCTCCTTCCTTCTTTACCTTAACATCTCTTGCACTGTCTACAAGCCAGGCTGGAGGAAAGCCCCAAGCAGGAACATGAGTGCTTGAGCTCATGCCCAGGTCCTTCCAAAGTCAGGCATTGATTTTTACAAATGGCAAATGCCATGATGGGCAAAAGGGAAACTCCTTAGCATTTCCTACTATGTTTTTATAGCATTGCAAATTCCCTGGAAATTACAAATACTTCAAATTAACGTCGTCCATCCCTGGGAGAGTGCTGCAATGTAAGCTTTGAACACAACGGGCCCAGTTCTGAGGTCTGGTTGAACTACTCATAACAGGGAATGGGGAGAGGATAGGTATGTATGTAAAAAGGTAAAGTAGAGATCACTGTTAAACTCCACCAGTTCTGGGGCTTTTCTTGTCAGGGCCAGTTCCCCTGTGTCAAGTTTTGTGACCCAATAATATACCCAGCAGGCAATTATTCCTCACCCATGGATCAGTATAATGTAAGGGTGTTGGGATACATCTGTTCCTTGACTTCATCCATACTCCTGACTCTAGCAGCAGGAAAGGGGTATGTGACAGCAGTTTCTATATCAGGTGAATGTCATGGGTGGATTTCCTTCCACTGGAGCTATTTTCCTTAGGAAAAATGCACAGGGTCTGCACTGGCAATCAGTACTGTGCAGTACTGCCATCAATACTGTGCAGAGAACTTACACCAGCTCTTCAGATCTGTCCCAGCTATATCTGGAAGATGTGAAGACATGCTAGGAGGCCATTCTTGTTTTCAGGGAAATCCCAAAGGCATAACTTATTCCCACTGTATCTCAACCAGAGGAGGGAACCTGACCTATTCCAGTGCGTGTGAAGAATTTCAAGTCTGTATTCCATTCACATTGAGCTTCTATCTGAGACTAATACCTGCAATTTAGTTAAGTAACAACACTATTAAATGTTGCTAAGAGACTTCAGCATAAAAACTGTAATATGAGCTTTTCAGATTGCAGAGTAAATTAGCTAACTGGCTTAGTTCCACTGGGCCAAAGATAATTAAATTAAAGTGTATAATGGTGGCCGAATGGGTGGTTTCACAGATAAATTTCAGATAAACTATTTGTCTGGAAGCTAAAGTAGTTTAGCTAGATCTGAGATCCTGGAGAAAGATGCTACAAGTAGCTGGGCATTTTATTGTGTAGCTGACACATTATGAAAGGCTACGCATCAAGAAGACAACCCTTTGCTTAAAATAACTATTTCAAATACATGTCAATATTAGGCCATTAATAGTGATCTGGATTAATTAAATGACAGTTTTATATTGAAACGGAACTATGGCTAAATGACTACAAGTGGTTCTGTCTTTATTGTTTCAATTATTTTCTTATCATATGTTCACAGTTTATACCTAAAAGAGTTGGAACCAGATACACTCAAATGCCCTTGTTGCAATGTGTAGCTCCAGAGATGCAGAACAGCTGAAAACCCAGTTTTGCCAAGTTTAGAGTAGTTTTCTGTCAACAAAATAATACAAAGCAGTGAGAGTTCTGGTTCTTTTAGTTGCCAGTCTTTGCAAACTCAACTCATTTTCTCCATATTCAATGTACCTTATTGGACCTTATTAAGAAAATTAACTTAAATGGAACTAGATGCGTGCTTCACATTAGTCATGTGCTTCAGTAGCTTGCTTAACCAGGGCCCATGTTTCCCATATTAATTATAGTATCTATTGCCACAAGATGATGCAAATATTTGTCAAGCAGATTGAAAAGCTTTGTACTATATTTCATTGAATTGTTTGGGAATAAAAATGGAATAAATTGAAGAGAATTAATCACAACATAAAATGCTAATGGATATGATTCTCAGTGAAAGCAAATCTCATTCAGGCAGGATAGTTTTTACTAGTGTAAGTGTAACTGATATTTGACAACACCATTATATTGCTGGAGCAGAGTAGAAGCATGTTAGTATAACTAGGAATTGAACCCTGAATAGTCATCAGTCCATAAGGGGAAACAGATCCAAAGTTGCTTCTTGTCATAATCTTAAAGCATCTTTGATATAGTTTTGGACAGTGCTTATATGGTACTTTTCATCAGGAGATCTCAAAATATTCTACAAAGGAGGTATGTGTCAATATTTCTGTTTTACATATCTTTTTGTTTTAGATTAATTGTTTTTACACTGAGCTATATGTTCAGTATATATCCTTGCTTTGGCTCTCCCAAAACATAAAAGGTTATGTTTGATATGGATTCAGGCAAGTCCTGAAGGGACAGGACCCTTAAACTTGCATGAAATTTGTAGGGACCTACAGGTACTTGATACAAACATATTTAGATGTTTAGTGATTAAGATAGATACTTTATGGGATTTTCAAAGTGCTTAAGCAAATTAGGTGCCTAAATAACTTAATAAATTTGGCCCTTAGATTTCCCAGGAATTTGGCTCTTTATAATTTATTAATAATCTCTAAAGAAATTTGATAAAGCTAATGCATATTTATCATTACAGATGTAGCCCTATTGTTTGCTTAAATTATAATGGCTTGCTGGTAATGTTCTGAATTGTTTCAGGTTTATATAAATAATTCATACTTATAAAGCCATATGTTAATCTTTAGTCATGAAAAAGAAAAGCTGGAGGTTTTCACTCAATTCATATGTTATAAAAAAAGAAAACACACACACTCACACACACTCTCTCTCTCTCTCTCTCTCTCTCTCTCTCACACACATACACACACACACACACACACACACACACACACACACACACAAATGCTGGGTTTATAAAATATTGTATAAACCCAGCACTCTTTTAGCCTTCATGTCACAATGTTAGTCTTATACATGGGACACTGTGCATCAAGACACAGTAAAACTAAAGCTAGACCAAAGACAATAATAGCAAGAAAACATGTCCCAAATAATTGAAATCAAGTTAGATTAGCTCAGTAGCTTTACAAAAGTAAAATGCAGTAGCAGGAGTTATGAAACTTTTGACATATTAATAATAAGAAGCAGAGCTGCTGTTTACACTTGCCTAAGACAATTTTTTTTTAAGTGCTAACTTTTCATTGGTAAAGCAGATGAGATTGGGCCTCATGGGACATGGAATGGCTATGGAGTATGGTAATGAAATGTTGAGGCTTGATTTTCACAATTGGTAGGTAGGTAGTCATTTACGTAGATGCATAGATGTAACACTGAGCATACAGACTAAACCAGGAGTTGGCAAGATTTTTGGGCAGAGTGGCAAAAACACCTGCAACCTCAACTTATAAGAAGTTGGTGTGCCAGAGGCGAATGGTGGGGGAGCCACAAGGGGCCCCATCCTTGTTGTGGCAGCCAATTCGGATGGGAAAGTAGCAGTGCTTAATATTCAATTCACATGGAGATGATGCAATATTGTTACTTTGCAATGTTAGATATGGTCTATGCAGTTTCTTTTGGATAGTAGAACAGGATTGTTCTACACAGGGGTCCTTTTCTGTTGTGAGGTCAGCAGTCAGGACTTGGAGTCATCAAGATGTGCGTTGCATAACTATGATGTACATACTCCATCCAGACATGTAACAGGGCAGCAGTGATGAACAGGAACAGTGGCAGCTTCCAGATGTTGCTGAAAGCACAATTGTGTGGCTGTGACAGCAGCTGCTATTTTTCCCACTCCCCCTCCCCACCCCCCACCAAGTCAGCAGCCAAGGCTGCTGCCCCGGTCAGCCCACCTTAGTTATACTACTACCTCCAGCTAAAAAAAATACAAGGAGCTGGTTCAAAGTAGAACCACAAGACTGACTAAAGGGTTGGAAAACATGCTTTACAGTCCGAGACTCGGAGAGTACCATCGTTTTAGCTTAATGAGAAGTTTAAGAGGTGGCTCAAGCTCAGTCTATAAAATGCCAAGCTGGAGAACAGAAAAGGGATACTAGAGAAAGATATACAAGATCCAAAGACTGAAACTAGACAAACCCAGAAAAAAAAAAAGCTTTAATTTGTTAATCAAATTGCCTGCTGCCAGGGTAATTTATCTCTTTCAGTGACTGTCTAATATAAAATGTGTTCCTGAGAGTGTGACTGACAACTAGGTTTCTATCCTGGCCCAAGGTAGTGTCTTCCTCCCAGAAGCAGACTTAAGACTTGGGCTACCTCTTAATGGCACCCCTTATGGCCCCACAAATCTTTCACTTCTGACTGCCCAGTGATCATCACTGCCAGCCATTCAAGAGTCTGGATCACCTTTTTTTTTTAACTTAGGTGCCTAAATCCCCCATAAGTCCTATTCATATGCCTACAGCAACTATTTGGCACTGGCCTTTCCTTGCTTCCATTCTCCAGGCAACACAAATTCTCTCTTCACAGCTTTACCCCCAATACCTCTTCCAACTCATCCCTTCTTACTGTTTTCCCAGAAATAGTTTTCTTTTCAGTTTTTTTTCTTAGTGTTTTCAAAGGTGAACCTGTTGTTTTTGGCAATGGAAAGGATATTTTATAGATTTTTATTTGTGTTAGCTTTGCAGGGAGATAGACCTGAATTCTGTTTCTCTTCATGGATCCTGGTCTACATTTCATTCAGTTATTTTGCCCCTGTGCAAGTTTGCTGAAAGATCACATGGATACAAGGGAATGAGAAGTAAAGAGTGCAGAATCATAGTTACAAGTGTAACAAGGATTGGGCCCTGGGGTGGCCCTCATACCCCTGCTGGCCTTGTGACTCCTGCTCTGATCTGGCTTCCCGAGTCCCCTTCCATTTCCCTCACTTGACACACCTTGATGTAATGAGTTGATTGGTAAAAAGGGAAGCTGCCTTTGGGTCCCAGATGAAGCCCTTGTCTGTCTTTCAGCCAGCAGGTCCCTCTCAAACTCCGCTGGTCCCAATCCTGCCCCTCATATGCTAAGTTGGCCCTCTTTGCCTGCCCATGCCCCCAGGGCACCTGTTGCCTTAAGGGCTATCTGTGGCTTCTGATCTCCCCTGTAGCCATGCCCATGTCTTGCCAATGTTATTGGTTGTTACTTACATGGGGCACTTTGCCCAATCCAGTGCCAGCCCACCTCAGGCCTCTATGCCCTTGTTGGGGCCTTGACCTTCTTGGCCTCCTCCCCTTCCCTTTGACTGATCCCCTTCGCCTGGGCCCACTGTGCCAGACTTAGCTTCAGGCTCCAGCCCTGGTCTAGCCCTCTTAGGCTCTGGTTTCCTGGCTTTGGGCTCCTGGCCCTGGTTCTCACCCTCTTGGGCTTCTTGTCTTCTTGGGCTTTGGGCTCTTAGCCCTGATCGCTGCCTTTTGGCACCTTGTACCCAGCCCCTGGCAGCGTTCAAAACAGCTACATGCCCCTCTGGCACCACTGTGATCTCCTTCTCCCCTGATAGTCACTCACCAGTCCACTGGTGCGAACCTTAAACTAAAATACAAGTCCCTAGGGTATAACTAAATTATTCCCATACTGGGTCTAAACATACACCACAGCTCACTAGCTGTATCATATAACTCTCCCTCATACAGGGTCATACTTTCCCACCATCTCTAAGAACCTTATTGGCAGTCCCAGGGCCACTGATTTGTCAGCCAGACACACCTCTGCAGCCTCCCTAGGCAGGAAGCCTACTCCCTCTTTCCTGCAAAGCCCCACTGACTGCCTGGTGTCAGGCACTGGCTTTATGATCTTCCTAAGCCCTGCCCCTTCCTGTCCGGTGACTCTCCAGCTGCCCACAGGGGTTTCTATTCTGGGCTTGATGACCAGGCTGCCTTCAGGACAGCTTACTGCTGCTACCCTTGCTGCCTTAGCTGTGTTCTTACTGCTCAAGCAGGGGTCTTTTCTGTTGTACTATTGCTGAGCAGCTGTCCCTGCAATAGGCACTCACCGCCTATGAGTACCTGGCTGCCTATTCCCTCATATCAAGTCCATACCATGCAGTTCCTCCTGCCCTTTCACCTGGGGATATCCCTACTGCAGCCTCTGCCTTCAAATAACAGGAGCCTCAGGCTCCCTGTTACACAAGTAAAAATGCAGAAGGAGGGAAAAATGGCATTTCACTCTGAGTGCACATTTCATAGATTTCATAGGCACTAGGGCTGGAGGGGACTTCGGAGGATCATTGCGTCCAGCCCTGTGCCCCAGGGGCAGGAATTCAGCAGGGATCATAAGATCCCAGCAAGATAAACATGCAAATGTCTCTTGTAGGCATTCAAAGTAGGTGCTTGAACCATCTCCAGCGGCAGTCTATTCCAGACCCTGGGGGCTCGGACAGTAAAGAAGTTTTTTTCTGAAGTCCAGCCTGAAACGGTCATGGAGGAGTTTGTGACCATTCGACCTTGTCATCCCTTGGGGTGCTCTGGTGAACAGACGTTCCCCCAGATCCTGGTAAGCACCCCTGATTGAGCTGGCATGGGTGAGAGTTAGAAACGCCTGCACTGAAGAGATGTTCTCCTATGGGAAAACAGAAATAAATAAATGAAATATTTGTGATTTGAACAAGCAGGCTGTGGAGCAATGGACAGATAAATGTGGAACTGTTTTTACAGTGCTTCTTGATGGTATCAGAAGGTAGTGTATTTTCAGGCTTCCACAGCTCAACGTTGATCTTAACCCAGATTTGGGATTCTTGTCCCATAAGGCAAGTCAGGAGGAAATAAAAACCTCCAACAAAAACATACTCCTTCCCCAATTTTTTGGTATTATATTCTGCTCTGACAAACAAATTAGCTTTTCTGTGAGGCCTTTTGTTCAACACCATATTGAGAGGGAAAAGCACTCTCCAGGCAGAGTGACCATTACTCACGCTCATACTTTTTATATAAGAAATTACCAGTACAACATAAAATCAACACAGCCTGAAAAAAATGGTTTTTAAAATGTACTGGTTAATGTTTTTTTTTTTTTAAATGTACCGTACTCAACCTACTGATGCAGGAATGTTTCTTCCAGGTGCATTGTTGAATGAAGTGATATTGTACAAATATGCATATCTTAAACCATGAAGAGTACTCCTTATTCAGCAGCCATATGCATGGTTCCTCTGACAGCACACTTAAATGTTCCTTTGATCAGGAATATCCATTTATGTCAAATGTACACTTGTTGGACTACTCTAATTTGTTTTCTGCCTGTTTGGCTCAGTTTCATTCTGTTTAGTAATATATGCTTCTGCTTATTCATGCCGTTTTCACAGTGTAAACTGAAAAGGAAGTAGTGCATTGTATACCATTGGCCATAATGTACATCCCATGAAATCCAATACAGTACATGCATCACATGGTGGAAATCTGAAAAAAAAAAATCCACATATTTAGAGGCAGAGGCATTTTCTTTCAGTTGATGGCTACTGTAATATTTTGATCACAGAGTAGGTCCTTGCAGGAGAGGGGCCTTTACAGTACAGGCTTTTAGTGGCTAGATGGCACTATTGGCAGAGAGTAGAATCAGGTGCAATATAAAATACCAAGTGAATCCACAGATTTTGGTTCTAAAAGAAAATGGTAATTTGCAAGGACTGCAAGAGGAATAGGAATTCCACTGCCTACTACCATATATTGTTTTGATTTAAGAAATCGACATCGCAAATTGCATATATACCGCATAAGCTGACCTCTACTGTCTAATAATTCATTAATATCTTTACAAAATACATTCCTGCTTCTAAAAGGTTAAGATATAAGCCCTGTGCCCTCCTTTGTCACACTGTAGAGATAGGCAAAATCATGGCAATTCCATGCAACATTGAAAGAATAAGATACACAGAGGGGAGAATCAGTTACATGGCATGCTGTGTCCTCAATGACACTGGAGAGTGGTACAATGCATGAAGCAGTATGACAAACTAGGGAACATATATGGCAGTTTAGCAGGCTGCAATTTCTGCTGTTGCAAAGGGAAGCAGTAGTTTCTCCAGCATAAGGAGCTACCTCATTTTGATGAAGGGCTATATTGGTGCAGGTTGAAGAGAGGGAACCAATGTTATCATGACGAAGATCATGGAACCTAGGCAGTTAGTGTAGGAGAACAGTGAGAGGCTCAGAGCCCATGCCATTCCATTCAAATGGCTTAAGATTGCCAGCTAGTTCTGAGGATCATTGCACATTTAAGGAACCTCATCTCCTGGATGGATTTCAACTTCAAGAAACAAAGAGATCTTCCTGGTAAATCAGATCGCCTCTCTTTTTAACGGAGGAAGTGGAAGACATCCTAGAATATATTAGACTCTAGAGAAGAAAATGATCACTCTTAATCCAGACAAATGGTTCAGCTAATGTGGCTTCTACCACTTCTCCTTGGAGACTGTTTCATAGTCTAATAGGTTTCTTCGCCAAAGCATTTTTCTTCATTCTTTGTATTAAGTTTTCTCTTCTCTAATTTCACCCCATTAATTCTAGGTATACTCCTATGTACTATCCTAAATGAATTCCCTATTCTATTGGTGTTTACACCCTTCACATGTTTATTGGCTTATCATACCCTTCTTCCTCAGACATTGCTTAGACAAGCTATCCAGATCTGACTATTTTAATCTTTCCTCATAAATCAGTCCCTCCAGCTCCACACTCATGTTTGTTTTATTTCTCTGAACTCCTTCCAATCTGACAATATCTTATTGCTAGCCTGGTGTGCAGAATGGAGCACAGTGTTCCATGTGCAATTGCACCTACCATGTGTAGGAAGGATTATTCTCTCCTTATTTAGTGAGGTGATGTCCTTTGGGTACAGTCCATATTTCATTTTGTTAGCTCTTGTTGATGGCCAAGGTTGATAAAATCAATTATGCTTCTAAACCCTTATTTCAGCAGCTAAATAAGTGGGCAGACTTTTCAAAAGCACTTATCATACACCAAGTCTCCTGAGGTTACTAGCTGCTGCTTGCTGTATCCTGCTTTTTTGATACAGGTCATCTCGGTGGCAGCAATCCCTCACTGTCAAGGATGATCATTCTCATGGGTCAAATAAAGAGTTGTAAATGAGGTTGTTGATGGTTAAGAAGGCCAATTCTAGAGTATCAAACTCTCCAACAAACACCACATATGGTGGTTAAAGGGAGGGTCAGACCACAGATTTCTTGGTCTTGTTTCCTTTCCTTCTGTTTCTGTGTGTGGCAGGGCACTGTTTGTGCCTGCCACTTTAAGGGCCTGAACCCAGCAGCTGGCAGGTACTTGATGAGGGCAGCCATTTTAGATCCAGGGCTGCCCATATAAACAGGGCATTTTGCTGCTGGAAGGCCAGGTAACAACATCGCCTGGCTGCAAGTATCAACTGGAGGTAAGGGCACAAGCTGTAAGGGATGCTCGGGAGGCTCCTAGTCCTGGGTATGACCTAAAACTGCACCCTGCCAGGAGTGGGTGGCCTGGTGGGGCTCTCGGTGGCACGGGAGCCCCCAGGAAATGCCAGGCCAGTTACTACCCCGGTGAAAGATGGGTTGGGGAGCTTTAATCCCAGCTCCCACCTTTGGGTGGCTCAGGACATCAGAAGTAGAAGGAGCCAGGCATGGCTATGGCCACCTGAGCCCACCCAAGGAGGGAAGCCCCGAGACCCCGAGCAGGTGGGGGAGGTGCGTTGTGGAGACCCAAGTAGAGGGGGGGTGCGTTGTGTAAGATATCAGGGTAGCACCATGGCCTGCTGCGCCAGGGGGGGAGTGAGAGTCACCTGTGAGACCCTGGAGCACCAGTCGTGGTGTGAGTCACCCCATCTCCCCACATCCAGGAAGAGGCACCCAGAGAGAGTGTGGGGTTAGTGAGGCCAGAGGTAAAATGCTCCCTCAACTGGTCCGTGCTGGGGCCAGGACCAAGAAGGTCAAAAGAGCCAGATGTCCACCACGAGGGGCACCCAGAGTTGTGGGCCTGGGACCCTGTCTGGCCTTGGAGGTGAGGCCAGGGCCTGTGTGTGGCCGAAGGTCCTGAGTGGGGACCACGCCCGAGAGGGGAGCCAGCTACAAGGAGCTTGGCAGCCCGAATGAAGGTGTTGTAGGCCGCCTGAGCAGAGAGATCAAAGGAGAGTCCTGCCAGGAGGATTCTGGAGCTAGTGTGGGGCCGGGGTGACTGATAACACCTGGATGCCATCTGTGAGGCTTGGGCCACAGTGTAGGGGAGGTATGAAGCTGCGGATACCGCCCCCAGAAACACTGGGAGTACACTAATGGGCGGCCTCCTGCTTATTAAGATCTTTAATCAATTAAGTAATATCAAGGCATGGTGGGTGGTTAGCCCAGGAACAGTTGGGTGGACCACAGGGAAATCGGCCGTGAGAAGGCTGATCTGTTACACTATCATTTCTGCCTCTGGGACAAGATGGTTTTCCTCAAAGTAAGGTTTACCATCTCTCACAAGGCAGCACCACTTTGCCCTGTCCTGGCCCTGTAAATGCCACACATCTTAATTTTTGCCTTGAGGGTGTCTTTGAAGCATTTCCTGTGACCCCCTACATGTCCTTTGCCCTTGGCTGAGTTGGGAGTATAGCAGTTGTTTCAGTAAACATATACCAGGCATGCACACAGAGTGCTGTGCCCACCACAGCTGACGTTGAACAGTCAGTGCTTCCATACTGGTGGTGTTAGTGTTGATGAAGACTCTGGTATTTCTGCAGCTATCCTCACACTTTATGCCAAGGGTCTTCCTGAGGTAGCACTGGTGATGGTGTTCCAGGCTTTGGTGGTCCCTGTAGGTCACCCAAGCTAAACAGCTGTAGATAAGAGCAGGAGCTTTCATAGATTTCACAGACATTAAGGCTGGAAGGGACCTTGTAAGATGATTGGGTCCAGCCCCCTGCCCAAGGGGCAAGAAGTCAGCTAGGGTCAAATGATCCTTTGTTCAAGTCTTGATATTTGTGATCGCTGAACACACAATAATACAGTCTCCCAAAGGCAGAGCTGGCACATTGCATCCTATACTGGATCTCCTCATCCATGTGGCCTTCTTTGAGAGATAACTGCCAAGGTATGCAAAGTGTTCAACATTGTCCAGCTCCTGTCCGTCAATGAGCATCTTTGCCAAGGGAGTTGAATGGCCCAGAGCAGGCTGGTAAAGCACCTTTGTTTTTCCATGTTAAGGGTCAGTCCAAGGTACTGGTATGCCTGAGAGAAGCAGTTAAGGGCTATTTGTAGGTCCTCTTCCATATGTGCAATGACAGCACAATCAACTATGGACCACTACCCTATGCTCCTTGTCCACGTGGGTGCCAATGACACGGCGAGCAACAACCCCAGGAGAATCATGAGTGACTACAAGACCAGGGGGGTGAAGCTCAAGGAACTAAGAGCACAAGTGGTCTTCACCTCAATCCTCCCAGTTAGAGGCCATGGTCGTTGGAGGGAGAAGTACATTGAGGAAGTCAACTGAAGGCTTTGGAGATGGTGTCACTGTGTTGGTTTTGGATTCCTTGACCTTGGCATGCAGTTCAACAGCACTAGTCTACATGCAAGAGACAGGTATTCACATCACAGGTAGAGGAAAGAAGCTCTTCTCTATGAAAATTGCTGACTTGCTGAGAAGGGCTTTAAACTAGGCATGTCTGGGGGATAGAGGGTAGATTCCACTGTTGTACACAAATCCTCTGGCCAAGATGACCCAGGGAAGGGCATTCATGTAGGGGACATCCAGATGAGTACCAATACCCTGAGACACTTGCAGAGTGACAGAAAACCTGAGGTGACTAGGGGTGAACTCAGGTGTCTTTATGGGAACGCCAGAAGCATGGGCAAGAAACAGGATGAATTGGGACTCCTTCTGGTGGACAAGGAATTTGACCTCATTGGGTTGACAGAGACCTGCTGGGATGATGCATATGATTGGGCAGTGGATATTGAGGGCTATAGGCTGTATAGAAAGGATCGAGTTGGGAAGAAAGGAGGCCCTTTATGTGAAAGACTGGTGCTCCTCCCTGCAGGCTCTGTTTGATTTCAGGGAGAGGTCCCTTGAGACCCTCTGGGTCAAGATACAAGGGGGCTCAGGAGAGGGGGACCTGATGGTGAGAATCTACTATAGATCTCCCTACCAAGAAGAGAGCGATGAGACATTCTCTTTGGAACTGACTTAAGCAGCCAAGACTGAGTCTGAAAAGACTGAGAGGTGATTTGATACCTGCCTACAAGTATATCAGGGGAAAACACCAAGATCTAGAGGAGAAACTGTTCAGAAAGGCACCCCTTGAGAGGACAAGGTCCAATGGGCACAAGCTGGTTAAGGAAAAATTTAGGCTGGACATAAGGAAAAGCTTCTTTTCCATAAGGGTATCTGGAACACGTTCCCAGCAGAGGTGATGCAGTCACCACCCTTGGAGTTGTTCAAGAGGAAGCTGGACCAGCATCTCATTGAGCTTGTATTAGTCCAATAACCTCCTGCCCATGGCAGGAGATCAGACTTGATGATGTTACGGTCCTTTAATTCTATGATTCTAAAGTTCCACAATTGAGGCTGAAGTAATTTTGGTTTTGGCATGGAGGTGAGAGAGAGAGAGAGAAAGTTCCCATCCGTCTTGTACTCAATGTCAATGCCATGTGTCAGGTGGTCATGGATGAGCATCTTGATGACTGCAAGAAAGATGGAAAAGAGAATTGGTGCAATCATGCAGCCCTGCTTGATGGCAGTTCAAATGACAAAGGGGTCTGTAGCAGAGTAACTGCAGAGAATGGAGGCAGTCATTCAATCATGAAGGAGTCTTAGGATGGTGATACATTTCTCTGGACAGCCAAACTTTAATAAGATCTTCCATACAACCTCATGGTTAACAGAGTCAAAGGCTTTGGTCAAATCAATAGAGGCCACATACCTGGTGTTGTTCTTGGTATTTTTCTTGGATCTGCCAGGCCACAAAAATCATGTCCATGGTGCCTTTTGATATTCTGAAGTCACCCTGAGACTCAGGAAGGAGTTCTTCAGCAAGAGGGATCAGTCAATTCACTAGAATTTGAGCAAGGATTTTACCAGTAACGGAGAGGAGGGTTATATCCCAATAGCTTCTACAGTTAGACGTATCTCCCTTTTTAAAAATGGTGACTGTATTGGCATTCTTTAGGCCAGTGGAAATTTCCTCAGTGTTCCAGATTTTGAGAAATAGTGTGTGAAACTTGCTGTTTATCGTTTCTCTGCCTACGTTGAAGACCTCAGCTGGTATGTCATCAAAGCCAGATGCTTTCTTGTTCTTCATCTGTCTTATCACCTGGTGGACATCTTCAGAGGTTGGTGGACTGGCAAGTAATTCCCTTACTGGATGCTGCAGGATGGATTCAGTGGTTTCATCAGTCACTGTCGATTCTCAGTTCAGGAGCTTTTGGCAGTGTTCCTTCCAGCAGTTTTTGATGGACTCATTTGAGGAGTATACTGCAACCTTCAGAGTTAAGTGGGGTGAGTCCACAAGAGCTTGGTCCATACATAGCCTTCATTGCACTGAAGAAGCTCCACATGTCATGACTGTCAACATATTGTTGAACTTCTTTCGCCTTCTTTCCTACCGTTTGTTTCTGATTTCTCAGATCTTCCTTTCGGGTTCAGCTTTAAGCTGTTGAAAAGTTTCCTGCTTCTGACTGGAAGTAAGATGGTTTTGCCAATCACAGAAAGATTTTCTCATCTAATTGAGAAGGACTTTGATTTCAGCGTTGTTTTCATCAAACCAGTCCCGATGGCATTGGGTGATAAAACCAATTGATTCCATGCAAGCTTCATGGATCGTTTGCTATGGATTTTTCCAATCTTCCTCAACACAAGTGTTATTATTTTTAGTCTTAAGATTGGCAAGTTTCTTACTGAGATGTTTCAAGGATGTTACAGTGTCTAGGGGACTGAAGGCATTTGATGTTGTCTTTGGACTGATTTGGGTTGTTTTCAATGTTTTAGTGCAACTCTGATGGACATGATTGATCTTACTAAGCAAGGATCAGTCCAGCAGTCATTGGCTCCCCCCATAACACATATAGTACAAATGTCTTTTAGATTACACACTCTTATGATGATGTAAGCAAGCACATCTATTTATGTCTCAAACTAAGGGTATATGCAGGGTTAGTTTGACTTAAGTGTCAAACTGTACACACACACACACACACACACACACACACACAAAATGATCACCTGATCTAACTTAGTTCACCCACATGCAGACCTTACACTTAGATCAACCTAAGTATGGTTAGGTAGATCTAAGTGCCGATCTGTACATATGTACAAGAAAATTAGATTAGGCAAAAATGGCCAGCCTAATCTACTTTTAATTCCTCCAGGAGGTGAACTATGGAGATCAGACTAACCTGGGCCCAATCTAACCCTACCATGTGTACCAGTGCAGTGCTGGACCCACCAGGCCTCCACCCCTGTGGATTTATCAGCCACCCCAAACACCCTAATCTCTATTGTAGATCTGCTAGCACCTCCCCCTCCCCCATTCTGACTTACTTAGATTACATTTCTGGGGTGGCTTCTGGCATTGTACACAAGGGGGACCTGATCTACAATTACACAGCTTAAAGTGAGCCACATGATTGTAGATTGTGTGTGTGTCTGTGTGTGTGTTTGCGCAGCACAGCCCCAGAATGGGAAAGCCCAGCTACTTGTCTAAGCCCCTGGGCTGTGCTTTTTCTACCCCTATCCCTGACCATGAATGGACCGCTGTTTTACTTCTTTAGTGTTTTTTCCATTAGTGAAATAGATTGACACAGTGAAATAGATCTCTCAGTGTCAAAAAAACCCCTGCCATGCTGCAAATTAGTGAACAGATGCACCTGCACTGCATGAGGTTTGTGGTGCCTCAAACCAGCTTGAGGCAGCACAAATCGCACTTGAACACTCGTGGGGACACACCCTGGAGGGTTTTGCCTTCCTTTCTAGCAGGATGCATGGTCCTATTAGATCTTTTGAGCTTATTTTAATAAACTACTTCTTGTCCTTCTTAGTTGCAAGACATTGCAATTGTCTTTGTCTCCCTGCTTTACCAGTAGCAAGTTAGGGTGTTTTTGATGTTTTCAAGCATTGTGCTTGATAGTATGCAAGAGTGTTGGTCACAAAAGTTTTTAAGAGGAGGTTAGACTAGTGGTTTTCAACCTTTTTAGAATAAGGGAATTAAACTGAAGAAAGTATAAGAATATAAAATGCCCAAGATTCTAATAGTCAACAATTATGAAAAGCGACTGATCAGGTGGTTATTGTAACAACAAAGAGGCTCAGTTGTACGTTAACTTTGACATTGGATGAAGGAATCCTTAGACGAGACATCTGGAGCTCCTGGTAATAAAAGTAAACTACTTCAGACCTTTGTTGGGAAAGACAGCAAATAAATAAAATAAATAAATATATAGACATCTCTGATAATCATTCTCAAAATATAGTTCTTCTGAGGTCTTGCAAGAAACAGCGTCCAAGAAAATAGTATAGCTTATCTATGTTCTAAAATGGATAAGGGTTAACGTTAACATTTTCTATTGATATATTGAAATTCAGTAAGAGCTGCATGAAAACTTTCAAATTCCAGAATTGCAGTTAAATTTCAAATTGGGGAGGGTTTTATAATAACAATTTTAAGTTTGTTAAAATTTAATTTCAACTGGGGTGGGTAATTCTCCTTCTAGGAACAAAACTGGAGGTTCCTAACTTGCCCCTACATCCAGGGTCAGACTGATCACCATATTTGGGGTCAAGAAGAGGAAGGCATTTTACTCCATGATCACACTAGTATGGACTGTGGGGTTTTTTGCCTTTCCGTATAGTGAAGGATGTGACCTTCTACCCAGGACCTCTTGAGTGTATATTGACAACATTTTATAGAAGGAGAATATTGGCTGCGTGTTTCCCCTGCTTTACCTGTGGCAGGCTTGCCAATTCAGCCCAGCTCAAACGGGCTTGGAGAATCTTCGTTTTCATTGGTGGAACCTGTCCACCAATCAGGTAAGGGCTGGGGAGGCGGCCCTGCCCCTTCTATAGAAGGGGGGGCAAAGAGCCTCCAGGACCTGATTGTAGCCTGCATTCTGCAGGTCCAACAGGACTTTGGGGGCAAAGCCTCCGATGCAGATAAAAGGAGCTGCATGCCCAGCACGAGGGGGAGAAGATGCGTCCGAGGAACGGAGAAGAAGGAAAAAGAATCAGAGAAGAGCGGGGAGAGCTGCCCAGTAGGCGTTTCCGGTTGCCCTGAAGAGCCCCGGAGACTCATTCACCAGGACCCATGCCTGAGCCCATTTGGTGCACAGCATGGCATACACAGCAGAGACCCTGGGAGCTTCTTGAGGCCAGGCTGCAACCACTGACAAGCAGCCAGGGTACAGTGCACATATCGGTGCTCAGGGCTCAGACCCTGGGAGCCACAAGAGGTGTCTCGGGTCTGCAACCCCTGGCAAGCAACCAGGGCGCAAGTACAGGCAATGTGGCACAGAGAGTCTGGGAGCTGCCTGAGTCCCAGTGCTGCACAAGGCTGCCCAGGCCTCCAACCCCTAGCACAAAGCAAAGTGCCCACTACACACAGTGGTGCATGTGGCCCTAAGCCGGCTACAGTGGAGCCGGGTGGCAGGAAAGCCCAGCAGGGAGTAGAGCTCAACCTGGAGGACAGGAGGCAGCCCTCCAGGACTCTGGAATAGTAAGTTACTCTGGAGAGAGAGTCCCCAGAGGGGAAGGACCCCCAGGGTTGTGAGGGGACACCGCATGGGCTGCTCCTGGGTGATAGGGGGTGATTAGGAGTCTTTGAGGTCTCCCTCTTCTTTTCTTTCCCCCCACCTCCTTTCCTGTAGTGGTACCTCAGGAATGGGTCCCCTGCCCTAGAGGGTACTCAGGTAGCCTAAGGATTGTTTATTATATTCGTAGAGTGTCTTATATTTCATGTGAATAAGTTGAAGTAATAGTTTGTATATTAACAGAGTTTAAGGCTGCCTGATCAATATCCTTTGTTCTGGGTTGTTCTATTGTCCACTTGTATTTCTGAATAATAATTGCGTCTCTGTCTGTCTGTCTATAGAGAGATATATTGTATAGGGTTTATTGTTTTGTAAGTTTGTACATGTTTATGTATATATGTCTATATCCTTACCTTTTTATGGTTTTGTTGTAATAATACATTTGTATATAGTAGGACTTTGTGAATTGAATCACCACCCAAAGCTTCAGAGGAAATTTGGCTCGATTTGGTGGCTGAATCTCTGAATCTGAATCAAATCAGGGGACCAATTAAAAGGTCCAAATCCATTCAAAGATCTCCGAATCTTTGGAAAAGATTTGGAAAGCTTTTATGATTTGGACGGTCCCCAGGGGCTGCAGCAGGGAGCTGCAGCCAACTCTGAGTCGGTAAGTACTAGAGGTCGGGGAGGGGGGACCCCTGCCAGCCCCCATCCCCTGCCTGCTCCCCCAGCCCCCTCCCCCCCCCCCCCATGGCTGCCTTGCCTGCCCCAGCTCCGGGCTGTTTAAAAAAAAAAAAAAAAAAGCCCTGGTGCTTACCGGGTGCTGCCAGGCAGGAGGACAATCCCCACTGGCCCACACTGGCCCACACTGCATGAAGGGCTCTGCACAAGCCCCTGACCCTACCTCGCTCCTCCAGCCCCCCCACCCCATGGTTGCCCCACCTGACCCAGCTCCAGCCCTTTAAGAAAAAAAAAACCTAGAAAAGCCCTGGGACTCACCGTTCCTGCTGGCGGCGTCAGGGCTTCAAGGGGCTCATGTAGAGCCCCCCATATGGTGCAGGGTAGCAGGGGACAGCAGGAATTTCCCCACCCCCCAACAGCAGGAGCCGTGAGTGTGGGGTTTGTTTGTTTTTTTTTCTTAAAGGGCCGGAGCCGCCGAGGGCGGGGCAGCCATGGGGGGGAGCAGGGTTGGGAAAGTGCGGGGAGGGATCGGGGAGCTCATGCAGAGCCTCCCATGTAGTGGGGGGCAGCGGGGATGGCTCCCCTGCCTAGCAGCACCCACTGAGTTGGGGCTTTTTTTTAATGTGTGGTAGCTGGGGCAGGTGGGGCAGCCATTGCCGGGCTTGGGGGGATGGGCCTGACTGATTTGGAGATTCGGCAGCAGCTGAATCTCTAGATCAGATTTGGCCAAATTGATTTGGGACAATGATTCAAATTACTGAATCAAATCGCTGTCCCCTGAATTGGCCAAATCTGAAGCAAATGCTAGCTGCTTCGCACAGGCCTAGTATATAGGTAAGTAATTGAATTACTGGGCCTGATTCTATAGGGGACAAAGGTGCCCACTCGGCGGCTGTGTCTTTCCACAGCACACTGCCCTGCCAATAATTCCCTCAATTTAAGGGGGGAGTACAAACCCATGTATACCTGGGCTATACAGGTTAGTGTGTTAGGTCTATGTTGTGTCAGGGTGAGAGCAGTCTTCCATAGAGTTTAGATTATGTCTGTATGGGATGGTTAGGATAGGGATGTCCCTGGAGGTCCCTTGCAACTATACTTCTCTATGATTTAAGACTCTAACGCAGTTTTCCTATTGGTCTCCCATTTTTCCTGTGCTGACTGAAAAAAAATGCTATGTCAAAATTTTCAAACTCTGAGAAGCAGGGGAAAGGCAGATTTGATAAGAATTGTATTAAATGTTTTTCTTGTCTCTTCTAATATTCAGTATGGTCAGTTTTGTAATATGTGTTTGTTTGTTTTGCAACAGGAAGACAAGGAGAAGTTAACGTGGAGGGACCGCATATCTGGCTACTTAATGAACTTTGCATCCATTTTATTTATGGTAATTTATTTGTATTTTCTTTCACATTTATCTGTCCTGCAGAGAGGTGATTAGCTCTGTTAGGCTTCATTCAAGCAAAAGATAGGGCAGGGTGGCACCTTAAAGACTAGCTGGTTCAGAAAGGCATGAGTTTTTTCTAGGCAATAGTCTACTTCTTCAGGTACTTTGCTGTAATTGTCTGTAACAGCATCCTCCTTAAAGCTGTATTAATAGTCTCAAAGGTGCAAATGACATCTTCTGTTTTGTCCTGGGGAACATGCCTCTGGACAATAAAATATATCCCTGTTAAACTAAGGCATGGTAAATAGTACTAGGAAAGCTTTGGCAATAATCCTGCCAATACTTTGTCAATGACAGCACAATTCCACTACCAACTTAAACCACTGAATAATAAAAAGACTCTGTCAGATCCGTAGCTGACATTAGTCAGTAATAGCAATATGCTAGGCTTATACCACCTAACTGTCCCCAATTCCTTTACTCAAGGAATTTTAATGTTTTAAAATATGAATGAGACTATATTTCTTATTTATTAGGAATGTACACATCCTACAGGTATTCACTCAAAATTGAATTTGCTTTTGCAACATTCACACCAATTTTATGGTCACTTGTCTCATTTGTGTTTATATTTTATATGTTAAATTTTAAATAAGACGCACTTTCTACTGAGCCTCAGCAAACTTTGAATTTCATAAAGAATTCCTGACTGATTTCAGTGGGGCCTTCTGCTTAAAAACCAATACTACAGTATATCTGGTTCTGCACAAAGCAGTATAGTCTCTTATGATTTAATATGCTAAACCCTTGATTTGTGAGTGTGTATCAGGCTTTCTATATGTGCATATTAGCAAAAGTTGAATGTTGATGCTTCTTAAAATTTGGGCTTTATCAAGCTACTAAGAGAAATGTCAGCTAAAAGATGACACAACTGAGTGAAAACTCACAGGAAAAAAAATAGAATTCTTCTCAATCCTAACAAACATTACTATGACTGATGTTATAATATTTCTAAGGCTTCTGATACATGTTACATATATTTTGCAATTAACTGGTTAATCACACAAGACAAGCTACATGTGCAAAGTAATTATCACATCATAATAAGGACTATCCTGCTATAAAAAAGCCAACCAGCTACAAAGTTAGTGCTTGAAAATGTGTAAAACTTGGTAGCTGATGTCTATCCAGCTTTAATTTGAATGTGTGGCAGAGCCCTAAGTGTGCCCAATAATAGACCCTCGATATAGCAGAGAATCTCTGTTCTCAGATACAGTGCTTAAGATGCATCTAACTTTAACTGTATGCTCAAATCCCATGTTTTCCAAGACATGTCCTCTTTTTTGGACCCCTGTACTGCATCCAGGCTGTTTTTTAAACTAAGAGCAAACGTCTGGGTTTTCTACTCCCTACCCTGGAGTGGCATACTAAGCCAACCTAAAGTGCTTAAAACTAGTTTCAGATGTTAGTGTGTGGGCAATCCAGAGGTTAAGAGCTCCAGGAGCTGCTTAAAATTAATGTGTAATAAGGCCCCCAGAGTCATTCTATAATATTGTAATTATAACTTTAAAGCAATTAATAGTTACAGGAGAGAAAGTTGCAAACCTTGCATGAAATTCAAGCTTATTTCTCCTCAGTAAGAGCCAGATCCCATCTCCTGTGTGCAAATGACAATCTTTTCTTTACTGAATGCCGTCATTTTTCTATTGAAGTGATTAAAAACAATGGAAACCAGAGGGTAAATTCTGCTGTCAGTTTCTGGAGTGGGTTGCGCCAGTGCAGCTGATTTTTGCCTGGTCAATTTTTCTTGTCTGTATCAAGATACGCAAACTTTTACTAAAAGTATGATCACTATTAAGGTACAGTAGGCAAAAATTAGGTGCATACGCACGCACACGCACACCCTACACTTTCCTGTTGCTGCAGAAGTGATTGTTGAATTACTTACACCACCTTTTCCAGGCCCACACAGTCTGTCAGGGTCAAACCCATAGGAATTTTCCTTAAAAATGTCTACGTTTTATAGAATGATGGCATCATGCACTTTCCCCACTTCCCTACTCTTACACAGCATGCTTTTCCCTGATATTTCTAAAAGCTGCTGAGAATTTTCTCTTAGTAGACCTTGCTCTTTATTTATTTTATTTTTTATGTTGCTTAAAGCATAATTTGTATGTTGTATGAAAACCTTTCCAGTAGAAATGTCTCACAATTTTTTCTTATTAAGCCCTTGATCTTTCTCTCACTTTACTTAGTCAAGTATATTGTTTGTTTAAATATCAGTTTTTAAAAAGAATATCTTCATGCCAATTTGAGCTACACACCTGTCTCTCTGTTCTGCATTCAGCTCTTTGGCTGCAATCCAATGAGGTTTTGTATCCAGATGAGATGCAACCTTTGGCTATTACATACTTCCTCTGAAGCACTGTTCTAGAAAGTAGATGTCAAGCAAAGTTTTCTGAAAGATGAAAATCTTAGCAGTTACCTCAAGGAAGATAGTTCCAGGCATTGGCATCACCCACAGCCCTCTTCTGTACTCTTTAGTTTTGTCTCTGGGCACAGATACATGGCAATATTTACTCCAGACTTTCCCCAACTGTACTGCAGGTAAAAGTTCAGCAGACACATTTCATGCAGCATTACACTAGTATAAGTCACTGTATTCTGGGTTATGTTGCCCCTCTGTGAGTAAAAAAAATAACCATAAGCCAGTGCAAGTTACACCAGTGTACCAATGATGTTCTGATCCCTTAGTTCAGTGGTTGTCAATGTTTGCTGACGACAGGTCAGATCGGTCTGACTCGAATCCAAGGTGGGCAAGTGCTAGGACTCAGCTCCTGCTGCTTCTTCTTTCCACTTCTTTTCCATGTCACCCAGGTGTGATAAAGCTCCCTGCTGCCCAGGCTCCCAGCCATGGCATGGTACGGTGCAGTGCAGCACAGCACAGCATAAGCAAAGCTGCCTGGCATCAAATGCTGCCAAAGTCCTCTCTCCACAAGACAGATCCAATAGCTTCACAGGTCAGTTGTAGCCCACTGCTTTAGTTTCATCTCAAAGTGACTTTTTACTCCATGCAAATTGTTTCCCCTGACATCCACCTGCAATGATGTGCCCATTACAGGTGGCTAGCTTGGGAGAATCAGCACTGTGTCTGCTGCTTATCATGGAATAAATCCACTATGAAGTAAAATTGGGCATAAATTATTGTGTCATATATCCAAATCCATCACTTCTATTTTCATGATTTAATAATGCTCCCTGCTTTCCCACATTATATTGGATACAGACAAATAGAGTGGTGCAGAAGAAAACCAACTAGTTTCACAGTACAGACTCTCAGCCTGCATCTCTGTTAAAGCCAAGTTATCACACTCTTACCTATATTGCATTGGTGACAAAACTAAACAAGAAAAAAAAAATCAGCCAGCATGTGTTGCATGGAAGTAGTGGCTGGGTGATATTTTCAGTAGAATTGTGTATGTAACCCAAGGTGTTTTGTTTAGCTTGAGATGAAATGGTTTATCATGGCCTCAGTCAGTATTCTCTCTATATATGCTTTTCTCTTCTTTTGTTTTATATACTAGTCTGCATATGACCAACCCTCCTCCCCCACAAAAAACAACCAACCCTCCCCCAACCTCCCCTCCCAAAACACCCAACAGAGCAACACAAAAAATGAAACAAAACTAAACAAAATGTTGACTTAACAAGTCAAGTGTTCTCTTTTGGAAATACCATAATGAAATGTCCTGAGGTTGTGAAAATGAAAGATTGCATTAAAATGTCAGAATAAAATAGTTTACCCTGCTTTATTTATCTTTTGGCTTAAACTCTTATGAAACTGGATCACATTCATAATAATGTTTTCAATCCCTCCAAATCTCCACTTCTCAGCAAATTTACTGTGAACTAGGGCTGTGTGAAACAGCACCGTTTCATTTCGACTTCTGTTTCAGTGGGGAAGTGTTTCATTTTGAGTTCCATTTTGTTTCGAAAGCACTGTTCCATTTTGTTTCGTTGAACCTGTTTCTCTGTTTCGACGCTTTGCCCATAGGCTATAATGGGGATGCACAAAATTGCCTATAATTTTGTCATCTTTTGCCTGATTCAGATGAATCTTGCAGAGATGGTAGCCCCTTCTGAGGCCATGAAGTTTGCCAAGTTTCAAGGAGATAGGTGCAGGTGTTTCTGGGAAACTGCACCTCAAATTCTTGAAAGCAAAACTCATGTCGCGTGTGTGTGTTAAGGCACAAAGGGGTGAAAATTGCAGGCATGCTAGCCCCTGCCGAGGCCACAGAGCATGCCAGCTTTCAAGGAGATAGGTGCAGGGGTTTCTGGGAAACTGGTCCTCAGGCTGTTGATAAGCAAAACTTGTGACATGTGTGACTTTGTGTTTGTTAAGGTGCGCCCTCACTGGAGCAGGGGCCTCTACACAACACAGTCACTGGCCAGCTACACAGTCAATATCAGAGCAGTTCTCCCTCCCTCTCCTTACTTTCTGTTTCCCTGCAGGCAATCTCAGCTTCCGTTTTGAAACTCAAAATGTTTCAAAACTTGAATCATTTTGACTGCTCTCATTTTGTTTCGAGGCTGTTTTGAAGCCCGTTGTTTCATTTTGATTTCTCTATATCAAGCTTGCAATGAGTCAAAACAGCATCAAAATGAAACAGCCAGCGAAATTTCTCACAGCCCTACTGTGAACTGAAAAAAACCCCATTAAGTTTCAATGTCAACTTACGTGTTTAGCTCTTGCTTCTTGAAAACAGTGCCTTTTTCTTGAGAGTTGCATTGGGTTTAGGGTAGGGGAGACTTTCTATTGCCTCTGAACCTCTCTCTTGTAGATTTTGTCTGGCCTATATTAATTATGAAGGGATTAGACTAAAAATAGTCCACAGGCTGAAGTGCTAAACTTAGGTTGGCCTGTGATGTGTGCCTGTGCCCCAAGGCTAGCCAAATAATTATAACAATCTAAACTTTTGCATTTATATAGACTCTTTCATCCAGGAATCTCAAAATGCTTTACTAACTATAATGAACATACATTGGAATTCTTGCTAAAGGCAAAAACAAAACAGAAACATGAACCCTCTCTTCACTTCCTACATATGGCTCCTCCTCTAGCCAAACTAGTGCTTCTGTATAAAAATGAAATATATGTTTTAAAATTACTTATTGTTTCATTTATGCTTTTTGAAGCTGGAATTACACAGCTCTGTGAAATACAAATTCATCTTGTGGGAACTTGATTTCCTGGTATTGTCTGACTTTTTTCATTTCAAGTACTGAGGTCAACAAAATACTATGATTTTTATGGAAAAACAAGGTAACATGAACTCAAAGCAATCCTTCCATAGTCTCCAGAGAATCCAGTATATTAAGATAATGGAGGAAAACATTTCCTTTTTGTCTGTGGCAAAACTTGGAAGAACACCAAAAACTGAAAACGCCTCAGTCCCAATTCTACTGTGTGTAGTGGAAGGTTGGATGATTACACCTTGCAGAGCCATAGTTAGTGCCCTTACTGGCAGGCACAGCAATACAGCTGTACAACGCACGGTAGGTTGGGAGCCCTCATTTTATTTCCATGTATGAGTCCCAAATGAGCAGAATTTCAAATAGGATAGGTTGAGGTTTAATCACAAAAGGGTGGGGCAGTTATAGGATCATGGTGGGTCAGAGCCAGTGTCCACTCCATTCATCATCCTGTCTCTAATCATGACCAGCACCATGTGATTCAGAGGAAGTTATAAGAACTGCATGATAGGTGGATATACAACAATTCTGCACTATAGGTCGTATTCTGCTATCTAGTCAGAAATGGACTATGGCAAAGTTTAATATCCTTTCCAAATTTTCTCTTTTCACTGTTATAGTAACCCTGTATATATTTTTATATCTACTTCAATATTGAATCTCTGGTATAATTTGTTAAATTCTTGGCCACTGTAACTTCCTTATACACTGTGCAAAAAAGTGTTTCCTTTTTTGCCATGAATTTCCCATCTTTTAATTTCACTGTACATTTCCTTGATTCTGCATTACTTTAATTTCTGCTCCCTCAACACCAATTTGAGGAACAAATCTGAGCTATGAGCATTTAAATGGAAATGTTGTGTGGAATAAAATATTTATGCTAACCTCTGTGCATTTCTTTGCAGATTGCACTGACATTTTCAATAGTCTTTGGTGTAATTGTGTACCGAATTACCACTGCAGCAGCTTTGTCATTCAGCACAAACGAGAAAACCAGGTCAAACGTTCGAGTGACTGTGACTGCAACTGCTGTCATCATTAACCTGGTTGTGATCCTTATACTTGATGAGATTTACGGAGCTGTTGCCAAATGGCTGACAGAAATTGGTAAAGCTGTCTCATCCCTCATTAAAATGTTGTATATATTGATAATAGAGAGTATGCAGGAAAGTTCTAATAGGATTATTTTCCATAGAAGAGTATCACTAAAGAGCATATCTGCAGGCTAAATGGGTAAAATTTTCCAAATTGCCTCAGTAACTTAGGTGCCTAAGTCATATTTGCAAAAATGAAGGCAGGGACGGATTCAGTTTGGTTCTTCAGGCATTTAATGGGACTTGGGCACAATTTAGTTGGCCATTTATATACATACATTTTCTTTTTTGGATGTGCCAGATCTCCACACACAAGCTGATCCACACCGTACTGCGGCGTGTGTAGTTGTATAAGTGGTGAAATGCATATTAGCATACAGAAAATGGCAGCAGTGCACCTTTGAGGTGTTTTAGTTCAAAAGCAGACCACCACCATTTTCTGCATGCTGGCACATATTTTGCCTCTTATACAACTGCATGCACCACAGTACCAGCTACTTTGAAAAGTGCCCGGCGCTGCAGTGCATACATATGTAAAAATGCCCAAGAAGTGATTCAAACTGGGTTTGTGCCAGCTTCCATAAAATTCTTAGGCATCCAAATTTATTAGGTGCATTGATTTTGGACTGTTAAGTTCCCTTGGCCACTACAATAGGCATTGTGAACATGGTCAGAATGGATTCAAGGCAACACATCTGGGCATAAGACAGCACCTAACTACTGAACTGGACTCTGTTCTGACTCGGCTTATTGCTGGGATTTACTTAGCTTTCACATAAGTCTTTAGAGAGGCCACGGCTGGTAGGCAGAGTTTGAAAACATATATGCTACACTGACAGACTAGAATTCAGCTCCAAATAGGGGCTGTGCCCACTTTTTTGCCCCAAAGCCTATTGAATACAACACTTGTAGAGAAGGTGGGTGACCTAGGTTTTAGCTTCTCCTCACCCTGAGAGGATTTGGATCCATGTCTCCCAGTATGCAAGAAGCAATGTCTGCTCCACTGGTTATTCCTCACTTTCCTCGTCCTCATGTCATACTTAAAACCAATCCTGATAGACTTATTCAGGCTATACTTCTACTGATGTCCCTGCAAGAAGCTAGGAATCAGGCCCTTTTAAAATAATCTCCAGTGCCACACATTGGGCATGTCTACATGTTCATTAATGCGCTGTAGTTGCTGCAAATTAAGTTTAGTACTTGGTTAACTAAGTACTAAATCAATGTGCAGTAACTTGTAGGCCTATGCGACATGACTAGTATTCACTTCTGGTTTGGATTTGGATTCTGCTGATTTGGGGAACAGTGATTTGATTCAGTGATTTGAATCACTGTCCTGATTCAGCTGAATCTGATTCAGAGATTCAGCCACTGCTGAATCTCTGAATCAAACAGGCCCCATCCCCTGCCCTCTCTGAGCCCCATCAATGGCTGCCCTGCCTGGCCCCAGTGTCCCGACTCTTTGAAACCAGAAAAAAAAAAGCCCTGCACTTACCAGCTTCTGCCAGGTGGGGGGGGGGCAACCCCCACTCCCCCACGCTGCGTGGGGAGTTCTGCCATGACCCCCCAGGCTTGTTAAACAAACAAACAAACAACCCTTTTTGTTTGTTTGTTTAAAGAGCTGGGGTGCTGGGGCTGGGCAGCCATTGACGGGCATGGGAGATTGGGCAAGGGTCGGGGAGTGCTCAGGAGGGTGGGGGAGCAGGCAGGGGATGGGGCCTGGTGGAGGTCCGCCATGGTCCACTCCCCATTTCCCCCTCTCCCCGCTACTTACCAGCACAGACTCTAGGTCCAGCTCCCTGCAGTGGTGATCAGGGACTGCCCAAGTTTCCAAATCTCTCTGAAGCTCTCCAAATCTTTTCCGAATTGATTTGGAGAGCTCTGAATCAATTCAGACCTTTTATAGGTCTCCCAATTTGATTTGGATTCAGCCACCAAATTGGGCCAAATCTCCCCTGAATTGAATCAGCACACGAAGCTTTGCACAGCCCTAGTAACTTGTCCTACTGTGCAGTAGTGCTGGTGCATGGCTTTTTAGTGATGCTTCCTGCACAGTAGCCTAATACTACTGTGCAGTAGCATATTAGCATAGTTTTTGCCTGTAACGCTACTGCACAGTGTTATTCTACATGGTTCATGTTTTGCGTAGACACACCCATTGTGTCACAGTTCATTCAGTCAGCTATCTCTAGTGCTAGCCTGTAGGCCTGTGCAAAGCGGCAAGTATTCAATTTGGATTCAGCCCATTCAAAGGACAGTGATTCAGTTTAGAGATTAGAATCACTGTCCCGATTCAATTCAGCTGAATCAGATCTGAAAGATTTGAGTCTGCTTCAGAGATTTGACCATAGACTAAATAGGCAGCTAACACAGCTGCCTTCAGCTGGTAAGTCTGCTGGGGTTGGGGCAGGGGGGAGGGAACAGGCATGCAGGAGGGAGGGATTGGGTCTGGGGCTGGGGCTGGGCCTGGGGCTGGGGCTGGGACAAGCTGCCCAGCTGGGGAGGGTGCAATGCAGGCGTGGCTCGCTCCAGGCAGGAGGGCGCAAGAGGCAGTAGGTCATAGCCCCCACTCCTGGCGGTGCTGCCTGCACCTTGCTCTGCTGCTGCCAGCCCCTTCTACCCAGAGTGAGCTGCATCCGCATCCCACCTCCCCCCCATGCCCCGGCTGGGCAAGCGACAGAAGGGCAGGGCCCCTGCTCCCAGCACTGCCATGCCCACATCCCGTGCCCCCCTCCCCAGCTGGGCAGCTTGTCCCAACCCCAATCTCTCCCTCCCCACTGCCCCTTCCTTCCCCCCTCCCCGTCCCCTAACCCCAATGGACTTACCAGCTGGAGGCAGCTGTGTCAGCTGCTTGTTTAGTCTATGGCTGAATCACCGAATCTTTTCCAAATCTATTTGGATGCTGTGAATCAATTCAGAGCTTTTAATTGGTGTCCCGATTCAATTCAGATTTGGAGATTTAGTCCCCGAATTGGACCAAATCTCCTCTGAATCGAATCAGCTACTGAAGCTTCGTGCAGCCCTACTAGGCTGAGATGCCAACTGTAATTTAATAAGTTAAAAAAAATTATGTTCATTCATGCTGAAAAATGCTCCTTTCCTTGTGACCTTGCATATTGCTCAGCTAAACAAAACAACTGCAGTTTTATTTTCTCACACAACTTCCTAGATATTGCTTGTATCATACTGCATTTTTCCCAATTTGCCTGCAAATTTTTCCAAATTTGGTGTAGGACCCTAAGGGAGAGGAGTTTGCACAAATCTTTTCCCCAAACCTTCATTCATTTTAGCTCTGGTTCAGGGTGGTACCTAAACACTGAGTAGTCCCATGGAACTCGGTGGAATTACTCACAAGGTTAAAAGTTATACATGTACTTGAGTACTTAACTGAATCAGTGCTTAGGGCAGGAGACAGCAATAGTTTAATCACAGGTGACATGGAGGGTTAAGAGAAATTACTTCTGGAATTAATGCTACACTTGTGGCCTCAGCCAGGGAGTAGTTGTGCAATGATCATGTAGACTGTTGACTTCCTGACACGCAGTGAAAAGATCAGTGAAAGTGCAGATTACACCTGTTTCAAAGCATCAAGTTTCCCAATGCTGACTGTGATGCCTCACTGCCAGGATCCAGGTGGCAGCAACCTTAATTCAGATCTTGTTCGATTCATTGTAAATGGGGAGCAACTCCATTCAAGTCAAGGCAAAACCAATAAATGTAAAGCAGTTATAAAAGCAGAATCAAGCCTCTTCTGGTTCTGTGCATTCTTGTGTAGTAGACCATATTAACTGAGGAACACAAGTTGCTTGTACCTCCACAAGTGTGGAGACTTTCCCGACAGTGGAATTGGTTTAATTGTGCTCAATAGGAGACCATAAAGGGATCTTCTGAAGCTATGGGTGGGGTATGCATTGCCTTCCTGCAAGGAAGATCCTCTCTGTTGGAGCCCCTTATGAGTCAGGGGCATGGGTTCTTCCCCTAAATGTAACCTTCCAATCCTGGGGATTGCCTCACAGCCATAAGGGCTATTCTTTCTGCTGGTTCCCAAGCAGACCTGTCCAAAATGTGACCCATATTCAGCCTGTTCACTGCCAGGTGGGCCCAAAACCCATACATTTTAATGAAATATTTCCATAAATTCAGTATATGTGTGTGTGTGTGTGTGTGTGTGTGTGTGTGTATATATATGTGTGTGTGTGTGTGTGTGTGTATGTATATATATATATATATATATATATATATATATATATATATATATATATATATATATATATATATGTATGTGTGTGTGTGTGTGTGTGTGTGTGTATATATATATGTGTGTGTGTGTGTGTGTGTGTGTGTGTATATATATATATATATATATATATATATATATGAATGAAGAGCCAAGGTCTAAAGCTTCAGATGCTCAGCCTGTTATGGGATGACTTTTCATGAAACTAAAGAACATAAGAAAAATAGAATTGAACCACCAGTGTTACAAGCGATGTGGCATACTGGTAATTTTTATTAACTTGGTTCTTATTTCAGCATTTAAATGTAAGTTTACTTCTTAAGGAAAAAAAAAAAGAAAATCCTTTGGCCCCTCACCAATAGTTATTCAATTTACAGTAATACTTTCATAAAATTCTTGAAACCGATGCAATTAATCCCACTTCTTATTTAACATTTTAATTCAGCTGCAGAGGCTGATTCAGTAAAATATCATAATAAAAACCCTCTGCTCTCATTGTGACTGTACACTAGGGGACACGGGCATGGCAGATAAAAAACCCAGGGAGAGTCTTTAAAAGGCAAATCCTTCTGTTTTATGTTTAAGTAGATTAATTTGAAGAGTCTACATTTTGCACTTTAGAGGTCTGTTTCCTGCAAAGTGCTGAGTTCAGTGAAAGTTGAGGACATTCACCATCTCACTGGATAAGTCCTGGTCAATATAACGATTTACTGAAAATGTATAAGCAATTGGGTAATGGATTTTTAAAAGTTTTATCAAATAAATTCCTGTAGGCACAAAGGCTGAATGTGATGGGGAGAGCTGTGGAGACAAGTTGGCCTTATAATTAAAGCACCTGAGTGGGACTTAAGAGCTCTGAGTTCAAATCCTATCAAAGATTTCCTATGTGACATTTAAGTGATTGCCTAAGCACTGATATAGGAAGCTTTTTGAGCATGTGCCTAGTGGTAAGCATGTGAGTAATCAAATCAAAGTCAATAGAACATCCATACTCTTAAAGTTACAGAGTGGATGCTCAGGTTTTTTTACTAAATCAGGGCTTTGAAATATTTTTGTTCCTTCCTCAATGAATTGAGATTACCAGCAATTCTCTAATTCAGAAGGTGTTGTTAGGGTAAATTTGTGATGGCCTGGCTTCCATTTGCCTTATGGTCCCCTTACACTACTCTGGCCTTAAAGCAAATGAGAATTAGAATCTAATTAATCAGTCATTGCAACAATAATGATATTCACCAACCTCTTCTATGCTACAGTGGTGGGTGTCATATCAGAAATGTATAATGATATCTAGGGTGTGTGTTAGAACACCTTTTGTAAGAAGAAGTTTAACTGGGAGGCAAGTATCAATTTTCTGCATTTTACAGATATGGAAATTAAGGCACAGGAAGGTGAAATGACTTGCCTAAGATTACCCAGCAGGCCAATGACAGAGCCAAGCACAGAAACAACGTTTCTTGGTTTCTAGTTAAGTGCTTAACCTACTAGGGGTCATATAAATATCAGGATAGATAGTGAGTTGGAGTATTTTCTCAGGGCACCACATGATGGTCTGGCTCATTGTGTAATGTTTGTGCTGATATGCGTATGTCGCTGTGAAATAATTTTAACTGAAAGCAAAAACTGGAATCTTTAGGAGGGAGAAAAAGGTGCGGATATATTTCTCAGTGTCATTTTGAACAAAAAATAAAGTATACTTGCTGTTAACTATAAAAATATAGTTCTGGTTTAGGTTTGCCTTTATTGCCAGATAATTTGACCCTTTCTCTTGTTGTTTTTATCCTCAGAGGTACCAAAAACAGAGAAAACCTTTGAAGAGAGGTTAATATTGAAGGCGTTCCTGCTGAAGTTTGTGAACTCTTATGCACCAATTTTTTATGTTGCCTTTTTTAAAGGAAGGTAAGATGAGTTTAAAAATGTTATATTATTTTAAATGGAGCCATACTAAAAACACCTAATGGCACGGAAGAGTCGCAAGGTGACTTTCACAGTCGCTATCGGAGTCCTAGCATGTGTTTGTCAGTGACCTGAACTGGGTCATTCCAGCCCACAGCCTATAAAGGTTGCCAACAGCTGATCTAAACTATTCTAGACCCATCTAGCCTGCTCTTAAAAACTACCCAGGATGGAGATTCCACAACCACTCTATATAATCTTTTCCAGTGCTTAACCATCCTCATAGTGAGAAAGTTAGTTATTTCTGAATATCTAATCTAAATTTCCCTTGTTACAATTTAGGACTGCTGTAATGAATAAATAGCCCTGGAGGAGTTGGGACTAGGGCAGGGGTGGACGAAATATGACCTGCAGGCTGGATTCGTCCTGCCAGGCCATTCTATCTGGCCCACAGGGCCCCTTCAAAAAACAATTATTACTGGCCTGCAGCTGCCCCTCTGAATTATGGAATTAGAGCCTCACAGTGGGTCAGTCCTCCTATTTATATATTTGAATGTTAACCTGAAGAGGGGGAGTAAGTTATTAAATGGAAAAATAAATGACAATTTTCCCTAAATTGTCAGAGACTCAAAGAGAGGTGCAATCCTTGAAACTCATTTGATTTAATTTATTCAGGATTGACTAGAGTTTGAGCCAGTGGGGTCCTTCTAAAACTCATGATAGAATGACTAAATTTGAAATGAGCTGCTGTATTTGAGAAGTATTCTTTTAACTCTAATAATCTTTTTTTACCTCATTTTATATACTCCCATTGCTTACAGATTTGTTGGCCGTCCTGGTCGGTATGTGTATGTCTTTGATGGTTACCGAATGGAAGAGGCAAGTAGAAAGGAAATCGAATAGAAAATGTTAAAAAAGAGATATGGTTGAAAGCGTTGAAACACACACAATAGTTAAAATGCACTTTATTTGTCAAAATGTTACATCTACAATACAAGAA
Source organism: Alligator mississippiensis (assembly GCF_030867095.1). Taxonomy (NCBI): domain Eukaryota; kingdom Metazoa; phylum Chordata; order Crocodylia; family Alligatoridae; genus Alligator; species Alligator mississippiensis. The sequence continues at coordinate 140,865,841 of NC_081827.1, forward strand.
AACCCCCAGATTCTATTAATCTTAGGCACCTGCATGGCCTCCATCTCCAACATATCTGAGCATTTCAAAACCTTAAAATGTGTTTATTCTCACAACACCCCATGTGCTAGGAAAGGTCTATTTTCCCCCAGTTCCAGATGAAGTCTTTATGCACCGAATTGATCATGATCACACAGGAAGTCTGTGGGAGCGTGGGGTGCTGGAACCACGTCTTAGGCTCCACTCTCACCACTAGATTCTCCTTCCTCTCAAAAATATTCAAGTCTAAGAAAACTGCTGGTAAGGCATCTAACCACTCCATTCTCTTAGACCTTGAGTCTATGAACATTTACACACAAACTTCCTTTAAACACTTACCTTAACACCAGTAGGATCAATCAAGGGCTTAGAGAGAAATATTTGCAAGATCGAAACCTTTTCGTTTCCATAAGGGAAGCAGTCTGTTGAATGAATATTGTTGGTACTGAATTATATTTATTATTATAAATATACAGGAAATATCTTAAAATAATATATTGAAGGCCCAAGGTACATTAAGTTCTTTGAAAATTCAATATATTTTTCCATAGTGCAATTTATATTGGCAGTTCTGTAATGGAATGGAATGGAACCTGAATGGAATTGGAGTAACTGATGGATTTTTATTTAGAAATGTCTTGGTTATATGGGATTGTAGGTTCACGTCAATGTATATAGAACGTACAAGCTTTTACTTTTACACAGATTCTTTGTATTAATTCCCTCTTCATGCTGTCCTTTCTATTCACTTACAGTGTGCTCCAGGAGGCTGTCTGATGGAACTCTGTATTCAGCTAAGCATCATTATGCTTGGAAAGCAACTGATTCAAAACAATTTGTTTGAAATTGGAATCCCGTATGTATTTCAGCCTTTTTCTATTACCATGCGCTTGTTCTTGCAAGACTGCAAATTAAGGGCCTATTTCTTACGTCACTGAATGAGAGTGTTGCTACTGACTTCAACGGGCTCTAGTTGAATATACCTAAAATGATGATAGATCACATTTCTGGTTGTGATTAAATGAACTGACTGTATTTTACCTTAAATGATTGGTTCTATCAGGAGTAAATGGCTTAAAGAAATGATTGAATACATTAAATAATTGATCTAAATTAATTTCAGAAGCCTTGGAAAATAGACAAGGTATGATAGATGTCCTGGGAAGTTTTAAAGAAGCTTTCAGAGACACAGTGTTGAATACAAATTAGTTTAAAATGGGATGTGGGGGGGAAAAAGCATTAAAAAAAACCTTAAAAAAGGCTATTTGAACTCTAAGTATTCTGTTGATTTACACACAACATCTACACATTTTTTATGTGCCCATCACTCTCTCAGAGCTAAATTATGGGGGAAGATCTTGACAAGCTATAAAGCAACTGTCATTGCCATAGGAAACCACTGACAATGTAAGTTGTTGTCTACAAAAACATATGCCTCTGTGAACCTAGGTCACCTAGGTGCCACCATGCCCTATTTTTTGCCATAGGAAGGTTTATTCATAGAACTGAATTTTGGCTTGTGTGTTGAAAATGCTGGGAACTCTGTATCCCCAGTGGCAGGTGGGGCTGCAGACAAAGGTCCTTCATAGAAAATGTCCTACTGCTGATTCCTGAGGCTTCACTTTTGCATTTGTCAGGTGCTTCCTGGCCTGCAGTTGGTGGCCAAATTTTCTGCACCCTGCAGAGAGACAGGGTTTTGTGGGTGTAGGTAACATAATAGCTTAGCTTACTGCTTCAGCTCCACTGAAGCTGTTTAGAGTTAACGAGTGCTGAATTACATCCTTAGGGACAGTTCTGAAGATGGGGAATAGGAACCTTAATGAGGCTTCTGCATAATTGGGCACCACTGAGAGGAGCTTAAAAACTGCATCCTTTTTTCCCTTTGCCCCAGCAAGAATTTTTCATGGCTAAAATAAAAGCAAAAAATATGGACCTGAATTATTCAAAGCTTGAATGTTCTCGAGTCAAGGTTCACCAGAGGGGCCTGTTTTCTCTCTGAGTCTCATGGAATTTAGAGTATATTCTGAGAAAAGGATGGTAAATTGTTCCCAAGGACTCTGACATTTTGAAACCTTAAAGCTTTCTCAGAGAGAACCTGGTGTGATTTTTCTCCCTCTTCCAAAAACTTACTGCTACTGGGTTTGTTTAATGGGAATTTTATGATGTTATAAATACCGCATTTATTATCTTTGATTCATGAAAGTGGAGGCTGATCCAATCAAAACACAGAGCTACTGTCAGGTTATTTCTCAATTCCCTGGCGGCACTGCTCAGTGCAAGAATGTGACGACCTCATCCCATTTTTCTCTCTCATTCCTGCTCCCCCTTTGGCAACAACCTACAGTGACCTCATTTGAAAACTTAAATAACTATTTAAAAACAAACATGCCTTCATTCTCCTCTTGTTATCACACCAATTAACAATGCTGTCTTTTATTAGCAAACAAGCCTTCACTTTTCTGTTGTATCCTGTTGTAGTCCTGTCCCCATTCTCACCTAAACTAATGCAGTCTCTGTCCCTCCAGCCCTTTTTGACTGCCTCCTTCACGTATTCCCTCTATTCCACTGTCTCCCTGTGACACCCATCTTTCTTTCTAGATCAACCCTTTTTCATCATTAGGCATTTAAGTTTCCTACCTTTCTCACATTGGTCCCCATTCCTGTCCAAGAAAGGGAATGTAGGGAACAATCCTGTTGTGGCTGAGAAATGGGCTCTATAGTCTAATGGGCCTTTTTCATGTCTAGCTTTAATGGTGCTATAATTCCCTGTTTTGCACCTGTCTCGAGGTGAACAAGCGAGTCGGTGAAATGAGTACAACTCTCTCTGCAGCCTCTGGAAAGATGGAAAAAGTGCCATAACTCTGTTCTCCCTTGCAGAAAAGATGTAACAAATATCACTTTTCTATAGGCATTTGAAGCTTCCCTTTGATTTTTTTTACTTGGGATGTAATTCTCTAACTCAAGTCTCCTCTAAGAGAGGTCTTGTTTCTGACTGAATTCTACAAATTTTCAGAATTATTTCTATGGAACCCTTTTTGGCTTCACTGCTAATAGACCTGTTTTAGCATTCTTAGCCTCATTATGATCTGCTTCTCTTACTCAAAAGCCAGGAATAATTGAAATGCCTGTACAGCTGAGAAGGGTACAGGCTAGATCCAGAAGGAATAACCATCCAGTGCATGCACCATGCACTTAAATAGTTGGAAACGTCCGGCTGACATCTTAATTCTACCTTGTCCACAATCAATGTTGATTGAAGACTTCTGAAGTTAAGTGTCAATGTCACTCCTGTTTCGTTCAATTGTCGGGACAAATTCTAATCTTGCCTAGTACTTTTACAGCGAAAACTACTTCATAGGTATGATAGATGTAACTTTCTGGTTTGCTCTACTTTTCTGTGATTTCTTTTTTCCATTTTGGTGTCCAAGAATATCAATACAACTAGATAAATGCAGTGACACCGGAATTATGCTAAGCCTTCTTGAATCACAGCTGAATGTATGTTCTCTGGGGCTGGAATTCACAAGTTTTAACAGATGTAAATATGCCACAATTCATTCAGATGTGTCAGATACCATAATTTTCTCCTCCTTGCCACAGCCATTGACCCTGAAGTGTTTCAGGGTTTGAGAACTCTGCTCTACAGCTCTTTTATGACTCCTTTTCATCAGTTCCATATTCCTATCCATACTGCAAAAATCCATGTGGTTATTTTATTATCCCCTGCCTCTAACTTTGGTGACAAACCCTTAGGGTGAATCCTGGTCCCATTGAAGTTAATGGCAAAACTCCCATCCACTTCAGTGGGGTCAGGATTTCACCCTTTATATCCAGCATTAGTTTCCATTGCTTCTTTCAAAGTGCACTTAAATATGTTGGATGAGAAAACCAAGAGCCAATAAAATCAATTTCAAGGCACCCGTTCATAGCTGCTGTGCTGTATGGTGCATTTTAGTTCCTAATAAGAGTACTTAATTAATGCTAAAATGTATCTATTGTTTACAGTGGAGTGTAGGCCTGTAATTCTTAAACATAACCAAAACCTCTGTTGACTTAAACGCTGGGAGTTTTGAGCATGCCTAGGGCACAGGGTTGGATGGTAAATATATAACACAGTTCAGAGACTATACATCCATTCTCCCCCATCCTGCTCTTTTCTTCCTTCCCCAGCCCATTTTGGGAATAGTGGCAGATGTGAGTAGATGGCAGGAAGAAAATGCAAGACATTTAGTGATCTTTCCATAAACAGTTACAGGCAAGGGCAATGGGATCTTTTAGTCTTAGACTGTCCCACCAGACACTCCGGATACTAACCCAGTAGCCTCCACTGTCTACCATCCTAGATAGGAAGTAACAGCCATAGCTGAGAGGAGTCTTCCCAGCCTCCTATTATCAATAATCTCTCACTCTTTGAAACATTGGCTTTGTTTTTATTTCCTCCCCTGCTATGTTGCAGATAGTGATTGGTTTCTATGTTAGCTGGTGGTTTCATACAAGTCTTTAACTGCTCTACTACCAGCTCCACTAGCAGAACCAATGATAAACTGGACACAGAACACTAAACTGGCATAGTGGTATAGATGCTGGCAACTGATCAGCAATTGATCTCCTCTTGTGGCAATCACCATTGTATTTGATCAATCGATGTGTAGTGTGGGAACTGAAGAAAAAGTCTAGTACAACAAAAGCCCCTATCTCATTCCTTTTCTATTTCTAAATCCCTTTAGCTTCCCATTATGCTTCTTCCCTCTCCCCTATGCTGTCTCTCTTTCTGCCTCCAACTCTGTTCATCCCATTCCTTACTCCATTTCAATAGTGTCCCCCTGTACATACACACACCACAACTCCCCCCCCCCCCCCCATCCTTAAAATTACTTTTGCCACATATATGGAATAACTATAGAATCACATAGGGGTAACAAGAGAAACCCAGAATGAACATCTCATATGCTTGCTCCCTACCCTGAGCACTCTGCTTGTGAGTCCTATTTATTTGTCCTCATCTTTTGTCTTTGTGAGCCTATCAGTTATTTGGATCAAGGATGGTCCTCCAGTGCATGAGAAGCTGAGTGACCATTTGAAGCACTGTTTCTTCTAAGAGAAAATGGGCAGCACTGTCTATCTTCAGGGATACTGCGAAAGAACCTGTGCATGCATCCCTCTCCTGCTATAGCATGATGCTCAGTCTTGACCAAGTCTGGACAAATCACACCACTGCTATCTGCTCTAAGCTTACCCTTCCCCAAAATAGGTCTCTGTCTTATCTTTTACTCTGGTTGTCACCTTTTCTCCTTTTATGCAGCTCATTCTCCCCAACCACATACTTTCCTTACCTTTGACCCTCACCTGCAAAAAGATGTGACATAAATGCCATTACTAGTGCCTTAACTTCCTCAGCTAATGAAAAAAAATGATGCTTCTATGATTCAGTCCTCCTGGGATGGGCAACTTTGCATTGCTCCTGCTTGAGGAATAATCAGGTTCATAATACTCAGAAAATAAAATGGTCCCATTCTGCTCTCCTTGGTTCTCAGTTTGCTTCAATGCCATTTTCAAATGTTGATCTTCTGGATAATTGCAAAACAATTTTCACACAACCATGTTAAAAAGTCCTACTTAGTTTTAAAAGTACAATCATCTGGGTAACTATGGAGTTCTGTAAAACTCATTTTCACTTCTCTACTGTGATAGAGTTGGAGAATAACCCTGAGCACGTCTATCCAGTGCAAATCCCTGTTTTCTGTTCCTTTAACTTGCTGACACATTTCTCTTTGGTCTGAAACTTCACATGCTTGGAAACAACACAAAGGTACATTTTTTTGGAAAGTTTGAGAAGAATCAGCTTGGCTCTTTTTCAGTGAGTTGATCTTTTTAAAAGAAAATCAAAGCACTCTTTGAGGCTTAACTGATAATGGCTCAGGGTAGCAAATTTCATGCTTGGAATAAGGATAGTTCATAATAAAAAAATTTAAAATAATTCTATGTGACTGGGCACTGGATTTAGTGTACTCCTAGTTAGCATAAAAAAGGACCTTTGTTCTAGTTACAGGGTTCCCAGTGGAACTCTGGAGATGCGTTAAACTCTATAGCAAGGCTCCATAGTGCTACAATAGAGGATTAGATCCCCCAAACTCTATGTAAACACACCCAAACTTAATCTCTATGGGCGCTTGTACACATGACAAAAATTGGCCTTTTTTTGCAGTTTAATTGCATCACACTGTACATGTGTGGGGTTTTTTATGATTTAAATGAGTTTGCTACATTGCAAATCAAACCACATCCACATGTAATTTAGTTTGCAATGTAGCTATTTGTAATGTTGCAGACTTTGACAGCTTGCCCCCCCACCACAGGAGCAGCGGGCTGAAGGCAGAAGGGCCCAGGGTATGAGCTGCAAATGGGCCGAGCAGCCCCTGAGCTGCGGAAGACCTTGGTCCTTCCTTCCATGGTGGCGGTGCCCCCTGGGGCTGCCCAGGTGGGCTGCTAGTAGGTGGGTGCAGCCCCATCTTCAGTTCAAGGAACTGTTGGATTGGGCTGTGTGCTGCCTGTGAGATGGGGCAGCACCTGCCTGCTAGCTGCCTGCCTGGGTGGGCCTGGGGGGTGCTGCTGCCATGGAGGGAAGGTCCAGGCCCCCTCTCAGCTCAGGGCCCACCAGCAGCTTGCCTTCCCACCAGGGAAAAAAAAAAGGATCAGGTACCCACCAGATCCAACTTGTCCCCAAGTCCACGTGGGGAGTAGCACCTGGTGGGCTTCCAGCATGCAGGCATGTGGAAGAGTTGGATCCAACAGGTGTTGCCTGCAAGCTGGGGCAGCACCTGCACAGCCAGCACCCCACCTGCGTGGCCCTGGGGGTGCCACCACCCTGGAGAGAAGGACCAGGTCCCCCTGAAGCTCACGGGCTGCATGGCCTAGCTCACATGGGTAGGCTCTGCTAAGGAAAAAAAAAAGTGTTGAGGGGTCTGGTCCTTTTTTTTTTTGTTTGTTTCTGTGGAGCCTGCCTGATTCTCTCATGGCCAGAGGGTGAGCTGACAGCTGGCCCTAAGCTGCAGGGGACCCAGACCTTCCCTCCATGGCAGTGCCACCCCCTGGCAGCACCTGTCCGCTAGCAGCACACCCAGGTGGCACCAGGGGATGCCACCTCCACAGAGAGCAGGACATGCATCCACGAGCTGGGCAGACTCCAAGAGAAAAAGATGCGGGAAAGCTCTGGGAGAAAAAAAAAAAGGATCAGGCCCCTCACCATAACAGTGACAGAATCCCCTAAAATGAAATGGTGGGTTTGTAATCATCACAATTAAAAATCCACCATTTCAATTTAGGGGACTAAACCCCCGTCACATGTACAAGTGGCCTATAGCTCTGATTCTCAGCCAGGGTGATGCAAGATCCTTTAAAGGGTGCAGCGATAAATGAAGTGTGAAGAGATAAGCAGATAAGGGTAGGTTCAGGCTTTCCTTGCCTGTCTCCTGCTGCCCCTGCCAACTGTCTGCCCCCATTGCAAGAAGGTAAGCCCTGTAATAAATAAATTAGTGTTTACAACCATTAAAACAAAAAAAAAGTGTCGCTTTATTCTAAACTCGGTGTCCTCCCACACTGAGCCCAGTGCATGCCCAGAAAAGGAATCAAGTTAGTTGGACCTGGCTCGCTCAGTGTCTGCATAGATCTGCTGCATCAGTGGGGCTCTGTTGGCACTTTTATTTAATAGCTGATTAAATCTGTTATTAGAAAAAGCCCCAAAAAGCCCCGCTGAAGCACTCAAACTATACAGATGCTGTGGAGCTGGATTGAATGAATGCGCTGCTGCTTCCAAGAAAGCACTTTTTTTGTTTGTTTTTTTTGTTTTTTAACATCTGTAAGCACTAGGCCTGTGTGAAGCAGCTAGTATTCACTTTGGATTTAGATTCAGCCGATTCAGGGGACAGTGATTTGATTCGGTGATTCAAATCACTGTCCAGGAATCAATTCAGCTGAATCTGATTTGGAGATTCAGCCGCAGCTGAAATGGCCAAATCTTTGATTTGGCCCCATCCCCCACCTGCTGTCAATGGCTGCCTCACCCATTCTCCCAGCTCCGGATTCTTAAAAAAAAAAGGGAAAAAAAAAAGCCCCCACTCACTGGCTCTTGCCAGGTGGGGGGGGAAATCCCCACTGCCCCCACTGCCCCATGCCATGTGGGAGGGCTCTGCTATGAGCCCCCCCAATCCCCACTTGCTCTCCCAGCCCCACCCCCCATGGCTGCCCTGCCTGCCTCAGTTCCTGGACCATTAAAAAAAAAAAGCCCCCACTCACTGGCTCCTGCCAAGTGAGGGCTGATCCCCACTGTCCTGCACTGCATAGGGAGCTCTGCCATGAGCCCCCAGAAGTCCTGAGGCCACTGCAGCAGCTCGTGATTTCAGGGTTTTTGGGTTTTTTTTTTTAAAGGGCTGCAAGCTGGGGCAGGCGGGACAACTATGGGGGGCTGAGAGAGTGGGCAGGGGTGGGGGGCTCATGGCAGAGCCCCCCATGCAGCGTGGGGCATTGGGGGGGCAGCAGGGATTGCCTACCTCCCCCCTGCCTGGCAGCAGCCGGTGAATTGGAGCTTTTTTTAAAAGAGCAGGAGCTGAGAGAGCAGGTGGGGTAGCCATGGGGGGGAGCTGAGAAAGCAGGCAGGGTTTTCCCATGGTCCCTTCCTCCCTCCTCCAGCCCCCCCTTCCCCACCCCCCACTTACCAGCACGGAGTCCAGGTCCACCTGCCTGCGGCAGCAAGCAGGAACTGTCCAAATTGCCGAAGCTCACCAAATCTTTTCCGAATCAATTCAGAAAGCTTTGAATCAAGTTGGACCTTTCTGTTGATCTCCTGATTCGATTTGGATTTGGAGATTTGGCCACTGAATCAGGCCGAATCTCCTCTGAATCGAATCAGCACCTGAAGCTTCGCACAGCCCTAGTAAGCACGGTTTGTTTTTTTTAAATGGTTTGTTTTTCACAAATGTTGTGGAGGGGTGCCTTGAGTCTGATGAAGGGTACCTCAAGTATAAAAGGCTGAGAACCACTACTTTATAGCCTCACCACTGATAACACAGGAACAGCATCCATATGAATTCTCACTCTCAAATAACACTCTTCATCTCTAGATCTGAAAGTGCTTTACCAAGAAGGTTCCTGTTTTATAGATAGGGAAATAGAAGCTGGGACTGGTGAAGTCAAAATGAAAACACAGAAAACCATGTTCATGGGGTGAAAACATAATATACATCAGATAGAAGTTGAATCTTTTGTATATATGCACTGCACTTGTTAAGGGGTGTATGTACTCCATACAAGTATACATCAACAAAGATAAACGCATATCCCTTTCACTGGAGAATGCCTGAATCCCCATCTCAAATGACTGGATGCTCTTCCAGCAACCCACCATGCATGCAACCTACAGTCACTTAGCTCCCAGCTTCTCACAGATGTATGTATACCCCAGCACACTCACAGGGTTTGATTCTGATCTCACACTCAGGGAAAGTCAGGACTATCCCCACCCAAGAACATCCACCTGCATCCAAGATTAAAGAGTTTTGCTGGCATTAAATCACAGTGAGGCTACAACCAATCCTGAGGTTTCCATGTCTATTTGCGCAAATGCATACAGAGGGGAGGTCATGTGTGTGGCAGGCCAGCAGGCGGCATTCCTTTGCTGAGTCACTCACCTCATTGCACCCGACCACCTACCAAGCTCTGAGCACCTCCCTGGGGGTGCCTCACGTTTGGCCAATCCCCTTCGTGGAGCACACCTGCAAGCCGGGGGGTCATTGCTTCCACCACCCAGGGGTCTGGACTGTTTTTGGGTCCTGTGCCCCCTGAGGTACACAGGCTTTGTATTCCTTGAGGGTGCTTGACTCACTGTGACAACTTGGGGTGCTTTGTTTAGCCTGAAGCACAAAAGAAGCCTCCCTTGGTTATCAGAGCCAAGGGAATAAAAAAGTCATGCCCAAACCCTCTCCCAGTGAGTCCGCCACACTTGGTACAGTGGAAAACTTTATTGGTACAGAAGGTTGGCTTGGGGAAGGGTACAGGACAGAGCTGCATCACAAAATAACGTTAGAGCAAACAGTGTGGCTAGGTAGCCTTTGATCAAGCATCTCCTTTACTGCAAGCTATATATTTAGATAGGTTTCAAGTAGTTTACTCACAAGTATCATCCAAAGGCTGATTGAGCTTTCCTCTGGAGGCAGGCAGTTTATGGTATGTCCATTAACTTTAAGAGAGAGAGAGAGAGAGAGAGAGAGAGCCCCCCATCTTTCTGACTGGTTAGTTGCTCCCCAATATGGCCTTTATCCCTCCTCCAGGAAGAAGATCTTCTTAAATAACTTATCTGACCCCACTCTCTATACCCAATCAGGGCAGGTGTTGTTGGACATTAGGCAATCAATTAAAAAAGCATCACAGGTTACCTGATAGAGTGACAGAGGCTTCAGCCCCTGCTCTCAGGCCATGAGGTCACTGCTTAGGACAACAGAGAGTTTTCCCCTCCCATCAGTCAGTCAAGTAGGCAGAGCTGGTTGCTTAGCAACTGGAATGACAGACACCTGAGATTGTGGGAGAGGGACACAGACTAGCCTCAGGGCGAGGAGGAGGCTGAAATAGAATTTCATCAGAAATGTGCACCTTAATTGCCTCTGTGCACAGAAAGGAGAGGGACATTTATGGACTGTATAATTTTACAGAACAAAAGTAGTTCTGGAAAAAACGGTATTAATAATTTCCTTAATTAACTGCTCACTGTCTAGTGAGAGCCCCTATCAGCATCAGGAAAATACTCAGAAATGTGCTGGAAGGATCTTCCAGGAGTTCTTTGTTAAAAGTTCTGCATTAAATTGAAGGGGAGGTTAGTGGAATTGTGTCCAGTGCCATAGCATGGCATGGGAGGTGAGTGGGGTGACCACCCTCAGTGCCTAAGGCACCAACAGGCACTGCCCAGACAGGGTGGGGTGTGGAACAGAGCTGTGAGCAGCTCATTTGGGGGGAGGGGTGCGGGAATGGGGGAAGGGCATCCCATCACAGCATGCACTCTCAGGCAGTATGTGCCCCCACCTCTCTGCATGGGGTGAGGGCAGGCTGCTGCTGTGGGCATGCCCCAGGCACCAAACTTCCTTACAACGGAACTGATGGTGTCATTGATCCTTCCCCACCTGTGCCCATGAATAGTACTACATCACTGCAGCCAGAGAAAGCACTATTTGAATCTCATAAAAATACTTACAAAGAGCAAATATTAGTGCCTGTGCCCACCTGGTCTCAAGGAGGCGCTCTTGTGCTGACTTGGAGCATGTGCCTGGGACTGGCCGCTGTGTTTATTCCAGTGGTCTCAGAGAGGGTCCATGTTCTCCCTGAAGGAAACCCAGAAATTCATCTGCCACAACTTTGATCTTTCTTTCAGTGGTGGGGTCCCCTCCTGTGGTCCCTCTTGGATTGGTCATACTTCCTGGTGGTATTCATGGTGCTCCACCTCCCCTACATCCCATCCATGCACCAGCCTCTAGGATGGCCACTTGATGGTAGGATGGCTTGCCCTCCAGTGTCAGCTCCCATTCTCTTCTCAACATTATGCCATCCCTGCTCTTCTGCTGGGTCTGTTGTTATGGCTAGGCTGCCTGCCGTGCTATCCTGGCTGCTCCTAACCCCAGAGCACTAGCTGTATCTCTGACCCTCACCTCAGGGTTCCTTGGGGCAATCCACAAAAGTAAAAGAAAAGGAGGAAATTAACAGAAAGGACAAAGGGGTAGGGCCTTGGCCTGTCCCCACTCACTGGCCCAGCATCTGTGGCTCCTGCAGTCCCTCGACACTGTCCTTGCTCCTTCCCCTCCCTGCAGACCCCTCCAACGGGTCTGTTGCAGGATCCCTTTGTTATTCAAATTGCCAATTGCTCAAATCACAAGCGAGAATTTATAAAGGGGGATAAGGCAAGGTGCTGCATTTATTGATCACATGAGTTAGACATAGAGGTTCAGGCACACCATTCATATAAATGCATATAAATCATCATACACATCATTACACACAGGCATACACATATACAAAACAACCATTTCATCCACACATACACCAGATATAGTTACCAGCAATAGTTGCTAAATATCATCCCAGGGTGGCCAACCTGGGTTTATTGAGTAAATGATGATGATTTGAAGATAGCAAATTTGAAGATAACAGCTGGAGTTGGGTGAGCAGATGCATCTGTGCTTCGATGAAACAGCAAAGAAAGAGACTCACCCAACTTGGCATTTTCAACGTGTTCTTTTATAGGGATTGGCATCCTTTGTTTCAGTGCTTTGAGGTTTTTTCATACCCAGCTTCTCTTTTTGCAGTTGTTCTTCTTTTCTCTTCAGCTTATCTCAGCCTTGGAGTGTTTTTGCTGCCTGTCTGGCAGGATGGGTGCATTCCTTCTCCTTGTTATCTTCTTTGTGCCCTAGGCCTAAAAGGGATTCTTCAGCCATTCATTAATTAGTTTACTGACTGGTAACTTACATTTGGCACCTTGTTGCTTACATAAACAGTTAAATCTTCTTCTCTCATCTCTATGCCATTTTCTCACCATTCACCCTTTTACACACAGTCATAAATAAAGGTTATGCAGAGTTCGTTCACTTATGTCAAGCAGAAGGATACAAAATGGAGTTTTCAAGTTGCTTACAGGACAAGACTAACATGGTTACAGTTCACTACTATTACACTCTATGTTAACATCAGCTACATTAGTTTAGTTCATGCTACACCTTGACAGTCCCTGGCACCATTCATGCCCAGTGCAGGAAGCACTTTCGCTGCCTGCTCTCTGTAGTGCTTCCACCATGGTCTTGCTGCTGGTATTTATTTCAGCTGGGTGGTGTCCTAAGATGACGTCACCTACCCGTCTTGCTTTTAACCAAAAATAAACAGCTCACAAACTGCGTGGGTGCTCTGTGCCAGTGTGGCTCATCTGTCTCTTCCCTGCCTGAAACAGGTAAGTTTGCCCTGGCTTCAGGGCTTTTCTTGCAGGAACAGGCTGTCTCCATCCCAGGTCCTGACATGGGTGGGGTCTCTTGTGACCTTGTTTCCATCCCCCTGGGGCAGTGCCCTCAAAGCAGATGAGTTAGCATTAAACAGAAGGAAAATTTTCTGATAGAGAGTCATCTAGTTCTTTATTAACAGTCTTAAAAATCTCACTAGCTATTCTATTGATGTCAACTGAATACTCTGTATGATCATTATACGCAGAGGGCTCTAGCCTCATCTTCACCTGGAACAGAAGCAAGTGTGGTCCAGCCAAGGGTAAAGGTTATGAAACCCTGGGGCAGAATTGGAGGGAGGCAGGGAAATGACTAAGGCTGATTCCATCTCTTTCCCAATTTAGAGCAACCTTAGGACTCCAGCCACGTTCACTTCCCTTTCCGCTGACCCAGTGTTCCCCAATACTGAGTGACATAGAACATGCTGCAGTGTGTCGAGACCACATGGGACTTTTCTGTGTGTAATTTCTGGGATACTTGCAGCACTGCACTACTGGAGGCTCTGATCCCTGTATATTTTTCAGGCACAAAATATAAATGTATACAGCAGAGTTTTCTTAATATAAACCTGTTCCTGGTCTGCATGGTCCCTGTCTTCCAGTTAGGGGGTTTGAGAAGGCAGGTTTATTTAAACATGGGAACAAATGAATAAATCCACAGCTTTCTCCCAACTTCATGTCAAAGACACATGCACCTCTGTTTCCAGGCATTTATCACAAGCTGTTGGAGAAAATTTGGTGGGAGTCCCTGGTTAAGCTATTGGCCACACTTCATTGGAATTAATCTGGATTTTCACTCATACCGTACATATGTGATCTGTTGTACAGCAGTGTACATCTCTGTAAAATATAAATGTTCCCCTGAAAGCTGAGAAAAATATGATAAACATAAATCTTTGGGTCTGATGCTAGGTCCTTTGCATTTAGTTTTACTCAAATTTTGGAGAAACTGCGTAGTCTTTTATACTTTTTCATCAATATTTTTTCAATCTGTAAATTAAGATAGAACTGCTTAGGAAACTGAAATCCACATGTTACCAGCTATACTAGTGAGATATATAGCTTCTGCATTTTTTAGATTTGGATTGCATTTTGTATTGAAATATACACTATTCTAGATTGTGCTTATAGGGCAATAGCTTCTATTCTCATCAGTGAATCTTTACTACTTGTAAGTCTGCACCTTATGGTTGTAACACTGCATTGAGATACAATATTGCTATAAATGTGCCAGTAATTTAGTGATAAGTTTAATGCTTCCAAGATGGCATGCCTCTTCTATTTCCTCAGAATTTTTCTTTACCCAGATGCCTATTCTAGTAGTTACAACTAGAGAGTCAGGTCAAAATCAAAACTTCAAGCCAAAATCCTTTGAATTATGGGACTGGAGAAATCAGGTGACTTTGGGTCAAATCCAGAATAGAAATGGAAGTTTTTCTTTGTCTGGTTTAGTGGCAGCCAAAAATCTCACCAGAATATTTGGTCATGAGAGCCTTTTACTGTTCAGAGAGCAGAAGTTTTTCAGGATCTGCTATGCTGATTCATGAGGGAGACATTACACAAGAATAATCCTTGAGATTTTGGTGCCAGGTCTATTTTTGTTTTACCATTTATACACATAAAAGTGCATCTGAATACAGATTTAGGGCTTTTAAACTATTAAGATAAAGCTTTAAAATAAGACTGTGCACAGTTGTGTTGTGCCCTCAGACATGCATACAACTCCCTTTGACATAACTCTTATGAGCTATCTATAAATCTCTTCTCTTTGGCTGTCCTATTGACTTATGTATGTGCCAGTACACTCTCAACAAAAGAGATTGCTGCAGTGATACAAGTCTGTTTTTGTAAACATGTGATAAACCTCTTCAGGGTTGATGTTAATAGCTATATAATTTCTTAGCTTCCAGTGATTTAAAAATAAACACCACCTTTATCTCCAGCTTCAGGATATATACTTCACTCTCCTATCCATTCCCCTTGGTTCAAAATACAAGCTATTGCACCAGGTTGCTGCAGACACTAATGACTACATTTAATGGAGATGACACCTTTCTGCGATTAGCATGTTATTGGGTGTTATTTTTACTTCTGTTGGGATTGCATGGCTGCTGTAGGATTTGGGTGTGCATCAAAGGGACCAGGTATTACCAAGGGCCAAATTCTGTTCACCTGACTCATGTTCTGATCTGTACATGATCCCCTGAAGCTGCATCTCCCTGTTTTATGTTAGCATAGTTCAGATGTAGTTTAGAATCAAGCCCTGGAGGTCCCTCAGGATGAAAGGCAATTTATAAGTGTGATACTATTACTTCGGTTCCACGTTTAATATGTTTTATTGGCATGATTGAAATTGGTGATTTTTATTATTATTATTATTATTACCATCTATACCACTTAGATTAGCTGAGGAATAGGGAGTTTCTGCCTGAGGTCAACAAGCCATGTTTGGACCCTTTTTGCTGACATTTACTTGTGCTTGTTTTTGAGAAAACATATCTTGCTGTGGACACACAATACCATTCTTCCAAGATTTGCACTGGTTGGCTTTTGCTTTTCAGGTTGATTTTCTGGTATTAGTATTCACTTTGAAGAATTTTAAAGGTCTTGGTGCCTTCTGCTTGTGAGACCATCTCCATATTCCTCCTCTTCCCCATACCATGTAATTGTTGCAGTCAGGAGACATGATCTTGATGGATCTACTTTGGTTTGAAAAATAAACAACTGCTGATTCTCAGTGCAGGAACCTAAGATCAGGAATTTACCTCATGCATATTAGGGCTGTGCAAAATGGCACCATTCCATTTTGCCTTGAGTTTTGGCAGTTCAATGGAACGGTGTTTCATCTCGAATTTCATTTCGAGTTGAAACAGCTGTTCCATTCCTTTGAAACAGAAAAGCTGTTTTGATGCTGTTTCGAGTTTCGCTGTGGATGGGAAGTCAGGCCCGCTAGGCTGACTTCCCATTTCCAGTGCTATATCATGCCAGGGGCTGTGAGGGAGCCCAGCTGGGCTGCCTTCCACCCCCAGTGCGGTCTAGTGCGAGGGATTAGGAAGCAGCCCAGCTGGGCTGCCGCTCGCCCCCAGCACGATCTAGTACAAGGGATTAGAAAGCAGCCCAACTGGGCTGCCTTCCGCCTCCGGTGCAATATATTGCGGGGGACTGGGAAGGAGCCCAGTTGGGCTGCCTTCCACCCCCAGCACAATCTAGTGCAAGGGATTAAAAAGCAGCCCAGCTGGGCTGCCTTCCGCCTCTGTTGCAATCTATTGCGGGGGACTAGGAAGGAGCCCGGTTGGGCTGCTTTCTGCCCCTATTGGATCTTGCACTGGGGATGGCAGGTCAGCCCAGCTGAACTGACTTCCCATCCCCAGGCTATGGTCAAAACGTTTTGACTTTCAAAACGTTTTGACCAGCCTTGTTTTGTTTTGACGCTATTTCAAGGGCCTTTGTTTTGTTTTCATTTTGCTGTTTGACCTCGAAATTGATCAAAACAGTGTCGAAACAAAACGGCCGGTGAAATTTCACACAGCCCTAATGCATACCCTTTCCAGTCTCTTCAATTTCCGGGCCCATCACGTGGTGCATCTCTTTCCCCAGGCTTTTCTAGTAGCCAGCACTGGGATGTGTGCAGTATTGGTGGAGATCTAAGGCTACATATCTATCTTTCTTAAGGGGTAGAGAGTGAATACTATGATTGTTTATGAATTATTAATATTTGATAAGATGCCTAAAGTCTTAGACAGATGCACAAATAATGTATATCTAGATCTAAATAATTATAATAAGGAATGACCCCTAACATTGTTATATCAATTTTATGCTAGTATAATTTTAGTAATGTTAAGGTGGTTACACAGGACCATGGAGAATGGTATACTGGATCAGTTCCAAAGCCAGTCCAGCATCCTGTCTCTGACAGTGAGCATCCCAGATTCTTCATTAGATAGCATGAGTAATGTGGTAGTAAGCCGAAGAGTGATAATGTGGCATAAAATTGGTAGAACAGAGTGAAGACTTGGGTTGAATTCCTGCCAAAAAGAATGAGTTGGCTCAATTAGTCCTTTTCTTTCCTAGGAAGTTAAAAAAGCTGTTCAGAAAGCTAAAGGATGACAGAACAGAGCCCAAGGAGCATGACGCCAGCCATTCAAAGAAACCTCAACAATGGGAACTTGACTACAGCCTAGAACCTTTCACTGGCTTGACTCCAGAATACATGGAAATGAGTAAGATTTTTGAGTTTGTAGGTGCCTGTTGTGGGCACCTGTTGTTCTTATGTCTTAACTTTTTTTAGTTTTTAATGGCTTTTAACAGTAACCATAATTCACTGTAGTGCCAGAGGATCACAAATGTCATATTCTTAGCATGATAGGAAGAGGAAGATATTAGGGTTGTGCAAAGCTTTGGTTGCTGATTCAATTTGGAGAAGATTTGGAGGCCAAATCACTGATTCTGAATCGAATCAGGAGACCAAAAAACCCCCTCCGAATCAATTCAGAAAAGATTCAGAAAATGATTTGGAGATTTGGCTATTTGGAAGGCAGTCTTTCAGGGAAACAGAAACTGAGAAGAGGGAGGGGGAGCAGGGGGAGGAAGACTGACATCTGTAGCTGGCCACTGACTATGATCTTTCCCTGAGTCTTCTTTCAATCATAGTGCTCTGGGGGAGGGATGTAGAAACAGCATATAAGCCCCTGTCTGCAACTTTCCATCCCTTTTGTGAGCTGTTTCTCTCTGAGCAACAGCATCTGAAAGGTACCACTGGACTGGCTTGGCTTCCTAGTCAGTCTCCTGATAGTCTGTCTTCTTGGAAAGGACTGGATACAGCTTACTAATTACCCTTGCCTAGAATCCCACTACTTATCCCTATCCAATCCATTTCTTTCAACTTATTCTTCTCCCCAAAACCTCTTATTTGTTCTTGTTATTTATTTTCTCCCACACTTTTAAAAAAGAAAGCTGTGTTTTGCCTGCCTGACAGTGTGTGATCCATCACTGTGCAGGAAAGTACATACATTACACATACTTACATACATATAGTACGCAGAAAGAAGAAGAGATACTAGTTACACACACATACAGTAAACAGAGGGAAGTAAAGATATTTCAGTTGCACACACACATGCACATTTTCCAGCACAGCAAGCATTATGAAGTGTGCTAGAAAGGCAGGTGCCAGGTCTTCTGGCAAAGGAGGGGAGAAGATGGAGGGGGTACAGGGAGAGCTGCAAGTCCCCCCGCCCAAACAGACATACCCTCTTCTCTGACAGCAATGAGTCTTCTGCTGCCAGGAGCAAGGAGGTGGGAGCAGCACCTGTCCCTGCACCTGCACCTGCACCACCTCCCCTAACACCAGAAATAGCCACCAACACCAGCACGACAGTCTCCTCCACCCCAAATTTCATCTGCCAGCATGAGCCTCATAGTGCCAGAGGAAGAGCTAGATCTGGAAGCAGGGGACCTGAGTGCCCTAGCAAAAGAAATTCAGGGGAAGGAGGGGGAATCTGAGTTTGTGCTCTGTACCCCTCCAAGTTCCCCTAGAGCCAGGTCTCCTTCTCTGGAAGGCACCTCGGAGGAGGTTGTGGGGGCTGGTGCCTCAGTTTCCCCTATTGTTGTGCCTCTGACTGCTGGGGAGGAGGATAAGCAGGATCCCCACCCTCAACCCAGAATTGAGGGGTGGGTAGTGTGGTGTGGGATCATTTTTAGGTGGCAGATGACCCCAAGTATGCTGTCTGCCAGCACTGCCAAAGACAGATCAGCTGGGGCAAGGAGGTGAAACACTTCACCACTCTGGCGATGTTGCTGCTTCTCAGGAGGCAGCATCCCCTTGCCCCTGTTCCTCCTCAGTCTGGCACCAGTGGGAGGATGCCCACAAAGAAGTCCCCCTTTTGCTCCAAAGTCCCTGTACCCATGAAGCAGAGGCAGGCCACCCTGGAGTTATAGGGGAAAGCTGCAGAAAAAGTGGGAGTGTGCATTGCAAGAGCGAGTGAGGTCACTCAGAGCATTGGAGAGATGCTTGCTCTGGATGGCCAGCCCTTCTCCTTAGTTGGGCGGCCAGGGTTCAGATGGTTCATGGTGTTCGTGGCCTCTTACTACCAAGTGCCCACATGTACCACCTTTAGCAGGACAGTCGTGCCCTCCCTGTATGAGGTATGCAGGGAGTACTTGAGGGAGGAGCTGTGGAAGGCAGGTCTGCAAGTAGCTCTGTGCTTTACCTCAGACATCTGGAGAAGCCAGGGTGGAGATCATGCCTACCTTTCCCTCACAGGGCACTGGTACAACCAGTCAGGGCATCGGTGGGTTCTCCTTCAAGCAGAGGTGATGGATGAGTCCCACATGGTAAGGGAGATCATGTGGCCATGAACTGCATGGTGCAGGGGTGGCTTATTGGGCAGGGTGAGATCACCTGTGGGTTCATAGTCACTGACAATGGGGGCAATATGGTCAAGGCAGTGCATGATGCCAACTTTGTTGGCATCCGCTGTGTGGCACATAAGTTCCACCTAGTCAGGGATGCCTTGGAGGGGGACATGGCTGCCACTGATGATGCAATCACTACCACCGAGCTGATATCAAAATGCAGGAAGGTGGTGGACTACTTCCACTACAGCATCAAGAGGGACAAGATGCTGCGGGACAAACAGGCAGAGCTGAGCATCAGACAGCACAAAATCATGCAGGATGTGGAGACTCAGTGGAACTTCACATACCTGATGCTGGAAAGGCTGGTTAAGCAACAGAAGTCCATTCATGAGATGGCCTTGCTCAAGGAGATTGGGATCAGCGGCCTTGTTAACAAAGTGCAGTGGGATACCATCTCCCAGATCTTGGTGGCCCTCAAGCCATTCCTTGAGGCCACCAAGATCCTCACTGCTGGCAATGCCCTCCTTAGCCAGGTGATCCCCATAGTCAAGGAGCTTGAGAACTAAATGGAGAAGTTCCAGGGGATCAATGTTCCTGGCTGGGGAAAGTTGCTTTCACCAGAGGTGCAGGCACTGATGAAGCAGCTGAAGGAGGGCATCAAAAAGTGGCTGGATCCATTGTGGTCCAGTACGATCCACATGCTGGTGGGTATGTGTGATCCAAGGGTGAAGGGGAGCATGTGCAGCACCAAAACCCTTGATCAGTGGATGGAGGTGCTGGTAAACAGAGTCAGGGAGGCAGAAGAGAAGAGGTGAGGGGATGTGGAAGAAGGGAATCCATTTTCCCATGCCAGCACTTCCAGCACCAGCCATTCTCCTCCATGCCTGCCACTGCCAATGTGGACCAGGGGCATGTCTCCAATGTTGGGGTCCAGAGGCACCAGACCCCAGCCTCAGGCAGCCAGGTAGCACCGAGGCTTTGGTGGCTACCTATCTCACCAAAGGCGTGGTGTCACTGGACTGCAACTGCTTGGCATATTGGGAAATCCACAGCCAGATGTGGCAGGATCTGGCCACGGTTGCCTGGGAACACCTGTTCTGTCCACTGACCAGTGCTCCAAGCAAGAGGGTGTTCAGCATTGCTAGGGATGTTGTGACACCCCACCGCACCTCTTTGCATCCTCGTTTGGTGGAAGCAGCTGGTATTTCTGAAGATGAACCTCCCACTGCTGGGGTTTCCCAAGCTCCATCTGCAGATGGCATGAGTGCCACCCTCCTCACTTTGTCCACACCTATTTTCTTTAGAAAAAAATAAAAATCAATGCCCCACTCTCAGAGCTGGAGGTGGCACTCACTGCATCACCAGCCAGCAGGGGAAGAACATCTTCCTCCTGACCTCTTGTGCCAGGATGAACTTGGAGGTATGGGCTGGGGCTATGGAGAAGGAGGAGGCCCCAGGTCCTGGGCATACCCTAGAACTGTACCGTCAGAGTCAGGAGGTCTGGTCGGACTGCCGGTGGTTCGGCAGCCCCCAAGAAATGCCAGGATTGAAAACCTCCCTGGTGAAAAGCGGGTAGGAGGAACCTTATAACCTCCAGCCACCACATGCATGCACAGTCCTGGCTAGGCCTGAGGCTTGCTGGTTACAGTGGAGTTGTGAGGCTTCAGGTGAACTTAACTGCCTGGGATGCCATCTGTGAAGCATAGGCTACAGTGTTAGGGGAGGTATGGAGCTGTGGAATGGATGCATGTCACCCCTAGGCATCAGCGGCCTAAATGCACAGTCTCCCACCTAGGAAACATCTGAATTGATTTTCCATCAAGGCATGGCAGGAGAAATAGGGGCAGGCAGTTGGCCCAGAAACAGGTGGGTAACAAGGAACAATGGCCATAAGTTGACTGAGCGTAGATTCAGGCTAGATATCAGGAGGCACTACTTCACTGTCAGGGCAGCTAAGAGCTGGAACCAACTTCCAAGGGAAGTGATGCTTGCCCCTACCCTGGGGGTCTTCAAAAGGAGGCTAGACAGCCATCTAGCTGAGGTCATTTGACCCCAGCATCCTTTCCTGCCCATGGCAGGAGGTCGGACTAGATTATCTGCTTAGGTCCCTTCCAACCCTACCAACTATGAAACTATGACTCAGGAATGGGTATGAACTTTATTATATATGGAGAAACTTTATTAGATGCCAGATCTCTGCTGTTCCGGATCACAGTGAGCATAGATCACACTAACGGTGATTATTTGGTGGTGGTTTACCTTCCGTATTAAGGGAAGGGAGGAGAAAGGAACAAGGTAGAGCAGGTGATACACCAGAGGGCAGAGGGCTGCTACTTAAGTGCTATGGGCACCCCGGGTGAGAGGGAGAGAATCCATGGAGCCCCCCTGACCACTGTCACTGGGAGATCACAACTAGGAAACCAGCAGCATTGAGGACAGGTGGAGTCTCAGGAGTAGAGGTTGCTGGGGATGATGGCCAGCTTTATGGTGGCCTCATTGTCATGGGTGTGCTCAGCTTGTTGGACCTCCGAGGTCATGGTGCAGCCCAAGGCACAACACCACGCAATGATCACCCACACCAATACACTGATACACCACAAAGCCACTTCCACCTTGTTTATTCACCATGCTTCTATCACACACACACACACACACACACACACACACACACCAATCAACAGACTCAGACAGTGACAAAACCCTTTCGGTACCCACACTAATGCAGACCAATGAGCAGCCAGTCAGCCAGCCAGTTACACATGCTCAGAACCCTGCCCCCCACACACACAACAGTCCCACACACTAGGCCATATATATATGTTAAAAGTACACACGGCCCCACTGGGTTCTGCACACGGAATGCTTTTGTGTACTAGGCAGTCTCTTCCAGCATCTTCTGAGCTTAACTGAGCATGATCCTAAGTAGGAGGTCACCTGAAGTTCAACACACGACTTATGTAGGCTATGCGTCTGCGCATACCAGCTGCTCCCCAAAACAGCTAAACAGGTAAAACTAAGTGACATTGCCATGGACTCAGACTGAACCTTGTCTCCAACAAATCTATTCTTTGCCTGGTGCTAAACTCTTTGGTGGTCCAAAACATTGTTCCAATGAGGCCAAAACTGCTATGGTTACTTCATCTGAAATTATTCCATTGATATCACAGGGTGTCCTGTATTTGGAGATCAAGAGCCCGACCCCCAGCTGCCTCCCCTCCAGAGAAAAGAAGCGTGTTAACCATAAAGACTTGAAATCATTGAGCATGTTCAATGAAAAGAAACAACATACATTATATGGTTAAAGGCTTCAAAATGCTTAGTGATATTGCAGTGATTCAGTCCCATAACTGGGAACAGAATCTGGTCCATTTGGCATTTGGACTGTGCAGCTTTACCCAACAGAAAAAAGCCCCATTTCATTGTCAAAATATGCACTTTGTTACTCACCAATCAGTGTTTAAAGAGCTGGGTATCTGCTTTGTACAATTTGGTGCCGACTATAACACAATCAAACACGGTACATCAAAGATTTACTAAAGGAGATGCAGTATACCATTCCTAAGACAGTGTGGGGATGAGGCAAGGCATAGCTGGAGCCTCTGGGTTGGCAGGGGACACTGGGGAGTGAGGCAGGGAACAGTTGCACAAAGGCAAGGACCTGCCCCTACTGACACCACCGCCACAGTCTTTGGATAACCTGTGTGTGGGGACAACGGGCCAGAACTGCTCCAGCCATGGGTTATGGTGAACAGGTGCATGGGGAGCTGAGCTCCACCAAGGATGATGGTAGCAGTACACGGTTTTCTCCTTCCAGCACCTACCCTTTCTCTGCAGGTGTCCTCCACTGGCTAGGAGCTGGCACTGGAAGCAGGAACCACTCCCTGCAGCATGGGACAAGAGTAGGGTAGGAGTATCTCTCGGACTCCCCCTGTTCCTGTGTCAGCTGGGACCAGCAGCAGCAGTAGGCTGGTTCATTCTTCCAGCACTTGGTCCCAGCCCATAGGGGGCAGGGAGCAGGCACTGGAGGGAAAATCCTGTGCAATATTGCCACTGTCTCCAGCTAAGCCTGACACCCTGCACAACTGCAGCCAAGTGTCTGGCTCTGAGGGTAACTTTGTGCCTAAATCAGCTGGAGACAGTGGCAGTGTTGGCTACAAATGTCCAACTCAGGATCCTTAAAATTCTGGTTTATTAGGTGGATTGAAACACTGTAATGAAGTTAAATCATAAACCTTGGGGCTGGTCCCCTCACACACACACAGTAACGAGCTACAAGAGTCAGGTATACCTATCCCACAGGCACTGGAGTCTGCTGTCAATGGCCAGTCGAGGCTTCTTTCAGCACTCCCAGCACCAGAAGGGTGCTTTATCCTCCAGAAGGGGGTCGCCTGCTGGTCCTTCTGGCTGGACAGGTCGGGTGCTGGTCAAGTTGGAGATCAAGAGGGCACCGCCAAGGGTCATTTTTCACTGTATTTTATCTGTCCTTGGCAGACTTTGGTGACTCCCCAGTTTTCAGGTTTGCCCAATCCAGGGGTTGTTGACCTTCGTGGGACTTCCCCCTTGGTGGCTACTGGATGGCATCTGTCAGCACCAGGGGTCGTCCGCATGTACGTGCAGGTTTGGGAGTCTGTTGATTAATTTTGAATAGGGCTTTGGGAGTGGTTGATCTGGAGATATTCAGCCCAAAAGTTGGTCCCTGGCATTGATTAACTCAGACCAGGGCTTCTAGCCCTTGAACAGTGAAGTTTAGAGATTTCCCGTTTGCTACATTGTCTCCTACTGATTTCTTCCGTTGGTTGATCTGCGGTTTTCCTAGGTGTTAACTGCTGCCTGCTACTGTGTTATGCATTCAATCACTGATTCATTCGCTCTTTCAGGGGCCCACCTGATACAGGGAAGCGGCAGTTTGATTCCTGCCCTTGTTAACATTGTTACAATGTATAACTTACTTCTGAAACTAAACACATTTAGTTGAAAGGTGAGGAGTATAAAATATAAGCTACAAGAGTAATGCCATGGCACACAAATAGATAAAAATACTAAAATACAAGGGGAGATACAAAATGCACACATACGAATTTTAAAACACAATTCCTTATTTTAAAGTGAAAGAAAGAGGAAGGAAGAAAAGGTAGAAGAGGAAAAACATATCCAAGGAGGGGAGAGCAACTGCAGGCAAGAGGAAAAGGGGGCTTTCTGCTACAGCAGTAGCAGCAGAAGTAGGGTGTAACAACACTGCCACCCTCTCCCCCCCCCCCCCCGTCTGTCCCTGTCATTAACCAGATATTTTCAGTCTGCCTTAGTTTGATGAGACTTCTACCAGCAGGAAGTTTAATTTCCACCCCATGTCACTATTATTACATCCCCTTAACTCTTTTTTTACTTCCATTCCCCATATAATTGACTACCATGATAGGGGAGTGATGCCAGGTATAAATTTGTCTTAGGATTCATGTCAGCCTCTGCTACAAAATTCCAAAACAAAGCTTATGAAGGCCTCCTTTCTCATTCTAATTGTGCATATAGCATAAGCTCTGAAAAGTATCTCTATGACTCAAAACAACCCATGAGGACAGAGGTGCAAATAATTGCCAAATAACTCAATGATACAGTCCTGGGATTCAATCCAACAACATCAATCCACAGGGAAATGAGACTAAGAGGAAGCAATACACAGGGATTCCAGGGAAAAGCAAGAGCCCAGAGCTTTCACACTACACACAGAACAAAGCTGCAGTGCACCGCACAACCCAGCAGCAGCATAGGTTTAATAGATTTCATAGACGTTAGGGCTGGAAGGGACCTCAAAGATAATCAAGTCCAGCCCCCTGCCCCAGGGGCAGGAAGTCAGCTAGAGTCAAAGGATCCCAGCAAGATAAGCATCCAAGCATTTCTTGAATGAGCCCAGAGTAGGTGCCTAGACCACTTCTGGAGGGAGTCTATTCCAGGTCATGGGGGCTCGGACCATAAAGAATTTTTTTTCTTATGTCCAGCCTAAAATGGTCTTGTAGGAGTTTATGACCACTGGTCCTTGTTTTTCCTTGGGGTGCTCTGGTGAACAGACATTCTCCCAGATCTTGATGCACACCCCTTATATACTTATACACTGCCACCAAGTCACCCCTGAGCCTACACTTCTCCAGTCTGAAGAGACCCATGGCTCTCAGCCTTTCTTCATGAGGCATGGTTTCTTGCCCTCTGATCATGCATGTGGCTCTCCTCTGGACTCTTTCAAGCTTCTCCACATCCTTTCTGAATTGTGGAGCCCAGAATTGGATGTAGTACTCCAGCCGCAGCCTCACCAAGGCTGAGTATAGTGGGAGGATGACATCCTGAGATTTACTTGGGAAGCATCTATGGATGCAAGCCAGGGTTTTCTATGGTTTACCAGATGCAACATCGCATTGGTGGCGATTGTTCATCTTGTGGTCAGTCATGATCCCCAAGTCTCTTTCAGCAGTGGTGCTAGGAAGCATAGCACTGCCAAGCCTATAAGTATGGTGTGGGTTTTTTTCCTGAGGTGGAGTACCTTACATTTATCAGTATTGAATGTCATCAGGTTTGTGTCCACCCACTTACTCAGTTTATCCAAGTCAGCCTGGATCACTAGCCTGTCCTCAGGTGTGGATGCTATGCCCCAAAGTTTAGTGTCATCAGCAAACTTAGCCAGTGTGCTTCTGACACCAATGTCCACATCATTGATAAAGATGTTAAAGAGAATTGGTCCAAGGACAGAGCCTTGGGGGATGCCACTGGTCACGGAGCGCCATAATTATTCACTGCCATTGACCACTACTCTCTGGGTCTGACCTCAGAGCCAATTTCCCAGCCATTGGACTGTGGTGTAGCCGAGGCCACAGTTGGCCAATTTTTCCATGAGGAGGTCATGGGACACAAGATCAAAGGGTTTTTTGAAGTCCAGATATATGACGTCAATCTGTTCTCCCTTGTCCAGGTGATACATCACCTGGTCATAGGAGATGAGATTGGTCAGGCAAGACCTACCCATGACAAACCCATGCTGGTTATCCCTCAGGATGTTGCCCTCAGCCAGTTTATCCAGAAGGGTCTCCTTAATAATTTTCTCAAGAATCTTACCAGTGATTGAGGTCAAACTGATTGGCCTGTAATTCCCGGGATCTACTTTCCACCATTTCTTGAAGATGGGTACCATATTAGCCTTCTTCCAGTCTTCAGGTACTTCACCTGAGCACCATGAGTTTTTGAATATTTTTGCCAATGTTTGGGCTATGACATCTGCCAGCTCCTTGTGTATCCTAGGGTGTAATCTGTCAGGACCAGCTGACTTGAAAGTGTCCAGCCTCTCAAGGTGATCCTTTACTAGATCAACACCTATGCTGGGTATAAACATGCCCTCACCCTGGCCATCCTGTGTCTTGCTAGGCAGGGCAGTCCCATTGGACTGATAAAAGACCGAGACAAAGTACCCATTAAGCAGGTTGGCCTTTTCCTGGGTGTCAGTTATCAGTTGTCCTGTTTGGTTCAGCCAGGGTCCAATGTTACCCTTGCTTTTTTTCCAACTCCCTACATATCTGAAAAAGGACTTTTTGTTATCTTTGATACGTGAAGCCAGATGGAGCTCGGTTGCAGCTCTGGGTTTCCTGATCTGCTCCCTGCAAGTATGGACTAGTGCTGAGTACTCCTCCTTGGTGGTACTTCCAGCCTCCCATCTTTTATAAGTCTCTCTTTTGAGGTATAGGAAGTCCTCAAGTTCCCTGCTGAGCCAAGGGGGTTGCTGCACCCTTTTGCTACCCTTCCTCTGAGATTCGGATGGCCATCCCTTCTGCTGTCAGGATCACTCCCTTGAGGAGCAACGACTCTTCTTCATGTCAAGTTGTGGTCCCCTAGGCCCTCGACAATGAGCCTCCTGAGCTTGTTAAAGTCAGCTCTCCTGAAGTCGAGGTCTTCTGTATTGTTGACTGACTTGCCAGCTTTGTAATGGATAGTAAAGATGATCAGCTTGTGGTCACTATCACCCTGCTTTCCATCAATTCTTAGGTCACTAACTATGTCATCCCCTTTGGCCAGTACCAAGTCCAGCAACGCTTTACCTCTTGTCACCCCATAGACTTCATGAGTCAGGTAGAGCTTGTCCATGCACATGAGGAAGCTTTGCGACCAACTGGATTTGGCCGAGTGCTCTTCCCATGAGATGTCCAGGTAGTTAAAGTCTCCCATGACAACCATGAACTGAAAACGTGCAGCCTCAGCCAGTTCCCTGGCGAATTCCTGGTCCAGCTCTTGTTTCTAGTTAGGAGGTCTGTAGTAGACTCCTACCATGATGTCCCTTGTGCCACATTCCCCATGTATTTTAACTAGCGAGACTCCAGTCATGCTTCCTGGGTGCCAGTGTCAATTTGGAGGGATGTGTAGCTGTCCTTACATAGAGCGCTACACCCCCACCCCTTTTATCTGCACAATCTCATCTGTACAGGGTATAGCCATCTATACGTGTGGCCCAATCATAGGTGGAGTCCCACCAGGACTCCATTATCCCTATGAGGTCATAGTCATTCTTGTTTAGAAGGAGGACCAGTTCCTCCTGTTTATTCCCCAAGCTCCTGGCATTTTTGTACAGGCAGGCAAGTGTCCCATTGGGGGCCCCTGCCTTCCCTCACAAATCATTCCGGGGCTAGGGTAGGGGTGGGTTCCCTTAAGTGTCTTAGCCTGCTGAATTTGCAAGAGTTGCCCAGTGGGCTTGCAGTGGCGATAATCCCCCCAACCTCTGGTGGGCTTAGTTTAAAGCCTGGTCGAGCAGGTCAGCCAGTCTGGCTGAGAAGAGCCTCCTCCCCAGTGGAGTGAGGTGGAGGCTGTCTCTCCCCAGCAGACCACTGCCTCTCTCACCAAAGAGTGGACTGTAGATCTGCAGTTCTGTACTTCTGTAGATCTGTACTTCTGCTGTGGACTGCAGCAGAAGTAGATCCAAGGGGGACCATGCAGATCACAAGCTTCAGGGTATGAAAGCATTCAGGAGAGAATCAGTGTTAGTCAAATAGATAGCAAGTTGTCTGAAATCAGACATCTGTATAATTTTGTAAGTGACAGTTCCTGTCTTAAAATAGGCAAGCCATGCCAAAAACAGCTGAATAGAAATGCATTTTACGATGCAATGTATATGTCATTTACATTTAATATAAATATATTAATTGATCTGTATAATGGCAGGTGCTCATGTTCTCTCTCTAGCTATTTTTGTGGGTCAAACCTTTGGTCTCTAAGATGGTGTGAAAGGGTCTTAAAGCTGCCTTCACCAGCCATTATTTTTTTCTTAGCAGTGCCAAGAACCACTCTTGCCTACCTTGAGAATTGGTTGCATGTTGGAACTTTATTCTCCTGCTTTTACATGTTTGTAACTTACTGAAAAATCCTCTTTTTAGACTGAAATTTTTCATGGTTTGCTTCAGCCCAGAGGTGATTTCTTTCTCCTGGAAAGTTTAAGCAACTCCCTTTCAGCATTTTTTAGTTATACAAGGGCAAAACATATATTTCTCCCTTGTAAACCTATTCAGATGTTTTAATGCTCAGACATAACTCAACAATGTCTGTATTTTAACAACCCAAATTTCCTGGTTTGCTAGTCCTCTCTATGGACAAGGCCTTTTGTTTATTGGTAATAAACAAATAGAAAAAAAACCCCTAACTGTTTATAAATATTTAATTTCTTCTCCTTCCACATCTGTGGTAGTAGATACTGCTCATGTTGGGAGCTATGCTGCATTAAAGGTCAAATTGTCATTTGAAATCATTGCAAGGGTAAGAAAAAAACAGCGTTCCTTCCAGCGTTTTGTGCACCTTGGAGTGGAAGCCTTAATTCTCTGTTGCATGGTGTGACAAACAGTTCATCCTTCTAATCAAGCATGGTTAATGGGGACAGAGGTGGGGCTAGAAGTCTGCTATCACCTTGAATTCCATCTATCCCTAAGCTAGTTTTAAGCCTGTGCACTCCACTGTAATTGTGGCTGGCTTCAGAGAAGAAATTCTGGGAGGAGGGTCTTTGCATCCTTTGGTCCCAAGAGTCAATGAGGCATGCATGTTCCATATGGGGACAGATTCATTGATCTTACTGAGGCATCACATGGGCGCAAGTGACTGCCTGTGTGGAACAACTTGCAGAATAGAGGCTCACATTTTCAATGCTTTTAATGCATTTATCTTGAGGCTTTGACCCTGAATTTAAAATGGTTGTTTAAAATAACAGCCAACATAGAGTGCCTCATTGTGCAATTAGTCAGGGGTAACTGGATGGTCACCCTGAGAAGCAGTAGGTGAGTTTGCTATTTTAGATATTTGTTTCCAACAAGGGAATTGGCATATCAGGCAAAGAGAATGGCCCATTGACCCTTGTATTATGCCAACACCACAGCAAGCCATGCCCTGTCCGTGACAAAGGAGAAATAAATGAAACCTAAGCTGCTCCTCCCCAGCATGCCTGTTGCTCTGAGTCCACATCACTAAATTCAGCTGTCAGATTCACTGCTCAGTGACTCAGACCACCCATGTGGACAGGAAATACTTTGAGCAGCTCAGCACTGAACCTGTCAGTTGAGATTGTTCTGAAGGGCATCAAGCAGAAATGGAGAGATGAGGAGCAGCTCTGTCCACTTACTGGCATTTTTTTCTAATTTGGGCTTGAGAGGGAAAGAGGGTGCTGAGCTCCAGGGGCTGAGGGGTAGCTGTATTTTCTTTACTTGCTTAAACTGTGAGTGTAGTAGGGTATAACATGGAATAAGGAATCTGGGGAAAGGAAGAGGAAGCTTTTCTTTCATTATCATTATATTAAAATAACAATAATAACAACAATAACAAGCTACATCCTGAAGTCTTTACCTGGTTTCCCCTAAGTCCTTACTCAGACAAGCTCCAGTGGAAGCCAGTTGGTATTTCTTGACTGAGGACTAAGAAAACTGACTAACAACTGCACCTGGGGTCTCTACGTATTCAGATATGGGGAAGGAAAGGAAAGTAAGGGCAAGATTATACCCCTACATGGAAATTCTTTAAGTGTCCCCATAATCATAGTACCTGACCATAGTACCTTCACAACATCCCTGTGAAGTAGAGAAGTTCTGTTATACCTACTTTTTTAAGGCAAGCTTCTGAGATGTAGAGAAGTTCAGTGACCCCAGATCACACTCAAAACCTTTGGCAGAATCAGGATTTTTGAACTCAAGTCTTACAAATGCAAGCATATGTCCTCACAACTGACTAGATCATCCTTTCTCTCCCAGGCCATGGAGAGTTTCCAACAGGAGGAAGGGTATCTATCCCATCTCTGAAAGGAGCCCTTGCCTCCCCAGAGTTATGTGCATGTCCAGGGTGTTCCCTAGTAGGCCATAATATTCTCTGTTGGATATTAGTTGCTTGATAGAGGTCTGAGGGTGAGGTTTCCAGAATGATTTGGGGGTGGAGAGGAGTTTTTTATGTAGCTGGAGGGCTAGCTGAGTACTTGTTTGAAATTATTATTTCAATGCTGCTAGAATTTTATTGCATTGGTAATTGTGTAATTTGGAGAAGCCATTTTTTCAGTGTTTAAATTTATGTTAAATCAATATTGCTATATCATAACAAAAGTTAGAAGACAATGAAAACCCTTGGAAAGAAGATAGAATCTTTTATATATAGATACCACAAAAGACTCCTCCACAGTTTCTGACCATAACTGGAATCACAAAGACAGGCAGAAGAATTGAACAGGCAAATATCATCATTGGAATCTAAGAAAGAAGATGGAGGTGGTTAGGCCATGTGCTAAGAATGGGTAATCAAGAGATACCTAAACAGATGATGTTTTGGAAAGCAACTGCAGAAGAAAAGGAGGCGGGCCTGAATAAACAAAGAAGAATTCAGAGAGAAAGGAATGAAATGGGAATAGGATGGTTGATATGATATTAGAGAGAAGAATAGCTGAAAGAAAATGGTTAAAATGCTTCTTTGTAGGTTCTGAATATCAGACAGCGTTAAGGACTGCAAAAAAGTAAACAAATAAATAAAGCATGGAGTCCACATGCATCTGAGCCACCAATAGGTCTCATGTTCTTTTGCCCTTGCTTGTTGGGCTCCATCCTGTAAGGGGACTGAGCAGTGAGTCAAATCCAACAAAATTCCTACATCAGGAAGTTGTGCCTCTGAAGTCAAGGGTCAAATTTTCTTCAGTGTTTATTTTGTTATATACCAAGGACAGTAGTGGAATGTTGGCAGTTGATAGACCCACATGATATACCAGCACTCAAAGCATCAGGTCTTTCAGGGGAGGAGGTCTGTCCAGTTTCTTAGTCATCTAATGGCTCATTTGCTGTATACATATTAGCTTGCAGCAACAGGCATTGGCAAATTACTTGAGTTCAGATGAGCTATAAATAATACTAATGAAACAAAATTAAAATAATAGACCTCCACACCAACTCAGTTCTGCATATGTATGTGTGTGTTGGGGTGGGGGCAGGGAAGGGGTAATGCCTCTAGCAATTTATCCCTGAAGGCAACCAGTTGACATTGACAATGACCTTGTGTTTCAACTTGGTCAATTGTTTTTGCCTCTTTTCTATACCCCATCTCAGAGCCAAGGGTTTATGTGATATTTGAAAGCTTGTTTGAAGGCTAAATAAGATAAATTGTTTGAACTGGCTTATGTTGGAATCAATGGTGAAACACCCATTTGATTTCAAAGGGAACAGGATCGAGCCCAATGCCTGTAACTATGTCCTGCCATAAAGATTAATCCTGGAGGTTTGGAAGAATTTCCCCTAAAGCAGGAAAAGCTATCAAAAAGGCAACATGTGAGGCATAAAAAAGAAAAAAAGAAAAAAGGAAAACGAAAAACCTGAAAAGGCCCACATTTTTCTGTAATCTCTATAATGAGGCTGGATTTGGAAGTGCCATCTTCCTCTGTCCATGTGTAGGCATGTTGTATACATGCTTACCACAGAGAAGTGCATGTTTCCCTTTGGTTTCATTGCCAAACTTGATTATATGTTTCAGGCATACATTTCAGTTAGTACAGGACAGATTCTCCCTTCAGTGTTTACTGCTGCTGCTTCTTTTCATGTTGCTATATCACATTTGACCATTTTGTTATGCATGCTTGTGCTCATTTATTGTACTTGACAAGGTCTTTCATTATACATGTGCCTTCAAGCAGCAGGCACTGCAGCAGGTGTTGCATAGTCTGCGGCTCTGTGCCACAGTCACAGGTGGTTGAACCAATGGTATAGCTCCACTTCTTCATTAGGTCCTTGGAGTGTCCAACTCCAGTGCATAGGTGGTTCAGATATTGCCACTTTTGTTATGGTTCATCCAACCCTGATAGTAAAGACTCAGCCACTGGAATATCCATTTTTTAAACTGTCAGATATTTTTTTTCAACCTCTCGTTCCAGGTCTGTAGTTGTATCTTCCTGGGTGTGGCATCGAGAGGTTGGGTGCTGGTGAGGAAACTCCGGTGTGGCTTTAAGTCATTTGTGTGTTGTAGGATGGTCCTACAGTGGGTGTCTCACATCTCCAGTTTGTCTCAATCATTCTTTCCTACTGGCCAGTGCTCTTCTGATATCAGGCAGAGCAATGCCAGCCACAAGTACACTCTGTTTGGGCTGGTAGGCTTCAGACGTCCTGTGATGCATTGGCAGCTATCATTCAGAATGGGGTCAAGGTGCTTAGTGTGTATTGGTCTCTCCTATACAGTGCATTCATACTCAGCAGAGCCAGCCCAGTAGTTTGGATGGTTGAGGGGCTAGCACCCTATTTTGAGTTGGTGAGTTTATGTAAGATGTTGTTATGAGTGCTCACCTTTGCTTTTGTCTTTGTGATGTATTCTTTGTATGAGAGGGTTCAACAGAGGGTGACTCCAAGGTAAACTGGGTTTGGGTTCTAGTCCCAGACCATGTAATGTTGACCTGAAGGCTGGCTGCATGGTTTTTCAGATGGAAGGCAGATACTTGTCTTTTCAGTGTTTTGGGTTTTTATGAATAGGTCATCTGCATAGATAAAAGATTTTGTTTCCAGATTGATTAGTTGGTCATTCATATAGATGTTATATAACAACAGTGTGAGTACATCTCCTTGGAGAAAGCCATTTATCTGTCACCTCCATCTGCTTTGCTTCCCATCCAGTTTGACGGAAAAAAAGAAGTCAGTTTACAAGCAGTGTTTGTATCATCTCTGTAAAGTGTAGATCTTTTATCATTTCTGGGATCTTATGGAGTAGTTAGTGGTGGTTAACTATGTTGTAGGCAGCTGTTTGGTCCATGAACACAGCTCTGGTAATTTGACATCTTTTGAAACCATCTTCAATATTGTTTGCTGAGAGTAAGGCATGGTTTCAGTGATTCTTGACCAAGGTACTATGGCACCCTGCAGTGCCTCAGGATTCTTTTAAGGGTGTTGTGCAGTGCCATGCAACATTAGCACAATTTGGTGTGCAAATAACTACACATGATTCACAAGATAAACCCAGAATTTTACATAGGAATCCATAATGTCAAAAACATGCTGACCTGTTGAGTTCTGTGCAGCAGAAGAATTTCTCTATTCTTTTTCCCCACTCAAGAAGTAAGTGAAAGATAAGAGCTGGCATTTTCTGAGGGGTGCTTTTACTTTAACAATGGGCCCTTTGGGTGCAATAAGCTTGAGAACCACTGTGTTAATCTATGAGGAATCCAATTGCACTGGTGACCACTTGAGAACTGTGAACAAGCCAGGGGCAGAATTGTGCACATTTACCTTCCATTTGGTCAAAATCTGCTAGTAAAAATAAGTGCGGTTACTTATAAAGTTAACCTCTTTTGGATGTAAGTCAGGTAGATACGTAAGAAACTATTTTCTGTAAATGGTTTAATTTAGGACCAGATTTTGTATCCCATGCACAAGCAGAGTAGCTCATGCTCATGCATTGAGACTCTAATGGAAGTCAGTGGGGATATTTGTATTAAGTGCTATTGTGATTGAGGAAGCAAAAGAGCAGACCAGGGAAACAACAGACCCATTAGCCTCACTTCAATATGTGGGAAGTTACTGAAGCATATCCTAAGGAAAGCCATTTGCAAGTGTCTAGAGGTGGAAAGGCTGATTGCAAGCAGCCAGCATGGATTTGTGAAGAACAAATCATGTCAAAGAAATCGTATTTCTTCCTTTGACAAAGTAACTACTTGGGTGGATGTTAGAAATGCTGTGGATACAGTGTATCTGGATTTCATCAGGGCTTTATACAAGGTCCTAGAAGACTTTCTCTTAAACAAACTGGAGATATGTGAACTAGATAAAACTACTGCAAGGTGGATAGATAATTAGTGTAATAGCCACAAGCAAAGGATGGGTCAGAATGGCAGGAGATTTAAAGTGGAGTCCCTCAGGGGTCTGTCCTGGGCCTGGTGCTGTTTAATGTCTTTATTAATTATTTGGATGCTAGCACAGAAAGCTTCTTGAGCAAGTCTGCAAATTACATGAAACTGGGAAGTATTGTGAACACATTGGAGGATGAGAGTGCAATTTAGAAGGATCTTGACAGATTCGAAAGCTGGGCTAGAGCTAACAAGATGAAGATCAAGGTGGACAAATGCAAGGTGGAATAATCAAAAACACAAATATAAAATAGGTGACACCTGGCTGGGTGGCAGCTCTCTGGAAAAGCACCTGGGAGTCTTGGTGGATCACAGACTCAATATGAGTTTGCAGTGTGATGCAGCCACATAAAAGGCAAATGTGGTTTTGGCATGCATCAATTAGGTACAAGACACGGGAGGTGATAGTGTCTTTCTACTCAGCACTGGTTAGTAGGGGTATGCGAAGCGGGCCCTATTCAATTTAGATTTGTTTTCAGCCTGAATTGGGGACAGTGATTCGATTAGCTGATTCAGATCACTGTCTCTGATTTGATTTGTCTGAATCTGAAGATTCAATGCTGATTCGGAGAATTAGTGGTTCAAACATAGGCACAGCTTTAAATGTTTTTTCTACGTACCTTGATGTACCAGCATGGCTTGTGAATGTTGTGATGCTGGGGAAATGGAGCATCCCACAGGAGTGTGGGGGGGTAGGGGGTGAGGGGGGGACATGCTCAGTGGCAAACCTGGAAGTGATCCAGAAGTACTCCCGGTCCACTTCCAGGTCCACTGGGGACTGCACTGGGGAGCCCCACTTGTGCCCCCCCCCCAGCTCGGTGATCAGCCATGGGGGGACCCTGGGTGCCCCCCCAGACCGAGGAGGCACCAGTTGCCGAGCTGGGGCAGCATGGGTGGGGGGCCCTGCACACACTGCGGCGACCCAGAAGTGGACTGTAAGTGCTTCTGGTCCACTTCTGGATCTGCTGCTGAACGTTCTGGGGACCCCCCACACTCCTATGGGATGCTAAAGGCACCTCAGCATCACAGCATTTATGAGCTGCCTAGTACCTAGAGGTATGTAGAAAAAACATTTAAAGCTGTGTCTGTTTCCAAATCATCATATCTCTCCGAATCAATTTGGAGGGTTTCAATTCAATTTGGAGAAATTGAAGGGTCCTCTGAATTGATTCAGATTCAGAGATTTGGCCACTGAATCAGGCCAAATCTCTGCTGAATCGAATCAGGGACTGAAGCTTCGCACAGCCTTACTGGTTAGGCCTCATCTGGAGTACTGTGTGTAGTTCTGGGCTCCACATTTTAAAAAGGATGTAGAGAACTTAGAGAAGGCCCAAAGGCAGGTAACAGATATGATTAAGTACTTGGAAAGCAAGTCATATGAGGAAAGGCTGAAGGAGCTAGACATGCTGAGCTTGTGGAAAAAGTGCTTAAGGGGGTGGGGCATGATAGAAGTCTTCAAATATTGAAGAGATGCCAAAAAGAAGAGGGAAAGCACCTTTTCTTTCTTGTTGAAGAGAGGAGGATGCAGACCAATGTCTTGGAGTTGCAGCAAAGTAAGTTTAGATTGGATATCCAGCAAAACTTCTTCACAGTTAGAAGGGGGGGCGGGGGGGAAGGGAGCAGTAGAATAGATTGCCTAGGCCTAGGGAAGTTCTGGATTCTCCATCCCTGGAGGTGTTCAAGAAGAGGTTGGACAGCCACTCATCTAGGCATAGCTATGCCTGTGTTGTACTGTAGGCATTTTTAAAACTTCTGGGCTTTGCTGGTTGCTCCTGAAACTCCATTCCCCCCCCCCCACCTTTTGTGTCAGGGTGTTTTTAAACTTTCCTCAGTGGCATTGGGTATTGGCTAAGGCCAAGGCTGGTGGCTTTGACTGGGGTGTACCAATGCTCCTGCTGGGAGCAAAGGTGGATGTTCCTGGCCAGAAGGTCTTGCTTCTCCACTAAGAGTCAGACCGATCACCATACGTAGGTCAGAAAGGAATTTTACCCCATGGTCAGATTGATGCGGACTGTAGGGGGGTTTGCCTACCTCTGTAGTGAGGGCATGGCCCTCTACCCAGGATTTCTTGACCATATATTGACAACATGTCATAGAAGCAGAATGTGGGCTACTGTGGTTCCCCTGCTTTACTTGTAGCAGGTTAGGGTGTTAAGTCTGTGTTGTGTTAGGCTTGGTGGTAGTTCTATATAGAGTTTAGATTATGGATTGTATAAAATGGTTTGGATACAGTCAGACAGGGGGTTAAACTAGATGACCTCTGGAGGTCCCTTCTCTATTCTATAATCCCCACAGTGGATTTTGCCCTTTTCAATGTTCTCAGGATTTGAGTTTTATTAATCTGTTGGTGTTTCATAATTACTCAGCAAATAGTTTAAAGTAACACATTTTAGTTTTTGGGCTGTTCAGAAACTATTTGTTTTGACTGTAATTTTGAATGTTTGCTATTCATGTCGTGATGGATCATGTAGATCACATGGTTCCTTTTTATTTCTAAGCACTCAGATCACTGAGATTTTTAATAGAGGGAAGAAGGATAATAAAGAGTTTTCAAGATGGCCACACAAACACATTTGGCATATGCCTCTGTGAAAACACATTCACACAATTACCCAGAAGACTTCTCTGTACCTTGAAGAGGCTTTTATAAACTAAAACAAACAATCCCCCTCCTCCCCGCCCCCGAAAATCATATTGATATTCCCTAGGAAATGACTAAAAAGCGTTGCGATCCCCATCATAGCACAAGTGTGAGGTTTATATTCAAACAAATAATGGCAAATTCTTTTTATAGTCTACACAAATCTATTCCTGAAAAAGATTTGCTTCAGACCAAATAAGGCACATTTTGGTGCTGTATATTTTTCTAAGCATTTCACAGTTTTGGGACACTGTGGTAACATCTGTTTTTATTTCCTTGTTAATTCCTTTTCCTGACTCAAACATAAAATATCCAGGAAAGTATAATTTCAAGGATAAGATATCCTTGTGTGTTGAAAAGGCTTCATCTTGGTATGTTAGAAGGATATCATCTTTATACAAAAAGGCAAATCAGGGTAAACAGAAAATAAAGACCACAGTTATAAGAAAGATAATGCTTTATTGTGCAAATACATTGTTACTGGGAGGGGACCTGAGGGGAATGTAAGGAGGCTTGAAACACATACCCAAAAATAAGATATGTGCAGAAGAAAGATTTGAATAAAGCTCTGTGCTCAGAGAACAAAGCCTAAAGACATTTTTCTAAAGGAGACAGCAAAATAGTTGTGCTATGCAAAAATTGGTTTTCTTTCTTTCTTTTCTTTCTTTCTTCTCCAAAAGTGCAAAGGACATCTGTTGTAATGGGCAGAGAGTTCTTACTGAAATATTATATTCTGCTTAAAAAGAAGTCACACCAAATATCTCTGCAGTACAGTCAAATCCTCTTTGCAATGTTATTTCTTTAATGCATGAGTGTAACGTGCAGCTAGACTGGTATTTATTTTTGTTGTGGTTACTTTTGTTTCATTTGGTCTATGTGCTTTCCAGTCTTTTCTTTGGTCACTGTGCATTACATTTTCTGGGAAATAAAAACTGATTCATATATTGCAAATAATGGGGCATGTTACCTTTTACAATGAGAAGGTTCTCGCCTGAGGTAATGAGAACTAGTGACTCCAGCAGTTTTTTTAATGGGAGATAAGGGCACTTGGGATTACCCAGCAGCTGCTCAGGACTCACAGCAACAGAAGGTCAGTACCAAGCAGGATCATCCCAGAATGTGTTTTATCCTGCAAGCTGAATGCAGTCAACTGCCTTTGAAGGCAAATGGAATTAAAGCCATTCCCTGGATTATATTCAGCCTGCACTGTGCATGGTCCTAAATATCTTGGAAACACCAAGAATCTTAGAAAAGTGCATTCATTTCTCTCTATTATGCTCTAACAAGAGTCTGAAAAAATCTTTCTTAGCTGTCTGTAGAATGAAAGTGTTTACTTATGTCTAGATGACCTTCTCCCTATCTCTCACCCTGAAATAAAAAAGCATAAATTACTAGGACATTTTCTACGTTTAAACTCAAAAGTTGCATTATTTATTTGCATTTTGGTGTTACACAGGGGGGCAGTGAACTCTTATCTTTTTTTTCCTTTGAGGTAACCAAGTTTGTAGCTCTCCAATAATTAAAATGTTTTAGGATTTGTCAAGATCTTGGGACACCTATGCTTCAAACAGGGGCCAGACAATCCATGCTCCTTCAGAAGCTCAGCTGCCATTGGATCCTTTGATGTAGTAGTAATCTCTACCTAGCTACTTTTCCACAGTGAAGTGCCAAACAAGGACTTGCAGCCTTAATTATGCAATGAGCAGCATTACCTTGTACTAACATTGCAGCAGAATTTCCCTGGGTTCTGAAGAGTGATGGTGCCATCACCTATGATCATACCAGAAATTACCCATGAGCCCATCCATCCATGTCTCAGGACATATAGCAAGCACCCATTCTGGGCAGTTTTCCCAGAAAGTCTGACAAAGGACCTTGGGAATGGAGACAGTGTTTTGAAGGGTTCCCTTTCAAGTGCATCATATCCCCTAGAGAGCTGGAGGGACAGCACAGCCTTCTTCAAATTATTGCATGTAAAAAGAAAACAGTGCACACATTACTTTTTATTAAAAAATGATTATTTATTCTGGTTTTTGTAGACACATGAGGAGCAACATGCATCATTACAGCCACCCTAAGAAAAAAAGGTTGAGAAGCCCTTTTTCATTTGTAGACTTGCATTGCCACCAGACTGTTTACTAGTGGGATAGTAGCTGCAGACATATACGTAAAGCTCCATTTAAAAAATCAATCCAACATCTTTCTCTTCCAGTCATCCAGTTTGGCTTTGTCACACTCTTTGTTGCCTCCTTCCCTCTGGCACCAGTATTTGCCCTTCTCAACAACATCATAGAAGTTCGACTTGATGCAAAAAAGTTTGTTGCTGAATTAAGGAGGCCAGATACAGTAAGAGCAAAAGATATAGGTATGTAATGGAAGATCTCTGCAATGATGGCAGTACCTGGAAATCACCTAAGAAGAGACCATTCCTTTTAACAAACCTTTGTTTTAACTCTTTTACAGGAATTTGGTATAACATTTTGAGTAGTATCGGGAAGCTTTCAGTTATCATTAATGTAAGTATCTGTTTATCTTTCAAACATGACCACCTGAGATTATTTTGTCCCTTGGGTCTAATTTAAATTTTGAGCAATGTTTAGTTTCCTTAATTACTATACAACACACTGAGAAACTAAGTTTTTCATTTCACTGCTTTTGGGAGGTTTCAAACATCATCTAAGTTACCTGGGAGATGTATATTAACTCATCTCTTTCTCTGTATTCTTATGTTATGTGGGACATAATTTGTAAAGGTTATTAAATAATGAGCCATAATCATGCAAAAACAAGTGCATCAATAGAGGTCTAGTTCTCGTTCGTGCAAAGACCCCTGTACAGCCACTGTGAGAGTTTAAATATAGGTGCACGTGAGCTGGGTTTAGGGTAAAACAAAATAAGGCCTTGTCTGGATGAAAAAGTTTTACAAGTTATGTCAGTGTAGTTATAAAGATATGGTTATATGAGCAGCAGTGTAGGAACACAAATGGGCACCAGGGTCAAAATGGAAACAGTAGCTTCTGGTTCATGATCATGAACATGAGCATGCAGCTGCCAGCAGCAGCTGATTTCCCTTCCAAAGTAGCTCCCAGCGTAGTTGCCCCTACCACACCTTCTTTGTTATGCTACTGTCTATGAAAGTAGAATGCTGTGCAAACAGAGCTCTGGCATC
This sequence comes from Alligator mississippiensis, assembly GCF_030867095.1. Lineage (NCBI taxonomy): Eukaryota > Metazoa > Chordata > Crocodylia > Alligatoridae > Alligator > Alligator mississippiensis. The sequence goes on from NC_081827.1 coordinate 140,906,402, forward strand.
TGTTATATTTGTGGCATTTTACATGTGTAATCCTTCTGCCAGGCACCAGTCGGCAGCAAAAAGTGCCGGGTTCACATTTCAGAGTATCTCATACATTATACCAGTGACTTAAGCCCCCACCCAGAAATCTGGGAACACTAAATTTGCTGGGGTGTCCCATAGAAACAAAACCCCCTCCTCACAAGCAGTGTAAACAAGAACATTTATTACAAAACCCAAATTTATTACAGAGAATAAAAACAAAACAAAGGAAAACACTAAATATAATTTTAAAACACTATTAACTACAAAGCAAAGTGTATAGGTGGCACCCTCTTGAGGAGGCTTAACCCATACCCAAGCAGTCTGGGACTTGGAGCTCCCCAACTGGTAGTTCTGGGGGTCTGCACCCCTACACCTGCCCTTCAGCAATGGGCTGGAGAGGGGGCCCACAGGGGAGAGTCCTATGAGCTGCTCTTTGAGTTCACTGTGCCGTGAGGAGCTGCTTGACAGTGTGGGTCCTTCTGCATTGCAAGGGGCTCTGCTGCTCCTGGAGATGTGATACAGCACTGATCTCCACTTCTGCATGGTGACTTCAGCTTTCATCAGCATACCACGCCCCAGAATTTCTAGTCCCGATCCCAGCTCTGCTGGGCAGAAAACTGGGTAGGCTCAGACCTTGTTTTTTTTTGCATTCGGAGATGCATGCTATCCACTGGCATTTTAGGTGCTCACATTGTGACAACAGTCATGCCTTCCTTCTTGATAGGTGGAATGTTAAACTGTGTAATTTTGAGTTTAAAAAAAATGTAAGGCTTGATTCTGCTAATTTTACTCCCCCTGAGTAAATTGGGTGGTGGGCACGTCTAAAAATAACCATGTGCTGCTGAGTGTCTAAAGATAACTATGTGCCAGTACTAAATGTCCAGTTTGGGGCACATGTAGATGTGTCCAGTGAAAACGTTCATAGATTAGGGTGGCAAGATGTGGTAGTAAATGACCTTTTATATACACAGTCCAGGTACTTGTTGGCCCTGTTCTGGCACAGCTGATATCACTTTTACAATGGTACAAACTCCATTGACTTTGGTGAAGTCATTCTAGATGCAGTCTGAACCAAAAAAAAGAGAATGCAAATTGACTATGCAGCCAATGCAATGAATGGAGCAACACCCATTTATACCACCTGAGGATTTGGCTGTTACATCTTTTACAAATTAATGTGTTGTTAATGCATTGCTTGACATCCCTTGTAAAACTCCCATTGATTTCAGTGGGGCCAGGATCAAGACCAGCCTAGGTAAACTAACTGCTTTAATTATTTCCTGCTCTTAGAAGTGTTTCACTTGCTTAACTACTTTCTTTCCCTAGAGAGGCACATAGCAGGCTAGGGTTATGTTTTCAAAGACCATATTCTTTACTGTGTCTGGCAATATTTGTGAGGTGCAAAAATGATCACCATTATTCTATATTTCCTTGAAGATGAAAATTATAACCTGAATTAAGTTAATCCAAAACACATCATCCATCAATTCACAGGGTTATTTTTTTTTCTCCCAGGCTTTTGTAATCTCTGTCACATCTGATTTTATTCCACGCCTTATGTATCAATACGCATACAGTCAAAATGGAACCATGCATGGCTTCATCAATCACACGCTCTCATATTTCAATGTCAGTCATCTCAAGGCTGGAACACAGCCAGAAAACTCCCAGTTTGCTCAGGATGTTTTATTCTGCAGGTAAAGTAGCACTAATAGCACTTCATGTAGGTGAAGTAAATTGTTTAATCCACTTATTAAATAAAAGCATTTCCTTTCTGTGTTAGAACTGAAAAGCTTTTGTTGCCTTTAAACTATTACTGCGATTATTTTATTCATTAATTAGAATACTACTTTCAGTATATGGAAGTGAACAGCCAAGTGGTGCTTCTCAGCACATTAATGGCAAAGAATTAACATCTTCATAAAGACCATCTGAAATATATAACCTGGGACTCAGTCTTTTGGCTGTGTGTAGATGAAACGAGGGGCGTATGTGAACAATGCTTTAAAGCGGGCTAAATGCTTTTGCACTGCTTAAATCGTGTCAGTGTTTGCATGCCTTAGTGGCAGGCGTATTGTGCATTAATTCCAGCTGCTGTAGGGAATTTGGCGGCGTAATGCACCTTAAATGACTTGGGCCACAGCAAAATAAAATTCCAAGGAGGAGTTTTAGTTTGCTGCCTCTGCAGCCGTGGAGCAACACACCGGGCTCTGTGCAGCTCAGGGGCTCTTCAGGAAGCCCTGCAGGCAGCCTGGCAGCAGCCTGAGAAGACAGGCTCCACCCAAGAGAGGGAAAAAAAAGTGGTGAGCCTGATTTTTTTTTTTCCTCCCCCTGCCTGGAGCCTGCCTGCCTGGGCTGCACAGGGGCCCCGTGCTTCCCTCTGCAGCTGTGGTGCCCCCAGAACAGCTCAAGCTGGGTGCCTGAGGGTGGGTGCCACCTGGGGGGCAGCACTGCTGCTGCAGATGGAAGCAATAGCGCCCCCTGCAGCCCAGGGACTGCTTCGCCTGCCGGCAGCTCACCCTCCACTCCCCGCCACTGGAGAGGCAGGTAAGTGCGCAGTGTGTGAATGACATAGGGGTTTAAAGGGCCCTAAATTGAAGCAGTGAGTGGGTTTAAAACCCCACCACTTCAATTTAGGGCCCCTGTTTCATCTACATATGCCCTTTCTTACCAAATGAAGCACAAAACCCCGACCATTGACAACCATGTGAACAGGATCAGATCTTTTCCTTTTCTTTTTTTTTTTTTTTTTAAGAACCTAATTAGAACAATATTTTTTCCCTTACAGGGTTCAGTGTTCCCCTTAATTTTCACTATGTTTTTCTCTGTTTCGAAACTGATGCGATCCACTTCAGAATTGTCTTTTTTTAGACAGGGAACCCTTTAGCATTGCTCTTTAGGCAGAATGGAAAGCTGAGATTTGAACCTTATGGGATGATTTCTATTCAGATGGCAAATTGCTGACAAGGATGTATTATTCAGGTAACCTTGCTTATTCACAAAAATGTGCACAAACCCCTCTTTCCCTGAGCAGTGGGAGGAGCACACAGCCCAAAGGCAGGGTGTTTACTTAGCAGTTGCAAAGTAAGCCCAGCTAGCCAGTGCTGTACCTTAGGAGAGGCTCTCTCTCTCCTTCTCTCCCTCTCTCCCTTTTCTGTCATGGTCATCTACAACTGCTGCTTTTGGTTTACTTAATCCATGTCCAAAAGCCTAGAAACAATGCCTAATCTCTGTCTTGGAATCCCTCAGGAAGCAGGAGACCTTGGGATATGGTTTGCTCTTTTGATGACTTTGGGAGTTTGCCCTTTGTTTGCAGTTTATTTTACTACACAAAGGTGATTTGTGCTACCTCTGTTGCTTTTGTACACTTATTAACTATACTATCAGCCATTTTCCTTTGATCCATGATGATGGCCATTAGTTCCAGGCAAAGTAGCTCCAGGGCTTGCTGTACTGAAGACTCCTAGCTCAGGTCTTTGGGTCTTTTGCCCTTACCTGTCTTGGGGCTAGAATCACATTCTTCCACTCACAACTGAAATCACCAACTGATATTATTTAACTCACACCTAACCTCCATTTCGATCCAGTTTACTGCAGGGGAGCTGCCTATATTCCCAGATTGACCTAATCTGGTAGGCATATGTGAAGCACACAACTGTCATCAGTGACAGCTCCAAAATGGTGATAATGGGTGTGGCAGGGCACTAAGGTGCCTGCTACTTGGAGAGCTGGGATTAACTCCTCAGGTGCCGGTTGCTGAGGCGACTAGAGGGAACTAATGACCCACACCTGCCTGGCCAGCTGACAAGAAGGGGCAGGGCCTGGCTCCAATATAAATCACAGGCTGGAGGCCAGGAGGCGGTTCCCTGCTGGCAGACAAGGGGGAAGGAGCTCTGCCTGAGCGAGCAGAGGGAAGAACCCTGAATGCATCAGCCATGAGACTGGTAAAGGATGGAGCACCCTAGGGGTGGCTGGATTAATGTTATAGCCAGATGGCTGGAGTTTGTGTTGTAGACCAGGGGCTTGGGTTTTGCTTGCTGTTTGTGACCGATGGTCTGGGTGAGGCTAAGAGGGGATGGAGGAGGCCTCATAGCAGTATGGGGGGGCTCACAGCAGTATGGGGACCCCAGCACCAGTGAGGGTGCAGCATTCAGGGTACACTGACCCCAGCCCCAGAAAGGGGGCAGCAAGGAGCCCCAGTGAGAGAGGGGGCAGTGAGGAGCCCCGGCAAGGGAGGGGGCAGCAAATGTCGAGCACCAGAGAGGGCGCGGAGAAAGAGAGAGACAGGGCCGCAGAGAGCCTGAGTGCTGGAGAGGGCGCGGAGAGAGACAGAACAATGCCAGTCACATCTGCGAGGCTTGGGGTGTGGTACAGGGGTGGTTGGAGCCACGCATATCCCATAAGGCTGGGGTGCAGAGAACCCCAATACAGGAAAGGAACTATTGATAACAGGAGAACCATGGCCAAGAGGACGAAAGGCAGCCTCCCTATAAAATATATATAAGATCAAAGTCGTGGCGGGCGAAGATTTGAGGATGCTTGTCAGCAACTTGGCATGGTAAAGGAGGTGGCAGGGGAGAGCACAGCAACCCTGCCTGCCCTCCTGTTACAATGGGAATGTCACTGCCCATATTTTAGCCCATTGGCTGTTAGTTAAATTGTCCACCAATGGGAGACCTGGGCTTTAGATCCTCCTCACATTTGCTGATTTTCATAAGAGTGTCCTAACAATCAGGTTATAGGGTAGGTTTAGTGAGGCACACTTCAATCCACCTGTGGAAGCTGGGCCTCTGGGCAGATAAAAGTGCAGGAGTCAAGCAACCAGAAGGAGAGCTGGCAAGAGAAAGCATGATTCTGTAGCCCAGTGATTCCAATGGGCCTCCTGTCCCCCAGCCATGAGGGGAAGGGAGAGATGTCCCCAGTCCCATTTCCAGAGGCTGAGGTATCTCTGTTTTTAGACCAATGCCTGCGTAATGTAAAATTCACACAGGCCTGGGGGCAGGAACTGGAAGCCTGGAGTCCCTCTTCATAGGGGAGTCCCTCCTCCCTCAATAGTTTTTCGTAAAAAATCAGTTTTGTGGAAACAGCATTATGTTTAGATGAAAACTTCCCAAACAGCTTTTCTAACATGGAGCAGTTATGTCAATGGAAAATATTCTATGCTCGAAGTCATTTCCCAAGAGAGTTGACATTGTTTGGTGTAGACTTCACACAGTTTTATCCTGCTGTTCACACGAATGCCTCTGTAAGCAATATATATTCACATATGCATTCCCAGGGTTATTCAGATGAGTAATGATTGAAGAGTCAGGCTTCAAGATGCAAGTGACAGGTATAGTTGGCATGTGAACATCAGCAGTGCAACCAAGAGCCCCTGCAAATGACTTGCAGAAGAAGAGAGAGCATCCAGTCATGTAGGGAGTAGACAATACTTGTAATGGGTAGATAGCTGAAACCTAGAGGAATGACAGGAAGAAGAGAGAGAACCCTCAAGTGTCTAATATGGTGATGTGGAGAAGCATGGAAGTAACTGACCACAAACCTTGCTCAAAGCATTCAATTAGGATTGTAGTTGATGGGAACTGTACTTTATGTTTTCTCTACTCACCTATCTGTGGCAAGCAGGGCACAATTTTCCTCGCCTACTTCTACCAAACTGTTCTTCTCCATTTTACTGTTGCTAGCTATTAGTTCCCTAATAATATTGGGAGATATGGCATGCTGTCAGATATTTTTTCATGTCTTTGAAGCACTTTTCTTTCCTCCAGCTCTAAACATGTGGTTGCTTTGTTTCTTTGGCTATAGAGTATTATTTAAGTAGTCTCCCATTAGACATCCTGATGGCATGGCTTTTCTACTTCAGATGCACCTTTCCTGCCCAAGATTAGATACCTATTACCTAGACTCACTCACAGATCTCAGAGTCCAGTGCAAGACTGTCAGTTTTCCTTGAAAGTGAGTGCTTTGGCAACAATGACAAAAGGCACTTCTTGGATAATCAAGTATCAATGGAACTGAAGTGCAAGGAAGAGGCCACAACCACAAGAGGTCTACAGCTGGTTCATTGTTTGGAGTGATGGGTCATGTACTTTCCAGTCCTTGCTTCTGAATAGAACAGATCTGCACTGAAAACAGGAAATGCAAATGAAATGTTTCACTACAAACCAGAGCAATCTGAAGTTGGTTCAGTGAGAGCAGTTTTCCTCCTTTATCAGAAAAGTATTCTGGGATGATATCAGCAAGAACATTGACTGTTTCTGATTATCACCCATCTTAATGAAATCCTACAAAAGTCTCAGCTTTGGCTGGAACTGGAACTGTGATACAACATGGAGTATCTAACTCTAAACCCAGGAGACATGCTACAAACAGTGTCCCTTTTGCTGGAAAAAAAAATCTGTTTTTCTTTTTCTGGCATATATGTTGGGAAACAGCTGACCTCTCTTATTCTGAGATATCTGTGACCTCTGGAGATAAATGTGGTTACAATAAGACTGAATTTTGCTCCTTATGGGCATCACCAGAGATTAAGGTATCTTAAAAATAGCTATAACAAGCTAGAAAACTCTCCCACTGAACATCCAGAAAACATTCTCTAAATATTTTGAGCAGCATTTCTTATAGCGCTGTGAACACTTTGGCACCATTTCTAAATAAACATTGGTGTGACGCTAATCTGTTGCATATCATTAGCTGTAAAGATTTTTTCAGAGCCAAAAGGACATTCATGTAGCTAAAGGCAGATTAAAAGCCAAACCTTGATAAATTATGTGGCTTTTTTATTGATTTGGACCTTTTAATTTTTATAGTTTGGCACGATAATGTAGCACATGGAAGCAAGCTAGTCACATACAAATATTCAGAAGAGAACAAAGCCAGATCTATAGTCAGTAAAGAGGTTTTCACTACCATAACTCTGTTTTCTTTTGCACCAGAAATGTGAAGTGTTTTTGGAATACATTCATTTTAACATCCAAACATGATCAGTGATCTGTAATGTTTTCCATTTTTGTCTCAATGCTTCCTGCATTCACCTGCATTTGTCGAAAGTATTGATTTAGAACTGACACTGACAAAAAGGACACTCTCCCATCAGTGTTCATTCATTTGTTCAGCAGCTACTTCAGAATAAGTCCTGCCTCCATCTCTCTACTCACTCTTAATGAACCTACTTTTCCAGAGGTATTTCTTTTTCCCCACTGACAGAGGTGTAGGGTTTACACCAGAGGTGTATAAGGTTACACCTATGCATACCTGATAGAGTTTTCTCCCCAAGGAGCCAGAATGAAGGTAGTGGGACTGGAGGCACCAGCAGGGTCAGGATGTAGCTGTGAGGGGAGTTACCACCAGCAAGAGCCAGGTTAACCCTCCAGGTTAACACAGGTTAGCCTTTTGTTCAGCAATGGCTATGGGCCATGGAAAGGTAAACTTGACTGTTGGAAGCAACATATCATCTCACAGCAGCAACCTCTCCCACAAGCTGATGAAGGGGCTCCTGCCCCTGCTGGAGCCTCAAGCTCCCCTGCCTCCACAAACGTTATAATTTATAGCACAATTAACATGTTAATCATGCCATACATATAACATCTGCCAGGGGCCAAAGATGTCAACTGGAATCTTAACGCAGAACTTGGGGGGTTATTCTGAATGACTAACTGATCCTGCCACTCAGCTGCAAACCCAGAGAGACAGAACCTCACACCTCAGAGAAGAAAACCATGGAACTCACAAGCTCTGTATGCAAACTTCTTCCATTACTCCCCAACAGAGGCTTTCCATAATCTAATGAATCATTCTGCCAGGATGTATTTCCTGGTATTGAAACCAGATTTCTCCTTTCTTAATTTTATGCTATCGGTCCTAGAAATTTACTGTGCACTACACTAAATTATCCTAGGGGGGCAATGTATGGATAATTATAATACCAATCTTGATTGCCACTTACTGTAACTGAGCGATACATATGCTGTCCTTTAATGTTTTCTGGTAATCCAGTCTCCATTGGCCTCTGATCATTTTTGCTTTACTTTTAGCTCCTTTCAGTGTGTCAATATCTTTTATTTTGATAGTGATATTCTGATATCCCCACAATTAAATGCAGGTGCCTGTGATTCTTTTGAGCAAATCTGGACTGCATCTCAAGAGATGGTGCTTTTAATCTGAATTGTGTAAAGAAGGACTAATACTTCCATCTCTATTATGGCTTTTTCTTTGCAACCATAAACCACACATTCTTTTTCTGTTCCTGTCATGTGGCAGATTTGTGCAGATTGTCTGTCTGCTGTCAGTTTCAGATTCTTTTTCACTATATCTTCTTTCAAATGTTTTGTCTTTTCCAGGTCTATATTTTAGATTCTCTTTTGCCATTTTGTTCTGTTTTTACTACTACTAATTTTTCTCCAGATGCTACTCATATTTACCACATTTAGTTGAATACAAGACATGATTTTTGGCCTGAATCAGCATGGGGCAGGGCGGGGGGTGGGTGTATGTTCACATACAAGGAAGCCTTATTGAATACATTGTCTATCGTTAAACTGCTGCCAAAAGCAGCATGGGCTCAGTAACGGAAACCAACTATGAAAATAATTAAATTCACTTAACACTGAGCTTGACTATGAAACACAGAGCCAATATTGGTAAAAAACATGCTGATGGGAACCTACCACAGCCACCTACTATCTTAGGCTAGAGCCTGTTGAGCGCAGTCCCCTTTGGTGCTGACTCATTTTCAAGTCATATTAAGCTACTACATTGCCTATGTTTTTACTTACTTTGCTTACTCTTTACTCCCACAGCTATACTGTACCTTTATTTCCCATTTCCAATGATTCCTGTTTCTTCGTCAGCCTTAAATGTCTGGCAAACATCACCAAAAGGTGCCCCAAAAGAGTTCACGCATAACCCTTCTGTTGCCCCCTCTCTCAGTCTATCACATATAATGAGTGTGGTTCCACCTTCCACCAGGTTGCCCTGTGCCTGGTCATCTACATATATATTTTGTAGGATCCCATGACTCATGACAAGAACACCCAGTTCCAATCATGAGTCGGGGGATGTATGTGGAGTACACATGCAGACTGAGCAGTGCTGAGCTGTGGGGTCACCATGGCTTGAAGTGCTGTTGGCTGTGCTGGTACTGAGTCCAATGAACTACATGGTAAATCCTGGGCCCTTCTGACTTTGAGCTAATATCTTGCATAGTTTCTACTATACATAAGAAAGTGCTAAAGTCCTGCTTAAAAGTGTGTTTATGGAATACCTGTGCTAAAGCTTGCAGCAGTTTCACAAAAGGTAAACTGTATCAATTCTGGATGAACTAAGACTATAGGTACTATATATGAGTACTGAGGAAGTAGGGGCTGGATGAATGGACTTTAAGGTGGATAGAAAACTGGCTGGAACATTGAGCTTGGAGGGTAATCAATGGTTCGATGTCTAGTTGGCAGCCAGTAACAAGTGGTGTGCCCCAGGGGTCAGTCCTGGGGCTGGTTTTGTTCAATATCTTCATCAATGACCTGAAAGATGGCATAGAGTGCATACTCAGCAAGTTTGCAGATGACACCAAGCTGCGGGGAGTAGTGAATACACTGGAGGGTAGGGCTAGGATTCAGAATGATCTAGACAAACTGGAGGATTGGGCCAAAAGAAATCTCATGAGGTTCAAAAAGGACAAGTGCAAAGTACTGCACTTAGGACAGAGCAGCCCCATGCATTAGTACAGGCTGGGGGCTGACTGATTTGGAACCAGCTCTGCAGAAAAGGACCTGGGGGTTACAGTGAACAATAAGCTAAATATGAGCCAACAGTGTGCCCTTGTTGCAAAGAAGGCTGACAGCATAATGGACTGCATTGGTAGGAATATTGCTAACAGGTCAAGGGAAGTGATTATTCTCCTCTATTCAGCACTGGTAAGGCCACATCTGGAGTACTGTGTTCAGTTTTGGGGCACCCAATACAGAAAGGATGTGGACAAATTGGAAAGAGTCTAGCGGAAGGCAACGCAAATGGTGAGAGGGCTGGGGGATATGATTTATAAGGAAAAACTGAGGGAACTGGGCTTATTTAGTCTAGAGAAGAGGAGACTGAGAGGGGATTTAATAGCAGCCTTGAGCTACCTGAAGGGAGGTTCAAAAGCGAATGGAGCTAGACTGTTTTCAGTGGTGGCAGATGACAGAAAATGAGCAACCATCTCAAGTTACAGCAAGGGAAGTCCAGGTTAGGTATTAGGGAAAATTTTCTCACTAGAAGGGTAGTAATACACCATAACAGGTTACCCAGAGAGGTGGCAGAGTCTCCATCATTGGAAGTTTTTAAGACCCAGCTAGACAAAGCTTGGCTGGGATGATCTAACTGGGCATGGTCCTGCTTTGAGCAGAGGTTTGGACTAAATAACCTCCTGAGATCCCTTCCAACCCTAAATTTCTATGATTCTATGATATGTAAATTACTATAGCTTTGTTTATTTTAAGGTCAGTGTTTTCATATTTGCTCCTCACTTCCATGTACTCAAAAAGAGCAGGGTTTGACAATAAGGGGTTGCAAGGGGAAGAAGTTGGAAGAAGGTAGATGGTAAGGATGCTCCCTAACCCCCAGATTTATTTTCTTTGTTGTAGCAGTGGGAGGGGGACAAATTCAAGGCAAAACTCCAATAATTAAGTTCTATACTTGGAAAAGTATATCAAATTTATATTTTTTTCCATATATAGACTCTAATTATTAGGGGATCATATTATAATCATGGTCTTCTTATATTCAAGTAAATGCAGTACTAAAATTGCTTACCACTTCTTTTGTGGAATTCTGTCCTTTTAGATATTTGCAAAACATCTTTGCGGGTTTATTAACCTGTTATTTTCTGCTCCAAATCTTTAATGGTAGTAAATATAGCTAGTTCTAGCACTAGTCCATGCATCAAGCTACTAATTGCTTTTTTACTCTCAATACACTGGAGCATATTTTAAAGTTTAATTTGCAATATTTTAGGACTCTAACACCAGAATAATTCTATATTGCATTTTCCAAAAGGATAGTTAGCAAAACTAGAAAATTTCTGCCACAAAGGCCATATTTCTAATGTTGGTTATATCTGTGTAGAATCAGACTAACCATGCTATGTGTGATGGAGATATTACAGATCAGTTTTGGTAGATCTAAGATCTGATTCTGCAGTTTTAGCTACTAGTAGGTGATGAATATATTGATTGAACTGCTGGAGAGTTGTCCTAATCAAATTGTGATGTATAGGCAAGAAACTGGTGGAAATATGCACTAACTCAGCTGACTTTATTACAGATTCAAAGATTACAGAGAACCACCTGGGTCCCCCAATCAATATGAGTTCTCTAAACAATACTGGGCAGTTTTATCTGCTCGCTTGGCCTTTGTTATTCTATTCCAGGTAAGTCCCTTGAGTTTATTATATTGCAATTTCAATCACAAAACACTTGTGATAAATAAATGCATGTCAGTGGATCATGGATCTGGTTGAGCTCCCTAGACGCGTGTTGCACCTGAATCCACTGGGCTACATGCTACAAGTTCATGGTGGCAGTAGCTTTTAGTTTATACTGTGGTGATCACCTTTTTAAAACGGAAAGGTTGGACACATGCAACCCTGATGCTCCCCCCCGCCCCCCAACAGCACAGTCAGAGCAGAGCTGTGTGGAGCCCATGTGGGGTAGGGGAAGATGTGGGCTGCCCGCTGTGGGCTCAGGGCTTCCTCCCTGCTCTGCTGTCCTCCCCCTGGGAGTCCCATGCTGGCCACACTGCCATGGTGAGATACCCTTTTCCCATCTGGCAGCAGCGGGGGGCACAACTGTATGACACTACTGCCACCCTGTTACTGCCAGGCAGTCAGGGGCTGCCTTGCCATGCAGCATGGCTGGTGTGGGGCTCCTGGCTGCAGGCCAAAGCCTCCACACCCTTCTTAGCCCTACCATGCTGGGTCCCACCTGCTGATCCACAGAGGCCCTGAGGAAAGTGCAGCAGGGTGGGGGGCCCTGAGCCAACAGCAGGCAGCCTGCATCTTCCTCCACCCCACACACAAATCTGGAGGGGCATGTGCCCTCCTATGCTCCCCTCCCCAGGAATGCACACAGAGGTGGAGAGCCAGCCCCCCTGCTGCTCCCCAGATGAGTCACCCATGCCTCCATCCTGCTCCCCGGCTGGCTCCATGGCCACTTATTCCTGCCCAGGGCCCCAGATACCACCCCAGCTTGGCAGCACTCCCAGCCCCTCACCAATGGGACCTCAATCTGCCCCCTCTACTCCCCCTATGCTCTCTCCCCCTCATAGACTTATCTGCAGGGAGCTGCTCTCAACCACTGCCTCATTGTATTCCCAGCCACGTGCATGTGTGCACATGTGCACATGCATGTGATGCCCCCTGCATCCCACTCTGCACAACCCAAAGCTGCCCCTTATAGGCTGGAATGCTGCCAACCTGTAAAGGGTAACCCACTGTTTCCTACATTTTTCCATGGTGAACAGAAAACCCAGATCCCTGCATGATACTGGGAATCTGGGACAAATGTTGTCTGTCCTAGGACCTGATGTTCATATTTCAGGACTGTCCCGCCCATTTAGGGATGGGTGGTGACCCTAGCTTATACCCCTAGGATGTCTGTTAGTCTTCCTAGTCATAGGCACCCTGTCTGTATGTATTTACAGAAAAGGCCTATCTCAAGCCTCCAGGACTAGTTCTGACCTTCAGTCATTTATATACACGCTTTCCCAGAACTCCAGATCTACAGAGACAAATAAAAGGAATAATATGTAACAATTCAGAGACTTTGTACAGGACTCTAAAACACTATAATCCTTTACTTTAGGGGTGTCAAAGATATGGCCTATGGGCCACATCTGGCCTGTAAGCCCTATCATCTAGCCCCCAGTGTTGCCTGGGGTCTCAGAGCTGACCCACAGGCAGCATGCAGGGCATGCCAGACAGTCCCCTGCACTGTATGTGGCACCCAATTCCATCCATTCTGGGATAATGCTGCATGTGGTGCATGCTCTAGGACACATTGGTTCCATGCCAGATTTAGTGGCACAGAACAGAGCAGCTGCTGTGTGCAGTGCAGTGCAGCCCAAAAGCAGTGGAGTGGCCACCATGTGCCAGTATGGTCCCAGAGCAGTGGAGCAGTGACCACATGCAGCACAGCTCCATAGCCCCAGAGCAGCTGCTATGTGCAGCATAGCTCTGTAGTGGCTGGAGCAGAGCCATGCCACATGCAGCACTCACAGGACTAAGTTATGTTGACACCCCTGCTTTACTTAGTACAGTATCATAAGAATACACAGATGTGGACATAATAAACCCCACATAATTTTCCTTCTCTCATCATTCTCCTACAGCATTCTCTGGGCTGGGATGCTCCTCCTCAAGATCATGTCTTGTTTTCTGAACCATGGCACTTTGGTCCCACAGACCAAGGGCATCCCTGCCCTGAAGGACTGTCTATCTCTTTCCTTCACTGACCCAAATCTTTCTTTTTCTTGTCCCTAGAGCTTCCTTTCTGAGTCACTGTAAGTCTTCCCTAGCTCCTAAGCCCCTCTTTCAATAACTGTATTCTTTATTCTGCAGTTAGTAATTTTCCACTACTCCAAACTCCAGTTCCCTGCAGAGATATTTGGAGGAAACTGGCAATTCAAGGCTACAACTAGACAATTAGCATACGTGTTGTTTGCTCAGGGTACGATCCTAAAGGTTAATTATCCTCAATTGTCCTTAGGTTGGTGGGTATATGCTAACAGACCTTTACAGCAAAAATTGCTACACATTGAGGATGCAACAGTTTTCATATTAACAACTTCATAACATGAACCAGAACTTATACATTGTACATAGACACATTCCCCATGTCATCGCATTATGCTGCATTTAGTTCTTCCTACCAGTTTCCAATTCTTCCTGCCTGTGCACTATAAAGCCTGTTGATATGCATGTCCCTGATGTTTGAAATTCCAGGTTCTGGTCTGTGTGCACCCCCACCCTGTCACAAAACCCTTCTTGTTAGGAAAGAAACTAAGGAGGGATCAAGCCAAAAGAAAAAAGAAAGAAAGAAAAAAGAACCCTGTCTGCATCTAGAAGTGTTTTTTTCAGGCCACAGTTGAAGTACTTTTGTGGGATAGTGCATGGAGGATGCTTGTACTTGTTCTGGATGCTTCCTTTTGAGCTGCAGGACTTTGCGTCCCACCAGCCCAGTTATTGGATGGTCAGCTCCTTTGCAAATCTTGAGGACCACTTGGGCCCCCACAGATATCCTTGCTTCTCACAATTTTCTTGGACCATCATGGCTACAATATCACCCCAACACTACTTGATTCATCTAGGATGTGTCACCATGGGACATTTACTGCACAGTAAATGTTGCACGTCTACACATGCACCTCTACTGGGCTGGAGTAAACTAATTTACTCCACAGCAAGATGGTACTTGTAAATACAAGTACTATCCTGCTGTGGAATTTTTTACTCCACAGCAGTGCACGTGTAGAAACTGACCTGCTGACCAGGGCACAAGGGTGCTTCAGTGTCAGGGCTGCTTGCCGGTTAGCCCCATACTGAAGCACCTTCATGCCCTAGCCAACCCCTCCACAGCATGTTGAGCTGGGGGACCCCTGGGGTCCCCTGCCAACTGGGGCTGCTCTGATCTGGCTCAAGATGCTGAGATCCTGAGTGCACGTACAGATGTGCACCTGGGAGCAATAAACTCTGGAGCAATAAGCCCTGGAGTTTATTGCTAAACATTAATATCTACGTGTAGACACAGCCCTCAAGAGTTAAACATGAGCTTATGTGCATCCCTCTTTAGGATGCCACTTAAGCATGTGTTTAACACATCTCTTGTCCTGAGAAGAAATTAAGTTTGTGTTTTAATTGATTTCCCATATAGGGACCTTTTTTAGGTGCCTTCAGCCATTTGATTTTCAAAATATAAACAGAGCTTAAAAATGACACGTTCACATGACTGCATGTCTCTTGGCTCATTTCTAACAGTCATGTGAGCAGAGGTTTGATTTTATGATAGGTCAAGGTCCACTTGAGCTTGGCAGCCCATTGGGTGAGCATGGGTAAGGCACACCAATTTCTGTTGATTCCCCAGCCCAAATGACATGGTATCTATTTACACTTGGCTCAACTGAGAGTAGCCTTTGACACAAATCCAGAGCAGGGCTTCAACTTCTGTCTCTGGAGTTACAGGGGGACACATTTACCTTTCTGCCACTGCAGTCCTCCCCACCTGGTACAGCCTGTCTTACAGGCCCTTGCTCTGTTGGTCAAACTCTCTTGCTCTTGTTTCAGAACCTGGTCATGTTTCTCAGTGTTCTGGTAGACTGGATGATTCCTGACATTCCCAAGGATATCAGTGAGCAAATCAAAAAGGAGAAGAGTGTCCTTGTGGATTTCTTCCTGAAGGAAGAGCATGAGAAGCTGAAGCTGATTGAGAACTACATCACACAGGACAGGCACAGAAGCAAGAGTGAAACAAAAGTTCGAAGGAACCGAGCCGCGAGCTTCTGCCAGTTCAGCCGGAGTCAGCAAGAAAGCTTTACATCCAACAGCTCACAGCACACAGATGTCTGACACCTCTGGGGGAGGAAATGCACGTAGCTAGGCCTACAGACTTACTGTGTGATGTGATCCTGAGAAAGGGATAGGAAGAGACAGACAGGAACAGATGCAAAAGAGGGCAGGGGAGGGAGTCTGCCACTTCTCTGGAAACTTCAGGTGTAAGTTTCTCCATATCATTTTATATGCTATCTCGGCTGCAGCATTTTCAGAGTTAATCAGTGCAAAATCAAGGGCTACTTGGGGCTCTGGCTGGCCCTTGCACTGTTGTACATAAGATAGGGAGAGGACAAGGAGTTTCTCCAACCCATGCATTCTCAGTGCCAGGGCCAGCCACAGTCACAATTCTTTTGAGTGCAAGGGTTGCTATCTGCTAAGGCTCCCTGGGGCATTACCTACTGCCAGGCAGAGGTAGGTAAAAGATGGGGCCTCACTTCTCACCACCGCATATGCTTTAGCAGAGCTGGCGACTACAGAGGACACTTCACACTGCATCCTCTTAAAAGTGTGTAGCATTAGGCACATTCCTTCTGCACAGTTGGGAGATGTATAGGGTATAGCATAACCACAGAGGCAAGGGACTCAGTTATACTGCCAAGGAAATGATGCCCATGTGCCTACCCCCAGGCCATGTACATCACCCTAGAAATTGGCAGCGAGGACACCTCAGGCACTGTCCTCAGGCCTGGGTTTCCAGTGTTCTCAAGAGCAGCAGCTTGCAGCACCCAGAGGACATCTCCATCACTTCATTTTTCTGGGTTCAGCACTCACAGAGCAGGATCGGATAGACAAGGCTTATTGCTTTGGCAATGTAACAGGGCACATGGTTGTTGTCGTGTCAATGCACCCTCCAGATCATTGTGCCTTCCTGAAGCATGATTCCTCTCAGTGCTGACAATGCAATGGGGCTCTCCACAGTAACCTCACTGTAGCATGGTGGTGAAAGACAGAGAACTGCAGGAACAGGAGCAATTTCAGATACCTGAGCACTTTCACCTACAGATAACCTTGTTTGCTTAGCATGATCCTGAATAATGAGCTAATGAGCAGAGGCACTACAACTTATGCATCAGGAAGAAATAAAGACAATAGAACTAGGTGAGCTCATCACTGTTTGTTGTACTGAGCAAAATACTCTGGGGCCAGCTTCACCTGTTACCTAAATTGGGGTTTTAACTGGCATCAGTCAGGAAAAACTCCACTGAAATCAACATTGGCATAAAACGGGTGTATCTGAGAACAGATTAAAGCCCTTACAGTTATGTGACAACATCTTCATGTGGCACATGAAATAACAAAAAGGGGTTATTATGCATTTACTATAAGTTAAGATGTCATTATGCAGAACTGTATTTTATTGAGAGAACAGATTCCCTATTTAGGCGTTTATCTAAGTGCATCTAAGGAATAATTTATTCTGTGACAGATTAAAAATAAACATTTCTTAAAAAATGTGTCTGTTTTCATGGAGACTTTGAAGCCATCTCTGGTTAAAGCCCTAGTAAAGGAATTTCTGCCTACTTTACAAAATGCTTTAGAAACCAAAGAAGGTGCCCTTTCAGATGGGAGTGCTTTTGCAGTTTGTGTGACTCTTATACTTATGTTTAGATTTAATATGCATATATTGTATATAGGTTTATATATTTAAGATTATATATTTAAGATTCAAGCAAATCCCGGGACATCATTCTCCCCTTGTACTCGGCCTTAGTGAGGCCGCAGCTGGAGTACTGCGTCCAGTTTTGAGCTCCACAATTCAAAAAGGATGTGGAGAAGCTTGAGAGAGTCCAGAGAAGAGCCACGTGCATGATCAGAGGTCAGGGAAGCAGACCCTACAATGACAGGCTGAGAGCCCTGGGGCTCTTTAGCCTGGAAAAGCGCAGGCTCAGGGGTGATCTGATGGCCACCTATAAGTTTATCAGGGGTGACCACCAGTATCTGGGGGAATGTTTGTTCACCAGAGCGCCCCAAGGGATGACGACTAGGTCGAATGGTCATAAACTACTGCAAGACCATTTCAGGCTGGACATAAGGAAGAATTTCTTTACTGTCCGAGCCTCCAAGGTCTGGAACAGCCTGCCACCGGAGGTGGTTCAAGCACCTACATTGAACACCTTCAAGAGCAAACTGGATGCTCATCTTGCTGGGATCCTACGACCCCAGCTGACTTCCTGCCCTTTGGGCAGGGGGCTGGACTCGATGATCTTCCGAGGTCCCTTCCAGCCCT
This sequence comes from Alligator mississippiensis, assembly GCF_030867095.1. Classification (NCBI taxonomy): domain Eukaryota; kingdom Metazoa; phylum Chordata; order Crocodylia; family Alligatoridae; genus Alligator; species Alligator mississippiensis. The sequence continues at coordinate 140,924,230 of NC_081827.1, forward strand.
AATGTCTATGAAATCTATGAAATATATGTATATTCCATATTTATATATTAAAAAAGAGTCTCAGACTGATCGGATTTTACCTGTCCCTCAGTTAAAAAGGTCTTTTTCTAATAATAATTTTCAGTATTTCAATTGAAGCTGTGTGACTAATCGTTTTTGGTTGGGTTTTTTTGGTTCGTGGATGAACTAAAAAATCAAATAATTGCTTTAAGTTTGGCAGGTTGACTTTAAAAATGAATGTTTTCTTCGGGTTTTATTTAATCTTCTTTTAACTTTTTTTTAGACTTTATCTGCCTATTATGGCCTAAATCAATCTTTTGGATGTTTCACTTTGAAAATGCCAAAGCCAAACATTTTGACTTTTCCCAATTTTTTCCCCATTTGTTTCCCACCAAATGAAGTTGAATTTAACTTGGGTTTGTAAATAGTTTTGTCTCCCTGAAACTTTACTTCTGGTGAATTTAGTATTTGCTGAAAAGTTTCCCCCATCTCTACATTTGATTATATTTACTTAGTATTAGAAACATTGATTTATGGTTGCAGCAGTGTAGAGCATTACAATACTCCCCTTGTCTTTGCTTGGTGTGAGACAGCTCAAAAGTGCTATTTGAGAAGCTCTTAACACAATATAGTCAGTATAAATTATTAGCTATGTGTTTTTGGTGTTTTCAGTTTATTAAGATAAGCTGAAAAGTTATAGGCAAATATTTTTATTTTGAAATAGTCTACTACTGTTAACATAGTATTTGAGTTTACAAATCTTTTAGGTATATATCCTCAAAACACTCTTGTGAGAGAGACAGAAATATTAACATCTTCATTTATGGATAGGGAACTGAGACACAAGGATACAAAAGGCCAGATTTTTAATGGTATTTAGGTACTTAATATCCAATCAGATGCTTTGAAAATCTCAGAAGACACCCTATCTGGACCTTTGGTGCTTTAGAGGTCTAGTTTTCATTCCTTTGGCTATGGAAATCTATAATCAAGTAAAACTTTGATTTCCCCACCTTTAAGATGGCTTTCTAGCCACTGGATTCTTCTTGATCTCAGAACCATATTGCACTATTTTAGTTGCAAAAGACCAACAGGGCACTTTACAATTTCACAATCTTCAATGGCTGTCCAATTATGGTACCTGCTGTGTGAAGATTTTATGAAGAGAGCTCTGGGTTTGGAATAGCTGACACTTGGAATTTACATATGTGGCTGAAATAGAATTAATTTTCTTAACACCCAAAAACCTGTACCAGGGAAAAACTACCAGTTTCAAGCAGTCTGAATATGAAAAGCCTATCAGGCCAGTTGATTGTGAGGGGGCAAATTTCCATATTTCAGATATCTGAGAGTATAGGCAGATGTGGATCCAGAAGCAGATTTCCAAATCATTTGATGCAATTTTCATCAGTCAACAGCTGGATTACCTTATCAAATGACCTATAGGCTTTGCTACTTAATGTCACATTGTGGCAGGCCTCCGTACTACTATGTGGGGGTTGGATTGCCCTGAGCTGACTCGCCTGCCATGATTTACGGGAGATGTACTTGGTTCCCTTGAGTGATATGAAGATCTTCCTGCTGGCTCGGGCTCCCCTCTGGCATCTTCTGTGGGGCTCCTCCTCCCCTACACCCCACCTCATTCCCCTTGGGTGTTACAATGGATTGCAGGATGTGTTTGAGTATTCAATGTGATCGATTGGAGTGCAGCCATGTGATATCCCTTCCATGGGTACTGGTTGTGGTGTACTGTAGTCAGGATGGAAAGGTTAACACAAATAAAAATAAACAACTAAACATCCCTCAACATGGGCAGGACAGGCCTTCATTGCCTCACTGGGTTGGTCACTCCTGAAGGTCAGAGTTTCGGGGAGTTTCTGACTCCACCTCCTTTTCTCCTCCTTTCTCTGGTTCTGCTCATTCATGGGGCTCTCTGCCAGTGTGCTTTGTGCGCAGATTCTGAATGCTGAATATGGGGCTGCTGGAGGGCTGTGATACACCCTCAATAAGGTCCTTCCCTGCTGATTCCCAGTTGGCTTTTCCATATGAGGGCCTGCCCATGCTCACATGGGTTTCAGCTGGGTGGGAGTTGTCTGGTTTGAGGACTCCATTCCACACTGTGGCCAGAGCCCAGCCACTCAACCACCCTGGCTTAACTTTGGCCCTGTGGGCTGGGGCCAGCTTCCCTGACTTATGGGATAGTTGCAGCATCTGTGGCCAGCAGCGGTGTCCATGGTGGTGGCAGCGGTGGCTGCAGCAGTGAGCTTCCAATACCACGGGTGGTGTCTGGTCCCAGCTTGGGTGCCAAGTGTCCTCCATGCCAGCCCCAGCTCCTGTGCAGTGCTTTATGGTATGGCCGCTGTGCAGTGCCTCAAGCTGGGCCCAGCTCATTAGCCTGTGTGGCTAATGTGTTGTGCTGCACGTAGCCCAGCCACCTGAGCCATGGGGATCAAGCCAGGCAGGGCCCTGCCACCCACATGAAGAAGAGAAACAAAAGAATGTAACTGGTTTATAGTGAATAAAATTAGCCTATTAATAGTATTCATCCAATATTTCCCCTTAAAATAATACCTATGTTATAGATTAACTTAAACTTAATAACTGAATAATGATTTTCATTACAACCCTTCTTTTCAATGCTTCATGATAATGAAATACATGATAATGAAATACATTCCTTTTGTGCTGACATTTATAATTAGGAGTAATTTAAAACAAGGAAACAAACATAGAAATTCCTTATCTGTATTTGGGTGAAATCTGTATAGAGTGAAATAGGCCAACATTTTCTAATGGTGACCAGTGAATTTGGATGCCATAATTTTGGGGAGTGAAAACCCCAAATTTTAACGCATTAGATGAGTCTAATGGGGTATATTTCCTGGCCTTAGATGTATTTCAGATTCTGCACATTGAACATCCAAAATTATTAGTCAACATTTAAAGTCCTAGATGTAGCAGACCCTTGTTGACTCATTCAAAAATTGGTGGTGAAATACCTTCATAAGATTCCCCATCATTGCCCATTATTGTTATATAATGTTTGAAAAAGTTGTAAGCAGCCGGAATAAGTAGGGGTTAAAAGTGATAATGTATTTCACCCTTTGTTATAAAAAGAAGCTATAAATGAACACAGACATACATTTGCCCTCTAAAAGTTCTCCTGCGGCTTACATATCTTACCCAAACAAGGCTGCGAAAGAGCAAGGTAGCAATCCCAGCTGTAAGGCATACATTCTTACAAGAGCTACCATGCTATCACAACCAGGGCTGACAGCCTAGTTATCTTTATCTGTTATATAGTCTCTATTTTTATCTTGAACCTGAAAGTTTCATTCATTGGGAATCCTGCAGGTTGGGACTTCACTTTGGTGCAGTCCCTAAGGATCAGCTACATTATTGCATTCCCATGGTAACCTCTGACTTATCCTAAGACTGCTTAGGAACCTTCCCATCAGTTCTGGTAATTGTAGATCGGTGATTTGGTCTTTATTCATTTCCGGTTTCTAACTTATCTCTTTCTCACAATGCAAGACAGTATCTGATCCCTTTTTATCAGCACAAAACTTGTAAGTCTACCCACAAAGTGCCCCTTACCATAACTCCTGTCTCTGAAGTAGAGAATGACTCTGTTTCAAGAAGTGTACATGGAAGACTGCCTCTAGGGAAGAAAAGAGCCAGAATATGAATAGAAACACAAAAAGGTAATAAAACCTGCATGCTATTGTCGCTCACTACTATAGCCATGAAAATGATCCAAATCTCCCTAAAAAAAAAAAAAAAAAAAAAAAAAATCAATCAAAGACTTTTGAAGAAACCCCAAATGTTAAAAAAGGGAATACTACTAACAATAAGAAAAATTACCAAGTGTTTACAAAGTGCAGGATGAGATGTTGCAGAGATGTGACTGAATATTCTTTCAGAATGTTGTGTTCTAGTTGGTTGATCCAAATCTTAATTAAATGGGAAGAGAGAGAAAAAATAACCCTTTATTTAATGTATTGCTAACGTTGAAAAGTTGAGGACCACAAAGAAGTCAAGAAATTCTGGATGCACTTTCCAACCGCAACATTAACTTGTCTGTGTTGTGCCAGCTGTATATTTTATGCTATGCATTTACAGTAGCTATGTTTAGACCATAATATATGAAAAATGCAGAGGACTGTGTTGTAGTTGATGTTCAGCCTTCAACTAGGCTTAGCCATTGGTGACGGGTAGGGGGTGCATGCAGGTGCATGTGCACTTCAGCTTTCCCACTGGTGATTTTGGGCTCACTGGGGGGGACTCCCCCGGTCGGTGATCTGGTGCCCCCCCAGACTTGGGAGGCACCAGTTGCCCATGGGCTTAGCTGACATTGCTGTATGTGTCTTCAGGAAATGTACTGGTTCCCATGCCACCCTTTTCTTGGGGGCCAGTATAATCATGTGGCTAAATACAAGAGGCCATGGCTTCGCTTCTTCCTGGCAGGTCACAGCATTTCCTTAGGACTATTAACAGTAGTGTCACTTAGAGCAGCCTTCAGGAATTACCCAGGAAGGTAAACTGACTCAGCATAGGAGGAACAACTGTCTTTATAAACACTCCCTTCCACAGGTCTTATCCTATACAAGTGTTGTTATGTAGGCCATAAGGTTGCAGATGAGTCGCTGTTTTCTTTTGCACCCTCTGGACGGATGTTCATCCATTCTGCAGGCACAGCTACAGGTGACATTTTGGTGGTGGTATAATTAACCTTTTGGGTTTCTAGCGCTTTCAATATATGGAAAATGTTGCTCGCTAGACATATTCCTGTGCAGTTTGACCTTGCCTGACACACACAGCCAGTGAAATATAGTCAAGGAATAGAGGGGAACCCACATGGAAGTATGTTTGTTAAATTATTACTTGGAAAGATCCAGCTTAATGTGCACAATATTTACCCACTGTTAGCAATAAACTCTTCTGAGTACAATAATATAACATCTGTCACTGTTATGCAGTCTCACCCTTTAATTAGGCACAGATGGTTTCCCTATCCCCAGACTAGCCCTCCCCTTTCCTTTTGTGTGTGAAATACAAACCAGGTCTGTGTGTTCTCAGCTTTTGCAGGTAGCTTCCTCTGCACCAAATCACATTTAATGTTTTAGAAGGATGTAGGTAGTAAGACAAAGGCTGGGAGAAGTGTTGCATTTATAGCATTAACTTTGACCTGGGGAGGGAAGAGGCACATATCTAAGTTCTTGATTCATGCCTAGTAGTGGCTTGGTTGAGCTAGCCTCTTTGAGGTGAATCGTGGGGCTCAGAGATTTTTTGTTCCCATCAGAGAGACGTGGGGCCTGGCACGAGATAACTGGATCTGCCTGTTGCTCTGTGCACTGTGTACTCTCTAGGATTTCTGGAGAAGACCCTCCTTTAGTTATTTTGTGGCTTTGTTTATAGTCTTTCCACATCCCTCACCATGATTGGAGTTTTTCTGTTTTTTTAAAGCATAAGCAGCTCCCCCCAGACTCTGTATCATCCGTAAAGTTAATTAACAGGCTGTTTTGTACCCTCTTTGCATCCCAATGGTGGGGAGGTGGGGGCTGTTCAATAAATATAAACCTAATCCTAGTGTCACCCCACTAAGTAGCCCCATTCAACACATTGTCCTTTAATTTTTGTTAGCCCCTTTGGCAACACTACTGTCCATGCCTGCTTTTTCCAGATGTGATATAAAACACATTTGATGCATAAAAGCAATAAAAGCTATTCTTTTCATAAGTACTCCATGCTGTCTTCAACTATTAGGGTTCCAGTCCTATGGTCTTAATGAGTATAATGCTTACTACCATGCAAACAGGACATGTCTACATGTGCACTTTAATGTGCATTAGCCTATTTTAATGCGCATTAAAGCATCACTAAAAACTGGCAGACAAGGTTCCTTGGGTGAATTTGATATCTTTTATTAGACCAACCCAAATAGTTCGAGAATATTTATTAAGCAAGCTTTCGAGTTAAAAAACCCTTCGTCAGGCTAAGGAAGCTTCAGCAGTTGGTGTGTGCTCTTCCTGGATAGAATGAAAAGTAAACAAGCCAGGGGCTGGGCTGGGCTGGGGAGTCAGTTGCCAGGCAGATTATAATGCATCAAAAATCCAATGTCTATGTTTAGTCCCTGATCTCTAGTATCCAGGAGGTTGATGAAATGGAGCTCATAGGCTCGTCTCTGGGAAGTGTTGTGTAAGTTTCCCTTGAGGATCAAGACTGAGAGATTGGAGAGAGAGTGGCCCTCCTGTGAGAAATGTGCCCCCACAGGTAATTGGGTGTTTCTGTCTTTGATGGATTTCCGGTGTGCGTTCATTCTGGTGTGCAGTTGTTGTTTGGTCTCTCCTACGTATTTTCCATCAGGGCATTTGGTGCATTGGATGAGATATATTACATTTTTGGAGGGGCAGCTGTAAGATCCAGGGATGCTGATGGCTCTGTTGTGGGGTGTAGTAATTGTGGGGGTGGTGGAGATGTGTTGGCAGGTTTTGCATTTCTTGTCATGGCACGGTCTGGATCCTTTTGGTGTGTTCTGGTCTTGAGGAACTTTGCTTCTGGTGATGAGGTTGGCGAGGTTCGGTGCTTGTCTGAAGGCTAGGATAGGTGGCTCTGGGAAGATCTTTTTAAGAATAGGGTCTCTTTCTAATATAGGTTGCAATTTTTTGAGGATTTTCTGCACAGGTTCAAGGGAGGGGTGATACGTCATAACCAGCGGTGTGCGATTTGTGGGGGGTTTTCTTCTGTACTGCAGCAGTTCTTCACGTGGTATCTGGGTGGCTCTTTCAAACATGCGATCTACCTCTCTGGATGAGTGTCCTTGTTGGGTGAAAGCCTTTTTAAGATTGGTGAGGTGGCAATCCCAGGTGTTCTCTTCAGTATAGATGCGGTGGTATCTGAGGGCTTGGCTTTATATCACAGCTTTTTTGGTGTGTTTTGGGTGATTGCTGGTTCTGTGCAGATATGTATGTTGGTCTGTGGGTTTCTTGTATACTGTGGTCTGTATTTTACCCTTCTGGATGCTGATCATTGTGTCTAAAAAGAAGATGTTGGTGCTGGAGTATTCTAGAGAAAGTTGGATGGAGGGATGGTGATCGTTGAATTTCTGATGGCCTGGCAGCAGACCCAGAAGTCAACCAGAAACACTTCTGGTCCACTTCTGGGTCTGCCGGGGAGCATGCTGCCCCCCCCCCCACACACACACACACCCCACTGGCTTAGTAACTGGTGCCTCCTGGGTCTGGGGGGGGGGCAGCCGGGGTCCCTCCATAGCTGATTGCTGAGCTGGGGGGGTGCAGGAGGGCCCCCTGTGCATTCCCCAGTGGACCTGGAAGTGGATAGGTCACACTCAGAAATGGAGGGGCTTCGAGCAAGTCATCCTTTTAGATACCACATTAAAGTGCTATCAAGAACCAGGGAATGCCCCAAAACATGAAGTACTTCCGATCCACTTCTGGGTTTGCAGCCAAGCATGTGGGGGGCTCCCCTGCACTCCTGTGGTGCGCTCCATCTGTCCCACCATCGCAGCATTCACGAGCCATGCCTGGTACCTTGAGGTATGTAGAAAAAACATTTAAAGCTGTGTCCATGGCTGAATTGAATCACTGTCCCTGATTTGGGCCAAATCCGAATCCAAATAAAATACGGCCCGTTTCACACACCCCTATAAAGCATCACTTCAGAACTGTGCTTTTTAAGTTAATGAGCATTAAAACAGGCTAATACACATTTTCCTAGTACCTCAAAATGAAGGTTGTATATTTAATGCACATTAACTAAAGTACAATAATGCACATGTAGATGCACCCACAGATTATGGCACCCTATCTATTCTATCTAAATCAATTGAAGTCAGTTGAAGTTATTCCATTGACTTCAGTGTCCTCTGGATTCATCCAGTAGGGAGCAGAATCCTCAGTGCTCTGCAAGTCTGCCTACAAGTTCTGGCAGTGTTTTGGGGCATGCCCTGGTTCTTGATAGCACTTTAATGTGGTATCTAAAAGGATGACTTGCTTGAAGCCCCTCCATTTCTGAGTGTGACCTATGAAGTGGATGTTACAATGGATGTCATGTTACATGAAGTGGTATGAAATGATGGAATGAAAAAGGCTTATATTAGATTATGCATGACTTAAAAAAATCTTGTACAGGAATTTTCTTCCTTGTGTTCTTTGACATTTTATTTTATATGTAGTTTACAATTTTATTAAAAGATTATAAGCAACAAAGCAATAAAGAAACAGAAAGGGCCCACACACAGAATAAATCAGACAGATGTAGCAATACTCTGTAAACTTTCAAAAGAAGAGCTACATTGAAAAGCCACCACATTATAACAGTAAGTATGGACTTAAAAAACAATTGACATATGAACTGAATTCAGACAGGCTGATATCTGCAATTAAGCTCTCTGATCTGTGCAAAGATGGGGGGAAAACAAGATTAATAAGGACAAAATAATCAAGCACAATAAACACCAGTTACATGAAAGACACTCAACTACCAGTGGGGGCACATTTCTCACAGGAGGGCCACTCTCTCTCCAATCTCTCAGTCCTGATCCTCAAGGGAAACTTACACAACACTTCCCAGAGACGAGCCTATGAGCTCCATTTCATCAACCTCCTGGATACTAGAGATCAGGGACTAAACATAGACATTGGATTTTTGATGCATTACAATCTGCCTGGCAACTGACTCCCCAGCCCAGCCCAGCCCAGCCCAGCCCAGCCCCTGGCTTCTTTACTTTTCATTCCATCCAGGAAGAGCACACACCAACTGCTGAAGCTTCCTTAGCCTGACAAAGGGTTTTTGAACCTGAAAGCTGGCTTAATAACTATTCTCCAACCATTTGGGTTGGTCTAATAAAAGATATCAAATTCACCCAAGGAACCTTGTCTGCCTATGAAAGACACTGACATTTTAAAATTGCATCTAAAACAAACTTATCCATAACTTTTTGGCCGTATGTAGAGGAAACAAGAGGCGTGTGTGCATGACACTTTAAAGCGGGCTAAATGCTTTTGCACTGCTTTAATGGTGTAGATGTTTGCATGCATCGGTGGTGTATTGTGCATTAATTCCAGCCGCTGTGGGCAATTCAGCAGTGTAAATAATGGACCTTAAATGATTTGGGGCACAGCAAACTAAAACTCCTTTGAGGCATTTTAGTTTGCTGCCCCTACAGCTGTGGAGCAAAGCACCAAGATCTATGCAGCTCCACAGCTCAGGAGGGAGCTCTGCAGGCAGCCTGGCAGCAGCCCAGGAAAGTTGGCTCTGCCCGAGAAAAGCAGCAAGCCTGATCTCCCCCCACCCCACCCCTGGGCCTGCCTACCTGCTTGAGCTGTGTGGGGGCCCGGTGCTTCCCTCCATGGCTGCAGTGCCCCCTGGGACTGCCTGACCTGGGTACCTGTGGGCAGGTGCCGTCTGGGTGGGTGCTGTCACTGCCTCGGAGGGAAGCAGCAGCCCGCCCCGCCCTGCGGCCCAGGGACCACTCCGCCTGCTGGCAGCTTTCCCTCCCCTCCCCGCTGGAGAGGCAGGTAAGTCAGTGGGGTGTGTGCAAGACACAGGGGTTTAATCAGCCCTAAATTGAAGTGATGTTTTTTAAAACCCACCGCTTCAATTTAGGGCCCCTGTTTCATCTACATACTGACAACTGTGGAGCCACATGAGAACTGAATTTGACCCCATGTTGAAAATCCTAAATTCAGCTTGAATAAGATTTACAGTTGATTTTGTTTGCCTTGATTTTTGGGTGCCCACTTTCAGACAGTTGAAAGGGGATCACTTTTCAGAGGGCAAGGGTGCAGTTATTTCTGAAAATCAAATCCTTTTAACGGGCCTTGAGTTGAGCAGAGAAAATTATGACGCATTTTTGAAAATCTTGACCACTGAAGTTACTCATTGTATTTGAGGGGAATTAGGAGAAGACTCACCATTTTATTGTTATGGCAAAAGAAGTGGAGCTGATATGTAATGAAGTTATAAATACCATGAAAATCATTATGGAATAATCTAAGAGTATAGCTATCTTACCTTGTTATTAAGAGACAGACTGTGTTAACTGTTTGGGAGAGTTGCATTTTTCTCACATGCTATAGTGTTTTAATTTGATAGAAGCTGAGGGAAAGAACAAGAAAGGAAGAAACACACTGACGTCCTAGATAAGGCTGTCATGGTACACCCCTAGAAAACAAGGGGCCAAGATGTTAGCTTTCAAGATCCTATCGCCCTACTGTCTCCAGTGAGTTGAAAATTTTGTTTTACTGGAACTCAAAGTTGCCAGGCTGAAGTTTTATAAACAGATAACAAGTGAACTGGAAAGGACAGGAAGTGGAGTACTAGGAACTACCTCTGGCACGTTGGTGAGCTCTGGCGGAGAAGCAATGTGACAGAGGACATCTGTGAGAAATTCTATAGATAGCAATTCTTTCTAGAGTCTCCGCTATGGAAAAGATGGTTATCTACTAGGCATGTTAATGTGTCAATTCTGTTTTATAGCTAATGTTTTCTCTGAAATTCATTTGTTCTAACAAATGCTACCTTGCTTCAAGGATGTTGTTAGTAGACCTGTGCAAAGCACCTAGCATTCACTTCAGATTCAGATTTGGCCGGTTCAGGGGATAGTGATTCGATTTGGTGATTTGAATCACTGTCCCGATTTGATTCGGCCAAATCTGATTCAGAGATTTGGCTTCTGTCAAATCTCTGAATCAGCCAGGCCAGGGCCATCCCCTGTTTTTCTATGAGAGCTTCCAGCACTTGGAAAAAAAAAAGCCCCGGATCAGCAGGTGTTGCTGGGTGGGGGGAGGGGGGCAATCCCCACTACCCCCCAATGCCCCATGCTGCATGGGAGGCTCTTTATGAGCCCCCAGACTCTCCCCTCACTCCCCCAGCCTCCCACAGGTGCTCCGCCTGGGCCAGCTCCAGCCCTTTAAGAAAAAAAACCCAGAAACCCTGCCAGACTTACCGTGTCTGCTGGCGGGGGGCGATCCCCGCTGCCCCCCATTGCCTCTTACCACATGGAGGGCTCTGCAAAAGCCCCGTGAAGCCCTGAGGCCACTGGAGGAGTGGTGAGTCCCACTTTTTCCTTAAAGGGCCGGAGCTGGCTTGGGTGGGGCACCCGGGGGGGAATGGGGGAGCAGGGGGGGTGAGGGGCTTGTAGAAGAGCCCCTCATACAGTGTTGGGCAGTGGGGGACAGCAGGGATGACCCCCCCACACCCGGCAGCACCCATTAAGCACTGGGGCTTTTTTTTAAAGTACCAGGAGCTGGGGCAGGCGGGGCAGCCATGAGAGGGGCTGGGGGAATGGGCAGGGGTCGGGAAGGCTGGTGGAGTGGGGGCTTCAGGGCGGGGCTGTCAGGGGTCCCCGCATGGTCCTCCTTCCCCTTCCCCAGCCCCTCCTCCCTTGCCCCTAGTACTTACCACATTGGAGTGGCTGCAGCTCCCTGCTGCAGTGATTTGGGACTGCCCAAATCATCAAAACTCTCTGAATCTTTTCAAAAGATCTTCAATCTTTTCTGAAGATTCAGAGAGCTTTGAATTGATTCAGACCTTTAGATTGGTCCCCTGATTTGATTTGGATTTGGAGATTCAGCCACCAAATTGGGCCAAATCTCCTCCGAATCAAATCACCAACCGAAGCTTCGCACAGCCCTAGTTGTTAGTCCCTAATTACTACTGACATTGACATGGTGGAAACAGAACAGAATTCATACCAGTTGAGGTCAATCACAGCTGATAATCAGTGGTTTGTGTTAGTGCAGGAAAATCTCTGGTTTCCACCCAAAAAGAGGGTGATGACTAGAGACCTGAGAACTTGCAATCCTGCACTTGGGAGATCAGGCAGGGTTGGAGGTGCAGGTCACCCAGAAAGTATAAACATTAAAAATATGTATTATTTTAGAAAGAAGTTATTTAATGCTGTAACATTTAGCAGTCCTTTCCTTGCTTCTAGCTCAAGGAGAGGAGAGAGATGTATTTGTTAGCCTTCAGCTCAGAAACTGCTTCTACTTTGGGTCTGAACTACACAGAAAAGTCAGTCATTCAAATACAAAGGGCACTGACAGAAGTGACACTTTCTTGTGTTATCGCCCCCCTGAAAGCATTCTATAGCCATGCTCTAACAAAAGTGCATGGCTTCAGAGCACATTAAAAGTGCCTGATTGCATGATAAATGAGCCCTCATTACATGAGGATTAAGGTGAAGGCACTCCAAAGTGGAGCACTTTCATTACCTTCTGTCAGTGTACACCAGGAGCAGGGCTGGGCCTGGCGCTGTCTTCAGGATGGGAGTGGGGGAAAGAAGGGGAGCGAGTTTGATCTGGGTTTGCCCAGCCTGCACTGGAGGGAGGGGGTGATTGGAACCCCCCCCCCCCAAGGTGACAGCACTGGAGCTGGGGGTGGGGGGCATGGGAAAGAGGCTGCAGACACACAGCCAGCTCCAATTTGGAGCTTGATCCCCCAACCTCCTGGACCCAACAGAGAATGTCTGCACATCTGCCAGTGCCCAAATATATAGGTATTCTTCCTTTATGACCATACCGGGAAGCCAGACTAGGGAGAGCATGATGGTCCTTTTTAAACATAAATTTTGGAGCTAGGGATAATATTGTTCTTACTCCTGTAAAAATCCTTGCTTGGTGTAACTAGAAAGATATTTTCTCTGATTTAACCATGATCACATCATAAGCACTTCTGTTTTTCACGGAGCTCTGACTAACACTATAGTATCTAGGCACTGGTTGTGCAGAAGTTTTGCTAGAATAGAAAGTGATGTGGCATAAGTACCTTCATTGACTGTAGTGGTCAAGGACCCACCAATGCTACTGTTACATGAGCCTAGGAAGGGGCAACTGCATAGCACAAATTTAAAAGACTCCTCTGGAATTTCAAATATAAGGAAATAAATTGCTTTATGCTGAGCAATATCACAAGTTTATCCGTAGATGAAACTGTGCCATACCAGGTCCTCAGAGACTCCATAGAATACAATTCAATGCTGATGAACTTTGAGCATAGAAAACAATTGAAGTCCTAAAAGCAGGTAGATATATATTCTGGAGCAGTGGTTCTCCACCTTTTTTAGACTTGAGGAACCCCTCAGCAAAAGCCAGCTCTTAGTTTGCTCTTGTTTTTTTACTACCAAAATTATTAGAGCATTTTTTCTGCTGCTAAGAACTTAGAAAGACCACAACCGGTCAGAATGTTTTTGGCACTATGGATTCCACTTTGAAATCTCTTCAGCACCCTGGCTAAGAATCGCTATGCTAAAAACACAAAGGTATGAACTATGAATTAAAACTAAAGAACTAAAGAGCTATATAAAGAACTATATAATAAACATAAAATGGAGGAGCTGGGGAATTACAGACTGATCATTCTAACCTCAGTACTGGAACTATTATGAAGTGGATCTTTAAGAAGATATTTCTAAGCACCAGAAGGAGAATAAGGTTATCATCAGAAACATCCAGCATGGATTCATCAAGACAAGTCATACCTGATTAGCCTGATTTAATTCAATAACAAGGTGACTGGCTCTGTGGAAAGGGGAAGAGCAGTGAATGTGATTTAGTTTGACTTTAACAAGACTTTTGACATCGTTGCTCATGACATTCTCATCTGTAAGCTAAAAAATACAGTCTAGCTGAAAGAATGGCAAGGTGGATATATATATTGCTAGCTGGATCACTATGCTCAAAGAGTAGTCACCAGTAGCTCAATGTCTAGCTGGAAAGAGGAATTAAATAGGATTCTCCAGGGGTCTTTCTGTACCTGATTTTGTTTAATACCTTTATTAAAGATTTGGATGATAACATTGAATGTATGCTTATCAAATTTACAGATAACACCAAGTTGGGTGGAACTGCAGGTACTCTGAAGGTACGGCTAAGATCCTGAATTACCTGGATAAACTGTAAAAATGGTCTGCAATCAATCAGATGCAATTAAAAAAGGACAATTGCAAGGTCCTGCACTTGGGACAGAATAATTTCATGCACAAATACAGACTGGGAAATGACTGACTAGGCTGCAGTCCTGAGGACACGATCCTGTGGGTTACAGTGGGCCATAAGATGAATATAAGCCAATAGCATGACCTTGTTTCAAAGAAAGTCAAAGGCATACTGGGCTGTATTAAGAGGAGCACCACTTGGAAATGAAGAGGAATGATTCTTTCAGTTTTAATTCAGCACTACTGAGGCCTCACCAGGAGTATTAGGTGCCTGTATATGCACTGGGGTACTGTAATTACAGAGTGTTGGAGCAGACTTGATTAATCGAGTTTGCTGAAGCATGGTAATTACTGCTTTCCAGCCATCTTTTGCAACTCATGTATCATCATCCCTGCACTTCAAAATGGTGGTGGGGGTGTTTTATCTAAAGCTTGTCAAACAAGCTTTAGTTAAAGCGCTGCCACCACCATTTTGAAACATGGGGATTCTGATACATGAGATACTCTGGGTGTTTTAATTAGAGCAACTGTCAAAGCTGCTCTAATTAAAGCACTCCTTCCCTCCCCCCCGCCAACTCCTGGAGCACATGTAAAAATGCCCACTGTGTCCAGTTTGGGCCCTGCTCTTCAAGAAAGATGTAGATGAATTAGGAGAAAGTCTAGCAGAGGGCAACACAAATGATTAGAGGTCTGAGGAAAAATTACCTACAAAGAAAGGAGAAAGAACTGGGATTATTAGTCTGGAAAAGAGAACACAAGGGATTTGATAACAGCCTTCAAATACCTGACAGGTGGTTATAAAAAGAATAATGAAAGATTGTTCTCTGTAGTCACAAGGGACACAACAAGGAACAATGGTCATAAATCACAGCAAAAGAAAGTTAGGTTGGAGATTAGGACGAACTTTATCATCATTAGGGTGGTTAAGCACTGGAACTGACTACCTAGAGAGGTTGTGGAAACCCTGTCTTGGAAGTTTTGAAAAGCAGGTTACTTGACTAGAAGGTTTTTGAAAAGCAGACAACATTTGACTAGAAGGCTTGGATGGGGATGATCTTGCCTTGAGCAGGAGATTCATAGATGCTAGGGTCGGAAGGGACCTCATTAGATCATCGAGTCCGACCCCCTGCATAGGCAGGAAAGAGTGCTGGGTCTAGATTACCCCAGCTAGATGCCTATCTAACCTCCTCTTGAAGACCCCCAGGGTAGGGGAGAGCACCACCTCCCTTGGGAGCCATTCCAGACTTTGGCCACTCTAACTGTGAAGAAGTTCTTCTTAATGTCTAGTCTAAATCTGCTCTCTGCTAGCTTGTGGCCATTATTTCTTGTAACCCCCGGGGGCGCCTTGGTGAATAAACCTCACCAATTCTCTTCTGTGCCCCCGTAATGAACTTATAGGCAGCCACAAGGTCGCCTCTCAACCTTCTCTTGTGGAGGCTGAAGAGGTCCAGGTGACCCAGTCTCCCCTCATAGGGCTTGGCCTGCAAGCCCTTAACCACACGAGTGGCCCTTCTCTAGACCCTCTCCAGGTTATCCACATCTCTCTTGAAGTGTGGCACCCAAAATTGAACGCAGTACTCCAACTGCGGTCTGACCAGCACCTGATAGAGGGGAAGTATCACCTCCTTGGACCTATTCGTCATGCATCTGCTGATGCACGATAAAGTGCCATAGCTTTTTTGATGGCTTCATCACACTGACGATTCATGTTCATCTTGGAGTCCACTAGGACTCCAAGATCCTTTTCCGCTTCCGTGCCACCAAGCAGGTCATTTCCTAGGCAGTAAGTATGAATTAGATGTCCTTCCAGACCTGTTTTTCTATGAGTCTGTGATTCTTAACTATTTAAAATTCAGCATATTCAGGCTGTACAAATCTCAGAATATTCTTCACCCAGATTCCTGGCACTTAGAAAGTTACAAATTCAGACTCTTCCCTAACAGTTATAGTTAGTGTGAGAATTAGACTGCCACTCACTTCCCTAATGTGCCTCTTCTAGGAGCCTTTCCCAGCATGCTTTTCTATTAGTTGGTCCCTTAAATCAGGAGAAGGTGAACAACTGCAACCCTAAGGCAGCCATTTCGTATATGCTCTTTGGAGGCTGAAGTTTCTTCTCCTATAGCTGGTGAGTGTTTGTAGCTCTTACATTTTCTCTTGTTCCTGAGATGAAATGATTGACTAGTTAGAATCTAAATTTAGGACCTATCAGCGAATTTTCAACTTGTGTTTTAAGGCCATAATCATACTTTATATACCTCTTACCACTTCTGTAGCAATTTACTCCCCCAAAGTACTGTATCAACTAATTAACCTCCACAAGGCCTCCTATTGATGATGGGGGAGTAAATTGAAAACTGTATTCCATTACTGCTAATCCTCTCAGAAAAACAAAACAGCATCCCCCACCCATGCAAAAAAATAAAAATAAAAGGCAGACACTTTAACACTATTTGAGAAAATTGGAGAGTCAGAATTGGATTAAAAAAAGAAGTTTAGACCTAGAAGTGGAATTTTCTGGTCAAATCCTGGCTGGGGCACAAGGGTGCTTCAGTGCCAGGGCTGTCTGAAAAACCTCCCTCGTGCCTCCACAGCACACTGTGCCCAGCTGCAGAAGCCCCAGGTTGGCAGGATGACTCCCAGGGCCCCCTGCTAGCTGGGGCTGCTCCAACTAGGCTCCACAAGCTGATGTAGCCCCGGTGTACGTGGGTATGTACTCCCTTCTCCAATTGAAGGGGATTGTTAGCTGGCAGATGTGCTATGGATGAAACTACAAACTACTCTCAGTTTCCCTTTGTCCCAAAGAAGCCAGGCCAGGACAATCTGGAACTTAACTATATACAAGTTTATTATTAGTTACATAAATAGATAAAGATAATATAAGCCTATGTACAGATATATAGCTATGAACCTTATGCTCTATAATGGGTTACCACCACTGGGGTTTCAGGTAAGTGATGTGTAAACACAGATAAGTAATAGCAAAGGGGGTCCCAGCAGATTCCCCAAGCAGGGTTATAGACCCTAATGAACTACCAATACACAAATATAGACATACACAAAATATAAGGCGCAACATTACACAATTTAATAAAAATATCAAAATTAATGCATATTTACATCTCTATAAATGAAATGCACAGTTCTTATGTGATGCTATATCCCAAGTATCTATGCTACCTTAAAAAGGGCATCAGGCCACACACAGGGAAATGGCTGGTCTGAAACAGATAAACATAGGGGAATGCAGGAGGACAAGTAGGTGCAGGCAGTTGAAGGTAAGTATAGAACAATCACTGAATGCAAATAGCTGCTACAGAGTCCAGTAGAGTCCCAGCAAAGATCTTATAACTATAAACTTACATATATAATGATATACAAAATATGAGACGCTCTAGCCAAAATATGAGGCATAGCAGTATCAGGTACCCACAACCCTTCAGTTCTTCCCAGGCCCCCCAACTGCTTCTGGGACAGTGGCTGCACCCCAGTAGCCACTGGGAGGAGAAATCCTCAATGCTCCCCAGGCCCCAACAAGAGTCAATATGGACATCCCTTCAGAGCACACTTTGACCTAAGGGACCCTTCCCTTGTCTAGGCTTCCCCTTCAGCCTTACCACCCGGGTAACTCTCCCTCCCCTGTGGGAATCCCTTTCCCCAGGCAACTCACGATTCCAAGGGTCCCAGGTGGGTGGTCTTCACCTGCAGATGCATTGCTCCTAGCTGGCAGAAGCCTCCTGGGCCTCCGTCTGCCCGTGGCCCTCTCCTCCTGGGCCTCCACCTGCTCATGGGCCATGCACCGAGGGCTTGGCCTTTTGCCCAGGGTCGAAGGCTTAGCCTGCCTTATGTGTCACCAGGGCTTGGTCCCCCATGTGGGGATTAGCTGTGACTGTACACTCAGATCTGTACACTGAGATCCTGGCTATGTGCCAGGAGTGATGGACCCAAGCTGCCTCAAATGGCTCCAAGGGCCTCAGTCCCTTCTGAACCCTCCATCCAGCAAAGCCTGCATTGAGCCCTGGCTGCTGACCAGGGGTGTTGCAGACCTGTGCTGACTCAAGCAGCTCCCAGGGTATGGGCTCTGTGCACCAACCCGTGCATCAGCCTGTGCACCGAGTCTCTCTGGCAAAGGGACTCTTCAGGGCAACCAGAAACGCCCGCTGGGCAGCTCTCCCCAGGTCTTCCTAGCCCTGCTCACTTCTCTGTCCCTCGATGCAGCTGCTGCACAATGGGCACACAGCTCCTTTTATTCTCTTCAGAGGCTTCACCCCCCCCCCAAGTTCTGCTGGACTGGCAGAGTGCGGCCTTGAACCATGTCCAAGGCTTTTCTTTTTTCTCTTGCCCCAAGTAGGGGCGGGGCAAAGCCTGTCCTGACAGTTACCTGATTGGTGGTTGGGCTCCACCAATCACAATTGAGATTCTATGAGCCTGGACACACCCGGCTATATTGGTAAGTTCGCCACACTGAGTATGAATAAACTCTGGAGCTAATTGCTCAATAGGTATTTGCTCCCAGGAGCATGTTCAAATGGCATGCCTGGAAGCAAAAGACTCTGGAGGAATAACCTGTGGAGTTTATTCATGTGCACTAATTGCATGTGTAGACATGCCCTTGGTGAGGTGGAGGGAGATGTGTCATAGGAGAAATAGTCCACCCAGTGAGTCTGACTCACAGAGGAGAATAGGAGCACAAAGACATTCAAGCTACAGCTCCCAGGAGGCACTGCAGCACCATTTAGATTCCAATAATTTTGGTTGCCAGATTTCCGATTAAATATTAAAACTTTCCTTAAAATAACATTTTCTGTTGAAAGGTTCACGTTGAACCTAATTTTCTATTGTACCTGAGCTGTATTTACCATAGTACGGCTTGAGCACACACCACGTATGGCTATGTTCTGTCATCTGCACAGGGATTTAGCAGTAGCTGGTTAAGATACATGAATGAGGAGTGTATGAGAGCATAGCTCCCCTCCACTACTAACAGCAAGAGAAAGAGTTTGCATCTCTTGGATCTGTAAGAGTCCAGCCTTTCTATCTTCCCAGTTCTCGCAGGGCACATCTACACCTGCCCCCAGCACACTTGTTACTATGCCATCATTTAGTATTTGCTTTAGGAAGTACTAAATAATGGTGCACGTTTATTTTTAGCAGCTTATATCACCACAGTGTAGTAAAAAGACGTTAGCCCCCATAATTTTGCAGTAATGCTTGAGTAACAACCATATGATAGAAGTGTCTTATGACCATCTTATGACCCTTTTGTGTAAAGATCAGGAGGTCTAACGTTCAAGCTGTGGTCTGTGGTTCTTACTGCTTGCCTTGCATTTTGAAATCATCTCTGTCCAGTGCCTCAAGGTTATGTTAAGATAGGAAGTTACTAACGTTTAACTAACTTTGTTGATATTGCTCTTTTCTTCTGAACATGCTGCAATTCTACCTTTGAGTGCGCACGTACTAACCCTGATAAGTCACATTAACCAATAACTAGTTAAGTACAGCCTACAAGATAAGACGTCACAATTAGGAACTGGTACTGCAGCCAATAAACTTCTAATACGTCAAGACTCTGTTGAATGTAAGCTATAAAAATGTAATTCCAGGCCGGACTCATCGTCGGCCCTGATTTGAGCTCTCTGCTCCCCGGTCGAACTGTTTGCAAACAATAAACCTAAATGGACCCAGCCTGTATGTGTGACTCTCTCCTTGAGGGTAATTGAACAAGCCTCCAGGGGAACTAAACTAGCCGTTTTGGCAACAATTTGGTGAGCCAGCCAGGAGCCCTCTGGACTACTTCAGGGCACGACGAGATTGGCAAAGGGGAGTCGTGAAGTGACCACCGGACTGATCTTGGAGTCCGTCACGACCCCCGGGTCCGTGAGTCGGGCACCTGAAAGGTCAAAGGCACTCCTTTGAACGAGTCACCCAGGCTGAGTGGGTCTGAAGAGATGGCGCCAGGGGTCCAGCAGAGTGAGTATTCGCTTTCCTTGTGTCAATTGAATGGTCTCTAAGGGAATTTGGGGAGCCCTGAGGATTTAAGTGTTGGTTTTGGTATCCAGCATATTGGTCTGGATTTTAGATCCGGGGAATCCCTTTAGAAACATGAGCCGCTGACCAAGTCTGAGACTATAGCTGAGTCTAGCCGCACCGATTCTTCCCAACAAGGTAGAGTCGAACGCAAGGGGGCTCAGCTGGAACCTCATGACTCAGCGGACAGGGACCTGAGTGCATTTGTATATTGGTCGACACAATGGGTTTGGGTAGCTCCCGAGAAGAAGATTCTGCTTCCCCATTAGGATGCATGCTGAGGAATTTTGGTAAATTTAAGGGAGACTATGGAATAGAAATGACAAAGGATGACTTGATTATATTTTGTCAGAAGGAATGGCCCACTTTCGGGGTTGGATGGCCGGAAGTTGGTTCTTACAATGTAAAATTAGCTAATGCAGTTTCGAATGTGATAACCCGGGACGGCCACTTGGATCAGTGGCTGTATATAGATTGTTGGATAAGTGCTATAATGAATCCTGTTCCCCCATGGGTTCAGAAGTGTAAAAAGAAAATGTGTAAGATGTTATTGGCAAAAGACACTGGGAGAACAGCCCAAGTCCTTCCTGATTCTGGCAGTGAGGGAGATCTGATTCAGGGACCAGGACGCAGAGTTAGAACACAGTCACCTGTCAGCCCCAGTTCCAGGAGTCAGGAGTCACCATCATCATCTCAGACGGACTCTAGCCCCAGCTCCAGGAGCCAGGAATCATCACCATCATCCTCATCATTCTGAGAGGATCCTGACTTGTTGGGCAGGGAGAGGTCAGAAAGTCCCTCAGTAGCACCCCTAACTGGCCCCGGGGTTTCAGGAGAAAAGAAGGGAAAAGACCCAGAGAATCTCCCACCAACAGCTCCCCCTTATGAGGAAACGGACAGCTTCCCAGAGGGGCTGGCTCAGCTCAAATCAGCGTTAAAGCTTGTGGAATCCTGGCATGATAAAACCCCCTGGAGTGCCCGTAACAAGAACCCCAATTACACCAATTACAATTGTCCCATGAGACAAGTAGTGACTCCAGGAGAAGGGGGAGGAACAACCTTCATTTACGTACCCTTTCACACATCAGATTTGTTTAATTGGAAGAATCAAAATCCTTCTTTTAGAGAAGACCCTGATAAGATGCAAAATCTGTTTCGGTCAGTAGGGCAAACCCACCGTCCTACCTGGGCTGATGTTCAAATGATGCTGCATACCCCCCTGACTTCTGAGGAAAGGCGGATGGTACAGGGAGTAGCGGATAAGATAGCTGAGGAGCGGGTAGTAGTCCCTGGAGGGGACCTGCGTGCTGTATGTCCTATTGAGAGTCCCAATTGGGATAACGACTCAGAGGAAGGGAGAGATCTGAATCATCAATATCTGGGGTTTATAGTAGAAGCTCTGGGTAAGGCAGTACCACGGGTACCAAACCTCTCCAGGATATGCGAGGTCCGCCAAGGAAAGGATGAATCTCCCTCAGCCTTCCTCGAGCGGTTGTATGATGCCTTTAAGAAATTTAGTGAAATAAACCCTGAGGCTCCAGAAAATCACTGCATGGTGAATATGCTGTTTATTGGGCAGGCGGCCCCAGATATAAGGAAGAAGTTGCAAAAAGTTGAAGGAGGACCAGGGAAATCCCTTTCAGAGCTAGTGGAAATTGCGTATAAAGTGTATGGGAACCAGGATCAAATAGCAGAAAAGAAGGAGGAGAAGCGTGGACAGAAGCAAATGGCCATGCTAGCAGCCGCCTTAAGCAAGAGTACTAATGGCAATGGAGGATGGAAAGGGCAACCAGAGGGGGGGCAGAAGAAAGGAAGAGGTCGGCCGCAGCCAGATGAATGTGCATATTGCCGGGAAAAAGGACATTGGAAAAAAGATTGTCCTAAGCTACGGGATAAAAAGAGGGAAACCCAATGAGGGGACTGCCAGATGCTAGCGGAATCCTCGGGAGAAGATTCTAGCTGAAGGGTCCAGGGATTCAAGGCCACCGCCCTACAGGCAAACACCCGGAAGGATCCCATGGTACAGATTAGGGTAGGTGGCAGAGATTATGAGACCCTAGTGGATACTGGGGCCACCTTTTCAATGATTCCTGTGAAACCCCCTTTAGCTAAAGGAAGCGGAAAGTATGTAACGGTAGAAGGGATAGAGGGAAGACGGATCAGATTGCCTGTATATAAGCCCCTCTTCACAAAGATTGGGAATAATAAGCTGGAGCATGCATTTGTAGTATCACCTGCCTGCCCAGTAGCACTATTGGGACGGGATTTGCTAACAAAACTGCAAGCGGAAATCTTCTTCCGTGAAGATCAAATCGTAGTGCAATTACCGGTAAAGCAAGGCTCAAACTACCAGATGGCTTTACGGACAGTTGAGACAAGATCAGAACCCAAAGGGATTGAGATTTTAGAAAATGTGGATCCCTGTGTATGGGCAGACGGAACTCCT
Organism: Alligator mississippiensis; assembly: GCF_030867095.1. Classification (NCBI taxonomy): domain Eukaryota; kingdom Metazoa; phylum Chordata; order Crocodylia; family Alligatoridae; genus Alligator; species Alligator mississippiensis. Next base: position 140,946,657 of record NC_081827.1, read on the forward strand.
GCCTGAGCAAAATATGTACACCCTGTAAAAATTCCCCTGAGGGAAGGAGAAGATCCTGTGTGTGTCAAACAATATCCTCTGAAGAAAGCCACTCGAATAGGTTTGAAACCACTAATTGAAAAATTTAAGAGCTATGGGTGGTTAATAGAAGGATCATCCCCCTTTAACACCCCAATCTTGGGTGTACCCAAAGCAGATGGAATCTCTTTTAGGCTGGTACAAGACTTAAGGGCCATAAACAAAAAGATTTTAGTGGACCACCATACAGTCCCAAATCCCCACACCATCTTAACCCAGGTTCCAGCGGATGCTGAGGTATTCTCTGTGCTAGATTTAAAAGATGCTTTCTTCTCTATTCCACTACATGAAGATAGTCAGAAATTGTTTGCTTTTGAATGGGAAGATCCAGATACATACTATAAGACCCAATTGTTGTGGACGGTATTACCTCAGGGATTTGCCTCATCTCCTCATATTTTTGGAACAGCTTTGCAAAAAGATTTGGAGCACTGGAAAGAGAGACACCATGAGGTGGCACTGTTGCAATATGTTGATGATTTATTAATAGCAAGTCCCGACTTACAGATGGGGAAGAAGGCGACAGAATCCTTACTGAATACCCTGGGACAGAGAGGGTATAAGGTGTCTCGAGAAAAAGCTCAAATTTGCCAACCAAAGGTTACCTTTTTGGGATATGAGATTAAGAAGGGGATTCGGGCTCTAAGCAAAGATCGAATTCAAGCAATTCAGGATATGCCTGCTCCCAGGAACCCTAAAGAGCTGAGAGCTTTCTTGGGTTTAACCGGGTTTTGTAGACTGTGGATTCCTGATTATGGGGGAAAAGCCAAACCCCTATATGAGTCCCTCACGATGGAGGGTCTCACAAATTGGAAATGGACTAAGGAAAAACAACATGCATTTGAATTACTGAAAGCTGCCCTCTTGCGACCCCCCAGCATTAATGATCCCAAATGAGCACAAGCCCTATAGACTATATGTGCATGAAAACAAAGGGGTAGCTTCAGGGGTTTTAACTCAGCCAGTTGGTCCAACTTGGAAACCAGTGGGATACTACTCCAAGGTCTTAGACCCGGTGGCAAAGGGGTGGCCTGCAAGTTTGAGGGCTGTCGCCGCCACTGCTACCCTCGTGGAAGAGGCCCAAAAGATTGTTATGGGAGCTGACATGGAGATACACACTCCACATGGGGTTCCCCAGATTCTCGGAGGAGAAGGAGGGAAATTTTTGAACCCCTCCAGACAATCGAGATATGAAATCTTTCTTTTATCTAATCCAGGTCTTACCTTCAAGCACACCACTGCCTTAAATCCAGCGACTCTACTGCCGGAGCCAGGGCCTCCGGGTCATGACTGTTTAGAAGTATTGACACAGACAGTACTAATTCGCCCTGATTTGAACGATGACCCAATTGAGAACCCGGAGGAGGAATTCTTTGTAGATGGTTCGAGCAGTGTGATATAGGGTGTGCGATATACCGGATGTGCTGTGGTGACATTGACAGAAACGGTATGGAAAGAAAAGCTCCCTGCGACACGGTCAGCACAGGCAGCGGAGCTCGTGGCCCTAACTCGTGCACTAGAATTGGGAAAAGATAAAAGGGTAAACATTTTTACAGACTCACGTTATGCCTTTGCCACTGTTCATGCCTATGGGTTGTTGTGGAAAGAGCGGGGATTCATCACGGCCTCTGGACAAAAGATTGCCAATGGCCCACAAATAATAATGTTATTGGAAGCCCTCCAGCTATCAAAGGAAGTGGCCGTGGTACATATAAGAGCCCATGGCAAGGCTGCAGATGAATGCCAGAAAAGGGGAAATGCAAAGGCTGACATGAGAGCCAAAGAGGCAGCACAAACAGGAGGAGAGGCAGCGTTCCAGGGCACGGCCCATGAAGTGTCTTCCTATTTAGAAAATTGTGAAGTAAAATATGGTCCAGGGTCAGATAAGCTAGCCGCTGAACTCAAGGCTAGTAAAAATTCACAGGGATGGTGGATCGTACCGGGAGGGAAAGTGTTGATACCTTGAGCCCTGCTGGGAGAGATACTCCACTGATTGCATTCTTCCACTCACATGGGAAGCACAGCAATGGGAGATTTGTTGACTCGTCAAATGGTAGCCCCCGGACTTTATTTGGATGCCCAGAGAGTGGTCTCTCAGTGTCCGACTTGCCAGAAGGTGAATCCAAAATCTGCCAGACCACCAGCTCCCATGGGAGGAAGACCGTGGGCTCAATATCCTGCACAAGCTTGGCAGATTGATTTTGCTGAACTTCCTAGATCCGGCCGATACCATTACCTGTTGGTACTAGTTGACCAGTTAACTGGGTGGGTGGAAGCGTACCCCACGAGAACAGCTACCGCATCTACAGTAGCACGGGTGCTACTCCACGAGATAATACCCAGATTTCTGTTACCTGAGTCTATTGAGTCAGATCAAGGCAGTCATTTCATGGGGAAAATAGTACAGGAAGTGTCCAAAGCTTTAGATATCACTTGGAAACTCCATGCTCCATGGAGACCCCAGAGTTCAGGCCAGGTGGAACGCATGAATAGGACACTGAAGTCTATGTTGACAAAAATTTGTATTGAGGCTCATTTGAAATGGCCACAGGCACTCCCACTGGCTTTAACTTGTATTCGTAGTACACCACATAGGGGAATTAAATTATCACCTTTTGAATTGATGTTTGGTATGCCTCCCAGGGTCTTGCCAGCAGGATGGAGGGAACTAGTTTCTGTAGAACTTGGTAAATCTGAAATTTGGAAACACGTTATTGCCTTGCAGTCTGTTTTGTCTTCTCTACACAGGTTTGCTGCATCCTTCCAGAGCCTTCCGCTTGACGCACCAGCCCACAACTTCAAACCGGGTGACCAGGTCCTGGTACAGAAGTGGAAAAAAGATCCTCTTGCGGAAAAGTGGGAAGGACCCTATCAGGTGTTGCTGACTACGCACACGGCTGTCTGCTTATCAAACAGCGACAAGTGGACCCACTATTCGAGAGTGAAGCCTTTTCATCTGGAGGACACCAACTCCCAGGGTGTGGTCACTCCGGAAGCTGACAACACCCGGGAACAAGAAGCCGACAAGTGGACAAGTGAACCAGTAGGAGATCTGAAGTTACGTTTACGCAAATGTGGACTCTAATCTATTTTTTTGGACTCATGTCCCTTTTAGGTATAGCAAACCCAAAAGGATATCACCCAGACTGTTGCAAATGTCCCTTTGACATAAAGCTTAAGCCCCTAAATAAGACTAGCTATGAGGCTTCAAAGTCTACTATAATCAATGCCTCTATGCATACCCTCTCCAAATGCTGCTTGAGTTGAGAAATTATAATAACGTATGCACTCTGTGCTGGTCCAACACCGGTATGTATAGAGCCAGAACCAGAACTCTGGTCAGCAATCCTCAGAGATTGGCCTTCAAATCCTCCCTTTGAGGTTGAGCCCCAGGGAATTCGCATAGGAGATTACCATTATGCCATGAATAAAACTGTAAGACCTAAAGGTCCACCTGCAAACCCATGGGTGGGAAATGCATGGGTGGCCCTTCTCAAGGAGTCAGCCCGCGCTCTAACTAACCACAGTTGTCTTTTGTGTGCACTTACTCCTGTTTCTAGTGATGAGGGAGTCCCTTTCCTGCCTATTCCCCTCAATAGGACAGGCATAATCTCTGACTGGGGTTTTAATCGTGATTTTAATCTCTCCTCACGATTCAATGGTTCTGGGAGACTCCTGGTAGCGAAGATTAAAGGATCTATTTGAATTTCCCAACAGGGAGGGGGATTTAGGGTGGGACAGTCACGATGCCAAGAGACATGGATATCTAAGAAGGTTGCCCCTCGCCAAGGTGCTTGGACACATGCAAACGCCTCATATGATACGTTTGAAAGCCTCCCTTGTCTCCTGGGTGAGGAACAAATTTTAGTTTGGGGCCACAATTGCACTTATCATCAAAACGGTACGAAAAACTCTTTAAAAAGGGGTTCACTAACCTTGGCTTTAATGTTTTCCTGTTCTAGCATCGTAAATGAAACCTGTGGGCTGTGGTGGATTTGCGGGCGATGGGCATATAGGTAGCTTCCCCCCAATTGGGCTGGAACCTGTTATCTAGGGGCTTTGATTCCTGGCATTTGGCTAGCGCAGCCAACACCTTATGATACTCAAACCATCCACCCTGGGCTTTATCGTGCTAAGCGTAGTACTGATACCTCCCTTGAAAGGATAGCTGCAGGAGGGAGTCAACGGTGGGGCGATAATGAATGGCCAGCCGAAAGAATCATTCAATATTATGACCTGGCAACTTGGGAACCAGTTGTGGTTGGAAGGGAGCCCATCTATCAGACTAACCGCATTATCAGACTCCAGGCTGTAGTAGAGATAGTCACTAACAAGACTGCTGCAGCCCTCCGCCTAATTGGAAGTCAACTCACCCAGATACGCACCACGGTGCTGCAGAATCGCTTAGCTCTTGACTATTTACTTGCCAGCGAAGGAGGGGTGTGTAAAAAGTTAAACCTGTCCAATTGTTGTGTTGAAATTGATGATAATGTTGAATTGATAAAAGACCTAGCAAATGATATCGAGAAGGTAGCACATGTTCCAGTCCAGACATGGAACGAATGGAACCTTGACTGGTTCACATCCTGGCTTCCCCAGTCTGGCTGGATAAAGGGAGTGTTGATGGCCTTATGCTTGTTAGTATCAACCCTTTGCTTGCTTCCCTGTATGCTACCGTGCATCATGACCCTTCTGAGACGGACTGTTCGATCAGTTGTTAACTGTGAAATGTTTATACACTATCAGAAATTGGCTATCACAGACACTTATTAAAAATTTAGAGTAAGAAAGCATCTGAGGGGGGAGTTGTAGTAAAAAGACGTTAGCCCCCATAATTTTGCAGTAATGCTTGAGTAACAACCATGTGATAGAAGTATCTTATGACCATCTTATGACCCTTTTGTGTAAAGATCAGGAGGTCTAATGTCCAAGCTGTGGTCTGTGGTTCTTACTGCTTGCCTTGCATTTTGAAATCATCTCTGTCCAGTGCCTCAAGGTTATGTTAAGATAGGAAGTTACTAACGTTTAACTAACTTTGTTGATATTGCTCTTTTCTTCTGAACATGCTGCAATTCTACCTTTGAGTGCGCACGTACTAACCCTGTTAAGTCACATTAACCAATAACTAGTTACAAGATAAGACGTCACAATTAGGAACTGGTACTGCAGCCAATAAACTTCTAATACATCAAGACTCTGTTGAATGTAAGCTATAAAAATGTAATTCCAGGCCGGACTCATCGTCGGCCCTGATTTGAGCTCTCTGCTCCCCGGTTGAACTGTTTGCAAACAATAAACCTAAATGGACCCAGCCTGTATGTGTGACTCTCTCCTTGAGGGTAATTGAACAAGCCTCCAGGGGAACTAAACTAGCCGTTTTGGCAACAACAGGAACACACTACACTATAGCAAGGTAGCTCATCACTATAGCAATGCAGCATTGGCATCACAGTTTGTGTCTGCTGACACTATATCACCATAACAATGAGCTATGTCGCCATAGTGCACTACTATGGTGACATAGCATCACATATAGACGTGACCCCTATCCCTTAAAATAAGGATTCATTGCTAGGACTAGTTAGAAATAGGGAGCAATTTTCACTGCTTTTTGTGGTAGGTTTTGTTTTGTTTTTTCAACAAAAATGAAAATGAAAATTATTTTTTCAATTCAAATAGAAAATTTCCATTTTGCTTCAGTTTTCTTTTCTTTTTGCTTGGGTTCACAGGCAATCTTTAACTGAACAAAACCCTATCACTACTTCAAACCTTTACCTTCAACTACCAGGAATTATATCTGGAACATCCATAACACTGTAATATGCTATAAATAAATACAAGGGAGACAGAGGGATTTCCATTGCCTTGCCATTGCAACCGTAAGAAAGCAATTGGTTATGCTCAGAAGATCCTGCAGGGAAAAACACACCCATACTAGAGTCATGGCAAAGCCCCCAGGGTTCTTGCTATTCTGACCAAAGGGAAAACTTTTTTTCTTCAAGAAAAAAAAAATCTTTCCTGAAGGAAAGCAGAGTCTGGGGAAGGGTCATTGGAAGTACATAGATGTTGCCATACACTGGCATACCCATTTAATAAACACCCATATATACATGCATGTACATATACACAATTATTTGCCTCAGGCAACACAAAGCACTTGGATAGCTATCCTAAAGATATAGTCAAGGATTCTCCCCTAATAGAAGAAGATTATTGGATACTACTAAGCCGAAGTAGTTAGCAGTGTGTGCTCTTTCTGTCCAGTGGAGGGAATGTGCCAGGCAAGGAAAGGACTGGGAAAAGTACATATCAACTGAACACCTGGCCATCAGAGTAGCAGAGGCAATTTCAGGACACAGCTTTTCCAGGACTGGGGAAACAGGAAGGGGACTTACTCCACAGGTCTTGCAAACAGACTGCAATGGGCTTGTGTGAAGAAAAGGGATATGTCTGTCTGTTGGCTATTAACTGTTTCATAGTGCAGAAATTCTCAAAGGAAATTTCAAACTGTAAATTTGATTGTAAACATTTCTTTTTTGCAATGCATTAGTCACCTAAGCTGGAGGAAACAAAAAGCCATAATGTGTGTTTTGGAAGAAACTAATCGCTAGAGCATCAGTTTTGAATATTGAACATCCACAAAGCATATGTTTACAAGTGATCCACAGTTCAAGAATCCTACTTAGACACACACAGCCAATAATTTCTATTAAGCAGGAATTTGAGAGAATTGTGATATATTCACAGGCTGTTTATGATCAGGGAAGTGGTGAAATCTGTTACATGATTCATTCTGAATTGCTTACCATGGCCAGATTAAAAGATAGCTGGGAAACAATGAAACAGAAGAGAGAGCTTAAAGGGAGGCTCAGCTAATATACAAGATAAAAGTTATATTTGCAACAAAAAAAAACCAAGTTAAAAATAAGCAGCTTGGGCCAACATTTTACTTTGGGTGAGCCAGGAAAAATATTTTCCCAGGGTTGGCCCACAAATGTATTATACAACAGATGAAACCAATCCGGTTGCTTGTTTGAATGAATTGCACAATAAGTGGATGAAAGGGAATGTAGCGGATATTAATACAGTGTCTGAATATCATTTGAACAGTAATACCTTTGAAACCCTTCTGTTTGAGGCCTGACACACTGTTGAGCTACACCACTTAGCTGCTGGTGTAACTCTGTTGACACCAAGGGACTTGCTCTTGATTTTTACTTGTTTGAAAAAGAGAACAGGCTCTTTGATCCCAAATAAGAATTTTTATACATTTCAGTTTTCCTGACAAGACTGTATTCACAAAGGGATTCCCCTCCTATTCTAAATAGAGATGTAATTATCAGCCCTAATCTGATCCTGAGGAAACATATTAGTCACATTCTTGCTCTTCATACCAGCTAAGCAGCCCAACAGATTCTCTCTCCTTATTATGTTGCTAACAAGGTTTGCCTAAAGCCTGATGGGTTTCATTCCAACAGCTAGTAAGTGGTTTAAAACATGCATATGCTGAAGGCAACTCATGTTTTCTCAGCACATTATAGTGGATTTAAATACCAGAAGTCCCATTTTAATGAACACCTGCTTTCCTTTCCCGTATGCTGGCATAAGTCAGGGCTAAATCATTAATATAAAAATAACATGGAGGAAAGGAGAATCAGATTCAATATGTACGCTTAAAAAATTCATGTTTGCTGTCTGTTCTAGAGTTGATTCACTCCTAATAACCGATTCTGCTGTTAGCTTCACCATCGTAAATCCAGAGGTAATTTCAGTGAACTCAAGTGTTCGTCCAGATTTGTACCATTGTAAATGAGATCAGATTCAGGTCCTCCTGCAACATAAGGGATCTCAGTGTGCAAAATGTATATGTATATCATATAATGGAATATGTTATATTAAAAACAGAAAATACTTTATTCCAAAACTATGTTCTGAAAAATCTGCCATGAGTGATTACTATTAAAATATTAAAATAGAAATGTTTCATACACTTGTGGTGCTCCTAATATGTACTTGACTAATATGATCAAAGTTTTTAATGACAATGATTTTTTTAGTAGTGCTGTCCAGCAGGTGTGAGGTGTATGTATGTGTGTGTTTGTGTGATTCTCAAACAAAATACTGTATCAGGCTGATGTAAAGGTTTACAGGATGCATCTGTAGTACAAGAGTAAAAATAATATATCCTTTTTTGTGACTATCCAAAAACCAAGCATTTCAGGATTACAAGTCCAGGAAATTCAGTTACAGTTAAATATAAAAAAGACAAATATGTTAATGAATATCTAAGTCAAGCATCTAAAAGTGTTACCTTGATGACTAAGTGATAGAAAGGGAAAAACAAACTATATGTAACTTAATATAACTTCAAAAACATGGTTTCTCTTTATCCAAATACTAAAATGTCCTAATCAAAATCATGTGATTATTACACAAACTAATTAATGCATGTACTTTTAAGTTTCCATAAAAGTAATTCTGTACTCAGAGTAAGTGCTGGACCAACCTCTTAGACTGTGAATTCTTCCAGGCATTCAGCTATCACAGTGGCAGGTTATGTGTAAGGAGACACGCACACAAAAGCAAATAATTTTTGCACACATTTGAAATAAGGTTTAGGGAGAGAGAGTGCCACTCCTAAAATGAACAGTGTAGCTTGGGGGAAGGACACACAGAGGGCTATCCTCCTCTTCCACTTCTGTAGGGAAGGTAGTTCTGCAGGAAATCCTGGTGGTCATGTGGGCTGAGAAGAATGGAAGGGTGTCAGCATCATCAGATGAGACAGACATCTCAAAATAGGCCTGCTGAGGAATAGGATATAGTATCCCATAGTGCTGCATCTAGGCTGTGACAGGTGCTGGGGGGAGCATAATTGTGCCTTCAAAAAAACTGGCTGGCAACATGCTCCTTCCCACTCATTTCAGGGGTGTTGTGCCTACAATAGATGTTTATGGGCAGAATGGTTTGGGAACTGCAAATGATGCAGTAAGTGAAGCGTGGATTTGGGGGTGGTGCAGTGCTGTTTGCACTTCCTTTTGGCTGTGCCCTGCATGCACAGCGAGCTCTCATTTCAACAGCCTGTCAGCGCAGCTCCTGCTGGGAGCTCCCCATGTGCTGCAAGCTCTGTGAGCTCATTACTGGTAGGTACAGGGTCTGCCTGGAGTCCCTGCCTTCAAGCAGCTCTGGAGTTTGCTGCTGTTTGCTTTTCTCCTTCCTCCTTGCCTCTCCCTGCTGAATTCAGCAGAAGGGAAAGGAGGGAAGGAGTGACCATTGATGTGCAGGTGCTGCTCATTCAGTCTTCTCCTTTCCCTGCTGCTGAATTCAGCAGGGAGGGAAGGAGATGGGGGAATGGAAGAGTGAAGAGCAGCAGGCCTCAGAGCTGAATGAAAGCAGGGACTCCAGGCACACCTTGCAATGGTGAAGTTGGAGCTCACGTGTGGAGTGTGACAGGCACTGGGTGAGTGCCTATCACTCAGAGGGAAGAGGCTGCTTAAGGAGCAGCCTGCAGGTGTGGCAGAGACTGATGAGGGAGTCACTTGACCAGGAAGGGGCTGGGCTTGTGGCATGTAAGTCCAGGGCCTGAGCTGGTCAGGTAGTCTAGCCTGGAGAACTTCAGGGACAGGAGTGACCAGCAGCAGGGCTGCAGCCAGGCTTCTGGCTTAACATTTGAGCTGGGGCAAGCAGTCCAGAGCCTCGGAAAAGGGACCAGGAGCCCAGCACCTGAGAGGGGCAAGGCAGACCTTGGAAGAGATAGACAGCCAGAGACCAAGGGGACCAGAGGGCCCAGGCCCCATAGAGAAGCAAAGTGTAGGGCCAGAGCCTGAGCCTAGAGCGATGGCAGTGTCAGCAGGGCTACAGCCTGGAGGTCTATAGCCCAGGAGGGGTGGTAGCAAACAGGCCTAGGGAAGGTCTTTCTGGCCCAGAAGCAAGGCCAGGGTTAATGGAGACTGAAGGTCAGGGACCACAGCTAGCGACTGCCAAGGCCTGGGAGCCCAGAGATCTCAACTGACCTAAGAGTGGGGCCAGAGTCTAGGGAGACTTTAGGCCAGGGACCACAGCTGAAAACTGAGGGGGCCAAGGAGCTCAAAGCCCAGGAGGGTCTAGGACTGGGGCTCAGAGCCTGTAGCATGGAATTAGCAGATCATCTGTGAGGCATGAGTGTGTATTGAGAAGGATGGAGCCCATATAATTATCCCTTTAAGCAATGACCACGGGAACCTGTGGTCATAAGGGTAAGACCAGGCTTGGGAAGCCCTGAGGCAACCTCCCTTGCATCAGAAGTTAATAATATCAAGGCATGGCAGATGAGTGAAGGGGAAAGTGCCCAAAGGGAGCCAGGTTGGCAAGGGCTGAGTGGCTACTAAGGGGCACCGTGACCACCCCTGGGATGAGCACTTGCTGCATAATGATCCAGGAGTCTCTGCTGAGACCTTACTGGGATCCAGGATCACAACAAGGAGCTGTGGCCACCTCCCTTTCAGCTGTGGCACTTGCACCACAAGCAATTTTTACTGCACATGTGCCCCATCCCTGGAGAGGGTATGGCCTCACCTCCATTGCTGCAATCCTGGATCTGTCCATGCAACACCCCCCTATTCCTTTGTTCCCCAAACTTTTTCATATGCACTCTAGCTATTGCTCTAAAATTACCATTTCTACTGTGTCTAGTACTTTTTTTACAGTCTTGGCAATAAGCACAATAAAAGTGTAAATTGAAATAACTTTGGTGATTTAAACCAGCTGAGGATCTGGTGCTACATCCCAGTTCACTAGGTTGAATTCAAGCTTCTATCACCTCCAAAAATACTCTGGCAAGAAATGCAAATGGCCATTTGTTTCTTTTCCTTGCCTCGGGAGGCTCTTTGATAATAAAATGTGACATACCTCATGTACTTTGACTCTGAGACACAGCAGAGTCATTTATGGATTCAACCTTCTACCCTTTCACTTTGGTGCTTGGAATCTCATTTTTTTAATGCTCTACCATGCTACAAATTTGGAAGCAGACACAGGCTAAGCTAAATAACACACCAATGTTTTTTTTCTGTTATTTAGCTTAGACCATGTCTGTTTTTTTCCCCAACCTGAAGAAGGGTAATTTGTTCCTGAAAGCTTGTTCAACATCTCTTCCAGCTATACAGCTGGTCCCATAAAAGTATCACAAAAAAACTCTTTGCCTCTCAATCATATACCATCATTCTCACATACTGTGGGGCTATTGATCTTTTCATGCTGTCTAAATTCCCTGTTTCTGCTCAGTTCGGAAAGTCCCTCTCAGGATTTAATACATATTGATAATAGAATTATTTGTAGCCCTTGCTCTCATACTATTCAGTCTTGTCCCGTGTCTGCGCAATATTTTAAGCATATTATTTGCACTGCATGTTATATTATGGAGATTATACCCAAGAATATATTATTTTTTTTACTGGTAGGATCTGGTAGGTGATTCACTTTCCTGTCTTGCTCTCCTTTGGAAGTTCTCTTTATTTTGGCCATGTCATCTCCCCAATAATAGACCTAAATCCCAAGATGTTAATAGAGCAGACTCTATCATATGTTATTACTAACTTTTAGCACTGGTTTGCCCAGCTTTCATCTCTTCGTCTTTAAAATACTGCCATCTGTTGTTCCCAGGCAGTTCAGTCTCCTATATATTCAAAATTTTGTTCTGGCTCATATGGAAACTTTATTTCTGTTCAATTAATTATCCTTTTTCTTTAAATCATGCTACTACAGTGATGAGGAAAAAATAACGAGGCACCATTTGCTGACAAATGTTTGTGACAGGGATAATAATCCATTACAAATGACAAATTTTAAGGTTTCAAGGTCATGTATTATGTCTCAAATATTACAAAATCTGACCAGTATTTCAATTATTCAAATATGTTTTTTATAACTGTAATGCCACTTTTAATATGTAGATGTTATTGTCACTAGGAATTCTGAAGCTGATGTTGACACAGTCATTCCCTTGGCAACCTCTCTAGCCAAACCATTGCTCAAAAATTTTCATTTGCAGCTGAAATTTCTAAACCTGGTTTCAGGCTTAAAGTGGCTTCTTGGCCACAGCTTAAATTGCACTCAATTTCTTCTGAGTTGTGTGAATGTGAAACAAACCATATCTGTTTTTGGATATATTTTTCAAGTCCTTTCTTCAGTCATTTTTTTTTTTTTTTTGGCTTTTATGCATAATTTAGTATCAATGTATTTAGTTTCACCATGATGCAGGCAGAATTTTTTTGAAATCTCAAGCTACTTTATTGGGGATAACCATTTTATATTCAAGTCTATGTATAAATCCTACTGCATTAGAGATTCTAAGCACCCTAATCAGCTGTACTAAGGCCCATAGAGCTGCTTTAGACTTATATTGATGTATCTGAGATTAGAATCTGGCAGCTAATTAAATTTGCAGCTGATATGAATGTGTGTTTTATTTTATTAATCAATATATTAATAAGACTGAATCAAAAATTCATCCCTTGTGGTAGCTCATTAGGCTCTTCTTCTCAGCTTGATATATTGCCAATTATGTTTCTTGCCCATCATGTACAGTCCTTCATCCAGTTTTCATCTGTCTGAGAATACTTAAGCCTACATCCACATCTGAATATTTTTTAATACATGAGATTTTCTGAATGCTGCAGCAAATGCTTACTAAATCCTGGATGTATCACATCTAGAGTATCTCCAAAGGTGCATAAAGTAACAACTTTATCAGGCACTCTTTATTGGATTCAATAAATGTTCTACATAGGTAGAACATTCATTGAAGTTTAACTGTCTTGGATTTTCTAACATCTTTAACATCCTTCCCCCATCACATCTCTTTCTCTACAGCAGGGGTGGGCAGGATGCTGCCCGCCAGAACATTCTATCTGGCCCATGGGGCCCCTAAAAAATTTAGAAAATTTATATTAATCTGCCCCTGGCTGCCTGTCATGCGGCCCTCAATGGCTTGCTAAAACTCAGTAAGCGGCCCTCTGCCCAAAATAATTGCCCGCCCCTGCTCTACAGCATACTTTCTATCAGGTCACATTAATCTGTGATAAATTTATCCAGCTTTCTATTCTGAATGTTCAAAATTATGCACAGCTGAAGTTTTATCATTTCCCTTACTAGTGGTACTGGGCTTGAGTGAGATGGGTTGCCCATTACCTTCTTGCACTATGTGGTCTGTATATCCCAAACACTGGGCATGTCTACATGTGCTCTTTACTGTGCAGTAGACTAATTTGCTGCACACATAGCATCACCACCTACATGTGTGGCAATTAGGCTGGTGTAGACTAATTTACTGCACTGTTGGATAGTCCCATCAAATACAAGTACCATCCGACAGCGAATGGATTACTGCACTTAAATGCACGTTTATACGGTGTCATCAGGATTAATTTACTCTGACTCAAATTGCACTGGAGTTTATTAAGTTGCATTAATTGAATGTGTAGTTGTGCCCATCATGTCTTGCTTTTGGTTCAAGGCTTTCTTCTCTTTCTTTTGCCAGATAAGATACCAGGTAAGTTCCAAAGTGGAGTGCTTTATGGAACCTCTGTTCTCTAGGGTCAGTTGTCAGTGTGATCAGGGCTGGGCTGATGTAGCCCAGCACCATCTCCGGTGCTGTCTGCAGAATGAGAGGGGATAGAAGGGAGGGAGAGGGAGCTGCAGGATGAGGTTTGCCCAACATGAGCTGGGAGGGCAGGTGGATTGGAGCCCCCCTGTCTCACGGGGCCCCCCAAGTCCCCTCCCTCTCCAGCTCAGGTTGGGAAAACCCCAGTCCACAGCTTCATTCTCTGCCTTCTCCCCTCTCCCTTCCTGCAGGCATCACCAGAGCTGGGGGAGGGGAGGGGTGGCTAGGGGAGGGAGGCTGCAGGCAGGTTTCTCTGTTGGATCAGCTCCAAAATAGACCTTGATTTCTCTCTCATCCTCCCTCCCAACACCCAACATACAAATGTCTGTTGGATTGGGGAAGGGCCACTCTAACTCATGGTACTGTATGTGAAGTGCCATGAGTTAAAGCAGGGATTTGCATATCTGACAAGTTTTAAGATTTAGAAGGCTATTTGTAACTCAGAGCCAGGCTCCTACATTACCTTGCCATTTGTGGCATGACTTGCTTTTTATAAGCCTGTGCTCATGGAAGCATTGCACCAGAGAGGTAGAATGTTGTCCTGAATAGGACACCAGACCAGGGCTGAAAAGATGTGTGTTATCTGCCACTGACCTGCTGTGTCCTGCTGGGACAATCACTTCTGTGCCTATTTTACACAGTGATTGCCTTTTCTATTTAAATTGGTAGCACTTTGAGGCAGGAACTGTCTTTGAATACATATGTATTCAGTCCCTAGAAGAATGGTGCCTAAAATACTGTTAATCATAAGGAAATTGGTAAAATGTAGGCAAAGTAAGTTGAGGCTGGCATGGGAAAAAGAAAAAAACAACCCAACAACTCACCAATTAAAGTGGTTAGGCTGTCTCAAAATTTTCCAACCCACTAGCCAAGTCCTTAAAAATGGATTATACAAATCATAAAATTATCCTAAAGGAAAAAAATCCTGTGTTGGTAAATGCTGAGTATTTGCATCAAAACAAATAATTTCTGCGAGTATTTGTGTGAGTGAAACCCAGTAAACGGAAACTACTGCAAAAGAACAACAAATGAAATCAAAGCCACAGTGGAATGTATAGTTATTGAAGTGTGTTTGTAGCCTATCCCCAGATTTATTTAAAGTTAAACTGCACACTCTTTTTGTAACCATATTGAATTTTTGGTAGCTACCAAAATGATATGCTTCTTTAATAAGGTAAGGACATGTTTTTTTCTGACTACACCAACAAGAAAGAAATCATTGTAGAACGTAGTCGGTCTATAATACTGATTCCCAAATGGTGTGCTACAACACACCAATGTGCCAGAAGAGCAACAGAAGCATACCTTGGGATCATCCTGTGTGAGGAGTTAAATGTTCTCCACCCTGTGACTGGCACCCTCCACTTGCCCCAGCTACTCCAGTGGTGACTGTGGGTGCTGCTCTGGGGCCCTCTGCCATTGCTGCTGCCTTCTCTCATGCTTCCCTGCCCCCAAGCAACCCCTGTGCTGCCCCCTTACCACATTCCTAGCAGTGAGCTCTGCTGTTAGTGGCCAGGTCAGTGGATGCAATGCACAGATGGAACCATGCTTTGCAGCCCAGATCATCCCCCCAAACATCTCCCATGGTTCCAGGGTCAGCAGGAGGGGCTGTGGGGGGTGATTGCTAGCATGTGAGACCCTGCAGGAGCTGCCTCAGCAGCAGGGGTTGCCCTTGCCCCTTGAGACAGCAGACAGTGGAAAGAGCAGGGCACAGCAGGGCGAGGTCCTTTAAGTGGCACCAGTTAGGTTCTCAACTTCTTTAGTCTCAAGGCCCCCTCCATATCTTTTCAATTGGGGTACCACAAAATTCAGAAATGTTGTGAAAACGGGCCTTAATTCTAAAAAGATTGAGTATCACTGGAATAAAGACTTACCCTTTTCTTAAAGAAAAATGTGTTTGGTGTCATTTTTTAACAGTACATCTCAGCACTGGTATGATTTCATCTGGCAGGGGAATGGAATATATTATATATATATTTTGAAAAGTGCGTGTGTCTGTGTGTGTGTTGGATCACTTTACTCTTATACCTGAAAAAATATATATATGCATCTTTTCAGGTGTAAGAATGTGAAGTATGCCAATTTTAATCCAGAAAAAAGTGTACCATAGGCCGTGTATAGATAAAGCTACTGCAAAAGAACAACAAATGAAATCAAAGCCACAGTGGAGTGTACAATTACATGAGGTGCATGTGTGCATGACACTTTAAAGTGGGTTAAATGCTTTTGCCCCGCCTTAATGGTGCTGGTGTTTGTATGCATCAGCAGTATATTGTGCAGTAATTCTAGCCACTGTAGCAAATTCAGCAATGTAATGCACCTTAAATGACTTGGGGTGCAGCAAACTCCTCTGAGGAGTTTTAGTTTACTGCCCTATAGCTGCAGAACGAAGCACCAGGCTCTGTGCAGCTCAGGGGCTCTGCGGGAAGCCCTTCAGGCAACCTGGCAGCAGATTGAGAAGGCAGGCTCCACCCAAGAAAACCGGTAAACCTGATCTTTTTCTTTTTTACCCCCCCTGGAGCCTGCCTGCTTGCTTGAGCTGTGCTGGGGCCCGGTGCTTCCCCCCATGACTGCGGTGCCCCCTGGGACTGCCTGAGCCGGGTGTGTGTGGGTGGGTGCTGCCTGGGGGGAGGCCACCACTGCCATGAAGGGAAGCACCAGCCCACCCCCCACAGCCCAGAGACTGCACTGCCCATCGGCAGCTCGCCCTCTCCATCCTGCCGCTGAAGAGGCAGGTAAGTTCAGGTGTGTGCACAAGACACGGGGGTTTACTTGGTCCTAAATTGAAGTGGTGTTTTTAAAAACCCACTGCTTCAATTTAGGGCCCCCGTTTTCTCCATACAAACCCCTAGGTATCAAAAGTTTGGTCTATAATAATAGTTCATAGCTGTTCCTTAAATATAGTGTTAAGGGGATTATGGTGGGGGAAATTACAGGACCATTTGTACCAGCCCTGTGTTTCTCCTGATCCATGAGAAATCTCCTTTGCCCCCTTGAGTCAATTATATAGTCCCTCTATTCCAGGGGTTCCCAATCTTGGGGTCGTGACCACCGTTCCCGCTAAGCTGCATGGCGTGCACAGCCATGCAGGTGTGCCTGGCAGTGTGGGATAAGCATGCCTGTGTGGCCGTGCACACCACACAGCTTAGAGGGAATGTTGGTCACGACTCCATTTGGGGTCAAAAAGATAAAAAATGGGGTTGTGTACTCCTGGGGAGGGAGGCCTGGGGGTGCATGTGTCTACCAGATTTGTGTCTTAGGTGAATGCAGCCTTCAGGCTTGGGGCTCCCCACCCTGCTGCCCTCCCTCTGGGGCCTCCACAGCAGAATGGGGCAGGGAGGATTGGTGCCACTGCCAGGAACCACATGCCGGCTACACCACCATGCCGAGGTGCCCCCTGCCTGCCCAGCAGCCGCAGGGGGCACAGCTCCATGCCGCTACCATCACTGCTGCTGCTGGGCAGGCAAGGGGTGCCTTAGCATGGTGGCATGGCCAGTGTGGGGCTCCTGGCAGCAGCACTGAGCCTCCCTACCTTCCTGCACCATGCCATGGAGGCCCCAGGGGAAGGGCAACAGGGTGGGGAGTCCCAAGTCTCCTGTAGTCAGCCTGCATCCTCCCTGCCATGGGCTCCACTCTGGCCGTGCCAACAGGGGAAAGGGGTTGGGGTGGGGAGCTAGGCTCTGTGCTCCTCTCCAGCCACAGAAACTGCCACCTCCCATGGGCAGCAGCCCATGGGCAGCAGCCGGGGCTCGGGCACTGCTGTAGTGTGGGGGGAGGGGAGTGCAGGGGCCTGTGGTCCTTGGCCCTGGTGCTGTATCCTTGGCAGCCAGGGAACCCCTCCAGCAGGTCTGAGGTGGCAGGGGGCTGTGGGTGAGGAGTTAGGAGCCATGCTGAGGAAATGGGTTCATGAATAGGATCATGCCAAGGAAAAGTTTAGGAAGCATTGCTCTATTCTGCTGGGGTCAGGATCAAAATCAGCTCTCTAATTACTGCAACTGATCTATTTCCTGCCTTCCTGTTTGGGCAACCCCAAATTGGTTTATCTTCTTCTGAGTTGGAGAATTTAATGAAAATCTGCTTTTTCTGGCCCGTCTCTGGTATTTAGTCCTTTGGGGCTAACATAGAATGCCTTGAAGTTTTCCCTCTGTATAACTCCAGAGGCCTGGGGACTGCCTTTCAGTGGTAATGTTATAGATTAAAGTCCTATCTTAGTCTTCTGGGAAACTTTAATTTCTGTTCCACAGACAGAAGAGCTCAAGATACACCTCCTCAAACTCTCCTGCTGCTCTAGGGCCCAGTCCAAGACTCACTGAAGCCTTGTAATTCTGTGTGTTTTGATCTTGGCCTACACTGGGGGGACAGCCTGCATGAGATGATGCTACTTATGAAAGTGCAGCCTTCAGCTAGCAAAACCTGCCTGGCAAGCAGGAAACACAGGTAGATATCGGACATGTTCAGTTCTGTGGGGATTATAGCACGTTTACTGTTTGCTTACGTACTGGGACAGATAATTCACTGTGCACACAGAAGGCTGCTGAATGAACCGCATTGCCCCTGGTGCTGTTCCCATCCCAAATATTAATTATGCATTTTCTCTTTGTCTCTCCCCACTTCACAGCCCTTTTCATTTTCTTCAGACCCTTTCACAGTGACTTCATGCAACTGTGACTGCTGTCAGGAGAACATTATGTCCCAATCCATCCCTTGTGATGGTTGTTGTTCACAGCCCATTGTTATATTCAGCATCAATAAATAAATAAAACATCTCAGCAAGGGCTGATCTGGCCTTGTGAAAAGGAGGGGGAAGGCTCATGAGTCCTGGGTTCTACCCCAGATACTCTCACCAATCTGTTGAATGTGATCTGGGACAAGATACTTTGGTTTCCTATGCCTCAAGTTACCCCACCTATAAAAGAGAGCTTCCCTGACCGCCCATACCCCAGTTCCTAATTTGTTTATGTACACTGCTTCTGGCATAGAAACTGAAACATGAACCCATTTATTTAAGCAGTCTTTGTGTTTGTGTGTACTTGAGTTTTTAGGAGTGTCTTTTGACACTCAGGACCTGGACCCCATCTTGCTGTGCATGAACACCAATGAAAAGACACACTTTGCTCCAGAAAGAGTAGAAGAGCAAGTCTGGGCCTAACAGGATTCAAATACCTGCTACTCCTTGGCTGTAGTTCAGTATTTCAGTCCTTAGCACCTTTGAGCTATGTGGGAAGCTCACCCCTGCACTTAATATCAATGAGGAGCAGCAGGATTCCCCATGCAGGTACATGCATGAATGTGTAGATGAAGGAAAAGGAAGCCAATAGACATGTATTGAATTGGGAGGGTAAAGATTTCCACATGAACCTTTTGCTATGAAGAAGCCTGCAGCCCTGCACAAGAAAGGAGACTAGAGAACTATAAATTAATCTATTATAAGAGACCAGTGGGTCCTGGCTGAAGTCTGGATTTTTCCTTTGTTTTCTTCAGCTTTTTTCCCTCTTGCAGCAGTTAGACATGTATATTGTTTGCTCAGAGTCAGATTTTTAAAGGTATTTAGGCACGTTAGCAGACTGGTGGGATTTTCAAGAGGTCATAAGCATCTAGCTCCAATTGACTTCAACAGGAAATGGGAAACATGAATCACCTTATTTATACTTTATGCACTAAAATGTCTAAGGACCTGTTGTTCCTGAGGCTAACTTGCCAGTATTATCAGATTTAAAAAAATGGGTAAGGATGGTTCCTTTTCACTCAACAGATCTGCTCACTTGTGAGATCAAACTTGGGTTTTGGCACTACTGTGCTATTAGGACTTGCATCTGTAGGGCCAGTCCTTTTCATGCTCTTCATGGTGGCAGACAAGATAACTCACAGCCTTACTATGAGCCTCCGGATTTCCTTCTGAACTGTTGCAGATTCATTTAAGCTTTTTTCAGACTGGTTCTGAAGTTCCTAAACAGGAGCTCTTACATGCCAGTGATTGGGTGCTTATGTTCCACTCCAGGAAACATCTTCATCTGTTGGCAGGCTCATCATATGGGTAATGTAGGAATAACTCACTAATGTCTATGGGCATTTTACTTGTGCTCTGGGAGCGTGTGGCAGGAAGCCCACAGCACTTCAGAGGGCACATTAAAACACTGCTATATCTCCTGTATCAGTGTTTCCGTATTTAAAAATGGAGGCAGGGGCGCTTGAACTAAAGCTTGTTTGATAAGCTGTAGATAAAGTGCCCCCACTGCCATTTTTAAGCATGGGGATGATGATACATGAGACGCAGGAGGCTGCTGGAGCATGGCAATTACCATGCTCCAGCAGACATGATTGAGTTTGCTCAGATGCGCTGGAATTCCAGCATGTCAGAGCAGCCTCCGCACTCAGGTATAGGTGCTCCATGAGGCTCTGATTCCTGCATCTTGCTCTATGGTAATTTCTACAAACCCAAATCCCCAGTCAGGGACCAGGGTGCCATTGAGCTAAACACTGTACAAACATGGAACAAATCAAATGTGCTCCAAAAACTTAGATACTGTAATGATGGGTGCCATAGAAATACTCTGCTAGATTGGTTGGATTTATTTTGGCTCATGTGTCTTTGGTAGAGTTTTCAGCTATAGCTGGTCAAAATACTTTAACTTGTGATAGAGTTCCACATGATGATGTTTCAGAAATTAAAAATAATAGGAAAATATTCTGCTAAATTATTCCCCTTGTTCACCCTCTACAATGCTCATTCAAATACTTCAAACTTCAGTATTCAAATAGCTTTATTTTAGATAGTTAGTTATTAGATTTATATGCTACCTTCCCAAAAAAAGCTCAGCGTGGCTTACAATAACACAAAAATCACAGAAACAGAATGAAATATTAAAATAAGAAAATATAACAAAACAAACTAACCTCCTCCATTTCCCATTCCCAAACCCCAAATTCAAAAGTAAATGTATAGTTAAAAAGAGGTTTCTTATAATGAATCTTTGCTTCTTCGCCCCCCACTTTCATCTAGTTCTTGCATTATGTTTTATACCTGTAAAATCTAGTTACTGCTCATACTGATAGGCAGTTGAGAAAAAAAAAAATTCTTCAGATCTCAGGGTAAATTGTCAGGGATACCAGTTACAATGAATAACAATGTAACAATGAAGGTTACATCTTAGTGTAACCTGTGACCTGCATGTCTGTAACGCATATGCTTGATAGACAAGAAACACAGGCTCCCATAATGCCATTATGGCAGGGACACTCTTCAGGTGATGGAACTGCGCTGCACAGACATTTCCTGGTATTTGGGCATGTTCCACTTGGATGTATGATGATTTTTACAAGGAACTAGAGTCCCATTAGCATCAACAGGCTTTGGACCAGGGTCCAAGCCAGCATAGATATGTAAGCAACTTAGCTGCACCTATGCCCTTGCTGAATAGCCATGTGGTCTTATTCCCTAACCTTCATCCTGTGTTTTATATTTCAGCCTACTTTGTTCTTTGTGCAATTGGTCTGTAAGCCCTTCAGGGAAATGACCATGTCATCTTATCTGTGTGGCGTCTCTCATGCTGTCGGGTGCTGTTAAAGTAATAATAGTTGAACAGAAGACAATGCCCTCCCTTATGTCATTCCTCTTGATTTCCGTGATTGCTACTTTCTGATCTGGAGGACATTTAATCATGTAATAGATAGAATCCCATCTGGTTTGCATATCCTGAAAGAGCTGCTGGAATGGAGGGTTTTTGTAGTTATCTACATTCCATGCAAGAGCCGCACAAGCTTTTGTACCATGATTAAAGTGGGTACAGCCCCTTCCTCTCCCCTCCCCCCATAGCCCCTGTTATGGAGGAATCCTGTGGAATTTGACTGGGATGAAACCCCGTAAGTGCAGAACCTCCAGTAAAGTTCTATACTTACAACATTGTTAATATTTTACTGAAAAAAAGAGCAGGACTTGGTTGAGAGATGTTTGCTGATGAGCTAGGAGTCCTGGGTTTTAATTCTTAATTGGGCCTTGATCTGTATTTTGACCCTGGACAAGACACTACATCTCACTCATTCCCATCCCACCCTTTATGTATCTGATTTATTCAGGTGTTAGGGTGTGTTTGCACCATGGCAGCAATTATTCCTGGAAAAGATATTCCTTAACATACTCTGTGCACCTGACCTGGCAGGTGTACTCCAAATCTGAAAATACACTTGTGTTCCTCAGAGGTGTCCCTCTGTGGCCATGCTCAAGAACTTAGTCTCTGACATACTACTACCAAGCCTCTGGGGATGCCACCAAGCAATTTCACTACTCTACTTCCAGGTGTGAAGCATGCCTGTAGGAGCAAGGGAGACATGGTGGCACCGTGGCTTAGATATGTCCTCGGTCCAGGGCAGGGACCGTTGGTTACTGGATGTCTATATAGTGCCCAATATAATGGGATCCTGATCTTGATGGATGCTTGTAAGGAATGGCTGCAGAAGGTAGGGCTGAGTGGCACTTTGAAGACAAACTAGTTCATGCCTCTCTTAACCAGTTAGTCTCTAAGGTGCCATCCTGCCTTACCTTCTTCCTGACTTCAGCCTAAAATTGCTAACTACCTCTATAAAGAATGCTACAGTAGAATTAAAGACCTGTTGAAAATTCAAAATGAACTCTAATGTAACTGTGAAGGAAAGGATTCCAAATACAAAGGATAAGAAACTAAAGTAGAGAAGAGGCAATGTAGGTTATATGTTACAGCAGTCCCACACATTATTTTTTAAAAAAATACTCTTTTATCAGGAATCATTCCATCCCATCTTTCCATAAATAGCTTGTCCAATTAATCTAATACAGTCATTCCATTGCTCTTAATTCCTTTATTTCAGTCAAGCACATTTCTAGAAATGGTATTTGTTTTTGCAACCATAGTGATGAAATCAGTGCATTGGCTGTAGTCACAAAATCTCTAAACCAGTATTAGTTTAATTTTAAGAAAGCAGGGCATTTTTCTCATAGCATAGTAACAATAATTGAATGTGTGGGGCTCTAGCTCTGAAATAACTCTCACGACATTTTTTCTTTAAATGGGAGATCTATAAGAATAACTTTAAACCCATCAAATTCAGTGAAGAGTGAGACTATTTTTAACAGGATTTTAAAACTTATCTAATAGAACTCTAAAACAAAGAGATTTACTCTTTGTTAAATCTGTTATATGCTAGCCTGAAAAAATAGGTCTACATTTTGTTAAATTTGGTAGGATATTTCAATAATGGCTGTATGATGTGTGTCTTGAAATAGATGTTTTAAAGCCCTCATCCTGCAGCAGACTGAGTGACTGAAGTTAGTGAGGACTTGTATGCACTAAGCTACAGGACTGGGATATGAGAGAGGAATTAGTAGGCAGCTACTTTTTAAGAGACTTGGAGGTCTCAGTGACTGACTGCAAAGCAGTCAGAAAACATCTGTATTTTAAAATGATTGTCTAAGGCAAGTTGTCTGCCTTTCCCGGAACAGCCCCCTAATCCCATTTACGACCCCATGACTGACAGGCATCTGCATTCCAGACAGAGCACAGAAAAGTTCTCAATTACAGGAAATATGTAGAAAGTTGCAGCAGGTTATTTGCTCATTAGCCTTCCCCCTCAATGACTGTGGGAGTGCGCGGTATGTTGGTAACCCCTCCTGCTGCTGATGGTTTGTCGGTCATGATGAGATCAGCCATTTATTAGTAATGAAGAGCTAATGCCTTGCCAGGATCCAAAGGTTGGAGTTCAACTCAGCTTCTTGTAAAGATAAAAGGGACAGAGCTAATGCTGAACGGATGTCATTTGTGTGTCCCTGGGTCTATTCCTGCTTTTATCTTTTTTTAAAACCTCTCCTGTGTTGTGCTCACAGTTGAGGGGGAGAGGAGGATGCTGAGAAAAAATAGTAGTAATGCTAATTTCTTTAGAAGTCACACTACTCAAAAAAGAGGAGAACATGAGGGGCGGGGGGAGGAGGGGGGACTCAGGTTATGGAACCTATAAAATTCCATTCTCATTAGCTCCATGATATTGC
Source organism: Alligator mississippiensis (assembly GCF_030867095.1). Taxonomy (NCBI): domain Eukaryota; kingdom Metazoa; phylum Chordata; order Crocodylia; family Alligatoridae; genus Alligator; species Alligator mississippiensis. The sequence goes on from NC_081827.1 coordinate 140,970,386, forward strand.
CAAACTCTTATATATATGAGCCATGTATTACTATGCAACAATATGCCTCTGTGTGTGTGTGTGTGTGTGTGTGTGTGTGTGTGTGTGTGTAAGAAGTATCACACACTTGCACATTAGATTTTATTCTACCTTAAGTCCCTGAAAAATCCATTAATGAATCTACTTTTATATGACAGTGTCATCTGACCCTTAAGACTAAGGGACAAAAATGCACCAAAGAGAAGGATCCACGCTCTTTTCATTGAGTGATTTTCAGGGACTTCAATGGGGTGGAAGAGTATCACACTTAGGTGCCTAAGTCCACTTAAACACCAAATGACTTGGAATAAAATTTCTACAACAGTGCTTTTCATCTGCACATTTCGAAGGGTTTCTCAAAGAGGAGCAATACCATTCACCCCATTCTACAGATAGAGAAACTGAGTCGCATAGCAGAGAAGTGTCTTGCCAACTGTCACCCAGGAGGCCAGTGCCTGGGAATTGAACCCAGTCACCAGTCTAATGTCCTAGCCACTGCTTTTAGTGAGAAGGCCTTGCAGGTAATGAAGTAGAATTTTTTTTAGTGATTATAGTTGGCTCGGTCTTGTTACCCTGGAAATCCATTTTTTATTGCCTCTGGATTTGATAGGAGTAGGACCATTGCATTTACCTGTACTGTTTCCATAGTTCTTTTCTGAAGACTAAATTCATCAGGTGCATCCAAAACATGGGATAATTTAGTCTGCGGGGCTGCAGGAGACCCTCCCAAGTGTTTGGTGCAGGGGGATGGGCAGGAACTGTTCCCTTGGCATTCTCATGTTATGTGAGGGAGAGGGCTGGTGAGATATAGGCATGCACAGAAGGGCTGGCAGGGGGGTGTGGATAGGAAGAGAGCTCTGCCTTGTAACTGTCAGATGCAAAATTCTTCTTTACATTCCCCTTCATTTCCAGTGTGAGAGACTGTTTAGGAAGAATTACCTCAGAGGTGCATAGCAGGAGTGGAATGAGGAGTGGGTGAGTGAGACCAGTCCTGCGTGCCCACTGGAGCAGGGTGCATGAATGCCACCACCACTGTGGTCCAGCTTTCACAACTGCTGTAGCCAGCCTGGCCCCTGTTGCCACCCCTGCTGCTACACTGACCCTGTTTGTTACACCTCTGGTGCATACCTTCCCAGTATCCCTCCTACAACTCCACACCCACCCAGGTTGATCTCCATCAAGCTGTGATGAAGCATCATATGGTGGGATTATATTTACATAGTTTTAAGGCTAATTAATCAGGGTTTTATAAAGGTAAATAAATGACAAAGGGCCACAGGGAATGCAACTTCATGGACTGTGAAACAAGTCTATTCATCCCTTTCACATTAGTTAGTGGTAAACCAACAACGATGCCAGGAAATGGACAGTGGCTCTAAGCCTGGCACAACTACAGCCCTTTGATAGCATTAATAAATAGCTTTGTCTAACTGACATTAACCTTTGCTTCAGAGTCATTCAAGACCTTCAGCTGATTTTCTGTTGGAAATGGTGATGCACAGAAACAAGAACAAGGCTGCACTCTGAGTGGTTAAGACTGTGGTCTTCTTTCAGAGGTACTAAACAAGAAGCCTACATATCTTAATCTGATATCTCTGTATCTTCATGTGATAGGGTATATGAATTCCTGTTCTGAAATTTGCCATGTAACTGAGAGGTGGTCCCTGACTTCCAGGAAATTTAATTTTAAATCAATTAGGACCATGTCCTTAAACGATTTAATCACTTAACCTAAACAGTGGACCTAAACCAGTGGTTCTCAATGTTTTTAGATTCAAGGCATCCCTTGTTAGACTCAAGGCACCCTTCAGAAAATACCAGGTCTTTGTTTCCACTTGCTTTTTGGACTACAGAAAAATAATAGAACATCTTTTCTTTTGCAAAGAGCTCAGACAAACCACAAGAGGTCTGAATGTTTTAAGCATTATGAGTTTCTATTTGAAATCTCTGGGTTCATCATGTGAATCACATTTGCACACCTAACAGGGCTAACATGTGGAACCCTTGAAAGGATCTCAGAGCACCCCTTGAATCACTGACCTAGATTTTACTTCTCAAAATAGTCCCCTTTCATTACTATAAATGTGTGTCAGGCTATGGACTGAAACCTGAGGCCTTAGCTTGCCTGGTACAGCTACTCATCCTAGCCTGCCGCCTCCTTTTGGGCTCAGCCATCTGCCCACTCCTTGCAACTAGAGTGGCTGGCCAGGGTCAGATGATCCTCCATCCCTTCCCATATAAACTCCTGACCCAGAAGAGGAAGAGTCTTGGCAACAGGGCTTAACTTTATGCAGACTGCCTTGCTGTTCTTTACAGCTTGATCTCTTGGCTATACAACTTGGCTGGCCCTTTGCCTGACACTCCAGCTTTCTGACTCAGCTTTTCAGACTGATGTGCTGGCTTCTTGGCCTGGCCAGTGCTGGGTTCCACTTGCTACATCTGACCCATATTGACACTTTATTACCCAAGTGGCCTCAGACCTGACTGCCCATGACCTCCCTCATGTGGCAATCTGCTTGTGAAGTAAAATGCTTTTCCATGTAAATGCAGGCATCAAAATATGGCCCACAGATGGCAATCAGTCTGGGAATACCCAGACTTGTACTGAATAGTGCTTTACATCACAAGTAATCTCACTTGTTTTGATCAGACTGGCTGCATCTGCACAAGATGCTGACTGTGCAGTAGCCCACAACTACTATGCAGTAATATTGTGTGGCAGGAAGTGTGACCCAACGCTACTGTGCAATAGTTACAAGCTACTGCACAGTCAGCGTCACAAAAAAACTATTCCTTGGTGTGACTGTGTAGTAACTTGTATAAACAAGTACTAAATGACTGCACAGTAATGACTGTGGGGGTCACTTGATCCCAGCTGACTTCCCACCTATGGCAGGGTGGCTGGACCCGATGATCTCTCAAGGTCCCTTCCAGCCCCTAATGTCTATGAAGTCTATGAAATCATTGAAGAATCTTATCTGTGACATCCTTAGTCACCTGGGGCCATATCCAAAACCAGTAGCCCCACAAAATCATAGAAAAATAGGGCTGGAAGGGTCCTCCATGGAGGTCATCCAATCCGACTCTTTGCAAGGGCAAGATAATCCCTATCCATAAAGCATTTTATACAAATCCATAATCTAACTTTTTAGTAAAACTACAGTCAACCCTGACACAACACAAGACATAAACCTTAACTTGCTACAGGTAAAGCAGACCTTTTGGGTTAGAATCTGCCACTTTGATAGTAAGTAATACTATCTAAGTATACTACTAAGTTAACTGATATCAATCCTTGTTTGAGCTCCTGGATTTGGCCCTAAAGCAAACTGTTTCCCAGTTTCACCCAGTTTTGCAGGTTTCTCACCATATTACAAAATAACTTTACCTCATAAAATAAATTGCTGAAGCTGTGAATGAAACAATGCACCTAGAGAACCTGTGGAATCTCCACTCCCGGAAAATTTCAAGACCACGTTGGACAAACATCTGGATGGGGTGGTTCAGTCATGGATGGAAAGCAGTCTCTATTCTGGAAAATGTGTGTGTGTGTGCACGCATGCAATTGAAATCATATGCTTCCATGAAAAGTACATGGTCGTGAAGTGAAGTGCTTTCCAGCTTTGGGGCCTCTCCACAGGAACTGCTGCTTATAGCAGTTCAATACTGAACCACAGTTGAAAGTTTGAGAAAAATAACATGGTTTTCAAAGAAAAACAAACACTTTCAGAGAAAGATTATCGCTTCTAGTTATAAAAGTTAAATAGGCACAGAAAACATGATGATGATCCCATTGGGACATAGTGAATTAGGGAATGTCTCGGTTAACTGAGGCTTGTACTCATGGGATGCACCCACACTCAAAAAAAACCCTCACCTGGGTGTATTGTTGCTTTCAGCCTGGGTGAACTGGTTTGCTGCTTTTCCTCAAGCTGGTATCTTGCCTATTTTGAAGTGAGGAGCAGGCTACATCTCTTGAATTCTTACAGGCAGTGCTTTCCCACAATTCTACCTCCTGTGGCCAGCAAGGTCTCTCATGGTTCACTGGGGAAAAATGCTGAGCACTTCAGCTTATTGCAGCACAGGGACCCAAACCTGGATTGTGCCTTCAGTGACACATATTGGTGAGTGTGGCACCAGTGAGGAACACAGTGGGCATGTCTACATGTGCTTTTACACATGCCTAAACTTAATGCACATTAGTCTAATGTGCATTAAGGAGATTTAGGTATGCGTTCACATCTGCACATACTAATGTGCATTAACGTGGGTGTGCAGAATGACTTGGGACTAAAGCTAGTCCCAAGTCAATAGACATACATTGTATTAATGTGCATTAGCGCATCTACATGTTTGCTAATGAGTTTTAACTATTCATGCATAAATTTGATACCTGCTTTATGCAGGTACTAAATTTAGGCTCAAATAGTCTTAAATCACCATTTTTAAGGTCTATTAAGGGCATGCATGTGTAGACACACACCCTTAATGTACCTTAAATTGGACTAATGTGTGTTAAATGCACATGTGTAGACACGTCCAGTAGCTCAGGTAGATATTGCAGTGTGGCTGCTTACAACCAGGCTAGGCTACTGAGGGTACTCAGACCAGGATGCTGATTACCAAAGTTAACTCTGTAATGGAGACACAGTGGAGAAAGGCAGCAGTGAGCAAGAGGGAGAGTAAATGTAAAGAACAACAGTGTATGTTTTTTTTTCTGGCACCCATTACTTTAAAAACACTCTGGGCACCTTGACAAAAAATAACTCAAACAATCTTCTCAAACTGGACACTGTGTCCTCAAATAAACCCTCAAACCACTGGAGAGCTCAAGAAAAAGATGAAAAAAGTAAATCTCAACATCTCTCCTCAACACGCAATGACCACTACAAACACATGCACACGAACTAAAAAGAAAACAAAAAACATCTTTAGCTTTGCCGGTATGGGGTCTGCCACACAGGGGCTCTTGCATGCATAGAACAAAGAAAATCTCAGCATCATAGACCTCCGCGAATGGAGCAAGTATTTCACATGCTGAATCCTGTTAAGCTTATTATCTTAATTAGAGCAAGGATTTTTTTTTTTTTTTGGTACAGAGTAAAATCACCTAAAAATGCAGTTTGGGTTGTCCCCAAACTAAGAAATAAATCAGTTCAAGTTTGCCAAATAATTTTGGTTGGGGGGAAAAAGTTTTTTTCAGGACTACAGTCACAAAACTACCAGAAGATGAGATGCTACCACTGCCCTTTCAGACCAGGAGCATACTTGATAGATCATTCATCCAGAATGCTGGAGATAAGCATTCGGTTTCCTCCTCAGCCGGAGGGGAATTTGAGTTCTCTTCTCCTAGGTCTGGGTAGAGAACCTCCACAACGCCTCGTGACAGTGTTCTACTTACTGTATAAATAATTAAGCATTCAATGAAGCAGGGGCTGGAACCCAGATGTGTGTCCTACCGCCCAGACTAGAGAGGCATTCTTGCTTACTCATTTAAGTATTTTACACAAGGTGGAACAATTCCAACAAGAGAGACTTAGGGAAGCCAACGATCTCGCAAGGTCCCTTCCAGCCCTAAAGTCTATGAAGCCTGCCTCAGAATGAGCTATAGTCAGGGAGTTTGATTCAGGGCACCGATTTAAAACAGTCTTCTGCCTTTTGAGAAAACATCTTCACCACCTGGGTACGGGTTATTCTGTGGTTGTTTTTTCTCCATCTCTTCAGTTGGAGCTGGTTGAAAGTATTTAAATAGTATTTAAAGAAAGTGACTCTTCAGTTTGAGGATTTGGTGGTTGGGATACTCACCCATGTGGTATGTAGGACACCTGCTCCAGTGAATGATTAACTATGCATACGAAGTAGAACTGGGTAAGTGGGAGAGATTTAGAGCCACCCACCTTAATTTTTTATGGCCTTGTGGCTCAAGCAGTTGCCTGGAAGGCAGATAATATGGGTTTCAATTTCCATCAGAGGAACGTACTGGAGGTTCCTACATGCTGTGTGGGAGAACTACCTGACTGGCTTAAAAATCATTGTATCAAAATGATGGAAAAGGAAAAGTGGAGTGGGACTCAGGAGACGAGAGTTTGATTCCTAGTATTGATGATTAGCTCCTGTATATCCTTGGGCATGTCACCAAATTTCTGTGTGTACAGGACCTAATAGGCAGTCCAGCCCAGACGAGTTGCCTAGTTGGCCAAATCTGTCAGAGGCTCTAACTGGCAGTCCCACTCTGGCTCATAAACCAGCCAGCCACTTTTGGGCCTCCTGATTGCTTGCTGGAGATAGCAGCAAACTCCCCATTTAAGATCACCTACGGCAAGAGACTGAAGACCAATTAACAGGTCTGCTGGGGTAAGCCTTTCTGGATTTTGTGTTCTCTGGTTCCTGACTTTGCTTGGCTTTGCAACTGACTTTGCTTTTGTAATCTCTGCTTGATGCTGGCTCTTATGCCATAAAGCAAACAGACATCCACCACTAAATAGCAGCACAAATACCACCTACATCATGGCCACAAATTTTGGTTTTTTGTGGCACAACAAGGGTTATGGGCATCTGTTTGCTCAGCCTTTGGCCACTATAAATTCTCATAGTGGCACAAAAGTGATGTCCATTTCTACCCTAAGTCTGTATAGTGCCAAACATAATATGGTCTGGATCTTAGCTCAGGTCACTTGGAGTTTTGGTACAACAATTAAATACAGATTAATTTTTAGCTTCATTAATAATCTATGAAGTCTTATTTGCCATGATTTGATGTGAGCAGCCTTTATTGTTCTGAAATTTTTTAATAGCTGCCAGATAAGTGTGAAAATGGAAGTCAATTGAGAAAGTTTCTTTAATTTTGGTGAAAGTAATTATTCACCTGAAAATTTGGACCAGGTAGTGCATCATTCATTAAAGCTATCCTTCTTTCAAGCTTCCTTACATTGAGGTGTACCTGGGCTTGAAAGTAGCATTTCTGAATTTAACAAGGCTAGCCACTGAGTATGATTCTTTCTCCATGAAAGTAAGAATGGTAGAATCTGGCTTTAAACCTCTGATAGCATTAAGTCACTTGCTGGTTTTTGACCTGAACAAAACCGTAATACAGTAACTATATATAAGCAATGGAATAAAAGCCCAGCTTGCAACTAAAATTATTTACAAAATAATCTTAATTTGGGTTTTTTTCCATTTCCAAATGTGGATTTTTTAATAAAGAAGGAACAGTCAAAGCACTAGAGAGGTTCCCTTATCACATCTGAACTTCTGAACAGGAGAACTCTTACTGAATCATTTTGAACTCCCTCTTGACTTAAGACTTGACCCAAACTCTGTGAAGTCAATGGGGATCTTACCATTGCCTTCAATAGACTTTAGATTCAGACCCCAAGACCCAAAATGTGTAAAGTCTGTCTTTTCCTTTCAGGCCTGTTAATTTGCAATAGATGTATAGTGGATATTAACCTGGATGTCCACTGTAAGTCTTCATACATAACACTTTCTCATTCAAATACAACACATTGAGGTGCTTATGATATCTGTTATTCTTGGAATCATTTTCTCAAAACTGCACACAGTACGGAATAGCTGAAAACCATCTCTTAATGCTGTATAAATAAATCTGACCACAATGATGTTACAGGGGATTCATTTCCATTAAATTGTAACATACACCAAAGCAATGTCCTGGCTTAGAAATGGGGGCATCCAAAAGCAATACTTACACATTATTTTTGTATGATTGCTTTACAGGTCCTTAGTGGGTAAAAAAACCCCTCCAAACTGAAGCGGTAAAAGCAGGAATGTGCAAAGTAGGAACAAATGTTCTCTTCTGCTAAATATGTATGTGCCAAGACAAGATGGCATATGCTTGGCTTCTGGGGGTGGGAGATTGAGGAGTGAGGTGACAGCAAGTCTTTAGAGTTTTTGCTGTCTCTGCTCTGTGTGAGGCAAGTCAGAAATTATCATCACATGTTAAGACACACAGGGCACCAAATTCCAGTTTCCACAGGCTTAAAACAAAAAATCTTGGTTGAAATTCCTGTCTCATTGAGGTAACAAAAAGCAGTGACTTCAGCAGGTCAGGATTTCTACCCCTTTCCGTTAACAGATCATACATAGGTTTTTATTTAAATTCCATTGAAAAATCATTAAATAATGGGTGAAGTAAATAAATGCATACAGGAGGAAAAAAGAGAATAATCCAAAATATCACATGAAAAGAATGAGAATGAGTGCAGTATCTCCCTGCTTCAGTAGGAGGGTCAATTAGAAATTTTTTCTTCTCATGAAAGCTGTAGTAGACTTTACAATACGGAAAACTGCATTTGTCATTTACCTTTCATGATACCATGTATTCTGTTTTTTGTGCAATCACAAGATGCCTTATAATTTTAAAAAATATTTCTTTCCTTTTTTTTTTAAATGCATCCAAGAAGTTCATGTCATTGATGCATATAGAAAGAAGGCTCTTTTAAAAAGCCAATAAACCCATTTCAGCCAAAAAATGAAGGTTCTGTGCCCTCAAAGCCTTTATGCATGTACTGAGGTTTCAACACTGCCAGTAGTTCCAATGACTGACTTGCATGTGTTCTTGTTACCAATGTAAGTTGTGGGCCGTACATACCTAAGGGACGTTCTCCCCTGTGCTCCATCACAATCCTTCAGGTCAGCTGAGAAGAACCTTCTGACAGTACCACCAACGCATAAAATGTGCTTGGCAAAAATGTGTAGCAGATCATTCTTGACACAGTCCCTCAACTATGGACTCCCTCCAGGTTGAGACTCACCAGGACCAACTCTGGACATCTTCTGGAAGCACTGTAGGATCTTTCTGTTTGGTCAGGCATTTAGCAAACAAAGCTAGCCTGGGATATTGTTTTGTGGGTTTCTGTTTTATTGTTTCTCCTGATCCATAAGAATTTTTCTTGTTTTTAAAATTATTCTGTTTTCCAATTCTAAGCTGCCCTGAGCCTCTGTTGGGAAGGGCCACATGTAAATCACATAAATAAGCAAACAAAAAAAGGTTTGCTGGATTGGGGTCTGGATATTTTGGTTGAGATGGATCTCTTGCACATCCTCACTTAACTATTTGCTTTAAGTTAAACACTTGCTTAGGTCATTGGCTGAATTGGGGCCTTTGCCGCCGATACTTAGGGACCTACTCAAATCGTGATTTTATCGATTTTGCGGCAATCATGAAATCGGTGATGTCTGTGAAATCTGTAGGAAAATAAAAATTACTAAAAAAACACAAATGTTGGCTCCCCAGTAGGAACCAGCAGTCCTCACAGCACTTGCAGCCTGGTCTCACAGTCTACCGGGGGGAAGGTACCACTCCTGCCCCTTGCTGCTGAGTGGCTGAGTGGGCTGCCTCTCGTGTGGCCTTGCCCCTCTCCACCAATCAGTGGTGAGGGTCAGGGCCACATAATGGGCAGCCCTCTCAGCCAATGAGTGTTGAGGGGCAGGGTCATATGACAGACAGCTCTTTTAACCAATTAGTGTCTTTTGGGGGGGTGGGACTTGGGGCCTCCTGGCCAATCAGAAGTTTGTGGGGGTAGGGGGGGCACTGCAATAAGCCCACGAAAATGGTGACCGGGCCCATTATCTGCCTGTGAAATCTGCCACCTGCCTCCTCAATTTGGGTAGACCCCTACCGATACCATGTCCAGTGAAGTCAGGAGGAAGGCACTCTTACAATTCTCCTTTATTTTAGGGTCCCTTAATTCTTCTGGATACAGATAAGTAAAAAATGAGGGGCTTATTTTAAAGGAAGTTTTGAAATCAGCATGGGGCACTGAAAGCTGGCAGGAAAGGGGCTAGGCTAGCATCGACTTGGCAGACATAATCCAGATTCAAACTGGATTTCACTTTTTAAATAAGTTACTCCCATCCCTACTTGCTGGCAAACCTGGAATGAAACAGCATACAAGCTGTGTGCCAGTCATTAATTTGCTCTTGTAAGCCAATGTATCCCACGGGACCTCTATTTTGCTATCAAGTCACTGCCCTGTAAGGAATGGATTTACTATGTGAATATCTGGGAACTCTAACTTTTGCCCTCGAAGAAAAGTTATTTCTTTGGGAATAGTGGAAACTGATTTCTAATCCCATGCCTTCTCCCTCCTCCCATCAAGCATAGGAGACAGTGAGGAGTTTGGGAAGCTCCCAACAAAGCAGTCTCTAGCCCTCCAGTCAATAAACTTTTCCTGTGATACACTCAGAGGAAAAATCACCTTTGGTGCACCTGGACTCTGACTCCTTGTACGTGGGGATTTGAGGTCTGCCACAAAGCTCTCAGAGGAAGGCTTTTCCTTTGGTTTCTCTCTCTTGGCGAAGTTTGCACTGAACCACTTGGCTTGCAAGGGAATCTAATCCATGACCTTCTGCCATGCAGCAGGCAGCCTGTAGCTTCTTTTCCACAGAGCTTTCAATTATTGGATCTGTTAGAACAAGTGTCTAAATCGGAGTAGATGCTGCCTTATCTAACTGATTGCCTTTGGAATGGCTTCATGCTTCACAGTGCTTTACAGATGGGTTTTTTCGAGAGTTGAAGCAAGAGACAGCTACCAGAGGCTAAGCTGTTTCTGAAGATATTTGGCTCCTTCAGCTTAGTTATTTGCCAAAAAAAACTATGTGTTCCAATTCTGTGAGAACCACTGGAAACTTTTCTCCTGCTGCTGCATACGCTTGTCTCAAAAGCAAGTGCCTATTGTTTTTTTCAGAAAATAAATTATTTTTCTGTTGTCTCTCTTTCTATCTCTTCTAGCTCCTCTCCTCCCTGATCCTTCTTTTACATATATTGCAAAGACAACAATTATCTGCTTCCAGGAACTTTTGTTTTCTTCCCATGTGTTTCCTTTCAACAAAGAGCATCAGGTCTTCAACGCAAGTGGTGGAAGCAAGGTTAGAATACAGAGTAACCATCAGCTGATTGTGCAGTAAATAACACTTCCATTTTTATGCCAGCAACTGTGGTAATGACAGAAAATTACAGACCAACAATTGGTGCAAGCATAAGATATATTTTACATAGGATTTGGTGGTGTTTGATATAGCAGAGGAATATGGTTCCCCAAAGCCCCCACCATAACCATGGCTAAGATAAGGTTAAGGCCCCAGTACAGCAAAAGACTTAAGCACTTGATTAACTTTATCCATATTCACCAAGCCTGGAAGCAATTCAAAACAACCATTTTACAATGGCTTAGGCTTTGATACAGCAAAAGAGTTTATCTGAACCAGAGAAAAAAAACCCTGACTATGAACTCAAAGATAGATATTTTTGTTAAAATAATGAAGAAAAGTATTTAAAAAACAGGAAGGCGTTCTCTATCCCTGAATAATGAAATTTCCTCATCCCGCATTTATGTCTCAAAAGGAGCCTTGTCTTATATCAGAGAAGAAAAGAAACCCCTAAAGCTTGAGGATCATGGAATTCCTATTATTAAGAAGTCTTGGAATGATAAACCCCATTAATTGATTCCAGACTGCCTTAAACCTTCTCCCATTAATATTACCTGTATTACACATTGTTAAAGGCTAGTCATTATAGGAAAAATCCAGCTCTCAGTTGTGACATGTTCAACCTTGTGAAAATCAATGGCATTTCATGGTGGTAACCAAGAATAGGTGTTACCAATATTCATTAAAATAAAATCCAATTTTAAGTCACATCTGGTAATATATTCATGACAAGTTAATAACATGTAATCAATCAGACTAATGGCACATTGTAAAAAGGCTATGACCCACTCTGCTACACAAAATGCAAAGCTGAAACTACTGGGAATTAGTAAGGACTAAGGATAGAGTGGGTACAGTCTGATTTCACTTTTGGTTTATAAATGAGAAATAGCATCTCTGAAGTTAGTAGAATTACCCTAGATTTGCAGCAGTAAAACTCAGAGTAGAATCTGTCTCATACTACTTCTCAATGTTTCAAATACTGAGAAAAGATCACTTTATTTCCTGAAACCTATTGTGGCAAATGAAACTTGCAAAGCAATCTCTCTCATACAAAGAAGTCTGGAAAGGAGCTTACAGACTTTTTGTCTGGTGGGAGTCAAAGGTCATATATGTTTTCTGTAATTCAAAGTTATTGAATGATTAGTATTTTATTTTTGAAATATGAATTTAATGAGTGTTTGCATGTACACAGCATGCTTCCATAATGCCACACTACACTAGTTTTAAAAGAGAGCAAGGGGTTTCTCAGACTGTGACAGAGAAAGGGTAAAGGGAACAGTCTAAATTGACAGTTGGAAGAAAATAATGGTATTGGGGAAGGAAGATCATCAGCCTCTTCATCATTTATTGAAAAATGCAGACCAACCAAAGGCACTAATCCAATAAACATTGAAGCATACAGGCATTTTCACAGTTGAATAATCCCATTAACCGTAATGGGACCACTCACCTGAGTAAAGCTAGGCCTTAAGCTTTCATGGCATTCAGCATACTCGGCTGATTCACCCTCCCTTTCCTGCTAAACTAAAGCTGAAATCATAGCTGCTTCTGAAGACTGGTCTCCATGTATAGATCTATGATTTTGAAACAAGCAAAAGTCTCCAAGGCAGTGAAATAGGAGAGAGACCAGGAACAGGTTAGCTTGATAAATGGAACATCAAGACTATTAAAAAGGAGAGACAATTGTAAACATCTCTGGAGGGAAGAGCAATGAGCCATTAAGTCAACTGCCATCTTTAGCTACCTGTACTTTGAAGCAGGAATCAAAGCAGGGTTATTCTATCCTGGTAAGAAAATCAGCCCCCCTACTTAATACACACACACCAATTTTGGGGGGCTTTGTGAAAAAGATGCATGTTGCATGCAAGAAAATATGGTATTTGCAATCCTAATTATATATAGATACTTGCTATAAAATGGTGCAAGAGTTTGAGGGTTTTTTGCTTCATGTTTTTGGATTTTCATTGCATTAGTAGTATATAAGTACTAGGTCATCTTACCTTAGGGAGAAATTACCATATTAATTCCATGTCCTTATTTGTAATATAAGAATAATAAGCGTTTTTCTTGTCAATTTTCTGGATTTTGGTTAGCCCAATTATTGCCTACATTTACTCAGATGCTTAATTTTATATACATGAGTATTTCCACTGAAGTCAATTGAAGTCTTCACATGCTTACTTCAGCACTTAGTTTGAGTGTTTGCAGGGTCAGGGCTAGACACTTTTTTGTGAAGAACTACCCTCTCACAGAGGTTTTGCCTCTTCTTGCTTTCCAAGGCTGGCTCTTCAGATTTCACAAACCAAAGCAGCTCCAGCCCTAAAGAAGCTAATTTGCAAGTGGGGACTGCAGGCTGTATTTGCTTTCTCTTAACTGGCAAGTACCTGGGATATTTCTCCTCTAGGTTCTTTCTTACTGTTGATTCGCACACATGACTAAGGAAGGTTCATCCAGCGGTAAGTCTGACTTTTCTTTTGTGGCTGATCAGGGTGCAAATGCCATAACACATCATTTCCTACCATCAAAAGATGTCCGTAGCCTTGAAAAAACTGTCTCTATTCTTTCGCCAACAGTGAAGCGAGAGATCTGTTCCAATCTGTAGCACTTTGCCAGAGCAGACTGGTGAAACTGTCTTCCCAAGGCTCTTTCTCCTGCAATAGCCTGCAGTATTTTTGTTTTCCTTTCTGAAAGGCTGCCTCTTGCTTCACTGTCAATGTTACATGCTTAAAACAGGTGCAGGACAGGCCTCTTACCTTGTGCATAAACAAACTTTGCTTCTTTCTGACTCTTCCACAGTATTTCTGGATAAAATAAAGTAGAGGTAACAGCTAAAGTTAATCAAATACTGGCTATCAACAAGATATGCTTCATCACAGATGGAGTCATGGGTCTGATGTAGTAATAACTGTGTGAGGTTGCAATGTCTGTGTCTTTGTCTTTTTGCCTTAATCTGTGGAATTGTTTGGGGTTAAAAATGTATGGAAATAAATACAAGTGAGTGGATTCCCAAAATGGCATTTAGTTACTAAAGACAGGATTAGGATGATTGAAACAAGGCATTGATGCAAAGGGGGAAGGTGGTAGCAAACAGTTCAGACAACCTCTGGTAACCTCATGTCCATTGTGCAAAATCAAGAGTTCTGTAAACTGACTTCAAGGATCTACCTATATAGAAAGATTACCATGCGGTATAAACTAGGGTTTTAATTTCTAGCTAACTACTCTGCACTAAATCCCTATGTGGACACAGGGTACGTACAAACATTATATTGAGATCAGCCTAATAAAGGTTAGGGCGATCTAAATTTCTTGGCTGTGCAAGTGTTCACAGGGTATAGGTCATCCTATGGTGTGCCTGATCTAAAGTTAGTTCTCAGATGAAAACCAACCTGAAATTGGCACAGGGTTACTTGACCTAGCAAGGATTAACCCAACCTAACAAACACTTGCACAAGTTTACAGCACAGCCCCAGGGATGGGAAAGCCCAGCCACTGTCCAGAGCCCCACGGCTGTGCTATTTTTCCCCCAGTGACCCTGACTGGGCTATTTTTACTTCTGCAGACCTGCCACTCCCCGTTCCCCTCTCCCCTCTCCCCCGATTTACCTCCGACTGCCTGCATCTCTGCATGGCAAATGGCAAACCACAAACGCTTGTGGGTAGTGATCCCAATTTAGGTTTAGGTGGTTTAAAGTAAGCTGCCTAAACTTGGGCCAGGTCCCACAAATGCTTGTTCACACCCTTAATGCACAGTATGTAAGTGAGCAGGATAAGTAAGCTCTATGTTGCTAACTCCATGCTAAACTGGGAATGAGTGTAGAGTACCTAGTGTGTTGTCAATGTAAAGCTTGGCTTGCTTTGCCCTTGTAAGCAAGCTGTAGGTATATTATAGCCAGAGTTTGGAAGTTTGGTAGCTTATCAGCTCTTCTGAAATGGGAGTCCCTCTGTTTCACCTTTTTCCATCTTGCAAGCAAACCAGCTTTGTGTTTCACCTTTTTCCATCGTGCAAACAAACCAGCTTTACCTGCACAACTTAAAACAGCCATGAAAGTTTTCCTTCCTCTCTCCCCCTGCCTTCACCACATATAAGCATCTTTTTCATAGAATCACAGAAAATTAGGGTTGGAAGGGACTGGAGGAAATAATCAAGTCCAACCCTCTGCTCAAAGCAGGACCATTCCCAACTAGATTACCCCACCCAAAGCTTTGTCCAGCCTGGTGTTAAAAACTTCCAAGGATGGAGATTCCACAACCTCTCTGGGTTCAAGTGCCTTAAAACCATCCTAGTGAATAAGTTTTTCCTTATATCTAACCTAAACTTCCCCTTGTTGTAACTTGAGCCCATTGCTCCTTGTTCTGTCATTCACCACCATTGAGAACAGCCTAGCTTCATCCTCTTTGGAACCATGCTTCAGGTACTTGAGGGCTGCTATTAAATCCTCTCAGTCTTCTCTTATGTAGACTAAATAAGCCCAGTTCCCTCAACCTCTCCCAATAACTCATGTGCCCCAGCCCCTTAACCATTTTCATTGTTCATCACTGGACTCTCTCCAATTTTTCTATGTGCTTTCTGTAGTGAGGGGACCAAAACTGGAAACAGTACTCCAGATATGGCCTCACCACTGCTAAATAGAGGGGAAGAAATCACTTTGTTTGATCTGCTGGCAACACTCCTACTAATGCAGCCCAGTATTGTCATTTGCCTTCTTGGCAACAAGGGTACACTGTTGGCTCATATTCAGCTTATTGTCCACTGTAACCCCCAGGTCCTTTTCTGCAGAGCTGGTACCCAGCCAGTCATTCCCCCAGCCTGTACTGATGACTCCTATTCAGCTAATTATCCACTGCAACCCGAAGCCTTTTTATGCAGAGTTGATGCTTAGCCTGTCGGTTTCAAGCCAGTACTGGTGCGTGGGATTGTTCTGTCCTAAGTGCAGGACTTGGCACTTTTCCTTATTGGACGTCATGAGATTTCTTTTGGTTCAATCCTCAAGTTTGTCAAGGTCTCTGAATCCTAGACTTACCCTCCAGTGTATCTACTACTCCCCTCAGCTTGGTGTCATCTGCAAACTTGCTGAAGTTTGTACTCCATCCTATCTTCCAGGTTGTTGATGAACATATTAAACAAAACCAGCCCCAGGACTGATCCCTGGGGCACTCCACTTGATACTGGCTGCCAACTAGACATCAAGCCATTGACTACTACCCTCTGAGTTCAATTATCCAGCTAATTTTCTATGCATCTTACAGTCCATTCATCCAACCCAGACCTCCTTAGGTTACTTGCAACAAAGTTGTGGGAGACCATATCAAAAGCCTTACTAAAGTCAAGGTATATTGAATCCACTGCTCTCCCTGCGTCTAAAGAGCCAGTCATCTTGTCATATAATGCAGTCAGGTTGGTCAGGCATGACTTGAACACTTTTTTTAAGTGGTAGGAGTGTTAGGCTGGCAAAAGAAAGAGCAGAAAGAGGCAATCACCCTAAATGCCAGCAAGATTCATAGGTCAATGTGCAGAACTTCAATGCATGTGTAAATGGTTATAGGCAGAGAAAACATAAGTTGTGAGACTGGATTCTGCTCTTTCATCCGTGCAAGTCCCTAGGCATAATTTGGGGAAGCATTGGATCCTGCTGGGTTGTTTGCTTGTAAATGGATGTTGAATTAGATAGTGGTTTTGGATGTTGTTATTATTTAATTCCCTATTGGTTACCAGTCTACTTCCTGTCTTTTCCATGGGTTCCTCAGCTATTGTGCGCTCACTGTTCACTTTGTAGGACTGTTTTCATGGATTACTAATTCCTGATCTTGTCTTTAAAGGCAATAGACAGTTCCATCTGGTATGAAAGAGATACCTGCTTCCAAGTCCATGAAGATATGTTTTGATGTGCTGCCTTCCTACTGCTTGGCTTGTGTTACGTGACTAACATCAATCAAGGGAAATCCTAGAAATATGTGTTCTTATATTTCATCATTACTTTGAAGATAGGTGCAATTTTCTGTGAGACAGAATTGTTTTGCCATTTTACTGGAATAAGGTTGGCTTTCTCCATGTAAAATGGGTCCTTGCAAGTGGTTTTCTAGCTTTTGGCTTGTGGAACTCTATTTTTGATAAAGCAGATGGTATCTTTCCATTCGATCACCTTTCATTTGCAGTTGAGGGAACCTTATTCCCCCCCTTATTCTCCAGCTGTTACTTTATGGTTTTGTGTTTCCAGACTAATGTTTTTGTTATATTTTTAACTTGCAAAATGTCTTTTGCATTAGAGTTTTCCATTTGATCTGCATGGGTGGCCCTCAAATTCTTGGCCTCCACTATCCCTAAAGGTTAGTGCATCTGCTTGCTAGTTTATCCAGTTTGCTGCCCAGCCCAGAAATGGTTGATTGTATTGCATCCAATTCATCATCTTTATTTTTGAACTGCTTGCTTTTATATTTTGAGGCAGCCACAATTCTGTCAAGGCAGAGAGATAGGTGAAGCCAAATTTACGCTCCTGTCCAAGGTCTGAAGAAATCACTCTTCAATGCCTCTCTCTCTCTTTCTCTCTTTTTTTTTTAAAGGTCTTTTCATTGTGATTTTCATCTCCTTTGTTCCCTGGCTGTCTTCCTTCTTGTCTTTTACAATTTCTGGTCAGTGTTAACGGGTTTAACTTTGGTTTTTTTTAATAATATACGATTGGGTTGAAAATGTCTGGCTGCTCCTCTTCTGTCCAGTTGTATTATTAGGTCCATACTATATATTGCTCACTATTTTATTCTATATAGATGAAATTTAAAGGTAGAACAAGATAGTCCATGTCCCTTATGCTTATCTACAGACAGTAGAAAGCCCTGAGGAGAGCAAAATGGAGGAGGTTATGTTGAATTGCAGGAAGTGGGACATGGCAAATCCCAAAAAAGGATCTTCAAGCTTTGTGTGCAGTGGAATTGTGTTTCCCTCTAACTAAGTGCATGTGGGTCAATGGAGTTCACTAGCCTCCCCCTACCTCCTCCCTGCATGCCAGATCAAATGCACTGCTCTGGTCATTTGAGGACTGAGTCACACATGTCACCTGTGCAAGGCCAGTCTGAGATGCGTGCTGCACATGGTATCCACTTCAGCTGGTCTGGGGCAGGCACTGTGTAGGTTCTGGACTGGCTGGGCCAGATGCCATGTGGGTTTAAGACCCTGTGCATGAGGCTGGTCCAGAAGCATGAGTTAACTCAAAACCCTGCATGCCAGATTTGGCCCATGGGCTGTATATTTGACACCTCTACACTAGCCAAATGGTCCTGTTTAAAGTTTGTACAGCAGTGCTATGACCCTTGTACACCAGAAGCTTCAGTGGTTAACTGTGGAGTGGCTCTGCTACCATTCTATAGGCTTATATGATGCATAGCTACATAGATTATATCAAGAGTTCCAGCACCAATATGGTGGGGAGTGGGTTGTTACAGTTTGGAGAAGGCATCTTCCCTGTAGCTTTGAGAGCTGAGTTCAGATCTCTCCCTAGGCCCAGGCTGAAGGCAGGTCCAAG
Source organism: Alligator mississippiensis (assembly GCF_030867095.1). Classification (NCBI taxonomy): domain Eukaryota; kingdom Metazoa; phylum Chordata; order Crocodylia; family Alligatoridae; genus Alligator; species Alligator mississippiensis. The sequence continues at coordinate 140,988,873 of NC_081827.1, forward strand.
TTGATCCAGCTTTAAGACTAAGTACAGACTGTCCAAAAGCTCAAGGCAGAATCAACTGAATCTTCACAGATTTCTCTAAACTGCACAGATTGAACCAATAGCAAACAGAACAGATGTTTACTTTTGAGTTGGGAAAGGTGGAGGAGGCCTGCAGTGACCCAGTCCAAAAGACAGAGAATGCTAAAGCATGCCTCCCAGCCTGCCAACCATTGCTGGGCCATCCCTGATTGGCTGGCTGGCTGCCACATGCCCCTAACCCCGTGTTGTCCCCCTGCAGGGAGGGAAACAGTTCCCATCCCTGGCTGACCTGAATCAGACATCTGCCCACATGGCTGGTTCCTCAGACCTCCAGGGGGTTTCCTGAAGCCAGCCTGGGATCCCTCCCTGAGCCCTGGTCTGCCTAGTTGTGGAGTTGGGCAATGGTAATTCACTCCTCACCACCATGGCTGGGCTGGCACGTGTCACTGATCCACTGATAGCAGGGGGAGGGGGGGAGCCCCCGCCCTAGTCCTGATCTGCTTAGCTGTAAGGGGGTGATTCCCCCCCCACACAGCTGGGACAGCAGGTCATTAATGTGCAGGGGAAAGGAGGAATGAAGATCCCCACTCCTGCCTCAGCCCTTTGAACTAAGGGGCCCCACCACCTGGTATAATCCCCCGTGACTGTCCACTGCATCCTCTGGCTGCTGCTGGTGCTGGACTCAGGATGGATGTGCCAAGTGGCCCCAGAGGCTTGTGCTGGGCAACAGAGCCCAATCCTTCCCTGCATGGAGCACTCTTGTCCTTGCTGCCTGTCCTCCTGGGCCACCCAGTATGTTCAGTTGGAGCCCAGCACCAGTGGCAGCCAGAGATGCATGCTAGGAAGTCTGGAGGCTTCTGCTGGCTCAGAGCCGGGCGATATGCCAAGGGGGCTCTGTTCTTCTCTCCCTGCTACAGGTCAGAGTCAGAGACTTGCAGGTGGCAGGGCTGTGCATCTGGCCTGTCCTGGGGGAAGGGGGAGGGCCCTTGCAGCACACCCCCCCCCCCAAGCTGGGCAGACCCCAGTTGGAGGCAGGGGGCAGCCTGGGCCAGGTGAGGGCTCCTTTCCCCTGCCTCTCCTCTGCTGTCCTGCTCTGTGACAGCCCGAGATGAGGCCAGCACAGCTGGTCAGAGCAGAGGAGTACTGGCAGAGGCTAACCCACCCACCCGCAAAGGATCCTGAGATACTGAGAACTATGACCTAACTTAAGAGGGGATCTGGATAGCAGTTTCATAAATCAGTTTAACCTAAATCAGTTGAGTCTACTACTACATCTATCCAGATTTATCTTAAACTGGGTTCAGCAATTTTGAAACTGGTTTATATGCACTGAACTTCTGTTCTGTTACAGCTTTAAACTGGTTTCCAGTCATTTAAACCAGTTTATGTGTAACTTCTGTCCCTACCCCAAGTGTATTTGTGATTATTCAGGCTGGGCAGTCAAAAGTGGATCAGCATAATGATAGACTCATTATTCTGCTGTGCACTCTTGGCTATAGAATCAGGTGTGCCTTAAACCATTCTGGTCCAGTAAGCTCGGGTTCAGATTGTTTTAGGGGGGGGGGGTTAGGTTTTTTTTTTTTGTTCTTCTAATATTGTAGATTATGTGATATTCACATTGTGCATCATTAGATTTCCTATGTATTCTTCCCCTCCCTTCCTCTACCATCCTAGACTGCTGATCACCATGTACATAGTGGGAGGGTGATTTTGCATCTTTATTTTAAACAAAAAGGAGTTAAAGACTCCCATGCACAACTGTTCACTTGGGTTCTGGTTCTCTGATTGCAAACATCATTCTGATGTGGGTTATGGACAAATGACCCTCCTGAAGCAAAACAAAGCAAACCCAGAATTACCAGCTTCCATGGTCTTATCATTAGTTTATAATTTTGAGGTTTTTCTCATCTTATCACATGACAAAAAATCTCTGCTTTCATTTTTTTTTTGAGTGCTTAGCTCTTAGGGCTGCAGAAGAAAGCTTGAAAAAAATATTATAGTCTGCAGTACTATAAGACAAATAAAAAGAGCCTTGCTTTTATCATTTTAAATCTAATGAGTCTTAAGAGAAATGGAGGCCAGGCTTGCAATTTTTGAATGCTTAGCTTTGGCAATCCTGCAAATATCCTGTAACCAACATAATTTCCTTTATCTTCAGATGTGCTTATTTCTCTAATGGAGACACTGGAAACTCTGTGTCTGCGCTGTGAAGTGAAATGGGTGATTCTTGACTCAGTTTGTGGTCTGGATGGTTATAGGTAAGCTTGCTAGACAAGCTAGAAAATATCACTCTTTTGTATCATTTGTGCCTTCTCAGTAAATGGGAACCTGTTGTTATGTACAAAGAATAGAGAGAAGAGCCTGCAGGTGAAGGTAGATGAAACAATATTACTTTGCTATAAGTTCCATTCCAGTCATAGCATGGTTGATAGAGGTTTAGAACTGAGAACAACTGAAACTATTCTCTTCAAGGGGGACTAGGGATATTTTTATGTCTAGTTTTCATTTTCTTGCGTTTGTCCAAGCTGTCAAATGCTGCTTAGATATTTTGCTTTACATTAGCTAGTGTCCCCAGTGCTCATTTATAAGTAGTAATCATAATGTTTGCACATCACTGGGGATTGTTTTTCAAAATTGCTCAGCTGCTATTGATCTGTAGGTAGCCTTTTGCATCTGCATAAGTAGCTTGCTGCTTGGCTAGAAGGTACTTAATCCTTCATCCTGTTTGTGTTGCCTGGTCTAATTCCCCCTCTGATTTAACCTCAAAGAATTTATTCATAGATTCATAGATTCATAGATGTTAGGGTCGGAAGGGACCTCAATAGATCATCGAGTCCGACCCCCTGCATAGGCAGGAAAGAGTGCTGGGTTTAGATGACCCCAGCTAGATACTCATCTAACCTCCTCTTGAAGACCCCCAGGGTAAGGGAGAGCACCACCTCCCTTGGGAGCCAGAAGAGGCAGAAGGAATGAAAGCAAATGCTAGAAAAATAGTGAAGCCTCATATTTTGTCAGCATATGCTGCCTGCAGGTATCCTGGTAGTTACAGATACCAGTCGTTTCCTTTGAACATCAGTGAGCTTTCATTAAAAAGGCTGCTTCAGGCTTTCTGATAGCAAGAATGACATTGATTATTTTTTTACATTAAATGGTGCTTAGATAGAAATAAAACAGGAAGACAAGGAACTAGCATGAGTTCTTCCATTATCATAACTGAAGAGCTTAAGTGTTGGGAGTACTGGCCATATTGCATTAGGTGCAACTGAATGAGTGTTCAACTGATTCTTCCATCATTTTGTTGAGGGTGTTGTGCGAGGAATCAGGCTTCCAGGGTCTTTCAATGTAGCCTCTACTGAATAAAGATAGACTTTTTAAGTCATTCCTTGACAACAAGGAATTCTGTGCAGAATCGTTCTGTACATCTGGTCATGGGGGGAGGAGAACTTCAGTGCAATAACAGTAGATGACCCCAAAGGCCATATAAACAAGAAACAAAATCTCTGCTTTTGTAAGGAAGAACAGTGCTGCTCCTCTTGCAGAAGCAAAAGCCAGCAAGGGTTGTGACTGAGCAAGAGGAAAGGTATTCAGGTGCAAGACACAGCTGGCGTATAAAACATCTTCATAGCTCATTTGCATGGGACAGGTGGCAGAAAAAAAGAGTGCTAGCACATGCTATTATTGTTGCAGACTAATATGATGCAGCGTGTTTCAGAGCCATCGTGACCAGTCCATAACTGTTGGCCATAGCTATGAAATCAGACTGGTGGAAATCTGGCAAGGCTGTAACCTTTTTAGGATGTCCTTTTGCACATGCTTCCATGGTTGGGGACAGTATGGTACAGACACCTGGTCTCTTGGCATCTGCTTTTTTGTGAGAATAACCCATGTGATCTTTTTTAATATCATCAGTATGCTGTTTCCTGCTGTATTCAGGCTATTACTACAGATGTTGAATAATGCCAGGCTAAAATGTGTTCAAAAAGCTTCAGAGTTAGCATTTAATTTCCAAAAGTGGATTAGGTATTTAGCAGTCCTAGTCTCATTTGAAGTCAGTCCATAGGACCTAAGCTCCTGAGCTCCCCAATCACATTTGCAAAGGTTTTGTAGGCTCCCAAATCACTTGAGCTTTTTTGAAAAATGTACTCCTGGTCTAACACTATTCCGACAGATATGCACAAAATACATTCTGCACCTCACTTCAATACGTTCCCATTACCCTTGCATCTTATTCACATTCCTTCGTCCAGTTTCCAGACCAGGTGACTGGGTATGTATCCAAGTCTATCTGAATGACTGTCTCAAGTAAGAATTTGTGATGTTCTGCCAAATACTTTACTGAGCTAAAGATATTACTTAGTTTAGTTTGATAATTCTGTGCTTTGATTAAAAAAAAAAACCCAACCTAAATTATTGGTTTTATTTGTTTGTTCTTTTCTGTATACTGTAAATCCACAATGCCAACAACTGATCATGGGTCAATTGCTGTCTAAGTACATGATCCAGGGCTGCACTGGAAATCTGTGGACCTCTGCCACCGGCTTCCCCGGGTTTTAGATCAGGTCTTAATTGTTTACAGATTATTTGTTCCATCATTTTCCCTAGGTACACGCAAAAAGGCAACTTCTATGATTATTTTTTTCTCTATTGATGAATCATTATGATTTCCAGTAACAAAATCACAAAGAAACCCATTCTATGGCCCTGACCCAGCTAAGCACCTAAACATGTGCTTAATTCATGAATTGTTCTACCAGCTCCAATAAAATGACTTGTCTCCTTAAAGATTAAGTGTTCTTCTGAATCAAGACCCACATTTGTTATCAAGAAACAAGCAAATTAACTGAGGTAAATTCACATCCATATTCCCAAGCTGTGGGAACAGTTACGGTTAAACCCTACTGTGTGTTCCTGAAGAATGGCTCTATAAACTGCTCCCATAGCCAGATGGGCAGAGTGGGAAAGTGGATTTATGTGAGGTGTTCCTTAAGAGTGGCTGTTCTGATCAAAGGCAAAGACCCCCTGAAAATGTTATGCACGAACATCTTGACAGTAGAACTTAAGTTCAAATGAGTATTCTTTCATAGTCGGAGAACAGGATTTACAAGGGAATAATCAAGGAAGAATTAAACTTCTTTGAGAGGAAAAGAAATAAATTCCAGTACTAGTATCAATTCTGAACTGAGTTGCTGCTTAAGATTAAAAAGATTTTGGGAAAGTCTTCCTAAAGTGCTGGGTGGGGAGGGGGAAGTGGCACTTACCTTTGCTGAATTCTTGGGGTTCTGTAATATATCTGAAGTGCTGTATTTGAGCATCTTGAGCTCTGGGCCCTCCTCTGCAGAACCTGCTCTGCTCCTTGTTGAGATAGTTGCCTTCAGTAGCACAATGCCTACTGGCTGTTTAATGAGTCAATGACCATGTGGCTGATGAGACCAGGAATTTTCTACTTTACTTACATGCTGCACATACTTTGGAGTTTGTTAAATTTTGTAAACAAAAAAATGAATGAGAGATGAAGAGTCACCAAACAATTAAAGTAAAAAGGCTTCAAGTGGAGGTTAAACTGTATAAGATCAGAATAAAGCCCGGTATTTCTTAGCTTTTCCTAAAACCATACTGGAGATTTAAACATTTCCTCCACACATGGAATTCAGATCAGCTCACCTGCTACATTTTAGGAACGGGGGCAGTTTTAACATTTAAGGGTTAAAACTTTCAGACATACACTTTTGCTGCCCTTCCTGCTTTCTGACTGATGCCATAATTTCCTGCTCCAATATCCATGTTGCTCTTTCCATACATTTGCAAAGGGATAACTGAATTCCACTGATAACAGAGACTAAGATCATGCCCTTTTTGTCAGATGGATGGATTTTGCCTTACCCTATATTAGTTCTTCAGCCTATCCAGTGGTGCTCGCTGAGATGATGAAATGTTACAGCATGCTTGTTTTACCTCTTTCCCAACCTTGCTGCATAGGGAGTTCCCAGTCTTTACATACAACCTGCAGAGAAAGGGAGACAAGAGCCATTGGGCTCTTGACCCCCTCCCCAAATCCTTTCACAATACCCTAGGAATTTGGAAGGGGGGGGGCACCCGTCCCTCCCTCTCTCCCACACCTGGACATGCAGCTGCTCAGAGTGTAATCTAGGCCACCAAAATTCATTGTACATTTCTGCCTACTGCCACAGTATATTGAGTATTGTAAGGAAAGCAGCGAGGAAAACCGGATCAGTGCCTAAAGGCAGCAAAACAAAATTTTATTTTTTCTATATTCATTGATGCTACGCAGAGTTCTGATAACCCTCCTGAGAGACTCAGGTAGCGATTATATAGGAGTACCTACTATTCCCACTGCATTCTCACTGACATAGCATCTCTGGGCCATAGATCTTTACTTCCTGTTGAAAAAAATTCCAGGCGAGGAAGCTTTAGAGGAGGAGATCACCATAAGGATCTTTTCTTTTAATAAAGAACATCCTCATTACCCCATTTTGCAGGATGTAATTTCCCCTTTCCCACTAGAAAGTGGCACAGAAGCTAGGGAACTGTCAAGAGTCTAGGGGAAGTCAAAAGCCTTGTCATGGATGCTTTGTGCCTCTTAGCCACGTACTGAGACCTTTCTTTGTCAGCGACAGGGTTACACAGTGCATACGATTGCCCCTCACCCCTGTCCTCCAACCCTTTAGTTTTAAACAAGTCAGTGGGATAATGTGCATCCCCATCCTCTTCCAATCTGTCACCTTCCCAGTCTGTCAAATATCTGTGTTAACCTCCATTCAGACTTTATGGGCTGCACAGATAACGTTTTTCAGGGTCCTGGAGTGGACAGTTTGCTGGAGTTGACTAAGTTCCCCTTCAGATAGAAAGGAGGAAATCCTCACAAGGGAGTTTTTCTTAGTGTCCAGATTCGGGGGAGGCAAATTATGGCACGTGATTTGGTCCACCTACAGGAGTTGTACGTGTGTTCAGATAGCTGAGAATAGAGCAAAGGTCTGTTTTCTGACTATAGCTGCAACATATAATAGACTGGAGCTAGACAAAGAAAGAAGCACACTCCATCTGAACACTGGGCCATTTCACATCTGCATCTGAATCACTGTGTCTGGTAATAACTTGACAAAAGCTACCATTCAATATTTTAAAACATATTTAATCTCTGAACCTGGGAAGCAGATTCTGTCACTCACACATGTTTGGGTTCAACTACCTACTATACAAAGGTAGGATGATTTTATTTTTTTTACCTTTTACATTGCCAGGCTAGCTGAGAGCCATATTTCTGCTACATTTTTCACATAGATTACACACTGCAAACAGCTACAAAGCAGTAAATTGAGGTGCTTACTATACAAAATACCGTGTGTAAAACAAGAACAAAATTTGTATTAAAATATAGATTTTAGACCCTTCTCAGACACTGAGAACATAAATAGGAATCAATAGAAGTTATTTACAATGCTAGACACAGTACTTTACTGCATATTTCTATTTACATTCTTATTTTGTAAATTGCTGCTAAATATGTGTGCACAGATTAAATCATACAGTTCAACGTATATTTAAATATTTCCATAGATCTCTTGAATTAGATAGAATAATGAATATGTTTTATAGTACTGATGCCAAAACCTTAATTTGTTCTACACCCCTGTATGTTGGATAATGTTTTCAACCTAGTTTCTCCCTTCTTCCCACCTCCCTTTCAACCCCCAAATTCATTCAATTTAGATTTAAATGTTTTGAGTCAAATTCAATTTCGACTTGCCTCTTTATAACCCTGGTGCTATTAAGAGAGCTGTACAAATGTAAACAGTAAGTGGTGTTAATTTTTAACTGGGATATAGTAATTGCACTTTAGCTGAGACCTGTACTAGAGAGTTAAATTTTCCTCTTGAATTCCTGAGGGTTTTAAATAATCAAATAATGTTTCACAAATGTTTAAAACACCAGGAATAAATATACTACACTGAAGTGATGGTTATGCATTTAATGAATGAATGATTTCCCATATTCTCAAGACAATCAACCCCTCCCCTCCCATGCTACCTAAGCCTCCTGCTAACACACTACTTACTCCCCCAAGCACTGTTTCTGACTCCCACTACAAGCAACAAGTTCCCTCCTGCCCTCCCTCTCTCTCCCAGCCCTGAAAACAGTAGCCTGCCACTTTTCCAAGCCCCCTTCAAAAAATAGTAGTGTTTTCTATCATTGTGTAGTTTACAAACCACAGAGCAGGACTCACTACTTGCCACTGTCAGAGAGGTGAGTAGTAGTGTTATGCCCTCCTAATTGTAGCTGAAGCACTGAAGTAAAAGCATATATTTTCAAAAGTCCATACTCTCTTGGATTTCCTCTCTTTATTTGAAGAGCTGGATGCCCTGGCCCTTGTGACCTCACATCCAATATTTGAGGGTGCTTTTAAAAATACTGAGTTTAAATGACCTGTCTCAGGTTGCAATACAAATCTGTGGCAGAACCAGGACTGGACTTCTGACCCTACTTCATTGCCTTACTGCAGGGCCATCTTTCTTTTAAATAGCCTGAGCTTCCTCAGCTTTCAGTATCCTCCCTTTGGTCCCGCTAAGGACTAAAGATTGGGTGTCCTCTCCATCCCTGGGCACTACCCAATATTCTTCAGCCAGAAGCCTCACTGACTCCGCATTGCTGCCTTCAGATGGAGCCAAGGGAGAGATCTTTGTTCACAACTGAGGAGCAAGCAGCTCAAGATGGGCAGGTAGGAGAAGATGGCATGTTGGTGATAGTGGGATGATGGGAGTAAAGATAGCCCAGGGCTCACTTTGACCATCCTTTGAGTTAGAGACTTCTGTATGCACAGCTAAGTCATAGGTGCAAGGTAGAGCTGCCTGTGCATTTAGTGACCAACTTGAGCTACTAATGGGCTCCCAGAGCCAAAGTGGCAGCCAGTTATCTGTGCAGCCTATGGTGCATCAGCCATGCCCCCTACAATGAGAATGGGAGTATAGGACCCTGTTTGCCACCAACAGTCCTTGGAGAACTCTCCCTGCATTGTGAAAGACTCCCTAAGATCCCTAGAATCTGAAAAAAGCATGCCTCAAAGTGGCCACCCCATACTGAAAGTTGGCTGTCATAGTAACAGGTGGTATTGGCCTCCAAGGTGATGAAGTATCCTACTAGTCACATAAACAATTAGGAAACTATTTAACGCATTACTTTTTTACTGAGTTCATCAGTGTACCAAGGCATCTAACTTATAGGAGGAGGGGAGGGAAATTCGCCCAACTCTGTAATTTAAGTATATCTGGGAAAACTCTTTGCGATAAGAAGATATTTAAATTATTTAAGCAAGAGAGTGGTTCTAGAACTACATAACAACCTAGCTAAAACAACAGCCCAGACCAAAAGTAGTAGTGAACTGCAGACCTTGTGCTGGTGGACTTTTTTTTTTACACCACATCTGTGCTTGCTTCGTCATTCTGCCATCTGCTGTAACAAAATACAGGCAAAGCATTTCAGAAAACAACCCTTCCATACTTAAAAACAGCTATAACCCAGCGTGGTTTTCTTTGCTTCTCACAAGCTGTAGGGCCTATCCGCTTCCCTCCGCCTTCCACTGCCATGAACATGATGAATTACATACGTGTATGGGAGTGTGTAGAACACAGAATCCCACTGATTTTTGCCGCAATGTTCCTATTAAATTAAATGGATGGTTTTGCATTTTCCTTTGCCATAAAAGTGCTTTTGCTGAAAGGTCAAGAATAGCAGGTCATTATCTTTAAGTTTTTAATTTTGGAATGCCAAATTGAGCTTGTTTCCTGTTTGGTATTGTCTGCAGATACATAATGTATATCCGAGTGAAAGACTCAGATTGTTAAAGCACTGAAATAACAGCATATTAGCTGAGTGGTTTTGAACACACCCCCTACACAGTCCAGTCAAAGTTTCTTCCTGGTGCAGCAGCACAAATCTCTTGGTAGCAGTAAACTGGCTACACAGACTTCATTCCTGAACACATGTTCAAAGGTGATAAAATAAATGCAGATGGTTTCCCAAAACCTCAGTGGAGTATTTTTTACAATTACTAAATAGACTGTAAAAACACACACACACACACACACACACACACACACACACACACACACACACGTGAAAAAAATATTGTTTGACACCAACAGGCAAAGACAGAGTAGTATCCAATGACTTTTGCAAAAGAAATCTTTGTATTTTTAGCATTATAACATGTTGGAGAAACAATAGTAACAGTATAGATAAGCTGCTAAGTTTTAAAAAGCCCAAATTTACCAAGTATTGTTGGGTTCATATTTAATTTAATACTCAGTACAAAGAAGATTAGCAGAAAACTTTGAACCTCTTTGTACTGTTACTGATATCTACAAAAATGTCTTCCTGAGTTCCAAGAAAGCATGATTAGGCCTTTACAAACAGTTATATTTTCCTGTACATACTTGATAAGAAACACACAGTATCTTATATGCAGGATGTGAGGGAACACATAACTGATGCATTCAATAACCCTGAAGTACTGTTGAGACTTGTAGCTTGTCTTCACTTAAGGCCTGATTCAATTTCCATTGAAGTCAATGGGAATTTTTTCTTTGACTTCACTGGGAGTTGGATATGATCCTAAGGGTAACACTTCTTTTTCTTGTTATGCTAAGGTGGAAAAGAGGCAGCTGATCTAATAACATCATGCACCATGTTTTCGTGTTTTTCTTTCCTTTTATTTAATACATTTCAGATGCTGAGTATTGCATTTGCACTAGAACTTCCTTTCTTTGGTTACTTGTGCAGCTCTTCATACATTGGTAATGTTAGTTTTTACTACTTGATTATATCCTTCTATCCTTAGATCTATCCTTCTATAAATGAGTGGATTTTACCCTTTTTAGTTGCAGTACACCCAAAAAGTTAATGGTTGTCTTAGGCCTTTTCAAGGAAGCAGTAGTAGCAAAGGAACTCAATAAGCATCAATTCTTCATTATAGCATAGCCATAGCTATTGATATACTCTCAATATTGAAGTACAGAAACTGCTGCCTGGGGAGACTACATGCTAGTACCGGCTGAAAATTTTCTTTTAGAACTTCCATTTTTGTTGAAAAATTGGGCTTTGGACTAAATACAAATGCTTGAAAATGTCTGCCTTCCTTGAAAAAAAAATTGTGGAAAACAAAACTGAAAAAACTGAAAAGAATTTTCCACTTCAAATTTTAACAAGAAATAAAATTGCTTGCCTTCTGTTGAATTTTTCCGAAGAAGTAGAAGGCAGGAGAAATACTAACTGACCTTACTGGGTACTGAGCTGCTCACCGTATAAACCACATCTGATGCTTTAATGACGGCCATGGTAAGGAACTACTAAGTTAATTACTGCTGGAGGTTAAGAAGGTGAGTTTAGGGTTTACTCCTGGAAGGTACTGAATATTTCCTGCAAAATGAACACCCTGACCCCCCATTTGCTTCAGTGGGAATTGAGAGTTTTTATGTCTTTTGAGATCAGGCATGTAATATGAACTATATATATATATATATATATATATATATATATATATATATTATAAATAAAATGCTGGCAGGCTGTGTGCACTGTCTTCCTTGTTTAGGCCTGCCAATGTGATGTGATGCAATTTGAATGTTTGCCCTCCTGAATAATCTAGTTCAGTTCTGAAGTAGCTTTTTGATGTGAAATGCTGCAAGGGTTTAGATGAGACAACACAGCTAACCTCCTCTGGTGACCTGCTGAGGGTCTGACACTTATTCTAAAACAATAAAAGATGGGAGGTGCAATGCTGTCATCAGGGTTCAAATTATACTCCGACTCTTGCAGGGGTCTGCGGTGATAGCAGCTAGAGGGCGGAAGGTGCTGCCGCCGCCACCACCACCTGAGTTGCTTAGAAAGGCATGGGGTGGCCTGGGGGCTCTCGTCTTTTATGAGGGGCTTATGGAGGGCTCTCATCTCTTGGGGGGGGCTTTTGTCTCTTATGGGGGTGGGGCTCAGCCGGTAATCTGAACCCTGGCTGTCATGCCATCTTCTGTTTGGGTGTTGTGGCTCCGGCTTTGATTTAGGGTAGTGATTAGCTTTAAGAAGAAAGCTGTAACTTAAGAATTTTGGCTATAACTTGTTGCAGTTCTGATTCCTATCAAACTGGGGGCAGTTTCTGACTCTGGTTATGCAAGAATATATAACCAGATAAAGGGGAACTTTGATCTTACTCCCACTGATATCCATAAACCTCCCCGCACAAAAAAGCCTCCCATACACTTTCATGGGCGATGAGTCCAGCATAATGTGGCTAACAAAGAACAGCCTGTGTCTTCAGTTGGTGTAAATTCTGTAGTACTACTTTCATTAATAAAGCTGCTCCATTTTATGCTCACTGAAGTTCTTGCCCAGCACACATATATGTAGCATCTACATGATACAAAGAATAGATTTGTGCCCACAATTTAGAAATGTCTGCATGAGGTATGTAACAGTTGCCTGTGTGACACTATTATAGTTTTGATGGTTGATTACTTGACAACCTGCTTATTAATTGCACACAGCACAGTCAAGACACGAGCCCCCAGATAAATGGCAGCTTCGTCAAGCAGTTTTCCAGGTATCTTTCTCCACAAACACTGGCAGCAGGTAGCTGAACTGCATTACACCTTTGAAGGAAGGTGCCACTTTGGTATATGTTGCAGGACTTGTGTTCTTCTTTGCTAGAGCTCAGGGTTCTTTTCACAGTAGTAATAGCTTTTTTCTAATGAAAAAACCCCAGCTAAAAAGAATATAACAGTGCAGCAGCAGTTACTGTGTTATTGGACAGAAAGGGAAAGAGGAGGAGGCTGATCACAATAAATAGTATACTCTGAAGAAATCATCTTTTATGAATTATATTAATGATCTACTTAGATTGCTTCTTGGATTCAGTAAAGCTCTGTTACAAATATTTAAGATTTTTTCCCTATTATTTCTAAGAGAAATTGGCAGCATTAAAAACAGTTACAAAACAAATGTGCTTCAAAAAACTAAACAAAGCTTGTTGGGTTGTTAGTAGTGGTTCTGGAACGCTAGCAGAGGAGGAACCCTCCCCCACTGTATTTATAATGACAAAACTGGCATAACATACAGAAAATGTATTTTATGGCTACTCATTGCCTGGAATGTTATTAGCTGTAGGCTATGCTGCATCATTTTTTGTTTTTGTTTTGGTGGCAAGGAGTTAGCACTTCTTTTAATTAAACATGGAAAATATAGAGCAGGGAAGATAAATGTGTACACAACTCTTGACATTCATCCAATTTTTAACAAGTTTACTAAATGACAGTCACTGGCTTGACAATACTGAATGCAAAATACTGATGTTACACAGATTTTACAGTAAGATTATGGTATGCTGCTGATAAGCAGTGTCACAAACATATTCTAATAAAACAGGAGCTGCCCACAGCTCAGGCACACACCCTTTACTCATATTTATTGAGAAAGAAAGCTTATATACTGTAGGTTTGCTGAAGTTTAATAAATAAGGTCAACTTATAATATATAAAACAATATAAACATTTTATATGCTACATGCATATCATATAATTTAAAGTAATAATTTATATAGCAAAGAGATGCAGACTTAAGTTCTTCCTATTTTTCTTGACAATGCACACACACAGGAAGTGTCTATCCTTATCCATCTCCAGCCTACGAGTTTATTGTTTTCTGACGTCAGTGCTCTTACGTACGTTTGGGATGTTTTGCATTGGGAGTTCCAGTGCTTATCGTCTATGCCACGGCAGCCATTTTTTACAGGTTTAGCCTCTTTACACCTTGTTTCGTAAAAGTATTGTTTGACAGGAGAATTGCCTGTTTTAATTTCTCCCAGCACAGTGACTTGATGTCCTCTAATATCGATAGCAGATGACTTGTCCGTGACCCATAAACTTTCACTGTCACATACAGAATATTCCCCTCGATGGCTCTTGTGTTCTGCATACCTTTTCCTCCGTGAGGTTCGGTTCACCACCACAGAACTTCCAATGTAATCCTCCATGAGATACAAAGGTGGGGGTTCCAATGGGGTGTTATCACTCAAGAGGACCCTGGGAGAATTATAGCGTCTTTGTTGCCTTAACAATTCTGTATCCATTGAGATAACTGGCTGGAAGTCTGATTTCACATTTTCAGCTCCGTCCATGTCCTGCTGAGCCTCTTCTTTCTGCACTGTGTTTTGATAGTTTTCCTTAATATCTACCATCTGCTTGGAGAGCTTGTTTTTCAAAATGTCTGCCTGAATGAGTTTAATAATGAGAGAATTTATCGAATCTTCTGGCAAACTCCTTTGATCCATGTTGGTAGACTGGATGCCACGAAGATAAGCAAGAAATATCACATAAAACAAGATGGACATCACCTTGTTCACCTGTAAGATCTAAAAAGAAACACAGCATTAACCTGGAGCCACTGAAATTAGTACATTTATTAGGTATGATCAACATGAGCGTTCTGATTTATTTTTTTAATTTGTCTTACAGATGTTAGACTGTGTATTTTTTTCAAGATATTCCAAATATTTAATTACATTTTATGAAATACACTACTTCCCAATCCTTTGTTATCTGTGTCATCTAGTTTTCCTCTCTTTAGGCAGGGGTGGCTTTGATATTTTTTAGTCCCACACTGAGCAGACAAGTATGCCTGCAAGATCCTCTCTTGATAGAGACATTTCACTGTTGTCTGAAAAGCAGAGCCAGTGCAAGCAGAGTCAGGGTGCCTGGTGATTTCCCTGCTAGAAGAATTGCCTAATACTGTAAAGTGAGTTGCACTGCGGAAGCCAACAGGGAGAGAGAGGAACATTGGGTAAATTCCATTGACTGTAATAAGTGTCATTGACTCTATGAGGACCGCTCAAGTTTGCCACTCTATAAAACAAGAGTAATAGGTAACAATTTGGACAAGCCACTGAACAATGACTTGAAATAATGAAAATTTTAAGAGACAGCATTAAGACGCCACTGTATAACTGAATTTCATAAGAACTGTTCTGAACACAGTGGGCCAGATTCTGTTCTACTTATTGGGTGCCCAGTATTCCAATCTGCTCAAGTCCCTGAAAATCTGTTATGGCATCTACCTTTGTAATAACTTCCATCCTACCTTTAAGACTGGTGCGGAGGAACCATGAACCATGTGCATTAATTGTTTATCAAGGACTTGAGCAGCATAGGAAAGAATCCTATTTAGGTGCCTCCACTAACGCCTAGGTTGAAGATCTGGCCCAATATATACATCTCAGGGTACAGGTCAGTACAGTATACTAAAATATTAATAGTGGTGTTTCAGTTGACAAAACTGTCCCTCTTTGGGCCCCAGTGACCTCTTATTTGGGAGAGTGTTCTCCAGAAATAGGGATGCAGTCAGGCAAAAGGGGTTTCTTATCCTCTGAATTTTGAAAAGCAGTCGTTTAACCTGAAAAATGCAGTGTGAAATGTGAGTGAAAAAATGGGATGTTCTATTGTGGTTTATTTTACATTTCACTGTGGGCATGTCTACACGTGCACATGACTGTGAAGTTCTTATTGCACAGCCATTTAGTACTTGCTCTAGCACTGGTGGTACTGTGCAGTCCTAGTGCTGCACGGGTCATTTCTGACCCTACATTACAGTAGCAACAAGCTGCTGCACAGTAACTCATTACAACTGCACAGTAGTGGCAATGTCACAATTTGTGCCCGCCAATACTACATTGCTGTGGCAACAAGCTACATCGCTGTAGCGTCTTGTGTAGATGCACCCAGTATGTTTGCCGTGGTACAAACCTGTCTTCAGGAGGAGAGGTGAGGATCCCTACACCCCAAGCCCATGAAAACTGACACTTGTTAAGATTTTTCCATGTGCAGTAAGTGTCAAGATTTACAAAAACTAGGGTCATGTGCAGACAAGCATGCATTTCCTGTGGAACAGATAGCAGTGGCACATATTTGTACAGCTGCCTTTTGTCCCAGGGCATGCCCCTGCATGTGGCAATTTGACCTGTGTGGCTTAGGGGAGGCTGCGGTCAGCACCCGTGCTGGTCCCAGCAGCCTTACCTGGGATTCTGGGGGCCTCCTGGGGCAGCAGTGGCACTGAGCCAGGTGTTTGGTGACATATGCTTTTTGGTGACATATGCTGCTGCTGCATAAGCTATGCTGCTTTTTCTTGGTGGCATTTTTTTTAACACTGGGATCTCCATGTGTCAGTCTGTGGCACCTCAAACAGCTTTGAGACACTG
Source organism: Alligator mississippiensis (assembly GCF_030867095.1). Lineage (NCBI taxonomy): Eukaryota > Metazoa > Chordata > Crocodylia > Alligatoridae > Alligator > Alligator mississippiensis. The sequence goes on from NC_081827.1 coordinate 141,005,140, forward strand.
CAAACTGCATGTGCATGCTCATCTGGATGAGCCCTAGTAGTCTAAACTTTGGCTCCTCTGCACATACGTAGGCACCTGCCCTATTGTATTTTATTTAGGTTCTTAATACATTGAGAGAAGTGACTAACTTCTCCCCACCTCCTTCTTTGGAGAAGGAGAATTAAGCATAAAGTGTACTGTTGTGCCTTGCATTTTATATGAGCATGTTTAAATGTATGCACTGCTCTATGTTTATAATTAGAGCTGTCTGGGAATTTTTGGATGAAAAGACATATTAACTGTGAGTACCAAGGCATCAAAACTGAGGGGGGTAGGGGTTTGAAGGAACATATGAGTTTTATGAAACTTTCACTGAAGAATAGTTGGGCCTGAGAAAAACAGGCTATGTCAGATATATCGGGTATATGCATACAGGCAACATGACAGATTAGGGCATTTGTCTACAATATGGGAGATGCCAATAAAGTTCACGCTCTATTATCAGTCACAGCAGACACTTGAACCTGGGTTTCATAGACCATTGGCTATGCTAGGGTGAATATGCTGTATCCTTGTGGTTTCCCAAATGCAAATCTCTTCAGGAAGTTGTTTTAACAAATCACCATTTTTCATTTAAAAATGTTGCAAAATTCCCAGCCAATTTTAAATTAAACTCCCTTTAGCAATAGTGATTCTCTCTTTCATACTTTGGAACTGTAGCAAAATCAGTGCTGCCCTCTGTGGATATGTGACCTGTCCTTTTATGGACAAGAAATGTGTTTTCTCCATTCTCAGTTTGTTACATCATGAGTTCACCTAAACCTAGACTGTGTTGCTTACAGCAAAGCTATGCTTTTTTGGTGTTTTCAGTTGTCATAGAGTTGTTGTCTTTTGTCTAATGAAAACTACTTTTGATATAGATGGATCTCAAGGCCCAGAAACACTGTTTAAAAAAGATCTGTGTAAAACAATATTTAGTCTCCTCTCACTTGGTCCTTAAACTTTAAAGCAGCAAACACATTTTTATAATACATGTTTCTCAGTGGGTTTACCATAGCACTCAGAGGGGCTAACAGACTGGTGCCGGTAGAAAGGTCAAGATGCTGGTGAATGAATGTTCAGTTCACAAGCCCCAAACATAATTCATGTCAGCACATAGTTACATATAATAACTTGGCTGCAAGGTTTCAAAACTAAGAGGGCATTAACAAAATATACAGCTAGGAAGAAGGTACTGACATGTATGAAGCTGGAGTTCCTGCATAGTATAGCTACAGACTTCACAGCTTGTAGAAGGCGAGTAATCAGGACCTCATGAATACAGCTGTGTAAATGAATGATTTTTTTCATTTTTGTGGTGGAACTGCCAAACTAAAAAGAAGTGGGGAGGATATTTTATTTTAGGTCAAACGCTACACTTCCTGGAACCCAAAATGAAAAGTTTAATTATGAGGTTTTGTGGTATTTTTTTAACCTGATTTGCAAATGTAATTTAAATAAATATGTTCATGAAATATTGTTTGACATAAAAAGTTGAATTTTTTTCAATACGAAACATTTCAGCTCTTCTGAAATAGGTTTGGCTGGGACTTTTAACTGGGTTTGGTGCTAATTCATAAATATTGTGTCCACCCAAAACCGTATTTCTGGATGAATAAGCTATTCATGCAATTGTTTTTACCCAGTCATAGTAGTTCTTGTGGAGAACCCTACCTATAAGTTATGGTTGATTAGGTTACATATGAGATCTTGCACTCAGTGTCTGCTTGAGATGGTACTGCAGCTAGCAGACTTTTAAATCACTTGGAAGCTACAGCTGGATAATATGTCTACTAGTTTATGCTGGGTGATATTAGTCTTACGCAGCACATTAGATCTGACAGTTATATTAGTTTTTAGGCTTGGGCAAATTTTTTTGGTCAAACAGATTTTTTCACCTGTAACATGGTTTGGGGTCAACCAGAACTATTTGTGTCTTGGGAACAAACTTCTAAGTTTTGGCCAAGAACTGAAAAAGTCAGCCTGGAATAAGTAGTTTGATTTTTAGGCAGTTTTAATAAGTGCACAGGAAATTTGAAAAACAAAGAGCTAAATTTGCAAGGGCTCTTCAGCATTTGGTTCAACACCAAATGTTGTTTCTTTTCTAATTCCTTGCAAATCCTGAAAATATCATTTCAAGGTTGAGTTGATTTCACCTCCCCCCCCAATTTTTTTGTCTCAATTACATGCATAGTCTGTTGGCTGTCTTTTTATTTCTTTGTGCTATCTATAAATTCTCAAAAGATTTCAGTGCAGTTCCTAGAATGATACAGTTACCTACAATAGCATAAGAAGTACCTGAGAGAGGCATATTTGAGATATCTTTAAACATGTTGCACAATGGGCTACCCAAAAAAGCATTATTTTGGCTGCCACAGGGCAAAGGAATAGGAAGCATGCTCCATAGTATGATAGTGGATAAAGTGGCACCTGAACTTTAAAGATGTGGCAAAACTGAATCTAGGATAGGAATGATGGTATTTGACTACCTTTATACATCTGATGGTGTGGGAGATACGAGGATGGTACCTGTGCCCAGGTTTTACTTTGAGCTATCAAGTCAGCTGTGATGCTTGGGTTAGTTTAGTAAGTTATGCTATTAAGCTATATTGGTTTATTAATGGACTTATGTGTACCTGTATTGCAAGTTTTTGCCACTTGTAATATACAGTAGTTGCACTTAAGTCCATTCGGAAAACCAGCTGTTTTGTTTTGTTTTGTTTTTTTGTCTACAGCAGATCATTAATTTGCACAAAAAACAGTTGGGCTTGCTGGAGGTTTCTGACTTTTGTGAAACAGTAAGTGAAAACAAACTCGATTGGAAGGCAAAGATGGTATGTCGCAAAATGAACTTTGCTTACTTCTTTAAACTGTAGATAAGTTTTGATATATCTTAAGGTTTTATGTGGCTTCTCATCTCTGAAACATTCCTTCCATATAAAATTAATAGTGATAGTAAAGTCTCTAATAGATTCTGTAGAATCTCTGGCAATTCTGAATTTTCAGCAACAAAACTCTGCTTGCTTTGTTTGGTTGCCTGTGGTGTGGTGTTATATATATTTAATTTTAATTGACTGGAATCATACTGTGATAATATTTCACAGTAAACAGTCAAATGTCTTGTCTGTAGTAATGAAATCTAAGTAATATGAGACTGGTTTAGTATGTATTATCAAATCCTTCAGAGGAACCCAAATAGAAATAAAATGTTAAAAAAGGCTGGTGATTTTGCATGCTTCATTTTTTTAAGCCAGTTTGGCTTCTGCAAAAAGGTTCATTTGTTTTGTTGCTCTTCTAGGTGATCAACAGTTTGTTAAGGAAACTGGGTTCCTTTTAAGAGCACACTGTTTTTCAAACTGGTCAGTAGCTGTTTGGCTGCTCTGGCTTTTTGCTCAGAAGGCAGTTTGTTTACTTCTCATAACTTGTCTGAGCAGGATTTCATAGACACGTAGATAGCAACAAGAATTTTATTAGTAACACAATATTCGGTGGATTCACTTGTTCTTATTCTGCCTTTGGTGAGAACAGGCTCACATCTGCTTTTTTATTTTTTTTTTTAACAGTTATGGGCCAAGGATAACAGCCTGCAACAGAAAATTGATAGATCAACAAAAACACTAACAGTCTGGGTGCCCAACTGTACAAATACTGTATGAAATACAAAATAGCCCAAACTGAATATGTAGTGACTTCCATTTGAAAAATTCACATATGTAGGTGGTTGTCCCATTCCTCAAATACAGAAAATAAGATCCAAGAAAATAGAGGGGAAAGGTTTCCATAAAGCCCAGATGATTCAGGACCCTAATTTACATTGGGGTCCTTAGTTCCTAAACCCAGTGACCTACAGTGAGATCTGGACTCCTAGTGCCTCACTGAAAATGGGACTTAAGGCAATCTAGTCACTTTGGCTAGTTTTTTCCTTAGTTGCTTAAACAATGGGTTAGGCCAAGTCAGCAACCTATCTGGTGATAAAAATAAGGTTTTCTTAATCTGTCATTACTAGTCTATATGGTAACTCTGATGTTATTGATTATATTTTGCCATGTGCCACTTTGAGCTATATTCCAAACCTTTCACCAAATAGCAAAATATCTCTCAGGTGCTAACAAACTGACTTTTTGGTGTAACCTGATTTCAGTGCAGTTGTAGATCTTTGTTATGTTGGTTCATTTTAGACATCTCTGACCACAACAGCATGTGCAGCTACATCGGAGATTGGTCTTCATATATCACTATGTAGATAAATATGTGAACTCACATGCATCTGCCCATTTCCAAGAGAGGTCAAAGTACAATTCCTGAAATGCTTAGCTCACCATTTGGAACGCTGGTCACTTCTCACACCTTCTGAAACGTTAGTTCTGCAAGGTTTTGGCCCTACGTCTTCATCCCCTCCCTGACTTAGTTGGAGTTCAGGGTACTCTGGACCTCTCTGGGGGCACTCAACACTCCCTAGCATCCTTTAACAAATCCATGGAGATATTTAGTATTAATAAAGTCCACTGAAGTATCAGCCATGCTAGCTGGTTCTCCAGGTCTGCAATCAAATACAGAAATAAGAACACTTTCTCAGCCGCTACGTTTCTTCCAACTTTTGACTTATTTTTGGCCTGATACATAAAGTCTGATTCTGTCCAGAAGACTGCTGCATCATGATTCTCTGCTAACTGAGTTGCTGTTTAGACTGTATTTAGAGTGATTGTAGCTAAGGCCTTGGTCCTGTTTAACCCTATTACTGGTTTGTTTAGAAGACCTTTGATAATGCAGGATCTGCATTCCTTATTTTCCACATCTTCAAAATGAGGGTTCATACAGGATAGTATAAGGCTTAATGGGTCCTTAGATAAGAGGATCTTGGATTTTGAAGTTCTTGGATGAGAAGTGTTTATGAATACAATGTATTACAATGTTTTTCATTTTGACCTATTACTTGATCACAAAAAAGTGTGCTTAAAATGCTACTTTTCTTTCTTTTCTTAACACCTCTTTTCCTCTGTTTTAGTTTCATTCCTTAAAGAAAGGATTGTTGTTATGCCTGGAGAGGTATGTGTTGGGTAATAGACACAGGTAGCCCTGGGTGTTATGCCTAGAAAGAAGATGTGAGCTTCAAAGGAGGAAAGAGATTCCTTGTTGTGCAACCAGAAACATGATGAAATATATATAATGATGCCTCTCTATTCCCCTACAAAGTGGGCATCTTTCTCACTACTCTTTAATACCTTTTATGGTATTATTAACAAATAGGGCTGTTTGCAGTGGAAGCATTTGAGATTCACATAAACACTACCTAGGTGTTTATGTGGATCTCATCTCATTAATATTTGAATAATTCAGAAGTATCTACAGAGGTTTATCTATACAACACCACTGTGAGTCCCAAGTCCTTGTGTATGCTTCCTAAGCCTGCCTTTGTGTATTGCCTTATTCTCAAAGACTACTTTGAAACTTATTAGGGAGTTGAGTTGTTCAGAAAAGAGCAGTTTACTAATGTCACTGGCTCAGGAAGCAGAAACAATACCACATAACCTAAGTGACCAAATACATAGTACCCTAGTGAATTGGGCAGAATAAATACTTAAAGCAGTAGTTGTGGTGAATAAATTGCAAGCAACCCAGAAGCTGAAATATTTCCACGTGTATTATTCATTGCATAATTCTGAACAGTGTCCAAATTCATAAAAACCTAAGAATAAATCTAAGGCCTAGATCCACAGCTGGGGCAAGTCACTGTAGCTCCCTCATAATTATGCCAATGTTATACCAGCAAAAGTTATACCTTTTACTTTTTCCAACCTCTCCTCTGCCCATAATTCTGCTTGCTTGGGTTTTTCTTTTCTTTTCTTTTTTTTTTTTTTTTGCTCAGAGACCATCTGCAGACTGCAAATGGTCAAGCATGTCACATATATCATTTGCTGCAGGTAGTCTATGTAGCTCTAGCAAGAGACTTACTTTTATTTAATCCCTTTGTTACTGGTCCTTAACAGTAGAAGAGCCAAACAGTGAATTAATTAAATTTGCAGTCAATTTGGAAGGGGATGCAAACACCAGTGAGCAAAGAGAAATACAGTTTCTGCTGGGGACTGGGAGAGGTTAGAAACATTGGCAGAAAATTACAAAATGAGAGTCAAGCTAGAAATTACAAGCAAGCATGCTTGGGGAATAATAATCCTAAATAAAGATATTTGAGTGGGAAAAAGAAACTGAGAAGGTTGGAATTCCTAATCAGACCTAGGGGTGATCTACAGTCTTGGAAAAGCACAATATTTAATAAATGTGAATACTAGGCAGAAATGTAGAAGTTAGCTGGAAATGGAAGAGAGGGGCAAAGAAATCCTGTGTTTGTGGAGGTATTGTGCTACAGAGCAGAGATGGATGTTCCTTCTCCATGGAGGAATGTATGGCACCTGCAATGTTGTATAAAGTTCTAGTGACAAAAGAATGCTGTTATGATGGAGAGAAATTGAGGGGAGCACCAAAAATGAAGATGGGATTTGAGAGAGTGAATTTTGAGGGAAAGTGAAAGAAGTGAACCTGCATAATGTTGCTCTCTGATGACAGAGGGCATGAACTCATGCTAACCTAGTGCGATTAACTGGAAAGTGTAAGAATCAGTGAGAGAGAGAATTTTGTTTAGGATGATACAAAGGGATCAAAACAAGAAACATGAGAGTAAATATAGGAAACGAAACTTAAGCTGATTATAAAAAAACATTTCTGAGTGCTTCAGGATGTCCTTAAGCCCAAAGCCACACACAAGAAGCCTGGTTTCGTGTTTCATTACAGTCTTGAAACTCCATTTAAGTTTGAACAGCTTGTAGAAGTTCATTAACCTTTTAAGTAAACCTGGACCTACTTTGGCTCAACTAAGGCTGATTAATGGTTTTGTATTAAAGTCAGGCACTAGTTGTATTTCCTCTTGTTTTCCTCTGAGATGTGCTTTGGGGATTGAATCTCTCCATAATTAAAGATGACTACTCTTCCATCTGAAGCTCACAATCCCCCCCACCCTGACGTTCCACATAGACCCCAAGATTTTGCTAAACACAAGCCCATCCTCTTGAAACTGCAATGTAGAATCCTTTGGGAATTATGAGTCATAGAAAAACAGAACTGAGAGAGCCGTCAAAGATTCATCTAGACCACTGGTGTCCAGCCTTTCTGAATGTGGGGCCAGATCATGAACTTTTTAACACCCAGTAGGCCGCCGAGTCATATTCAAAGACCTCACAGGAAGCGGTATCACATCACCCCCCCAAAACGAAAGTACAGTGTTTACTTTCGTTTCCCATTGCAGCACCTTGGGCCTCAGAAAACAGCTTGGAGGGCTGCATGGTGGCCCACGGGCTGCATGTTGGACAAGCCTGATCTAGACCAAACTCCTGCTCAAGGATTTTATCTTTGTTAAAATCATCTGACCCAAGTGCTCTTCTAAAGAAACATAAGGCAAAATGGAGAAATCAACACACATTTTCTTAAAGACCCAAATTACATTAGTCCAGAAACTAATTTTTTAGAACCAATGTGTTGCCTAATTCAGTAGAGTGATTTATTTTTTTTAAACTAGTTTTGAGGCAGTGGGACATGGGGAGGAGGTACAGAAAGACAGCTAAGCACACCTGAAGCAAATGAGAAAATGCTAAATGAAAAAGTTTGTTTCAAATTATCATTTTAAGATGGCGTTTGGGGGAGAGAATACTTAAAATGGCGGGGGTGGGGAATATAAGGCAGTTGCCTCTATGGCTCGTTGAACACTGGGGTTGCCATTGTGACAGGACATTGTGTAAGCTGCTTTGAGGAGGAAATTCCATTTCAGTTAATCCAAAACTGCACCTATGTTTGCTTTGTGAACTCCCATGACTCATAGTTTCTTTACAGCCCTACTGTAATGCATATCCACAGAAATGCATGCTTGGTCGCTTCATGAATCAAAAAGGGGAAAACTGGCTTGTCTCTGTTCCTCGAATATTTGTTGCATGCCTCCAAAAACAAAATAAAACAAAACAAAAATGCCACCATGTTAGACCCCCAGGTGCAAAGTTATATAGATGCAAAAACTACTGAAGGTATAGCTCTTAATTACAAGATTTTCTTTCCTGACACAAGTACCAGAAAAGCCTCTGGTAGGGTCTCCTTTTGGATTCACCAGGCATCAGAAAACACTCTACAATAGGATAAAGGGCTGGGGAGAGGGGGAAGGAAAGGGCTGCAACTTCAAAAAATCTTCTATGTGCTAAAGCAGAGGTCAGCAACTTATGGCCCATGGGCCAGATCTCATCTGAAGAACCTTCATATTCATCCCACAGGCATGGGGATTTGGCAGTACTGTGTGGCAGGAGGTTTCAGTTGCAGGTATTCTCCCCATGCTGCCATGGGCATGAGCTGCCCACCTAGCTGTCCATGACCGAGGGTGGGGCATTCCATCCTGCAGTCGTAAAAGGTTGCCTACCACTGTATTAAGGCACATAGTTTAAAAGTACTCTATTAAATCAGGTCCATAAACAGAAACTATATATATATAGACAACATGCTGCAGCAGATAATTAAGATCTTCTGTATACACATCCCATAGATGCATTAGCTTTTCTGAAATCAGCATTTAACCAGTTTAAATTTCCAAACCCTTAGAAAAATAAATTAGAACCTCCTGAACTCATTTATTTATGGTTATGTCTGAAAAATTAGGTTCAAATATTTTTTTCCTAGACCCAAGAGGGGATGTTCACCTGTTCCTTTCAATAACACTAAAACCTAGTGTTCCTGAAACCTAGTCTCCACTAGAAAAGGTTTGCCTGCCCAGCTAGACATGTAGAATTATACCAGAAAACTCATCTACAGTAGATGCAGCTTACATCACCAGAATAGTTCTTCTGTTGATTTATACTGGCTTCTTATTAAATGAAATATACCGGCAAAAAGAATTTTTGACCAGTATGACCCTTATCTGTGAAATCCTATTTCAACTTTATGTGCCCAAGTGGCATTTCTGTAGCTGTGTAAGTGCAATTTGGGGTATTTCTGTGTCTTTTAGATTATGTTACCACTTGTGGTAGAATAGGATTCTCCAGGCATGTCCATATTTGGCCAAAGTACAATAGAGGAGGACCCATGGGGTTTTTAGCCCAATAACCTAGCAGTAACGGCACATGCCCAGAAAGTGATAAACCTAATTTTTAGGCCCACTTCACCCAGTGCGGACAGATACTGTCCCACTGCTGTTCATCCATTTTATCCAATAAATATTAAATGTAAAGTGCAGAGGAGTCACTGGGACCAGCTCCAGACCAGTCAAAATCTCCACGTGCATTCCTGCCCTGGTCTGCCCCATGGGGCCAAGTCTGGAGTGGGCATGGGGTGGGCCACAGTTGGGGCTGTGCACATGTGCCCCTGTTAATACCACGGGGCTGGGGCCAGTGGCAGCAGCAGTCAAAAGGAGCCACGGCTGCCTAGAAAGGCAATCCAGCTGTGGAGCTGCCCTAGCACTGCTGCATGCCCAAGGGGGTGGCAGAACATGCCACGGATCGGACAGTGTCTGGGCTAGGTGGGACCAAGGTACCCTCCTCGGGCTGAACAAAGTCCCTCCACAGGTTGGATCTGGCTCACAGGCAGTATTCTGCCCACCCCTGTTGTAGCCTATACTGCTTATTGTGGGCACGTGGAATGGAAGTACAATGCAAGAGTAGCTATGTAAAACCAAATAGATTTTATAAACTCTGCGTAAGTGCCAAGACTTGCAGTTATGTTAGCACTACATAGGTGTATAACGATGAAATAGGATTCAGCCATCAGGCTACTGCCAGTGTATAAGCAATGGGGAAAAACCATATCCTTAACTGATACTATTATTGTGGAAAAATCTTAAAACAATGGCCTAACTGACAGTTAAGGATATTCAGAAAAGTTTGTCTGCCTTGATCTTCCTTTAAATTGTTTTATAGTAGAACTTCACTTCTGAATACCGAGTTCATACACACACACTTGGATAAAATTCCTGCTTTGACTTTTAAGCTTCTCCCCTCAATGTGATTACTTGCTTTTAACCATAACTCCAACTTAATGTTTTTCCTGGATTTGGGCTGTCTTTAGGACTCAGTTCTGCTGGGCACCAAGCGTTCTGTCTGGATCTAGCAAAATACATGCTTCACATTTTAAGCACGTGAATAGCACCACAGAAGTTTCAGAAAGCTGCTCCCATGCTCATATTCAAAAGCTTTGCTGGATGAGGTCCCAGATATTTGCCATTTTGCAGGATCAAATCCTTGCAGCTGAACTCAAACAGGATCTTTGAATCCTTACATTAGGTGGTTGCACTAATGTAAGCATTGTGCTTTTGCCAGGGATTGGTTGAAGCCAGATCTTAAATAAAGACACACCTTATTTCTGCAAATCGCATTGCTTTTGCTAATCTCTTAACTCAGATGCCATCTTGCTGGTCATTGAAAAGTCCCTCCTCTTCATTTCCAACAGTCTTTGAAGGCATAAGTTTAGAACTTGGAATATTTTTGCACACGTTGCATGCTGCCAGACATATGATAGCCAGATATTAGTAGAAAAAGCAGAGGTTTTGGACACAGCTGGAGCAGGGCAATCAAAGTAGCCAAATTAGACGCATCGCATCTGACTTAAACTATGACCTTGCTTCTCTTTATACAATTGGGTAACTGTCAGCCCTTTTTAGGAGTTAATATATTGAAAAAGTATAGTTCTGAAACCTCCAATAAGTATTGTATGAGGCAAAGCAAGATCTGGGAAGCAGAAAAAGATGCATTTATTAAGCTCTTTGTTCACCTTTCTTTGTGTACACACTTGATGTAGTTCATGAGGGTTACAGCATTGGACACCTTGGTTTTGTAGGTTATATATGAGGCATAAGAGGTAGTGGAATAATTTATTTTCTTATATGGTTGTCACTGTTGGAGGCATAAAGTCAGTCCTAAGGGATATGGAAGCCCTGACTGTGCAATGGAGGATGTCTCTGTTTTCTCCTCTCCAGTGATGAGGTATGTCAGGACCAGCAGAGGCTTTGAGGGATAAGGAGGCATGGAAGGGGCATGAAGAAATAGCCTTAATGAATATCTGGTAGCATAGCAGCTCTAGGGGTATAAACAGATGTCACCAATCGAAGTGGATCAGCTCAACCAGGATGTGTTGCCCATTGTTCTGCAAGTTCAGGCCCTTAGCGCTCCCATGAGTGGCCAGGGCCTGATCTTGAGGGACAACACTTGGGTCATACTTCCGCAAATGGGGGAATCCTGGGTTTCCTTGCTTGTAGACTGGCACAACCAGGGAATCTCTGGGCACTCCTCTGCAAGTGGGGAATACCCAGTGTTCTTTCATTTGAAGAAATGTGTGCCCAGAGTATCAAACTCACTTCAACATGGGCCTGGGGCTGGAACTGCCAATCAGCTGACAATAAAACAATAAAAATGGGAATTCCTGGGGCATGCAGGATTGGGCTCTTGAATTCCTGGAAGTACTTGCCTGGTGCAGCTGGAGAGCATGAGCAGCTCTGGGCTGCCCATACTCTGCTGCCTTAAAGCAGACAGATGTCACCCAGAAAATAGTGGCATAAAAACTTTTATGGCAGCACAAAGGTAACATCTGTTTGCACCCTGTGTTGCATCAGTGACCATGGTGAGGAAATAAGTTGCTATTTTTGCTGTCTTATCATCAAAGGTGTGAGACTTACAGAGGCAAACGCCTTACCGAGCTCCAAGATCACAAGAAGGAAGTGTGTGGAAAAGAAGGAATGTAAACTCTCTGTCTCCTAGTTCTCAGGCTAAGGTCCCACCACAGGATTACCTTTCATCTTCTTCCTCCCTGATTACCCTCTCCCCACATGCACATTTTCCCTGGTCCCCTACCAACTAAATCCTGTAAAATGAAGCAGCCCAAATCAGAAGTGCCCTAAGTTATGTTTCTTTTTATGTTTTCTTTAAAGAATAGTGTTTTATCTGGATTCCCCAAATATGAACTGTTTGGGATGTAGGCTGGAAAAAAAAATGCATCAGGTACCTATGGGCAAATCCTAAATAAAAATGGCTGATGCCTTATGGAGTTGGGATTGACTGGCCATCAGCCTGTAAAACAGATGATCAATGTACAGCTGTAATACAATTCAGTTGCTAACCCCAGGCATGTTCAATAAAAACTCAAGGGAGAACTTTTATATTTTGTAGGGGAAGCCTGATCTTAGACTGTAATTTGCACAATAGAAATCCCTGAATTAAAGTAAGCAAAGTGTCGTTGTCCTTCAGGAAGTGGGAGAATTAGGGATGATTTGGACTACGACATAACCTTCCCATGTAGCCTGAGCGAGGGCAGACACACAGCTGCACCTCCTCAGGAGCAGAGCAGAGAGCGAACTGTGGTTCAGATTCACAGTTCCTCCCCTGCTAGAGGAGTAAATTACTTCATCTCCTTTCACAGAACAGCTTACTCTCCCATGCTTCCAGCCAGCTACTTTGGCCAGCAAGGAAGCAGAGCGGGGGTGAGTCTGGGGTTCCTCACACCCCGTTCTTCTTTATACCTCTCCCCACCCACTCTCTCACTCACTCACTCACAGTGGGGAGCCCTGAGTGAACAGCCTCTTCTCCCCCCACTACTGCTGGAATCACAGTCTGAGCTGGGATATCACTTGAGGGGGCAGAGGGGGAAGAGAAATCTTATCCTTCTGTATGACCAAAAACAGGCTGTGACAATCTAGCTCTTTGAAGGCAGCTGTGGTAGAGTTTAAACCAACAAATGTAATCCATATAGATGCAGAATACTTGTTGAAACAATACAACATATCACCAGGGCTAGGAGAAAAACTGGAAGAGTATTCATTGAAACCTCTGAAAGATTAGCATCTTCCTAACCTGATTGCAATCTATTCCTAGAAAATATGGAAGGGAGCCCACTGTAAAAAAAACCAAAACAAAGCAATCACATCCTTAGGAACTTTTGGGAGGCAAACATATGGGGAAACTCTTTAGTAAAGGTGAGAGGTCAGTTAATATCTTGGGATGAGTGGATGCACTGGGGATGATAAGTTCTCAAATCTACTTGACAGTGGGAACTAAGAGCTTTACTGAACTGCAAACAGGGCTGTAGAACTGCCTCTGAGGGAAGGCAGCCATGGATATCAATGAGCGAACGATTACATGTTTGGAGAAAAGAACTCACATGCCCTCCTGGAAAACTAATTTTTGAAAAAAATTACAAACCCTTAAGGCTTAAAATACACCAAGCCTCAAGAATTTACAGCTTCATTCTATATCATATGATTAAGGCTCTTCTATAGTTTCAATACATGTGGAGACTGGGTTTGGGATTCAAATGTCTGAAAAGGGACTGGATCAAAAGAGAGGTGTGTAGACAGGAGAGAAGAAAGTGACAATCCCCACTGGTGTACTTTAAAATATTCTGTAAACCGCACTGGACTGTGGTATATATTTAGAGGTTGGGCTTACAAGGGATGTGTTGTGCTGGACAAATTTAGATAAGATACGGAGTTTTAAAGATATATTTTGATGCTGCTGGGAAATGAAAAGAAGGGGTTGGGGGAACCTCCTATTTAACAGACTCGTTGAAGGGTATTCTCTTTTGAGCCAACTGTATACACAGAATTCTGTAAATGAAAGATCTCATACCAAATTCTGCCTTCAGACACACTGACAATGAGTGATTTTAGAGTAAACTGCATGTACCTGAGAATGTAATCTGGCATATTGTTTTAGCTGGCCAGATTTCTACTACATTCACATAATTCATTCCCAAGTCTGATAAACCAAATTTTTTTTAGTGTCACTTTGTGATGCTGTTTACTCCAGGGGGAAATCAGGAGTAATGCCATTTGAGACATTTGATATATTCTGAGTCTATACTAGTATCTGAGAACAGACTCTGTTGCATTGTTCCTTAAATTTTCTGTTTACTTTCAGTCATATTAATCATAAACATTAATGCTATTTGACCCATTCCGTCTAGCTGGTCTAATAAAAGATATCATCTCTACCCAGAGTTCTGATTCCTTGGTTCCCTCATAACCAATGATCCTGATTTTCTGTGATTAAAAAAAAAAAATCCTCAATTTTCAGATAAAAAAGTAACCCCAAATGCACATTTTTGTATGATTAAAATGAAACACCAATAGATAGATAGATATATAGTGTTTTTTTCAAATTAATCACAGAAAAATGTGGATTTTGAGTTACATTTTTTAATATAAAGATTAGGGATTTTTTTTTAAATCAAAGAAAACTAGAATTCCTGCTCATAACATTTTATCAATACTGATATTACTGTAGTAGAAATGCAACAGGAACAATGCAACAGAGTCTGTTCTCAGATACTAGTGTAGACTCAGAATATATCAAATGTCTCAAATGGCATTACTCCTGATTTCCCCCTGGAGTAGACAGCATCACAAAGTGACACTAAAAAAAAATTTGGTTTATCAAACCTGGGAATGAATTATGTGAATGTGAATTCCTGAGCAATGAGATAATGGCTAGGGACAGACATTACACAAACTGATTTAAGTGATCAGAAACTGGTTTAAACCTGTAACAGAACAGTTGTTCAGTGCACATAAACCAGTTTGAAAATGGATGAAACCAGTTTGAGATAAACCTGGTTGAATGTAGTATCAGACTTAACTGATTTGGGTCAAAACAGGTTATGCAATGTCTGTCCCAGACCCCTTGCTGGTTTAAGATAAACCAGACTCCCCCAGCATCCCGGCATACTCTGTGGGCTGGGCAGGGCTCTCTGCTCCACAGCAGGGCTGGCCCCTCCCCCCTGCTCCCTGGCCAGAGCTCTGCCAGAGACTGCAGACCCAGAAGGGTCTGCCTAGCTTCCCTGTACCCCACCCTCCTTTGCTGCTTCCTGCACAAGTAGGGATCCCCCCCACTCCCTCCCATCTCCCACAGCACAGACCCTAGCCCCATGGACCCTAGGCATGTGGTGTGCTAGCTAATGCTGAGAGGTGTCTTTGTGTGAGTATCTCCAATTTCACTGGGACAGGCAGACAGAACAGTGACCACTTAGGGCTTTTTGGAGCTAATCAACAGGTCAGCTGGTAAGCTGTTTAAGAAGAGTTTGAACTAATGGAGAGAGACTACTGTTTTGCGGATGAGGTGATAAACACTATCAGCTTTCTGCTGGCTTGGTTGCCTGTCAGTTTGCTGCAGAGTGTATAAAGAAGCAGGAGGGAGATTGAAAAGCTCCATATCATCAACAGATGCATGCACTGCACACCTCTCCTTTCTTCAGAGTGCTAGCAGGGGGCTGATGTCTGTTGACACTCCTGCCCCTTAAGCAGTGAGTGTGGGAAAAGCCT
This sequence comes from Alligator mississippiensis, assembly GCF_030867095.1. NCBI lineage: Eukaryota > Metazoa > Chordata > Crocodylia > Alligatoridae > Alligator > Alligator mississippiensis. The sequence goes on from NC_081827.1 coordinate 141,020,483, forward strand.
GGGATGGTGCAGGCAGGCCTCCTTAATCAGAGGTTCTGACGGGCCTGGCCATGCCCCCCCTCAGCTCAGTACTATGGAAGGGAAGGGAGGGCTGCTCTAGCACTCCTCGGCTTCTAGCCTGAGCCACTGCAGGCGTGTGCCTGAATTTCCTCAGTCCAGAGAGAATGTCTGTCCAGTTACAAACTGGTTCAGCCTAGCCAGGTTAGACTAACCTGCAAAGATTGTATCAATTTAGGATCAGGCTTTTTGAATGTCTGTCCCTAGCCAATGAGTCTTAGCTGTGCTAGCTTCATGGGCCATTACGATCAGGTGGGCCTTGGGTTTTTCTGTAAGCAAGGCTATCAACTAAATTCTCTAATCCTAACACTAACACTACTTTCCACTCCCCTTCTTCTTCTTGTCTCTCCCACACAATTTTGTGAATCTGAACTTTGAAACACAGGAGTCCCTTGTATTATTAAACCTAAATAGTTTTCAGCTACATAGGATGAGGGAAGAACTTTATTAATAAAAAGTTGGACTAATTTTTATTGGATTTTCAGAAACCTGCCAGTAAGAGAGAGATTTTAAAGAGTCCTTGTTGTTCCTCAAACTATATCTTAAATTCACTCCCTTCTTCCAACCAATCTAATCCCAGTAATCTAAACTAAAACATCATAATTAAAGCAGGTATAAACGATCTTCAGAATTATATTCCCTACTTCAGGGGCAGCCAAACTTTTTGTCAGGTATGCCACAAATTAGCTCCACGCCCTCCCTGAGTGCCACTTGATCTCCTTCCTCTGCCCAATCTGCTGCTTTGCTTTCTGCATCCTGCCCTGAGCTTCCTACCTGATGTCTTGCTCTGCCTTCTGCTTCCTGCCCTATTTGCTTCTGTGGTGCCTGTCCCTTCCCTGATTTGGTGCATTCCATACACAGAGGCTGCCTGTGGCACTCATGCCCCAGGCTGGCCACCCCTGCCCTGCCTAATAAAAAGTACCTAGATAAAAAATACTTGGAAATGCAAAAGGACATAGTTTGATTTCCCCACCTCCCCTCTCCCCAGGTAGCAACTACCCCAGGATCTGGTCCCCTTCTTGAGAATAGATTTCATGATAGGATGCAAGATTTGGAAAAGAAAATAACTCAGGATTAGATTCAAAACTTGGATTAGATGTGGCAAAATCTCTTGAATTAGTCTTCTGCAATTTCAATTTCAAAATAGTGGCATTTTCTGAAATAAGTATTCTTACAGGATTTTAACTCTTTTTTAAGGTTTGTGAATGTACAAGTTAGGTCTCCTTGAAATTTGAATGTGATTCTGGAATAAAACTGGATGCAGTAATTTTTAGACTGCTGGGATTTGAATCTAAATAATGCCTTAGTATGGAGTGGTTAAGATGACAGGTTCTGGTTTTGAATTGTTTTGCTTTTTCTCATTTCCAGTTTACTTTATGTTTTTAAACTACCTCACACACTACTAACAATGTAGCCCTAGACATGGAATACTCCAATGACCAGGGATCCTGGTTTTCTCTGATTTAAAAACATACCCTAATTTTTGGATTAAAAAAAGTAACCCCAAATTCACATTTTTCTGATGAAACACCACTATCTATCTATCTATCTATCTATCTATCTATCTATTAGTGGTGTTTCATTTTAATCATGCAAAAATGTGGATTTTGGGTTACTTTTTTAAATCTGAAAATTGGGGATTTTTTTTTTTTTTAATCAGAGAAAACAAGGTTCCCTGCTAGACATATTGCCATCTATGTCCTGCCATACAACAGTAGCCAGAATCTGAGATTCTTCTACAGGCAAACTTTCACTGAACAGACATTGAGTAATGGACTCTAATAATAAAGTAAGCTAAATACAGTACAGTTATCATAAATTGTGCCCTGCCATGTCCTGAGGACAACTAACATTTTCTTAATGGGCATGGACCAAGCCTTGAGGATATCCTTATTTACAGTGATGAATTCATAAGCACCCACCTCCCACTGAAAATCACAGCTCTTGTACAATTCCTATATAAACCCCTGGGAACAATGGGTAAGGATCCCTATAATGCAACATTTTAAAACAGAGTTATTAAAACTCTTAGTTGCTTGTTGTGCTATAGAAGGGCAAAATTCTACAAAGTGAACTAAGAATAAAACAAAAAAACCCTCCAAACACCACAGCCAGTCTAGGAAGAAGAAAAATACATAATCACCAGTAAATTCTCTCCAGACCCCCAGTAAATGGTCGGCTACTCTTAAAGAAAAAATGAATAATATCCCTTTTGAAGCTTCTTTTTGTTTGGAAATTTCCTTATGAAGTTCCTTTTCCTTTTTTCACTTGAAAACATTAGTGATTCTTGCTCCAGTTACTTGTCAGGGTAACGTGTTCCATATGTCAAATACCCTTTGCATGAAATAGTTTAGACTAAGTTCTCTTTATCCCCATGTCCTAACTTTAAGGTCTTACTGCTGTGAGGGCTATTCTGGATCAGTTTGATCAGCCTTCTCTGTGTTATAAATGTTACTGAATTTACCACAGATTTTCCTCTTTTTCCATGACAGTAAATTCAGCCATGTCTTCTTTTGAGTGTTACAAACTCCTTTAAGATCTACGGCTAATTGAACAGTGGTCTTTGACTTAGCTCGTTATGGTTCTACTTGTTTTCATTCAAGTGCATGCTTAAAGTAATGCAATACAGAAGCCTATTTGTCTTTTTTCCTCAATTGCTTTGCTTTAGGGTAAAGGCCAAGGAGGATGTTTTTTGGTTAATAGTGGCTTTGAAAGCATTTTTCCCCCTGCTTTGCATACAACATAACTTTCATCCTGGGCAAATATTCCTTTTTTTGGTTCTTTGCCTTGGCATAAATTGCATTTAGAATCTTCTGTAAATCCACAGGATGATTTTCATTGCCCCTTCCCCTCGTACTTGCGTGAGAGGTATAATTTGTTTTCTCAAAGACTGTCCAGACTGTTACAAGAAATACCATTATCTAATTTTAGATTCTCACCCTGGATCCCTACTGTACTCTGGGCCTCTTGCTTCTCTTTGTGATGCTGGAGTAAACTGGGAAAAATGTGACTGAGATCAAGGGAATTTAAACTGATGTAAGCTCCAGTGTACTTGTGCATGGTGGCAGAATGTTTCAGGTACCTTGCTACAGCTCTACAGGCATGACTTGGGGCCTTGTTCCAGACTTCTGCTAAAGGCTGCCCCCAGTAGACACAGATGGAAATAGGCCTCTGGTCACTTCGGCTGTGGAATCTAAGGTGGCCAGATGTGATGCTAGCCTCACCTCTTTTTTGTGAGTCATTGGCTACAAAAGCTGAGACCTAACTATGACAACCTGATGGGCTCTCACCTGAGTGAGAGGAAAAATTAGCTCCTGTGTGTGAGTACCTTCTGTTCCAGTGTTTAACTACCAGGAAAGTCTTGGCATTCCTATACTAGTACAGAACCCATCAGGTAGCTGGAGGTCAAGTCAACACTGAAAAGTTTTGCCAGCATAGTGTTGTTTGCAAGGGGGAGGAAAAAAGAACCACACCCATTATTCAACTTTTAATGCCGACAAAAATACCTGGTGTTGATGCAGATGAGTTGACAGAAGAATATTTTTGGCTACCATTGCTTATGTTGTAGGTATGTGACCAGCAATGCCACCCATTTTCCATCTCCACTCCGCAAGGGTCTTGTCAAGAGCAGCACTAGCAGAGACTCTAGTTGTACAGCAGCCTGTAAGCTTAGGTGCTTCTGTAGCCTTCATTGCCATGACATGCCAGCACCTCACAATTTTTGTTTGCTTTTACAGTGCCCCCTGTTCCCCACCCCATATTGTAGATGACAAACTGAAGCACACAGAGGCTAAAGACATGCCCAGGATCATGAAAGTGATCTGTGGTAGAGGTAATCAAGTAAAACCTGTGTAATTTCTGAATTTAGGTAAACCCCATTCACATCATAGCTCAAAGTTTAGAACAGCTGAACTTGATCTAAGGTAAAAAATAGATAGGTTATATGCAGGCCAGGTGTTCAGGAACTAGAGAAAGGACAGGATCCTTTGGTCTTATTCCCCATTGACTCTACTGAAGACTTAGGGATACAATACTCCAATATATGTTTTAATCTCTTGTCTCAGAAGGGCTTAGATCCATGCACGTAAAGATCCACCAACTTCTTTATGACTTAGTCTAACCTCCATATTTCTAATCATGCCACATGATGCTGTGGAAGCCCTTCTCCGCCAAGCACTGCAATGTAAATAAGTTCCTATGGACCAGGATAGTGGCCATAGTGACTGATTTGTGGGAAACATTATTTCTGCCTCATCTCCAGAGGAACTCCTGAGTAGCAAAGCCCATATGGGGCCAGGAACTGGACCTTTATAAAATGAAATAATGTTTGGGGGTTGTCAGCTGAGCTCTGACTACTGAAGTGGTGCATGTGATATATATGTACTTACTGTTCTGAAATGTTGCTTGCCACCAAAATATTATAGCAATGAGAGAAAGTATGGAGACATTAGGGTAGATCAGTTACTAGTGTAGTATGATTTAGGGCATGAGGATTGAATGCATGGCACTCCTACATGTAATCATCTCTCATGCTGGTATAAAAAAGGAGTATACATGATATACAGGCCTGTACTGATGTAACTTGAATCTGGTGTAGAACAACCCTGGGAAAAATTAGTGGTAAAGCTATATCAGTGTAAGATATGTTGAGATAAGTATTGTGTGCCTGCCGCTATTCTGGTATAGCCAGAAGACTCAAAGCAAACAGCATCTTTGTCTTCTAGGCTAGGGACAGACATTCAAAAAGCCTGAGCCTGAATCAATTCAATTATTGCAGGTTAGTTTAACCTGGCTAGGCTGAACTGGTTTGTAACCGGACAGGCTAGGGATAGACATTACACATAAGCCGGTTTAAGTGATCAGAAATTAGTTTAAACCTGTAACAGAAAAGACATTCAGTGCACATAAACCAGTTTGAGAATGGCTGAAATTGGTTTGAGATGAACCTGGCTGAATGTAGTATCAGACTTAACTGATTTGGCTCAAACCAGTTTATGCAATATCTGTCCTAGACCCCTTGCTGATTTAAGATAAACCAGGCTCCCCCAGCATCCCAGCATGCTCTGTGGGCTGGGCTGGGCGGGGCTCTCTGCTTCAGAGCAGGGCTGGCCCCTCCCCTCTGCTCCCTGGATGCAGCTCCCACAGTCTGTGCAGGCGTCTGCCTGGCTTCTGCACCCCACATCCCCTCCCCACTCTCTGCTAAGTAGACATTCCCCCATCCCTCATAGACACCTTTCAGCATTAACTGAGACCAGTGCTGGCTACTTCCAAGCTGTGGTACACGGGACAGATAGCTGGTAATGTCTCTGTTGTTTTTTTAATGGACTGATAAACACTGAGTTAGGGGTGATAAACATTCCCTGCTGGTCTGGTCAGGAAGGGAGGAACCTCTCCTTAATCAGAGCATCCTGCTGGGGCCTGGCCATGCCTGCCCACCCCTCCCCCCTGCTTAATTCAGCTCTGTGCAAGGGAAGGGAGAGTAGCTCTAGTGCTCCCTCCCCCACCCCCCGCCCGCTTCCTGAGCCACTGTAGGCATGTGCCTACATTTCTGCAATGAAAAGGGAATGTCCGTCCACTTCAAATCAGTTCAAGCTTTGCAGATTAGACTAAGCTGCAAATATTGAATCAATTCAGGCTCAGGCTCTTTAAATGTCTGTCCCTAGCCACAGATATTCTCTCTGGACTGAGGAAATTCAGGCACATACTTGCACTGGCTCAGGCTAGAAGCTGGGGGTTGCTGGAGCAGCCCTCCCTTCCCTTCCACAGGGAGCTGAGCTGAGGGTGGGGGTAGGGAGGCATGGCCAGCCCCAGGAGAACGCTTTGATTAGGGAGGTCTGCCTACACCATCCCAGGCTTTTCCCCTGCTCGCTGCACAAGAGGCGGAAGTGTTGCCAGACCCCAGTCCCCTGCTAGCTCTCTGAGGTAAGGGGAGGGGGGTGTGCAGTGCATGAATATGTTGATGATATGGAGCTTTTCAATCTCCCTCCCAGGTTCTTTATAGCATCTGCAGCAAACTGACAGGCAAGCAAGCCAGGAGGGGGCTGATAACAGTGTTTATCACCCCATCAGCGAAACTATAGTCTCTCTCATTAGTTCAAACTCTTCTTAAACAGGTTACCAGCTGACCTGTTGATTAGCTCCAGAAAGCCCTAAGCAGTCACTGTTCTGTCTGCTTGTCCTAGTGAAATTGGAGAGATACACACACAGACACCTCTCGACATTAGGTAACAACCACATACCTCTAGGGTCTGTGGGGTTGGGGTCTGTGCTGTGGGAGAAGAGGGGGTGGAGATTCCTGCTTGAGCAGTGATGGGGGGTAAGGCAAGGGGAAGCCAGGCAGACTCTGCTGTGCCTGCAGTCTCTGTTGGAGCTCCAGACAGGAAGCAGAGGGGAGGGGCCAGCTCTGTTGTGGAGCAAAAAACCCTGCCCAGCCCAGAGAGCATGCCGAGATGCTAGGGGATCTTAAACAAGCAAGGAGTCTGGGGCAGACATTGCATAAACCAGTTTGACCCAAAACAATTAAGTCTGATACTACATTCAACCAGGTTTTCTCAAACCAGTTTCAGTCATTTTCAAACTGGTTTATGTGCACAGAACATCTGTTCTGTTATAGGTTTAAACCAGTTTCTGATCACTTAAACCGGTTTATTTGTAATGTCCATCTCTAGCCCTACTGGTGAGGTGCTGTAATAATACTTGCTGGTTTTTTGCTTTCCCTAGATCTCTCTGCTCTTGTTGCCTGTGTAACTTGCATCAATGCACAAAAATAATGTAAGTTATGCCAGTGTGAGTGTGCCACATGTCCATGCCCATAGGGAAGAAATCAGTCAGGTGATGTTCAGATCGTTTTTTGTTGTATCAGTCCAAGTGTCAGGCATTCTGAGGTCCCTTATAAACCTCCCTCAATATGTGTTTCTATGGTATTGAGGCAGAGTGTACACTTTGCATTTGAATCTATTCTGGAGGTCCAAAATGTATACAGAAGTGATCAAACAGCAGTCTGTATCAGGATCTAAATCTGGAGACTGGGATGCAGGATTTTAGCTTCAACTGGTGTGAAATGGCTAAACTCTGGCTTGTACAGTAAGCCCTGAACAAATGGCTTCTTCCTCATTCATACTTTGTTCCGTTGTATTAATTTATTTCTGCAGGACTTGTGATTCACAGCCCTGTGTGACGGTAATGGAGTGGTATGGGTTGGCCACGACACTCTTCGGAACTTTCTAGCCCAATGCTAAAGCTTGTCTATGCAGGAGACAGGTTTCTCACGGGGCTGGTCTGAGCCAAGTATAGGATAGTTTTGTGACCTGCCTTCTTTAATACATATATATAATAAAAGTAATCCTGCCATACTGAAACACAATACTACACACACCATTCTCCCCTAGGGAAGAGAAAGAACAAAAGGAGAAATCATGTGCAATAAATATTAGTCAGATAATTTTCTATCATTTCATGCATAACTAGAAGATGCATACTGAGATTATGAGGGCAGTATAAGAACCTATTCTGAATAAAATTTGATATATAATAGGCTATAACAATTCTATTTATAACAACCACACATACACACACACATACACACGCATAAAATAACCCCTAAACACTCAAAAGTGAAAGGAACTTCATACTACAGCATGTGATGTTATGAGAGGGAAGCAAGAGAGACTTTGAAATGTTTTTTAAATTATAAAAATATGAGATATTGTCAGCATCAAAAGTTCCAAAAACAAAAACTTGAGCAAATCTCCAACATTTTGCAAACTGATAATTTGAAAAAAGATCAAAAGGCCTATCAAAACATATCGTTCTGATTTCAACATTTTAAAAACCTATTTTAATATAAATTATGTTTCTGAATAAAAGAATTAACACCTTTCCCGCAAGGTTACAATTTTGTTGAGTCAACATTTTCTGATGGAACAACATTTTGTCAGAATTTTCCCACCAGTATCTACTGTAAACTTGTGTAAATTGAAAGATGAGAATCTCACACGATTACAAGGGTAAGGGACATGCAGTTGTAAGAACAGGACCAAATACTTAGAAACTCAAACTAAAATCATGAGTTGCCCACACTTGCAGAAAAGACCATGTGATCAATATTTGGAAGCTGAATGAATATTTGACCCTTAGGACCTGATGCTGTGCTGGTGTAACCTGGTATAGCATGAATGGGATTACTCTAGTTTACTTAATACAGATCTTCATTGTTTTTAGATGTGCAGAACTAGAGACAAGTCATAAACTCCCATTTCAGATTTGAACATCAGAATAGGATGCCAACCTATGAAAAGGTTCTGTTTCATAGCTGGTGTAGATTGTCATGGTTCTTTCCATTTTAATAAATTTATGTCATTTTACACCAATAGAGAATCTGGCCCAACGTGCATTTAGGCTCAGACATCTCTGAAGCTGTTAGAAAGACACACCTATATATAGTTAAAAAAAGAAATAGCCTAATGCTCTGTAAAACACATTTCAGCAAAGGAAAAGTAGGAATTAGCATGTATGAAGCATACTTGTTTTACATTTTGTTGCTAGTGCACTTGGCTGATTTTTAACCAGAATTACCAGGTGTAAGACTTTTTTTTCTGCCATCCTCATCCCCACTGCCAACTCTGTAGATGGTTCTAATATTTCAATAACAGTCTTTCTCTACTTAAAGTAGGATCTAAGTGTTGCACTCATAGCTCATTGTTGGGTTTCCTGGTACTGATTGTCTTAGTATGTCAGTGAATTGAGCACACATTCAAGGCTTTGCAAAAAGATGCTTGTTCTATTGTCACTCTTTCCCCCATGCTGGCTTGTTTTCTTAAGCCACGTGTTTAATTATCTTTTAGACATTGAGCTTTTGGAAAGAAAAACTTTTGTTTGGTACGTGTCTGACAGCATTTAGGATCTGGGGTTCTGACTGAGATTAAAGTTACTAGACCCTGTGGCAATAGTAGTAATAATTTTACATGTAATGCAGCTGATTTGACGTTCAACATATACAAGGCATTTTCAAACGCACACAAATGGCACTGGTTTGGCTAAATTAGTGCAAACCATTTGTCTGACTGCCGTGACATAGCTTGTATTAGTAAGGGATTGGCTTAAAATGAATTGAAATATAGCCTTCTTAATTCTGACTCATGCAATCAAATGTGAACAATCACACAAGAAATATGTATGAATTCTTTCCTTTGTATAATTGCAGTGCAAGTATAAGTGAAATTTGCCTTATGCATCATTGCTTGTAACATCTTTGTGTGGCCCCACGGGGGGGCTGACATGGGAAAATAAGTTCAGGAACATTTTGAATGTAGCTTAGCTTTTTTAACGGTAGGAAATTCCCAAGTCAAATAGGCTAGGGAAAGACATTACACATAAACCAGTTTAAGTGATCAGAAATTGGTTTAAACCTGTAACAGAGCAGATGTTCAGTGCACATAAACCAGTTTGAGAATGGCTGAAACTGCTTTGAGATAAATCTGGTTGAATGTAATATCAGACTTAACTGATTTTGGTCAAACTGTTTTATGCAATGTCTGTTGCAGACCCCTTGCTGTTTTAAGTTAAATCAGAGTCCCCCAGCATCCCAGCATGCTCTCTGGGCTGGGTGAAGCTCTCTGCTCCACAGCAGAGCTGGCCCCTCCTCCCTGCTCCCTGGCCAGAGCTCCAACAAAGACTTGCAGGCACAGCAGGGTCTGCTGGCTTCCCTTGCCCCCTCTTCCCCTCTTCCCCCATACCCTCACTGCTCGCTGCTTAAGCTGGGATCCCTTCCTCCTTTCTGTCACAGCACAGACCGTAGCCAGCATTAGGGGTGTGCAAAATGGGCCGTATTCTATTTGGATGAGGACTGAATTGGGGACAGTGATTTGATTTGTTGATTTAGATCACTGTCCCTGATTCAATTGGGCCGAATCCAAATCTGAAGATTCGATGCTGATTCAGAGAATCAGCAATTTGGCCATAGACACAGCTTTAAATGTTTTTTCTACATACCTCAAGGTACCAGGCAGCTCATTAATTCTGCAATACTGGGGCAGATGGAGCATCCCAGAGGAGCGTGGGGGGGGTCCCCGCATATGCGGTTTGCGAACCTGGAAGTGGACTGGAAGTACTTCCAGTCCTCTTCTGGGTCTGCTCGGGAGCTTGCAGGGGCCCCCCCCTGCACCCTTCAGCTTGGCAATTGGCCATAGGGGGCCCCAGGTGCCCCCCCAGACCCAGGAGGCACCAGTCACTGAGCTGGGGGAGTGCGAGGTGGGGCCCCCTGTGTGCTCCCTGGTGGACCAAGAAGTGGACCGGAAGTGCTTCTGGTCCTCTTTCGGGTGTGCTGCTGAGCGCACTGAGGGGACCCACCCCCCACACTCCTGTGGGGTGTGCCATCCACCCCAGCATCGCAGCATTCATAAGCCGCCTGGTACTTTGAGGTATGTAAAAAAAACCATTTAAAGCTGTATCTATGTCCAAATAGCCAAATCTTTCCAAATCAATTTGGAGGGTTCTGATTCGATTCGAAAAGGTTAAAGGGTCTCCTGATTCAGTTCGGATTTGGAGATTTGACTACTGAATTGGGCCAAATCTCTGCCAAATCAAATAAGGGACTGAAGCTTCGCACAGCCCTAGCCAGCATGTGGCATGCTAGCTAATGCTGTGCAAGGCTCCATCAGACTCTGCAGTCACAGCAGGGTCTGCCTAGCTTCCCCATTTCCTACCACCCTGCTCTTGCTGCTCAAGCAGGAAATCCAGCCCCATCCCTCCCATCTCCTACAGCATGGACCTCAGCCCCACAGACCTTAGGTATGTTGTATGCTAGCTAATGCCAAGAGGTGTCTGTGTGTGCAAGTGTCTCCGGTCTCACTGGGGCAGGCAGACAGAACACTGACTGCATCGGGTTGTTTGGAACTAATCAACAGATCAGCTGGCAAGCTGTTTAAGAAGTCTGAAGTAATGGAGAGAGGCCATTCTTTTGCTAATTGGGAGATACAGACTGTTATCACTATCAGCTTGCTTGCCTGTCAGTTTGCTGCAGACAGTATGGCGAAGCAAGGAGAGAGACTGAAAAGCTCGGTATCATCAACAGATGCATGCACTGCACCCCCTCCCCCCCCCACCCCTTTGCCTCAGAGTGCTAGCAAGGGTTTAGGGCCTGGCAACACTCCCACCCCTTGAGCAGCCAGTGGGGAAAAGCCTGGGACCATGCAGGCAGACCTCCCTAATGAAAGAGTCCTGTCAAGCCTGGCCACACCCCCCTCAGCCCAGCTTCCTGAAGAAGTGCCCTCCCTTCCCTTCTTCAGGAAGCTGAGCTGAGGGGGGCGTGGCCAGACTCGAAGGGAAGGGAGTGCTCTAGCGCCCCGCCAGCTTCCACCGTGAGCCACTGCAGGCATGTGCCTGAATTTCCTCAGTCCAGAGAGCATGTCTGTCTTGTTTCAAACCAGTATAGCCTAGCCAGGTTAGACTAGCTTGCAAAGACTGAATCAATTCAAGCTCAGGCTTTTTGAATGTCTGTCTCTAGCCATAATGTATAATATCATTTGGGCACTTCAGCATGCTGGATTTTTTAAAACAAGTTTCCAGGCCTGGACATAGAACTTGCAGGAATGCACTCCAGTCTATTTCCCTTCCCAGCCACATCAAATTGTCATCTTGATTTTTGAGAGAGGGAAGGCAAAAAGCAGCTCTTCTGGCTTACTACCAGCTAAAGTATGCCAACAGAGAAAAATAATTTAGTGCTGCATAACAAGCTGCCTAGTAAGAAAAGGGTAAGTATAAGTAGCCAAGGTGTTACTGGCCTCGGAGTCACATCCTCCTCATTGCTCCCTGCAATGACACAGGAGATGGAAAGAACTGGAATGAATGAAGTTGCACCTCTAGGGCTATGTCTACATGAGGCACTGACTGCTCAGTAACCAGAGCTGCTGTGTAGCTGTGCTGAAGACCGGCTGTTTCGTGATGCTGACTATGTAGTAGGTTGTGACTACTGTGCAGTCAGTGTCTCATGTAGACGCGGCCTAGGTTACCTTTTTTGTCTCTTCAAGGACACAGTGGGTCTGTTTTCCAAAAATCAAATGTACAGTTCATAAATTTGTACAGAGTATGCACAGAAGGAACTGTAACTTGTGAGTCTCTAGTTGCTTTTGTTCATTTGTCTAGTTATTTTCAGCTTTCTGAGTTTTACACATTTTATTATAGAGTATTTTGTGGCTTGATCCAACCCCCTGCTGAAGTTAGTGGGAGTTTTTCCCTGGACTTCAGTGGAAGCTGAATCAGGCCCCCTGTGCTGTGAGAAACATTGGAGAAAGCTTAGGGAATACGTTACTTAAAAATTACTTAATAGGTCAAGATGAAAATACATGATCTCTCTGGTATTCTCTAATCCTCTATGTACTCAGTGATACTGCATATCAGATATTGGAGACCACAGCTTATCTCCTAAATACCGTATCCTTCCAGCTATGCCAAACACTGGGGGCCATCATCTAGTTACATCATTTGGGTAAGCACTGTGTCCAAGAGATGTTAGTTCTGGGAATCAAAGTGTTAGATGGTGAGGTCACCCATAGCTGCCCCTCCTTTCTGGGGCACAAAGCTTCCAGACATGACAGCATCTAAGGGCTCCAAAATCACCAGTTCACAGATAGGTTAAATATCCTTGTGAAGGCCTGTACATGCTCTTCTGCAAACAACCTTCAACCATCTCCTTAGGCTCAACTTTTCTTTTTCTATCAACTGTGCATGCCCTTTCATAAAGTATTTTAGATGGAAACTGCATTTTTCATCATAAAATCATTTGGATAGAAATAGTGCCAACCAGTTTTGAATACTTTCTTTTAAAAATGAGGATTATGAGGGCTTTGACTTCTTTGGGTTCCCATCATCAGCTGGTATACAGTGGTATAGGTCAGCTACACCAACTTGCACCACCTAAGGACCTGGTCCCTTGTTCTTTAAAATTGTATTTTTAATCAGTTACTATAATCTGAAACAAGACAGATTACAAAACAAGATAAAAGGACCCATTGTCCTTCAGTCCATAAGAGTCAAAACACAAAGAAAATAAGATCTACTTGGACACTGTTCTTTAGGGATAAGAATGTCAAAAGTGTCCAGGACAAAAAGATGAAGGAAAGAGAGAAGCAACTTTACCATAAATATATTACAAGAATCACTTATGTGTAATAATTTAGACTGAAGCAATAAAAAGGCATTTAGCCAAACACTTGCAATCCTAACAGTTGGTAATTTTGTCATTAAAAACAGACTATAGCTTTTCTTTCATATCAAAAGAGCTAGATAGATCTCAAAAGGATAATTATTTAACCCCTGCCACGCCCTTCACAACTCTCTAGGGCCAAGGCAATTCAACAATCATAGCTAGTGTGTGCACACACACACTAAATAGTTGCAATCAAGAAAAGTTTGGGTTGAAACTATATAATGGTATCCGTTTGTAGTAGCCAATTGGGTTTCTCATTGCTATATGCTTTCTTGCCTGTACACTCTGAAAAAACAGGTTATTTTTGTTTCCCTTTGCAAATATATTGCCTAAGTGTTTCCAAGTTTCACACACAGCTTGTTTTTTGTTAGATATAAAAGTTAAAAAAAAAGTATGAGATGGAATGGGTTTGGTTGCCTGATCTTACCAAGTTTTGGAAGAGGCATACATTTCACTAGTATTTACTGGAGGATTTTACAATCTCCAATCAGTCTCTCCCCGGAAAGTGGATTATAACAAGAAAGGCAAATTTCTAAGAGGATCATCTTTCTTGTATGCATCTCTCTCACCCCTCCTCACCCCCTCCACCTAGAGCAGTGTTAGAAGCCTGTCCTGGCTTACCAGCCCTGTAGTGGCAATTCACAGCTGTAGTTCCTAGTCAGGTCCTTGCTTGTTAACACTTGGCAAATATTGCCACAATAAGAACATTTAGTATTTGAATATGTTTTGAGGAATTGTGGTGTGTAGTAATGCATGCCCTCCCCGCTTCTTCCCCTGTATGAGAAACAGTATGCACTCCTTTTAGTTTTAAGATGATAAATAAAAAAGGAAAAGAGTAGTATTTTCAAATGTCCTTTACCTCATTTGCCAGGAAGGCATTTGAGACAAAAAAGTCCCCTTGGAGGCCCATTTATATATGTATAGTTTACTTTATACACACAATAAGCAGAGCCCCAGAACAAAAGCCTTTAAGCAAAGAGCCATTCTTAAATCACAGCCCAGCAGTAGAATTCATATTTAGCTGCTCTATATCTTGTTCAGTTCAAGTGCAGCACATTCAGTAGGCTCTGAGCTGAAATACAGCACAGCCATTAATAAAAAAAAAACAACCCCTATAAAGTTGAGTTCCAGGAGTTTATAAATATGTAATGCAGATATGAGCTGTGGGATTTTTCTTGTAAACACTCTGTCCCAGCAGTGTTTCATACCTCCCCAAACCAGCCCCAACCCACATTGCCTGTGTTGTCTTGTGACTATCTTCCTTACTTTGACATTGGCATCTTGCTTGGTTTTGCTATTTATCCAGTCCTGATTAAGGAATGGACTGAAGTATTTGCTCAACTCCTTCTTAGCAGTATTAGTAGTGTAGTGGGAACTGCCATAAGAGTAAAACTAATTTACCAGTCAAAGTTTTAAGGACCTCACACCTGAGACACCTTAGGCATTGGTCAGCTTGCTAAACCCCCAATACTCCACAAACTCTTTCAGAGCAGACTTGCAAAAGACAGCTGCTTAGCATGGCCACAGAAATGTTTAGCTCAGTTCAACGGGTATGATGAAGTAGTGAAGACTCAGCTGTTCAGAGATGTTGTTGAGAACAGAAGCAACTAAATATGTCACTGCTGCAGTTGACTGGAAATGACCCCAGGAACACTCCCAGATTTTAAAAGCATCCTGAGGCTTTACACTCCACAGTCTATATAGGTAGACTGTAAAATCCTCAGACCTGCTTGAGAACAGGACTTCAATCTTCTGTTGTACTCCAGTATGTTAAGTCCCAGGGTGTTTTAAAACTTTAAAGGTCCAGAGCAGGAGAAGGGCCAGCAGGGTAGCAGGAGGGAGGGCACTGAACTGAGTTTTTGGTGTGTGGTGTTCTGGAACAAAGATTTGGCTGGTAGGTTTAATGAATACCAAGAGAGAAGACTGAGGAAAGCAATCTCTGCAGAGGAGAATGATCTACTCAAGGTTCAGGGAGGGGAAGAGAGATCACTAGGCCAACTGTTAGACTAAAATTAAAAAGGTTGCATAGAGATTGACTCAAGATTCACTGAACACCGAGTACTGTGGGGGGAAGTGAAGAGCTGGAAATCCCTCCAGCAGGTGAACCTACTTAGTCCGGTTCATGTATCAGGCAGGGAGTAACTTTCTCAGATCAATGGCTAGTGGTTGGTCTTGTGAACCAGGTGAGGACAGGATGTTTTATATACAAAGATCACATGCCCACCAAAGACTTTTCCCTCCTGCTGCCAGCAGTCAAACCTAGCACAAAGGGCCTAGTCAAGGACCCTCTGAAGTCAATGCATGTCTTTCCATTGACCTCAGTGGACTTTGGAACAGGTTTTAATTGTTTGACTAGGAAGCCATATACAGAATTGAATGATATTTTAGCAAGCCCGATGAAGAAAAGGTTCTGCTGGTGGGTTCTAGTTACATGAGGTAAAAATTATTTCATATTATATTCTGTGGCTGCGTCTCAACCATGAACCAGTTGCTGGTTGGGGCCTGGCTCTACAAAGATCTAGTGAGCAACCAGTGAGTCTCCCAAAAGCTGAGGATGCATAGCACCTCCCCAGACCATGGGGCCCCTGTGATGGCATTCACAATGAAGTAATTTGCTTTTAAATATATTAAAATAATTTGTTTGTTCTCATCTTGGACAAGGATCTGTTGTGATATAGTACAACTATGTGTTGGCCTTACTGATCCATGACTTAAAAGGAGTGTCTTATAAGCTGCAGGGAGTTGAGCTTTCTTTGGACTTTTTTTTTCCAAGAGCATGTCTCAGTAATTCATAAACCACTTAAGATATTCATTTCAGCTTAACTAAATGGGAGCGATGTTTAATTTTTCATTTTTTAGTGGTGAGGCAGAACACACTGTGGCACATCCAGCTAGCAAGGCTCCCAGCATTAGCATTTGGATTTCATTTTAAACCTATAAATCAAGCTCAAAATACAGTACTCGTTTGCGTCTGTTAAACATTTCCTTCTCGTTTGTTCTTATCAACATCCCATAATGATGTATATATCGGTCATGGAAAGATATACATGTATCCCAAAGAAAAGTTCCATGTGGTATCTCTGACTGATGAATGAAAATAGTATGGAACCAGTGATGGTAATGGTGGTCACACTGAAGGTTGAATAAAGGCAAGTGAAATCTGCCCCCTGTAAAGAGGGCCAACGCAAGGTTGATTTATCACTGACACTGCATTCTGAGGACTTCAAAGATGCTCATGCTTTCTGCTGAACTACATAATGGTGCGTTTCACCCACACATAGGGTAAAGAGTTTTAATCATGGTTCTGAAATGGGGATGGTGACATGGTCCTGCACCTTTGCTAAATGCTGAGAATTCCATTATCATCAGTAGGATCAGTCTTACTTACCTCATGGGGCTGTGAGGACTAATAATGAACCCTTGTCTGGTGCTTTGAATTAGTAAAGGGTTATATCAGAGCCAGCTATTGGGAAACCACCTCCACCCACATACCTCAACCATTCCAGTTAAACAAAATGTATAGCTCTGTTCTTGTTAGTTGAAATGATGGTAGAAACTCTGGAGTCAGAAGCAGAGTTAGCATACAGAGTTTTATGGCAGGATAGAAGGTGGCAAGGATACAGATCAGAATGCATAGGCAAGGCCAGTTACATATGCATGTATTTAATTTTAAACTACAGGCTTAATAGAGTTTCTAGTGTCAATTAAAACTGCCTATTGTCTGGTACACAGAAATGTATCCAAGATTTTACAAAGTGGAGTACAGTTGCAGGGACTGGTGTTGCAGGGGTAGCTATACCCCTGCTCCCACCTTCTTTCCCCCACTCTCACCCACCAGGGCAGTCAGACAATGCTGCAGGAACAGGTGAGGACTTAGGTCCCAGGGAGGGTACACCTTCCCCCACTCCCTTCCCCTTCATGCTCAGAGGCACATCCCCTCCCTTTTTCTCCCCTCTTCATCCTTTCCCCTTCCATTCTCCACCCTCTCTTACCCACCGCTGCTAAGTGCTTTCTTGGGAATGAGATGAGCTTCTGCCAACTTCCAGTTTGACTGCATGGGGGCTGTTCTCACTGGGGCCTACAACATCAGTGTCAGTAGCCAAGGGGTATGTTTTCCCTCACCATGCCTGCTCCCAGCCTGGCAAGGAGTGCAAACTGCTGCCACTGCCGTGGTCCCAGGCTGAGCAAACCCCCAGTGCAGCCAAGCTGGAGTAGGTAGGAGATCCTCTCCCCACCCAAGCGCTGTCCCAGCAGCAGACAGAGTAGGTGGAGGAGAGGGGAGAGGATGTGCCTTTGAGTATGGATGGGAAAGGCAGGGGAGGGTATGCTTATCTTCTTTGAGACTTAAATCCTTGTCTGCTGCTCCAGCAGCAGGGGGGGTGTGGTTGCACCCCCTCTGAATCTACCCTTGCTGGTGCATGTACTGCAGATATCACATTAAGTGACTCAGTGTACTTGGTGAACACCAAACTAGCCAGCTGTGTTTCTTTGGAACAGATATTATGTTCAGGAGAGGGACAGAAGTGGACTGACCACTGGATAATTAGTGTTAATGCTATCCAGCAGACTAGTTCAGCATGGGAGACAGATGCACTGGTCATATGTAACTGATAGTCTTCAAAAGTGAATTCTGGCCAGGCTGCAACAAGAAGCCCATTTTAAAATTATGTGTAATTAGAGTCTTATAATTTAACATAACAGTAAGTTTTTCCTTATTATTATTATTATTATTTATATTTAATAGAAATAACTTAATAATGTATTATATAATGATCGTGGGCCCTGGTTTTCTCTGTTTAAAAATCATATATTCTCTGATTAAAAACTCCAAAAGGAGGTGCTGAACACAATGTTTTCTTGATATATTTACAATTTTAAAGCCATTTGGAAGCCTACCAGTGCCTCAATTACTATAATAAAATAAGTTCGAAATACATAAACATTTTGGTGTTTGATTTTTTTATTGTGGAAAATCAGAGCTTCCCCTGCCCCCTTCACTCACCAGGATGCAGCTGTGGCTGTCTCCCTCCCACACTGCTTTGTGGTGCTGATATACTGGTACTCTGCCCATGCCATTGCCCCTCACTCTCTACCCCCAGCCCCCCAGCCCTGCCAGTGCCCCTCGCTCCCCATCCACAGCTGCCTACCCCATTGTAAGGGATCTCCAGCTGCCAGCATCCGCAGGTCCCTGCCCCCCCACAGCAACTGAGCCTTGGCTGCTGCCTGCATGAGGCTGCTGCAGCAGAGTGGAGCGCGGAGCCCAGTTGCCCATCCCCCATGGGCAGCATGGCCACAGCACAACCCATCGTGGGGCAGACGCAGGCTGCCCACTATGGGCTCAGGCTCCCCACCCTGCTGCCCTCCCACTGTGGTTTCCACAACTCAGCAGCTAAGACCTGGTGCTGCAGGGCAGAGTGGGGCCAGGTGGAGAGACTCGGTGCAGTCACCATGAGCACTGTGCCACCACAGTGAAGTGTCCTCTGCCCATCCAGCAGCTGTAAGGGGCACAACTACACATCACCACCCGCTGCTGCTGCCAGATGGGGAGGGGGCACCTCACCATGGTGGTGTGGCTTGTGGCAGTGGTACCACTGAGGTTCCCTGCCCTGTTTTACCCTGCCAGGTCCCACCTTCTGGGCCATGGAGGCCCTGGAGGGAGGGCAGGGACCTCGAGCCAACAGTGGCCAGCCTGCACCTGCCCCCACCCCATGCACAAATCTGGGGGCCACATGCCTCCAACACCCCAGTTTTCAGTTTCTCCTGAATAGCAGTGGGGAGCCAGCCCTACCCACTGCCCTCTGGACAATAGAAGGACTTTTTAAACCTGATTTCAAAGTGAATACAGCAATGAGTTTATCTCTAAACATTTTGGGTGACTGGATAGCCTGGAGTGACTATTGGGAATATACACTGGGGTAAGAGCTGCTACTAGCCCACCACTCCCTGTCCCCTATGTACCATTCAAGGGGCATATATAGGGTGTAAGGAGTGGTCTTTCTATGCCCTCTTCTAGCCCCCAGTATGGAGGGTAGGGCTAGGCTGGGCTGAAGGTGGGAAATCTCTTCTTTATTTCATAGGGTGGCATTCTCTTCTTTTCTGGCTAACTAGCCTTGTTTTTTTACACATCCAAAGGGGATTTTTGGTACTTGCAAATTCAGGGGGATTCTGTTCCTTGATGTATACCTCTGCATGCATGGACAACTAGGTAGTCATGTCAACTGAACATGTGCACTAGTGACTGTAGCCCTTACTTTGGCTTCTCCTGGATATGTAGCTGACTTAAGACATCTGAAGCTTGACTTATACAGAGATCATGATTACAGAATCTAGATTCGGTATGTACTTCTTACCCCACTGCTCAGTGGCTATGGCAATCACCTGGAATACCAGGTAGACATACTTGTAGAAACTCCTATTGCTACCCTTTACATCCTTTGCAATTGGAATTGCAGCTAGCAAGGGATATGAAGGGTAGCAAGAAGGATTTCTACAAGTATGTCAGTAACAAGAGGAAGATCAGGGAAAGTGTGGGTCACTTACTGAATGGGGGAGGCGCCCTACTGACAGAAGATACAGAAAAGGCTGAAGTACTCAATGCCTTTTTCACTTCAGTTTTCACAAGCAAGGTCAGCTCCTAGACTACTGCACCTGGAAGCACAGTTTGGGGAGGAGATGTACAGCCAACAGTGGTGAAAGAACAGGCTAGGAACTGTTTAGAAAAGCTGAACATTTATAGTCCATGGGACCAAATAGAGGATGCACCTTAGGGTGTTGAGGAAGATGGCTGATGTGATTGTAGAGCCACTGGCCATCATCTTTGAAAACTCATAGCTACCAGGAGAGGTCCTGGATGATTGAAAAACATCAAACATAGGTGCCCATATTTAAGAAAGGGGAAAAAATGGTCCTTGGAACTACAGACTGGTCAGCCTCACCTCAGTCCCTGGAAAAATCATGAAGCAGATCCTCAAGGGGTGTGTCTACATGAGACACTACATCGCTGTAGTGACGTAGCTCATGTAGTGATGGTGATGTAGCATTGGCTGGCACTAACCATGATGTTGCCCCTACCGTGCAGTAGCAATGAGCTCCTGCACAGTAGCTCATTGCTACTGCACAGTAGGGTAAGGAACAATCTGTGCACCACCAGCAGGTACTGCACAGTAATTTAGTACTTAACTAAAGCAAGCACTAAATAACTGCACAGTACCAACTGTACAGTGGGATGCACGTGTAGATGCCCCCAAGGAATCCGTTTCTAAGCACTTGGAGGAGAAGAAGGTGATCAGGAGCAGTCAGCATGGATTCACTATGGACAAGTCATGCCTGACCAACCTGACTGCCTTCTATGATGAGATGACTGGATCTGTGGATGAGGGAAGAGCAGTAGACACAATATACCTTGACTTTAGCAAGGCTTTTGATACAGTCTCCCACAACATGCTCTCAGGCAAGCAAAGGAGTATGGGCTGGATGACCAGACTGTAAGGTAGATAGAAAACTGGCTGGATCATTGGGCTTAGAGGGTAGTAATCAGTGGCTCGATGTCTAGTTGGCAGCCTGTATCAAGTGCAGTGTCCCAGGAGTTGATCTTGGGGATGTTTTTGTTCAGTATCTGCCTCAACAACCTGGAAGATGGCAGAGAGTGCACTCTTAGCAAGTTTGTGGATGACAAAGCAAGCTGTGGGGAGAAGTAGATATGCTGGAGGGGAGGGTTAGGATTCAGAGTGACATAGACAAATTGGAGGACTGGGCCAAAAGGAATCTCATGAGGTTCAACATGGACAAGTGCAAAGTCCTGTACTTAGTACGGAACAATCCCATGCACCAGTAAAGGCTGGGCGCTGACTGGCTGGGTAGCAGCTTTGCAGAAAAGGACTTGGGGGCTACAGTGGACAATAAAATGAGAGAACAGGGCTTATTTAGTACCTGAAGATGGGGTTCAAAAGAGGATGAAGCTAGACTGTTTGCAGTGGTGGCAGATGGCAGAACAAGGAGCAACGGTCTCGAGTTATATTACGAGAAGTTTAGGTTAGATCTTTGGAAGAAATTTCTCAGTAGGAGGGTAGTAAAACACTGGAACAGGTTACCCAGAAAGGTTGTGAACTATCCATCCTTGGAGGATGTTAAGACCTGGCTAGGCAAAGCCTTGGCTGGGATGATCCTGCTTTGAGCAGGGGGTTGGACTAGATGACCTCCTGGAGTCCCCTTCCAACCCTAATTTTCTGTCATTCTGTGCTAGGTTCTGGACCTGCATCAAGAGTAGGTTTCAACCAGATTGTTTTACTTCCCAACACAGCACTGTAACCACAGTTCAGCCTCACCTGGGTGCTGGAGGTCCTGGGGATTTGAACCAGAGCTTTTCTTGCTTCCTAGCACAGGACACTAACCATTACAGGTCAGTCATGATTTGTTCTCTCATGTGGTTCTTTTAAAGCTGAGTCTCTAATATAGTCCTTGAGGGAAAAAAAATTGGGGATGGGGGACAGAGGTGGAGAGCAGTGCAGCCAGGAAGTTTTTTCCTCACTGTAAGGTCACCAGCCATAATCCATTCCAAGGACCAATTTCCTTCAAGAACAGTAATCACCTCACTAAGCCATACACCCTCCAGCCTACTATGTTCCTCTTGGCCCCACATACCTCACTTGCATAGCTGCCAGCTTTGAAAGAAGCAAATGGGGAATGGTCTGGGTAATGTGGTAGTCAGAGTGTTGTGCTGGGAAGTCAAAGACACCCAGGTTCAAATCCTCTTTGGGTTAAGGGGAGAACAACAGCTACAGCTTCCAAGGTGAGTACCCTAGTCACACAACTATGGGATGTAAGAGTCTAAGTAGTTACTATGGTATTCGGAGTAAAAGATATGCGTGCGCGCGCACACACACACACACACTCATTTTCTTAATACTAGTTTGGGCACATATGTTGTCTATGCCTCTAGATGAGTAAATACCAGTAATGTGCTCTAGACACCCAGAAATGGCCACTAACAGCACAGACTCATAGGGCACCTACACACGTGACAGATGCCTGCTGATACATGCTAATTAGCACACGTTGAAGAAGACTCAATTAATCAAGTCTGTTGGAACATACTGATTAACATGCGCCAGCAGCCTCCACGTCATGTGTATTTAGTGTCTTCACATTTCAAAATGGCAGCTGGGGCACTTTAACTAAAGCTCATCAAATGAAATTTAGTTAAAGTGTACCCACTGCCATTTTGACGTGTGGGATGCTAAATACATGTGATGCTCTGGGCACTTCAAGTAGAGTGGTTCCCCTGTTGGCAAGCTCCAGACAGGTGGGGGGGGGGGTGGTCATAGATAATCATGAAACAGCCACAGAAATTGAAATATGCTTTTTATTTTTAGATGCTGATTCTCCTATTCAGGGTTCAGTGCTTATAGATATGTCACAAGATATTCCGCCCAAACTGCTTTGCGCATACTGAATCAATTTTGTGTACAGACAGAAAGCCACAACTGCTGGTCTAAAAGAGACTGAACTGTGAAAGGCCCTAAATATGTCTGCTCTACCAAACTAAGCATTCAGATTTGATAAAGAACTAATGTGCATGAAATGTACTCTGTCCAAGTTTGTGGATGATACTAAATTGTGGGGTGAAGTGAACACACTGGAAGGTAGGGAACGACTGCAGGCAGACTTGGGCAGGTTGGAAGAGTGGGCAGAACACAACAGGATGAAGTTCAACAAGGACAAAGGCAGAGTGCTGCACCTAGGGCGTAAAAATATCCAGCACACCTACTGACTGGGAAATGACCCTCTTAGCAGCAAGAAGCGGAAAGGGATCTCAGAGTCATAGTGGACTCCAAGATGAACATGAGTCATCAGCGTGATGAAATCATCAGTAAAGCTAACCGCACTTTATTATGCATCAGCAAATGCATGATAAATAAAAACAAGGAGGTGATACTTACCCTCTATGTGGCATTGGTCAGACCGCAGTTGGAATACTGTGTCCAGTTTTGGGTGCCATACTTTAAGAAGGATGTGGATAACCACGAGAGGGTCCAGAGGAGGGCCATGCATTTGGTTACGGGTTTGCAGGCTAAGACCTAGGAGGAGAGACTAAGGGACCTGGACCTCTTCAGCCTCCACAAGAGAAGGCTGAGAGATGATCTTATGGCTGCCTACAAATTCATTAGGGGGGGTGCAGCAAGGAACCAGAGATGCTCTGTTCACCAGGGGACCTCTTGGGGTAACAAGGAGCAATGGTCAAAAACTGACAGAGAGCAGATTTAGGCTGGACATCAGGAAGAACTTCTTCACTGTGAGGGTGGCCAGAATTTGGAATGGGTTTCCAAGGGAGGTGGTGCTCTCCCCTACCTTGGGGGTCTTTAAGAGAAGGCTGGATAGGCATCTGGCTGGGGTCATCTGATCCCAGCACTCTTTCCTGCCCAAGGCAGGGGGTTGGACTCGATGATTTGTTGAAGTACCTTCTGACCCTAGCATCTATGAGTCTGTGAATCTATAATAAATTATCAAGATCTCCATATGCATGATGGCGTATGGAAGAATTTAGTTGTCATTACAGGCAATGTCTTCCTTATTCTATTTACAGAGATCCCACTGGGTTTTAAAATAATATGCATACACCACCATAGAAATACAGCCATCTCTGTACTAGAAAGAGGAAACCAAGAAGTATATTGGACAGCAGTAGGAGGGGAGGGAGACATTGCTTAGGAAAACCCTAATCCAGTTTTATGAAGGCTACTATAGGATTCTTAATGTCATAGGAGAGTTGTTCCCAACCTTTTTAGCCTCAAGGCACCCCTCAGAAAATGCAAGCTCATAGATTTCACTCATTTTTTTTAATTATAGCAAAATAATAGAGCAGTTCTGTTACAAAGAACTCAGAAATGCCATGGCAGAGCAATGCATTTGACACTATGGATTCCCAGTTGAAATCTGTGGGTTTTATCTTGAGAACTGCATGTCTACCTGCACACCTTACAGTACCAACATTGCATGGCACCCTTGAAAAGATGTCACAGCATCCTGATTTAGCATCACTGTGATAAGGACACAAGACTGGGAGGGGCTTCTGAGGTCATGGAATCCAGTCCCCTGAAATCACAGGCACTTCTTCACCAAAGGACTCCCCCAGATTACCACTTCTTATCCATAAGTGCATGGACCAGCTTCTGAAACACTAAGAACAAGGGAGTCTGGGGCACTGCCAATGCCTTGCTACTACAGTGACAGTAAAGTAATTGGATAATGTAAGCTGAGAAGGTTCTAGTAAAAGGATTTTGCCCCATGCTACAGAGGAAGGCAAAACCCTCGTGGTCTGTTCTAATTTGATCACGGAGGAGAAAAAATTCTTCCCACCCCAAACTTAGCAAACAATATGACCCCGAGGGGAAGAGCAAGGCCCTCTATCAAGGAACCTCTGGGCTTTCTAGTACTGGAAGGAGCATTAGCAAAGCCCCAGTCAACAAATTGAATGAGCTTTAGTTAAAGCACCTCCACCACCATTTTCAAGCACAGGGATGCTCATACACAAGATGCAGAGGCTGGTGGAGCATGCTAATTAGCATGTTCCCGCAGACTCGATTAATTGAGTCTGCTCTGACGCACCATAATTACAGCACGTCAGAGCAGCTTCCCTGCACGTCAGTAGGCATCCAAAGAAATGGAGGATCCTTGCCTCTCCTTGGATAATTAGACATATTCTAATTTCCAGTCTCAATTTATCTGCCCATTTTTAGCCATCTGACCTTGTGCCAACATTTTTCAGCCTAAAAAGCACTTCACCTTCCTTATTTTGCCTCACATATATACTTGCAAAGAACAATGTTTATGTAGAGTAGATATGACTTTGATTACATTTACTTTAAAAATGTAAGACATCATTCATGGACACTTCTAAATAAAGTAGTGTCAGAAGATAGACAAAGTTGGCAGAAGTATACACCAATGTTTTTTAATGTGACATGTAAGTCTCAAATAGCAACTGTACTGTTAAGTGTTTTGTCATTGCAGAGAACTAGGTATCCCCCTAATAAAAGTATAGCACATAGCAGGTGTTGGAACTGGAAATGCAATTTCCCAGCTAGGCAAACATCCAATATTTATGAGCCAAGTCTATGAAAACAACTGAAACTAAGCCCATTGCTGGTAGGATACAATAATTTTAAAGGCAAATTAAATAGCTTTTCCACTGTAAGAAGAAGAATTGCTCTCCCTTTGCTTATGTCTGCTAATATTTCTAAAAGTTTGTGAATGTATTATACCATGCTAGAGAAACCATATAGGATATTAACATACAGCCACTAGCATCCTTGTGGCTAAAGCAAGTACTTAAGCTTTTACCCGTCAAAGAATGCAGGGATGATAAGAAAAAAAGAGAGTTGGGTTCAACTAATTAAAAAACCAAAACAAAACAAAACAGAAATGACCCATACCTGAATCCACAGAAATGTTTGTACTCCACTGACAGAAAGTAGCACGCTTTCGAGAAAGAGAAAATAGCTTGCTAACCTTCAACTCTACCTCTAAACCTTCCTAGCTGAGGAGGCTGTGTTTAGACCCCAATTAAATTCAGGTTTCTATTCTGACTTGATAATGCTGAAATCTTGCCAGATATTTTCCCAAGTTTTTTGCCATCTTGGGTAGAAATTTCTCAGGAGCAACAGCTGCTGTAGGATTTCAGGAACTAAAACATATACCCTCCTTCCAGTTTTGGATCCAAGCCAGAACCAAAACTGTAGGGCTAGAGTTGGCTCTTGGGATTCAGATTTTGAACCCCTACCCCCTGCTGAAATTTGAAGACGTTCAGTTTCGCACTGTGTCAGACCCTCTGTGATTTTAAGTATGAGACTCTGTGGCTGCCAGACAGAGGGATCTGAGCCTGTCAACACACACAACTCTGCAGGCAACTCTAAATTTGCTTGAGAATTTCCTGTCTCCCACTGATAAGGCTCCTGTCTCCCTTTGGTAGACCACCTACATCAAACTACAAGACCATGGAAAACAAGATACTCTTCATGGGTGTTAGCACAATTTGGATGGTGCTAACATCATCACGCACAGCACTGATCTATTTGTATCAGGGAATTGCCATAGAGCATTGTTATGCAGAGAACTAAGCTGATAATTCATGAAAAAGGAGCCTATTCAATTCATTTAAATTTGTCTTTCAAGATTAAATTCACCTCTCTGTAGAGGGCCAGCAGGAAGGCTAGGCTGTGATGGTTCCCTCAGATCAGTAGAGAGAAAGTAAGGCTAGTGTCGTACATAGGTTGATAGTCGGTCCTCTGAATAGGGATGAATGTCGACCTTTCTGAATTGCCCAAGAGGAGACTGATTTTCATAAATATATCTGCTGCTCACAACTGTGTACTAACATACCTTTCTTAGGCAGGAGTCATTTCTAGACAGTTCATTCTTAGTACTTAGTATTTAAAATGCAGGCTTCAGAAGTTGGTTGTTGTTGTTGTTGGACACAATGGTCACAGGGCATCAGGTTTGTCCCGTTTTAATAAGTAAAATTCTTTTCTTTTTTTTTTAAGGACTGGGCAACTAATCCAAAACCCCTGTAATAATCCCTTTCTCTTGCAAAAGTATATGCCCATAAATATTTTTAGAAAAATAATTATGGGAAGCACATCCTAAATGGCAGTTAGGGTGATCAGAACAGTGTTGAAAGAAAAATGCTTGGAGTGTTTGGCCTGGAAATAGGTTTCCTGCCTCGCTTAGTCAGTACCTTAACTTTTTTTTTTAAATCTGTTCTGAATGACTTGGGTGCAATACCAGAGACATTTCCACTGTGGATGTACCAGAGACTGGGAGATAGCAAAATGCAACAAAAAAAGGAAATGGGAGTATGACCTGAAAATTGCTACATAATGGATGCAATCCTGGTCCCACTGAAGTCTTTAGGAGCTTTCCCTTAATATAAGTTGCTAAAATGTCACCAAACTTGTTTGGCAAACCAAGTATAAAAATACCAAAGGAGAAAATAAACTGTACATCCTAAAGAGACATTAGAAATAGCAACAATTAGCAATTAATTGGGGTCTAAACACAGCCGCCTCAGCTAGGAAGGTTTAGAGGTAGAGTTGAAGGTTAGCAAACTATTTTCTTTCTCTCAAAAGTGTGCTACTTTCTGTCAGTGGAGTACAAACATTTCTGTGGATTCAGGTACGGGTCATTTCTGTTTTGTTTTGTTTTGGTTTTTTAATTAGTTGAACCCAAGTCTCTTTTTTTCTTATCATCTCTGCATTCTTTGATGGGTAAAAGCTTAAGTACTTGCATTAGCCACAAGGATGCTAGCAACAATTAGTAATAAAAAGGTATACAAGAGAAACTTGTTCCTGCTGGACAGAATTATAACATTATTATATACATTCTCTTTTGCTCATTAAAGTGTTTGGATTTTAACAAAATGCCTAACCTGACAGCTTATTAAATCTTCATCAAGAGATTAATTCAAATTGGTCTGAATGTGAACATCACTGCATAGATAAAAGAAGTGGCTGATACATTTTCAGAATTAAAATTTCCAAATGAAAAATTTCTTGGAGTGAGAATTCTGGCTGAAAATACTGAGCACCATATGAGATTTTTTTTTTTAAACGCCAGAAGCAAACTAAAAACTCGAGCAAACCTTTACTGAAGTCAATGTGAAATTCCCAGAGTTCCTTCCAATGACCTTAACTCTCCCAGATATTATCACCCATTTTCTAGCTATGAACTGAAGAACATCAGTTTCTAATCCTGTTTCTAATCATCCTTGTTAGGCAGATGTAGTTCTACAGTAGGGTCTTCTACAGTAGGCATATGGTAATCTAATCAGCACCCACACTTTCAGTTTGCACTGTTTCCTTTTTGAGGCATCAGCACTGAATTAAAAAGTGCCTAGATCTGACCACAAAGAGCACGTCTACACATACATTAATGTCCTTTAGTTAACACACATTAAACTAGTACCTCCATTGTGAGGTACTAGGAAAGTGTACATTAGCTTGTCTTAATGAGCATTAACTAAAAAGCATGGGGTGCCTGTACATGTACAGTGAGGCTGCTCTGACACCCTGTAATTACAGCACATTGGAGCAGACTTGATTAATCGAGTCTGCTGCAGAATGGTAATTACTGTGCTCCAGCAAACTTCAGTGCCATGAATATCAGTGTGCCTGTGTTGAAAAATGGCAGCAGGGCCACTTAACTAAAGTTCATTTGATAAGCTTTAGTTAAAGCACCCCGCTGCCATTTTTCAGCATGAGGATGCTGATACATGTGATGCTCTGGGTATTTTAATTAAAGCAGCTCTTGGAGCACATTTTTAAATGATGCTTTAATGCACATTAAAATAAGCTAATGTGCATTTAAGCAAATGTGTAGATAAGTCCAGAATAACATTTCCACCTATTCAGTGTCTCATTCTCTAGGGGTATGTTTATACAATATCCTTGGTGTGGGAGGAGGGGAGAAGGGCACACTTAACCTGTCTAGGTCAGTGGTTCTCAATCTTTTTTATACCAGGACCCATTTGTAAACATCAATGGCCAGTCCCAACCCAGTGTCTCTCACTTCTGACCTGCTACCACCCACCCTCAGGCCCAAGCCCCCCAGTGTGTGGGGCAGGAGGTGGGCATTTGGGGCAGTAGGAGAGTTTATGGAGCAAGGGCACTTGCAGGCTACAACTCTGACATCCTACAAGGGAAAAGTGATGGTTTCTCACATTTTTCTCCTATAAAGGAGAATCCATTTTTAAAGTCTGATGATCCATTATTAAAGTTTGTTTGCAACCCTTTCATATATTCTCGTGATCCACTTTTGGGTCTCTTTTGGGTTGAGAAATGCTGGTCTAGGTAGATAAGGCCTGGGTGTCTATGGGTTGGTGGAGAGAAGAAGACATTAAAATTAGGCTTGAAAGAAAGTTTTATGTCACCACCATTATGATGGATTTACTGTTGTGAGCCTGTAACAGTGACACAGTCCAAGTAAATGTAATATTGGTAATCTTGCAGAGCATGGATAGAGATGCTGTAACAGGGAACCCTAGCTCTGTTACCAGAAATCAGGCCAGCCCCTTTAAGACCAGAACTTTCTGGGTGCAACCTGCTGGCAGGGTAGGGGTTAAACCTGAGCCTTGCTGGCTAATCAGGTGACTGGAAGGGGGCAGGCCAGAACTATAAAAACCCTGGGCTGAGCTGGATAACCAGGGGTTTGACTGTAGAGGGGGTGGATTCCTGATGACTCCCAGAGAAGCTGCAGCAGCAGCCGCCCCATGAGAAGGAACATAGCAGACAGTAGGAAGCAGAAGTACAGAGCCATGGAAAATATGAGGTGGCAGACTGCCTTCCTTAACTTTATTTTGGTTATAGCCCGGCTTACTGTTTGTGTTTGATTAGATCCAGTGGTTCATGGCCAAGACTGTAGGGGAGGAGAAGCCCTCATTAGTGTCATGGGGCACAGTCATAAAGGGACGAAGGGCACAGCTGGCTAGTGAGTGCAGCTGTACAGGGCTAGGGGTCCAGAGCTGGCTGCAGGAAAATGGGACTTTGAAGCTGGGTCCTAGTAGGTGGATTGAGGCTAGTAGCCTGAGTTATAAGAAAGGGGCCAAACCTGAAGCAGAAGACCCAACAACTTGGTGCCCAGGGGTACAGCATGAAGGGGGTGGGCCAGAAGGCCTGGTGCCATAGTGAGCACAAAAGGAGGGCCATCGGCCCAGAGAGTATTGGGCAGCTAAGGCCTCAGAGTCAAACCCTACCTCGTGGGTTTAGGCTGGTAGGCTGAGCAAGGGAAAAATGGGGGTGAGAAGCCCATGGTGGCTGAGAACCCCAATACAGAAGTACAAACAACATCTGCGAGGCATGGGGCACATGTGGGGATGGTTGGAGCATGCAAGGACAGCCCTAGTCATCGGGTCATACAATAGGTAGTCTCCTGCTTGTAAGAACAACTAAACAATATTTACATCAAGACGTGGCAGGAAAGTAAAGGCAGGATACAGGAGCGAAGTATTAAAGGACTTCAAGGGTGCCCCTCACAGGCTGCTAGAATGCTGCTGGGGATGGCAACCTGTTACCGATGCCTAGAAGGGGAGGCTTCAAGGGTCAATGTTATTTTAAACTTTACTAATATCTGGAAAAAGAAACAAACAAAACGCTTAATTGAATTTCCAGATGACACTAGATTCATGTGCTCCCACTCTACAGGCATGATAGATGATGGTCCTATTTTTCAGGTCTGGTACCACCAGCTCTAGGCATGAGCCTTCAAATTCCACATGCTCTCTGTGTTGGATACTATTAAAAGACATTGACTTCCTGCATGGAGAACAGATAACTAAAAGGGGATCACTTACTTTCAAGACAAGTGTAATTTTAAGGCTTCTGAAAGGCGTCATCATTATCAAATCGGGTTCTTTTCTGGGGTGTGTGTATGGGGGTGTGTATTTAAGGGAAGAGGTATGGTCTACATTTTTAATTCTTCAACTTTAGGAAACTCCAATTTCTGGTTATGGTTAAGTACCTTCTGGGGGTGGGTAGATGGGGGCATGGCATGTCCTCTCTCATCTCTATCCCAAGAGGTTCATGCTTCTTTGATTAACAGCCTTGACTTTCTCTCTATTATTGGATGGCATTGCTAAATTAGGAACATAAATGAAGACAAGAAATGGCATATATGAAATGAATGAAGCTTGAAATGCAGGCAGAATAGTCATCTGGTAAAAACATGATCATAGTCACCCCACAGGCACAGGGGTTTCAGTCTCAAAGATTGGATTGAACCAAGACTGAACATCACATTTGGGTTCAGGAAGGAATTTTACCCCATGGTGACATTGGTATGGACTGTGGAAATTTTTGCCTGCCTCTTATAATTTGGGGGCATAGCCCACTTCCATGGATCTCTTGACCATATTTTGACAGCTGTTGCAGTGGAATGACACTGACTGTCATTGTCCCCCTGCTTTACCTGTGGCTGGCTAGGGTGCTATGTCTTGTAGTTGTGTGATGGGGTTGACTCTGTAGTCTCAGTAATAGAGGAGATGAGGATTTGTATGGGATGGTTTGATTAGAGATGATCTTGCCTCAGGCAGTAGGTTGGACTAAATGACCTCCAGAAGTCCCTTTCAGCCTTACTTTTCTATGATTCTATGAAGACAAAACTGAAGATTAATACAAAAGGGTTATTTTAAAAGGTATATAATGAGGAACACACATTTATTTGGGGAGGGGGGAGCTGCTTTTGCTATTTTGAAATCTGTCTTTAGAATTTTATGTAGTAACTGTAATGTTATATGGATAATGATTCTCCAGCGTGCCAATGTTTACAAAGAAAAAATGAGTTAAAGTACCCTTATTGTTAAATATTTCAGGATTAATTGAAAGCAAACTGAATTGACTGAATGCAAGGATCATTCATTTTGGTTTTCTTTTGTCTCATGATACTAAATTGGGCTGAGTAAAAATGAAGCCCAACACAAATAAGCTGAATTTCTTGGAGGAGCACAAAAATAGCCTAATGCAGAGGGAGGTGATTCCAGCAGTGCTAAAAATGAGGAAAGCACTAATGTAGAACAGCCACCAGTATTTTTACTACCATATTGTATACATATGTTCTGAACAGTGAGATAATGCAATGGTAAAAATGTTGGTTCCTGGACAATACTACTGCCACTAGCACTTATGGTACTTAGTGTAGTGTGCTGCCACAAGGAGTAGGAAAGGTTATATCCCTAAAATACCCTAAAAACCCAATCCTGAGGGGTGTGGGAGACGGGGAAGGAGGGGGAATAATCTCTGTTAGAGAACTTGCTTACCCATGTCATGACATAATTTGGTTTTGTGTAGCCCAGACTAAATCATTTGCTAGCAATGCTTTGGGAAGCATGCAGTAGTTTTGGCAGACTATACAGGGGGCTTAACATGATTAGAACTGAAGCTGGTTAGGAATTTTCAGTTGAAATAATTTTCTGATGGTGTCTAAAATTGTCATTTTTCCATGTGGAAAATTAAGATTTTGCCATAATTCCCCACCTCCAATTTTCAGACAGAAAAACCAAAATGAAATTTGTCATGTCACCGGAATCAAATAACATATTTCCTCTTTTTTATTTTAAATAAAACCCAAATGTTTCTTTTTGAATCAGTTCAAAAAAATGTGAAACCACATTTCCCTACCAATATTTCTGAAGTTCCCTCCTAAGGGCTGAATTCTCTAGTCTAGAGCACGATTCAGCAACCTAACACCTAAGGACTGGATCCGGTCTGGGATGCTGTGAGCCAACCGCCCCCTCTGCAGCACCCTTCTCTACAGCCCTCATTTCTGATTTTTCATGCTTACACTTACCACACTGCTGAATATCTGCAACAAGGGTAAGTGCAAAGAGCTTGAACACTTCAGGGACATTTGTGCAGGGGTCTGGCTTGCAAACTCCAGCCCACAGCAACAAAAGGTTGCTGACCCCCTTTCTTAGACATTAATATCTGAGCTAGGTAAGACATTGACTTCCCATTGTGTTGCTTCCCAGTTGTCTTGTGTCTTGTGTAATGGGAAAAGATTGAATTGGGGAGCTTGATGTCCCCATTTTCCTCTAGACATCCCCCTTAATGCACTCAGTGTAATGTGATTCCTTTGAGGAATCCTAGAGTTCCGCCTGAAGGAAATCAGTGTATTGGTTTTCTGTACAACGGAAACTACAACTTTCATGAAGGCAGTGTGGCATGATGGGAAAATACAGTTCAGTAAACTGAAGTGTAACACTTTGATTTTAAGAATGTCAAAATAAGATATTTCCAAAAAGGATTCCTTTTTTCTGAATTCTACAGGAAATATTAGAACGATGGTATGGGATACGAAACAATGCAATCTCGCTTTCTCCTCTCAGCCAGTCCCATCTGTGGCGATCACAAGGGATGTGTCTGGCTGAGCAGAGAAATTGGGGCTTTTCTCCACACAGCCAACACCAGGGCATGGGTTGGACTGAGCAGGGTAGAATTTTTACCCACCCAACCAGACCCATGCCTCAGATCTGGCTGAGTGGGGAAAAGCCCCACTTCTCCTGCTCAGCCAGACCTGTGCCCTGGGTCTGGCTAAGCGGGAAACCTTGACTTCTCCACGTATGAAGAGGCAACTTGAGATTCCCTGTGGTGCCTCTCTGTAGATGGGGAAAGCGGGAAAGTATTTTGGGACTTTGAGGGCTCCAACAGCCTTCAGAATCCCTGCCCAAGATGGCAGGAGAGTGCAAGCAGCTCAGGTTACTTGCACTCTTCTGCCACAGAAGTAATAAATGTCCACCACAATAAATTGGTAGAATCTATTACCACCTTTTATGATGCCACTGATTTTCCTTTCAGGTGGAGCGACAAAGGGTATCAACATCTATTTGCTCAGCATTTGTGCCACAATATGGTGGCACAAGTGAGACATCAGATGACGTTTGTTTCCACCCTCTCTGTTGAGCTTCTTTAGAGCCATAGACCCTGGAATCCCTGGGGGTTTCTGGCCACAAGTCAGTCCATGTAGTGAGTGTCCTTGAGCCACAGACTGTTTAAGTCTGCTAAGGAGAAAGACTAGTGAACTGACAGGAAGCCAGACAGGTTTTGAAACCTGTTTTGCTTTGCTGAAGGAGTTAAAATTGAATAGTTTCAGTGGTATGTTTTGATTTTGATGAATCAACAAATTCCAGTGGAAAAAAAAACCCTCTTATCGGAAGCTTTCTGACCAAATCTACTAGTTGCCTAGTGTAGGAATATTCTCTCTCTAATTTCTATGAAGCTAAAATGCTTTAGAAGTAGATTGGTGGTTTTGAAAGTTAAACAATGGGGGTCACATTCTAGGTTCAGTTACAGTCCCAGTGAAATCAGTGAAATTGCCTGGGTGCAATTGAGGGCAGAGTCTGGCCAGTAATCAGATGCCTTTATGCATTTGTTTTGTTTGGGCCCGATTCTTCTGTTGGAGTTACTCATGTAAAACCTGTATAACTGGGGCAGAGTCAATCATTTCTCAACTTGTACCAGATCCATATAGCAAGATAAAGAAATAAAACTACTGGGGCCCAAGCAAACAAATCAGATATGCTTAATGAAACTATTAAAGACTGAAAAGTTGTCAACTTAATTTAGAACAGATGAGGAGAATGAATAGACAAAAGCAAAGCAAAGCAAACAGGAAATGGTAAAGAATTCAAGGAGAGAAAGGAAAGTAAATCAGAGAAACAATATTAGAATAAACTTAAAAAAAAAAAAAAAGTCAACATCTCCCCAAAATACAGCCTCCTCAGAGGGAAACCTCTCCCTGTCCTAGCAGATGTTGAAGGCAGCTTTGGCTTTCCAGAGCTGGATTTAACTCCATCAACTTTTTTGTAAAAACATATTACTCCTCTTATTTTTATTTTAGAACCCATCGTTGTCACTTTTTCAGTTGAGAAAAACATAGTTCTCCAGTACTTAAAACTTCAGGTAAAGGCATTACACTTTTACCAGTATACGTGATTGGAAACTGGTTTGTACCTGTAACAGAACTGAAGTCCAGCACATATAGGCTGGTTTAAAAATGTTGGAACTCAGTCTAAGATCCCCAACCCCACCCTGGCAAATGTGTATTCTGTTGGCTACCAATCTAAACTATGCTGCTTCCAGAAAACCGCATAACTTAGATCGATTCTACCTTGAACTTTTTGAATGTCTGTACCTAGCCCAGATACCAATTTCAACACACAGAAATTACCTATCTGCACAAAATGGGCATCTCTGTCCAGATTGCCTATTGAGGGGCTTTTGAATTTACATATTAATCCAGGGGTTTAGCTGTAAAACCCTGACAAGAGAAGGTGAAAGCAGGGACAAGACTTGATAGGGAAGTGTGGTGAGATGTATGCCATTTCTCTCTCAAAACCCCAGTCCCATTGAAGATTCTCACTGCATCCTTTGCACCAAATGCCTAGTACACAGCAGGCTCTGCATTACAACACACAGGTAGATCCATTCTTGACACACAAACAATGCACTGTACATACCTTTCCATTTTCGTCCTTCTCATGACCATGGTGAGTCTAGGCTCCTTGCTAAGACAAAGGTAAGACGTTCTTTGAAATGCTACTTGGGGGATTTCTGGGTGCTAAATATACCCACCACATATAGCCAGCAGAAATAGGAACTCAGTTTTTTACAATGGGTTTATAAAATATAACTCCTTTATGTGGATCTGTATTGATTCTGTGCATGGGATTTTCAGGAGCACTTCATGTTGACCTAACTGGCCTCACTGCTGCCAAGAGTAGCATTCCCACTGACACCAAAGGGAGCAGAATTAGGCCACTACTATGTGTTTCTGAAAAATCACCCCAAGTTTGCTGGAGTCTAGGACCACTGAATTCCTAAACTGGTTAGAGCAGCCTTCTTAGCAGTATCATCAGATTGGTGCCAAAGACATTTTACATACAGTTCTCCTTTCAGTTCATACAGGTTTACAATTGATGGTGTCATTAGGAACTTTTTATGGGCACTGAAAATTCAAGTATATTTTGAACCTCACTTGTTGATCAATTTTGAGAATTTTCAATTTTCATATATATCTCATGGGAGAAAAAGCTTCTTGTTTCTTCAAAAATGAACTTTCTTGACAATGACCATAGAAGAAGTTTCAACTAAGGACAAATACTTGATTTCATTAGAAAAAAAATGAAGTACAAGAAATAACAAATATACAGGTGGTAAGATGACCTGAAATTTAGCGCTTGTAATTTGTTAATAATTTTTTATTGTAAATCATTATTCGACTTCACTCCCGCAGGGTCTAAAAACTAAAAATGCTAGTTACCAGGAGTGGGCTTAACTTCTACACTTCCAGACAGAATCTCTTTAAGTGGAGAAAAAACATCACTAAGATTCAAGATCATCTCATTTAATCTCTAGCAGAATGGTTGAAGTGTTGCTTGCCAGCATTTCAGTAATAGACCGCTATGTTTACACTAGATTTTCTGTCTTAAAACAGAGTATATATATTTCTAGTTCCTCCTCATGCATGTCAGTATAATTCACCTAGTTTGCCTATAAGTGTCATATGGGGACTGAATATTCAGTAGGGAACTGAATGTAAAGTGAAAGCATAGGGCGGCTCTTGAATATGTTCAGGAAGGTCATTGCATGCATAGCTGACAGAAAAAACCATGGCAGGAGAATATTCGTGAGAGAAGTTAACAGGCCAGCACTTGAGGCTTGCCTGAATGGCTGGAGGAAGACTAGTTATCCAGAGTTTTGGAAGTTACAGACAGAAGCTTACCTTTGGTGCAACGGAGAAGAAGCCAGAGGATTAATTCAGAGAGAGGGGCAATGACTTGACGAAAATAAACAAGAGGTATTTTAGCAGCATTGTTTGTGTCATCTAGAAGGGAGATTAGGAGGATGCTAGGAAGGCCAGAGGAGAGGAGGTAAAAAGTAACAAAATATACTCTTCCAATGTGAGAGACAACAAAATTTGCTTTCACACAAGCATACACTTGCACATGCAGATGCCTTCAGTTTACTCCCCAAATCCCATATGGACTGAAAAATTGGACGAAAGGCAGTAAGCAAAGAGCATTGACCAGAACCGGATCCAGGATTCTGCAAAGGGGCTGTGTGGGAACTGTGACCAGCACTGCAGGGTTGGCTGCACCCTCCACTCCCAGCTTTCTCTACAACCCGCAGTGGGGCAGACTGTGCCATGGGACCAGCAGTAGGGGACTTTTTTAAGTCCCCAAAGCAGATAAGAATTCCTTCCCCCTTCTCTGCAAAGAGGCAAGTCCCCTTTCTCTCCCCACCCCGCTTCCTCTCCTTCCTCTACCTGCCATTATTCCCATTGTCTTGGGGTGAGCAGAACTCCATAGCTACTCCAGCTAGGTTGTGTGGGGGCCAGGTTTAACCTGGGATGACAGCTGTGGTGGGGAGCAGTGTTGCTCCTTCCAGCATCTGCTCCTGGGCTGGTGAGAAACACCCAGGGGACCAGGCAGAGAGGGTAAACCTAGCTACCTACTGTTGCTGCCACTGTCCCAGGCTGAGCCCAATCCTTTCGCAGCCCAACACAACAGGAGCTCCCCTTGCCCCAGGACAGTGGTAACAACAGCAGTGACAGGTGGGGGAGGGCAGAATGGGAGGGATGGAATGTGCCAATGTGCCTCTGAGCATGGAAAAGAAGAGAAGGGGGGAATTCTTACCTTCTTTTGGGACTTAGAAAAAGTCCCTGACTGCTGTTCTTGCTATGTGGACAAAAAAAGGATGCAACCACACCACTGCACCCACTATGGATCTGCCTCTGGCAATGGCAGAGTATCAAGACATAGGTGGTATCTACTGGAGAACTATAGGCATCAAAGTTAAACCCAATCTTGTTTACTATTTTTATTAAACAATTTGAAAGAGGCGTGGTTAAACTACATGCAATTACATTTTCAGAAGATACTCAAGTGAGACACATTGCAAACATTGCTGAAGACAAGAAAATAAATACTCCAAGGGACAGAGACAAGTTAGAAAAATGGACAGAAAATACGAGATTCAGTATGGAAAAATCTAAGCTAATTCCTCTAAGGAAAATTAATGAGAAAGGCATTTAACTAGGAAGGAAAATGCTGGAAAGCAGCAATGCTGAAAGAGATCTAAGCATGACTCGGAACAGTTAATTAGATATGAATTTATCATAGACTATGACAGCATTAGGCAAAAAAAACTGGTGCAATTATGGTTGGCATGTGCAGAAATATCACTGAGCTGGGAGCTGAAAGAAGTGCATTGCCTCTGGCACACCTCTAGGAGTACCTTCAGTTTAGGGCACCTCAGTGCCAAAAGGCTGTAGACTGATTGGAGGGACTTCAGAGAAGATCAACAAGAATGATTAAGAGGCTGGAAGGAATGACTTAAGGAACAATTAAATACATACTGTAGAAGTGAGCCAAAAGAATGACTTAAGTGGGGTTAACAAAGGGAGATAACCAGAGTCGAATTTCAGAGAGTTAGGAACTCCAAGGATAGAGGGGAGGTGCAGGAAGGTAGAACTAGGAGAAAGGACAAATATAAGCGTATAGCAAGATTAAAAACCCTGCTTTACCCTGGGTGCATTTACATATAAAATTAGCATGGCTGAATAAACTCTGGCACAGGTCACACTGGAGTTTATTGCTCCTGGGTGCTGCATTTGCACATGCACCTGGGACCATAGCACATTGAACTAGGCTGGCAGGGGGTCCTGGGCAGGGGTCAGCCTGCTAGCCCAGGGATGTTCTGACTCAACTCAGTGTACTGTGGAGCAGGTAGCTGGGGCACAAGGGTGCTACAGTGCAGGGCTAGCCAGAAGACAGCCCCTGCACTGTAGCACCCCATGTGCCCCAGCTAGCCCCGTCAGCATCTACAATGTGTTGCATTGAAGTCAATACCTCCGCCATAGGATAGTACTTGTGTCTTGCAGTACTATCCTAGTGTAGATAATTAGTTTACTGTGGCCTAATAGCACTGCATATGTAGACACTGACGTTTTACTGTGGAGCTAATTAGTCAGTTCCATAGTAAACATTCCATTTTTCCAAACAGAGATCACATGCACACACACGCACACATGCACACACTCCCTTCCCCTCTCTCACTTGCTCAATAAATATACCTTGCACAGGTGCACACACTTATACACAACATTTCTAGAATACTAGATCATATGTGCCTCCCTGCCTAACTACTTTCTTGTCCACAGGTCCAGTTTCATGCTTGGTGAGGTTTGTGTTGGTCCAGGTGCCTTGCTCCCTGCTTCTTAATTGTTTTCTATTCTCCAGTAAAGTTTCTTGTGTATAGCTTATGCCACAGTTGGTGGTAGGGAGGAGGGGAGGGAAGGGGGCCGGCTGTGGGAAGCCCTCCATGCTTGATTTTAGATTTCATCAACATCTCTCTGAAACATTCCTTTTGTTCCTTCTCTCTGGATACCCTTTTCTTCTACTCAGCTGACTATAAAGTGTTTATTTTTATTCTCAGGAGCATGCTATTTTTACCTTAATCATGCCAAGTTCATCAAAGATCTCAGTATCTAGTGGTACTGCAAGTTTATCTCAAGGATAGTATGTTGGTAACAATGATTAAATGTCTCCAGTCGATTTATGAGGCATTGTTATGAGGTCCATATTTCACAGATGAAAGCCTGGAGGATAACATCTGATCTTGGTTTAAAACTGAATTCACAGGCATTCTAAATCCTGGCTCTGAACAAAATACGGGTTGGGCTAGTCTTGTGTTTTTGCTTGTTCACCTCTTATTAATGGAAAGATCACTGGAGAGCATACTGTGTTATAATGTCTGTGGCTACAGAGTTATTCAGTAATGCCCACTGGGCTTCAAATTCATGCCCTGCATTAAGATGAATTAACTTTCAGGTGTAGACAAGCCCTTAGGTATAAGTCTGGTCTAAGGGTTTTGCTCCTGTTATAGCTGAAGCTAACAGAAAGTCATTTAACTTGACTGTTTCAAAAGATTTTAGTTAATTAACTAAAATATTTAAAAACACTAATCTAGATGCTGAGCAAGTGTATGATATAATTTAGGGTTTATCCTAGCAATAAATTCATTTCATAGACATTAATTTAGTGGCCATGGATTAATAATGCAAAATCTGTTATCTAAACCAACTTGTAGTAGAAGAATTTATTGTTAAAAGGTGTGAACAAGCAGCTGGTAGCTGGCACATTATTGCTGTCTGGCTTAAGGGGATGATTAGAACAAAGTACTTACTTAAGCGCAGAAACCATTTACAGTGTTTTGAAGACTACCCAGCAAATCACTCAACAGAATGTAGTTCTCATTCAAGATTGTTTCTGTCACCAGTTTTTGTTCTCATTTGTAGCAGGTGACCTGGATGGGACCTTTTTAAAACAACTTGTGTACTCCTTGCCTAGCTGAGTAGTGGCTTTCTTATTAGTTGCCACAAAATATAGGCAGACTTAGGGTTACACATGCACTCTTGCTACCCAATACTGCCTAATGGACATACATGAAATTAATTTCCCTCTCTTCTCAACATTTTGAGATGGGATCAATAGAATAGTGTTCATGAGATCCAGATGATAACCAAATAGTCTTAGTTTGTACAAGTATGCACATCCTCATCCAGCCAAACATTCCAACCCCTCCATTTACAGCTCATACCATACACATCTCTCCAAATCAGTCTTACTAGGCATGATAGCAAAAGGCCCAATATATGTACATTTCTGGGGTGAACTGGAGGTGGGGGGGGGGGGGTAACAGTACAAGAAATGATCCTTATGAGATCCTCTAGGATCTGTGATGCCTCAGAAAGGAGATGGAGGACCCAGAGCCCTCAATTCACCCTTCAACTACAGCAACCTAAGTTAGCTTGTCAGAGAAAAGAGCCTGTTTATATCCTCATGGATGATGTACTGAAATACAAGATTACATGGGCCTTCTCAAAGCCAGCATTGCTCCACACTACTCCATTTACACAAGGCTGTAGGTAAATCTCAAAGTGTAGCATCCTGTACTTCTCTTCCAGCACACACATTCTCTACCTCTTAACTACACTCACATACATAGGCACTGCCTACCTCTGCACACATCCCACCCCTTCCCTCCCACAAATGCCCCTACCACCCCCCTCCTCACAGTCTACACTGATAGATGTGAAACCATAGGCAGAAATTTGCCACAAAAAACACTTCCCACAGCCCTCCCTTTAAACTTTTTTATATGTTACCACCTACCCATGGGTCTCCTTTAAAATTGAGAAAAGTAACACACATATCCCCAACTCCTCACAAATATGAGCATCTTTCTCAACATCTTTTGCCAATATAGATTTCAATAGCTTTGTCACGAATTTCTGTGTCCTTAACACCAACGCCCAAACCTTTTTCACCTAAATATTTGCCTGGCCTTCTACACCTTTCCCAACCCCCATCTCTGCAAATCCAATCTCTTTCCTTCCCTTCCAGATGGCATATGGATTTGTACTGTGTGAAGTGTAGGAATTTGATAGGCTGTAAGCTTAGCCAGCAACAAGGTGAGTTGTCATGCTTTTTTCACCTGGCAAGGAGTTCCACCTTGTTGTCTGTGAAGTCACTCTCCTGTGGTCAAGAGTCTCCCCCTACTGGTTAAGTGCTGCATAGTTCCAATGGCATATAGCTATCATTAAATCTGGTGATCCCACAAAGAAGAATATCTCCCAGGTAGCCAAGACCAGTCCCACATGCAAAGCTGAAAAGAGTTGGACTGGACTTGGAGAAGGTAGTAAATTGGGATATTCTGCTGCTGAGCTGTCCTGGATTACCTAGGGCTTTCGCATGGATGTGAAGCTTAATTCCTAACTATAGTAGGCCGGTTCTCAGCCAATGTAAATCATTGCAAGGCTCCATTGACTTACACTAGCTGAGGTCCTTGCTCCCACTGGCTTGAATATTGTAAGCCTAGATCTTGTGAACAAGCAGATCACAGCAACCTGAGGAAGGGAGCTTTTTTCAAAAGCTTATCAAACCTCTTTCCCAAATATACACTTGGTCCAATAAAGGATACCACAAAAAAACAACAACGACCCGTGTCACTTATGCTTTTCTCCATTCACACATCAGTCCATATTCCTGTTTAGCCATCTCGTCTTCCTTCACCCCCAAAACACATTTGTATACTGCTGCTCACGCACATTTTTTTAATCAGATACAATCTACCGTCACTGTATTGTACACAGTAGCCTTCTTATTGGAAGATAAGACATCAGCACCCCTTCCCACAGCATCCATATGCTTTTGCACACAACTCATCTACTCCTGCCTTTCCATGCAAACTTATCTTCCTCTCCGGCACCAGAAAGTAGTTCCCAGCACAAACTTCTCTCTCTCTGCCAAAAACTGAAACACAATCCTCACACATACATCTACTCTTAACCCAGTCTACAAGCAGTAGATACCTATTGCCTATCACCCTTATCCATGGCTCTCCCGCATTCAGCAACCCATTCCATAGACTTTCCCCAAACCAAAAACAGACACCACCAAAACAGCCATGCATGCACATATAGCTTCCTTTATCCTCCCACAGCATCCTCTACGTCTACAGCCAAATAGATTCCCAGAATTTACCCTTACTCCCTGGTATTCATGATCTCATGCACTTATTCTTCCCCAGAAAGCTTCTCCCTGTTCTTTCATCCTGATCACCTCCTCCACCTCTCTTCAGCACACAACTCTTACACTTCTTTGAGAAGCCTGTACTTCCACTCACAAATAGTCATAATACTCCCCATGTGCAGGCCATTACTTGTCATCTACTTTCCACACTTTCTCCTACACCCAACTTTTACCTGCCCTAAGGTCCCCTTGCCACTCAGTCAACTACTTTCAAAGTCCTTTCACATGTGGAACGTCCCCATATATCATCACTCCTCTTACCCTTCAGTGGTAACATTTATATGATTTTACATGGGGCACGAAGGCAATCTGTACTCTATGTATGTGCCTTCTCTTTCTTTTATGCACCCCATGTCTTTGCTTCACCTTTATGCTCTTCATATTCCACTTTTTGCTACCCATATATTTCTCAGACTCCACATCTTTGTATTTTCTTTCACACTCCCTCTGGCCTACGTAACCCCTGTTATCTCACATACTCATTTTACATTCATTATGTCACCCTTCACAACTAAAAACTGTCTTCTCAGGCAACTTCCTTGATGCTTCCCTCAGTGCCATACAACATTACTTTTCTTTTCTTCACGCACTTCCTTCTCCTCCCCACACTCTTACAAGCTCCTTTCACCTTTACCTGTCCCCGTTTGCTCCTGCCTCTTCATACAAA
Organism: Alligator mississippiensis; assembly: GCF_030867095.1. Taxonomy (NCBI): domain Eukaryota; kingdom Metazoa; phylum Chordata; order Crocodylia; family Alligatoridae; genus Alligator; species Alligator mississippiensis. The sequence goes on from NC_081827.1 coordinate 141,063,548, forward strand.
AGTGCTTTCCCTTGCCTGCTCCACAACAAAACCACAAGTGCCTCATTTAGATGCCGCACATGCATTCCTCAGCAGACTATTTCTGTACCTCTCTCCAAACACACAACCTGTTCTTCTCCTCCCCCAAACACCCTTTGTGACCCTGAATCCATATCTTACACTTCCCCCCCACAGCACCTTCCATGCCTCCTTCATAGGCGCCAACAATCACAGGCACCAATAACCTTCACCTTTACCCCTCACCCAGTCTCCAGTCCACACCCTGTTATCCCTCCCATGCATAACTTCCTCTATAGTCTCCCAGGCACACTGCTTGTGCCTACAACGATCTTCCTTCTCATCTACCTGCCACAGGAATACCTATATGCCTCTTTTCCACTTTACACCTGTTCTCAGTACCCAACAACATAGCATCCCCTTCTCCTTCAGCACACCAGTTTCTCCAAAATCTTAACATGCGTCACTTAGTTCCCCCACAAAAAGCCTCTTTTGCATCCTTTACCTCTGTCAATGGCCACCTACTATACCACTCCTCTCCCTAGCTCTGCTATTATTCCTGCCCCCCCCCACGCAGCCCCATTTCCTTATGCGCTCTTTCCTACTCCCACCTTCATACTTAGCCTCTCTTCTCCCCATCCCCTCTCTCACACAGAGGTCTTCATACCAACACATGTAGCCGAGACCAATCTTCATACTACCAGCACCTGGAATCACTAGTTCCCTCTCTGCTGCTTTTGTCCCTTGTGCCACAAAGCACGGGGATATTTATCATTTTGTTTGAGGTTTTGCAGACACCTTTGTCAGCAAGTCCAGCCCATTACCTTCTTAGACAAAGCAGGTATAGGTACTCTGTCTTTTTTTTCCACGACATTTTCCTGCAGGTACAGGAGTAAGGCAAACTTCAAACACCATGTGCATTCCTTATACAGTGGAATCGCACAAACTGAATGCCGCATGCGGTCTGAAAGGTAGTAACTCTTATGAACAGAGTGGACCGTATATCACGCATCCCTGTCTGTTAAAAAAAAAATCCCCTCTGCTCTTCTCTAAATAACTGGTCTTGCAATAGAGGAACCAGAGAATGCAGTCAGAGCAGCCTATTCGCTCCAAAATACCCATCTCTCTCCATCCTGTATATTTATAGATTAAGCGATAAGACAAACACTAGGCTTTCCCGTTTATTTTAACGAAGGATTAAGAACCGATCGGAAAACTATCTGAACCATTCGAGGACTTTCCCCCCTTGGCTAGCAGCAGTGTGGTGTCTCCAAAAGGACTCCTCAGCTCTAAGCTGCAATTCAGCTGTTTAGATGAGAAACAGCTTTCTATAGTCCTCTCTTTTTGTGCGTGTGCGCGCGTGTGTGTGTTGCTCATTTGTGTACTGCATTCCTAGAAGGCACTTTCCAAACCCTGGAAATCACCGTGTAAGAACAGGTTTCTGGCTTTACCACTTTCAAGTGGATCTTTTTCACCTAGGCACAGATATGCAGGGAGTCCTTTGCTCTCCAGCCTCTTTTCCAGAGAGCCTAGTGGTTAGGTGGTTGGGAGAGGTGGAGCAGAGTAGCTGGAAAGGGCAGGTTTGCAGTGTCTCGCACACAAGAAAAAAAGAGAAAAAAATCTCCAGTGAAGTTAGTTACCTGAGACAGGCGAAGTCTAGAAACTGGGAATCCTGACTTGGCTTGTCATGGGCTCTAACTTTTCCCCCGGGGCAAGTGTAGTGTGTGTGGGGAGGCTGGTTCTTGCGTTCCCTGCTCGGGACTTGCAAGCCCTTTTGTTACAGCTCAAGTTGCTGGTTTCCTTCTTTAAAAAAAAAAAAAAGAAAAAAATCATAATAATAATAATACCAAAAAAAATAAAAAATCAAACCATGAGTCTCCTTTGCTTTCGCCTCTTAAATCGGATCCCTTTAGCACCTCATATTTCTCCTCTGCTGTTTCCCTGCCAGGGACCTGAGCTGCAGTCTGTAGAGCAGAAGGGGAGAGAGGAGCTTTCAGGACCTGGGGGGGAGGGCAGGTTGGGGCAAGGCTGCAAGGCTGGGGGCAGACCCCTTGAAGACCCCCCTCCCCAGCCCTCCTGGCCCGGGACCCTCGCAGAAAACAGCCCCCGTCCCTTACCGTGGTAGGAGTAACCATGGCATCCGTGTGACTGTTTCCAGAGAAGCCGACATGAAGAGAAAGGTGGATGCAAATGCGTTCATTCAAAGTCCCGAAGTTGGTTTGCTGGGGCCGTGCAGAGCCGCGCGATGGGAGGGAGCCTTCCACTCTGAGTCCCGCGAACATAATCTGCGCGATTATAACAAACCCGCTCGGCCAGATGGCTGCGCTCGGCGCCTTAACCCCTTGGGCGCCGCGCCGCGCCGCGCCGCGCCGCGCTGCCTCCCGCCCGGGACCCTGCCCGGCGCCAGCCTTTGCGGGGCTTGCTTCTGTTTGGTTGGGTTTGGGGGGGGATTTGCAGGCGGACAAAGCCCCCGAGAAAGATGGTTGTTGTTGTTGTTGGGGTTTTGTGTCCTTCTTTCCCTCCCATGTGTGTTTTTTCCAACCTTTCCCCCCCGTTCTTTTAAAAAGCACCATCGCTTCCCCGATGCTGCAGGCATCGCTGCGCGCCCCTCCTGCGGGGATCCTCTTCAGAGGAGCGGGATCGGCACCAGGACGCCTCTGGCAGCATCCCCGCTTGGAGTTGGGGTCGGGGGAGGCAGTCCCAAGCGGCCCCCTCGTCCAGCTGCGGGTCTCAGCAGGGGAGGATTTTATACCCCAAATGTCGGTGCATTTGCACTCCTATGGTCCACCCACCCTCATCTTTCTCCCTCGCCCCTCTCTCTCGCTCTTTCTCTCTCTCTCTCACACACCCCATGTCAAACTATCAACATATGTGGCGATTCTTTACACACACACACACACACACACACACACACCACCCCTCTGCTCGCTCGCTGTCTCACACACACAAACTGTCAACATGTGTGGCTATTCTTCCCACATTTGAGCGCGCACCCCCCCCCCCCCCACACGCTGGTCAAACCATCAACTTGTTATATGTAACCATTCTTACCACATTCACCCCCCACACACACACATGCACGCACACACACACGTACCCCCCCAAACTGTCAACATGTGTAGCTATTCTTCACATACACCCCCTGCTCAAGCTGTCAACATATATGGCTATTCTTCCCACATTTGCACGCACGCACGCATGCGCGCGAACACACACACACACACACACACACACACACACACACACACACACACTGGTCAAATCATCAACATGTGATGTGTAACTATTCTTACCACATTCACACACACACACACACACCAGTTTCTCTCTCTCACCCCCCCAACTGTCAACATGTGTAGCTATTCTTACACACACACACACACACACACACACACCCTGGTCAAACTGTCAACATATGTGGCTATTCTTCCCACCTTCTCACATATGCACGCGGACATGCACACACACACACACATTGGTCAAACCATTAACATGTGATGTGTAACTATTCTTACCACATTCACCCCCCAACACCCCCCCTTCACACTTGTCAGCACCTGTGGCTATTCTTCCCCCTGTTCAGAAGTCATTAAGGGACACCTAAAACAGGTGAAACAGCCCAGCTTGTCAGCATAATACCACAAACCTTTCTGCCTCTTTCCTTTTTTGTTAAGTTCAGATCTTAAACCTTCTCTCTCTTTTTTCCCCCTGTTGGTTCACTTAGAAATGGTTCTTTTTCTCTTCCAACCAAATCTTCCCCCTCACAACAAAAGGGTCTAGGTTGGGAGCCATTATCTGGGTGTAAAAACTGCCTTCTGGCCAGCTATTCCTTATGTTTTGATTTTCAGATTAGTCAATTAAGAAAGGGAGGGTGGGTGCCAAAAACATGGAAAGTGCATCAGCAGCCAGCAGTGACTGGGTTCCAAACTTTTTATTTAGAGCAATCGCGCACAGAGATGGCTGATAAATTTAGCTGCATGCCTCTAAGTCGCCCTCTAAATTTACATGCTTAAGTCATCTTTCTTTTCTATGGGATTCGAGCATAATTGAATGAGTTGTCTCTGAAATAAAAAGAGTCACACATGACCTTTCGTATGGTCCAGCTTTTCAATTCTCTCTGAATCTCAGCACCACAAGACGAGGCATCTTGCTTCCTTCTTGAACAAAACAATCTTCCCACAGTTTTGTTTTGGCCCAAGTAGGATCTGTTGCTCCTAGCATTATTCTGTTATCCCCCCTTACTCCATTTGAATTTTTAAACACACCTGGCTATTTGTCAGGTTTTCTGGGAAACATCTTCAGCTGGGAATATATAGCTGGGCTTTTTTTTTTTTAATCAATTGAATTACCCCACAGGGGAACACTCTATTATATACATTTTACCTGTCATCATTATTGTCTACATTGATTGCCCCATGCTAATGCCCAGATTCAGGAATAAAAAAGAAAGTGTCATCTTCCACTGATGCTTCCTAAGAATATTCTTCCAAAACTCACGGCTCTGCCAATCCACAAGTAGTGTAAACTCTGAAAACCCCTAAAGCCATTTCTTTTACACGATGCTGCCTCTCTGCAGAACTGCCATCCTTGTAGATGTATGTCACCCCTTCCTCTCCCTCAGCCACATTACTGGAGACAAACCTGAGGAGGGCCTACAAAATGACTCAGTTTTTAATCTCCTGGAGTGGGGAATCACTGGGTAAAAGAGCCAGCAACAGAAATCTTTCCTGTGGCTAGCAAGTGCTATGCTGCAGTGGCGACAGTCAAAGGGTTAAGTATCTGAAGACCAGCCCAGATCCCGGAACTCCGCAACTGCAGTCAATGCAACAAAAAGAAGGGGCAAAATAACTGGGTTGCAAGCAAATTGTTCTGCCTAGATGAGCTGGCTACCTCTGATGGGAGGTAAACCAACCAGAACCAGACATTGTGTGCAACTCGAGGGGTTTTGCCCTGTACTTGTGCCTGGATCTGTGTGCGATCAACACGCCTTGTAATTTGAGATGTGACACCTTAATCTTGCCAAATATGTGTGCACTGTAAAAAGCATTGCAGATAGGGTGTTTTCACAGCTACAGAAAATGGAGACATAGTCAATACTTCTCAGTTTTCCCAAACCTTCCTTTAAAAGATTTTAAATTGCACTTGAAATAGTTTTTTCCCCTTACCCGTTTGTATGTGCATTTATTTCCTGCATTTATTCTACATTTCAATCTTCTTAGAATAATTTAAAAATAAAATAAAATTCTGAGAGCTGATAAAACTGAGAATGGTCAACTTGGTTTAATGTCTTCTGCCTTAATTTAATATGTAACCTTTATGTCAGAAGTTCTGATGATAAACGATTGTATTAATTTGATTATTCAGTTCAGTCTTCAAAGTAGGAGATTTCTTGGAAGAATTACAAGTATTGTCTGAACATGCCAAAAAGCAGTAAATTAATTTCTGTTGTTTTAAGCGGTGGCCATTATTATGGCTTAATCTGATTATTTTAGGCCTTGGTCAGGCTTCAAACAAAACCAAACCAAATACAGTTTTATATATACATCTTTAAATGTATGCATTCACAAATATCCATCGATTTACATTAAATCTGATATTAGTAACAGGGTATATTTTTGTGCTGTACACAAACATATGAGCTATTCAACAATAAGTAAATAGGTGCCTAAAGTTATTCTTTCATAGGTTTTACCTTTATCTTGACTGATTAGAAAAGGAGGGATTAGGGCTGCCCACTAAGTGTTAGCTTTTGCAATAGCACCACTTTGTGGTTGAAATACTGAATAGAAGTTGAAAGGTGTGGAGTGATCTGCATGTGACTGCATTTCATCAAGCTTGTAGTGTTTCCATGGTGGCATTGATACACACACTGACAAATACACCAACCTGCAATAGGAATGTGTTACAACACATTTAATGAGCCATTTCATTAAAAGGTAGTTTTGGACTAAGGGGTAGAGTAAGAAAGGCAAAACGAAGAGTTGTTTTCTCCCTAACCAGTTTCCCATGTTGCATTAATTTCACATTTTTATCTAATCAGCTTGCTTAAATAAAAACTTAAGATCAGGAAGTTGTTTTTCTTTCAAGTGTCAACATCACTTTTGGAACTAATTTTGAAAAGTCAGTGAAGGAAACAAAAACAGATTGTCAGGAAAGATTTTCTGTGGCATGTGTTTTTAAACCATTTTTAAGAAGTGAAAAGTGGAACAGCAGAGATTTTCTTTAATTGAGGAAAAAGTGGTGGTGGGCTAGAAATCTGATTGGATTGCTTAAAATAAAGACTAACGGTTTGTTTCTGGCCTGATGTACATGGATGTAACCTCACTTATACTGTTGGAAAGCTGTGCACTGGCACCAGAGCTGAATTTGATATATGTGGTATGGCCATACTGGGAATGTTCAACACTTCTTTCTCATGTTGCCCTTGTTTGCACCCAGTCTAGACAAATGACAAGTGCTAAAATGTCCGACTTAAGCCACATACCCAGTTAGTATCACACAGTACTGATAGACACTGGAGTTCATTTTAAAAAAATCTGATCTGTGCTTAAAATAATTGGATCAACTACACAGTAAGGATAGACAGCCAAGTAGTAAACACACCTGTGCTCATGCCAGGAAAAATGCTTAAATAGGACACTGTGTTCAGATCACTGCTTGCAAGCCTTCCTTGATTAAAACTTTCAGTTCAGTCAATGCATAGAGATAGCTTTAAAGTGTCAGTATTTATGTAGCACCAATTTTTCATAAAAAAGAAGTGTGGACTCCTCTAAACTCTTCCTCTTGCACATACCAGGAATTTTGCACTTCTGAGGATTTCCAAAATCAGGTTCTGCACATATGTTAAAAATAAAAAGGGCCACGTTTTTCAATTGGCTTCTAACTACAAGTCCCCAGTACTCTGTGCCATGCAGCAACTTGCAGTTATTATACTAGATCTGAACCCAGTTTTCAGACACAGATCTTACTGTGCTTAACAAACACTATAACTTACCATATTTCACAACATCCCTTTTCAAAACTATCATGATTGGTATCCTCTGCTGCCAAAATGCAGCCATGGGTGGATCTAAGATTTTGTAATTGGGGGTGCAGGTGGTGTTGTGCATCATCACATATAATGCAACACATTTTTCTCCTGGTAACAAGAAACTAGAAACTTTACTAATATGGTAGGGGCCTAGAGCTATATTATTCAGTTTAAGATTGAAGCAAAAATAAATATACCTTTATTGAAATGTGCATTAAATTGCTAGATATAATTTGCTGTATTATGTATTTAAAAAAAAAACAATAAACTAGGCAAAAATACTCAAAAGATGTTGTTTCTTTAGTCCTGTAGTCATTAGAATTAAATGTATCCCTCCTTCAGATTCATAAACAAAATCAAGCTTTCTTGAGCATCTTGACAATGCATCCAATGCTTCACTGAGAGCTATTTCCACAAGTGAGGTAATTTTCACCTGAGTTAATGTTTCCATACCTGCGTTAATGTTTTTAGCTAGAATTAAAAATAGTCTGTGAACTATTTCATAAAAATATGAAGGCTGTGAACTAGGAGCTACATTACCAGGAGCAGCTATCAGGCAGCAGAATTGCAAAAGAAAGAATAACTTAATGAATGGAACAGAACAATCCTCCCTCCTTTTTTAATGGTCTTAAACACCTCTGGAATTAAAACTTTAACAGGAATTGGGTAGATTACAACAAGCCATGAAATCACAAGACTCCACCACTGCTGCCTGAATAGAAATGCTGCTGCCACTTTTGGAGGAGCAGAAATCAAAGGGGAGGGTTTGCAACTGCACCACTGCACCTCCCCCACTCTCACCCCCAAATGCAGCCATATGTGGAGTAGAGTGAAACAGCTCCTAAACAGTGTGGACTTATGTTATGCATCTATTTAGGATAGTATCATAATTTCATAACACATATCTGCTTGTATGGGTACCTACTCTAGAAGGCAATCTTTCCTCTAAGAGACAATTGGGGACTATGACAGAAGCCATCCTGGCTGATTTAATGTCCATATTCTAAACAGAATAATCCAAAAATAACAATAAGGGTTTCTCCAAGACCTACCTGCCTTTTATTTGGGTTGGAGTGTTGTTGTATGTAAGAACATAAGAAACACCTTTTACTAGGTCAGCTGATAGGTCCAAGCTTAAAATCCTTTATCACACAGAGGCAGAGAGCAGATGCTGAGGGCCAGGTAGCAGCAACGGTCAAGGAAATATATGAGACAAGCATTTTATTGTGATAACTTTGATTGGTCCAGTAAAAGATATCACAAAAGACCCTTGCCTATCTTCCTACTGTTGTCATTCAACGAAGTAAATGGAATTTTGCAGACCATCTGCAGTAGTGTCACAAGTAGATATCAATGTTACAGAGACAAGTGAGAAGAAAACTTTATCAAATTAAAAAAGCAGGGGGAATTAAGTTGACAGAACTATCTAGGTAAGTTGAAATTTGTGAAGTGTCATGTGTTTTTAACAATCCAAGGTAAATTGGTAAGATGTTCCAAGTCAGATACTGCATACATCCTGACCACTGCTTCTAGTACAGCATCTCTAAATGTTGTAGCTCAGGTTTTAAAGTAGAGCTCCCTGGTGAAGCCAATGAAGAGATGTGCTGCACCCGCACCTTGACTTGGTTTACTTAAAGGGGTAGAAGGACTCCTCCCCCTTAACCAAGTGCCCAGAGCTGGTACCCCAGTCACCCCTGCATAGTTTGGCTATTGCCTGAAACACTGGCACCTTTTGCAGGATGTTGGTGGTCTTTGGTGGCTTTACATTCAACAGCTGACCAGGCCTAATCCCATTCCATTTGTGAGATCCTATGGGATCACGATACTTAAGACAGGATAGCTTCAAAGAGAAATAAATGTGAAAAAAACTCATTAATACAGTTTTTAAATCAAGAACTTAGATATAAAATAAGGTGATTCCAAAGTTTAAAGTTTCCAAAGGACTGTTAATTTGACTGTATTGCACAAACATCATATGCTATCTGTAAGAGGCATAAACAGTCATCAACATGATGAATGTAGTTACATGTAATGTATATGTGTTAATATTGCTCTGGCCTCAGGGAAATGTCAATTGCAGCATTTCCTGACTACTGTGTGTTTGTGCTTACATTCTCAACTTTGTTGCTGAACGAAGATATTTGCGGGGTTTGTAATATCTGTTAGGGGGAAAAAAAGAGAAAAAGAGGGAAAATTAAGTATGAAGAAGAACACCGCCCCCCCAACTGTGCATTTCAGCTCTAATTTTTGTAAGCAGCAGCCAAGAGTTTGTGTACAAGCTGGTTAAGCAGTTAACCGCAGTTAAGCAATGATTTTTTTCTTAATTGATCTTAAATGAGGGGTTTTTTTGCATTAAGATTATGTTTGCTCAAACTGACTGAATCTTGATCCTGAATACAGTCAGTGCTGAGTGCTTAACACTGGAAATGGATCATTTGAAGTCAATGGGTTACCCCCCACTGTTAATTGTTGGACCTTTTTCTAAGTGTTTTTGGGATCATGCCCTACCGTTTTTTATTTATGAGTTTTTTATTTACTTTTCTATGTTGACATTGTGCTTCACTGTCTGCTGGCAGACAGCTGTAGTTTTTGAATTCTGTAAAAACTTACTTGTGAAATTGCATCTGTTGGAGGAGGGGCAGCAAGCTTCAGTTGGATTAATTTTCAGGTCATTCACATTGAAAGTTCAGCATAGGAACTGGGGGACAATTTAAAATTATCATGAGTCAAATTCTTGTAAGGCAGTGGCCCTGATATTTTTAAAAGTTGGAAAACTTTTTCAAACTTAGCAAATAAGCAGAGCCTAGTCACCTGTGCAGATTTTGCAAGCTTGGACATGTAAAACTCTAACTGATTTCAACAGGACTTCCAGAGGTTGATGGTTTGTGAAAATAAATCCCAAAATTAAAGATTAAGCATTCTTTCAGTTTTTGAGATGGGGGATTGCAAGAGCCCTGATTCAGCCATGGAAGCCTTGATTGTACCCTTAAACATGTGACATCAGTGAAACTGCTTATGTACCTAGCTACTCTGAGCTAGAGTCAAAGTAAAGGAACCATTTTTTTTTAAATTGGCTAGTGCCCTCCTCTCCCCTCCCAGCACTCATGCTTCCTTAACTGAAAGCCAATGGAACCAATTATTCCTCAAAATCTCCCCTTCTTGCCTTACTCTCCCCTCCCCCCACCCCTCTCTCACACACACATTTGGCTGGAAACCAAGAATATGAAATTTCACCTAAAAAGGAATGTTGTCAAGAAAGACTAGGAGCAATAGGAAAGAGGAATTTAGAATGGCAGTGCCTTCTCCATCTCAACAATAATATTTTCTATCATGAAAGTGATTGATGTCAGATTAAAGGCTTGATTCTGATACTTATGCAAATAATACAAGAAAATTAATGGAAATGCCAAGGTTTTTACATAATAATACTTACTGTTGAATACTGATTGGACTTAGTGCTGTACAAAACATGGCCCCTGCCCACTTGACGCATATACTCTGACTCTAGCCCTGAACAATCTGGGTCTGTGCTGTTTTAAGATCTGGATTGCTCATGCTGAGTATTGCTCTGTTCATGATGGTGGCAGCTCTCTTGGCCAAATATGGTCAGCGTTTAACCCATGCCTAGGACCATATGAAGGCTTCTGTTCACATGTTTTGTTGTCTGCTATGTGCCTCATTCCAGTTGTTCAATCTAGCCAGTTCTTTCCTGAGCATAACAAGGACCAGAATACTAGTAACTGGGGTTAATCTCCTGGGAGGAAGGAGAAAGGAAACTGTGTAATGCATAGAGAGCAATAGAGTGTTTATTACAGCAGGACAGGGATGGTCACTCTCATGGTCACATTACTCATGAGTCACATTGCTCATAAGTGGCAAAGCCTAAAGTATGACTCACAGAAGTTTTTTAACATAAATAACAATAAAAAACTTTATGGGGCCCCACAGACTTTCACACATAAAGGTTATTGTGCATATGTTCTATCTAATAATTGTGTTTTGTTTGATGTTTATCCTTTCACTAGTGTCTCCCTAGTTATTTTTGCCTCAGAAAACTACATGGGTTATCATGGAAATAATGCTATTGGCTCAGATGGCTTTTCTTAATATCCACAGGTGCTTTATAAAGAGACATGTTCTTATAGTTACTCCTGTGACTTTCCATGGATTTCAGTCAGAATAGGCATGTGAGTATGGGCCAAAGGACCGCAACTTTTATTTATACTTTGAAATTATTTGTGAGCTCAAGGAGGTGAGGCTGATTCTCCTAATAGCACAGGTCATATAAGTGTGCATTGTCTTTCTCAGCTGTCAAATCCTCTACCCATACAGTAACATTCTTCCTGGTGCCAAATAGGATGTTACTCCATGACTAGTCTCACGGATATTAATAACACTGCTCTGGTGGTGTGTGACACTTAGGGTGTTGGAATAGGTTTTGCGAAGACAGGTTTGTGTAAGTTCCGTTAATTTTAATCAGGATAAAATCCAGCAAGGTGTTCAGAGAGCCTCATCATAGGGGAAAAGCACTCTCAGATTCTGCTACCGTTACTGGGAATTGGACTGCCCAGCACTTCTCAGGAATAGCTTTCCACAGTTCAGCAATTCAGAAGACAGAATGTGTATAATTGCCCTTATGCTTATTCAGAACCTCTAGGCAACATCCAGAACTTTTTTTAACTCTTTCAGAAATCTAAACTTGTCAATTTTATGGCCCATTGTGTCAATAAATAAGCTGTCCCATTAAATGTATAAAGCCACTTGACTCATCAACTCATGGCACCTCACTCACGTCCTCCTTCCACTTCCTGCCCCTTTTAAGTGTAAAACCTCAATACATCCTGAATGCTTCAGTAGAAAGGAGAGCTTTGAGTTACTGTCCAGAACGGTGACAAACCTGGGCTTCAGCAGACCTAGCGAGTGTATTTCAGAGTGCAGAGCTCTCTTAAGAACGCCCTGCTGGATTTTGCAGCTACAACTGAAGCTTTTTCTAGCATGTGGTATGCTTCTAAATGCTCCCCCACACACTGACTTTTATGCTGTGATGTGATACCTACAGTAAGTTGTAATTGTTTCGCTTGGAAAAAAAAACTATGCAACATGCCTTTCACTGCACTGAGAGAAATGCCACATGTCATCTTTTGCTGCGGTCCCTTCTCAAGTTCTGTAAGGGCAATTTCCATGCATGAGTGTGTTTTTCCCAGGGATGGTTGTCTGAATCAGCTAAATAAAATGAAGAACATGAAGAGCCTCTATGGAATTATCCATGGATTACTTTTTTAAAACGCAGTGGGTTGGTCCCTCTTGCCCCCCCTCCCCTGATTTACACTGGTATAATGCCATTTATTAAGTGGAGTTCTCCTGCTTTATAACAGTGCAACTGGGAAGAGAGTAAAGCTCGTTATGTGACAGATTAAGATAGTGGCTGTGTACAATATATATCTTTGGCTGGGAAGAGTGGAAAGGGTGAGAGAAAAGAAAGGATGGTAGTAGAGATTCTGCAAAGGGGAGGCTCAAATATATAGGAATTCTGGTTCTCTGAATTTGTTGAAGAGGTATGACAGCATGTATCAACAGAAAGTTCCTTACTGAATACGAATCTGGGGTAGATCATGCATCTTGTTTGTTTCAGCTGTGCTTGGAGTACATTGTGTTTACGAACTGTGATCCAAATATGGTTGTTTCAGCATGAGTATGCACATAACTGGTGTATAGAGCTGAAATCTCCCAATTGTTACTCCTGGCACAGGTATACTGAATGTGCAGATGTGATCTGTAGCAACTAATTTTTAAAACGCTTCAATGACCCATGGTATCAACTGCTCAGAATATGGGCTGGCATCAGGGTCTGATATTAATTGAGAATTTCACTTTCTAGTGCTGTGCTTTGGTGGGATCTTATGTTCTGTGATCCAAATCCTGTCCTAAACATATCACACAACCCCTAATGAGGACCAGATTTTCTCTGGGTTTTGTATGGAAGAGCTGAGGGGTGAATGTATGTGCATGTGTGTGTATGTGATTCCAAAGGAGGAAAATCACAATGTGTTCAAACACAGAGATTGCTGTTTCTTTTACAAGTTAGGGCTGCATCCAGACAAGCAGGGGTATATGGTTTGTGGCACCACAAACCTCATGCAGTGAATGTTAAGATGTGCACTGCACTAAAAATTTTCAGCGCAGCAGCAAAATTTGCTATTGGGATTTCCCAGTAGCAAAAAAACCTCCAGAAACAAAAGCAGCAGAAAACTCACAACCCCCTACCATGCACCAGCACAAACTGAGGCCAGGCTGTCCAGAGCAACACTCTGACTGCTGGCCAGACCTCCACGCTGCCCATCCTGCTCCAGCATGCCACCAGACCATCAGTTTAGACTGCTAGCATCAGTACAGGCGCTGGCCCCAGCCTCTAGCTCTCCCTGACTGAAGATCTGGGGGGAGCTGGGCATGAGTATTTTGGCTGTTGTGGGACAATTTGTCCTGAAGCGAAGCATACATGCAGGGGCATGTGCTGAGGCAATTTGTGCCACTGCAAGCACACACTCCTGCTCATCTGGATGCAGCCTTAGGGGTACAAGTTACCCTCAAAGGGAGCAGAAAGAGTGGGGAAATGTCTCAATTGCCCCTGTCATGTCCACACCCCACCCTCCCCTACAGAGGCTTGAAGCAAAATCCTTTCTGCAGTTACTTTAAGCTTGTGCAGCTCCATAACACCACCTACTCAGGCTGGTGCTAAAATCCACAACTGAGCTTTAAATAGTCTTCCCTGATCAGAAATGCATGTCTAAAATCCAGCTTTGATCTGAAAATGTGAGTTTGCCACTGTATTTCCAGTTATTGTTAAGGAGCTAGTAATGGGGATTTTCTGTATCTTTTCAGGATTGGAAAAGAAGTTTTCATTATATTCTATTTCACTGGAGTTGATGGAAAAATACTACATTTGTGGAAAAATTAGGAAAATAAAATGTCCTATTTCTGTCAACATGTTCTATGAAAAGGTTTTTTTTTAATGAAACAAGGGAAAATGTTTAAGAAAGTTTAGGTTTTGAAAACTCGGGGAGCAAAATCAGTAGCATAATGAGGGGTGGGCAACCAAGGCACCAGCTTCAGGCATCCGATTAGACAGCATGTAAGAAAAGCAACCATTGTCACTGCTGACCCAGCTGCTACCACTGTTACTGTCACAGCAAGCCTGGCCCCGTGCTACCACCCAGGGCATAGACCTTGGGGCTTTGACCAGATCTTGCTCTGGGGAGATTCCTTTCCCCCTAACAAATGTAACCAGCATACTGATCAGGACTTCCAGCATAGTGGAAGAGAATCTCACAGACATTTAGGGTTCCTTGGGTTTGCAAAAGAAAATGGGCCTGCCATCTCTGTAGAAATGGAATGCTTGTTGCTGGCAGCTGCCCCAAAACCACTCTTAGCACCGCACAAACTGTAACATAAGACGTCAAAATAGGTTTATTAACATCAGGCAGAAAAGCGAAAAGAAAAGGTTGTTAGAATTAGTGACAAAAATACAAAACAAAATCAGAAATACTTCCTAGCTCACTTCTGGCCTGAATCAGTTTCCCCAGTGTTCCCTGTGTTTTTAGTAGAAAGCAATCCTGCTACCCTCTTGGGTGACCCTCCAAACTCCTTGGCTGGGTTCCCTCTTTTCTCTAGACTTGTCCTAGATTTGAAGTATTTTTTCCCTCTCTCCCCTAAAAAGGCTTCTTGTAAATCAGTTCATCATCATCTCCTCATCTCTCATTCCCCATTCAAAATCTCAAGGCACATGTTTATTTTGGTAGATTATTTCCTTCCGAGGTCTGGCTTAAGTGCACTAACAGCATTTTCTTTGGTATGCATGGAGCCATTGTTGAATACACATTCTATTCCACCTAAACATTCTTTACCTCTGTTAATGATCCAGGTTTCTATATGTGACAGGTATATGTAAAGGTTTCCTTAGTATGCTCTCAGCTACTGTCTATTGAGAAGCCCTTTGTCACCTGAGTGTACTATACACAAATTGATAATTTGTTGTTTGGGTCAGGCTGCTAAAATACAAAAATGCAAAAACACGTACTGAATACCACATTATTTACAAACATGATGGTAGTTAGCCCAATTTAGGGGGATATCTAGGTGTGAGAACACAATGTTCCCCAAGATGAACCACTGCACATTTAGGTACCCTGAGCAACCTTAAAATTCATGTGTGATAAAAAGCCATTATTGTCAAATTTGCCTTTTGGTTAAAATATTTGAAGCAGGTCTATACTGTAGCTACCTTTCCCTAGTGTTTCTTTGCATTTGGTGAATTATGCAAAAGGTCAGGTACTTTCTGCTGGAGTTTGTATAAATTGCTGGGGATCCAGTTCACCCATGCCCTGCATCACAGGTAGTCATTTTCCTAGTGCAGGAAGGATGTAAAGACCAATATTTCAAAAAGTAGCATTTTACACTTACTTTGCAGTAGTGTAAATGAATACACATGATTCAAGACCCTGAAGAATCAGGCCTCTAGATGTTTTCCCATTGCCTTCATTGGGAATGGTGCTATTTTCTTTTGAAGCAAGACTGGTTTCTCATGATTTGGACCAGTGTACCTGCTGCCAGAAAATGGTACTCACACATCTCCATGAAGTGCCATCAGATCCTTTAAAGATGCTGTGTGTTGTGGTATAATTGTAGCACTGTTACGTGTGCAAATACTTACACATGATTCACAAGATGAACCCAGAGATTTCAAATAGGAATCCATGGGTGCTTACACATATGCAAAGAGGCTGCTCCAATGCACTGCACTTACAACACATAGAAGCAGACTCAACTGAGCCTGCTGGAGCATGATAATTACTGTGCTCCAGCAGACTCCAGCATCAGATATATTAGTGTTCCTGTGCTGAAAAATGGCAGCAGGGGCGCTTTAACTAAAGCTCGTCAAACGTGCTGATACAGGTTTTGCTCTGGGCACTTTAATTAGAGCAGCTCTCAGAGCTGGTCTGATTAAAGCGCCTCCCCCACACCTCCCGGAGCATGTATATAAATGCCCCATAGTGTCAAAAACATTCTGTAGTCTTTCTGAGTTCTTTACAACAGAAGAATTGCTCTATTATTTTTCTGTAGTCAAGAAATGAGCAAAAAACTAGGAGCTGAGATTTTTCAAGGGGCACGTTGAAAATAATGAGGGGCGCTTTGAGTCTAAAATGGCTGAGAATCACTGTTTTACAAGATTGAAACAAATCTTCAGAATTTTTAAAACATGAATTATTTCAGAGATTTCCTTAATATCATTTTAGTAGTTGTAGACCTCTCAGTGAGAGGAGATTCAGCAAGCAGAATCTGCCTGTTGCAAGCATGGTGAAATGTCTGTGTGTTATTTTCCTGCTGAAAAGAGACAAACTGATCTTTTTTTAAAACTTTTATGCAGTTCTCCTGCATGTGCTGAGCTCGTAGTACACAAAGTAGGCAGGACTGACATTCAGTGCTAGGGGTCAGTGTAACAGTAGCAGGCCATGGGGAAGTAAATATTATAATCCCATACTGGAGGGAGCGGCAGTTCTTCTGAGAAATGTCACTGCTCTTGGTTTGGTTTGTCAGAGGAAAGATTTGAGGAGCAAATAAACCATTCCCTTCCCTTCAAAAGGCCCATCCATTGTTTTGTAGACTGATGCTTTTGCTTCAGGTTGTTCCTCATAAAGGACTAATATATCCTTTTTGTCAGATTTTCTAGCATTTCAGGAAGTCTCTTTATTTTTAGTGTTGGAGTTTCAAAGGTCCCAGTTCTCATTTACATTCAAACCACTTTGTACCACTCTGCCAGTGTGCAAGGGCTCTTACCTGAGCATAAAGATCCTTAATATATAGGGGCCTACTCAAATCAAGCAGGTAGCCAGCCAATTTCATGGGCAGGTCATGGGGCTGGCCACCATTTTTGTGGACTTATCATTGCAGGGCCCCTCTATACCTCCACACCTTCCAAGGTCCCTTCCAGCCTTAAAATCTATGAAACTATGAATTGGCAAGGGGCCCTGGCAATCCGGCCCCTTCCTGGAGATTGGCAGATGACCTGAAACCGCAGCTTAGTTGCTTACACTCAGTGGCTTCTGCGGCCTTAACCAGGGGATTAAACCCGTGGAAGCCATTAATAGAAACATTATTAAGCAATCTAAGTATTTAAACTCTAAACTAAAATGTTTTATGAAATTAAAGCTATACACAACATGAACTGTAACTAATACCATGACTATAGATTATTAAAGGACATTGTAAAAAGGAGTTTACTCAATGCTAACCTTAAGACGGGCAATTCATGCTAGCTGTTAAATGCTAGCATGCACCACCCAGTGGCAGTAGCTACTGACATCATCTATGTCTGTGGGGTGAACACTTGTCTGTACACTGAGATGGCATGCACAGTGTTCACAGAGTTCATTGGAATGGTCAGGCAGTGTTTTGCCAGGACATACAGATGTGGAAACCAGTCACAGACAGAGTCCCAAAATATAGGCACAGGTGTATGGCACTCTTTGACAAACTTCAGGTAAGCAGCATGTTTGTTGCCATGCTTTTTCTGCCATCCAAGGATTGATTTCAGTAGCTGTGGGTCACAACTCAGCACAGGCACCTGGTTGGGGTCCAAAATGCAAACAACACTAAGGAAAGAAGCAGCCAGTTGTCTGAACCATGGTGGCATTGATGGGTCATATCTGTAGTACTGGTTCAGCTTCACAGCTGTTGCCTGGAATAGGTTCCTTCTTCACTGGTTTTCAGGAAAACAGCTTGAAAGTTCTTGTGATGCCATGTCTTCTTCCCAACTTATCAAATCCATCAGTTTGTTGTGTGTGGTAGATCACAGCCTTCTGACCTTCAACCCACATTAGAAGCTCCATTACGAGGTGGCATATTCTGCTGCAGACTTCACTTGATCTTGCATGTCTCCCTGTTCCAGGAGAAAGTGATTTAAACATGCACTGTGTGCCAGGTGTGATTTCCAGCTCTTCATTCACAAACTGCTGGTAGTGCTACATTTGCTCGGCATGGTAACTGTCTGCTTTGAAACCACAGATTCCACCTTGTTAGCCCAGGCTCTGGTGGCAGTGGCACAGTGTCATGTGAGTCCCCACTTTGACTGGCAAGGGACTCCCTGGACAGTGTTTGAAGGCTGTCTTGAAGAAGGACACCAAGCTATCCTCATCAGGGAACTGTGTGCGCCAGATGTCACTTAATAAAGACATAATGTGCTCATTGCAGGGGAGATGAACTGTGTTGGGCAGGATTCCTTGGAGTATGTCAGAGAAAGCCTTGCACATGTACATGGCATTGTTGGACAAGAATACTGAGATCTTGTTAAATTCTAAGCCATAGTTGACAATTGCCTTCACTACCGTCTGAGACATGGTAGAAAAATTGACAGATATTAGGTGGACCAGCTCTGTCTGAAAAACAGGAAGGTCCCTGTCTATGCAGCTCCCAGGTACAAATAAAATGTGCAGCACATCAGTCACAATGGAAAAAGATTCATACACTACCAGTGCAGGCTTTGTGGATTGTACATGTAAAGCAATCACTGCAGGGAGATAGTATTGGTGAAGCTTGTTGGCACGTGGAAAACCGCCAGCACTTGGCATGTTTTTATTCAGGTAATCCCTTAATTTAGGATGATCAAGTTTCTCCAGCAGGATGTTCACTGCCGCAGAAGCCTCCATGAGGGAAAATGCCACTTCTCACTTTGCCATGCTGCTTTCCATGGTCCTTTTAAAGAGAGAGGACAGTCACTTGTTTTTTGCTCTGACCTTCAGCTTCTATAACAGCCTTTTGTTTTGTGTGCACCTTGGACTCCAAGTATCGAACTATCCTGGTTTTCCTCAACACATCCAGAGTACATCTACATGAGACGCTTACTACAGAGTTGACTAATTAGCTCCACAATAAAGTGTCACCATCTACACATCTGCCCCTGTTAGGCTAAAGTAAACAAATTAACTCTGCCTTAGGATAGTACTGCCTGACACAAGCACTCTATAATGACTACCCTACTACATGCAATGCACGTGTAGATGGTAACCGGGGCTGGGGCACAAGGGTGCCACAATGCAGGGGCTGCCTGCCAGCTAGCCCTTCACTGTAGCACCTTCGTACCCCAGCCAGCCCCTCGGCAGCATGTTGCTGGGGGAGCTGCTCCAGGCTGGCAGGCTGACCCCCCCAGGTCTCTTGCCAGTTGGGGCTGTGCTGCCCTTGCTCAATGAAGTTCATTGCATGCAGGAACAATAAACTTCAGCACAAACTGTGCTAGTATTTACTGTGTTGCTTTCATACATGTAGACCTGCCCCCAGAGTCACACTGAAGGTGGTACAGAATAGTCTGCCTTCATGAGTGTGCAAGGTTCTTACATGATACTGCCTTATATGGTCCAGAGCTGACATATTTAGCTGTCTTGGAGAATTTCTTCTTCTTGTTCATCCCTGCTCAATCCTCTTCAGGCTGCGACATGTTGCAGCAGTATGCCTCTGGCTACTTAAAAGATGGCACCAAAACCCTCTAACTTCCCCGAATGGTCCTGGACTGGCTCCTGTACTGAGCCTACATCACAGGCCCAGCTTCTGACTTGCTCCCCTTTCCTCCCCCCTCCGCCCAGCCCCCCCAGTGCTTCAAGGCTGCAGGGATTCCCTCCTCTTCTTTGCTTGCTGGTAAGTTCATCACCACCCACCCTGTAACGAGCCTGCCAAAATTGTGGAGCTCTCCATTTTTCATGAAAAACACCTGATTTTGGGTTTTCCACAAAAAATGCAAAAACCAATTTCGGTAGGTCCCTATTACTATACTCTTACATGTCCCTCCCCACTCTTTGCTTGCACAACATTTAAATAAAATGTGTTAGTAAAAATGAAAATCAAGTGAAATGGAGTGGTTGGGAATCTTTCAGTCTGTGCAAAAAATTTCACAGAAATATTCTGATTAAGCTGGGTTTTTTTCAGTGGAAAAATCCAAATTTTATTTGGATCATGTTGATCTGAACTGAAGTAGTTTGATTTGTCTGACTGAATTGAAACATGGTGTTTTTGTGTCAGTTTGCTGCTAATCTCTATCTGCCTCAGCTTCTGCAGCACCTCTGAAGACCTGTAGTTCAGGTGTCTCAGACCAGTATTCTCCTCCATAGGCCCAGTGTACTGGCTGGAGTATAGTGACCATAACCTACTCTTTTATTTGAAACTCAGATGCACATTATTGGTGCCCCATGACCAAGGTGCATCCTAGGAAATGTAGTTCAAATGGGGAGCCCCACCCACATAGGAAAAGAGTAACACAAACAACCCACATTGGAACCTCCATTAGGCCCAGCACAGGATTGCATGGGGACAGGTAAAGTGTTGATCAAGCTGAAATTAAATATTTTGATTTGGTTTAACAAATTGAAGCAAAGCATTTTCATTTAGGAGTGCTAGAATATTTCACTCCATTTGGAAATTCAAGTGTGAAACTTCAAATAAAAAAATGCTGTTCTTTTCAATTGTTGACTCCATATGTGTCAATACTGGGTATAAATCATTTTCAAAATATTGGAATTTCTCATGGGATGGAAATTCTATTTTTAACAAGCTGTTCTTGAAAGTCTTTAAAGCATTATAAATGGTCTTTTTTAACTTTTAGTGCCTGACTATCTGCATGATTGGAGGGTGGTAATATTTTGCTACAATTTACTTAAATCTGGGGGAAAAAAATTAATCGCTATATGATATATACAGGAATGTACATTTAAAAAAATATATATGCCAGTTATTTCATCTACCCTTTTCTTACATCTGCTCTTTTTCTTTTCTTCTTTCTTCATAGTGGTTGCATCTACATGAGACATGGATTGCGCAGTACCCAAAAAATACTGTGCAGTAGCGCATCATAGCATGGACAGTGTGAACGCGTTACTGCGTGATATTATTAAGCTGCTGTGCAGTAGCGTCACCTAAAGATGTTTGCTGGCACTACTGCGCAGTAATTCTGGTTACTGCACATTTATTTTGTACTTGCTAATACAAGTCCTAAATAAACGAGCACTAACAACTGTTCAGTAGTGTCTTGTATAGACTATCTCTCACATATATTTAATACTAATTATTTTTTCCATTTTTGATTCACTCAAAGCCACATCTTTTTAACCTTTTCATTCTTTTTATTCCATTTATCCCTGGAACCCAACCCAACCCCCCCCCCCCCAAAAAAAAAATTTGGAAATATTTTTATAAAAATTACCTTGGATTTCAATAATGTTACATAAATTTACATCAGGGAAAATCTGGCTCCATTTTTTCACCTTTCTGTTGTTTTCCACTAAAATATTTTCAGAATGTTTCCTTTCTTTAAGTATACCAGGAAATTGTTACAAAGACAAATTCAGTGACTGAAATTGAGAATGGAAGCAATAAACCTCTGATGACTTACATACAGCCATACTGATTAACATGAGGCAAGGATCTAGCCTTCATCATTTCTATATTTCCAAATCAAAGGCCTCTGAACTCCTTTCCATTATTACTATATGTACATTTCTTTGTTCTTTAACAGGTGAATGTTATAGCATATAAATTACCTGCCTCTTTTTCTGATTCATTTCCATCTGTCCTGTGTTTGAAAATACTGTAGGGATTTGCTTTGCAGATCCCTCTTTCTATTCATTGAGACACTTGATGGTCTCCCTAGATCTTGAAGACAATATTTATTTTGTTATTCAAATGAATTTAGTTTACTTTCATCTGTGGCTTTAAGTGGTCCCCATCACCATAGTGTCTGCAGGCTAAATTCTTTTTAACCCACTTAGACATTTACTGTATAGCTGTTGTCAAGCTCCTGATGTAGAATGATCAGAATTAGGGAGGCATCCGGTTTCATCTGTGTAAACACCTACATCTAGATCCTATTCTACCTTTTGGGCGTGTAAATTGACTTAGGTGCCTAAGTGTGATCCCATTCCACCCTGCTTGAGTTCGTGAGGGAGAGGACTCTGGCCCGCAGTTTACAGGCTTATAGAATTATGTATACAATGACATAGGCAGACAAGGTTCCTTGGGTGAATTTAATATCTTTTATTAGACCAACCCAAATAGTTGGAGAAAAGTTATTAAGCAAGCTTTCGGGTTCAAAAACCCTTCGTCAGGCTAAGGGCAGACAAGGCTAAGGAAGTTTCAGCAGTTGGTTTGTGCTTTTCCTGGATGGAATGAAAAGTAAAGAAGCCAGGGGCTGGGCTGGGCTGGGCTGGGGAGTCAGTTGCCAGGCAGATTATAATGCATCAAAAATCCAATGTCTATGTTTAGTCCATGATCTCTAGTATCCAGCAGGTTGATGAAATGGAGCTCATAGGCTCGTCTCTGGGAAGTGTTGTGTAAGTTTCCCTTGAGGATCAGGACTGAGAGATTGGAGAGAGAGTGGCCCTCCTGTGAGAAATGTGCCCCCACCGGTAATTGAGTGTTTCTGTCTTTGATAGGTTTCCGGTGTGTGTTCATTCTGGTGCGCAGTTGTTGTTTGGTCTCTCCTACATATTTTCCATCAGGGCATTTGGTGCATTGGATGAGGTATATTACATTTCTGGAGGTGCAGCTGTAAGATCCTGGGATGCTGATGGCTCTGTTGTGGGGTGTAGTAATAGTGGGGGTGGTGGAGATGTGTTGGCAGGTTTTGCATTTCTTGTCCTGGCACGGTCTGGATCCTTTTGGTGTGTTCTGGGCTTGAGGAAGTTTGCTTCTGGTGATGAGGTTGGTGAGGTTCGGTGCTTGTTTGAAGGCTAGGATGGGTGGCTCTGGGAACATCTTTTTAAGAATAGGGTCTCTGTCTAGTATGGGTTGCAATTTTTTGAGAATTTTCCGTGATACGTCATAACCAGCGGTGTGCGATTTGTGGGGGGTTTTCTTCTGTACTGCAGCAGTTCTTCACGTGGTATCTGGGTGGCTCTTTCAAACGTGCGATCTACCTCTCTGGAGGAGTGTCCTTGTTGGGTGAAAGCCTTTCTAAGATTCGTGAGGTGGCGATCCCGGGTGTTCTCTTCAGTACAGATGCGGTGGTATCTGAGGGCTTGGCTGTATATCACAGCTTTTTTGGTGTGTTTAGGGTGATTGCTAGTTCTGTGCAGATATGTATGTTGGGCTGTAGGTTTCTTGTATACTGTGGTCTGTATTTTACCCTTCTGGATACTGATTATTGTGTCTAAAAAGGAGATGTTGGTGCTGGAGTATTCTAAAGAAAGTCGGATGGAGGGATGGTGATTGTTGAATTTCTGATGGAACTCAATCAGAGATTGCAGGTTCTCAGTCCAAATGATGAAGATGTCATCGATGTATCTTAAGTATAGCAAGGGTTTGATGGTGCAGTTCTTGAGGAAGTCTTCTTCCAGGTGGCTCATAAAAAGGTTGGCATACTGTGGGGCCATTTTAGTGCCCATAGCTGTTCCCATCATCTGGAGGAAGTGTTGATTAAAAGTGAAATTGTTGTGTGTGAGGATGAAGTGTATAAGGCCAGTAATATCTTTGGGCCTGTATTCTGAGTTGTAATCTTGTTCCTGTAGATATGTAAGGCAGGCTTGGATGCCATCCTGGTGTGGGATGTTGGTATATAGGCTGGTAACATCCATGGTGGCTAGGAGTGTGTTGCTGGGAAGGTGGTCTATTTTTTTAAGTTTCCGTAGAAAGTCTGTGGTGTCTTATATAAAACTTGCTCTGTGGGTGACAAGCGGTTTTAGGATTGATTCAACGAAACCTGATATTTCCTCAGTTAGGGTCCCATGGTTGGATATGATAGGTCTGCCAGGGTTCCCTTGTTTGTGGATTTTAGGGAGCATGTAAAAAAGTCCCTGGGTTAGGTAGCGGGGGGATCAAGGTCTGTAGTTTTTCTTGTAGTCTTGATGGAAATGATTTGATGGTATTGTTGAGTTTTTTGGTGAGAAGGGGAGTAGGATCTTCTTGTAGTTTTTTGTAGTAGGTGGTGTCAGACAGCTGTCTCTTCACTTCCTTTATGTAATGCTCATGGTTTAGGATGACTATGGCTCCTCCTTTATATACAATGACATGCGTGGATCACCAGTCTTTAATATGCCCACTCCACCCTGCTATGCAGTACAAGCTGGATTTGTGTTGAGAGTGGTTGCTTGTATTCACCATGGGGCTTTACTTTGGTTTAATTCTCCTTAAATTGAAGTGGTGAGTTTTTAAAAACACTATTACAATTTAGGGAAAATTAAACTGAAGTAACTCCCCGTGGCATGTACACAAGGGTCAGGCCCGATCCTTACCTGCCTCTCCGGTGGGGGCGGGGGATGGGCTGTTGGCAGGCTGAGCGGTCCCTGAGCTGCGGGAGGGAGGGGGAGGCCGTGCTTCCCTCCACAGTGGCGCCCCCCCAGGCAGCACCCACCCTGCAGCTGTGGAGGTAAGCACGAGTCCCCTGCGCAGCTCAGGCAGGCAAGCAAGCTTCAGGGAGACAAAAAAAAATCAGGCTCACCACTTTTTTTTTTTCTTCAGTAGAGACTAAGCTGCACGGGGCCCAGTGCTTCCCTCCATGGCTGTTGCACTTTGTTAGGTAGCAAACTAATTAGATAGCAAACTAAAATTGCAGAGGTGTTTTATTTTGCTACATCCCAAAGTCATTTGAAGTGCAATATGCTGCCAACAGTGTAAACAGCAGCACCATTGAAGCGCAGTATGCTGTCGACAGTGTCACAGCAACACCACTAAAGCGGTACAAAAGGGCATTTAAACCACTTTAAAGGCCAATCTTGTAGTGTGTACAAAGGCCCACTAATTCCAGGAAAGATTTGAGACTGGAAAGAGTGAACCAGTGTCCTGTATAGCAGGATGAACTATTGATAGAGAGCCAGAGAAAGCTATTATGCATGTATGGATCTCATTTTTCGAAAGACCAAGAACTAGAGGATTGATATGACTAATCCACCTGGCTATCTTTTTCTTTCTCCAAACACAAGCACGCACTCTTTCCTGTTAGGTATTTTATGCTACGTCTTCCAAAGGGCCTCTCCTGGATCAAAAAGCTCTGTAATGGGGATTACCACTCAAAGGCTTCTGGGCATCCAGTTTAGCCCCATGGGGAGAGAGTCTCAAGCATGTGGAGTAGCATGCAGGTGGAGCAATAAGAAATTTGCTCTCTGTTCCCAGTGCTGCTTATGCAATTTTCCCAATGGCCCTGTAATGCACAAACTACAGTGGAAGTATTCCTCACCCTGAGCCAGGGCAGCATCCTCCTTTTTACTCACAGAATCAGATTTACTCTTGCTTGTTTTCCTTTTGTCTTCAGGAAGCCATGCCCCTTGGTTGCCCAGTGACTTAGGTGCAGCAGGAAGGTGCTCTCCTTGAAGATCCTGCCTAGACTGTGATCTGATAGTTAGACTGTTGCCTTGTGACACAGAAGTTCAGGGTGCAAATCTCATTAAGAGGGAGGTGATCCTAGACCTTTGTTCCCTAAGTTTTTCCTTTCCCTGAATACATACTCTATCTACTACACAGCTGGGCAAAACTGGGGAAGTTTGCACAGATTGTCTTCTCCCAGCAGGCAGTTGTTGAGGTTCTTGGTCTTCTGCCATTTTGGAGGTTTACACTGTACTGTGGTTCCACGATGAGATGAATCTCATACATACAGTTAAAAGTCCCAGGAGCCCTGATGAGCACTGAATCACTTCTGAGTGTGCAGAGTAGGGGCAGAGTTTGTCATGAAGCCCAGAACTGGAGCTGGATAAGGCATCTAGCCATGAACGTGCAGTTGAGGCCATTATGCAAGTGAAATAAGATGCCTTTGAATTACTAGGTTTCCTAAAAACTATGTAAGTGATGCATATGCACCTTAGCTGCAATTTTGAATTCTGCCCTGAGTATCTCATAGTCCTTAATTTTTCAGGTAGGCAGGGAAGTGCTGTCATCCCCATTTTACAGTTGGGAGACTAAGACCAATTTTTAAAAGGTATTTAGGACCCTAAAGGTAAACATGCCCTGTAAGATTTGAAGAATATCTAGGTGCTTTTGAAAATCCCACTGGCTCCCAAGAAGCAGGGCACTGGCTACCATGGTTCTCCTGCTTTACTTGTGGCAGGTTAGGGCATTGTGTCTTGTGTTCTGTCAGAGTTTAGATTATAGATTGTGTGGGATAGCTAACATAGGAGTGATCCTGCCTCAAGCAGGGGTTGGACTAAATGACCTCTAGAGGTTTCTCCAAGCCCTACTTCTCTGTGGTTCTATGACTTGCCCAGATTTATGTAAGAAGCCTATGGCAGAGCACAGAATTGATCTCACACCTCCCAGACTAACTCCCTAACCATTGGGATCTCCTTTATCCATTGAAAAACACAGGTATGAAAGTCCTGGGGAAACTTTTTTTTTATCTTAAACCAGGCAGTTGCAGTAGAAGCTTCCCCAGTTTTACTTCACCACTATTCTTTAAGTCTGGCTCATCATTGTCTTTATAGTTGGTGGAGCTGAATATGGATGGGGAAGGGGACAAGGTAGTAAATGGTCTCCATTGCCACGAGGGACCACACTAAAGTTCTGAAAGCATTCCCAATGGCTCCACACAGCATCTCAGAACTACACTAAATACCAGAGACAAACTTAATTTGGCTACTGAGTGAATCCAGCATGAGTGAATGCATGCACTGCCCTGATTCTGGCAGGAGTCCTGTTCATTGACTGCTGCTTGAAACTGTTTACCATTTGCATTTACAGGTTGGATTCCGAAAGCAAATTACAGTGTTGTTGTTGGCACATGAAATGGAAACTGAAACACGCGAGTGGTTTGTGTAATCACCGCTCTAACTTCTCAGCCCTATATCAGCTTCTCATAAACAAACCACAGGCCCAGTCCCTTAAGGTGATTGGTACATTCAGTTCCTTTACCAGCCTTGATACTGCTGTTTCACTGATACGAGTCAGGAGCAGCGACACTGAAGCCAGCCATGGGAGTACTCAGTACCTTACATGACTGGGCTGCTTTCTACTAAAAAATGAAACGAAGAATGAAATTAAATTTTACATCCAAAGTCTTCCTGTTTTGTTTATTTTTAATATATACCTTTCTGGGATAAAGTCTGCCTTTCGTTATGCTGATGTAAATCCAGAGGAATTCCCCAGGGATTAGTGTAGTTCCTCTGGAATTTTACCAGTTTATCCAAGAATGGAACATGGCCCCAGGGGGGCTGGATTGTTGCATTTTTACCATGTCTGCAAGTAAGAGGCAGTGCAGAAATACCTAGCCTCAGCAGAAACATGGGAGCATAGAAGCAGAGTCATTCTAAGGTTGCTCTATTCACACAGATTCACAGATTCACAGAAATTTACCGCTGGTAGGGACCTCATGAGATCATCGGGTCCAGCCCCCCAAGTCTGGGCAGGAAAGACTGCTGGGGTCAAATAACTCCAGCAAGTTGTATATCCAGTCTCCCTCTGGATAGAACGGATTGCTCACCCCTTCGTTCAGGGGCTTGGTTCTACAGGCTGATGTCTGTATGAGGGGCAAATATCTTCCTTTTTTCAGTGCCCTGTTCCCTTGGGAATAGCAAGATAAAGCAGCCTTAGTTCTCTTGAGCATGCAGTCAGCTACCAAGAGAGGCCTTTGTATACACGAGTCAGTAATTTCATTAAAATTTAGCTCATCTCTTTGTTCACACATTGCTAATTAGCATCATCTGGTTTCTCAGATTTATAAATTAATCAAAATTGTGCATGGTGTATGTTCTGTGAATGTCTTTTGAAGGTTGTTCACAGGCAGTTTGTTAGATATCTAATTCAGGTTTCAACATTGGGGCTGTGTTGGTTTGGTTAGTTTTGCCTCAATACATATGTTATATGGCATTGTTTTTACTCCTAAATTGTATAGGCAGAACTGTGAGGACAGAGCAATTGTGTAAATATTTATATGCATAGCTCATAGTTCACTTTGGTTCAATATGCTTACACATTATTAAGTTCAATGTGCTTCAGTATAACAATAATTGAATGTGTTGTTCAATATAACAACACATTATTAAGTTCAATATGCTTACACATTAAATGAAAATATCTTGTGTTCCCATGAACAGGTAACTCACCTGTTAGAATTTTGTGGAAAGTGATCTCAAGAAGAACATGAACATAATTAAAGCAAATTATTTATTTTTTCAATTTGAGCAAATGTTCTTGTGAAATGTATTGAATTATTTTTCTATATACTTTTTCAGCAATATATATATATATATATATATATATAAGTTACATAAATCCAGTTGTTCCTATTCTTTCCAGACCTGGTTTAAAGAGGCAGCATATGTTAAACACTCTGGACCAGACTCCCTAGTCATTATAAAATGGCATATCTCTATAGAAGTTTGTGAAGCTATTTAGATTTCCAACAGTGAGATTCTGGCCTCTTAGTGTATCTCTTATTCAGTACATTCTTTGCTCAAAGAAGTTTAAAAAGCTCAGGATTTTAAAACACACTTGAAGAGATAACAAGTAGCTGCAATTTCACTATTAAATTATTATCTAGGTCTATTTTAAAGAAAAAGTGAGTGAGCCAACAAAATATTGTCTTAATTGCAAAGTTTCAAATGCAACAGCATGTATATCTCATCCTTATTGATTTTTGAACAATGCCTTTTAAGAGAGGCAGTAGAAGGCAGTGAATTCTGTATATAACGTGTGGATGTACATGTGTAAGTGCTTAAAAATGATTTTAAAAATTGATTATATATACGCACATGATCTAAAATCATTCTGTTGCAGCCATACATGAAAATCCTGGTGCAGAATTTGGTCCTCCATATGTTCTAAAAATAAGTCAGAATGGAAAAAGAACAGACCAGCCCTGTAAAGATTTCCTATCTATAAACACAGGCAACTTGGCCATTTTCCTCATCTCAGAACTCCCATATGCGGCTTTACAAACACTGGAGGTGTGAGAGCTCGGAGGCAGGGAGCTGAGAGTTAAAACGGGTCTTTCCTTCCCCCTTTTTCAATGTCTGTTTATATGTATACAACAAGCTTCTTGAATTGCTGAAATCTTGTCTTCTTGCCCTAAAACTTTTTTAAAATTGTGTCTATGATAATAATCCTTTGGGCTTATTTTTAAGTCAGTGCTTCTGCGTGTGGTTATAGAGCATTGGTCTGTGGCTGACTCTTTTATCTTCCATGTATGACATGTCCAACTGTGGTGTTGGTGTCTTGTCAATAATAAACCCACAACAATTTTTCTAAAAATAGGAGCATTAGTCCAAGTGTTCTAGATAAACTCTACTAGCCCATCTTGTCTATTTTCTTTTTTCATTTATCTGAAATCATTCTGAATTAAGGTATTTGTAATTCCCAGGCCTTAGCTGTGGAGGACTAATGCTGTACAATATTTGAAAGTTACCAGGTGCTAGTCCTGGGGTAATTATATTTCACCGATGGGTAAAATTTTCTCCATGTGCCAGGGTGCCTGTGTTTGAGAGCAGTGCCTAGGGATAACCCTTGAGTGACCTTGCCAGCATGCTTCCAGGTTTGGAACATGTATGTAGGAGTATGTATTATTTATTTAGCAAATGCAAATCCGTAAAGCCAAGCAATAGCCTCTTGTTAGTTTAGTTCAAAGTTATTAATCCACCTCTTGGTTTGTATAGGGGACACTCCCTGTTGATGTGTGGCATTATTTGTATCTTTCCATAAGTGCACAATGGATTAGCACTGAGGCCCCAGTGGTGAAGGTTGGCTGCGCAGGGGCCTTGGCCTGTCCTGATCCTGTTTAGCGGGGACCACTCTCACTGTGACAGTTCAAAGCCAGCAGGCTGACAAGTGGGGTTTGTCACAAGGAACTTGTTTGTGACTTCCCATGATTCCCATTCCTTGATCCAAAGGGCAGCTGCAGACAGATCTGGGTCCAGGAGGTTGCTCCATAAGGGGTGTTGTGAAGAAGGACAGGCCTTGAATGTACTGAACAGATCATCACAGAGTGGTAGGTAAGGTACAGCACAAATGGTTTTGACCAACTTTCAGGTCATTGTCAGTCAAGGGATGTGTGGGGGAGTGATATGTGCAAGGATGGGAAGCCAAGGGAATGGAGTTGAATGAAGGGTTCCAGTTATGATACATATGGTTGCATTCAGCTGAGTGTCAACAAAATGTGTATGTGATGACCTTTGCCAGGCAGGTGCACAGTAGTCTGCTGCTGAATATTATAGGGCAAGAGCTGAGGTCTGGAGTATTGTGTCTGCAGCTCCCCACATTGATCCAGCAAGGTTGGCTAGCAAGTTGTTTTGGGATTTGACCTTTGCTGCTGTTTTCTTTAGATATTTCCGAAAAGTCAGGGTTCTGCCTAAACACTCCCAGGTATGTTGGGGAGGGATCATGCTTTAGTCTCTGACCACCTATATACATATTAAGTTCTTTTTTGGCACTGGGAGTGTGGAGATGTGTGGCGGAGCACAGGGTGCTCCTGCCACTTTAAGGGCCTGGAGCTGGCAGCCTCCAGGTGCCTGATTGCGGCAGCCATTTTGAGGCTTATATAAACCAGGCAGTTTGGCTGCAGGAGGTTAGGCAGCAACACTGCTTGGCTGTAGACCTGCTGTGTATGACCTGGAGGTAAGGGGGAGCTGCAAGGGGTTGGTACGAGGCTCCTGGTCCTGGTCCTGGTCCTGGTCCTGGTCCTGGTCCTGGTCCTGGTCCTGGTCCTGGTCCTGGTCCTGGTCCTGGTCCTGGTCCTGGTCCTGGTCCTGGTCCTGGTCCTGGTCCTGGTCCTGGCATGACCTGAAACTGCACCCTGCTGGGAGTGGGTGGTCTGGTGGGGCTCTCAGTGGCGTGGGAGCCCCCAGGAAATGCCTGGCCAGTGATCCGCCTGGTGAAAGGTGGGTTGGGGTGCCTTAACCCCTAGCTCCCACCACCACTGGGAGGGGTGACCCCTGAGTTGGATGAGGGCCGAGAGGGCCAGTGTTATGAGGGCCGAGATGGCCAGTGTTTGTGAGGGGCCCAGAGAGGGTGGACCCCGAGAGTGGGAGTGATGTGGGTGAGGTGCCGTGGTTGCTCCTAGGAGGAAGGGAGTAGTGGCACGGTGAGGCCCAGTGTTAGTGAGTGGCTAGAGAGACCCAGCCCGAAGGGGAGAGTCCCCTTGACTGGCCCATGCTGGGGCCAGGACCAGTGAGGGTCAAAATGGCTGGGGGCCCACCGCGAGGGACGCCCAAGAGCCGGGGGCCTGGGGTCCCGACTGGCCTTGAGGTGGGCCAGGGCTAGGTAGCCGAAGGTTCCGGGGGAACCACACCCGAGGGAGGAAGATAGCTTTGGGGGGGGTGAGGTAGCCCAGATGATGGCGGATTGGCCGCCTGAGTAGAGAAGACCATAGAGGGGTCTTGTGTGGAAGATTCTGGGGCCCAGTGCGGGGGCCGGTGAGGAAGAACACCATGATGCCATCTGCGAGGCTTGGGCTGCGGTATTAGGGGAGGTCGGAGTTGCAGAGTGCCCCTGGGCATCGGGGCAGTTGAAGGGCAGCCTCCCGCTTGATTATCATCGTAATTGAACTAATTATCATCAAAGGCGTGGCGGGCGAGATGAGCGGGCGGCTGCCCAGAGACAGGCGGGTGGGCCACGAAGAGCTCGGCCCTGAGTAGGCCTGCTGTCACGGTGACAGGCGGGCGGGTCACAGTTCGGCCCTGGGAGCCCCCCCCCCCCCCCCCCGGTCACAAGATGGAATACACTGGATAAAGTTTTGGCAGGACTTGGATTGAGCTGCCATTGTGATGCAGTAACCTGCCATCTTTGTCACATCTTTGTTCAGGGTCTGGTCTGGTCTGGAGTGCAGAAAGATGGAGTCTGAGTGGCACAGCAGATGTCATCAGCATAGATGAACTTGCATAATGTGGTTGTTGGTAGATCATTTGTATACAAGTTGAACAGGGTTGGGGCTGGCACTGAGTCCAGTGGAAGTCCATTGGCCTGTCTCCTCCATGCGCTTATCCCCTGCCCAACATGGAGTCTGCATCATCTGTTACAGAGGAGTGTTTCAATGACTATAACAACCCAGCTTGGAAGTACTCTTGATGGGTTTAGAAGGAGGCCACTATGACATACTGTATTGTATGCAGCTGCAAGGTCCAGCAGCACTACACCTATGCAGGAGTGAAAAGACAGGATATGTTTGGGGTTATCCAGACTCGGGAACCATAAAACTTTGCAGAAATGCCTTGAGTCCCTCAGAGTTCTGTGCTCTGGACACTGGCCTGTTACCTGTTTTGGGTTCACTCAGGTGTTTTTTATGAAACATTTTATTTTTCCTCATGCAGACTGGGATTTTTTTTTTTTTTAAATCTTGGTAACATTGTGGGAGAGAGAAACCATTTCCTGCCCAGCTCTATATCTGAGACCAACTCAGTTTGGAAAGGGTTGATAGAGTTGGGTAAAATGTTAATTTCATATCTACGTATCATTTTGAACCCCAGACATTCAGAATGTCTCCCATAATCATGATTTTAACTTAAAATTTAATAGTACATATTTTTTTTTCTTTTTCTTTTATTTTTTTTGCATGCAAATTGTGGTTTTAAGGCTTACATTTTGACCATGAGATCCCGGAAACATACTTCAAAAAATAAAAATGAGATGTTCCTTTATTACCTATGTCCAGGGGTTGGGATTTTAGAGAATATACAAATATTACAAGACTTCCAATAGAATGATGAGAATTAGCAACATTGACATTGATAGTTTACATGTGCTAACTTGGTTATTGAAGGTACAATTCAGTTAGCTAATTTACTTGTTTGTTACCCTTACACTGTAGGATTTTGGTGTATGCAAGGGCAGTAGTCATTTGTTGAGGCAAGATGAAAAAAGCCATTACTAGAGGAGTTTCACACACTATGCACTTTCATTAAGGCTTTTCTTTTTGTTCCTTTGGTTTCTTTGTTTTCCCTTTATTCCAAAATAAAAACCAATTTACAT
The DNA here is from genome assembly GCF_030867095.1 of Alligator mississippiensis. NCBI lineage: Eukaryota > Metazoa > Chordata > Crocodylia > Alligatoridae > Alligator > Alligator mississippiensis. Next base: position 141,096,489 of record NC_081827.1, read on the forward strand.
TAAAAGTACATGATTGCCTTCTGTGCATGGGGGGAAAGGTAGTAGATGATGGAGGGCTTGTTGATTTTTTTTTTTTTTTTTTTTTTTTCTCGTTAGAAAATGAAAAATGTTAAAAGTAATAAATATTTTTCTTAGAATGTAATGCAAACAGTGTGCACTGCAAGAAAGAAATAATGAACATTTATGTATAAAAGACAGAGTTCAAATAAAGTCCATGCTAAGATCTCTGTGTATTCAAAATGTTCTGCAGAATCAGATTAATGTATTGTTAATCAAGGCATGAACTGTCAATCAACTGGATTTTTGCCTGATAAAGGCCTCTAATGATTTAGCATGAAATCTGTATTTTGCTGTCATTAAGCCCCTCTCTTCAGTCAGGCTTTTATGTGCTATATGCTTTTCTTCTCATGGAAAATGCATATATATTATGACTGCTTGGATGTCTAAGTACCTGATTTTGTGTACACAAGCAATACTGTACAATAGGCCTGGGTTTGAAATACTTCTATATATACCAGTTACTTGACTCATAGGGCACCGTTACATGTGACAGAGCTCTGCTCTGATGTGTGCTATCTAGCATGCATCAGAACAGGCTCGGTTAATTGTGTCTGCTGTGAGTCTGCTGGAGCATGTTAATCAGTGTACTCCAGCATCCTCCTATGACATGTATTTAGCATCCCTGCATTTCAAGATGGCATCAGGAACACTTTAACTGAAGCTCAGTCAATGAGCTTCAGTTAAAGCGCCCTTGCTATCATTTTAAGAAGCAAGATGCTGAGTACACGTGACACTGGGGGAGCTTTAATTAGAGCACTCCAGTTAAAGTGCATCCCCCAACCCTGGAGCACATGTATAAACACCCACAATGTCTTGATTAAGTTTTAAGGAGAAGAATGAAGGCAATCAGCAGAATAAAGACATTAGACTTCAAAGTGTAGGGAACTGCTGGGAGGAAAGACTGAGGGGAAAAGTTGTTCAGGTGAGCTGGATGTGTCCTTACTTTAAGGAGGCCCTTTTAAGGGCACAGGAACAAACTATCCTGATGTAATGAAAGAATGGTAAGTGCAACAGGAGACCAGACTGGCTAGACAGAAGCCTTTTCAATGATTTGAAACTCAGAAAGTAATCTTATAAAAAGTGGAAACTTTGTCATATTACTAGGGAAGAATATCACATGATTTGAGATGCAGCTGCCAAGGGACATAAAAGAAAATAAAAAGGAATTCTATAAATATATCAAATATAAGAGGAAAACCAAAAAAACCCTTACAGAATGTGGAAGGCAATCTACTTACAGATGATGATGAGAAGCTGTTTGTTTTACTTTAGTCTTCATAAATAGGGTTATCTACCAGCTGACAAGTACAGGTGGCAGCAAAGATGGGGAAGAAGACAAACAGCCAAGAGTTGTGGAAGAACAAGTTAGGGTTTACTTAGAGAAGCTAGGTGCTTTCAGGTCAGCAGGATCAGATGGGCTGTACCCTAGGGGACTGAAGGAATTGGCTGAAGTAATTTCAAAGCCATTGGCTATTTTCTTAGAGAACTTATGGAGGTTGCTTGAGGTCCTGGATGATTGGAAAAGGGCAAATATAGTGCCCATCTTTTTGAGAAGGAGAAGGATCTGGGGAATTACAGATGAGCTAGCCTGACCTCAGTATCTGAATAGATTGTGAAGCAGGTCCTCAAGGAACCTATTTTGAAGTATCTAGAGGAGAACAGGTTGATGGGGAACAGACAGTTTGGAATCGCCAAGAGCAAATCATGCCAGCCAAACCTGTTTTCCTTCTGTGGTAAAGGTGACAGGCTCTGTGAATGGGGGGAGAGCAGTGGATGTGATATAACTTGACTTTAGCAAGGCTTTTGACATTGCCTCCTACAACATTATCATTAGCAAGCTAAGGAAATACAGACTAGACAAAAGTACCATAAGGTGGAAACATAACTGGTTGTATCATTGTGCTCAATAAGTAGTCATCATGGAGCTACTGTCTAGTTGGGAGGAGCTATCAAAGTGAGGTTCCCCAGGGTTCTGTCACATGTCTGGGATTGTTTAACATCTTTACTAATGATTTGGATAATAGGATTGAGTGCATGCTTAACAAATTTGTGGATGACACCAAGTTGAGTGGAGTTGCAGACACTCTGGAGGGTAGGGCTAGGATCAAGAACAACCTGTTTAGACTGGAAAAATGCTCCATAATCAGCCAGATGAAATTTATCAAAGAGAAATGCAGTCCTGCACTTGGGGTGGAATAACTGCATGCACAAATACAAACTTGTGAATGACTGGCTAGGCTACAGTCCTGCAAAGTAGGACCTGGGGGTTGCATTGGACCATTGCCTCAATATGATCAAACAGTGTATTCTTGTTGCAAAAAAAGCCAGCAGCTTCCTAGGTTGTATTAACAGGAGTGTCACTTGCAAATCAATGGAAGTTATTTTTCTACTCTCTTCAGCACTGGTGAGGCTTCAACTATTACTAGTGTTTGACTCCATACTTCAAGAAGGATGCAGACAGATTGGAAAGAGTACAGCAGAGAGTGACAAAAATATTAGGGGCTTACGAAGCGTGATTTATGAGGAAAGATTGAAAGAACTGGGTTTATTTAGTCTGGAGAAGAAAAGACTCAACCTGCAGCCAAAGTTTAGTTTGGAGACTAAGAGGAACTTTCTGATTGTGAGGGTGGTCAGGCATTAAAACAGGCTACCTAGGGAAACTGTGAAATCTCCATTCCTGGAAATTTTCAAGATCAGGTTAGACAGGCACTTGACTGGGATGGTTTAGTCAGGGATGATCCTGCCTTAAGTGGGAAGCTGGACTTAGTAACTTTATGAGGTCTTTTCCAACCAAGCTTTCCTATAATCCTAAATCATCCCAGGCCAAATCTCTATTGACTTCATTTGGGCTACTGAAATGTATAAATTTACTTGCACATTAAAGATGAGGCCCTTGGACATCTATGATTTCTAAACTTCACTTGCAAATAGTTGTGAGTGCAAAATTACCCCTACAATCTGCATGCACAGAATGGAAACCAGAATTTCAAAATCTGCCATTAAAATGCCCCTGATATATGCAATTGTCTTTATATTTGCTAAAGCGGGGTCATGAGAATTTCACATTTTATATTACTGTATATTTTTTCATAGCCTTTCTCTGTGAGTCTGAGAAATGGGATATAAGAATGAAGAGTAAAGCTGAGATTTCCTTGCCACAGAAGGAACGGAGTGTCAATGGAAGGGTGATACGCTTAATGTGAGGCATTCTTTTCAGTGGTGAGACTTTAGCACACATTCCAGAAAGACTGAAGCTGATGTTGTGACTTGGAAATCCCACAGTCCATTTCACTTTAAGAGGTTGGTTAAATTGACATGTTGGCATCCTTCCAGGAATACTGCAGCATATTAGTAAAAAAAGAAAGCTTCCTCTCTAAGAAGCCGCTGTAATTGCGTAATTCAAGATGAAGCCAAAAATGGATACAAAGTTGCACTCTGCAATGTTCTCTCCTTTATGGCTCAGTTTTTCATCTTGTATCTAAACAGTAGGGTAAGCTGCTGTCAGAACGCTTTGGACACACTTTGGACGCACGGACAGCCTCTTCTGTTGCTGAGATGCACTGGTCTTTTCGGCTGGGCTGACCTCAGTTGAAGATCTCATTAATGAGCTTGAAGGTATATACTTCCTCCTATGTATTTTCTGTTCTAACTATATACTTAACATTCTTCCTTAGTCCTTGTAACCACAGGATGCGACTCCCAGGTAACTAGAAAACAGATACCTCAGTAATTTATGTTACTTTATCCCAGATGTAATTAGGAATTAGTTGATTCAGTAAATTTAAAGTTGCATAGAAATGGAAATGCAGAAAAAACTTTAGCGTCTGAACATCTTAATATTGGCTGTCTCCTCCTGATACGTGGTTCTAAACTCAGTGAACATATCGGGCATCTGTGTTCCAGCAAGGGAAATGCTTCTAACAGGTTATTATGGGAGGGGCTATTTTAATATTTCAACATAAGTCTTCAACATCTCAGAAATATGATTAGAACAATTCTATTCACATAACATCAATTACATAAGTTTTTTTTAATCCAGCTATTAACATTTTAACAGATACAGGCATCTCAGTCCTGTCATGAGAATTATAATTCCTTAGCCAGATAAATGATGCAGGCAATATATTTTTACCATTTGATACAAAACTCCTTGGTAAAGAAGTGGCAGATAAAAGGAGAGAAGGGATGGAAAAGTATGCAGTAGATCTAGAACCCCTACAAATCAGGAAAAATCCAAGTCAAGTCATCTTGGAAGATAAAACCATGATCATATAATTAGACACACAAAAAGTTCTAAGCAGTTAGAGGAGTAATAACAATAACTTAATTTAGATTCCTGATGTTTTAGAACACATGATAATGGCTAAGCTTTAAAATTACTTGGCTCCCTCAGTCATATTTAAAGAGTGTAAAAAGAAACCCATGCCCCTGTTACTAGGAAGAGGACAGGGAAATGTAGGAAACCTAAAGAAAAAGTGACAAAGTAGTAACTGCTCAGGTGAATTGAGCCAGGGGACAGAAAAGGGCAGGCAGGCAGTGCTAGAACTAACAGCACTTGGGCTCTGGGTGCAGGAGACAAGGTCACATGACTAGAAAGCAGCTGAGCTTAGGGCATATCAACCTAGCCTCTGGGCAGTGGGGAGGCAGTATAGTCCTGACTGCTGCAGGACATCAAGCTTCCAGTAGACCTGGACAGAGACTGGAGTCAAGCCAGCCCAGGAGACGTACCTGGAGACCTGGGGGAAAGGTTTATACTTGTGTTAGGACTAGTTAGGCTGGGTTTTTTTTGATTGTGTTGAACTGGTGGACCAGATTGTGGCTATGGGGGGTAGGGGGAGGAGGCAATGGATGGGTTGCCTGGGAGGCACTCCCCACTTTCAGCACCAGGAACTAGACTCAAGCTAAGGCTGGTGGAGTGAAATTGGAGCCCTAGGAAGGCCTGCAGCCAAGTCTGGGCCAGTGCCTGGGAGCTGAGGCTTCCTCAATAAACCAAAGGATAACATCAAAGGCGTGTCGGGTGGACTGGCATGACTGGAAGTGAGGTGGTACTAGGAGAGAGCTAGCTTATGAGTCAGACCACAGGGGGCACCAGGTGCTGGGGTGGTCTACCCATGAGACCTATTACAAATAGTATTAGCCTTCTTAATGGTATATGTCTATCTTCTACTATAAAGTCAAAGGACTAGTCTCTGCTCTCAATGTAATTTTGATGAAACCACATAGGCCCCAATAGAGTTACATTGATATTACTCTGCTGTAACTGGGAACAGGATCTGGCTTTTTGATTTGATTACTTGGTTCAAGTGCTAACATCATGGTAGGACAGATTTTCATAGTCTCTGATAGAGGAAAGTCTTTATCAGGGTGTGGCAGTGTACTTGCAGTGCCTGCCACTTTAAGGGCTAAGTCAAACAGCCAGCAGGTGCTTGATTATGGCAGCCATTTTAAAACGCTGGTTTCCTATATAAACACAGCAATTTGCTGCTGGCAGCCTAGGTAGCAACATTGCCTGGCTGAGCTGCAGCAGGAACCTCTTGGAGGTAAGGGCAGGAGCTTATGGGGATGGTTTGGAGGCTCCTGGTCCTGGGCATGACTTAAAACTGCACTCTACCAGGGATGGGTGGGGCTCCTGGTGATATGGGAGTCCCCAGGAAATGCCAGGCAAGTTACCACCCCAGTGAAAGGTGAATCGGGGCACCTTTAATCCATAGCCCCTACAGCACTGTGGGTACAAGGCGACCAGGCAAAGCTATGGCCACTTGAGCCCAAAGAGGGTGTAAGACCCAGGTGGGGCCAGGTATGGCTGTGGCCACCTGAGCCTCCACAAGAGAGGGAAAGCCTGGAGCCCTGAAGGAGGGGATAGATGTGTAATCCCAGAGAGGGGGTGGTAGTGAGGGCCTGGAAGAAGGCTGACTAGGGCTGTGGGACAGCCTGAAAGGCAGCACATGGGCCAACCCCTGGAGAGCAAGTTGAGGGAAGTGTGGAGCCCCAGAAAGGAGGAACAGAGGGCTGGGAGCCCAGTACGTGGGGCCGGAGCCCCAGCGTATGTTTATGTAAATCTTCCCTGAGAGGGGCCAGGGCAAGCTTGGCCCAGGTCAGGAATTTGCTATCCAGGTCAGGGTCATGGGAGAGGCCCAAGAGACTGTACGTTTGCCATCCAAGGCATGATCTGGATAAAGTCTATGGCCTATGGGGGCTGCTCGAAGAGGGAGCAGGGCAGAACAAGTTGTTGATACAAGAGAGAGACCCTGTGAGAGGGGATGGAGTGTGAGACTCCCTAGTGAAGGGAGGGGTGTGTGTGTGTGTGTGTGTGTGTGTGTGTGTGTGTGTGTGTGTGTGTGTGTGTGTGTGTGTGTGTGTGTGTGTGTGTGTGTGAGAGAGAGAGAGGCCTGACAGTGAGGCTAAGCTTGGCCCGGCTTTAGGCTGGTAGCATAATGACACTATGGATGCCATCTGCAAGGCATGGACTGCGGTGTAGGAGAGATTCAGAGCTGCAGGTAGAGCTCCCTGGCATTGAGGCATGTAATGGGCAGTCTCCTGCATTTACCACCAGTTATGAGAACAGGAAAGTCATGACAGGCAAGACAAGGCAGACTGCCCGATAGAGACAGGTGGGTGGGCTGATATGAGACACAGCTACCAGAGGTGCCCCCTGTCATGCAGGGATTATAAATGTTAATAGTAGTGTAACAACTACAAAGTACCCCTGCCAAATCCCTCATGGCGTTATACAGGATAGTTAAAAAGAGATTAAAATACAGCTATGACTGCTTGCTAATACATTCTGGGTGCATCTACATGTTGCCCTGTGTTGCTGAAGTGACATGCTACGTCATGACATAGCATGCTATGGCAATGTAGTGATCACATGTCTACACATGATCAGCAGCTACTTTGCTGTAGTGGCACGCTCCCCCATTTTAGCGCGCCAGTATGGCAAAATAGCAGCAAAATTTAACTGTACACTGTACGCACTGCATGTAGCACAGGCAGTTATTGTGCCATGCTTCAGTACTTTCAAAAAGAAGTACTAAAGCACAGTGCCATAGCAACGTTGCCATATGGCAACATGTAAACGCATCCTCTGACATCAAAAAGATAAAAGCAATTAAACGAACACCAGGGAAAGAAAAGAGAGATTTAACATAAAAGAAAATGGTGGTATAAGAGCAAGCTAGGATAAACTGGCAGTAAATAAATTTAGGCTGGAAAGTGGAACACTTCTAACCCTTAGTGAAATGGGTTTTTGGAGCAATATTCTAATAGGAGCAGTGGAGATAAAGAAACCTAACCAATTTTAAGATGTAGCCTGATAAATATATTAACAGGATTTTATAATGAGGTTGCCTGGGACAGTGGGAGACTGACCTCAGGGACCCATGAGTTCTGTATCTGGTATTTCTCACCATTACTCTCCATGTGGGAACTCTCCATTTATTAAATATTTTGACTTTGCCCCTCCCCCACACATGAGCACACGCACACACACTTATACTTTTCTTTGGCTTAAATTATTCATGAGGTAGATGTTTCAGTAAATAAACTGTGCACATTTTTTTTTGCCCAGGTCACATTGGTTGTATAGGCCAGTCTAGTCATAAGGCTGAACCATGACCCAGTATGGTAGTTCAGAGATGCTCCCTCATTCGTGTTGTGCAGCTGCCTGTACCACAAATTGTAGTATGGGAAGGAAAGCAGGTTCTACTGACCCACTACTTTCCCTCCCATATCAGCAGGTTGTGGGGAAGAGATGGAACTATGTGGCATTTCACTGTACCATGCCAGGCAGCATAGCTGCCTTGGTACACAGGGTGATTTATACTGTTCTGGCTATAATGCTGGCTAAGAATTGTCTAGTAGAGCTGGGTGACTCTGAGTCAGTCTGCCTCCTCCACTAGTAGCCTGACTTGAGTTGTCAGCTATTTGGAGTTCAAGCCAGAATCAGAGTTGAGCTGCTAGGATCCAGAGGGATGAACCCTGATAAAATAATCTAGGCTTGAGTATGACTGCAGAATAATTTTTAAAATGCATTTCCAAAAAGGACTCTGCCTTTATGAAAAAGTTAAGTTTTTTTTTAATGTTATTATAATTAGAAAGTTGCATTTAGCTTTGCTTTCCAAAAATTAAAAATATTTGCCTTTTCTATTTTTCCAATTCTTTTTTTCTACAACCCCTCCCCTCCCCTCCCCTTTCCTCTACGCACATGCACATTCACACACACGTGCACACCCCTTTCTACTGGAAAACAGTGTTCAGGAATACAAAAGAGTGAGAGAAGGTGAAAGTAGAAACAATTGTTTTTAAAACCAAAAAAGAAATTAAAGTAACCAGAAAAAAGCAATGAAAACAACAACAAAATCAAAAAGAAAATGTTGCTTAAGTTTGTTCTTAAAACTTAAGACATTTCCATTAAAAATGCTTTAAAATTTCATCTCTGAAACAAGAATTGGACTTTTTTTTTTACCGTCTCCATTTGAAAGATTCCAAAGAATGGAGACACTATTACATTCCACTCTTCAAGAGCCTGCCTTATTGTGCTGTAACATGCTGAATAATTCCAATTTCTATATTCACTGAATTCCATATTTTCACATAGCTATTCCACCCCCTTAGTTGTGACTTAGCTATGCTATTAGCTGGTTTAATCTTCACTCATATGCCAGTGCCTCTAGCCTCTTGATTCATTTTGCTGTTTTCCTCTGAACTCCCTCCAATTTGTTTCTAGTGAGTTTTGCACACTAAGTGTCCGGCAACCAACCAATGAGCATAACTGTGGCTTGGGAAATGTGTCTAAATTCTGTCCATCTGGAAAACATTAAGAAAAAATATATTGGAACAAGTAATTGTTCTTAAGTGCAGCTATAAGCAACAGCATGTTACCTTACATGCCGGGTGTTTAAAAACTTTGTCTCCAATCCTACAAATACATGCATGGTTAACCTTACTCCTTTAAGTAATTGCCTTAACTTCCTTGGGATTACTTGTAGAAGTAAAGATAAACAATTGTGCCAGTGTTAGCAGGATTAGGGCTGTATTGGGCAATTTTGCACCTGGGAAATAGATAGTCATGCTAATTTTGAAACACAGATTTGTCTTTTACTTGGCAGACTAAATTTACACATGTTAATAGGCATGACTCTGCCCAACTCCACAAGTGATAAAAAGAAAAAGTGGCTGTAAGGTCTATCAGTAATTTGTTCAAATAATCTGATTCCTCTTCATAATATCAAATTGATAATTATCTTCTAAAATGTGTTACTAATGTGACATTTTGCCAAGGATATTCTGCATATAATTCTTGGTTATTATCTTGAATATCAGCCAAAGGCTGCTTGTATTAATATCGTGGTGTCTTGTATGGACACATTGGTCACATACTTTTTTATTTCTTTGAATGCATTGGTCATATGTGACTGGTATAGAGAGCTTCCCTGTAATAATTTATCATATGTTATTGTATGTTGAAGGATTATCCAGGATATTTATTTATGGGACTAACATAAGAGCAGTCTGTCTGAAATGTAGGAAAGAAGAAAAATTGTTCAAGACAGTTTATTCAGAAAAAACTAAATCCTATTCTGCTTTATGGTCATGTAGCGATATTACACTTAGACTGGTCTAAGGGTTTTGTTACACATCACACTGAGCCCCACACATGTTGATGTATGTTAGCGCTATATCAAGTTTGGAGTAGTCGCACATTCAAGCCACCAGGGGTGTAGAAGACTGAAAAGTAAGAATCCCTCCACCCTTCCATTTTGGGCTTCCCCCCCTGCCCCTGGAGCTACCTCCCCCACATATTTATGGGTGCCCACACTGTCTTGCCTAGAAGAGCAGGCAGGGAAGATCTAACCTGCCTGCCCTGCCCCTACCACTGGTGTTGCCAGGCTGCTGCTCTTCTGGCTGAGCCTGACTTGGAGAACAGCAGCAACAGTGGTGGTGGCCAGGCAGGCAGGCTAGCAGTTTCCTGCCTGCTCCCCTTGGACAGACAGTGTGGGCACCCACAAAAAAGGGGAGGGTGGGCAAGTGAGTGGAGATCCAGGGTGCTGGGGAGGGTGGGCAGTGGGCCTGATCTGGGCCAGTGAGGAGGAGGGGCAGGTGGCATATTTACGCTAAAATGTAGCCTAGAGTGTTTACACCTTAGTATAACACAAACCGCATAACATGGATTGGAGATAATCCTGTCTTGGAGTGGCATAAATTTGAGCCACATAACAAGTACTTAAAACTAGTTTCAGGTATTAATGTGCAGACAATGCAGGTGTTAAGAGCTCCAGGAGCCACCCAAAATTACTATGTAACAAGGCCCTAAGTGAATGTAGATTGATCTAAACCCATAACTGTATAGAAATTTGGCACATGCAAGTTGCTTGCATCATACTTGGGGTCTAAAATAGACTTCATTTGAGGTATGCTCAGTTGAGGTCATGCCATGTTAGACCATGTATCAGACTTGTGTACTGTTCCCCTATTAATTCAAGTTAGATTGCTATCCTCCAGCATCCCAGCCTGTTTTATGGCCCCTCCACTCCTCTCTCACTGGGAGGTGCACTAGCAGTGGTGGGGAAGTGAAGCATTGGTATCCCCATATGAGCCCCATGACCTGGGCACCTGAGTCCCTGGGTTGTGCCCGCTCACCCCCAGCACTCAATGAAGATCCCCATGATGAACACACAGACCCCGACACTGATCTCAGGAGAACTTGGGAGGTTGGACCCTGGCACCTACACACCTCAGAGGCCAGAGCCAGACACCCTGCAACCTGGACACCAGCATAGACCTGCCTCGCTTCCTGACCAGGGACCAATGCAAGCAGTTTGCCTCTTGTGGGTTGGGGTGGCAAGGGGCAGGATATTGGAACTGGGCCTGCATAAAGGTGACTCTGTGACTCCTACAGCTCGGCAACTGCCAGCAGGTACGCAAGCCACATGGACCTGGGATGCTGCAAGATTTTTTTTGGCCTGCAGCTACAGGGTCCCAGAATACTGGAGCCAGGGAAAAGTGAGACACTGAGCATCCAATCTGGGGCAAGCAGGTAGATATCCCTGGAAACTTCAAGACCAGATAGGGCATGGCCAGCTGCCTTGGTGGTAGAGGTCATTGGAAATGAGTGTTTCCAGGATCATGGGGGCATGTGCTGGAGACCCCTAGAATGTTTGAGGCTATGGGGGTGGCCTGGCCAATGTAGCCCCTGTCACTCTGGAGCAGGGGCCACACCCAGCTGGAGTGAGAAGGAGAGCCACATGCCAGGACCTGCACCTGCGTGCACCCACCATTCCTTCCATCCAGCTCCTCACAGCTGGACCCTCACCTACCCATGGATGTTGAGACTCCATGGACTCTACTGTGGACCATGGAAGACCCAGTCCTGTCTTCCTCCACTATCTAACCCCAGTCACACAGCTGGGGCCTTGGGGAGATGAGCAATCACATTGCCATCTGGGTTTAGTAGGAGACCCAGGACCAGTTCCACCAAAGGTACTGAAACTGGGACATGTTCAAACACTTTGCCCAACAGGTGCAAGTGTGGGACCACAACAGGGCCTGGGTGCAGTGCCAGACCAAGATGAAATGGATGAAGATCTGATGCAAGTGTGTGCATGATGCCAATAAAAAGTCTGGGATCAGGAGGCACAGCATGCTCTTCTATGAGGAGCAGTCCTGCTTCCTTGCCATTGACAACTCCATCACCTCCTGCACATATACAGTACCACTAGGGCAGAAGGAGACACCAGCAGGGACCCCACTCCAGGGGGAGGTGCAGAAAAGCACTGGGATAATGGAACAACCAGATGCCAAGCAGCAGTTTTTCAGCAGCCATGGGGCACACGGTCTGCTGCTGGTGGCAGTCCCTGAGAGCTATAGCCCATTGATGGTGGTCCCTGGATTATCACAGGATCTAGGACCAGAAGTCCACCTCAGCTAGACTTGAGCTTCCTTGACATCTTCTCAGGCATGGTTAAGTATGCAAACCACAGTGTGCAGGGCCAGGGGGAAATTTCCAATGCCACAGTCATAGTGACCCATTGCCTGGACCCTGACACTATGCCCTCCACCTCAGGAGCTCCCTCCATTGGTCCTAGACCCCATGGACTGCAGCTGAACACAAAGTCCCCAGGACACCATTTTCAACACAGCTGCCATGGGTATTCTGCTCCCGCTCTTCTGACCTCTCCTTATTGCCACCCTTCCAGATGGGCAAAGCACCCCCCAGTTCTCCCACTACCAATGCAGTGGCTGCTGCCACAGCATCACCCATAACACCCATGTCCAGCCCTACCCCAAGTTCAGGTGAAAACTCTGGCACTGAGCAAGGCCACCCTGCTTCCCAGGATGATATAGCTCTACCTTGCTGTACATAGCCAAGATGGAGACTGAGGTACCTGGAGAAACATGAAGCCCATTGGGGGAAGTGGCGGGGGAGGGAAGAAGAGCAGGTGGGCTGTGCCCACAGCCAGGTGGCTGGGGAAGTAGCAGGATGATGATGTCCCACCAGCCCAATGCCCAGTGAAACAAGCCTGTCTCTAGAGGGTGGTCACCAGACTCAAGCCATTTTCCTTTCTCCTCCCCTCCTGCTGGGCCCTGGAAAACCAGTGGCTGTTACAGACCACCAAAACCAATTCCCCATTCCCTATCCTAACCACCCTTCAGATTATTTCACCCCTTTCACTAACCTCTCCAAACCCAGCCACCCTCCAAAAGTTTGCTGGTTTGTGTCAATGAGAAAAGGGACCAAGTTCTGACACAGGCAAAATTCAAATGGTTTTCTTTATTAAAAACAAGAAAAGTTTGGCAACTACAACATTGTAAACTGGCCTGTGTTCCCAACATCACTGGGGAGCTTTTTATCCCCAGCCTCCCAGTGCTGTCCATGCTAGGTGTATCATGTCTGGTCTGCACACTGTGCCTTCTCTGCCCAGGCTTTGTGAAATATCTCATCCCTGGTGTTGCAGATGTTGTGGAGGACACATGTGCAATGATGAGGCACAGCAGATTCTCCTTCACCTCAAGATGCTTTCTGAGACCTCTGAGACAGTCATGTTGCACCTGATCTGGCAATAATTGAAGTGCTCCTTTCAGTGGTCCAGCTGCCCCATGTAGGGCTTCCTGAGCCAGGGCAGGAGGGGGTAAGCCAGGTTCCTGATGATGAGGGGAGGGACAAGGATGGTGCTGATGTTGAAGCTGGGGACTTTGGAGCACAGTGCCTATTCTCCACCATCTGGTGGAGGGAAGAGTTGTGGAAGATGTGGGCATCATGAGTGCTGCCCATCCAACTGGTTAAGATGTGGGTGAAGCAGCCCTGGTGGTTGATGATGCTCTGTAGCATGATAGACAAGTAGCCTTTGTGGTTGAAGAGTACCTGAGTGCCTTCAGGCAGGCAGAGGATAGGGAAGTGTGTGCCATCCATGGCCCCCATGCAGTTGAGGAAGCCCATGTGGTGGAAGCTGGTGAACACCTTCTGCAGGTTGATGAGGCAGATGAAGCAGTTAGCCAGGATGTTCTTGCCCAGGCTGAACTGCTTGTCTATATATTGGAGACTGCTGGGGGTGATCAGCTTCAAAATAGCAACTGTCACCTGCTTCTTTGAAGTGAAGGATGCCCCTAGGCTGGTGTCTTGATGTACAATGTCAGCTGTGCCCTGAAGGTGGCCCAGCACATGTGGAAGGGCTGTACCCACCATTCATTGCCCCAGGTGTCCAGGACAATCCTTTTCCACCAATCGCTGTTGGTGGCACAAGTCCAGAACCAATGCTTGAAGGTCTGGAGGTGGTGCCAGAGCACCCTGTTCTCATTGGTCTGGAGGCCTTGTCCTCATTGGCCACTTGGAAGTCAGCAGCCCAATCTAGGACAGTTGGCAGGCAGAGGGTGCAGTAGCTGGCTCCACACAGGATGGTTGGCTGTTGCTTCAGGGCCAGAAAGTAGGGCTGTGTGAAATGGCACTGTTCCCTTTTGTCCTGTGTTTTGCCATTTTGATGGAACTGCATTTCATTTCAAATTTAGTTTCAACTCGAAACTGCTGTTCCATTTAGTTGAAACAGTTTTGCTGTTTCGACCCTGTTTCGACGGTTCGCTGATAGGCTATAATGGGAAGGACAAAACAGCCTACAACGTTGTCATTTCTGGCCTGATATGGATGAAACTTGTAGAAATGGTAGCCCCTTCTGAGAGCATAATGTCTACCAAGTTTCAAGGTGATAGGTGCAGGGAGTTCAGGGAAACTGCACCTCAAAGTCTTCAAAGAAAAACTTATGTCACGTGTATGCATTAGGCCACAGTGAGGTCAAAACTGCAGGTGTGCTAGCCCCTGCTGAGGCCACAAAACTTGCCAAGTTTCAAAGAGATAGGTATAGGGGTTTGGGGGAAACTGCACCTCAAGGTGCAGACAAGCAAAACTTGTGACATGGGTGACACTGCGTTTGTGTTAAGGTGCAGCAGGGTGAAAGCTGCAGGCCTGCTAGCCCCTGCTGAGGCCGTGAAGCCTGCCAGCTGTCAAGGACATAGGTGCAGGGGGAGTCTGGGTTCTGCGGCCTTGCACCTCTAGCTGCTGGCAGGCAAAACTCGTGACATGGGTGCTTGTGCAACAGTGTCTGTCTTGGGGCACAGTGGGGAGAAACTACTGCAGGCCCGGCTGCTAGACCCTGCCAGGCCATGAAGCCTGCCAGCTGTGTCTGTCTTAGGGCACAGGGTGGGAAAAACAGTAGTGCAGGCCTGTCAGGCCCTGCTGTAGCCACAAAGCCTGCCAGCTGCCAAAGAGATAGGTGGGGGGCGGGGTTACGTTCTGGAGCCCTGCACCTCTGGCTGACAACAAGCAAAATTCGTGATGTGGGTGGGTGACACTATGTGTGTGTTCAGGTGCACCTTTCCTGGTGCTGGGGCCTCTGCACAACACGGCAGTGTGCCTCAGGGACGCCTTGGTCCAATCCACCACTGTAAACAGCAGCAGGTAAAAATAACATAGATGACTCAGCATTCAGCACCAGTACCACCAGCAACATCTAAGGTAGCCAAACTGAACTGTTAAAGAGCCTTTCTTGTTATAAAGGAATTGACAGCAAGAAATAAAGATGTTGTGTTGGATATATGTTACTCATGATGTGTGGTGGCTTATCTTGTGTTTTTATGTTTATTATGAAAAAAAATGGAATAGTTAGGGAAATGTATCTTAGGAAACTTTCGGGTTGATAAACCTTTTGTCAGGCTGAGGAAATACCTGCAGTTTATGTGTCTCTTGGTCCTGGAGGATGGAAGGAATAGTAAAGAAGCCAGAGGCTGGCCTGGCATGCAGTGCAGGCAAGAATGCCAGTCAGTGAAAATGGAAATGGAGGCATCAGGGGATGAAGGACAGGCCTGGAGGGGGAAGGGGAGGAAGGGGGATGGGGGATGTAGCAGCGCAGGTAAAAGTGCAGAGGTACCTGGGGAGTCAGAGGTCCAGCAGGTCGCAGTGTGCCAGAACTCCAATGTCTATATTGAGTCCATGAGTTTCTGTACCTACTACGTAGGAGGCTGATGAAGTGCAGTTCATAGGCCCATCTCTGAAAAGTGGTTTGTACATTCAAACAAGCACCTAACCTCATCACCAGAACTGAAGTCAACTTCCTACAGCTCAAAACACAAAACCTGCCAACTGTCTCCAGTACCCCCTCAAACTGCACACCAGAATCTATCAAAGACAACAAAACCCAACTACCTGTGAGGGCACATTCCTCACCAAAAAAACACTCTGACTCCAGTCTCTCAGGCCTGATCCTGAAAGGGAACAATTTACAAACTACATTTCACAGCCAGGCCTATGAACTTCACTTCTTCAGCCTTGTAGGTACAGAAACACATAGACTCAATATAGGCAGTGCAATTCTGACACACGGCAACCTGCTGGACATCTGACTCCCCAGGTAACTCTGCACTTTTACCTGTGCTGCTACATCCCCCTTCCTCCCTACCCCCACCCCAGCCTGTCCCTCACCCCCTGACACCTCCATTTCCATTTTCACTGACTGGCTTTCTTGCCTGCATTATGTGCCAGGCCAGCCTCTGGCTTCTTTACTGTTCCTTCCATCCAGGACCAGGAGACACACCAACTGCAGGTACTTCCTCATCCTGACAAAGGGTTTTTCAAAAGCTGGCATCCCAAGCAACTAAGCTGAGCTCACCGGGAGCCTCACAGCTGCACTACAACCAGCAAGCCTCAGGCCTGTCAAAGACGTGACAGTTCTGGGCTTTCCTCAGCTAGGACTGCGTGTGCACATGCATTAGCTGGAGGTTATGGCACCTCCTACCCACATTTCACCAGGGGATCATTGGTCCTGACATTTACAGGGCTGTTGCACTGCCAGCAATCCCACCAGGCCTCCCTACCCTTGCAGGGTGCAATTTTAGTGGTCATGCCCAGGACCTGGGGCCGCCTCCTTCCCCATAGTCTCAGCTCATACCTCCAAGTTCATCCTGGCAGTAGAGCGAGCTCAGCAGGGACATGGTCTTCCCCTGCTGGCTGGTGATAAAGTGAGTGCCCCCTCCAGCTGAGAGTGGGGAAGTAACTTTTTGTTAAAAATGAAAAAAGGAAATAGGTGTGGCTGTAGTGAGGAGGGTGGCATTCAGCCTGTCTGCACCTGAAGTTTGGGGGGACCCCCAGCAGTGGGAGGTTCACCTTCAGGAACACCAGTTGCTCCACCAAACCAGCATCCAAGCAGGTGTGTTGGGCTGTCACTACATCCCCAGCAATGCTGAACACCCCCTCGCTCGGAACACTGGTTGGTGGACAGGACTGGTGCTCATGGGCAACTGTGGCCAGATGTGGCCACATCTGGCTGTGGCTTGCCCAGTAGGCCAAGGGATCACACAGCAGTGGCTTCACGTCCTTGGCAAGATAGGCAGCCACCAAGGTGTGAGTGCTACCTGCCTGATGGTAGGATCTGGTGACTCTGGACCCCACCATAGAAGCCATGCCCTTAGTCCATATTGACCTCGCCTGTGGTGGAGGATAAGACTGGTTGGCAGATGGCGTGCTAGCATGGGACAGTGGATCCCCCTGTTCCACGTCCCCTCACCTCTGCAAAAGGTTGCTTGGCTGTATTATATTAAGGACATAATGGTTTATTTATAATGCTTCTTATTTTTGGTATTGGTGTAAGATGGATGTTTGAGTACTGTATTCCCTAGCAACTCAGACTATCATTTCATTAATCCTTCAAGCACTTGAAGGGAATTTCAGCTCAGTCCAACAAAACACTCAACCATGTGCGTAACTGTAAGCACTTGAATAATCCCAGTGAATTCAGTGAGATCACTCACTGGCTTAAAGTTACAAGTATGGCTTAGTGCTTGCTGGATAAAAGCCTCAAAAAGATTTTGAGGAGAATTAAAGAAATGTTATCTTTTATCTTTGGTTAGCTTTAAATACTGGCTGCTTGGATGATGTGTAGCCTGCCAGTTAGTGATGGCTATTAGAGGTGTGCGAAGCAGGCCGTATTCAATTTGGATTCAACCCGATTCAGGGGACAGTGATTTGGTTCGTTGATTCAGATCACTGTCCTGATTCGATGTGGCTGAATCCAAATCTGAAGATTTGATTCTGATTCAGAGAATCAGTGATTCGGCCATAGACACAGCTTTATATGTTTTTTTCCACGTACCTTGAGGTGCCAGGCATGGCTTGTGAATGCTGAGATGGTGGGGTGGATGGAGCATCCTACAGGAGCATGGGGGGGGGCACACCCCCTGGCTCAGCGATTGGCTGTGGGAGGGCTCCAGGTGCCCCCCGAACCCAGGAAACACCAGTTGCCAAGCCAGGGGGTGGGGTTGGGGTCCCCCACGCACTCTGTGGCAGACCCAGAAGTGGATCAGAAGTGCTTCTGTTCTACTTTTGGGTCTGCCACCATGTGTGCTGGGGACCCCTCTGTGCTCCCGTGGGATGCTCCATTCACCCCACCATCTCCACATTCATGCCTGGTACTTTGATTCTCACCATCAAGCCTGGTACCTTGAGGTATGTAGAAAAAACTTATAAAGCTGTATCTATGTTGAGGCTTCTTATTTGATTCAGAGAGATTAATAGGTCTCCTGATTCGATTCAAGTATTTGGCTGCCCAATCAGGCTGAATCTTTGCTGAATAGACTCAGTGACTGAAGCTTCACATAGCCCTAATGGCTATGTGATGGTCAGCATATTTTATTTCAGATCTGACCACTGTTCTCTTCACAAGGGATAGATACACACAGCCTTCTAAATTAGGTGGCTCTTATGTTCTGGGAAGAAGCTAAAAATTGATGGCTGTCAGAATGACATTTGTCATTCTAGAGCATGACGAGTATGTTCAGAGAATGGATCCAGAAGTAGCAATGAAATTATTGTTGGTAATCTGTCACCAATATTTCAGATATTGGTTAAAGAGTCTTTGCTCACAAAGCAGATGCTAGTAGAGACACTGCAATGAGCCTAAGTTGCCTTTGTTTGTGCTGTGACTGAGTGCAACCCAATTGAAAAAGGGGGCACCTTCTCCACAGAGAGAACAAATAGAGAACTATGACAATGCCACATATTAGTTTAATATGCAACATACCTGAAAAAAGACCTATAAATGAAAGGGATATTTTGTGGTCTTCTGAGCCCAAATTAACTCTCCTTACATATCTGAAATATTCTACCTGACATTAACAGTTTTGAAGATAGGAATAATGTTAAGTGATGGTCAATTGAACATTTCCTTCAAGGGTTTTCACATATTGAAAGTCTAACATTTTCAACAGGTTCTACAGGATTTGGGGACCCTGTTTTTTTGGTTACCCAGCCTTTGGCCCCTTAAGACTGAGATTGAGATCCTGGGCATCCTTGACTAGAGCTGATGACAAATAAATAATAACTTGAGTCCTGTTTTTTGATTCAGGAAGGATCATATTATATGGTCCTTTTTCTCTGCTTCTTGTTTAACAGAAAATCTCAATCCACTATTTCTATGACAGTCTCCTACTCCCCCCTCACTTGTCAGTCCTACAGTTCTGGTCATACAACCTGTTAACTTCATGACCCATCCCAGATGGTACAACATGGGGGTTGAAGAAAAGGTAAAGAAAACAATGAACGCTCAAACTCAAATGCTCTGTTGTCCTGTTGTACAGTCACTTCCACAAATGCAACATGAAAGCAAACAGGGGGCCAAGTAGAAGAAAATGAATATAGAATTGATCTGCACCTACACACATTGGTATTAAAAGGCTACACAATAGAAAATTAGGCCTTTGCTACTACAGGAGTGGCTGCTCTATAGCTTTGTACAGGCCCAACATTTATTTGAAGTAAGCTCTGCCCTGTGGCTGCTAGCACAAAGACACTTTGTTGAGTTGAATTGCACAACCTAAGTTTCTGAAAACACTGAGAAACTAGTGCGAAGATGGTGTATAATTTTCACTCACAGAATCGCTCTCTGTGGAGCAAGGGAGGAGGCAGGGAGCGGACTGATGAAGGGATGGTTTCATATTTCATTTGTTTGCCTGTGGCAAAAAAATTCCTCCATTAGTTCACTGCTTTTTGTAAAGTGGTTTGACTTCCTCAGATGAAAGACATGATATAAGTGCTGAGTATTAGATTATTATTAATTATTATTATTATTCTTTATTATCTTGGAGGCCAGAGGACTATTATAGACCTCATAAACGTTAGTACTTTAGCTTGTGTGCTTTGATGGAAAAAGAAAAAAAACAGAACTCTGCAAAATAACTGAAATTTATACTTTGTAATATTCAGTAATTTCATGCTGAAAACAAGGGAGAAACAGGTACCAAAGAAATGGTTTATCAGGGGGAAAAATCAAGTCATGTTTGTAAAAATCAAGCAACTAGCTACAATATTGGGACAGCTCTGATGATTCTACTTAGGTTAGTAAGGTCTAACTGTGGCAGCAGTTGAAGGATCAAGCTCCTTATGGTTGTGCTATTTTAATTATTTTAGTTTTATTAAAACTTTGGATGGCTGTTGGATAGCTGTCATGGTTGCGCATGTAACATAGACACTGTCAATAACAAGATGCATGCAAGTTTTATTTGCCACACATTTGCAAAGGTGTGGCCAGATCCTCAGGTGCCGTAAGTCACCCAGCTCCATAGAAACCTGTGAAATGAGGTCTACTTGCATCAGCTGACAATATTACCAATGTATGCATCTACATGTACACTTTATCTATATGCTCAGTAAAAACACCTGAAGCCCATTAAACTATCCCATGAAGTCTCATTATGTAACTTCTCAGGTCAACAGGAAAAAAAGTTAGTAAAACTGGATTGAATTGCATATGTAAAAAAAATAGGATTTAGAATGTAATGGTTGCAGATAAGGAGCTGTAACTGTGGGAGCATAATGCACACAGTGATAAAATATCCATATTAGATAGAATGGAGATGTGACTATAGTTACAGTCAGTCACTATAAATTCATAGTTTCTAACAAGTGAATCATGGCAGTCACATTACAACCAGTTTCTCGGCATCCTTAAATGCAGGCAGAGATTTTTTTATAACAAAGGATTTGAACATGGGCTAAAGCTAAGTGGTCATACCAGGAATTTCATACAATAACCACTCTTTCCATTGCCTTCAGTAACCTCTGGATCAGACCTTAGGTCAGGGGTGTACAATTACTTCAGGTGGAGGGCTTCTTAGCAAGTTTTGGCAAGCTGTCAGGGCCTGCATAGTGCAGGTGACCAGAGAGAGGTACAAATAATTACAAATAATGTAATTATTTGTAAAGGGAGACAGTACCCTTGTCTCCCTCATTATTCTATGATGGCATATTTTTTGCTGCTTCTGACATTGTTCCTTTTAGTTGTGGGTAAGGGTTTGCAGTGCAGATTTTGGGAATTCCTTTGGTTAACAATCTCTTGTTAATGTACGGGACTGGATTCAAGATCCCAAGAAGTCCTTCTCTACCCTATGTTCCTATGAAAAGAAAAAAAAAATGTGCGTCAGAGGGCACGTCTACATGAGATGCTGACTGTGCAGTAGGCAAAAAAATACTGCACAGTAGTGTGTGTCAGCCCAGACAGTGCTCGTATGCTACTGAGCAGTGTTATTAGGCATCACCTACAGTACAGTAGCATCACCTAAAAGATGTTCACTGGCACTACAGCACAGTCACTGTGGTTACTGTGTATTTATTTAGTACTTGCTAATACAAGTACTATATTTTGTATTTTCCTAATTTTACTTTTTTTGAGATAAACAAAGCAACAAATAACCCCCCCCCCCCACACACACACTCATTCATCTATGTAAAAGGCATTGGTGTAAATATATCAACTTACTGTGTAGATACATCAATGAGGACCATGTGCCTTCAAATACAAGGAAGAAAGTGTTCAGTTTTGGGATCTAGTCCAACCTAAGACATAAAAAGGTCCAGGAAGCCATTCTTTGGACATTATTTGAAAGCAGAAGCATGGAGATTTACTCTTCAAATATTATGGACCTCTGGAACTTGCCAGTATATCCTAAGTTTCACCACTGAAAACCCAGATTTTTATTTCTTGTAAGAGCTAATAATCTTGGGGTGGGTGGGAGGTGTTTTGTTTTCTTTTTGTTTCTGAATAGGATTGAGTATAGAGATAATAGGGGCCTTGAGGCCTAATGTCAAGCATATTGAGGATAATCTTTAGAACAATTGATTTGTGAATATAAGCACGATGATGTATGGACCATCTCTACACAGCTCTAGTCCTGCACCCTCTGGGTGCATCTCCATGTACAAATAATGCGACTGAATCTGGTGCAATTTGAGCTGGAGTAAACTAATTCCAACATCACTGTCTATATGTGCGTTTAAGTGCAGTAATTTTACTCTGTCATTGGATAGTGCCTTTGTCTGATGGGACTATCCAATGGTGCTGTAAATTAGTTTATACCAGTCCAGTTGCTGCACACATGTAGATGGTGATGCTTTACTGTGCAGTAAATTAGTCTACTGATCAGTAAAGCACACATGTATGTAGCGAAACACAGTTTTTTTCTTTTAAAATACATTTCCTCCCCTTCCCCAACCATTTCTGACTTTTTTCTTTCCCTCTCTATTCCTTATAGATAAGTATAAGTGAGCTAAGACATTGGATAAGCTTCAGCATTTTATTTTGGTAGTGAGTTGTATTTGTTTTGTTTTTTCTCCTTCTTTATACTGTATAATTATTATGTTTATATGGATTTTTACTGTTCTGTATTACTGTTTTACTGGTACTATATGATTTAGGCCTACATATGTAAGTTAGCATAAGTCATGTCAAGTTTCCATTTTGTTTGTCAAGTCTCCATCCTGTACCCGGGCCTGGTTGTGTAACCCATGACTCTCACCTACCCCACCTATGTAACTTGGTTCCTGAATGAATGGGGATGAATGAGGGTGCTTGAGAGACAATGGCAGTTGGTCTACAAATAGCTCCCTCTGAATGACCGAACCATCAACACCAATAACTGGACCAATGACCCAGCACTTGGAACCACCCTCAGCATTCAAGAAACAAAAGATGAAGCAACCCACCATTGTGCCAGGCTGCATATGCTCAGTAAAAACACCTGAAGCCCTCTGGAACAGGACTGACCTTGCCTGGACAGGCCCTTCCCATAAGCGATCAGAGGTAGTCTGCCCCATAAAAGGGGTAGTGAAGACTGACTCCTTGGGACGCCCTGTCCATCTGGACCAGCACCATGCCACACCACCTATCCACCCAGAGGCCCTGCCGGCGACCCCCCTCTAAACAACATCTACTGGACAAGGACCCCTTTCCAGCCTGGATAGGTAGCTATCACCCCCCACCCCCTCTTCAACCAAGGACTTGGACTCTGCTTCTCTTCTCTACCTGGACTCCAACCCTTTCACTGAGTCTCTTTCTCCTGCTGCCATTGTGAGTGCTTGTGTGTGCGTGAACCAATAACTTCATGGGGCTGTGTAGTGTGTTGCCTGTTTAATAAAACTGTTATTTGGACCCCCTAAGTTGGGTTTTGCTTTACTATGGTTTGGCCCTGCTCCAATCTCTGCTCCTCGCCCCTCTAACTTTTGTTTCATTTCTCCCTCTCCTGCTTCTGGCTCACTGCCACCTCCAACACCTGTCCTGAGCTCCTCTCTGCCTCCAGCCCCCCTGTTTCTTTGCCACTGTCTTATCCCCACTGCCTTTTCCTTTTCCCCTGAGCAACCAGGTTTCTGCCTCAGTTTCTTTCCTGGCTGTGTCCTCCTTGCCACCACTTATCTGTGCCCTCCCCCCCCAATATCTCAGCTGTCTGCCTCAGTTTCCAGCCCCAGTCTACCTTATGTAAACCCAAGTCTCAGTTCCTCAGCCAGCTTCTCTGTAGTCCACCAGTTCTCATCCTGGTTCTAGCAACTTTCACTCCCATACTTTAACTCTCTCTCTCACCTTAACCTTCCCCCAAGTATCCCAGGTACCCCAAGCACACACATACACACTGAACCATCCAAGTTAGGAACTTACCTGTGTGTATGTGTAGGTGGGTTGTATGTGTGTGAACTGGTGAGTGTGTGTGTATATAAATATATATGTCATTTTGTGCATGATATATGAATTGGTGATCTGTGTCTAACTTTTGGGGTGTATAGTGTACGTGCTTGAATTGGTGATAGGTATGCATGTGCCTAGGCTGGTTTGGATGTGTATGTGCCTGAGCTGGTAGTGTGTGTGTGTGTGTGTGTGTGTGTGTATATGTGTGTGTATGTACCTAATTGATTTGTGTGTTTGTATATGTGCAATTATGTCACACCCTCCTGTCTAACAGCGCAATATTGAGATCCTGAGAGTTGGCCTGACTCCACAGGGCAACATGTAGATACACCCACTGAAGACCAAGAACATTTCACCATTGAGTTCTCAGGGCCTAACTGTGGCCTTGAAACACAAAGTCTCAAACTTAATTAAATTTTCTGCTGCATATGCTCTGTAAGGAACTGCTAGATCAGCTAAAGTTTAACTGAACATTGTTTAATATTCTTTATTCAAACTCCAGGTGGAGGCTTAGCAAGGGGAAAATTACATCCTTTTTTCTTCTCTCCTAAGATGGGGATGTGTGTGTTTGTGCCTGTGTGTGTACAACTGTGACACTGAGGTTGTAAATGAAGCAGGGCATATCTACACATGCTATTAGCATGCAGCAATAAACTCTGGTGCTTATTGCTCTGGAGTTTATTCCTCCAGGGTGCACCATTTGAACATACACCTGGGACTGCAACGCATTGAGTGGGGTTGGAGCAGCCATGGCTGGCAGGGGCCCCAAGGGCCAAGGGCCTGGGGCTGCTCTGACCTGGCTCAAAGTGCTGCTGAGGGGCTGACTGGGGCACAAAGATGCTCCAGTGTGGGGCTAGCTGACAGGCAGCCCCCCACACTGAAGTACTTTCATGACCCAGCTAGCCACATCAGTGTCTACACATATGCTGCTGTGCACAAAAAAACTCCACAGTGGGGCTGCATGTATAGACACCGAGACATTTACTGCAGTTTCCAAAATGTAGCAGAAGTAAGGGGATAGCTTCATCTAGTTCCAGAATACATCTGGAATTATCACCTTTAAAAAACATACAAATTCAGCAAATTCCAAACTACCTCTGAGAGTAACATGCTGTCATGGTAAATATTATAAGTCATATATTCAGAATAAGATTGCTATAAATATTCTTACAGCTTTGTCCCCTTATTAAAATAAGATCACAGACCTAACTAACAAGTTTTGCAACCTGGGCAAAACCCTCCTGGAGAATAGTGGCTGAGATGGTTGGGTAGTCAATCATCCCAGTTGGGACTCAATGATCCCAATTGTGGTGGCTTGCCCCGAGCTGTTAAGGGGCATGGTGCTTCTGTACCCAGCTGCTACAGCTATAGCACAGGGGTGTTGCTGCTTCAGCAAAGACTTCCCTGAGGGTCACCATTATTCTTTCTATGTCAATTCTGGACACTAAGCCTCTGCAAATAGGCAGCTATTTGATCTGGCTTCAGATCCAGCCGCTTCAGATGCCAGCGATCCAATTTGGAGCTCTGGACTGGGTTTCTGCTTCGATCTGGCCGAAGTGGCTCTGAAGCGTCAAAGCCGCATTGGAGATCCGGCCATAGGGTATAATGGGGAATCAATAAAATATCTATAACTTTGTTGTTTTTTGTCTGATTTGGATGAAACTTTCAGGAGTGGTAGCTTCTGCTGAGACCATGAAGCTTGCCAAGTTTCAAGAGGATCAGTGCAGGGATTTAGGGGGAACTGCACCCCAAATTCATGAAAGCAAAACTCATGTCATGTCTATGTGTTACAACATGGGGAGGGGGGTGAAAACTGCAGGGGTGGTAGCCCCTGGTGAGGCTACAAAGCCTGCCAAGTTTCAAGAAGATCAGTGCAGGGGTTTTGGGGGAACTGTACCTCAAGCTGTGGACAGGCAAAACTCGTGACATGGGTGACACTGTGTGTGTTAGGGTGCAGCAGGGTGACAGCTGCCAGGATGATAGTCCCTGCTGTGGCTGCAAAGCCTGACAGCTGTCAAGGAGATAGGTGCGGGGAGGTTCTGGGTTCTCGGTCCCAGCAACTCTGGCTGCTGAAAGGCAAAACTCATGACATGGGTGCTTGTGCAACTGACCGTCTCTGTCTTGGGGCAATTGATTGTCTGTATTAATTCTTTCCTCTCCTTAGTGGGGGGTGCTGTAGGTGTTAACTGTTGCTAATTAACTGGCTACATTAGCTAGCAACTGTGTATTGAGCTGGTCCCTGAGTGAATCATGATTGATTGGTAACTGGTAACACAGTAGCTTACCAGCCAGGCCTGTAGTAGTTCCCCCTAAGACAGAGACAGTCAGTTGCACAAGCACCGATGTCACTAGCTTTGGAAAGCCTAACAAAGCCAATGCTTCGATCCAGACATGCTGCTTCAGACGGCAAAGCGTCTGAAGCGTCTCTGGATCCGAAGCACAGTCTGAAGCCTTGCACAGGCCTACTGGACACTTCTGTTTACAGAGAAACAGAACAGTCTTTTGCACACTTAATACAGGTTTTAATGTATGCAGTGCCATTGTAGAATGCTTACTAGAGATGTCAAGAGTTGTAACTTTGGCAGTCCCAGGCAGTGAGGTAGGGGTGCTGGAGCTTACCTGCCTCTCTGAGGGAGGGGGACAAGCTGCTGCCGGATCACATGACCCCCTGAGCTGCGGGGGACCCTGGTGCTTCCCTCCATGGTGGTGGGGCCTCCCAGGCAGCACCCACCCACTGGCACCCGGCCTGGGTATTCCTGGGGGGTGCCACAGCCGTGGAAAGAAGCACTGGGCCCCATGCAGCTTAGGGTCTGTGGAAGCTGGTGGCAGCCCATGCAAGCAAGCGCCACTGAAGAAACAAAAAAAAAGCAGCAAGGAGCCTGATCTTTTTTTTCCTCTCTCCAGAGCCTGCTTTCCTGCCTGACCTGCATGGGGCATCAGTGACCAGTGCTTCCCTCTATGGCTGCAGAGAGGCGCAGTGTTTCCCTCCATGGCTACGGCACCCCCCAGGACTGCTTAGGCCTGGTGCTAGAAGGTGGATGACCCCTGGGGTGTGCCGCCACTGTGGAGGGAACCACTGGGGTCTTCTGCAGCTCAGGGACTGCTCAACCTGCTGGCAGCTCACCCCCGCCCCCACCCCTGCCCCCCTGCTACTGGAGAGGCAGGCAAGGATTGGGCCCCCACCCTTGCGTACATGCCACAAGGGTTTCATTCGGTTTAATTCTCCCTAAATTGCAGCAGTGGAAATGATGGGTTTTGAAAAACCCACCATTTCAATTTAGGGAGAACTGAATTAAACCCCTGTGGCATGTACAAGCACCCAACTTACCTTTGTTGTGTACATAACTAGAGAGAGGGAGCTGTGTTAATCTGAAGTCTGACAGAAGAGCAGGGTGTGACTGAGACACTGTTGATGCTATGAATTAGATGAAGTAGGCTATTGCCTACAAAAGCTTATACCTTTCAGAATGAGTTAGTTTTTTGAGGTGCCATCCTGCCCTGCCTTCTGTGTAAATGACTGTAACTCTGCTGATTGCAGTGGTGTTATCCAAATATAGATCAAATGAGAATCCACCCCATTGGATTTACAGCAGCATAAAACTAAGTGTAAGCAAGAAATCCAGGCTTGATGGAGATATATTAGGGTCGTGAGAGGAAGATCAAGCCCACTGCATATGAGAATAAGCAGCATCTACTTTAGAACTAAATTGCAGTTCCTCACATTCACAGTACCATAGAGTTGTTTTAAGACACTAATTCATATGAGTAGTCAGTAATCTTACTGATCACAGAAACACAAAGCAAATAGATAATAATTGGGACATTTTAAAAATGTTAATTTAATATATAGCTTATGGCAAATTTTGAATAAAAAATTCAGTTAAGTGTACCCAATAAAAACAATGACCATCAGCTGCAGGTTTTGTTTTTTTTGTTTTTTTTTACTTTAGTAATTAAAACCAACAGGTCATTTTTAAATTGAGGGGGGAAAAGATCCTTCTAAAAGGGAAGGATTTTTCATGCCACAAACCATCATGGCGTTTCTGTCAGTTTTAAACTGTGCCACATATAATTTCTCTCTTACTTTGTAAAAGCACACAGATACTTATAACTTATCAAGGCCCTGGTTGTTCAGTCTCCCCACTATCTACAGCAGTATTTTGTTTATATTATGAAAGTGTCAATCATTAACGTTTTGTATAAATTTGGAGGAAGAGACAGTCCCTAAGCTGAAAATTCTTGGTAACTTTGTCTCAAATACATTTATAGAAATGAACCTTGAGTGAGATATGCTATTAGTTAGTACCACAGCCAAATTCAAGGTTGAGTCTGTTAAGCTATCCATCATGTAGAAATTTAGACTTGAATATATACCCAGGTTCCAGCAGAAAGGAGAGTGGTAAGGAGAACAGTTAACAGGAGCCTGGAATGATATGGAAATTAAAGCAGGCCAGCTTCTGCTTTAAGTTATGTATGAACTGAATTTTTTGGTATGTACAGAAGTTTAAACACCCATATACATCATCCAGTTAATTTATGGGTGGAAGGAAATTGATACGAATTTCAGGGGGCAATGGAACCTATTTAGAATGAGAATCATCAAATAAAAAATTCAGCTTGTTTTTAATGCAGTTGAAATGTTTTAGTTAATATTTTTCAATAGAAATCTTTGCATAGATAGATAGATGTGCAGATTTTTTGAGGTTTTCCATTAAACAAAAAAAACCTTCCCCAAAGCCTTTTGGGGGAACAAAACCAAGGCATATCAGCTTCTGGAAACAAAAAAAAGTCTATATTTTTACTTTAATTCTTTAAATTTTATTTAAATATGGAATTTTGAAATGTCACAGAAAATTATTCCCTAAACAACTTGCTTTCCTTATGCTCTTTCATGAACTATTTATAACCTCCCCAATTTCATTAAATGTATGTTTTATTAGTAAATATTCACCAAATATTTCATCTGAACCATTTCAGACTATAGACTCTTATGTCAAGACAGGAAGTGGTTGGGTAGGAAGAACCTATGAAAATCCACTTTTATTACCAAAAAATGTCTCTCTTCATGTGTAATAATAATAATAATAATTATTATAGGTGTTAATGTGAGATTAATGCATAAATCACTTCCTTTAATCTAATATTACAATATTCTAGATTGCATGGAACTGTAAGTGGAAAGTCTAAAATTATTTTAATTTTATTGTGGTGTTTATTTTAGCTATGTTTCTGTCTGACTCATGGTCTTAGGTTACCTTGCCATCTTTTCTGTTTCTTCATTATTATAGGAGGTATTGATACATAAAGCACTAATTTGCAAGTGTGTGAGTCTGAAGATGTATATCTTCATGGTAAGTATATGCAAAACACATTAGGCGAATACTTTTTACTTCAATTTAATTTTATTGATACCTGTTGCCACAAATTACAGTCTGAATTAGCCTTCAAAATTAAAGTTTTATACCCCATGATCTCCACTTCTGAATAATGCAAAGCAAAATTAATTTTTGAGAGTTGATTAAGTCAAATTATTTAATAAACAATGAAAAACATGTCATTATTGCATTGAACTTTTGACCTCACTCTTAGGGAGCTGTTTCCAGTGATGAACATAGTTGGGAAGGAATTCTTTTTCTTTCTCTTGATTCTTTTTCAACAGGAGTCAAATTATCCATTGATCAAAATGGATGTTCTGAGAATTCTGGCTCCAAAGAATTAAAACCTGCAACAAACATCTGGGCTTCATTCAGCCAAAGTTCCAAATTCCATGGTTATGACAGATGGTCTGTGCCTTTCTGTGGCTTAGCTATTGTGAAGTCTGAGAATGATTTGATAACCACAGAGTCCAGACCAGTGCCTGTGGTTGCTTTGCCCGAGGCTACTAAACACTTAGGGGCTGATTCTAAATTCTTTGCACACCCCAAATGTCTGTTCAAATGAATGGGGTCTTTGGGTACAGCACATGAGATGAGTACAAAATCTCAAAGTACATGAGATAAGACATAAAAATTGGTATATAGTGACAGTAAAATTCACCTATAACACTAGGGTCTTCATGGAAGGTTCTAATATAATGGAAGCACTGCTCTTCTGTGTCACAACCCAAGGGTGTGATTTTTGTTTGTGTGTGCTTCGGCACTGCTAAATTATTTCCCGCCACTCATAGTTTTCTTTGCAGGGTGCATTTCTAGGTTGCAAAAGAGAAATGCACGGTGCAAGGAGTTCCCACCATTCGTATTCAAATTTGTGTCCCACTATTGGCCAGTTCTAAATTATTCCCACGTGGCGGCTAGCGATTGGCTTGCTAGCCTTATAAGAGGCTTGAGCGGTTTCCGCCCAAGTTGGAGGACTCCATGACTATCAGGAGGAGGAGAACTTCATGTCTCGTAAAGATCTCTAAGCGCTGCGGAGCCTATCGGACCCAGCGTGTATCTCAAGAAGGCTATAGGGGTCTGATCAGCCTCTTGCCTCTCCCCGTCGCTGCCTGATCCCTCAACGTACCCTTCCCTGCGCGCAAGTTCCACGGAGCCTAGCAAACTTCGTGTGAGTGTATCCAGAGCTCTGTCCGGGTTCGAGTCCTGCAGGTTTATCTTCCCGTCACCGAAAACCCATTGCGACGTACTCTCGTGTTTTGCATCTTCCCGTCGCCGAAAACCCCCTGCGACGTACTCTCGTGCCCTGCAGGTTCGAGCTTTGTTTTGTTTTGTTTTGTAACTGCAACTCAAGCAAGTTTTCCTGCCTGCACCGCGACCATCTTCGGTGTAAGTAAAATAAGTACACATTCTGGTACTTGTTCAAGGTGTGAGAAGCAATGTGGAGATGCAGCCAGGGGCCTGGGACAAATTGGGAAGCAGTGACTTCTGGTTTGTGATCACCAGGGATCCAGGTTTTCTGTTTTCCATGGAAAAATGGAGAAAAGCATAGATTTCCCCCTTTATCCAAGGAAAATGAGGATTTTTCATTTTAATGGAGAAACCCATGGATTTTGTACTTTTGCAAAGAGTTCTCTGCAGGCAGGCAGCCTGGAGAGCATCTCCCTCAGGTAAGTTGGTGGGGGGGCTGGAATTAAGGCCCCCATAGGGAAGGAGGGAGGGAATTGGCTAGGCCAGGTCTGGGGGTGGAGGGCATGGGGCTTGGAGCCTGGGGCCAGAATGCACAGCTGCAGGGTTCCAGCAGGGAGCAGAATGGGGCTGCAGGTGGCTTGTTCAAGGGGCTGGGGGTGGGGCCAGCTCTCCACTGCTGTGTGCACTCCCAGGGACATCAGGATTCCCATGCCCCCAGTTCTGTTTGCAGGGTGGAGGCAGGGGTGAGTGTGGGGTCCCTATGGGCTGCCCGGCTCTCTGCCACTGCATGCACTCTCATGGGGAAAGAGTGAACCTATGCCACCCAGATCTATGCACGGGGCAGGGCAAGCATGAGCTGCCCACTGTGAGCTTGGGCTCCCCACTCTACTGCCCTCCCCTGGGGCCTATGTAGCCCAGTGGGTGCAACCTGGTGCTGCAAAGCAGAGTGTGACCATGTGGGGAAGCTCCTTGCCACTGTGAGCTCCACATTGCTTCTGGTGAGGCATCCCCTGCCTGTGCAGCAGCAGCAGCTAGGGCACAACCCTGTACTGCCACCCCCACTGCTGCTGCATGGGAAGGGGGGTGTCCTGCCAGGGCAGCATGGAACTTGAAGCAGCAAGGAAAATCCCCATATGGTCCTGCTCTGCCCTGCAGCATTGGCTGGCACCCGCTGGGTTGTGGAGGCCCCAAGCATAGGTGGAGGAAGAAAATATGAGGGGGGGGAGGGGCTGACTGCACGCACACTTGTGCACACATGCTCCCACTGCCTGGGGAAGAGGAGGGGGGCAGATCGAGGCCCCCAGTGGTGAGGGAGAGATTGGCACAGAGACAGGGGAAGAGGCTGGGGTGAATGGGACCCCAGGGCTGGGGCAGATCGTGGGATGCTTGGAGCTTGGGTGGCTCATCCAGGGGTACAGGGGAGGGGGGGCTCCCACCACTGTGCACACCCCCAGAGCAGGCATGGGGGCAAATGCCCGCCCCCAATATGTGTGTGGGAAAGAGGTGGCTGCCACTGTGGGCTGGGTTCTGCACCCTGCTGCTAGTGCCCCAGGAGTGGCACGATACCACATACCTCTCAGTACTCGGCAGGCAGCGCAGTGGTGAGAGGCACGTGGTGTCACATGGCTTCTGAAGCACTGGCAGCAAGGTGCAGAGCTCAGCCCGTGGCAGCTGCCACCTCTGCCCCACACACAGATCTGGGGGGACATGAGCCAGGTGCCTGCCTTGGGGGTACCCACCCCCCTGCCTCCCTCTGGATGAGCCGCCCAAGCTCTGAGTGTTCCATGACCTGCCCTGGCACCCCATTTACCCCAGCCCCTGCTCCTGTCTGTATGCTGCAGGTTCAGAGGTAGATCAGCCCAATTTTTTTGAAGCAATGTTTTTCTGGGAAAAACTGACATTTTTCAATAATGCTGTTTTGAAAATTGTAAAATAAATAAATAAATAAATCAAACACGTTTCCATCAAAACCCTCCGATCCCTTTTTTTTAAAGTTTGTATTAAAAGTCCGTAGCAAAATGTTTATTGAAATTTTTTATTTATTGAACTTTTTTTTATCAAAGATCTCTTTGTTTCTTTGTGGTATGTTCTATATTCTCAGTTAGACCATCCTGATTTCCCAGTTCTTGAATTTGTCCTTAATAAGGGTCTGAAGCAAATGACTTACAACCTACTGACAGCAAGTTATTTCAGAAAGCTTTGGATCAGGCTGTGAGTTTTCAGCTGGGACCGATGGGGAAAGAGAGAAATGTCCTGACAATAAGGATGAATATAAAGACCCATAGAGCTATTCTGTATAGACAGGCTAATCAGACAGAGAGGAAGACAAGGACACTGCTAACAATTATAACACACCTAGCTCTGATGGGTAAGATGAAGTATTAAAATGTGAGCTATGCAATTAGTTAAATGGCTGTAGATATTACAAATTGCCCACCATTAGAGGGCTAAGATTTATTCTCCATAAAGTCTTTTCCTTAATTGCAAATTCTCAATTTTCCTTTTCCTTTGCTGATAGAGAGGGATTGTAAGCACACTGTTGGAGTATTTCTCCTAACCACTGCCCATCAAATTGCTTACAAGGCAGAGGTTATTGTGGTACACCTCATAAATATGGAGATAGGCTCTATTTTTCCAATGTGGGTACTGTGGCTATATTCTACAGCCAAGTAGTGCTGGCTGGTACTCTCCTGTATGCTTCTCTTAGATCATCCAGGGTAACGTCAGAGGCTCCCCAGTGTCCTTCTCCATTGACCGCAATGTTCATAGCCCCAGGGGACCTTCCAAGCAAAAACACAGAGAAGTCTCAGATACTTGTTCCACCAGGGTTGACTGTGTTATTGTCTCTGTGATGATCCCCCTCTCTAGTGAACTGCTCTTGTGTGCACCAGTTCTCAAGAATATATAAGTACCTCACCACTGCGTCATTTCCCTCTCAGCCATGTTTTAAATATGCCTTTTGGTGGACCCAAGGGTTAAGTGAATCAATTTCTAGAATCAATATTTTTAAGTTATGAAATGCTTGTATAACTTTCATAGGTCCATAGGCTTTAAAGCTAAAATGAACTTTACATAGAATCATAGACCCATTGCAAGTTAGGGTTGGAAGGGCCCTCAGGAGGTCATCAAGTCCAACCCCCTGCTCAAAGTAGGATCATCCCCAGCTAGATCATCCCCCCCCAAAAACTTTGTCTAGGCAGGCCTTAAAAACCCCCAAGGATGGAGACTCCACAACCTCTCTGGGTAACCTGTTCCAGTGTTTTCCTGCTCTCCTAGTGAGAATGTTTTTCCTAATATCTAACCTAAACTTCCCTTCCTGCAACTTGAAACCATTGCTCCTTGTTCTGCCATCTGCCACCGCTAAGAACAGTCTAGTCCATCCTCTTTGGAACCACCATTCAGGTAATTGAAGACTGCTATTAAATCTCTTCTTGGTCTTCTCCTTTCTAAACTAAATAAGCCCGGTTCCCTCAGCCTCTCCTCAGACGTCATGTACCCCAGCCCCCTCACCATTTTTGTTTCCCCCCTGCTGGACTCTGTCCAATTTGTCCACATCCTTTCTGTAGTGGGGGGGCCCAAAACTGGACACATTACTCCAGATGTGGTCTCACCCATGCTGAATAGAGGGGAAGAATCACTTCCCTTGATCTGCTGGCAACACTCCTATTAATGCAGCCCAGTATGCCATTAGCCTTCAGCAAAAGCACACTGTTGGCTCATATTCAGCTTATTGTCCACTATAACCCCCAAATCCTTTTCCGCAGAGCTGCTGCCCAGCCAATCAATCTCCAGCCTGTACCAGTGCATGGGCTTGTTCTATCCTAAGTGCAGAATTTTGCACTTCTTATTGAACCTCATGAGATTTCTTTTGGTTCAGGCCTCCAATTTGTTGAGGTCTCTCTGAATCCTAGCCCTACCCTCCAGAATATCGGCTATTCCCCACAGTTAGGTGTCATCTGCAAATTTGCTGAGGGTGCACTCTATGGCATCTTCTAGGTCATTGATGAAGATATTGAACAAAACTAGGCTCAGGATCAAACCCTGCAGCACTCTACTTGATACTGGCTGCCAACTAAACATCAAGCCATTGACTACTACCCTCTGAACCTTATGATCCAGCCAGTTTTCTATTTACTTTAGAGTCTCTTCATCCAGCCCATACTTTACTAGCTTGTTTGCAAAAATGTTTTGGGAGACTGTTTCAAAAGCCTTGCTAAGTTCAAGGTATATCATGTCTACTTGTCTCCCCACACCTGCAGAGCCAGTTATCTCATCAGAGAAGGCAATCAGGTTGGTCAGGCATAACCTCCCCTTAGTGAATCCATGCCAACTGTTCCTAATCACCTTCTCCTCCTCTAAGTGCTTACAAATGGATACAATGAGGACCCGGTCCATGATTTTTTCCAGGGACTGAGGGTAAGGCTAACTGGTTTGTAGTTCCCTGGATCCTCCTTTTTCCTTTCTTAAAGATGAGCACTGTATTTTCCCTTTTCCAATCATACAGGACCTCACCCGATTGCCAGGAGTTTTCAAAGGTGATGGCCAGTGGCTCTGCAATCACATTGGCCAACTCCCTCAGCACCCTCACTTGCTTCCTGTCTAGTCCTATGGACTTTTATATGTCCAGGTTTTCTAAATATTCCCTAACCAGTTATTTTGCCACTGTTGGCTGCTCACCTCCTCCCCAACTGTGCTACCAGGTGAAGTAGTTTGGGAGCTGACCTTGCTTGTGAAGACTGAGATGAAAAGGCATTTTGTACTTCAGCCTTTTCTGGATCCTGTGTCACTAGGTTGCCTCCCCCGTTTAATAAGGGACCCTCACTTTCCCTGATCCTCCTCATGTTGCTGACATACTTGTAGAAACCCTTCTTGTTACCTTTCATGTCCCTTGCTAACTCCAACTGTGCTTTTGCCTTCCTGATTTCATCCTTGCATACCCCAGCAAGACTCTTATACTCTTCCCTATTTGCTTCTCCAAGTTTCCAATTCTTATAAGATTCCTTTTTGTGATTTAATTTACTGAAGAGTTCCCTGCTAAGCCAAGCTGGTCTTCAGCCATACTCGCTAGTCTTCCTACATGTTGGGATGGTTTGTTCCTGCATTCTCAGTAAGACTTCTTTCAAGTAAAGCCAGCTCTCCTGGACTCCTCTCTCCCCCAGACTGGCTTCCCAGGGGATCCTGCTTATGAGTTTCCTAAGTGAGTCTGCTTTTCTGAAGTGCAGGGTCCTTACTCTGCTGCTCTTTTTCTTTCCTTTTCTCAGGATCCTGAATTCAATCATCTTGTGGTCACTGCTGACCAGGTTGCCATCCACTACTATGTTCCCCACCAATTCTTCCCTGTTTGTGAGCTGAAGGTCAAGAAGAGCACAGCCCCTAGTTGGCCTCTCCAGCACTTGTACCACAAAGTTGTTCCCCCCTCCTCCCCCACTCTCCAAATTTTTTCTGCATTGCTTATTCACTGCTGTCTTTCTCTGCCTGTAGATGTCAGGGTGATTGAAGTCCCCCATGAGAACCAGGGCCTGTGATCAGGAAACTTCTGCTAACTGTTTGAAGAAAACCTTATCCACCACATCATTCAGGTCTAGTGTTATACAGCAGACACCCACCATGACATCACCTTTGCTGCTCTCCCCTCTGACCCTAACCCAGAGACATTCAATAGGTCAATCTCCAGTTTCATACTGGAGAGCTGAGCAATTATATGACTCTGTTACATAAAATGTGACTCCTCTCTCTCTTCTCCTCTTCCTGTCTTTCCTGAACAGCTTATACCCATTCATAACAGTGGTCTGGTCATGCAAGCTATCCCACCAAGTCTGTGTTATTCCATTAGTGTCATAATTCCTTGACTGTGCAAATACTTCCAGTTCTTCCTGCTTGTTTCACAGGTTACATGCATTTGTATACAAGTACCTGAGATAATTAGCCAATTACCCTAATTTCTTAGGAAGAATGAGAAGGCCTCCCCTGTTGCCCCCTCCTGCTTGCACTTCCTTCACATCACCCATTTCCCCATTTACGTCAGGGCTTTAGTCTCCATCCTTTGACAAATCTAATTTAAAACCCTCCTCAGTAGGTTAGTGAGCCTGTCTTTGAAGATGCTTTTCCCTCTCTGCATCAGGTGGATCCCATCTCTTCCTAGAAAACCTTCTTGGAACAACATCCCATGGGCAAAGAAGCCAAAACCCTACTGGAAACACCATCTATACAGTCATGGATTGATCTCCAATATGCATCTGCTCCTGCCCCAGCCCTTCTCTTTGACCAGAAGGATTAAGGAGAACATAACCTGAGCCTTCATCTCCTTTCCCCTTCCACCCAGAGCCCTGTAGTCACTTTTGATCTTCTCAGGGGTTCCCCTGGCTGTATCATTGGTACCTACATGGATGAGCAGTATAGGGTAGTAGTCAGAAGGCTGGGTGAGTCTTGGTAATCCTTCCATGACATCTCAGATGAAGACTCCAGGCAAGCAGCAGACCTTTCAAGACAACAGGTCAGACCAGCAGATGGATGCCTCTGACACCCTCAAAAGGGAGTCTCCAGTCACCATCACCCATTGCTTCTTCTTGCTGGCAGTGATCTTGATCCTTCTAACCTTGGGGAGTGTTGGCCTGTTCTCCATCAATGGAACATGTTCTTCCTCCTCTCTTGCTAGGGATCCATATCTGTTCCCCAGGAAAACTGCTGTAGGTGGAGATGAATATTTCTTCTTGCTGCCAGTGGTCACAGGCTTCCAGCTTCCACCTTCCTGGGAGTCCGTGTCCTCTCACTTTTCTACTGCTGCCTTTGAAAGTCCTTCCGTCACTGTCTTATAGTTCCCTTTAAGCATTTCTTTGGTAGTTGTTTGAATGGGTAATCACCCTTATTGTTAAAGGGGGGGTGGGGGTGGGGGTGGGGAATCACCTTATTGCACATTTCTGTATTTCTGAAGTAGCAAGAGGACATGGAGGAATTTTTAGACACTGGCAATTCAGATTTTAATTTCTCAATGTAAAACTCCTTGTAAAATTCCAGCCCAGCTTTGCTGACTCCTATGATATAATTATTATCTCAGTTTTGAAAGCTCATCTTAAAACATGGGACTAGATCGTGGCCTGCGGTATAGATCAGGTAGCGCAATAGGACCATACAGCTAACCAGGATTCTGAGGTTTCCCTAGCATGGGGAGGAATCATAGGTAAATGCCATATTGCCATTCTCTTTGATATGCATGCATGGTACTTTTTAGACTCGTGATTTTTTCCCTTTTGAACCCAGTCAGAGTTTAAACTGTGCCCATGTTTCAGTCTGTAAAAACTGTCTGATAAATGGCCACATGGGAATAACAGAATCTTTCACCATTAAAGATTAACAAAATCAGAGATGGATAGCATAAATTTATAAGCAGAGGGTTTACTGGTTATAAAGGTTCAAATCTATCCTGTCTTCTGCCTAACTTCAGATCATCGCATAGGAATACCATTATGGTATTAACTCATACTTTAGCCCAATAAACCAATGGTGCCCAACCTGTTGGTTCCATTGGCTGAATGAAAAGTACCAGCTCGGTCCAGATGCTGGATCTGATTTTTGGGCCCAATTCAGCTGTGCAAGGCTGGCCTGGCCAGGGCCTAATTCAGCTACCATTTCCCAAATGCCAAATTTCCAGACCATTGTGGATTTCTGTGGTTCCTAGGCTGGATCTGGCCTGAAGGTTAGAAGTTAAGCACCCCTACAGTAGACTAATGGAGGAAGAGTTTTAGCCCATGTCCTCACGGTCAAAGCATTGCCCTCCCTCCATAAGGTTCAGTTTGGATTGAATGCCATCATTCATTTGCCAAATTCTAATGATGTTGCTAAGGGTTAATTCTGGATCTTCCAATAGTGTTTCTGTGAGTGTTTGTCTAACATCCCAATTATGATCTGGTCGTTTGTCGGGGACTTGGTCAACATTTCTGAAATGTCAAGATTGGCTTGTCACCTTAGATCATTAATAGTCTCTTCTATGTTTTCTCCATTTTTTTGCAGCCTGTATTTGAAAACATGTAGCTGATATATTTTGCTTTTATATGGCCATGAATTATGTCATACAGTTTCACAGCTAGCTTTATTTGCCTGATTTAACAGAAAACTTAAAAACATCAAGTGCTTCAGAACCAGTTACTGTCGGAAGTTAGCTCACAGTAGGAAGGAATTCCCTTTTATAGGCATTCATTGTTTGCAGAAATAGAGTGAAATGCTGTTTAAATTTTCTTCAGTTCTCCTCCACATTTCCAGAGACTCATACGTCCAGGGCTTCTAACTCCGCCAGTCTTACACTCAGGGTGTTTTCATTTTACTCCTCATGCCATGTGTTGTTCAGTAATTTCTCAAAGGGGCCACAGGGAAGTCTGTTTAATGCACTGCCTCATCTCTAGCAGATCAGCCTTGTGTAATAAGAGCCTCTGCAGGACACAACAAGCACTTTCAATTGACTCTTGGTTACTGCACTTTTTCTCCAGTCGTGACAAAGGCAGTGTTTCCATGCTGATATCTATCCAGGATGTTTCCAGAAAGATCATTTTTCTACTCATTCACTTTGATTAAGTCACCCATGTTTGGATAGCAGCTGTCCTCCCCCTCCCACCATTGCAAGACACCAACCTAGGTTGCCCTCTTGGCTGGATTTTCAAAGCAGCACTTCTCTGCTTTATCCCATGCTGCCCCTTTCACGTAGCAGGCATTCACTGTAA
Source organism: Alligator mississippiensis (assembly GCF_030867095.1). NCBI lineage: Eukaryota > Metazoa > Chordata > Crocodylia > Alligatoridae > Alligator > Alligator mississippiensis. The sequence continues at coordinate 141,135,309 of NC_081827.1, forward strand.
CTTCTGCTAACTCATTTGCTTCCTTCCAATTCTTCCTTTTTTTCCATGAAGCCTATAGAAATCTTAACAGCATTAATACTGATGTGCTATGACAATTGGATATCATGCTGACTCATGACCTTTCATTTTTTTTCCTGTGGTATCCTGTCTTACCCACTTCTGAAAAGTGGAAGGAACATTCTCAAAGGTGTCCTAGGTATGACAGCCATAAGGGTAATAATAAGATAGAAGAGGAGACATAGTTAAAGGTATGAGTTAGAGCTGGTCAAAATGGGTGCATCTACATGTGAACCTTAATGTGTATTAGCCTATTTTAATGTGCATTAAAGTGTCACTTAACATGCCAGCATGCTGTTTAGTTAATGTGCATTAAAATAGGCTAATGTGCATTAAGCATCATTTAAAAACCATGGGCTCCTACACACCAGCAGGGAGCCTGCTCTGATGCACTGGAAATCCAGTGTGTCAGAGCAGACTCAATTAATCAAGTCTGCTGGAGCACGGAAATTGATGCACTCCGGTAACCTCATGGGTCATGTGTATCAGTGTCACCGTGCAGCTCTGTGCTGGCAAAATGGCATTGGGGCGCTTTGAAATAAAACACATCTGATAATCTTTAGTTCAAAGTGCCCTGCCACCATTTTTCCAGTGCTGGGAATGCACGGCGATGCTGATACACATGATGCATGGACTTTTTTAATTAGTACAGCTTGCTCATTAAAGCGCCTGGCACTGCATCTGGGAACCCCACATGTAAAAATGCCCCATGCTTTTTAGTTAATGGACATAAAGACCGGCTAATGTACGTTTTCCTAGTACCTCACAATGGAGGGTGCTTATACATGTGCTCCAGAAGAGTTGGAGGTGGGGGCATCTCTAATTATAGCACCCAGAGCGTATCATGTATTGGCATCCCTGTGCTTCAAAATAGTGGTGGGGATGCTTTATCTAAAGTTTGTTGAACAAGCCTTAGATAAAGTGCCCCTGCCATCATTTTAAAGCATGGGGGCATGGATACACAAGACATGGGAGGCTGCTGGAGCATGGTAATTACTACACTCTAGCAGACTTGATCAATCAAGTCTTCTCTGACATGCTGGCATTACAGTGCATCAGAACAGCCTCCCTGCTCATGTATAGGCACCTTGAGGTACTAGATTTAATCCACATTAACTAAAGTGTGTTTTTTCATAAAATATATAAAAACATAAGAACTACCCTTTACTGGGTCAGACCATAGGCCCATCTTGCCCAGTATCCTGTGTTACATAGTGGCAGAGTGGGTGCTGCAATGGAGAGTGAGCAGTGTATAATGAGGGTTTTTTCCACTCTTCTCACAACCTCCAGCATTTAAGGTCCAACTTTTTTAAAGAAGGGAAGTAACTTGGAATCTTCTGGGGAAGAATAGGTTTTAAACAGCCCTAGAACTTGTCAAAATGTTTCAAATGTTAAAAGTTGAAATTTCAGGAATATTGCTTTAAAAATGTCATTATTTTCCCTTCTACTTTGTTGGCCAACTTTACTGTAACACTTGGTCATGTTCTCTAAGACATATTAATATTTTTAATCATAAGTTTTGATGTGTTGAACTTAGCATTGAGCTGATTATGATTATGGAAACTAACAGACTGTTTCCTTTTCAATGGGCACATCTACATGAGACACTATGTCACTGTAGCAGTGAGCTACAACAACAAAGCTTGTAGTATCAACGTAGTATCAGAGCACATGAACCGTGATGCCTACCCTACTGTGCAGTGGGGTCAGAAATGACCCATGCACCACCGGGACTGCACAGTAATGACTATTACTTCATGATGCCAGTGCGCAGTAGCTGCTGTTACTGCACATTTAGTAGTTGCTTTAGTAAGTACTATGCCTGGCGGCATTCTTCAGGTTGCTTTAGCAAATACTAAATGACTGTGCAGTTGGGGGTCATGTATAGATGCATCCATTGTAAACTAATGGTCAATTTACAAGTTGTTTTAACCTGTGCTATGAGCAGAGCTTTCCCATAAACAATTTTTCCTTTCCCCTCCCTACCCCACCTCTCTGGTCTGAGGGCTCAGTCCTTAGGGCAGTAGATGGGAGACATGGAGTAGATGGGAGCAGACAGCGGGAGAAAAGTACCTATCTGGTAAAACTCTGGAGCTTAGCTGTTTTTTCTCATAGTCCAACTGGTGAAGTAAAGTAAAAAAGATGGAGTGTTTTAGGCTGGGGAGAGGAGTATAAGCACTGTGTCCATGACAGGTCCTGGAGCCATTCTTCAGGTTGCTGAGGGAGAAATGGATTTACTAGGCACAGTTCCATGTCAAGAGGTAGCTCTGCAGCCTGCCCCCACTCAGAATTTGTTCCTGCCTGCCAGCACAAGTGACTATAAATTACCTGTGTGGCTATTTCTCATTTCCTTTTCATTTGCTAGATCACCCATCAGAAGGCCACATCCTTGTACTCTCCCTATTATACCCACGACCCACCTTTGTCACCTCAGGTCAGCACTGTCAGAGAGATTTACTCCAATAGATATGCGTGCTTTTCCACTCTATGGGGAAGTTTTGCTGCACAGGCCATGAGTACTGGGGCTTTAGCGTTCTGCATTTTCAGTAGTGCTTAGGCACTTACAGGATTGTGTAGTGAGGTACATCATTACCTGTGGTGTCAGTCTTCAGCCCTAGGCTGGTGTGTTTACCTTCTAGTGAAACTACTATTTGTTTAAATAAAGACAAGAACTAGTTTTAGTGTGTGCTTTGCTTTACACCAAACACATTCTTAGCACCTGTTAAATATTTGTACCTAATAGTAAGTGGAAATGGAAAGCATTTTTTGAAGACTTCTCTATTCCAGTTAAGCCTAGTGAATTCCCACTTCAGCATGCAACTGTGGCTTGACTAAAGTGGAAACAGCAAGAAGTGTAGATGTCGGCTTGAAGAAATCATTGCTAATGATTCACAAAATGTGGGTGTTGAGGCGGTTCATGAAAATGTTATTAAAATAATGCCACTGGCATCATGAAGAGAAGCTGAACATATTAAACCTCAACAACAGGCTCTTGTTGAAGTCAACAAGTCAGTAGGACTTACACAATTTGAATTTTTCCTGAAGTTTCCATCTTCCAGCAGAGGTATAATGATATGCCCAGATGCCTGGAGCAACTGCCACACACAGAGGCAGCAACAACTTCCAGTTGCCATTGTGCCACCAGCACAATTGTATGGAAATGGCAGTGGGCATTTGTTTTTCCACCCCCAGCAAAGCTGGCACCCTGGGCAGGTGTCACGGTCACCCTGCCCTAGTTACATCGCTGTTTTCCAGCTTCCTGGTTTCGTCTTTCCTTTTAACATCCCTGAGTACTTAAAGAAGCAATTGTTTATTAATGCAGTAATGTCTTAAAGCTAAGGAATTCTTCTGTGAAAAGTGGAAGGAACTTTCTTAAATTTATGAGCGAATTAAAAAAAAGGAAATTTTGCATCCCACTGTGGAACACTAAATATAATTAGACATTTGGAAAGAGAAGAAAAGAACCTAATAATATGTCCTGAGGTGCTTAAGAACTTTAGTACGTAACAATTTTTGCAGTAAAAAAATTTATGTGGTAAAGCCTCTTTAAAGGGAATGGTTTCTCCAGTGCTTGTAAGCTTCTGCATGTTGTAAACCTTGCTGTTGTGGAACTTGTAAAATCCCAAAGTATACAGCTTGGAAATTAGCTATCATTATCCGTATTACAGCCGGAGCTCCAGGCCGTAACCAACACTAGGTCCTCTTGTTCTAGATGGTGTAAGAACAAAAAGTGAGATACAGCTCTGTGCCAAATTTTTTTTATCTGCTAAGTAGACAAGGCAGAGAAAGGGCTCTAATGTGAGCTGAGTGAAAATGTAGGCCAATAGTTTTCCAACTGACAATTCCATTTAATTGAAATCAGAACATTTCTTTGGAATGTATACATTTAGATGAAAATTTTGATAGAAGAAAGCCAAGCAAATCTTTTAGACTTTCTTATTTCTTTTGGATAATGTCACAACATTTTGTTTCAACTGTTTTATTTTTTTCAATTTCATTAGACTTTGATATGATATACATTTGATTTTATGTTTTGACATCAAAATATTTATCTTATAAAAACAGAGCATTGTGACATGATCCAGTTGAAACATTGAAGTGTTTCTGAGTTGAATTTCTTCACATGGCAAACATGAAAATGTTGACCTTTCAGTCAGATTTGAAAGGCAAGTTTAGAAGGTCAGTATTTCCTCCAGAGCAGAAATTCTTCTTTTTGATCAACTCTAGGTAGAGCATACAAGATGAAGATTGGGAATGGAGGCATAAAGAGCTAGAGCCTCTTCTGCCTTTTGAGCATCTAAGTGTGATTCTATTTCATCCTGTTCAAGGCCTAAAAATGTATATGACCCTTAAGCCTGAATCACAGGAAAGCAGCAGGAGGAGGACTGACCCAACTTTTGCATGAACTGTTTTTCAGGGACTCGAGCGGGGAGGAATGGAATTGTACTTAGAGGCAAAAATCCATTTATATGCCTAATAGGTGGGAAAAAATTTGGCCCAAAGTGGTCAGATAACTTGCTGAAGATAGGATGGTGCAGGAAATCTGTGGCAGAGCCAGGAGTTGAAGCAATGTTCCCTGAGTGCAGTCCACTGCTGTAACCATCCAAACAACACTGTTGGAGCCTTTAACAGACACTTAGAGATGGTGTAACACACAGAATTGTTGCTTGGGGCAAACCCAGGGGGAGAGGGTAGGGGAAGTGCCCAGTTCCAAGAGCACTGGAGGGGTACATGGGCTCAGATGACTGGGGATTCCAAGTGTGGGTGACGGGGGGCCTAGGAGTGGAGGGGGGAACAGCAGCCTTACCTATGTCAAGACTCCTACACAGTCCTGGCTGAGCTGCTGCTGCCATTGTCCACACTGCCTGCCTCCGCTGTTGTCATTAAAGAAGCAGTAGCCAGGGCCTGTTTGTTTTGGAGTTCCCAGCATGGCAATGCTACCAGGGCACAGACTTTCTAGTGGTGGCAGGCAGCTCTGGCACCCCTCCTAACTTGGCGCCCCATATGAGTGCCCCTTTCGCCCATCCCTAGTCACTGGGGTCCTACAGAGCCACTGGGATTTCCTCTGCATGTACTTGAGCTTTATTGATGTAGTTCTAATGAATGTAGAGAGGAAAGTGTAGTTGGAGAAGCTTCAGAGATGTGCAGTTGTGATGGGAGGCCATATTGGGAAGGGGTGTTAATATTGTGCTTGCCCTCCACCCCCACATAAAATGCAAGGGAACAGATAAGTGCATAGCCTGAGGGATGCCATTTACATTATTATAGCACTGAGTTGTACAGTGTATGATAATAGAGGTACCCAGGGCTCTTCTTTCCATGGGGATTTTCAGTAATGAGGTGGGATAAAAGAATATGGGTAGAGTGTTATGATGAATAGGCAAAAGTTTGTTGGGATCCTGTGTGGAAGGAGCATGACATAGAATAGCTGTATGGTAGTTTTGGGGAGTGTTTAACTAGACAGAGAGGGTAGCTATCTCCTGCTGACAGCACTTCATCACAAATTTTGTTTAGCAAGGAAACAGCATTAGATATTAGGGCCAGTCACATGCCACCTTTCTTAAGCTGTCTGTGGAGGTTGAATGTCAGCGTGTGTTTGGGACACAGGGGGGGGAATTACTGATAGGTCAGAGCTAAGGTTACTGTGCATGTACCTTAATGCTTTGTCTCCTGGTTTTCATAGATGAGAGTTTCCTGTATTTAATCTGAAAGGGCATGGAGGACCATGAGCAACCCCAACTCCATAGTAACAAAGGGTTTAATTAGGTAAATTGCCTAATTCAGGGGCTGGCAACTTCTTCTAAGCCATGGTTCCAGTCCAAGGTAGGTAGAGTGGTTTTGGCAGCATGTCAAACATGGGGGGATTTCCCTGCATCTACACCGGGGCCAGGAAGCTGTGTGCTGTGCCCATGCTGCCATCACTTACTCCAGAACCCTGCTTCCCAGGTGCAGCATGGATTTAGTTACAGCTGGTGGGGAGCTGTGCCAGAAGCAGGCATCTGCAAACTGTGTCTGTGCTACTGCTGCTTCCCCCACCTCTTCTCTCTCCCCTGGAAGCCGCCCAGCCCCAGTACACCTCTCCACTGGCTGGAAGCTGCACAATGTTGAATGTTCCCAACTCCTGGCCTAATTGTTTGGACAAGAAGAGGAATGGTGTTTTTTAGTAGTTAGTGAACATCCAAGCAGATGAGGTCCTGCTGACGTTAACTGAAGGTAAAGGATGCTATATTATTCCCAAATGTTCTTTCCCTCTAACCTTCATGATAGTGGAAAAGCTGATAACAGTCATACTTTGAAAGGTTTGGAGAGTGGAGACACTGAAATGATAGGGCGGGTAATCATAGACATGATTGATACCTCCCAGTATTGACAGATTTTTTTTTCCATTTGGGTTACAGTAACTCTAATTATGTATGAGAAGACCAGGGCTCGCTCTCTTTCTACATTTTCTTTCTCACAGCTTCCCTCACTTTGTCATCAGATGATCAGGCAGGCATGGAACAGCCATTTTGTCTTGAAGTATTCTCAACTGTTTGAGAACGCCCCATCCAAGACTAGGATAGCCTGAAACTGCACCAGCCATGGGACTAGTGCTCACATGGGAAGGGTGCCATTCACTCTAGTTCTCTTCTCCAGTGAGTGTCCACACTTATAAGGATGTGCTACACACCATGCATACCTATTCTTAGTTCCTTGCCCCAGTCTCTGCCGTGTATGTTAGGTACCTACTTCCAGCTCCAGACAGAGAACAGGATCTCCTGGGTACTACCTAACCCATTCGAAACAGGGAGAGTGCGGCTTGGTAGGCTCCCTCTAGATCCTGGCGTACATGACAAGGAGAGAAGAGTATGAATTTGACAGTTACCTCTCTGATATTATTTTCACACATCCTGACCTGAGACCTTCAACTGCTTTCCGCTCCCTATCCACACGGAGTCCTAACCCCCCTCTCTCACTATTCATCGCAGTTCTCTGCCTGGAAATTCAGGGTCATCCAACCAGCAGCCTGCATACTATATGTGGTTGACAAGGGGTCAATTTGTGGCCCGCAGGCTCTGGTCCAGTTGCCACTCCACCTATGGCTTCTATTGCAACAGCAGCTGAGGGCTCTAGGCTTCCCCTTTTTCCTTTAGCTGCTGCTCCCTGCCTCTGTCCCAGGCGGGGGGGGGGGGGGGGCATCATTTTCTGGCAAGTGGACCTGTGGGTGAGCACAAGGCCAGCATGTGGGGGCAGTGTGGGGTGTGCAAAACAGGGCCATGCATGGGAAACTGGGCTCCCATGGTACTGTGGTGGAGAGTAGGCCTGTGTGAATAGGGAAATATTCAATTTAAATTCAGCCGATTCGGAGGACTGTGGTTTGATTCAGAGATTCGGATCATTGTTCTGAATCAACGAGGCCAAATTGGCTTCAGAAGATTTGGTGCTGATTAAGAGAGATTTGGTGATTTGGATTGGCTGGGGAGAGGCAGGCATAGCCAGGCGGCTGCGGGCTCTCCCACAGCTCCTCCAGCTGTGCCTGCCTCTCCTCAGGCAGGGGGAGCTGCAGGAGAAGCCCCCATGGCTGCCCTGCCTGGGCCCATCCCCTGCCCATTACCAACCTAGTCCTGGCTTTAAAAATAAATAAATAAAAAGCTCCACACTCACCAGCTCTGGTAGTGGCTATCAGAGGCTCATGGCAGAGCCCCCTGCACAACACGGGGCAGTGGGGAGCAGCGGGGATCGCCCCCCCCCACCGCCTGGCACCCACGTGGCAGCTCCCACATGGTGCGGATGCACTGTGGCTCAGCATGGCACTGCTCACTGCCTGGGAACTGGGGCTACTGGGGATAAGCACTGCCGGGCTCTGGCTGACATGTGGAGCTGTCCCTGTTCTCAGACAGCATGCAGCGCCCTGCCAAGCCACACTGCACCCAAGCCATGGGGCAGCTGCCGCATGCCAAGCAGGTGGGGTGATCCCTGCTGCCCCCCACTGTCCCGTGCTTCATGGGGGGGGGGGGGTAGGAGGCTCTGCCACAAGCCCTCAGAGGCCCCAATCACTGCTCCTGCAACCGGTGAGTGCGGAGCTTTAAAAAATTTTTTAAAAGCCCTATATTCACCAGCTGCAGCAGCGGCAATTGGGGCCTCTGAGAGCTCATGACAGAGCCCCCCACACACAGTGGGGGGCAGTGGGGACCTCCCCCCCACCTGGCACCCGCGCAGCAGCTGTCACATTGCGCGGGTGCAGCGTGGCTTGGCAGGGTGCACTGCCTGGACTCTAGGTCTGTGGGGCTGAGTGCTACTGGGCTCCAGCTGACTGCTGGAGCTGGCCCAGATTCCAGACAGTGTGCAGCACCCTACTGAGCCATGCTGCACCCACACCATGGGGCAGCTGCCGTACAGGTGCCAAGCAAGGGGGAGATCCCTGCTGCTCCGCACTGCCTTGCACTGTGCAGGGAGGCTCTGCCATGAGCTCTCAGAGTCCCCCAATTGCTGCTGCCAGAGCCAGTGAGTGTGGGGCTTTTTATTTATCTATTTTAAAGTGGGGGATGGGGCCAGGCAGGGCAGCCATGGGGGCTTCTCCCAAAGTTCCTTTGGCTGTTCCTGCCTCTGCCCCAGTGGGCAGAGTGAGGGGGGCTATGCCATGCTGCTGTTTGCCAAGCTGGCATAGGGGTGCGGGGGGAGGGGAGGCACGATGCAGGTGCAGTTCACTTTGGGCGGCGGTAGAGCATAGCCCCTGCTCCCAGCACTGCTGAACTCGCATCCATGCTGGAAGTGGGGATTGTGCCCTGCTGCTGTTTGCCAGCTAGCGTTGGGGGTGCAGGATGCAGGCATGGTAGCACTGGGAGTGGGGGCTATGCCCTGTTGCTGCTTGCCCCCTTCCGCCTGGAGCGAGCTGTGCCTGCATCCCGCACCCCCCTAACCCCAGCTGGGCAAGCGGCAGCAGGGCAGAGCCCCCACTCCCAGTGCTGCCGCACCCACATCCCATCCTCCCTGCCCCCTTCCCTGAGTAACACGCCCCTCTGCCCTGGCTGGGTAGCTTGTCCCATCTCCAGCCCCAATCCCTCCTTCCCCAATACCTCTTCCCTCCCCCGTCCCCCAACCCCAACAGACTTACCAGCTGGAGGCAGCTGTTATCTGCCTCTTTAGACTGTGGCCAAATCTCCAAATCAGCTGAATCTTTTCTGAAGCTTTTTTTAATCTATTTGGATGCTTCAAATTGATTCAGAGCTTTTAATTGGTCTCCCAATTCAATTTGGATTCGGAGGTTTGGTCCTTGAATTGGGCTGAATTTCCTCCAAATCAAATCAGCTACTGAAGCTTCTCACAGTCTTAGTGTAGAGGGGTGCCCTATTGATTGGGGCGAGGGAATGTGAGGTTATGCACTGCAGTGGGGGAGAGACAGGGGGGAAATGACAACTCATCTGGACACTGCAATGGAGAGTGGGAAATTGTGCTCATGTGCCTGTGTGTTGCAGCAAGGGGGAGGGATGTAACTGCACTCATATGCCTGTGTGGTGTAGCAGGGGTGGTGCACCCAGTGCAGTAGTGGTGAGGGGTGCCCCCATGGGTGCATGCTGCAGAGAGGGAGTGGTGGGGGGGAGTGTCTTTGCAGCCCCATAGCCTGTATTCAGTTCAGTGTGTGACCCCTGCAGGGCTTAGAAGTTGGACAACTCTGTCCTAATCTATTCTTCCTACCATACTTCCATGACACCTTTCTAACTTTGGCATTTGCTCCCACACTTCCCGACACTGCTCCATGCTCCATGTTCCCTAGCACTGTGCCAACAAGTTATAGGAATCTAGAAACACAATGCACATCTTGTTTTTATCATCAACCTCTTGACTCAATTCCATTGTTCAAGAAATAGGATTATATTATCCTAACTATCTTTTCTCTTCCTCCTTAATTAATCAATACAAAATGATAAATCAATGCTTGTGCTCTGCTACACTACTCCCCCAGGAGAAAAAGTAGTAATACATATCTACATAGATCATGCATAATACATTATTTTTCAGAAAATAACTAAAGTCCCTTCTAAATTAGCTATAGAAATTTCCCAAAAGTATGTTTTATTGGGGCAGGGGGAGGAATCTTTCAAATATACAGGTTAATAAAGGCTGACCCCAAATTTGGTTCATTAACCTTCCTGCCTTTTTCTGTGAGGCCTGAGAAATTTTCGTGGAAACCAAGCCAGCATGCAGATTTTTGAGCTCTTAGAAATATCATTGTTTAAACAGGGCTTCTCAAACTTCATCGTAGCAGAACCTGGTTAACTTGTAGTACTTTTGAGGGCCTTTAAGGGAGGAAGTAACTGCTGGTTTTTCTGCTGGACTAGAGAGGAAATGGGGTCAGTAGTATGAGGCAAGCTAAGCCCTTGTCATAGAAGTGTTAACTAAGTGGTAAAAAAGGGTTTGTGGGCCTGGTTCTTCTCTCTATGTAGTGTAAATCTGGAGTAACTGTGCTAAAGTAATTCGGACGACATTCGTATACATTTGCAATTAGCACAAGGTCTATGCATCAAAGCACTTTGGGCACTTAACGGACAGAAGGATTATTCTGCCCACTGCAAACCTCAATTAACTGTCTGGTTAAAGGCAGTTTATGGCTGCTTTGTGCTTTTGCCAGAGCAATAGAAACCAGCTGGAGGGTAATAAAACTGGTCCAAACTATTTATGTTGCTTTAACAGGCCTAAACTGGAATAAGATAGGACTTGATTCTAATCTTACCCATACCATTTTTTACATCAGTATTTCTGATTTAAACAGGTTTGTATAGCTTTAGAAGAGTTGTTCTTTATATAAACCCATGTAAGTAAGATCAGAACCAGATCCCATATGCAGCTTAAATATAAAGGACTTGACTCTGCATGCTTTTATGCCAGTTGAACATCATTAACTAAATGCAGCTCCACAGGCTTCTGCTGAGTTCCTCTGAAACGGTGAAGAATCAGACCTATCCTTTGCTACTGATTGTTCTAAAATAATTTTATTGGATTGCTATAAAGAATCTCTTTGAACAGTGATCTCATCCCTCCAGAAGTAACACCCCTTGTGAGTAGAAAGTTTGCAAAGGTGACTGTAAATGGTGATCTAGTTAATTATTCAGAGGTAGTTAGAGTTGTTAAAGGGAGCATAAAATATAGATTTTTAAGACAGATGACTGGAAACTTTAGGAGGCCTGTAATAAATATAAAGCAAGATTTTTGTAATGAGATGTTTAATAGAGAAGCGACAAGTAGCAAGAAATACAAATTGTTTTCTTTGTGGAGAAGAAATGGTGACACAGCTGTAAAAATATGAGGTCAGTCCTAAATTCAGCCAGGTTACATTAAGTTGAAGATGTCTAAATATGAATTAAAGAGTGCCATGGGGTCAAAACAAAAGAACACAATTCTGTGTGGGCAGCTGTTGTTTGCTAAGGCATGGAGAAAAATGAATTCCTATGCAAGAAAGGATACAAAAAGAACCATTCAAAAAAAAGATTCAAATGTGAACTATTCTGAATAGAGGCTATGACACAAGGACCCATGTCATTAGTTAGAGAGATCAGCTGCCACAAAGACTGATTACAGACAAGGTTTAAAAATAGTGGGTAATGGGGTCTGGGTGAGGAAGCAGGGCAAATAATTAATTTAATACTGAGCAATATTTGTATGTTTCAGAGTTTAAAATGTTGGGAAACACAAGGACTAAAAGCTGGATGGCATCACAATGAAACAACTAGGTGCAATAAAAAAAAAAAAAAAAAAGACTCCGGGTGCTTGAACACACAATGGGGGTTTAGTTCAGTTTAGTTCTCCCTAAATTGAAATGGTGAGTTTTTAAAAACCCACCATTTCCACCATTTCAATTTAGGAAGAACTAATCCGAACTCAGCCTCCATTGTGTGTACACAAGGGTTAGGGGGCCTGATCCTTAGAGCTTACCTGTCTCACTCACAGCAGGGGAGGGGGTGCAGCTCAGGCAGGCAGGCAGGCTCTAGGAGAAAAAAAAAAAGATCAGGATCCTTGCAGCTTTTAAAAATAATTTTTATTCATTCAAGCCTGCCTGAACTGGCTGCCCTTGAGTCGCACAGCCTCTGAGCTGTGTGGGGCCTGGTGCTTCCCTCCACAGTTGTGGTGCCCCCCAAGACCACCCAGGGTGGGTGCCAGTGGGCGGGTGCCACCCGGGGGGTGCCGCCACCATGGAGGGAAGCACCAGGGGCCCCCACAGCTCAGAGACCGTTTGGCCCACTGGCAGCTCGCCCCCCACTCCAGCCACAGGAGAGCCAGGTAAGCTCCAGCACCCCATGCACTGTCCCTGACACCTTTCCGCCACCTGGGACTGCCCAGAAATGGATGGCTTTCCCCTAGGGCAGAGCAGCAAGGTGGCAGGAGAGTAGCTGGGTGTGCTGGCAGCAGGAGAAGGCGGCAGCAACGGTGCACAGGGCACTGGAAGTCCACCAAGCCTGAGCTTCCCCAAGCATGTTGGCTTCCAGTGCCCTGTGCACTGTTGCACTTCATTAGGTAGTAAACTAAAACACTTCAGAGGGGTTTTATCTTACTACATTACAAAGTCATTTAAAGTGGAATACGTTGCCGAGAGTGGAAACAGCAATTCTATTAAAGCGGAATAACTGCCAAACATGTAAACAGCAATACCATTAAAGTGGTGCAAAAGGGCATTTAAGTTGCCTTAGAGGCCAATTTTGTTGCATGTACAAAGGCCCTCTGTTGCAGATTTCTTTTTCCTTTGGCCCTTGTAAGCACATGCTTCTTTTTCTCCTATGCGCTATTCACAACACTTTGTACTGTGAATGAAAAATATGAGATTGGGCCCTTAGGTCATGGTTCTTCAGAGATTTATGTATATGTTTAACTTCAGTCATATGAATAGCCCCATTGATTTCACTGAGGCTACCTATGTGTGTAAAGCAGGTGTGTACATTTTTCCCTCCCAGAATTGTCTCCTTGGATTATAGTCTCTTTAGAGCAGTGACCTGTTTTCAACCAGCTTTTGTAGCACCGAAATCAGTGGGGCTGTCTTAAGAAACTTGTGAGGGAGCCGGCCATATATATATCTATGGAATTCTTAGCTCAGCATTGCATTCTGAGGAAGAAGTGCTGTTTGGTGTAAGGTAAGAGGTACCTATTCAGAGCTGTGTACACAATAGTTGGTTAGACATTTTTGGTGATCTGGCAGCTGTGAATTGAGTCCTTTCAGGTGCCTGGCTGAAATCCCACCAGGACAAGTAAACAAGCAGACCTATACAGTACCATAGCAAGGAAGTTTGGCACCTGGGGCAAGCCTGCAGTGGCAGCCTGCCCTCACCCTGTGCACAGATCTGGGGGGCACATGCCCCCCCATGCTTGCCCAGCGGTGAACACAGTGGTGGCAGTCGCCCTTCCCCCATCCCTGCGCTCCCCTGCTCAATGAACTGCTCGTGGCTCCATCCCATGCCCCACCCCAGCTGGGTGCTCCTGTTGGTGCCCCTTCACTTTGGCACCCAGGGAAGTGACCCCGCTCTCCCACACCTTGCTATGGTACTGGACCTACATAACACTAACATGAATTGGTGGGGAAAGGAGTAAGGTCATCATCACATAGTAATTCCCAGTTTGTTTCCAATGGACTAGGTACTGCTTAGGCTTCATGAAGATGTGCAAGTAGCTGCAGAGGCCCTTCCTTCCCTCCTTCTCTCCCTCCGCCCACTATGGAAAGGAGAAGCAGTGTTGCTAACCCTATGCTGGTGGGAGTGTACAAATCTACCCGTTTTTTCCTCTTGCACAGAGCACCCCATAGGTCATTTGGAAGAGTGAAGAGTCAGCAGAGAGTGTCAGAGCTCCTCTCCCTGATGCCCCATTCAGCAAAGCATAGCAGCCACATAGAAGAATAAATTCCAGCCTATAAAGGAAAAAGAGGAGCAGCAAAGGAACCTTTGTGTATCCAGGAGCTCTGAGCAGAATGCTTCATCTGAAGCCAATAGATTTACTCTTGTTATAAACAGTGCGGAAAAGACATGATTAAATCTATGGTAAATACTACAAATTTTTCAAACAGGCAGCCCAAGCCTGTAATTCCTCCCCGCCTCTGCTTGCTCTTTTGTGTTTAGCTGTTGCATTATACAGAAGTCTGGCTTCCATTTCAGCTAGGTCTTACTCCCAAGGAAGTCAAAGGGTCAAGTGGTGCAATTTTGTAAATAAAAATGGGATCCAGACAGTCCCATGGAAGCACTCCCATGATCAGACCCTAACTGAACTGGATGCTATAAAACAGCTTCCAACTCAGCTTTTTAAATAAAGTTGAACTGAAAAGCACCTTGACTGCTGCTTCATCTCTGTTGAGTATTACTTGTAGTCTGGAGCAGGGAAAGAGATACTTTTGATTTCAGTCTAGGAAAGGGTATTAGTGGCCAGACTTCAAAGAAAAACAGTTGGTTTCTTCTCTGGCCTGGTTACCAAAGTTCAAGGGCTATTGTGAGGGTGAGGCTGAAAGTTGAATTTGGTCCTTTGTAAATTCAACTAATTAACTTTTAACCCTAATCCTTGCCATTTCTCATTAACCTCAATTTTTGTCATTTAAGAGCAATATGTTGTGCTTATAGTCAAGATCCTGGAATCATTCTTGAGTTGTTATGTTTACCATCATCCAGTTGTATATAACTGGCATATCTGGACTTTTTCTAGATATAGGGATGAAAGCTTTGTACATGCAAATGACTGATAGTTATTTTAATTGTTGTTTTTTTTTTAAACATTGCTGCTATCTTTTAAAATTAAGGGTGAAGATATATTTATGGCCTTGGTAGGGAGTAGTGAAGTTTTTAGATGTTTTTATAAATGCTAATACAGAAACACTGAAAATAGTCCTATTGAATAATGCTAAAAATATTTGGAATGACTCCTTTCTCACAGTATCTGGAATGGAGTAGGGCAAGTAGAATAATTAATAACAACAATAATACCAACAACAACCCTACACACAGTTGCATCCTCCACAGCAATTCTATGGATTGCTGTTGGTCCTAGTTGGGAACAGTGCCTTCAACAATGTGGTCCTCACACTTATGGTTTCTGGTCAGCGATGTACCGAAGTAGGATGAGGCAATTTTTTAATGCAGAGCTTTTACATATAAACAACTCATGCACTTTTCAGAGTGGTTTGTTACTAGTAAATCCTGTCTGCCAACCTGGAAGTCCTTCTTCCGCTGATATATTCCCCTCGTGCTCCCCACAATGAAAGCCAAATATTATGACTATTACCTCATATGTCTTAATACTTAATACTTATGCACTGTCTCAAAATCATTCAGAGTTGCATATCCTGGGAGGAAAAAAAAAGGTCAAGTGGGGCCAGGACAAACTAGATCCAAATGGATCAGAACACAAAAGCACCAATAGTTGTCTCAGCCTTTGATGCATTCATGGACGGTTCATTTTCATATGAATATCCTGTTTCTGCTGTTGCTGAGTCTGACTTCTGTAACCCCAGGAAGAATGCCAAGTTTCATTGTTCTCTGTCATCATGACCAGATGTGGAAATTCTGATCGCTGACATCCATCTTATTTATCTTCCTGCCTCCTGTGTTTCTGGTCTAGCTGACTATCTAATTCAGAAGCCACTGAGGGCTCAAATGCCTGGATGCTGTGTGTGACTAGTACTAAATTATTCTTACTTTGAAGAAACTCTGTTACATTCAACATAACGTCATCTTAACACAGGTGGCTTTTGGTTAAGTGCCTAGTATATTGGTGTTCTGTTCTCATTGCTTTATCTTCCAGCAGCCCATTAAGTGACATGGTTAACATCAGCCATGTAGTGTGTGTCCTTTCTACCCCTCTCCAGTTGGGAGAATTCTGTATACAGTGGAACATCTTGTTTTTGGTAGATTTTTGCTTTGAAGGACTGTTGTTTAAATGTATATGCTGTCCTGTATTTGTCTAGTGGAAGGCAGGCTGAAGAATTGAACACCTGCAGTTGAAGAGGGAGTTGATGAGGTTTGTGATGGTCCTTAGTTCAAGAGTCTTGTAGTGACCCCTGAGAAACCTTTGTCTCCTGTGCAGCTGAAATTTATTTTTTGGCAGAAAGTGCCTGAGAAGATAAGTAAACTATGCTGTTCATTCAGGTGCATTAGGTGATTTGAGGTTCCAAACATCCATTCTTCTTTGACCATGGACAAAACCCTTTGACCTTCTATATCTGATTCTTTGTTATTTACAGTAATGATAATAATATTTACTAACCTCACTTGGATAATGTGAAGCTTACTTTATTAACATTGAAAAGTACTTTGAGAAGCTTTGAAGGAACCAGCCATCAAACAGAAATCTGTGCTATATTTTAAAATTCAAATTGCAGTAGTTTTGGAGTGTTGTTATAGTCATGATGGTTCAGGAAATATGTAAGAAGAAAGGGGGTTTTGGTGATAACTTTTATTGGACTAACTGTATATTTTGAGAGAGATTTTATCCAAGCTTTCGAGCACAAAATGCCCATCCTTAGGTCTGGGAAAGAAGCAGGTACAGCCTAAGCTAATTACTTGGTAAAACGATGGCTTGTGTTTACCTTCATATGCAAATGAGAGTCACGTAAAGCAGGGACTTTTAACTCTGGGAGTTGTGGTAATTAATGCCGACATCACTTGTCCTAATGCCAAAATTTGGCCCCATGGCAGGCCTCAGGGGCCAGATGACACAGCTCTGTGAACCAGATTTGGCCATCTTTGACACTTTTGACTTAAATAAATGGGGGAGGCTGTTAATTAGAAGCAACTAGAAGCAACCAAAAGTAACTTCAAACAAGAGAACTGTATTTGAACAGATAACCCAATTATAGATTCATAGATTCATAGATGTTAGGGCCGGAAGGGACCTCAATAGATCATCGAGTCCAACCCCCTGCATAGGCAGGAAAGAGTGCTGGGTCTAGATGACCCCAGCTAGATGGTTATCTAACCTCCTCTTGAAGACCCCCAGGGTAAGGGAGAGCACCACCTCCCTTGAGAGCCCGTTCCAGACCTTGGCCACTCGAACTGTGAAGAAGTTCTTCCTAATGTCCAATCTAAATCTGCTCTTTGCTAGCTTGTGGCCATTATTTCTTATGTCAAAGAACAAGACAATTCAAACGGGAAAGAGTGGTTATTCCCTGTGGAGTATAGGGAGGTCAGAAGAGATAGCAGTTATATTATAATAAACTATTATACCATTGTCTAGGCTTAGTTCACAGGACCATAGGGAAGTAGGGATGGAAGGGACCCCCCTACCCCCATCTTCTCTTTTCCAGAATAAATAACCCTAGCTTTTTCAGCCTAGCCTCATAAGTCTTCATTTTTTGTCACTTTCCACTGGACTCTTTTTAATCTGTCTGCCTTGAAGTGCAGGGCCCAAAACTGGACACAGTACTCCAGGTGAATCCTCCCAGTGCTGAATAAAGCAGAAGAAACACCACCCTTGATTTGCAAGTGACACTCCTCTCAATACAGCTGAGTATGCTCTTGGCTTTTTTTGCAACAAGAGCTCAATGTTGGCTCATATGCATCTTATGGCCCACTGCAAACCCCGATCCATCTCTGCAATGTAGACAATCATTCCTCAGTCTACATTTGTGCTTGTAAATAATTAATCCCAAGCACAGGATTTTTTTCTTGTCCTTGTTGAATTTCCCATGATGATTTTCCTACTTGAATTTCATCTGATCAACTGCAGACCATATCTACAGTTTATTCAGGTCATTCAGGATCCTAGCCATCTAGCACATCTACAATTTCACCCAACTTGGAGTCATCTACAAATTTGTTAAGTGTGAACTCAGTCTAATCATTCAAATCATTAATAGAGATATTAAAAAACACCAGATGTGGGACAGACCCCTGGGAAACCTCACTTTGATACCTCCTCCCAATGACATTGAGCCATTGATGACCACTCATTAAGGAGTTATCCGATCAGTTTTGTATCTATACAACGGTACTTCCAATTAGTCTGTATTTCTTTAGCTTGTTAAGGAAAATGTTGTGGGAGTCTGTCAAAAGCCTAGCATCATGGTGTTTAAAGTCCTGTAAAATTATGTATTTTTGTTCCTAGACCCATCCTTTGAAGGATTTTTCTAAGATTTCCCTTGAGTACAAAGACTAAGAAGTCAGAAATGGAGTGGTTGGTGTGTGAAAAGTGCCCTCCCATAGGTGGTTTGGTGTTTATGTTCTTTATCATTTTCTTTGAAATGTCATTCTACAGCCTAGTGGTTATTTAGTTTTACCCGCACAGTTTCCCTGATGGCATTCGATGTGTTGGATGAGACATACCACATTCTGTGATAGCCATATGTAGGAACCATGAATTCTGATGATTTTGTTGTGGGACTTGTTGATTATGGTTGTAATGAAGATGTGTTGACACACATTATGGATATAAAGCCATTGTTTTATTTAAAACTTAGCTTCATCTGTACCTGATCTTTTCCCAGATGTTAGTAAGGGCACTTTGTTTCCAAAAAGATTGCTTAACATCTCTCTCCAAATACACAGCTTATCTGATAAAAGATATCACCAAAAGCTTCCAAAAAACCCAAAAACAAAACCAACCCCCCACCCCATGCTTCTTTTAAAACTCAAGGTCATTAAAAGAATTTTAGAATGTTAATGTACCCTACGTACTCAAATATAAGAGAATGAGTTTTCCTTCCAAACAGCATGGGGGACAAGCCACTCATCTTACAATCACATACAAGGAATCCACATTAAATGCATTGTCTGCAGACCATCATTAAACTGCTGCCAAAACCAGCATGTGCTCAGTAATAGAAACCAACTATGAAGTTGACTAAATGCAGCCAACATTGAGCACAACAATAAAACATGTGGTCCATAATGGGCAAACATACTGATGGGAACTTAACTCAAGGACAGATGAATGCAACCCATCTCAATAAGATATATATGGGTACCCATTGTGCTCAGTCCCCCTCATTGCTGACTCTTTTACAAGTCATGGTGAACCATTACATTGCATATATTTCAGCAACTTCTTCACTCCCACAACTGAGCTGTGCCTTTCTTTCCCATTTCCAATTATTTCTACTTCTTCACCAACCTTACAGATATGGCTGACATCATCATGCATGCCCCCAAACAATAATCAATAATCCCTTTTTCACTGCTTTCTCAGCCTGTCACAATGATTAGTGTGTCCTTGCCTTCCATGAAGTGGAGCTGGACCAAGTTGCTCTGTGTCTCATATGCATATACATTTTTGGAGGATACCAGGACTTGTGATAAGCACATCTGGTTCCAGTCATGAGTTAGGGATAATTCTAATTAGTACATGAATCCTTTGTTGGGGGGTATCTGGAGTACACACACAAATTGAACATTGCTGAACTATGTGGTCACCCTGGCTTGAAATGCTGTTGACTCTGGTGAGGGCCAGCCCAATGACCTATATAGTAAATGATGAACCTTTTGGCTTTGGACTCATATCATACATAGTTTGTGCTATATATAAGCAGGTGCAAAAGTGCTGTTTAAAACTTGTGCTAAAACTTGCAGCAGTTTAAAAAAAAGACAAAATGCATCAGTTCATTCCTCAGTGTTTTCAAATTGGCCCCCTGGCCCCTTCCCCATGCCCTTTACTGTCAGTTTCTGCCCTCAATTAGCACATGGAAATTTGGGGCAATTTGATTTCCCAGATTTAATTTTTCCACAGTAACAGTGGAAGGGGCACAAATTCAAGGCAAACTTCCAATAATTAGATGCTATACTTGGAAAATTATAGCAGATTTAGAAATGTCCATATATAAAATTTAACTATTGGGATCTTATATTCAAGTAAATACGGTAATTTTAATAATTTCTACTGTTTGAAGTTTTTGCATTTCTCTTGGATTTGATGATGAAAATAGACTTTTCCAGTAGCATAGCTGATGAGGCGCCCAGCCATGGGGGCACAGGATGGAGCTCCCAATCTAGGAACCCTCATCTGATGGGGTTCCCAGCCATGGGAGCACACCAGGCACTCCAACAGTTGGAAGTCCCATCAGCACACCCAGTCGCAAGGGTGCACCTGGCCATACATTCAATTAATGGTGTGATAGGAACTAGCCATAAAGTTAGTACACATTTTTGTGTGGAATCTAGCAGGCCAAATAAGGATTATCTTCAGATTTGTTGGAGTGAAGTTTTTTCTCTTCTATAAAAATCGATGAATGCTAGAAAATTAGGTGACTCAGATCACTGTGTCGAATTGATTTGGCTGAATTGGATTTGAAAGATTTGGCACTGGTTTAGTGTGATTCAGTGATTTGGCCATAGACTATAATGGAAATCACGAAAATACCTATAACTGTAATTTTTTTGCAGAGCCAAATGAAAACATCAGGGATGGTAGCCCCTTCTGTGAGCATGAAGCCTGCCACTTTTCAAGGAGATAGGTGCAGGGACTTCTGTGAATGTGCACCACAAACTGTTGAAAGCAAAACTCATGTCACTTGTGTGTGCTAACTGGTTTCTGGTTGTAGCCATGTTGGTCTAAAGAACAGGCAGATAAGGTTCATTGAGTAGATGTGATATGTTTTATTAGATCAGCTGAGTAGTTGGAGAAATATAGTAGTTGGCAAGCTTTCAGGTTTAAAAACCCTTTGTCAGGCTGAGGAAGCATCTGCAGTTGGTGTGTGTGTTCTTCCTGGATGGAATGAATAGTAAAGAAGCCAGAGGCTGGGCTGATATGCAAGAAATCCAGTCAGTGAATATGTAAATTGAGGTGTCAGGGGGTGAGAGACAGGCTGGGGTGGGGGAAGGGAACGTATCAGGTAAAAGTGGAGAGGTACCTGGGGAATCAGATGTCAGGCAGGTTACAGTGTGTCATAAATCCAAACTACAAAATTCACTTCATAAATCTACTGGATATAAAAAATCATGGACTCAACGTAGACACTGGATTTATGACACACTGGAGTTGTTTTGCATGCGCATATAATATGATGATATTGATTTGTAACTTGCTACCGACTAGATACTTAGAGACTGAATTATATTAGTAGTGCACATGATTGGAGTGGAGAGTTGGGATCATATCTTTTATGTGAAGAAGAAGAGCACTGTTGTAGCCATATAGATAACTACTGAACTTTGCTAATAGTAAAAACATTGGCTAGTTTGCAGTTAGATTGTAAAGGGAAAATTGAGATTGTTGCAGGGCTGAGATTTAGTGATTAAAATAATTGCTATTTCAGGGATTAGGGTTGGATTTTTTTCTACCTTTCTCTGTAGCATGGGGTGTGCTCCATTTCCTAAGAAATTAGCATATTCAGCCTCAAAAACTCCTTGCCTTTACAGTGGCTAGTCTTTGCTGGTGCTCTTGTCTTCTCTACTCTTGTCTAGTGGTGTTAAATAGTGTGTTTTTCATAGCATGGTAGATAGAGAATGATTATTCTATAGTGGGGGCTTCATGGAAAATGATGGATTCTCTGGAACTAATGCATCTTTGAGGAGCAGGGGAAAGAGAATATAGAATTAATGAGTTTATTTTGTGGTGGAGAAGTTTAAAAAGTGTTGGACTTGACTATAGGGAACAAAAATATTCTACTTAGAGAAGGTTACATGCCTTCCCAAAATGAGGCAGAAAATCCTTGAGGGAACTCCTCTTTAAAATGTTGAAAGCCTCAAAAGAGATGCAGGACTAGACACTAGGGCTGTGCGAAATTTCACCAGGTATTTTGTTTTGACACTGTTTTGACTTGTTTCGAGCTTGAAACAGTGAAATCAAAATAAAACAAAAGGCTTAAAAACAGCCTTGAGATGAAATGAGGGCACACAAAATGTTTTGCAAGTTTTGAAACTGGGCTTGCTTGCAGGGAAACAGAAAGTAAGGGGTGGGGGAGAAGGACTGCTCTTATATTGACTGTGTAGCTGGCCAGTGACTGTGATCTTTTCCTGAGGTCCCTTCCAATCCCAGTGCTCTGGGGGAGGGATGGAAAAACAGCTGCTCCTTAACACACACACAGTCACATGTTACATGTCATGAGTTTTGCTTGCCAGCAGCTTGAGGTATAGTTTCCCAGAAACCCCTGCACCTATCTCCTTGAAACCTGGCAGGCTTCATAGCCTCAGCAGGGGCTACTATCCCTGCTGCTTTCACTCTCCTGTGCCTTCACACTTACAAGTGACCCAAGTTTTGCACAGGTCCACTAGACACTGCTGTTGAAATGAGACCAAAATCTTTTTGGGGGGTTAAGAAGAGGGAGAAAAGGTTCTCATAGATCTCCACATGACAGAGTATAGAAAAAGGGAAAGGATAGAAAAAAATAATAATACAGAACAGGGAAGAAAATTCTGTACTCTGTTTCCTCACAGTTTTCTCATATCTTTTTACTGGCTTCTACTGCTGTTTCAAATGGAAACAGATATTTCAAAAAAACCCAAAAAGGCTTTGTTCTCTGACAGTTCCTGTCCCCCCCTTTCACCCCCAAAAAAGAACATTTAAAATTAACAAAGCAATATGTATAATCTCACATTCTGTCAATTTGGTATTATGATATTTTTCCCCTGAATAGTCTGAATGTAATGCTTTGTTGTAATATGTACCTCTAAGATACTAAAGAAGGTGCTCATATTCCACAGAGTGAAGTAATGAAGTAGCATCTATATAGACTATTGATAATATTTATTTTTGAGTGCCTATGAGTCCAAGCCATAAGCCAATGCTCTTCTAGTCCCTGGTCATGTCTACACAAGATGCTTACTGCACAGTAGCTCATTACTACTGCGCAATAGTGTCACAGGGCACGAACTGTGATGCGACACTGCTGTGCAGTTGTAATGAGCTACTGCGCAGTTAGCATCACCATGAAGCTGTGCGGGGATGCTACTGCAAAGTAACACCAGTTAAGAATCTCTCAGTGCTGACCCCATGACTGAGGAGCTCAGCCTCGGAGATAAATAAGAATCTCTCAGCCCCGGGTCCCTGGTCACAATTGGGAAGCGGGGGCTAGGAGCTCCCTGCTGCTGAGGCAGGGGGATATTGTCCCTGCCCGGGCTTTGGTGGTGGAACCTGCCCTGGCAGCAAGCAGCTCTTGTGGCCAGGGAGCAATTTCCTATCCCCTGCTGCTGGGCTTACCAGGAACACATTTGCTCCCAGTCATCCGTTGTTTTTAATTTGTCATACATGCTTATGGGCATATATTCCAAATGAGAATGCCTTTCAAGGTATACTGCATCCTTAACTGAGATCACACTATATTGCTATGGTTTTTTATTGTCTGTATTACAAGTAAAAACAACCCAGGAAATAAGTAAGACTTCCTCTTTACATATCACTGGATATGTGTACAAGAGACACTTTACTTGACATTAGAGGGGATTACGTGTAATCGAGATTAGATTTTCTATTTGTATTTACAGGTAGCAAGTTTACTCATGATTAGAGCAAATTACTGTGCAGTAAATGTCTGTAGACAGTGATGCTTACTGTGCAGTAATCACCTCTAATGTCAAGTAAAGTGTCTCTTGTACACATATCCAGTGATATGTAAAGAGGAAGTCTTACTTATTTCCTGGGTTGTTTTTACTTGTAATACAGACAATAAAAAACCATAGCAATATAGTGTGATCTCAGTTAAGGATGCAGTATACCTTGAAAGGCATTCTCATTTGGAATATATGCCCATAAGCATGTATGACAAATTAAAAACAGATTTCAAAACATTTTCCCCAACAATATGTTTTTTTACCAAAAGGTAACTTTTCATGAAATGAATCTATTTTCTGACATTCTAATGCAAGCTAGTGGTTTTATTTTTTCCCTTTGGCTGAGAAGCAAAGGGGCTTTGTAAAAATGCATTAATGCTTTCTTTTTTTTCCCTTTTTTCCTGTTGGGTTTTTTTTCCCTTTTTTATTCAAAAAAGCTTAGCCCAAAACACATTTTCCCAACAACTTTTGTTTTAGGAAGAATCTTTTTTTTTTTCTGCAGAATGTGAAAAAATAATGGCTTTTATAAAAAATATTCCATGTGGGGAAATTTAAATTTCCAGCTAATTTTCTCTGAAGCCCTTCTGTTCATTCATTTTTATTGTCACTACCTACATATTCTTTTGGCTAGTGAATAATAAGTAATCTGTTACTTCTTTTATGAGTCAAAGTCTGAGTGTTGCCAGGAACAGGTGATCAGTCCTGTGTAGAAAGTATGTCATTATCACCATCCACCTTTAGTTGTGTGTACATTAATTATTGTATTTATAGTAGTAACACTTCAGCTGAATTTGCAAGGCAACCTCCTATAATGCCCTCCTTTAATTCACACATTCATAACTTTATGAAAAATTCTCCTCTTGGACTAAAACTTTCCATGTTTGTTTTCACTCCAAAGATAAATTTTAAAGGTGGAAGAATATCTGTTGAGATATTTTTAATTTAAAATGTATTGGTGCATCATCACTTAAAAAGGTATTTTGGATATATCTGTGTCTACAAATATCTAGAAAATGAATGGAGCCTGATTCTCTTGATTGTCTTGCCCCTTGTACAGTCATTCACACCTATAAACTGTAAAGACTAGATCCTATTCCATCTATTAAGCACCCAAGTAGATTTAGAGACCTAATGATCCTATTTCAACCTACTCAAGTCATAGAATCAGAGAACCATAGAAGGCTAGGGTTAGAAGGGACCATGGGAAGTCAGCTAGTTCAACCCCTTGCTCACAGAAGGACCATCTCCAACTAGATCACCCTGTCTAGCCAGGTCTTAAAAACCTTAAAAAATGGTTATTCCATCACCTCTACCTGACTTGTTCCAGTGATTTACTACCCTCCTAGTTAGAAATATCTTCCTAATATCTAACCTAAATTTCCCTTGATGCAAATTGAAACTATTGCTCCTTATTCTGTTATCTGCCCCCACTGAGAACAGTCTATCTTCATCCTCTTTGGAACCCCATTTCATGTAGTTGAAAGTTGCTATTACATCTCACCTCAGTCTTCTCTTTTCCAGACTAAATAAGCCCTCCTCCTCAGCTTCTCCTAAGTTATGTGCTCCAGCCCCTAACCATTTTCATTGTTTATTAGTGGACTGTCTCCAATTAATCTATGTGCTTTCTATAGTGAGGGGCCCAAAACTGGAAACAGTACTCCAGATGTGGCCACACCACAGCTAACCAGAGGGGAAGAATCACTTCCCTTGATCTGCTGGCAACACTCCTACTAATGTAGTCCAGTATGCCATTAGCCTTCTTGGTAACAAAGGCACACTGTTGACTCATTTTCAGCTTCTTGTCCACTGTAACACCCACGTCCTTTTCTGCAGAGCTGCTGCCCAGCAAGTCAGCCCCCAACCTGTACTGATGCATGGGATTGTTCTGTCCTAAGTACAGGACTTTGCACTTGTCCTTATTGAACCTCATGACATTTCTTTTGGTCCAGTCCTCCAATTTTTCAAGTTCTCTCTGAATCCTAGCACTACCCTCCAGCATATCCACTACTCCTTCCTGCTTAGAGGAGTTCATCCACAAGCTTGCTGAGGGTGCACTCCATCCCATCTTACAGGTCGTTGATGAAGATATTGAACAAAACCTGCCCCGGGACTCACCCCTGGGGCACTCCACTTGATACCAGCTTCCAACTAGAAATCAAGCCATTGACTACTACAATCTGAACCTAATGCTCCAGCCAGTTTCTATCCACCTTACAGTCCATTCATGTGACCCATACTTCTGTAGCTTGCTTATAAGAATGTTGTGGGAGACTGTCAAAAGCCTTGCTAAAGTCAAGATATATCACATTCACTGGTCTCCCCACATCCACAGAGCCAGTAATCTCATCAGAGAAGGCAATCAGGTTGGTCAGGAATGACCTTGGTGAATCCATCCTGACAGTTCCTGATCACCTTCTTCTCCTCCAAATGCTTAGAAGTGCATTGCTTGAGGATCTGCACCATGATTTTTTTCCAGGGACAGAGGTGAGGGTCCAGGGTCTGTAGTTTCCTGGATCCTCCTTTTTCCCTTTCTTAAAGATGGGCACTATATTTGCCCTTTTCCAATCATGTGGGACCTCTCTCAATTACATGAATTTTCAAAGATAATGGCCAGTGACTCTCCAATCACATCAGCTAACTCCTCCTGCACCCTTAGGTGCATCCCATCTGACCCCATGGACTTGTATATGTCCAGCTTTTCTAAATAGTTCCTAACTTGTTCTTTGCCACTGTTGGCTGCTCATTTTCTGCCCAAACTGTGCTACCCAATGCAGTAATCTGGGAGCTGACCTTGTCTGTGAAGACTGAGGTGAAAAAAACATAGAGTATTTCAGCCTTGTGTGAATCCTCTGTCACTAGATTACCTCCCTCATTCAGTAAAGACCCCTCACTTTCCCTGATCTTCCTTCTGTTGCTAACATACTTGTCAGCAAACCCTTCTTGTTACCCTTCATGTCCCTTGCTAGCAGCAACTCCAGTTGCACTTTGGCCTTCCTGATTTCATCCCTGCATGCCCAAGTTGTTTCATCCCAACTTCTCCCTAGTTGTTTGTCCAAGTTTTCACTACATATAAACTTCCTTTTTATGTTTTAGCTCATTGGAGAGTTCCCTGCTAAGCTAAACTGGTCTTCTGCCATAGTCACTAGGATTCCTGCACATCAGGATGGTTTGTTCCTGCACCCTGAGAAAGGTTTCTTTAAAGTACAGACAGCTCTCCTGGGTTTCTTTCCCCTTCAGACTGCCCTCCCAGGGGATCCAGCCCATCAGTTCCCTGAGTGAGTCAAAGTCTGCATTTCTGAAGTCCAATGTCCATACTCTGCCACTCTCCTGCTTTCATTTTGTCAGGATCCTGAACTTAATCATCTTATGTTCTCTGCTGCCCAAGTTGCCATCCACTACTACATCTCCCTTTAAAACTGTTGATGTTTTTCCAAGGATTTGAGCAGTGTTCAGTGAGACAATCATTTGCCACATAACTCCATGTAGGCATCTAACAGGTGGAATAGCCCCAAATGTAAAGCATGACCATTGTAATATTTGACCAGTGATGATATTCAATTTAAAACCTCATGTGGCTCATTCTGAATGAGGAATGATTACTGTAAGATGGCAAAATATTTTTAATAATAAACTTACTAGGAATTTTTTTTAAATTAAGTTTTAATATAGCTTTCTAAATCTGGCACCTTCTTACCCAGGAGAGATGCTTCCTGAGTATATTCAGACAGATACTTGTTGACCTTAGTAACAGCAATAATATTGTCATAACTTCCTACTTGTGATAGCCCTGCAAAGTTAATGAGTTGGGTTCTATCTTGACTACTGTTTCTTTTAAGAACGTTAAATATATTGAGCTGAGTTCCGTGTATTGTCCTATGGTCTTGAATTATGAGGGAGGGTAAACAGAAAAGCCTCATTTATTTTCTCTGGACTTTTTTGGGAAGGGGGGGGGGCTGTATATTTCTATTGTGTCCCCTCTGACTTTTCTCTGAAATTATCAGACCTGATATTCTCAGTGTCATACATAGGCTTCTTCCTCCTTCTTAATAAAGGTGACAGGGGCATGCCTCTTGATTCATAAAGTCCTATTGCAGTGGTGAAGGAAGGGAGGCTGTCGAGGCTATTGCCTTAGGAGCTTCCCTATGCATCTCGTAGTGCAGCATATGGAACCTGGATGGTGTTCAAGTAACCCTTTAGTCCTTGTTCCTAGCTATTTCTAGGAACATAGGAATTGTTATACTAGATCAAACCCAGGGCACTGGCTAGTGTCTTGCCTCTGACAGTGCCTAGCATCAGATGCTTTAGAGGATGGTATAAGAACCCTGGAGAAGTTATATGTGGGATAATCTACCCCCTCACTTAATATTCAGAACTCATCCTGATCTATTAGCAGTTAGGGATTGATTAACTTAAACTCTGAACCATGTTACTTAAGCAAGCAAGCTTGATGCTAGAGCTGATCAGGATCATGTATACAAGTCCAGCCCCAAAACAGCAAATAACCTACTGGTTTTGGCACTGGTTGTAGCACCCAACTACACTATGGGGGGCTTGCTTTACCCTGGGAGGTCCTGATTCAGAAAAGATTTGCATGTGGATTTTCTATCCTCCTTGAAGATTGCACTGAACATTGAGCAACAGAGTTAGGCTTGCTTGGTCTTTTTCCTGTTGGAGCCTTTTCACTTTATATAAATAATTAAATACTATTTGAGCCAGGAGGAAAGACAGACTCTATATGCTAGTAGTTAGGGTGCTCACCTGGGATGTACTAATCAGCCTTGTTTCAGTGTACCTTTATTATAGGTGAGTGCCATAACCACTGGGCTTTTGGCTATTCCTAAATGTAGGAGAAGAGCTAGGGCTGAGAGAGTTGTTCTCTGGTCAGGGCCTGTCAGAAAAAAAATGCTTGTCTCCTTGCATCTTGTAAGAGAGGCCCCCACCTCCCAGTTTAGAAACAGGAAACAGAGGAATTCTATTTGAATTCTAGGCTGAAATCAAATGTTTATGCAGACATACGTTACTTTTGATTATTATGTTATTAAATGTATTTTAATGTCTATTAAGAAAGTTCTCATAATTTTGGGGGGGTCCTGTATCCCCATTCTGCCTATCCCTCCCCCTTATAGTCTGTGTTTCTGGTGCTTGCTATTCTGTGATGGGGATTAGTAACTCTTTATTTTCTGCAAAAATATTTTGAAACATCTATTTTTTATTCTTAAACAGGATAAGAGCAAATGTCAAAACCTCAAATTTTCACAAAATGGAAAATTCTTTTTTTGCAGTCAGCCCTAGTTGAAGCATGTTGTTTACTTTGGGAAAGAAGCTGGAGTGCCTGGGGAAATTACCTGTAGGGAATAACCTGTACTGGAAAAGTAAATGACCTAGTAGGTCTTTTCATTCTCTAATCTACATGGTTCTAGGATGTACCGTTAACCAAATGCAACTTTCCACACTGGAAACAACAATAACTCCAAATTTGGGCTTGTGTTATCTAGGGATGATGCTGTTATATTGTCCTGGGGATCTGGTCATCTTTGAAAATAAAATGCAGTGCCACTGTATGAAAAAAAAATGTAAACTATCATATTGCTAACATGCTCCAGCTGGTTATTAACTCCCTGCATGGAACTGCAGCATGACATCTACATTTTGATTTATGTTTTCATAAATTAATGGCAGGCAAATCATACCTGCTCCACAAGGCACTGAGAATTTGTGTTTGCCAATTGCTGTGGAAACAACTTAAACAAATATGTTTGGATAAAGATCTGGAGCAAACTCCTCCTTTAAAAAAAAAAATCTTTATGGTATGCAGTTCCTATCACTTCATCTGTCCTTTGTTAGTCTATCCTCCTTCCTTTGCTTGATTCTTGACTCTAGATCTACAAAGAATAAATGGAAGGTTGTTGCGTTTCCACTTACCTAACGCAGCCTCTTAAAAGAGTTGCTCCTATCTGTATGTGGCTGTCTTTTATTGAGGGCGTGTGGAAGGAAATGGCATCTCATTGGGTTTTTGGCAGCACTGAAATATCAGGATATATAAATATGTAACTTTGAACCCAGTTCACCACTACATATGTGAGCACATCTCATCAAAGTCAAGCTACAGCTGAGCTCAGCAGTGTTATATCTGGGTGTACCTTCCATGAATTTGATACTAAATGTCTAGGCCTGCTGAAATCTTAATTTCTGTGGCAAAGTCTTTTCCCTTAAGAGGGAATGATAACAGTATAATAATAACCAAATGTCTTCCTGATCTGTATTTAATTCACGCATCTCTCTCTTTCCCTATAGAACAGCTAAATCAATCTAGAAAATGCAGATGACATATGACATTTTTAAGACCCAACAGTTTAACACAACCCACGGCCACTCAAGTGTTCGTTTGATAATTACTAGTGCTGTGCAAAACAGCACCATTTTGTTTTGACTTCCGTTTCTCCGTTTTGATGGGACAGTGTTTTGTTTTGTTTTGAGTTTTGTTTCATTTCAAAACCACTGTTCTGTTTCATTTCAACAAAACTTTTTCACTGTTTCGACGTTTCGCCCATAGGCTATAATGGGGAAGCATGAAAATGCCTATAACTTTGTTATTTCTTGCCTGATTAGGATGAAACATGCAGAGTTGGTAGCCCCTTCTGAGGCTATGAAGCCTAATAAGCTTCAAGGAGATAGGTGCAGGGGTGTCTGAGAAACTGCACCTCAAGATCTTGAAAGCAAAACTCGTGTCACGTGTGTGTGTTTAAGGCACAGTGGAGTGAAACCTGCAGGGATGGTAGCCCCTGCTATGTCCATAAAGTCTGCCAAGTCTCAAGGAGATAGGTGCAGGGGTTTCTGGGAAACTGCACCGCAAACTGCTGACAAGCAAAACTCATGACTTTAAATGCAACAGGTAATAACTTAGTCAGCAGCACACTAGCAGCATCTCAAGCAGCCAAACAGTCACAGTCAAAATCAAAACAGTCCCTCCCCCTTCTCCCCCTTCCCTCTCCTTACTTTCTGTTTCCCTGCAGGCAAGCCCAGTTTCAGCTTCGAAACTCAAAATGTTTTGAAACTTTTGAAATGTTTGACTACCCTTGTTTTGTTTTGAGGCTGTTTTGAAGCCCTTTGTTTTATTTAGATTTCGCTGTTTTGAGCTCAAAATGAGTTGAAACAGCATCAAAACCAAACAGCCGGTGAAATTTTGCACCACCCTAATAATTACACAGTACAACAGCTCTAACAGCAAAGTTTGCTTTATGTATGTTAAATAAAATATGTCTGCTTTGCCAGTACATGAGATATTGAACCCAACAGCTTCAGTTCATAACTCTCTCTTTCCTTTCTTCATTGTCATTTTTATTAGACTAAATAACATTCTGTGTGCAATTAAAGTAAAGTGTACTTGCATCACCTTATGTATTCCCTTTATGATTTACTTAGCATACCATCATCACAGGGTTCACAACTGAATTGCTATTTATCACCTTTTCAGCATTCAGATGTATTGTTTTTAGTAACATAAAGGCTTCTTGTTCAGGATGCATTGACAACAGAGCTCCCTACTTCCCCTCTGAAGAACAATGTGTCCTAACCCCTAAATGGGGCCTCTCTATTTACTTGAACCACAGTAACTATGAAACCTATACCTGGAGCACTTCTGGTCCTGAGAACAGTGAAATCTATTCTAATCCTTGCTCACTTCTGTCTTGCTGTGGGATCAGTTGGACCCTGGTTCTCTGTATGCCACCTTGCCTTCCCTCTGAGAGCAACCTAACTTCTCACTGCTGGAAGTTTATTTTAAGTAGCCAGCTCCTGGCTCCCAACACAATATCTGTCCAACCTTGGTGCACCTGGCAGGGTAGTCTCAGCTCTGTGCAAGTTCTCTTAGGCTTGTAGTTGGTTGCTCTGACTTTTCTGTCAGGCCTGTGGCTTAGTATCTCTTCCTCCTTTTTTCTGGCCCACTACCCACTATCTATGCAGGACTTAGGCTTCCAGGTTAGGCAGAGCTTTGGGATCCACTTCTTCTTTCCATACACCCTCGATTGATTCCCTTATATAGTGTTGGTGGGCAGTAGAATTTCAATCTTGTTCTTATTAGGTAAAAAAAAACTAAAACACTTTTTTATTAGACATCTAAATCTAGCAAATTTGATCTAGAAAGTGTTGTAATGTGGAACTCCCCAATATTTTTTCAGAGCAGAACACCCACACTTTAAGAGATTATCTCTGTTACTTCAGACCATCTTTTAAATCTCCTGTGTGAGAGACATTCTTCCTTCCTTTGATCTGGATTGTTTCATTCTATAGGCACATAGTAAAGCCCATCTTTCCTCTGCAGCATTTAAGAAAGGGCTCTCGGGTGGTTCCTTCAAGAATGGCTGCATGAGGGCTTTAGTTGGTTGCTTGGTGAAATCTTTAAAAATACTGAAGGGGATTGTTGCCTTTTTTGTACAAAATGAAGAGGCCTTGAAGCTGAACTATCTAGATACCTGTACACAGATCTTCCTCCCCCCCCATTCCTCCTAGCATACATGGCTTGATAGATTCATGTTGGGCCTCTGAGGTGTCTAGATGGAGTGCACTGAACTCCAGTTATCCATAGTTGCTACAGTAAGGAGAATCTGTTTCTTCATACACTGATAGCAAAGATGAACCCTAGCAGCTTGAGGTATTAGAAGAGTGCAAGGGTGGAAAGGTCCATGTGAGTGACAGGAGAATCCTCTGTAGTAGCGTAACTTTGGCTTGGAGAGTAGAGCATCTGCCTAAGGTGCTGATTATGAGGGGGAACTGGGATCCCCCCACCTGGAGTCTTTGTTGTGACCATGGCAGCCCTATAGTGCCCCTGCCCAGGCATAGGAACTGGGTAAGACAGTACTGTACTACATCTGTATCTGGGGGGGTGGGAGGCCAGTGGAGTGAGAGAGTGGTGCTCTCCTCCCCACCCCAAGAGCCTTGAAGCCTTATGCCAAAAATACATGTATGAGGTGATAGTGAATTTGGCATGGGTTGCAACAGTGGGGCCACGGGAGTGGATGTAATTCCCAGGAAGGAAATTCTTCCCTTCCCCATGTCCACATCCATCTGTTCATCCACCAGCAACATGAATATAGGTTAGGAGGAAATGCCCTGGCCAGCAACATGACTGGAAGGGACCTTGGGGTTATGGTTTATCACAGGATGAACATGAGCCACCAATGCGATGCTGTCATCAACAGAGCTAATAGCATACTGGGATGCATTAACCAATGTGTTGTGAGCAGGGCTAAGGAAGTGATACTTCCTCTCTACTCAGCATTGGTGAGACCCCAGCTGAAGTAGTGTGTCCACACTTCAAAAAAGGCATGGAGAATCTTGAAAGTGTTCAGAGAAGGGCCATAAGAATGATTAATGACCTGGAGGATAAATTTTATGAGGATCTGGGACCATTCAGCCTGGGGAAGAGAAAACTGAAGGGGGATTTGGTGGCCATCTACAGGTATGTAAGGCTTGAATATCAGGAACTAGGAGAAAAACTGTTCACTAGGGTGCCCCAGGAGAGAACAAGGAGCAATGGCCATAAACTGTTAGAGGATGATTTCAGGTTGGATGTAAGGAAGAACTTCTTTATGGTAAGGGTGACCAGAATCTGGACTAGACTTCTCAAGGAGGTGGTGCAGTCCTCAACCTTGGAAGTCTTCAAGAGGAGACTGGACAGACACTTTACTGTGATCATTTGATCTCAGCAGTATTGCTGCCCAGAACCAGGGGGTTGGGCACAGTTGCCCAATTTTTCCATGAGGCCATCATGGGGCACCAGGTCAAAAGCTTTTTTAAAGTTCAACTATATCAACCTGGTCATAGAAGGAAATAAGGTTGGTCAGGCAAGGCCTACCTGCAACAAACCCATGCTGGCTGTCCCTCATAATGTTGCCTTTTCCACAAACATGCTTATTTCCTTTAACCTCTCCTCATATGACCTGTCTTCCAAGCCTTTATCATTTTTATCACCTGCCTCTGGACCTTCTCTAACTTCTTCATGACCTTTTTAAATTGTGGACCCCAAAACTGCACACAATACCCTATATGAGACCTAACCAGTGCTGAGTGACAAGACACTAATGCTGCACATCTTGCACCTTAAAGCTACAGACAGAACTGCAGCTCCCTGGTCTAACTCATGGTACTTCACAGAAAGTGCCATGAGTTAGACTGATCTTCCCAACCCAACAGACATTAGCTGTTGGGTCAGGAGGGTAGAGGATTGGCTCCAATCTGGAGCTGCATCTCTGCAGAGGCTGTCTCTACAGTGTTTTTCCCCTATCTCCGCTCCCTGCCTCACAGCTCCAGTGCTGTCTCTGGATGGGAGGGGGGAGAAGGCAGGAGAGGGAGCTTGTTTTGGGGGGATCCCCAACCATGCAAGAGTGGGGGGTGCTCCACCTACCTGGCCTACCCTCCAGCTAGGGAACCCCCAGAACAAGCTCCCTCCACTCCCTTTACCCCCTCCCATTCTGAAAACAGTGCTGGGAGCAGGGCAGCACAGGTAGGCAGGGGGACATGGCCTACTCCCAGCATGTGCAGACACAGGTTACTGACACCAGTGCCTGCCACTTTGGGGCACCTTCATCTGAACCTTCATGTAAGAAGTTCTAAATTCCAGTGTCCAAATCACTAATAAATATGTTGAACAGCAATGGGTGCAGGGCAAACCCCTGTATGACTCCACTCAAAACCTGACATTCTGACATGGATCCATTTATAATTACCCATTGCTTGCAGCTATTGAGTCAGTTGTCTTTTCACCTTATAGTAGTGTTATCTGGCCCACAACTCTTTATTTTTTTTAGAAGGTAATGTGGAACTTTGTTAAAAGCTTTGAGGAAGTCCAGATACATTGTATTCACAGAATTCCCTTCATCCACTCAAGTAGTTACTTTTTCAGAGAAGGACATCAATTTTATTTGACATGATTCATTCTTAGGGAATCTATGGCCAGTGCTTGTGATCAGCTTTTCCTCCTCTAGACGCTTCTAAATGGACTTCCTTAGGAGACACTAGTGACTTCCCAGGTATTAAGTTGAGTTTAACCACATTATGGTTCCTCAGGTACTCCTTTTAATAGGGACACTATATTGGTCTTTTTGAGTCCTGTGGTATCTTACCCGTCTCCCATAGCTTCATAAATATATTATTGACAGATATTACCTCTTCCAGTTCATTCAGTCCCCTTGGATGAAGTTAATCAGGCCCTGCTGACTTGAGTTTGTTCAGATCCATCAAAAGCTCTTACTGTCTCTTTTGTTACATCATCCCTTAACTTGTCCCCTTTCTTATCCAAATGATCTTCATAAAGTGCCTGGCTTCAGCTTAATTTTTTTTTGTGAATCATAGAAACATAGAAGTAGGGTCAGAAGGGACCTTGTAGATCTTCACGTCCGACCCCCTGCCTGGGCAGGAGGAAAACTGGGCTCAATTGACCCCAGTCAGGTGGGCATCAAGCCGCTTCTTAAAGACCCCCAGGGTAGGAGCCAGCACCACTTCCCTTGGAAGTTGGTTCCAGATCATAGCCGCCCTTACACAGTTCTTATGGATGTCTAATCTAAACCTACTCTCCAACAACTTGTGGCCATTATTCCTTGTTATCCCGGGGGGCGCTAGGGGAAACAAGGTCTCCCCCAAACCCTTCTGGTCCCCCCTAGTGAGTTTATAGACAGTCACCAGGTCCCCCCTCAGCCTTCTCTTGTGAAGGCTGAACAGGTTCAGGTCCTGTAGCCTCTCATTGTAGGGTCTGCCCTGCTGTCCCCGGGATCATGCAGGTGGCCCTCCTCTGGACCCTCTCAATGTTGTCCACATCCCTCTTGAAGTGAGGTGCCAAGAACTGGACACAGTACTCTAGCTGTGGCCTGACCAGTGTTGTGTAGAGGGGGAGGATCACCTCCTTGGACCTACTTGAGATGCAAGTAGATGAAGACTGAGATGAAGACTGAGGCAAAGTAACTGTTGAGTAGCTCTGCCTTCTTTGCATCTTCTGCTTGTCTTGGCTGTTTAACATTGGACCGACAGCTTCTTTGGTCTCTCTTTTCTGGCCAACTTCTAGAATCTCTTCTTGTTGTCTTGAACCTCCCTCACCAGGTTCAGTTCATTCTTTATCTTTGCCTTCCTCATTTTGTCCCTTCAGGTTTTTTTCTATTTTTTGGTACGCTTGTTGGTGACCTGCCTATTTTTCCAATGCCTGTATGCTTTCCTTTTGAATTTGAGGCATCCTAGAAGCTCTTTGTGCAGTTACATTGGTCTCTTGCCATTCTTCTTGTGCTTCTATTGTATCAGAACAGTTTCTTGTTGGGCTTCCTATACAGTGCCCTTTTAGAAGCCCTCTAGGTGCTTTTCTTCATTAGTCCATCTTCCCGTGGCACCATGCATATTAATTCCTTGAGTCAGCTGAAACCTGACCTTTTGAAATCTAGTGTCCTACTTCAGCTGACCTCATGCTTTACTCATCTTAGGATCTGGAATTCTAGCATATCATGATCACTTCCTTCCAAGTTTCCCATTACCTTTACATCCTCCACAAATACTTCCCAATTAGAATCATACAATCAGAAAATTAGGGTTGGAAGGGACCTTAGGAGGTCACCAAGTCAAACACCTTGCTCAAAGCAGGACCATCCCCAACTATATCACCCCAGCCAAGGTTTGGTCTAGCCAGGTCTTAAAAACTTTAAGAATACAGATTCCTTAAACACTCCAAGGGCATGTCTACATGAGACACTTTTCTGTTCAGTAGACAAAATTGCTGCACAGTAAGTAGCACCATCTATACATGCAGACCCTTACTACATAGTAATCTGCTCTACTCCATGGCTAATTTATTACCTGCAAATGCATGTGTAGATGTTCACTGGGAGCAAATACAGCTCCATAACCAGGGGGCCACCTGCAGGCTAGCCCCAGGGCCATGGGGCTGGGAGATTCTCCAGCCCCAGGGCTAGGGTGGCTCTTTGCCTGCCTCAGTCCCAGACCCCTAAAAGCCTGTGGGGACACCAGAGCCCTGGGCCAGCTGCAGCCAGCCTCTGACCATGGGTCCCACAGTAGTGGTCCCAGGCCAGCTGCAACAGCCTGCCTGGACCCTTCCGCTAGTCCCTGGCACAATGTCACTGCACAGCTGCCTGTCCTCCACTACTGGGCTGCACTGGGTGCTGCAGGCATCTGCCAAGGCCCGGCAACATCTTGGGCCACTTGCAGTTAGCTTCTGGCAACTGGGTCCAGTGGCTCTGGAGCAGCCACAGCAGCCTTCCCAGACCCCAGTATTGGTCTCTGGCACAGTGTCACTGCACGGCTACCTGTCCTGCAGTGTCACACTGTGCCGTGTGCTTCAGGCACCTGCCAATGCCTGACCACCCTGGGTCACCTGCAGCCAGCCTCTGGCCACTGAGTCCTGCTCCAGTAGCCCTGGGGCCACTGCAGCAGCCTGGCCAGACCCCAGCAATGCTACCTGCTTGTCCCACACCACGTCCCTGCAGTGGATGCTGCAGGCACCTGCCCAGGCCCAGTATCTCCCAGAATGGGGCACTGCACCTCTGTGCCCCAAGATACTACTGGGAGCCTCAAATCATCACCACCAGTGGGGACAGACTTATGCCACTGGCTGCACCAGTCATGCCTACCTGGTAAGCCCTGCATTTGGGAGAGATGGCCCCACTCCTGCCCCTGCCCCTAGCCCCCCTCCCTGCCCAGCCTGGCTGTGCTCCACCTGACCCCCAGAGTCCCCTCCTTCCCACCCCACAGCATGAAGGGAGGTGGGAGGGAGTGCAAAACTTAATTGAGCAGCCTGTGGCCCCTCAGTTAGACAGGCATGGGCTTCTCACATGTGGAAGAAGATGGTGATGCTGGCAGTGATGTTGTCCTTGGCTGCAGAGGGCAGGGACATGTGGCACAGCTACAGTTAGCCCTCTAGGCAGCGTTGGAAGTTGTGGGGCAGGGCAGGCTTGCCCACTGCACTGTCAAAACTCAGTGTCCTGCCCCCTGTTCTTAGATGAGCCTGGGGCAATGGTGAGCAGCAGCAACAGGGCACAGTGGTTTAGGCACCCCTCAGTTCATGCAAATAGCTTCTCATGGTATGCCCAGGACACTCTCACAGCAGGGGCATACTTGAGGCTCAGGGCTGGCACAGGGGGAGGCTGGCCCTGGGGCACCTCTCCGTAGAGGCACCCTGGGGAGTGGGGAGGGTGCCACTGGCTCCGAATCTCATTCAGCTGGGAGCCCCTCACCTCCTGAGGCTTGGTGCCATGGGCTTAGGGTAGTGGAGAGGACAGCCTAGCCTGCAGGAGAAGAGGGTGGGGGGACTGGGTTTGGAGCCGGGAACCAGGTCTGTCCTGGCCTGGAAAGGGTGTGAGGAAGGCAGGCTGCCTGCGGCCAGCACCCAGTGGCCCACCTGCCCCTGTGGAGAGAGTGGGGATGGGGTGCTTGGCCAGCATCTGCCTGTGTGAGGCCTGCGTGGCTGACTTTCTATGGTCTCTGGGCACCTGTGCATACACGATGCCTAAAGCCGAGCAGTGCATAGGGCCTGATATAGAGCATGTTATCTCAGAAGTGTTTCAAAATCTCAAAAACAGCCTCTTTCACCTGGCTCTGAAGGTCCTGCAGCTGCATATGGGGGAGAGGTACCAGCTACCAGCCAGGATGCACCATTAGGATCAGTGCCAGTCTTGGCTGGGCCCTCTGTATGTGCCGGCTCCAGCAGCAGAGGACCCAGTACCAGATCCAGCTGCTGGACTGGCTGCTTATAGTGGTTAAGGAGTAGCTAGTGGATTTGCAGGCCTGGTGTGTGGAGGATGTCTTGTGTGAAGTGGAGAGGGACCAGGCAGACCAGGATTTCTGGGACAGGTTCCCGGCCCTTTAGGAGATGTATTTAGAGGCCTAGGGGCAGCAGGCTGCCATGGTGGCCAGGGCAATATAGGGCAAGGAGGAGGATCACCAGTTGCTGGACACTGTCCTGATCCTGGCAGTTGCCTTCATGCTGATGCTGCCCAGCCCCTGGCCACAGACCTGCCTACCCCCTGGCAGCCACCTGCCACTCAGCACCAACCCCCCATGTTGGGCCTGGGCTGAGGTGCAGTAGCACCTCTACCAGCCACATGCCCCTGCCTTGGCTCCCACCCTGATTCCCCTGCCAGCTAGCCCCTGCAACCCTGCCTTGGCCCTACCCCCACAGCTTGCCATGGCTCCATGCAGCCCTGAAGCAGGAGCTGCCTGCAGTGAAGCCAGCACAGTGCATGGGCCCTGTTGCCCTGGGTTGCTGGCTGTAGAAATGGGAGCTGGATGCACTGGCAAAGCAGTGCCTGCTGTCACCCCCAGGTGGGCCCCCTTCCCACTGGCCTTCACAGGCAAGGTTGGTTCTCAGACTACTGCATTGGCAGCACAGTGTGTGGAGGAGGTGAGCAGCCAACAGTGGTGAAAGAATGGGTTAGGGACTATTTAAAAAGACTGGATGTGTAAAAGTCCATGGGACCAGATGTGATGCATCCAAGGGTTCTGAGGGAGTTGGCCAATATGATTGTATAGCTGCCAATCAGGAGAGGTTCCACATGATTGGAAAAGGGCAAATACAGTGACCATCTTTAAGAAAGGGAAGAAGGAGGCTCTGGAGAACTACAGACTGGTCAGTTTCACCTTAGTTCCTGGAAAATCATGGAGCAGGTCCTCAAGGAATCCATTTCTATGTACTTAGAGGAGGAGAAGGTGATTAGGAACAGGCAGCATGAATTCACCAAGGGCAAGTCATGCCTGACCAACCTGATTGCCTTCTCTGATGAGATGACTTGTTCTGTGAATATGGGGAGAGCAGTGGATGGTAATATACCTTGACTTTAGCAAGGCGTTTGACACAATCTCCCACAACTTTGTCACAATTAGGATAAAGAAGTATGGGTTGGATGAATAGACTGTAAGGTGGATAGAAAACTGAGTGGATCATTGGGATCAGAGGGTAGTAGTCAATGGTTTGATGTCTAGTTGGTAGCTGGTTTCAAGTGGAGTACCTCAGGGGTCAGTCCTGGGGCTGGTTTTGTTCAATATCTTCTTCAACAACCTGGAAGATAGGATGGAATTTGCAGATGACCTCAGCAAGTTTGCAGATGACACTAAACTATGGGGAATAGTAGATTAACTGGAGGCTAGTGCTAGGATTCAGAGAGACTAGGGGAACTGGAGGATTGAACCAAAAGAAATCTCATGAGGTTCAATAAGGACAAGTGCAAAGCCCTGCACTTAGGACGGAACAATCCCACACATTGGTACGTACTAGGTACTGACTGGTTAAGCAGCAGCTTTACAGAAAAGGACCTTGGGGTTACAGTTGACAATAAGATGAATATGATCCAAAAGTGTACCCTTGTTGCCATCATGAGTCAACTGTTGCCCTTGTTGCTAATGACATACTGGGCTGCATTAATAGGAGTGTTGCCAACAGATAGAAGGGAGTGATTGTTACCCTCTGTTCAGCACTGGTGAGGCCACACCTTGAGTAATGTGTCCAGTTTTGGGCCCCCACTACAGAAAGGATGTGGACAAATTGGAGACAGGCGACAAAAATGGTTAAGGGGCTGGGGCACATGACTTAAGTGGAGAGGCTGAGGGAATGGGCTTATTTAGTTTGGAGAAGAGAAGAGACAGGGGATTTAATAATTGTCTTCAGTTATCTGAAGGGGGGGTTCCAAAAAGGTTGGAGTTACGCTGTTCTCAGTGCTGGCAGATGACAGAACAAGGAACAATGATTTCAAGTTGCATCAAGGGAAGTTTTGGTTAGATATAAGGGAAAACATTGTGAGTAGGAGAGTATTAAAGCACTGGAACAAGTTACCCAGGGAAGTTGTGCAATTTCTGTCCTTGGAGGTTTTTAAGGCCTCAAAGCCTTGGGTGAGACGATCTAGTTGGGGATGGTCCTTCTTTAAGCAGTGGATTGTACCAATGAACTCCTGAGGTCTTTTTGAACCCTAGTTTTCCATGGTTCTATGATTCTATGACCCCAAATCCAGATGATAAATTGATGCTACTGTCCTCTGCAGAAGGTAATGAACAACCACCACTATGCTTCTCTTCCTTCTCAGTGCAGTCTTAGTGTCCTCACCCCTGGGGCCCTGCCCTTTCTTCTTTCTAGACTTGTGAGTCCTCTAGGTCTTGCCTGATGATTGTCCTCTCCTCTGCCTTTTCCTCAACTGTTCCAGCACAAAATATTTGAAATGGTTGCTGACTGCGATCTGTTCCTCTTGAGTTCTGGAGATCCTTCTTCTTCTAGTACTGACATGCTGCCACTTCCCCACTTCCCTCTGACCTCTGCAGTGCCACCCTATCATAACTCATGTCCAAGTAATCTTAATTTTCCTTGTTAAAATACATTATGGATGCCCGTGTTTGCAACCTCTGGATCTTTCCTTCCAAGGAAGACACTAGTTTGTCCTTGATGGAGATGAAATGGTCTTGACTCTCTGGGAGGAACATGAGCATAATACACCTCACACAGGTCACAACTGCTGACTCAGCCTCCATTTGGTCCTCCTTTGCTCTCAGGAGCTAATAAAAGCTCAAGCACCAATAATCAGACACCCAGAATCTCCAGCTCCCAGAAAAGCCTGGTCAAAGCCATCCCACTACTTGGCTACTTTTATCACATGACTTGGAAGTAGCTGTCAATGGAGTTTGAATTATTAGGCTCCTCCTGATTTCTGTCTTTCTGGCTGTGGGATCCTTGGCTGCCCAGCATTCCAGCTTCAACATAAGGGGTGGAGAGTGCTTCATCAAGCCTGTTGAGTAACCTGGTGGGTGGTTAGGGCCCTCTTACAGGAACTGGGAGATCTGGTTTCAGCTTCCCTCAGGGTAAGGATGGCCTAGTACCCAGACCTCCCAAGTGCTGGGCACATGCTCTAAGCACTAGGCTGTTGGGCAAATGGTGGGTGGCATCACTATATATTCTCAACTGTGTATCTTCAGAACTTCTGTAAAAGGCTGTCTCAGAAGTGTAACTTTACACTCTCAATTGCAAGTGAATGATAATGCTTAGTGGGTAACTTGAGAGGACTGGGAGTTCAGCCTACCCCTATACTTCAGCATTTCCCCTTATCCAATCTCTGAATGTCTCCAGGCTTTCTGAATTGCCCTTTAGGGGTACATACCACTCCTCATTCTCTGTGAAGAGCATATAGACCCATAAATGTGAATCACTCCTGAGTATTTCTAAAGTCTTCCTGTGGACTCTGTGGGACTGTTAGACCTCTAATGAGATTGCTTTGAATCACTCTTGCATGGCAGGCACTCAGAAGTTAGGTGGGGCAATGCCCTAACATCAGGCTCAGACTAAGATGTTTTGAAGCATGGCTCAAATATAGATGTGAGATGGCAGCACTGTACAGAGAGGACGTGGCAAGACTGAAATGAGCACCACAATTCTGGACTGATCAGACTGTCAGACTAACTGTTTGCATATGGTCTGATCCCATGCTTTTTGAAGTCAATGGAAAGACTCCCACTGACTTCACTGAGCGCTGGATTAAGATCACTGAAATCCATGGAGCTGCAGCGATAGACACCAGCTGAGGTTCAAGTAAAAAATGCTACCCTCTGAATTTACCTCCTGTATTATAACTCTGATTTATTATAACTTCCCTTGCTATCAGGCAAGATGCTATGAAAAGTCTCATCCCTGAATCAGTAGGAAGCAACACAAGTAAGAACTAGCTGCTTTGTCATTCTCTCTCAAGGTTGACCTGGACTCTTTCCATTTCACATCTAATCACCAGTAATAAAGTGTGACCCCAGTTTTCATCAGATGATTCTCTTAGTGTAAATCCTTTAGCCTTACAAAACTGAACATGGTGAAGGTAAGTCATGTGCCTAAAGTTGTGCTGCAGGTCACTGGCAGAGTTGGGAATAGATCCCAGGTTTCTTAATTCCTAGTCTATGAGCAAACACATTTTAAGTACAGGAGAGGCACTTAGTAAACACAGTCCAGATTGCTGAAATATGGAGAGGCCCCAAAGAACAGAACAAGAAGCTAAAGCATGTTTCTTTGAGTGGTTTGGGAAACTTGTGGGGTTTTTCCAGCACTCCCATCCCATAGGCACACTTCTGTTTTCAGGAGTTGCTGATATTTGGTTTCATTTTATGGTTTTGCCATTGTTCTTTTAAATGAACTAAAGAAATACATTTTTTCAAATAGGGAGTGTACTTGACCACTAACATTTTCTGAAGGCGCTTGTTACGCTCACCACATTTAAATTAGAAACAACTTTGAATGTAATAACAAAAGACTAGTAAGAGAGATATTTGCTGGCTGATAAAATGGTTGTTAAAGGCAAATGGTTTTTAGACTGGGCCTGGGTTTAAATGGATATGTAACAAGGTTCTGCACTGATCTGGAACACAACTGTTGTTCAGACAAGTTGCTGTGGAATGTCCCTGAGGCAGAGTTTGGGGACTCTTTTTTACCCTTTCTCATCTTCTGTCTTTTGTGGCATTGAGGCCACAATGCTTCGATGGCCAGAAGAAGGCATGAGAAGGTTTCACTGGGTTGGTGGCTCCTCGGTCAATAGAAGTTTGGGAACTTTCTCTTTGGTGCTGTTTTGCTGATGTGTTGTAGGAGCTAGAATAGAGATTGAAACTGTGATCTTGCATTATTAGTTGAACGTGAGTTATTTAAAATGATTTGGTGTCTTCAGAAATGAACAAATAGTGCAATAGATGCCCCTACAAGCACATGCTCTTATCTTTGTTAGCTTTGTCTTTGCCCTTATCCTCTGGCCTCCTTTAGGCCCTGTCTGCATGTAGACCTATTATGCCTGGCACACTGTGACAAGGGCATGCAATGCTGATCTGAAGGGCATACCTCCTAAACTGGAAACTCTCTAGCCCCAGCTATGCTATGCTACTGACTGGCTAATTAGCACTGCTGAGTGACAGGGCCTATGGGCTCACATCCATGCCAAGTAGGTCACCTGGGGCCTAGTGTGGATGCAGCTACACCACTTTGGCTTAGGAAGAAATCTGTGTGGAGGAAGCTTTTTGGGCACACTAAGTTTATGATGTATATCTGGACTTAGTTTGCCCTGTTCGTTTGTGATGCCTTTCCTCAAATTAGATGGTAAGCTTTTTGTGCAAGGGTGCCTCCTACTCTGTGTTTGTACGTTTCTTAATTCAGTGCCTTCTTGATCCCAACTGAGGCCTCTAGGCTGTACTGCAATAATAATATTTTTATTGGTATGGAAAGCATTGTTGTGTATGTTTTAACCAGAGCTGCGTGCAGATGGTTTCACTTTGTAGGAGTTTACATGAACATTTTTTTTGGTTTCAATTAGCCCTGGTCTACACCCAGTTTTTGTATTGATATAGATATTTCATTTAGCATGCGGTTTTGTTTTTGTTTATGTATTATTTTTTTAAATCAAAGTATTTAAATCAAGACTATCCCTAGTGTGGATACCAGTATGAAGGTACTTTAACCACATTCTCCTAAATGTATGCTAATAAACTATATACAAGTCCATACATATAAGCACATTCATACAGGTATAACAGCCTCCACCTAAGATCCAGATCCAGATTAGGATTGAAGAATGACAATTCACAGGGTTATTTAGAATCAGGATTTTGTTTCAGCCCTTTATAAAAATGGTGCACTTTTGCAAAATTCTAAACTGGGTACCGATTTTTAACCTACTCCCAGAGTTTAG
This sequence comes from Alligator mississippiensis, assembly GCF_030867095.1. Classification (NCBI taxonomy): domain Eukaryota; kingdom Metazoa; phylum Chordata; order Crocodylia; family Alligatoridae; genus Alligator; species Alligator mississippiensis. The sequence continues at coordinate 141,179,464 of NC_081827.1, forward strand.
TGCAGTGTGGATATGAGGTTTTATCCTGGCCTGTTTCTAGTTCTTATGTATGTGGATTTGCACCCTTGGTCCAAGGCACAGGTGCTTCTCTGTGGTAACTGTCCATGTCTATGCTCTCATTCTGTAGTATGTGAAAACTAACCAGTCAATGAATGAGCCCCTGCTCTTTCATATACTCAAGTTCCCAATTTTTCCACTTTCTTTCTAGTTTAAAAAAACTCTCAAAGGAGATAAAACAGTTAAAAGCTCAGTTTCAGCTAACCTCTCAGCTGACTCCTGCAAAAATGTAAATGTCAAGGTAGAGCTATATTTAGTTGCCCAGGTTTGTTTCTTCCTGGGTCCACGTCCTTTCAACATAATTTAGCGCAATACCTTAACTTAAAGCATTGTCCAAGTTTTGAGTTTGCAGCAAAAATTCTAAATTGGGTGAGCTTTATGAACAGGTTTCACAATTCTGTTAGTGGCAGCAGCTGTAGAGTCTTGGAACGGTCTTCAGTGTAAAATTTGTCAAGTGGCCTGCTTGCTACTCATTCAATTGATTGATTGGTAGGACTGTGCATGTGAGCAATAGCAAGGGCTTTCATCAGCAGGGTCAAAGTCAAAGCAATGACAAGTTCATCCAGTTTTATGTGGCACAGTTCCAGAAAGTAGACATAATGGTGAGGAAGTATGTGGTGTTCTTTCTGTGACACTCATGCAGGATAAGAATATATAAGGCAGAATTCTTGAAAATATAGACATTGCCGTGTTGTAGTGCATTGTGACAAAACTTAACAAAATTCTTAAATTTAGAGAGTCTGTCATCCCAGAATGTTCTTTATGAACAGAATGTATTTGCCCACCTGTAAATACAAACAATATATTGGACCCACAAGCAACAAATTAAAACCACATCTGTGTCTGGGCAGCTGGTTTAATCCTGCATAAAATGACTACTTGACTGTTTGGAGAAACAAACTACTCTAACAGTGATAATTTATGAAGGCAGAATGTAATTAATTGCTCTAAAATCCTGAAACTCCCTTGCTACTCCCTGATATTATGAATACTGCTGAGAGACTTCTAATGATCACACATGGTCAGGAATCTTATTTTATCACTTTCTCTGGAAGATGGCACCTCCAGGAAGCTCCATGTCCCTTAGTATCATATGGGGAATGGCTCCAAGATGAGCACCTTTTCGTAAGGCCCTACCTGCACCTAGTAGAGCAGGGGTGGGCAAAATATGGCCTGTGGGTCAGATCTGGCCTGCCAGGGCATTCTATTTGGCCCATGGGGCCCCTAAAAATTTTAGAAAAGTAATATTTATCTGCCCATGGATGCCTGTCAAAGATGATAGGAGCCAGGGGCTGTAAGATTCATCGGGAGCCTGTGGCAGAACTGAACAGCCACTCTGAGTAGCAGGGGCTTCTGGAGGCTCCTGGCCTGGAACTGCTCCTGCCTGAGGGAAATACAGATAAGGAGGGGAGAGAGGCAAGGGAGGACCATGAGCAATTGCCCTAGCTGGGAACCACATGGTGCTGATGGGTGAATGAGCAGGGAGGAGTGGAGAAATGGCTGTGGCAGCCGGGGGGAAGGGCAGTGAGCAGGCGCACGGCGTGCAGCAACAGTAGGGTGGGAGTGTGGGGCCCACACCGGTGTTCCAGGGTCGGTGCTGTTGGGTCCCAGAGTGGGGTAGCAGGAGTGTGGGGCCAGGCTGGCTCTCTCCTCTCCCTGCTTGAGCAGTGCAGCCCAGCTCCATAGAGCCCCTGCCAGCCTGGTCCCGCATTCCTGCTGCCCCACTCTGGGCCCTGCTGGCACTGGCCCCAGTGCATCAGCATGGGCCCTGTGCTCCTGCCCCACTATCACTGTACTCCACACTCTCACTCGTTGCAGCTTCCTCCCACCTATCACAGCCGTTTCCCCACTCCCTCCCACCCCCCTGCCTGCCTGCCATGCTCCCGCATCATGTGGTTCCCAGCTTCAGTGCCAGGACTGCAGGAGCAGCTGGGATGCGGTACTGGAGCAGCTGGAGCGGGGTGAGCGGGGGACAGGAAAGCGGGAGGAGAAGGGCAGCAGTGGCAGACGGGTGGCAAGTGGCAATAAGTGGGAGCCCGGGGTCCGCGCCAGTACCCCAGGGTCAGGACTGGCAGAAGCACAGAGGCTGGGCTTGCAGGAGCACTGGCGGGGGTTCTGCCTGCCACAGGGGAGAGGAGCAGGGCAGGCTGTAGGCAAACTGTCCCCCTCCATGCAAGCCACAACCCTCCCCAGTCACTCTCCCCCACACATACAGCCCCCCACAAAACCCATACCCACCCACACTCCCCACACCTATCCACCCCCTCACAAATCCCACACACATACACTGCCCCCCACACTCCACATACCCACAAACCTATACCCCACCTCCTACCCCCCCCACAATATACAAGAGTAAAACTTCGTTTTAAGCTGTTATACTATCCCTTCTATGTACACTACACAAAGACTTGTAAATCAGGACAAAAATATGTTTTGAAATGAAATTAATGAATGTTGTAGTACATTTGAATTTTAGAATATAATTTGGTACTTTTCTGGTTCAGAGGTGGCAAAACCCCTTGGTGAAAGGAGTATTACTGGGGGATGACCAAGTGGTGGGGCACCTGTCAAGGGGCAGGCCTACCCATGCAGCCCTCAGTGGTTTCACAAAACTCAGTAAGCAGCCCTCAACCTGAAATAATTGCCCATCCCTGTACTAGAGTTTCTTTGCTTTATACCTTGTGAAGCTAATTGACTCAAAGCACATGATGACAGCTGCAAGATGCTGGCTGTGAACATAAATCTCAAGTCTTGATGAGGAAGAAGTGTTGCTTTAGATGTAGGTCTACCTTTTCCATGGCCTGCATCATTTTTTCCAGTGGTGTGTTGTCTCTGTAGCTCAAATTGTTTCATGCATCCCTGTAATGTACCTGTCTTGCTATTAAGGACTGGTACCACCCAGGTGTCAGAAATATTTCTTGGTTACAAAAGTAACTAAGTACTGCTAAAGTGAACAGATATAGACTCTAGAGACAGAGGTGATGAAATGTTTGCTCCTTGAAATGCCCATTGGGTACTTGAAATGCTTCTCCTAATGTTTTTATATCTCTCTTGTGGCACCTATAACTCTTGATCTGATTCAGCCAAAAATGTGTCAGCTGCATAAGGGCAGTTGCATTGATTCCAAAACCTGGGAATGCTTCCAATCTGACTGACAAATATCTGCAGTATAAGCTTCAATAGCTTTCCAGGGTTTGTAATGTGGAGACTTCTGAAATGAAGCAATAAATGCCTCTGAATGTTTCTATGCAGCAGTCTAATTGCACTGTATATGCAATGGCAAATCAGCCAAGACCACAAGAAGTGTGATCAAGCTTATATTTTCAGAACATCCTCATCATTGCCTCTATTTTTCACTTCCTGCATCATTTCATATGACCTCTTGCTCAGACCAGGAAGGGATTTGTATATTCATTGGTCACTGGATTTCAAGTAGATTTACACAGTCAAATTTAGCAGAGTTACACTGGGAATGAATTTGGCTCTTTTTTGTTTTGTTTCGTTTTTTTAATGATGGAGTTGTGGCCAGTTGGGGAGTACATCTGTGTCCAATTATACATTTCATCTGGGTAAATGGACAGTTTTTATACCTGTAACAATTGGGATGAATTAGATTATTCATTTTGTAGCAGGAAACTGGCACATAACAAAGAAACAGCTACATCTGGGAGAAGCAACATGGATATCATGGAGTCTAATATAGCACTGAAGGGTTCCACCCTGATAGGACAGTAGGAGCTACAGAGAGAACTATTAACTTGTAATGCCCTCCTGTGCTAAGTACTCTAGTAGAGGAGTGGGAGAAAGGATTCCATAGAAGGCAAACAGGAAAAAGAAGCATATCCTGGTTTCCAGGAAGTCTGGCAAGGAGAGCCAGAATATCAACAAAACCAGATGAGTCAGTAGGAAGAGGGAAGGAACAAGATAAGGTTTGCTTTTACTTTTAGGAATAGTGGGGTGTCTAAGGGAAGAACTTGTGTCCCAGAGTTGGGTCTGTTGATCTGTACTTGTCTCTCTGATGCTTAAGTGAAGTGTGTGTAAGAAGCCTGTGTTCCTTCTTTTACATGTCTTATGATCCCTGAAGGGAGTAATTGGGGAAACTCAAGTACATATGGCCAGGAAAGCTCTAGGAGTAATGTGTCTAAGTAACCTGGGATATAGAAAAATCACACTTTATAAGAAACCATGACCCAATTGCACCCTCCCTTTCATCAGTCAGTCATAAAAGAACTTAGCCAGTGACTGACAAATAAGACTGTAAGAAGATAAGAAGCACCATACTGAGTCAAACCAGCAGTCCGTCTAGCCCAGTATTCTGTGCCTGATAGTGGTAGAAGTGGATGCTATAGAGGAAAAGCACTGAACCATGTATCATTAGATTGTTCTATACCCTATGCAATACCTTCCCTGGTATGCACATTTATTGGGTTAGAGATGCCACAGAAAAGATCTCCAACTGTTCTGTTCAATAGCCATTAATAAATCTATCATCCATTAATCATCCATTAATATATCCAATCCCTTTTTTGAATCTGGTTCTGCTACCTGCCTCCACCACCTTCTATGGCAATGAATTCCAAAAGTTAACTTTCTGTTGCTTAAAAAGTACTTTCTCTTTCTAGTTTTCAAACTGTCACTTACTAATTTCAATGAGCACCACTTAGTTTCAGCATTCAGGGCCTTGGCTAGGGACAGAAATTACACATAAACTGGTATAAGTAATCAGAAACTGGTTGAAATCTGTAACACAAAAGAAGTTCTGAGCACATAAATCACTTTCAAAATGACCAAAACCAGTTTAAGATAGACCTGGATGGATGTAGTATCAGACTTAACTGATTTAAGTTAAATTGGTTTGTTGAAGTTCTGCCCTAGATCTCCTCCAGATTCAAGTTAATTTACAGTCTCACAACATCCTGGGATTCTTTGCACCTCCCCCACAAACTTCCCCTTACAAGGTAGGCAGGCTAGCTTAGGCTGTCTACTCCAGCGGAGCAGGGAGACATTCTCTAGTGCCCTCTGGCTTCTGGCTTGGGCTGCTGCAGGCATGTGGCTGCATTTCCAGAATCAAAAGGGAATGTCTGTTGGCTTGCTTATAGGTTCAATCTATGCAGCTTAGACTAATATTGAATTAATTCAGCCTCGTGCTTTTTGGTTGTCTGTACTTAGCCTTCATGATTTTATAGACCTCTATCATATCCCTTCTAGCCACGTCTCTCTACTTACATGATGTAAACTGTTTGTGTACAGAGAAGCTGGGAAAGCTTCTCCCTGTACTCTGCTCTGAATTTGGGAGCAGCTAAAATGTCTATAAGGAACTAAGTAACTCACGTGGTGCAAAGTTTAGGGATGCTTTTGAGGAGGAAATGTAAGATAATGTTTGTTTTAGTTCAGGTGTCTGTGTTTGGTAGAGGTAATTCAAAGATAATTAAAGCACAAATTTTACTTATAGCTAAAGAAGTAGTGAAGACTAAGCATTAGTTAAGTGGCCTTAACCATAAGAGTAAATGGGAAGTGGAATTGATTTCCAAGGAATGTGACCATCTTTTCACAAGTTCAAACCTAGGCATGTGATGATATTAGGTTATTTATGCAATGAGCTATTGAATGGGCTTGCAAAAACTGAGGCAGACTGCTGGACTGAAAGTTCCCCCCCTCCGCACACCTAGCTCTGATGGCTTACTAGCCTTGATCCTATAATATATAATTTTGTGAAAAGCAATCTGAATCAGTTTTATGTCCACATCTTTGCAGAAACAATTAAGCTGTACACCAGTACTATCACAGTTAAAAGATGACAAGAAAGATTTGAGTACAATAGAGGATGATTATAAATTCTCTCCAGGTTTTTCTAGTGGTAATTAAATGGTATGGTGTGGAATTAAAATTCATAGAATAGTAGAAGTTAGAGATAGAAAAGACCCACGAGGTCATCTTCTCCATCCCCTTCCTTCTGCCAAGTGCTTTGTCCTGCACTTTGTGGCGAATTTGAAATACTTCCATGTTACCAGTGCTTTTAAAAGGCCAATATTTGATTTATGTGCAGTGGGATATTATACTTTCATCTCTAGAGATGGACAATTTTCCCCATTCAAACAGTTGTGTAATCAATTTCATTTACCAATTACAGCTCTTCGTTAACACGCAGACACAGGGGCACTTAGGAAAGCAGAAAGTTAATGAGATGGAGGCATTGAGGTTTTTTTGATGGCCTTGTTTTCCCTTGACAGACTAGTAAATCTTTACCTAGTAGATTGCCTCTGAAAGAGGAAGCAGATTTAAGAGATTCATTGTTCACAGAGCTGCAGTTAGATTAGAATGGTTTTCCATTTTACAGAAAGGATATCACACACTGCATTCATACCCTGCCTTGGCTGAAGAACACAATAGACCATGTTAGAATGAAACTTAAGGTACCAAGGGCCTTGAGCCTACTCGGAGCAGTCTCAATTAATCAAGTCTGCTGGAGCACGTAAATTGAGATGCTCTGGCAGGCTCGCGTGTCACATGTATCAGTGGTGCAGTGAGCCTCCGTGCTGAGAAAATGACGGTGGTGTACGTTGAACTAAAACATATTCAGTGTACTTTAGTTCAAAGTGCACTGCTGCTATTTCTCAGCATGGGGGTGTGCTGCACCCCTGATGCATGTGTTCTCAATGCAGTGCTAGGTGCTTTTAATTAGTGCGGCTCACTGATTAAAAGTGCTCGGTGCTGCTTCAGGATCACATGTAAAAATGTCCCGTAAGTTCAGTGGGAGATACTCCAAAAGCAAAGACTAGGTGGATTCAGAAATGTGAAACTCTACATCTCTAGTATGAGGAAAACTATTCTTGAAAAGATTTTCTACAGTTAGAAAAATAAATGAATTGTATTAGGAGAAGACACAAGACCCCCTACCCCATCCAGAAAATGGCTTAGTAATTTTCATTTTGAGTCTGTAAAGCCTAGAAGGACTTTGACTTCCATGTGTTTTCAGAGAGCCTGTATTTTATCATAGAATCATAGAGAAGTTGGGCTGGAAGAGACCTCCGAGGTGTAATTTACTATGTCATTCTTTGGCTGGGTGTTTATGCTTCTTGACACAGCTGGCGGCTTCAGTGCTCTTTTGGGAGGACAGCTTGGCATGACACTTCTGGCTTAAAAGGATACCAAATGTTCTGTCCTGCCATGACTGGATGTTTCACATTCTGTTAAGGGAAGGGTGGTCTTGTACCCTTTAACTCTGGCCATCAGCCAGACCTGGCACAGTCCCTTGGGGCTACATCTCCCCTACACCTTGTCACAACCCAAGGGTGTGATTTTGTTTTTGTGTGTGCTTTGGCACCACTGAATTATTTTCCTGCCATTTTGGAGCTTTCTTTGCAGGGTGCATTTCTTCTTTGCAGCACAGAGATGCACAGTGCAAAGAGTTCCCGCCATTTGTATTAGAATTTGAGCCCCATTATTGGTTTGTGTTAAAATATTCCCACGTGGCGGCTAGCGATTGGCTTGCTAGCCGTATAAAAGGCTTGGGTGGTTTCCGCCCATGTTGGAGAACTCCGAGGAGAACCCCACAAGGGAGGACTCCATGAACATCAGGAGGAGGAGACTTCACGTCTCGTGAAGATCTCTAAGCGCTGCGGAGCCTATTGGACCCAGCGTATTCAAAGAAGGCAACAGGGGTCTGATCAGCCTCTAGCCTCTCCCCGTCACCGAGCGCAATCCTCGAAGTATCCCTCTTTCCTGCACGCAAAAGGATCCACGGAGCCTCGACAACTCCGTGGGAGTGATCCGAGTACAGTCTGAGTCCTCAAACTGGGGATTTAAGCGGAGCTTTGCCTGGGAAACTGTCCAGCCTACACCACGACCATCTTCAGTGTAAGTAAACAATCTTGAATCAACCATTACGAGTCCGTGCCTAATTCTAGCGTGTCGCCTGCTTTTTCCGACCCAGCGTGCCCGGGCTGCTGGCCACAGCCCGCAGCGTGAAAAAGGGCCCGGATCGCTCCCGGCCCACACATGGCGACGAGGATGGGATCAGGAAAAAGCACGCTAGAGCTAGAATTAGTTAAGAACTGCCTTTGGCACGGTGAAAAACGCCAAGTGAAAAGTTTTATGGAGCTGGAGGTGCATATCGCTTACCACCAGGCGGGTGGAACGGGTGAGAGATGTATCAGCGGACGCCTTTCGCTAAAGGGAGAAGAGGGAGCTTCCGAAGACGGAGCCCCGAGAGAGAGGGAAGTGTATTTGCACCCCGCGGCATTCGGGTGTATGATGAGCGACAACCGGGTCCTGTTCAGGCCCCTCGATACTGTGTCTCTCGCCAGAGTCAACCTGGCGGGCGCAGGGAACCCGACCCTCACCCGGGAGTGTGCCCGTTGCCTACGATATGCTTGGGAGAGTGAAGAACCGGTGCCAATCGGCCGGTTCTCCCCTTACATGGTGGCATCTAGATTAAGGGGTCACGAGCTTGCATCCAAGCTCCGCGAAGATTTGGAGACGGAGGAACGCGCCGCAGATGAGAGGGTGGCCCTACGGTACGACAAGGGGGGAGAATTGAGTGCAACATTCTGTACAATTACTGATCTAATAAATAAGAATTTAAGTTTGAAGGCCCAGCTGTGTATGGCTGTTCAGGCGGTCAAAGAAGCGGCTGAGAGAAGGGATCCTGAAACGCCAGATCAAGATGGCGCCAAGCAAGAGGGAGACAGCATGGAAAAACCGGAAAAGAAGGGTGGAGCTTTGGAGGAATCTGCGAGAGTTCAGTCAGCAACTCCGCCCATCGACGCAGCGTCGTCTCTGGCAACCCCGCCCAGCGATGCAGCGCTGCCTCTGATAACCACGCCTTCCTGCCGATGAAAGGGAGAATCGAGCGGAGGAGCGCATCCGCCCCTCCTGCCTGAAGCAGTGACTCCCGCAGCAGCAGTTCAGTCTACAACAACGACTAACCGAATTGTTACTGCCTACTATGCTCGTACCAGAACTGAACTACAGGATTTGTGCAGAGAATCAAGAATCCATCCTGAAGAAACCGTAGCTGTATGGTTGGGACGTTTGGTTGTGGAACTTGGATCCGACTTGCTGAACCAGGAAGAAGCAAGCTTCTTGGTCAGACAAGCTTTGTGGAGTAGAGGACATGTCACTGACATCAACATGATAGCGGTCAACGTTCACTGGCCTATTCCACTTCCAGTGCTTGTTGCAGGACTGATCGGTCAAAAAGCCCACGCATGGCATGATGGACGACCAGAACATACCGGCGCAGAACATCTCATGCTAGCAATCATCGGAGTCTCGTACTGTGCCTGGAACCCCAGAGCATGTGCGCTGGGACTGACATCACTCCAGCGAATAAAACCATGGCCTCACCGTCATCTATGAGACCCTGGAACCGTTCCAGTAACCGTTCACAGCCTAGATAGTTGTCTTGAGGTTTAGGGGCGAAAGAACATCGTCGTCCTCCGGATTCTGCTGAACCCAATGGTGAACCAACCCGTAAGCAATCTCCTTCATCAGTTGTCATGACTGCGTATCCTGATGGAGCCAAGATTATCTAGTGATCGGGACCGTCAACACCCAACCGAGATTCAAGGCACACGACACCATGAATCCGATCTTCCATCATTGCCACAGAGAACACCAGAAGAGCGATACATGTTTGGATTTCTCCTACAGCGTTCCGGACTCAATAAGCGGCAACTTCGGATTTTAGGGGACGCAGGCCAATGGCAACTGGCTTATGAGTTAGGTTTCCATTATCTAGAAGAATTAGACGATGGCTCCTCAACGATTTCATCTAGTTTAGGATAGTTTAGCGTAGCAACCACTTGTACCATAGAAAAATAATAGTAAAGTTCCATGAAAATTCTGTAAATATGTTGAGATGTGTTAACTTTTTTTTTTTGAGAGTTTTTTGTTTACAGATCCGGAATTCAGAGTGCATGGTGAAGAGAAGCCCCGAGAAGGATAACATCACCGAGAAGTGAGGGCCTGACGCGCGACTTCGTCATGACGCCTACTGAAGCCCCGATTGTGCAGTTTTTGTTATAAATCTGATTATGTGTATATTGTGTTTGTTATTGTTTGGTTCGATCCCTGAAGGACGAACTTTTCATGTTGATAAGTTTTGTGTTTGTTTGTTTGTTTGACGACTCGTAACAGAACTCTGGATCACTCGAATAATGAAAGTACAGCATAATTCAGCTGTGCCTTCAGCAAGGGGGGATGTCACAACCCAAGGGTGTGATTTTTTGTGTGCGCTTTGGCAACACTGAATTATTTTCCCGTCGTTTTGGAGCTTTCTTTGCAGGGTGCATTTCTTCTTTGCAGCACAGAGATGCACGGTGCAAAGAGTTCCGGCCATTTGTATTAGAATTCGAGCCCCATTATTGGCTTGTGTTAAAATATTCCCATGTGGCGGCTAGCGTTTGGCTTGCTAGCTGTATAAAAGGCTTGGGTGGTTTCCGCCCAAGTTGGAGAACTGCGAGGAGAACCCCGCAAGGGAGGACCCCATGAACATCAGGAGGAGGAGACTTCACGTCTCGTGAAGATCTCTAAGCGCTGCGGAGCCTATTGGACCCAGCGTATTCAAAGAAGGCAACAGGGGTCTGATCAGCCTCTAGCCTCTCCCCGTCACTGAGCGCAATCCTCGAAGTATCCCTCTTCCCTGCGCGCAAAAGGATCCACGGAGCCTCGACAACTCCGTGGGAGTGATCCGAGTACAGTCTGAGTCCTCAAACTGGGGATTTAAGCGGAGCTTTGCCTGGGAAACTGTTCAGCCTACACTGCGACCATCTTCGGTGTAAGTAAACAATCTTGAATCAACCATTACGAGTCCGTGCCTAATTCTAGCGTATCGCCTGCTTTCTCCAACCCAGTGTGCCCGGGCTGCTGGCCACAGCCCGCAGCACGAAAAAGGGCCCGGATCGCTCCCGGCCCGCACACACCTCACCTAGCACCAACCTGATGTTGAAGTTCCTCATCTGATAGGTTGAGGTAGACAGCCTCCTAAAGCATCTCTAGCTGTAGCATTCAAAATAACAAACACAATGTCCCAAATAAAACTATAAATGAGCAATCCTTCTGCAGTAGTGGGACATCTCTTGTCCGTGATGTTACCCCCTTCGTGGGGTAGAAAAAGGGGATGAACAAGCAGCTGCTATGCCAAGTGACCTGTCTACTCATGGTTTTGATGCTCTCTCATGCTTTCTCTTTTAGGCTCCTGGTAGTCCTGGATCCAGTTGTCTGGTCCTGTCTGCCAGTCCAGCCCTTCAGGGAAGTTCTCCGGCTCCTCTGAGCCAGTGTTTGGGGGATGCCATTGCTGCTTGGGCTTCCATCACTTGCCCCTGCTGGGGCACGCTGTGTCTGCACTTCTTTCTCTCCCACACCAGGAACTCACTTCCAGTCCTCTTGGGGTTCCCCTCTGGGCTGTTCTTGTCTCCCTGCTCAGGTTCTGCCCAGTCAATCGATGTCAGCAAGTGCTCATAAAGCATGCCCATGCCTGGGCCAGGAGTTCCCCCCTCATGAGTCAGTGTTGCTGGCTCTGTCTCCTGTTGCTCATTGTCCTCCAGTAAGTATCTTCTAGTGGTGAGTGTCTTTTCTCTGCCACAAGAAGTCAAGTCCAACCCCCTGCCTGAGGCAGGATCATCCCTATCCAAACTGTCACATACAAATACATGTCAAACTCTACATAAATTTACCCTCAACTCTAACACAACATAGACGTAACACCCTAACCTACTACAGGTAAAGCAGCAGAACCATGGCAGCCAATATTCTGCTTCTAGAAAATGTCAATATGCACTCAAGAGGTCCTAGGCCGTGCTCCCCACTACAGAAGAAGGCAAGACACTCTAGAGTCCATACCATACCATATGGCATTCACAGTCTAATACCATACTTGTATTTACAAATCTTACCCTGCTGCAAAATGTATTAGTTTCATGCTGTAGCTTTCCGTGCCCTCCCCCTGAGCATCATACATCTGGGTCTCCTTTGAACCTTGCTGTCGCCTTCTGGGTTGCACAGCCAGGCTACTGGGAGCGGCCTTGGGTTAGCTCCCCAGGGGTCTCACCTGCCACGTCTTTGATGATGATTCTTTAGTGGGAGGAAGATGTTTAATCCCATCTCCCCTGGTACTTCCCCTCAGGTGTCCTTTTGATTATTGATTCTTGGAGCTCTACCTCCCATACACTCTGCCTAACGCCAACTGCGATGTTATCCAGATGCTTGATTTCTTAGGACTATGGCTGTGAGCTACTGATGGTATGGGCACCGAGTATCCACTGCTGCCCTTTCGTGTTTCCTGATTCACGGGATGTCAGCTTCCACCCAGGCTTCAGGTCCCCTTGACAGGTTACCCCCTCCCTGGGTTCAGTACCTCTTGCCTGTCATCTGCGTCTGATTTCTGGCTCCGTTGTCCTCACCAGTGTCCCAGTCACCACTGCAGCTGGCCATGCTGGCCTTGTAGGTGACTTGTTGGGCCCTAGCTGGCCCGCATTGTCTCCCGTGGTTCCCCCTCTGGGGCGCCACCATGTCTCCTCTGCCACTGGTCTCTCGGTCCTTTTCGACCTCTCTGAGCAAGGTGGAAATGCCTCTTCCACTCCCCCCCCCCAGCTTCCTTCCTGCCGGGGCTTTTATCTCAGTGTGGGGTGGCTGCTTGGCCAATCGCCCCTGGCACGCTTTTACAGAGCGTGCCCATACAGAAGCGGGAGCTGTTCCTGGCCCCTCCCAGCTCCACTGTGGGTTTTCCTTTTGATCTTGGACCATGGTGGCAAGAGCCACTGCAGTTTTACTTTCACCGCTGGTAGCCACCGGTGCAGCATCCCACTGCCTCTCTCCGGCTTCAGGTAAGTTTCCTTCACACATGCACTGTAATAGGGGCACACAGGTAGATGCTGAGATGTTTACTGTGCAGTTAATAAGTCAACTGCACAGTAAACATCTTGTATAGACATACCCAGAATAACTTAAAACAGGAGAGCAAAAATAAGACTAAAACAACTTAGAAGGGAACTAGAACATCAAGGTAAAACAGGCTGCATCTACACGTACAATTAATGCGAAGTAATAAACTCTGGAGCAATATGAGCTAGAGTAAACTACTCCCAGGTGCAGGATTGACACATGTGCCTGGGAGAGCAGCAATTTGAGCTGAGGTGGAGCAGTTTATGCCAGGGCCGTTGCTGCCATGCTCTGCCCTGGGCTCTGGGTGGTAGCAGCAAGCAGTGAAGGGGCTGGCTGTGGCACAAGGATGTTGCACATTTGGAGCCATGTGGCTAGGCAGCAGGCAGAAGTCTGGCCCCCTGCTGGATGGGCTGGCCTGGTGCAATTTATTCCTGTGGTCAGCATCTACATGTGTGTTTAATTGCAGTTAATTACTTTGCCATAAAATAGCACTGTCCTTGACAGTACTATCTTACTACGGAGTAAATTCGTTTACTGTGGCCTAATAGCATTGCATGGGTTGACAGTAGGTGCATCTACATGTGCACATTTATTGTGCAGTAACTAAAATTACTGAGCAGTATGGGCACACATCTACATATGCATGCCCGTAGTGCACAGTAAATATGGTGATTTATGCTGACTTGAGTGTAAATTTGATACCTGCATTATGCAGATATAAAATTTATGCCCAATTAGATACTGAGCAGTAATGCACATATAGACACATTGCTGCACATTAAGTGCATGAATTCTGTGTGAGGGAACTGACTTGTGATTAATTTTAGTCCCAAGTCAGTCTACACCCAGTGTTAATGCGCTTTAACGCCTGCACATGTAAACACCTGCCTAGTCCCACTTACTTCGCAATACCTTACTTTGCAGTAAATTTAAGACAGCATAAATGCATGTGTAGACATACCCATTGATGCTTTACTCCACAACAAATTAGTCTACTCCACAGTAAAACAGACATATAGATACAGCCACAGAAAGCCAGTAAATACCATCTCTTCCTAGTTCTGTCTGGTACGTGCCTGCCTTCACCTTTCACTGTACACCTCTATCTGTCTATCCCTATACACACACACATATGACACAGATGACACCAAACTTTGGGGAAAAGCATCCACACCAGAAGACAGGCGGGTGATCCAGGCTGACCTGGACAGGCTCAGCAAGTGGGCGGACGAGAATCTGATGGTGTTCAACACCGATAAATGCAAGGTTCTCCACCTTGGGAAGAAAAACCTGCAGCATCCTTATAGGCTCGGCACTGCTATGTTGGCTAGCACTATGGAAGAAAGAGACTTGGGGGTCATCATTGACCACAAGATGAACATGAGCCTGCAATGCGATGCTGCGGCTAGTAAAGCGACCAGAACGCTGGCTTGCATCCATAGATGCTTCTCAAGCAAATCCCGAGACATCATTCTCCCCTTGTACTCGGCCTTAGTGAGGCCGCAGCTGGAGTACTGCGTCCAGTTTTGGGCTCCACAAATCAAAAAGGATGTGGAGAAGCTTGAGAGAGTCCAGAGAAGAGCCACATGCATGATCAGAGGTCAGGGAAGCAGACCCTACGATGACAGGCTGAGAGCCCTGGGGCTCTTTAGCCTGGAAAAGCACAGGCTCAGGGGTGATCTGATGGCCACCTACAAGTTTATCAGGGGTGACCACCAGTATCTGGGGGAACGTTTGTTCACCAGAGCGCCCCAAGGGATGACGACTAGGTCGAATGGTCATAAACTACTACAAGACCATTTCAGGCTGGACATAAGGAAGAATTTCTTTACTGTCTGAGCCCCCGAGGTCTGGAACAGCCTGCCACCGGAGGTGGTTCAAGCGCCTACATTGAACGCCTTCAAGAGCAAACTGGATGCTTATCTTGCTGGGATCCTATGAACCCAGCTGACTTCCTGCCCTTTGGGCAGGGGGCTGGACTCGATGATCTTCCGACGTCCCTTCCAGCCTTAATGTCTATGAAATCTACGAAATATTTCCAGCCCTGCTGGGTGTAAATAATACCTTGAAAATATGCCTCCGTTTTATATGATGCCTCTCTGAATCTGTTTCAAACACCAGTAATATAGACCTATAATCTATTTTTTAAGAAAGTGAGACCATAGGTGTTGAGCTTTCCTTCATACTTGACTCTGCCCCACTAGGAGAGGTTGTTTTCCTTAGACCTTATTTAAATATATTTTCAGATTATACTGAAAACAAATGTCAAGTGTGCCCTAAATAAAATACATGTTTTCTCTTGTTTAGTCATAGAGTCACAGTTACTGGGGTGACTTTACTGCCACTGATATTAGCAAAGGGAAGATGTTGTTCAATAAGCTGTGAGGCATAAGCATTAGCCCTGATATGACATTCATTAATTATGATCACCTACTTAGCCATCATCTGTTGCCTAACAATAGGTGCTCTCTGCCCAAAGAAGAAGAATGCAAAGATTTGGAAAACATCCAGTTCTTTCTTGGGTTTTGGATTTTCTGTTGACTTTTTAAAAACAATTACGTTGTTGCATTCTTTTTCCAACATGAAAGAGGATTATTTGGCACATAGAAATGTTTATTTAATGCCTGAAGTCTGGCCAGACTCAGCCTAGAACTGGATTTGATATTTTAGGAGGTTTTACTGGATGTGTATTTTCTTTTTAATGACTTAAATGTGCTTTTCCTTAACATTTTACTCAACGAGGCCCAAAACCAGGTAGGTAAAGGCACCAAAACAAAAGTGGTCTTTTGAAGAAGCTAAGGTCCCAAATGAGCTAGATTGTGGCTCTGAGCAGGGGCTGGGAAGGGGTGGTATAGAAACTGCTCCACCCCGGGAGTAGTTTCAGGAAGAAATTCTGACTCAGACGCATCTCTTAGTCACAGTTTTTCCCTATCCACCTACTGGTTCTGCATAGTACTAATCTTTTGGTTTAGAGCAGCAGCCATGACACTTGTTCAACATAGTTTTGGTCAGGGGAGGGAGCTAGTCACCATGTATCCTCCACTCTTTCTACCAATTCTTCATCTGTCTGTTCCTGAGAGGATTGTAAGCAGGTGTAATTGGAAGTTCACTGGAAGCTGTGGTTGTTCAGTGCCTCGGCGAGTGGAAATGAATACTGCTCAGTCACTGAATCTGCATGAGATGCTGATTGCACAGTAATGACTGCACAATCTGCATAACTAAATGACTGTACAATAACATGAGTTACTGCACAGTAGCGCCAACAAATGCTTTTTTGTGATGCTACTGTGCAGTAGCCTAATACTACTGCACAGTAGCATCTCGCTACAATTGTTGCCATGCGATGCTACTGTGTCATAGTATCTGGCTACTCCATGATCAGCATCTTCTGTAGACACAGCCAGTGAGTGGGAACGAATGTGTCCAACATAGCAACACTAGAAATACTGGACACATCTACATGTGCATTTGATCCAAGGTCAGTTTACTTGCAAGTAAACTACTCATAAGTAAATGCTCCTGGGCAGGTGTCTACACATGTAGGGACATGGAAGAAGATTTGCTACTCTTAGCATCAAACTGCTCTCACTTCCTGGGGCCCTGCAATGGGCCCCTGCCACCACCAGGAGGAGCTTGAGGCTCTGGCTGCTGCTGCCAGCAGCCAGCAGTTGTCTTCAAAAGGCCCCACTCCCTGCTCCGTGGCCAGCCATTTCTCTGGACAGGACCAGCATGCGCAGTGCACAGGCAGCATGGAGCAGCTCTCTCCTCACTGCCTCTCCCTTCCTGCGCTGTGTCTGCTCCAGCCCCTGCCCCTGGCAGCAAAGGCCATCACCCTGGGCTCTTGCTGGCCACCACACTGACTGCTGGCTGGCTAATGGCCATCTGGGCCCTCCTGGCTCCCCTACATGCAGCAACTGCCTGCCTGACTACAGTGCACCATCCCAGGGCCACCACTGCTGCGCACCTGCCATCTGGATCCCATCCAGCTGGCTGGACCCTGGCAGGGATGCCAATGATGGGATGCTGGATGCCACCACTGGGGCCACCCTCACCCTCCTGTGCCTCCAGCCCCACCGCATCTGGGATCACCAGGCCAGCCAGGACTGATGGTTGTACATCATCCAGCAGACGTAGGATGCTGAGCAGTGGCTGAAGGCATTATGGGTGACATGGGCCACCTTCCAGGACCTCCTGGGACAGCTCCTCCCACACCTGCAGTGGCAGGACACTGCCATGCAGCTGCCCCTCCCCATGGACACCCAGCTGGCCCTCACTCTGCTCAAGCTGGCCACACCCACCAGCCTTCGCTACATGGACCATCTCTTTGGGGTGAGCAAGGTCACTACCAAGGAGGCCATCCTGGAGGAGTGTGGTATCCTCCAGGATGTTTTGGGGCACATAGTGCTCTGCATGCACAGCCCCCTGTCAGGGGTTCTCTGCCCTGGGATTCCCCCAGTGCATTGGAGCCCTTGATGGGACCCATTACCTGGCCCATGGTGACCATCCCTACTGCAGCTGGAGGAGCTTTCAATCTGTTGTGTTCCAGGCTGTTGTTGACCACTGTGGCACCTTCACAAGCATGAGTGCCAGCTGGGTGGGCTGTGCCTATGATGCCTGCATGTTTTGCAACTCTTCCCTGCCAGGTGTAGAACAGCCGATTTGTGCTTGGGGTGCTAGACCTTCAGTTGGGTGTTGTGGTGGCCAAGCCCCTCTTTACTGGGGAGGCTTGGCCCCTACCCACTCCTCCCCTGGCCCATGCAGGCCTACACATGCCAGGCCCACTTTAAACACTGCCTGGGCCAGACCCGTGCCCTGGTGGAGTGTGTTGTTGGTTGCCTCAAAGGACACTGGCACACCCTCACCTTGTGCCTCTAGTTCACCAAGGACAACATCCTCTTGGTCATCGTCACAGCCTGAGTGCTGCATACCATCTGTGAGGCCAGGGGAGAGCTGTTTTGCAAGGCCTGGGTGAAGGAGGTGTGGAGGGTGAAGGACACCTGGAAATGGGAGCAGGAGTACTAGCTGTGGTGGCAGTGACAGCAGTGGGCCCTCCCTGCAGAGGCCCTGGGCAAGTTGCACACCCACCCCCAGTGGGCCAGGGTACTGGGTATGATAGGCACTGGCCAACACCATACTCCTACACTCCCTGCTTTAGCCAACCCAGACAGCCGCTTGTGGACCTCCTGCCCACCCCCAGCATCATGCTTACTGCAGACACATTTCAGAACAACAACTGTTTTTATTCCCCTCACATCACATCACATCAAACAGACCCTCCCCTCACCCACCAAGGGGGAAGCCCCTTCCCCCAAGCATGCCCCTGCTGAGCATGTCCCAGGTGTGCTGTGAGAAGCTGTTTGTGCAGACCAAGGGGTGGCTGATGCACTATGCCCTATTGCTGCTACTCGCCATGGTATCCCAGGTGCACCTGAGAACCTGGCATAGGACCCTGAGCTTCAACTGTGCAGCAGGCAGTCCTGTGCTGCCCCACAACCTCTGCCACCACCTGGACGATTTCCTGTGGCTGTGATACATGTCCCTGCCCACTGCAGCTAAGTACAACATTGTCACCAGCATCAATGCATCAATCTGATAGAGAGCAGATTTAGGCTAGATATCAGGAAAAACTTCTTCATGGTAAGGGTGTCCAAAATTTGGAATGGGCTTCCAAGGGAGGTGATGCTGTCCCCTTCCTTGGGGGTCTTTAAGAGAAGGCTGGATAGGCATCTGGCTAGGGTCACCTGACCCCAGCACTCTTTCCTGCCAAGGCAGGGGGTTGGACTTGATGATCTGTTGAGGTCCCTTCTGACCCTAGCATCTATGAACCTATGAATGAATGCATTTCTCCACATGTGAGAAGCCTGTGCCTGCCTAGCTGCATGGGCACAGGCTGCTCAATAAAGTTTTCACTCCCTCCTCCCTCCCTGCATGCAGTGAAAGGGGTGGGGGGGAGGGGTGGACCCAGGGGCCAGAAGGAGCACAGCTGGGCTGGATGGGGATCAATGGGGGCAGGAGCATGACTGGGGTGGAGTGGGCCCTGCCTGCAGTGTGGGATGGGACTTACCAGGTGGGCATGGCAGGTGTGCCCAGTGGCTCCATTCTTTCCATGATGGCAGCAAAGACATGCAACTCCCAGACATGTCCTGGGGGTGCAGGGGCACAGTGCCTGGCTGCCCAGGAACAGGCCCCCTCTGGGAAGAAGCTGGAGCTGCTGAGAGCCAATGGTGACGTGGCCTCCTTGGCAGGGGTACGAACCCAGAGCTGGTGGGGCAGACACTGGCCCAGTCTGCCAGAGCTGCTGGATGAGGCTAGGGGGTGGGGAACACGGCAGGAAAGGGTCTTGTAGGCCCAAGGACCCCTCCCCCACTGACACCTCTTCACGGATGCCAGGCCACAGAGGAGGCTCTGGCAGGCTGCCTGTGCTGGAGTAGAAAGCATTGCCTTGGCCTGGGTCCTGGGGCATGAGAATGCCATCCAACTGCCACATAAAGGACATGGACTTGCAGGCAGTCCCCAACCAGTGGGTATGGTCAATGACAGTGACCCCCTGTTCCCGCAAGCCCTTGACCTTTATGCGGCACTGGTGCACTGACCAGTCGTGCCTACACTCCCATACATGGCCTGACAGGCCCTCACAGATGTGCATGTTGGACTGCCCACTTCAGGCAAACTGCCTGTGGACCTCGGCCTCATTCCAAAGCACCACGAGGTCCACAGTCTCCTCCTGGGACCAGTTCCATCCCTAGGAGGTGATGTGTACCATTGAGGACAATACCAGGCTGGCTCCTTCAACTTCTTGCTGTGCCTCCATGTGACAGTCCAGGCACTGCCAGGCCTGGGCAGGTGCCTGCAGTGCCTAGCACAGAGGCATGGCATGGGACAGGCAGGAGCATGGTGATGGTGTGCCACAGACCAGCAGTCAGGTCCCTGAAGACTGCTTAGACTGGCTTGGGGCCACCGGAGTTGGACCCAGTGGCCAGAAGCTGACTGCAGGTGGCACAGGATGCTTCCGGTACTGGCAGCTATCTGCAGCACCCAGCACAGTGCGACAGCATGGCAGTGCTGTGCCAGAAACCAGTGGCAGGGTCCAGGCAGGCTGTTGCAACTGGCCTGGGGCCTCCTCTGTGCAATGCAATAGCCAGAAGCTGGCTGCAGGTGGCCCAGGGCCCCAGTGACCTGCAGGCTTTTAAGGGCCAGGGGCTGGGGCAGGCAAAGAATCACCCCAGCCCTGGGGCTGAAGCAGTTCCCAGCCCCATGGCCCTGGGGCTAGCATTCAGGTGGCCCCCTGGTAGTGGGGCTGACTGGGAGCAAATATGCTCTGGTCAGTATCTACATATACATTACTGCACAATAACTACTCCAGAGTTAATTTGCTACTTGCATTTGCAGGTAGCAAATTAACTCTGAAGTAGAGCAAAGTATCCCTTAGAAAAATCACAACATCACATACATCTAACAGTTAATCTGTCTTGGCTCCTGTGCCCTATTTAATACCTGGCCTTCTGTATCTATGCCAAACCACCAGGTAGGTAAGGCAATTTAGCTTGGCAGGGTGATTGACAGAAGGGGGAAAGCTCATCAGCAGTAAGAGAAACTGAAACCTGTATGCCGTTATTAGGATAGAGGCATAAAGAAATGGTATGAAACTTGTACAGACTGCCTATTAATAATGTTGGCAGTTTTGCATTAATAATCTAACTGGGAATATGTTTGGGGTCACAAGCAGAAATAATACCAGAAGAATTTGGATAGTGGAAATGTTTCTTCACGGTGTTCAAAGTTTAGAACTTACTCGGTGACTAGAACTTTTGGGGGCACTTTTTACACTTTTATGTTCTGGGGGTGGAAGGGGTGGTGCCTTAATTGGAGCAGCTACTTTAGTTAAAAGCACAGTAGCGGCTTGTGTATCAGCATCCCTGCACTTCAAAATGGTGGCTGGGGCACTTAAACTAAAGCTCATTTCATGAGCACATTTCCACCTGGAAGAAATTTTACAATCTTTACACTCTCCTATGCCTGAGGAAGAGTGCATGTGCCCAAAAGTTTGCAAATAAATATTTTTTGCAAATATCTAGTTGGTGTAATAAAATATATCACCTCCCCAAGAATTCTCATTACTTTTGCTTGCAGACCAACATGACTACAACCTTTATCCATAAGGACTCAAGTTAAGCATTTAATAAATGGTTTCAGGAAGGCAGTTTGAGAGGAAAAGGGATCCCATTATTAGGGACATCTGTAACCTTGGAAGCTGAGAAACCTAGGTTCAATTCCTTGCTCTTGCATAGCCTTATTGTGTGGTCTTGGGTAAGTCACTAATGCCCAGATCAAAAAAGGGACTTTAGGTGCCTAAAGTGGGAAGTAGGAGAGATTTAAGTATCTAAGTCCAAAACTGAGGTGATCAGAATGCCAGCTTAACTGTTGTCTAATGCTGGAAGCAACTAAAAGTCATAGAGACTTAATTTCTTACCATTAAAGGTCCTGCTTCCTCAGATGCCCAGAATTGCCTTGGTCTTGAAAGGACTGAGCAATTCAGCATGTAGCTCACGCCAGTGCCCCTTCTGGATCCATAATCCTGGACCTTTTCTGCCTTCTTGAGAGGCTTGATTCAGTTTATATTTTCAAACCAGGCCAACTAGAGTGGGTTCTGCACAAAATGCAGAGGCAAGCACTAGAGCTGTGAGAAGTGGCACCATTCCATTTCAACTTGTGTTTCGAGGTTTCGACGGAACAGCATTTCATTTCGAATTTTGTTTCAATTCAAAACTGCTCTTCCATTTTGTTTCATCAATACAGTGATGTTGTTTCAATGCTGTTTTGACATTTCACCCATAGGTTATAACGGGGAAGCCCAAAACAGCCTCTCCCATCCAACAGGCAAATCAGGGGCCTGCAACCCCAGGAGGGCTATGCCAGTCCTCCTGGTGTTGTGGGTCCCTGATCTGCCTGCCAGATGAGGGAGGGAAACTGGGGAAGGGAGCTGAACCCAATCACGCAATTCTCCTCCCCAGCCCTACGATTGTGCTGGTGAAGGGAACTGAGCCCAGCTGAGCTGAGTTCCCCTCCCCAGCACTACAATGGGGCTGGGGAAGGGAACTAAACCCAGATGGGCTGAGTTGCCTTCCCCAGCACTATGATCGTGCTGGGGAGGGAAACTCAGCTCAGCTGGGCTTAGTTCCCTTCCCTAGCCCCACTGTACTGCTAGGGAGGGGAACTCAGATCAGCTGGGCTCAGTTCTCTTCCCCAACCCAATAGGGAGGAGAACTCAGGTCAGCTGGGCTGAGTTGCCTTTCCCAGCTCGATTGTAGGGCTGGGGAGGGAAACTGAGCAATCAGGCTCAGTTTCCTTCCCTAGCCTGATTGCAGTGCTGGGGAGGGGAACTGAGCCTGGGCTCAGTTCCCTTCCCCTGCACTGTGATCAGCTTTCCGCAGCCCAGCTGTGGGAGATGAGGAGAGCCAGGGCTGTGCTCCCTACCTGACTGAGCCACACAAGGCTGCAAAGCCACTGGGAGCATAGCCCTGGTTCTCCCGTGTCTCCTACCACCTGGCTGCTTTGAAACTCTAAACATTTTGAAACATTTTGACTAGCCTTGTTTTGTTTCAAGGCTGTTTTGAAGCCTTTCGTTTTGTTTTGATTTCACTGTTTCCAGCTTGAAATGAGTTGAAACAGTGTCAAAATGAAACAGCTGGTGAAATTTCACACAGCCCTAGCAAGCACTACTGTCTCTTAAAACAAAGATGGAGGAAATAAAGTTGTTAATGATGTCACTGTGCTCCTTTAACCACTTAACCCAGTTCCCCCATATTCCAGGTCAATTTTCTCATTGGTCTGAGGATGTTCAAACCACGATAGGTAAGATTAAAGCATTTCCAAGTGATTAGAGCACTCACCTGGGATCAGTCCCATCCTCAGCCTGACAGAGGTTCAAACCAAGATCTCCCACCTCCTAAGACAGTGCTGTAATGTTTGGGCTGCAGTCTCATCAGGATGGGAATGGGAGAAGGATTTTCTCCATCTCTGCTATTGAAGGTGTTTGCCTTTGAACCAAAGAATTAGAGAGTTATTGGGCCAAAGAGTAGGGTGAGAATGAGCATCACTCCTTAGTGTATTGGTTAGGGCCCTCTCCTGAGTAGGGGAAAGGTCCTGATTTCCCATCTGTATTCAAAGGATTGTTTATATAATTTACACTGAGCAATTATTGGATAAAACACATAAATAATAGGAACTTGTAGGTACTGGATTCCTCTCATATAAGTGCCCTAACTCCTAGGTTACCTCTCATGCGTACCCTTTCCACAGACCAAGATTTTTTTTGTTTAAATGAAGCACGAAAATACTGCAAGAGGAGGGATGGGAGAGTACTTCAGGCCATCAAAATGGCTTGTTGGTGGGCAGTTATGGTGCTCGCCCAGGAAAAGGGAGATCTTGGTTTGTATCCCCTCAGAGTAAGAAGGGAGCGAACCTGGGTATCCCTTATCTTGGGTGAATGCCCTAATACCAGAGGTATTGTATAGGGTGTGTAGAGTGGGAGGTGATACCCCCCCCCCATCTTCTTCCTCAAGCCTTCTCTTAAAAGAAGTTAGTGACTGTTGCTCTTTTTTTTTAATCATAATTTATGCACTTGCCTTCAGGAAACAGTTTTTGCCCATAAAATCTGAGTGGAGGGAGGTGCCCCTGGTATCACTGAATAAGGTGCCTCAGCCCTAGTGGAGTTTAAGACACATTCTCATTCTCTCCTGAGTGGCTCGTTCATTATGATGGCTTTTATGGATCCCATTTTGAGGCACCTAAATCACCTTATGCACTGTACAGAGAACTGAGACACTTAACACAGGGTTATGGCGTCCACCATGGAGAACCAGGCGCCAAGAACTTAGGCACTGCATTGCTGCATTTTGCAGCATGTAAGGCTGTTTGCAAATCTGAGTCATAGTCTCTTTGCTTCTGTCCCCAATATGTAAATGGAGAGAATAGCATCATAGTGCCCCAGAAGAATGCTGTAAGAATAAGCACATTAAAAATGTTAAGACATTCAGATACTGTAATAGTGAAAGCCATATAAGTATCTAAGTTTAACAGTTATATTTTCTAGAGCTCAATGAATAATGTATATCAAACAGTTTATTCAACCACTTTGGCCTCTTGGTTCAGTTTGCGAAGCCTGTGCAAGCCATAAACACTTTACTTGAATTACTCAAAATTATTCCTCTCAAATCAATGCATTTGGGGCTATGTGTAACAAAGATGACAATGTACCCTTCAAAGATTTTTTTTTTTTCCTGTAACAGTTTTGCTTTTTAGGGCTAGATTTAACCAATAAAGAGAGAACGGAAAAATGTCCCCACAAGATATACTTGTCCTTTTGAAATTCTAAAAAGCCTGACTATTTACTGTTGCTCTGTTCATAAGGAATTAGATTTATTTTCCATATCCAAACTGTATTAGATCTAAGTTTTATTCTCAAAAAACTTTCTGAAAATTCTGACAAAACAGTGCTAGCTGAGCAGTTGCAACTTGCTGCTTTAGTATCCTTCCAAAATGTGATTTCTCAAGGTAAAAATAGAGTTCATGTCCCTGAATGTAAAAAATCCAGCACTGTTATGACGTATTATTTCCTTAGAGGTGTCTTGAATTCCTCCAGTGGGGAACTAACTCACATGTTTTATGATGAACCCTATATTTTTTTCAGCCTTGTACACTGTTATCCTGCAGTACTTTCATTCTTCAGGCTCTGAAATCCAAATGTTAAAAAGTCCCATCCTATAAAATATTGAGGGGTTGCCACTGATTTCTACAAAAGTAGATACTCAGCGGCCACATCTACGTGAGATGCTGTGTAGCCATTTGGTACTTGTATAAACAAGTACTAAATGACTGCACAGTAACCGGAGTTGAACGACTTTTTTGTGATGTTGACAATGCAGTAGCCCAAGACTACTGTGCAGTCAGCATCTTGTGTAGACACAGCCAGCATGTCACAGGAACCATTCATTCTATTCTGCATAACTCAGACACTTTGTGGTTTTAAGATTTTGGTAGTTATTAATCATCTACAGATAGATAGGGAAGGAGAACAACGATTGTTTGGACATCTTAAGAGAAAGAACTTAGTTCAGTGGTTTTTCACTCCGAAAAGATTTGGAGGAGCTAGTCTGTGGGTTTCAGGGATTGAACTGAGTTTTTTCTAAGTAGCAGAACAATTTCTTATACTGGTGTTTGTTCATGTAACATGTTGTCTTATAGCAAGTTTTGCTGCCTGGAATTATGCCTTCTGCGCCATTTCGGAAAGTCAGAGTCTTGTTACTACTTGAATTAGTTTTCCATTCCAACTTCCATTTAAGTTTAAACAGGGTTTAAGAGGACCCATTGTCAGAGCATGGTAAAAACACGCAAGCACAAACACAAGTCTCAGATTTTCCTTTACATTTTTTACAGAAACAAGCCATAGAAGAGCAGAAGAGATTTCCTGGAAGAAAAAGAATTGCAGACATTTTTAAAAAGAGAATATATATTCAAAGCAAGTTGGTCAACTCACCCTGCCTCTGCCATTATGAAGTTTGCTGTGCTTATTTCATTCTTTTTTTATTAAATGAATTGGCAGTTGATGTTTTTCCAGTAAAATGACACATTTTTTCAGATACCCCCATGATAGGCATAATATGATTACTTTGATGGAAGATGAGTAGAAACCCTGGCCACCGCCCCGCCCCACTGCCCCCAAGTCCCTTGGAGTTGAAGGTGTCAGGCTGTTAGCTGGATTGCAACCCTTAATAGGAAAATAATTTTGCAGCTTCACTCAAGTTAAGAATGGTATTGTTAGTCCCTCTTATGTGATCATCTAGTATAATAAAGGGCTGGAAGGCAAATGCATTCTTTCTCCAAGGCTAAGGGCTTGAAGGAAGAGCATGTTTAAAAATAAAAAAGCAACTAATGGTGAGTGTCTGAAAACTCGGTGGGTGACTTCAGTGATCCCAGAGCTAGACCTAGGGATTTTAGAGCCAGTATGAAGATCAGTTTAACAAGCATTGTTTGCAAGCTCTGTGTAGGGTCTCAAAGTCAGAGCAGCTGTGGACTTGTGAATGGTTACAAAGGAAGGAGACAGAGTCAGAACAGGTACTGCAGCTGCTTCTCATTAACTCCATTGAACAGTAAATGGGAAGTCAACAAGCAAGTAAATTCCAATGTAAGTTCAAAGGGGAAGTGATAATAGGGAGGCTAGACTGACGGGTTCTGGCAAGTTGCAAGGGCATTGCTAGGAAAAGCATGTCGAGCTTCATAACAGGGGTTCCCTTCACCAGAGGAAAATGTAATAACACGTTTAGTTCCTCAACAAGAATTTGATCCCTGGGATTAATTCACATTTAGTGTGATAAGAAAAAACAGAATTTACTAGTGGAAAGAGAATTAAAAGTGTCAAAGTGACATAAGGAAAAAGCAGGTTAGCAAGAAAAAAAAAAACTCTGATCACTGTTTAATATATTAGCAAATGGAAAAGGAGAGCTGTGTAATAGATGGCCATCCAGTTCAGCAGAGGGAGGAGGCAGGAGCCCTCACACCCTGGCTAAAGTGAGACCTGCAGTATTGTAGTCTGTGACTTATCAGCATATTGGTGTGAGTAATGAAATGGGAGGTGGAAAGGAACTGAGGATGGGGAAAGGATGGTGAAATGAAGGAAATCAGGCACTTAAGGATAAAATAAAAAGAAGTAAAAAAAAAAAAAAGAATTTAGACAGAAATAAAGAAGTAAATGAAAAAAGATCTCATATTTCTGTGACAGACTTGCCAGCGGTGGCCCACATGCTGACTTGCTGGCGGCAGCTGGCACACTGGTTGTAAAAATTCAACAGTGATTGGTGGGGATTTCCCTTGGCTCACCAACTGGGTGATGACGGGGAGAAGGCTTGCCCTGTCCCTATTCTGGGGCAAGGTGAAAAAAATGGACCAGAGAGAGAACTTGCTCTCTCTCTCCTGATTGGTCCATTTACCAGCCAGGGAAGGAACCCCTGGCAGGGATAAAACAAGGCACCAAGCCAGGCTCCAGGGAAGTGGACGACAGAAGGAGAAGAGGGGGATACAAAGAGTTGACTGAGCTGACCAGTGGGGTAGAGCAGTTTCCCCAGTAGAGCCCTGAAGCTGCAGGTGGTGGTGGGTCTCTGATCTCCCTGGTGGGAGGCCAGGTGCTCAGCGCACAGGTGGTGCATGGAGGATCTGAAAGCAGATGAAAGGCTCGGAACGGCAGGTGATGGCTTGGGCCTCCAGCCTGCCTAGCAGGAGGCTGGGTGCACAGGCGGTGCACTGAGGGTCCTGGCTGGGACTGAAGCCTCAGAGCTGTGGGTGGCTCAGCTCAGTGCATAGGGCAGTGTGCAGCGGGTCCCTGGTAAGGACTCAAGTCCCACGGCTGCGGGCAGCAGCTGGGGGGACTCTGCCTCTCCCAGTGGGAGGCCTGCTCGGTGCACAGGGTGATGCAGAAAGGATTCCAGAGCAGGGTGGCCCCCCAGGAAGCCCGCAAGGGGCAAGGTGGCAAGCACTACTCCCCCCCCCCCCCCATGGCACATGACCGGGCCTGGTCTACAGGTCGGTATGCAGAGGGTCTGGGAGGGACTGGGATCCCAGCCTGCACTAGGTGGCTAGGGTCCCCAACCCTGGGCAGAAGGGACCTCTGGGAAGGACCGGTATCCTTGGCTCATACTAGGTGGCCAGGGTCCCTAACCTGAGGGTGGCAGGGGGCTCCCTGGAAAGGGAGGGAGCCTGGAACCCTGCACTGGAGGGAGGACAGGAGGGCATCTGAGTGGCTGGGCCCCCTGAAGGGTGGAGCAAGCAGTTGGGAGGAGGGAATCCCTGCCCTTGGGAGGAGGGTTCCTTTTCTTCCCCACTCCTCTCCTTTGGTGACCCCTGGTTGGGGTGATTAGGCAGGGGAAAGGAGCAGCTTGGGCTAAGGTCCTTCTCCTCCCACCTTGCATCTTGTGAACCCTGCACCTTACATTTTGTGAACCCTGTGCCTCATGCTCTGTTATTCGATGCTCACCTTTTAAGAGTATGAATAAGCATAACATTTGCTGAGACTTCTGGCTTTTCCAATTCCTCACTGGTACTAGGAGTGCCTTGCACCAAGGGGTAGCCCTATTTCCTATAGCTTATACTGCTCCTGTATATGTATTGTAACTTTACCCCATGTTCTTGATTATTAAAACTGTATATAGTTAAGTTTCCCCATGTGTTCTGGCTCTGCTCTGTAGGAAGAGGATGGGTGGCACACCACAAGCAGCTATGCCTCCCACAGCGCACCCACACCTGCTAGAATCTATTCAGTTGGAGAGGGGGTACCTCTTCTAAGTACCATCAGGGTTAAATTTTAATAAATTAGGATTTGGGATTGGGGGTGCTGGGCATGCTTCTCATAGTGTCTGGGAGCTAAGAGTAGTGAGGGAAAGTGCTTTTCAGGGACCTACTGCCTCTGCCCCAGGAAGGAAGCCATAGCTCATAGGGACTGGATCCAGCCCCCTATCTTATTCCTCTCCCACCCCCCTTACACCTCCTCCCAGACCCATTTGTGCCTTGTAAACTGGCTAGCTGGCAAGTGCTCTGCAGGCTGTTTGCACAGGGTTGCAACCCTGAGGGTGGGAAAGTCATACCCCTGGAGGTGGGATGGGAAGTTGGTTTCATGCCAAAACTGTCCTCTGGGCAGTAGGGTTCAGAGAGTGGAAAGTTTGCCCACACAGAATAGGAGGCTAAGGAGAAGACTGCATTCTGGGATGCTGGAGGACTGCAACTTGGGTGGCTCATCTGTGGGGAGTGGCCACAAATTAATGGAACATCAGCTAGGTAACATGGATCAGAGAGAAACCTACCCTGGAATGGCATAACATTAAGCCACCTAAAGTGTGCTAAAACTAGTTTCATGTTTTAATGTATGGACAATCCAGGGGTTAAGAGCTCCAAGAAATGCCTAAAATTAGTCCTGAGTTTAAGTATAGCTTTAATACCTTACATGAGTAGAGTTATATAATGTGTTTTTAGTGCAACTCCTAAACAGCATGCTTGGGACAGGCACTAAGGCTAGAAATTGTTGTCACCAAATGAACTGGGTCAGCTGTGCCGTGATATGTTGTGGCACAACTGATCAGCTTCCTTGGGTGAAACACATCACCCCTTGTTCCGCCTACTAGTGGTGCAGAACAAGGGAAGATGTCATCTCTGGAGGCAGTTTTGGGGTAAAAGAGGAAAGCCCCACTTTCCTTCTTGGCCTAAATCCACACCTGGAGATCCCAGAAGCGAGTCTAGTGAGTTTTTAGGGTTGTGAGAGATGGCAGGGCTTTCCCTGCTTACTCATACTTGCTCCTGGGATTGCAGGGGATGGGCTAAGCAGGGAACCCCAACTGCCCTGCTGATGGAGAGGTACCCTGAGATTCCCTGGGGTGCCCCTCTGTAATCAGGGAAAGCTAGGCAGGTGCTCCAGGACCTTGAGGGGCCTTCAAGCCCCCACAGCACATGCTGGGGGTGGGGTGGGGTGGGGTGGGGTGGGGAGGAGAGGAGAGGCTGGAAAGCATGAGCAGCTCAGGCTGCCTGTACTCTCTCACCACAGACCTAATAGATGTTTGCCGCCATAAAGTGGCAGTCTATTACTACTACCTTTTCTTGCACTACTTATTTTCCTCTGATGTAGGGCAGACAAGAATAGGGACATCTGTTTGCTTACCATTTATGCTGCCATAAAAAAGTTTATGGTGGCACAAATGAGACATCAGGTGATGTCTGCCTCCACCCTGAGTGAAACAGAACTTGTAGGCTACTACTGAGGAAAAGAACACCACTGTGCCAGAGAAAGGGTCTCTACGCTGTCTCACAGATGTCTATTCATCTGCAGGATGACTTGCATGCTGTTTCATGTGGTAGTCCTGTGCTTTCAACCTTCCACTCTTTGCACAGAACCCAGATCGCTTCCTGAAGCCTCTTCTTTCAAGGATGTTGAAGCCTAAATAGAATCTGGCTGTATCTGGAGCCTCACTTGCGGGTCTCCAGATTGCTGATCAGTTTACAAAATTGTGTGGCAAATGTCTCATTCCTGGTGGAACTTGAAAATACAGTTTGGATTTTGTGATAAAGTGGTTTATAGGTTCTGTCTTAAATGTTCTACAGAAAATTGAGGCAGGTTTCAGAGGAAACTAGAGAACTGCCATTTACCAGGAATGACTGTTTTTGTTGTGAAAAATAGTGAACTTTTGTTTATGGAAAATGTATTGAAATGCAGACTTTTATTCAGAGGCTGGAATTACAGCCTTTTCACAGAGAACAGCTGCATGCACTGGTGGGAATGGGAAAGTTATGACCTGGATCAAATTCAATAATGTTCATAGGAGAGGATTTTTTTTGTGGGGGGCATTATTTTTTTAAGATGCAATGCTTCTCAAACAAAATGTGGTTGTTTGGGTATCAGCATCACAAGGTATTGAGTACCCTGGCTCTAATCCAGCAATGCACTTATGCACATGCTTAACTTTAAGCACATAATCAGCCTCTCTATCTTCTGTTAACCTACTTGCATGCTTAAAGTTAAGTTTCTAATGGGATTTTCTATGGTACCCATCACATCATCTGTGGACAAAAAACACAGTTATACTATGCTGTAAAACAGGAAAGGCCAACCTGAGGCATAGGTGCCACAAATGACAACGGCAGCCTCTGTGGCATGGGACACAAGGGACAGGCAGCACAGTGGCAGATAGGGCAGGAAGCAGAAAGCTAAGCAGAAAATGAGGCACAGAGCACAAGGAAGAAAGCAGAAAACAGAGCAGTAGACAAGGCTGGGAGCACAAAGCAGAGCAGCAGCTTGGGCAGGGGAAACAGATTGGAGTAGCACTTGACGAAGGTGTGGGGCTAATCTGTGGCACGCCTACCAAAAAGGTTGCCCCCCGCTGCTGTAGGAGATGCATTTACTGTCCTTGAATGAATGCCAGATGATCAGTAACTTTGTAAATTAATCTGACTCTTCCTATCCTGCAGTACATGAAGGTAAATCACAATGCGGATTAATAGGCAGTAAATTATTGCAGTTTAACTTCAATTTGCCACATGATAGATTGAACAGACAAAATATTTACAATGGTTTCAACTGATATGCATAACATCCTATTCCCCCTTTTCAAGCTGTGTAAGTGTTTAGTTTGTGCACATCCCAAGTATTTCACAAACAGTAAGTTCATTTTCGCTACCCCCTACTTTACTATAATATGAAAGAAGTAAGCTGTCATCTTTGAAAACTCTTGTCCCTCTGAACCAGCCTCTAAATGTCACCCTGCCTTCCCTTCTGCTTAAAATTGTGCGTCATTCCACAACCTTAATGTTCTTTTAACAAAGTACTTCCATGAAGTTTCCTATGCTTTTAAAAGAGCAAATTAAAAAAACCCACAGAAATTGCATCTAGTTGCCTCATATTGACACATGTGTGCATCATCACCAAGGTTGCAACCTCTAGATTCCTCCTACAGACCTCTGTCACCTGAACTAATGGAACAGCTGGTAATAGTTGTAGGTTGTTATCCTCTATGCAGGCCAAAAAGAGTGTGGGGTGGAACCCTTAACCACTGTGTTTCATGGGTATTTCCTACGGCAGAGAAATTGTAGGTCTCTTAAATGAAGAAAGTGCTTCAGTGGTCTGGAGGAGTGCACTGTGCTAGGCAGACTCTCCTCCTCATTCTTCTGTAGCTTTAATCCTGTTTGTCCCATTCCCTAGAATTTGCAGCATTCTTGTCTCTTGCCTGCCTTGGGTTTTTTATCCCAGTGCCATTCTCATTGTCTATCCACTCTGTCTTTTCACCCCAGACTCTGCCCAGTTAGTCACTCCTTTACTCCTTGAAACTTCCCACCCCAGTCCCACTATCCTCTCCTGTCATCTCCTAGTCCCATTCTCTTTGCTCAGCTAAACCCAATCCTCCCAACCTTCCTGGTTCTTTGTACCTGGTCTTCTTGTCCAGCTATTCCCAATTTCCTCTCTTCCAGGTCCTCGTCTCTTTTCCCACCTTGGTTTCCAGTTGCCATACTCAACCATACATGTTCTCTGTCCCTATTAACTTCCTATCCCTGCTTCCTTATCCAAACGCAAGGCTCATCCTTCCACCCCAGCAGCTTTTCCCAATCTTTTTCCAAGTTCATCTCACTTTACCCCTTTGCATTTTTGGTCCTCATCAATGTTTTTCTCCCCTCATCCAGTTTTTTTTGTCTTTTTGAATCCTGTCCCTTTGGGGCTAAGTACAGACATTTGGGGGCATTAAGGGGATGTTAAATGGATTCAAGATAGCTGCCCAATATCAGGTAAGTCCAGAGGAGGGGACTAGCAGGAGGGTTGGGGGTCCACCAGGAGATGGGGGGGAGGCACAACCCATGATGGGTAGGGGGCAGGCATGACCCGTGGGTGGGCTGGGGGGCAGGCGTGACCCATGGGTGCGGTGGGTGGGACTGACATGACCTGTGGGTGGGGAGGTAGGCATGACCCAGAGGTGGGGTGCGGTTGGGTGGGGCGGTAGGTAGGTAGAACTCATGGGAGGGGTAGGGGACAGTGTGGGGGGCAACTGCTAACATGTGTAGGGGGGCAGAGGTTACCTGTGAGGGGGGCCAGACATGACCTATGAGAGGTGAGGGAGCAGGCATGACTCACAGGTGGGGTGGGGGGAAAAGGCATGACCTGTGGGTAGGCCCACCCCAAACCTACACCCCCATACTTCCCACCTCTCCTTCCACAAGGACTTACTTGCCCAGCTCTGTGGTGAATGCTGATAAAAGCAGCTGCACCTGGAGCAGCTTGTAGGATGGGGGTTGAAAGGGCTGGCTGGTTGAGGGGTGGGGAGCAAGAGGCTGGGGCAAAAAATAGTTGAGTGAAGGGAAGGGTGGGTAAAAAGAGCAGCCCCAAGGTTAGGGCCAGTGACTGGATTTTCCCAGCCCCAGGGCCGTGCAGGGAAAGTGTACAGAAGTTCCATGTACCGGTTTAAATCGAATAAGTTTGATACTACATAGACCCAGATTTATCTTAAACTGGGTTCTGCAATTTTTAGATTGGTTTGTGTGCATGGAACTTCTGTAGTTACAGGTTTAGACTGACTGCCGATTACTAAGACCTGGTTTGTAAGTGTAAGTTTGACACTGGGACAAACTAAGTTTAAACCAGGCAGACATTTTGAACCCAATTTAACCTCCCCAAATGTCTGCACTTAGGCCAGATGCCCAGATTCAGACTTCTTATCAAGCAGGCTGCAGTTTGTGCCTAGGCACCTTATCCCAGTCTGCTTCCCCCAGACCATCTAGTCTAGCTCTTGTCCTCTCTGCATTAATATATGCCACAAGTTCCATTGTCACTATACTTCTTCTGTCAGATCTGCTTAATCACATTGAGAAGGAAGAAATGTTTAAATTCCAATAGCCAGAAGCTATTAACATGAAGGAAAAAAATATGTCAAAATTCAAAATCCTCTTCCTTTTTCATCCATCCCTCATAAAATGTTTCATTTTTATTGTGATGAGTTTCTCTCTTCTCCCAACCTATACAAAACTGTTCCACTGCTATCTGCTCTCTGTATATTCCCATGTCCCAGTCTTTGACATACACTGGGGTGAGGTGGTGGCGAGTGGGGATGGGGGTGAGAAACAATATAGTCCGTAGGGTATCTTTCTGGTTTTCCTTCTTATGTTACTTTTAAAACTTTAATCTTCTGTCTCCTTTGTTCATCTTCTTTCTTCACATTGATTTCCTCTTCTGTTAGTCATCCCAAATCTATATTCTTTTGTATATGTTCTGTTGTAATTTCTCCTGTCTGTGTTTTTCACAAGAGTCTTTTTTTATGTTCTGTTGATTTTCACTTTGAAAATGTTGAATGATGAATGTAGTTACATGATTCAGTATTTTCCTACACTGAAAATTACCTGAAAATTAAACTGGTATATTTGAAAACTAAAATATTTTAATTCAGGGAGTTACTTTTTTGGAATATGGAAAACTTATAGAAGGTTCATCAGAACATCCTGTAACATGAAAAAAACCCACTGAATTAAAAAAAAACAAACAACCTTTCTAAAGGGGGATTTTCCAACCATTTCAAACTCTTGAAAGGTTGGGAAATTAAAGATAAAGTTGTTCAATCCAATATTTGGATGTCAAGGGCTCCATGAGGGCTTAATAACATAATGTTATTTTCATGAAGTCTGATTCAATCTGATTCAATCATGTCTACAGGCTAAGTCTGGAACTAATTTATTCTGATGATTCACCACAGTTTAGCAGCCTAAAGGACATAAATAAAAGTGCATCCATTTTGGCAGGTTTTGGATGAATTTCTGAGTGCCAAAAATAAGTTTTTTACATTCCTATGGCACCTTATATCCAAGGGTCTGAATGCTTTGCAAGTTTGAAGGACGTAAACATAAAATGCTTGTGCAGCCAATTATTGTCTCTATTTACAAACAGGTGAAACTGAGAAGCCAATGCAGAATATGCTCGCTTATGGAAATATATCCTTTAGTATATACTTGGTTCTTCCGTGAGCTATCTTTGACAACAACAATGGATGGCTTCTATGTATCTAGGAATGACGTTCTAAAATAAGATTGTGTCTGGAATTGCTACGTAGAACCAGAAATGGCTCTGGGGGGCAATTCAAAACACAATCCTATTAATGTTAGAAAATTATTAGGAAATGAAACTAAAACTCTTTTTATTCACATTTGTGGGTAGTTTATTCTCATGCATAGGCTATCAGGGTCCTTTGGGAGCAATGCAATACTAGTATAGCTCTGGAGAAAACAATATTTCTTTCTTTTTGGTGTTTTTTTCCAGAACAGAATACAAACAACAAAACATACAAAATGTTCCATGTACCAAAATTCCAAAGAAAATTTCAATTTAACTACAATCAAAATGTCTTTTGTTCAACAAGAACTGAATCCCATTTTTAAATGGAAATGAAAATTCATTTTGAAATGGATTACCAAACATTTATTTTGGAAGATTTTTTTTTTAAATAGGTCTAAGTGAAGAACTGAGTTTTGGTTTGATAGATTAACAACAACAACAACAAAAAGTTGATTTGCACAGGGAACTAAAACTAGGTATTTAAAATTCCCAGTAAGTGTCCTAAAGTTTTAGACAAAAGATCAGGAGATGGGGAAAGAGGTTCTGGGTTTTTTCTGTTTGTTTTGTTTTTGCTGGGCGAGTGTCCTAACCACTGTACATGCATATGCATGCCTCTGCGCACTTATCCATACACAAGTGTGCATACCAAATTTATGGAGGGGGGTTATAACACAGTGCTGGAAATTTAGAAAGACACAGATTCAAATCCCTTCTTGGACAAACAGAAGCATAACCAGCAGGATCTGTGCCCTTGGTTGCACAGAGTAGTGGCAGAGGCTGGGCCAGCTGCAGCAGCTGGGCTTCCAGCTGCTGTTCATGTACTCTGAGTGGGTACACCAACCACCTATCAGTCTTTACACTAGTGGGGCCTAGGATCTAGATCTTCTTTGATTGAGTGCCCTAACCACTCAGTTACTAGGGATAAAATATGGGTGCCCCTCCTTCTCCCTTCACCCCCCCTTACCAGGACTTGTACTCAGCGCTCTACTGGGGCTACGTGTGCATTGTCATATCTGTGGATGTAGCTAGCCAGTGCGTGGCCTTACTACATATGCTCAGTCTACATCATCATGGGTGGGCAATTGTTTGGGCTGGAGAGTTTTGGTGAGCTGTTGTGGGCTCGGGGTAGGTGCTGACCCAACCCAGTAGGCCGGGGGGCGGGGGGGAAGATGTTGCTGACCTGTCCTACCCATCCTACTCCCAGACACTGCTCCCACAACCCACCCACAGCCCCAACTCATCCAGCCAGCCAAATGCACCTTGCCCTTGGGAGTCCCTGGCCAGTCTCTGTGGAGACTCTGCCCACCCACCCACTCCATCTGGTGCCCCTGAGAGTGGCTGCAGGCCAGGTCCAGTGGTGGTGGTGACATTGGCAGTGGCAGCCAGAAGGAGCCACTGCTGCCAGGGCTGCTGGGAAGCTGAGTCTGGATGCTGCACTGCCCTGCCCCACCCACCATGCACTGGGGGATGGTGGGACCAGCTGCACATGCCACAATCTGGGCTGCCCCTACCCATGAGCATGGTGGGGCTCAGGGACACTTGGTGGGCTAGATCTGGCCTGCAGGCTGTATTTTGCCCACCTCTGGTTTACATGCTCAGGCTTAGGTAGCTGAAGTGTAAAGTAAGGGCTAAAAATGGCCAAGTAGACAGCTAGAAAGCTGCCATTTAGACAACCAAAAAGAATTACAATTCCACCCTAAATGCAGAATAGCTGCAGAGGTGGCTAGGCAAGCCTGACTGTATTTTCCTAGAGCCCAAAACATTAGTACTTATTTGGGTGAGGTCTGCTAGAACCATAGTTTTTATTTGTTTTTTCAGAATAGGAGCCTTAGGCAGCTTTTGTTGCTGCTCCTGGTAGAAGTTTACAGGATTTGGCTCAGCTGACATTTAACCAAACTTTTTCCCAATTCATTTAAAAAGGTTTGGTTTAGATTCACTTAAAGATTAAGGTAAAAAGTTCAAGAGATGGAAGAGGGCTTTTTTTTAACTTGAATTGTGTTTGCCAATCTCTTGCAGATATGGAAGCCCAAATCCTTATCCACTCCTTAAATTTCTCCCATCAATGCTGTTAGCCTTAAAAAAACAAAACAAAACCATCCTGAAGTAGCAGATGACTTGATGAGGCCTGGTTAGGTTTTGAAAATGGGCTAATGTTCAGTAACCCGATGTACTAACTTGAACAGCACATGCTGCACTTACATTTTCCATGCCTCATGTCAGGGGTGTCAAACTCACCCTGTGTCTGGACTGCGGGCTTAATTTTTGATAACTCTACACTAAAAAGTGACTGTAAAAAAGGCATTGTGGTGTTCCATGTTCACTGATATATAGTAGTTTCATGGAGGTTTAACTATCCAGTGGGCGTAGGTTAAAATAAACGTGTTGACGCATCTACACACGTGTTTTAGTGTACATTAGCTTTCAACAAGCTTTAGTTCAAAGTGCCCTGCCACCATTTTTCAGTGCGAGCATGCTGATACATGTGATGCTCCAGGCTCTTTAATTAGCATGGCCCTCAGAGCTGTGCTAATTAAAGCACAGGCACCTGCCCTCCAACCCTCCCCCTCAACCTCCTGGAGCACGTCTATAAACACCCATCCTTTTTAACTGCCAGTTTACAAATTTAATCTGGGATCTGAGATTCTAGGTTGATTCTGTTGTTAACACACATCAGGATCATTACTGTGTTTTACAACCCAATTATCCGTGATGCCTGGTGAACCCCAAATATATTCAGATATGTTTCAGCAGTGTAACTGAGTGAAACTTGATAGAAAACTCCACTAATGACTTGCAGTCAATCTGGGGCAAAATGTTTCCCTTTTTATGAAAGAAAGTTAGAAATGAGACCAAATAAAATACGTCAGTTTTCCTTGAAAAGGTTTGCTTATTTTGTCAGACAACTGTAAAATGAACTTTTTTCAGATTTTGGTCAAAATTTGTATTGGAGCACAGAAGGGGAGTTTGCTGCCAAAAGTAAAGAAATATTTTGGTTTTCAAGTATTTAGTTTTTTGATGAAAAGTAAAAATTTTTGTGTGAGGGGAAAAAAATCTATTTTTTTTACCCATTTCTACTGTAGGTATGAATACATTCAGTTCCTACCTGTGGATGCACCTACACATGCCATTAAGGGAATGTGATGAACTCCAGTGCAGTTTGCACCAGAGTCAACTTTTCCTGGGGACAGCATCTGTATGTGTGCGTGGGACCACACCAGGTTGCACTGGGGTGGAGCAATGCTAGGCTGGCAAGGAGATCGGGGAGTCAGCCCCGGGCTCTGGGTGGAAGTGTTGGGCAGCAGAGGGACTGGCTCAGGCATGAGGATGCTAAAGTGTGGGGCTAGGTGGCAGGCAGCCTCCACACTTTAGCACCTGTGTGCCCCAGCCAGCCTGTCACCATCTACATGTATGTTTTACTGCATGTAATTACTCCACCATAGGATAGTATTGACCCTGACAATACTATCCTATGGCTGAGTTAATTAAGTTACTGTGCCCTAATACTGGTACACATGTAGAGAGTGACACTTTACTGTGGAGCTAATTAGTCTACTCTGCAGTAAAGTGCACGTGTGGCTGCACCCTTTGGGTACGTCTACATGTTCATTAATGCACTTTTGCTACTGCACATTAAGTTTAGTACCTCTAATGTGAGGTACTAACTAAGTATGCATTAGGCTATCCTAATGTGCAGTACAAAAAGCACATGCTTTTCTTAGTTATGCTTAATCCATTGTATCCTAATTTTACTGTGCATTAGGTTATTAGCACAGTTTTTGCTAATGCACAGTAAAATAGCTCTACTGCACATTAAAGCACATGTGTAGATATGCCCTGTGTCTCCTACTTAGGAAACTATTTTTTCCATGATAACACTGCCACATATGATTAACTTTCAGTTTTGTCCTCAATAGGATGTTAGAAAGCAGGGTAGATAAACCTCTTTATAAACAAATTAAATAAGATACATACTGGGTGCATCTTCATGTTTACTAATACACTGTAGTTACTGTGTATTAAGTTTAATACTTGGTTAATCAAGTATTAAATCAATGTGCAGTAACTTGCTCTACAGTGCAGTAGTGTCAGCACATGAGTGTTTAGTGATGCTTACTGTACAGTTGCCTAATACTATTGCACAGGAGTATATTAGCATGGTTTTTGCCCAGGACACTGCTGCGCAGTGTTATTAGGCTATTGCCCAGTTAACATCTCATGTAGATGTGCCCAATAGTATATAGAGCACAAGCTTTAATAAACCTGAGTTCATGTCATGAAAGTTTGAATGTGCACGTGCTCTCTCTCTCTGTCTTCGTTAGTCTATAAAGGTGCATATATCTACCCTGCTTTCTAATTGATTTCACACTAACACAGCTAACTACCTCTTTCTGAACAGGATGGAGATAAGCACAAGCATAAGGGCTTTTTTTCATTCAGAATCTCTGATATGCATTCTCTCTGTAGACCTACTTGGAATAAAAAGCAGTAAAAATTCACTTTTTCAGTAAAGTCAGCAATTTTTATACTGATTATTACCCATGGACCCCTTGAGTAAGAATGTGCCATTTTACATAATCAATTTTCAGAGCAGAACCATGATTTATAGCTTTCTAAATCTATTGTACATGACCAAATTCATCTTTGGAGTATAGCAGAGGTAAGTCTGATCCAGTTAACTTTTTTCCAGAAAATCAAAATGGGAAATTTTTACATTAATTCAAATTAGTCAACTGTCCTTTTTACATGCCATTAAGATGATTTATAAATGACACAACAGCAACTAAGTGAGGGCTGTAGTTTATTAAAGGCTACATAGAGCAACAGACGTATGTAAATAATGAACGGATCTTCTCTTGTTTCTGTTCTTTCTGGTTACTCAGAGAAAGAGTTGGCATTTCTGTATTTATTTGTGCATGACACTTGTTTGACTGACAAATTAATTTACAACAGGAAGTGTAAAGGCTAAAGGGCTACTGGGAAATAGTAACAGGCACAAAAGACACAGCAAGATGTACAAAGGCCCTGATTCAAGAAGACAGTAAAAATATGTGTCTAAATCCATTCCGATTCAGGACTCAAGCACATGTTTAAATGTCATTGGCTTCAATGAGATTTAAATATATGCTATTATGCCCTTAAATCAGGGGTGGGCAAAATACAGCCTGTGGGCTGGATCTAGCCCACCAAGGGATTCTATTGAGCATGCAGTGGGTCCCTCAGCCCCACCCAGCCCAGGCACAGGGGGAAGCCAGGGCGATGGTGGGTACATGAAAGGGTAGGGGTGGCATGGCAACTGGACTTGGCTTCCCAGCAGCCCCCATGGCAGTGGTTTACTGCTGCTGCCAGGCTGCTCCACACCTACAGCTGGGGGCACTGCATGGAGCTGGTGGGTGGGTGGGCAGGGTCTCCATGGACACTGGCCCAGGATCCTTGTGGGCAGGGTGTGCTCTGCCAGTCAGATGGGATGGGGCCACAGACAGGCAGAGAATGGCATCTGAAAACAGGATAGGAAGGCAGCAGCCCCATCCCATCTGCCCAGCTAAGCATGCCCTGGCTATGGGGTCTGGGCCAGTCTCCATGGGCATCCACCCACCCACCATCTCTGTCTGGCACCTCTGGTGGTGGGTGCAGGGCAGACAGCCCAGGGTCGAATAAGATCAATTGTCCCTCCTCTCCCACTAGGCTGGATTAGCATCCCACTCTCACCGTGCTGGGCTGGATCAGCACCTCCCCCTCCCCCCCCCCCAGCCCACAACAGCTCACTGAAACTCCTTAAGTGGCCCTTCAGCCCAAATAATCGCCCACCCTGCCTTAAATGCAGCCCAACTTGGGGTGCTTTGGCCTTGCCTCAAAGCCAAAAAGTCCTTAATGCACTAAGGTTTTGATCACCTACTTGAACTTACTACTTTCCAATTTCATTGAAACACTCAGCCCCTGGCAGGATGGGCCCTGTGTCCTTCTCACACTCCGCAACACCCCCCCAGTGGTGGAATATTTTCTGAACGTGATGTATTCTTCTAGCAGCTCACTTGGACTGCTGAACCATAGAGCACAGGGAAGGTCAAACATTTTTTCTTTCTCCAGAGAATAAAACAGGGCAAACGTGTAATGTCAGACTGCACTAACTGAAATGGTATTTACCTCTCTGCTGTTCCATTTCACCAAAATACTTATGTGTGTGTTTAACTTAGAAATCATTTGAATGTAAAGATGAACTTAATATTAAGCATGTGTTTAAAAGCTTTGCTACTTAATTGACTCATGGTGTGGAAAAAAACAAGGAGAGCTGTTGATGCTAAGATTTGATAGAGGGCTATGATAAAGACATGTCTGACCAAAAAAAAAAAAAAGGAAGACATCAATCATTAGCAGACTTTTACTAAGAGGATTGGTCATACTTAATGTACGCTTTTAAACTGCATCTTTGTGGTAGTAGTTGGGTAGGCAGCAGTTTTCATTGTGTTGGTGATAATAGAAGGGTTTGTTAAGATGAAGTTTATGGGCAACTTTCTATTAGAAGGCTTCAGTCATAATGAATTCTTTCAGCGTTTATTATAATAGCACTAATTAGGATACATTTTGTGGGCATTAATGTGACTCTCACAAGTATTTTCCAGATATTTGATCGTAATTTAGCATTAGTCAGGCATGAGTTAATGGACACCAGAAGCTTTATTTGCTAAAACCTTTACTAGTTTGATATGTCCCATTGCTATTATATAATTTAATATTCAGTTTCATGACACTAATCATGGAGTATTGATTCAGATATTGTATTTTACCAGAGGGATTACATTTTAATTCAACATTAGCATACCATTAAAATGTAAAATAAAAAGGTTAGCATTTTAAGTGAAAAGTCTCTCTAAAACATTTTCACGTTGTAAAATTCTTCCATATCCCACTCTGTCAAGGAACTATTTTAGATTGTCCAGGATATGCCTGAGAGCACAGCCTTGTAAACAGTTTTCTCCAAGGCTTTCATGTTATCAGCCAAAGATGTATTTTTGGAGCAGAAGATGGAGTAGAAAGGCATCCACTTGTAGTGATAAAAGGCTGGTCCTTTTCCAGCTAAAGCATTGATTTCAGTGGGAGCAGCCCTGACTCCAAAGACAATGCCACTTGTGTAAATACAGTAATAGTAAAATGCAGCTTGGGCAATTCATCTGTGCAGAGTGGCCACCCAAATAGAGAGAGATTGTGGGATTGCACGTTAAATCAGAGATTGTTGAGCAGTGGCACCTTTTCTTTATGCCTCAGCCACAGAACAGGTGGCCCAAACAAAGAGCCATAGAAAGAGAGAGAGAGAGAGAGAGAGAGAGAGAGAAGAAAGCTCTATACTGCCACTGATGTTTTTGTCCACACAGTGCGAGCCATTTTGACCTCATGCAGTATGGAAAAGGACTGCAGTGCTAAAGAATTCTTTCCCTACTCCTATGAAGCTCTCACTGATGTCAATGGGAATGCTACATCTGTAGCTTGGAGGATGGTGTCCCTTTATTTGCCTAGACAACATTTTTGTTTTCCAAAGACCTCATTTAAATCGCCCAAGAATTTCAATGTACATTAAACCGTATATTATAGATTCATAGATTCATAGATGTTAGGATCGGAAGGGACCTCAACAGATCATCGAGTCCGACCCCCTGCATAGGCAGGAAAGAGTGCTGGGTCTAAATGACCCCAGCTAGATGGTTATCTAACCTCCTCTTGAAGACCCCCAGGGTAGGGGAGAGCACCACCTCCCTTGGGAGCCCGTTCCAGACCTTGGCCACTCTAACTGTGAAGAAGTTCTTCCTAATGTCCAATCTAAATCTGCTTTCTGCTAGCTTGTGGCCATTATTTCTTGTAACCCCCGGGGGCGCCTTGGTGAATAAATACTCACAATTCCCTTCTGTGCCCCCGTGATGAACTTATAGGCAGCCACAAGGTCGCCTCTCAACCTCCTCTTGCGGAGGCTGAAAAGGTCCAGTTTCTCTAGTCTCTCCTCGTAGGGCTTGGTCTGCAAGGCCCTTAACCATATGAGTGACCCTTCTCTGGACCCTCTCCAGGTTATCTGCATCCCTCTTGAATTGTGGCGCCCAGAATTGCATGCAGTACTCCAACTGTGGTCTTACCAGCGCCCGATAGAGGGGAAGTATCACCTCTTTGGATCTATTCGTCATGCATCTGCTGATGCACAATAAAGTGCCATTGGCTTTTCTGATGGCTTCCACTGCTGACTCATGTTCATCTTGGAGTCCACTAGGACTCCAAGATCCCTTTCCACTTCCGTGCCACCCAGCAGGTCATTCCCTAGGCTGTAGGTGTGCTGGACATTTTTCCTCCCTAGGTGCAGCACTTTGCATTTCTCCTTGTTGAACTGCATTCTGTTGTTTTCTGCCCACTTGTCTAACCTGTCCAGGTCTGCTTGCAGCTGTTCCCTGCCCTCCGGTGTGTCCACCTCTCCCCATAGCTTTGTGTCATCTGCAAACTTGGACACAGTACATTTCACTCCCTCGTCCAAGTCGCTGATGAAGACATTAAAGAGTATCGGTCCAAGGACCGAGCCCTGCGAGACCCCACTGCCCACACCCTTCCAGGTCGAAGCTGACCCATCCACCATGACTCTCTGGGTGTGACCCTCCAGCCAATTCGCCACCCACCGGACTGTGTAGTCATCCAAGTCACAGCCTCTTAACTTGTTCACCAGTATGGGATGGGATACCGTATCGAAGGCCTTCCTGAAGTCTAAGTATACGACAGCCACCCCTCCTCCTGTGTCCAGGCATTTCATAACCTGGTCATAAAAAGAGACTAGTTTGGTCAGGCACGATCTGCCTGCCACGAACCAGTTCTGGTTTCCCCTCAGCATAATTTGTCCTGCTGGGCTCTCGCATATGTGAGCCTTGATAATTT
Source organism: Alligator mississippiensis (assembly GCF_030867095.1). NCBI lineage: Eukaryota > Metazoa > Chordata > Crocodylia > Alligatoridae > Alligator > Alligator mississippiensis. The sequence goes on from NC_081827.1 coordinate 141,222,923, forward strand.
TTTCAAAGACTTTGCCAAGGATGGAGGTGAGACTGACTGGCCTATAGTTGCCTGGGTCCTCCTTCCTCCCCTTCTTGAAAATGGGGACCACATTGGCCCTTTTCCAGTCCTCCGGGACTTGGCCCGTGCACCACGAGCATTTGAATATTCCCACCAGTGGCTTTGCAATGATGTCGGCCAGTGCCTTCAGCACCCTTGGATGGAGCTCATCCGGGCCTGCCGACTTAAAGGCATCCAGTTCTTCCAAGTGACTCTGCACCATCTCAGGGTCTACGTGTGGAAGTCTGGCACCTTGCTGCTGCCTCTCTACAACCCCAGTGAGAGACTTGTCCTGCCCCTCACTTAGGAACACTGAGGCAAAGAACTCGTTGAGGAGTTCAGCCTTGTCCCCCCTGTCTGTCACCAATTGTTTCTGCCCATTTAGCAGGGGTCCTATTCCTCCCTGGGCCTTCCTTTTACTCCCTATATATCTAAAAAACAATTTCTTGTTGTCCTTTACTTGGGATGTCATCCTCAGCTCCATGGTAGCTTTGGCCCATCTAACTGCCTCCCTACAAGCACGAGCAGAGGAGGTATATTCGTCTTTGGTGATCTCTCCTTGTTTCCACTTTTTGTGTGCTCCCCTTTTGGCCCTTAGGCTGCCCTGGATTTCTGTGGTCAGCCAGGGAAGCCTCCTGGCCCCTTTCCCTCTTTTACCCTGCATGGGGATTGTCTCGCTTTGTGCCTGAAGGATCGTTTCCTTAAGGCACAGCCACCCTTCTTGGGCGCCCATCATTTCAAAACTCCTACTCTGCAGTGCGTCCTTGACTAATCGCCTGAGTTCATTTAAATCAGCTTTCCTAAAGTCTAGTACTTTCACCCTACTAGTTACCTTACCCACTCAACATCTTATGGTGAATTCTATTATTAGGTGATCACTGTCCCCCAGATGGCTACCAATCTGTAGGTCCCCTACCATGTCATCCCCCGTTGCCAAGACCAGATCCAGTATGGCATTCCCCCTAGTGGGACCATGCACCTCCTGTGTCAGGTGGAGGTCCTGTACACAGGTTAGAAACCTGCATGAGCGGTGGGACTTTGCCGTCTGTGTCTCCCTCTGTGTCTGTGTCTCATTACTTGTGAACACACTTAATTTTACTTTTTGAACCTACCCTGCAAAGTGACATTCCCTTCGATTGGCATCATTTAAATTAGAGCTTCATTTTTATTTTATGCTTTTTTAAGGAAGTGCAGCACTATAATCTAATCATTGCCCTTAGAATATGAGGACAACATTTATCAACAAAGCTAGGCAGCCTTTGCTTGAAAGTTGGAAATGAGAATTGAGAAGGTGGATTGAGGGCAGCACACAGTCATTTATAATGAGCACCACTCCTCCAGCATTCATCTTAGGTAGTGATCTTGCTTACCTCACCTCCATTTTCAGGGGGAGGGGAGGGAGCAGCTATCAAGAACTAACTTAGACTCAAGAAAAAAACAAAACACAAAATGTTCATATTTACCAATGATGAAATTTTATTTGATTCAACTTCCGATTAAATCTTACATTAAACTTTCTCAAATATGAATGCCTAAGGCTAGATCCTGAAGAGCCTGTTTCGCAGGGCTGTGCAAAACAGCACCATTCCATTTCTCCTTGAGTTTCGACAGAACAGTGTTTCATCTCAAACTTCAATTCGAGTCGAAACAGCTGTTCTGTTTGATTCCATTGAAACAGAAAGGCTGTTTTGCCACTGTTTTGAGTTTCGCTGGGGATGGGGAGTCAGACCAGCTGGGCTGACTTCCCGTCCCCAGCACTAGATCGCCCAGCTGGGCTGCTACCCTGACCCCCATGCTTGATCGTGCCAGAGGCAGGAGGCAACCCTGCAGAGCTGCTTCCCTAACCCCCACGCTTCATCACCTGCTGGGTTGCCTCCCGCCCCTGTGTGATCAAGCGCAGGGATCAGGAAAGCAGCCCCACTGGGTTGTCTCCCACCCCCAGCATGATCAAGCACTGGGGTTGGGGAAGTAGCCCCACTGGGCTGCCTTCTAACCCTGGTGCAATCTAGTGTGGGGCACTGGGAAGCAGCCCCGCTGGGTTGCCTCCTGTCCCCTGCTGGATCTTGTGCTGGGGATGGGAAGTCAGGCCAGCTGGACTGATTTCCCATCCCCAGCCTATGGTCGAAACGTTTTGAAAGTTGAAACATTTCGATCAGCCTTGTTTTGTTTCGAGGCTATTTCGATGGCCTTTGTTTCATTCCGATTTTGCTGTTTTGACCTCAAAATTGGTAGAAACAGTGTTGGAATGAAACAGCCAGTGAAATTTCACACAGTCCTACTGTTTAGGTACTTGAGCTCCAATTAATGATCTCAGTAGAGCCTATGTCACTGTTCTTTGCTCTAGATTTTCAGGGCATACTCACAGCTTCAGAAGTCTTTCCTAAGTCCCAACTTGGAAAGTGTGATTCCACAGTCCAGCTTTCTAAAACCAGTGCCTCAAACTCCCTGAATATTTCAATCACTTACACATGCTTTGTGAGAGGTTACTGAGGCTTCAGTCACTCTGAACTTCTTGTTTAACCTCCTCAGAAAATGTCTCAAGAAAGCAAGGAGAAAAAAACTAAACAAAGGACATTGTTAAGCACAGGCACTTAACTCTTGAGGCACTAGAAAGTTAAAGATCTTTAAAAAATAAAAAGACCTGAGACACAACATTTGGGCAGCCAATCACCAGACAGCATAAGTTTCAATCTCATGGCTCTTGGTTTTGTCAACAGAAAGGCTCTGAAATCTGTGGATAATACCAAAAAAATGTACCCTGAAACTTGAGCTCTGCTAACCCAGCAACCTGGGTAACACATCTGTAAAAAGATACTGCTCCTAAAGGACATGTAACTATACTTCTAGAACTGCTCTGGACAAATCTGGATTGGACAGGTCTTCAAAGAGCTGAAGGATTAGGTTACTTGCTAGAGCAACATTTTTTTTTAAACGTATTATAGACAACATATTTAAATAATTCCATAGCACACCCCAGTTCTGCTCCAGCATCCCCAGGAAAGACAAAGGGAGGTTTTCTGAAAGGTTGAGGAAAAAAGAGTTAGAGTAAAGAAAAGAAACAACTTGCATGGCATGAGGCCAACAGAGCAAGTTGAAACAGCCAAGAAAGAAAATGAAGAAAATTTCAATTTTTTGATTGAAAAAATACTGGCAAAATTAATAAAGAATGAAAAAAAAATCATAAGCTCTAGTAAAGATCCAAAAGCCAGAAATGAAGCCCTGTATCTCCATGGGTAAAATGGTCAACATAGGACCATACAAAGGGAAGCATCTCAAGAGAAAAGAAGAATTTAAGCAGTTACCAAATATCATATTCTCCCTAGACTCCATAATTAGCTCCCTACTCTCATCCCTCCATTGACAGTTCCATATGGCAATTTGCACAGTTTGGCCTTTGTGAGAACAGAGTGTTTATGGATTTAACGTGTTATGTTGATCTAATGTGTTTCTCCCTGAGCCATAGTTGGGGAGACTGAATGGGAAAAAAACAGTTAAAGGAGACTTCTCAGATACCCGCTCTGATGTATACTTGTCAGCAAGGGAGTCCAGAGCCCAGGGACCTGAAGAGACATTCCTCAACTGAGTGAAAGGAAGTGTCAGAACTCCTTGGTACCAATCTCTTTAGTACAAGGTCAAGATGGGACACAAAGAATACTTCGTGTGAATGATGATGGAAGAGAGATTGGGAACTATCGAAAATGGCTGAGGGAGGTGCAGGGAGATCTCTGGCATGCAATGTTCATTCCTTGAACTATTCTGCACCATCAGTTTGTAAAGAGGTTTCAGATTCTCTTCAGCCTATTATACTGATTATCCCCATGATTTATTAACCTTAGGCACTGCCTGCTTATGACCCACTACCTTGATAGACTGTTTTCATGACCTTGTCACAATGAGTTAAGATACAGCCTGTAGAGAACATCTGCATGTTTCAATCATAGAATATAAAAACACAGAAAACAGTAATAAAATATGTTTTATAACTAATACATCCCCCCCTTTCTCATGTATTTTCTTTTCCCTTTTGAAAAAATCATATTTCTGTTTCAGGATAACAAACACTCAATTTTATGAAAAGTACAAGCATGCTGCACATGCTGCTTATTAGATGCATCATAGATGATATTATGACAAACCACAGTCGTTAAAGATTGCATGGTACTTGATCATAATAATAAAGACCCTGGCCAAATTCCATTTTCCATAAGTACATTCTTCTTTGATCTTAAAACATTGAAATAAAAATGGAGATTCTTCTTTGAAACTGCATGTGTTATTCCTCTTCCTTTGCTATTCTACACTGTTTCTCAGTGCAGCTCTGTTAGAGAGCTGCAATGTTGCTAGAGCTTGCTGGATCTTTTGGTGGCATTCTCAGTGGAAAAGCCAGCAATTGTAAAAGCATTATTATGAGTAGGTCTCACAGAAACAGCAATTCCATGTCCTTTCTAAAGGCCTAAATTTCTGTCTAGAAAAACACCCTAATAAAATACTTCAATGTAGAGAACGAGAAGAATTCTTCCGACGCCTGCACCTCAAAGAATATTTCCACGACCAAACTGAACCCACTCCCAACAAGAACTCATCCTCTGACAACATTCAGGAAAGGATCAATGCCAAAAAGCCCCAAAAAACAGCAGATTGGACACCTTGCAGTGGACGAAACCCTAACCTTGACCGTTACATTGACTACTTCAGGGAAAGAATGAACAATGAAATAATCAGCAACACACGCCACCACAACAACCTCTCTCTACCAGAGGAAAAGGCCATAGAATCTCTAAGATCTAACCACCAAATAGTAATAAAACCAGCAGATAAAGGAGGAGCCATAGTCATCCTAAACCATGAGGATTATATAAAGGAAGCCAAGAGACAGCTCTCTGACATCACCCACTACAAAGAACTACAAGAAGATCCTACTCCCCTTTTCACCAAAAAACTCAACAATACCATCAAATCATTTCCACCGAGATTACAAGAAAAACTACAGACCTTGATCCCCCCGCTACCTAACCCAGGGACTTTTTACATGCTCCCTAAAATCCACAAACAAGGGAACCCTGGCAGACCTATCATATCCAACCATGGGACCCTAACTGAGGAAATATCAGGTTTTGTTGAATCCATCCTAAAACCGCTTGTCACCCACAGAGCAAGTTTTGTCCAAGACACTACAGACTTGCTACGGAAACTTAAAAACATAGACCACCTTCCCAGCAACACACTCCTAGCCACCATGGACGTTACCAGCCTATACACCAACATCCCACACCAGGGTGGCATCCATGCCTGCCTTACATATCTACAGGAACAAGATTACAACCCAGAATACAGACCCAAAGATATCACTGAGCTTATACACTTCATCCTCACACACAACAATTTCACTTTTAATAATCAACACTTCCTCCAGATGATGGGAACAGCTATGGGCACTAAAATGGCCCCACAGTATGCCAACCTTTTTATGAGCCACCTGGAAGAAAATTTTCTCAAGAACTGCACCATCAAACCCTTACTATATCTAAGATACATCGATGACATCTTCATCATTTGGAGCAAGAACCTGCAATCTCTGATTGAGTTCCACCAGAAATTCAACAATCACCATCCCTCCATCCGACTTTCTTTAGAATACTCCAGCACCAACATCCCCTTTTTAGACACAATGATCAGTATCCAGAAGGGTAAAATACAGACCACAGTATACAAGATACCCACAGACCAACATACATATCTGCACAGAACCAGCAATCACCTGAAACACACCAAAAAAGCTGTGATATACAGCCAAGCGCTCAGATACCACCGCATCTATACTGAAGAGAACACCCGGGATTGCCACCTCACCAATCTTAAAAAGGCTTTCACCCAGCAACGACACTCGTCCAGAGAGGTAGATCGCATGTTTGAAAGAGCCACCTGAATACCACGTGAAGAACTGCTGCAGTACAGAAGAAAAACACCCACAAATCGCACACCGCTGGTTATGACATATCACCCCTCCCTTGAACCTGTACGGAAAATCCTCAAAAAATTGCAACCTATATTAGAAAGAACCCTATTCTTAAAAAGATCTTCCCAGAGCCACCCATCCTAGCCTTCAGACAAGCACCGAACCTCGCCAACCTCATCACCAGAAGCAAACTTCCTCAAGCCCAGAACACACCAAAAGGATCCAGACCATGCCAAGACAAGAAATGCAAAACCTGCCAACACATCTCCACCACCCCCACTATTACTACACCCCACAACAGAGCCATCAGCATCCCAGGATCTTACAGCTGCACCTCCAGAAATGTCATATACCTCATCCAATGCACCAAATGCCCTGATGGAAGATATGTAGGAGAGACCAGACAACAACTGCGCACCAGAATGAACGCACACCGGAAATCCATCAAAGACAAAAACACTCAATTACCGGTGGGGGCACATTTCTCACAGGAGGGCCACTCTCTCTCCAATCTCTCAGTCCTGATCCTCAAGGGAAACTTACACAACACTTCCTAGAGACGAGCCTATGAGCTCCATTTCATCAACCTGCTGGATACTAGAGATCAGGGACTAAACATAGACATTGGATTTTTGATACATTACAATCTGCCTGGCAACTGACTCCCCAGCCCAGCCCCTGGCTTCTTTACTTTTCATTCCATCCAGGAAGAGCACACACCAACTGCTGCAGCTTCCTTAGCCTGACGAAGGGTTTTTGAACCCGAAAGCTTGCTTAATAACTATTCTCCAACCATTTGGGTTGGTCTAATAAAAGATATCAAATTCACCCAAGGAATTGTCTGCCTATGTCCTTAGACCAACACGGCTACAACCTAAACCCCTAATTCCATAGCATGTCACTTGTTTACTTAGTTCACTCACCTACTTGGCAGGAGTCAATACCAGATACTTCAAGGAAAGGGCATAAAATCCTACACAGTGGGTGTGTCTACGTGAGATGCTTTACTGCGAAGTACCATAGATTATAAGGAAGTAAGCCTGTGCATCTACATGTGCACATGTTTACTGTGCAGTAAACCTCACTAATCATGAGTAAATTTGTTACCTGCAAATGCAAGTAGCAAATTTACTTTCAATTACTAACTGCACAGTAGCACTCATGTAGACAGCTGACCGGGAGCAAATCTGAAACATGTTCATAGAGCTGAGCAGGGAACAAACTTCCCAGCCTGATCTCCACCCAGCTCCATGATCATGCAGCTGAAGGGAACAGGCTCTCTGGCCCCTGTCCCATGACTGTGGATCTGGGCCTGGGCCTGGGCACTGTCTGGTCAGGAGCAGGTCCCAGACCCATGCCCCAATCAGGTGATTGAGGTGTGGGATTTGGAAAGAGCTGCAGGGGTGGGGCAGGTCCCAGCCCCCTGCCCTGATATGCTGGTGGGGCCCCCGACTGGGTGGGGAATCTCTGCCCAGGTTGCTGCTGGTTGCCCCAGTAGTGGATCAGGGCAGAGGGGTGGGACCTGCCCCACCCCTGCAGCTCTTTCCAAGTCCCCATGCCCTTATCAGGGAGCCAGGGCTGGGAACTCCCTGCTGCTGGGGCAGGGGACATCATCCCCACCCCAGCAGCAGGAAGCCCCCCAAAGGAGAGGGAGCAATGTCCCACCCCTGGCCAGGACACAGCCTTTACATACAAGTAGTTTACTTGCAAGTAAAATGCTCCCAGAACTAATGCACATGTAGACATATCCTGTACAATTAAGTAATAACCAGCCCATAAAGGTAGGCTCTCCATAACCCCAGACAAATAATAAAAATGAGAGTTTGGATAGCCTTGTTTTATGATTTTGGTTTGATCTTTCTGATATTACCTTCCATGGTGCAACTGCAAATAGTGGTGAGCATATTGTGGGTGCAGCACTGAATGGCCATAAATCAAAGAACCAGTTGAGAAGCATTTTTAAACTCAGACCCATATTGCCTGCCATACATACACATAGCTTCATGTATACTATGTCATATGCAAAAAATACTCATTCACATACTTGCACTGAAAAGTCAAGAAGTACCATTTAGATGCATGTTTCATGTTAGTGAAATCTTGGCATTTTATGCCACATGATGAGCTACTAAATCTTTTCATTAGTATTTAATTTTTATACTACACTATACAAGCTTTCAGCATTTCTTTTTGGAGTCTGATTTTAAGAGAAGGGATTTACTTTAGACATCAAAATCTCTTAAGCAATATATATTTTAGAAGTTAAGGTTCAAACATAAACTATCAACTGCATCCCGTAATCCCCAATGCAAATATAATGTTGCATAAGGGCCTGACAGACACTGATTTCTGCCTAGATTTGAATAAGTGCAAAAACTATATATTCTGCTAAGAATTTAAATCCCAGCAGGTACTTGGTTGTTGGTTTCAGCGCTCACTTCATTGCCTCAGCATACCAGTACATGGGATTGGCTTCCTTGAGGTCTAGTATTTTGTAAGTAGTTTAACAACAAAGATCTTGTACAACATTTGTTTCTGATGTAGTTCCAACTGAACCATGTCTGTTGCTGCATTACGTTTTCTAAACATCTCAATCACAATGTGGTTAAGACTGTGGAAGCCGTTCCACATGACAACTGAGAGCTGTGCACACATACTGTTCAACTTGACAACATCTGGAAGCACAGCGTTCCGTAACAGAAAAGGAAATAGTTAAAACCTATTTATTGTTGGCCTGATGGCATAACAGTAGCATGCTGGTCTTCCAAATGAGAGTGGACTTGCCTGGTAATTGCCTTGACCAGTAGAAACTGCATGGTCAGTATTATCAGCAGTAAACTGAGCCAATCATGACATTCCTGGTTAAAGACCTGATATACTACTGAGTGACTCCTGTCAAAGGATAAAAAATGGTTGACAAGTGATGAGAATATTGGTGCAACAGTCTTGCAAATTATTACTGACCTGCCTGCCTGTCCAGGGCATGTAAGTCTGTTGATACATGTAAAATATCATTAATGTTTTGTTATGCTTATCAGTAACATGACAGGCACTTTAGCAATAAGAATATCTGTAGATAGATCAAAGGGTATGAGACTGATAAGACTGTGTAGTTGGACTACTAAATTTTATAAGCCTACAAATTGCATACAACAGCCAGTGATCCACACTGTGGGAGGATGTGATGGGATGGCAGAGGATGGGGATACAGATCAGGATTGTGCATTGTCCTCCATCATCTCTACCAGCCTTCTATGGAGTTCAGAGTAGAAAGCATAGTAATACAGTCTAGCCATTTGCCCAATGCATATGGTCCAATTAATTAGTAGGTGTAGGGATTCATAGTATGTTAGCTATAACTAGATCACATACTCTGAAGGTGCCTCTGTTTCCAGGTGCCTAAGGGTATTTTACTAAGTCTGTTAAAAAAAAGAAAGAGACTGCAAAAAGTTCAAACATTTTAGTGCTCATCCTGGGAAAGTATTTTTCTCCCAATAATTTATCCTTAAAAAACCCACAATTTTAATTGCCTTGAACCATTCAATAAATGCAGGTCTAATTCATGAAATACTTTTCTCTGAAAAAAAAAATCCTGCTTAATTTGCTAAACAAAGAAGGAAGGGATTGTTATCCTTTTTTTCCCAAAAAGTAGGGCTTTCACCCAGGATGAGAGAGAGACCCAGTTCAATTACTTCCTCCAGTTCACAGCCTTTGATTCCCAAATTTTCACCTTCCAGAAGAGTGCCATAGGCATCATGTTATATTGTACTCCAGGGTAATGGGTTCTCAATTTCTGTTTTTGGAACCATTTTACACTGTATGGAATACTTCAATGTTCATTAAGCCAATGAGAGTGATTGAGAATGGCCATAGCTTTTGCCAGACCACTTACCTGTGAGAGCAGGTCACATCTTGTTTCACATGCAGTTATCCATCTTATGCTCCAGCATTATCTGTAAAATTTCTTGGCAGGCTCCCCTGTAGCTGTCTTCTCTGCTGTTCCTGGCTTGGGTTTCAGTCTCCGCTCCAATGAACTTTTAAGGAGCTATATAAAGTGAAACAGCATCAATGAGAAAGACTAGAGGAAACTCACTGCAGAATATCCTGTCAGGTGGTGTCTACTTAGGGCAGTTTCTTGGTCAGCCAGATATAGAGGAGAAAATCCCCTTAGAAGAGCTAATCATCCTCAGCCCTAGTCATTGGGATTTTAGGTCAAAGAAACATGACAGCACCTCCTCCTTGCTGAATTTGCGGATGATATCTAATTCAGCCTCATAGCTTTGCTTTTATTAAAAATGCCTGAAATACAGTTTGACCCCAAATGGTAATTTTGGCTAGAAAAAAAATGGGGAAAATGACATACCATATTTACTTGAACACAAGACGAAGGTTTTTTTTCCCACCAACTGGCATAGAGAAAAAAGCCCATCATCTTATAATTGTATACAAAGAAATCTCACTAAATGCAATGTCTGTCATTATGGAAACCAAATCTGAAGTTTATTAAATACAGTCAGCATTGAACATTACTATAAAACACATGGCTCATATTGGGCAAACATGCTGATGGAAACCTTTTTTTTAATTTACAAATTTTATTAAAAACACACATCACCCTACACTTACAAAGCTTCAAATATTGAGCATCCTTGTTTTGCCAAAACTTCATATCATAAAAACAACTACATATCCAAAACCATACAACTACATGTATTAAACCCTTAAACAACATACAACAACTCCCCACAAAAAAAAACCCTTACAGAACTCTTTTTCTCATACAGAAACCCAAGAGAAACTATTATCTCAGTAACCACCTGAACTCTTGCCCCCACCCATCAGTCCTCTCTGTTGGTTCAGTGAACCAAGTGTGTCCAGTCCTTTTTCCTAAATTTCTTCTCTGCGTCTTCTTCCCTGATCTCCAACTTGTCCCCATTAATATAGTATTTGAGTTCATGGAACCCTAGCTTCAGGCTCTCTCTTTCAGTGAAAGCCAATGTCTTAAACTTCCAGAGGTTTCTTATATCCTATAAATTAGTTTTAAAACCTGCTAATAAAGTCCTTAAAAACATTTCCTTTGGTCCCTTTGGTATGAGTGTATATAGTACCATCTCCCGCACTAACAACAGGTTCGTTTTGGTGACACTCAGAAAGCAGTGGATCCTTTCCCACACCCACTTCGCATACATACACTCCCAAAACGTCCCATTATTTCTTCTTCCCTGCACCTCTCCCTTGGCTACCTAGCTAAGCTCATCAAGCTCCATCTGTGCTGTACCTCCCTCACCAGCAAGATATCCACACTAGGTTAGCATGTTCCCCTTTTAGTTGTTTACCCACCACCACTCCCCAAACTTTTTTCACTTGTCCTTCTGTGAAGTTTCCCACCAGCGCCATCCTGTGTCTCCCTTATCCCTTTCATCAATTTCTTATGATCCTTCCAGACTTCCAACACTACCTTCCCTATTTTATACCTCTGCATGAAACCTTCCATCCTGGTGTAATGAATCAATGATTGCCACACCCACAGACCCTTCAAACAGGTTTGATTTACTCTGTATTTCCTCAAAATTGCAGCTGTGTGAAATTGGGTGACATGCTGTGCTTTCCCGTCTCTCTCTGCTACCGCCTTGCATACTAGGCTTACATATTTCACATAAATGAATAATCCCAAGTGTGGCAGCCCCCATGGACCCCCACCCCCCTAATCTCTCTTGCTTTATACAGTTCAGATCCGGCAACCTTTCTCTTTTGGCATTCCAGAAGAACACACATACATCCCTTTTTACTTTTGCTATCTACCGCCATGTCAGTGGGAATACAATTCCCATGTATAGAATAATCGGCAGTAGCACAGCCTTACACACTGCCACTTTTCTGGCAAGGGACAGTGTCCTTCTGGAACATACATAACCAAAGTAGTTGCTGTAGCCTTGCCATCACCTTTTCTTATCCTGTAGTGTATTACCTTTCCCTTGGCATCCATTGGGATCCCTAGCACTCTGATTTCTCTCTCTCTCATTTGAAGGCGCAACTTCTCCAAGTCCCTCCAGATCCACACTATTATTATGGTGCTTTTTGATCTATTTATTTTCGCCCCCATCACTTCTCCAGACTCTGATACTTACAGCCTTTCCATCAAAAGTCTATCTCTATTTATTACATTTATATTATCCATGTATAATACACATTTTAACTCTTCCCCCTACCAGTATTTTTACTCCACTTATGACCTTGTCTTTTCTTATTCTTTGTGGTAACAGTTCCATGCCACACACAAATAACAGTGGTGATAATGGCCACCCTTGTTTCAACCCTGTATGTATTTTAAAAGCCCCACTTACATGCCCATTAATTTGGACTTGACTCTCCACTTCTCTATACAATAGACTTATCCAACATATACATTTCTCTGGGAACCATATTTTTCTTAGCACTTTGAATATATAATCACAATCCACTCTGTCATATGCTTTTTCTGAATCTAAGTTTGCTATAGCTTTGTTTGCCACTGTCTCTATCATTACTACTTCCACTGTTGCTCCCATCTTCTTCGCTATTTTTCTTCTCTGCTTCTCCACCTTTGTGCACTCTCCTTTGTCCATTCTCCATAGAAAAAAGGCTGATAGGAATCCCCCCCCCCATTTTTTTTTTACTACAAAACAACTATAAGGAACTACACTAATGTAAAACTTAACAACCTCCCCTACACACTACTCTATTCTTATTACATGCCTTTCCACCATTAACAAACTAGCCTCTCACAAACCGCCCTTTGTCCTTTTGAAAGAAACACCACCATTCTTCTTTCCTTCATCTCTTCTCTGCCTTCTCCTGTTCCATCTTGTCTGCATCTCAATCCACATAGTATTTCAAATCATATATTGCCAAGTCCAAACATTCTCTTCTGGTGAAAGCCAGAACCTTGATCAATACAGGTTCTCCTCACTTTATGCGGGTTCTGTATCTGCAAATTCACTCTTATGCAATGACCCTATTTATACCAAAATTTATTATATGCAAGGGAAATTAACTCTTATGCAATTGGTGTGGTGGAAGCCCACAGTCAGCTGCTTTGTACACTGCATTGGGGAAGCGACACACACCAAAATAGTCTCCTGTGTGGATCTATGCTCCTTGCTCATCTGTGAAACGTGTTTCTGTAGTTACCATCCCCATTATGATAGTGCCCTGTGCTTGTATGTACTGTCTGCTGTTGGTGAGTACCAAACTTATCTTGTAAAAATGGTAGAAATGGGCATGGGGGTCAGTACAGTCAAGGTCTTGGAATGTATCCCGGTTTGTTACATTGTAAAGTGGGTTCCTTTTATGCACCGTTTTCCACCAACGCACGTAGAACATAAAGCGAGGGAAACCTGTAGTAGGTTTCTCACCTTCCATATTGCTACTGTTGTACAAAGTAGTATGGTTCTCAGTCCCATATGTTAAGTCACAGTTCATATTGATTACCCTCAAAAAATGATGCACCCTGTCCTATAACCCTTGTACAAAAAGGCAGTCTCAAAATACATGCAATACAGATTTTTCAGTACCACATCCCTCTGTCAGGCATGCCACCAATCTTACCAAACCCCACTTGTGCTGAATGCTTCTTACAGGAAGAATATTCCATATCCTCCTCCGTATGATATCTGTATGTTCTCCTTTCAATCTATAACCTGTCACTTCTTACCACACATTTGCCATCTGTCTGTCTGTCAGATCCCCAACTATTGTTACCTTATCTTTCTTTCTCGTCAGATGACTGTAAGATCTTCTTACAGTTTTTAAGCACTCTAATCCCACTCCCTCAGATTTATTTACCCTTACAAATCTCTCCATCTTCAAATAGCGGACAGGTGGCTGCCATGCCTAAGGCTTTTTCTAATCTCCCCCGTACATGCCCCAACTTCTTAACATGCTTTTTGCCAGGTAATGGCAGAAACATGCAGTCTTCTCCACCCCCTCCACTGCCTCTTTACAGAAAATACTGTTTTGAACCTTCCTTTTCTGTTTCTCAGTTAGTCACTTTATTTCTTCCAGTTCTTCTTTACTTTTACTCTTCTTACTGCCTCCTTTAATAGTTCCTGCTTCTTGCCTGAAGTTTTTCTTAGCTCTTCCACCCTCCTCTTCACCTCCCTTCGACCAATGTTTCTGAAAAATTCATGTGTTCTTCTCTTTATCATAGTCCACCACTCCCAGATGCTTTTGTAGTATCTCTCCAGATTCCTTCATCCTTCATACAGTGCCACATATTCTTGACTCGTCTTCTCATCTTGTAAGAATTGAACATTTAAACTTCTACACCCCTTTCTCCCTACCTTTGCTTTTCTATAAACGCTCTTGCATTTTCAGCATCTGGTGATCACTGAAGGTCAAATCAAAGATCTTCCTTCCAATCCGTAGCCCATTTGACATTAACACAAAAACACTTCTCAATACCTGTGTCCTACTTGGTTCCATCCTTATAATCACCTTCTCACCAGCCTATACAGCTTTTAAATTGCCGTTTTTATTATACTAATTAGTAGGGATGTGCAAAGCGGGCAGGATTCAATTCAGATTTGGATTTAACCCGATTCAGGGAACAGTGATTAAATTAGCTGATTTGGATCACTGTCCTGACTTGATTCAGCTGAATCTGAAGATTTGATTCTTATTTGGAGAATCAGCGATTCAACCATAGACACAGCTTTATATGTTTTTATTACGTACCTCGAGGTACCAGGCACGGCTCATGAATGCTGAGATGGTGGGGCAGATGGAGCATCACACGGGAGAGCGGGGAGGCCCCCCCCATGTGCTCAGTGGTGGACCAGAAACTGAAACAGAAGTACTGAGCATGCAGGGGACCCCCCTGCACCCCTCCCAGCTCAGTGACCAGCCATGGGGGGGACCCCGGGTGCCCACCCAGACCCAGGAGGCACCAGTCACCAAGCTGGGAGGCCAGGGGGGTCCCCTGCATGCTCCATGGTGGACCCAGAAATGGACCAGAAGTAATTCTGGTCCACTTCTGGGTCCTCCACTGAACATGTGGGGAAACACCCCCCCCATCCCCCCCTGCACTCCTGTGGGACACTCCATCTGCCCCACCATCTCAGTATTCATGAGCCATGCCTGGTACCTTGAGGCACATAGAAGAAACATATACAGCTGTATCTATGGCCGAATCATTGAATCTCTCCAAATCTCTCTGATTCCATTCGGAGAGATTAATGGGTCTCCTGACTCAATTCAGATTTGGAGATTCAGCCACCGAATTAGGCTGAATCTTCTCAGAATCAAATCAGTGACTGAAGCTTTGCATAGCCCTACTAATTAGTACTTCTGATGAGCTGTCTATCTCTCCCTCCCCTCCATACCCTCTCCTATCCCACTCCTTGATAATGGAAATGAAATCCCCCACCAGAATTTGCTGCCTACCTCCACCTACATATGTCTCTAATTTCTTAAACAGGGTGATCCTTCCTTCTCTTTTAGCTGGTGCATATATATTAAAAATCTCTAACACTTTGTTTTCAAACTCCACCATCATGTGTTGCAGTCTCCCATCCACAATCTTGCCACACTTGCACTTTCTCAATCTAAAGCAAAATCTCCAGCCGCCTTGTTTACATCCAACTCTGCCCACAACAATGGTCTCCATCCCCATCTCTTTACCAAACTCTTCTAATTGCTCTCTCATGGAATTCTACACTCCTATAAACATACTATGTCAGCTTTGATGCCACTCACTGTTGGCATAATCTTATCCTACCTCTTCCTCAATAACACACTTCTTACATTTATAGATACAATACATAAAGTCGTACTTGTACATTTAAACTTAATATCGTTACCACGTTATGAGTCTTCTATGATGCTCCTTGATGCCATTGGCTCTAATCCTCCCCATCTTCACATCCACTTAGACTTTGCCATTTGTTTTATTGCTTTAACATTTAAGAAAGGTTCCCATTTCCCCTCTCCCCTTTCTGTTTTCCTCATCATCTTGCCCCTCTCCATTAGTCCTAGGCCACATCAGCTGCAATGAGCTTTTAGAGCCCATCCCCCACCCCCATCTTTCTCCATCTTCTTTTTTCTAAGTTTTATAACGTGATTTCTTTCTTTTTCCAGTTTGGCTGTCTTCTTTCTCCTGCTCTGTCTTCACTCCTTCTTCCTGTATCATTCTCTCCTCATTCCCTTCTCTCTCCTCTGTCTCAAAGTCACTTGTTCTACTCATCTTTTCCTCTTTTCCCTCTTCTGCTGTCAGAGGTGCCACTCTGACTACTGAAATCTCACTCTCCTCCTTGTTGCATGTCCCCCACTGTCATTCATAGATTTCATAGACATTAGGGTTGGAAGGGACCTTGCCCGAGGGGCAGGAAGTCAGCTAGGGTCAGATCACCCCAGCAAGATAAGCATCCAGGAATTTCTTAAAAGTATCCAAAGTAGGTGCTTGCACCACTCCTGGGGGGGACTCTATTCCAGACTCTGGAGACTTAGACGGTAAAGAAGTTTTTCCTTATGTGCAGTCTAAAATGGTCTTCCAGCAGTCTGTAACCATTAAACTTTGTCTTCCCTTGGGGTGCCCTGGTGAACAGATGTTCTCCCAGTTCCTGATGCACACCCCTTATATACTTATAGGCTGCCACCAAGTCATCCCTGAGTCTTTGCTTCTCCAGGCTGAAGAGTGCCATGCCTCTCAGCCTCTCCTCATAAGGTCTATTCTGTTGACTTCTAATCATGCACATAGCTCTCCTCTGAACTTTGTCAAACTTCTCCACATCCTTGCTAAAATGTGGAGCCCAGAATGAAAATTAGTAGTGAAAATGTTGATCTGACTCTATAGCAACAGAGCTCCAGGGGATATGCACTGTTTCTAGACACAGCCATAACTAGGGAGGCTTTTTATGGGACAAACCCAATGTGATGAATGTGCTAAGCACATTTCCACCTCTCTTACCCAAATGATCTGACACCGTGATGTCTGGTATAGCCTCTTTCCTTGGCTAAGAGCAGGAGGAGACAAAACGCTCTATGGAGAGACACTGATCCTAGAGGG
Source organism: Alligator mississippiensis (assembly GCF_030867095.1). Lineage (NCBI taxonomy): Eukaryota > Metazoa > Chordata > Crocodylia > Alligatoridae > Alligator > Alligator mississippiensis. Next base: position 141,239,962 of record NC_081827.1, read on the forward strand.
AAGCTGGCACTGGAGGAAGCAGTGGCAATTTAGCAACTCAAGAACAGCAAAAAAAGCAGGACAAGATGAAACACTAAGGAACTGCATGCACCACAAGATGCAGCATTGGCAGTGGTTTTGGAGAGGAGAGTAGCAGTTATGGAAGGAAAAGTGGACCAAGAGATGAGAAGTGAATTGGAGAGTGGAAGCAAAGATCAAGAGTCTGATGGAGGATGGATGAAGGAGCAACAGGGACAGGAAAGAGAAAATGGGTAAGAAGATGTTGAGTTGGAATGCATGACAGTGGAGGAGATGCCACAAGAAAGAGGATAGCTGGAGATTCTGTAAATTCTGCTACATTGGACATTTGTAGGAAAAAGTTAAACAAACATCAGTTAGGGATGGTATAGTTAGACTTGAACCTGGGAGATGGACTAGAGGACATCTAGAAATTTCTTTCAGCCCTACAGATTTGTGATTACTGTATATCTAGAGTTACATTATTAAGGAGTGAACAAAAACTGGGGACTGCCTCTTTTTCTGTGGCCATATGCGATAAAACTTCAATCCTGGCTGGGGCCTTTGGGCATTATTGTAATATAAAAATATTTAATAATGCCATGACGGTTTGCTTCCAGGCACCCACAGATGTGGTTATATCTACCTAAACAGTATTACTGTTCTAGACATAGAATAATTCTCTATGAATGTACCAACAGTCTGTCTGCAAGATACAGTCTCTCATTTGGAGTGCTGCAAGTGCTGCAGGGTTATGGTATAAAACCAAAACAGTTCCTTCTAGGGACTCACCAAAAAGCTACCAGATAGAGGGTAATGACAACTGGTCCCAACTAGCTGGGCCAGGTTAGGATCAGCAAAGCAGAGATGAATCAAAGCACTCAGATTTCCAAAGCCAGGGCATTTTCTCCCTCTATTTTCCTCTTGGTTATTAAGAAATACCCAGTGCCTGGTTCTCATTTGATGAAAGCCCCGGTACACCTCTCAGGCAACCGAAAAGGACCTTAACGTGAGTGTAAATATCATTTATGCTTGCTTTATGGTTCCTTTACATGGCCAGAGACATATAAAATAGCCTTGGTATAAACAAGAAGCAAGTCCAAAGTGTGAAATATAATTGTGATTCATATAAAAAAAAATAAAAAGAGAAAACTGTTTTGCTGGATCACAGACTATGATTGGTCTCCACATGTGGGAAGGAACTGATTGGGATATGAAATCTATAGCTTTAGTATTAAGAGAAGGAGGGGTAGGTCCAACCTGCTCCTACTTATTTTCATGGAGACCTGTTTTATCTTTGCATGTTATCTGTTCTTTCCTTCCTGAATTGACCGAGCTTTGTTTGGACTATACCGTTAGCTGGGAGGTCTAGTCTTGAGTCTCTCTGGAGACTCACTTCTGTTGTTCTTTATTGGGCAGCAGGTGTTATTCCTGTTCAGTGACACAGGGCACTCACTCTTCCTTAGAGCAGGCCACCAGAGGATGTAGAGAGCCTGAAACCCTTCATTTAAAAGAAAATCCATAAAATAATTTGAGTTACAACTTAGAGTAAAATAATCCCTCTTAAATTTCAACTTCTTGCTCCCACACTGAGACCAGGTTTGCCAAGGCTTCTTTTTTGCCCAGAGAGACTTTTTATAGCTAGCTTCTAAACCCTTGAAATCAGGGGTTTCCAATGGAAACACTGACAGCCATAACTGGAGCAGCACAAATGAGGCAGCAGTAATGCTACTGGGTCCCATAAAAGAGAAGGTACCGTGCGAGGGAAAGTATTCACCTGGAACTCATGCATTTGGCATCGCATTCAGCAGGCCCCTCATGCCCAATATTATTTCTCAACCTTTCGCACTCTATGCTGAAAGAATAACATTGGCTCCCAGGGACCTCTAAAACTTTCTGTGCACATTGCCTCCATGGCTGAGCCCGTCTTTACCCAAGAAATTGGTCTTGACAGCACGTGCAACCACAATCTGCTCCCTTTTCATAGCAGCAAACAGGACAGAATAAATGGTATTCTCCTGAAACAGCAGGAACCAGTCTCAGGAAATCTGACTTTCCCACCAACAGGTCAACAAAATCTCTGGGCATGGGTGTGAAGGGGAGTGCATAATACCAAAGGAAAAAAAGAGCAGACCTAAAATCAACTCTTGTTTCTGAAATATCCCTTATTCCCATGATTATAAATTAGGCATTTAATGATACAGCACAGAAGCCAGTCTTCTATTCAGTTAACTTTAATAGAACACATTGAAGGAGGAATGCTGTATCAGGCTACTATCCACCTTCGTGTAAGGGGAAAGAAGTCACCCAATGCTCATACAAACATATATTGTACATAATCATTGCTACAGCATCTAGATGTGGAATTAGTGCTATTTAGGGGGCGATTAATGCTCTTAGTCACAAGATAGCACCGAAGTCTACAGCTTAGCTACATTAATAAGGGATTGGACATTTATATAGAGAATAACAACATCTAGAGTTACATGAGTAAAAACTGGGGGGAAGAAACACACACCCAAGAGTAATAAAAAGGAATCAAAGTCTCCATGTTTTAGAATGTCATCTGATCTTCAAGGAGGAGTTCAGGAAGTCATTTTCCCTTTGGACAGGTTATTCCATTATTGCTTTCTTCAAGTGCAGACATTTGGGGGTGGGGTGGGAGGGAGCACAGGGGTTAGAGGGATGTTGGATCAAGTTCAAAATGGCCACCCCATGTAACTTAGTTCACTCCATGTACACCTTACACTCAGACCCAGTCTCAGTGATCAGAAATCAGTCTAAGCCTGTAACTGTACAGAAGTTCCGTGGACACAGAACAGTCTAAAAATTGCAGAACTGAGGTAAGATAGACTAGGGTTGACGTAGTATCAGATTTACTCGATCTAGGTTAGAGGAAGGCATCAAACTTCTGTAGGTACCTGTGCAGACCCAGGGCTGGGCAAACCCAGCTGCTGGGCTGAGCCCCAGGGCTGCGCTTTTTACACACCTGCTTTTAGCCCTCCAGCCCCTCACACTGCATTTTGCATGCTGCTATGGGTGCCACCAATTTTATTAGCATTCACCACTGCTGCAGCTAAGCAAATAAGTATCAGTGGCAGGGATGGGGGTATAGGTTCGTTAGGGGATATCAGGGGCTAAAAATAGCCCCTGGTTCTTCCCTCCAAGCCTCTTGATCCTGCTAACCCCCCCAGACTCCAGCAACTCCACACAGATGCCGCCTGCCCCCAACCCCTCTTTGGCTGCCACCTGCCCCCACTCCACCCCTGCAGACACTGCCTGTCCCCCATTTCCCTTGTTGATGCTGCCTGCATTCCTGATCCCACTGATTGCTCCCACAGACATCGCCTGCCCTCCTGTCCCTCTGATCATCCCCCCAATCCTCCTGCAGACCCTGATCCCCCCTGGACCTTTTTGTCCTCCCATCCACCCAACCCCCATCATGATAACTTCCTCCCATACCATCTTACCTTAGATTGGGTGACCATTTTGAACTTGATCTAACCTCACTGTAACCCCCTGAACATCTGTACTTAGCCTTAGAGTTTCTTGCAATTTGTGAGGCATCTGATGCTAGCCATTGTTAGAGACAGGGCACAGAAATAGTTGGACTGTTAGGCTGATATAGTGTGACAGTTCATTGGCTCAGCATTTTCTGATCCTCATAATATCTGGGAGAAGTAGTGTTCATCTGCTGGATTTGCTGTGTTGCCAGCTCTCCTGATTTTGTCGCAAGTTTTGTAAAAACTGGTGTTTTTTGTAAAAGCCTTAGATGTTGGAGCTATGGGGTTACATGAGAACATCAGCTTTCCTTGTTGTTGTTGTTTTGGTTTGGGTTTTTTAATGGGGGGAAGGACTGTTTGTTCTCTTTGTTTTCTTTCAGCCCTCTTAGTTTTGGAAAAAGTTTGAAAATGTGATGCCAAAAGGCCTCAAAATAAAGGGCAGCAAAAAAAATAAATAAATAAACAAATTTAAAAAAAGGAACTGAGTTTTATCATTTTTCAAACTCTCTTGTCTGAGATGCCAGTCTCATCGTGTTTGATGTCCTTGCTTATGATTTTTGAATGATTTAGGATTGGTTGTATGGTTATTGCAGTATCCTTTTCTGGATGACTGGTCTCAGGACCAGTCATTGTGATAACGCTAATGTGCCTTTTACCTCTTGCTTTTGTCAGCATTGACTTAGCATATTCCTCCTACACTTTCACTGGAATACATTTCTCTGGCAAGTGATTTTTTCATTCTAATCTGTCTGATGTGCAATATGGGTTTTATACTTCAGCCATAACATGGCTGTCAGCAAAAAGAGAACATTTGATATTTCCAGCTACTTAATCATTGATATGATTTGCATCACCTTTATATTTGAGCACTTCCTTTATGTAGGACCTTTCTCCTACCTGTTAATTTTTATTATTGATATTTTAGTTTTAAACATGAGGAAAATAATATATATCCCTGGTTTCTAAGAGTTGTGACCAGGGATCCTGGTTTTCTCTGTTAAAAAATCCCAAATTCTCTGATAACCGCCCTCCCTCCTGCCCAAATCCACATTTTTCTGTGACTAAAATGAAACATTACTATATACATATACATCAGTTGAATATAATGTTTTCTTGATGTATTTACAATTTTAAACTAAGTTGAAAGTCTACCAGTTCCTCAATTATTATAATAAAATAAATTCTAAATACCTGTATATTTTGGCATTTGATTTTGTTTTTTGTTATCATGGAAAATCAGAGCTCCCCCTGTCCCCTTCACTCACCAGGACACAGGCCCAGCTGTGGCTGTCCCCCACACTGCTTTGTGGTGCTGCCCCTACTCATGCTGTTGCCCTTCAGTCCCAATACACACTCCCCACCCTCCAGCCCGGCTGGTGCCCTCACTTCCAACCCGCAGCCCACTGGCTCTTCCAGTGCCCCTCACCCCCAACTTGCACTCCCCCCATCCAGACAGAGCCCCTCACTCCTGACCTGCAGCCCCTTGCCCCACCCCCCAGCCCTGCCACTGGGGGGCGCTTCCAGGGTTATGAGACCATCTTCCACAGGTGCCAGCTGCAACTGACCAGCAGCACCCAAGCCCTGGCTGCTGTGCATGGAAGGCAGTGGCTGCGTGGCCAGAGCAGAGTGTAGAGCCTGGCTCCCCCCCACCCCACTGTGGGCAGCATGGCTGTAGTGAAGCCAAGTAGAGCCTATAGGGGATGGGGGAGAATATGGGCTGCCCACTGCAGGGCTCCCCACTCTACTGTCCTCCCTACCAGGGACCTCTGTGGCCCAGCAGGCAGGACCTGGCATGGGAGGGCAGAGCAGGGAGGGGAGGCTCAGTGCTGCCACTGCCGCCACCACTTCTGGGACTCCTGTTTTGGCTGCAGTGCCATAGCAAGCTGCTCTCTACCCACCTGGCAGCAGCAGGGGCAAGGCAGGTAGGGGGCGCCTCACCATGGTGCGGGTGCTGGCACGGGGCTTCCGGCAGCTGTGGAGCAGTCCCAAGCCTCCGCCACTGCCACAGACTTGTGCCCCTTGCTGCTGCTGGGCAGGCAGGGGGCACTTCATGTTTAAAGGAGAAAAATCCATGTTTTTCCACGTTTTTCTGCAGTAAAAGGAAATCCTGGGTCCCTGGTTATGACTAAGTCTGAAGTTTCTCTTAAACTGATCCCCATGAAGTAGTTAAGAGTGAGGTTTCCTATTGGCCCTAATTTTACAATTTATTATTTAATTCAGAAACAGAAAGAAAATCTAGCTCTCTGAGCCTCAAACCCAAATGTAGGTGCCAAACATAGAATCTTAGAAATTAAGGGCTGGAAGAAACCTCAGAGATCATCAAGTCCAGCCCCCCTGTTCTGGGCAGCAATACTACTGAGATCAAATGATCCTAGAAAGGTGTCTGTCCAGTTGCCTTCTAAAGATTTCCAAGGTTGGGGACTGTACCACCTGCTTGGGAAGTCTAGTCCAGATTTGGTCACCCTTACCATAAAGAAGTTCTTCCTTATATCCAACCTGAAACCATTCTCCAGCAGTTTATGGCCATTGCTCCTTGTCCTCCCCTGGGGCACCCTAGTGAACAGTTTTTCTCCCAGTTCCTGATATTCAAGCCTTACATACTTATAGATAGCCACCAAGTCCCCCCTCAGTCTGCTCTTTCCCAGGCTGAACATCCCTTAGCCTTTCTTCATAAGGTTTGTCATTCAGGCCCTTAATCATTTTTTGTGGCCCTTCTCTGGACCCTTTCAAGATTCTCCATGTCTTTTTTGAAGTGCAGTGCTCAGATGCATCCCAGTATGCTATTAGCTCTGTTGACTATAGCATTGCACTGGTTTCTCATGATCATCCTGTGATCAACCATAACCCCAAGGTCCCTTTCAGTCCTCATACTGGCCAGAATATCTCCTCCTAACCTATATTCATATTCCTGGTTACTTTTCCCCATATGAAACACTCTGCATTTATCCTTATTGAACTGCATCCGGTTCCCCTCCGCCCACCTTTCCAGCTTGTCCAATGATTTCATTGCTTCTTGTCTGAATTTGCAGATAGCCTGTCTGAAACTGTGGTTGACAAGTGTCAACTGCCCCTTTGGTTTTTATGAATTGTTAACCCTGAAATTTAATTCAGACAGCTTAGTTGACCTGGTTTCAAACACAGATGCCAGAATACCTGGCTTTAGTTGCTAGGAGGATTATGTGTTGAATCTCCTGAAAGCAAGAGAAAGGTGAAGCCCAGGGCTAAGACCAAAATTGCCTTTCAACCACTTTTTCATTGCCTGGGTTCTGGGTTGGTGCCAGTCTCAGAAGAATGCCATACCCCAGCATTATTTCAAGCAGTATTAAGGGCTAGTGTAAAGTATGGTAGACTATTCAGCACTTTTGGTGGCAACAGGGCCCAGAATTCCCAGGGTGATCAATACTATAGGTGTGCTTCTGATTTGCTCTCAGCCACTCTATGCTGTGTATAAGTGGAGACAGCAGAGGGTTTCTTATGTCAGGAGTATGCTGTTGCTGTACTAGTGGAATTCTTCTCTGGTTTGTTGTAGTTCCTGCAAGGCCCTTCTCCATCGTGCAATATAGGAGCCCTTGACTATCATCATTCCTCATTCCACATGCATTTAATGGAAAAAGAAACATCCATTATTTTGTGTTTCTTTGCCCTTACTAGAATCAGGGGAAGGTAAAGAGGGTATAGGCAGCCAACCCCACATCTTGTGAATAAAGAATGCTGTGCTATGGGAATGAGACCTTCACAGCACTACCTGTCTCCTCCCAGAAAGCAGCCAAGGAGTATAGTCAGGGAAGAAATCAGACCATGCTTTGCTTCTTAACCTCCTACTGAGAGTCTTAGTTCCACTTTAGCCTTTTTTTAAACATTCATGGACAGTAGAAGAGGGATCTCAGCGTAGAAGAAATTTGTGCCTCTTAGCTTTGTAGTCTCAGCTGGCAGACCCTAATTGAGAACATTATTTGGTCCCCCTAAGGAAAAATTTTGACACTCCTGCTATGCACCCTCATTGTATTCATATATTTTGCTTATGAATAACAGCATTTTGTTGGAAACCTATTTTTGTTCCAGTGGGGAGGTTAAAAAGCCAATCATTTTCCTTCAGGCTGAAGAGTTACAAGCTACACCAAGGTTGGGAAGCTGTAGAGTACAAACATAGCTTTTCTACTTTGTCTGTGTGTACCCGAAGTCTTTTGTAACTCCCACAGTAATATTAGGTTTTATTTTTTTTGTTGCTACATTTCTTTGTCCAAACAATGAACAGAATAGCTTTTGTACTGGTCTGTTTCATTTAGAGAGATCAACCGTGGCTCAAAGGGGCCAGTTAGATGGTAATCTATTTCAATGAGTGTCTGGGGCTCTTAGATTATAGTCTCAAAAGTAATTAAGAAGTTACAAGAAAAGCAGAAAGAATTTAAGTATCACAAGACAAATATAAAATTAGCCGTGAGTTAAAAAAGAGGGATATTGGAAAGAGAATAATTCCTCTAAGCTTTGTGTCTTTCACCTTTCATGAGAATCCCTCTTGTGAGCTTGGAAGAATATACTTTACAGAATTACACAAAGTAAACATATCAACTTCTGTATTCTTTAACATCACAATATACTTAGCATCCCTAACAAATGTTGTTAGCTCTGTAGTTTATACATGGACATTTTTCAGCATAGAACATGTAGATAATGTCAATATAGAATTGTTTTGAGTATTAATTTATTTCTCCTTCTGTAACAATCTTTCAATCTAAAGCTGTTTATATCTAGAAGAGGAATGGGCTACTTGTGGCACAGGCACTACAGGTAGCATGGAAAGCCTCTATGTGTGGCATGCCGAAGATCAGTGAGAAAGCAAGACAAACAGCAGAAAATAGAGCATGGAGCAGAAAGAGACCAGTAGATCAGACAAGGGAAGGGGTTTGGATTTGACCTTGGGAGGAGGAAGTTTACTTTGTGGCATACATACCAAACAGGTTGCCCCCCACACTGTTTTAGAGAATAAAAGTGGTACTATACAATCGATGGACATCTACACATGTGAAGCAAGGCTGTTCCAAGGTGCTGTAATTACACTGTATAGGAGCAGACTTGATTAATCTAGTCTGCTGGAGTGTAGTAAATTACTGCATTCCAGCAGAATCCAGTGCCATGTGTATCACCATCCCCACACTGAAAAATGGCAATGGGGGCATTTTAACTAAAGCTCATTCAATGAGCTTTAGTTAAAGCCTCCCTGCCAATATTTTTCAGCATGAGGACACTGATACACATGACACTTCGGGTTCTTTAATTACAGCAGCTTTAGGAGCCGCTTTAATTAAAATGCCTTCCCCCCTCCCAGAGCATGTATATAAACATCGTAAGGCTTTAAAAGGCTTCTAAATGATACAGGATCATAGTTCTCATCAATTGGAATTGGTGCCTAAATCCTGTACACAGGTGTAATATTTCTTCTCTAAATACATACCTTATGCATTTCTCGTATATTCTTCTTTTGTTACTTTTCCTGTAGAAAATTGAAACAAACATTAATTATGCAAAGCTGGTTAATGTAACATTAAATTACATTTAAATGCTAAAAATAAGAAAATTTGCAAAGTGGAACTAGAAGTTGTATGAATGAGCAATTTTTTGGCAGTCACAAATCTAGGTAACAATAACTTAGCTGAGTCTTTAAATCATGGAGCAGATAAATCAAAGGCAACAGCTACTAAGTTGTCACAGGGGCGCACTTAAACATACCTGAGGTATAGAATCATAGAAAATTAGGGTTGGAAAGGACCTCAGGAGGTCATCTACTCGAACCCCTGCTCAAAGCAGTATCATCCTCAACTACATCATTCCATCCAGGGCTTTGTTGAGCTGGGCCATAAAAACCTCCAAGGTTGGAGATCCCACCACCTCTCTAGGTAACCTATTCCAGTGCTTCATCACCCTCCTAGTGTGACAGTTTTTCCTAATATCCAACCCATTGGCGATGCATAGGGGGTGCACGTGGGTGCACGTGCACCCCCTGAGTGTGGTGGTGCACCCCCTGCAAAAAGGCACCGCCAACACTAATGGTGGTGCCTGCGGGCGGTCGCTGCTTGACACCCCTCCCTTGCTGCCAACACTGCTGGAGACATCTATGGGTAATTTGTGATCACCACTGGCAGCCACCGACACTGCTGGTGGCATCTGTGGGTGGTCGCCAACCATTGATCGGTGCTCACCCCTTCCCCACTCCCCCACTGCCAACAGTGCCATGGCCACCTGCGGGAGCTCTCCACTTGCCACCACCACGCTTTTGCCAGTGGCACGCACTGACAGTGCCACCGCTGCCTGTGGGAGATCGCTGTGTCCCCCAGCTGCTGAGGGCAAGCGGCGTTCATGATCCAACTTAAACTTCTCTTACTACAACTTGAGACCATTGCTCCTTGTTCTGTTGAGGTAGTCTTACACTAAGCCAAGTACTGATTATAGTATAGCTGTGACAGCATGTACTGACCAAGTCCTCCCAGGATCCTATATAAGCAGTGGCATAACATGTAGAGTTTGTGCTCTAGACAACAGAGATGTGTCTGACAGTTTGCATGCTGTGGCTGTGAAGAGTGGATCAGGGACAAGACACAGTTGTGAGGAGAGGTGTCTCTGCCAGCAGCCAGGTTAACCTTCCTCGAGAGAGGTTGAGGCTGATGAGGGGACTCCTGCTCACCACCACACTCCATGTAGCTGGAGTCTTGAGACTCCCTGCCACCATTATGGTGCCCCCCCGCCTCCCATTTAGTGAGAGCCATGGTTACCCACAAATACGTACAGTTTGAGCAATCACAATTTAAGAAGGAGCTAAAAAGACCACTGAGCCAAATGCTGAGGTCACTTACACTCCTGCAACCCCTTTGACCTTGCCAAAGTTACACATAAGTAAATTCAATATATTTTTTTAGCTAAAGAGTTTGTTTTGGGTATCTATTTTATCCACCCTTAGTCTTCAGAATATGTGCTTCATCTACTTTCTTCTGGATTCTGAGGAGAGGAAAGGATCGTGCTGTAATACAACCCCATAATAAGCAACATCATGTCATGACTCTTGAAAGCAGCAATGCATTTGGAAAACATTAAGGCATTTGCAAGTTGCTGCCCAGAATAATCCTGGTTGTGTGTGTGTGTGTGTGTGTGTGTGTGTGTGTGTCCTTAGAATGCACTAAAATTATAAATCTCTTGATTTCTAGAAAAGACTTAGAGTTTGCTTCAACTAGAGGATTGAAGCAGTAAATGTTGACTGAGTTCAGTTTGAACCCAAAGGCTTATTTCCCTTGTTTACATCTGTTTAACCTCTTTGAATTCAGTGAAGTTACACATGTGGAAATGGGGGAGAAATCTGATTGCGTGAGTACATAGTTGAGCAATAAGGAGGCAATCCTGAAAAACTGCCTGCTTACAGGATGCCTGCTAATGTTAGGGAAAGCTCAATATATTGAAAGCTAGAAGAAACAGACTGTGGATTTGTTTCTTCCACATCTCTACACTGTCCAAATGGAAAATGATCTTCATAGAGAGATGCCCTAATTACATATCATTAGGTTTTTATTTCAGTAGTAGTAAATGTATGCATATTTTATATCTGATGTGCCCCTCTCCAGACTCAGTGCCATGCAAAACACTCTGCTCTGTAATCTCAAAACTAAACCAAATGCACTACATTCATCAACAGTGAATAGGGGTGTTGTAAAGATGTACACAAAGGAAAATATCATCTGGGATAGGTGCAAGAGATGTGTAATTTACACCTGGGCACATTCTTGATGTAAGTCCCCTTCAATTTGGCCTGGAGCTGGAAAAAGGCAAGCATGTGATAAAGGTGGCTTGGAGCACATCCAGCCTATGGAGTCCCTGAAGAGGGTTTTAAGTGAGTATAAAATCCCACACCTCTGAGTCTGTGGTAAAAGGTCATCTCTCCTGGCTTTACTCTGGCATACTAATGCCTTTCAATTAGTCTGCAGCATCTATACCAGCCCAGATACCCTGATTTCTAAAAGGCTACACTGGGATGCTATTTTTCCAACAACCATTACAGACTTATAATGTGGTTTAAAGATACATACTTTTTTAATTAGTTGATAACATGGACAATGACCTCACTGTAGTGATCTTAGTGACCTCATCTCCAGCTGGGCCAGATGTTCACCACGGTTATGATTGGCACAACTGTGCACCCTTCCTCATGATCTCCTTTTTGACTCCATGAAATTACTTGTTAAGTGACACAGCTTTTGCATGGCTGCTTTGCAACAATCACAGAATCACACTCTGGAAGGGTCCCTAGCTGGCCATAGTGGTATTTAAGTTATTTTACACCATCCACAGTGGTGAATGCCTTCTTACATTGGAACTGGATCTACCCTCAGCTTTGGTTTCAGGAGAAAGATTTGCTTTAACCCGCTAAAGTAAAATCCTAGTGAGCACAGAGTAGATAAAGCATTATCAGATCAAGGCAGACCCTCAGCTTCCTCACAGTCTTTCCCTTGGTAACTTGTATGAAAGCTGCAGATTACCTCTCCTTCACTACTTACCACAGGTCTTTCATAGGCTTTCATAGACATTAGGGCTGGAAAGGACCTTGGAAGATCATCAAGTCTAGCCCCCCACCTGAAGGGCAGGTCAGCTAACTTGAGTTAAAATATATATTTTTCCCTCATGCTGAAATGCCCATTAGCTATATATTTGTGGTGGGCTTGCCTATCTTCACCCAGTAACTCGGTTTAGAGAATTGCCAAGGAATTGATGGGGCAAACACACCAATCAGAGACCAGCAGGGAAGGAGACTCGAGAGGAGTCCACCCTGCCCCTACATCAGAGCAAGGCAAGGAGCAGACCTAACTGAAGACCTTGCTCCGACTCTCCCCACCTGGCCAGTCTTTAATCTTGGGGCGGAGCCCCAAAAGGGTATATAAGGAGCTGCGTGGATAGGATGCAGAGAAGATGATGAGGGATGGAGAAGAAAGAAGAAGCTGGGGCTGAGGAAGAGCTGGGGAAGAGCTACCCAGGGGGTGCTTCCAGTTGTCTTGAAGAGCCCAAAGACCCCACCATCAGATGGGAGCAGCAGGTGGCCACATCTCCAACCCCTTGCTGCGATGGTGTGCAGCAACCTGGTGCAGGCATCACTGCATGGAGGGTCTGAGAGGGACCGGGACCTTGGGAGCTGCTTGAGGCAGCTCAGGTCTCTAACCCCGGCACAAGGCCAGATGGTACAGGCATCACTACACAGAGGGTATGAGAGGGACCGGGACCTTGGGAGCTGCTCGAAGAGGCTCAGGTCTCCAACTCCAGCACAAGGCCAGCGCTGCTGCAGATGCTGCTGCATGGTGAGTCATTGACAGGCGGAGGGTCCTTGGAGGGGGCAGGGGGTGGTTCGGGCCCCATTCCCTGCTGCCAGGAGTAAGGGCCCAGTGCAGGGTCAACAGGGTGGCAGGCCTGTACTGGAGCCCCAGCCCTGGGCACATACAAGGCAGCCCAGGCCTACAACCTGCTGAGAAGGCCAAACCATCTGGGCATGTGAATGAGACACACACCCCATGAGGGGACTGAGACAGAGCACCTGCTGCAGGAGCCATTTGCCTAGCTGAGGACAAAAAACTGGGAACCCTTGCTGGACCCCCTACTTGCCAGGAAGTGTGAGTTCTCAGGCTAGAGGTTTCCCACTGGGGAGGGACACAGTGGACAGCCCCATCAGCATGAATGGCACATGCCCCCAGAAGCTGCAGGAGCATGGCTGCGCCGGCGCTGGCGGGAGCGTGGCGGCGATGACCAGGGAATTCCCGCAGACGCTGCTGGCAATGTCGGTGGTGGGGTGCCACTGGCAGTATCGGCAGTGGTCAGGGGTGATCAGGGACTGCTTGAAGATGCCACCAGCGTTGCAGTGGGTGCACCGCCACACGCAGGGGGTGTGCGTGCACCCGCGTGCACCCCCAACGTGTCTTGTCTGCCCATCAGAGGGGGTTTATGCTAAAGAAATAAAGACTCCTCTAGAGGGGGGTGGAATTTGGAATTGCCATATATTTTGGAGAGTTTATTAATTGCTAGCTGCATCTTATATTTTGGAGGTTTTATTAATTACTTGCTGTGTCTCATATTTTGGAGTGTTCATTGACTGTTTGTTGTGCTTTATATTTTGGGGTGCTTACCCATCATTTATTGGGACATACTTACCCTTTGGGGATCCACGGGTGAGGTTTCCCTCATGGGCCTTGGGACCTGCTATATTTACCTGTTCTGTTATTTGCTGACTTGAATATATTATATGTAAATATTTATCTTTATCACCTATCCAGCTATTCTATCCTTTCCCCCTTTATTCTGCACCAGAATAAAGCATGTATATAGTTAAGCTATTGTGTCCCAGTCTTCCTCTATAGAGACACTGGAGAAGGGGAAACTGAGCAAGCTGCGGTTTCCATCTCCAGCACGTACACCCTGCTGACCATCCCCTTCTATTGGAGAGGGGAGTACACACTCTGGTACACCCATGTTACATATTATTAGATCGATCCACATTTTTATAAGAATACTTAATAAGAATAAAACCACTAATACCCACTTTCTGAAGTAGAGGGTCTATAATATAATTGCAAGTCAGGCCCACATTCTCTTTGGCAAAGGACACAAACATTGCTCTCCATTCCTCTTTGTCAAAATAATCCCCTTAAACCTTATCTTTTATCCCCACAATTTAATTATTTTAATGGATTGTTCATGCTTTACTATTGTACTTCTAATCTTCTGGGATTTCGGCATTCAGTTACTCTTATTGAAATACACAGGAGGATTTATAGGGAGAATCCCCCTATCATTTGGCTGTTGTACAGGTGTTTCAAGGTAAAGAAATAAATATCCAAACCCCCCTGGTGCTTTATAGGTGCGATGGTTAAAAAAATAAAATAAAAATCAGAACATTATTTAAAAAAAAAAAAAAAGTTTTGTTCTGCAGATGTGAAAATGAGTGGTAGAGGGGTCCTTCAGGCAGTCTACAAACTAAAAGACCATACAGACCACTTGGCCATACCAGAAAACTCAGAACTGACCTGATCCAAAGCCTCTGAATTGTGGGGAAAAACTTGCATTGCCTTTAATGAGATCTTGACCTCACCTTCTATACCAATTTGCAAGATTTCTTTTTTTCTGATAATTTCATCCCAACTTGTACTCCTCTCTCTCTCTCTTTCTCTCTCTCTTTCTTAACCCTGTATCATTCTTTTTTTTAACCCATCACTTTTTTAACTCTCTATCGTTCAAATCCTGAGTGATTTTTCAAACTCCAAAGGTCAAATAATGCTCAAATTTCAAGAGCTTTGTCTCCGCTTCAGTGGGCAAAACAATATAAGAGTGGGCAAAACAATATAAAACCGCCAGACACCCACCACATAATGTACTTGATTGCACCACCCTATTGAGGAGAAGTTTGCCCTTTGCTGTGATGAATTCATGCCCTGAAATCTCTAGTTGTTTTTAAGTTATGTGTCTCTATAATATCTTGTGGCAGTGAGTTACACAGATAAACAGAATTGTGTAAACAACAACAAAAATCTCTTTGAATTGCATGTTAGCTTTTTGGTTTTGTCTCCCACTTCTGCCTCAGTCATTTCTGTTTAGTTCAACTGCCTACTGTACTTCCTTTTTAGCGAAATCTTCCACCCAGACCATATCTCAAGTAGCCAGGCTGCAAAGTGGGCATCTCCCTGGCTGCAGGAGAAGGGGCTGGAAGTTGAATCCAGATGAAGAATGGCAATGGCATTTCAAGATGAAGACTAGCAGTGGTATTTCCCTGCACTCCTTACTGCACTGCCTTGGTGACTAGTGTCCTTCTCTCCATTAGTCACAGACTCTGCCTGCCCAAACTCTCTGCTGTATCTGTGATCCCCTACAGAGCAGTTTCATAATAAGCAACAGATGCAAACCTACAGAGGATTCCCCTAGCCTGACCTTGTTTCCCACACAAGGATTTCACCCTTCTAGGTCAGGACGTTTTCTGAAAGAGGTGGATTTCAGACTCTTAGTGTCATTCTGGGCAAAGCTCACTTTTTAAAGAAGGGAGTGCCTGTGTTGTTGCTTTATTGACACTGCCCTCTCAGTTTTGTTATGAAGCCATCTGCACTTCCACTGCCTGGTGACAATAGGCCCTAACAATCAACATGGCCATGTTATCTGATATCCATTAAATGTATTCCAGATTAGCACAGCAAATACTTCTAAGGCTCCTTGTATTTGAAATAAAAAACTGAACTATGGCAAATTTGGAATTTGAGGTTGGCATTTTTACACTAACACTCAGGTGCCATCAAATTGCACTGGCTCCCTGGCATCATGGTGCAATTCAATGTCTGGCAAGGACTAGGCAGACACTACAGGACTTTAGGTTAGAGTGCCAGCCAGGTCTCAGGGCATGGGAAAGACTAGATATTTGCAAGTGTTATAACACTTCAGAATGCCTGGGTTATGCAACTTGCAAAACATGTCAACATGTCTGCAAGTACTGTGCAGTAACCTGATGCTAACCTGTGGTAGCTGAGCCCACAGTGAAAGAGAAATAAGTTACCATAGTTTAACTTTTGCTTACCATAGGGAAAGATGTCAACATGTCTGTCATTCCTTAAGAGGTCAAGATAGCATATTCTTACTACTATGTCTCTAGTTTAAAAAAAACAACACCCTTTTTTACATGTGTTAACTATTGATTTAACTAAAACTAATAGTTGAAACATTATTGCCCCCTGCTGACCCCAGAGAAAATTTCTAAGAGAGAAATGGGTGATCAATAACTTAAAACCCTTCTGCTTCTGCTCAAGGGGGTCAGGAGGAAATCTTTACTGTATAAACAGGAGAAATTATTATTTTGACTGTAATCTCTTTGGTGCAAGGAGCAGATTTGCATTCTTTGTACATACAGTGGCCAGTGCAGTGGAGCCTGCACAGTCCCACCACAGTATATATAAATAATAATGCTCCCCATCACTTAACCACTTCAATTAACCTTAAACTTTGGAAAACTGGTGGCATTTGCCAGAGAACAGCTTGGATGGATCAGCTTTCTTAGCCATCAATGGACTCATCTACAACCTTTTCCTTGACCTGTGGATGTGATCATCCTTGACTGAGGGATCACCGAAGATACTTGGGCGGGAAGCCCTGAGAGGCTCAGCATTAATGTATCCCTCAGGAATGGAGCTTAGGCCTCTTGTCAGCTGGCATGGCAAAGGAAATGTGCTGCCTGACAAACCTATTCTTTGGGTTAAGGCCAGGGATACTTGCCCTCTGAAAACCTGTGTTCGCTGAAGTGAAGAATTACCATAGTACCGTTGTCATATATTTGTATCATGGCAGCACCTAGGGAGTCCAGTGCTGGTCCTGCAGATCATTGTGCTAGGTGCTGTACAAACACAAATACAATATGAATTATTTACTAAGAGATAAAAAGGGGCAGAGTCTTACAGCATCTCAGCATTGTGGTAATTGCCTGGGCTCATTTGTAGTGTGCAGTAATTGAATGCTAATGTGTGGCAGCTGAGCTCTCAGCAAAAGCGAAGTTCCCATGGTTTAGCTTTCACTTGCCCTTTCGTGTATCCAGAAGAATCCTACCATCTGCAGCAAATGAAAGGTCTTAACCTATAGGCATTTAGTTCACACATTACATTACATGCACTCATCACGTTCATTCTGTGGTAGCAGAGAGACTAGGCAGTTCCTCCTGTTTGCCTTTCTCTGAATTGTTTTGGTAACAGTATTGTTTCTTCAGTGATGTTTTTTCCATAGAGCTTGGAATTTTTTCCATCTTGATTCGTGCATGGTTTGCTTTCAGAGCTGTCTCAGGCTGGTATCTTCAAACGGGTCTCAGGATGAAAGGTGTCTGACTACTAAGGAATATTAAGAAACCCCTAATTCCCTCTGGCTCTTTTGCAAATCCCACCCCTTGAATAAGCAAAGTGTGCAGACACAAGCAAGGCAGCCTGATCAGGTACTGTAGAGACATGACTCCCTCTAGTGGCACCAATACTTGAGTCATTACGTCCTACAGTACAAATCGTCGCCCCATTGTTTTGCTTCAGATGAAGCCATAAGAGCGAGAACAGCTTTTGTGCAAGGGCAGGTGGAACCTGACCTAACCGCTTGCTGGCCAGGGACAGATCAGTGGCCAATATTTATTCATTAGGTTTATATCTTGCCCTTTCCAAAAGGCTCAGAGTGGTCTGCAGTAAAAAAAACAACCCAACCCACAGACAGGATTTCCACACCATGCACCAAAACATGAAGACTCCAACTCTCCTCTTCAAGCAAACCCTCCTGCCAGTCTCAACCATGTCTCCCAACTGCCACTTATATCCAGATACAAGAAACCTTCCTCAACCCCGCACCTTCCTGCCCACCCATACCCACTGCCTTGCCTCCGTCCCAGGGGACATCCACCATCCTCTTCTTCTGTCCCCTCCAAGCCTGCACCCCCCTCTCTTATTAAGAAGTTGTAGCTGTCACTCCATCCCCCCAAAAACATACCCAAATCCTCATCCTCTAAGCAAACACGATGCTAAGTTCCAAAACAACTCTAACAAACAAGTAACAAGAAAGACTCTTCATCCCTCCTTGGGCACTGACAATGAGCACCTCAGATGGTGCCCTTTGGTGGTACCCAAGGACGGCACCTGCCCAGAACATGTGGTGATGGTGTGTACAAACATTTATGATTGAGATAGTGTTGTTAGTTACAGATATCCTAGGAAGGAGGCAAACTGTCACCTGGGAAGCAAAAAAGATAGTGTTTGATCAAAGAATCTATCAATAACCGATAACCTCATTCAAACCCTTGATCTCTTATAAGTGTGGAGCTTCTCACGTAATTCCAAGCTCTACAGCATAGAAGGAGCTCGCAGCTCATTCCTTTCTTTTGTGCCTTTACCTTTTGTGTTTTCTCAGACATTAATACAGAATGGCTTGAAAAAGTACAGCATAATGCAACCAAATATACAACACTGACATTGTTTTACCAACAATGTATCCTTCAGAAACAGTCTGGATGAAGCAAAGTATCTTTGGTTCAAGGTAATCTTAAAAATACAAACATAAAATTTGACTGAAAATGGGAGAGGTTTATTACTTGACATTTCAGAGCTAACTTAAACAGTTGGCAAAGCTAGGCTTTTTTCTTATGCGACAAGAGTTACCTCAATGAGGCAGAGCCATGTGTGCTTAGTGCAAGCGTGTGAATAGATAGTAAAGCTGCAGAAAGACGCTTATGAATTTGCTTTGAAAGTCTAATTTACTAAGTTATTCGCCTGGAGGAAGGTTCACATTCCTCTGGCATGTGCTATCTTGACTCCCTCAGAACACACACTTTTCTGCCTAAAGCAAGGCGGGGGGGTGGGGAACAACCTTCAAGAATTATCAATTGACAGTAGTAAGAGATCCTTGAATGGGTCCCACACAGTGATGTTGTGTGCTGTGCTTTCCAAATGTAGACAGCACCAGGTCAGTGTTTTCATCAACAGTTTGGATCACTAGTCTTTGCTGCAAGATTTACATCTCCACAAAGCTCTGAACTCTGTTGCATTCCCAGTCCTTGTCTGTCCCATGCTGAGAACAGAGCTTGCTTCATACTAAAAAGGTTCAATGTAGCAGCTTCCTTCTCTGTCAGTGCTTTTATTTCATGTAATTGCTTAAGAAGATTATTCAATATAATTTTTAATTAATTGGAGTTTCTGACTAATCTCTTCCTTCCTCCATTTCAGGACCCTAATTTAGAAGGTGATTTATTAAAATTATTGCCAGATTTTTGGGGGGGCTTAAAACTTGAAGATGCTGTACATTAATAAACCTGAAGCCTTGGGAGTATGCAATTATTTTGTTCTATAAGTTCCACAAAAGCAGTTCCAAATCTCATGGCCTGTCCTTTTTTTTAGAGTCCTTGTTCTTTCAGCCAGGCCTCTGACCCCAGCCACACCATTGTTCAATAGCTCTTCTATAGTAATCAATTTGTACATGATTTGTGTGTGCCACAGTACATACAGGTGGCTCATGCATACTAGTTAAAGCAACTCATAACTCCTAGTACGCTAGTTTTAATCGTGTTCTCACTTGTAATACAGGCATATTAGGCTTGGTGCATAGTTTTCTTCAGCTACAATCCAGTTCTCTGGTCAAGAGCTAAATTAAGTTGCAGATGGTGATGAAATAAATGCACATTTGTAAAAATTAAGGAACGGTTTAATAGTTTGGATTGGAATGTGTGACTATGCATTTTTGCCCTCTGCATCAGGGGTGTCTAACTCACCGTGAACCCTGGGTCAAATCTAGACTACACAGGCTTCTTATGCACTGGCTCTATCCTAAAGCACAGAATGGCTGCAGCAAGACTGTAGGGAGAGGAATAGGACCAGAAGGGGCAGCAGGGTTGGTGGAAGCTGTGGCAGGGCTGTTGACAGAACCAGAGGGGCCAGTGATGGCAGCAACTCTAGCAGTGGTGGTAGTAAAGTAAGCACCTGCAGGACAAGTGGGGCTGTATCAGAATAGCCTTTGCTCTCCCTCCTGCCACCAATGGCCATGTCAGCCAGGGTCCAGGGGCCCCCAATCCTGCAGCAGACTCTGCTACCTCCTAGCTATGCCCCCAAACTCCCACTGTTAGCCTACTGGGCCAGACAGATTGGTTCTACAGGCCAAATCTGGCTTGCAGGCTGGATGTTTGAACCTCTGCTCTACTGGAGACAGTATGTCAGACCTGGAAAGTCTGTGCCTTTACCTTTTGGATGTAGTTACTCTGGGCCCATCCATGGATCTAGACATTTCATCATAGTAAAGTATGCCTTTGCATAAATGTTCTGCACAAGCCAGGTTAGATATCACAGGGTGGACTTGGTGGCACCCTACAACTTCATAAGAGGAGTACATCAGGACCTGGGAGAACATCTGTTCACCAGAGCTCCCCAAGGTCTAACAGCCATAAACTTCATGAAGGCCAATTTAGACTGGATATTAGAAAAAAGTTCTTTATGGTGCGTGTGTCCAGGGTCTGGAACAAACTCCCCCCAGAGGTGGTGCAAGCACCTACTCTAGATTCCTTCAAAAAACAGCTGGATTTATTTCTTGCTGGGGTAACTTGATCCTAGCTGACTTCAAGCCTATGGTGGGGGGGCTGGACCCAATGGTCTCTTGAGGTCCCTTCCAGCTCCTAATGTCTATGAAATCCAAGCTGATGACCATCTTGTGGGGTAATGTTAGTCAAAAGAGGTTGTGTTTAGTCTATCAGGGTCATGAGTACCTGCAGAAAAGTGACAAGTCGTATATTTTTCCAGCAGTCTGAATAAAGGATCTTCCCTTATATTTTTTTACAGCTGAATTTGTATCTTATTTAATATGAGAGCCAAGGGGTTAGGTCTGTCTCAAACCTAAACAGCCCAATGGACTAGTGTGGTTAAAGCATGCTAGTGTCTGCAGATGACAAAACACAAGGGAGAGATGTGGCTAAGGTTATCTTTCGTTCAGCAGTCTGCTGACCACGCAACCTTTCTTATAGATGTTAGGTTCATAGATGTTAGGGTCGGAAGGGACCTCAATAGATCATTGAGTCCAACCCCCTCATCGAGTCCGACCCCCTCATCGAGTCTGACCATTATATTGACTAATGGTAGTCTTTGGCTCATATCTAGAGGTAAAGATTGAACTCATGCCAATGGACTTGTAGCAAAACAGCTTACCTGCCCTTCCACGACACCTTCTCTAGAATCTAGAGCCTTAGAAAAATGAATAGGAATGAAACTAATATAGTTCTATAGATGTATATGTCTCCACAGATATCTCCCTACAAATCACCACAATACATAAAAGACTTAAGTCCTTCTTACAGTAATGTTTAGTCATCTAATCGGCGATTATAGCATATTTCCCTATTTATAGGTACAGGTTCGTTCAAAGTACTTGTGCACAGATTATCATTCAGTCGAGGGCAGAACAATTTGAAAAATTTTTCAGTTGAAAATTTCAACCTGTTTTCTCATCAAAATTGAAAACTGTAATGAGACATGTCTTCAAAACTGTGCATTTTTCATTCAGATCCAGAGATTCCATTTTTCCAGTGGCCACAGCATCTGCTGTCTGTTACACCATATTCTTATAATGCTTATATTGCACTTATAGTCAAGAGGACACAGCTCTGCCAATCAGGGGTGTTTCTCACATATGGCCTGAATTAAAAAGGTGTCCTCTTCTTTGGATCTGAAAATATGGTAACCCTAACCCAGTATAGATCCAAGGAGCACCTGAGACATGCTGAACCCTAAACTGGAAGTACTATAGGTGCTTTATTTGTAGAGCTCATTTGCTGTCATACGGCACCACAATAAGGTGACTTCATTATTCAGGAGTTAGCTCACACAATGCCAGTGCACCAACTCTCAGTAAGGTACTCCCTGGTGTTTCATAGTTTCATAGTAGGTAGGGTCAGAAGGGACCTGAGCAGGTCATCAAGTCCGACCCTCCGCCATGGGCAGGAAAGAGTGCTGGGGTCAAACGACCCCGGCTAGGTGGTTGTCTAGACTCCTTTTGAAGAACCCCAGGTAAGAGTGAGCACCACTTCCCTTGGAAGTTGGTTCCAGATCCTAGCCGCTCTGACTGCGAAGTAGTGCCTCCTGATGTCTAGCATGAATCTACTCTCAGTCAACTTATGGCCGTTATTCCTCGTTACTCCCGGTAGTGTTCGGGGGAACAGGGACTCCCCCAATGCCTGCTGGTCCCCCTTGGTCAGTTTGTAGACGGCCATTAGATCCCCTCTCAGCCTTCTCTTGTGGAGGCTGAACAGGTTCAGGTCCCATAGCCTCCACTCATAGGGCCTGCCTTGCTGCCCCCTGATCATGTGGGTGGCCCTCCTTTGGACCCTCTCGATGCTGTCCACAACCCTCCTGAAGTGCAGCACCCAGAACTGGACACAGTACTCCAACTGCAGCCTGACCAGTGTCGCATAGAGGGGGAGGATCACCTCCTTGGACCTGCTCGTGATGCATCTGTGGATGCATGACAAGGTGCGGTTGGCCTTCCTGACCGTGTCCCCACACTGTCAGCCCATGTTCATTTTGGAATCAATAATGACAACAACATCCTTTTCTGCCTCTGCACTGATGAGAAGGGAGTTCCCCAGCCTGTAGGTATGCTGCTGGTTCTTCCTCCCCAAGTGCAGTACCTTGCAATTGTCAGTATTGAATCCCATCCTATTCTCATCCGCACACCCCTGTAACCTGTCTAGATCTAGTTGCAGCCTGTCCCTCTCCTCCAGCGTGCCCACTTCTCCCCACATTTTAGTGTCATCTGTGAATTTGAACAAGGTGCTTTTCACCCCCTCATCCAAGTCACTGATGAAGATGTTGAACAGTGCAGGCCCGAGGACTGAGCCCTGGGGGACGCCACTGCCCACATTCCTCCAGGTTGAAAAAGACCCGTCCACTACCACTCCCTGGGTGTGGCCTCCAGCCAATTTGCGACCCATCTGACTGTGTAGGCATGGATGCCGCAGTTGCCTAATTTCTTAATGAGAATGGGGTGAGAGACAGTGTCAAAGGCCTTCCTAAAGTTCAGAAAGACTATGTCCACCACAACACCTGTGTCCAAGGATTTTGTGACGTGGTCATAGAAGGCCACCAGGTTGGTCTCCATAGATTTCATAGACATTAGGGCTGGAAGGGACCTCGGAAGATCATCAAGTCCAGCCCCCTGCCCAAAGGGCAGGAAGTCAGCTGGGGTCATAGGATCCCAGCAAGATAAGCATCCAGTTTGCTTTTGAAGGTGTTCAATGTAGGCGCTTGAACCACCTCCGGTGGCAGGCTGTTCCAGACCTTGGGGGCTCGGACAGTAAAGAAATTCTTCCTTATGTCCAGCCTGAAATGGTCTTGCAATAGTTTATGACCATTCGACCTAGTCGTCATCCCTTGGGGCGCTCTGGTGAACAAACGTTCCCCCAGATACTGGTGGTCACCCCTGATAACCTTATAGGTGGCCATCAGATCACCCCTGAGCCTGCGCTTTTCCAGGCTAAAGAGCCCCAGGGCTCTCAGCCTGTCATCGAAGGGTCTGCTTCCCTGACCTCTGAAAGGTCTGACAGGACCTGCCTCGAATTGTAGCAGAAAGCCCCCTTTTCCTCTAATGTAGCAGAAAGCCCCCTTTTCCTCTTGCCTGCATTTGCTCTCCCCTCTTTGGATATGTTTCTCTTTTTCTACCTTTTCTTCCTTCCTCTCTCTTTCACTTTAAGATAAGGAATTGTATTTTAAAATTTGTATGTGTGCATTTTGTATCTCCCCTTGTAGTTTGGTATTTTTATCTATTTGTGTGCCATGGCATTTGTAGCTTATATTTTATACTCTTCACCTTTCAACTTTCAACTAAATGTGTTTTAGTAAGTTATACATTGTAACATTGTTAACAAAGGCAAGAATCAAACTGCTCTTCCCTGTATCAATCAGGCTGGCCTCTGAAAGAATGAGTGAATCAGTGATTGAATGTGTAACATGGAAGCAGGCAGCAATTATCACCTGGTAGCTGAACTCAATAGAAGACAGTGTAACAACCGGGAAATCTCTATACCTCACTGGTCAAGGGCTAGAAGCCCTGGCCTGACTTAATCAACACCAGAGACCAACTTTTGGGCTGAATATCTCCAGATCAACCACTCCCAGAGCCCTATTCTAAATTCATCAACGGACTCCAAACCTGCACGTGCATGCGGACGACCCCTGGGGCTGACAGATGCTGTCCAGTAGCCACCGAGGGGGGGGAAGTCCCACGAGGGTCAATGACCCCTGGATTGGGCAAACCAGAAAACTGGGGAGTCACCAAAGTCTGCCAGGGACAGATAAAAGGCAGTGAAAAGTGACCCTCAGTGGCGCCCTCTTGATCTCCAACTCGACCAGACCTGTCCAGCCAGAAGGACCAGCCGGCGACCCCCTTCTGGAAGATAACACCACACTGAAAGAAGCCTCAACGACAGACTCCAGTGCTTGTAGGATAGGTATACCTGACTCTGTAGCCTGCTACTGTGTGTGTGTGTATGTGTGTGCATGTGTGCATGTGTGTGTGTGGACCAGCCCCAAGGTTTATGATTACAGTGTTTCAATCTGCCTAATAAACTAGAATTTTAAGGATCCCGAGTTGGACATTTGTAGCCAAGATTATTTGGTGGAGAATGCGGGCATTATTCTAGGATTATTAGCAGATTGGTAATTGGGGAGACTGTGTCTCCAGATAGAACCCACGTCCACGGAGGCGGGTGGGCAATAGTCACCCAAGGGGGTGGATTAGGATTTAGACTCACCCAAGGGGGTGGGCAGACTCAAGGAGGGTCTGGATTTAGTTGTCACCCAAGGGGGTGGATTAGGATTTAGACTCACCCAAGGGGGTGGGCAGACTCAAGGAGGGTCTGGATTTAGTTGTCACCCAAGGGGGTGGATTAGGATTAAGACTCACCCAAGGGGGTGGGCAGACTCAAGGAGGGTCTAGATTTAGTTGTCACCCAAGGGGCTGGATTAGGATTTAGACTCACCCAAGGGGGTGGGCAGACTCAAGGAGGGGTCTGGATTTAGTTGTCACCCAAGGGGCTGGATTAGGATTTAGACTCACCCAAGGGGGTGGGCAGACTCAAGGAGGGGTCTGGATTTAGTTGTCACCCAAGGGGGTGAGCATATCTCAAGGAAGAGATTTGGTTATAGAACTGCAGGGGCAGAGTTGGTTAGGAGCGTGAGGACTCAAGGAAACTGAGAGGCTTGAGGCATGTTGAGGAAAATGTCTTTGTTTAGGAAAAAAGCCCCTAAGGTTGGAGCAGGAGGCCAAGAAGATAAGTGGGTACGGAGGGAGGAAATTCCCCCTCTCCATAGGGAGATTCTGAAGGGTGGACCCAGCCCATGGAGGGAGGATGTGTGCACCCCAGGCTTTTCCATAGGGGACATTGAATCTCAATTTGAAAGATTTTGCCTTTGTGAAAAACCCTCAGTTCAAAGGCAACACAGTGCCTTGGTCTGGCTGCTGTGGCATGCTGTAAAAACAGCAGTTGAGGAAAAAGCTCAGCGAGCCTCTGAAATTGAGGAAAAGGAGGAGCTAATCCAAATTCTAAAAGATAGATGTATTCAATTGGAAACCAGTAATCAGACTCTAAAGGGGTTGTCTCGAACTCTGGAAAATGAAAATGGGCAATTGAGAAAAATAAATCAAGACAATGCCCAAAAATTGGAATTATTGGACCAAGAAAAGGCTAGCCGAGAAGCCTTGCAAAAATTGGTAAAAATAATGGCTAAAGACCAAGCTGAGAAGGGAGCCAAGGCCAACCATGGCCTCTGTCTAAATACCATTAACCGTTTTTAAAAAGGAACTCCAGGAGCGCAGCCTGCAAGTAGCAGCTGTCATCCGGGGAGACCAAGCCAGGGATCCAGACATCCCCTTCAATCCAGGAGAGATTTGGGGTGGGGAGATATGGGGAGATCCAGAGGATGCAGGGGAGCCCTCTCCTGAAGACCCTAAGTCTGATCAGGAAAGGACCCTGGTGCCTGAGGTGAGCGCAATCACGCGGACCTCAGTTACTCGGGATGTTCAGGGAAAACCCACAGAAACCACACAGGTAACAGTCCCCCTCAGCGGAGCTGATCTAGCAGCCCTGGGCAAAACCCTGGGATCTGCTAACATTAGGAATTTGGGACAGTGGTTGCAGAAATCCCTGAATGTAGAGGAGTGTGAAACTCTGAGTGTCCGGGAATGGCACCGCTTACTAAGGGCTTGTGCCACCCCAGAGATTCAGGCAGCTATGAATCAGGAGGACAGCTTTGGGGGAGACAATATTCTCCGGAGCATAGTGGGTTTGGGGATCAGTTTGGGAAGAAAGACATTTAAGGGACAGTTTGGGGCTAGCCACCAGACACCTGGGGAACCTGTTAGAGACTATGTGATCCGGTGTGTTATGCTGGGATTGCTGTCAGGGACGGTTCTGCCCCTAGACAAGGAGAACAAAAGGACTTCAGACATAAGAAGTATAGATTACCCTCCTGGGTTTTGGAAGGAGGTACAGGAGGGGATGCATCAGCCCATAATTGGACTGATGGGGCCGCTCCGAGAGACTGGGAGATATGTGCTGGGAGAAGTCCTAGCCCGGGCTCAGGATGCAGAGAGGTTAATTGGACATCAAGGGGGGGCGATTGCAGCCACCCAGTTCAAAGAAAAGCTTAATGACACACCAAATTATATGGTTACCTACTCTAATGAAAGTGCATACCCCAAAACTGATAGGGGGGTTGGGGGTCCAAATTATTGCCCCAGCCCACACTGGGTTAACCCCAGGGTATCAAAGGAAAGAGAGGGGGAAAATGGGATTCGGTCAGCAGTTTGGAAGTTTTTAATGCAGCATGGGGAACCAAAAGGGAGATGGCATGGAAAGCCTCTAGCCGAGCTGCTTATCAGAATGGCAGAGCTGACTAGGGAGGGAGCAGCACCACCCCTTTCTAACAGGGTAGCAGCCTCAGCCCCGGTCTCCGAGGAGCACTGATGGAGCCCCCGTAATGGGACCCCTGAGCAAAGCCCTGGCTCATGGGAGAAATTGTGGACCCTCTTTTGGGATCCAGGAGGGAGGCCCCAAATACCTGTTACGGTGGGAACTCAAGGGTATACCAGTGCACTCCTGAACACCGGAGCTGCACTAAATGTATATGGGAGGAAATGGGACCTAAATCAGGAAAATGGGTACATGTGTCCCAAGAAACTGTTTAAGGGGGCAGTATAGATCTAACCCTGAATCTAGCCTTGTTAATAGGATTCTTTGTGTCATGAGGACAGCATCCCAGTAACCCAGCTTGAAGAAAAGAAAAAAAAAAATGAGCCACCAACCACCTAACCCTCGAGGAACAATCTCTTAACCCTGCCGGCCACCCTTCTTGGCTAGCAGGAAGGAATGGCTCTGAGCCGTTGGAAAATACGCATCGGACGGGCTGAACAGTGCCCACCTCGATGTTGAGGCAGGAAAAGGCCAGAGAAGTCTTTGACTTGTGACGGCCACCCTCCTGTAGGTAACTGCTCCACTTTTTCACTATAAAAGAAAAGTACCCCAAAAAAAAAAAAAATGGAAAATGCTGTGTGCACTGCCACTGCACATGTCAGCATTGCACTTTGTAAATATGAATAATCAGCTGCTGCAAGGAGTTTTCCTTGGCAGGTTTGTGTGTGTTTGTTTTCTTTTGCAGAAACCACAGTATAGTCAAAGGTGACCGACAAACCATGAGGCCTCACTACTATCAGCAGCATCTTCCTCATCACAGCCATGGCAAAAATTGTCTTGTCTGTTTGTGTTGTCTTGTTATGTTTTGTGTTTGTTTGTCTGGTTTGTTTTAAGTTGTCAGTTTAAATAGATATGATATCATAAAGATATAATAAGGGTAATTGGTAATACCTCATCTAAAAATTGGACCTGTCTGTGGATCCCAGACCAGAACACTTCCGTCCAGTTGGACTGGAAAGTTGTTCTGATATTTGAAACAAGGGCAGCAATTCTCAAAAGGTTTTTATATTCCACTTGGTTAGCAAAAGGATATTTATTAAGGGTCATGTGTACTTTGTTTGTTTTTTTTTTGGTTTTGTTTTTTCTCTGTACTTCTCTTAAGGATTTAAATGCTATTTAGAATATCAGTATAATAAGACGTGTGTAAAAAAAAAATGCATTCAAAGTCATATTTTAATAAGCAAAGAGACAACTATACCGTTGTAACTGTTCAAATCAACTTCGTTATGTTATTTTCTCTCTCCCACCCCCCAAGGCTTTTCTCTGTCAATATCTTTTAACTGCCTAAGTTTTGTTTTAACTTCAAACCAGCTGAAGATGACACACCTCCTGTCTATATAGCTGAACAATGGTGTTCAAACAGTATAGTGACATCACCCTTGTGTAAGGCCGATGTCAAGGGGGGGAATAATGTAGCAAAAAGCCCCCTTTTCCTCTAATGTAGCAGAAAGCCCCCTTTTCCTCTTGCCTGAATTTGCTCTCCCCTCTTTGGATATGTTTCTCTTTTTCTACCTTTTCTTCCTTCCTCTCTCTTTCACTTTAAGATAAGGAATTGTATTTTAAAATTTGTATGTGTGCATTTTGTATCTCCCCTTGTAGTTTGGTATTTTTATCTATTTGTGTGCCATGGCATTTGTAGCTTATATTTTATACTTTTCACCTTTCAACTTTCAACTAAATGTGTTTTAGTAAGTTATACATTGTAACATTGTTAACAAAGATTAAATGACAGATTAAATGACAGATTAAATGTCTAATGAAAGAGAAAAATAGAAAGCACTAGGAAATGGGCAGTAGAAAGAAACAGTGATAATAAAAGAAGCAAGGAGAGGTGAAATGAAATGTTTGGGTGATAGGGCAGAATGAAACATGCTGGATGAGGCAGAGCCAGTGTGAAGGGTGTGGGCCTTTTCGTTAGGGACTGTTTAAATTTGGCAATGGAAATATTCCAGGAGTAAAGATACACCAAAATGAGCAGTCTTGCTGAAAATCTACTAGAGGCCTAGGTATCCAGCAGAACAGAATTCAGAGTCCAAATTCTTATTGAAAATGTGTCCCTCTCTTCCCAAGAAAATGTGTAAGTTTGTGTGCGTGTGTGTGTGTCCTTAGAATGCATAAACATTATAAATCTCTTGATTTCTAGAAAAGACTGTAATATGGTCATACCAAGCTTTTAGGAGATAAAGGAAATTAAGTCAGACAGGAGTCCTTACAATCCAAACCATCGCTGGGCTAGAAATGATCTTGTGTTATTATCTGGTCCACCACTAAAATAAGCCATTGGCCCAAACAAGCTGCTCTTGAGGTTTTTCTACTGTAGGTACAGTCTGACAAGTTGGGTTCTAGCTAGTTCTAGAGGATACCTGCCATGTTATCTGCTCATTTAGGGTAAATGCCTGAGAAAAGGAGTGAATGCACAATGCCTTGACATTAAGGGGGTGCAGGCAGGGGGAAGACATATCTGGTTTGCAGCAGGTTTTCTGACCTGACTTATAAAGAGTCCCAGAAGTTATTTAATTAGCTTTTCCTCTGAGCACCCATGGGAAAGTTGATCAGAGTCACCTGAACAGTAGGGACCAGGTGCAGCTACTGCCTTCTGCCACATTTCTTCATACATAGAGGTGTAGATGTTGTCTTTTTCTTTCAAAGGAACCTGCTGGTGAATGTAACTCAAGGTATTCATTTATTGTTTCTCTTTTCATCCTTGTGTTCAACAGGTATTTCCTTGATAACAACTTAGTGAGATACATCAAACCACTGCCAAGAAACGATGACCTAGTTTAAGACCTCCCCTCCACCAGAGAGGATACATATGGAACATAGGTCTTTCTTGCCCTGACCAGCCTTCTTCCTTTTCAGAAAAAGAAGCTTACCAGACTGTAGTGTCTCCATAATGCCTGGCCTACGTGTGTTTTGGCAGGCTAACACAACAGTAGCAGGGCCTCAGTGGTTCTGAGTAGTCTGGACTAAGCTTTTTCTGCATCACATGAGGGAGTGCTTACAACTGAGTGAGATAATGTCTGCATCACTTGCAACCAAAGGAAGTGATGCAAACAAAAGAGCCTTTATCGGGCAAAGATCTCAGTGGGCAAGTCTGCATGAGATGTACATTGTGCAGTTGACTAATTAACTTTGCAGTAAATGTCTTAGCATTTGCAAATATGACCCTATTAGGGTTCATGAAACTAATAAACTCCACAGTAGGGTAGCACTTGTAAATACAAGTACTACTATGCTGTGGAGATTTTTTTTTTTTGTGAACAGCAGCGCATGTGTAGATGCCAACCCAGCTGACTGAGGCATGAGGGTGCTTCAATGTGAGGGCTACCTGCTGGCTAGCCCTGTGCTGAAGCACCCTTGTGCCCCAGCCAATCTCTCTGCAGCACTTTGAGCCAGATTGGAGCAGCCCCGGCTGGCAAGCTTACCCCCAGAGTTTCCTGCCAGACAGAGCTGTTGTGACCTGGCTTCATGTGCCACCGTCTGGGTGCACATGTAAACCATGTGCCCAGAAGTTTCCTGGGAGCAATTAACTGTGAAAAACAAGCTCCTCAGTTTTGTACTATGTAATCATGGCACATGAAGATGCACCCAGGAAGACTAGCTGTCCAAAGATCAGTGATCCAATGATCTTTCTGTGAGGCCTTCTAAAGGAATTAGGGGCCCTCTTTGTAGAGGCTGCCCCATCTACCTCTCTGCCTCTCTTTCTGGGTGTCTGTTCTTTGACAATACAGGAAGCCAATAAGCAGTGCTAGGGCATTGTGTCACTAGTTGCAGGCCTCTCTTTCCTTATCCCAGATGCAAACTGTTATCATCTAGAGTCTTTCCCTTCCTGTTTTTCTCCCTGTTTGAGCTGAGGTAGAAGCTATATTTATGGATTGGGGTGGTGAAGATCACTCCCTTAGATAGGTATGCATTGGCTTTTCCCAAAGCTCCCTGTGCATCTTCCATGGCATTTCAGAAATAACAGTTAGCAGGCAGAGTATATTTGTGCACCATTTTATGTCACCATTATACCCATCTTCTCTCTTGGTGACTGGTAGACCTACTTCTTCTTCTGAATTCCTTCCTTGGAAATATTTATAAAAGCTGTAATTATTCTCTCTAATCCCTTTGAGAATGAAAAGCTGATATATTAAATATAAATTTAAAAAAAATTCACTGTTTGGGTGAGAGAGTTACTTCCAGGGCACCTGGTACATGATGCATTAACTGCAACATGTGCCTGGTTCAACTGTTATTGCTACATCTTTTTATGTATTTTGTACAATAACAGTTGTGCTGCCGAAACTCAACAAGTAACAAAGGTAATGATAACACTCCCTGCTAGGCTGAACTCATTCTCTCTTCTACTCTTTTGCCATTGCATGGGCATGTAAGATGGAGAAGGGCAAAGAGGACAATCCTTGCTCCTGCCCCCAGTAGAGGGGCTAGACATTTCATGTTCCTTGGATTCCTTTGTGCATGATACTGAAAAGGGTGAGTGCTAGTCTTCCCTGTACATCATGCAGGCAGGCTTCGAAGGGACTACATACTTCACCTTCATTGAGCAAACCGTAATAACTGCAAACCATGGAGCTCTTAAGAGGTATGGCACAATGTTGGATGGACTTCCCTCTGGAGGAGCATACCTGCTGGTGAGAAGAAGCACAGGACTTTTTCTGAAAGGCTTTTTGCTACAGAACTCTATCTGTTAATACATAGGAGTCACACAGATCAACTCACACAATCCGTGTAAATGAACAAGAACCACGTGGCTGTACCTAGGAAAGTATTCTCTTTGCTCTGGGATAGCAGTTGCATAGGGCAAGTCCCAAAGGTTTGTGCTTGTTTCTAATCAACAAGGTTTGCACTGTAACAAGAAACATAAGACACCCTGCTGCCAACAGGCATGACTCATTATACACTGAAGAGTGCACTTACTGTTTTCAAAAGAACTATTAAGAAAACAAGTAGAACTGTGTTAAACCTTGCTGGACAGTGTTAACTTCTGACAACGTAGCAACACTTACAAATTACTTTAAGGAGTATTCCATAGAAACTTTCCGTAACAAATTGGATCACAATAACCCTCACACACAGTTTTTCAGTATAGGGTAAATGTGCCCCTGGGGAGGTAGATGTGGCAAACTTTTAGGGTATTTGTGAAAGAAAAGACTAGGAAAACAGAAGAAGGGAAAGGGTTAATACATGAAAAGGAAAAGGAAAACAAAGAAAAAAATAAGAATTTTACAGTGTTTCTTAGATTGTTCTGAGAGGTTACAGTATGTTTGTAGAGATATAAAATACCACTTTTTTACTACCAATAACAGAGACATAAGGGTAAATAAACAGCACACAAAGGCATAAAAAGAAGTATGTGGCCCAGGCAACTTTGAGAAGCATTGGGTTAGTAAAATTTTCATCTATAGCTTTCTTAACAGAAGATACCTCAGCCTCAAAGTTGCTATAATACATGGGGTCAAATAATCTTTTACTGACTTGCAGATTTTTCCCCATTTGAAGTATTTTCTGTTACCCTTTCTGCTCCTTAGCCCATCTCACTGTATTTTCCATACACATACGGTTTTCAGTTTTTCTGGGCTTCTGACCCAATTCCATTGTGAGCCTGACTTTTGCAATTGAATTTCCATGGTGTTGGCAACTTATCTTGGGGGCTGACTGCCATTTTGGGAGCTGTTGAACTATACTCTCTTCCTTCTCTGTCCCATTTTTTCAGCTATCATTTCCTTTTCTGTAACCACCCCGCAACCCATGATAACTCATCTATTTAGAAAGCAATGCAATTTATGCTTGTTAGATGTATGCATAGCTTTAAATTATGCACACAAAAAAATCCCACTTAAATTGCCCTGTTTCATACCTTTGTCCTGTGGGTTTGTCCACATATAGACTCATGGAAATTCAGAACATTTTAACTGTCCTGAAATCTAGACCTGCAGAATGCTGAACAGATCCATAATATTCGTACCTGTCAGTGAACTTATAGACAAAATGAAAATACTGTAAGGTAGATATGTAACTTGTTAGATCAATGTACTCAATGAATAGTAATCAGTGAGTGGCTCAATATTTAATTGGGAGGAAGTATAGAGCAAGGTCCAGTTTTGTTTAATGTCTTTATTAATGATTTAGACAATGGGATTGAGTGTACACTAAGCAAATTTGCAGATGACACCATGTTGGGTGGAACTGTGGACACTGAAGGATAGGGCTAGGATCCACAATGAGCTGGATAGGCTGGAAAAAATGGTCTACAATCAATTAGATCAAATTCAACAAGGGCAAGTGCCAAAATCTGCTCGTGGGATGATATCACTGCATGTGCAAGTACGGACTGGGGAATGTCTAGCTAGGCTGCAGTCTTGTAGAGAAGGACATGGAGATTACAGTACAATATCAGCTGAATATGAGTCATCAGGCTGCTCTTGTTGCAAAAAAGGTCTATGATATACTGGGTTGTATTAACAGGAAATGTCACTTGCAAATCAAAAGAAGTGATTCTTCTGCTTTATTTAGCACTGGTGAGTGGAGCACTGTCCAGTTTTGGTCTCCACACTTCAAGAAGGATATGGACAGATTAGAAAGAGTCCAGGAAAGAGTAACAAAATTGATTAGAGGCCTGGAAAACATGACTGAATAGAAAAGGCTGAAAGAGCTATTGTTATTTAGTCTAGAGAAGAGAAGAGTGAAGTGGGATTTTATAGCAATCTTTAAATACTTGAAAGCTCTTACAAACAAGATGGAGACTGACTTTTCTCTATTGCCACAGGGGTCAAGATTAGGAGCAATGGCCTCAAGATGCAGCAGAGGCAGTTTAGGTTGGAGATTAGGAGGAAGTTTTCATACCATTGTCATTTATCATGCATTTCCAATCTAGAGCTAAGATAATGCATCCAGTACAAGTGAAAGAGAGACAAGTAGAAGGGGATAACTGAAGGAAAGAAGGAGGGACAGTAGTGGCATACTTTTTGAGTGACTCTGGTAAATCAGCAGAAGTGTCATGTCAGCTGTTTGGATATATAACAGTGCAGATATTTGTTGTTGTGGGGGCAAATATTCAGGTGGTCTTTCACTTGCTGCTGATCTCAGTGTTCAGGCTGGTTGGGTTTGTGTGCTCTGGGAGGCTAATGCTAGCAAGCAGCCTCCTGGAATCCAGGTGCAGCACAGAAAGAATGACTCAATCTCATGTTCAGTGGCAAAAAGCTCAAAGCGGTTTACTGTCACTTTGACAGTGTACTAACTGGTCTGTTTAGTAATTAGCCCAGATCAAATGAACTGTCCAGGATAATGACAGCAATGCTGTTCACTAATTACAGTCTCCTAGGCTGCTAAAAAGAAGCAATCCTTGCAGCACCTGTATATATACCTGAATTATCCAAGTTTTCATGCCAATATTTATCTGCCCTTTTTCAAAAATTTTTATTTTGGTCTTTTTGCCAAGTTCACACCTGGCCTCTTACATTTCTTCTCTTATCTCACCTCTTTTATTTGTACTAACCTCCCTGCTCATTAGTGTGTTCTTTGTTTTCTACATCTCTTATCAGGTCATTCAGCAATCCCTGAGGTCTGTTCTCAAACTCTTTCTGGGAGGCTTAGCTAACCACAGCATAGCCTAACTGAAAGTCCTGCAACAATGATGACATTAGATTGTAGGAAAAGCCCAATAAATGGATTGATTTTCTTATGCAACAGCATTTGTCTTTCAATTCTTCCAGAATCAAATGAAACTCCCTGGGAAACATTCTTGCCTTTAATGTATCTAAAGAGATCTACTGTTCATAGTTCAGTTCAAAGTAAAATGCTATTAAGAATTTTGGAGAAAAGAAGCCAGCTTAAAATATGCAAGGAATAAAAAAGCCAGACAATTTACTGATCAGGAAGTGGGTTTGGGCATAACTAGGCGGGGGGTGGGGAGGGAACCACCAATTCACTGCACAGCTGTAATAATAAAGGAAAAAATAAGACACTAGACTGTATTCACATAGGAAGTGAATATTAAATGAGAGGTTATACTGTTCCCTAGTAGTGCTTGTAGGTCTGATCTGGTATCCACTGTGAAGTGCTCATTATCATTGCCCAAAAGAATAGTGTTACAGTGAAAGATCCCTGCTCAATCCCCTCTGTGGGTACATCTACACATGCACTTTATGGCAGTTGACTAATTAGCTCCACAGTAAAGTATCGCCATCTACGTGTGCTAGTATTAGTGCACAACAGATTAATTAACTGTGCCATAAGATAGTACTGTTGTGGACACTACTGTTTTATAGTGCAGTTACTTATTGTGCCAAAACGCATGTGTAGATGGTGACCAGAGCTAGCTGAGGCACAAAGGTACAAAAAGGTGATAAATTCTGGTGCAGTTTATCATGTTGTTTTAATGGTATGTGTAGCTGCACCCTGTATGTATAACTAGTTGCAGAAATAATGCTTTTTCCATTAAAGTTGTAAGGCTGTGATGGTGAACACTTAGGAGACCTTCTTTAGAACAGTGTGGTCAGTATTGTTTATCTTCTCACTAGAAAAAATGCAGTTGCTTGGAAAGGAATACTGTAAATGGATATGGGTATTGCTGGGCTCCCTGCACCATTCTGTAGAGAAAAGCCTACTGCCTGGTAGAAAGTGGTCTTATTGCCCTTGGTGTCATTTATAAGACCCTTTTCTGCAATACCATTTGTTTTGCTGGATACTTCCCCATAAGGTGGAACTTTCATGTCTTGGGCCCTGACCCAATATGATTATTAAGTGTTTGCCTAATTTTAGGAAATAAAATAGACCTGTGCTCATCACCAGGACTAGAGTCACATGCTTAAACTAGGCAGCTCCTGAGTCTTGGAAAAAGGCAGCAAAGATGACACCTGGCATTGAGAGGAGAAAGACCTACACTAAGTCCCTTCAAAGTCAAAGGTAGTGAATACTAGGACTGTGTGAAATTTTGATGGGTGTTTCATTTCAAAGCTGTTTTGATGCTTTTTGAGCTTGAAAAGGTGAAATCAAAATGGAACAAAAGGCTTTGAAACAGCTTTGGAATGAAATGAGGGCATTCGAAATGTTTCAAAAGTTTTCAAATGTTTCAAGTTTCAAAGCAGCCCAGTGGCAGGGGAGAGCCAGGGCTACACTGTGAGCAGCAATGCCAGCTCCTTGGAGCTCAGCCTGGTGGTGGGAGGTGGCAGGAGAGCCAGTGGTGGAACTGCTCTGAGTACAGCCCTGGCTCTAAGCACAGCCCTGCCTCTTGCTACCAGATTCAGCTCCATGGGGCTGCGAAGCCTCCTATGTCTGGTCTGTGCTCACCAGGGCTGCACTCTGAGCAGCTCCATGGAGCTGAGCCTGGCAGCAGAAGGTGGCAGGAGGTAGCGGAGAGCCAGTGGTGAAGCCAATCGGAGCGCAGCCCTGGCTCCAAGTGCAGCCCTGGCCACTGGCACTCTCGCCACCTCCCACAGCCAGGCTCAGCTCCATGGGGCTCGCAGAGTGGCTCAGAGAGCAGCCCAGCAGTGGGAGGTGGGGAGAGCCAGGGCTGTGCTCCAAGTGGCTCTGCCAGCCCCCTGGAGCTCAACCTGCCGTCCCAGGACTGCCGGAATCCTCCTGAGGATGCGGGCCCCCAGATCTATGCATGGGAAGACAGGAGCTTGCTGCTTCTGCCTGGGGCCAGTGGCAGCAGCAGTCTTCCTGGCACTCGTCAAGGGCTGCAGCCAGTGCCGGTCCTAGGAGGCAGCAGCCTCCTGTTATCCTGCACGCAGATCTGGGGGCCCGCACACCTGGGAGGAGTCCAGCACAGCTCCACAGCCCTCCCCGGGGTGCAGGCCCCCAGATCTGTGCACAGCATGACAGGAGGCTGCCACTGCTGCCTGGGGCCAGCGGCAGCAGCAGTCTTCCTGGCACTGGGTGCGGGCTGTGCCCAGTGCCAGCCTCAGGCAGCAGTGGCAGCTTCCTGTCATCCCACACACAGATCCAGGGGCCCACACCCCTGGGAGGAGTCTGGCACAGCCCCACAGTCCTTCTGGGGGTGTTGGCCCCCAGATCTGCACGTGGGATGACTGGAGGCTGCCGCTGCTAGCAAGTGATGTGAGTTTTGCTTTTAGCAGTTTGAGGTGCATTTTCCCCTGAAACTCCTACTTATATCTCCTTGAAACTTGGCAGGCTTCATGCCCTTAGAAGGGGCTACCATCCCTGCAATTATCATGTGAATCAGGCAAACAATGACAAAGTTATAGGCATTTTCATTATTCCCCATGATAGCCTATGGGCAAAACGTCAAATCAGCGAAACAGTTTTGACGAAACAAAACAGAACAATGCTTTGAAACGAAACAAAATGAAATGAAATGACAAAACAAAACACTTGCCCTTTGAAAAGGTGAAACAGAAGTCGAAACAAAATGGTGCTGTTTCGCATAGCCCTAGTGAATACCTTTTGGAACAGGCCCTGAGCTAGGGAGGAAGGTTCTACATAGAAATTGGGGTGCTTTAAAATGCATAAACCAAGATTTCAGGGATTGTCAACAGAATACACAGAATAAAATAGCTGAAATAAAAAGGGCACATGTGTATATTTTGGAATCAGAGGAGGGTTGGAAGGAACCTCAGGAGGTCATATAATACACCCCCCGCACCCCTCACACTCAAGGCAGTGTAGCAAAACCTCCAGTTTTTCTTTTTTTTTTATTTTAAAATGCATTCCCTCCCCTTCCCCAACCATTTTTGACTTTTTGTCTCCCTCTCTATTCCCTATAGATAAGTATAAATGAGCTAAGACATAGGATAAACTTCAGCATTTTATTTTGGTAGCAAGTTGTATTTGTTTTGGGGTTTTTTCTCCTTTTCAAATAAGTGCCCTGTTACGGATATCCACTGTTTTATATTTTATAATTATTATGTTTATATTGATTTTTACTGTTCTGTATTACAGTTTTACTGATACTATATGATTTAGGCCTGGATAAGTCATATCAAGTTTCCATTTTGTTTGTCAAGTCTCCATCTTGTGTCCGCTGCCCGGGCATACCCTATTGTAACTCTGTTGTAACTGTGTGACTCATACCTACCCCTCCTATGTAACTTGGTTCCTGAATGAATGGGGATGAATGAGGGTGCTTGTGAGACAGTGGCAGTCAGTCTAAAAATAGCTCCCTCTGAATGACCAAACCATCAACTCCACAACCCAACCATCACCCTGCACTGACCCTACCTGGCTCAAGATTTGAAAGACAAAGACTGCTGCAGATCCCACCACAGCCACCATTACAGACACCTGAAACTGTGTGTCCTGACCTGGAATGCACATGCTCAGTGCACCAGGAGCTGGCCCTTGTCTGGGCAGGCCCCCTGCCACTGGGGTCAGAGAAGGTCTGCCCCTATAAAAGCGGGCAGTGAAGACAGACCCAGTAGGGACACCATCTTCGCCTGGACCAGACCTGCTCCACATCACGCTGCCTATCAACCCAGAGGCCCTGCCGGTGACCCCCCCTCTGGACAACACCTGATGGACAAAGATCCCAACTGGCCATCGAGGACCCCCTTCCAGCCTGGATAGGTAGCTATCACCCCCACCCCCTCTTCAACCAAGGACTTGGATTCTGTGTCTCTTCCCTACCTGGACTCCAACCCTTCCACTGAGTCTCTTTTTCCTGCTACCATTGTGAGTGCTTGTGTGTGTGTGTGTGTGTGTGTGTGTGAACCAATAACTTCGTGGGGCTGTGTAGTGTGTTGTCTGTTTAATAAACCTGTTATTTTGAAACCCTGAGTTGGGTTTTGGCTGTTTCCTGACTGTTTCCCCCTGCCACCACTTATCAGCCTCAAGCTCCCAGCTGTCTGCCTCAGTTTCCAGCCCCGAGCTCCCAGGTTTCTGTTTCTCTCTCTTTCCTGGCTGTCTCCTCCTTGCCACCGGGCTTTTCTCCTTACACTAGTGACCTTGAGTAACCCTGGGGCCACTTGACCTTAAGTAACCCCAGCTTCCCTCTAGTCTGCTGGTTCTAATCCTGGCCCCATCAACTTTCACTCCTAGCACTTTCACTGTCTCATTTTAACCCCCCATCCATCTTCCTCCTTCCCCTTCTTCTGGAGATCTTTGACCTTTGATTCCCCCTCCCATAGTCAACAAGCACCCTAGGTATCCCAAGTACCCGAAGTACACACATACACCCCACACCACCCAAGTTAGAAACTCACCTGTGTATATGTGTACTGGAAGGTGGGGGGGGGGGGGTTGTGTGTGAACTGGTGAATATACATATATGCAATCATGTGTGTGATATACGAATTAGTGATCTGTGTATGTGTATTCGGTATGCGGGTATTGACAATTGATTTTTGTCTAACTTTTTGGTGTGTATAGGTGCTTGAATTGGTGATAGGTGTGCGTGTGTGTCTAAGGTGGTAATTTTGGGTGTATATGCGTCTGAGTTGGTTGTGGGTATACGCACCTTATTGATTTTTGAGTGTGTGCATGTGCAATTGTATACCACGCCCTCCTGTCTAACAGTGCAATATTGAGATCCTGAGCACTGGCCTCACCCCACAGGGCAACGGTGGGATTGTCCCTGACTAAAAAACAAAATAATTTAAATAATCTTTTCCTTGTCTTGCCTGCCAAGACCTAATTTCAGGGCTGCAGAAATAAAAAGCTTTACCCTATTTTACTTTGTAATAATCAAATTAACTGCTGAAACTAAGCAATACCACCATATGATCTTTGCTGCTGATGGGAAAAAAATTCCCAGTCACCTTCAAAGTGCATTTTTGTGCAAACATGTGCATTTCTGCAAACACATTCCCTTAATTATTTGGGATCTTGGAGTTTATTTTATTTATTACACCAAACCTGGAGATTTTTTGCTACAGGTTAGTCTGAAATACATTTTTGCTTCTAAATTTCACTGATAATTTCTACGATCTTCAAACAAGTTGCTTCGATTTTTAAACTTTTTTATGTTTGATTTTAGACTTTACTTTTCCTTTGGAAGGCTTATGGAAATGCCTGTGACTCAGTTTTGAATGAAAGAACTTCAAAAAATATAAAATTTACAGCCATACTTCTGAGGCAGCTGAAATGAGAAACTCCAGCATAACCCATTTATGTGACTTAAACAAGCTAAGTTTGTGGAAAATATATTTTTTAAGTTGGTATTTCTTAGCATCCATGAGAAACTCAACTTAAAAGTGACCTATCCACTGGTAAAGCTAGAAGATGATTCAAGGTCTCAAAGCTGAGTCTCAAATATCAAGAGTTTGGTACATTTTTTGTCAGCAGATTTAGCCCATTTGGTGGATTCAATAGGTCATGAATAGCATCAGACAACTAACACTAAACTTACAATGTCAACGAAAGGCAGCTCAAGAAAGGACACTTGCATGAGAGATTCCAGGTGTACTTCATGTGATCCTCAACACAAACAAGATGTGATCAGAGAAGTCTTTAACAAGGAATTTATAAGCTGCCATTTATTAAGGTGGAAAGGTTCTTCGATTCAATTAACTTCAGATTTTTTTCTTCTCTTTTCTTTCTCTTTACTATTTAATGTAGTAACAGTAGCCTTAAATGACAGTGCTTCCTCAGTTTTGGGTGCTTAATATTTTAACTAGTTGGTAAGAAATTTTGAAGAAAATATTGTCAAAATAGTGAGCGTTTAAAAAAAACAAACAAACATCAATTTTAAATAAATTAAAACATCAAAAAATTAAAATTTGGAAATCATGACCAGTAGACTCTGGCCCTAGGTGGCACTGCACCAGGGTGACTGTTCCCTTGGAGTTGTGCAACTGTTTCGAACCTCTCACATCAGCTGAGCTAGCCGAACTCCTGGCCCAGCATGTAAGGAAGGAGGGCCACTAGCAACTCCGCCCAGAAGGAGACACAGAGTAATTGTGGTGGGCAATTCCCTCCTGAGGGGGACAGAGGGTTCAATCTGTCACCCAAATCCTGTAACCTGTGAGGTTTGCTGCCTCCCTGGGGCTCGTTTCCAAGATGCAACTGAGAGGATCCCCAAACTCATCCAGTCCTTGGACCACCACCCCATGATACTCATCCATGTGGGCACAAATGACACTGCTCAGAGCAATCCTAGCTGGGCCATGCATGACTACAGGGCTCTGGGGGCTGGGCTCAAGGGTCTGGGGGCTTAGGTAGCCTTAAAAGAGCCGGTAGACATCATAGCATGCCGTATGGTTAAGATATTTGAAAGCTTGAGGTGCTTGAGTGATGTACCGGAAGACTGGAAAAGAGCCAATGTGGTCCCAGTCTTCAAGAAAGGGAGGAAGGAAGATCCAGGGAATTACAGACTTATCAGTGTGACATCCATCCCTGGAAAGACCTTTGAGAAAATTATCAAGGGATCCATCTGCAACAGGCTAACAGAAGGCAACCTACTGAATGCCAACCAAAATGGTTTTATTACTGGAAGGTCTTGCCTGACCAACCTCATCTCCTTCTATGACCAGGTGACGCTTGCCTGGACAAGGGAGACAAGGTTGCTGTCACTTATCTGGATTTAAAGAAGGTCTTTGACTTGGTCTCCCATGATGTCCTCATGACCAAGCTGGGGAACTGTGGCCTAGGCCATCTCACAGTCCAATGGCTGGGGAACTGGCTCTGGGGTCAGACCCAAAGGGTACTAGTTGATGGGAACAAATCAACATGGCGCAAGGTTACCAGTGGAGTCCCCCAGGACTCAGTGCTCGGGCCAGTACTCTTCAATAGTTTCATTAATGATCTGGATTCGGGTGTCAGATGTGGACTGGCAAAGTTCACAGATGACACTAAACTATGAGGAAAGGTGGTCACACTGCAGGAAAGGCTGAAGGTACCGGCTGACCTGGACATGCTTGCACAGTCAGCAGACCAAAACCTGATGGCATTCAACATAGAGAAATGCAGGGTACTTCACCTTGGGAGAAAAAAACAGCATCATACTTATAGGCTTGGCAGTGCTACGCTCACTAGCACCATGACCAAAAGAGATTTGGGGGTCTTGATGGACCACAAAATGAACATGAGCCACCACTGTGATGCCATGGCTGGCAGAGCAAACCAAACTCTGGCATGCATCCACTGATGCATCTCAAGCAAAACCAGGGGCATCATCCTCCTGCTTTACTCAGCCTTGGTGAGGTAACAGCTGGAGCACTGCATCTAGTTTTAGCCCCCCTTTCAGGATGGATGTGGATAAGCTCAAGAGAGTCCAGAGGAGAGCCACGTGACTGA
Organism: Alligator mississippiensis; assembly: GCF_030867095.1. Taxonomy (NCBI): domain Eukaryota; kingdom Metazoa; phylum Chordata; order Crocodylia; family Alligatoridae; genus Alligator; species Alligator mississippiensis. The sequence continues at coordinate 141,282,175 of NC_081827.1, forward strand.
TCAAAGGTCAAGAGCGCAAGCCTTACGGGGAGAGGCTGAGGGCCATGGAACTCTTCAGCTTGGTGAAAAGAAGGCTCAGGAGTGACTTGGTGGCAGCTTATAAGCATATAAAGGGGGTGCATCAGGATCTGGGAGAACACTTGTTCACCAGGGCTCCGCAAAGAAAAACCAGGTCTAACAGCCACAAACTTCTAGATGGCTGATTCAGACTTGATATAAGAAAAAACTTCTTTACAGCCTGAGTGTCCAAGGTCTGGAACAGACTCCTCCTAGAAGTGGTACAAGCACCTACTCTGGACTCATTCAAAAGGCATTTGGATGTTTAATTTTAAACATCCCAGGTTAAAATTAAAACTGGTGGAATCTCTCTAACTTTCAAATTTTCACTCATATTTATGGTTGTAAATTCAATTTATGAGTGAAAATTTGAAAGTTAGAAAGATTCCACCAGTTTTAATTTTAACCTGGACTTGAAAGCTACTCTTGGAGGCTAATTGATGTTTCTTTGGGTTTTGTTTTGCTTTTTACTTCTACATGAATTTTCATAAACCCCCTGCCACACCCCTGTTCCTTTGAAAATCAAAAGATCTTTGAGAATGAAGACAAAATTGATAAATATCAGTAATGACTAGTTGCTCACTGTGGTAAGAGACTTTATCCCAGGGAAACAATCTAATGAATAAATCAGTAGCATAGAGAGGGCTCTGGAAAAAATATGTATATACAGATTAAAAATACGTTAAATATTTCCAGTGGCAACAATAACAACAAATCTTGACCAGAGTTAAATAGACAACAGAAAGTAGGCCTAATTTCAGTCTCACTTTTACCAGCTTTCTCAGATGTCTCACTCCATTGGCTTCGGTTGAGTTAGTGCAGCAGTACGCTGATGTAAATGAAAGTTATTTTGTTTCTCAAACAAACAACCAGGCAGCAGAATAAATTTTCATCTCATTGTCTCTGTAGAATAAAATTCTGCCCGCTGGAATCTCCACGCCTACTCATGCAGACAGCATTTGGCTCCGAAGATGCTAGAGCCGCCAGTCTGTCGTGGGTGGGGAGCCTAATTGTAGCTTCTAACTGCTGCGTGGTTGCTAGGGGCCAGAGTAAAGTCCAGTGCCAGGTTGAGGCCCTAGACACAGGTCTCTCATGCCTAATGATTAATCTGGCTTTGTACATATACTTCTCCAGAAAAACACATCCTCAGATTAAGACTCTGGGCTGAAATGAAGTTGTTGGATTAGTAAGTAAAGCACAAACTTTCAGAAGAGGCTTCTGATTTTGGGTTGCCTTGATTTTGGGGAAAACAGTTTGGGACAGTGGGAGTTTCAAGCTGGGCACCTCAAAACTGAGCTATCCCAAACCAGTGGCCATTTCTAGAATTTTTGGCTTAACTAACGTATCAGGATTTGTTTCCTCCTTAAACTAATATGCAGGTTCTCAATCTTCTTGTATTTAACAACCTTCCTCACCTTCCTCAAACATATATTGTGCCACTCTCTTTTATCTTCCTTCATACTGAAGAAGGATTGAGGTTTAGCAGCTCAGCAACAAGCAGATAGCTTGTCTGACCAGCATGTTAAAAGGAAAGGCCCAGATGACCTCAGTGAAGGCCTACATACCATTTGTGTTTCTAGGAGACTGTTCCTGTCCTCTCCCTAAACAAAGAGATATAAATTCCTACAGCCCAAAACAAAGAGGAGGGGGGCATGTCTAGATGAGATGTTTATTGCAGAGCTGACTAATTAGCTCAGTAGTAAACATCTCAGTGTCTACATGTGTGCCCCTATTAGGGCACAGGAAATGAATAAACTCTGCAGCAGGGTAGAACTTGTAAGTACAAGTACTACCCTCCTACAGAGTTTTTTCATGCATAGCATCACACCTGTAGACATTGACTGAGCTGGCTGGGACATGAGAGTGCTTCAATGTGAGGGGCTGCCTGTTGGATAGACCCCGAGGGAAGCACCCTCGTGCCCCAGCCAGCCCTTCTGCAGCATGCTGAGGTGGGTTAGAGCAGCCCCAGCCTGGGAGGCTAACCCCCAGGGCCCTTTGCCAGCTGGCGGCTGCTCTGACCGGGTTCCACATCCTGCACATGAATAAACTTCAGAGCTGATTGCTCTGAGTTAATTGCCTCTGGGCACATGTTCAAATGGGGTGCCATGGAGCAAAAAACTCTGGAGTAATAAGCTCCAGAGTTTATTCATGTACACTAATTGTCTGTGTAGATGTGCCTGGGAAGGAGGAGAGAAGAACTTTTCCCTCTTCCAACTCTTTGCTTGGGACTCCATTCAGAATAAAGGAAAAAGTACAACCTAACAAGAGCACAGTGATTTTTTTTCCACTTCTAAAGAAGAAATGTTTATCTGAGACAAGCAGGATGAAGAGAGGCTCTGAGAGCCAATCTTTAAATAAAAAAGAGAACTAATGACCAGCTGAGTGTATGAGGCAGAAGCAGTTGTCAAAATGAGACAACTATAGAAGAAGTCTTGGTCCTGAAAGACCTATCAAGGAACAGGACAGAAGGAACATTAGCTTTGATACCCAAGGACTGATGTTGCTCTGGCATCTTCTCCTCCTCTTTGCCCTGCCTCTCAATGGGCATGTCTACACTAGACTTATTGCTGAACTGACTAGTTAGCCATGCAGTAAAGTCTCAGCATGTACATGTGTGGCCCTACTGGACCACAGTAAACTAATAAATGCTGCTGTAGGATAGTGCTTGTCAATAGAAGCATTATCCTATGGCAATGTTATTTAGTGTGCCACAACGCATGTGTAGACACTGACAGGGCTGACTGGGGCATGAATGTGCTTCACTGCAGGGGTTGCCTGCTGGCTGGCCCCACATTGAAGCACCCTTATGCCCCAGCCAGCCCCTATGCAGCATGTTGATTCAGGCAGGAGCAGCCCTGGGCTGGCGGGCTGACCCCCTGGGCCTCCTACCAGCCAGAGCAGCTCCAACTTGGTTCAACAGTCCTTGCTGCAGTCCCAGGTGCATGTGCAAATTGCACACCCAGGAGCAAGAAACTCTTACGTGAACTGTGCTGGAGTTTATTCAGGCACAGTAACTGCACATTTAGACCCACCCAGTGAGAGCTCATTCTCCACCTCAAGCATAAAGCTTGATTTACACAAGACACTGGGGACTCAGCATCAGCCACACCTTCCCCCAAATGGTGCCTTACTGAGATAAGCAACACTACTGACTACTGTTCAGAGCCTCAGCTGAGGGCCAGGTACTTCAGAGACACCAGCTGGAAATCAATAGTCCTAGAGTTCCATTTTAGGATTCCCAATCTCTCTGTCCCTTCAGCCTAATCATTTCCCATTTGTCCCCTTCATGGATGAGAACAAATTGCTGAGGAGAACATTCCTCTGCTGCTCATCCCGACAAAGATTATCAGAGTTTGGGGGTGCTGACTGTTCCCAGCAGAGGAAGGATTGCCTGGTGGTTTAAGCACCAGCTTTTGGAACTGAAAATTCAATCCCCTGCTCCGCTAGAGGCATATTCTGTGACCTGGGGTAAATTGCTTTGGATAAGACCCACAAAAGAATGTAGGTGCTACAATGCTGTTGCCTGCTGGAGATCTCATGAAGGGAGCTGCATATTTAAGTCCTATCAGACTGGGTTATCCTGGGTGAGTGATCTAACCAGTAGGCTATTGGATAAAATGGTGCCATTTCCTCCTCTATTTTGTGCAAGCCCCAATCTGGCAGTGAGCTCTAAAAGCATCTACTGGATTGGACCCTGGGGAACACTATAGGTCAAATACTAATATTTCTTGTCATCTAACTGGTGGGGTTTTGGGGTGTCTACATCAGATTTTTGGCATTTTTACACACAGGCAACCATTCCATTTCCTAGTAATGTGGACATGCTGCACACACACTCTGAGCATGTGCATTAAGCTATGCATGTGTCTGGCCCCTTGAGGATGTGTAGCAGTGTCCACAGTGTGACAACACAGTTAGACCAAAGCCCATGACAAGCAGGTGTTAGACACTTGGAGCACCTTTACATGTGCTTCGGGTGCGGGGGGTAGGGGATGCTTTAATTCAGGTGGCTCTGAGAGCTGCTCTAATTAAAGAGCCCACAGCGCCGTGTGTATTCAGCATCCTGCACTTCAAAATGGCGGCAGGGGCACTTTAACTAATTTGTTTGATAAACTTTAGTTAAATCGCCCCTGCTGCCATTTTGACACAGAATACATGTGATGCAGAGGGGGCTGGAACATGCTAATTAGCATGCTCCAGCAGACTCGATTAATGGAGTCTGCTTCAATGCATGCTAATTAGCATATGTGTATAGGTGCCTTTGGAGGGGAGGATGTGTCCCTCCTATGTTTCAGCCCCAGTAGCTGACTGGCTAGATTACTAAACTGGGAAGATCGAGACACAGCTTCTAGTCCCTTCCCCCCTAAGGGATGTGAAGCTAGGTATCTCTGACTTCCTACGACAGCACTCTAACAGCTGTGGCACAGGTTTGGCATTGTTCAGATCCCTCTCCAGGACTCTTTTTGAAGCTGATCTCTTGGGCAGGCATGAAAAGGAGATATATGAGGCCAAGAAGAAGTTCAAGAGGAAGTTGGAGTTTGTGTGGCTCAGTGAGATGGTCATTAGGCCTGAAGGTAAGAGGCCCCAGATATAAACCTGAAGTCTTGATCCCAGTGAGACAGAAACTCCTCCATATGTTGCCTTCTATCCATTGTTTTCAATGACTGCTAGGTGCAAACAATGGCTCAGCTTTAAAAAGAGTGCTGAGGTGGGCAGAGTCAGCGCTGTGCTCTGATTGGCTCTGCCAGCCCCATGGAGTGCAGCCCGGCAGCAGGAGGCGGGGAGAGCCAGGGCTGCACTCCCCGCTGGGCTGAGCTACATAGGGCTGTGGAGCCACTTGGAGTGCAGCCCTAGGTCTCCCCTGCCTCCCACCACTGGGCTGCTTTTGAAATGTTTTGAGTGCCCTCATTTCATTTCAAAACTGTTTCCAAGCTTTTTGTTTTGTTTTGATTTCACTGCTTTGTGCTCAAAACGCATAGAAACAACTTCGGAACAAAACACTCAGTAAAATTTCACGCAGCCCTAGGTGATGTCTAGAGCCGCATTTCTCAACCTGTGGGTCATGGCCCAAAAGTGGGTCTCACGAATATAAGAAAGGGTCATGAGCAAACTTTAAAGATGGATTCTCCATTAAAGGAAAAAAAATGTGGGAAACTCTGGCTTTTCCCTTGCAGGCTGGCAGAATTCCAGCCCGCAGAGGGCCACTTGGGGCCCTCTGTACACCCCACAGACCCACCCCCTACCCCACAAACTTGGGGTTAGGGCCTGGCAATACGGGGCAGCAAGTCAGGAGTGAGAGGCACTGGGTCTGATTGGCCATTGATGTTTACAAATGGGTCCTGGTCCAAAAAAGGTTGAGAACTACTGGACCTTCATTTTCTTCACCAGTGAGAATGACCAGGTAAGTGCATGACATAGTAATCTACACAAGAAGGGTTACATGTCCAGGAATAGATGGATACCTACACATGAATACCAAAAATGCTATGCAGATGACTAAAAAATTGCCAATCAGGCAACTGAAAAGGAAACTAATTCTACTCAAGTTTGTAAATCCCAGCAGGACTTAGGCTTCAGTAAACTAATCACAAAAAGGAAACTTCTAAGAAGTGGAAATTTGGACAAATAACGGGAGGAGTATAAAAGCATTATTTGGGCATACAGGGATGGAGTCAGGAAGGCAAAAGCACAGATGGAGTTGCAGCTAGCAAGGGAAGTGAAGGGTAGCAAGAAGGGTTTCTATAAGTATGTTGGTAGAAAAGGGAGGATCAGGGAAAGTGTGGGTTCCATACTGAATGGGGGAGGCATTCTAGTGACAGAGGATGCAGAAAAGGCTGAAGTACTCAATGCCTTTGTCACAACCCAAGGGTGTGATTTTTGTTTGTGTGCGCTTCGGCACTGCTAAATTATTTCCCGCCACTCGTAGCTTTCTTTGCATGGTGCATTTCTTCGTTGCAACAGAGAAATGCACGTTGCAAGGAGTTCCCGCCATTTGTATTCAGATTCGTGCCCCACTGTTGGCCAGTTCTAAATTATTCCTACATGGTGGCTAGCGATTGGCTTGCTACCCGTATAAGAGGCTTGAGTGGTTTCCGCCCAAGTTGGAGGACTCCACGACTATCAGGAGGAGGAGAACTTCACGTCTCGTGAAGATCTCTAAGCCCTGCGGAGCCTATCGGACCCAGCCTGTATCTCAAGAAGGCTATAGGGGTCTGATCAACCTCTCACCTCTCCCCGTCGCCGCCTGATCCCTTGACGTACGCTTCCTTGTGCGCAAAGTTCCACGGAGCCTAGCAAACTTCGTGTGAGTGAATCCAGAGCTCTACCCGGGGTTCGAGTCCTGCAGTTTTTTTCTTCCCGTCGCCGAAACCCCATTGCGATGTACCCTTATGTTCTGCAGGTTCGAGTTTTTTGTTTTGTTTTGTAACCGCAACTCAAGCAAGTTTTCCTGCCTGCACCGTGACCATCTTCGGTGTAAGTAAAATAATCTTAAATTAACCACTAAGCGTCCGTGCCTAATTCTAGCCTGTCTTCCCCGACCCGGCGTGTCTGGGCTGCTGGCCACAGCCCACCGCGCGAAAAAAGGGCCTCGGACCGCTCCCGGCCCACACAGCCTTTTTCACCTTAGTCTTCACGGGCAAGGTCAGATCCCAGACTACTGCACCAGGCAGCACAGTTGGGGAGGAGGTGAGCAGCCAACAGTGGCGAAAGAACAGGTTAGAGACTGTTTAGAAAAGCTGGACATATACTAGTCCACAGGGCTGGCTCGGATACACCTAAGGGTGCTGAGGCAGTTGGCTCATGACATTGCAGAGTGACTGGCCATCATCTTTGAAAACACATGGCAATCAGGAGAGGTCCTGGATGACTGGAAAAGGGCAAACATAGTGCTCATGTTTAAGAAAGGAAGAAAGAAGGATCCAGGGAGCTACAGACCAGTCAGCCTTACCTCAGTCCCTGGAAAAATCATGGAGCAGATCCTCAAGGAATCCATTTCTACGCACTTGGAGAAGAAGGGCAAATCACCAAGGGCAAATCATGCCTGACCAACCTGATTGCTTTCTTTGACTAGATAACTGGCTCTGTGGATGCGAGGAGACCAGTGGATGTTGTATACCTTGATTTTAGAAAGGCTTTTGATAGGGTCTCCCACAACATTCTTGCAGGCAAGCTAAGGAAGTATGGGCTGGATGAATGGACTGTAAGGAGGACAGAAAACTGGCTGGAGCTCAGAGAGTAGTAATAAATTACTCGATATCTAGTTGCAGCTGATATCAAGTGGAGTGCCCCAGTGGTCAGTCCTGGAGTCAGTTTTATTTAATATCTTTATCAACAACCTGGAAGATGGTATAGAGTGCACCCTCAGCAAATCTGTAGATGACACCAAGCTGGGGGGTGTAGCAGATACTCTGGAGGGTAGGGCCAGGATTCAGAGTGACCTAGACAAATTGGAGGATTGGGCCAAAAGAAATCTCATGAGATTCAACAAGTACAAATGCAAAGTCCTGCACTTAGGGGAGAACAAGCCCATGCACCAGTACAGGCTGGGGGCTGACTGGCTGGGTAGCAGCTCTGCAGAAAAAGACCTGGGGTTTGCAGTGGAAAATAAACTGAATATGAGCCAGCAGTGTGTTCTCATTGCCAAGAAGGTGATGGCAAACTGGGCTGCACTGGTAGGTGTATTGCCAGTAGGCCAAAGGAAGTGATTATTCTCAACTGTGCAGAACTGGTGAGGCTACATCTAACGTTCTGGGCCCCCCCCACTACAGAAAGAATATTGAAAAATTGGAGAGCGTCCAGTGGAGGACAAAAAAATGGTGAGAGTGATGGAGGACATGACTTATGTGGAGATGCTGAGGGAACTGGGCTTATTTAGTCTAGAGAAGAAAAAACTGAGAGGGGATTTAATAGCAGCCTTTAACTACCTGAAGGGGAGTTCGAAAGAGGACAGAGCTAGACTGTTCAGTGGTGGCAGATGAGAGAAAAAGGAGCAACGGTCTTAAGTTGCAGCAAGGGAAATTTAGGTTAGATATTAAGAAGAATTTTCTCACAAGGAGGATAGTAAAAAAACTGGAACACGTTACCCAGAGGGGTGGTGCAATCTCCATCCTTGGAGGTTTTTAAGACCCAGCTCCACAAAGCTTTGGATGGGATGATCTAGTCAGGGATGGTCCTGCTTTGAGCAGGGGGTTGGACTAGGTGAGCTGCTAAGGTCCCTTCCAGCCCTAGTTTTTTATGATTTTATGGCTCCTGGCTGTTCAGCACTGACAAGACTGAGGCCCCTCATAGTATGCCCATTGGTGTCTGGGGAGCTGAAATGATGAAAACCCGAGGCTCTGTCAGATGCCCCCAGCAAGATAGTAGGTCAACGGGACTTAAGTGCCCTAACCCTATTGCAACTTTAACCCTTCATTTCACTGTTCTTCCCTGCTTGCTATTCCTGACCTTACAAGCACATTGTGAGATAAACCCACTAAAGCTTGTTTTCATCTTCTTATCCACAGCTGGCATATTTGAGGGCTGGGGCACAATTGCTCATTTATCCCCAAAGCTTGTGTATTGAACTGCTTTTCAGTCCCTTTTCAAAATGATCTGAGGTGGGCACAAAGAGTGGGCAGCAGGCACTGGCCATTCCCATGCTCACAAAGCTTGCAGAGTTTATGTATAGGACATCGTTACCCCCTTGGAAAGCAAACATTTTGAGGGCAGAGGTAAGGAGGAGGCACACAGATACTTCCTGACTGTTCCCCCGCAAGAGCCATATTCAGGAGAGTCATAGCATGCCCTCCTTTGCCCCAAAGCCTGTATGTTTAACAGCTCAGAAGCCTAAATTGCCATTTCTCCTTAGGTGTTCTCTTCTACAGCCACCTGTTCTGCTGGCCTTGTTCCTGATGCTGAAGCAGCAACCAGTATCCAGAAGAAGCTGGGATTTTTACTATAGGAAGTTGAACGGGTCCCTAGTGATAGCCACCTAATAAAGTATGTGAAGCCATGTGATAAATACAGATTCATCACATTGTTTTGCAATTTGTCATGTACCTTTGACCACCTCACCTGCCCTCTGCTCACTAATCCCTTACCCCCAGGGCTGTTTCCAACATTCCTAATAGGTGAGCAGTTGCAAACAGCTGTCATGTTTGAAAAAAAGAAAGAAATTCACCTGCTACAAAAAATGTTCTCTTCTGCTCCTCCAATGTAAAAATGTCACCCTGTGAAATTCGTGGAGAGATATTCAGCAATGGATCAATGAGGGGTTTATGATTTTATCTAATGGACATAGAGAAAAAGAATACTTTTACTGATGGAATGAGAAGAAAGCCAGCAAGCCCACAGAACACGCACACCTTCCTTTTAGTCTTGGATGCAGCCAAATATTATCCTTTAGAAGTAGGATATTTTAAATCACAACAAATGCAGGGACTTTTCTGCTTTCTGCTGAGCTTTGGACATTTAACTTGATGGAATCAAAGATTACTCAGCTTGCAGAAGCAAGGGTACAAGTCAGCCTTTTTTTTTAGTCTAAGATCAAGTGTAGGGAACAAGCCTCACCTGCCCCTGTAATCCCACCAGGGAGAGCATGGACCCTGATTCCAGGTGTCCCAGGAACCCAAATTGGGAGCCAAAAGAAAAATATGGTGGTGAAAAGAAGAAGCTACCTGGTAAAATTCTGGGTGAAGCATGGATACCAGGAAAGATGCCAAATAGGATAGAAAGAGAGGACTTTATACTGTGGATCATGAGAGATCTGATCAAGGTAAACATGAAAAATTTGCACAATCTAATTTGCATGCTGGGTGGCCTGAAATGGGAGTCGGGTTTCAGGAATCTGGAGAGAAGATCGTATTCCTGGCAAGTGCTCAAACCAGTCAGGGGAGATCCCAAAATGGAGGCTTTTAATTTGTTGGAGGAGACATATGGAGAGAATGGAAGGTAACGATCCAACTGGTCAGTGGCAAGGTATGAGAGGAAAAGGTGCATTTATGGAAAAGTGGATTTATGGACTGGAGCTGAGACAGTATAAGAAATGCTGAAAATCAAATGTAAGAATCCAGGAGAGCTGCAGCACTTCCCCCCAGCAATCTCCTGGCCCCCCACAGAGGCTACCAGGGGCAGCCCAAGCTCTGCTGCAAATGTGAGGAGCAGGGGCGCCTGCTAGCACACTGCAAAGTGAAAATATATGCCATATACATGTAGCCACAGTGTACTCAGGTATATACTCCCCTTCTCCAATTGAAGGAAATTGTTAGCTGACAGGTGTGCTGTGGGGGAACTGCAGGCCACTCAGTTTCCCTCCATCCCTATAGAACCAGGCCAGGACAGTCAGGAGACTTAACTATATTAAAATTTACTTACATTAACTTATCACAAGGAAAAGAAACATGGATATAAACATATGTATTATATATATATGATATCCAAACAAATAACATAAATGATACCCTCTGGGTAAATGCTATAAAACCTTATACCAGTGCTCCAGATACAGGTAAGTATCTGATCTGAAACAGATAAACCACAAAATAAACATAGATAACCAACAGATAAAATATAGATAAATATAGGTGACCGATAAATAAGCCACAAATAAATACAAATAAAAAACAGGTGAAATAATAGCAAAAGGGGGTCCCAGCAAAGCCCTAGGATTCTACTCATCTACTCATAGATTCATAGAAGTAGGGTCGGAAGGGACCTTGTAGATCATCAAGTCTGACCCCCTGCCCTGGGCAGGAGAGAAAACCGGGCTCAAATGACCTCAGTCAGGTAGATATCAAGCCTCCTCTTAAAGAACCCCAGGGTAGGAGCCAGCACTACTTCCCTTGGAAGTTGGTTCCAGATCCTAGCTGCCCTGACTGTGAAGTAGGGGCTTTGGATGTCCAGTTTAAATCTACTCTTTAACAATTTGTGGCCATTATTCCTTGTTATCCCGGGGGGCACTTGGGGGAACAGGGTTTCTCCCAAACCCTGCTGGTCCCCCCCGGTGAGTTTATAGCCGGCCACCAGATACCCCCTCAGCCCTCTCTTGTGAAGGCTGAACAGGTTCAGGTCCCGTAGCCTCTCTTCATAGGGTCTGCCCTCCTGTCCCCGGATCATGCGGGCCCTCCTCTGGACCCTCTCAATGCTGTCCACATCCCTCCTGAAGTGCGGTGCCCAGAACTGAACGCAGTACTCCAGCTGCGGCCTGACCAGTGTCGCATAGAGGGGGAGGATCACCTCCTTGGCCCTGCTTGTGATGCATCTGTGGATGCATCAAAAATGACTCCAAAGTCTCTTTCTGCCACTGTGCTCTCAAGAAGGGAGTTTCCCAGCTTATAAGGGCAGCACCTTGCACTTGTCAGTATTGAAACCCATCCTATTTTTGTTACCCACCCCTGTAACCTGTCCAGGTCCTGCTGTAATCTGTCCTTCCCTACTAGCATGCCCACCTCACCCCAAATCTTGGTATCATCAGCAAATTTAAACAGGCTGCTTTTTACCCCGTCGTCCAAGTCACTAATAAAGAAATTGAACAGTGCAGGCCCAAGGACCGAGCCCTGGGGGACTCCACTGCCCACTTCCCTCCAGGCCAAAAAAGACCCATCTACTACTACTCTCTGAGTACGACCCTTCAGCCAATTTGCAATCCATCTGACTGCCACAGTCACCTAGTTTTTTGATGAGAATGGGGTGGGACACAGTGTCGAAGGCCTTGCTGAAGTCCAGAAAGACTACATCCACTGTGACACCTGCATCCAATGCTTTTGTGACCTGATCCTAGAAGGCGATCAGGTTGGTCTGGCAGGACCTGCCCCTAATGAAACCGTGCTGGTTGCCCCTGAGAATCATCTCTGCTGCTGGCCCATCACAGATGTGCTCCTTGATGATCTTCTCAAAGAGTTTCCCCAGGATTGAAGTAAGACTAACGGGCCTATAGTTGCCCGGGTCCTCCCTCTTTCCTTTTTTAAAGATGGGGACCACGTTGGCTTTCTTCCAGTCATCTGGCACCTGGCCGAGCACCATGAGTGCTCGTAAAGCCATGCCAGGGGCCCCTCAATAACCCCTGCTAATTCCCTCAACACCCTGGAGTGGAGAGCATCTGGACCTGCTGATTTGAACATGTCCAGCCCCTCCAGAAGCTCTCTAACCCAGTCCTCCCTGACCTTAGCCCTGGCGGCATTTCTCACGAGTCCATCTGGAATCCTGGTTGGGGAGTCCCAGTCCCTGCACAGGAAAATGGAGGTGAAGAATTTGTTAAAGAGGTCTGCTTTCTCCTCCGGTGCAACCACCAGATTGCCAAGCATATTATGCAGGGGCCCCACATTACCCAGTGCCTTCTTCATTCTCCCTATATATTTAAAAAAGTACTTTTTATTATCTTTGATCCTTGATGTTAGCCCTAGCTCTGTATCCCCCTTAGCTTTTCTAACTTTTCTAACAGCCCCACCATCATCATGGCATGTCTGGGTGAGACTGACCAGAAGCATGCTTGGGGCACCAGGGGCTCCACCAATCAAAACAGCAAAATCTCAAGCCTGGGACTCAACCTAAGCTCTGAAAGGCAAGCCTACTGCATATGCCTACTACATACAAAGCAAAAGGAGTGTGAGAAAGAGTGGTGCTGCAATTTGTGTGTGGAGGAGGGGCACATCTTTAAAGAGTGCCCCAAAGCCTGTGTCAAAAAACAAAAAGAAAGAGGAAATCGTAGCAGCCCCAGCATCCCCAACTCTCCTGTTCAGCCTCTCCCCACCCTCCCCCCAACAGTAACAGAGAGCGAGGGGATAGAAGGAGAAGGCAAATAGGAAGAAACAATGTGGGGATACTTCAGAAGAGGAAAACCTGACCCCTTTCCCCCAACCCAGGTTACAGTAAAAAACTAAAACAGATGCAGTAAATGAACACAGACTTGGTAAGACTGGTAAGGGAGCAAGGGAAAGAGAAGGGGGAGCTAGTCACCCCAAAAAGACATGCAGAGAGAACCCCAAAAATTGAAGAAGGAGCCTCCTCCGAGATGGAGGTGGTGATGAAGCAGAGGGAACCCTCTGAGACCAAGAAAATGGAATGGGGCAACTGGAAACAAATTGGTCTGAGAAAGAGGTCACTGGCAGCACCTGCCCCGCCCCACCCCCCTCGAAGAGCCCAAAGCCCAGAGAGACTCTGGCAGTCTGGGGGAAAGCCTGAACCTAAGCCTGGGCAAAGAATCAACGAGGCCAAAGAGCGAAAAAAGGAAGGTGACAGTCATCCTTCACCCAGCACAGACTTCGTAATGGGAATACAAATAGCCTCAGCAAAGGTGAGAATCCTAGCAAAGAAGGAAAAATGGGACACCATTCAGCAATGTTTGGACCAGCTACAAGCAGACATCATTTGCCTCTGGAAGTGAGGCTTGCCCAGCTTCAAAAACTATGCATTGTTTGAAAGATGCTGGCCGCGTGGTCCAACCATGTGGAGTGGAGCAGATAACAATAGGGTAGCTAATGTCACAGTCCTCTTGAAAAGAGACAGGGTGCACCTCCTGAAGCAGAGAAACTGCTGCAGGCAGGTTAATACAAGCCACCTTCCTGCAGAGGAAGAGAAGTATGACCTGCTGAATGTTTATGCCCAAGACAACAAAGAAGTGAGGTGTACCTTCTCAGAAAATATGGCTGTGTCAATGCCTAGTACCGTACCAAGGGTGAACACAGGAAATTTCAACAGCATCATTGATGAGGGAGACAGAGTAAGCACACACAGATGCCTAGAGACCATGGTAAGTTGGCTGAGTGGGCCCTGCCACAAGCACCTGCTGGCCAAGCCCTCCATAGTGGGCAGGCAGGCCGCTTGCCACTTGCAGAAGGCAGCCTGCCTTCCCTATCCCCTACGCAGGCCAGGCTAGGTCTGGCTTTTGCTAGCAGCTGCCACAGCAGCTCTGAACCAACTCTCCCCCTTCTCCTCCCTACAAACCAGGCAATTTGCTCCTGTGGCTTGAGGCCCACAGCACCTGGAGTCTGGGGGTGAGGGGCTCCCACCCAGATGGGACACAGAACTAGTGATTCCCCCCTCCTTTCCCCATGGACTTCTTCAGAAAGGTGCCCCAGGCAATGGCCCCCACCATGCATGTGGCTTGTGCCCCAAGCATGATCCTGGTCAGAGTCACCCAGACATGCCATGATGATTTGCTTGAGTGCTGATCACCATGGTGCCCTGGACACAGTTGAGAATATGGTATGGAGCCCTGAGCTTTGATGGTGCCCCAGACAAGTCTGTGCTTTCCCACAATGTGTGTCACCACCTGGAGGGGTATCTCTGCCTATGCTAGGAGTCCCTAACCCCTGAGGCCAAGGAGGAGATAGGTGTTGCCATTGACAAGTTTTTCTGCATGTGACAGGTCCCTGGCTGCCTAGCTAGGAGGTGCTGGCTGCTTAATAAAATACTGAACTGCTTCCCATCTGTGTGTTGGGGCAGGAAACTCAGGCAAGGGTGGGGAGGAGGCGGCCAGGGGGGAGCTTACCCAGGCAGGGTGGAGAGGTTTGGGGAGGGGGGGTCGCTTCTAGAGTACAGCCTGGGTGAGCTGGCATGGGCACAGGTGACTACAGCATCCCTTCCAGCCCTCTCCCCTGTGTGGGGCTTACCAGATGGGCATAGCAGGTGTTCTTGTTGGTCAGACTTGGTCCCTGGTGGCAGCAAGGTGGTCTGGATGCTTGCAGTGTTCTGGGGCTTGGAGGCACAGCATCTGGCTGCCCATGAAGTGGCCCCCCTTAGGGGAGGGGCTGGAGCTGGTCACCTCTGGGGCCATTCCCAGCCTGTCCTCCCTGCTTGGGGTGTGCTCCCTGAGTTGGCAGGACAGGTGTTGGCCTAGGCTGCCTGAGCTGCCAAGTGAGGCTGAGGGCAAGAAGCATGCTGGGACCTGCAGCTAGTGCTCCCAGGGGCCCTCCCCTGGAGACTGTTCATCACTGCCAGGCCACAGTGGAGGCTCCAGCAGCCCACCCATGAATTCTCAGCCTTGTAACTCTTCTCACGACTATTCTGCCTTTAATCAACATTGACACTGTACCAGGGAATGCTGAAGAGGAACAAAAGTGGGCACAGTGTAGAAGATATCATGATAAAGGGGATTTTCTATATTTGGCACTAAGAGAAAGGAATATACAGAAGTTTGTGCTGTAGTAAGTCCTTCCTAAGTCTCATATCATACTCTGAGTTTCTGCAGACTCAGAGTATGACATGAGACTTGGGCTCTAAGGGGATAGTAGGCAAGGCTGGATTCTCAACCCCAACCAGCAGTCTTGGTGCTTTTCAGTAGATATAAAAGGCTCATAAAAGCCTGCTTCTGGGGACTTCCCCCTAAAGAGATCACCTCAGAGCTGGAGGGTAAAACTGAAGCAGCTGACCCTTATGTCTCCTTCCTTGTGGTGCAGCCGTTCCCAACCAACAGGTACTATTGGGGATATACAGCAGGTGGCACAGGGGGCTGAGGCCTGGGAAGTAATCAGAGCTGTCATGGGCTGCCTGATAACCTTCCCTATGTTCACAGCAAGGGACCTGGCCCACATTTAAGCATTGCCCTTAATAGTATTGTGCTGTTCAAAAAGGCATTTGAGGACAGAGAGGTGGCAAATGTATGTTTACAAACACTGCATAGCAGAAGGTATTAATTATGTAAGTAACCGAGTGTTAGCCATAATTTCCAGTGAAGTTATTGCATAGTTTCAGTAGGATACCAGACAATGTTTCACAGTAACTATGTAAATAATTTATGTCACCACAGTCAATGGCTGCTGTCCATATGAGTCTTATCTCCTGCTTTGGTTGGTACAGGATGAGGCTGGTTTGCAGTGTTAATTTTCACAAAGTATGCAACTGGCTGTCATGGCCACAGATGCCCAACACATTCTTGTTCTAAAACACCAGGACACAGCTGACAAGACAGTAATTCAGAGCTGAGAAAAAAGTCCAGTTAGTAGAGAGGTCATTTGATTTAGTTACAACTTCAATGATCTAGATAGCCAAACTGCCCCGCTCTGGGCACATCTTCACAAAATATTTATTGCAGAGTTGCCTAATTAGGTGCACAATAAATGTCAAGGCATCTACAAGTGTGGCACTATTAGCCTACAAGAAACTAATAAGCTCTGCAGCAAGGTCAGACTTGTAAATACAAGTTTGACCCTGCTGCTGAAATTTTCCGTGTGCAGCAGCATGTGTGTAGACACTGACCCAGCTGGCTGGGGCTTGGGGGTGCTTCAGTGCAGGGTCTGGCTCCCAGCTAGCACTGCACTGAAGCACCCTTGTGCCTCAGCCAGCCCCTCCTCGGCATGCTGAGCCAGGTTGGAGCAGCCCCAGGTTGGCAGACTGACTATCAGCCCCCCTGCCAGCTGGGGCTGCTCCAACCCGGCTCAATGTACTGCAGTCCTGGGAGCATGTGCAAAAAAGCTTGCCCAGGAACAATAAACTCCAGCGTGATATGTGCCAGAGTTTATTGCTTTACATTAATATGCATGTGTAGATATGCCCTCTATGTGTGCATGAAACACAGCAAGACAAAGACTGTGTATACACATAATAGGGACTATGCACTGCTTTATGGTCTTCCATCTACAGAGATTGCCAAATATTAGCTAAGTAAAATCACAACTCTTGTGTAAATTATATAGATATTATTTCACAAACACTTTGGGGGAGATTGGGCAAGTGTTTCGAGGTACACATCGGTATTCCACTGTATTTATACTCATATACACAAGCAAAGATCACTGTATTTAGTTTATGTTGTTGCAGGCAGAGACTCTTAATTATGTTAATGAGAATTATTGTCCTCTAAGAATCTCCTTTAATAAAGGGGTGGTCTCCTAATACCTCTAACTGGCCCAAACCTACAAGTCAGTTTGTGCTAGTGGCTGTGTAATTAGAATGACTGCAGACTCAAATTAAAATTGAACAACAAAACGATATTGTTAACAACTAACAGGAACTGATATCATAATACAATAAGCTTACAGAGAAAAAAACAGAAACCAGCAAGGAACAACAGGGAAATAGAGACCAAATATACTCTCTCTCCCAGTGGCAATGCATAGGGGGTGCACGGGGGTGCACATGCACCCCCTGAGAGAACTGGTGAATCCCCTGACAGCCAGCATTCTCCACTTAGGTGATGGGCAGGGTGGGCAGGCAGGAGCACTGGTTTCCCTCCTGAGAGTGCCAGCCGGGCAGTAGGGGCACCAAGAGAAGCACTTCCCAGCCAACATGATTGGCTGTGGGGAGAGCCCCCTGGTCACTGACTGGCCACTGGGGGGGGGGGGGGGGGAGAGGGGGGGACAAGTGCCCCCCGACTCAGGAGGCACCAGTTGCCTATGCTCTCTCCCTTACTTGCAACAAGGTTGCTGGCAAAGCTTAACTTAAAGCAAACTCAGTGCTGGACCCCTTGTTTCACTCTTCTACCTCCTTCCAGAAATTCTCCATTACTCAGGGACTCAACTCCTCAATTAAGGATGTGGTAATACGTTACCCTTGTTTGCTTTCCTTGGACTGGGCTATAGTCCTGATCCTCTGGATTGGATTCCACTTCAAGTGACACCTGGGGAGTCTCACTGCACACCCAGGGGAAAATTCTCTCCTTAGAGCTCCACACAGAACATCAACTGACCCATACTTGTACTTATACTCGTTTCCTTCTCCAATAGCCATGGTGAAGCTTTCATTTCTTGTTCTTTCATGTATGTTGAAGTAGTTAAGCTTGAAATATAATATACATTTGAAGATCAAAATCACCTACACTTACCTGCAGAGCAGCACCATAAGAATGTTGCAGGGCACCAGGGGCACTTCTTGCACAGGTGCAGTGTTGCCACTGCCACCACAGTCAAAATTGTGTAGCTGTGGCAAAAGTAATTTTTTTCATACCTCCTCCCACCCCATTGGTGCCAGAGTGGTTGTGCCTCTCACCCCACCCTAGTTATGCAACTGCTGCAGAGCAACTATGAACCTACAGGTAGAATTTAAAAAGAGGTGACATGCTAAATTTACCGAGTCATTTAGAGATAGGCAAAATAAATACAAAAAGAAAGAGGCTCATTAAAAATAAAACTGTATTAATATTTATAGTTACTGAATTAATAAGTGTATCTATTCCAGTAGCACACCGATGTGCCAGCTGAGATGAGAACTAAATTTTGTTAAGCATTGGACATATACTTGGAAAGAGAAAGTCCTTCCCTCAAAGCACTTGTGGGCTATCCTGACAGATAGTTACAGATATAGAAATTGAGATAAGGAGTAGTTATATGACTTGTCCATGGTCACAGAGAAATCTAGCATGGAGCTAGAAACAGACCCCAAATATTCTAAGTTTCCAGGCAGTGTTTTAACTACAAGTATCCCTTTCCCTCCCCACATGCTCATTGTCCTCCCACTTACAGTATATCTCCTCCTATAGTTGTACTACATTACAATAATAAATATTAATGACATACTCTTAAAGTTACTGCAAACGTGTTAATACCAACCTATATTTCTGTAAAGCACACTGTGGTGTGGTCCCAGAGAAGACTGAGGCAGCTCGTAATTTAACAGAGTATTGCATAGCCAACTGAGCTAAACAGTGTGTCTGGTCATTCATAAGGTATATCATGCTATTTAAAATAAAACCACCTGAATGTATATCACCGATAAAATTAATCATGTATGCATTTTTGCAAATAGTGTTATAAAGTCAGCATTATGTCATGTAGCAAGCTAGGGTCATGTCTGCTGTTTGAGCAGCAAAACAATTTTTGGTATGAGGTTCTGTTTTTACTCGCAAAAAAACCTAGCCAGTGACAGAGCTTCAATTTCCCACAGGTTTTCTCTGCTTGATGATGAATTATCTTGGAAAGGTTCAGCAAAATTCCTTCGGCCATTTGAAGCCATGGGAGAATAAATAAAATGCAGGTGGACTGGTGAGATATAGGAGTTTAAGGTTTAGGAAAGGGGAAAGAAAATGCAGCATATGAGAAATGTGCTTGAATTAACCTGGTTATAGGAACTGGATTACCTGACTTCTAAAATAATAAGTAGATAACTTTAGCTCTGAATAAATTTAAAGATAATAGATAGCTAGTACATGTTTAAGGCACAGGAGATTTTCAGCAGCAGCCTTTGGTTATAGAGCTATCTCCTGCAGAAACTATATACTTCACAGGAGAAATTACACAAACATCCCAGTCTTTCATGAACTTGTACATGTTTGTGAATATGCTATTTCACTTTCACGATTTAAACAAAGATATTCTTGCACACTACACACACACAAACATACCCTTGTTGGTGTTGTAATTAAGAAGTCCTAGATGTGACCAGTCACCTAAGTTTTTGGAGGGAAGAATATTTGGAAGCAAAATAGGGGTCCAAGGTCAAAGTTTGTCATTTGACTCTTGATTATGTCTGTGCTGAAACCAAACCCCAAATCTAAACACACCTGAATTTGGGGGTTTTCCAAATTTGGATCAGGATCCAAATTTTTCAGTTTGGGCCCAAGTGGGCAAATCTACATGAGATGTTTACTGCTCAGATGACTAATTAACTGTGCAGTAAATGCCTCAGCATCTACACATGCACCCCTATTAGGGTGCACAAAACTAATAAACTCTGCAGTGGTGTAGACACTGACCCGACCGGCTGGGTCATGAAGGGTGCTTCAGTGTATGGATTTCCTGCTGGCTAGCCTCACACGGAAGCCCACTTGTGCCCTAGCCAGGCCCTCTGCAGCACAGTGAGCCTGGTTGGAGCAGCTCCAGGCTGGCAGTCTGACCCCCCAAGCTCCCTGCCAGCCAGGGCTACCGCAACCCTGCTCAATGTGCTGCAGTCCAGGTGCACATGTAAATGGTGTGCCTGGGAGCTTCCCAAGAGCACTAAGCTGCAGAGCAATAAGCTCTGCAATATATTGCTGCACGTTAATGGAACGTGTAGATGCACCCAGTTTCTTGTTAATTTTGCTACCATTAATCCACAAGATACTTTTTTACTATTTAAGGCCAATTTATCTGTGCATTATATTTTCTATTCAAAAGTCAATCAATCATCCCAGCCAAGTCTTTGTTTACCCAGGTCTTATGACCTTGTTACTTATCCAAGACAATGTTTACATAGCACTGCCCCATGTTAGGAGTTAGTGAGGAGACAGACCACATCAGTGGAAGTTTCTGGGAGCCCATCATCTCCCTGATATGTAGGATTAATGCTGCATATTAAAAAGGTGCCATAAACTCTCTTTTCTGGTTAGCTAGCCCTGCTACTTCCTGTCCTAGGCTCTACCTGACCTAACCTCTGCCTATCCTAGCTTCTATCTCCCCAGTCTGTACTGGACGGGTGCAGATTTTGTTCTCAGGTAAGCATAAAGACTGTAATTTCAGCCGGCTCTTCTACAAGAAGGCAAAGTGAAAACGGTCCCTATACCCTCTCTTAGTTGCACACCTTTGCAGGGACCAGGCCCAATCCAACTCTGAGCAGTCTCTGATCATTTTCCCTACTGTTAATCTAAATTTTATTACTATTGTAGTAATTTTTATAATGTGAAATGAACAAATAAAATTGCTTTTGACTTCTGATGAAATCAAAGTTGTAAACTTGGTGCAATGGCTTCCAAATTATGTCTTTGTAAGTGTCCCATAGAGGAAAAGGTTATGGCAGGTAAATTAAAAAAACACCCTTTTTTAGCCATCTCCTGTCAGATACAATACCTCTGTGGATGTTTCCACTTCTCCTCTTTGAGTAATGGACCCCTGAACTCATAAAAACCTCATGAAAGAGATTCTTTGGATAATCAGAAGGACTCAGGTTTCATACTGAAACGTTAAAGCGCATTATGGGGAAGAGTTAAGTCACAGTAAGTCATTTTGATCACAGCCTAGGCATGGACATATGCATAAAACATGAAAACTTCAGTGTTATAGCCCCTCTATGAATGTTGCTTTGACTGCCATCCCTTTCCAAAGACATTTTGTATCTGGCATTACCAAAATAATTTGAGAGTTGACAGAGACACTGATGGTGCTTTAACAAACAGAAATTGGCCAATATAGTTATCTTTCAGAACTGAGTTAAATTCACATTTTATACAGACATCTCCATCATGGGCCCATTTATCAAAAATAAATGTCTAGCAAAACAGCTGAAGTTAAATTAATGCCACACACTTTAGAGACACTGGCTACTATCCAGAGTGCTAAAAAGGCAAATCAGAATTATAAAGGTAAAGGCATATTCTTTATAGGTACTGGCTAATTTCCAAAATGGTTACAGTAAATGGGAGAATAAAACATTAGTAGAAGGGCACTGCTCCTAGCTTTTTAGTTCACCATGCACAGTACTTTAGCTGGAAGTAAGTCATAATTATATATCTCATGCATATGAGAACCCCAAAGCACCCAAAGTCATTCCTGGTACTGTGCACTCTCACCTGCCAGTGATGAAAATGGGAGCAGAGGGTGTCTAGTGTCATGGAAGAAGCACTGATCATATGCACAAGGACCAGGGCAGCACAGGTTTGACTTGTATCTATGGAAGCAGACTCTGGGTGGAAGGTATACTTCCATTTGGCAACCGGCCACTGGTTTCCTTGTTTTCAAATTAGTCATGTAATACCATCTGGATCTGCTAAAACACCATGAAATGGTTAACAGAGGGATTTAACTTCATTGAGCTTGCTACTCAGCTGATAGAAATTAGTGTAGTTGCATTCATTTCAGTGGTGCTGCATCAAGTTATGCTGGCAGAGATTCATGTCTGCTGTGGCTGAGGCTGTAAATGTAAAATGTTTGTATGGTAGTTGTTGCTCTATCACTGCATCCTAAGGGGAGGGGAGAGCTATGGTGTCATAAGCTGTCTTTGCTCCCTCCTAGTCCTGTGCTTATTGAGGAGTTGACTAGTTCTCCAATGTACTTGAGATACCTCTGAGGACCTTTCTTAATTACAGCAGCCTGGCGGATCTGCCTAGAATCCCTGAAGCTCTCTAGGATGTGACTCCACACCCCTCCCCCCCACACACTACCACCCTCTCTATATCATAGTTTGAGAAAAGAGCACTTGGGCTTGCATCATACACTAGCTGTGCTGGGGAAACACTCCTTCAGCCATGACTGAAGGCTTAGAGTCTATTTATGCAGTTCCAGTCATCTTACCCAGTGCGACAGCAACAGAGCAGGGGGTGAGGGTCTCACCTCACACTTGCCGTATTTTCTTACTCTCATAAATATAAGATTCCCTCTGTTACCTGAACCATCGATTGTAGTAGTAGTAGCCTGTAGTAATTGTAGTAGTAGTAATTCTAGTAGTAGTAGCCTGTAGTAATTGAGCTCATCCAGAATTGATGCATTTTGTCTTTTTTGAAACTGCTACAAGTTTTAGCACAGATAGTCCATAAGCACATTTTAAGTAGCACTTTTGTACCTATTGCTATAGAATATAAGCTATACATGACACTAGTTTAAAGCTGAAAGGTTCATGATTTGCTATGTCGTTCACTTGGCTGGCCCCCAGCAGAGTTAACCATGTTTCAAGCCATGGTACCCCATAGGTCAGCACTATTCATTCTGTGTGTATTCCAGATACACCCCCCATGAAGGATTCATGTGCTGACTGGAACTGGGTGCTCTTGTCATGAGTCCTGAGATCTCCAAAATTTTATATGTAGATGAGGCACAGGGCAACCTGGTCCAGCTCTACCTCATGGAGGCTGGGGCCACACTAATCATGTGCTAGGCTGAGAGAGGAAGCAACAGAGGAATTCTGGGAGAACTGTTTAGGGTCCCCCAAATAGTTGGGGCCCCCCTTGGTGATGTTTGCCTGGCATTTAAGGCTGGTGAAGAAATAGGAATAATTGGAAATGGGAAAGAAAGCTGCAGCTCAGCTGTGAGTGAAGAGGAAGTTGAAATGTATGCAATGTAGTGGCTGACCATGACTTCAAAAACAGTTGGTGCTGAGGGAGACTGAGCACAGTGGGCACTGCTATATATTTCATTCAGATAGGCTGCTCTAATTTATTCTTGTGGTAGCTTCCCATTAGTATGTTTGCACAATCTGAGCCATGTGTTTTATAGTCATGCCCAGTGTTGGCTGTTTTTAATCAACTTCATAGTTGGCTTCCACTACTGAGCACATGCTGCTTTTGGCTGTAGTTTAATGGTATACAGTGTGTTTAATGATGTTTTCTTGTTTGCAAAAGTAAGACAAGGAGCTTTTTAACCATGTCTTGTATTCAAGTAAAAATGATAGTTTGACAATTTTCAAAGAGCTTGATTTAGAAAAGGTGCATTGTGAAGAAGAGAAGATGAATCCCATTTTTTTGGGGAATTTTGATAGAAAGGTACTTCTTCAGAAATGTCAGTAACCTGGGGCTAGAGATGTTTTTGATACATCTGTGATGACAGCAGTTTGTAAGAAACCCAGATTACAGGGAAATGTTCCAGCATGTAGATGACTGTCAGGCTTTAACAATATGAATGTGATGTCAATGGTCTGACCAAACAGGAATTCTGAGAGACTCAGAAGTGAGTACGAAGAAATTCAGGATGTGAGCTATGCAGAAAGTTCATATAAAGCTTGTTCATGTTAGGCATGTTTACTAAAACAGGTGACTATAAATTATTCAGCTAAGTGTTTATGTTTGATGGTTTACCTTGCAGCTACTCAGTTTGTTGTCATTAAACACTTCCACCTGGTAGCTTAGCATGACTTCCCCACACACAGCTCATCAGAGAGTATGTCAGTGGACTTTTAATGTAGCCCCTGACATGGCAGTGCAGCTGGCCTTCTTTTTTCTCATGTGATTACCCTCCCACAGAGCTCGCTCTCCGCTCCCTGCTAAGACATATAAATTTGTCCTGCTGCGCAGTAATTCTTTGTGTCACCCCCCAAGCCACACACACAGATATACAATGGTCAGCCCTATATGCCACTGCTATAATCTTTGTGTGTCAAATCATTTTAGACTTGCCATTCAACTACACCTTTACCCCACATACAAAACCATTATGCTGCTACTGTTTGTCCCACATAACAATCTCAAATGCCTTTCCAAATTCCCTGTGTCATGTTCCAGACATGCCACCAAGTACACCACCCCATCTAGGAACACAGTATAGCACTATTGCTCTTACTGCTTTTTTATAATAACTGAGTGTACAGCATATTTATCTAATTTACAAAGAAGTTCATGGCATCCCTCCACTACACATGCTCCATGAAGCCAATAGTCCATTGTACCCTTCCATTCTTAGGCTGGCACTGCAACACAATGCCACTGTCTGGCTTACCCAGTCCCAGTCATTGCACTTTTGAAATAGATTTTTAAACCTACTTTCTAACTTGTGTGCAAGGCAATGCATAGCTGTATTGCTGCAAGAGGTAGAGCAAGAAGTTGAATGTTAGCCTGCATATCTGCTGACAATGACATTCCATTCTTTCCTGGTTGTCTAAGTGGCCATTTTTAGGATGTCAACATGGCATTTTTTATAGTTATGCACAGTAATGTAGAGACACAGCCAGGCACCTGGGCACAGGAGCAGCAGCAATCCCCTCCCCAAGTTCAGCACTGGGGTTGATTTCTCCACAACCTACTTATGCCATTGGTTATGGACCCAAGGGAATCTATTCCTTGTTGCATAGTCTTATACACATAGGGTGTTTGCTCATTAAGATTTAGGAGTGTGTCTACATCTGCATGCACTAAGGTGCATCAGTGCAGTATGCAGACCAACTTGGGACTAAAGTTAGTCCCAATTCAGCCAACATACACAGCATTAATGTGCCTTAGCATGTCTACACATGCATTAAGGCATTTTAGCTATTTGCACCTAAATTTCATACCTGCTTTTGCTTTTCTTGGTATCAAATATAGGTACAAATAGCCTAAAATTGTCATTTTAAGGTGCATTAAGGGCATGGATGTGTAGACCCATGCCCTTAATGCACTTTAAAAACGGCTAATGCACCTTAAATCAGCCCATGTAGATGCACCTTTAGACAAGTATGTACAACTGAATAACTATACTGACTGAGCGTGTGCTGTAGCAGCCATAGCTCATGTGGCATGGCTTCAATGACTTCACCACATAAGGGTCTGAAATACAATTTTTAGACAAAACTGATTTGGACGTACATTTTTCTAAGTACATTTTTGCAGTGTTTATCTATACCTAATTAAAGTAAGGAACCCAAACCACTGAGTAGAGTACCTTACCTAGTACTTCTGTAGCTTCTGAGATAGTAGCATTACATACTGTGGTGTAAGTTTTTTATACGCTCTTACCTTTCCTTGGGAACTTTTCAAACTACTTTTAAGTAACAGCATTTACCAAGTGCTTAGAATACCCACTAACCTGTAGGTATAGTTAACATGTTGATAAAACAGCTTAATATGAGATTATGTTATTACTTTATTACTACTTTTATAAGCAACAGAGGAATATGTGAAATGAATGCTTAGTGAGATGCTGCTCCCTACTGGGGAAAGGCTATAAGAGAGACAACTGAACAAGAATCAGCTGTTACATGCATTATTGCGCTGTAGAAGCATATCTAGAGAATAATGTCCATGAACTGACTTATCCATTTTAAGATCTAATAGCACATTCCAATGTTAATTTGAAGAAGTAAAATGTATGTATTTTTACCCGCTCACTCGAATTTCTTTTAAAAACTTCTTGCCAAAATAGGTCCTATTTATGCTTAAGCTGATAGGTTTGGATATTGATAAGACATCACGTTTTTCACATTAATTTTTTTTTTAACAGGACTAGTGGGCCAGGGTACATTGAATAGGGAATTCATTAATGGAGATCTGGGAGTCTGCTTGCTGAGTTTTGTGTGATGCAAAAGATTCCTTTCTGAATTTGAAACCATTGACAGAATTAGACTGCATAAACTGAAGTCCCAGGGGACAGAGATGGTAAGCAGTGCTATACCTCCATTACATCTACAGTTCACAACCTTTTTCTGCCTGTCTAAAATTTGCCTGAGACAAAGCCCCTGGATGAAGTCTGCCTGGCTGAATCAAAGCCTGATGAGACCTGGCAGGAAGAATGCATTATTGTGAGTAAGCATTTTGTGCTTTATAAAAATCCTCACCTTCCCAAGAACCTGTCCACAGATTATTACATTGTTTAGGACAGGTGTTGGCTCTACACCTAAATAGGCTGACCTGTATGTTCATGTATCTGCAGCCTCACAACTTGGTAACTGAAATTTCAGGATCTAGAAACAGAGGTGGGCGCTCTGATTAATCTACAGCTCATCCTGAATGGCATGCTTGCTTACTCAGTAACACACCAAGGATATATCAACCCCATTTGTTGCTCCCTTCCCTGGCTCCTAAGTGAGAGTGCATAGCTTCCTGAAATTCCAACCACCAGCTTTAAGCTTACTTCTAACCACAGGACTGAGAGGGGGAAAGGGGGGAGAGAAGGTGAAAGGGAGAGGGGGAGAGATCAGGAGAGAGGGAGAGAGAGACAGACTTTTTATTAAAGTAATTAAGTTACTCTGCTGATGGGTGACCTTATGAAAACATATTTCAACAGAAAGATGCTGTCCAACAAGGTAGATGGGGGGAACTGATAGAGTAGCCAAGGATGTGACAAGAGGATGACTGAACATATTGATGAAACAAGAACAAATGGATCAATGGAAAAATCATGGGATTTGGCAATAGCTACTTCTGTTGCTAGTTTAACCATTCATAGTTAAATCTTTCTTGCCCTCATGCTGCATTAGCAAGCCAACCGGAAAACTTAATACTGCTAAGGTTGACTAGGTGAGACCCAGGAATGAGATATGATAGGTATGTTCAAAGTATACATCATTAATGATTATTTGCTTTTTTATGATCTATTATTTATTTTCCCGTTGGAAAATGAAGCCAGGATATTGCCGTCCTCATTCTTCCCACAAATGAACACACTATATCATGAAAAATCATTGGAAAAAGTAAAGCATGATCACTCTGTCAGAAATCCTTACCCAGAACTCTCAAAAGCTGGCCCTGGGAACAATTAGTTTCTAATTCTGCTCCAGCCTGTCTTTTGAGGCACACAAGCTAACAAATAAAAATTGTTTTAAAAACATGACTGATCTTTTCTTTTTTAATTAAAAAAATCTTTTTTTTTCACAGTATAAACATTTTGTAGGAAGCTATCAGTTTTGGTAACATTTTCAGAAAAAAAAATTGCCTTTCTTGTTTTATTTTGATGTTTTCATTTGATTTCAAATGTTATAACTATCATTCTATTTCACTTGGACTTCTTCATTATTTTTTCTCTCATGCCATTTCATTGCCTTTAGACAGTCTCATTTCCTTTTGATTTGATAAGGAGAAATTTGTAGTTCAATGTAATATATCCTGTCATTGTCTTACCACACAGGGACCTGTGCATTTTCCATTGGATAAGTGCAAGCTATTTTGGACTGGTTCAGTTAATCCACATGAGGTCACATTATGAGCAGTGTGGATTCTGTTTTTGAGATCCAGGTTGTGAGACTATAAACTTGCACGTTTGGCAAAAAAGGGGTTGAGATTCTCAGGAGCAGATGCTGTCTGTATCTGTCTCTTCTGACACATATCCAGTTCACACCTGCAGCTGCTAGGTATGTAAGGTACATGTTTTACACTGAATTCTTTTATATTTTAACTCAAAGCAAAGAGAAGCAATGAGGAAGAGACATGTATTTTTATTTGAATACATGGTCTCTGAGCTTTTGCAAAGTTAGGGCAACTCATTTCAGCTGGAAGGACCCAGAAACAGCTAGTCAGACCCTGTAGCTGTTTCTGAACCTATAGAAAAAGGTTTTTATTTAGGACAAGTACTCTTGGTGTCAAACAGATATTCATTCACCATTTAAAAGCTGAGGCAATCAGAGCTTAGCAATAGTAAAGGGGAGAAAGTCAGTGAAGAGGAACAAAAATTATTAGAAATCTAGTAATGAAAAGTTAAGGAACTTAATGTATTTGGTCTGGAGAAGGGAAAAATGAGGGGGAATCTGTTAGCAGTCATCAAGTCCATGTAGGATAGCTATAAAAACGATGTTGAGAGATTATTCTCTTTCGCCACAGGGAACATGGCAAGGGGTGCGTCTACATATGCTATTAATGCACAGCAATAAACTCTGGCCCAGGCTGTGCTGGAGTTTATTACTCCCAGGCACCACGTTTACATGTGTACCCAGGACTGCAGCACATTGAGCTCGGTTGGAGCAGCCCCAGCTGGTAGGGGACCCAGAGGGTCATCCTTCCAGCCTGGGCCTGCTCCAACCCAGCCAACATGCTATGGAGGGGCTGGCTGAGGCACGAGGGTGCTCTAAAGCAGGGCTAACCAGCAGGCAGCCCCCACACTGAAGCACCCTCATGCCTGTCAGCATCTACATGTGCATTGTAGCGCAGTAAATAATGCTGCCACAGGATAGTACTTGTATTTACATGCACTAACCTGCAACAGCATTTATTAGTTTACCACTAATAGGGCTGCACTTGTGATGCCAAGACTTTACTGTGGAGCTAATTAGGCAACTGTGGTAAATGTCTCATGTAGATGTGCCGAAGGAGTAACAAATTTAGTTTGGAGATTAGGAACAACTTCCTCACAATGCAAGTGGTTAAGCATTGGAACAGATTACTTAGAGAGGTTATAGCATCTCCATTCTTGGGAGTTTTAAAGAATAGGTAAGACAAACATTGGTCAGGAATAATTTAGACAAGGATGTGCCTGCTTTGAGCAGGGGGTTGGACAAGTTAACCTCCTCAGGGCCCCTCCTACTCCATTTTTCTATGATTCTGTGAAAGATAGGAGTCAGAGAGAGCTCTATGGGCTTAGTAGGTGATAAATGCAGGACCAAGAGAGATATTTTCTGTGAGGAAAGAGTCACAGTATTTGTAGTGAGAACTATGCTTGTGGAACCAGCTGACTGTCTCAGGGTTCTTGGAAGCAGTTTTTTCTGTGAACAGTTTAGGTTGGACAAGAAAAATAAAGGCTTGAGATGCAGTGGAGAGGATGTTCATTCATGAAGCTCTGTACCACAAACTCCAGGAGATGCAGGGAAGGGAGTCAAATTCCTGGGAGGAGGAGGAGTCAGCACTATCTAGTTTTCTTGAAGCAGAGTGGCTAAAGAAGTCCAGTCACAGGGTTGTTTCCTTTCTGGAGACTGATTCACAGCAAGTAATGCAGAAAGAACAGCTGCTTTTGCTGACATCTTTAGATGACACTAAGATGCATTCAGTTGTTTCTGTTTGTGGCTTCAGAGTCAGAGAACAAATATTGCTGCTGTGCATAAACTGATGAAGAGGAATTGAGAGGCATTGTGTGAGAAAATCCACAACTTTCCCCCTTCAATTTCAAAGTTGAAGCCCCAGTGTTGGAGGTTGGAGTATGTATGTTGGGGGGTGGCTTGGATGTGCTCTAATGGGGAGGGCAGGGAACTCATTGGATTACTTGCTCCACAGCTTCAACCTGGTCCATAAATAAGTACTAAGAGTTGTAGAGAAAAGTTCCCATTTGCTGTTTCAGAAAACAGTTCCCTAGGTAGAGCTGAAATGAGTAGTTGACTCTAGGCCATTTTTTTTTTAATTCCCATTAGAAGCTAAACATTTCCCTTTCACAGGAGAAGGAGACTACACTGAGCTGTGGGAGTCAGTAATATAACACATGCAAATGCATACTACATGCAATAATTTGCCTGACACTTTGAAGGGGCAGGAAATAGCCACAGGTAGGAAGAAGGAGGCAGGAACCCAAAGCATACTTATGACACCAACATTGCATGTGCAAATCCAAATACATTAAAGGAACAAAAGATTGGAAGGCATTTCCAGGGCCATTGAGCCCAGTCCCTTGGTACCACAGGTAACCACAGTATATGCCAAATGCACAAAAGTATACCTTGCATGCAACAAGGAGCAGTGATACATGTGGCATGGCAGCCCAAAAGTATTGTGTGTGGTATTCTAAGAGCTTTAACCCTCTAAACTTCTACTTCCTCCTATTGTACAGGCTGTCTTGAATGATCCTGCCCCCATCCTGTGTATGTGGGACAAGGGAGGGACAGGGGACCATGGCTGGTCTGAACAGCCATTTTGTTACCTCATTCTCCCTCACTTGAGGAAGACCTCCTGCTCCTATATGTGGTAGGCAGGAAAAATTTCTTGAGCTTCCCCCAACTTTTCATGGGCTGTGACCATCTGTATCAACAGCATCTTGGCACAAGTGGGTTGCTCTTCCTTACACCTCCCACAGAGAAGAGTAGCTCTGCAAGTGGCTTCCTTGTAGCCTCCAGGTACAGGAACATCTGATCCTGGTCTGCAAGATTAGGGCCTAGACACGGTATTAGAGGCTGCATATGAGGATGTGGGAAGTGGGGCAGGGTTTGAAGAAATAGGCTGATGTTGGGGTTGGCAACAGACACTACAGGGTTGGTGGCTGTGGGATGAGGTTCTTGGAACCCCCTTTTGGAGGTATGAGATATAATAGGTATGTTCAAAATGTACTGGAGCCACCTCTGGGTGCCTCCAGCACATGACTGTCATCCCATGTGTACAAGGAGTCATTTTCACTGATGTGGCAGGCCGCCATGCACCACTAAAAAAACTCCCTGATACTGGCCTTCATCTTCAACTGGTGAGGAAGTACATCTGCTCCCTTCAGTCAGATGGTAGGGCAGGGTGGCACTGGTTTGGAAAAGCATGAACTTTCACAGGCAACAACCTACTTCATTTAATGCTATGAAAGGTGCCTCATCTGCTCCCTTCTTCACCTCTTCCTCCCTGCCTGACTCCTTTCCCTCTTATTGCTCATCCTAAGGACAAAAAAAATATT
The DNA here is from genome assembly GCF_030867095.1 of Alligator mississippiensis. Classification (NCBI taxonomy): domain Eukaryota; kingdom Metazoa; phylum Chordata; order Crocodylia; family Alligatoridae; genus Alligator; species Alligator mississippiensis. Next base: position 141,313,020 of record NC_081827.1, read on the forward strand.
TATAAATATATCCACCAGTCTGCCCTACCCTCACTACCTAAGCACCCTTCTTCTTGCCCTTTCCCAGACTTAACTGATACACTCAGAATTTAATTGAATTGAAGCAGTTGTTTTTTTCCAAATTGAAATATTTCAGCATTTCCCTTTGAAAAACAAAATCAAAATTTCAGCATTTGTTTTCGATTTATACAGCCTTTCTATTTGTTTGCTGAAGACTTGGAATTGCTTATAGGCAGAAATTAAATATTGGCTTTCATCTATCTCTACTTGTAATATCATTGATGGGGATGGGAAAGACCATTATTGTACTGTGTATTTAAAGGGACTTGCATTCACAAGGATGCATTCTATGTGAATAATATAATTAAGAGAAAGAAAACATTGCCACCCCCAGAATAGTGGAAATAACTTCATCATAATAACTCAATCTCCCAAGATACATAAAGAAAACTAGAGTTTAAATAACAGATTGGAACATTTTGCAATTCTGTAAAGTTACTAGATGACTATACTCTGAGTCCAGGAAAGCACTTAAGCATATATACATATCTCTAAGTATGTTAGAAGGGGCTAGTGATTTCAGGGGGCTATTCAAGTGTTTTAAAGTTATGTACATAATTATGTTCTTTGTTGGGTAAAGATCGGAGTCATTACATGATCTGTTTTATCCACCTACAGTACCCCTGCTCAAATTATGTGAGGCAGAGGACCCCAACAGAAAGAAAGCTTTGACAAAGACCCAAAGGATTATCATTTTAAATTGCATTATAATAAAAAGACGAAATGTGAATAAAAATAAGTTGTTCCGAGCATAGCGTGATAAAAATATAGGGCCTACCTCTTATTTACACTGTTCTAGCAATATAAAATAACCTAGAGAAGAGCATAAATTTAATTTCTCCCCACTTTAAATCTCCATTACAGTACTAAAGCTATGTATAATGATCTGTTAGCCTCATACCAAGAAAAGAGTTCTTTTCTCCAGACAGTTAATATCTGGAATGAAATAAGTTATCCTATCCAAAGGACCCTTTTTGCCAGTACATTGGCATGTGCACAAGGATTGTGCTGGAATAGCTAAGTCAGCTGTAGGAGATGATTCTTCCACCTTTCTAATTTACATAGCTATCCAGGCAAAGGTTTTAAAGGCCATGTGGACACTTAGGCTAGAGACAGAAGTTACACATAAACTGGTTTAAGAGATCAGAAACTGGTTTAGACCTGTAACAGAACAGAAATTCAGTGCTCACAAACCAGTTTCAAAATGGCCGAAACTGGTTTAAGATAAACCTGGTTAAATGTCGTATCAGACTTAACTGGTTTGGGTCAAACTGGTTTATGAAACTTCTGTCCCAGGTCCCAAGCTAGAAATAGATGTCATAGAATGAAGTGGCACAGCTGATACACTTCACTGAGCAAAACACAAATTGTCTTGTCCTGCCCTTGACAGTGTAGGACAAGGAGTGATGCAATCTCTGGAGATGTTTTTGAGTGAACAGGGAAAGCCTGGCTTTCCCCACTCATCCAGACCCATGCCACACAATCAGCTTTCTCCACTCAGACGGACTTGCTTCTATGATTGTGGGGGGGGTGGATCCTGGTGAGTGGGGAACCCCAACTCTCTGCTTATGGAGAGGGACCCTGAGATTCCCCAGAATAACACTATAAGTGGGAAAGCTGGGCAAGTGCTCTGGGGGCTTGCAGGGCCCTCAAACCCCTACAACACCGGCCCAGAGTGACTGGAGAATGTGAGCAGGTCAGACTGCCCATACTCTTCTGCCAGAAAGCTAATAGAAATCCATCACACTAAAACAGCAGATTCTGCTACTACCTTTTGCCATGCCGCTGCTTTTCCCTTGATGTGGCAAAATGAAGGGTAGTAACATCTATTTGCTTACAGTTTGTGCCTCCATAAAAATTTTTATGGCAGCACAAATAAGACATTAGGTGATGTCTGTTTCCAACCTTATAAACCAGACCATAATATAAATATGGCTCAGACTCCTCTACAAGGGTGTATTCCTGTTCTTATTGAAATCAATGGCCAGTCTCAACTCAGTATGGCTAAGGTAAGTCAATCTCTCATTTACAAAAAAGTGCTAACATTTAGGGCCAGATTTTCTCCTTACCCTATTTGGATATAGAGGATACATGGGCCATAAATGGCTTCCTCTATGGCTTGTACCTCTCATCAGGGCTAGCTAAATGGAGGAAATTCTCTGCTTGCTATTAGCCCAATCAGTATCCTTATGTGCTAGATGTGGGGCAGAAAGTAATATGGATAGACACTACTCATCCCATGTCCCTGTCCCTACAAGCTAGTATGCATATGCATAGCTGGCTGGACAAGAATTCAGACAGGGTGATTTCCATGCCAGTGCCTTGGTGCTCCCAGGGGGAACACTACCTGGTTCTGAGTGACACTGGCTGGCAAGTAGTCCTGCCACATCCTTGCCAGGGCACATAAGTGTCCCAAGGCCACTATTTAGCACTTAAACTGAGAATTTTAGACTGTCATCAATAGCAGTGCTGCAATTGATAATGACAGTGATATTACAACAGACCTAGACATGAGTCAAGAGCATAGCATTCATAACTAGCAGCAGATATACAGTCCAATTGTTTTGAAGGGACTGGTTTTCTATACCTTGGCCAACTCTTTCTCCCCCCACCCTTTTATTTTACTTGCTGATTTGTTGGTGTGAAGCTTCACACCTGAGTGTGATGAAATCCTAGAATATTCTCAACTCTTTTATAGGGCAAAAATCTTGCATTCAACAAGAACCATTTGGAAATTAACTTTTCTCTACATAACTTACTATGCTAATTATACGTGATCCACATGTTAGAAAATTACTGCCTCAGTCTAGCAAACTACTTGCTGGTTTAGTGTTGGATGAAATTGGATGACTTTTATTACTGGTTTTATTTGAATGTGAACTATGTTAACCAGAGGGTAGCAACTGATAACAGCTCCTCTGACACAGCATGGAGATAGTGGTTTCTGGGACAACATCAAACTCATTAACAGGCTTAAATATTGGTGCCTTAAAATAAGTCTAATAGTAGACAGGAAGCTAAAGTCTTTACTTTTTTGGGACTCAAAGAGAATACTGGCATCCATGGCAAAAATAAAAAAGCAGAAAATTAATACTCGTTGTACTCATGGTTTACTGGCCTTTGAACTGTCCATTCCTGGGATGTGTTTGGACAACTAACTCTTACTTTTAAGCCATGTTTATTATATTTATAATTCTAGCTGAAGACATAAGCCATTCAGTACAATGATGGTACAGCAGTGAAACAGTAGAAGACAAGATAATCTCAGTTTACTGGGGATATGGCATTTTTACATTATAGGTAGCTACGCTGTGTTTTATTTTGGAAAAAAAGTTGTAGAACAAATTCAAAAGTGGTTGAGAAACAGGTTGACTCATATTATTTATAAACTTTACATGTTCTCAGCAACCACATTTTCCTTCAACCTGCTGAATGTGCTTAGGCAACATCCTTAACTACCTACTCTAGGCAAACAAGTCTTCTTCCCAGCTAGAAGAACAAAAATGAAGATTTCAGGTTCTATATTGTTTTATCTAGCCCAGATGGTCTATGTGATAGGACACAGGGCTTCAACTTGAAAGCATTGCATACATGTGTGCCCATGTAAATGCACAAGAGGCAAGTTATAAATCTACTGACATTTAAGGGATCTGTGGACCAGATGCAGTTTGATTTTTAGACACAACCAAAATCTGTGAGCAATTTATGCAAGTGGAAGAAAGCTAACAGCAGTACTGTTAATACGGTGCTGTGTGCTATCATAATTAAGCTAAAGGTGTTCACTGTAAACCACTTTTTTCCCGGGCTTTCTGTAATTCAGAAGTAAAAATTCATGATGGGTAAACATGTGGGGATGCTGCTCTGATTCACTGTAATTACAGCACATCAGAACAGACTTGATTAGTAGAGTCTGTTGGAGCATGCTATTTAGCGCACTCCAGCAGCCTCAGTGTCTTATGTATTCAGTGTCCCTGCACTTCAAAATGGAAGAGGGGGCATTTTAACTAAAGTTCATCAAACAAGCTTTAAAGCACCCTGCCACCATTTTGAAGCACAGGACACTGCATATGTGAGACATTGTGGGCACTTTAATTAGAGGGGCTCTGTGCTTCCCCAGGAGCACTTGTAAAGACACCTGTTGTTTCCAAACTAGGCATATCATATTTTAGCCTATGAGTAAGTATTATATATTAGCCTTATCAGCATTTGAAAACTGACATATTTGAAGCACCATAATGGTACTGGAAATGTTTCTGAAACTTTTGAGTTACCATTTAACATGCACCCACATTCACTAATGCATACGCTCAAGTACATGCACACATACGAGACATACCCATGTGCACACACTACACAAAGACTCTATACTGAATGAGCATAAGGGCTGCTACATCAATCACTCAAGTTAGGCAACACCAGGATTAAGGCTGCCTGTAACCCTTTTTTTTGCCCTCCTCCATGTACAAATGCATTATGATATAATAATTTTCACTGGCCAAAAAGAGAGTGTAAATGGGGTTATGATCTCCGTCCTCAGAGTTAGGGCACTCACTTGGGAAGAGAGGGGCCTGTATACTAGTCACTGTTCCAAGAACTGATTCTGTATTTTCCATGACAACATACAGAAATAATCCTGATTGTTGGTATGTATTTAGACCGCATGGAGGGAATACATGGAACACAAATATGGTAGGGAGAAAAGCATGTTCTACCAATTGATCCAGTTTCATGGACAGGATAGCATGAGTAAAAAAGTAAAAATCACTGAAAATGTTAGACTGTCATCGGTAGTAATGCTGCAATGCATAATGACATTAATATTACAAAGGACCTGCACAGGAGTCAAGAGCACAGCATTCATAACTGGCAGCAGATATGCAGTCCAATTGTTTTGAAGGGACTGGGTTTTTATACATTGGCCAAATCTCTCTCTCTCCCCTCCCCACCCCTCCACCCCTGCATCCCCCTTATATTTTAATTGCTCATTTGTTGGCAGGAGCTTTTCCATTAACTTCACTGGGGCCAGTATTTCCTTCATAGTCTTCTACTGCAAAATCACACAAAGTAAGAAGTTATAATACACAATTCTATTTGGACCCAGTGATGGAATCAAAATCTTGTTCTCCACCACTCATTCACCTTCTAATACAAGTTTTTTTGGCTCCAAGTTTCAGTGTCCAGTCCACACCTTCTCAGGGCCAGCTTATGTAACCTTTATTAGATTGAATAATTCTTTAATAGACAATTAATTGAATTGATTTTTAATGGGGGTGGCTACTCAGCATGAATAAGGTAGCACAATTTAGACCTTGGAATGTGTTATAATAGCAGTAGGTGTGCCAGAGCCATCTCCCTATCAGAGACTTCACAGAAAAGTCCACCTGACACAGGAAGTACTGCACCTGACACAGGAGGTACACGGTCCCACTAGGGGGAATGCCATACTGGATCTGGTATTGGCAACGGGGGATGACATGGTGGGGGACCTCCAGATCGGTAGCCATCTGGGGGACAGTGATCACCTAATAATAGAATTCACCATAAGACGTTGAGTGGGTAAGGTAACTAGTAGGGTGAAAGTGCTAGACTTTAGGAAAGCTGATCTCAATGAACTCAGGCGATTAGTCAAGGATGCACTGCAGAGTAGGAGTTTTGAAGGGATGGGAGCCCAAGAAGGGTGGCTGTACCTTAAGGAAAAGATCCTTCGGGCACAAAGCAAGATGATCCCCGAGCGAGGCAAAAGAGGGAAAGGGGCCAGGAGGCTCTCCTGGCTGACCACAGAAATCCAGGGCAGCCTAAGGGCCAAAAGGGGAGCACATAAAAAGTGGAAACAGGGAGAGATCACCAAAGACGAATATACCTCCTCTGCTCGTGCTTGTAGGGAGGCAGTTAGACGGGTCAAAGCTACCATGGAGCTGAGGATGACATCCCAAGTAAAGGACAACAAGAAAGGAAGGAGGACCCGGGCAACTATAGGCCAGTCAGTCTCACTTCCATCCTTGGCAAAGTCTTTGAAAAAATTATCAAGGCTCACATTTGTGAGAGCCCAGCAGGACAAATTATGCTAAGGGGAAACCAGCACAGGTTCGTGGCAGGCAGATCGTGCCTGACCAATCTAGTCTCTTTTTATGACCAGGTTATGAAACGCCTGGACACAGGAGGAGGGGTGGCTGTCGTATACTTAGACTTCAGGAAGGCCTTCGATACAGTATCCCACCCCATACTGGTGAACAAGTTAAGAGACTGTGACTTGGATGACTACACAGTCCGGTGGGTGGCGAATTGGCTGGAGGGTCGCACCCAGAGAGTCGTGGTAGATGGGTTGGTTTCGACCTGGAAGGGTGTGGGCAGTGGGGTCCCGCAGGGCTCGGTCCTTGGACCGATACTCTTTAATGTCTTCATCAGTGACTTGGACAAGGGAGTGAAATGTACTCTGTCCAAGTTTGCAGATGACACAAAGCTATGGGAAGATGTGGACACGCCGGAGGGCAGGGAACAGCTGCAGGCAGACCTGGACAAGTTGGACAAGTGGGCAGAAACCAACAGAATGCAGTTCAACAAGGAGAAATGCAAAGTGCTGCACCTAGGGAGGAAAAATGTCCAGCACACCTACAGCCTAGGGAATGACCTGCTGGGTGGCACAGAGGTGGAAAGGGATCTTGGAGTCCTAGTGGACTCCAAGATGAACATGAGTCGGCAGTGTGATGAAGCCATCAAAAAAGCCAATGGCACTTTATCGTGCATCAGCAGATGCATGACAAATAGATCCAAGGAGGTGATACTTCCCCTCTATCGGGTGCTGGTCAGACCGCAGTTGGAGTACTGTGTGCAATTCTGGGCACCGCACTTAAGAGGGATGCGGATAACCTGGAGAGGGTCCAGAGAAGGGCCACCCGTATGGTTAAGGGCCTGCAGACCAAGCCCTACGAGGAGAGACTAGAGAACTGGACCTTTTCAGCCTCCGCAAGAGAAGGTTGAGAGGCGACCTTGTGGCTGCCTATAAGTTCATCACGGGGGCACAGAAGGGAATTGGTGAGTATTTATTCACCAAGGCGCCCCCAGGGGTTACAAGAAACAATGGCCACAAGCTAGCAGAGAGCAGATTTAGATTGGACATTAGGAAGAACTTCTTCACAGTTCGAGTGGCCAAGGTCTGGAACAGGCTCCCAAGGGAGGTGGTGCTCTCCCCTACCCTGGGGGTCTTCAAGAGGAGGTTAGATGAGTATCTAGCTGGGGTCATCTAGACCCAGCACTCTTTCCTGCTTATGCAGGGGGTCGGACTCGATGATCTATTGAGGTCCCTTCCGACCCTAACATCTATGAATCTATGAAAAGGGTCACCAGTCAATCACTGCATGTCTTTGGGTTTACTATTTTTTTTAATTCTTTGAGGGAGGAGAAAAAGAGAAATCCAAGTGTGTTGATTAGTTTCAAACAGCTTCTTGTTTACTCCTTGAGCCATCAGACTATTTTGGACTCAGTTGCTTAAGTCAGGTAGCACAAAGGCAGTTCTGTTCTCTGGGGATTCCCCAGTAGTGTAATTGAAGGGAGGAGACCAAGGCAGTAGCCCAGGACAGCACTTTGTGGGGGGAGGTGGTACAAAAATGATGGGGGGTGGCACCAAATTATGGGGGACAACAGTTACACTGCAGGACAGGCTGGGGATACAGGCCAACTTGGACATGCTCTCAAGGTGGGCTGACCAAAACCTGATGGCCTTCAATGTATACAAGTGTAAGGTGCTGCACCTCAGTAGGAAGAACCTTCAACACACTTACAGGCTCGGCAGTGCTACACTTGCTAGCGCCATGACCGAAAGGGACTTGGGGGTCTTGATTGGTCAGAAGATGAATATGAGCCACCAATGCAATGCTGTGGCTGGCAAAGCAAACCAAACTCCGGTATGCATCCAACGATGCATCCAAGCAAAATCAGAGATATCATCCTCCCACTTTGCTGAGCCTTGGTAAGACTGCAGCTGGAGTACTGTGTCCAGTTTTGGGCCCCCCACTTCAGGAGGGATGTGGAAAAGCTTGAGAAAGTCCAGAGGAGAGCCAATCATATGATCCAGGGCCTGGAGGGCAGGTCATTTGAGGAGAGGCTGAGGAACTTGGAACTCTTCAGTCTGGAAAAGAGAAGGCTCAGGGGAGACTTGGTGGCAGCCTACAATTACATAAGAGGGGTACATCAGGACCTGGGAGAACACCTGTTCACCAGCGCTCCCCAAGGTATAACAAGGTCTAACAGCCATAAACTCCAGGAAGGCTGATTTAGACTAGACATAAGAAAAAAAGTTCTTTATGGTGCGAGCATCCAGGGTCTGGAAAAGATCCCCCCCCTCCCCCCCCCCCCGCCAAGAGGTGGTGCAAACACCTACTCTGGACTCTTTCAAACCACATGTGGATGTTTTTCTTGCCGGAGTCACTTGCTCCCAGCTAACTTCCTGGCGGGGGGGAGGGGCTAAACTTGATCTCTCAAGGTCTTTTCCAGCCCTTAATGTCTATGAAATCTATGAAAAAATAGTCACTGCTGCAGCAGTGGATGCTTCTACACTACCACTGGCATTTACACAGTGGCAACCAGGACTGCCCTGTTCATGCCGGCTGTCTTGGGCTGCCTATGGACCTGTCCCAGGAATGCTATCATGAGGGCAGAGTCCTGCAACTATTCTGCCAAAGAATTGAGCAGGGCTCACTCTTTGCTTGGAGGAGGAGGAGGAGGAGTAGAGCCTACTTGTTACATCATCTAGGATTTAGACTACTTGCTGCCATAGTGGGAGCCCTGGGTTCAATTCCCTCCTCAGCCTGAAGGGGTTCAAACTCACATCTCCTGTGTCAAAGGCTAGACTAGGCCGGGTGGAATAGAGACGTTGAAGTTGCACCACTATAAAAATGCATCATTGCGTTGTTGACCATCTGCTGTCTCCTCAGCCACTTGTCCAGCTCTTCATCTTGGCCGATCAGTTCCTCCAAAAACCTCTGGCAAAGCATATTTTCCATGGCAGCGAACCAGTCCCTAACTGCACCTTATTTTAAGATTAAATGTACAAGAAAACCACTGGAAGATTGGCTTGAAACAAAAACCAATTTTAAAGTTAACCTTCCCTTTAGTGTAGTTTATCATCCCATGGAATACGTATATTTGAAGCTACACATGCAGTTTTCCTAAATATATAACAACTGGTCTCTCTCTCTCTCTCTCTGAATATGTTGGTATCTATCTAGTTAGCTAGCTATTTTTAAATTAAACAAAATCCTTAAAGCATTTAGAAAATAAGATAATTCCAAGTCTTTTTATATATTCATGGGTACTGCTGTGTCATCTGGGTGAACTGGGTGAACTGTGAATGTGAGAATGAGATATCTCATCTAAAAGGATTACAAAGTGGACTAAGTGGGGGAATGCCTTATTGGACTTGGTGTTGGGTAGGCTATGGGGGAGGACCTGGTAGGGGAGCTGCCGATTTGTGGCCACCTTGGGGACAGTGACCACCAATCAATCAAATTTACCATCCAGTGTAGGGTGGGTAAGATAGCTAGTAGGGTGGAAGTGCTTGACGTTAGGAAGGCTAACTTCAGTGTGCTTGGGAGTCTAGTCAATGACGCACTGCAGGAGAAGAATATTGGTGAGATGGGATGGGTGGTCGTTCCTGAAGGAAGCGATCCTTTGGGCACAAAGGGAGACAGTATGAGGGAAAAGGGGAAGAGGAGCCAAAAAGCTACCTTGGCTAAACAGGGAAATCCAGGGGAGCCTAAGGGCAAAAAGAAGGCATATAGGTGGTGGAAGCAGTGGGGAGCTACCATGGAGGAGTATACCTACTTGGCCCGCACTTGCAGGGAGGCAGTTAGAAAGGCCAAAGCAACCATGGAGTGGAGGCTGGCAAGACAAATTAAAGACAACAAAAAGTTTTTTTAGGTATGTAGGGAGTAAAAGGAAGGCACAGGGCAGCATAGGACCCCTACTGAACAAGAAGGAGCAATTAGTGACAGACAGGGGGACTATTCAATGAGTTTTTTGCCTCTGTGTTCTTGAACAGGGATCAAGATAAGCCTCCTAATGGGTTCTCAGATGGGCATCAGAGGGACACAAGCCCAACAATTGTCGACGCTGACTTGGTGCAGAGTCACTTGGATGGACTGGATGTGTTCGAGTCAGCAGGCCTGGATAAGCTGCATCTGAGGGTACTGAAGGAACTGGTGTCATAGCAGAACTACTGGCATAGCTGTTTGAGTGCTCGTGGCACTTAGGTCAGGTCCCGGAGGACTGGAAAAGGGCCAGTGTGGTCCCTATTTTCAAGAAGGGGAGGAAGGAAGATCTGAGTAATTATTGGCCAGTCAGTCTCACCTCCATCCTTGGAAAGGTCTTTGAAAAGATTGTGAAGGATCATATCTGTGCGAGTCCAGAGGAAAAAATAATGCAGCAGGGAAACCAGCATGGATTTGTAGCAGGTAGATCATGTCTGACCAATCTGGTTTCATTTTATGACAGGGTCACAAAATGCTTAGATGCAGGAGTAGAGGTGGATGTCGTTTTCCTGAATTTTAGCAAGGCCTTTGATACAGTATCTCATCCCATTCTCATAAATAAATTAAGAGACTGTGATATAAATATTTACATGGTCTGGTGGGTGGCAAATTGGCTTAGTGGTCACACCCAGAGAGTGGTAGTAGATGGGTCAGTATCGACCTGGAAGGATGTGGGTAGTGGGGTCCCCCAGGGTTCAGTCCTTGGACCTGTATTCTTCAATATCTTCATCAGTGACTTGGATATGGGTGTGAAGTGTACTCTGTCCAAGTTTGCAGACAATACTAAATTGTGGGGTGAAGTGCACACTCCGGAGGGTAGGGAACAATTGGAGGCAGATCTGGACAGGTTAGAAAAGTGGCAGAACACAATAGGATGCAGTACAACAAGGACAAATGCAGAGAGCTGCACCTAGGGCGTAAAAATATCCAGCACACCTACTGACTGGGAAGTGATCCTCAGCAGCCCAGAAGTCGAAAGGGATTGGAGTCATAGTGGATCCAAGATGAACATGAATTGCCAGTGTGACAAAATCATCAGCAAAGCTAACCACACTTTATCATGTATCAGCAGATGCATGACAAATAGATCCAAGGAGGTGATACTTCCCCTCTATGCGGCATTGGTCAGATCACAGCTGGAGGACCGCGTCCAGTTCTGGGTGCCGTACTTTAAGAAGGATGTTGATAGACTTGAGAGGGTTCAGAGGAGGGCCACTCACATGGTCAGAGGCTTACAGGACAAGCCCTGTGAGGACAGACTGAGGGACCTGGACCTCTTCAGCCTCTGCAAGAGAAGGCTGAGAGGTGATCTACAAATTAATTAGGGGGATGAAGCAAGGGAACGGAGATGCTCTGTTCACCAGGGTGCCTCTTGAGGTAACAAAGAACAATGGTCACAAACTGACAGAGAGCAGATTTAAGCTAGATATCAGGAGAAACTTCTTCATGGTAAGGGTGGCCAAAATTTGGAATGGGCTTCCAAGGGAGGTGGTACTTTCCCCTACCTTGGGGGTCTTTAAGAGAAGGCTGGATAGGCATCTGGCTGGGGTCATCTGACCCCAGCACTCTTTCCTGCCCAGGCAGGGCGTCAGACTCGATCATCTGTTGAGGTCCCTTCCGACCCTAGCATCTATGAATCTAGAAAGAAAAGATTAATCTTTGAATAGCTGGAACAGTTTATGAGGGGGCAATACTTCTTTATATGCAGAGGTACTTCCACCACGTAAAAGGGCCCCTAAGAGGGGGCAAATTATATTAAATTCATTTTGCCGGCAAGGTTTGAAGACAGTGTGATTGTGACCCAGCCCCCTTGTGCCTGGCAGTGGCACACTGTTTCTTTCGGATGTGTTTCTGTACGTTACCACATTCTGTACAGTGCTCCACAGGTGGTAAAGGAGGAAAGATGCCAGGAGCCTGACGAACCTTCAGCAAGATGTTCAGATTTCTTGACTCTGGTCCAGCAAGAGTTTCAGGAACTTCACTTCCTCTGATCCTTTGCCAGGATTCACCACAGTAAAAGAATACTCTGTGAAGGAGCCAAGGTGCTTAAGAAAACTTCAGACGTTCTTCCTGGGTCTTTATGTTTCCACAAGTCCTCTTCAGTAGTAACATGGTAAGACAGGTAAAGGGGGGTTTGCCAGGTAACATGTTCCCTTATTATACTAACTCTGGTATGTAGCCACCATCTTCCAACAGGAACAACACCACTGCACTCACCTTGCAAACAAACCCCAGCTTTCAGGCACTTGATAGACATGGTGTTTCTGCTTCCACTCTAATGGCAATTACACATGGCAGTCTGCAGGGATCAAGTACAATCCATCGGAAACAGAGAGAGCAACACAGGGTTTCTGATTGCAGGCATCTGTCTCAGTGCCAATAGCATCGCCTTTCTTGTCTCAGAAGACAGGATCCTCTGAGATGTTTCAAGTTGCAGTTCAAACACTCCAGCGCCCTTTTAGCTGGTTAATCAAACTATTAACACACTGTCAGCAGGCACATTCATTACCTTAATCTGCAACATGAGTGGGCGGGAACATTCCTCTCTCAGTAGTCACTACACCTCTGCTCCAGACTAATTTAGAAAACTGTCAAGCAGTTCTCTGACCCTTTCATGGTGCCTTTCTCCCACCTGCTATCTTGAGCTCCAGAATCAATGCCAGGCAGGCCACGAGTGCCATCTGACTGTATGAATGTATGGTGGCTGGCTCACACAGCTAAATTCAACAGAGAAAGGCTCCAGGATTAATACCCTAAGATCTCATGGTTTTCTTGGGAGTTTACCTATGCAATGAATGACTGAGAAAGTTTTCTCATTACAATGGAGAGGATTATAACAATAAGATTTTGCACAATACATTTAATTCACAAACTACTGTAGTAACTAGGGTCTGAGATATGTGGTGTCAGGCATCATTATACCTATATGAGGCAGAGATAGGGATATACTGGTTTCAAAAGTACTGAGCAACAGTAGCTCCCATGGCTTCCAGTTGAAGTTTATGTCTGAACACCAGAGCCTCGGAAAATACAAATGGTACCTAGGAAGAGTGGGCTTCCCCAATCCTGGACTGTTGGGAACTGGCCAGAGGGAGCAAAGTGCTGCCTCAATAAGGGCTATGTGTAGACAAAATGAAAGGTGTGTGTGCACAACACTTTAAAGCAGGCTAAATTCTTTTGCACCACTTTAATGGTGTTGATGTTTGCGCACCTCAGTGGCATATTGCCCATTAATTCCAGCCGCAGTAGGAAATTTGGTGGTGTAACGTGCCTTAAATGACTTGGGATGCAGCAAACTAAAACTCCTTTGAGGAGTTTTAGTTTACTGTCCCTACAGCCATGGAGCGAATCACCAGGCTCCATGCAGCTCCATGGCTCCAGAGGAAGCCCTGCAGGCAGCCTGGCAGCAGCCTGGGAAAGCAGCTCCACCCAAGAAAAGAGGCAAGCCTGATCTCCGCCCCCCACCCCACCCCGGAGCCTGCCTGAGCTGCATGGGGGGCTGGTGCTTCCCTCCGCAGCCGCAGTGCCCCCCAAGACCGCCCAAGCTGGGGGCCTGTGGGTGGGTGCTGCCGGGGGGGTGCAGCTGCCACAGAGGGAAGCACCAACCCTCCCCCCCCCCGAAGCCCAGGGAAACCACTCTGCCCGCCAGCAGCTCGCCCTCCCCTCCCTGCTGCAGGGGCAAGTAAGTCAGCAGGTTGTGTGCCTGACACGGGGTTTAAGGGGCCCTAAATTGAAGCACTGTTTTTTAAAACCAGCTGCTGCAATTTAGGGCCCCTGTTTCGTCTACACATGGTTAATGTTACCATCCTCCAGTGCAATCAGAAAGAGCAAGTGACTACACTTTATACTGCCTTCTATGTGGATGTGCCAGGTAAGGGGAAAAAAATCACTTTGCATCCATCCCCCTAATTAATGCATTTCCATAGTAGTGTACATCAGGGGTGTCAAACATATGGCCTATGGAACCTCTGCCATCATTTGCCCCACTGCCATTGCCACATCTGGATCCAGCCCATGTGGAAACCTACAGGCCAGATCCAGCCCAGGGAGGCTGGGTGAATGTGACACCCTGGTGTACATGATTTGAGCTTTGCTGCATAAAGTATAACTAAGAGAATCAATTCATGTATTCCACATCCACCTGCCTGCTGCAGGCTGGCCATACATGTCTAAGACCACACAAAACCTTCACATATTTCTGTGTCCTTCCAAGTGCGTGTGGAATTAGATCATCCTGATTATGCTGTAGGTTATGAGAAATGAATAATAAATCTATGCATCAATGAATCTATGAAAATCATCCTGAAATATACACACGATTGCCATAATCAAAGGACATGAGTCCCGTCTCTTTTATACCAATGTTACACTCATCTACCTCTGTTTAATTCAGGGGGCTGTCTCCTAATTGATAGCAGTATAGAGTGAGAAAAGAACCAGGTCCCTGTAAAGACTCCCACGCACAGTATACTATTTAAAAATCCATCAAAGTGTTTTTTCAAAATAAGATTAAAATGGGTTCCACACATGTGGGGACAACTCACTGCTCAGATTTGAAGAAATTTGCTAGATTCAAGTCATACCACACCTCATGCCATCAGTTTTATCCTTGGTATATCCCCAAATGCTTTGAGAATCAACTGTTCTCTCTTTTTCCTTCACAGTTCCCCAGTTCAGCAAAACATTGGTTGCCTGGCACATAAAATCCCCTTTTATAACATCTTAGCATTGTTATTGGGCCTTAAGCAAGCTGTGAATTAGGCCCATGGGTATGTGCTTCAATCTGTCCCTATTCAGCAAAACAACTACCTGCATGTCCAGCTTGTCAAAATCTCCTTCCTGTCACCAGGACTTTGCTGAATACAGACGGCTCATCTGGGACCTATACATGTTAATCTAGCAGACATGCTGCAAGGCCTGTCTTTCCTCACTGGTATTTGGAGAGGAGGTCATTCAAAAGTTTGCAATGCTTTTTCTAGGTGACTGGGATGCCTGTTACTTATTCTGTGCCATTTGTAGAAAGGTGCTATATTACTATGGAATAACTTTGATTTAAGCTTTGTCACACACATGTTCATCTGAAGTACTGTAAGGCCCCTAAGTAATGTGAATCTCTACAAATACAAATTAATATATGAGTATTTGGTCTTTGTCAAGAAAACAATGAAAAAACAGATCAACTTGTTTCCTAGAAGATTGAATAGCAAAACAAAAACTTCAGCCTGTCAACACAATTTACAAATCAGTGTGGTGAAAAGTAGGGTTAATACTAAAATGTTTGGTGCCAATTTAAGAAGCTGAGTGAGAAGATGAGGGGAAAAATAGTATCCCATTCTATACTTATTTTCATGAGGTTCACTCCCTTGAAGCAAGGGGAGTTACATATTGTGAAAGGTTATGAAACACTGTATTCTAGTAAGCAGTAAAAAAGAAGAACAATGAAAATTAAAGAGAAAAAAAAAAGATATAAAAGGAGAAAAGCAAACCAAAAATTATAGAGTCCTTTGGTTTTCTGGAGATCTCTAATGAATCAACTTGGCCACTTCCATGCTACTTTAAGACATCAGGGTAATCTAACAGTTCTTAACAATTCTTTGTCAACATGTGACATCTTGAGCATTGAGTCACATAGCTATCTTTCTTTAAAATCTCTTCTAAGCCTGTAATTCATTTCCTTTAAATTGATTCCCCAAATGAGATGAAGGTGCTGTTGCATTAAGTATTGTATAACAGTCCCTGCCACAAACTGCTTCCATGACAGCGAAAGTTTAGAAGAATGGAAATAGTAGCCTCTTGTCTTCCTGTTGGGGTGAGGCCCTACTTTTTGTTTTCTACACAGCATCTAGCACAGAAAGGTCATGGGTCCATGATTAGGGTTCACTAGGTGCCACAATAATACAACTAAATAATCATAATAATTATACCTATTCTGCAGATACAAGATGGAGAAATACATGTATCACAAATAAAGAGGATATGTTTAAAATCCCTTACAGCGGGAGGGTTCCTCTTTTTAGCCCTTTCAGACCAGTATGTTTATTATGCTATCAGTATGTTTAATGACTTGAGAGCTTTTAGACAACATCATTTTGGAAGTGAAAAATATAACGGTCTCCTTTTATTATGTATCAGTTCAATTCATATTGAATGCAAGATGAGTAGTAGAAAAGTTCTATTCTGGAGCCTATGCTGTGAAGACTCCTTTGTTTCTAACCAAAATCAATCACTTGAAAGATAAAATGAGAGTCCATTAGTGAAGACCACTAGCAAGATAAAAGCCAGAACAGACTAAACAATCCTGAATTGGACCTCATTTACATTAAAGAGGTACAAATATGTAATCTAGCCTCGAACAGATTTACCTGGGTGAGCTTGAGAAATGTCAGGATAATAGACCATAATTCAGAAGATAAGTGGGGACTATCCTAACAAAAAGCACTTTGTGAATAAAATTATCTATTCCATTCATATGTATCAACTTGTATTTGCTTAATTTATTCACAAAGAAAATGTGGCCTTGATCCTCTGATGAATCAACACGGGTTTTGCTTCTGTAAAATACTGAGAATCCAGCCTCTGTTTTAAAATATAGTTGCAGCAAAATAAATGAACGCAGATAAGAAATGAAGGCTCTATTTTTTATTTTATTTACTTATTTATTTTTGTTTTGCAAGCAAGAGCAACAAAATTGCCAGCCAATTTTCACTGATGGTTACGATGAAAGAAGCAGAATGAACACACATGAGATTTTCAGATATTGGGTTCATTTTTCAATGCCAGTGGCCAGTAAAATCTTCTTAGGATTTCAGAATTGATATGGAAATCCCAGAGGAAGAGATCTGAGGGTACTTTTCTCCCTATACTGTTACTTTAGGATCATGAGGGATGCAATGTGAGTCAGCCCTAAATGCAGACATAACAACGAGTATGCATTCTATCAATTTAGTAGGGTATCAAGTGACACATGTTAAAAATCATAGCTGTTTCCTTATCAGTGTATATTTTTGTACCTTTGTTGAGAAGCTGAAGGAGGTTGGCAGGTGTATTCCCCACGCAGAATACATTAGAATTTTTTTAACAAAGATTCTTTATATAGCAGGTAGAAATTGAAGCAACAGTGACTGCTTATTCATTTAAAAAAATAGATAAGAACATTGTTATATTTAATGCAAAATCTTATGTAGGTAAAAACCAAGTTAGAACAGATTAGCCATATAAAGAAAAACCATTGATAAAATTATCATGATAGGCTAGCCATAAAAGGGCTAGCCATTAAATAATTAAACATCTAAAAGTGTAAGTCCACCCTGAATAGAGGCTCTATAAAATGTACCTTCTTACTTAACAGTTATGCTTTGTGTACAGTTATATTTGTATACTATGGTGGCAAAAATAAGTTTTTGCTTTTTGTTAGTTCTTCAGTCTCTGAAGCAAGCACAGGTAATGTTGCCCTGTGGGGTCAGGCCAACTCTCAGGATCTCAATATTGTGCTGTTGAACAGGAGGGTGTGACACAATTGCACATATACAAACACACAAATCAATTAGGTGCATACACACACACACTACCAACTCAGGCATATACACATCCTAAGCAGCCTAGGCACATGCATACCTATCACCAATTCAAGCACATACACTATACACCCCAAAAGTTAGACACAGATCACTAATTCATCTATCATGCACAAAATGACATATATATATATATATATATATATATATATACACACACTTACCAGTTCACACACATACAACCCACCTGCACATACACACAGGAAAGTTCCTAACTTGGATGGTACAGTGTATGTGTGTGTGTGTGCTTGGGGTAACCAGGGATACTTGGGGGAAGGTTCAGGTGAGAGAGAGAGAATTAAAGTGTTCAAGTGAAAGTTGCCAGAACCGGGACTAGAACCGGTGGACTACAGAGAAGCTGGCTGAGGAACTGAGGCTTGGGTTTACTTAAGGTATACTGGGGCTGGAAACTGAGGCAGACAGCTGAGATATTGGGGGGGGGGAGGGGCAGGTAAGTGGTGGCAAGGAGGAGACAGCCAGGAAAGAAACTGAGGCAGAAACGTGGTTGCTTAGGGGAAAAGGAAAAGGCAGTGGGGATAAGACAGTGGCAAAGAAACAGGGGGGCTGGAGGCAGAGAGGAGCTCAGGACAGGTGTTGGAGGTGGCAGTGAGCCAGAAGAGAAGAGGGAGAAATGAGACAGAAGTTAGAGGGGCGAGGAGCAGAGATTGGAGCAGGGCCAAACCATAGTAAAGCAAAACCCAACTTAGGGGTCCAAATAACAGTTTTATTAAATAGACAACATACTACACAGCCCCATGAAGTTATTGGTTCACACACACACACACACGCGCGCACACACACACACACACACAAAAGCACTCACAATGGCAGCAGGAGAAAGAGACTCAGTGGAAGGGCTGGAGTCCAGGTAGGGAAGAGAAGCAGAGTCCAAGTCCTTGTTTGAAGGGGGCGGGGGGGTGATAGCTACCTATCCAGGCTGGAAAGGGGTCCTTGTCCAGTAGTTGTTGTCCAGAGGGGGGTCGCCAGCAGGGCCTCTGGGTGGATAGATGGTGTGGCATGGTGCTGGCCTAGATGGAGAGGGCGTCCCACTGAGTCAGTCTTCACTACCCCTTTTATAGGGTAGACTACTTCTGATCTCCTATGGGGAGGGCCTGTCCAGGCAAGGTCAGTCCTGTTCCAGAGGGCTCCAGGTGTTCTTAATGAGCATATGCAGCCTGGCACAATGGTGGGTTACCTCATCTTTTGTTTCTTGAATGCTGAGGGTGGTTCCAAGGGCTGTGTCATTGGTCCAGATATTGGTGTTGATGATTCGTCATTCAGAAAGAGCTATTTGTAGACCTACTGCCATTGTCTCTCAAGCACCCTCATTCAGCCCCATTCATTCAGGAACCAAGTTACATAGGAGAGGTAGGTGTGAGTCATGGGTTTCACAACCGGGCCTGGGGACAGGATGGAGACTTGACAAACAAAATGGAAACTTGATGTGACTTATGCTAACTTACATATATAGGACTAAAACAGTAATCACACAATATAAAAGCAGTAAAAAAAAAATAAATCGATATAAAACATAATAATTATCACTTATAAAACAGTGGATATCTATATCAAAATAGCAGGGCACTTATTTGCAAGGAGGGGAGAGAAAAATAAAACTTACTACCTAAAATAAAATGTTAAAGCTTATCCTACATCTTAGCTTACTTATACTTATCTAAGTAATAGAGAGGGAGAGAAAAAGTCAGAAATGGTTGGGGAAGGGGACGGAATGCATTTTAAATTAAAAAAAGAAGAAGAAAAACTGGGGGTTTTGCTACAGTAAGACGATACAATTCCTCCTTTGCTTTGTGCAGGAAGTCAACACAAAGATCACTGAATGCCTCAGTCCTTCAAATATGGTTGACATGAAACTTAACAGGGACCTAGTCCTTATGGTGGTCATTTCTACACAGGTGGACTTCATGTAGAGAAAGCAAAATGGTTTCTATTCCTTCTAAATCATCTGTAAAATGATTTGTTCAATTTCAATGTTACGCATGTGCAAACTGACTGAACATCAGTAGCATGGCAACCACACCACTGAAAGCAAAATTTAACCAATAAAAACTTTACTGCAGCTGCTAATGTGTGAAATGAATGGAGTTTGGCTCATTTTTTAGAATCCAAGCTGAGGTTGGGGGGCTGGAAGCTAGAACCCAACAATAATAGCAGCCCCTCTCCTGAATCTCTTACCTTATAAGTATTACTAATTTGATGCGAAATCACTGAGACAACAAATATAAAGTACTGAAAAAGAATCAGTTTTCAAAGTAGTTCCACAATATAAAGTGAATGTGCTACTAATTCCAGCACGTATAAACCCTCACTTCTTAACCATGGAACACAAGACAACATAGATGTTGCTAGGGAGTGTTTGTAATTTATTGAGTGCATTAATATTGAAGATCTTGATAGACAAATTGACTTAAGAGTTTTATTCAGTTTCAGTTGCATTAATGCAACAAAATGTATTATCAGAATTAGTATAGATATAATGTATGGCTAATTTTGGCAAATTTCAAATGCCCAGGAACTACTCCTTTGCCCACTGAAGTCAATGGGAGTGTTGCTATTGACCTCTGTGTGGGTGGGTTTAGCTGATAAAAGCAAAAATCCAACTATGCAAACTCCTCAGATCCATCAGTTACCCTTATGCAAGTCTTATCCTTGTATCGCACCAAGTATCCCTCCTCCACCTGTTTCTCATCATGGTACCATATGTATTTCCTTGTATACCACATCCCCCGAATAAAACATGCATAAGACTTGTCTAGGGTAAGGTAGAATGAAGAAAAGATTTTCACAAAATTATGACTGCATAGATCAGGGACACAGTCTAATCTTCAGCTTACTCACCCTCCTTTTTCAACTCTGGCAAAAGCTATAATTTAAACACTTTCATAGATGAATTGTGAGCAGCAACTGGCTGCTCAGCCAAAAGCTGAAGCTGTAGCTGCTCAAAATACTAGACTCCATGGGTGGATCAAGGATTTTGGAAAGAGCTAACAACAATCTGAAAGGCTGTTAAATAGGAGAAAGGAGACCAGGAATAGCCAAAAGACTGAAAAATGGCACAAGTGTGTGCCCCTGCACCACTCTCCTCTATCACTGTTATTCCTCTGCTGGGCAAAGCCCCTCCCTCCATGCAGCTGCTGGAAAGAAGAGAAGAAAAAGAAGCAGCAATCATCTTACAGTGTCTCCATTCTTCTGTTCTGGACAGAAAATCAGCTTCCTTGTTTAAGATATTCACCCTAGTTTTGGAAAGCTAATTTTTGGGGGATGGGGCACATGTGGTATGTGAGTAAATATGATGACTGTTGCTTACTGCTTGCCTGTTTTCTTTGGCTTCTCTCCTGGAAGTGGAGTCTGATACCAAGACCATATGAACTGGAGCCATAAAGCAGTTGCTAACCTGTTGCTACTGAGTTCCCAACTGGCTCTAATGAACAGTCAACTCATCAGTATCTCTCCTGCACAGAATGAGAGGCTGAAACATTTGTCATACAGCAAAACAGCCTGCCTATTTGGGCAGAGTCCCTGGAGCAGACAGCAAGAGTCCTGTGCCTGCAGGATCTTGAAGAAGAAGCTGGAGGGGCTGAAATTGACCTGTCTCTTGAGTCAGGACTCTGAGATCTACAGAGATGAGACCAAGTGAGCTTGCTCTGTGCCACACTGGGAATGATCTGAGACCCAACAGACTCTCTGCATTCATGCCACACTGGAGTAGAGCTGACATCCAGTCGAGAATGGTTTCCATTCTCTGGGTCATTCTCTTCAGTGGGGTAGGAAATAGGATTGTGATTTCTGTTTGCACAGAGATGCTAGAACAAGCAGCAAACTGGTGAGATGCATCTGGGTGCTCAGAGTGGTTCAGGTATGCCAGGGTCACACCCCGCTGGGGACAGGAGTGGGTGTTGGCTTGGGGCCAACACCCCTGTGCAGTAGTGTTCAGTAGGATTAAAGTTTGCTCATGGAGCAAAGGAGTGGGAAGGGCTTGGAATGGTGAATCCTGGGATGCTGTAGGAATGAACACAGAGTATTTTATCTCCCTGGAGCAGACTAATACTACCCAGGAATAAGCTGGGTAAAATGGATCAAAAATAACCCTCACCTGAAGTGACATAACTTGAAAACATTTAGAGGTTACGTAGCACAGCTTAACACTCTTTTATAAGTTAATGATCCTGTTTTAAGTGCCATTGTGACAGCTTAAAAGTAACCTGTAACACTAGCCTCAGACAAAAAAGGATCTGTATTTTGCAGATGCTGCCAACTGAAATACTTGTTACTATATGATGCCAGGATGATCACATACATCCTCACATCTAAAGTGTCCTGCAGGTATTAAAATAATATTTCTTGAGTGGAAATGAAGGTCAAGAAGAAGTGTAGTTAGTAGATAACGCCGGCAGTAGTTACACTTGCAACAAACTTTGTTACCTCAAAATGCTTCTGTGACATCACCATCTGGAAGTGTAGTACACTAAGATTCAGTTCACCCAGACAAAAACAAGCATCTCAGCCAAAAAGGATTCCTAATAATGACTTTCTTTATAGACAAAATAATATTTGAATATCAAGGGGGAAAAATGACCAAGCTCCCACAGGAGTGATATATGCTGTAACTTCATTATTCATCCTTGAAAATATTTGCTGGCAAAAGCCTTTATACTATTAAGAACATCTTAGTAGTTACCAAACACACCTTCTTTGAGCAACTCTTGTGTGAAGGAAGCAAACTGTGTAGGAAAAAAGTGAAATAGTTTGGTATTATCTGGACCTTTGTTTGGGGGGAAGGAATCATAAACAGATAACAATACCCAACCAGTTTGACACAAGAGCACTAAAACAATAGCGAATAGCCACGATGTAAAGCCATGTTTCTCAACCTGTGGATTGCAACCTAAAAACGGGTCACAAGAATACAGGAAAGGGTTCTGAACAAACTTTAAAAATGGAGCAATAAACTTTTAAAATGGATTCTCCCTTAAAGGAGGATAATGTGGGAAGCAGTGGGGTTTTCCTTGCAGGCTGGCAAGAGTTCCAGTCTGCAAAAGCTGCTTGGGGCCTTCCCATGCCCCACACACCCACCCCCTGCCCCACACACTGGGGGGGCTGGGGCCTGGGGCTGCGGGCCAGCAGGTTGGGAGTGAGGGGCACTGGGTAGGGACTGGCCATGGATGTTTACAAATGGGTCCTGATATAAAAAAGTTTGAGAACCACTGATGTAAACGTATAGTCATTGTGAAATCTGTGGAGCACTAGAAAAGACAATATAATGGACATATATATGCATATTAGTGCAATAAAATGTGCTTCCTATAGCCTAAACTGCTTTGAAATGATTTAATGAAACTGGGCACCTTGAAAAGCTCTATAAGAGTGAAATAAGTTGTAAAATGTATGAAAACTACTGATACTGAAGAGGCAAGAAAGAAAGGCTAGTAAGAGGAAACGAGGTAAAAAAAGAAAAATAAAGTAGAGAAGTCATTTGAAACACCATTTTAAAAAACAAAGAAGCCCTTTAAGAAACAGTGATAACTGAGTATCTTAAAGTAGTTAAAATGTATGACATAGTAGTTAAAGGCATCTTTTGGCAAAAATCTTCTGGGTCTATTTGTAAAACATCTGAAGATTCTGCAGATAGTTGTTTTTGCATAAGCAGATCTGGCATACACTTTTATCAAACGTTCTTCAACTTGTGACCAAGGGAAAGTCCATTGCCCCTTGACGCAACTGTCTCCTTCTCCAGTGTCAAAAACCCGCTAGTCATGGTTTTTCTATGACTAAGGTTTAAGCACTTGCCCAGCATGATGTGCATTCCCCTGTACGTACACAATCAGTAACCTACTGAGCATGCTCAAACAAGAAAGGGAGGGGAGAAAGTTTAGCTATAGACAATCCAAATTCCATATAAGCACCAAAAACTGGCATTATATTGTAACATACATACCAATCAGGCACATACAGGTGAACTGGGACTCAGCCTTCAGTGTCTATGTGCCCTTGAAGACTGGCTAAAAGCACAAATACTAAGTAAAAGGCAACCTGATGGATGCAATAGAAAAGGGGCACACAAGGAAACAGGAATGGAGAACATGATAAGCAGCAATCTTAGCAGAACCTAACTGGCTCACTTTTTTAAAAGTTTTAGAAGGTGTTGGGGCAGAAGAGAGTTTTAAAAAGGAATATGATGAAGTACAATAAAGTAGCTTTGCAGGAAACTATTTCCATGCATGCAGGCTGCCTGGGAGGAAGCACAGATGAGCCTGGTTGGAGGTGTTTATATGTAGTGGAGATTCACAGCCCAAGCTTCCCTGATAATTGTCTTATTG
Source organism: Alligator mississippiensis (assembly GCF_030867095.1). Lineage (NCBI taxonomy): Eukaryota > Metazoa > Chordata > Crocodylia > Alligatoridae > Alligator > Alligator mississippiensis. The sequence goes on from NC_081827.1 coordinate 141,337,014, forward strand.
GCCTCATCTTATTGGCCCCATTATGGGACAGGGAGGCCTGGGTGAGGGAGATTCCTTACCCTCCATTAATGCTGACCTTGTGAAGGAACACCTTGAGAGACTGGACACCTTCAAGTCAGCCAGCCCTGACAGTTTATACTCCAGGGTACTCAAGGAGCTGGCTAGCATCATAGCCCAGCCTCTGGCACAGATCTTTGAGAACTCCTGGTGCTCTGGTGAAGTCCCCGAAGATTGGAAGAAGGCCAATGTGGTGCCTATCTTCAAGAAAGGGAGGAAAGTGGATCTGGCAAACTACAGGCCCATCAGCCTGAACTCTATCCCAGGGAAGGTCTTGGAAAAGATTATCAAAGAGGCCATTCTTAACAGACTGGCTGACGGCAACATCCTGAGGGATAGTCAGCATGGGTTTGTTGCAGGTAGGTCTTGATTGACCAATCTTATTTCCTTTTATGACCAGGTGACCTATCACCTGGATAAGGGAGAAGAGATTGATGTCATATATCTTGACTTTAAAAAAGCCTTCGATCTGGTATCCCATGTTCACCTCTTGGCAAAACTGGCTAACTGTGGCCTTGGCCTCACCACAATCTGTTGGCTGGGGAATTGGCTCTGCAGTAGGACCCAGAGGCTGGTGGTTGATGGAAGTCTATCATTGTGGTGCGCTGTGACAAGTGGGGTGCCTCAAGACTCTGTTCTAGGGCCTATACTATTTAACATCTTCATTAATGATGTAGACATTGGTGTCAGAAGCGGACTGGCCAAGTTCGCTGACAACACTAAACTCTGAGGTACAGCATCCACACCTGAGGACAGAAGGGTGATCCAGGCTGACCTTGACAGGCTCAGGAAATGGGCGGATGAGAACCTGATGGTGTTTAACACCGAAAAATGCAAGGTTCTCCACCTTGGGAGGAGAAACCTGCATCATCCTTATAGGCTTGGCAGTGCTACGCTAGCTAGCACTACAGACAAAAGAGACTTGGGGGTCATGATTGACCACAAGATGAACATGAGCCTTCAATGTGATGCTGCAGCTAGTAAAGTGAGCAAAATGCTGGCTTGCAACCATAGATGCTTCTCAAACAATCTCAGGATCTCATTCTCCCATTGTACTCGGCCTTGGTGAGGCCGCAGCTGGAGTACTGCGTCCAGTTTTGGGCTCCACAATTCGAAAAAGATGTGGAGAAGCTTGAGAGAGTCCAGAGAAGAGCCACGTGCATGATCAAAAGTCAGGAAAACACCTTACAAAGAGAGGCTGAGAGCCATGGGACTCTTCAGCCTGGAAAAGCGCAGGCTCAGAGGTGATCTGGTGGCCACCTATAAGTTTATCAGGGGTGTTCACCAGGATCTGGGGGAACATCTGTTCACCAGAGCACCCCAAGGGATGACAAGATTGAACAGTCACAAACTCCTCCATGACCGTTTCAGCCTGAACAAAAGGAAGAATTTTTTTACTGTCCGAACCCCCAAGGTTTAGAATAGACTGCCACCGGAGGCGGTTCAAGCACCTACTTTGAACGCCTTCAAGAGACATTTGGATGTTTATCTTGCTGGGATCCTATGGTCCCTGCTGACTTCCTGCCCCTGGGGCAGGGGTCTGGACTCGATCTTCCGGGGTCCCTTCCAGCCCAAGTGTCTATGAATCTATGAATCTGTGTGTTGAACAGAAGAACAGACAAGGCAGGATCGTGCAAAACTTCATTTGGCAACTTCATTAGGAATAAGAGCCCTACTCCTTAGTGTCTTTCTGACAAACCCACTCACAAGCAAACCCCACCCCACTCCTTTATTAACCTAAGGGTTCAGGCACATCATCCACACCTTGTGACCAATATGATATCAAAGGCGGTTGTTAAAATTTCTAATAGCGGCACGGACACTCAATCCTTATCTATTGCTAGGAACCCTTCAGCCAAAGCAATTAATGCAGACCTGGTGTCACGTGGTGGTTGATAGCCACACTAGCAGAAGTCGTTGGATATTTTGTATGAAGTCTATATCTTATAACCAAGAGATGGACAGATGAACAAACTGTATCAAGTTAAAGGGGAGAGGTTAATGCTGCTCTGCCTGTTTCATGTGTCTGCTCCCATACTCTGGTAAGCAGAAGCTATTAACTCTGTTTGTCTCTCCATATCCTGAGGACTTGGCAGGTCTTCACCTAGTTGAAACTTGTGTAGCTAAATGGGTTTCAATCACAGTCCCAATATTTAAACGTCAGATTAAGCTAAAACACTAGACCAGGCAAAAGATCAGGATATTATCATTTCACTGAAGTGGGCTAAAAAACAGGCACATTTTTCATCCAAATGTTGATTTATTCTGTTTCTCATCCAACTCTAGGTATCATTAAAATGTGTTTAGTAAATCCATTGATTCAGCTATACATGCTGATCAAATGATGTTTACTGTGTTCTTCCTTATAGTTAATATTGAGTCAGATAACCCCAGATAAATACATATTCAGTCATGACTGAAAGCCAGCTGGAGCCTGGGATGGGTGAGAAAGAGCTATTCATGCTGGTAACAGAGCCATCTAGTCAGACAGTACATTACAAAGTCCTTGCTTTTTCAGGAAGTTTGTTAATACATTTCAGCATTACAGAGTTAGAGCCAGAGGTGGGATGGTTTGATTCAAAGTACTTACCCCCAGATCAGCTTGAGCACTGCTTCTAAAGCAGTTCTGAACAAGAGGCAAGCTCTTTTTTCTGTATAGGATCCTACTGAATCATGAGAAAAGGAGGTAAAGCCTGCCCCCTACACCTCATTCACAGCTGCTTGCCTGTGTGAGATGATGAATTATAGTGCTCAGCCTTCCTGTCTGCCAAGTCACTGAATGCCAACAGCCAGCTTTCTTGTCTGACATGTAACAGACTGTGCTAATGCCATTTTCATTGAACTCATCACTTTATTTAAATAGTGACCTTGGATTCCCCTGTAGCATCTCCTTACTACAGCAATTATGCTTCCCTGTATTTGTCTCATTTTTGCTCATGCTGCTGAAATGAAGCAATTTGGTTAGTGTGTGACGTGTCCTTTTTATTGAATACTTGAAGAAAAGCTCCAGTGTAATGGAAAAAACACTACCTGTACTTATGAGAAAGAATAAATCATATAAACAGTAGCTTCAGTATATTTTAAAAAAAAGAAGAAAAGGTGTCTATAATAACAGAGGTGTTTATGGGGCAATTCCCATACCTTAGAAATAGTGGGAAAGGTTTTGAAGCTTCCATATATAGATTTCATTTTTTCTTATAACAAAACCTCAAATCAGCATAAGACTGGGTGACAGGTACAAATTCTAGTGCTGGGAGAAATATTTGTCAAAAAAATTGCTAATTCTTTAGTTCTTCAAGCTTTTTAAAAATAGAACCTTCTTTTCTGGCATTAGATGTTTTGGATTTATAAAATAAAACCCAACATTTTTGCCAAAAACTTTTCACAATCAGTTCATTCTTTCTAAGGGTCATAGGCCAAGGTCTTCAGAAGTCACAGCATGAAAATGTTGTCATAGGCCAAGGTTTTCAGAAGCAACAAGTATCTATGGGTAGTTAAATTGAGATACTTCAAAGGGGCCTTATTCTGAAAAGTGTTGTGCATTTGGCCTCTGAAAATCAGGCATCTCTGATGTGTTTCACATGTGGCACCAAAAATTAAGGCATGAAAAGCCAGAAGTTAATTTTCACTATCTTGCCCCAGTTCTTCCACAGCACACCAGCGTCTGATTTTACTTCTTTATCACAGTCTAATCCCTGCTTCCTTACTTCGGCTAGGGTCTCATCTGCCCCAAAACAAACATTCTCAGAACTTTCTCTATCATTGAAAACCATCCTTTTTTCACTTAATACTTCCCACCTAGGATGAAGATACCTTTAACACATACAAACTTCTGCTTAGTTTGTGTGTGCACAGACAGGCAGGCACCTTAAATGGTTCTTTTCTAATATACTCTTGGTTAACTTGATGCTGGGTAAAACTAAAAAAAAAATTAAACAAAATTTAAAGTAAAAGAATAGTTTTCAGACACTGTTTACATTCATGCCCAACTTTACATACACTGAAAGATGGCAGTGCATTTGCTGGGTCTTAACTTAGCATCAGATTAAGTTTGATTCTTGGGAAATGTCAGATAAACAGTACCTCTCATTAAGTGGTGAATGGGAAAGGAGAGGGAGAGACCAACAGCATTCACTTTTGAGCTAGAATGTCTATGAGGAATAGGTCATTCCTTGCACAATAAACTTTTTGCTTCATAGGGACTACCATTTAGTTTGTATCGGTGCATCTACTTGAAACGTTTACTGTGGAGCTGCCTAATTAGCTCCCCAATAAACATCTCCATGTCTAGACACGTGTCCCTATTAAAACAGATGAAACTAATAAACTCAGGGGCAGGCTAGTACTTGTAAATTCAAGAAGTACTATCCTGCTACAGAGTATACGTATACGTGCTGGAAGGACTGGCTGGGGCAAGGGTACTTCAGTGTGGGAGCTGCCTGCTAGCTAGCCTAACATTGAAACAGCCTCAGGCCCCAGCCAGCTGCTCCATGGCACACTAAGCCCAGTCATAGCATTCCACAGTTATTTGCTCCCAGGCGCATATTCAAATGGTATACCCGGGAGCAAAAAGCTCTGGGGCAATAAGTTTCAGTTTATTGTTGTGCGTTAATTGCATGTGTGGATGCACCCACTGAGTATTTGTAGTTGTGTAATGTGGACTTCTACTGGAAAGTCTCTGAACAAGGCACTTTTCTTGAGCAGCTGTCTATACAAAATCAGTCACCTATAGAAGGTGAGACAAATACCTGAACTGCAAGATAGGTTTGGTATAAACTTTCAGTTTCCTTTATTTTACAAAATAAGTGCATTAATAATATCCAAATTCTCTCTCTGCATCTTGGTCAGAAATTGTAAAGAGGGACTCAACAATCTTTTACTCCGCTGCAAACAGTTCCCCAATTCGTTGTCTAGTGAAGGGCTCACGTGACAATTATTATTAGGCTCCAGTATTTAACCTAAGAAAGGCTAGAAAGATGTTTGGAGAAGTATGAGCGTGGGCAATGGACAATGACTGCATATTGGGCCATGAACATGTCAAGGCCATCTAATGTAGAAGTGTGGGCGAAGGAAAATGCCTGAGTGTCAGTGCCACCTGGTACTCTCCAGCCATTACCACAAAGCGGGGGCTGAGGCAGCTTCCGTAAATTCATCTCTGTTTAGCCCACTCATTTTATATTTTTGGAGCTATATACTACTGCTATTTGTAACAATGAGTATTGTGAAAAACTGCCATTTTAAGGACACTCCTCAGATTAATTTAGAGCCAAATTTGCCCTTACTGTTCTGAGAATGACACCTCACTGTACAGGAATTCCAGGAAGAGTCTAATTTTCTTCAAGGGCCAGTGGGCAATTTGTTTCAGTTTTGATTCTAAAACATTCAGGTAGTTCAACTAATTGTTTTGCCATGAACAATATCCTGTGATTGGGATTTAGAAGCTAAAGAAAAACTACCTCCGTAATAAGTTTCCAGGGTTAGTATCTGTAAGAATTCACAATATGCTGTATTCATTTCATGATTTTATTATTTGCTGTGTTAATTTAACCATGATACTCAATTTGCCAATTAGTAGAGTCATTAATCCACAGATGTATTGACTTGATTGCAATCATGAGTTTGACTTAATATTTATAGTACTTCATTCATGGCCAACTTAATGAAAGTTCATAATAGGTGTGCTTAGCAATAAATGTGTTTGTTTTTTATTCACATTCAGTAAAGCCTATAAAAAGGGGGGGGGGTTGTGGGGGGGGTCAAATTTTTAAATCGGGGTAGAGAATTTGAGAGCACAAATAACTTCACCAATCTATCTGAGCCTTGTTTGGCACCATCACTAAGTCAAACCATTTGAGATTCACTAAAGTATATTCAAATTGTCCACAGAGTTTTGTTTTGTTTTTGTTTTTTTGTCATAGTAGTAAAGCATCAGTCATCAGCATCAATGCTTCCTGTTTGTTATGGACTAGAAAAGATCTATTTATAGCATTTTCCAGATAAATCAAGTGCAAACCCCAGGTGATTTTCCATCCCTTTTAAGAAAGAAATAGTTTAAGTAGACTGCATGCAATAATTTATCTAGTGGTTATGGTTTTTGCTCTTGAGAAGTTGATGGGAGGCTGTGGATAGTTGATTTGACAGTAGATCCTCCTTGTAAGTTTAATGTATATTCCCTCAACTGGGGAAGAGCTATTTGTTTGGGGAAGACCTGTTTGTTTGGTTAAATTTGGGGAAGAGCTATATGCAAGGAAGTTTTAATAAATCCAAATATGCAAACAGAACTATAAACAAAGCATACCTTGGCCTAATCTATGACTGCACCATCTCTTTAGGTCTCTAGATAAAACCACAATTGATATACAGACAACACAAATCTAAACTGAAATACCAATAAAACATCAAGGATCCAATTTGTAAAGTGATCTGAAACAACTAGAGCAGTGTGGGGGTGATACAGACACTGAGGGTAATTTCAGCTCTTAGGCTAGGGAACTTAGAATTTCCTCTTCCTGTCCCCCTTCCTTTGTATAGGACACAATCCCAAGCTAGACAGCATCACCCAGAATGCACCTTGGCCAGGGACTCCATGATTTAAAACATCCCTTACAAAGAAAAATATATGTATAAAGATATATACCCTAACACAAGCTTCCCTTACACAGAAAAATATGTGTATAAAGATGTATGCTTTCTGGAGATCCTCAGATTTGTGTGTACCCTGGCATAATTCCTCTCTATCAGTTGGGCTGACATAAACTGGTTTAAGTGACCAGAAACTGGTTTAAACCTGTAACAGAAGAGAAGTTCAGTGCACATAAACCAATTTCAAAATAGCTGAAACTGGTTTAAGATAAACCTGGTTGAATGTAGTATCAAATGTAACTGATCTAGGTCTTGGATTTGGACTTGGATTTAAGTGAGGGAAAGTTGTCCTGAGTCACCCTCACTCTCTTATCCAGGCCTGCCTGAATCCAGTGGCATGACAGTGTTGAGATGTCTGGAGAGAAGTCTGGATGCAGTGGATGGCCATCAGGTTCTGCTGCACCCAAACTGATGTCCTGCACTGTCCACACAGCTTTTGCCATCTGCCTTCACAGCTGGGGAGATAAGCATATCTGCTCAGCCATCTGATCCACCTGAGAGGACTTTCCAGCGGGAGCCAGGTATAGCTGTCCACTCGGGTCAACAAATCACTCTCGGGGTGCCCAGAAGCAACATTTTAAAGACTCTCTCAAGTCATCCTTGAAATGTTTTGACACTGACCTGAAGTCTTGGGAAGATCTTGCTCATGATTGTTCTACCTGGCAAAGCCTCATCCACACTGGAGCTACAGTCTATCAGTGGAGAACTGCTGAGGGAGAGCAGAAGCACAAACAGCATAAATCTTGCAACAGCAGTACATCCACTGTTGATCGAGCCACCCAAAGAATCATCACTTGTTCAGTGTGCCACAGACAGTTCAACGCACAAACTGGCCTGATCAGCCACTTACATGCTCACAGAAATGAAACCAACCATTGATGCCATGCTCATCTTTCAATTTGAAGGACAAACAACAACAACAACACATCTACATAAAACATAATCTTTTCCTTCTTTCTAGCCCACATTCCCCATTAGTTGGATGGTCAACCCAACTGATAGAGAAGAATTATGCCAGGGTACACACAAATCTGAAGATCTCCAGAAAACACTCATCTTATACATATATTTTTCTTTGAGCCATCCAATCACAGGCTAATACATGGATGCATGCTGCTAGATACTATTCCTTTCTCTTGCCTATCAGGACATGGACATTTTGATCAACTTCCCACATTCCCTGACTGTCTATCTTCCAATCAACTAAGGAAGGTATATCTTGATTGAGGTGATATGGAACAAAAAGTATTTAACAATACATTATTAACCACTTAAAACTTTGACACCTCTCAGCTCTTCCAAGATATTTACCATAACCGTATTTACCATAATATTTACCAAGGGTGTAGAGACACATAACACTTAGATGGTTTTAAATGCAGTTTAAACTGCAAGCATCCAGATGTAGAAGCCAATTTAGAACAGTTTAAAGATCCTGGAATATTTTTAAAGTATGCCTGAATAATCGGGCATTATTTTAAACTGGTGCTCTGTAAACCAGTTCAGTGTTAGGATGAAGTTACACATTACACTTAGCACATATTAAATCTGTAGAATGTTAAGTTGTGTTAAAGTTAAGCCATACTGTGAGCAGTCACGCATTAAGGGTTAATATCATTTTATGCTTGCACAGCTCTGACTTGCCACTTGAGGGCTGGCAAGCAGGGGTTTGGGTAGAAGCCAAGGCACTTGGGCTCTATCCTGGCTGTGGGTGTGGTGAATTGGGGGAGGGAGGAAGAGATGCATCTTGGGATGCTGGAGTACTTCAGATTGCTCATTTTATCTCCGTGGAGCAGACTGAAATTACTTTAACATGAGTTAGGTAGCGTGGCTGTTAATTATTCTTTGCCTTAAGTGGGGGTAACTTTGAGATACTTAGAGAGCTCTTAGTTTGACTTAACAAGATATAGCATGTGGATGCTCACATTTTAAATGACCTTAGAATGATCTAAGTTGAATGTGAAATTTCACCCTTATGTTCAAACACCAATCTTTTTGTGACTAGTGTATGGTCAGTTCCCCAGCCATTTCACATCATTACACTGCTCTGCAATCCCTAGCCCCCTGCCACCTCCTACCCAAACTCTGCATGCACTGCAACTGGCTGCTCTGGTAACACTCATTGCTCAGGTGGATAGGGAGTGTGGCCCTGCTTCTGGATGAGGAATGATTAACAATGAATGGGCCAATTCATATTGACTGGGCATGAAATTGACCATCACAAGCTGTCTCCTGGCCTGCTTCTGGAGTGGGAACAATGTCCCCTTACTCCAGCAGCAGAGAGCTCTTGGCTCTGGCTCCCCAATTAGGACCACCCCACATGGAGGAAGAGCCTGCTTTCGGGATCTCAGTACTTTCAAACCTCGTTACAACAGCAGCAGATGGAAAAGCAGGAGTGGCAGAAAAAGTGCATTGCAGGCTAAATCAAGAATCCAGCCCTATACACCCCACAGAGAAAGACATGTCCGAGCTTCAGTAGAGTCTGTCAATCCCAGATAGGCTACATCAGCCATCTTTGGACACACAGATAAGACAATCATGGAAGACAATAATCTTCAACTACAAGGAATTGTCAAAGACGGAAGATTCCTATAACGATAAAGCATTTCTGGTATGGACGTATAGTTTAAGAATCCAATAGGACTCACAGCAAATAGAGATGGTACGAATTTCAGGATTATCTAGTCCATCTGTCTGCTCCAAGGTAGGACAAGCTATATATCTAAACCATTGTGGACAGTGTCTAGAAGAAGACAGCATCAGGGAAATATCAGCATAATTAATATAAGGACACATCTTACCTTGAAAGCCAAGCATGAATATTTTTTAAAAATAGACAAATATAAAGAGACCTCACATATGAAAAACTGACAACAAAAATAACTATGAATATAAATTGATTTATGAGGAAAGATTAAGAAAAAAATTAGGTTCAAATACTGATTAAAGGGCAAGAGAAGAGAGGCTACAGTAACTCTCTGATAATATTTGAAGTGATGTGGATGATGATCCAGTAAGTAACCTTTAGTCTTTTAGTCTTTGAATAGATCCAGTGCTCACTGGAGAAAGTGCAAAGATCCCCCATTCATTTCACTAAGCTTTTGGTCAGGCTGAACCACTGTCCTGTCAAATGGGCAGTAGCCTGTTAGAAGTGCCTATCATTTTGGGGACATGAGTAAAACTAAAGATCATGCCTGATCAGTCATGGTATACGATTAAAAAAGCCACAGAGCTTTTCAAAGAATAGGAGTATTAATTCAAGTATCTTGGTCAGGTTCCAGATTTAATTACACCCTGACTACCTAAATTTGCTTTACAGTTTCATTTGGATACGGTGTTTAATGCCTATTTGCACTTCAGTCTTCACAAATAAGTTTGGCTACAGATGATGTGTTTAGTTGGCAGCAAAGATAAGGAAAGAGACAAGAAGCCTAGAGCAGTGGAAGAACAGGCTATGGATTACTTGGAAAAGCTAGATGTTTTAAAGTTTGCAGGGCTAGATGGGGAGCACCCCAGAGTACTAATGGAATTGTATGAGGTAATTTCAGTGCCATTGGCTACCATCTCTGAGAACTCATGGAGGTTGGGTGAGGTTCCAGATGGCTAGAAAATGGCAAATACAGAGCCCATCTTTAAGGAAGGAAAGGAGGAGGATCTGGGGAATTACAGACCAATCACTCTGACCTCAATACCTGGCAAGACCATGGAGCACATCCTCAAAGAATTTCTGAACACCTAGAGGAGAACAAGGTGATCAGGAACAGCCCACATGAATTTGCCAATATCAAGTTGTGCCTGACCAACCTGACCTCCTGCTATAATGTGGATAGAGGGAGAACAGTAGGTGTGATACACCTTTATTTGACCTAGGCTTATGACACTCTCTCCCATGATATTCTCATTAATAAGCTGAGGAAATACAGTCTAGATGAAAGTACTGTTAGGTAGATAGGTAACTTGTTGGTTTGTCATGCTCCATGAATAGTCATCAATGGCTCAAATGCCTAATTGGGAGAAGATATGAAATGGGGTTCCATACGGGTCTGTCCTGGGTCCAATATCGTTTAATACCTTCGTTAAAGATTTGGAGCATGGGATTCAGTGTATCCTTAGCAAAATTGCAGATGGCACCTAGCTGCGTGAAGTTGCAAACACTCAGGAGGGCAGGGCTGGGATTCAGAATGACTTAGATTGGGGGTTGGAAATATACAGCCTGCAGGCCGAATCCAGCCCATGGAGCTGGAGGGCATTGCCTGTACCTGCACCTATGTCTGGGCTGCGGATGGGCAGTGGGGAGTTGTGTCATGGCTGGGCAGCTCCAAGCTGTGCCCACACTGCTGCAATTTCTCTCCACCTTCAGTGCAACATGGACAAGGTGATTTCAGTGGTTCATCAGTGGTGGGAGGCTTCTCCCTGGTGGGGAGCTGTGCTAGGCCTGGGCAGTTTCTAGCTGGGAAGCTTCCCAACTGGGATGGTTTAGCCAGGAGTTATACTATCTTGGGCAAAGAGTTGGACTAGATAACCTTTTGAGGTTCCTTCCAGCCCTACTTTTCTATGATTCTGTGATTCTTCACTTTCTGGTCTAAATGGATACATAGACTTATTCTTGTGCATAAAACTCCTACTGAAGTTATTGGGGTCGTAAGCACATAGCAACTGCAGGACTGGACCCTGACTTTGACTGACAATAGAGGTACTTGCAGTGTGTTGTGAGGTGTAACTGCAGTTGTTAAGGACTAGATTCTCTTGCCCTTGCTCATACAAAATAGTATTTCATGCTATGAGTTTCCCCACTGAAAAAAAAAGCAAAAACATTTGTAGAGTATGGAATGACTCAATGTGAACAAGAATGGGACAATCTGATGCTTAGGCTTGTTGCACATAACCAGCCTTGATTTTTCTACATTTACTCATTTTGTCCAGTATTTTACCCTGGGAGGAATTCCATGGAAATCTATGGAACTGGTCATATAAAATGCTTCTTACGCAGAATGAGGGTGGCCAATCTGACCCCAGCTTGAAATATTTTCACTTCTTAATATCAGATCCTTTTTACACAGAAGCTGATGGAGAGACTCCCACTGATTTCAACAGGCAGTGCACTGGGCCCTAAATTAGTACATCTTGGCACACGGTGTAAGATGTTCCATAAGTGAAAGAAAGGCAAGTTCCCATAAGCAGTACAAAATTCTGCCCCCACCCCTTCTTTTCCAGTGCCTCAAAATCAGGCCAAAACCCGACCATGTAAAGATGGAGGCTCCAGTATTGATCCTTTCACCCCATTCTTACAAGAGAATATAAGGCTATAAAATCCATGTGAAGACCTTTCCAAGCAGCTGTTGGGCATTCTTTTCAGGTGTGTAAGTAATGTCTTACTGAACCATGTCTCGGGCAACTATGATCTCATGAGGGGAAGCAACAGTCACTCACGTGGCTTTTGTATACTTTGAGATCTAACCTTCTGTCCAAACTCTGTGGTAATGGTTGCTGACATGCTTGCCACAGCATCTGCCTTGTTCGCTCTTGACTAGTAGCCCATACCACTGTAATGTTTGCTCCCACAGTCACCTCTGTGTGGTGTTTCCTTAACAGACTAAGGAAACTATGCATTTTTATTTAAATAAACTTGCAATGATTTAAGAATTTCATTTAGTCTTTCACATAATACTATCTGTCTACAGCTCACTCCCATTATCCCCATTCTTAGGTTAAATAGCATGGGGAGAAGAACATGTAAGTACTTATTTCTTTTGATGGACTGAAGGATTTACTCTTTTACCACTGTTCCCTTTTTTTCCCTCCAACTGCTTTTATCTATCCAAATGATTAAAAGCTGAGTTTAAAAAAAAGGCTCTCTGTCAATAGCAGTTTTCTTGAAATTAAATGTTTTGCAGGAAATTGTGATTTTGATGACTTTTTCACCAGTAAAAGAAACCATTAGGCCTTACTACATTTTGATCAGGTCAAAATGTCTCATTTCAATAAGGTAAAATATATTTTTCACTTTGTTTAATTTAATGCTGTTTAAAATGAAGTATAATGTAACAGTCTTTAAAGCTTCTAAAGGGAATTTAGAGTCTCTTTCACAGTAAATTTTACAAATGACTTTATTTTTTCATTTCAGAATGACAAAAAATGAACTAATCCAAATTTCCCAAGGAATAAGAATTTCATTTTCTGACCCATTACATAATATATCACAGAATCAGAGACCTCCAGAGGTCATCTAATCCAACCCCTGCCTGAGACAGCATCATCCCCATCAAAACCACCCTATGCAATCCATACTGTAAACTCTTTGTAAAGCTACTGTCAACCCTGACTCAACACAAGACGTAATACCCTAACTTGCCACAGGTAAAGCAGGAGAAACATGGCAGCCAAAGTCTTGCTTCTGTAAAGGTTGTTAATATACACTCAATACATCTCAGGTAAAGGAAGAGGAAGGCAAAAACCCCCACATCCCATACCAATCTTACTAAAGGGGGAAAAATTCCTTCCTGCCCCCAGATATGGCAGTCAGTCTGACCCTGAGCAGAGGGACAAGACCCTTTAACCAGGAACTTACAGCTTTAGTCCCGGCAGGAACATTAGCACACTCCAGTCAAAATTCCCAGCCTTGGCTGCAGCCAATTCTCAATGCCTCTGAGGAAGGTTTAAAAACACCCGGACAAATATAGCAGAAATGGGAGGGAGGGAGCAACCAGAAAGGCCCAGGGGCATGGGAAATGCCCATAGTAGAACATAGGAATAGCTATGCCTGTATCATCTCCAAACCAGTGGATGACCAACCTCTTCTTGAACACCTTCAGAGATGGACAGTCCACAACTTCCCTAGGCAGTCTATTCCACTGCCTCACTATTTTAAGGTTTCCTTATTGTAGTTTCTCTTCATAGTTTCGGTTTCATCTACCCACATGGGCAGGGTGACCTCTAGCATGTGCTCTTTGACACGGATTCAGTGCATTTGCTGGTACAATGCGTTTTTAGGGTCATTCACTTTGTGATGATTCTTCAATCCTGTTCAGAACTGTTAACCTGCAAAAAATGCCAAATCCACCTGGCTCTTGTCAAGCAAAACCAACAATTTTGCTTTCTGGTAACTTATTTCATCTTTTGTTTAATCATTTCCCCTTACTCAAGAATGGAGCTTGTGGGGAAACCCCCAACCCCCTACCCCCCAAAAAACCCGGAACTGAACAGTTTGCTGGAAAACTACATCTTGTTGATACCAAATAAAGATGAGCAAGAGCTAAGTTTAATCATTTCAGTTGTCTCATTTAATTTTGATGATGTTAAAAAAGTCAGTAAGATAAAATGTTTCTTCTTAGCTGTACCATTTTAATGCATTTAATTTAGGCCTGTATACTTAATTAATATTTTAATATGATGCTTTGCCATGAACAAAAAGCAAGACTTTTCAATGACTACAAATTGTAATTTTCTAGTGCTTTTGTTTTCAAAAAGTCCCAAAATTTCATCTTTTTGTTCAGATTCAGAATAAAAACAAAATTAAAACATCAGCATTTCTTGTGCCACATACATTCTGATTTTCTGAGCAGCTCCACTTAAAAAGTTAGATTTGCATGGATATATTCATATCTTAGAAATAAATAATAATGCTTCTAATTCAGCCACTTCAGGAGAATTTTTTGGAAGAAGGGTATGTGGGAGATAGCTAGTCTTTCCTTCACATAATTCTTCTAGAAATTGACATTGCATTCATCCCTAGACAGGTTGTTTGTCCTGGAACAGAAACATCCCAGAATTGACACACAATTCCCAGATTGTACACACATCACCCTTCTAATCATGGTTTAGTGAGTGGCTGAATGCACTGCTGCTTTTATGCCAGTGATTCAAATGATACACTCCTGGAATAACCATCATATGCACTTTGCAATGTCCTGGGATAAACTTCTTATCCCATGAACCTTTTTTAGGACTTATTCCAGGACAGCTGACCTGGATGTTTGAATGATTGCACTATGTCCTTGGATAAAATAGTTTATCCTGGGACAAATACAACATCTATTTGTAGCCCTATTGGCAGACCTTGTCTAACTTATGCTCTATGCTCAACAATGACAATGAATTCTTTCACCTAAGTGTTTATATGTCATACAGAAATGTTTCCTCTCCTTTTCACCATTAAGGAAATCACAATTAACCATCTCTCTGGCTCAAAGGAAGTTTCCTAAATATAGTACTAATTTCACCCTTAGTTAATTTCCTTTATTAGCTTTAATTTTTTTTATGAATATTTAGCATTACAGTCTCACCTTATGTTATTTTTTATATCAGAGGGTATCTGATTGGGGCTGTTCACACAGTTAGACTCTGACTGTGATAGAATTTTTAGAAGGTGTTTTAAATCACTTCTCTATAATCCTCCCCACCCTTCCAGTCACAAATTTGTTTGATTTTTTGTAAAGATAGCAGTAAAAGTGAATGTGCTCCATTGGTGGGCTGACTAATCACATGGAAGACAATGGTTCATACCATTTTCAATTCCCAAAAGCATTTTGTGTAGCAGGGCTGTCCCCAAACACCTGGACCCTGGAAAACGACATTCATGAGCATCCTATCAGCCAAACTGTCATGAAATTAGATAGATTTCTGAAGGACCCTGGATTTGCTTCAATGAAAGCTTGTCAAAAACCAAGAAGTCTCCATGAAATGTTTCATTTTTGAGGAACCAGGATTTCCTTGCAAAACCATTATGTCAGAAATTTCCCAGCTGGGAGTCTCCTTATCAGAGACCCCTTTGCTTTTCAGCAGCTGGCAAGGTATGAATTTGGTCACAAAGATTCTAACAAGCTGTTGCTTTTAATCTTCCTGTGATATCTTTATTTCCAGTGATTGGACAAATGGGCTTACTTGAGTGCGCTGTGTTGGAATTCATTCAAATAGCAATGCTGGTTAGGCATATACATTTCATTCTCTTCCATTAACTACTTGGTTGGTATGTCTGTGAGGGTGGACCAGCAAGGCTTGGACTAGAAGGTATCCTTGTTCTTCTCTGTGAATCAAAACAGAATACAGATACATTTGTCAGAGCTGGAAGTTGGTGGGTGTGGGGTGCAGAGAATTGCCTGCCTTTCACTTTTTTCTCCCGCTCAAACCATGAGTATCCTACAAAAAGACTAACAAAAGAGAGAGTACCTTTTCATGTACTATCCCAGTGGAAGTTAGGAAAATGCTTTGCTAACTGACAGGTAGAGTATCAAAATCCCCTGACAGGAAAGCCAGTCACAACCTGCCTTGCTGAGAGACAGGAAATTGCATGGTGGTCATTTTGGAAGTACTGTCATCTTTTGTCGCTGTGAATATTTTCAATGCATTTGGCTGCTTTACTGAGGTAAACCCATTTATTTCCATCTGCTTCAGGAATGCTATATCAATTTACACCAGGGTGACCAGTCCACAGCACACGTGACACAAGTGGCTCAAGCAGCTGCTGTGGGTGGCATGTGGGCTCCAGGCACTCAGTAAAGGAAGGTACCAGAATGGATGCAGGGAGAGCTAAAACCTTTGGCAATGTGGAGTAGAGCAAGGGAAGGATGCTGATGTGAGAGAAGGTGTCATGTATCACTGTCAAGACCCAGGTTAAGCCTTGTCTGGCCCTGCAGCCAATGCTGAATTCAAGTGGCATGGATCTTCCCCCGCCTGTAGCAGATGTGGAGCCAGGGAAGGGTTAACCTGGATCTTGGCAGTGAACCTCATTTCACAGCAGTGTCCTGCCCGTGCTCCATTCTGTGCAGCTGCAGGCTTGAGCTCCCCTGCCTCCATTCTGGTGCCCCAGGGTACAAGCTCTATCAGGTGCCTCTGGTGGGTGGAGATCAGAGCAGCACTCAGGGTGTACATCTACATGAGACATGTATTGTGGAGCTGCCTAATTAGCCCCATAGTAAAGTCTCAGCATCTACATGTGTGTCCCTATTACGTCATAGTAAACTAATTAACTCCACTGTAGGTTAATACTTGTAAACACAAATACTATCCTGCTGCAGTGTTATTTAGTGCACAGCAACTCATGTGTAAATGCTGACATGGCTGGCTGGGGCACAAGGGTGCTTCAATGCAGGGGCTGCCTGCCAGCTAGCCTCACACTAGAGCGCACTTGTGCCCCAGCCAGCCTCTCTGAAGCACCTTGTGACAGGGGAAGCAGCCCTGGGCTGGCAGGCTGATCCCCTGGGTCCCCTACCAGTCAGGGTTGCTCTCACCTGGCTCAACATGTTGTGGTCCTGGATGAGCTGGAGTTTATTGTGTCACATACATTTCATGTGTAGATTAATTTTTTTTTCCACAAAAAAATTAAAGAAAAATCTGGGTTTCATTTAAAACCAAACCAAAAAATCCAAATTTCAGCAAGATCTACCAAAGAGCTCATTTGCATAATAACAAACTAACTACTGCATAATAAACAGGTGGGTTGAGGTACATTTGAGAGATAGAATGGTCCTTCCTTTCAGCTCAACTGTGTTCTTAGGGCCTGTCTTTATTAGTGGATAGTGGCATTGCTATATCACTAGGACCCTGTGAAAAGTTTATAGCCTCTCTCTGCAGTAGCTTCCCAAGAGTACAACAGAAAAAATAATGCCAATGAGTATAGGCTGAAGATCAGGCCCTCAGTGACTACTTCATCCTTATCTAAAGCAAGAAGGTGCAGGCTCTCTTGTATGATACATGATGAAATTCTGCAAGAAGTTGATTTAACAAGGTTTTATGACAGGAAACATAACTTCTGTAATAGCTTTCACAGCAACAACTCTTAAAATTAACCACTAATGGGCAGTATCTGAAGAGACCCCCAGAATTTCTAGAGTGAAAACCTCCAAAGCAAGCTGGTAATTGTCTGATGATGTCAATGGCAGATCATCACATGAGGCATTTGAATGCACTTATTTCCTTGGTTCTAAGCCAAGCAACTACTGGGAAAGGCCTGATAACAACCATGAATGGAACAGAGACTGGTGGCAACCCAGTTGGAAGTCTAGTAGAAGTGTATGATTGGCAGCCCATATACATTAAATGGGAAAAGCAGCCATCACTAAGCTCCAAAGTGAGAAAACAATCCTCCTAAGACCTACTAAAAGAAAGGAAGAAATTAAAGGTCTACCAGAACAAATCAATTAGATAATGAAACTTTGGAACTAGATCAAAACTGAAAGGGGGAGGAGGGAGATGGGCAGTGAAAGCAAATAACAGCTGTGGTGGTACAAGTAGTAGAAAGTAGAACTGATTGGATATCCTCAAGTCCAAACCCGAATGAGACAGCATCTGGCAGAGAGAAGGGGGCAATGTGAAACCAGAACAATGGGATCAGAATGTGGGTAATGGGAAAGTCAATGTGGTGACACTGCACACCACAATATCCAGATGTGCTGCAAAACACACTCCACCCCCATTATGAAACAGAAGGAAAATCTTAAGAGAGGAAAAGGAGGAGAAGATGTGAATCAAGGAATTAATGCGGTATGAATGCAGGAGGGTAATGCTGGGAAACAGCTGGATTCAACTCTGATATAATTTGGAATGGAATTACAGTATGGAGCCAGAGGTATTTTGATGACTGGACTAGGCAATGCAGGTGAAGTGAGAAAAACAGGATGTGGATCCCAATGAGAAATAGTGGCAGTTTTAAAGGTATAGGCCATAAAACTGTATTAATGTGAAAGAAAAAAAAGCAATATTTGGACAGAAAGAAACAACATTTAGAGTGAAGAGACTGAATCCACCCCGTAGGGTAACATCCACTAGCTTCACTGAAGATGGAGGAAATAAAAATCAGGTCCAATATAGTTACAGACCAGCCCTTTTCACCCTTATCTTTTAAGTTGTACCTGAGCTGCCTAATTTGTTCCTAGATAGTCTGTAAATTGTAGCCTATGGGCTTGGTAATGAGAGCCTATGTTCTCATTACCACTGATGTCAATGGTAACAGGTTTAGAACCTGACCAGCACTTTGTTTCAGCCTGCGCATGAGGTCCTTATTTAGACAAAGGGTAAAGCACGTAGCAATCAAAAGCACTTAAGTGACTTAGAAGCCTAAGTCCCATTTTCAGAGAGAATGAATACATGCAAATGAGACACAAGCCTAAAGATGTGCAGTAGGCCTGTGCAAAGTGGCTACTATTCACTTCAGATTTGGATTTGGCCAATTCGGGGGACAGCAATTCGATTTGGTGATTCAAATCACAGCCCCAAATCAATTCAGCCAAATCCGATTCAGAGATTTGGCTGTCGCTGAATTGGCCAAAACTCCAAATCAAACAGACCCCATCCCCCGCCTGCTCTCCCGGTCCCGTCAATGGCTGCCCCGCCTGGCCGCAGCACCCGGCCGCTTCACAAAAAAAAAAAGCCCCGCACTCACTAGCTCCTGCCAGGTGTGTGTGGGGGGAATATCCCTGCTGCCCCCCATTGCCCCACAGAGTGAGCAGGAGTCGGAGGAGGGGAGTGTTCAGAGGGGCTGGGGGAGCAAGCAGGGGATGGGGCATGGCAGAGGTTCCCCCATGGTCACTTCCCCCCTCCTTCAGTCCTCTCCCCTCCACTTATCAGCACGGAATCTGAGTCCAGGTTCCTGCAGCAGTGAGAGGGGACTGTCCAAATCACCAAATCTCTGAAATGTTTTCCAAATCTTTTTTTAATTGATTTGGAGGCTTTGAATTGATTTGGACATTTTTATTGGTCTCCTGATTCGATTCTTATTCAGAGATTCGGCCACCAAATTGGGCCAAATCTCCTCTGAATCAAATCAGCACCCAAAGCTTCTCACACCCCTAATATGCAGGCACTTTAACTGTGAGCATTTGAGTGCATTTTAGGAGCCAAGTGTCATATGCTCCATCTCCATGCTGTGCTCCTTGTACACCAATCCCTGAAAAGAAGGCAATATAGCCATCTTAGAGCAGCGTTGAGCATGCGCCCAGAACCACAGTCAGGATCAGACAAAAACATCCTTCTTGGCACCTGCTGAACTCTGCTCTTAGGCATCCATGTTGCCTCATTTTGGGGACTTGGAAAGAGCAAGAAGTGAGACATTCTGCCTAATGGTTCTCCTAGACATGCCACAAAAACTGTGTAGATATGATCTAAATCACATCACCTTTTAGTGAAATTTTGGCTCCTGAGTGTCTAAGCCTCTTTTGAAAATAGAAGTCAGGTGAAAATAAATTTCCCAAAAGCAACTCAGCATCAGTAGTAACAGAACTGTAAGTCTAACTACTGAGGCTAATTGTTTTTCTCCTGAGTAAAAATTACCAGAGCAACAGTACTTTCACACTTCCTTGTAAGCTTATCTGTTATAAAAATTAAAAGCCAGGTCCCCAGAATAATGTGAAGAGCCTACTGGTTTCTAACTAAGAAAAATGCATATTATAACACCGTTACAGTTAACAGAGAGCATGTCTACACGTTGCCTTATGGCAATGTTATTACTGTGCCGTGTTTTAGGACTTGCTTGGTGGAAATACTAAAACACGGTGCAGTAACCACCTGTACTGTGGTGTATGGGCAGCACACGGTTAGATTCACCAGTTACATCACCATAACGGCACACTATAGCTGAAGAGCATGCTGCAGTGGTGACATAGCTGGTGATCAAGTGTAGACCTACATGATTGCTATGTCACTGTAGTACGTTGTACGGTGATGTAGTGCATCGCTATGTCACCATAGGGTGACATGTAAATGTGCCCAGAGCTCAGAAAAACTCATTGCAGTTGGAATAATCTTCTTGAGGGATTAATTGAAGTGGTCTCACATATTTTTATAAAAAATCTAGTGCAGTACAAATGTAGGTTTTATTAAATGTTTCTATTTATAGTGAACATTTGTGTGTTCACACAGAAAGCAATGTGGATACTTCTAGTCCATTGTGATTAAGAGAGATAACAAAATGAAGTAAATATAGAGGGACAGAGGACAATGTATCTTGCCAACTCAGTTACAGGCTGTAGATACCATAAGAACAAAATGGTCACTAATACGGACCGAATACTGTAGAATATAAAGAAGTATCCAGAATGCAAAAGCAACACAATTTCATAGCTAAATCTCATGGCTAGTTTTCACATTAATTATTATGGATACAGCCCTCATGGCTGAGTTAATAATGGGGCAGACTATGAGTTTAAAGACAGGGCAGGTAATAGCACATAGCAATCTGTTAGATATACCCCATGTTACAAACTTTAACAAAAGCTTCTGGATAACAAGATTTTTTAATCTACATCTGTAGTTGGGAACTGGCTTAAAAATGAGACAGAAGTTCTGAAGCTCCCACTGGCTTTAGTACCATATGTAAGTCCCCGGTACCCCTAGATGTAAGTGACCTGATTTCCACAAGGTTAAATAAGGATTCTAGAGCTTAGGTTTTATTTTTATTTTTTCATTCTTATTGTATCAAAATAATGTTAAATATTTTGGCATACTTTAAAAAAAAATGTATATAATCGTTCAACACATTTCAAACTAAACTTAGACATTTTCTGACCCCACTTAATTCCTAAATATAGACTATTCCATATTTATCTGCCTATTCCAGGCAACACAAGTACCCTACATTTCATCGTTTCCAAGTCAACTGCTTCATTCCTTCCCAAATGACCTTTTCATGAAGTAAGACACACAATTATTTTCAGTGATTAGAGCAAAGAACTGGACTGGAGAGCTTTATTGTTCTCTGTTATTGACTCAGTGGGCACATCTACATGAGACACTAAATGTGCAGTAGATTAATCCTACCGCACATTAGTTTGACAGGCAAAAATTGTGCTAATGTGCAACAGAATTAGTCTACTGTGCATTAGTGTCACAAAAAAGCATGTGTTGGTGCTACTGCACAGTAGCACCAATGAAGGCACATTAATGAACATGTAGACGCACCCGTGTTGTTGACATTAGGCAAATCACTTAGAGCCAGATCCAAAAAGGTAGTAAGGTGCCATACACTTCCACTGATTTCCCTATCTGCCTCAAGTGTATCCATCTATAACAGTCCTGATGCTGCAGAAACATGCATGGTGTATACATGGTTGATCCATTCCTAGTCCAGTAGTGAAGGAAGAAAGTGCACATGGGTACGTACAAGATTAAGCAGTGGGTAGAAAGGCCTTCTATGAGCAGTAGACTTCTGTGCACCTTTCCCTTACTCATGTGTATAGAAGGAACTGGGGGGGGAGGGCAAGGAATGAGTTTATCTAAGGAGATACCAGTTTAGGGAAGATTCTCAATAGCCCAATGAAACACACCAGTATAGGTGCCCCTACATTCACTTTTTTTGCCTACTACTTTTTACTTGCATCTGTAGTGTGCAGTTCATACTCATAAATGCAGGGCTGTTGTGGGCCCAACCCAGCCCTGGTGTAAGCAAGCACATTATCCACTCAAGTTGCCTGTCACTTTGGCATTGACTGTAGGCAACAAAATTATACCAGGGCTGTACCTGGCCCAGAGTTTGAAAAGCCATTTCTTCTCCCAGGTATTTGTTAGTAATACAATCCAAACATACATATTGGTATACTTTCAAAGGCAATATTTCATGCAGAATTAAACAATACTAGAGCAACCCCCACTTTAAAATAAACCAGGTGGCACAAATAAAATCAAATGGAAAATATTTCTCTTTTGTTTAGAAAACTTCTGAATATTTTGTAGTTCCAGCCCTTTCCTTTTCCATCAGGTTCAAGCCGGTTCCATGTATATCCTGTTCAAGGGGACTGAAAGAGTACCAACATTAGAAAGAAAAGATAAAGGTTTTTGAGGGGAGGGGTGGCAGATGTGACTTAACAACTAATGAGGAAATATTCTTTCAGGACATGTAAAACTTGGGACAGCAAAGCTGACACCATATCCCTGAGAAATCTTTTTCCAGTTGGAGAACAGCATTACTGAGTCACTAGAGCATATAAGAGTGACCAGGCAAGCATGCTGGTATTTCAGAACAGCCAAACTGAAGTCATGAGAATATGAAATACCATCTGAGAGGAGACATTCTCTGCCAAATGCAAGGAAATCTCCATAGAATCAGCTAGGAGGCATGTCAGAAGCATGACCAGTAGTGCTGGATACAGTTCAAAAGTTTCGGCTGAACATCAGAAAAGCATCCAAATGTTCTAAACGTTTTTGGTCCTGTGCATGTATAAGAAGTTAGTTTTACATTTAACACCATGATTCCCACCCCTTTAATCATAATACTGCACCATTCCATAGCACCTACCATCTGAGGCCTCCAAAAGCTTTGCAAACATTAATTAAACCTTATGACACCTCTGTGAAGTATTAACCCAACTTGACAGATGGATAAATCAAGGCACACAGGACACATGCACAAGGGGGCATGGCAGATGAATACCAGATTTCTTGCCTAAAGCTCCTCAGGTTACTAGCATTAAATGGGCAAGGCAACTTGCTCTTTTCTCATTTGCTGAACACCATCGCACTGTGATCAAAGCCCCTTACAGACCAGCGCCGCTCTACCAGTTGTTCAGGTGTAAATTTAAGTTTCAGTGGGGAATTCAGCAGAGCACACAAGTCTTTGGGGGAAAAGATGACAGTTAACAAGTCTCATGCTTTCCAAGCAGCAGACACTATACTTAATAAATGCCAGCACATAACTAAGTAAACAAGCTTTGAAAATGTCTTTTGAACACCAGACAAAAATTTAAGGTGTGGGGTTGAATCTCTGTGGCCAGTCTCAGAAGTGCACAAAGAGACCAGTTCCAGATGCCCGATTCTCTATTCCTTCATAGAATCACAACCATAGGATTACAAACTCTCACAATTTAGTAATAAGTTTAATGATATCTGGTGTTTTTTCTAAAACTCCAGCTGCTGCAATCAATAGATTTTATGAGAAATTCAGCTTTGCATAAACACTCTCTCTCTCTCTCTGTCATACAAACACATACAAAGTGTCTATCTTTCAGTTTGAGATAAAACCTGGGAACTACAGCTACCTTAAAAGTAAGCAAACAATATCTGTCTCAGGAAAAAAAATGGATGTCTCTAAAAGTCTTTATAACTTTGTTTCCTCAGGAACCTAGAAGTGTCCATCAACCATATGCCCCAAGTCAGATGCAGCAAGCACTCAAACCCACATCTCGCATTGCAGGTGATGACTAGGGCTGTGTGAAGCTTTGGTCCCTGATTCAATCTGGGGGAAATTTGGCCTGATTGGGTGGCTGAATCTCCGACTCCGAATCAAATCAGGAGACCATTTAATCTCTCCAAATCAAATCAGACCCTCTGAATCAATTTGGAGAGATTCAGTGATTCAGACTTAGACACAGCTTTAAATGTTTTTTCTACATTTCTCAAGGTACCAAGCAGCTCATCAACGCTGCAATGGTGGGGCAGATGGAGTGTCCCAAAGGAGCATGGGGGGCTCCCCTGTGTGCTTGGCAGTAGACCTGGAAGTGGACCAGAAGCACTTCCAGTCCACTTCTGGGTCTGCCAGGGAGCATGCTGGGCCCCCCCCCCCCCCACCCCTGCCATGCCCCTCTGGCTCGGCAACTGGTGCTTCCTGGTGGGTCTGGGGGGGCACCTGGGGTCCCCCTGTGGCTGATCACTGAGCGGGGGAGACATGGGGGGGGCGGGCCTGCGCGTTCCACAGCAGACACAGAAGTGAACCAGAAATACTTCTGGTTCACTTCCTGGTTGACCACTGAGCACATGCCACCCCTCCTCTACCCTCTCTCCCCCCCAGTGCTTCTGTGGGATGCTCCATCTGCCCCAGCATCACAGCATTTACAAACCGAACCTGGTACTTTGAGGTATGTAGAAAAAACATTTAAAGCTGTGTCTATGTCCAAACTGCTGATTCTCCGAATCAGCATCGAATCTTCAGATTCAGATTTGGCCAATTCGAATCGGGAACAGTGATCTGAATCAATGAATTGAATCACTGTCCCCGATTCAGGCCAAATCCAAATTGTAGTGGCGACACACAGAGGGTGCATGGGGGTGTACATACACCCACAGAGAGTGCTGGTAAGCCCCCTGACAGTGCATCCCTGTTAGGCGATGGGCAGGGGCGTAGGTGGGAGTGCTGGTGCCTCCCCTGTGAGCACCAGCTGGGGAGCAGGAGTGCCCACTTCCAGGAGTCCCACTCGTGATTCCATTCATGCTTCCTGGTCAGCATGATTGGCCGCAGTGGGAGCCCCCCACCCCGATCTCCAACTGGCTGCTGGGGGGGCATGTGCCCCCCTGACTCAGGTGGCACCAGTCACCCATGCTGAATCGAATATGGCCCGTTTTGCACACCCCTAGTGAGCACCCATGCCACCAGGCTAGCCTAAGGTGGTTGACAAGACTGATCCTATGGACAGAAGACCCATTTCCCATGCTCTTTCGTGTTATTCTATAATATGTGTAGGCTCGAAGTAAAAAATGGATATAACTAAACTGGAATTGTGAACAAGGAAAAATGACTTCCAACAAGAAGATTCCCATTCTGTTTGTCAAGTTCACTTCCTCAATCCAAAAGCTACACAAGCCGATGCCCAATTTCACACATGTGGCTAGCTCCAAAATGTAATTGGGTGTACTCGTGTGTTAAACATTAGGCACCTACTTAAATACTGTTGAATGCAGGTCTTTTAAGAGGAAACAATGGCAGGAACCAAGGTAGAGGGCAATATATTAACTAAATTATCTGATTAGCAATATATTCTTGGAAGCAGGAAGCCTCTTTGAGTAGAATTTGCAGTGACCTTAGCAAATGGGTGACTATGCTTTGCACCCTGACATGGGAGCCAACCACAGGCATGTACAGCACGGGGTCATGGTACGGATGAAACTAGAGGTTATGGTTACATATGGCTTTGCTCTCTGTGGCATTTAGAAACCAGACTGTAAGCCATCCTGGAAGCCACAAAGAAGTGAAAGAGTCTGCTATAGAGTTGCTGCTCAGTGCCCATCCCACATATGCATGAGCTGCTTTGTGCACACCACAGACAAGGGTTAGTGTAAGCAAGGGTCAGTCTTGTGTTGTTCTTGGATATTTTTTTAGTGGGTCTGTTGCCCCCCATTTGATCTACCACATGCCACACACAGAGGCTGCCTGTGCCACTTTTGGAACCTATGCTACAAGTTGGCTACCCCTGCCCTAGAGTAAACTTTTAATTGATGCTTTAAGACTTTTCTAGGTGTAGAAATAACCTCATGATTACTAAGTGGGTTCAGAGTAGAAACTAAGGCCAGGTACAGACACGATACTTTTACAGATATAAGTGATCAGAAACTGATCTATATCTAGAGTGAATATATTATTTTTAAGGAAATCTAGGAAACTGCTCCTCCCCCCATCAGCCACACTGTTGCAGGCAGAGGAAGAGGCAGAGACAGAGAAAGAGGCAAGCAGGGGCATGGAGTGCAGTCTGGCAGGGAGGTGGAGTGGTATGGTGAGCCAGGCAGGCAGGGGATGGGAAGGCAGCTGATACTGCTACAGTGTAGGACCAAGGCAGGTAGACTGGAGTAGTGCCCTGCCCTGCCCAGCACCACCCCGCCTCCAGCCACTGCTCAGGAGGAACCAGGCCGGGCATGTGCAGGCTGCAGCAATGGTGTCTGCCTGCCTGGCACACCACACTACTCTGCCTCTCCATCAGACTGCACACCGTGCCCCAGCTCCCCTGCCTCAGCATATCAATCACCCACATATCAAATGTAATATTTTTGCCACTATATGGAGTGTCAGGGCTGGTTCTGGGCCTCCCAGTGCCAGCCTGGTACTGTGATACCTGCAGGCCTGGTGCCCATTTTCTACAGAGGGAACATCTAGCTGCTTTTTTTTAAGGGCCAAAAAAAAAAAATTCCCATCAGTATGTTTACTCAATACAGGCCCCATGTTTTATAGTTATACTGGTATGCTTACCTAATATGGGCCCTGTGTTTTATAGTCACGCTCAGCATTGGTTGCATTTAATCAACTTCATAGCTTGTTTCCACTATTGAGTACATGCTGCTTTTGGCACCAGTTTAATGGCTAGACAATGTATTTAATAAGGTTTTCTTGTATGCAAATATAAGATCAAAAGCTTTGTTTCCCCATACTGATTGAGGGAAAAGAACCTCACATTACATTTTAGTCAATAGTTTGTTTGTTTTTTAAATTACAGTAAAAAGTAATAGATAAGAAAACTATGGGTCATTTGAAGATCTATATACTTGTTAGTTTCTAATTTTATCCAGGGGAAATATAACTGAAAGGAAATGTTAAGTGTAAAAAATAGGACAGAACATCTTATATCCCATCTTATGAGCAGGAATCCAGGTTTTCTGTTTGCCACATTAAAATACATTAAAACACGGGTTTTCTCATGTTAAGGAAAAAAACCTGGATTTTCTCATTTTCAGGAGAAAAACACAGGAAATGGTGGGTTTCCCCTTGCAGGCCAACAGAGTTCCAGCCTGCAAGGAGCTGGGGGGACCAAGAGAACGGCAGTCATGAAGTGGGGGCCACGTGCACACATACATGTGCCCATGGCTGCCAGGCAGCCTCGAGATTAACTCCTGCAGGTAAGTCTGGCACAGAGCAGGGGGCAATTGAGGCCTCCATAGGGAAGGAGGGAGTTTGGCAGGGCTGGGGCGGGGCTGCTGCCCAGCTTGGGCAGTGCATGGGGCTTGGGGGCCCAGGTCAGAATGAACGGCCACAGGGCCCAAGTAGGGAGTGCGATGAAGCCATGGGTGGCCTCCACAGCCCAGCGCAGGGGGCTGGACTCAGTGCAGCAGGGCAGAGCGAGGCAAGGAAGCTTGATGCTGCCACCACTGAGAACTCCATGCTGCCATGGCAAGGTGCCCCCTGCCTACCCAGTAGTAGCATAGGTAGCAGCATGATAGGCACTAGGTCTTTGCAAATTTTCACTGGCTGTTTCAATTCGACACCGTTTTGACTCATTTTGAGCTTGAAACAGCAAAATCAAATCGAAACAAAGGGCTTCGAAACAGCCTCAAAACAAGATGAGGCTAGTCAAAATGTTTTGAAAGTTTCAAAACATTTTGAGTTTTGAAGCAGTCAGCAGAGAGGTGCTGGGAGACAGGGGGAAACCAGGGCTACTGCTGGGAGCGCAATCTAGCTCTCCCCATCTCTTGCCACTGTACTGCAGGAAGATGATCACAGCACAGGGGAAAGGAACTGAGCCCGGGCTCAGTTCCCCTCCCAAGTGCTGCGATAGGGCTGGGGAAGGGAACTGAGCCCAATTGCTCAGTTCCCCTCCCCAGCCCTACAATCAGCTGGGCTGAGTTCCCATCCTCTGCGCTAGATCCCCCATGCTAGACTTCCCCTCCCCAGCCCAATCTAGTGCTAGGGAGGGGAACTGAGCAATTGGGCAATCAGTTCCCTTCCCCAGTCCCAGGTGGCAGCACCAGCTTCCCTCCCTCATCTGGCAGGCAGATCGGGGCCCGCAGCCCCAATCTGCCTGCCAGATGAGAGAGGCTGTTTCGAGCTTCCCCATTATAATGGGTGAAACATCGAAATAGCATCGAAACGGCCTCACTGTTTCCACGAAGCAAAATGGAATGGCTGTTTTGAATCAAATGAAATTCAAAATGAAATGCTGTCCCATCGAAACCTCAAAACTCAAGTAAAAAAGGAACGGTGCGTTTTGCACAGTCCTAATGGGCACCTCACCATGGCAGCACAGGGCTCACAGCAGTGATGCCTGGCCCTGCTCTGCCCTTCTGCATCAGGTCCCACCCACTGGGCCCTAAGCTTGCACTGTACACCCAACCTGCATACAAATCTAGGGGACATGTGGACCCCATGCCCCACCCTGAGAGTGCATGTAGCTGTGGGGAGCCGCCTCCCCTCCCCACCCCGAGCCCGCAATGGGCAGACCACATCTTTGCCCCCATGTGCTCTGCTCCAGCCGTGCCTCCTGTGGCAGAGGCACAGCCAGGAGCAGTGCTCCCTTCTGCTGCAGCAGCTGCTGCCTCCCATAGGTGGTAGCTGGGACTTGGGCACTGCTGCAGGGGGCTGTGGACCCAGGTCCCTGGCCCCATAGCCCTGGCAGTTGAGGGCTCCCTCCAGCA
This sequence comes from Alligator mississippiensis, assembly GCF_030867095.1. Classification (NCBI taxonomy): domain Eukaryota; kingdom Metazoa; phylum Chordata; order Crocodylia; family Alligatoridae; genus Alligator; species Alligator mississippiensis. Next base: position 141,365,745 of record NC_081827.1, read on the forward strand.
GGTCTGGAGGGAGCAGGGGGCTGTGGGTGGAGAGTGAGGAGCACCAGAAGGGCCCAGGAGGCTATGAAGGGGGAGTGAAGGGCACCAGCAGGGCAGGGGGCTGTGGGTGGAGAGCGAGAGGCAATGGAATGGGCAGGGCACAAGCATATCAGGACTGCTCAGTGCCATAAAGCAGCAGAAGGGGACAGCTGCAGTTGGACCTGTGTCCTGGTGAACAAAAGGGGAAGGGGAACTCTGATTTTCCATAATAAAAATCCCCAAATCAAATACCAAAAATTATAGGTATTTAGAATGTATTTTATTATAGTGATTGAGGCACTGGTAGGCTTCCAAACTGCTTTACAATTGTAAGTATATCAATAAAGCATTGTGTTCAACTGATACCTATATCTATATAGTGGCACTTCATTTTAATAATGGAAAAATGTGGATTTTGGGGGTTTTAATCATAATTTGTGATTTTTGAAACAGAGAAAGCCAGGATCCCAGCTAATGAGAAGAAGTGTTGCAGCTGAGTGGGGTCCCTAGACTGTAATTTCATTACTTTATTTAGAAGTAATGGAAGCTTCTCAGACACAGAAGAACACAGGACTCTACTATGAATCAGGCATGCTGTGCACTGCGAGATCAGTACTTCATCAGCAGTCAGCATCACAGGCCATGAATTCACCAGCATCACAGGTTGACCACACTCAGTCAACCTGATTTCAGGCAGTATTTTCCTTATGGGTGACTGGGAGGACATGGGTTACTTGGTGTGGCTATTTAGCAGCTTAGCACAAAAAACAGACAAACTCCAAACTGTCCTCCTGACCTTGGCAATGGAAAAGAAGAGACAAATCTCCCATTGATCCAGGGCCTGATTCAAAGTCCATGGAAAAAGACACCCCTAGACTTCAATTGGTTTTGGATGACGCCCACAGAGGGATTTATTTTTAAGTATGAAAGGCCCATTGCTCATGTGCCCTAAATAGGGCACATTTGGCTACCCAGTCTCAAGTCTCTTAGGAAATATTCCCCATTCCTTTTATTTCACTTCCAGAATAAGAAGCCTTTTATCCCATTTTTTTGTCACACACAATCTTCCTCCCACTGTATACACACAACACATACTTTGTTTAGAAGGTTTTCATGGAAAACTAACTCACTCTTCAGTGAGAGAAGAAACCCTATTTCTGCATGATGGCCTTCACTTGTGGCATTAAACTTTTGTACCACTAAATAGATACTTGCATTTTTGCTGTGTATACCCGAACTGGATTTGTACCTGTTTGCTCTGTCACCTATATGCATAGACATTGGACTAAACTATATGCACACAAAATACTGCTAGAAAACAGCTTGATCACTGTTCTCCCTGGATGAAATATTTGGGATTTCAGTTTTGCACAATGAAATCAAAATACTGACAAGCATAGGCAGATCTAGGAATTTGAAAATGGGGGTGTGGCAGATGTAACCCCTTCCCCTGTGGCTCAAACCAAGGAGGAGGAATGGGGGCAAGGTACAGCTGAAGCCCCCAGGCCAGCAGGAAAAGATCAAGGAAGGCCAGGCAAGGAGCAGGTGCACAAAAGGAGGAACCCCCTTCCATGACATGTGGTGGCCTTAAATCCAGGGTCTTAGCCTACCTAGCATGGTGGCTCACCCAAGTCTTCCACCTCCCTAGGGGAACACTAGGGCAGATGCAGGTGGCCACAACCCCCCATCTGGGCCTAGGCACATACCCACTACCTGGTACCAGAGTAGCCAGTCAAAATCAGATGACCTCTTTCCCCTTCCCATATAAGCCCCTGACCTAGAAGGGGAATTGTCTGGGCAACAGGGCTGTGTGAAATGGAAGCATTCTGTTTCGACCTGTGTTTCAATGGTTTGATGGAACAGCATTTTGTTTCAACTTTTGTTTTGAATCAAAATGGCTGTTCCATATTGTTCTGTTGAAACAGTTTCGTGTTTTGAGCTTCTTTCAACGTTTTGCCCATAGGATATAATGGGGAAGATCAAAACAGGCTATAACTTTGTCATTTCTGGCCTGATTTTGATGAAACTTGCAGAAACAGTAGCCCTTTCTTATGGCATGAAGACTGCCATGTTTCAAGGAGATAGGTGCAGGGGGCTTGGAGAAACCATGTTACCCATGGTGTGTGTGATGACTTATCTTGTGTTTTTATGTTTGTATGTTTATTATGAAAAAAAATGGAATAGTTAGAGAAATATCTCTTAGGAAGCTTTCAGGTTGAAAAACCTTTTGTCAGGCTGAGGGAGTACCTGCAGTTGGTATGTCTCCTGGTCCTGGATGGAAGGGATAGTAAAGAAGCCAGAGGCTGGCCTGGCATGCAATGCAGGCAAGAAAGCCAGTCAGTGAAAATGGAAATGGAGGCATCAGGGGGTGAGGAACAGGCTGGGGTTGGGGGAAAGGGGGATATAGCAGCGCAGGTAAAAGTGCAGAAGTACCTGGGGAGTCAGATGCCTGGCAGGTTCCAGTGTGTCAGAATTGCCTGCACATCTGGTGACAGTGGCCTGCCCCAGCCAGGAACATTGATCCCCTGGAAGTTCTACATTTGGCTCTGAAGTTTCCTCACTAGGGGGATCAACTGGCTAAGGAGGGCATCAGAAGCACTAAGGCTGTTGGGGACCTCATGGAAGGGCTTGAGGACCACCAAGATCTGGAAGATGGTATCCCACTCAACTTTGTTCAGGGGGCCACTGATCCCGATCTCCCCAAGCAAGGTCATCTCATGAATGGCTTTCTGTTGCTCCACCAGCCTCTCAAGCATCAGGTCCACTGAGTCTCCACATCCTGTATGATTTTGGACTGTGGGATGTTCAGCTCTGTTTGTTTGTCCTGCAGCATCTTGCCTCCCTTGATGTTCCGGTGGAAGTAGCCTGCTACCTTCCTGCATTTGGAAATGAGCTTGCTGGTGGTGCTGATGCCATCACCGGCAGCCCTTTCCCCCTCCAAGGCATCCCTGACAACAAGGTGCAACTTGTGTGTCACACAGCGGACGCCAACGAAGTTGGCATCACGGACTGCCCTGAGCATATTGGCCCCATTGTCGGTGACCATGAACCCGGGGGTGAGCTCACCCTGCCCAGTGAGCCACCCCCACACCAGGTGGTTCATGGCCCCCATGATCTCTGCTGCTGTGTGGGACTCATCCATCACCTTGGCTTGAAGGAGAGCCCACCAACTGCCTGATTGGTCACACCAGCGCCCTGTGAGGGAGAGGTAGGCATGATCTCCACCCCGGCTACTCCAGATGTCTGAAGTGAAGTGTAAGGCCACCTGCAGACCTGCCTTGCACAGCTACTCCCTCAAGTACTCTGTGCATGGTTCATACAGGGATGGCACCACCTTCCTACTGAAGGTGGTGGGTGCGTGCACGTGGTATGATGGGATTGCAAGTGCCATGAGCCACCTGAATCCTGGTTGCTCAATGAAGGAGAAGGGTTGGCCATCGACAGCAAGCATTTCCCCAGTGCTCTGGGTGAGCTCACTTGCCTTTGGAATGTGCCCCACTTTCTGTCCACCTTCCCCCCACTGTTCCAGCATGGGCTGCCTCTGCTTTGGGGGGACAGGGGCTTTGGTGCAAGTTGTGGACTTCCCTTTGGGCACACTCCCACTGGTGCCAGGCTGAGGAGGAGCAAGGGCAACAGGGTGGTGCCTGCAGAGATGCATTGGCATCCCTGTGGTGCTCATAAGTTTTGTTCCCTTGCCCCAGCTGGTTTTGACTTGGCAGTGCAGGCAGATAGCATACGTGGGATCATCTGCCAGCTCAAAATGATCCCAGACCGCACTACCCGCTCACTGCCAGGATGTGGGTGCATCTGTGGATGCTGCTGCACTTTTCCCCTCCTCAGCAGGCAGAGGCACAGCAAGAGGAGGAGCGGACTTAGCTGAGCCGCTTGCCTCCATCTCTACATCAACCTCCTCCAAAGTGCCTTCTGGGGAAGGAGATCTAGCTCAAAGGGAAACTTGAGGGGTGTTCATCACAAACTCAGATGATTCCCCCTCCTTCCCCAGAATTTCCCTTGCTAGGGCACTAAGATCCAGATCCAGCGCCAGCTCTTCTTCTGGCACTGGAAGGCTCAGCATGGGAAGTGACATAGAGATGGAGTAGGCTGCTGTGCTGGTGCTGTTGCTGCTGGTTGTGGTTGTTGCCATGGTGGGGGTGAGGGGGGTTACAGCTGCTGCATGTGGAGGGGATGTAGTCTCAGGCACAGGCAGTGGCTATGGCACTGCTACCCTCTCCTTGCTGCTTGTAGCAGCCTCATCCCTTTTAGATGGAGGAAAGAGGCTGCATCTCAATTTGGCTGCAGGGGGAACTTACAGCTCTCCCTCTACCCCCTCTTCCACCCTTCCCTGAAAGCTGGCCAGTGTGGGCACCTGCCTTTCCACCACACTTCATGATGCGTTTCGTGCCTTCCTTTCCAAGAAATATATAAATGTATTTGCTTTCCTATATAAACTGAAAACTGTAGGTGTAGTGCAGTGATAAGATTTATGAATGCAATTGAAATATATCTCTGTGTGTAGATAAACTCAAAAGTAGCTCTGGTGCAGTGACGAGTGTCACAACCCAAAGTTGTGATTTTTTGTTTGTGTGCGCTTCGGCACTGCTAAATTATTTTTCCCGCTAAATTGCAGCCTCTTTGCACGGTGGAGTTTTCTGCTGCAGAAGAGAACCCCGGTGCAACGGAGAATTTCCCGCCAATTTGAAGCTTTCTTTGCATGGTGCATTTCTTTTGCATCTAAGAAATTCATGGTGCAAGGAGTTCCCGCCATTTGTATGAAGATTCGTGCCACATTATTGGCCGATTCTAATATATGCACACGTGACGGCTAGCGATTGGCTTGCTAGCCGTATAAAGAGCTTGGGTGGTTTCCGCCCAAGTTGGAGAGAAATCAGTTTGAGAGAGAGCAATTGGAGTTCGAGAGAGAGGGACAGCGTGAAGATCTCTAAGCGCTGCGGATCCCTACGGACCCAACGCATTTCTTAAGAAGGCAATAGAGGCCTGAACAGCCTCTAGCCTCTCCCCGTCGCTGATAAATTCCTAGACGTATCCCTTCCTGTACGAGAAACTACCAAACCCACGGAGCTTCAACAACTCCGGGGAAAAGAACGAATTGTCGTAGTCCTCTAACGAGGATTTAAGCGGAGCTGAACCTGGAAACTGTCCAGCCTACACCACGACCATCTTTGGTGTAAGTAAACAATCTTTAAATCAACCACTACACGTCCGTGACTAATTCTAGCTCGCCACCAGTCTTCTCCAACCCCGCGTGCCCGGGCTGCTGGCCACAGCCCGCGTGCGCAAAGACGGGCCCGGCTCGCCCCCAGCCTGCATGAGATTTATTAACCCGATAGAAATATATCTCTGTGTGTAGATAAACTCAATAGCATTGGTGTGGTGGAAAGAATGAATGTATAAAAACAAATATATATAGTAAATTCCTATATAGAGTAAATTCTGTAGTAACCCTATCCAATATAAGTATAAAATTCAAAAGAATAAATCAATTAAAAGCACCTACAAGAAAAAGGTATTCTGAAATCCCTCTTGCTAGGATAGCAAGCAGGGAATCCTTTAGAAAATCAGTGCTGCTAGCCATAGCGGTCTGACAGTGAGCTACTAGAACAAACAGCTCAGTAAGTGACCCCAACGCAGAAAGAAGGGGCAGTTCAAAAAACGCTGCCTTTTATGCAGCTTTTCTGTTCCTCCCCCAGAGAACTGGGGATGGAAAGGAGCTCAGGGAAGGGTGACAGTCACTGGCCAGCTACACATGTCAATAATGAGAGCGCTCCTTCCCCTGCAAACGTCTCCTCTCCTCCCCCTCCCTCCCCTTACTTTACTTTCTCTTTCCATGCAGGGAAGCTATTAAAGGTAAGACCAGCTTCATAATCAAAACTCAAAACGTTTCAAATTTTTCGAAACGTTTCGACCTGCCCTGTTTTGTTTCAACCCTGTTTCAAGCCTCCCTGTTTTGTTTCGACTTTGCTGTTTTGAGGTTGAAACGGCTTGAAACAGGGTCAAAACAAAACAGGCGGCAAAATTTCGCACAGCCCTACTGGGCAACAAGGTGCAATCTTCTATATAGGCTGTTGCACTTGGACTGTGCTTTTATTGACTCTGATATATCCTCTGGATAGCTGATCCAGCCAGCCTCCTGACATTTGTGTTCTGCTTGATCCTCTGGATACCTGACCTAGCTAGTCCAACTGACTTTGTGTTCTGTCTGACCTCCTGGACCTTTGACTTGGTTTCCCAGACAGATTTCCTGGCTTTGGACCCCTGGCTTTGCCTGACTCTGAGGCGATCCCCAGACCTGGCCACCTATGGCCTGGCATGACACACCACTGCTGCTGTCCTTGGCTGAGACCAGCACTCCCTGCAACCCTTGGCTGGATCCAGGAAGGAGTGGTTGTGGGGTCCTCCCTACCCCTGGGTCAGATGTCAATAGCAGCTGGCAGGTTCCCCCTTCCTGTGCCTGGTCCCTGACCAGCTTAGTAGGTATCCCCTGCTGACCAGGAGGGGAAGGGGCTACACAGTCTAAAGAGAGGAGTGCACTGTAGTATACAATGGGAGAAGGGGGTGTGACTACCCTTAGATCCACCCCTTGCCAAGTAATTGTTAAATCCTAAATGTTTAAGGAACCTTACTGCACGGTGAATATTAACTGGACAATAAATTCTACCGAGTCAGCACTGCATGTAAAACTGAAACACCAATCTTACAGGATAAATCAAAGATAATCCAATAATGGAGTTTTATCATGATTTTTTTTTTTTTTTGTATTTTGCACATGCAAAGAGACTGACAATTTCCCTTGCATATAAAGTATCATTTGCTTTGAATGTAAAATACACGTAATAATATTATATCTGTGCACTAACAAGCATTTTCTAGGGTTTTTTATTCATACATTATTACTGATGCAAGGATCAGAAGCATGGTTATTGCTGAATATGTTCTGGGAGCATTCATGAATCATAGCATAAAGAAAACCCAGATTAATGGGTCCCCTATGAAAAGAGGCAGGGCAGGTGGATGTAGCATGAAAAACTATCTGTTTTGATCAAATTGGTACAGCTGGCTGTTTTCCTAGAGAAACTGTTTATTTTAATTCCAATAACAATCCAATAAATCTACCAAACACACGTGCTGTAATCATCTGAACATTTATCTTGAAGACCTATTTAAGATCGATAGCAACAACTAGCTGAATTATGCAGAGGAACTGGAGAGAACTCTGTGGGCTGTCTGCTGTGAACATAATTCCTGGCACACACTGTTACAGCAGTTGAAACACATATAAAGTGAACCCCTTTCCCTGAGTCCTTCTGTCCTTTATTGTCACATTGCTTTACAATGAGCCACTGCTCATAATAAACTGACTGGCAATTTGCAATACATTAGGCTGTCGGCTGGATTGAAATGTATGGAATGATCCTTGTTAATTATTAGGTCTGGCTTCTTTCTTACATCCATGTTCAGGACTGAGAAAAGCCTGACCTTCCCATTCTCAATCTGATGCCAACAGCATGGTTCTGCAATGCAAGAGAAAATGGTGTGTGGGAGGGATGTAGAGCAAAAGGTTACAGCCCTTTTCTGTACAAGGACTTGTGCTCCACCAGGTGTCCTTATTTAGTTATGCACAGAGAGCAGCTAAGAAGGAAAGTACAGGAGTAGAGTGATGAGAATAGCATAGCAATCTTTTGAATGCAGCTGCCAATAGCACACCAGGAGGTAGCAGCAGCAGGTACTCCTGCAGCCCTGAAATATAGTTATAGTAGAAAAGGATGCCCATAGTTTCTCCATATCCTGCATGGGAGCAATTTCTTCCTTTCTGGCCACTACAGAAACTCCTTAAAACAACCTTTTTTTTCTGTGAACTAGGCAGAGATGCCCAGGAACTTTCCTTGTAAATGTATGCCACCATAAATACCTATACGTCTTGTTTCTTGCATCAAATTGTGTTGCAACTAATAAGGCATGGCAGGAAACTCCCTGTAACTTCAATCACATTGACTGGAATTGCATTATTAAGTGACTTATATTTGAAGTAGTGATTTGGGGAGATTACTTGGTGAAAGGATTTCCTAGACTGGACTCAGTAACCGCAGGACACCCCTTACAGTTGTATTCTAGCCATATGCAGGAAGAGGATGTGAATTTTTGGCTTAAAAGGCACTGTGAGAAAGTAGGGAAAATGGAAAAAGTACTGAACATAGTGGAGGCGGAGTTATAGGGGGGGTATGGAGTGAAGCCTAGAAACTCACAGCAATGCTGAAAAGCAAATCTGGGAACCCAGGCAAACTGCAGTACCTCCCCTCGCCCCCTCCCAAATCACCCTGGGCCCCCACAGGGGCTCTGTTTTCTATCAGGGGCAGTTCAAGCTCTGCCGCAAACATGGAGAGCAGGGGCACTTGGTGGTGCAATGCTAAAATAAAATGTGCCATGTGCAAGGGGAAAAGCCATGAAGGTAAGGACTGTGAGCAGGAATGGAGCTGCAATTTGTGCGGGGGGAAGGAGCATGTCTTTAAAGATTGTCCTAAGTCCTATGTGAGCAACGCAAAAAGTGAAAAGGAAAATGCATCAGCCCCAGTGGACCCAACCCCCACAGTCCAATGCTCCCACCAGTAACAGAGAATGGGAGAGCAGAAGGAGACAGCAAATGGGAGGAAACAGGAGGAAGCCTGGAAATGAGAATCTGACCCCCTCCCAAAACTGAGCACAAAAGCTAAAGCAGATGAAACAGATGATTGAGGAACTTGAGGAACTTACAAGACTGGAGAGGAAAAAGGAAAAGGACAAGGGAGGCCTGGACATCCCAAAGGAGACCTGTAGGGAACTCCTAAAGCTGGAGAATCCACAGCTCATGGATAGAGGTATAGATGAAGCAGAGAGAATCCCCAAAGACCAAAAAAAAAAAAAAAAAAAAAAGAACCAGGATGACTGGGTACAAATAATGTGAAAGAGGACTTGGCACCCCCAAGAAAAAGGAATCCAAAACCCAGAGAATGAAAAAGGATGAAGTGAAATTCATAGGCTTGTCTGTGAAAAGTGTTTTGTAAATTCCCTTGAGGATCAGGACTGAGAGATTGGAGAGAGAGTGGTTTTCTTGTGAGAAGTGTGCCCCCACCGGTATTTGGGTATTCTTGTCTTTGATAGATTTCCAGTGTGCGTTCATTCTGGTGTGCAGTTCTGGTTGGTCTCTCCTATGCATTTTACATCAGGGCATTTGGTGCACTGGGTGAGATATATAATGTTTCTGGAGGTGCAGCTATAAGATCCAGGAATGGTGATGGTTCTCTTGTGGGGTATAGTAATTGTGGGGGTTCTGGAGATTTGCTGGCAGGTTTTGCATTTCTTGTCATGGCAGGGTCGGGATCTACTCGGTGCATTTTGGGCTGTAGGAAGTTTGCTTCTGGTGATGAGGTTAGTGAGGTTTGGTGCTTGTTTGAATTTACAAAACACTTTTCACAGGTGAGCCTATGAACTGCACTTCATCAACCTCCTAGATACAAAAACTCACGGACACAATATAGACATTGGATTTATGATGCACTGTAACCTGCCTGACATCTGACTCCCCAGGTACCTCTCCACTTTTACCTGCTACATTCCCCTCCCCGCCCCCCACCCAGTCTCTCAACCCCTAATGCCTCAATTTACATCTTCACTGACTGGCTGTCTTGCCTGCATACCAGCCTCTGGCTTCTTTACTATTCATTCCATCCAGAAAGAGCACACACCAATTGCAGCTGTTTCCTCAGCCTGATGAAGGGTTTTTAAAACCAAAAGCTTGCCAAGATACATTTCTCCAACTATTCAGTTGGTCTAATAAAAGATATCACATCTACTCAAAGAACGTTTCCTGCCTGTTCTTTAGACCAACATGGCTGCAACCAGAAACCCAGTTAATACACACAAGTGACACAAGTTTTGCTATTAACAGTTTGAGGTGTACTTTCACAGAAGCCCCTGCACCTATCTCCTTGAAATTTGGCAGGCTTTGTGCCCTCAGAAGGGGCTACCATCCCTGCTGTTTTCATCTGATTCTTTTAAAAAAACAACAAAGTTATAGGGGTTTAGGTTGTAGCCGTGTTGGTCTAAGGATATAGGCAGACAAGGTTCCTTGGGTGAATTTGATATCTTTTATTAGACCAACCCAAATGGTTGGAGAATAGTTATTAAGCAAGCTTTTGGGTTCAAAAACCCTCCGTCAGGCTAAGAAGGCTGCAGCAGTTGCTGTGTGCTCTTCCTGGATGGAATGAAAAGTAAAGAAGCCAGGGGCTGGGCTGGGGAGTCAGTTGCCAGGCAGATTGTAATGTATCAAAAATCCAATGTCTATGTTTAGTCCCTGATCTCTAGTATCCAGCAGGTTGATGAAATGGAGCTCATAGGCTCGTCTCTGGGATGTGTGGTGTAAATTTCCCTTGAGGATCAGGACTGAGAGATTGGAGAGAGAGTGGCCCTCCTGTGAGAAATGTGCCCCCACCGGGTAATTGGGTGTTTCTGTCTTTGATGGATTTCCAGTGTGCGTTCATTCTGGTGAGCAGTTGTTGTCTGGTCTTTTGAGGGTTTGATGGTGCAGTTCTTGAGGAAGTCTTCTTCCAGGTGGCTCATAAAAAGGTTGGCATACTGTGGGGCCATTTTAGTGCCCATAGCTGTTCCCATCATCTGGAGGAAGTGTTGATTATTAAAAGTGAAATTGTTGTGTGTGAGGATGAAGTGTATAAGCTCAGTGATATCTTTGGGTCTGTACTCTGGGTTGTAATCTTGTTCCTGTAGATATGTAAGGCAGGCATGGATGCCATCCTGGTGTGGGATGTTGGTGTATATCGATATATCGATGACATCTTCATCATTTGGAGTGAGAACCTGGAATCTCTAATTGAGTTCCACCAGAAATTCAAAAGTCACCATCCCTCCATCCGACTTTGTTTAGAATACTCCAACACCAACATCCCCTTTTTAGACACAAGGATCAGTATCCAGAAGGGTAAAATACAGACCACAGTATACAAGAAACCCACAGACCAACATACATATCTGCACAGAACCAGCAATCACCCAAAACACACCAAAAAAGCTGTGATATACAGCCAAGCCCTCAGATACCACCGCATCTGTACTGAAGAGAACACCCGGGATTGCCACCTCACCAATCTTAAAAAGGCTTTCACCCAGCAAGGACACTGCTCCAGAGAGGTAGATCGCACGTTTGAAAGAGCCACCTGGATACCATGTGAAGAACTGCTGCAGTACAGAAGAAAAACACCCACAAATCGCACACCGCTGGTTATGACGTATCACCCCTCCCTTGAACCTGTACGGAAAATCCTCAAAAAATTGCAACCCATATTAGAAAAAGACCCTATTCTTAAAAAGATGTTCCCAGAGCCACCCATCCTAGCCTTCAGACAAGCACCAAACCTTGCCAAGTACATGAGCCAGACCTGCAAACTGGCAGCGGAAGCCTGCTGTAGCTGTAGGAGGGGGACAAATTCAAGGCAAACCTCCAATTTAGATTTTATACCTGAAAATTTATAACAAATTTATAAATTTTCCATTTATAGAACCTAAATATTGGGGGGTCATCCAGTCAAGTGAATATGGTACTTCAAGGCTACCAGTGATTTCAGCCTGAATTCTCCTATAAACCATGTCTCTTTGGACATTTTCCCTGATTAACAGGGGGTAACAAACAAAATGGAGGAAGCGGTCATCACATCTGACCTGTGCAGAACAAAGGACAGAATATTCCAGTCCTGCACTAAAGAGAATTATTCCTTCTTAGGGAATAAGTCAACAGGATGTCAAGGAAAATTGCTTTCATACAGATCTTTACCTTCGCAAATATATATCCGTAAGTATCGTACATTTCAAAACCTGCCATCTCAGCTTGATTTGCTCGCTCTCCTTCTTAAGGTTTACTTAGCCCACCTTCAATTAGCACAAGGACTGATCTTTTCATTCCAATAGAAAGCATGTTTACTTACCCAGCAGGTTTTCCCAAGCCTGATTTTGGCCTCTTTAAACAGCATGCTATACAGTTATTAATGAGGGCTCCTCTCCCTTCATTCTTTCTCGTTCCCTGACCCACCTCCCACCTGTTCCCTGGAGAATCTGGTTAAATTTACTTTCCCAGGAAAACTTAAAATACAAATAATCTCATGACATCCTCCTCCCGGCTATTTTGGCGCATTAGTCACCATTAGAAAATTGCTTGGATAATATAATATAGATTTTGAGTTTTCCCTGCAAATGGAAACAGCTATTTTAAAAGGGGGTGAGAGGTGGGGAGAAAAGCACAGCTCCTATTTATCCCAGGATGTTTGAACATCTCTGATATTTTTTCCCCCCTCTGGTTGTAGAATTCACCTGAGGAAGCCTCTGCTATTGCACTCTGCAATTACAGCCACACGGCACTCATGCAAATAAAAAGTAGCATGGATAGGTGATTTTATGTATTGCTTTCATTTTAGGAGCAAGGTCCCATTGCGTTAAGCGCTGTGTTCACACATGATGAAGAAGTCAGTCTAGCTCCAAAGAGCTTATACTCTTTGTATATATATGAGAAAAGACTAAAAATGGAGGAAGGCAAGCAAACTGGGTATGTGGTAGGGAAGAGGTGAGAGGCATGGTATTGTTGAAAGAGGTGACTTCACAGCGGGGCATCTCATACAAAATACAATCTAGACACAAAGCTGGTGGGTGGACATGCAGGAATTTAAGACTGAAAATGACTATCATCATCCCAGTGCTTTGTTACACAGCCTCATATGTTCTATTCATTCACTTCTTTAGGAACAAACAACAGAGAGATGGAGAATGTAGCTGGTTATTTAACTACCATCTATACAGCCTGAGCACTGCAATGACAATTCTCATTTCCCACTGCAAAAATCCTGCTCACACAAGGCAGTGGAACAGATGGTCTCTCATGTAAATTAATCACAATACAACAAATGCATTTCTAAAGTGACAAGGTTCTTTGGCCTTAGACCAATGTGACTACAACCAACAACCCTAAAACATTTCTAAAGTGAGACACTTTCAAATCTTCCAATAAACAGAATCATACAGGGAAAAATAAATCAAAGGTCTGCCCAAGCTTAACAGCACATGGGGCTAGGGTGATTAAGGCAGGCCAATTTCTGTAACCAGAACCACATGAGGGAGTAATATGACTAGTGTTGTATATGGTTTTATTCTCCAACCTTAAAGACCAGGCATCCATATTCAGCTGTGTCATGCTGACTCCAGAGCAAAGCTCAAACATATCTCTGGAACTGTAGCAAGCTCCCCAGGCTGCTCTGCTACAACAGCCCTCGGCAGAGCAGTGCAAATTGCACTGTAAAAGGAGACATCTCATTTGTTAAGGGCCCTGCTCCTCTTCACAGAAAGAAAGATTGCAAAGCCTCTTAACTCCTATGCATTGCAAGGATATATACGTAGCACTGGTCAAAATGCTTCCAAAAGGATTTATTCTGTACTCTAGGAAATTGTACCTTTTGTGCCTGGCCAATGTGTGCTGGTTTTGATGACATCTCTGTTGGGGAGGTCTTTTAGGGCCAGGCTGGAATGAGACACAAGAATAGTGAAATAGCCCAGGAGTTAGGGCACTAGCCTGGCACAATGGAAATACTGAGGGCGCATCCAGATGAGCGCACACATGCAGTATGCAGGACTGCAGACCCATTTGCAGAGCCACACACTGTACATGCCACACATGCAAGCATTCCCTACACTGCTAATTTGCAGTGCGGGGTGGGGGTTTGACACCAGGAAATTTACATGTCAAAAAAACTATGCTAGAAAAAAGTGGGGTGGTGCATGTCGTAGCAGTGCCACCTGAAACTGGAGCCTGACCAGTAGGAGCCACACTCCAGCTGCTGGCCAGGCTCCCTGCTGCCATATCACTGCTACTAGAGCCCTGAGAGGCCCCCAGTACCCCAGGTAAGGCTGCTGGGGTAAGGCTGCTCTCCAGCACCTCAGGTAAGGCTGCTCTCTTATCCCACCCAGGGCAACTTGCCGTGTACTAGAGTGCGCATGCACAGGCGTTTCCCAGGGACAAGTAGCAGTAGCACAACTATGTGCCGCTGCTGTTTGTCCCTGGGGAAATGCACGAGTGCTCATCTGGACGTGCCCCTAGACGCCTCTGCTCCTTATTGAACAAAACATGGTTAGAAACTAGAATTTCCCATCTCATTTCCCAAAGCCATGACACAGAAAGCACACTCCAAACAGCTGACTAACAGTTTCAGGAGTGGGTGGTGGGGGGGATATTCTACTGATACTTTGCCGACTTCAGTGTGGGGAAGATTTCTCCTTTTGTCTTTTCTCCCTTCAGTTCTTCCTTTTGTTTGTGCACATGCCCAGGCTGGATAATGCAGTGTGGGTGGCCCTGTCAGAGGAGTGGATGTTAATTAGGATGTATTAAAGCAAATTAGAAACTAATTAAAAGCTTTTTCTCAGATCCAAAAGAAAAAAGTCTCTCACGCCCAGATTCAGCCATATCCTTACACACCTTAACAACTAGAGTAGTCCCATCTGTTTCAGTTGGGAGTACCCGCACACCTGAAGTTACGTACTTGCTTTAGGAGATCACCTGATGAGTGGAAAACTCATGCCCAAGTGTTGGACACACTCTACAGAAGTCAAAGCACAAAATTAACTGTCAAGAAAACTGGATGGGAAACAGTTTTTTCCATCCTGTGAAAAATGTTCAAGCTGAATTCTTTTCTTGTCCTGAACTGAAACAAAAATTCAAGATTTCAAAAATCCATAAACTTAAAAGAAATATATCATGAAACTAATTTGATTCAGATGAAATGATCCATTTTGAATTCAACTTCTTTTTCTTACCCATGAGTCTAATTTTATTTAGATTTTAAGAATGTGGTTTCAAGCAAAGCAAAAAATGTTTTTGAGTTAAAAAATGGCCAAAGCAGAATATTGTGACAATTTTGAAATATTTCTCCTCGCAAAGGTTTTCAGTTAAAGAATTCCTAGAAACGGACCTGTTTTGCAAACATTTGAGTATTTGACCAAACAACATTTTTCAGGAAAAAAATTTAAAGTTTATTTTAAAAAATAAAACTGAAAATGTCAGCCACGTGCAGCTGAACACATCTGGGGTGCTGGCCTGGCTGCCTGCCAGGTGGCACCATGGTGCTGCTGCTGCCACTGGCCACCACCAAATTAGTTTGGGGAGGCTAAGCTCCCCCAACCCTTGGCCTTTTGCTGCCTATGACCCTCTCTAAATTGTCAAGTTCATTATACAGGAAACACTAAATTCTATCTGTAGCTAAAGGAGAAGATTCCCAAAAAGAGATGAAAACAAAGTGGAGGTAATAGATTATATCATTTTTGTAATCCCAAACCTCTAATCTCACTATGTGCATAAAGCTGGAAACAGTCAGTTTATTAAGAATGTTTTTGCCCAATACTCATGCTAGCATACATTATTCCTTCTCAGTTTGCAGCTTTACTTTGAAAGCTGTTTTTATATTGGTTTCACCATGTGGAAAATGATCTAAAATAATTTGAAGATTAAAGTAATATTCTGATTGAACTCAATAGAAAAGAATTGTTCTCCATCAACCTCTTATTTTCAGTGAGGATGTTGCCAACATGCAAAGAAAAAAAAACCCAGACCATCCATGGCTATCTATAGAAGCGCTGAACTTTGACAGAGGTTCCTTTCATAATATTTCTTATTTGCTTGCAAGGTCTTGAGCTATAAGCTGCATCTTTCCTCTGTGAAGATTCTTGGGCTACTGTCATCACCATGAAGTCTGAACACCTCTCATACCCTCAGGTCAATTAATGGACCTTAGCCTCAACATGGAAAACATTATCCCCAACTTCAAACCACGGGAAGAGTAAGGACTTATCTAAGGTAACAAGTTACAGGCCCTTGGATTCCCCCTCCAGCAGCCTATCCACTAAGCCAGAGGTGACCAAGATACAGCCCACAGGCAGGATCTAGAACAGGGAGCCAAGTCATCCAACCCACAGAACTTCCAATGGGTCCAAAAATTGACTTTAGGGGAGCAGTGGCAGTGGGGCGGTGGCAATAAATGTTGCCTCTGATTGTCCTGCTACCATGAAGCTCCATGCCCAAATGACACAGTTTTTTGTGATGAATCGAGTCTACAGTGCCAGATGAGTTGAGCACCGCTGCACTAAACCATCATCTGTCCCAATACACATTCATACAGTGCAGTGTAAGGGGGTAGGGATTGGATTTTTATTGGCACCTCTGGATTTTTCAATAATACAACTTTTTTTTTTTAATTGGATAAAGATTTACTATAGAATCACAGAAAAGTAGGGCTGCGAGGGCCCTTAGAAAGTTGCCGAGTCCAACATCCTACTCAGGGCAGGATTATCTTTGTTTAAACCATCTCAGATAAATGTTTGTGTACATCTATCCTTAAAAAATTCCAAGGATGGAGAATCCACAGCCACCAAGTTGTGTTTTGACAGCAAAATCTGCCTATGGACAGACATCATGTTTGAAATGTTTCAAACAACCTTGAAGAGCTTCAGAGGCTGAGCAGGAAACACATACATGCCACTTGAAATGCTCCAAAAATGGCTAATACACTCCAACAGTGACCCTATTGGAATGAGATACTATTCAGAAGCACTTCAAATTGAAGCATTATTTGTCCTATATGGATGCTGTATGTAGTATGACAGGAAACTCCTGGGTCCGCCAGAATCTCATGGTGTTGATAGCGGGGGTGTTGGATGTAGCCATGATGGTGTAAGGACATAGGCAGATAAGGTTCTTTGGATAAATGTGATAACTTTTATTAGAGCAACTAAATAGTTGGAAAAATTGTTCTTTGCAAGCTTTTGGGCACAAACACCAGTCTTAAGGCATACAGAGAGCCTGCTGTTGTTTTGTGTTTTCCTGGGTGGAAAAGAAGAAGCCAATACGCAAAGTGAAGGTTCATGAAAATGTAAACACATGGCAGTAAGGATTAGAAGGAATTGGAGACAATAGGTGTGAGACAGGTAGGTGGAGGGGAGTGGCGAATGTTAACCTGGTGACAAAGCGTAGCTGGTAAAATGTAGAGTGTTACCTATGGTTATCAGATGTCAGGCAGGTTATAATGTGCCATAATTTCAATGTCTATATTTAGTCCATGATTTTTTGTATCCTGTAGATTTATGAAGTGAAGTTTGTAGGCTCATCTACAAAAGATGTTTTGTAAATTCCCTTTGAGGATTAGAACTAAGGGACTGGAGAGAGAGAGAGAGAGAGAGTTTCTCTCGTGAGAAGTGTGCACCCACAGGTAATTGGGTATTTTTGTCTTTGATAGATTTTCAGTGTGCGTTCATTCTGGTATGCAATTTTGTTTGGGTTCTCCTACATATTTTCCATCGGGGCATGTAATGCACTGGATGAGATATATTACACTTCTGGAGGTGGAGGTGTAAGATCCAGGAATGCTGATGGTTCTGTTATGAGGAATAGTCGTGGGAGTCATAGAGATATGCTGGCAGGTTTTACATTTCTTGTCCTGACATGTTCTGGATCCATTTGGCATGTTTTGGGCCATAGAAAGTTTGTTTCTGGTGATAAGACTGGCAAGGTTGGTGCTTGTTTAAAGGCTAAGATAAACTTATCTGGGATGATCTCTTTAACAGTTGGGTCTTCTTCTAGTATGGGTTGCAATTGTTTGAGGATTTTCCGTATAGGTTCCAGGGAGGAATGGCATGTCATAATTAATAGTGTGTGATTTGTGGGGAATTTTCTTCTTGTACTGCAGCAATTCATGTGGTATCTAGATGGCTCTTTCAAAAATGCAATCTCTCTCTCTGGAGGAATGTCCTTGTTGAATGAAAGCCCTTTTGAGATTTGTGAGGTGACAATCGTGGGTCTTTTTTTTCAGTGCAAATTCAGTGGTATTGGAGGACTTGGCTGTATATTGCAGCTTTCTTGATGTGTTAAGGACTGGTTCTGTGCAGATACATATGTTGGTCTGTGGGTTTCTTGTATATGGTGGTTTGTATTTCACTATTCTGGATAGTGATCATAGTGTCTAAAAAGGAAATGTTGGTGCTGGAGTATTCCAGAGATAGTCTGATGGCAGGGTGATGATTATTTATTTTTTAATGGAAATCAATCGGAGATTACAGGTTTTCAGCCCAAATGACAAAGATGTCATCTACATATTTTAAGTATAGCATGGGTTTGATGGTGCAGTTCTTAAGGAATTATTCTTTCAGGTGGCCCATAAAAAGTTTGCCATAGTGTGGGGCCATTTTGGTGTCCATAGCTGTGCCCCCGGTGTGGAAGAAGTGTCAGTTATCGAAAGTGAAGTTGTAGTGTGTGAGGATGATGTTCATAAATTCAGTAATATCTTTAGGTCTGTACTCTGAGATGTAATCTTGCTCTTGCAGATATGTAGGACAGTCTTGGATGCCATCCTGGTGTGGGGTGTTGGTATATAAGCTGGTAACATCCATGGTGGCTATAGGGGTATTGCTGGGAGGGTGGTCTAGGTTTTTAAGTTTTTGTAGAAAGTCTGTTGTGTCTTGGACAAAACTCACTTTTTGGATGACCAGAGGTTTGACATTTGATTAAAAATACTTTCCTTTTAAGCTAAAACCAAGTCATATCCCCCTGAAAAACACTTAAAATATGTACTGAAGCTTTGCTAAAACTAGCTTTCAAATTAGTTTCTGCCCCAGACCCTCTTTGGTTTCCAAAGTAGAACAAGTAAGGCCTTTACTCAGCCTTAGTGAGGCCACACCTGGAGTACTGCATCCAGTTTTGGGTCCCCCATTTCAGAAGGGATGTAGATATGCTTGAGAGAGTCCAAAGGAGAGCCACCCATATGATCAAAGGCCAAGAGGGCAAGCCTTATGATGAGAAGCTGAGGGACTTGGGACTCTTCAGCCTGGAGAAGAGAAGGCTCAGGGGGAACTTGGTGGCAGCCTTACAAGTATATAAGGGGGGTGTATCAGGGAGAACAGTTGTTTATCAGGGCTCCCCAAAGGCTGACAAGGTCTAATGGCCACAAACTCCTGCAAGGCTGATTTAGACTGGACATAAGAAAAACAGTCCATGTGTCCAGGGCCTGGAACGGATTCCCCCCAGAGGTGGTACAAGCACCTACCCTGGACTCATTCAAAAGGTGTCTGGATATCTTCTGGTATCACTTGACCCCAGCAGTCTTCCTGCCTATGGCAGGGGGGCTGGACTTGATGATCTCACAAGGTCCCTTCCAGTCCCTAATGTCTATGAAATCTATGTCTCTTGTTGTCTTACTTCTTGCCTGTTAACATGAAACAGCCGTGAACTAATGTTTACCTTTTAAAAGCAAATAATGCCATAGCATTAGACATGAGGGGGGAGGGGAGGGATTCCATATTGGAATTTGGAAAACCATCTTGGCTAAATATAGTCAGTCAAAAAGCCCAAGGCTGAATCCATTCAGTCTTTGCAGGTTAATTTAAGATGCAGAGATTAAACCAAGAAGCAAGTGAACAGACATTCACTTCTGATTCAGGGAATGCAGCCACATGCCTGCAGTTGCTCAGGCCAGAAGCCAGGGGGTGCTACAGCATGCCCCCCAGCCTGCCAGCCACTGCCAAAGGGAAGGGAGTGAAGCTCCAAGGCTTTCAAGGCTTTTCCCCCTCTCCTTACTCCAGCAGAGCGGGTATGGCCAGGCCCTAGTCCTGGGCTAGCACACTGAAGGGTAGGAGTTTAAATCCCCTCCCTGGCCCACAGCCTGTGTTCTTGACATAGGCTGTGGAAGGACCAACTAGGTGTAAAGCCACTCTGGACTTAGTGCTGACCAAAGGGGAAGACATAGTATGTGACCTGAAGATTAGAGGTACTCTGGGCGGCAGTGACCATGACCTGATTAGGTTCACCATCCACTGAAAGGCTGAGAATTCAGCCAGTAGAACAGAAGTCCTAGACTTCAGAAGGGAAGGTTTTGGTAAACTTAGAAGTCTAGTTAGAAAGGCCCTCCACAACCAACAACTGGGCAGTCTGGGAGTTTAGGATCAGTGGAGCTTCCTTAAGGGGGCAACTCTCACTGCTCAAAAAGAGGCCATCCCCATGCGGTCAAAAAGCAGGAAAGGGGCCAAGAGACCCACTTGGCTCAACAGAGATCTCAGGGAACTCTTGAAAAAGAAGCATACAAGCAATGGAAAAATATTTCAGCATCCTGTGGTTGCCAACTGGCTGCCGGGCTCTGGCCGGGAACCCGCAATGTCAGGTGGGTACTTTGACGAATGGAGTGGAGTTAGGCACTGAAGCGTATTGGTTGGAAATAGATTGTTTACTTACGCCACTGATGCGTGCAGCGCAGGAAGAAAACTGGCTTAAGTTGCGGTTACAAACGTAGCGAGGACCCCTTGAAACGAGATGAGACGTTTTATAGACGGCTTATCGAGCATGCAGGGGAGGGGGTACGTCAGGAAGGTCAGCGACAGGGAGTTGTTAGTGGGTGATCAGTCCGCCAAGTTTATTCCAGGATGCTTGCGGAGTTCTCCAACTTGGGCGGAAACTGCTTTTACTTTTATATGGATAGCAAGCCAATTGCTAGTTGCCAAGTGGGAATAATTTGTAACCGGCCAATGGGTGGCGCTTGTTTGAACGATGCGGCCATTGGACTTGGCAGGCTTTTCACTGTGCCAAGCACGAGGGCTCGGGAATTTTCCACTGTGGCGGAATTTTCCACTGTGGCATAGGCATTCAATTAATGGGCTCTGACGCATCCAAGGAGGAGTACAATCACATGGCTAGGGTCTGCAGGTATGAGATGTGGAAAGCCAAGGCAGGCATGGAGATCAAGCTGGTAACTGAAATAAAAGGAGAAAAAAAAAATCCTTCTATAGGTTCATAGGGAGCAAGGAAAAAAAAAAATCAAGCTCCACTATGGGACCCCCTACCGAATTTGGGGAGGCAGCCCACTGTTGACCCTCGTGAAAAGACAGATCTCCTAAATACTTACTTCATGTGGGTGTTCCTGAAATCAGACAGGAGTTGTTTACCTGTGCAGAGGCCCAGGGAATATGGTGAAGACAAGAAATCAGTCCAAACAGGTGAGGGTACTCTTAGAACATTTTGACATTTTCAAGGCCAGATGACCTGCAGCCAAGAGTCCTGAAAGAACTAGCTGAGCTCATAGCAAGGCCTCTGGCAAAGCTGTTTGAAGAGTTGTGGAACTTGGGAATGGTACCAAATGACTGAAAGAGGGCTAAAGTGGTAACTATTTTTAAGAAAGGAAAGAAGGATAACCCTGAAAACAACAGACCGGTCAGTCTAACCTTGATTCTGGGACAAATCTTTGAAAAAATTGTAAAGGAGGCCATCAACCACAAGCTCATAACTGGTGGGGTATTAAAAAGCAACCATCATGGACGTGTCAAGGGTAGCTCATGCCTAACAAACCTGGTGTCCTTTTATGACTAGGTAACTAACCAGCTGGACAAGGGACATGAGGTTGACATCATTTACCTAGACTTCAGCAAGGCCTTTGATACCATCTCCCATGAGATCCTTTCAATTAAGCTGGAGGGTACTGGCCTAGACCAGTCTACAGTGAGGTGGGTTGGCAATTGGCTCTGATGGCCTCATCCTGAAGGGTCGTCTCCAGTGGTATCCCCTAGAGATCAGTGCTTGGACCCATGCTCTTTAACACATTTATCAATTACATGGATGAGGGGGTGGAAAGCTCAATAATTAAGTTTGCAGATGAAATCAAGCTGTGTGAAAATGCAGGCACATATGAGAATAGGGTAAGGATCTAGGATGACCTCAACAAACTGGTCCTATGGGCTGAATGCAATCAGATGAGGTTCAGACAAGGCTGGACAAGCACCTCTCTGAGCTCTTTTGAGCCCAATAATCTCCTGCCCATGGCAAGGGACTGGACTTGATTATCTTACAGGTCTCTTCCAGTCCTTTGCTTCTATGATTTTATGATTCACTGGGGACCCCAACCCAGGTCTGCCTGGGCAGCAGGGACAGACTGCCCCCCCCCCCCCCCCCGTACCTGCTTGAAGCTGCCAGGCTGAGGAGGGGGTGAGTTAGGAAAAGTGTAGTGGCACTGAATTCATAAAAGCTTGAACAAGAATAGTCCTCTCTCTGAGGTGAACATGTGTTGAACATAGAAATGTGCAACCTGAAGCACACAACAAAGAATAACCAGAAATCTTTGCCCAAGCTAAGGTACAGCCCAGTAAAGTACAGCGAGAACACACACAACTTAGCCTACCTTAAAATGTAAACCAAGATGACAAGAGAAAGCCTTGCATAAGTCTTACATAATTCTGAAGGCAGACTGCCTCCTTACAGCCAGGTATTCAGAAAGTCCTTCTTGGGGAATCAGCAACTGGTCTTAGGTGTTGGAGGGAGATCCTAGTACTCACAGGTGACAGGGGAACAGTCCCTCCAGCCCTGGTTCCCCAGCCTTTTCCCCCTCTGCCATGGCCTGGGGGAGCTGAGGGGAATTACGTTTCTTCCCCTTCCCCTCATCAACTGCTTGCCTGCCTCAGTCTCTGCCAGAGCTAGGAGGGGGTGGAGTCTGCTGGTCTCCTGCCATTTTGTAATGTAAATGTAGTTCTCTGCTTTCTTTGGTCACACCTGCCCACGCAGTCCTCCTCAGGTTGTTGCCCATCTGTGTCCTGTGCCTCACACCCTGCTTGAGCAGAGGGCATGGCCAGCACACAGTGCTGGGGAAGGGAGGGATTAAAGCCCCTCCAAAATCCCAGATACAAGCTGGGGTTTGCCTGGCAGAGGGCAGTCCTTCTCAGGCTGTTGCCCCCCGGCCCCACCCCCTCCACTCCAGCAGGGGAAAGTCTGGCAGGAGCTGCCCCCCCAAACAGACCCAGCTGTGGTCCCCAGTGGAGTTTCCCACACCCACCCCCTTGTCAGCCAGCCCTCACTGCTCCAGCTAGGGAACAGAGGGGCAAAGCCAATCCTGCTCTCTAAAGCAGACAGCACAGCCCAGCCCAGGGCTGCAAAGCATCCTGGGATGCTGGGGGACTGATCTAACTTAAACCAGGGAGGGGCCTGGGACAGAAGTTTCATAAACCAGTTTGACCTAAATCAGTTAAGTCTGATACTACATTCCACTACGTTTATCTTAAACCAGTTTCAGCCATTTTGAAAGTGGTTTATGTGCACTGAACTTCTCTTCTGTTACCAGTTTCTGACCACTTAAACTTGTTTATGTGTAACTTCTGTCCCTAGCCCTTAGGTTTTGCCTTTATTGCTTACATCCCAAGAAGAAGGAGCATTACAATGGCACACAACAAAGGGGAGAGATTCTCAATGGGAGTGCACCAGTATTTGCGGGTCATGACTTTCAAAGGACAGTAAGGAGCTTGGATGGTCTACTGAGTTTCACTGGGATCTGGGCATCTAACCCCTTTACTCATTCGAATATTCTGGTTGCTCTTAATATGAGGCTACTGAACATGAGATGTATGAAACTTCTATACACATCTGCAGTTATAACTTAGGAATACCTGGAATTTGAGTTAAGGAAATAACTACAGTATTACAAACAGCCACAAGAGGGAGATGGGCTCTCTTTCTCTGTCACACCTTACGTCAGTGTGGTGCATATTCTCCAGTGAGCTCCATCTGAAGCTAAGGTTTACAAGGCATGTAGTTTTATATACCCTCTGTGATGGAATATATCAGAAATAATTTGTGAGGCTAGGACTTGAGAGGACTTTCTGCAAGTTTACACTTATTAAGGGCAGACTGAAAGTTTCTGTCCCTTGAACAATTGAATATAATGCATTAACCACAGTAACTGAGGAACTATGCTGTCCTCATTGTGTAGAACCCAGGGATTTGTTATATTCTTAGCATGCATCAAAAAGAATAGATATATCAAAGGCTAACAAAGCCAGGGTAAAAACTGCTGGTGTTTTAAGAAATTGCTGCTGCTTGCTTTAGCTGTCTCCTGTCAAAAGTGCATGTTATGAACAATGGGGAAAAAAGAGCATAACCAGACTAGAAATTCCAGGAGAATACAGTTTTTTCCACTGCTGTGCAGAATTGCTGTACCCAGTCTCCTCCATAACCAAGAAGAACTGAAGCCACAAGGGTGTTTTTGTATAGAAAAAAAGAAAAGTTTGGGAACCTCAAATTTTGTGGTTTGAGTTACTGTGCAAGGGTTAAGTCAATTATTTCATGCCATGATAGTCATCATATCTCTAGCAAATACAGTAACCAGAAACTCTAATCCATGAAAAAATAGGATTTAGAAATTATTTTCATTTTGAAATCAGAGAACAACAGAACTGGGCATTTTCTATTAAAAGTTTTCAGAAAAAATGTTTTGTTTTTTTCCTGTTGATCACTTGGATTAACAAAACTGAAAGCATGTTATTTTAATTTAAAAAAAAGAAACAAATCAAAATAAAAGTGTTTTGGAAACGGAGAGTTCAAAACATTGTTCCAAAAAGTTTAAAAAGGAATATTTCAAATCACAACAAGAATTTTCCTCCAAAAAAGATTCTCTCAGAATGTTTCATTCAGGGATGAAATTCTTTACAGCAAAGGGAGCATTCTGAGACATCGTAAATTGAAACAATTTGAAAAGTTTAAAAATCTTTTAAACATTTCATTCCCATGCTGTTAAATGAAAAAAAAAACATTTTGAAATTACTTGGTTTAAGAAAAGTGAAGCAAATGTACCTCTAAAATTAAACATCAAAAATATGTTTGAATTACAAGAGAGAAAATAATTCAATTCATTTTCACTGGGGGTCTCTTGTGGGGGGGGAGGGTTGGAATATTCAAGATGGGGGGAAAAAATCATCTCTCAAAAAGAAGAATCCCATACTATAGGAAAACTGTTTCATTCCCAACTCTAATTTTGGCCTTATTGAAATATTTTTCTTCTGTTTTTTTTTGTCTAGGGTACCCAATTTTGACTCATTACTGTGGCAAGCTTTGATTGCAACAAAACAGGATTTTCCAAACAGAAAAATGTTCCATTTTTTACTAACTCGGGCAATAAGAGTGATTACAGTTTACACTAAGGCCCCTTTATTTGACTCTGGCCACATAATTTACTCTCTCTTTAGGTCTTTTCATTCTACCAGACAAATGCAAGAAAGCTTTAATGTAAATGAGGCCACAATATCTTATTTTTATATGGGAAGGAATCCTGTCCTGTCCTTCTCATTTTTAGTTCCCTTACTAGTTATCCTTTGCCCTTTTCCTCAAACAAATAACCCATAGAGTAAAAGAATCTTATATAAATAGGATCAGAGACTCAACAAGCAGCTACCCCACTGTGTTGTACAAATGATCTTGGAAGAGCTGTACATTAAACCTGCCAATTTATCCACAGATATCCAAGATATGCTACATCTAGATAGCTAAGTAGGTGGCCTAATTTTCAGAAAGTGCTAAGAAACCATTGTCTGTCAAAATCACCCACCCAGCATTGCAAGCTGCACACCCAACAATTGTTGCTCCTAAGACCACTAGTCACTTCTGAAAATCTTGGCCCAGATCACTTATTTAGGCATATTCCAATGGATATAAGATTCTAAGTTGGATACTGATTTGATTAAATTCTCAGCCACAGTTCACATGACTAAACTGGCAGAAGTACTTGAACATGCTGCTCTATTTAACAAATTCTGACCAGCAGTCAAACTTCAATCAGAATGGAAGTGACGTTACATACTGTCAAAAATAAAGCCTGCATATTGCTACTGAATGGTACTTGGACACAATTCTTGTTACACTTATCAGAATGTAATGCATCATCTCAGTCACTCAATACTAGTCCTAGACAGGTATGAAACTTTCTGAATCAACTTCTTGAACGATTTAACATATTCCATGTTTTGTACTCTCTCTCAGCTTCTAGCAATTTTTCTGTGCCATAAGAACAACTCTATCGTCTCCAGATCACTAACCACTGCAAAAGAATTGTTTTCCCCTTTGTTTTCTTAGCCAGAGAAGACAACCATGAAAATACAATCTTGATATTGTGACAAAAATAAGTCAATTAAATGCCATGTCTCATTTGACTCGTAAATATGTGTTAGCATGGAACCGCACATATGACTCATTTGGTAAAGCACGTGGTGGAAAAGTGACCTTTTCAGTATTCTGTATTTCAACAGTTTTGAGACCTCCTGAACCAGGAAGGCTACAATCAAAATGAAAAAGGCAGAGAAGCATGACCTTTTGTGTGACATAAATAGTTGAATTTATTATTTGTAAGTGTGTAATGGAATGGATTGCCTCAAGACTCATGGACAAATTCAGGGTGCTGTTACAAGTTACCTTTAAACCATTCTAAAATCTGTGGAATGTTTCACAGTGTTAAAGGTAGAACTATTTCAGAGAAGTCCTAGAGTAAAGGCTTAATGCTGTCTCTGACCTGCACAATTGTGACTTGCCACTAGAGGGCCCGGCCAGCAGGGACATGGGCAGGAGCCTGGACTCTATCCCTTCTCTGGGAGCGGAGCCCTAGGGTCAGAAGTTACACATAAGCCATTCTAAATGATCAGAAACTGGTTTAAACCTGTAACAGAACAGAAGCCCAGTGCACATAAACCAGTTTCAAAATGGCTTAAATTGATTTAAGATAAGTCTGATATACTACATTCAACCAGGTTTAACTGATCTGGGTCAAGCCAGTTTATTCAACTTCGGTCCCTGACCCCTTCCTGGTTCAAGTTAAACCAGAGTCTCCCAGCATCCCAGCATGCTCTGCAGCCCTGGGCTGGGCTATGCTGTCTGCTTCAGAGAGCAGGGCTTACTCTGTCCCTCTGCTCTTTAGCCAGGGGCAAGGAGTGGGGGGAAGGGGCATGGCCAGACACCAGCCGGTATGGCCCCCTGAGGTGAAAGGAGCAGGATAAGGGTTTACTCCCCTCTCTCACCAGGGGACAGCAGCTGAGGTCTGCCTGGCCGGGGTGTAACAGCCTGTCAGGCAGGCTGAGGGTTGTGGGGCTGAGCTGGGCTGGCCCACAGGGGCTGCTGAGGGTGCACGCATAGGGCCGGCCCAGGCTGGGCCTTGGGAGACAGGCCCTTGGCTCAGTCTGGGGGGCACAGGCAGTGCCTGGCCAAGCAGCAGGCTGACCTGGGCCAGCTCGGAGGTGCTGGTGAGCCTAGAGCCTGACAGCTGCCCACCACAAGGGCTTGTAGCCCCTGCTGCACCCCTGTCCTGTGCAGCACCCGGCGACTGAAGCTGCACCCGAGGTTGTGCACTGGTTGGGGCCTACAGGGATCTTCTGCCTCCCTCACCTCTAGCTGCCACCACTGCATGGCTACGGGTGGGTTGGTGGAAGCTGTAGCTTCTGCCTGGTGCACGGAGCTCTGGCTCCACCTCCGGCTGCTTTCCACCTGCTGCCCCTGCAGGCGCTGCTCATCATGCGAAGTGAGTGGAAGGCAGCCGGAGCTTGAGAAGCCAGAGCTCCAGGCACTGGGCAGAAGCCACTGAGCTAAAGCTTTCACCTGCCTGGAGTGGCGCTGTGCGGTGGGCCAGGGCAGGAGCCGCAGCTGAAGGTGAGGGAAGCAGAACAGTCCAGCTGAGCCCAGCCAGCATATACCTTCTCCTCACCTCCACTGAATATTCCTAACCCCCCCTCCTACTCCTGCCCCTAATGCGCCACTCTGCGTGGTGAGGCGGGGGGTAGTTTCATAGATTTCATAGACATTAGAGCTGGAAGGGACCTCGGAAGATCATCGAGTCCAGCCCCCCGCCCAAAGGGCAGGAAGTCAGCTGGGGTCATAGGATCCCAGCAAGATAAGCATCCAGTTTGCTCTTGAAGGTGTTCAATGTAGGCACTTGAACCACCTCCGGTGGCAGGCTGTTCCAGACCTTGGGGGCTCAGACAGTAAAGAAATTCTTCCTCATGTCCAGCCTGAAACGGTCTTGTAATAGTTTGTGACCATTCGACCTAGTCGTCATCCTTTGGGGCGCTCTGGTGAACAAACATTCCCCCAGATACTGGTGGTCACACCTGATAAACTTATAGGTGGCCATCAGATCACCCCTGAGCCTGCACTTTTCCAGGCTAAAGAGCCCCAGGGCTCTCAGCCTGTCATCGTAGGGTCTGCTTCCCTGACCTCTGATCATGCGCATGGCTCTCCTCTGCACTCTCTCAAGCTTCTCCACATCCTTTTTGAATTGTGGAGCCCAAAACTGGACGCAATACTCCAGCTGCAGCCTCACTAAGGCTGAGTACAAGGGGAGAACGACGTCCCGGGATTTGCTTGAGAAGCATCTATGGATGCAAGCCAGTGTTTTGGTCGCTTTACTAGCTGCAGCATCGTACTGCAGGCTCATGTTCATCTTGTGGTCAATGATGACCCCCAAGTCTCTTTCTTCCTTAGTGCTAGCCAATAAGGAAGAAAGTGCTTCTTTCCTTCTTAGGCTAGCACTGCCGAGCCTATAAGGATGCTGCGGGTTTTTCTTCCCAAGGTGGAGAACCTTGCATTTATCGGCATTGAACACCATCAGATTCTCATCCGCCCACTTGCTGAGCCTGTCCAGGTCAGCCTGGATCACCCGCCTGTCTTCTGGTGTGGATGCTTTGCCCCAAAGTTTGGTGTCATCGGCAAACTTGGCCAGTCCGCTTCTGACTCCAGTGTCCACATCATTAATGAAGATGCTGAACAGTATGGGTCCAAGGACAGAGCCTTGGGGGACCCCACTGGTCACAGGACACCACGATGAGCGACTTCCGTCAATTACTACCCTCTGGGTTCGACCACAGAGCCAATTTTCCAGCCAGTGGATCGTGGGGGACCCAAGGCGACAATTGGCCAGTTTCTCCAAGAGGTGATCATGGGATACCAGATCGAAGGCTTTTTTGAAGTCAAGATATATGACATCAATCTCTTCTCCCTTGTCCAGGTGATAGGTCACCTGGTCGTAGAAGGAAATGAGATTGGTCAAGCAAGACCTACCCGCAACAAACCCGTGCTGGCTATCCCTTAAGATGTTGGTGTCGGCCAGTCCATTAAGGATGGCCTCTTTAATAAACTTTTCTAAGATCTTCCCCGGGATAGAAGTCAGGCTGATGGGCCTATAGTTAGCCAGATCCACTTTCCTCCCTTTCTTGAAGATAGGCACCACATTGGCCTTCTTCCAGTCTTCGGGCACTACACCAGAGCGCCAAGAGTTTTCAAAGATCCGTGCTAGAGGCTGGGCTATGATGCTCGCCAGCTCCTTGAGTACCCTGGGGTGAAGATTGTCAGGGCCGGCTGACTTGAAGGTATCCAGCTTCTCAAGATGTTCCTTCATGAGGTCAGCATTAATGGAGGGCAGGGGATCACCCTCACCCGGACTTCCCTGTCCCATAGCGGGCATGGGCGTCCCATGGGACACATGAAAGCCCGACACAAAGTACCTATTTAATAGGTTGGCTTTTTCCTGGGCGTCAGTTGCCCCATCTGGTTCAGCAGGGGTCCAATGTTGCCCCTGGTTTTCATCCGGTTCCCCACATATCTGAAAAAGGACTTTTTATTGTCCTTAATGCTCAAAGCTAGTTGGAGTTCAGTTGCAGTAGGCAGTTTTAGCCTAGCGGGTTGCGCTCACAGCATGGAAATCCAGCTCCAGCTCTAGCTGCTTTCTACCCGCTCCCCCCGCAGGGGCTGCTCGTTGCACCAGGCAGGTGGAAAAAGGCATCCAGAGCTATGTGCTCTGGGCTGAAGCAACACTTCCCCCACCTCTGCCTCCCCCCAGCTTTGCTGCTGGGAGTGATGCAGCAGGGGCAGGAGGGAGGTAGAAGTAGCTGCTGGAGGCAAGGAAAAGTTGCATGCTGGTTGAGCTCAACAGGGCTTTTCTGCTGCCCTCACATCCAGCTGTGGCTGCCGCTCCTTCCCTCCCGTGGGCCTCTGGGCTGGGTAGGTGGAAGCTTTAGTCCCTCAGCTTCTGTCTAGTGCCTGGAACTCTGGCTTGAGCTCCAGCAGCTTTTTGCCCGCTCCACCTGCCCAGCCTGATGAGCAGCTCCTGCAGGAGAGAGGGGTGGGGAGGGCAGAGGCAGGAGGAGCTGGAGCCAGAGCTCCATGCACTGGGCAGAAGTCACAGAGTTAAAGCTTCCACCCGCGCAGTCTGCAGCAGCTCTACCTGCCCTGCCCGCAGCACAGCCACCCACCAGGAAGAGGCTTCCACTCCTGGGACACCATGACAGGGGCTGCTACTACATCACAGTCTCTACACCCTTGCCGCTCCAGCAGCAGAGGCAGGGGCACAGCTGGAGGCTGGCCAGCATGGTCCCCTTAAGTGAGGGGGCAGTTTGGCAGAGGGGGCAGGGAGGGAGCTTATTCCACCACTCGCCCTGCACAGGGAGTGATCAGTGGCAGTGGCAGTCGGGGCTGGCAGACCCCGGCTGCAGCTTCCCAGGGACAGAGGGGGGAAAATAAACCTCCTCCCTGCCCCCTCTGCCTCAGGGGGCCATGCCAGTCCACTTCTGGCCATGCCCGAACCCCCACCACTGCAGCAGCGACAGGGGAGAGCTAGGCAGACCCTGGCTAAGGTCCATGGGACAGAGAGGGGGGAATTAAACCCCTTCCCTGCCCAGTTCACTTGAGGCTATTGCTGGGGCTGGCCACACCCCCTCCCCTCAGGCACACCTTCCTTGCAGCTGAGGGCTGCTCTAGTGCCCGGTGGCTTCTGGCCTGAGCCACTGTAGGCATGTGCTTGAATTTTCAAACGTCTATTCACTTGCAAATTGGCTCAATCTAGGCAAGTTAGAGTAATCTGCAAAGAGCAAATCAGTTCAGACTCTGGCTTTTTGAATGTCTGTCCCTACTAGCCCCGAGGTTTAAACACAGCAAGAAAGTAGCACCCAAGGAAGCATGCATCCCCCAGCTCTATGCTCTTGCTGCTTGGTGACTCCACTCCCAGCACAGAGCTATTGGAGGGTTACCTCAGCCACACGGACCCCAGAGAAACATGCCTAGCCAGGCTCCATGCTCTCATCATGATCAGTAGAAGGCAGCCCTTTTTTTCCCTCTCCCTCCAGGAATGCAGGAGGCTAGGGCCACATCTCTCCCCACCAATTCTTCTGGCTTGGAGAGAACTGCCTGGATATGGGACAAAGGATTAGCCATCTGAGGGGACGGTCGGATGCCATGGGCCCAGATCAGGTCTCCTGGGGTCCTTGCAGCTGGCAGCATGGCGCCATGCGTCTGTGGTCATACCTCCTAAGACTGGGTAAGGGTGTTGGCTTGGTGCCAGTACCTCCCCCTATGCAGTATATGTTGGGAGGGTGGGAAGTTTGTCAAGGGTAGAGGGGCTGGGAGCCATATATCCTGGGATGCAGAATGACTGTAAGTTTGTCATTTTATCTTTGTGGAGCAGACTAACAATACTCTAGCTTAAGCTAGGTAGAATGACAGATGAGAAGCCCAAGGCCAGATAGATGATCAATAAGATGCAAGGTGTGTCTTTTATAACACAACAGCCATGAACTTGTTAGAAGTGGGCATCAGCTATAAAAACGCCAATGTACATACACTGTCCATCAAGGACAGAATTGTAATTATTCCTAATCAATACAGTTTTATGGAAAATAGGTCATATTAAACCAAGTCTGATTTTGCTCTAGTTTGACAGACAGCAATATGAGTACAGATTCAATAGACTGTGTAAGCGGTTTGACTTAGTAACACATAACAATAGCAATAAAGCTCACTTTACATTGAGTAAGAACTGGATAACTGGCATACCTAGAGAAGTATCTATCAGGGGATACGCATCATCCAACAGGAAGAATTCCAAGGAGTTTTTCAGGGATCAGTACTAGGTCAGATGCTACTCAACATTTTTACCAATGGTGTGGAAGTAAGCAATTACTGCCGGTTAAACTGAGGATGGAAAAGATGGCTCTATGATATGGATAGAGAAATCTGGAATACTTGGCAATCTGGACCCATTCAAGTAAAGCACATGTTCATTCAACCAAATGCAAAGTCAGACAATGATGAAGAATGAATGCAGGCTGTGCCTACAGAACATAAGCCTGGCTTCCTGGAAAGCAGAGACTTTAGAGATGATTTGGAGGTCACAGTGAATGAGCAACTTCATCTGAGCTGTCCCTGGAATGCTGTGGTCAAAAAAAGCTAATATGGTTCTTAGTGGTCAAAACAAGGCCCTAGCATTTTGGAAGAGTGAAGTGATTTTCTCTCTCTGCACACAGAATGGGTGAGATCAATAATGGAATACTGTATCCAGTTCTGGTGTCCATACATTCAAAAGGAATGTGGACATTCCTCTGATTTTGGAAAAATTCACGGGTCAAAGGGAGTTATGTTATGCGTGAATTGATAGGTTGCTTATAAAATACTGAACCTCTTGACTGATGTGCTTTTATCCATCTGACACACACATACCTTATATTGGTCTACCTCAAGGAATACATAATAAACATTAAACCTTAAAAAAACTATTTCATAGAATCATAAAAAAGTAAGTCTGAAAGAAACCTTAGGAGGTCTTCTAGTTCAAATTACTGCCCAAGAAGGCTCATCCCTGACTAAACCATCCTAGACAAGTTACTGTCAATCCTATTCTAAAACACTCTGCAAACAACCCTCTCACACAACTACCAGGCACAATGTCCAAACCATCAAAAACTCAAACTTGCCACATAGAAAACAGGGGAATAAGACAGTGGTGTAACTAGGGTGGGGTGACCAGGGCAGCTGTCTTGGCTGCCAACTTGGGTAAGGGGGAGGAGGGGGCAGAGAACAAGAAATAAAAAAAAAAGGCTGTGCCATAGCTGCACAATCACATCAGCAGTGCAGTGGCAACCAGAAGTTGTTGGTGTCTCTAGGTATGGCAGCTGCCCTGGGTGCCTATTCTGTCCTTACACTCTAGGACCAGAGTGCTGTCAATGTCTTGCCATTGCAAGGACAGGAAATAGCTGTTAAACATTCTCAAGAGCTGGAAGGAAGAAAACAATGAGCCCTCCCCACCCTGCATTAGAGAGGAACGCAGAACCACTCACTATCCATGCCAGACTGACTGGTAAAATCCCTTCCTGATCCCAAACGTGGCAATTGGTTTGACTCCGAGTAGAAGAGCAAGAACTACTAGCCAGGAGCCTCTAGGAATTTAAGCCCCAGTCAAAACCCCTAGCATCAGCTGGCCACTGCTTCTGAGAAAGACAAATACTCCTGTTGATGCAGCCCAAAATAGCAGTCACGTTTTTGCAGCTGCATCACATGACAAACTCATGTTGAGTCCATGATCCACCCAGGTCTCAAAATCTCTCTCTGCAGTGCTGCTATCCAGCCAGTTATCACCCATTTTATAGCTGCGTTTTGTATAATTCTTTGCTAGGTGCAGCACCTTGCAATAATATGGCCATATATAAAGTACTACCAACCTGGGATATCTTCCAATAATAAAATTATGTTGCTGAGATGAGGAAGAAATGTCAAAGTGCTGAGAAGAAAAACATGCACCTCAGTGACCGACTGCATCTCTGACCCCACATTCCTCGTCTTCAAGGATGTGCTTTGCTTCTTGCATGTTCCCTGGACCATCACAACCATAATTACACTGTGGATGTATCTACCTATGCATATTAAAGGCAAAGCAATAACTCTGATGCATATCACACTGGAGTTCATTGCTCCCGGGCACAGTGTTTACATGTGTGTCTAGGACCGCAGCACATCGAGCTGGGCCAAAGCAGGCCTGGCTACCATGGAGCCAGGGGGTCAGCCTGCCATCCCAGAGCTGCTTCAGCCTGGTTTAACATGCTGTAGAGGGGCTTGCTGGGGCACAAGTGTGCTCTAGTGCAGGGCTAGCCAGCAGGCAGCCCCTGCACTGAAGCACCTTCATACCCTAGCCAGCCGCATCAGAGTCTATACATGCATTGCTGTGCACAGTAAATCGCCACAGCAGGACAGTACTTGTATTTACAATCACATGTACAAACCTGCTGAGGAATTTATTCGTTTCCTGTGGCATAACAGGGCCACATGTTTAGATGCCAAGACATTTACTGAGGAGCCGATTACTCCACTCCGCAGTAAACATCTCGTGTAAACACACCCTGTAACACAACAGCCAAAATCCTTGACTGTTTACTTAATTTACTGTTGGATCATCAAAAGGGTCCCACTCCCCCCTGACAGGTGCAGAAAAAAAAAAACAAAAAATCCAGCGCTTTCCCTGAACAGGAAGAGCAACGATTTGACCCAGCTCCCCAATATCTTTATAGATCGTGTGCTTCAGCTGGGCTTTCTGGCATTTTCATCTAATAGCTGATTCAATCAGCTATTAGATAAAAGTGCCAAGAAGCCACACTGAAGCATGCCATCTATACAGACATTGGGCAAGCCGGGTCAAACCAATATGATGCTACTTCTGGGTATGCACTGTGCCCGATATGCAGGGGCACGCCAAGCTGAAATTAAAGCACTGGGTTTTTTTCACGTTTATTAGCAGCCTCATGTCCAACTTCCTTAGATCCTTTGGAAAATCCTAGCCTGAGTCATTTCACTGAAACTATGATAATTTACAGAGGCTAAAAATGAAGCAATCATTTATCTCCTTATCATTATTAATGTATATTTGTAAACTTGTTTTTTTCCCTCCCACCCCTCTGAGAGAGATCAAGACTGCACCATATAGACATACCCAATTCCCCACATATATTTAAAATACTCATCCAGTGGCTGGTATTTTCCATATTACTGTCAGCAACATGTGTATCCAAAATCCTTCTTTCTTAAAATAAATAAATAAATACAAAGTACTGGTCAGCCTAAGTATGAATAATTTGTCATGTAAAATAAGTCCAGTTTCTGTTTACAGATTATTTTCAAGCAGCTGCTAATATCTGCCAATATTGCTTTGTTTGATAAAATTACTCACCAATTTTTTTACTTAGATCAACTTTATACCTAGGGACAGCTTGCAAACTATTCATGTCAGTCAGCTGTTTGTTATCTGTAATCAGCTGGCTGTTTGTTATCTGTAGTCTTTGACTGTCACTTCGATCACATTGTAGTGCCTTTAGTCATTGACAGGTGATTGGATTTTAAAAGCAGTCAGTGATGACCAATCTGTTCTCTGTGGGGAACAGAATTAGGTCAGTGCTCAGTGCTTTGCAAAATCCTTCTGAGAGAAAGCAGGCATTTCACAAATATGCATTAACAAATGTGGAATAGTGGACAACAAGCATTCCAACGAGGGTCACACTTTCCAGATCCTACATTTTTTATAAAAAAAAAAAAATCATTTGTACTAAAATTTTTAGGACTCAGTGACATATTCAGCAGCCAGATGGTGGTACAGAGAGTACCCAAGGGCAATGAATAACATGACCCGTGAAGATAAATGCAAAGCAAATGAACAAGTTGCATTGCACCTATACACATGCAGTGAGGCTGCTCTGTCATGGTGTAATTACAGTGCGTTGGAACAGACTTAATTATCTGAATCTGCTGGAGTGTGGTAATTACTGTACTACAGCAGACTCCAGTATCAGATGCATCAGCGTCCCCACGCTGAAAAATGGTGGCAGGAGTGCTTGAACTAAAGCTCGTTCAAGGAGCCTCCATTTTTCAGTGCAGGGATGCTGATACATGTGACACTCCAACCTCTTTAATTAAAGTGGCTCTTGGAACGTGTATAAACGCCCATTTTGTATTAAGACAGGAAGTTGCTTTACTGGTTAAGAGACATCTTCAAAGAATCTCTAGTTTCAGCGAAGCCAGCCAATTCAACTCCACCTTTGAGATAGTGACCTTTGTTAATATATTCTGTTCTTAGAGTGGACACAACAGGTTTCACTGTCCAGAATGGGAAGGTAGCAATTGGAAAGGGTAAGCAGGGGGGAAAGATGCATGCAAAATTAGATACGACCAGAAGGTGGCACTGTATATTCATAGTTTTTCAACTGTGCAGGGGGTGGAAATAGAATTGCTTTTTATAGTACAATCTTACCTAAGCCCAAGTACTAAAAAGCAATGCAAATAGGCAAATATCTGGTCATTCAAGAAATGTAAAAGCAATAGTCTCTTACCATGGTACAAATAAATGAGATGTGTAGCCCGGGTACACCCAGGGGTCTGTTCTGTCCACTGTTGGAAGGGATGGTTGTCAGGCAAGAGTGCTGAGAGAGAGGTCTGCCCCCTGGGAGCAGTTCCCTATACTCTCTACAGAGCCAGGCCAAGACAAAGTGCTCAACTATATACAAATATATTACTACAATAAATAAATATGAATAAGAAACATTACATATTTACAGTAAAATTAGTATGCGACACCTTATACAATAACCTGCAATCAACATATTGCACCACTTCAAGGGACTGCAAAAACATGAACCGGGTGATTCACAGCATATGCAATAATTAATCCCCTTGCACAGAATAATTATTAACACTTTGGAACAGGTAAATCAAGGCATCAACACAATAAACACATATGACCATCAATTTAGATAAATCCAGGTAGGTTGAGGTAGCAATGTCATAGACATACACAGGCAACCATACAGGTAAGTTCAGATAATAGACAATAGACACATATAGGCAATTAAGACAAATAAACCCATATGGGTACTCCTTAAGGGAGTTTAACACTATATTAACCTCTACAGTAAAAAACAACCACCATCACAAAATATGGGGGTGCACTTAGCACCCCATGAAGTGTTCCCTGGAGCACCTCCCCTTTAGGGCCCTGGGATGTGGACACGCCCCCTTCCACAATGGAGGAGGGTAGAGGCTGCAGACCCAGCTCTCCCAAGTCCACTTCCCCAGCAACTCACGCTCCCACTGTGAAGCATCCAAGGCTCATCCCCTGGTGGTCAGACCTACAAGGGCCTCTCTCCAGCAATGCTGCCATCTCCTGTCAATGGCCTGGTACCCTGCGCTGGGCACCCAAGGTGCTCCCATGGGAGCCAAGCCCTTACTAGCTCCAGTTCCTCGGCCTCACACTGGGGGTTCTTCCTTTTCCCAGGCCCTGCTCTGGGCGCTGGGCCTCTTTCAGTTTAATGCAGAACCACACTGTGGGGCTCCGGTTACTCGGACTAGAGCCAGGACTAACTTGAGCAGCCTTGAGCTGCTCTCAGGGCCAGCTCTCCATGTGCCAACCTTGCACCGCAGCTACTTGTTCAAGGAACGCCTGTGCCACACATGTTTTGGCATGTGGCAAGTTATCCTGGGGGAGGTAGGGGAGGCTGGGGCTGGCCTCAGCAGCCTTACCTGGGGACCTAGGGCTTCAGCCATGGCGATTCTGCCATGAAGATCCTAGCTAGCAGTTGCAGTACAGCTCCAGGAGGCCCGGCTCTGGTTTTCAGCAGCGCACGCTGCCCGAGTGCGGGCTGCACCAGTCTGTTGTTTTGGGGGGGGGATTTTACCAGGGGTCAAAAAAACCCGCAGAAAAAACCCCCCCAAAAACCCACCATGCAGCAGATGCTTGGGCAGTGTGCCCTTGCAGCATGGAGAACACCAGACTGTGTGGTATGTGGCACTGCAAACGTGCATACTGCATAATGAATATTGAATGTATATTGAATAATTTGTGCTAACTTAGCCTAGTAAGACCCCCTCTACCCCAGTTCAGAGATCTGTCATGCTTACTTGCTCTTACAACCGCCTCAAGTCTGCTCCAGGCTCAGGCTATACAGATACACTGACAATGTATACCTCTACTATGAAAAATCACACGGAGAGTTGCAACAATAGAGTTATTTTAAAGGAAGAATTAATCCACCCTCCTTTTTCTACAGAGCGGCCTCTGCATCTGTCTTGGAATGTGGGGAAGGATTTCTCCCTACAAGATAAATACAGGTATCTCAGTACTCTTCAAGAAAGAAAAGCTCCCCATTGAAGGGCAAAGCCTAATTCCCATTACTGGTTCATCTCCTCTATAGGCCCAGTATTGTTAGACACAAAGTAAGTTGCCTCAAAATGGCTTACGACCCATTGTGTTTTCCTTTTTTAAAAACATATTTGTATTTACCTCTGTTTTTAAACATCTTGATCATTAGTCTCTCACATTAAGGCCCCTGTTAGAACTGCTACTGCCTTTCGATTTTGTTCCCAAGGGGTCAATCAACAACATCCATTCCACCCCCCTCTGCATACTACTGTTACAAAGTGGCCCACAATGGGAAAAAAAAACCCAACTGAGTACCAATGGAGAGGAGTTGGAGACATATAGGTATCATCAGTGCCTTGCACCCTTACAATGGCAAGGAATTTCTGGGGTAAAATATACACAGGTGATCCCACTCAGCAATTTCATTTGTTAGATCAGGATCTCAGACAAAAAGCCTCTAGGTGGCAGAGTATATCTAATCTGAGGTTTGTCCAGCACCAGTCATATTTTCTCTTATTAACAAACAGTATCAAGTAATAGTTTCCTATTATTTAATGGATTTGTTTATAATATCACTTTACAAACAATTTTCTTACTCTCTTTAGTACTTTCCTCTACCCACTCATAGCAGCAAACAGCATTGGGTCATACAGGTGCATAACCTGGACAACAGATTCAGGTTTGAACTTTGGAGTTCTTGGAAATGCAAGGTTTAACTGACATGACTGTACTATTCTGCTAACCCTATATGCTAACTATGTCTGACAGCTATTATCTTAGAAAGGGATTCAACTAGTGGCCAGAAAACAGGCCAAATATGGATGTAAGCTCGTCAGCTTTGCTACTAGACACAGGAGTTTCCTAGAAATTAATCCACCCTTAATACAACAGATGGCTCTGCATGTTCAGGGGTACACGAGGGGTTGTGTGACTGCTGCCTTTATGAATAGCCAAGCCTGCATAAATCTTAAGTTGAATTAGTATAAGCTACTTCTGTGTCAAAAATGGCCTATAAAATTGGTATTTTATGACACCTTCCTTTCACTGGTCTCCTTTATCATCACTGAGAAAAAAAATAGTAAACGATGTCACAATTATTTTGTCAAAACTACAGAAACCAAAAGATACGTCATTTCAGGCAGGCTTACTAACTGGTTGGATGCCTTCAGCAGAGATCTGCGCCATATAAACATCAGCAATGAATGAAGTCTTCCCCTGTTTTAGCATGCCACTATGGCGAAGCAGTGGCTAAAACTAATTGTGCGCTGTGCGCACAGTGCAGTACAGGTGGTTACTGCACCGCACTTTAGTGCTGCCAAAAGGAAGCACTAAAGCATGGCGCAGTAAAAACATCACCATAGGGCACCATGTATATTTGCCCACAGGCTAGGGACAGACATTTAAAAAGCCTGAGCCTGAATTGATTCAATCTTTGGGGTTAGTCTAACCTGCAGAGATTGAACCAATTTGCAAGTGGACAGACATCCAATTTCATTCCAGAAATGCAGGCACCTTCCTGCAGTGGCTCAGGCCAGAAACCCAGGGGCACTAGAGCAGCCCTCCCTTCTACAGGGAAGCTGAGTTGGGGGAGGGGGAAGGGGTGTGGCCAGGCTCTGGCAGACTGGAGTATGACTGAGAAGGGGCTTAAACCCCCACCTTGGCCTGCAGAGTTCAGAGAGTGAGGGAAGAGTGAGCATGACCAGGCCCCTGTGGCAGGGGAGTAGGAAAAGGGGGAGAGCCTTGCCCACCCCAGTGGCTCCCCGATAGCTGGGAGCTATCCAGGCACACAGCTTAGCTGCCTGGCTCCAGACGGGGACTCTTCCCTCTCCTTCTCCCCCCCTCCCCGACACTGCGGGGTGTGAAGAGGCGCTCTGTGCAATGGTGGGGCTGACCTAGCAGCTGCAACTCAATGCCAGGGAAGCTGAGCTCTGCCAGCGAGAGCTCGCTGGCCGGGCAGCAGGCTATCTGGGCTGGATCAGAGGCACTGCAGGGGCTTATTGGCCCAAAGCCAGCCCCTGCAGTGGGTGACTGCTGGGCTCTGGGCCCACTGGTGCCTCTGAGACAGCCCAGGTAGCCCACTTCCTGGCCAGCTGCCACCTGTGTATGCCAGACCAAATTACTCTCACTGACAGAGCTCAGCTTTCCTGTCACTGAATTGCAGCCACTGGAGAGAGCCCCGCCCCCATGGCCTGGTCCAGCCCTGCTATGCAGAGATGCCTCAGCCAGGACTAAGTGGGGCTGGCCCAGGCCACAGGGGCAGGGACCTTCCCAGCGGCTGCAGCTCAGCTGCTTCCCATGCCCAGGCTGGGCTGGGCCAGGCAGCTCTGCACAGAGGCCTGTTCCCCACCTTACAGTGGTGAGGGGGGAGAAGTGGGAGGGGGAAGAGTCCACATCCAGCAGTGCACAGAGCCACCCTCCCCACCCCGCAGTGAGGGTGGGGTGGAGAAGATTCCCCCTCTGAGGCCAAGCAGCACTACAGAGCCCCCCTCCCAAGCCTGCAGCAGCAGAGGGGGGCTGCTCTGCCCCAGCTGCAGTCTCCTAGTTGGAGGCAGAATTAACCCCCTTCCTTCCTCCTTAGCCTTAATGGGGCCATGCTGGGATGACTGCGGCCCAGGCTGGTGGGACAGGGGAGGGAGGGAGGAATAAACCCCCTCCTGAGCACCCTGACAGAGGCTGCTGTCCCTCCTCCTCCCCTTGCTGCTCCAGTGGCATGGGCATGGCTTCATTAAGGCTAAGGAAGCAGGGAGAGGATTTCTCCTTCCAACTGTTCTGCCCCCACGGACCGCAATGGGGGTCTACCAACCCCAGCCAGCCTCTGCCACTTGCCTGCAGACAGGCAAATCACAGCTGAGGTGGGGCCAGGAAGGGGGAGGAGGGAAGAATAATTCCCCTCCCATTCCACTTTGCCTTAACGGAGCCATGCTGAGAAGCATCTGGTCATGCCCATACTCAGGCTTGAGAGCAAAGGGGCGGGGCCAGGAGCAGACGGCACAGCCTAGCCCAGGGCTGTAGAGCATGCTGGGATGCTACAGGACTCTGTTTTAACTTAAAATAGGAAGGGGTCTGGAACAGAAGTTGCATATACCGATTTGACCAAAATCAGTTAAGTCTGATACTATGTTCAACCAGATTTATCTTAAACCAGTTTCGGCCATTTTGAAACTGGTTTACGTGCACTGAAATTATGTTCTGTTACAGGTTTAAACCAGTTTCTGATCACTTAAACTAGTTTGTGTCTAACTTCTGTCCCTAGCCACAGTGGACCATATCTCCCCCTCTGCAGGCAGAATGAGAACTCCAGTGCACCTTACATAGCCCACTCACCTTCCCAATACAGTTTTAAAGTTACACCCTACAGACAGTAGCCAGATGCATATTTTTTTTCCTTGTCTGCTCTACACATATTGGCCACAAAGGCGAAAGAACCAAGTGAGTTCTTATGATTTCCCCCTGGAATTAAAGAGAGAGAGAGAGAGAGAGAGAGAGAGGAGAGAGAGAGACACCCCAGAGGAATCCATACACTGAAGTAACATGAAATGTTTGTTTGTTTTTTAATAAATGTGAAGACATGCACACTATATGGTGTATCTTCATTGGGATCTTTCACAGTAATCAGTGGTGCTAGCTCTATTTTCAGAGCCATATACTATTAGTGGATTATTTTAAAAGAGCTGTGTCTGTATGAAGGGTTCGCCTAGAGGTGACTCACAGGTTCATGAACTTTTGTGATGTATTGAGTGCAGCACTGTACAGCACCAGTCTTTGTGGTTTAATGTTTCTTGCAAGACAACCTTGAATAGAGGCCTCCCCCCTCAGAGATTTATTTTCTTCTGTTTTCCACCTACAAAGTCAAAGATTTGTGTTCATCAAAAGCAGTCTTAAATCTTTTAAAGTTGCCTTTGTTTAAACTGTTATATTAAAAAAAATGTTATGCATAGCAACAGTAGGTATTTTCTTCAGACAGTTTCTTTTGACCCATGAGGCTCTATAGGTTGGTAACTTTATTCTAAAATTCACTTCTTTTTATATTGTAGTTGCCTCACGTTACCATTAGATGGCAGCATATTGTATACTATCATAGATGTCACTACCTGACCCAGGCAACAAGCATTTAAGAAACGGTATATAAATACCAAGCAATACCATAAAATAGGAAATTTGAAGGACTAAATACTGAAGAAAGTTCTTAACTTTGTTAAACATAGAGGGAGGCTATAAAGGTTCCAAACTGAAATGAGAGACTAAAAAACCTGAGGGCCTTGTTACACAGTAATTTTGGGCAGACCTTGGAGCTCTCACAATCCCTGCATTGTCCACAGATTAACACCTTAAAGTGGCTTAAACCACTCCTTATGTGGCTGAAAGTTACAGCACTCCAGGGCAAGATTATCTCTGATCTGCGCTGCTCAGGTCCTGTCCCATTAAGGTGAGGCCACTCCTCATAGATGATCTACCCACGCTGAAATCCTCCACTCTCCCAGGATCTCTCAACACCTCCTGCCCCACACCCCGCCACCAGTAGAGCAAGGGTAGGAGCTTGTCCTAGCTCACCAGCCCTCTAGTAGCAACTCAGTTACAACTTTTATTCTTGACCTTGGTCACCAGGCCTATAGTGGCAAGTCACAGCTGTGCAGGTAGAAGAGGGCCAGAGAAGGTTTCTAGATGAAAGGTGTGACTGGTCTAAACTCCAAGCTCGCACTAATACCAATCAACATTTGTATGGTTCACAGGGTAAGGCAGGGGCAGGCAAATTCTGATCCATAGGCTGGATCCAGCCGGCAGTCTACTCCATTCCCCAACAGCCCCTGCCCACATGGGTGGGACCAGTCTCCATGGAGACCCCAGCTTGTGTGTTGTGATAGCGCAAGGCTGGGGTTTCCATGCAGACTGGCCCTAGCTGTGCTAGCAGGACGTGTGGCAGGACAGGGCAAGGGGTTGCTCTGGAGCTGCTGGGATCTTGCAGCAGGGGGCAGCTTGCTCTGGGGCCAGGGCAAGATTGCAATCTGCTGCCTGCATGCCTCTGCCCCAAGCATGAATGTGCAGCCCTGCATGTGTGCAGACAGCATTCACACTAGCAGCCACATGTTTAGCATACCCTTTGTGGACATGCAATGGACTGAGATGCCTGAAGATGGAGTCATCCAAAACTCATGACTAAAGCCCCTTTGTGTGTGTTAATTCTGGCATGAATGCAGGGTGGTAGATATGAACCCAACTTAAAGCATCATAAAATGGCACATCCGCCATAAAAAAGTGCTACTCAAATAATATAGAACATTTGTATGGGTGGTTTGTATGGTGCCTTACATGGAATGCATGGCATGTCCACATTGGTACCAGGGCTCTACAGTGCAGATTTCTGACAATCAGCTGCGTAAATGGGTCGCTCACCCAGCTTCCTTAACAAGGCCAGTCAGCGATGGGTTCAAGGTTTCCAGCCAGTTTATTTTACATGGGAAAACCTTGTTCCCACAGTAAAAGAAAAACAACAAACTAAGTAAGTATGCAAAGAAAACCAAAACCTTCGGTCTTTCTTCAGACCTTGTGACAAGTGACCAAGGCTTTGTGCTTCTCCCTCAGCACCACAGTCTCCTTCCTGATCTCTCTGCTCCTGCAGCTCTTAACTCTCTCTGTAGCTCTACCCTCATTTACTAATCGTCAGTTGCAGCTGGTTTCCAGCCTTCCAGCCAGGCAGACTACTGACTACCTGCAGCTGGATCTCAGCCCCACGAAGGCTGCACACCTCCTTACAAGCTAACAGTTAGAATCAGGCCTGGATGGTCTAGGTCTCCATCTAGCATTGGCCTGGGACAGCCCTGGTCTCCCCTGGGCCAGTGACTACCCCAGGACATGTGCTGACAATCAGCTGATTGTCTGCCTGGACAGCCCTGGATAAACCCGACCTGGGACTCTTGGGTTGGGGCCAATAATCAGCTGGTTGCCATCCCTGGTTCCTGGAGACCACTGGGCCTTGAATTAAATCTGTGAGGTCCATGTTGGGGCCAACAATCAGCTGATTGTCCATTCCACGTTCAAGTCTGTGGACACCAAAGTTTCAACCTGCTGGTGCAGGGGGAGCCCAGGTTTATGATCCTAAGCTGCATCTGTGCTGGCAAGTAGGGATCTTATCCCTGATCCTAAAATCATACCTCCTGCCATGCATGTGTAGCTTTGTAGGAGGTACAATTATTAGGATCAGGGATTGGATCCCAATGCACTGCATGTGTAGCAAAACCCCCAGTTTCCCTCTTTTTTTTAATTGCATTCGCTCCCATTCCCCAACCATTTCTGACTTTCTCTCCCTCTCTATT
This sequence comes from Alligator mississippiensis, assembly GCF_030867095.1. Classification (NCBI taxonomy): domain Eukaryota; kingdom Metazoa; phylum Chordata; order Crocodylia; family Alligatoridae; genus Alligator; species Alligator mississippiensis. The sequence continues at coordinate 141,409,882 of NC_081827.1, forward strand.
CCCTATAGATAAAGTATAAGTGAGCTCAAACGTAGGATAAGCTTTAAACATTTTTATTTTGGTAGCAAGTTTTTGGTTTTGGATATCCACTGTTTTATACTGTATTATTATTAGGTTTGTATTGATCGTTACTGTTGCATATTGTATTATTATCATTTTCGTATTGATTTTTATTGTTTCATATGGATATTGTATGGTTTAGGCCTGTGTTTGTAAGTGAACCAAAGTCATGTCAAGTCTCCATCTTGTGTCCTCTGCCCGGGCATCCCCTGTGTTGCAACTGTATGAGTCATATATCCCTCCCATGTAAATTAGTTCCCCGATGAATAAGTGTGATTGGGAATGATTGAAATACAATAGTAGCAGGCCTCTACTGAATGGCCTGTAATGACTAATGACTGGGCCCTCACCTTGCATTGATTCACCCAGGAACCATGGACCTCACCCAGGAACAGAGACAAGACGAGCATTTGAAAGACAAAAGACCCTGCAGAACCAGCAACTCTCACCATTCTAGACACCCGAAACTGCACATCCCTGCATTGAGCACACATGCTCAGTATGCCAGGGGCTGACCCTTGCCTGGGCATGCTTCCTGTCACTAGGGTCACACAAGGTCTGCCCCTATAAAAAGGGGCAGTGAAGACGGACCCAGTGGGACGCCCTCTCCATCTGGACCAGCACCATGCCACACCACCTATCCACCCAGATGCCCTGCCGGCATCACCCCTCTGGACAACACTTACTGGACAAGGACCCCTTTCCAGGCTGGATAAGTAGATATTACCTGCACACCTCCTCCTACAATTTGGACTCTCTCTCTCTGCTCCTGGACTTCAGCCCCTGCAACAAGCCTCTTTAACCCCTGCTGCCAGTGTGTGCACATGTGCATACAAGGGAACCAATTTGACATTGACCATCTCCCCTATTCAATAAAACCACTGTCATTTGCAACCCCAAGTTGGGTCATGTTTTACTGAATCCCAGTCCCTTCCCTATCTCAAATTCCAGTCGCTCTCTCCCTCTCTGTCTCCCTCTCCCTCCCATCCCCACCCTCTCTGCTAGTTTGCCAATCTCCTCCCAATTTCATCTCCCCTTTTCTGCTACCTCTCAGCATCTCCTTTCTTTCCTGCTGTCCCTGCTGCCTCTCAGCCTCCCCTGCTCCTACTGCCTTTTCCCACTTTCCTGCTGCTTTTCCTGTGATTTTCTGCTGTCCATCTCTCTGTAATCCACCCCACGCAGCTTCCCACCTCCTCGTGGCTGTCCTTCAGTTTTCTCCAGCTTCCAGAACCTCCTGCCACTCCCTGCAACTTCTGTAGCTGCCCTGGAGCCATCCTCTGGCTCCCCACACCCAGAGCCCCTCTTTAAACACCCACACTTTTCCTTAGTCCCATTTTCCCCTCTCCTCACTGGCCTTTTCAGCTCCCTGGTAGCTCTGGCTCCAGTCCCAGCTTCTGTGCCAGCATGCTTCCCTGTTCTGCAGGGTTTGGGCGTTGTCTTTTAATCAATTAAGATCAATTAACCTAAAGTTACCCCCAGCCTCAGTTCTTCAGCCCAGGCCCCTCTGGTCTACCAGTTCTAATCCCGGTTCCGGTGACTTTCATTTCCAGCAACTTTCACTCCCTATACTTCTACTTTCTTACCTTAACCTTTCCCCAGGTATCCCACGTACACCAAGTACATACATACACATCACAACACCCAATTTAGGAACTCACCTGTGTGTATGTGTAGGTGGGTGGTATGTGTGTAAATTAGTGAATACACATTCTTTCTATCTATCTATCTATCTATCTATCTATCTATCTATCTATCTATCATTTTGGGGGGGGGGTGTGGTATATGAATTAGTAATCCACGTATGTGTATTGAATGTGCAGGTGTTGGTAACTGGTAACTTATTCTGTCTAAATTTGGTGTGTGTAGCGTGTATGGGCTTAAACTGGTGATAGGTGTGTATGAACCTAGTTATTTTGAACGTGTGTGTATCTGAGTTGCTAGTGTGTGTGTGTGTGTATACACACACATACAGCATTCTGTGCATGATATACGAATTAGTGATCTATGTATAACTTTTGGGGTGTATAGTGTATGTGCTTGAATTGGTAATAGGTATGCATGTGCCTAGGCTGGTTTGAATGTGTACATGCCTGAGCTGGTAATGTGAGCTGTGTATGCACTTAATTGATTTGTATGTCTGTATATGTGCAATTGTGTTACACCCTCCTGTCTAACAGCGCAATATTGAGATCCTGAGATTTGGCCTGATCCCTTGCCAGGGCAACACGTACCAGGGGCCTAAGCCTCAGGAACAGAAAAAGGTGTGACCTTTTCTTGCCCTATAGCTCAGTAGCTAGGGCACCCACCTAGGATGCTGAAGGCCCTGAACTCTGGGGTCCCCTTGTAGCAGAAAGCCCCCTTTTCCTCTTGCCTGCAGTTGCTTTCCCCTCCTTGGATATGTTTTTCCTCTTCTACTTTTTCTTCCTTCCTCCTTCTTACACTTTAAGATAAGGAATTGTGTTTTAAAAATGTGTATCTCCCCTTGTATTTTGGTATTTTTATCTATTTGTGTGCCATGGCATTACTTTTGTAGCCTATATTTTATACTCCTCACCTTTCAACTAAATGTGCTTAGTTTCAGAAGTAAGTTATACATTTTAACAGTGTTAACAAGGGCAGGAATCAAACCACCGCTTCCCTGTATCAGGTGGGCCCCTGAAAGAGCTAGTGAATCAGTGACTGAATGCGTAACACAGTAGCAGGCAGAAGTTAACACCTAGGAAAACTGCAGATCAACCAATGGAAGAAATCAATAGAAGACAATGTAGCAAACGGGAAATCTCTAAACATCACTATTCAAGGGCTAGAAGCCCTGGTCTGAGTTAATCAATGCCGGGGACCAACTCTTGGGCTGAATATCTCCAGATCGACCACTCCCAGAGCCCTATTCAAAATTCATCAACAGACTCCCAAACCTGCATGTACATGCGGACGATCCCTGGGGCTGACAGATGCCATCCAGTAGCCACTGAGGGGAAGTCCCATGAGGGTCAACAACCCCTGGATTGGGCAAACCTGAAAACTGGGGAGTCACCAAAGTCTGCCAAGGACAGATAAAAAGCAGTGAAAAGTGATCCTCAGCGGTGCCCTCTTGATCTCCAACTTGACCAGCACCCGACCTGTCCAGCCAGAAGGACCAGCTGGCGACCCCCTTCTGGAGGATAACACCACACTGGAAGAAGCCTCAACGGCAGACTCTAGCACCTGTGGGATAGGTATACCTGACTCTTGTAGCTTGCTACTGTGTGTGTGCATGTGTGGGGGGGTGGGGACCAGCCCCAAGGTTTATGATTTAACTTAATTACAGTGTTTCAATCTGCCTAATAAACCAGAATTTTAAGGATCCTGAGTTGGCCATTTGTAGCCAACACCCTGACTGGGGCTGGGGAATGTGGTTTGAACTGGTGCCCTTTATACTTTTCAGTACAGCATTCTGACCATGATACCACAAGTCAACTGTTCTCCAGCACTTTTGCTGAAGCCAACCATTCAAGCTAAAAACTGATCATCTGATATATTTTGTAAATGAATATAATTGCACTCAAACAATGTCTTATTAAAGAAAAGAGGGGTCTAATTCTTAGCAGGCACCATCAATCATAGCCTTATAACTATTTCAACCATTTTTTTTTCTACAAGCTTCTCTGTTTCTTACACATGGGGCAAGCTCCCTGTCAAAATCTGCTAATCTACTGCATTGTCTTCATCCAACTCTCTCCTTAAAACTTTGCTGCAGTCACAGCCAAACACCAACCTAGCAGCTGGCACACCTCAGCTAATGCTAATTATAGTAATCTTAATTAGCTCCTTTTTATCTTTCATTCATCCTGCCTGCCTGGGTTGCCTCTCACTGTATACTGAAGTTGGAAGACCTTTGGGCCAAGGACTCTCTTATTGTTAAATTTTCTTCTTTGAAAAAGTTTAGGGCGAGTGATTGCAGAAAACCATCTGTAATCATGATTTCATACTTGGAAAAGCTTGCAGAGAATAAAGCAGCTATAAAATAGTTCTCAGTTGTATATATGCAGCCATAATGCACAGTATGGAATAGATCCTCTGGGTGACAGGCCCCTGCTAAAAAAAAAATTTAAATCTGAAATTTGTTTGTTTTTTGCCAATAAAAATAACCAGCCCTCAAAATAAAGCAAAAATTATATGTTGAAGCTGCAAGGCCTTATAAAACACTAGCAAATCCTGATAATTCTGATATTTAAACAGTATGTTATATATTCCAGCATTGTAGCCTCAGGACATGGTGGCAAAACAGCCAAGGCATCTTGCTACAATTCTAGAGGTGAGTGTGAGCCCCACCCCAGACCTAATCCAAGGGTTGCCCCCAGTTGAACCAGCTGTTAGCAAATACACAGACATCTGGGTTGGAGATAATTCTGGTCCCATTACTTCCTTGGGGTCTGTTGGTTACAGAAACTGGTATGCCCTCACTGTGCTAGTACCAGTGGCTGCTAAGCTCAGCAGGTCATCTAAAGCTGCATATAAATTATCTTGGGGCCAGAAAGACACTGTGGAACTGCACAGGGATCTAGAAATACATGACAGATAACTCAGCTGTGACACCAAGGTCATCTCTGTTACCAAATTTGCCCATTACTTTGGGGTGTGCTCATTTATTAGGGATAGTTTCTAGGGTCTTGGTGATTCTGTCAATGTGCTGCTTGTGTTACTATATGGAGCTGTATTTCTCCCTTCTGCAAGCCCTCACCCCCAGTGGAGCTATCTTGCAGGACTCAGTCTCAATGGGGCTGGGTTCCTCCAGTCACCAAATCAGTCATACACACAAACACACACAAATTAATGTGACACGCCTGACCTGGCCGGGCTGATCAGCATGGACAAGCTGACCCCCTCATGTGCCAAGAATCAGTTCATAAGAGCAACAATAAAATGCAGTCAGACACAAGCACACAGGTAAACAGAATCCCTCTGAATCCGGCTGGGTGTCCAGCTGACACCCTCATGGGCCAGCATTCAGTTCATAAGGGCACGTCTGAGTCAAACTGGGTCAATCAGCCTGTACAAGCTGATCCCCTTATGTGTTTCAAACTCAGCACATCCCAATCTTTGGCCTCTTGATGAGCAGACCCCACAATAATTTTGGGCTTCACAGGGATCTTTAGCATAGATAAAAGAAGCGTTGCTGCAGAGCACGGGAGGAAAGAGAAACAGAGAAAGAAAAACATACCCAATAACTACCAATTTGACTATAAAAGTTATTTATTGCTAAGCGTATGAAATATATAATAGTACTAGTAGTAATAGACGTGCAAAAGAAAAACAAACACAAATAATGACAATACTACCGTGGTTTCACTAAGTATTTGGGGAAACTTAGCTCAAGCTTAACTGATACAGTTCAGGTTCAGAAGTTTGCGCCTAGAAAGAAGAGAGACAACTCTGTGATCTCACCTAGTCCACGGTACTCAGGCTGCAAAGCTGACAGGCACAGTCCGTAGCACAATCCTTGAAGAGAGAGATGATCTGTTCTTCCAGCGTTCCAAGAATAACAGGGGATGGTGTCAGCACAGGAGTTTTCTTCTTTCTTCTTCTCCTTCTTTCCTCCTGCTGCTACTTCTTTCTCTTTTTTTAAGCACACACACTTACAGATTTTTATACCCTCAGTTCAGCTGCTTTGAAGCACCCTCAGTAGTGTAAATCATTGTCTTTCCTATTGACAAGGGGTTATCTGGTTTGGACCATCTCAGGAAACTGATTGATAATCAGGAAACACTTAAGATTAGGGAGTAACCCAAATACTTGGGAGCCAGCTTGAGATTCCTATGGATGGCAGATATACTGATGGGATATCTCATGGTTTCTTCAGGAACAATAGATAGCTTGCAGCATCAGGATTTTGGATTTTTACTTGTTGTGCATAAGCCTCAGCTTAGCATGACTTTTCCAGATCTTACTATAGTCTTTTAACAGACTTAAAGCAATTATTGGGGTGCTCATAACCTTTTGTGGAGAGGACTTCCACCAGTCATCTTGGGAAAGATATGACAACACATGGGATTAGGGCTCCAGCAGGCTGGATGCTGTGATGAACCCTTAACCATTGTTCAAATGTTGCCCATGCCCCCTCTGACTCGGTCTCTTGCCTCAGCATTCCCTAACCCAGCAACCGAGTTTTAGTCAATCAAGTTTAAATAGGCCTCCCATAGTGGGACCGGGGAATGTATGGCCCGAGATGCCTATTAAACTTAGAGCTGTGTGTGTGTGTCGGGGGGGGGGAGTCCTTAGCAAATCCAGATTAGAACTGTTCTGATAAATGCTGAGCTGGGTGTGTGTGAACATGGGTTGATTAACATTGGAAGCACAGATTCCCCATCATGCAGCGCTCTCCTGCTTCTCTGGTCCCAGAATTCACTGCAGTCTCTGCTTCAGGCTTTCTGTTCTCCATCTCTCATGTAAATGAATGGTCATCTGGTTCCATCTCGGATGTAAATGAGACCTAGGGCAGTTGTTTCACTCTTGTCACCCTTATCTGGTGAGGGTCTTAGGTGCGTCTCTCACTGCATCTTAATCAGTTTCATTTAGGTAGAGGAGGGGGGGGGGTGAGTCCTTTGAGAGTCAGACAGACTGCATCCTGTGCCAGGGTTGCCCAAGAATACAGAGCTGAGGCGTAACATCTCTGAGCAAGGGCATCTATTGCTGCAGGAGCAGACCAAGGAACCAGTCATGACTCAGGGTCACAATACAGTCCTTTCTTGCTCCTCAGAAACTAATATTCCCCTTTTCTCCAGTTTAGCACTTCTGGCTCATATGGAGTGAGCAAAGGCAGAGTTCCACCCATCCCCTGACCCTACGTGTTGACTCCACAGCCATCTAGGCAGATGGCGAGTAGCCTCATGGAGCCTGTTCTTCCCCCCCAAGCAGTTACCTGCAATGCAAGTAGCCTACCTAGGGGATGCCTTATGTCCCCTCAGGAGCCTGGGGCAGGCCCAGGGAGCAAATCAAAGTCTGGTCTATCAATGGGTATTCAAAGTAGAGACTAGCCAATAGGAATATCTGCAGAAGCAGCCAAGGTATGGGCTGCTACGCTGTAGGCAGAAGGTGAAATGGGGGCCGGGCTAGGGCCATCTTTTCCTCTAGTACCATCCTCCTAGGGCAGGAGTGTCAGACTGCTACCCAGGAAATACTTTATATTCCCTCAGAAGCCTGGGCAGCCAAGGAAGCAAATAAAAGTCTGGTCCTTCAGAGGTGGGGTGAATGACAGTGCCAGTTCAGGGAGCCATGGGGTGTAACAGCCATCACTTGCCCCATCATCAATGAAATGCATTGACAATTGGGCTCTATATTCTGAAATTCACTGGTGGACCCTGTACCTGCTCACTCCACCCCCAAATTCCTGCTCCCTCTAGGATCCCTGCAAGCCTCAAGACACAGATTTGTGGGCTGGATCTGGTCTTCAGCCCCACTGCTCCAGGGAAAAAAGATCCCGCTGGTTCCTCCGTTGTCTCTCACACGGCTCAAAGAAAACCTGTCTGGAGGAGCCAGCCAGGGATACCGATGAAAAGAAATAGCGGCAGACGCTGTCAAAATAGGGACTTCCAGCTTTTTCTTCCCAGTGCACATTGGCTGTTTCCTCCTCCCTCATAATCACATGAATTCATCTTTCCTCCCTACTTTCTTCTCTCCTGTCCTGCCTCATCTCACCAGACTCCCTTCAACTTCCCTTCTCCCTTCAATTTTTCCTCATTTTATATATTCTTCCCTACTCCGTTTTCCCCTTCCCACATTAATAACTAAACAAAACCAAAGAACCAAAAGCATGGCATTATCATGCTCATACCAGCACAGGGATGGCAACAGGTGTCAAACCCCTCCCTGCCCTTGAGCTACCTTGTTCTTTTAGGGACTGCTTGCTTCTTTGTGGCTGGGTAACGACTAGTATAACAGGGATCCATTCTAAGTTGGTCCCTAAGCAAGACAACAGGTTATCTGACTAATCAGCTGGTGCAGAAGAAAGGTTTGGGTTTAAGACTTTGGAAAGCATCATGAATCCAACCCCACCCCTCAGATAGATTTCCAGGATGCATTATCTGGGCAAGATTTCTGAGAAACACTGGTACTGTAATCCACTGGTACTGGGGCTTTAGCAGGGTGGAACAGAATCACACTTAAGTGGCTAAGTCTGTTCATATGCCCAAGAGATTAAATTGAATCTCCCCACCATGTGACTGGCTAGCTCCCTGCAGGCCACCAATAATATTGCCATGGGTTAACAGACGGTTTTTGGACCACTGTTTGAGAACCTTTGTCTTACAGGGTGCAGCTGGGGCTTGGGACCACATTGTTAACCCATGCTAAGAACTATCTAAAAGCAAGGCATATCTTTGATCTGTTCTACTCAGGTCATTCCAGGTTATTGTTACTATTCTCTGAAGAGATAAAATACTCTATTTTCATTCCTCCAGTGCCATTCCCAGCCCTTCCCACTCCTTTGCTCCACAGGCAAAAAACTAATCCTCCTGAACTCTAGTGCTGTTCCCAAGACAACACCCTCTCCTACCACCAGAAGGTGCAACCCCAGTACTGTGTAAACCCTCTGAGTACCCAGGTACAGCTCACCAGTTTGCTGCTTGCTCTAGCACCCCTGTGTAAAAATCAGCAGCAATCCTACTACCTACCTCTGAAGAGAAGGAGCCAAAGAATGGAAACCACTAAGTAGGCAGCAGACTGGGTCCCAGCTCTGCCCCAGTGACACATGCATGTAGCGAGCCCACTGGGTCTCAGCTATGCCCTTGTATGACTACTAACTGCCACCCCCCCACACCCCCCCATCTCCCATCCCAATTTAGTATGCAAGGTTTGGGGCCTTTATTTTTTGTATTATTCTTTTCACTCCTTTCTCTTTACTTCTTCCTCCTGCCCATACACTTCAAACATTTTTCCCCCCCCAAAAAAACTTTTCCCCTCCTATCCAGAGCTCTGGCTGACTCCTACTTGCTGCAGAATGCAGAAAGCCACAGGCCCCATGGCAGTTTCTCTACCTTTGAGCTGAATGGCACCCATCCTCCTCCTCTCCCACCCCAGATGAGGGATAGAGTCCTGGCTTCTAGATGGAGTGGCAGGTCCATAGTTGTGTAGGTCTGAGACTGTACTAGGCCTTAACCCGAGACTGCTCCGAAACTGTTCTAAATTTATGACTGCATAAACATTGCATAGATTTAACATGTTTTAAAGGTAACCTGTAACAGCACCCTAAGGTGATTTTATCAGCTTTAGATTTTATGTGGAGTGGAACAAAAAAAAAGGTGCACCTTGAAGTACAGACTCAAAGGACCGGAAGGGACCTGTAAGATCATCAAGTCTGGTGCCCTGCCATGGGGAAGGAAGTAGTTGGGCTCAGATGAGCTCAGATTCTGGTGACCCTTACAGAGAAAACATTTATTCTTATGTCCATCCTGAACTTACCTTCTATTAGCTTGTGCCCATTGGTCTTCATTCTCCTTTGAGGTGCCTTCCTGAAGACTTTCTCCCTTAGATCTTGATGTTCACCCCTGACGTACTAGAAGGCAGCTATCAAGTCACCTCCTATCCTTGTCTTCCTCAGACTGAATTAGGGTGGCAGCTGGTTTCAATTTCTCTTACTTATGCTTCTTAGTTATTAAGTTATGTCAGCTTAGAAACCTTTGCAGGCAAGCAGAGTGGGTATAGGAAAGTCTAAAAAGAATCCAAGCTTGAGACTCTAATTTATACAGAACTAGGTCCATCTTAGTCTCCCTCCAAACCAAGAGTACAATTATGGGGACTGAAAGGTCCCGCGTGACAGATTAGAAAGAAATGCATTAGCATAGAAAAGGAACCGACTGAAAATGGCTCCTCCTGGCCTGCTGAGAGGCGAAAAAATAAAAGAAAGAAAAAATAATATCATTAGTGAGCCTTACTTGCTGTTTTAAATGGGCTCAGCTGGATGAGTCACTTTCACCTGCCTGCTTTTTAATGTCACTTGCAGCCACTGATTTAGACAAAGTGCAGTTCAGTCAGAAAAAGAAATATATTCGATTGCTTTGAAATGAGCCACATTGGAAAAAGAGTTAGTCATTGGAATTACACAAGATAACCACAGAAAGAAACCACTGCTGTTCACTGAATAAGATAGAAAGGAAAAAGTACACAGCAAAAAGAGTCAAATATAGGGGCCACAGATTTCAGAAGCAGAACCTTACTTGTGTGTATAAAAATCACGTAAGGCAGCTCTGCTTCCTGTCAGATAAATTTTTCAGTTAATAAATGGATGCACCCCTCACTGAAATCACTGACAAGTGTGTACTGGAAAAAAAATAACTTTATGGTTATTGTCTTTATGGTTTTTGTAACTTTGACAAATAAAAAGAAAATGTGTCCCTGCCATAGACATATTGCTTCCAAAACACATCCTTCATTGCTGTTGCCTTTGCAGGGTTTCATAATTTCTGGCTATAAAAATATATTTTGTACATGAAGTCATTGAAAACAGATTCATAGCTTTGTACCAAGCCCCCACAAAAGACAACAACATTCACATTCCTGAAATAGTCCAGACAAGGCACTTAGCTCCCAATTTTGATAATCCTTCCATATTATAGATGTTAGAGGAAAAAGACCAATGGCATTAAGTCATCTAGACAGTTTCATGACAACACTCCTTTTGTTCCTTTACTAAGAAACCTAAAAACATTATTATAAAAGCCAATAAAAAAAACGAAAGTAGAAGTTTTCTTTAATATATATTATATATATATTATAGTGATTAAGAAGACAAATTAGAGTAATCAAGTTTTTTCTTGATTTTTGTTCAGTAGCTAGATCAGCCACGTTGTTTATACCCACTCCCATGCTCCAGGAACCCCAGGACCTTTACAGTTTTGAAAAGTCTATGGCAAAGAAAACTCTCTCACCATCCTGGACTTAGAGGTTGATGCTTGAGTAAAGCACAACAATGTCTTGGTCTCAGCTGTTGTGCTATCAGCCACCAATGCACAACATGCACATAACCACAGAGGGCTTATGTTAACTTACCCAGTTGCAATGTGATGGCAAGATGCTGCTGCACTGATGGGTATTTGCTTAAAATCTGGCCTATTGTAATAGAAGGAATTTACATGCATGTGCTGGTGGAGTTGGACTGCTCTTTAGTGGGGTGGAGTCCCTAAAGCTCATTGTTTTAGGAGGCAAATGTGTGCTCTGACCACAACTTGGACACAATAGCCATGTCCCCATGAGCAGAAACGCATTTCCCTGAGGACAAACAGCAACAGCACAATGTGCCACTGCTACTTGTCCCTGGAGAATGCATGTGCACATGTGCCCTGGTGTGTGGCATGTTGCCCTGGGGGGGAGCGGGGAGAAGAGGCTGAGGCCAGCACCTGGGCTGGCCCCACCAGCCTTACCTAGGGTCTTGGGGGCCTTCAGGGGCTGCAGCTGTAGTGATCCTGCAGCAGGGAGTGTGGCTGACAGCCAGAGCATGGTTCCAGCCAGCCAGGCTCGTTTTGGACAACACGTGCTGACCCTACGTGCGTCACTGTTTTTTTTAGGCATGGGGTTTTTTGACACTGGGATCTTCCAGTGTCAAGGAACCCCCCCACGCTGCAAATTAGTAGTGTGGGGAATGCCCGAGTGTACAGTGCCTGCAGCGCTGCAGACCACATGTGTGTTTGCTACTTTGGACACTCAGTGAGTCAAAACTAACCTTTTACCCTTCCCATCAGAGATACAGTAATGATCTCAGGACCAAATCACAAAACTGAAAGTCCTCTGTCCAAATGCAGAAATGGACATGGCTGAGAGCATGCATCAGAATACTGCCCCCTTCAAAATAATGTACGAATCCAGGTCAGAGGGTACTGCCACCCTAGTACAACAGAGTAAGCAGGGCCCAGTTTGGGCATGCCGGGTCCAATTTTGCCCACAGACCAAACCCATGCCACTCATCTGGTCTGCAGGACCAAAGCATTGAGTGGTACTGTCTTAAATGTAATAATATAGGCCTAGGCCTCTATCATATATTAGTAAAGCTTCTAGTTTATTTTTACCTGGAAAAAAATGTGTGCTGTATATGTGATGATGCATGACACCATCTGTACCCACCCCCTTTTCAAAATCCTACATCTACCCATGCAGACACTGTAAGCTTGCCTTTTTCTCCCATAATCCTTACAGATCTCAAAAGTTTTCTGACACCTTGATTAGGTGAAGCAAGAAGGAAAGAAACTATTGACATAGTTAAAAACCATGATTACAGGTAACTAAATTTCAAAGCAAGATTTCCTGGAAATACTGAACTACAGCCAAGGCTTTTCTCTTCTTTTTCCCTTCAGCTTTGCCATTAAAACAATTAAATCTTACCCATCTTGACTGTGAATTGTTCTCTCAATAAAGGTTGCTTCTACAACATTCCAAAAGTCCACTCTGTTCAATAGAGGAATATGATGACATATTCCTAAAATAAGATTTCTATATATCCATGACAACTTTTTTGGATAGCAGCAGTGGTACCCAAGCCTCAGTGGAAAAATAGCTTCCCCCTTCCCTGAGATCAGCCCATTTACAGAAAGGATTTCTTCTAGGACTTCTTGAACAATTCATCAACTGAAATACAGATCCATCCCCATTTGACTGGCAAAAGATTCTTTAGTGAAGTCTGACCTCTAGGCTGCATTTCTGCACTTTGCCAATTTTAGATGGAAGGACACAGACCTTAATGACCTCAGCTCACACAAAATGCAGCAACACCCTGGTGCCAGCTGCCAAAACTTACTCTGTTACTTTGCTCATTAGAGTGATCCCTCATTGAAAACTCAGGTTCGTTTCAACACTGCGGCCCTAGTTTTCAAAGTCTCCTGTGTTGAATCAATCTTAGAAACTGCTTTTCCTCCTGAAATAATTATTTCCCTGAGCAGTTACATTCCTTAAAAACTATGATGCCATCAGCCTCAAGCAGCAAGCTCGTGAAAGCATCTGACCAGAAACTTTCTTGGCAAGAGGTTTTGGAACTCATTAGTATGGGACGTCAGAATGCCCATAAAACTCATTCTTCAGAATGGAGTGTAAAACTCACGTCTCTGGCTTGGCCTTCCCACAGCTGATACTAAAAATAGCTAATATGGAAAAAAAGAAATGGGAAGAGAGGCAAGGCAGAGAAGATAGGGAGGAGAAAAAATGGAGCAATACAAGAGAAAGTCGATAGCAATTTAATTTAAGATTTGTTAAACCATGCTCTTCAAGGGTTAAGCCAATCTCATATTATTAGAGACCAAAACGCAACCTAATGTCAGGGGTAGAGCACCCGAGATGTCTATTGGGATTCTTACACGTTCCTTCAGAGGGACTTGGCCACTGTCTGTGCCAGAACACTAGACTAGCTAAACCTCAACTCAGATCTGACATGGAAGTTCTTGTGTTCACCTGACTGCCTCAAGTTTTGTCATTTCACACCATCTGTGCAAATGCACTTTTTCATTTTTTAGGGGCAGGTGCTCCAATATAGCCATTATAAAGAACTGGGCATGACTCCTTTCCTTCCCATTCTCATGCTGTAAGAAATGCTTGCTTGCTATTAAAATCTCCAAAAAACTAGAGCAGAAGAAACGCTGACCCATGATCAAAATTAATAGCTTGACATTAAAACTTGCTATAGAAATGGGAGCTGTTATGGAAATCAAACATTTTTGACCAGCAATTCCACTTGAAATACATTGGAGAACTGATTGGCTGTCCTTGTAGGTAGTTTTCACTGTGTTTTTATTACTGTTCTAGAGACATTGGATCCCCTGGACCAGACCTTTTGCTGGTTCATATTTGAACACTGCTGCTTTACAGCAGCTAAGAATCTGTTGTTGCTTCTTTCTTTGCAATACCAGTAAGTGACATGGCTAGTAATTAATTCCTCTTTTCAGAGCCACTTCTCATTTGTCCCACTGGAGAGGAAATTAGAGTTGCTACAGAACATCAGAATCTGATGGGGTTCCTTCAAATCCAAGGTTTTGCAATGAACCTATATGAATATATTCATGGAAATGACAAAATGGTTTGTTGTTTTTCCCCTCAGAATTTAAAATCTGACCAGAAAAGTGTATTCTGTTTCTATGGTAACTTCTATATTCATTTTTTTTTTTTAAGATGTGATAACTTTGAAGATTTAGGACATGATGCAGCAAGCATGTCACTTGCTATAGGCTTACATTATGTCTTTCAAACCCTAGTGACTTGATGCGACAGTTTAATGATTATATGGAGATATTCCAGGGAAACAGCATTTGTAATGATAGATGGAAGCATGTACCTGCTTCAGCTACGGCAGGTCAGTCTAGGAAACAATGCAGAAGACATTGATGCTTGAATACATATTTTAAAAGCTTGGATGTATAATATAAGTGCAGCACTTTGAGTGCATGGAAGGAAATATAAAAGGTTCTGGCTTTGGCTCATAGAAATTTAATCTCTATTGTGACCACTGAGCACTACTGTTATACAACTCTTACAAATCGCCAAAAAATGCTAGAAGACCTTTCATCTGGTTAAATCTGACCACATGCAACTTTGACCAAATTTGCAACTTAATGGTCATTTAACTTTTTAGGGGTTTTTTTTGTTGTTTTTTTTTTTTTAAGTAAAAGGGTAAAAAGTTTTGAAATAACTTCAAATATAAGCATTTGTAAAAGCACCCCGTTCAACACCCCACAAAACACTATCAGCCTTGAACAGGCTGCTGCCATCTGAGCTATTGGACTAATAACATTACCTGACTCTAGGAGAAGGCTGTTATCCGAGAAGAGTGATGGGGGTTATTGCTTTAGAGGGACAGTTGAAAAGGGTCTAGCTATCCAATTCTTCTCATCCCCACCATATAGGGGAGGGTTGAAGAATGGATAGTTGAGGGGCATCAGTTGCATCTGGAAGAATTTAAGGAAGAAGAAGAACTTGGTATGTCTGTGCCTTCTTGCCTGCTGCAAGATGTTCCCAGAATGGGACATGCTGCTTCTTTGATGGCAGTCAGCTCTGACCTCAGAATATTTTGTGTTATTTTGTCTTGCTTCTCATTAGCTTCCTGAGGAAAACCAGTGAGAAACAAAAAAAAAAAAAAAGAGAGACCATTTTTAATAGTTCATAGGTCAGCAAAAAATGTAAAGTGTTTCCTATGACAACGAAAAGGCACTTCTGTAGCCCTGTGTACATGGGTGACTACATAGTGACACTGACTACACACATTAACAGCCATTACCTATATACACACCCCTTCTGGCAGATGCATAGCAAACTTCAATGTCTGAAGATGGAGATGACCAGAACCTGCGATTATGAGACTTAGCCTTAGAAAAAGGAAAGGGCTGTGTGATGTTAACCTCTCTTATGTCCCCATAGCCCAGTAGCTACAGCACTCGCATGGGATGCTGGAAGTCTTTGGGATTTGAACCAGGACCTGTTTTGCTTTCCAGCATTCTAGCCACCACACCACACGTCAGGCATTACTTGCTCCCTTCCCCAGTTCTCCTCTTGAACTGGAGCCACTAACACAATCCTTGGAAAGGAAAGGTTGGAAGCAGTACAGTGAGAAGCTTTTGCCTCATTGAGAGCAAGAGCCCTGGGACACACCAGCAACTACCTCACTGAGCCACACACACCTTAACTTGCTCTGTTCCTTCTGGCCCCAATATATCCCACCAACTTCCCACTTGTGGCTGCCTAAAGGGCCATCTTTTTTTTTTTTTTTTGGAAGGAGCCAGAGGAGGGTCTGGGGAACTGCTGATGAACTTGTGATGTGGCAATCTGAGTGTTATGCTTCCACATCAGTGAGACACAGGATGGGAGGTCTCTCTCACTAATACCATGTTGCTGCCAGTGGAGAGCTACACATCCAGGAATAGATTGTCCCCAAATGTGTAAACACCAGAAATGCCCCAGAGACAACTAAAAAGTGTGAACTTAAATGACAAAGAGGGAAAAAAAATCTCTGCCAGTCTTAGAATTCAAAGTCCACCGAGGTATCTAATAGGTGGAATTAGGCACATGGAACCTCACCCAAGAATTTCTGCCCCAAAACTAAATTCTTGGAATAGTTGCTGGCATATATATGGATAACTTTCTATACAGGCTGATGGGCCTCATACATTCATAAACTAGTGGAGGCCTTTCAGTTACAGTATAAGGGTGAAGTTACTGGTTACATTTAGGTCATACTAAAACACTTAAAACATGAGTGTCCACACATTAAAGCTCATTAACTCATGCCCTCTGAGCATCTCAAAATTACACCACTTCAGGTGAAGGTTAACTCTGGGCCATACTACCTAGCTTGTGTTAAGGTATCTTCAGTCTGTTTCACGGAGAGAAAAATGAGTAATTTGCAGTCCTCCAGCATCCCAGGATGCACCACTCCCAGCTCTTCCACCCCAGAGCAGGGAGACAGCACAGATGTCAAGGGTCCTAGCGATGCTACTGCTTTCCACCTCTCTAGTGGCAGGTTAGAACTATGCAGGAAAGAAATAGTATTAACCCTTAATGTACAACTGCTCTCAGCATGTTTTAACTTTAACACCACTTAACATTCCACAGATGTATGTACTAAGCGTAATATGCAACTTCACCCTAAGTGGCCAAATCTCAAGGGGGCTAGTAAGAAGAGACAGAATCAATTATATAGATCCCTTTAAGGTTTGCCTAAATTTCTGGAAGAACAGCTGTATAATGTACATGCACTTCAATAAATTATTTATAACTATCACTTTTCACTAGTGGATTTTACTAGGCCTTGTCCTGAGCTGGTAGTAACCGATGTTGCTTCTTTGACTTCAAAGGTTATGCCATTTTCAACTTATAGGTAACTTGTTCCATTGTATCTGTTTAGCTGATTTTTATAAAAATCAAATACTAAAATGTTATCAGCTGCCTTTAAAGATTTGTTAGTTTGCTTTGGAGTCTAAATTTAAACCAAGTAAATCAGCCCTTGCTCCCACTGAGAGCAAGTATTCTAAAACTGTTGTCTGTCATGCTTTTTAGCCTGCTGTATCTCTTGTATAACTATTGATGTTGGCTTTGTACCAAAGACTAGGCAAAAATATTTTCTTCTAATATATGCGGAGAGAGCATGAGAGAGTGCATAAAGCTTTACTTATATATATGCATATATAGTTAGATACACACACACACACATATACAGATACAAGAATGAGAGAGAGAGAAATCAGATCAGACCAAGCTTTACTCATACACACACACACACGTCGTAACATGTTGTGTATTTTCAAGTGAATGTGATAGGTGCAGCTCAAGTAGGTTTTACCCAAATTTCTCTGATGCCTTTATATGTACATACACACACGATATATAATTTCAGTAGATTTAAGCTTCATTAACATCTTACTCTCCGAATGAGAGACTTTGTCAGTCATGCTCTGTATCTGGTTTCAATGGGTATTTTTAGAAAAGAAAATAATTTTTTCATGCATTTTAATCGTATTTTCCTTACTTCATCTGTTTAAGAATATCATTCAATAATCCTTTGCTAAGCCAGTTCCAGAAACCAATAGGTTAGCTGGAATAAATTCCATTGAGTTGGGAGGTTTGGTTTGCTCATGGGATCGGCAATAAGCTTCATGGCTTTTCACATTTAAGTCATGGTTCTGTTTGTCATCACTTTCAATAGGGAGACCAAGGACAAAATGTTATCCTCTTCCTTTTGGAAGCTGGGTCCTTTAAGTTCTGTGTAGGGGTGTGTTGACAAGGAGGTGTCAGAGACATTTTGGTGGCAGCTATTTGAGCTACACTTTTGCGTGCACTTGAAAATCTAGTGTTGAATCATCTGTTCTCACATGTACATTACCTAGAAAGAGAGAACATAGTACATACAAAGTAAAGCCTCTGGAACAACATATAGTGTGGGCTGGTAACTACTCAATCATACAAAGATGGATATCTGCATAAGAAATTTTAAGGCCCACAACTCCAGAATACCCATGCAATTTAAATACTGTCACTGAGACTGAAGCCGAGTCAGGAATTGATCCAGGTTGCAGTTCAGTGCCCTAACTAGAAGGCTGTCCTTAGCACTTTGGTGCAATACAAGCCAGGGATATGCGTTTCTGAGTCACGCTTTTCTTAAGTAAAAGTCTGGGATAGGAAGGGAGTTGGATAAAAAAATATTTTTTTTTTCTCCCCATCTAATTTTGTAGCCATTTCACCATCCTGGCATCATCTTTTTTACATGAATTATTAACAAGAACTGAGAACAAAACTGGGATTCAATGAGAACCTGAGTCAGGTTTACAGATTCCATTCAGATGCTAACATTGGCTTTCATTCTTCACATAATACATATCCTGGTTCATTTACTAACCTGTTATTTGACAAAGGAGCTACAGGTCACATTAAAGTTAAATTTATTAAATCACTTAAGTGAAACCGTGCACCTGCTTTTGGTTTTCAATTCTCCTAGTATTAGCAGGCAATATCATATGTCATTCCCAAATGCTTTTAATCATAATCAGTTATATTAACACTTGACTACAGTGTGGTACAAGGCCTGATTTTAGAATATGAAGGTCCCCAGTAAAAGTTACTCTTGAGACTCTCAAAACTATGATGTCCTGTCACAATATGAAGTCACCACATCTATATATCTTTGTACTAGAACTTTGCTCTGAGGTCACAATGCTGCAGCCTCATTACATTACACAGTGATGAAACATGATCCAATTGTGAGTCAGCTTCACAATGATGTTATACTCCAATGTCTGAGCTAACAAATGCCTTCCGTCTCTTATTTTTACTAAGATCAGAAGGACATGGGCATTGAAAAGAGCTTCTCAGGTCACTTCTTCAGTCATCATAAACTGAAACTAAAGTGTCAAGAGATGCTCTCATGTCAATGTGATTGACAAGGTATAAATAGAAAAAGACATGAAAACACACTGCCAAAAAAGCAAGCTTATTCATCATATTATATTGAAAAAAAAAAAAAAATCAAGGTTGTACATCACCATTATAGGGACAGGAAGTATACCAGAAGATACGGGATCAAATTAATCATCGTTTCGTGTCTGCTTTTCTAAAGGAAAAACAGCCAAGCTTTCAATATGGCATGCTAAGTAGTGAGAATGCCCAGATTTGAAATATTTGAATGCAATTTCTAGGGTGTTCAAATCCTCGGGTGGCGATTCGATTCGGAGGAGATTTGGCCCAATTCGGTGGCCAAATCAAATCAGGGGACCAATTTAAAGGTCCAAATACATTCAAAGCTCTCTGAATCTTTGGAAAAGATTCCCTAGTGGCTGCAGAGAGCTGCATCTGACTCTGAGCTGGTAAGTAAGGGGTGGGAAGGGGGGAGGGGACCATGGGGGGACCCCTGCCAAACCCTAGACCTCCCCCAGCCTCCCTAACCCCATCTGCTCCCCCCCGCCCATGGCTGCCCCGCCCGCCCCAGCTCGGTATTTAAAAAAAAAAAAGCCTTGGTGCTCACTGGGTGCTGCTGGGTAGGGAGGTGATCCATGCTGCCCCACGCTTCATGGGGGGCTCTGCATGAGCCCCTTGACCCCCCACCTCGCTCTCCCAGCTCCCCATGGGTGCCCTGCCTGGGCCAGCTCTGGCCCTGTAAGAAAAACAAATAAATAAAAATTAAAAAAAAAAGAAAAAAGCCCTGCGACTCACCACTCCTGCAGCAGCCTCAGGGCTTTGGGGACTCGTGCAGAGCCCCCCACGTGGTGCAGGGCAGTGGGGATTGCCCCCTGCCAGCAGGAGTGGTGACTCTGGGGGCGGGTTTGGTTGGGGTTTTTTTCTTCAAGGGCCAGAGCTGGCCTGGGTGGGGCACTTGTGGGGGAGGGCTAGGGGAGCAAGGGGGGTCAGGGGGTCTCATGCAGAGCCACCCCATGCAGCATAGGTCAGCAGGAATCGACTCCTACCCAGCTGCACCTGCCGAGTTGGGGCTTTTGGTTGTTTTATTTTTTAAACAAGTGCCATGAGCTGGAGCAGGTGGGGCAGCCATTGCCAGGTTAGGAAAGCAGGCTGGAGATGGGCCTGGCTGATTCAGCCATATCAAATTGGGACAGTGATTTGAATCACTGTAACAGGGGGCCCTCTCAGGGCCGCCTTCACTGACCCATCCACCTGTTTCTGGGCTAACCACCTGCCTTCTCTCCTGCCATGCCTTGTTAATAGTTTAATTGATCTTAATAAGCGGGAGGCTGCCCCTTTCTTGCCCCGATGCCAGGGGGCACTATCTGCGGCTCCATTCCTCCCCTACACCGCAGCCCAAGCCTCGCAGATGGCATCCAGATGTTCTCACAATCACCGACCCCACTCTAGGCCCCATAATCCTAGTGTTGAACCCCTCTATGATCTCTCCATTCCAGCAGCCTAATACGCCTTCATCCTGGGCAGCATAGCTCTCTGAACTGCTTCCCTTTCTGGGTGTGGTCCTCCCAGGACCTTTGGCTACTAACCCAGACCCACCTCCAGGCCAGTTGGAACCCCAGGCCCTCAGCTCTTGGGCATCCCTCGCGGTGGGCCCCTGGCCCTTCGATCCTTCTGGTCCTGGCCCCAGAATTGACCAGTCAGGGGAAATCCAGACAGGTGTGAGTCTATGGCCTCACTCTCTCTCTCTAGGGATCCACCCTTCAGACCCTACAAAGGGGTAACCCACCCGGTTGTGGGGGCTAGGGGTTAAGGCGCCCCAACTGGCCTTTCACCAGGGTGGTAACTGGCCTGGTATTTCCTGGGGGCTGCTGCACCACTGAGAGCCCCACCAGGCCACCCACTCCTGGCCGGGTGCAGTTTTAGGTCATGCCCAGGACCAGGAGCCTCCTGACCATCCCCTACAACTCCTCCCTTACCTCCAGATGATACCAGCAGCTCTCCAGCCAGGCGATGTTGTTGCCTGGCCCCCAGCAGCAAAACTGCCCTGTTTAAATGGGCAGCCCCAGATTCAAAATGGCTGCCCCCATCAGGCAGCTGCCATCTTCAGGCCCTGAAAGTGGCAGGTACCCACAGTGCCTTGCGACAATCACTGAATCGAATCACTGTCCCCCGAATCATCCAAATCCAAAGAGAATACTAGCCATTTCGCACAGGCCTAGTAATTTCTCTTCCCATCTCTTCCTGTACCCGTGTGAAATTTACATGATTTGGATTTTCCCCTCTTTTCCTACCACTTTCTCCTATGACCTGGACTGTTCATCCTCGGGGAAGAATGATCCTTGCAAGGGAGTTGAAGTTCCATATAGGAAACATTTTTTCTATTGAACAGTGGTCATGTCGACATGAAGTGCTGACTGTGCAGTAGGTCATTACTATTGCACAGCAGCAGCGCGTGGTAGTACTAACAAGCTACTGTGTAGTCAAGATCACCAAGAAGCCATTTGGGGACATTACCGTGTAGTAAATCCAGTTGCTGTGCAGTCATTTAGTACTTGTGTATGCATCTACTAAATAACTGTGCAGTAACAACTGCTCACTCATCACCTTGTGTAGATGTGGCCAGTGGGTAGAGTTTTACTACTCACTGAGCAAGTCTACATGAGACATTTACTATGTAATTGACTAATTAACTCCACAGTAAACTTCTTAGCATCTACACATGTGCCCCTACTAGGACACACAAAATTAATAAATGCAAATGCAGCAGGTTAGACCTTGTAACTAAAAGTCCTAACCTGCTCTGGAGTTTTTCCTGTGTGCAGCAGTGCATGCGTAGACACTAACCCAGCTGGCTGGGGCACAGGGTGCTTTAGCACAGGGTTAGCTGTCAGGCATCCCCCACACTGAATTACTCTCATGCTCCAGCCAGCCACTCCACAGCACATGGAGCCCCATAAGAGCAGCCTGGGCTCCACATGTTGCCAGCTAGCCCCACACTGAAACACCTTCATGTCTTGGTCAGCCCCTTTGCAGCACGCGAAGCCCCATGAGAGCAGCCCTGGGCTGGCAGGCTGACCCTTAGACTCCCTGCCAGCCTGAGCTGCTCGGAGTCCACATGCTGCTCACTAATAAACTCCAGAGCAATAAGATCCAGTTTATCCATGCGTATTAATTGCATGTGTAGACACACCCATTGAAGTTATGTCTTCATGGTCAAATAGGTGCTCTTGTTGTCGACTGATTTTTTAACACGTAGCTATCTTATAAAACCCTAGTGGACAAAAGGCACAAGATCTGTTTAGTTTTGTTTTTATCATGATGTAGATAGATTAAGCCAATACTTTATCTCCTGACCTTGACTAACCTCATCTATATATATGATGGTAAATACTCCAAGTGCATCATCTCCAATAGACTTTTGCAGCAGGATTGTCAAGGTATATAAAAACAAAGAGAGAATGCTTGGCAGAGAAATGGTAGCTGGCTAGTTCAAGAATTCCAAAGACATTGACTCACTAGGAATTTGCCACATACAAGTCCCTTTGGTCCTCACAGGGTGAGTTTACATGAGATGCTTTACTGCACAGTAGCCTAGGTTACTATGCAGTGTGTACATCTATACATGAACACAAGCCTTGCTAATTGTGAGTAAAATTTGCTACCTGGAAATGCAAGTAGCAAATTTACTTGTGATTACTAACTGTGCAGTAGTGCTCATGAAGATGCCTGACTAGGAGCAAATCTGCTCCTGGTCAGCCAGCCACCAGGGGGTGGGAGATTGCTCTGGAGTCCATGAGGGGACTATGTCCCCCTGCCCTGGCAGCAGAGCTCCAAGCCCTCCCACTCTGAGATCATGATCAGAGCTGGGAGATCTTTATCTCCCAGCATGGGCCCTGCAACCGCAGAGCTGGCACTGGGAGCTCCCTGCTGGTGGGGGCCGGGGAGTCTCTTCCCTGCCCAGCTCTGTGAACACACAGCTGGGTAGAGAACAGGCTGGAGAGCTTGTTCCCCACTTAACTCCATGCTCACGCTCCATTCCCATGAGCGGGAAACAGGTTCTCCAGACTCTGCCCAGTGATCAGTGAACTAGCTGCCCCACTGATAGATATGGGCAGGGGGCTGGGACATGTCCATCCCCTGAAGCTTTTTCCAAGTCCCCTGACTCTGATTGGGGAGCTGGGACCAGGAACTCCCTACCATCCAGACAGGGGAACATTGTCCCCACCTTGGCAGCAGGCAGTCCCCCAGGGGCAGGGGTCAGTGTCCAAGCCAGGCCCTGGCCTAGCACCCAGGAAGAGTTTAGCGCTCCCCCTGGTGGCAGCAGGTGCCTATCTCAGGACCCCAGAAAGCAGAAGCAGCAGCAAATCTACTACCACTTCTCTGCATGCACAGATGCCTGCCCGGGAGTGTTTACTCGTGAATAAACTGCTCCCGGATGTAATGCACATGTAGACACAGTTACTGTTGCTTCGCCACCTTTGGGCACTATGAGCCCTTTCCATGAACAGAAGTGATTTCCACTGCACGAATGATGCATTGGTACAAAAGTCATGGATAGCTTATACCAGCGGTTCCCAAACTGACAGATTGCACACCACCAATTTAAATATGATACAACTTAAGTACCACCAGCAAATTTCAGTTCAACTTTAAGTACCAACAACAAATGTGTGTCATACAGTAATTATAATAATCAGTTAACGCATACCACTGACAGGTTGTCTGCATACCACTGGTGGTAGCTGTACCACAGATTGGGAACCGCTGGCTTATACCATGGTGTCCTTCAGTTAATGGAAGTGGGAGAAAGATTTGGGAATGGTCTATTGTGGGCTCAACCCCACTGCATCCTATGTTGGCCCCATCTATTCACCACCAGTAGAAACACTTCTTTGGGCTTAGGTAGAAGAAAGATTGGCACTCTCTCTGTTGTGCTCCCTTATCTGGAATCTGTATGTAGTATTGTTTCTACTCATGAAAACATGGGGGAACATGGGGGATTCTAATTCTCTGGTCAGTATTACTGGGATTTTCTCTCTCCTAGATATTCCTTATGTATTTCAGTATATATTGGACAACATCCTTAGCTGGATCAGGCATTGTACTATTGAAGTAGGTGCTACACCCATTTGTGGTAGCTAGAAATTTGCCCCTAGAACATGTAATACAGACAAACACAAAGGATATTTTAACAAAAGGTCTCTTATTGAGTATACTTGAAAAACAGAAAAAAGGCTCAACCTTTTACTCCTGACACAGACGCGACTGCCACAAAGTACAGTAGGATCAGACCAAAAGTGTGGTAATCTGCCTCTGTTAAATCAGATCAAACATGTATATGATGAAATATTAAACCCCATGTTAGTAGAGAATTTACTGATTTCTGCAGAGAAATAATTTAAAAAAAAAAATAATTCCAGAAGGTTTAGAGCTAAAATAAATGCTCACAATATTAAATCAGGAATTGGGAAAAGAAAAGTGGTAGGAATAAACACAGTCACTAGGTAAGAATCTCTCTCCCTTTCCCCAAAATGAGGAACTCTTGGCACTTAAACACAATAGATCTTGCACATGATCTGGCAGTAGGGAGAAACTGCTTTGACACAGTGTGCCCCATGTGAAATTGGGAACAGCATGGAGAGTGGAGGGTAGTGAAGAGGCTTGCACTGTAGAGAGCAATTAAAATGAGCTGTTAATTTTCTAGAAAAAATTGGGCAACACATCTCTGGCTCCTAATCCTTTAAAACACAAATAATTTGAGGCAGCATAAAGCAAAAAGTATTTCTTCTTTCATGTTGTTTTTTTTCCCCCCTGGAAAGGAAAAATTAAAAAAAAAACAAAACCTCCTTGAGCCTTAGATTTTCTGAATCTGACAGGAAGATAATGCATAAAAGAAAGGATATCTGTTTCCTTTCATTGCTAAACTAAAGAGGGTTTTCATTGCACAGAAGATAATAGCTCTTATGATCTTGAGCCTGTATATAATCTCCATTTGAATGCAAGCAGGCATCTAACATGAGGGTTATTGCCCTTTAAAAAAAAAAAAAAAATGATTGAATTAAGTTCAATATCAGCCTTTATATTTTGTACCCCCATACACATCATGCAGGGTTTCCCCCGTCCTCTCCCTTCCTTATAGAAATAGGATGTAGGCTGCACAGGGAGCCAAGAAGTTTAATCATTTAACCTACATTTGTGCTAACATGAATATTTACATTCTTCATCAAAGAAAGCACCCATGCAACAGGATGATGGCAGCCATTTTGAAAAGTTCCAGAGATTGTTCCAAGTTCAACCCAGAGGTATTACCTGTGCTCTGAGAAGTAGCTCAGTCAATAGTAGGGCTATCAATTCTGTTTGAATCTATTCTGGGAGGTTTCCAGAACACCAACATGCCCACGACACACAATGTGAACGTGTCTGCATATATCAATTACAGATTACAATGCATAGATTTTACATCAGGAAGGCAAATGCACATCACTATTACATTTAAAAACCCTACTGGACTACTGTATAAATTGGATTCAACATTTAATATTTATTTTAATGAATGCCCTATCATTTATCTCCTGGGTGATTCTCAGCAGTCCCCTGGAGATTTATATTTATTTCCTAGAGACTCCAGGGCAATCCTGGAGGGTTGGAAACCCTAGTCAATAGGCTTAGGGGAAAATCTATTGTGGGAGTAGAACTGGACTAAAGGGAAGGGTGGAAGTAATAGGAATGGAGGCAAGTTACTTCTAAGAGGAAAGTAACTTTTCCATTAGGTCTTGCATAGTTTTATGGGTACTTTTTAAAACAGAATGCCTGGCTTAGACCTCACCCTGAAACATGAGTTCAGGGGCTAAGGCGCTAAATCCTTATTATGTGATTAACTGTTTAAAATTGCAAAAGTACATGCAGACAAGGTTCCTTGGGTGAATTTGATATCTTTTATTAGACCAACCCAAATGGTTGGAGAATAGTTATTAAGCAAGCTTTTGGGTTCAAAAACCCTTCGTCAGGCAAGTACATACAAGCCTTTTGAAATCTGGCCCTAAAAAAAACCAAAAAAACCCAAAATCCAGTCTTACACAGGCCACCCTTACAAATATTTTTTTTTAAATGAAGCACTCGTGAGTGCTTGAGATGTTACCATAGACACATACATACACACACCATGCACATTAAACCCAGACATGCATGTACACACATATTAAACCCAGCCAAATTTAGGCACTGAATGACTGAATCCATTCCTCATTGCTCCTTGCCTGTTTTTAAGGGTTCAGAACTCTTATTTACACTACAACCCCCACTGGGGTTTTGCTCTCAGAAAATTCTGCATCTGAATTCATACTGATCATTCTGAACCAGAATAAAGAAGATGGAACGGAAATGTCTTTTAGTTATTCCTTTCTGTCCAGGATAGCTGGCTGCTCTTTGGGTTGCCTGGCTGGAGAACCAGCTACATGAGTTGCCAGGTTGCTTAGAGAAAAAGGCAGCCCTAAAGGCAAGTTGCCAGGAAGCCAAGCAAGCAGTCTGTCTGGCCAGTCAGGTTTCTATTAAAAGTTTGAAGGAGTCAACATTTTGCCATAGATAGTCTTAAAATCCACATGTTCCAATAGAATAATTCTGCTGATTTTTTTTAAGGAGCTGTAATCTTCATGCTCTTAAAATCCATTAGCTACAGTGAGGACCAGGATGCAGGTCTCCTCAGCTATGTACTACAATCCAGCAAGAACCATTATAACTTGTAACTGCCTAATCAGCTACTGTGATATCAGCTCTGACAGGGTCTCCAATCAACCAGCTTTTATAAGATTCAGAATCTCATATTAGGAACCCAAGAAACTAGGCAAGAAGAGTGGTCAATGCCCCCTCTTTTCAAGAAAGTACCTGTTCTTTCAGATAAAAGCTCTTCATTTTACTCATAAATTTTCTACCCATATGGGTCCATTGCTGCCAGACTTTGCAGTAAGTGGGTTATTATGAGCCATCTTGCACAATACTTATGCTCCTTCAGCAGTAAGTTGCATTAACAAACCATCATGTATTTCAAATCAGAACAAGTTCCAATGTAAGTAAGAAAAATCCCATGGTATGGATGTATGAATAAAACAATGTTATAATTGCAAAAGGAATCCTGTCAGTCTGCTTTCCCATTTTTCTCTGATAAGAAAAGCAGAGTTTTTCCCTCTCCTTTCTCCCTTCCCTTCCCAGCACACCCCCTGATCCCTTAACACACTTCAAATCCATGTAGGTCTGGTAACAACTTCTGACAGCTCCAAAATGTGAATTATGCATATGCTAACTCCATGCCTGTTACTTCCACAGTGAATGTAGCCCAGTGGGAACTCATAACATCAGATCCAGCAACATGCTAAAGGAATGGGGAGAGCACACTGTAATAAAAACTGACATCATAAAAAAAGAGGGCCAGAGGCCTAACTGGCTAATTTTACACCCTAGGCAATAGCAGCTTATGATGCGTGACAGCAGCTGGAAGTTTGCTGTTTCAGGGTGAGATGTCACCTCTTTTGCCAACAAAATATGCATTGAGCAGTCATTTAATCACTGATTTTTAGTGGCAAAAAGGAAGTAAGGCAGTCAACCCTCTCTGACACCTTCCTCCCCAACCACCCTGCAGCATCCCATTTCTGCCAATCACTCAGTTGCTGCCAACCCCATCACTGCTGCTCAGCTGTCCCTGTTTCAGAAGCTTTAGCTGCTGCATGGAAGGCGAGGGTGGGGTGCCCCTGGCTCCACTCCTTTGCTCCCCAACTTAGGCAATGCTGAGGATCATTGTTCACTCATGAACCCGCTGTTACACTACTGAGGAAGGCCATGAATGTTGGGTATACCCCAGCTACCATGTAGCATTGTAAGAGAATTTCAAAGCCACTGCTCTAGTGACCCCACTCTGTCCGATCCATCCACTTGTCTTTACTAAGCTGTTTTATAACTTAATCTCAGCTTCCTTAACTAGATGTCTTATGACTGGAGTGCTCCTCTCAAGAAAGAAACATCTGCCAATGATTCTACAACTCCAGTTTCTGTTTGGCTCAAACGTAGAAGCCTGATGTACAGGGACACTTGGGGGGGAATTGCTTCCTCTGCCCATTAAAGGAGTTAGATTGGACTCTAAACACAGGGTTTGGTCTTCAGACACTGCCACATCTATTCTGTCTACTTTACATAAGCTTAACATGAAACTTTTCTTTATATATAGCATATAGTGCCAGATGAACTTGGCTGTGCTCTGAAACAGATGATTTTTGAGGCAGAAGCTGAGGTCACATGGCTGCAAGACTTTTTTGCACAGACAATATTTGTTGATATTTTGATAGACACATTTACAGAACAGCTCTTATGAAGGACATTTAAGACCTTGGTCAGCAGCACCAACCTCTTATGTCTTGCTCATCTTGGGCAGAATAAAGCTTAGCATCACAAGGAGATGAAAATAGGAAGAGAAGTGTACCCCTATACTCTAGAATCCTCAAGATGTTTATTAATTCTTCATATGAAGGGACAGACAAACCTCACACCTTTGTGCATTGGCACAATCCACCAGAACATCCAGCCTAATGAGCAGAGCCAGGAGTGGGACCAGGGATTGCAGGGGTTGGGGTCAGAAGCCAAGAGTCAGAAATCAAATACTAAGCCCAGGGACTAACCAAAATCAGGGATCAGGAAGAAAGCCAAAGTCCAAGGGGCTGGGTTCATGATCAATGATACCCATGCAGAAACCAGAGGCAATCTCAACAGGAGCTGCTTTGTGACTGGAAACCGGAAAGTTAGAGGAGGAGTTCCTTAAAAACAGACCCAGGACCAATCGATCACCAGGAAGGGGCTAGGGCTCAGTTGGCCCTGGTTAGTTCATTAGGTTCAGCTGCTCCTATTAATCAGGCTACAGGGCATGACCTTCACTTAGCCTTATCCTTACATTCACTGCTACTGCCAAGATAGGAGCTCCACCTACTTTCAGGTGGTAATTGATTAATTAAGTATAGCCTCTCCCAGGAGTCATTTCTGCCATGGTTGGGGGGCCCATTTTGGTTTGTCTACACCACTGAGGTGGTAGGCCCTACTGCAGATGGGGCTGGGTCATATTGCACCCATCCACTGGCAGATTTTATACCTGGAAGTACGTCAGCAAAGCCCCTGTGTCTTGTACCCACTCTCAAGCTCTTGGTTTCTTATGTGCCTAAGGGTAGCCATCAGGGAGAAGTATGGAGCAGCCTCTGTGGTGACCTGCAGGCTTTGGAGTGTGTCAGAGGGTGCAGATGGGCAGAGACCCACCACTGCCACAGTATGGCATAGAATCATTGAAAATTAGGTTTGGAAAAGACCTCAGGAGGTCAGCTAGTCCAACCCCCTGCTCAAAAACAGGGCCATCTCCAACTGTATCATCCTAGCCAAGGCTTTGTCTACATGGGTCTTAAAAACCTCCAGGGACAAAGACTTCACAGTCTCTCTGGGTAGCCTGTTCCAGTGGTTTGCTACCCTCCTAATGAGAAATTATCTAATCTAAACTTCCCTTACTAAACCTAATATCTAATCTAAACTTCCCTTACTAAAACTTGAGATCATTGTTCCTTGTGCTGTCATCTGCTACCATTGAGAGCCGTCTAACTCCATCCTCTTTGTAATCACCCTTCGGGGTTGTAGACAAACCCCTTTTGAGGAGGGGGGCAGGGTGCTCTCCCACAGATCATACACAAACTCAGACTTTTTTCCTTTTGAACAAGTTATTGAAACAACTGAGATTTAGCCTGAAGAAGAGACTGTATGTTGTGGGAGGGGGAAATAGTAAGGGAGGGAGGGATTTGAAAATAGTCTTCAAATACCTAAAGGGTGGTCATAAAGAAGATTGTGACTGACTAGTCTCTGTGGCTGTGGGGGCAGGCCATGGAGCAATAGTTACATTACAGTAAGGGAAGTTTAGTTTGTATATTAAGAAAAATGTTCCCACTATGAGAGTCATCAAACATTGGAACAGGCTACTCAGATGTGGTATTAGATTTTAAGAGCACATCAAATACTTGTCTTTGATGATTTAGTCAGGGATCATCCTACATTGCACAGGGGCTTGGATTAGACTGACTTCCTGAGGTCCCTTCTAACCCCACTTTTCTGTCATTCTATTATGAGCCATTAAAGAGGGAGAATGAAGAATTTTAACTACAGCTAAAAGTAGTTTAGTACAGCTTTATCATTATTGAAAAGTAACTTTTCTTGTTACATCAATTATATTTGCATTTTTAAAGATTCATTTGGTAGCCTATCCTTAGCACTACAGCTGCTTTTATAAAACTTTCTTCCTCAAGCAAGACAAAAACCATCAACCAAGAGAGGAAGAACAAACTAAACATCAATCAAAAGCAATATTTCCATGAGATGCAAAAGAGGCCTTGAGCCATTTCAAGTACCTGGTTGATGTTACTGCATGGGGACAGGACAAAGAGAAGGAATGGAAAGGAGAGTGAGATTGAAAATAAGAGCAGACTGGGTATCTGAATTCAGCTATTTACAGTACAGATATTGTTCAAAGGCCCTTCAGGACTTTTTTTTTTTAGTTTAAGAATGTGCATGTGACATACCATAGTTACCTTACCAAGTTAACTCAATGAGTCAAGAACTATGTATTTGCAATACTCTTTCCCCATCTTTCAGTGCTGTGTAGGCTGGTTGTCAAACCAACACTTTTAAAAACTTAGATGGGACAGAGCCCTAGAGAAAAATAGCCACTAAAGTCATTCATGCTGTACTCCATATATTCAAGGACAGGTTCTGGCTTTAAGTGAATTTTGCTAAGAATTACAGTTGTGTGCGAAAGCACTGGGCCTGATTCTTTTCTCCCCTCGCTATAACATGGCATCGCTCAACTGAAGTCAATGGGGTTACATCAGTGTAACTGAGGGTAACCAGAGCCTTGGGCTCAAGCAAGGTAATTCAAGCCAGACCTACACTACAGATTTATTGTATCTGGCAGCAACAGCCTTACACACGTTTCACACACTCCTCAGGTCTTATCACACAGGCCTATCTACAAAATGTTGAGTCAGTCCCTGGCACTGTCTGGAAGCAGTTACACTGCTTCCAATTTCATCAGGTAGATATGGATGCATTTGAAGATGTTGTAGCCAGACACGAAAGAGTTTACAGACAAGACCTGACTTGGGAGTACAGCACAGATTTGATTCTGTTCTCACCAAATTCATACTAAGATAACTCCATTTGCTTACATGGAGTTAATCCTGGTTTATAGGGGCAGAAAAGTCAGAATCAGACAGTGTCTTTGAGTGCATTTTGTGGTGGGCATTCAGGTCCCGATGTTATTAATGGACACGTGAGCTGACAAAGAAAATAAGCTAGATGCTGATTTCAGTTATATTGATAAGGGATAGCAATGCAGGTCTAAATGGCTGTTTTTAGACATGCTCTGGTGGGAGGGGGGCTTTAATTAGAGCAGCTCTGAGAGCCACTGAATGAGCTTTAGTCAAAGTGCCACTGCTACAATTTTGAAGCACAGGGACGCTAATACACGGAGGCTGCTGGAGCACACTAAATTTAGTAATTACCACGGTCCAGCAGACTCCCTTAATCGAGTCTGCTCCGATGCGCTGTAATTCCAGCGCATTACAGCAGCCTCCCTTCATGGCTGCCGGCACCAGAGTGAGGGAGCAGGTCCAAAAACTTCTGCTGGAAAATGCCAAGTCATTGACATTGACTCAGCCAATATGAAAGATGAAGACTAATTTGAAACCTAAACAGAATAATTTCATTTCAACTCTTGTACTGACATCCAAGTTACCGTATTTACTTAAATACAAGATGAACCCGATTATAAAGGTGATCCCCCAATAATTCGATTGTATATATGGAAAATTTATAATTATAATTTTCCTAGGTATACAATCTAATTATTGCAGGTTTGTCTTGAATTTGTCCCCAACCCACTGCTACAGCAGGGAAAATAAATCTTGGGGTTCCAGGTACCCCCCTTGCCCTCCCCAATGTCTTTCCCCTGCAGCCCCTTCCCCCTTCCTTAGGACCCTGTTCTTCTTTAGCAAATGGAAGTGAGAAGCAAATTTGAAAAAACCCTCCTTAAAAAATAAACAGAGCTGGAGTAATTTGCATATAGGACCCATAGATTTAGTTCATCCACAATTCATGCATTTTTTTCCTCCTTTTTTCAAACCGCTGTGAGTTTTAGCACAGATACGCCATGAACACACTTAAACAGTACTGTGACACCTACTTCTAATACAAACTATATTTTTATTTATTTACAAAATTATCCAAATTCCATTTAGTTCATTCTTCCTTTCCCTGCCCCTTCTTCTTTGGGAGTTAAGTATCTATCATGTTCCTAGAAACACAAAATCTTCTCTGACTTACTCTCTGATTTCTTTTAGGTATTTCACATCTTACTGGTACATGAACCTTTCCCCATTCCCTTTATTTATAGGATCCATTTTCCCATGCAACTATTTTTTCTGTTGTCTTTTTTTCCCCTTAAGTTCCATCTACAAACATGGGGACCCATTTCTCCTTCTCCCAGACTTTATCTGCTTCTTCCCCCCCTCTCTTTTTCTGTTCCCTCCATAGGTACATTTTCATTCAGCACCAGGCCTAGTTTTAAGCACTGTTTGAAAGACCACACATTTTAAAGCCTTGGATGTTTCTTAAAGTCCAAAATGCATTTTTTAAAGACCAATTACCACCTTCTTTACTCTGCACACTTGATTTTGTTCTGTTTTTGTTATCTCTTCCCTACTACACCACTTCAGCCGTCAGCTTGGTACCTGTGATTAGCTGGTATAAATCGCTGTACCCTTCCTCACATCCTTTGTGCAAAGGCACCTTCCCACAGCAAGTGTTCATGCATTTTTTCCCCAGCAGACATGGTCCCTGGGCACTTTGAAGCCCAGCAGAGCCACCAGCAATGTTGAAGCTCACAAAATGGCAGTATTCTGCGTGCCAGCATCCAACTTAACACTCAGTGCTCTTTTAGAACGCCTTTTGCACACACCTCCTTCAAGATGGTGTCTATTTTCTCAGTGGAGAGTTTCCAGATCAGAACTGTTCTCTCTCATGCCTGCACCTTTTTCTGGGTCTTGTGATGGTCTTTCATTTCCTCTGGTTCTAACTGCTTCATCTGCCTGATGGTAGCTTCTTTCTTTACAGGATTTCCTGTCTTAACCTCCTCCTGTGCTTCCTCCTCATCCATTCTTATATTTGTTTTTTTTTCATAAAACCTTCCATGCCCGACTCTTCTAGGAACCTTGTCCACATACTCCTCCTGACTGGCAAAAATCTCTTCTGAGAGGTCAGATCTTTGTAATGAGGAGAAAGCAGAGGAAGGGAGACTACTACTAGAGGTACTTGGTGAGGGCTCTGCTTCTTTCCCCTGTACCCCTTGTCTCCCTCATTTGGTTTCCTCCATTTTCTTTCTTCTAACTTCCTGCCATTCCATCTCATTTTCCTCCATTTCTGACCCTCCTTCTTCCTCCAAGCTGCTCTCTTCCCCTCCTTCCTTTTTTTGGGGAGTGTAGAGCTCCCCTTCTCTGCATTTTGTTTCTCTTCTTTCTTCCTGGCTTTAACTTTGTGAGGGAGGGCTGGAGTTTCATCCTCCCCCTCCCCTTCTGTCATTATCCTCCTGCTCCAATAGTTTAACCTGCTCCTCAGGCTCTGCAGCCTCTTCCACAAGCACCTCAAGTTCCCTCTCCAGGCACAAGGGGAGGGTGTCAGAGGTTGCTCAGGACTTTGGGTGCTGGCCTAGGGGGCTGGTGCCTGTTCCCTCCTGGGGGAGAAATTGCCTGGGGTTTTTTTGTATGTTTGTTTTTAAGGGACAAAAAGAAAAGAAAAAAAGTTCCTATGAGCATGTTTGTCCAGAAGGGCCATGTGTTTTGTAGTCATGCTCAGTATTGACCACACATTTAATCAGCATCCATTACTGAGCACTAGGACTGTGAGAAATGTCACCGTCTATTTGGATTTGGCACTGTTTCAACTAATTTTGAGTTCAAAACAGTGTAATCAAATTGAAGTGAAGGGCTTCAAAGCAGACTCGAAACAAAACAAGGCTAGTTGAAACACTTTGAAAGTTTTGAAATGTTTTGAAGCTGGCAATGGGAAAACAGGGGAGAGCCAGGGCTGCATTCCCAGCACTCCCACTGCTAGAAGCCAATAACAGTGCAGGGAAAGGGAACTTCTCCACGCCCCCCAACCTGATTGCAGCGCGGGGGGGTGGGGGGGAGTGAGCCCAACTGGGCTGACTCTCTGCCCCCTCTAGCGCTGAGGATAGCTAGTCAACTCAGCTGGGCTGAGTTCCTGCCCCCTGTGCAACCTAGTACTGGGGGTGGGAAGTCAGCCCAACTAGGCTGACTTCCCACCCCCAGCGAAATGTCAAAACAGCATCGAAACAGCCTTTCCGTTTTGATGGAATGGAACAGAACAGCTGTTTCAAATTGAACTGAAATTGAAAACGGAACGCTGTTCCTTCGAACCATCGAAACTGAAGGTGAAACGGAATGGTGCCATTTTGCACAGCCCTACTGAGCACATGCTGTTTTTAGCAGCAGATCAAAGGTAGGTAATTAATCATATTTAATGCAGCTGTCTTGTATGTGAATGTAAGACTTGGGGCTCACCCCGCCACCCCTGCTTGTGAGGGGAAGACCTCGTCCTGTATTCAAGTAAATGTGGTAACTCTTTATTGTGTTTTATTTTTGATATTGTAATGTTTTGGCATTATTAAGACAAGACACTTTATTAATACAATTAATTGTCCCAAATTGAAATACTTTGGAATTTGCACTTGAAAAGTATTGTTACTTTGTCCTGATATGGACAGGAAAAATCCTGAAATTTTAAAGAAGTCAAAACTTTCTATCCAATAGAAAGTCTGCTTTCTGACCAGCTCTGCACAATACTATTAAATTACAAGTCATGCTATGAAAAGCTTTGAGAACCTTATAGAAGTGAGTTTGTGTTACCTAGCTTGTGATATGATCATTCTAATGATGAATTCACAGCTCAAAACCAAAATAGTAACGTCCAATTTGCAACATTTCTAAACTCCCTTAGAAAACTGTTGCCTTAGTAATGGAACAACTCCACCTTCACATAGATTAGATTTTTCCGTGCTATCTATTAGATCAGCATTTCTCAACCTGTGTTATCATGACCCAAAAGTGAGTCTCAAGAATATATGAAAGGGTCATGAAAAAAAATCTTTTAAAAATGGATCAACAAAATTTAAATATGGATTCTCCTTTAAAGGAGAAAAATGTGGGAAAGTGTTTTTTCTCTTGCAGCCTGGCAGAGTTTCAGTCTGCAAGGGCTGCTCAGGGCACCCCTGCCCAGCCCCATACACCCAGCCCCTGCCTCACACTGAGGGGCTGGGGCCGAGGGGGAAATGGGTAGGGAGTAAAGGGTGCGGGGTTGAGACTGGGCATTGATATTTACAAGTGGGTCCTGGTACAAAAAATGTTGAGAACCACTGTATTAGATTATAGCCATAGGATGTGGCTGATAACCTACGTCAGATAGTGGGCAAGAGGACATTATTCCTTTATGGAGAATTTCTCCTGAAGGATTATCAGTGAAGTCCTACTGAAAAAAATAAAAATAAAAAAAAATAAATCAGATTCCCCCCATTAAAATTCCAGACTACAGATGGTAAAAACAAATTGATGTAGGCCCTTAAATTTACAGGGTTTACTTTGTTAGGTGCTACTTTTCTCCTAACCGAATCTGTTACTGTTGATCCTGCGTCTCTGCAGGCCAGCCAGCCAGCCTGTCATGCTTTACCCTAAGGGCTAAGTACAAACATACAAAAGTTCCAAGCCTGAATTGATCCAATCTTTGCAGGTTAGTCTAACCTGTGTAGATTGAACCAATTTGCGAGTGAATAGACATTCACTTTTGATTCCAAAAATGCAGCCACGTGCCTGCAGTGGCTCAGTCTAGAAGCTGGGGGCTCTAGATCAAGCCCTCCCTTCTCTTCTGCAGCAGCCGCAAAGCTGGAGGGAAGCTGACTGGGGCAAGGGGGCATGGCCAGATCCTGGCAGGTCACTGAGTATGATTGGGGAGGGGTTTAAATCCCCACCCTGGCCTGCAGGGTCCCCAGCTAGGGTGTACCTGGAGGGGGAGTGTGGGAAAGCAGCCCTTGCCAGGTTTGTTCCTGGGCAAGGGGCTGTTCCACCAAGAAGGTGGGACTGTATCAGCCAGGTTTCCCACCCCTTGTCAGCCAGCCCTCACTGCTCTGGCTAGGGAGCAGAGGGGCAGGACCAACCCTGCTCTACTCAAGCAGACAGCACAGCCCAGGGCTGCAAAGGATGCTAGGAGACTGTGATTTAACTTGAACCAGGAAGGGGCAGAAGTTCCATAAACGAGTTTGACCTAAATCAGTTAAGTTTGATAATACATTCAACCAAGTTTATCTTAAAACATTTTCAGACATTTTGAAACTGGCTTATATGCACTGAGCTTTTGTTTTGTTACAGGTTTAAAACCAGTTTCTGATCACTTAGGGATAGAAGTTGCACCGAAGTCAGTTTAAGGAGGGAAATAGATGAAAGAGAGTTAGAGGCCATGTAGGATTACATGTCCCCAAATATGTATCCACACTTGATATCCCCATATGTGAACCCTCCTTACTTGTCATGTGCACTCACATCAGCATATTTCATTGCTTGTAGGAGCCTCCTCAGCTTTTACACATTTGCTTGTATCCCAATGTTCTAAGTTAAAGCACATACACATAGATTGGCATTTTCAGAAGGTATAAGCAGGTATACTCACCTGATAAATGCAGGTAGATGTAATAGCAGGTCCAGTTTTGCATGTGTGTGCATGCATAAAGTTCCAATAGAGTCTTTTTGAAAATGCATCCCTTCCTGTCCAGGAACACTTGGAGGCCAGTTATCTACCCTGCTCATCTTTTCCCAGCTAGGTCTAAACAATATGGGTTTTGCTCATGGTTAGATTTTGTCTCCATCTTCACTTTATTTGGGTGTGCTGTCCTGTGACTATAA
The DNA here is from genome assembly GCF_030867095.1 of Alligator mississippiensis. Lineage (NCBI taxonomy): Eukaryota > Metazoa > Chordata > Crocodylia > Alligatoridae > Alligator > Alligator mississippiensis. The sequence continues at coordinate 141,446,823 of NC_081827.1, forward strand.
CAGGCCAGATTTTTAGCTGATCTAACTCAATGTTCCGCTAGTTCGTGATAGCTACACAACCTGAGATGCTAATGTGATGAGACTTTTTATAGGATTTCTGAAATGTGTCATAACAATGCGCAGGATTTGAACAGGCAACCTTCAGGCCTCAAGACAGTTGACCAAGCCACTAGATTAACCAAATATGTCAAGCTTGAGTGCTAAACTAACCACCAGAGGGTGCCCAATTCATCCTATGGTTAAACAATACTGATGGAGTACCATGAAATGAAAAAATACATAGAGAGAAGAAAAAAAGTTCCCTATAATCAAGTCTGCACAAAGAGTTATATTTGCATAAAAGAGAGAATAAAAAAAAAAAAAAAAGAAAACTTTAGAATGTACTTTGCCTCTTTGATTTCATAATGTGTGGCCAGCCCTTATTTCACAGCAACTTTGACAAAGATTGTTCTCAACAGGAGGAGGATTGGAATTGGTCACTATTTCAGTGCAAGATTCCTCTGAAAGCACTATGCTAGCATGATGATGAGGACTGAGTAACTATACCATTAACATTTCACATAGACTGCCATGGATCTCAGAAACAGACGATTCAGCATGTGACCTCTGAGTTAGTGTGTAAACAGTGCTCCAAACTAGTGGAACATGCTATCATTCAGAGACAGATTCCCTGACCATTTCTGACTATAGAAATCATTAAGGTTGGATAATAAAAGACATCCCTTTAGTCATTAACTGTGGACACTCCTTCAGGGCTATTTTAGAATTATCTTCCCACTAAAATATTTTCACCATCTTCCTTTTTAGGTTTAAAACACTGAGCTTCTATGTTTCACTTTGGAAAACTTACGGTGTGGGATAGCTTGTAATTCTGAATGCATTTTTTTGGTGTTGGGCCTAAGTCATCCCCACTTTTTGTTAAAGGAAAAAAAAAGACGTTACCCCGTTGTATGTTTGCTACCCAAAGGTATAGTCTTCTAGAATCCCTCTTGCCCTCAAGTCCTCTTGTCAACAGTTATGATTTTTCCCCTTCAGTGCTTTCAGTCAAGCTATTTTCTATGAGCCTTGTGCAGCAGTTTACCTGAGCTGACTATGCAGATCCTCTGGTAGTTACTCCCTATGGGCAAGAGAGTATATAATAGGACTACAAAACATTACTTCATTTAATTGAACAGCCTTTGAAGTATAGCTTTGCAGCATCTTCAAGATCTGAAAGAGAGCATTCCTTCTTCTTCTGCATTGGGTGCCTCTACACAAGACGCTTCACTGTGAAGTAGTATAGTTTACTGCACGGTAAGCATGTGCATTTACACATGCACATGCTTACTGCACAGTAAACCTTGCTAATCACAAGAAAAGTTGCTACCTGCAAATGCAAGTAGCAAATTTACATGCAATTACTAACTGTGCACGAGCACTTGTGTAGACACTTGACCAGGAGCAAATCTGCTCCTGGTCAGCCTGCCACCAATGAGTGGGAGATTCCTCCCTGCCCTCAGGAGCTGCCTGCTGCTGGGACAGTCTCTGCCACTGGAGCCTGGGTAAGGACTAGCTTGTCGTCCACCCCCCTGATCATGACTGGGGAACTTGGTCTGGGAGATCTTTGTCCCCCAGCCCCTACTTCACCATCGTAATTGGTCATGGAGCTGGGACTGGGGAGCCTGTTCCCTGCTCAGCTCCAGGCTCACTGCTAGCTACCCCACTGTAAGGTCAGGGCAGCGGGCTGGAATCTGCCCTTCACCTGCAACTCTTTCCAAGACCCCTGCCCCAATCAGGGAACAGGAACTGGGAGCTCCCCAATACCAGGGCAGGGGTACATTGTCCCTGCCCTGGCAGCAGGCAGCCCCCCTGCCATTAGGGGTAGGGAGCAATATCCCAGCCCCAGCCAGGAGACAGCCATCTCCTGACCCAGTACTCCCTGCCAACCCCTAGGCTAGCTCCCAGGGGGAGCCTACAGCTCCCTCTGGTGGTGGTAGGGGCCCACTGCAGGGCTCCCAGAGGCAAGAGCAGTTTGCTGTCATTAGCAGCTAACCTGCTTCCACTTCCCTTCACACATAAACACCTCAAAAGTAGTTTTCTAGCAAGTAAACTGCTCCCAGATCTAATGCACATGTAGACACACCCACTGTGCACCAGTTCAGCATCCATCTCAACTTCTTGGCCTTTTGCCTAAAAATCAAAGAGGAATTCTTGTTTTTTTACTCCAAATTACATCAAAATTGTACTGTGTTTTCGTTTCAGATACAATCTTGTGAGGAACATTATAAATCATAAGAGGACTTGAATCAATGTTCACTTCATGCGTTTGAAACCATCACAAAGTACATAGTCAGCAAACAATCCACAACGTGGTTGAGCTCATTAGCCTCTTCTAGGTGGATCAGGAGCCAATTGTCCTAGCATTAAGCAAGGCAATGAAGTCTTCAAGAGAGTCTTACTAAGCACTGTTTATGCTTGTGTAAATCCTGAGAAACTACATGGACATCATTGCTGTTATTCAGGATTGAAAAACAGCAATTGGGCTATGAATATCACCTCCAAAACAAGACAAAAAAAAAAAAAATCGGTCTCAACAGAAATCCATTTGGAGCATTGTAATTTAGATAAGTGTACTTCAGTGTATAGGGATACATTACCTTGTGTGTAGATTTAAGATAACATTAACCATTTGGCATTCCTTTTCTCCCACAGTCCTCCATTATGACAGTATTAGAGAGATAAAAGGGGAATACATATTACATGCCTTAAAGTGCTCCAAAATGCATTTGGTGTGTTAAAATACTTTTTATTTACCAAAAAAACAAAACAAACAAAAAATACCCCAGAAAAGCTAAATTTACTTAACTTCTAATGATTTATCTTACAGAAGGGCCAAACCTGCAGTGTTTGCTGAACACGGCCTCATTTAAGTCGATGGAAGCTTTGTTTCATTAGGTGCCTTGCAATTCTGAACATTGTCTGCTGTTTGCATTTTAAGGCCAGATTTTTAGCCACTGGCTTCCTTTAATAGAGTCTCCAAGTAATGCCACACTGGTGGGTGTCAATTTGCATCAGTCAGCTCAAGAAATGGAAGTCAATATCAGCAAATTTGGCCCTCAGTGGATTCAGTGGTTTCTCTATATAGCCTTAACATTTCAACAGGGAGCAGAACGACTATTAGCATGCTGATGAAATATAAAGGGCATGGAGAAACCATGTAAACATTAAGCAATACAGTGGCTCCCATGGGGTTGACACAGAACTTGGGAATTCTCAACCTGTACAGCCAGGCACTGCCAACAAGGCCCAGGTGTCCACTGGGGAAGACAGTGAACACAACACTGAGAGGCCTGAAGCGATAGCATTTTGTGTTATTGAATTTCTCATAAGGCGTCAGAGCTTTAAAACAATGTTTAATTCTGTTATTAAAAACATCCTTCTTATCATTTCGCTCTTTGATTAGCACAAGAAATGAGAGAGAAAAGAAACTCATGAGAAAGAGGAGAATTGGTCCCAGCAGAAGTTCAATTGAAGTTCAAGTGTCACCTGAATTATCTTTATGGGAATTATTCATTAACAGATTTGCATTTCTACAAGGCGGGGGGAGGTGTTTACATAGACATTATTTCATTCCTAATGATCCTTCAACAAAACTATTACTGCTTTGATTACCTACCGTTTGTAAAGCTTAATCCATATTATGTGACTGATCACACAGTATCATCTCTGGGTTTGACTGGATGCCTCTTAACTCTTCAGGGATATTTCGTTACATGCCTGCTTGCTTCCTAGCCACATGGCTCCATGCTTTCAGCATCCTCATGACTCAGCCAACCCCTCCACCACCTGAAGCCACCACTGACTGCTGCAAAGCAGGGCAAGAGCAGCCCTGGCATAAACTGCTCTGCCCCAGCTCAGATTTCTGCTGTCCCTGGCAATTGTGTAGATGCTTTGCCCGGGAAGCATTTACTCCTGCTCAAACTGCTCTGGAGTTTATTGCTTTGAATTAACTGCATGTGTAGATGCACCCACTGAGAGGGTGACTGTGGTCATCTGGAAATATCCCTGAAGAGTTAGGAGGCATCCAATCAAAAAAAGCAGAGATGATACTACGTGATCCATCACTTAATATGGATTAAGTGTTACAAACAGTAGGTAATCAAAACAGTAATAGGTTGTTGAAGGATCATTAAGAATGAAATAATGTGTCTTGCTGGCCTTGAGGAGAAAGTATATTTCCTACTTTCCTGCTCCATCTGTTGATGTCACTAATACTTTTGAGCAGGTATTAGCCTATTTAATTCTGACTGCTGAAGAAAATCTTAAAACACACCATATGAGAGTTCAACCACAGGAGAAACTTGATGAAGATATTGTAAGGAAGGGCCAGGAGGAATCAGAACCAAGGCTGCCCCCTGCTCTGCTTCTACGTGCTAGTCAGCAGAACTGGCTGACCAGGCCAGGAATGGTCAATGGGGCGGGTAGGAGGAGTATACTTCCTCCTCAAGATCAGCAAGTACTATTCAGCCCAAGTGAAGGTTGCAGATCTGAGTCCTTTATATTTTCTTTCATAATGGGGGAATAAAACCTCACCTTTTCCCCCATTTAGTACTAAAACTGTGCTTCTTCCTACCTACAGTTCCCCACTCCTCTAGGCCCAAATAAAACCAGAGCAAAGGCTATTCTTGGGCACCTAGCAAGAGGAGACTGGCATAGTTGTCACAACAGTCTATGCTGCAGAAACAGGCTTTCCAGCTAGAGTTGGGGGTTAGACGAGAGAGAAGTCTGCAATCTGGTAGAAAGCAGGCAAGCTTCTCACCTCCTACAGCTTCATAAAGGGCACAGGGCTGGATTCTGCTACCCTTGCTCATGGGGAGTATATGCAGAGTGAGAGCCTGTTTAAGAGTATCAGAACTGAGTCTGTAAAAGAAATATTGGCAACCTCAAGCACTGAAAAAAAAAAAATTGCAAGCCACCTGCCTCACTCCCTTCTTTAAGGCACAAACAGGAATTTGGCTTAAGATGGGATTTTTTTTTTTTTTTGTAAAGGACACCTTGGCTTCTTTCAATTTGCCTTCTGTTTTTGAGGTCTGTTTCAGCTTTTCTTTACAGCCAAGAACACCAGAAATTGTGTGCGAGTCTGCATGAGCTAGACTGCAAGTCTGTGGAGCTTTGGGGAAAAAAAAGCACAGCATTCCAATTACTTTGAGACTTCCAGTAAAGCTGCATAAATTGGCTGCACTAAAATGAACAGTAAGGATGGAGCTTCCCCAAGGAGTTCTGCACTTTAGCACATTCTGCGGGAGTTTGCCCTGAACAGGAAAAATATGGCAAGGCTCACCCCAGCTGCACACTGTCCATTGGGCAGTTAATTTATTTAGAAGCACCATATTGGCTTAACAGTCTTCTTGAAGGCTCAGATCAAGCATACTCTGTGCCTACCTGGCAAGGGAAACACTGTGACCATGGAGGCGGTCTTCCTAGCTGCACCAGGGAGGACCGCTTTCCTGGCACGGGGATAGTACCTGCCAAGGTAATGTATAGTAAACTTCCCACTTGGCTGCTGGACTGGGAAGGTCTTGGCTTTAAGCCCACTTTATGGAAATGGGAGATGCCTCTCTGGCTTGCCCCTGGGGCCCTATGGCTGAGGGCAAGCAAAACTCAGGGACATCTGAACCCCAAGCCTCTGGGCTCGGGCCTGCAAGTAGGATGCCCGCCAAAGGTTTTGGAAACATCTGAAGCCCCAGATGGGGGTGGAGGATATTTGCCAGTAGTAGGGCCACTTATGGTTCTGGGCTTACTCTTGGATTTGGAATTTGTTTTGGCTAATTTGGCTTGGAATATGGAAAATTTAATTAAAAAAAAAGTCTCATTTACACCTGTCTCTGCTCTATTTTAGTTTCTGTCTGTCTAAGCTGTAACCCTGTTTACTCTGCTTTTCAAACCCATGGGTAGCAGTGATATTACAGTACATCACATGGACAACAGCAGGACATTTGCTTGCTGCCCTTGTCCACATGAGACCCCACCACTCCCAAACACTAATCTGTTTCCCTAGCCCACCCTTTTTTTTTTTCCAAGTGGTCAGAACAGATTTTGTAGCAAGAACACTGATTCAGGTAATTGTATTTTTCCACTGTCAGTGAAATGAAGATGCCTTTGCACTGATTGGAAGAGATTCCACATGCATATGCATGCAGTATGTAATGTACTGTAAGCCTGCAGCTGCCCCTCTCTAGTCCCATCTGTTGGAGAGGGATGTTGATTTTGCTCATCTTGTTTTCTTTTTAAAAAAAAAAAAAAAATGAATGAATGAACTTAATGTTCATTAGAGGGAGTTGGCAGTGAATCTAGCCAGGCATAATATGGGCATGAGCTGTGCAAGCTTCTCTTGATACACACACACCCTGGATTCTAATCCCAAAATGTAACATCCCTTGATATTTGAGCTTTGGCACCACACATAGATCTGCCAGAGTGTATTATAGCTGATCTATAGCATTCCCTGTCACTCATGTGCTAGGATACTATACAGCTCTGCTAATCTACCCCATTTCTGATTTACATAAACCCTCCAAATTCCAACCTTGAAGTCCAACCACAGTACTACAGATAAGAACTGATTGGGGATTTGCCAACAAAAATGTTCTTCTTTTCCCAGTAGAAAATATCAGTCAGTCAAAAACAATTTTTTTTTTTCCAGGAGAGTTTCTTGTTCCTAGAAATTCTTGTTCCAAAAAAACAAAACAAAAACCAAAAAAGAAACATTTTCTAAACCGCAGTCCATTTTTTTCCAGGTTCAAATGATTTTGTTTTAAGTAAATTAAGAGTAAAAATGTAATACAAGGCAAAAATTAAAACATAGCATTTTAGTTGGCCTGACCTATGATTTGGGAATTTTGAATGACTGAAGTGTTTGTAATTTTAATTTTCATCCTAATTCCCAGGGGATGCTACTTGAGCCTGACATGCAGTATTCTGATAACTCAGTCCTAACACATATGCTGGACTGTGGATACAGCACACAGAAGACTCCATGCAGTTCTGCTGAGAAAGGCTCCAAAGTAGAAGATTTTTTTTTTTTTCATTAAGGTGGTACAATATTTTCTGGACTGTCAGAATTCTGCAGCAGTTACAGTTTCAAATTGAATTATAAGAAAGGGGTCCTCTCTGGATTGGGCTAAGAGGGAATATTGTTCCTGTAAGTAATGACTACCCGGAGCATGTATCAAACAGGAGGAAAAATAAAAGGAACTTGAAGAAATACCAGCAGCAGTGCCTAAGAGTAATCATTTGAGAATATGAACCATTTTCTCTGGAGATGCCAAAACTTAATTATTATTAGGAGGCTAGAAATCAAGATGAACTAGAAAGGGGTAAACTAAATTAGTGGGGGGGGGGCAATCTTTTTGGCAGGTAGGCCACAAATTAGCCCTGCATCCTCCTCATGTGACACTCCAATCCCCTTCCTCTGCCTAATCTCCTGCTCTGCTTTCTGCCTCCTACTCTGTCCTCCTGCCTGATCTTGTGCTCTGCTTTCTGCCCCATCTTGCTGTTGTGCTGCCTGCTTCTTCTGTCTGTCATGTGCCACAAGAGGCTGCCTGTGCCATTTGTGGCAGTCATGCTGCAGGTTGGCCACCCCTAAACTAAATGTTTATGGCAGCAATGCAGACATGGCATTATCCAAACTAAAAGGAGGCTTGACACAGAGCAAATTCTAAGGGATGCAACATGTTACTAATTGCAGATACCTAAAGGTACACACACTCTGCCCAGAGATAGGAATCATACAGTGGTTTTACAGGTTCCAGGAAGAAATATTAATTCAATCATCAGCATTGTGAATCGGAGAAGACCGGATAGAGGAAATTGCCCATGAGAGTGAGATTAGGTCAGGGCTAGTCATCTAATTCAGTGGCTTTCAACCTTTTCTGTACCAGGACCCATTTGTAAACATCAATGGCCAATCCTGACCCAGTGCCCCTCACTCCTGGCCCCCTGTTCCCTGCTCCCAGACTTCCTGTGTTGGGTAGGGGGGGCCCCCAAGCAGCCCCTCACAGGCTGGAAGTCAGAGTAGGAATCTGAAATAGCTACACTTTACTTTATGTTCTTGTTATTAGGGCTGTGCAAAATTTCGGCAGTAGTTTAATTTCAGAGGTGTTTCAGGCCATTTTGGCACCTGAAACACTGAATCCGAATAAAAATGGAAGGCTCAGAAACATTTCCGAAATGAGTCATTTGAAATGTTTTGGAAAACTTTGGCATTTCAGAGCCAGGCTTGCAGGGAAACAGCTGTACGCTGCTGCCCTGCTCGGCTTCACAGGGAGCTGAGATCCGTGCCAGGGGTCTTCTTGCCACCACTGCCCATACCATGCTGGCCCAGTGATTCAGGGCTGCATGGGATCGGCAGTGAAGAGACCCTGGCATGGATCTCTGCTCCCTGTGCAGCCAGGTCACACATCAGGGCAATGCAAGTCCCTGCTCCGTGACTTGACTCCACAGGGAGCAGAGATCTGGGGCTGCACAGAGCAGGCAGCAGTGCTGAGGAGACCCCCAGCATGGATCTCTGCTCCCTGTGGAGCCGAGTCATGCAGCAGGGACCAGTAAGCTTGCTCGCCTCTCTGTGCTGCTCCCCTGCCCCGCAACCCAGTGTGGCAGGGATCAGTCATCCGTGCAGGGGTGTCTTCCCCTGCACAGAGGGCAGCGGCCCTCCCCTGGATGAGCCACCCACGGCCCTGTCCTGCTTGGGCCCTGCAGCCCCAACCCCACCTGACTGGGTAGGGCTGTGTGAAGCTTCCCTTGCAGCCCGTTTGAAACAGATTTGGAGGAGATTTCGCCAAAATGAGACAGGACAGTGATTCAAAACAGCTGAATCTGAAACCAAATCGAAACCCAGCTGTTTTGCACAGCCGTACTTGCTATGTCTCAGCAGCACCCCCTGCAAGGTCCTATTGTACCACAGAGGATGATCAACCCACCTATATATGCAGTAGGTAAAATTCAGTTTTTACTCAACCAGTGCAAATTCAGAGTAAATCCACTGGAGTCAACCTAATTGACCTGGATATGAAAATAGGTTGCCAAAATAAAAGTAAGGCCCCTTGACTCCCTTAGATGAACTGCGAACCTGGGTGTCAAACTCAAGAACACTAGCTTAGCATTCAAGTCCAGATCTGAATCCATCATGGTGTGGTGGACTTACTGATTCAGCCCAGCACGTCCTGGGCTTGGAAAAAATCTTCATTTTGATTGGTGGTGGAGCCCATCCACTAATCAGGTAAGGGCTGGGCAGAGCCAACCCCACCCTACTTGGATGGGGGGGGGGGCGGGGGGCGGGGAAATAGGAACCTCCCAGACCTGAGTGAAGCCTGCATTTTACAGGTCAGGCAAGACTTTGGGGGTAGAGCCTCCAAAGAGACTAAAAGGAGCCATGTGCCCAGCACACAAAAACCACATTGGGGGGATAACAAAGGAAGAAGGGGCTGAGAAGAGCTGGGGAAGTCCAGTAGGCAAAGCAGCACCCAGAAGAGCCCCCCTTTGCTAGGACTGACACCTCAGCCCTATCGGTGCATGGAGTGGCGCACGGGGCTCAGATGCTGGCGCTGCTCGTGGCAACCCAGGTCAGCATTCCCTGGCAGGGAGCCAGGGTGTGGTGCATGGATCGGTGCATGGAGCCCAGGCTCCGGGAACCGCTCAAGGCAGCTCGGGTCTGCAACCCCAGCAGGTGGCCAGGGAGCAGTGCATGGATTGGTGCATGGAGCCCAGACCCTGGGAGCCGCTTGAGGCAGCTCGAGTCTACAACCCTGGCAGGCAGCTAAAAGCACGGTGCAGAGATTGCTGCACAGAGAGTCAAAGAGCTGATCAGGACTCTGGGAGCTGTTTGAAGGTGGCTCAGGTCCCTAAACCCTGGCATGTGGCCAGGCTGCCAATGTGGCAGCACCCCCCAGTGGGTCCAGGAGCTGATTGACCCCGTGTCTCATGAGGTGGCCCAGGCTTCCAACCCTTGCCATAAGGAAATAGCCAAATGGTGCACGGGTTGGTGCATAGGGCCATGAGCAGGCCTCAGTACAGGACAGAACCCTGGGCAGCAGCCAGCCACCGTGCCAGGAGAGGCACCGTCCTATAGTGCCAGAGCAAACCCCACATCACCAGAGGGTTGTAAGTGTTAGGAACAAGGGTATTCCACAGGAGAGGGAGTCCTCAGGAGGGAGCCAGCAAGGACCCCTATGAGGTAGGGGGTGCCGTCCCAGTCCATGAGTGGTTGGAGGGGACTGGAGCATTGTCCCAGTTTCCCCTGGCAGAGCTGTGGCCAGGCTTCCCCACATTGAAGGTGCTACTATGCTAGGGCCTCCCCATTCAACACCTGGGAGGGTGAGCAGGCACCATATATTTTGTCAGTTGATGTTTCACAGTTATATGAGTACAAGTGTATTTTATCTTTGATTTCCACTGCATACATGACAGTGTTATTTTATTGACTGTAAATAATTAATTGCATTTATCCCTGTTGATGTGCTGTATTTACCTGTGTTTGCTTATACTTACCGGTTCCAGATCCATTACTTACCAGTGCAGATTGAAGCTCCATAGGACGTATAAGTCATGTATGTAATATAGTCCTGTATCATTGAATAAGTGATTACTAATCTATAGATATGTACGTATGTGTGCGTGTATATAACTTTATTTTATTAATAAATAAACCTGTATATAGTTAAGCAGTTGAGTCATGGACTGACTTTATAGGGAACTGAGGGGAAACTGTGTGCAGTTGACAGTTCCCTCCCACAGCAATTCTGCTTGATGACAATGCCCTTCAATTCAGAGAAGCGGGGGTACATACCCTGTGTACACCCGGGCTACAATGAGGTACAAGAATAATCATCTGGATAGCCAAATACCACTCTGAACCTCAAAAGAACTGGTCCCTGAAAAGAAAAAAAGGTTCCTAGTTGCTAGTTTATTACGAAGGTAGTTCCCCAATTACCGGATTAGTCTACCATCAATTAGAAACCATTAGACCATGTTATTTCCTATGTATTTAGTCCCTCTCTAGTGATTGCTCTCCATAGGAGGCTAAAGAGTCCACTACAGCTGCTAGCAAACTACTTCATCTTCCTTTCTCTCTCTGGACTCAGAACACACACATGTAACTGAGGGTCCAGCTGGCATTCCACAATGACGGTTATACCATTGAGAAGAAGAGCTAAGTAGGTTTATAAACAGTTTTCTTTATAAAAAAAAAAAATCTTTAAAGTGACATATTTAAACACATATGTATGTGAGGGAAAAAGTGTTAAATGGGCAAAGAGTAAGAAAGGCCTCATGTTTGTGAATAAGTTGTACATCTTCTTAATAGACTAGCAAATTGCCTGTTAAGAATGACAGGGAGGGCAGGGACAGAGCCCCACATCTGGCTACATGCCGCCCCATTCCCCCCCACCCCACTCCTCGTCTGACCCTGTTCTACCCCCAACCACTTCCTGCAGCTTTGGGTCCAACCCTGCTCCCTGCCACACTTTGGGTCTGACCCTGTTCCTCCCCTCCCCCCAACACTTCAGGTCCAAACCATCTTCCCCGCCCTCCTCCCTGGCACTTTGGGTCCGGCCCTGCTCCCCCACCCCCTCTTCGGGTCTGGTCTCATTCCCCGACACTAGCTTCAGGTCCAACCCTGCTTCCCCCACCCTCCCACCACTTCAAATCCAACCCCGCTCCCCCTCGCTTCCCTCCACCACTTTGGGTCTGACCCCACTCCCCCTTTGGGTCCAACCCCGCTCCTGTCCCCCTCCCCCCCCCCGCTTCAGGTCTGACCCCACTACCCCACCCTTCCTGCACCACTTTGGGTCCAACCCCATTCCCCCCCACCACCTGCCACTTTGAGTCTGACTCTGCTCCCCTCCACTGCTTCAGGTCTGACACCGCTCCCCCACCCTCCCCACTGCCACTTTGGGTTTGGCCTCACTCCCACTCCTCTCCTCCTCCTGCTGCTTTAGGTCTGACCCCGTCCCCCCTTTCCCCACCACTTTGGGTCCAACCCTGCTCCCCACTTTCCCCCTGCTTTGCGTCCGACCCCACTCCCCCACCCCCCCAACCACTTCAGGTCTGACCCCGCTCCCCGCACCTCCTCCCCACCACTTCAGGTCTGCCTGGTCCACATCCACCTGCCTCTCCACTACCCTCCCTCCCTGACACCTCCCCTTCCCCCTCCCTGCCAGCTGTTCTGGCAAATGTTGCCACCATGATCCCTCCCTTCACCCTCAGGCAGGGAGATGCAGGGGAAGCTCCATTGCTTGGCTGGCAGAGGCTTGTTCCTCGCTGCCAAATTTTACTGGCAGCGGAGCAAACTTGGGCCTGTGCAGCCTGGGCTGCCCAGCCAATCACCACCCGCCCTCTTGGTAGTGCATGTACAGTCAGCCAGAGCATTACGGACAGAAGACAGACTAAAATAATAAGTTATTATATTAGAATTCTTGCTTTCCAGCAAGGTTCTAATCCCAACCGCATTGGAAAAACTATTTTGATTTCAGCTGGCTCTGGAACAGGCTCTCAAGGGATATTGTGATGATATGCAGCCTCTTCTGCACAGCAGCCTTGAGTTTCTCCTGCTAGCATACCCGTCACGAAAAGTTGAATCTCCACCTAAGAGTTACAAACCCTTGGTCTGAGATAAACCAAGATTTGTTTGGTGAGACCAGTTATTGGACCAGCTGTATAGTTGAAGGCAGGGTGGATTTGCTCCTTATAGACCAATTAAAAAGGTATCTATATATTTACTTTAGTTAGTCCATAAAGTGCAAGTCTACCCAGCCTTCTACTTGAAGTCAGACTAACATGGTTAACTATGTCTCCCAACTATATAATTGGCAGAGATATTAGATAAGGTTTGAGTACAAAATACCCTTAGGTACATGGATAATTTTAGTCATGTCACAGGTAGGACTGAAGCACACTACAAAATCAGGACTTCAGTCTTTACTCACAACAAGAAGGAGTGCTGTAAAAAAATCAAGGATGCAATTTGTCATAGAAGAAAAGTTTAGCTTCCATCTGACATGTGCTGAAGTCCTAAGACTTAGATCACTAACTCATCAGGTCACAATACTCATTTTCAGTGTTTCAGTTAGAAGAGGTCTCTTTCAGGAGTTGTGTTTGGTAGATGCATGTCTCTGCTAAGTGAAAATAAGCAGGCAGATGGTTAGCTGGCAGGACTCCACACAGATCCATGATTGTTACCAGAGCTCTACCAGTTAATACCAGCTAAGAATATGGATATCTTTATGTTACGGCACCACTCCAAAATGGCTGAGCCAGATCCTACACAGGATTATATTCAGGCCAGAAAACAATTCTACTTACCCAATCCTTGAAGAATCATCCCTTTAAGCTTATCTTCCACCTTCCTCTATGACTCTACCTTTCACTGGTTTCTCTTTAAATAGAGGAACACAACCCACCTGCATTCCCCAAACAGGGGCTAGGCCAGGCACAGCTGTCTGCTGACTCTCTTCATCCCCCAGTGACAGCAGGTATTCCTGTTCTTCTAATTAAAGCAGCTGTATCTGATGGCCACTTGATGGCCTCTCTTTCCCATCTATACTACTAATAAGGGCCCCAGGCTATCCACACAGTATCTGAGCAACTCATCTTTAATGTGTTTCTCTTCACAGCATCTCTGTGAGGCAAGGAACTGCTATTTTTCCAGTTTACAGAGGAAACAAATTAAGTGAAGAGAGTGTATAAGAACTACCTAATCAATGGCATTTTGTCCCTTCACTACCAGTGGAATCAGAAGGTTAGACACATAACTACCTTTGAAGATTAGAGGTTAAGTGACTTACCCACACAGAAATCTATAGCAGAGCAGATAACTAAGCCTAGGTCTTCCCAGTCCTACTTTAGTGTCTCACCTATTGAAGCACCCTTCCAGTCTACAAAATTGTGGCCATTTGAGTAAGAGAGTTCATACAGCCACCACTGAGCTGGAATGATCTATGATATAGCATACGTGCAAGATAAAATCAGATTTGATATAAATAGGTATAACTCCATTACTTTGCATCTGCTTACACCCCTTTTGAACTGGACCATGGTGTGTAGTGTTATAGCCAATTGGTGCTTTTAAAAAAAATCTACTTTTCAAAATTTCTTTAAGGATAATTTACCTTCTCACTGTATTGAATGAAAACCTACTTCAGACAAGCTCTAGTGCAGGGGTTCCCAACATTTATGTACCCAAAGGCACACTCAAATTTAAAAGAAAAACAGTGGGCGCCAATATGATATTAAAGTTTAGAATGTAGATCAATCTGATCATCTCATCCATTACCTAAAATTGCATTAGATCCACAACTTTGAAATGCAGCTTTCCTTTACTTGGTATTCTTTTGAAGTGCCCAAACAATAATTTGAGGAACCAGAGAAGCTATTTATATTGAATTAAGACAGAAAGAAAAAAAAACATCAGTTTATTACATTAAAAGAGAGGGAAAAATTGAGAGAGAGAAGCATAAAAAATACAGGTGCATATTTCCCAGATATCAATATTAACAGGAAAAAAAGAGAGGAGTGCCCAAATCAAAGCCACACAAAACATTAGATTAATATTAAGATGTGTACTAGACTCCTACGTACAGTACTATTATGCTAAGAGTTGAAAGAAAGACTCACCCCAGAATAATAGAAAATCATAGACTTCACATTTCTTATGGATACAGTGACAATAAATAAATGTCACTAAAAGAAATACTGTGGCCATTATTAATAATTTTGATAAACAGTACTAGTAGAAGGGAACAAATGAACTAAAGAGAATCATTCATATATTTCTAAACAAAATCCAAAATAGCACAGTCATTAATGTGGCTCCTTGGGTCTAGCAGCTAGTTCAAAACTTCTTTCTGAATCTTACGGCACCTCAGCGTGTTGTCCTTTTATAACATAGAATAATTTCCTTCTCTGAGAGAAATATCACAACAGAGCAGATTTCCAAAAATCTTAATCCAAAAAAATTCCAAACAATAAGAAATGTGGTTACTGTGGAAGGAGAAATTCAGGCAAATCCAAAGCTAGCTGCTAGGTGAAAGTTTTTCCATATAAAATGTTCTGCCCAAAGACAGTTTGAGAACATGAAGCAGTCTTTCACGTTAGCTCAACTCTCTGTGATAGTCTCTTCCCAATGACTTTTACCTGAGACCAAGAAAAATGCAACTGGTTCTCCATCAAGCAACTAAAGCTGTAGCCTTCAGGATTAACAGCAGACACAGAGCTATGCCTTAGATACAAAGCGATGCACAGTTATTTTGCTTTACTTTATGAGCAAACCAGTTAACATATCAGTGCCTCAGAAACCAACTGGTTCTCCTGTTGAACTGAGTTCTCCTATCACACTTGCACACACAAATATGCTAGAGGAAAGAGATGCTTTTTTTTTTTCTTCCCAACTTTACTAAGAAAATTTATGGCAAAAGTTTCAGAACCATATGTTGTAGTTAGATTGGTAAAATGACCATTTCTAATGGAGAGATGGTCACTAACTTCACAAGTTGGCCTGAGGCCTATATACACAAGTATTTTTCAGTCTTTAACCTTGCATTCTGAAAATTTAGACTATAAATATTTTCTCGCAGGGAGTCAGCTCCAAAACCCTTTGGGACTTAGATACGATCAAGGAAGGAACAGCTGAATCAAAACAGTGGCCACCAAACAATAAACAAAGTATTCTGGAGACTTACAGCAACAGTTACCATACCTTTCATTATTTTACCATAAATATAAGTTAAATAATAAGCATTTATGTTTATAAATCTGAAAATACAAATGCATGACAAAAAATAAGTTAAATAGGTGCACACAAATTTAAAAAAAATTAAAAAGCAATGCAAGATCAGTTTTTTTAAAGATTCCCCAAACAATTTCCTAGGCAGCCTCTGAAAAACAAAAGAGGAAGAGGGATTAGTAATGGTGGTTTTGTCTTATTAGGCTCAACTGAGACATTTTTAATAGGGCCCAAAAGGAAGAAAAATTTGATTGCAAACATAGGCCATCATCTTGCAAGGACTCCAATTCCTATACTCAGATGAAACTGCATAATGCTTAATGTCGTTCTCACCTGATTGGACTTCAGCCACCCAGAGAAATTACGAATGTCCCACCCCGTCTGAAAGAGAGTGGGGGAAAAGGAGAGCATTTCCAAAGATTTGTAATTTACATTCTGAACAACAAAGCATTGAGACTATGTAATTACGGCATTTAGGGCTAGAGAATGCCATGCACAGGTATTTTGGTGCTTTTGAAAATTCCACTAGATGCCTACGTACATCCTTAGGCACCCATATGCCCATAAATATTTTGTTTTAGCAGCTATATGCAATAGCTTTTAACTTTCTTACAAGTGTCTATGTAGAGTAAAACTGTGCCTGCTTGCACAGAGTATAAAGGGAAATGTGGGTAGGAAAACTGAAAATTATTTTGGATGAGATTTTAAAATTGTTATCTTCAGTGTAGAAAAGGGTTAAGAGTCATTAGGTGAAATTAATTTTTTTAACTGGTGGAGATTCTGATTGGAAATTTTCAGAAGTGTTTGGTAATAGCCTAATTTTGATTTTGAGAGATGATCAAGGTCAACATTTGGCACAAATGAGAATCTCATTCCTCCTCTGAAGTTTTGATGAAACAAACTGGTTCAGCCAAAAAGTCCAAAGGAAAGAGACAATTATGATCAGAAGCCTGGAAAATAAGACTCATGAAGAAAGGCTGAAATAACAAGGATTGTTTAATCTGAAAAAGAGGACACTAAGGGGGATATGATAAGAGCCTTCAAATACCTGAAGGGCAACTACAGAAAGGATGAAAATGGGCTTTTCTCCATGACCATAAGGGACAGGATTAGGATCAATGGCTTCAAACTGCACCAGAGGAAATTTAGGTTGGAGATTAGGAAGAACTTTTGCATTATGAGGGTGGTTAATCACTGGAAAAGGGTACCAAGGGAGGCTGCAGACTCTCCATCCCTAGAAATTGTCAAGAGCAGGTTGGACAGGCAGTTTTGGGATAGTTTAGTCAAGGATGGCCCTGCCTTGAGCAGGGAGCTGGACTGGATGACCTTCTGAGATCTTTTCCAGCTCTATTTTCCTATGATCTTAAGCTACCACCACCACCAGAAATAAAATCATTTCAAGTTTGTCTAAAATAATCTTTTCTTGTGGTGATTCACATTAAATTGATTTTTTTTTTCAGTGTCACATTTTTCTCCTCTTTTGTTTCCCATTCTTATCCTGAGAAAACAGGTGGGGCAGAAGAGGAAGAAAGAGGACAAGAAAAACAATGAAACAAATTATTTCCAATCCAACCAATTGAAACTGAAACAAAAATGTTTGCTTTGAAAACATTTGTTAAAAACATGAAAATCTTAAGTGATGCAAGCATGTTAGGAAAATATATGTTTGTGCTCTTTTAAGAAAAAATAATATTTTGCATTATCAAGACTTTTCAACCAGTCTTATGAAATTTATTAAAAGCATAACCAGTCTGGCATCCTAAAGCAGATAGTTTCAAAATAGCATGCAGTGATCTGTTTTATGCATTGTAGTATTCATTGGCTGATGTAATGTCATGTGTAATACAAGCAACGATAACACAGGGTAACAGATTCATATGCAAAATCATACTGTGTTCTATTATTTTTATCCTGCTGCTTCTTTCACTCACCAGCTCATGCCTCACACCCTCCACAACCTGAAATTCCCCAGTATCATGGCTTACCAGGTATGCTGTGGGTTGCTGTACCTTGGGAAGAGCAGCAAGCTATGTCTGCTCTAGGTCAGTCTAAAAACCAAAAAGATACATCACCATCTAGGATTTGTACCTTGCAGTTGCTGTGGCTACTGCAATTTGTTTAGCAAACTGGTTTAGCAAGATGGCATTTGTTTGTTTTCTGACCTTGCTGCTGATGAAGCTTAGATACCAAGGCAATAGAAATGTGGAAGATAAGCAGGTAACACTGAGAGAGAGACTGGGGAACAACCAACTGGGCACAGACCATTAGAAAAATACTGGGTCTGATCTTGCCAAATACCTAGTTCCTCCCCGGAGAAGTGAAAATTAAACAAAGATTCTGATAAAAGCACAATAACGCATTAAAAACCCATTAAATCTATAACTAGTTTTCACAAGGCTCTAACTTAACTGTATCAGCTCAGGGTTGTGATCTGGGTGTCAGTATAGACAGTTCAGTGAAGACTAGAATGCCATGTGCACCCATGGCCAAACAATCTAACAAGATGTTAGCAGTAGCAGCCTTAGGGGAGGGCAAACTGGGTGACCACCCAGGGCCCCACACTTTAGGGGTCCCCACATTTTTGAACCTAGAATGAACCTAGAATATAGCTCAATGTTAAAAGACTCTTTCTTTGTATTATCAATATTGTATTAAGATACTTTCATTGCAGTTTCATGGACAGGACAAAGTGAAATTGAAATTGAAAATGACCAACTTGCTTACAGGTCATCAAAATTAAGTCTCTACGGGGCCCCAAATGACTCTCTTGCCCAGGGCCCCAACAACCCTAAGGCCACCACCCTAAGGATGGAACAGGATGGAGAACACAACTGAAAATATTATGCTGCTTTTGTACACGCCAGTAACATGCCTTACCTAGAATGCATGCAGTCCTTGTCAGAGCATCTCAGCTCATGGTCTAGTCCAGAGCTGCGGCACCCTGAAGTACCTTGAGATGCATGGTGCCAGAGATTTCAAATAGGAACCCATAGTATTAAAAACATTCTTCCCTGTTGTGATTCAAAGTCTTTGCAACAGAAATATTGCTCTATTATTTTTCCTTACTCTAAGAACAACTAAGTAAAAACTAAGAACTAGCATTTTCTGAGGGGTGCCTTGAATCTAACAAGAGCTGCCTTGAGTCTAGGAAGGTTGAGAACTATTGATCTAGTCCTTTGTTAGGGTTAGATTGTGGCTTTGCAAAAGACTCTCCCTCTGCCTTCCCTGCACAGCCTCCCCTTATTGTTACTTACAGTTCAAATGGGAATTGGGGCTGTATGTGACTGTTGTTCACATTACAGTGAAGTCGGGAGAGAAAGAGAAGGCAACAGGGAGAAGCCTTCATTCTACTGCCCTGACACATGGGGCAGTGAAGAAGACTTGATGTGGGGTAGGTTCTCAGAAGGTTGCAAAGGCCCGAGTCTTGTCCATGCAGACACAAGTCTAGAATGTAGATCCTCATACCCCAGCTCAGTAGCATTCTAATTCTGGAAGCATGTGAACACCTACATTTACAACAGTAAAGTATCCTAGGCTCCTCAAGACCTGGTCATGCCCAGGGTTGCCTACCTTGACAGGACTGAGCACCTACCTCATGCCTAAACACCTCTGGAAACTAGAAAGGTGGCAAACATGGCTGGAGAAAGAAATGCCAGTCCCTGTTGTTCACTGATTTCACTGTGAGAGCACTCACCCTGGGATGTGAGAGACCCAGGTTCATGGACTTCCTCAACCTGAAGGGCACTGAATCGGCATGTCCCTCTGGCAAATGAATGCTCTCCTCACAAAATTATAGTCAATCATTTCTCTAGCACCCTCAGCTGGACCTCTCCCTTTCTCACACTTTCAAGAAAAGCCCTATGGAAGCCTTCAAAAACCTTCTGCAGAAAAGAAGACAAGGCAGATTGTATTCCCATGGATGTTACATTATATTCTCTGTAGATCAATTAGCCTTATAGTGAGTTTAAGTTCCTATCTGTTCAGTTTTCAGCAGTACCCTCTAGGTGAATTTCTGATGGTAAGACAGACAAGAGGCAAACTCTTTTTACTGCTGTGGTGAGCTTGCCAGTAACAGCTTGGCTTGCCAACTTGGAAGGGCTCCCACCGATTGGTGGAGCATTCCCACCAATCAGGTGAAGGCAGGGGAAAGGTTTGCCTTGGCCCTACCTCAGGGTGAGGCAAAGAGCTGGACCTGGTTGAGGACTACACCCCCCTCTTCCTGATTGGTCCCTTTACAATCTGGGGATGGAGCCTCTAGGGGGGATAAAAAAGCAGCATGCCCAGCATACCAGTGGCTGCATCAAGGCATGGTGAAGAGGATGGGCAAATAAGAGCTAGCAGAGCTGGCCAGTGGGGAAGAGCTGTTGCTCTGAAGAGCCTGAAGACTCCTTGCTGGACAGGGAGCAGCAAGTAGCCACGTCCCCTAGCCCCTCCATGAAGGAGCACAGCAAGCGGTGCACAGGTCAGTGCATGCTGGGTCCGAGAGGGACCGAGACCCTGGGAACTGCTTATGGCACGAGGCCAGGAACTTGGTGTACAGACAGTGCACACTGGGTCCAGGAGTGGGCCAAGACCCTGGGAGCTGCTCAAGGTGGCTTGGGTCTTCAACCTCTGGCATGAGGCCAGGCAGCAGTGCATAGGATGGTACACGCTGGGTCCAGGAGCAAACTGAGACTCTGGGAGCCACACAAGACAGTTTGGGTCTCCAACCCCTGGCATAAGGCCAGGCACTCAGTGAAAACACATTGCATGGAGAGTCTGGGAGTAGATCGAAACCTTGGAGTCACACAAGGCAGCTTCGGTCTCCAATCCTGAGCAAAAGGCAGAGTCCTCAGTGCACTCAACAGTGCACAGGGCCCCAAGTGGGCTGGCAGCCCAGAGAGAGCCTGAGGCAGCTGGGGCCTCAGCGAGGGAGGAGGCAACTTGCCTGGGGAAATGATGACCCCCTGGACTCCCGAAGTTGTGAGTTACCAGGAAAGGGGATTCCCACAGGGGAGAGGAAATTTTCCCCAGTCAGTGAGACTGACTACCGGAGGGGAAGCCCAGAAGGAGAGGGTTCCCTGGTTTGGAAGTTACCTTAATGGGTTACCTTGCATGTAACGTATGGCTTATTGCATAATGAATTTGTATATAGTTAAGTTCACAGAGTGTCCTGGCTTGGCTCTATAGGGGAAGGAGGGAAACTGCATGCAGTCAGCAGTTTCACCCCACAGTGCACCTGTCCTGCTAACCTTTCTCTTCGATTGGAGAGGGGAGTACATAAGCAGGTACTACGTGGGTTACACTGGCATGTCCTCTACTTTATTCTCTTGCCCTGCCAAAAGTGTCTGTCTGAAAGCCAGCGGGGAAGCATCACAGGGAAGGAAGGCTGAAGGCTTACTTGTACATTATAAATGCAAACGTCAGCTTTCAGCACAAATGGATGAACCTCCCCTGAATCTGGAAGAAAACCCTAGTACACCAGTCTTATCATTCCTCATCATCTTTCCTGTCTGTAGAAACCCAGTAGCCAAAGCTTGAAGAGGCAGCGATTCATAGAATCATAGAAAGTTAAGGTTGAAAGGGACCTCAGATCATCTAGGGTACCTACAGATGTGCAGGCCCCTGCTTTAACTCATGGTGCTTTACATAAAGTGCAGTGAATTAGAGTACCCCCCCCACCCTCGGACTCAACAGACATTGAGTTGGGAGGGGGGATTGAGCCTGCCTTGAAGAGCCCAAGAAGCCTGCCTACAGCTGAGGAGCTTTCCCTCTCCCCCAGTCCCCCCCCACATCCACCCCAGATCTGGGGCTGTCAGCAGGAAGAGAGGGAAGCAGGGGGAGGGGGAAGCAGAGTGAGCTGGGTTTGTCTGGCCTGAGCTGAAAGGCTGGGGGGGGGGGAAGGGGGGGAGGCACAAGGCAGTGGGGCTCCAATACACCCACCCTTTCCTCCAGCTCAAGCCAAGCAAACCCCAGTGGGCAGCTCAGTCCCCCTCCCTTCTTTCTAACCGCCCCAATCACACAACAAATTAACCCTAGTGGACACAAGTTCCCTAGGACACTCTAAAGTGGAGTGCCTTCATTTGGCACTTCATTTAATGAGAGTTAATTTGTCATGTGATCAGCTTCTTTAAAAGCATTCAGCAGCCATGTATGTATGTCATGGCATGGCTGTAGAGTACTTTTAGGGGGCCTATCACACAAAAAATGTAACTTCTGTCTGTGCCCCTAGTGACTTGAGATGAAAACTGGAGAAATCACTGGGAAAGAAATACCCTTCAACCCCTTTCTCAGTAGAATCAGCATCTTAGCATGTGGAAAAAGCCAACTGCAATTTTAAAAATACTTTTTGGAAGTTCCTTGGAACAGGAACAGCCAAAAAAGAGGCAGGGATGGCAAAGTATCATGCTGCCAGCAACTGTGAGTGTTCAGTCCCAGCAGCAATGTCCTCAAATCTTTGATATGACCAAATCTAATAACATCTATCTAGTTGTACTCAACAAAGCACAATCAACAGCTCTGTAAGGCAACATTTGCTTTTGGCTTGTAACCACCTGTCTGAACCTCTGTTTGCTTTGAACTGGTATTATTTTATCTCGGAACTAAGTTGAGAGAAACTCTGGAAATGTTATTCTTTGTATTCATGCCCCAACACACAATCTGAGAGGTACAAACGGACTGAAAAGCAGCCAATCTGGACAGCTCTGGATCCCCTGGGAAGGGGAGCTTTCTATTGATTCAGGGCTGTATTCTGAGACCACTTGCTCTCCCCATCTCATCTACTCAAACCCAACTGTAGGAGTGGAGAAGGTGTACAGGTCCAGGACTGCTGTTCTTAATTATACTCAACTGGTGTATGGACCATACCTAGTCAGGAATTTTCTAACAAAATGTGTGGGGGTGGGTTTCTTGGAAAATGCTGTCATCAAAAGAGAAACTTCTCACAAAGCCATGTTAACTTCAGTATAATTTTTGCTGGTTTCTCAACTTCCAAATGCTCACAGCCATCCCCCAAAAGGAAACACCCAAAGCTGCAATTCCTTTAGACTTGCAAAGATTCACGTTGGGATAGCCTTGTGCAAGAGTGGCGAGGGTGCTTGAAGTCAAGAGATCTGGCCTAGCACGACTCACAGTGGAAGAACAACAGAGTGGGACTAATAGCTATGCCCTCCCAGACTGGTAGTTTCATAACCTAGATATAGTTACTGTGAGTGGCTTTAGTCAAGTCACTGGACATTTGTCCACCTCATTCAACACAGGTTCAACTACATAGTTTATGAAGGACCACACTGCAGTATAAATGTTGGAACTGAACTTGAAATGCATTGCACAATAATCATTTCAGGAGTTGCAAAAGGATGCTAGTCACTGATTTAGCATAGAGGAGACCAACATTTTTGGCAGATGCACCACAAATTAAGCCCTGTGCCATCCTGAGTGCCTTTCAGATCCTCTTTCTCAGCCCAATTGGCTGCTCTGCTTTCTGTTCCCTGCCTTGTGCTTCCTTCCTGATCTAGTGCTCTGTTTTCTGCTCCATGTGCCATTGTACTGCTACCCACTCCCTGATCTGTTGTATGCCACTTCCAAAGGCTGTCTGTGCTGCTTGTGGCACATGTGCCACAGGTTGGCTATCCTACTTTAGCACATCATTGGAAGGAACATTCGTACCACAGTAATGGGAACTAGATAAGGGCTGTAATGGAATCAAATTGAATCTTAAGGGGAAGAATTCTCCCATCACAATAAAGCACTGCCAGTGTCAGGATGCGGACTATAGCAATTATTTGAGGTGATAGTTAAAGGAAAAGAATCCTATAAAAATGAACCTCATCATTTCATACCCTTGCTGCTGCTATTCTAGAAATATCCTGTGAGTCTTGAGATCTGATATAATCTGCAGATTCTGAAGAAGCCTCCAGATTAGGGCTAGGGACAGACATTCAAAAAGCCTGAGCCTGAATTGATTCAATCTTTGCAGGTTAGTCTAACCTGGCTAGGCTAAATCAGTTTTGTAACTGGACATACATCCCAGAAATGCAGGCACATGCCTGTAGTGGCTCAGGCTAGAAGCTGGGGGGCACTACAGCAGCCCTCCCTTCCCTTCCACAGGGCTAAACCGGGGTGGGGTGAGGAAAGAGAAGAGCCCCAGGGAAGTAAATTGGTCCCACCCGAATTGCAAAGAACTATGCAGGGCTCATTCTTCACCCAATGTCTCAGGAGGGGAGGGGAGGGGAAGTCAGCCAGAATGCCGGGATAACAGAAGACATGGGGCAGGCAAAAAGGGAACACCAGAAACTAGCAGTGGCTGACTCAGGCAGAGAGACAGCAGGGATAGCTGAAGGCACTGAGAAAGCAACGGAGATCAGGTTTAAGAGAAGCAGCTCTGTGGAGGGAGCTGCCAGGGGAGAAAACCCTGAAGGAAACCTGGGGAGAAAAACTAAAACTGCCCCAGGTAGAAGGTACTGTAAAGACCCTAATATCAGGGCTGAAGAAAAAGGGTACCATAAAGTTGGAACTATAAGGGCAGGAGAAGTGCCAGTTTGTTTTTGTTCACCTTTTCACTAGAGTGAGAGGGAAGTCATCCCAGATAGTGCGTTTGCAACTATCGGGACAATAGGCCAGTAAAAGAACTGGCTAGGATTAATCACAGGTCTGTGCAAGGCTCTAAGCTGGGTGAAATACAACCAGGCCCATTGGGGCTAGTGATTGGCCAGACCTAGAGACCCACAGAGCATTTGTACTGTGTGGAGGCAGATTGTTGAGACTGCTGAATTAACACCTGGTGGAATGGGTGAGGGTGTAGGGGTTGGTGAAGCCCTCACTACACTAAGACAGATTTCAAGAGCAAAAGCCTCAAAACCCACACGCCCCGGCATTCCATTTTCTCCCGTAACAACAAGTCATGGCAGCAGAAATTGTGGATGCGTGGGAGTGTCCAGCAAGACGTCGCAGTGGACTTCAGCCCGCTAGCCGGGGTGCTAAAACTGTCTTGGTGCAGAAGACAGAGAAAGAAAAAAAGAGAAAACCACTCAGACAAGATGATGAGCACCAGAGATTGACAAAAAACAGAACAATAGAGACAAGCCTCTACCCCAGATAGGGGCAGGGTTTTGGAGTGAAAGCCTGCCATTGGACAGGGGGGGTGTAGCAAGGCCCTGGCAGAACACTTTAATTAGCCCAGCAGGGAATTGATAACAGTGTTTATTAGGGCTGTGCAAAACAGCACCATTTTGATTTCCATTTCAATGGGGCAGTGTTTTGTTTCATGTTTTGTTTAGTTTCAAAAGCACTGTTTCATTTCGTTGAAACTGTTTCGATGCTGTTTCGACATTTCACCCGCAGGCTGTAGTGGGGAAGCACAAAACTACCTATAACTTTGTCATTTCATGCCTGATTCAGATGAATTGTGCAGGTTTGGTAGCCCCTGCTGAGGCCATGAAGCCTGCCAAGTTTTAAGGTGATAGGTACAGGGGGTTCTGGGAAACTGCACCTCAAACTGTTCAGAACAAAACTTGTGTCACTTGTAAGTCTGAAGGGACAGAGAAAGCTCAATTCAAACAATGCTTTTTATGCTGTTTTTCCACCCCTCCCCGAGAGCACTGGAGTTGGAAGGGACCTCAGGGAAGGATCACAGTCACTGACCAGCTACACATGTCAGTATCAGGGCAGTCCTTCCTCCTCTTTCCCCTCCCTCTCCTTAGTTTCTCTTTAGCTGCAAGCAAACCCAGCTTCGAAACTCAAAACATTTCAAAATGTTTTGACTTCCCTCATTTTGTTTTGAGGCCATTTCGAAACCTTTCATTCATTTCAATTTCACTGCTTCGAGCTCAAAATGAGTCAAAACAGCATCAAAATGAAACAGCTGGCAAAATTTAGCACAGCCCTAGTGTTTATCACCCTGAACTCAGTGTTTATCACCCCATTAAGAAAACAACAGAGGAACATTACCAGCTACCTGTTGATTCAGCACGGACCATAGCCAGCATGTGATCTGCTAGCTAATACACAGACATCTCAGCAAAGCAGAGGGGAGGGGGGAATTCCTGCTTAGCAGGGAGTGGTGAGGGGGAAGGGGGGAGCAGTCTGCAAGTCTCTGGAGCTGCAGCCAGGGAGCAGAGGGGAGGGGCCTGTTCTGCTGTGGAGAAGAGAGCCCCACCTAGCCCACAGAGCATGCCAGGATGCTGGGGGAGTCTGATTTATCTTAAACCAGCAAGTGGTCTGGGACAGACATTGCATAAACTAGTTTGAGCCAAATCAATTAAGTCTGATGCTACATTCAACCAGGTTTATCTCAAACTGGTTTTAGCCATTTTCAAACTGGTTTATGTGCACTGAACATCTGTTCTGTTACAGGTTTAAACCAGTTTCTGATCACTTAAACTGGTTTATGTGTAATGTCTGTCCCCAGCCTAGAAGACCATGAATTCTCTGGGTCTGGATTCTTGTTTTCCAGGAGGCAATTAATGTAACCCCCTCAAAAATCCAGGAGCAAATTTGGGACTCATTAGTTTTGGCTGATTTAGACTACTTTTGTATTTAATCTGTGCCTGAATGAACTACTTGATGATCTTGCTGTAATTTGAGCATGATCAGATACAGATGGAAAGCCAGCAGACTCTCTCATTAAGAGATTTTTTCAAAGGAGTAATTCATCAAATATACCACTGAAACCTGATGCGGATATTCAGGACTGTAGCAAGCATCCCTAAGACATGCACAAGAGTCAGATTTCACACTACTGCCTCCAACATTATTTGATCACTAACCAACAAATTCTAGTTTTGGGAAATGTCAAGCAATGTATCTATACTCTCACTTTACCTGTACTCCTTAGTCAAAGTAACTATACTGAACCCAGCCCTGATCCCCTTGAACTCAATGGCAAAGCTCTGACAGACTTCAGTTGGATCAGATCTAGTTTTACTCTTCTCTAACAGAAACTCACAGCTGTAGGCTGTCTTCAGATTTCTTAGGGTTAATTAACCCCTTCACTTCCGGACATGGAAATAAGTTTCATCCTTAGTATATTTCACTTGGCATATTTAGAATAATGAGAAGTAACCATTCTATGGCTCTACCTCTCTGTGAATCAGGGAGACCTAGAGCACCATCTTTTCAGAAAAATACAAGCGTTACTAAGTAAGATAACACAAATTCTGTCAGCTAAGGTAATTGCATATTGTATATCTTTCACCTAACAATCGACTGACCATCGATAAGCAGGGGAAAAGTGGGACAAGCATCAGCTACCTGGCTTTGTCAGGATTTGCTAAGACAAAAGTCCATCAGAGACAGACTGTCCTTTGAGGACCTCATAAATCATCTTCCTTGTTTTTGGGCATCAAAGGAAGGGGAGGGGACTTTAAAAATTTCATCATTCATTAAAAAAAGAAAAGAACAAACACTAAAATGGTTCAGCACAGTCCATGAGCAGCTATACTAAAATGTTATATATCCATGATAAAATTTCTACATCTCTTAAAAAACAAATTATTACCAGTAGAATGCCCATCAGTGAACCATTTCAGGATCCAGCCAGTTCCCAATATCCACATTTACAACTACTCTCTCCAGTTTATGCACCCATAAACCTTAATTTCACCTCCTCAAAAATATGCACAAAAGTCAAAATAGAACATTAGGAGAAGATGTTAAGAACTAATTTCATACTCAGGGAATCCATTTCTAATCACCTCCTAGTAATCTGTTGTTGTAGCATCTGCCACTATTTGTGGGGAGTTCACTCTGGTGAGGTAAGTGTTTAATTTTGGTGGGACACTGCCAGTTGCTTTCACTGTCACTGTCATTGTCACCAGAGTATATGGTCAATCATGGCAAAAGAACAAGGTGTCCCAAGGTTCTGTACCAGGTCACATACACTTTAATATAATGATCTGGAAGGAGAAATGAGTAGTGATGTTAGATGCAGATGACATGGTGTTATTTAAGTTGGTCAGAAGGACTATAAGGAACTTCAGAGAGACCTAGAAAAGTGATGTGAATAAATAACACGATGGTAACTGAAATAATACATTGCTGACAACTGCAAAGTAACACTCACCGGAGAGAAAAATGTAAACTATTCTTGTACCTTACAAATAAACTGTATCACTTCAAGAAAGAAACTTGGGCAATTGCTGACAATTCACTCAAAACTTCTGCCCAATGTGCAGCTGCATGGAGAAAAGGTAACAAGATATTAGGATGTATATGGAGCAGGATGTAATATAATACTTAAAATATAACAATACTCTTATATACAGCTAGGGTGCAGCCTTCATTGAAATAGTGTGAGCAGTATAAGTCATCTCATCTTGGGCGTGTCCAAATAAGTGTGGACATGTAGCATGTGGCGCCACATACCCATCTTGCAGCGTGGGGGGCCAAAAAAAACCATGCCAAAAAAAAGTGGGGCAGTGCATGTGGCATCAGTATGTGCCGCCCAGAATTGGAGCCTTGCCGGCCTGAGCCACACACTGGCTACTGGACAGGCTTCCTATTGCAGGAGCTCTGTGGCTGCAGCTCCTGGAGGCCCCCAGGACCCGAGGTAAGGCTGCTGGGCCAGCCTCCCCTACCCCACCCGGAGTAACCTGCCATACACCGGAGCACGCATGGCATGGGTGTTCCCCAGAAACAAGTAGCAGCAGCACAAGGTGCCTCTGCTACTTGTCCCCAGGAAAATACACGTCCTCACTCATCTGCACATGCCCCTTAAGTAGGATGTTGTAGACCAAGGTTCAGAGATGTGTGACAGTGGGCAAGAGCTAGGCAAAATGTTCATATAAGGACTAATTGAAATGATTGGGATTGTTCCCCTTAGAAAAGAGATAAACAAGGGGAAAGTTAGTAAAATAATGTAAAAAAACCATAGTGGGTTTAAGAAGACAGACCAGCAGCTTCTCTTCCTCCTGTTCCAAGAATGAGGAGACATTCCACAGAACTAAGTGTGAGGAAATTCAAAACCAGTAAAAGAAAATAATGTTTTACACAACATAAAATTCACTTATTGAACTCATTGCCACAACTTTTAAGGGTAAAAATTTGGGATTCTACACTGTTACAGTTATCAAGGGATTGTAGAAAGGGATTGTACCAATGTACCTATCAAGAATATCCAGTTTTATCAACATTAAAGCCATTATACTTGGAGGAGATATTAAGACCTGTACTTCAGGGATGAAACCAATCTCTAGATATTAGAGGCCAGAAAAAGACCATATCTCCCTACTGTGGGATCTCGTACTATTCACCAAGTAGTTTGTTTCTGGTTGCCATCAGATACAGGACACTGGACAAGATGGCCAGTGGATCTAATACAGTGGGGTAATTCCTATGTTCCTAAATCAAGCCCTGGGCTAACCTATGCTTTAAATCTGAGGAACTCAAGTAGCAGTTTATTGGATCTCTTTAATAGCCAATTGTCACTTTGAGAGAAGCGTGTACAATCCCTTTGATTCAGACAGAGATGAGCTACTTCTTTTTTGGTGTCTTTTGCAAATTGGACTGTGGTTGAAGTCACACCAAGAAATACTTGACAAAAAAAAGATATGAAGGAGCTGTGCTGTACTCAGAGAGGGATATTATGGTTGTTAATATTATTATTCAGAAAAGCCTAAGGATACTCTCAGAGTCTTGGGTAGATTTAAAAATAACAAGCTATGTCACAGCTTGAAGATTGACACACGTTCCACTGCACAGGTTTAATCATGATAAATAAATGTTGAGAGGGAACCTGGAGAGAAAGAATTTGAATCCTGCTATGGGATGGAGGGGAATCCCAGTGAAAAAGCATATAGCTCCTTCTTCTCTTCCAATGCCTGCACTTTTGCTTTACCAATAGGACAGAAGGAAGTCCACAGATCGTTTGCAACTTCCTACAAAAACGGAAGAATTTAACAGCTTTAATTGATAGCTGAAAATAACAAAGGCAAGATTTTCAAGAGCATTAAGTATGGTTTCTCTCCTCCACTAAGACCAATGAACCTCCATTGGCTTCAACAGGAACACAGTTAGGCCAATACTGAACAACTTCACCACCACCCCCCTCCTTCCCCATTTTTGTTTATTTTTAATTCAATGAGCATGTTTAGTAAATGATGCATCTTTTCTGTTTCTACAATTATTCCAGGTATCTTTCAAAACAATCCTTAATTTCCCTCATATATTACTATTTGCTACCATAAGATGGATGCATTATCATATCAAATCACTGCTGACAGACTCTCAGTTGCATATCATAAGGACCACAACAAAGAACCATTTGATAGAAAACTGCTATTTTTTCCCATTCTTTTTCCCATTATGGTTAAGCATTATGCATTGCTAGTGACATCAGGCCTTATGTAATTCCATGTGATGTCTTTCTAGAGCATGTAGAAACAGCCTGAGTCACAGATTTGCATTAGAGCTGACAGTGAATAATAATTGTATTGCCCCCACCCTTCTCTGAAGTGCTTTCTCAGCTCTGAGCGCATTCAAGTCCAAGCCTTCTCTTAAGAAGGTAAATGGAAAAACTGCTGATTTCATTGGGAACAGAAAGATGTTCTTGGGGCTTGAACCTATTCCCACTGACCTCTATAGTGCAGATTCAGGCCTTGGATGTTTGAGCTCATAAACCCAGACCAAAGAACCTGGAGCAGACTTGTGTGTGAACTATATTCCTCAGTGTGTTTTGCAGGGGGGAAATGGGCATCAGTGCCATAGCAAGTGGGGGGGGAAGGCGGGAGCAGGGCGACCACCCCAGGTGCCGAAGTGAAGGAGTGCCAACAGGTGCTGCCCATATGGGGCAGGGCAGGGGATGGAGCCACAAGCTGCTCATTTGGAGGAGGGCACGGGGATACAAGTGTGGCTCTTGCTACTGTGTGCACTCCCAGGCAAGCATGGGTGGGGGGGAACATGTGCCCCCTGGATCTGTGTACAAGGCGAGGGTGGGCTAGCGCTACGGGCTTTACCATAGGCACCAAATTTCCTTGCCACGGCACGGATGGTTGTGGGTTTTGTCATACTTTAAAAGAATGGTTACTCTCCAATCAGTGAATGCACACAGCAGCAATGAAATCTGATGAGAACTATATGTCTGCTCACTGAAAAGTATAAGTACATTCTCAACAGTATCTATGACTTTTTTTCATTTAAGCCAGGCTCTGGAGGGTTCTAAGGTACTGATTGTTGTCACCACCAGCTAGTTTCCTGGAGGGTTGAGGGCACTTCCAGAATCAGTCCACTTATTTATTAGCTGACTATAGATGGTGGCTATCATTTTCAATAGCACCTGGGTGATTCAGGATCTTATGTGCCAGAGACTTTCAAAGGCTTTCCTAAGCATCCATCTGACATTTAAAAATAAGGTTTAGTATTTATCTTCAAAGGGAAATTTACAGGCATTTCTAATCTGGTATAATTATACCATACAAATTAAACGGATGAAGTCTTGTGTGGTCACTCACATTTGGAATAAATTTATCCTTAATGCACCTTAACCTTCCAAAGTGAATTAAACAAAACTGAATAAAGATTACTTCTATTTCAAATGAGAACACCTATGCAGGGGTGTAATTTGGCACAGCAATTCACACACTTAGTTAATTCAGATTAATTTTCCTGGGTACTTCCATGTAAACAAGCCCTCAGACTCTTAAGTTACAAGACTACCTTTAAAATGTTGTTCCCTGTGCCCAGGTCTGCATCATACTCTAATGTGCTGGTGATATGCTCAAAAGAGATATAACAAAGATGCACTTTAGAGATATTCTTGATATCCATCAATCTTAAATACAGAACCCACCACAACAGTGTGTAGATTCTGACATGGAAATCCCAAGACTGAGTCTCTGGGATTGCACAGCCTATAGAACGACAAAAAAAGATATTTCTAATCTATAATGTTTTTACTGTATGCCTACTTTGGAATAAGAGTAAGCACTACAAGCTAATTTAGCTGATTATCATTTTTTTATAAGTGTTGGATAGACGGTTCCCTATTTTAATGTGTGTAGTTAGACATTTTTTTTAAATAAAAACAATTAAGTGGCCATTTCTCAGGTAAATCCAGTGTGTGTCAATGAACTGTACATAGCTTTGTTCAATATTTTTTAAGTGTGTGCATGCAAAATGATTTTGTAAACTGGTTGCGAGTTATTCAAGGCTAACTGTATTCCATTTTTACTACCACACTGAGTCTGGAAGGGTGTAGGGCTTTAGAGCAGGCCAAATGTAGCTTCCTAAAGTTGATCTGAGTGAGCTAAGCTTGGTTTCTATAACCAACTCAGTGCCTTTCCTGTCTTTCAAGAATACTACTTATAGAAAGAACAGCACATTTCCTCCATCCTGGGCCAAAATCTGTTCTCAGGTACACCACTATAATGTCCTTAAACCAAGCCCTATGCTGATCTATCCCATGTGCAATACCATTGACTCTGGATGAGATGCAGCTCTGTAACTAACAAGAAAGTTTCCCCTGATCGGTATAAAATGTGACTGCAGAGCAATTATGTATTTGATTTGATAGGGCAATTAAAATGAGGACATTGGGATGCTTATAAAACTTGCTGACCTTCATAGTATTGTTGATAAACCATGGTTCACCATTAAAACTCTATTTTCTTCTTGGGTCATAAAAGGCAATTGGTTAATTGATCCTTCTCTATATTCACCCAGTTTTATCCTGGGGTACTCCAATTACACAAACATAATGCTGGGGTAATATAGTGGTGACAAAGACACAAGGATTATATTAACTAGTGTGTTGGCTAACATCAGAATTAAAACCTTAGAAAAAATTTCTTTTGATCAGTCCATTGTTGTGGCTTGCTGCTTAGCTTTGGTAAGAAAAGGGAATATAATATGTATTCTGCCTTATTACACCTATCCCTGAATTCATCTCTGCCCTTTACCAAGATGCAAAAGGCAAGAATTACTCACACCTAGAGTGAAACAACTTTAGGAACAAGACTCCTTTGCAGAAAATGTACCTGTCTCAAGTTTCCTATTCACTGGAGATCTCAAACTTCACAGAATCTGCTCTTGGCAACTCTCCCAGGATATTTTCCATTCTCACATATTTCTAAAAATGTCAGCTTCAGTCTAAGCATTCTCATATGGAAAGCCTGACATCAGATATATATTAGCTTGGAAAAAAGGAAATGTAAATTCCAAAAATGGTAAACATATTTAAAGTATGTTACCTTGGCTTATATCTACAAAT
This sequence comes from Alligator mississippiensis, assembly GCF_030867095.1. Classification (NCBI taxonomy): domain Eukaryota; kingdom Metazoa; phylum Chordata; order Crocodylia; family Alligatoridae; genus Alligator; species Alligator mississippiensis. The sequence continues at coordinate 141,479,759 of NC_081827.1, forward strand.
GATACCAAAAAAACCCAAACCAAAACAAAACAGTGTTTCACACCATGATCATGCATCCCTGATAATATAGCTAGAAAGTAAAAAAAAGAGAATGACATGGGTTTAAAAATGTTAAACAATGAATGGCGTGTATGGCATTTATTAAGACCTGGTTTCTGCACATTTAGTTTTATTATTGACATAAGAAGAAATCCCACACAAGATATAAAGACTCAAGCCTGCTGCCCAGTCCAGGAATTAAAAACAGACAGATAGCCACTGTACATGCATCTGACTGTGAAAAGGCTTCCAAAGAACAAGTATGCTACCGCCCCGCCCCACAAGTCACCCACCCTAGATGATTTCACTGTCTGATCTTGGGTCCTCACCATATATTTGCTTTGGTACATGTCTCACTTGACTCTTGGCATGGATGTGGATATACTGGAATAATTGCTGTGTTGCCATTTTACATGCCAAGCCGGTGGAATAAGCAGTACTGTGTTACCATGCACCCTTTCTCAATCTCCCCTGTACACACACAGCCACTTTTCTGCCATCTCTGGCACAGAGCTCACAGTTGAATCAGTACAAGAAAGCTCAAGTAAAAACAGGATGCACCCCTCAGATCTGGGTGAGCTGGACTGAGGTGGGTGAGTGGCAAGGATTGATATCACTAGAGTTCTTCCAGCTTTACAGTGGGAACTAAGAGAAGAACCTGTCCCTCTGTTTCTGGGATGGGGCAGCAGAGGAGGACCACAGTGCCTGAGAAGCTGCCTGGAAGTTGGACAACTAATTATATAACAATCCCCCAGAACTGCAGGGGTAAATTAGTGATTTTTTTTAGATCAGCACGTAGATATACACTTTTCTCACATTATCAAATGTCAGTTTAGAAAAAATCAAACCTCTTGAAAGCTAACGATGATACCCAGAAAGTGCAGTTATTTCTTCCTTTCCCTAGTCCATTTTCAGGCTGTAATTCATTAATGTCCAAATTATCTCAAATCTCATCAGCCTGTATGGAAAAAAGGAAGAAAACCAATGAAAAAACTCAACAAAATAGGCCAGTGCAGAAAAGCCCTATCTGAGTTCAAATATTTTTATTGAAAATTCCCTGTTATTTCTGCCTCCAGCAGAGCTCTGCCCATGGCAGAAATTGTGGGAGAGCTCCTGTACACTGGTCACCAGTATCTTAACCACATCGTAACCTCTGAGCAGGGTCAACTTACATAATGGTTTCTGTGCATGCGCATGGTCTACACTGGTGCTGCATGTTCTCACAGATGTACTTCCATGAGAACGCAGCCAGTCTCAGGCACTGTCATTTTTTTTCCTGGAGGCACAGTTGGATGTGTATGGGTATGGTTAGAGACAGAGCCAGAACTGTGATGATCTCTGCAGTAGTAATCTAGGGTTACCATACCTCCAGTTTAAAAAAAGAAGACACCTGACCAGGGGGTAAATATGATTGTGGGGCGGACAGAGATATGCCCATACCCTACCCCTGCCCCTCACTCCCAAGACACAACCCCCCATCTCTGCTGCTGCCCCTCACTCCTGACCCACAGCCTCCCAGTACTGCCTGTGCCCTGCACTCATGATCCACAGTCCCCCACCCACCCTGGTGCCCCTCACTTCCAAGCCACAGCCCTGCCAGTGACCCTCACTCCCAAGCCGTAGCCCCTGCTCCCCCCAGCCCTGCAGTATCTCTCAGCTGCCCTCCCCCTGCAAGCATAGGCACCGGCCCCAGTGTCACTGGCCTGGCCACACAGCTCCGTGCTGCCCACAAAGCCCTCACCCTCCTTTCCCCCCCCCCCCCCCCCCCGGAGGGGCAGGCACCTTGCCCACCTCCTCTGCTGTGCTGCAGCCAAAGAGCCTGGACAGCTTCCCCCAGCACCAGCAGGTACCCACCCCCCTCACACACACAAACACACACACAGAGTCCCCAAACCCTGGGCTTCCAACCCCCAACTTCCACAGATTTACCTGCATCCAGCTGCTGGGGCTGCTCCCACCACCCTGCCTGGCCGTATGCCAACCACATACATGTGCACGTGTAGATGCACATGATGCCCCCAGCCTCCAATGGCCTTCCCCCACTCCCCTCAGCTCCAAGCAGCTCCTTGCTACAGCAAGCCAGGAAATGCTGGGAAAACCTTCAATGCTGAGCAGAGCAAAAACCCAGACAGTTGTTGATATTTTTTTAAAAAAGCCACCGAAAATGGGAGGACCCCAAAAAGAGAACATGTCTGGGAAAACCCAGACGTATGGTAGCCCTAAATACTGTAAGCACTTCCAATCAATAGAATCAATCAGCCATGCTGATAAGGACAATGTGATAAAAGCTTTTACTGTACTCTAACCCCAATATTCATACTCTGGTTCCTTCGTGTGAGCAGTGGGCTCCAAGGAAAGGTGAGCTGTGTTAACATGACAGGACTCCTCCAGTGCTGAGTCAGGTTTAAATTGCCTTTTTTTGTCAGGCTTTGGATGTTAGAGAGTCCTGATCCTCTCCTCGGTGGAATTTCCAGCTCCTCAATAGGAGCAAAACCCAGACTGCTCCCTAGTCAGTGCAAGCTCCATTTTGAAACACAAGGAATTTACACACCTTCCAGTTCAACTTTTCCCTGTACCCTAAACCCATACAGATTTATTCCTACACTTTAGCTTTTGTCACATTCCTGCTGCACTTCACCTAGATCCTGTGTATGACCATTACCTTTCTTACATTGCTTGCTTTAGGAAGTGTTTAATTCAGTAACATTGAGGTGGCTGAGATTCAGGTAAAGCCAATATCTGGGATATCTCTGCCCTTTCTACTATCCAGTCAAATTAACTCTGCATTACACACAATCAGAGAGATAAAATTATCAGAGTAAGTTAAAAATAAACATAATTACTAATAATAAACAAATATTTGAATATTTAATAACAATCCTTTCCACTTACGTAGGGGTTTACCTGATCCAAGCAATGTACCAGAAGTTGTACAATCACCTACCCTGGAGATCTTTAAAAAAAATAACTGGAAGCTCACCTTGCTGGGGTCATCTGATCCCAGCAGTCTTTCCTGCCCAAGTGCAGGAGGGCTGGAGCTGGTGATCTCATGAGGTCCCTTCCAGCCCTTAACATCTATGAATCTCTGTGGGATGGTTATATCTTGCAACACCTCTTTGAGGTATATGGCTGGATCCAATTAAGGATGGCAAATGCCTAGATTTCAATTGCCTGTTCCTGGAGTAGAGTGGAGTAGAGTGGAGTGGAGGACCCATAGTTAGCTGCCTACACCCTCTACATGGTACATGGGACTTAGGTAACTCAGAATGGGATCCAAGTCATCCAACACCCTGAATGAGGAACATCTGAAGTCAGCTTGGAGTCAACTTGAACTAATCAAGAGGAAATGCCAAGCATAGGATCTTTGTTGTGCTGGGTAAACACAACAAATCATTAGATCTAGGGAAATGGAGACTGAATTTCAAAGTGACCTGGTCAAAATCACACAATGAAGTAGTGGCAGAATCATTAGTATTCTAGGCCTCCTGTTTCCTTGCCAGACTGCCTTGTTTGAAAGACCACCTCTCAGGCCGACCATGTACTCTCCAGAATTATCTTGGAAGACCAAGGAAAATTTACCAGTTCTCTAATAAATACTTTTTTCTAATTAACACATTCCACAATTTCACTACATAATACTACAATAGTAATAATAATAATAATGCGTATTTTCACATTAACGTTTCTCGTCTTTAAATAACCCTTTTATGCAGCACAGCCTTGAAAATTACAGTGTTTTATAAAGCAAAAAACCCTCAGAAAGTTCACTGAAAATTCACACTAAAACCTTCCCTCAATTACACCCCCTCAGATTTTTCAAGTCACTTAAACAAGAGAAAACGGAATTGTAAGTTTATACTGCTTAAGTCATTCAAATCTCTTTTCAGCTGTCCATAAGATATCACATGCAGTTTTTAGTGACATGAAGCTTTGGCTGGATGAGGGGAAGGAACACTGGACTTGCCAAGGAGAATTAAGGACAATATGATCTAACTAATTCTGACTACTCTGGGGTGGGCGAAGAGAACTCTGCACCAGATTTGGGAGGTTGGAGATTCACTATGAGAACTGCCACTAAAATGCTGCCATAAACACCATATGGAAGGTCTCCACCTTGGCCTGGCCCCAATCAGGCAGCAGAGCCTCACATTTCTGTGCTACTTCCTATTCTTCTTTCCACAATATTTAAACTGCACCCAGGCCTATCACATTTGAGTGCTGGCGAATTGCAAACCTGAATGTGGAGGTCTGTCATTTTACGGTTTCTTGAAGGTTGGACAAGGAAGGATATAATGCTGTCTGGATGCTCACCTTGCTGGGGTCATCTGACCCCAGCAGTCTTTCCTGCCCAAGCACTGGGGGGTTGGACCTGATGATCTCAAGAGGGACCTTCCAGCCCCTACCGTCTATGAACAAATAATCTATAAGAGAAATAGTAATGGAGTTAGTTGCTGGGAGACATGATTTGAGAGAGGCTGAGGGAGACCTAAATTTATTTAATCTACCTCCACCCAGTGATCCAAACAGACTGAAGAAGAAAGAGAAAAAGGAGAAAAACAATCTCCAGAAATCAGTAAGAATAAAGTATAACATGATGTCATCAAAATCCCATTGTGCTCTCATCAGAAACACACATTTCTCTGCCAATCAATCCTAACAACGTGTGTACCTAAAATGGAGGAATGTTAGTTATGCTCAATGTTAAGCATATCTTTTAAGTCAGGCAGCTGCATGATTCTGTTAACAAAGGAATAATTTTATCATGCCACTCATCAAATTCACTGCTTCAACAAGGTAAGAGCTCTCAGGCTGATAAAAATCAGGTACCTCACTTTTTGAGACAAGTTACTGTCAAAACTTGGCCACCAAAGTCTGAGGCACTTACAATATGAAACGGGCTTGCAGCATGAGGTGCAAATGTCAGTGGAGGCAAATGTACATCATCAGCAAAAGTGCAGAGTGTACAACAACGCTGAGTTTAGTCCCTGCTGTTCTGACTATGCTTTCCACAGAATAACGAGTGACATTCTGTGCGGCACACTGCCGTCAAAACACAGCAGTGCTATATGTCTTTCACTTTGCTCGCATGCATGTCATAAAATGCTACAACCCGTATTGATTTCTTTGGAAACCTAATCTCACTGTAATAGTAAACATGAGTTGACAGATGATATAGCAGAGAAGTTGAGGGATCTTTAATGTGATTGTGATAATGTGACATTTTTGGTAAACGTTGTCTAGGGTAATCCGTCGTGCAGTAATCATTTGGATTATCTGTGAATCCAGTCCTTAAACAGAAACAGAAACATGCTTTAGATAATACTTCTTTCAGTAAGAAAGATGATTAGTGTCCTGCCAGGCAAGGAATTTCTTAGCTGTAATTTGGCTCACACACAACTAAATTCCAAGGTAACACAATTTCACTGAAGTCAACCTCCCTGATCTTGATCTTGCTTAAACTGATGCAAATTTAGTGTAACACCAGACGAGCAAATGGAGTTATACATCTACAAAAGCAGTGGAAGTGAGATCGCAATCACACCCAATGGATTTCAGGGGAGTTACTTTGGATTCATGTTGGTGTAAATAAAATCAAAATTGGTACATCCATATTTGACATCCAGTCCATGAATAAAAATCAAAGGGTGGACAAACCTTTAATCACAAACTGGCGTTATGGTTTTGGAAGGCAGATTGACACATCTTCCAACGGCTGGATTCCTTGCGCTGACATTAGGTCTGGACAGTCATCTGACTCATGTTCTTGTAACTGGGAAGTAACTCTGCATAAGTACGTGGTGTATACAGCTGGAGTGAATGCAGAATCAAGTCCTTTCCATTTATGATGGGGAATTAATTAAGTTATACAGTGCTAACTGTGTACAAAGATCTGCTATAAACCAGGAATTGGTATTACTGAGCTGATTTCAATGAAACTATGCTAATTTGTAACAGCTAAGGATCTGGCCTGTGATGATATTTTGTTTTCTTTAATTTAGGATGGTTTCCCCCAGATAATTATCAATAAGTAAGACATAGGTATGTGGGAACTGATGCATACCAAATAAGAACACTAGATTACAGGAACAAGAATTTGCATTGCAATAATTCTAATGCTACATAAATGCTGCTTTCTCCCCTCCTTTTAATAAGTTCATATTTATCTTTATAAATCAGTGTCAATGAATTATTCAGCCACAGCATTATTACTATTAATACTAGCATAAACAGTATTATTACCAGCAATACTAGTAATGGCACAATGTTATTAGAAGATTTATCAATAGCTATGCTTGTTATTGGCAGTTTATTTATACAGTGTTTCACATGATGCCTTATAGGACAGAGAGAAAGAGAGATTTCCTGTAGGCCTCTGTTGGAGAAGGCAGTGTTTGCTACTACCATTAGCAGACCCACTCTAGTCACGTAGCAAACACTACGCTCCATAGCAAGCATTTGCAAAACCAGAGCTTAAATTAAGGTGAAAACAGATGGAACTGGAGAAGTTGAAGGACTTGAGAGAGGCGAGAGTATGTGCCAATATGGTAAGATAGAAATGTTGTACTAATATCAATGTTAATACAAGTTTTAGTAGCTTTAATGTTACATGCTTATTGCAAAATATGAGATAGTGCTTAACAGAATAATTATCATTATGTAATATCTGCTACTTTTGATTAAAAAATAGTCATAGCTAAATTAACTGAAGAGGGGAGGTTAGTCATCATAAAAGGAAGGACAAATCACAGTAGCAAGAGTGAGCCTTAGAGCAAGCAGTTCCTATTAAAGCTTAACCTCACACTATCCCCACAGCACCTCAATCTTGAACTCAGTCAACCTTTTCATTACAGTTAAAGGTCTTTCCAGAGCACAGATTACAAACTCAGCCAAACTATGGCATTCTGTCATTTGCATATATTTTAAAACCAAGGTCCCAACTAGCTCTGTAAAGATCCCACTTCATTTTTAAAATAAAAAATAGTCAAACCAACTCTACTATCCTGGCCACATTTCAATGCAGCTAACTACATTTTACCAAATTATCCCTACTTTTTTCAGGTGAATAGTTACTCATTACTCCTGAGCAGTGTTACTGTAACGTTAAATCATCACCATGCTCTAAACCAAGGCATTTTTTCCCCTGAGTAAACCAAATCCTAGGCTGTCTCTCTAGCTAGCATCCCTGCTGTTCAAGTTTAGACAGAAGCATCAATACGCAGAGAGGAAAGGAAGCTACCCGAGAATGTTCCCACTCTGTATACCAGTGTGACATAAGCCATGGGACCACACAGGGAAATGGGGAACTGTCAGGGGAAATAGTGTGAGAAACCAGGAAACAGCCGCTGGAAGCATCGTTTTCCTTTAGCGTAGTCAAAACAAATAAACGGGGAAAAAAACACAAAGGGGGATTTGTTAAGGCTGCTTGAAGCAGCATTAACTGTCCTTCTGTGCTGAGCGACCCTACTGGGGAGGTCACAAAGCGCAAATACTGGCTTAGAGCCAGTGGCTGCACAGCCACCAAACCCAGTCTTGCCGCGGCTGCTAGGTGTCAGCATGCAGCAGCAAACAGCAACACAGAAGATGAGTGTCCTCATAATTATACTTTGCGAACTGCAGTGGAAGGGACCCTGATTTACATGCCACCGTCAGGTGCTGCCAACAGGTACTTAGGTACCACCACTAGCCTAGTGTAGAAAAAAGTAATGCTGTCTTAAATAAAAAAATTCCTGCTCCACAAACATTTTTTGTTAACTCAGCATTTTCTGTTTACACCTTTTGCAGGTAGGAAAGGAATTTGGCACCAATTGCCCATAAAGCATTTTTGCTGTTAATTGCAATCTCATCAGTTTTATCATGACGGTATTACCTTGTACATGATGTGAAGGAAAGTCCCCTGAGATGAAGCTGAGCAAGCCAAACTCATATCAGTGGAGACCCGAAACAAGACTCAGGCCAGCATCTAAAAAATGGAGGGCTAATGCATCCTAAATGCACTGTGCCATCCTGTCCCAAATTACACATCATTAATAACAATCATGAGTTTGAGTTACAGAGAAATAAAGCAACATGAGTGGCTGCATAATGAGAACACTGTCCAAAAGTCTTGACAGGAAATCACTCTGCTCTTCAAACTTGCATTCATTTATTTTAATAAACTCTTCCATTAAGTGGCTTGCGTTGCTCTAAAGAGGGTTTAATTCAGTTTGTTTTAAATTCCAGGACAGCTAACGTAAAATCAAAGCGGCTTGCAGAGATTTCCTTCCTGAAATGAATGTCACAGTAGAGAAAAAAACATTAACTCGCTTCTTGTGTCACTTATAATACATTAACTTTCTCATATCAGTATTCTCTTTCTATCCTTTCCCCTCACTTTCTTTGTAAAGGGTGCAAAATAGCACTTCTGTGACAATTCTCATGGCTCTTCTTTTCCTGACAACCCAGGTGCTAGGACCCAATGCCTGATCCTGTCCACAATGAAATTGGTGAATAGTTTTGCCACTGAAGTACATGGGAACAGAACCAGGCCCTTGCAGTTGGAAATTTGTTGAAAATATTCACAGACAGGGCCAGGCTTGCAACTCTTATACACGTAAGCCATCCTTGCTGGTGTGGCCAGTACTATTGCTTCTCATAGTGAATGTTTTTGTGAGTAACGATGATGCTCATAAGCAAAGACTGCAGGACTAGGCAATCATCCTGTAATAGGAAATTGTTGTTTTGATTCTGGTATGTCATACATCACTTCAGGCTCAACAGTGCACATGCCAAACACTTTAAAGGCATCTATGTATCTAATTCCATACACTGAAGGCCATGAGAATTGTTGATTCTCTAAAGCTTTGCTGAGGTACACACTTAGCTTTAAGCCCATGAGTAGTTGCACATGTTTAAATGCTTGGCTGAAAAGGGTGGATTTCAGCATGGGTTTACAGCTAAACATAGTCTTTTTTTGCTGAACTGGGGCCTCAGCATTTCTTAAATCCCACTAGTCAGTACACTGCAGGAGCTCTCTTTATAAAGCCAATCCTTTGCTATTAGGAAAGAAGATACCAAACCGGAGATCAAAACGCAGGACTGACAATTGGTTTAAGCCAACCCAAACAAACATTTGTGGTTGGACCTGAAGAAATAATTGCCTTTCTGTTTATTTAAAACTTCTTTCATTTTATTATGGAAGAAATAAGGCAGTCAAACACCACGCACACACAAAACATCAAATTACCTGCTTGAATTTTCAAAGCTGAAAGGAGGAAGAGTGATTTTTGACCAGCTGCAAAGAGACTCCTTTGCATCCAGACTTTGATGGGTGCCAAGTACCTGCAACTCATTCTAAGGCAAATAGTGCTCTCAGTTACAGCATGGCATATGCAGTCACTGAGGGTGGAATTTGACCACCCGACTTTATTTAGTTAAGAGCACTTAGTACCTCTCAACACTGAGCCCTCTGCTACTTCCCCTACTCATTAAGTCTGATTCTCCTCCCACCCGGATCAGTGTTACTCGATTGACTGTGGTTACTAGTATGTATTACTTGTACTTTGCTAGCACCCAGAGAATCAGAGCTCCACTGTTGCCCAGGGAACTGTGCAAATATGATGATGATCCCTGCCCTGAAGAGCTTACCGTTTAATTTACAAGAAGACCATGGTGTGACAATCAACAATGGATGACATAAAGAAGGGAGGACAAAAGTAATGATGACAGGAAGACATGGTTGTAAGTCAGATCCTTTGAGCCTCACTTGGTGCAGTAGTCCTTATTTTGGTGGGTCAAAAGAGGTTAGTGGATGCCAAAAGGACTACTTACCTGACAAAAAACAGCTCAATAAGGTTGGGGTGGGGGTCAAAACTTAAAAAAACCCCTGCAACTAGCAGACTGCACTACTACCCAGTCCTTTAACTTTACATTCTACCTTTCTTGAGGCCCAATCCTATACTTTTCACAAAAGCAAATTCCCAATGAAGCATGGCGGGGGTCAAGGGATGTGCCTGTCGCATGAATGCATCAGGGTCAGGCCCTTTATTTGTCACATCTGTGATGAATTATTTCTCAATATACAGGAGCACCACAACAAATTTAGAGGACAAATGTTCAGTCCTAACAGGAAAAATAATTCTGCCTTCCTTTTGCAGGCAAATTCCTACATCCCCTTCCCCCAGGTTTTGGATTGGGCCCTTGGACATGCTTCGTTTTATCAGTCCTCTCACCTGGCATGTATATTTTTATTCAAATGGGAAAGAAAAAATATTGTTCTTTTTTTCCCCCTTGTCATTAATCATCATGGTAAAGAATGGATGGCCAAACATTTGTGTCTGGAATGTTAAAAGACCATTTTGCAAGGCTGCTTAATGCTTATCTCTGTGCATACATTTTACTTTCTTGCATAAGATATTTAATGCATCATAAATTTTGATAAAAACAAACCTTTACTGTTGATAATCAAAGACTTCTCTTTCATCATCTGCAACTCTTGTTGTGCCACTGTTCATAGTAAAGGCATCAAATATCCTTCAGGAATGCAAAAGGAATTTGCAAAAGGGTGCATCCTTTGCAATAAAATTTACAATGCAGGCTTAAAAGTAATGAATCAGCTTCATGTCAGTCTTCACAACAGTTGCTGTACAGTACCATATTATCAAGATGAAGATAATTTGCCATTTGCCATTCAAGAATATGTAAATTGTAAAATCCATAGCATTATAAAGGTTTGGTATTGAAATTAAAGGGAAAAAAGAAGACAGAACTCGTTTTGGTGAAAGATGATTCTTTCCTTCTCAGTCCAAGCTATAAGCCATGTGATGTCAGATTCTTTATGTGCCATCCATTTCCAAAATGTAATAATTAAAAACAGTGAACCGTCTACAAAAGCAGCACAGATCTGCAGTGTGACTGATACATGTGTTTAAAGGAATTTGGAGTGTAAATAAAATAAAAAACAAAAACAAAAAACTTTTGCAGATACTGCACCAGTAAGTAGCTTTCAAGTTATTACCACCCACCCCTTAATGTTTTTGATCTGTTGTGCACTTGGATCAAAAATAGTAACAGTAAACAAAATCCTATATTTAAAAAATCCTGCAAATGCACCAATGGTAGAAAACTACAAAAAAATAAATAAGCTGCATATTTTTTTCTGGGATAGAAAGCACAGGACTGAATTATTCAAAATTGTGAAACAGTGAGATTATTAATAAAAGCATTTATAAAGAAACATATCTATAATATTTAATAAATTAAGGCTCACAAGAAACTAACATCTTATCAACAGCAAAGTTTTCTGTTGTAGGGGTAAAAGCACCAAATTCACTTCACAAACTAGATAACCAGATCTGAACTGATCACAAGGAGAAATCTGATAGTGTATCATAGCTAACATTTCTAGTGCTTTAATGAAGTCATGTTTCACATGAAAAAATAATCTCCTTTCACCCATAAATACAGTTATACAGATACAAAATATATCAAGATAATTTCAGTTTGAAACTACAGTACCAAAAAGAAAAATCCATTCACCCTCCACACACAAGCACACCTTTCCAACCCTTTAATACTAAACTTTGAGCAAGTGAATTGGTTATGCGACCCATTTAAAGTCACTGTTTGCTAAAATAAGTGTCTACCAATTACATTTGCACTGTAATAATTTACCAGCTCCTGCATCATGGAGAGTAACTTATTCTTAGTCTATTTTAAAAATAGGTGACCCTTTGTGTCATGGAAAAAGAACATAAAAACATGTATTCTTGGAGGTCTGTTTAGACCAGTGGTCAATTATAAAATATAGTCAAACTTAATGTACTAAGCGGTACCAAAATTATAATTACAACACCAACAACAACAACATCATAAATGTTTCCAATACCAGCAAACCCTGCTGTCTCTCTGAACCCCGACTCAGTGCCTTTTCTCACAGGTCTGTTTCCCTACTGGTGTCCAGGCAGAGCGCATACAACGATTTTCTGAGATCTACGTTGCTCTTAGCTTTGATATTGGCTTTCTCCAAGGAGCCGGTGCCATTGTTGATCCCTTCACAGTTTTCCAAGTGCACAACAGATTTGCTCAGAGAGTCTTTACTGCTGGATCTTTTCAGCTCCCCCTCGGCCGAGCTACCCTGGGCACCGCTGGCCTCGTCTTTGAGGATGCTCTGTTCTTCTTGGTCAGTCTCCCGGTGGTAGAAGTAGTTGAAGTTGGACACGATGACGGGCACAGGCAGGGCTATGGTCAGCACGCCAGCGATGGCGCACAAGGAGCCCACAATCTTGCCCCCGACGGTGACGGGCCTCATGTCCCCATAGCCCACTGTGGTCATGGTCACCACTGCCCACCAAAACGCATCGGGGATGCTGGAGAAGTGGGAGTCGGGGTCATCGGCCTCAGCAAAGTACACGGCGCTGGAGAAGAGGATGACTCCGATGAAGAGGAAGAAGATGAGGAGCCCCAGCTCCCTCATGCTGGCTTTCAGCGTCTGCCCCAGAATCTGCAGCCCCTTGGAGTGCCGGGAGAGCTTGAAGATCCGGAAGACCCGGACCAGGCGGATGACACGGAGGATGGCCAGCGACATGGCTTGCTGCTGGCCCCCGTTGCTGGTGGCAGGAGTCCCGGGCTGTGGCTGCTCTTGGGCCAGCTCGGTGCCCAGAGTGATGAAGTAGGGGATAATGGCCACGATGTCGATGATGTTCATGATGTTCCTGGAGAACTCGGGCTTGCTGGGGCAGGCGAAGAAGCGCACCAGCAGCTCGAAGGTGAACCAGATCACGCATGTTGTCTCGACGATGAAGAAGGGGTCTGAGAGGCCGCTGGGGGGCTGTGCGGCAGGCGCGGGCTCGCGGCCCGGGGTACCGTTGGTGGCCGGGGGCAGGGGCACCTGCAGCTCCCGCTCGTCACGGAACTCCGGCAGGGTTTCCAGGCAGAAGGTGATGATGGAGATGAGGATGACCAGCACGGAGACAATGGCGATGCCCCGCGCCGAGCTGGAGCTCTCGGGGTACTCAAAGATGAGCCAGACCTGGCGCTGGAACTCGTTGCGGGGCAGGGGCTTCTCCTCCTCCTGGATGAAGCCCTCGTCCTCGCGGAAGCGCTCCATGGCCTCCTGGCCCAGCTGGTAGAAGCGGATCTCGTCGGCGAAGACGTCGATGGAGACATTGACGGGCCGGCGCAGCTTGCCGCCCGACTGGTAGAAGTAGAGGATGCCGTCGAAGCTGGGCCGGTTGCGGTCGAAGAAGTACTCGTTGCGCAGCGGGTCGAAGTACCGCATGCGCTTGGCCGGGTCGCCCAGCAGCGTGTCCGGGAACTGGCTCAGGGTGCCCAGCTGCGTCTCGAAGCGCAGCCCCGAGATGTTGATCAGCACCCGCTGCTGCAAGCCGGCCCCGCCGCCGCCGCCGCCCTCCTCCTCCTCCTCCTCCGCCGCCGCCGCTGCCATGGCCATGCCCAGCCGGTGCCCGCCTTCCTCCATGGCCCGCGGAGCGGACGCCCGGAGCACGCTGCCGCTGCCGCTGCGGCTGCGGGCGGCGGGCGGCGGCGGCGGCGGAGGCTTGGCGCTGCCCTCGCTCAGGCTGAGGCGCGCCGGGGCGGCGGGGCTGGGGCCGTGCAGCAGCAGCAGCTCGCCCCGCCGCCCCGCGCGGCCCGCCGCATCCTCGCCGATGGCCGTGGCGCCGCCGTTCTCCAGGCTCACCAGCGCCAGGTCCATGGGCGGCCGCGGGAGGCGGGCGCGGGCATGCTGCGGCCGCCCGGCCCCGGGCTGCCCTGCCCGGCCGGCCCCTAGCGCCCGCCCGCCCGCGCGAGCCGAGCAGCCCGCGGCGTCAAGCCCCCCGCTGTGACGTCACAGAGGATCCCGGCTCCCCCGCGCCGCCAGCCCGCAGCCTCCGCGCCGGTTACCAGGCGACCGCATCCTCCCGCCCGGCGAGCACCGCACTGCCCCGCCCCGCCCCCCGCGGCATGGCAGTGTGCGCCCCGGCGGCGCTCTCCGCCGGCACCGCTCCCTCCCGCGCACGGGCAGCGGGCATCACTCCGAGGCGGGCGTCCCCTTCCAGCCCAGCCCGGCCTCTGGGAGAGTCTCCTTCCCCTCCCTCACACCTGGGGGAAACCCCTGCGGCTGCCTTGGGGCAGGGCTGCGGCGCGATGGGGAAAGAAAGAGGGAGACTGACAGTTGCTGACAGTCCTCCTGTCTCGTCCATTTCCCCTCCTTGGGAGGTACAAGAGCAAGTGAAGTTATATAATTAAGACTGTCGTGCTGTGGTGCAGGCAGAGCCTTCTCTGTCTCTGTCTCTCAGACACACACACACACACTTGCTCTGGCTCTCACATACATGCTCTGGCGCGCACACACACTCTGGCTCACACACACTCATTCTGGCTCACACACACTCTCTGGCACACGCACACATGCATGCACACACACACACACACCCCCTGGTGCTGGCTCTCACACACACACACACCCACGCACGCCCACACAGCCAGCCAGAACAGGCTGAAACAAAGGATTACACAGCCTGCCCCCATTCATGGATTATTTGTTAAAGGGATTTTATGCAGGGAATGCTGCGCGCCGTCTTTCCTGCTATAAAACCGCACTTACAAATAATGAAAATAATAATCAGGGAAAGGAATAGCGCACCCAAGGGACCCTGGTGGGGCTTTGCCGGGGGAGGAGGGGTTGCCCACTTGGAGCGCGCTGGAGACAAAGAAAAAGCTGTTTTAGAGCTAGGTTGCGATTAGTCTCCAAAAAAAGGTGGTAGCTGGTGTTTGTTACAGAGTCACACAAAACAGAAAACCAAATGCTTCCATTAGGATACATCTATATGTCGCCATTCAACTTACTGGAGCGGTAATTCATGTTTTGTATGCCTGCACGTTCTTAATGTATGTCAGTACTTTATAAAATACCAATGGATGTATATTTATGAGAGGAAGTGAACTGAGTCTGCTCTCCATTGTCTCTTCATTTACAGTGTAAGGAGGGCAACCCATGCTGTGGTATTTGTTTGCAATCTTCAGTTTTGCACAGCAGCTACACAGGAATGCGATAAACATGCAAGAAAAATATAATCCACATTACACAAAATGCATATTCTATCCATAGCAAAATATTCTTGTGGATTTCTGGGTTTTTAAAATAGAGTAAAATATTTCAGCAGTGCAAAACTTCCCTACCCCCGCTTTCTCTAGGATTCATCATGACAGCAACACTCATATTGAATCCCTTTGGTAAACTATTTTATGGCCATAGGAATATATCAAGCTTCACAGGAAATATTTCAACTTAATGTAAAAAATATTAGCTTCATGCACAAAATGTGCCCCAAGATATTAAAGATTTCTATAATAGGAAAAACATATTTATAATACATGGTTGTTAGTACTGATTATTTTCCACTGACAGGTCATATTCTGTCAATTGCCTCCTACGACTAAACACAGTCTCAGGGACATGTAAGATAATGCAGCTGTAACACAGGACCCAGCTGTGCAAATCTGAATAACTTTACTTCCACGAGTAATCTCATTGACTTCAGTACAACTATGCACTCAGATAAGCCAAAGTATGTGTGTGTTTGCAAGACTGTTTTTAACATCGATATTTTTCAGGTAATATATCAACCTTGCAAATGTAGTATTATTTCCCAGGATGGCATTTACGCTTTAGCTGTCCATGAGATAGAGCTGTAAAACTAGTGGAATAGCACTTCAATCCGCAAGAATGGTACCATCTGCCCTCCAAAGGATTTAAAATACAGTTCAGAGCCACACATCACGACTTGTTAGCACAGAGGTAGCCCTAAAGGGTGATATGAGGCAAATAGTTTCACTCTAGAAGAGAAGTCTGGTATCCAACCATCACTACCTACAATTTCCACACCCACTTCAGAATCTTTCCCCTTCACAAAGTCACACATACATATCCACAAATACTTGTAAGCCATGCTTGCATTCATCCACTGTGACCTCCAACCTCATGGCGCACACATAATATAGCCTGCATATACCACCTACCCACCCACGTATACACAAGCAAGCTCACTCATTCATGAACATATGCAAGCCCATAATACTTCTGGAAATGCATGAACCCATAAACCTCTCTGTGCAAATGCAATGCATATACCCCATCTACTGCCACAATTTCCCCTCCCCTTTCCCCCAGTACTCATCACTATGGTATGGGGTATGCCTTCATAGGAACACATATTCAATGTTTTTGGGTATTCATATTTATGCGCCAACCTGCCACAAAACTTCCACCCTTTTAAACATGTACTGCATACCCACACTTATCCACAAAACCACTGAAACAACCATCTACTTATGTTCCACCCCAGAGGCACTCCCCGCACACAATTCCCTTCTCCCCTAAACACATATGGGCTTAACTGTACTCAGCTTTCCCTGAACACAGCCTATCGGTATGCTTTTATGTGGGGGAAAGCATGGAATCAATGAACCACATGTATATGTTGGCAGTAAGTGTTTTATCCCAAGGAGTGTCATATGCACTATCAAGTGAAAAAGAGTATTTTTCAGGAGTCCCTTGTTGAAATGCTGGCACCATATCACTACATTTGTTCCATTAGCTTCTTTCCCATGCCATTCTCTTTATCCAGTGCCATCTGCCTGGGCTTTCAGTAAGTATCAACATGCTTCAATAAAGCATTCAGCTCCATTGCCAGTCCTTGCTGCATTGAGAAATTTGAGAGGATGCTGGAAGAGATGTTCCCTGCCTCCAATCAGCCCCCTGCTCACATACATGGTCATTACCCTCACCAAAGATGTGCACTGCCCCCACCCTAGGTTCTTAGGATGATGAGACTTCAGGGGAAATAATGGTATTCTACTCAAGCACCCCACAGAGTAGCTAGATGTTTCAGCTAAAATAGTTAACAGCTATTACCTACATTGCCATGTACATCTTCAGGGGGTCTCAGAGTCCAAACTCTTACTGAAATGAACAAGAGTTGTTATTCTCTCCCTCCCTATAACTTCATCTGCTTGCAGACTCAGGAAGACACACCTCCTGCATATTAGTACACACCTAGTAAGGCCCAAAACTGTATCCCTAATGAAATCTTATAGAATGCTGAGACAGAGAGTATCACAGAAAGATGGGTCAATCCTATTCCTGATAGGGCCCAGAATGGGAGAGTAGAAATAATGTAGGAAGCAGAAATCTCACTGTCCTGTTCCCATGTGCCACTGCCCCGCCCAAAACAAACAAACCCCAAAACAAAAGATGCGGGAGGGGCTGGACCCAGTGATCTGTAAGGTCCCTTCCAGCCCCTCACAACTGTGAAACTATGAACTATGAAAACAAAAAACCAACTCCCACTACTACCCAAACCCACAAAGTTTTCCAAACAGTCCTTGTAGCAGTCAGGCTTCCAGCTGTGCACGTCTGCAGAGGTGGCCCTGTACAACTCCTGTGCCTGTCTCACAGCAGTAGCAGGTGGGATAGCTGGTGTCTGTCTGACTTGTCCTCTCTGATGAGCAGGGTGGATGGTAATTGGGATTTCTTTGATTCTTAGGCAGGCATGTCCACTTTGGCTACTGCTCATTATTCTAGCAAGGGGTTAAGTAAAGGGGCAGTGTGGGGAAGTACAGTATCTTCTCCTCTGCTAATAGGGAAACCCCTATTCTTCTTGGCATCAGACTACAACATTCCCCTTCGTCTTCCCCTCCCCTCCCACCCCAACATCCCCAGCCCTCTGGTTTGTGAGGTGAGGGCTCTCTTGGCAGGAGAATCTTAAATGTAGACAGCAGGAGGAGACAGCACCTGATCTGAGGACTTCCCAGGCCTCAGGCCTTTCCTACCAATGCCTCTGATTTTCCCCATGGTCATTGGCGACGCGTAGGGGGTGCACATGGCTGCATGTGCACCCCCTGAGATTGGCAGTGAACCCCATGCGAAAAGTGCTGCCGATGCTCATCCCGCCCCCTTCCCCCCCCCCACTTGCCAACAGCACCGCCAGTGGCGTCTGCTGGCAGTCCCTGATCGCTGCTGGCCGCCGCTGATGCTGCCAGTAGCATCCGCGGGTGGTCACTGATGACCTGTAGGTACTCACCACACCAGCCCCGCCGCCAACACCGCCGCAGCTGCCTGCGGGAGCTCCCTGCTGCCATGCCCTTGCTGCCAACACCGCCGCTGCCACCTGTGGGAGCTCATTGTGTCCCTGTAGCGTCCAGGGGCACACGTCGTTCATGCCTGTGGTGATAGTGCCTGACAACCAGAGGGCTCTCCACTAGCCATTCTCCATCTCCTCTAAATAGTGCTAGGTTAAGGTGAGAGCCCACAAAGCCCCAACTCCAAGGGCACCTGCAGATGAGCATGCACATGTGGTTTGTAGCACCTCAAAGCTGTCTGAGGCATTGCAAACAGCACGTGGCACACATGTAATCATTTGCTATGCTGCTAATTTGCAGCACAGTGCCAAAATTTGATACCTGGAGACCCCGGTGTCAAAAAAATTGCTGCAAAGAAGTGGCACGGTGCATGCTTTAAGAGCATGTGCCAGCAGACACAGAGGATGGGTCCTCCAGGGAGATGCTCTGGCTGCTGCTCCCCTCCTTTAGTTGTCCCCTGGTGCCTCCAGCACACCAGGAGCTGGAAGGAGCTCCCAAAGTGGAGCATTTTGCCCTGCACCATACCCCCACAGGCAGGGGTGTCCACAGTGGCAAAAAGAAGTGGTACAAATTTGTGCCACCACTATTTTTGTTGTAGCAAATGCATGCCCCTACACATATGCACTCATCTGGATGTGCTCTGGGGTCCTTTTGAAACTGGGGGCCAATGCCCATCAGCCAATGCTGAAACAAGGTGTGTTCAGAGGTGCAAAATGGAGAAAGAACCAGAGTATGAGTACACAGACATGCAAACACTCAAAAGACTAGTTGTGCTCGTGTCCAGATGTAAGGGCATGAGTGCTCATGAACCAATGTGCAAGTTATGCAGATGCCACCAATCAACACTGTGCCCATGGCCTTCAAAATCGTTATGATGGCTCTGTCCTCTAAAGGAAGATCTGACAAAGCCTGAAAACCTATCAGCTACACACACTGGACACACATCCTTTTATTTTCCTGACTCTGAACCATCTACAAATCTCTAGCTTCTCTCAGACACCCCCTCAGCTACCCCATTCCCTTCCTTTTGGTGGATCCCCACCATCACCAGAGATCGCACTGCTTCTATCAGCATCAAAATAAAAGTGGGAACCTGATTCACGGCTCCCATAGCCTCTAGCTTCTCCAGCTTTCCCACTGCACATGACCCACAATAGGGATCAGGTAGAAAAATGGGTCCCCTCTGCAAGGGATAGTTGCAGTATGGTCAGCTGCAGAGTAAGGCTCAACTTCCAAGGGGAAGCAACTGTCTTCTCTCCCTCCCTTCTCTCACAATGACTGCATAAAGACGCCATTTGAAGCTGAGGAGCTGCTGAAAGGGTTAAAAGTGAATCTATGCCCTCCCCTTGGTTAATCCCCCAAGTCTCTTGATCCTGCATTGTGAAGATTCAGGGCAGAGAAAGCAAGAGGAAGGGAAGGGGGGAGAGAGAGAGAGAGAGAGAGAGAGAGAGAGAGAGAGAGAGAGAGAGAGAGAGAGAGTTTTGTCTTCAACTACCATAGTCCCTTAGGGAGACCCTAGAGCAGAGACTTATTTTCTGCTCAGAAGGATTAAGAACCAGGCCATTGACAAATCACAGCAAACAGCTGTATGGGAGCTCTCTCTTCCCCCTCTCTGTCTCTAGGCCTAATCCACAAATAAATTAATTAATGAATTCAGTAAATTCACACTGTGCTATCTATAGTGTCTGGCAAATCTATTTTAATGCAAGATTCACAGGTGTTTATTTCTGCACCACTGGATTTTTTATTTATTTTACGTGACAATCTACCATGCTCTCTCTTTGCTAAATGAGATGCAGAAACTTGTTTAGATTCATTCCTATGTGCATCGCTACATACTACATTAAATATGTCAATGTGATAAGGGAATAGCCTAGAATTACCACAAAACCAATGAATATTCCTCTCCATGGCATCTCTCTGCAATTATAAATAAAAATACTTTGGAACATGTTCTTTTCTGTCACCTATTAACAAAAAAAGAAAAAAGAAGGATTTGTTTTATGCTTTAAGAGAGAATACAGCCATCAAGCTAACCCTCTGGCTACTTCAGTTCATTGTGGCAAACATTTCCAAACTTAATTGCTTCATGTTAGCATGCATCTAAATTTAGATTTTTGGGATAAGAAAGCCATCTGATTTTTCAGAGGTACTGAAACCCCAACATTTACACTGACTGGGGTAGAAAGAGTTGGAGACAAGCACTTCAAGAATTCAGGCACTTATTAATAAATATACAGTACTTTTCAATATTCAGGGAGTATAATATTTTTTTGAAGGTATACATTTTGTAAAGGGGAAATTGAGATACAGATATATGAAATGACCTACCTAATATTGTGTTGAAAGTCAGAAGCAGAGCTTAGGGTTGCACCCATGCTTTCAGGCACCCAAATTGGTGACCTATCTCCTTGACCATGCTGCCTCTTTAAAAACAAACAAAATCAAAACCTTTATCTGAAGGCAGTCTTGCTTCCCAGTCTTGAATGTAGGACATATGTTTTATATTTCAAAATCATCACACTACTCACTAAAGTCTGTGGAAGCCTTGTCACTGACTATAGTGGGAGCAGGCTTGGACTTCTAAAAAGCCAGTTGTTACAGGATATTTTCCCATTCTCTCTAAAGGCTTTAGTCTTTGCCAGAAACCAGGAATCATTTAGACATGCAATTTTTCATTTTCATCCTTTGCTACTTAGAGTGCATTGTTAGGATGCAATATTTAATTCTAGGGGCATGATATTAGAGGGGCTGTGCAAAATCACATTTTGTACTATCGATCTATCTATCTGTCTATGAAGAATAAACCTCTACCATGAGATTTTTATTTTTGCCATCAACAGGATGCCTGAGTCTGTTAATGCCAACTCTGATCTCCTAGTTTAAAAATATAGAACTGGTTGAGTCCTGCACAAAGCAGTTCATGAATTAGATTCTGAACAGCTGCTCAGTCATATTTGTGCACTTTTCACCTTCAATATTGGTGCAAACATTCTCACATTTAGGTTTTGTTTGCACTAGTGTTTGCACAACATTTGGTCCTCATTGGAATACTTATGCATGTACCTAAGCAAAAGTATTTGTAAGCAAACAAAATTGTTCACCGTCATTCCTTATCGTCCTGCTGAAAATATTCATTTATTTAGAGTTTAATTCTTTGGCTATTAAGGTCAGATGACAAATATCCCACTGATTCAGTGATGCTGGATCAGGCCATTAAGCAGGAAGCAATAATGGTCACTTAAGTCACACAGTATTAATAGCATATCAAAAACAGTGAGTAGATTGTTGCTGTAGTAGTAGTAGTAGTATTGGCATTTAGAATCTTCACACAGTGTAGAAGCCCCATGATGTTAAAAGCTATAGCCAATAAGCCATTGCTTGCTCTTATAAACTATATAAAAAATTAGTTGTCATTTTTTAAAATTTAATTTTGCTGAAAAAATGGGAGGATTTTGCAATAATTTTATGAGATTTCTCCCTGTTTTTTTAAAAACTGATGTAATTTCAAGCAATAATGAATAGAGAAAAAATGTAAAGAAAAAAGACTTTGATTCTCATCTCAATCTGGAATAAATCAAAAGTCAATGCATTTGGGTCAATGTTTACTATGCATGTTTACTATCATTTCCCATATAAAAAATGATCTACATTGCTTTTTTTTTTTTTTTTAAACAGACAATAGTGGTATGAGCAGTGACCAAGTAGCAGGATGAGATTTCTACACACTGGGTGCATCTACACAATACTTTTACTATGGAGCTGATGAATAGCGCTGTGCAAAATTTTGCCAGTAGTTTTGTTTTGATGCTGTTTCAACTCGTTTCAAGCTTGCAACAGTGAAATTGAAACAAAACACAGAGCTTCGAAACAGCCTCAAAATGAAATGAGACAAGTCGAAACATTTCGTAATTTTTTTATCTTTTCCAGTTTCAAAGCTCAAGATGAGCTTGCCTGCAGGGATACAGAAACTAAAGTAAGGAGAGGGCAGGGGAAGATGGGGGAGAGTGGGGGAAAAAGTGCTTTCATTGCGCGTGTCCACACACGCAAGCACATGGGCTTGCAGCAGCTCAAATAGAAGTGGTGCAAATTTGAGCCGGGGCTTTTTGCCTCAGCGCACGTACTCAAACATGCACTTTGCTGTGGAGCAAATTATGCCACTTGGGGCAAAAAAAACCCTGCCTGGGTCCTCCCGGATCTGCAGCCAGGGGAAGCTACAGCCTGCAGCCAGCACCTGTGCTGTCCCCAGCAGTACAAAAACCTGCCCTGGCAAGTAGCTCAGGGCTACTCGCTCTCCAGAGCTTCTGGGGCCCAGGCAATTGGTATCTGGGGACACTTGTGCCCCTTGTGTCAGCTAGATTGCTAAAGCAGCATCCCAAATTAACTTTTCAAAATACCCCACAATCCACATTCTTCCATAATTAGAACACAAGGGAGAGAGAAAGGGGGATTGATCAGATGGGCAATGTTTTATTGTTATAGTTACAATGTTAAAGAAAATTGGAAGCCTACCAGTGTCTCTAGCATCATAATAACTAGATCTGGACAGGTTACAGAAGTGGGCGGATGAGAATAGGATGGGTTTCAACACAGACAAGTGCAAGGTATTGCACCTGGGGAGGAAGAACCAGCAGCATACCTACAGGTTGGGGAACTCCCCTCTTGTCAGCACAGAGGCAGAAAAGAATCTTAGAGTCATTATTGATTCCAAGATGAACATGGGCCGCCAATGTGGGGATGCAGTCTGGAAGGCTAACCACACCTTGTCATGCATCCATCAATGCATCACAAGCAGGTCCAGGGAGGTGATCCTCCCCCTCTATGCGGCATTGGTCAGGCCACAGTTGGAGTTCTGCATCCAGTTCTGGATGCCGCACTTCAGGAGGGATGTGGATAGCATTGAGAGGGTCCAGAGGAGGGCCACTTGCATGATCAAGAGGTAGCAGGGTAGGCCCTATGAGGAGAGGCTACGGGACCTGAATCTGTTCAGCCTCCACAAAAGAAGGCTGAGAGGGGATCTGGTGGCTGCCTATAAACTTGCCAGAGGGGACCAGCAGGCAATGGGAGAGTCCCTGTTCCCCCGAGCACTACCAGGTATAACAAGAAATAACGGGCATAAGTTGACTGAAAGTAGATTCAGGCTAGACATCAGGAGGTACTGCTTCACAGTCAGGGCAGCTAGGATCTGGAACCAACTTCCAAGGGAAGTGGTGCTCATCCTTACCCTGGGGGGGTCTTCAAAATGAGGCCAGACAATCACCTAGCTGGGGTCATTTGACCCCAGCATCCTTTCCTGCCCATGGCAGGGGGTCGGACTTGATGATCTGCTTAGGTCCCTTCCAACCCTACCAACTATGAAACTATGAAATAAAATAAATCCTAAATATCTATATGTTTTAATATTTGCTTTGGGTTTCCTTTATCACATAGTGGGTGTGGGATGGGGGGATGTGGGGTTTGCAGGAGGGGTTGGGAAGGAGGGTGGGGGGATGTGGGTGGGTGTGGAGGGATGTGGGGGGATGTGAGTCACTGTGTGGGTAGGTGTGGAGGGTCTGTGGGTGTGGGGGCTGCTTAGGAGGGATATGAATGCCGCATGCCCCAGTGGCTGGCGGGGCATGGAGGCACTGGTGGCGGTGGAAGCGTGGTGGCAATGGTAAGCGGAGAGCTCCTGCAGATGCCGCCAGCACTGTCAGCAGTGGGGGCAGGGGTGGTGAGTGGCGAGCATCCACAGACACCACCGGCAGTGGCAGCGGTGGCCAGCGGCGATCACTGACTGCCTGCAGACACCACTGGCAGCAGGGGGGGAGGTGTGGGCTGTGGGAAGCGGCAACCGCCTTGTTACGTCTCAGCTCTGTGTTCTTGGGCAACCTTGGCACAGGATGCAGTCTGTCTGACTCACAAAGGACTCACCCTCCCTCCCTCCCCTCCTCTACCTAAATGAAACTGATTAAGATGCAGTGAGAGACGCACCTAAGACCCTCACCAGATAAGGGTGATAAGAGTGAAACAACTGCCCTAGGTCTCATTTACATCCGAGATGGAACCAGATGACCATTCATTTACATGGGAGATGGAGAACAGAAAGCCTGAAGCAGAGACTGCAGTGAATTCTGGGACCAGAGAAGCAGGGGAGCACTGCATGATGGGGAATCTGTGCTTCCAATGTTAATCAACCCATGTTCACACACACCCAGCTCAGCATTTATCAGACCAGTTCTAATCTGGATTTACTAAGGACTTTCCCCCCCCCCAGACACACACGCACAGCTCTAAGTTTAATAGGCATCTCGGGCCGTACATTCCCCGGTCCCACTATGGGAGGCCTATTTAAACTTGATTGACTAAAACTCGGTTGCCGGGTTAGGGAATGCTGAGGCAAGAGACCGAGTCCGAGGGGGTATGGGCAACATTTGAACAATGGTTAAGGGTTCATCACAGCATCCAGCCTGCTGGAGCCCTAATTACAGGTGTTGTCGTATCTTTCCTGAGATGACTGGTGGGAGTCCTCTCCACAAAAGGTTATGAGCACCCCAATAATTGTCTTAAGTCTGTTAAAAGACTATAGTAAGATCTGGAAAAGTCATGCTAAGCTGAGGCTTGTGCACAACAAATAAAAATCCCAAATCCTGATGCTGCAAGCTATCTATTGTTCCTGAAGAAACCATGAGATATTCCCATCAGTATATCTGCCATCCATAGGAATTTCAAGCTGGCTCCCAAGTATTTGGGTTACTCCCTAATCTTAAGCGTTTCCTGATTATCAATCAGTTTCCTGAGATGGTCCAAACCAGATAACCCCTTGTCAATAGGAAAGACAATGATTTACACTACTGAGGGTGCTTCGAAGCAGCTGAACTGAGGGTATAAAAATCTGTAAGTGTGTGTGCTTAAAAAAAGAGAAAGAAGAAGCAGCAGGAGGAAAGAAGGAGAAAAGGAAAGAAGAAAACTCCTGTGCTGACACCATCCCCTGTCGTTCTTGGGACACTGGAAGAACAGATCGTCTCTCTCTTCAAGGATTGTGCTACAGACTGTGCCTGTCAGCTTTGCAGCCTCAGTATCTTGGACTAGGTGAGATCCCAGCGCTCTCTCTCTTCTTTCTAGGCATAAACTTCTGAACCTGAACTGTATCAGTTAAGCTTGAGCTAAGTTTCCCCAAATACTTAGTGAAACCACGGTAGTATTGTCATTGTTTGTGTTTGTTTTTCTTTTGCATGTCTATTACTACTAGTACTATTATATATTTCATACGCTTAGCAATAAATAACTTTTATAGTCAAACTGGTAGTAATTGGGTATATTTTTCCTTCTCTGCTTCTCTTTCCTCCCGGGCTCTGCAGCAACGCTTCTTTTACCTAAGCTAAAGATCCCTGTGAAGCCCAAAATTATTGTGGGGTCTGCTCATCAAGAGGCCAAAGACTGGGACGTGCTGAGTTTGAAACACATAAGGGGATCAGCTTGTACAGGCTGATTGACCCAGTTTGACTCAGACATGCCCTTATGAACTGAATGCTGGCCCATGAGGGTGTCAGCTGGACACCCAGCCGGATTCAGAGGGATTCTGTTTACCTGTGTGCTTGTGTCTGACTGCATTTTGTTGTTGCTCTTGTGAACTGATTCTTGGCATATGAGGGGGTCAGCCTGTCCATGCTGATCAGCCTGGCCAGGTCAGGCGTGTCATGTTAATTTGTGTGTGTTTGTGTGTATGACTGATTTGGTGACTGGAGGAACCCAGTCCCATTGAGATTGAGTCCTGCAAGATAGGTCCACTGGGGGTGAGGGCTTGCAGAAGGGAGAAATACAGCTCCGTATAGTAACACAAGCAGCACATTGACAGAATCACCAAGACCCTATAAACTATCCCTAATAAATGAGCACACCCCAAAGTAATGGGCAAATTTGGTAACAGCCTACAGGCACCACCGACGGTGTTGGCGGCACCTTTTTTGAGGGGGTGCACCGCCATGTTCAGGGAGTGCATGTGCACCCACTATGCATCACCAATGATTCCCTGTCCCCCACAGGGCAGAGCACCTCCCCTACAGCACATGGACTACCCTGCCTGCAGGGTCCCAGCCCCCCCCCAGGGGTGACAGCTCTCCCTCCACACCATCCCACTCGTCTCCATCCCCCTGCTCATTCCCCTGCTCTTCTCCAGGCTCTGGAGGCTGGAGATGAGCAAGAGAACAAGCAGGAGGCTGGAGAGAATAGGAGAATGAACAGAAGGCTTATTCCCCCTACCCCCATTGGCTCCCCCAGCTCCCCATTCATTCCCCCGCTCCCCATTCACTTCCCCCATCCACCTTTCATTCCCCCTGCCTCCTGTTTATTCCCCCGCTTCCCACTTATTCCCCCTGTTCATTCCTCCCACCCTCCATTCATTCCCCCAGCTCCCTGATTGCTCTCCCAGCCCCACCCCCCAGCCACACACACAGTCACCAGCAGTAGCAGAGAATGAGCAGGAGGCTGGAGAGAGCAGGGGAAGTCTCCAGCTTATCTCCAGGAGCTTGTCTGCAGCCTTCTGTTTGTCTCCATCCCCCTGCTCCTTCCCCTGCTGGTCTCCATCCTTGGGAAGGAGCAGGGGGCTGGAGACAGCCCTGGAGACATTCCCCTGCTGCCTCCAACCTTGGGACAGCAGGGGACAGCAGAGGAATGCCTCTGGGGCTGTCTCCAGCCCCCTGCTTCTTCCCCTGCTGTCTCCAGCCTCCCAAGGCTGGAGACAAGTAGGAGGCTGGAGACAAGCCCCTGGAGATAAGCTGGAGACTCCCCCTGCTCTCTCCAGCCTCCTGCTCATTCTCTGTGGCAAGAGAATGCCTCCAGGGCTGTCTCCAGCCCCCTGCTCATTCCCTTTCTGTCTCCAGCCTCCCGAGGTCCCCTCCCCAGTCCTCGAGCCCCACAACCCCTTGCTTACCTGGGAAAAGTTGGGTCCCTGAAGCTTGCACCCTGGCCAGCACAGTCAGGCAGTGCGCTTCAGGACCAGGAAAGGACCAAACATAGACACACTATGGCACTCTGCCAGAGCATCTCTGGAGGACTGAGCTTCCAGTTGCCTTAGGGCATGGTCTGGCTTAAGACCATGTATTCCGGTGGCCTCATGCCCTTACCTGTTTTTTCCCCCCAGGTTTTTTCCCGCCCCGGCCTGCCCACCCGCTGAGCAGTTGACCGGGTCGAAGCCGCAATCGTGGCCGGGCTCCTGAAACTCTCGCCCGGCCTGGCCGCCCAGTCCGCGCCCGGGCCGGCCCTCCAGTCGACATGGACCCAAACTCGGGTTTGACCTCCTCCTGCAGCACGGTCCTGCCCTGGAGGATCCACAGGCCGCCCTCCTAGAACCGAAGATGGGCATCTGGGGTCCCGAAAAGCAAGACCCCGAAAATCTCCGCGAACCTTTCTTGGCAATATTGTAGGTGTGGCACCCGGCCCAGCCACTGGGGGCAATCACCAAAAGTGTCCGCCCTTCTGGATCGAAGGCCCGGGCAAGGCGCGTTTCAAAAACCTCATACAGACTTCCAGGGCCGGAGCTCGGGCTCCAGGTCGACCCCGGGCCAACCTCCTGGGCCCCACTGCAGCTCGGCTCCCCCGTGGGAGCAGCCCGCCACCCGTGCCGAAGGCCCCCGGGCCTGTCCGGCCTCCGGGCAGGGCACCGGGGCAAACCCAGAATCGCCGCCGGGCTCCTGGAACTCCCGCCCGGCCTGCCCCACGGAGGCAGGCCGGGGCTTCTGCCGCCCCGGCCTGGGCCTTCTGCCCCTCCACAGGGTTGCCGGGCTCTGACCATGGGGCCCCGCTGCCCTGCCGGGGCCCTGGGAGCTGCCCCCGGCCTGCCCGCCCGCCGAGCGATTGACCGGGTCAAAGCCAGAATCGTGGCCGGGCTCCTGGAACTCTCGCCCGGCCTGGCCACCTGCTCTACGCCCGGGCCGGAGCTCCAGTTGACATGGACCCAAACTCGGGTTTGACCTCCTCCTGCAGCACGGTCCTGCCCCGGAGGATCCACAGGCCGCCCTCCTAGAACCGAAGATGGGCATCTGGGGTCCCAAAAAGCAAGACCCCGAAAATCTCCGCGAACCTTTCTTGGCAATATTGTAGGTGTGGCACCCGGCCCAGCCACTGGGGGCAACCACCAAAACTGTCCGCCCTTCTGGATCGAAGGCCCGGGCAAGGCGCGTTTCAAAAACCTCATACGGACTTCCAGGGCCGGAGCTCGGGCGCCAGGTTGACCCCTGCCCAACCTCCTGGGCCACACTGCGGCTCAGCTCCCCCATGGGAGCAGCGCACCGCCCACGCCGAAGGCCCCCGGGCCTGCCCAGCCTCCGGGCGGGGCACCAGGGCGAACCCGGAATCGCGGCCGGGCTCCTGGAACTCCCACCCGCCCTGCCCCGCGGAAGCCTGCCGGGGCTCCCGCCACCCCGGCACGGGCCTTCCGCCCCTTCCCGGGGTCGCTGGGCTCCGACCGCGGGGCCCCGCAGCCCTGCCGGGGCCCTGGGAGCTGCCCCGGCCTGCCTGCCCGCTGAGCAGTTGACTGGGTTGAAGCCACAATCGTGGCTGGGCTCCTGGAACTCTTGCCCGGCCTGGCCGCCCAGTCCGCACTCGGGCCGGCCCTCCAGTCGGGGCGAACCCGGAATCGCGGCCGGGCTCCTGGAACTCCCACCCGGCCTGCCCCGCGGAGGCCTGCCCGGGCTCCTGCCGCCTTGGCCCGGGACGTCCGCCCCTTGCTGGGGTGCCTGGGCTCCGACCCCGGGGGCCCGGGTCCCTGCCGGGGCCCTTGGAGCTGCCCCCGGCCTGCCCAGCCACGGAGCCCTTGACTGGGACGAAACCGGAATTGTGGCTGAGCTCCTGGAACTCTCGCCCGGCCTGACCGCCTTCTCCTGGCCCTTTTCCGGAGCTCCCCGTTGACCTGGCTCCAAACTCGGGTTTGGCCCCTGAATACGGCATGGTCCTGCCCCGAAGATTCCTCTGACCAACCTTCTGGAACCGAAGATGGGCATTTAGGGTCCTGAAAAACGTGTCCCTGAAAATCTCCGCGAACCTTTCTTGGCAATATTGTAGATGCGGCACCCGGCCCAGGCACCGGGGCGAACCACCAAAAGTGTCCGCCCTCCTGGATCGAAGGGCCAAGCAAGGCCCATTTCAAAAACCTCATACGGACTTCCGTGGGGGGGGCAGGCACTAGGTCAACCCCATGTATGCCTATGGGGATTTTCGCTCCCCAGGTCAACCCCGTGTATTCCGATGGGCTTTTTTGCTCCCCAGCTCCACCCATGTATTCCTATGGGCTTTTTTGCTCCCCAGGTCAACCCCATGTATGCCAATGGGGATTTTCGGTCCCCAGGTCAACCCCATGTATTCCAATGGGTTTTTGTTTGATTCCTGGATATCCAAGGGTCTAATTTAGCAGCGCGGGGAACATTTTTTCATTCCTGCACATGCCTCTTGCCCCATTTCAAAGGGGTTTGAGATGGGCAACAGGCATGTGCGTGTTCATCTGGACATGCACATTATTGACTGTGTAGCTGGCCAGTGACTGTCATCCTTCCCTGAGGTCCCTTCCAATCTCAGTGCTATGGGGGAGGGATGGAAAAAATGCATAAAAGGCAGCATTGTTTGAACTGCCCTGCTTTCTGCCTTGGTGTCAGTTACTGAGCTGTGTCTTCCAGTTTTGCCTGTCAGCAGCTAGAGGTGCAGGGCCTCAGAACCCAGACTTCTTCTGCACCTATCTCCTTGACAGCTGGCAGGCTTTGTGGCCTCAGCAGGGACTAGCATGCCTGCAGTTTTCACCCTGCTGCACCTTAACACACACAGTGTCACCCATGTCACAAGTTTTGCTTGTCCACAGCTTGAGGTGCAGTTTCCCCAAAACTCCTGCACCTATCTCCTTGAAACTTGGCAGACTTTGTGGCCTTTACAGGGGCTAGCATGCCTGCATTTTTAACCCCACTGTGGCTTAACACATATATGTGACATGAGTTTTGCTTTCAAGACTTTGAGGTGTAGTTTCCCTGAATCCCCTGCACCACCTCCTTGAAAATTGGCAGGCTTCATGCCCTCAGAAGGGGCCACCATTCCTGTGAGTTTCATCCAGTTCAGGCCAGAAACAACAATGTTATAGGCTGTTTTGAGCTTCTCCATTATAGCCTATGGGTGAAACGTCAAAACAGCTTTGAAACAGCAAAATTGTTTTGACAAAATGAAACGGAACAGCGGTTTCGAATCAAAACATAATTCAAAACGAAATGCTGTTCCACCAAAATGTCAAAACACAAGTTGAAACAGAACAGTGACATTTCACACAGCCCTACTGATGAATTAGTTCTGCAATCAAGTCTCAGCATCTACACGTGAGGCCCTATTAAACTAATAAATGCTGGCATAGGATAGTACTTGTAAACACAAGTTTACATTGGCATTATTCCATGCACATCAATGCATGTGTAGATACTGATTGAGTGGCTGGAGCACAAGAGTACTTCAGAGTGGGGGCTGCTTGCCAGCTACCCCTGACCTGGAGCATCTTCATGTCCCAGCCAGCCCCTCCATGCCCCCCTCTGCCCAGCTGGCACGATCAGCCACAGGGGGACTCCCCCCCAGACAGCGAGATTGGTCATGGGAGAATCTTCTCCCCCCAGCCCCGGTCACTGACTGGGCACTGGGGAGGTTGGCACTACTGACTCAGGTGGTACTAGTCGCCCATGAACCAGGTTGAAGCAGCCTGGGGCTGGCAGGCTTACCCCCTCCAGCCCCCTGCCAGCCAGGGCTGCTGTGACCTGGCTCAACATGCTGTGGTCCCAGGACCACTTGTAAATGTGGCCCCCAGGAGCAATAAACTCCAGTTAAAACTGCAACAGAGTTTATTGCTTCACATTAACAGCATGTGTAGACACACCAACACTGTGATAGAAATAGTGAGCCAAATCTAGTGACAATTCAACAGTGATATGGATATCCATGACTTGTCAAGTGGACTGAAGTGGTAAAACAGCATAATTTATACCACAAATAGATGCAATTTACATCCTAAAAAGAGCAGAGATGTGTTTGGAAGGAAAAGCAACTTACAAGTGAGTGTCATAATGTGTGCTGCCTCATTCTCTTCTCACATTTACACCTAGAAGTCTGAAGTAACTCCACTGAAATCAATAGGGATCCTAATAAAACACAAGTGTTTGCAGAATCACATCCTTTATCTTAGATATACACAGTCACACACACATGCATGCAAACACATCACCTTCAAGGTACAAGTTAAATTGTGTTCGCTTAGCCACTGAATACCCGTTTGGCATAAATTGTACTTGGCAGATTACAGACATTTTTTTAGCTCCGTTTATATCCCATATGTGACTTGTGCCACTATGTAACTATTAATCAATTAATGCCTCAGGGGCTATGAACAGATGTCTCATTTGTCCAGGAGAATCCACTTTCTCTGGGGGCAAGTTGCTATCATTAAGACATCCATTTCTGTTACTCTGGGACAGACCCCAAAAAGGTTTGTGGGGTATGACCCACTAACAGTTTATCCCAAAACATTACAAAGTACATCTGAATGCATGATCTGGGAATTATGATTGAAACAATGGCAGAAAAACAGCAGTGCATTCAACCACTCACTAAAACCTTGATTGTAAAGGTGATGGGTGTACAAGCCAACCCCATGACTTTTCTGTTTTGGAACAAACAGACACAACCGGTTCTGGGACAAAGATGACACCCATTAACCTGGGATATTTCCATAGGAATTCTATCTGCTTGCATGAGTGATGAATTTTGTCTAGCATTGGCACATCAACAATCTGATTATAACATTCCCATTTATGAAATCTATGATTTGGTTATGAAAGACCACCCAATGGTAAAACTTCCTATGCAAATCTTCAGCAAGACAATGAGAATCCAGTAAATACATACAGTTGTATGGTTTGGGAGTAAAGAAAGTTATTCTTAGCAGGGTCTAAAGGCTAGGCTTTTGAAGGTATGTAAAACAATTCATAAATCCTACTAGACATCTATCTGAATCTACAGGCACATCTAAAAATCTGGCCCTAAGTGACTTAGGAGCATTAATATGTCTCTAAAGTGTCCACAGAAGCCAATGGAGCTATGCCCATTTATACCAGACAAGGATCTGGCCTTATAGAGCTTTCTGCTTACTCCATTCCCATAATAGCAAATTCAGCAGGGAAACTGGTTGTGGATATTAGTGTAAATCCCTTCCATTTCTGTTTAATGGAAAACTGAAAAACAGCAATGATGGTAATAACTAGAGCAAAACTTATGAAAAGAAAAAAAAATGATACATTGCCTGTCCAAACACACGATGGCTGTCAGGAACAATGCCAAGTGATCTTCATAGTAAACACTCACCCATATCCATCGACTCTTGATTTAACCCAGATTGAGATGAGAATCAAGGTCTTTTTTTTCTACTAGTTTTTTCTGCCCTTTCTTCAGCAACACACCAGGAATTAAAGAAAAATACATACCTACCAGAAAATGGTATGCTAACGTTTTTCCTTTCATTGTATTAGTTTCTTACTTAGCGTGAATGTTAGGGCTGGATTGGCAGTCTTGCAGGCTGATGCCTTCTGTTTACCCCTAGAGTAGGTGCAAGCTTTCCATATTTTGTGCCCAATTCCCCCTTACTGATATAAATCAAGTAAGCCCACCCCAGCCCCAGCCCTGGTAAAATCTGTGGGCAAGGAAGGAGCCCCCCAGGGGGCACTTGCCTGCCTGTACACTAATGCCAGGAGCTTGGGGAATAAGCAGGAGGAGCTCATCCTCCTGTTCAGTGCAAACAATTACGATGTCATAGGGATAACAGAGACCTGGTGGGACTCCACCCATGACTGGACCACAGGGATAGATGGCTATACCCTGTACAGGAGGGATCGTGTAGAGAAAAGGGGCGGGGGTGTAGCTCTCTATGTTAAGGAAAGCTACGCGTCCCTGCAAGCCGATATTGGCGACCAGGGTGGATGGCTGGAGACCCTCTGGGTTAAAATCTGTGGGGAACACGGCACAGGGGACACAATGGTGGGAGTCTATTACAGACCTCCCACCCAAAGTCCTGAGCTAGACCAGGAGTTTGCCCAGGAACTGGCTGAGGCAGCTTGCTCCAGGACCATGGTTGTCATGGGTGACTTCAATTACCCAGACATCTGGTAGGAGGATGGCTCAGCAAAATCTGAGCGGTCGCAGAGCTTCCTCTTGTGCGTGGATGACCTCTACCTGACTCAAGAAGTCTATGGGCCAACAAGAGGCAAAGCGCTGCTCGACCTGGTGCTGGCTACTGGGGATGACCTAGTTGGCGACCTAGTGATCGATGGGAAGCTGGGTGACAGCGACCATGAGCTGATCACCTTCACCATCCGCCGAAAAGCTGGCAAGTCAGTCAGCAACACGGAAGTCCTTGACTTCAGGAAAGCCGACTTTGACAAGCTCAGGAGGCTTGTCAGTGAGGCCCTAAGGGACTGTGACCACAGGGAGAGGGGAGTTCAAGAAGAGTGGTTGCTCCTCAAGGGAGCGATCCTCAATGCACAAACTAAGTCTATTCCATCTCGGAGGAAAGGCAGCAAGAGGGCACAGCAGCCCCCCTGGCTCTCCAGGGACCTAGCAGACCTCCTGAGGCTAAAAAGAAAGGCCTACAAAGGATGGAGGATGGGAGTCACCTCCAAGGAGGATTATTCTGCACTGGTCCGGTCCTGTAGGGAGCAGACCAGGAAAGTCAAGGCTGCAACTGAACTCCAGCTAGCTTTGAGCATCAAGGACAATAAAAAGTCCTTTTTCAGATATGTGGGGAGCCGGAGGAAAACCAAGGGCAACGTTGGACCCCTGCTGAACCAGATGGGGCAACTGACAACTGACGCCCAGGAAAAAGCCAACCTATTAAATAGGTAATTTGCGTCGGTCTTTCATCAGCCCCATGGGACGCCCATGCCCGCTACTGGGCCGGGAAGTCCGGGTGAGGGTGATCCCCTGCCCTCCATTAATGCTGACTTCGTGAAGGAACATCTTGAGGAGCTGGACACCTTCAAGTCAGCCGGCCCTGACAATCTTCACCCCAGGGTACTCAAGGAGCTGGCGAGCATCATAGCCCAGCCTCTAGCGCGGATCTTTGAAAACTCTTGGCGCTCTGGTGTAGTGCCCGAAGACTGGAAGAAGGCCAATGTGGTGCCTATCTTCAAGAAAGGGAGGAAAGTGGATCCGGCTAACTATAGGCCCATCAGCCTGACTTCTATCCCGGGGAAGATCTTAGAAAAGTTTATTAAGGAGGCCATCCTTAATGGACTGGCCGACGCCAACATCTTAAGGGATAGCCAGCACGGGTTTGTTGCGGGTAGGTCTTGCTTGACCAATCTCATTTCCTTCTACGACCAGATGACCTATCACCTGGACAAGGGAGATGAGATTGATGTCATATATCTTGACTTCAAAAAAGCCTTCGATCTGGTGTCCCATGATCGTCTCTTGGAGAAACTGGCCAATTGTCGCCTTGGGTCCTCCACGATCCACTGGCTGGAAAATTGGCTCTGGGGTCGGACCCAGAGGGTAGTAATTGATGGAAGTCACTCATCGTGGTGTCCGGTGACCAGTGGGGTCCCCCAGGGCTCTGTCCTTGGACCCATACTGTTCAACATCTTCATTAATGATGTGGACACTGGAGTCAGAAGCGGACTGGCCAAGTTCGCCGATGACACCAAACTTTGGGGCAAAGCATCCACACCAGAAGACAGGCGGATGATCCAGGCTGACCTGGACAGGCTCAGCAAATGGGCGGATGAGAATCTGATGGTGTTCAACGCCGATAAATGCAAGGTTCTCCACCTTGGGAAGAAAAACCCGCAGCATCCTTATAGGCTCGGCAGTGCTATGTTGGCTAGCACTATGGAAGAAAGAGACTTGGGGGTCATCATTGACCACAAGATGAACATGAGCCTGCAATGCGATGCTGCGGCTAGTAAAGCAACCAAAACGCTGGCTTGCATCCATAGATGCTTCTCAAGCAAATCCCGGGACGTCATTCTCCCCTTGTACTCGGCCTTAGTGAGGCCGCAGCTGGAGTATTGCGTCCGGTTTTGGGCTCCACAATTCAAAAAGGATGTGGAGAAGCTTGAGAGAGTCCAGAGAAGAGCCACGCGCATGATCAGGGGTCAGGGAAGCAGATCCTACGATGCCAGGCTGAGAGCCCTGGGGCTCTTTAGCCTGGAAAAGCGCAGGCTCAGGGGTGATCTGATGGCCACCTACAAGTTTATCAGGGGTGACCACCAGTATCTGGGGGAACGTTTGTTCACCAAAGCGCCCCAAGGGATGACGAGGTCGAATGGTCACAAACTACTACAAGACCATTTCAGGCTGGACATAAGGAAGAATTTCTTTACTGTCCGAGACCCCAAGGTCTGGAACAGCCTGCCACCGGAGGTTGTTCAAGCGCCTTCATTGAACACCTTCAAGATGAAACTGGATGCTTATCTTGCTGGGATCCTATGACCCCAGCTGACTTCCTGCCCTTTGGGCAGGGGGCTGGACTCGATGATCTTCTGAGGTCCCTTCCAGCCCTAATGTCTATGAAATCTATGAAATGGCAGTCAGTAGGGTCATACTGTTGAAAAAAAAAAAGCCAGAGACAGAAAAATGAGGCCTGTTTCCGTACATCAAACCTGACCTGGAGGGAGAGGATTGAATGACAGGTCAAAACATACTCCAGTTCCTCTGAGTTCTTTATCCCTCCTGTTATCAGGATAGTTGCCCTCTAGTGTTAGGCCTGAGACAAGCAACTTACTTCTCAAAGGCCACCAAATATTGGTGACTGTTATTCAGTACAGTATTAGCTTGTATACAGCCAGGGAATGTCACAGTACCAAAACAGCTCTCTGGTTCCTGATATCTTCTCCGCTGAATATATACCACAGACATCAGGATATGCATTTCTATATTCTAGACTCTTTACTCTTCATCTTATCATTATTTTTCAGCCAAGGGGCATGCTAGGTCCAGTGTCTAGTGGACAGATACCACAAGGAGACTTATTAGTGACTGTAGTCCTGTACCTACATTTGAGGATTGGACTACCCGTGTGTGTGTGTGTGGATGCATGCGTGTGTGTATGTGTGAGCATGCATGTTTAACAGCCTCTGTTCCTCCCTCATCCATCCATAGTCTGGGTTCATATTTTTCCTCTGGGCTTGCATAAATTCTTTTTCCTAACTATCAGAAACAATGCTTGTGTAAAATGGAGGCTTGCTTTGGATTTACAGGAAATGCCCACTCAGATGGTACAGAGGATATACTCTTGGGGCGCATCCACATGAGAGCACACGTGCCTCTTGCCCCGCCTCAAACCCCTTTCAGGTGGGGCAACGGGCACGTGTGGGAACAAAAAAAATGTTCCCCGTGCTGCAAACTTGCAGCACGGGGAGAAAATTAGCAAAAAAAAAAAAAAAAATATATATAAAAAATATAAAAAAAGCAAAATATAAAAAAGCAGGGCAGGACACGGTCCCTCACTGTGCCCTGAGGCAACCGGAGGCTGGGTCCTCCATAGAGACACTCTGGCTGCCAGAGCATCTCTATGGTTCGCCCCTAGCCCTAGTGCTGAAACACGCAGGCGGCCAGGCAGCTTGTTCAGCACCAGGGCCCCAGTGCTGGTGAGTAAGGGGTCGGGGGGGGCTGAAGGAGGGGGGAAGGGACTGTGGGGGGGACCTCTTCTGGCCCCGCCCAATCCCCAGCCCTCCCGACCCCCACGAGCCCCCCCAGGCTCCCGACCACTGCAGCAGCCAGCCCCTCCCCCCACCAGCCCCCCCAAGCCCGCCTACCCCTGCCATAGCCAGCCGCTCCCCCTGCCACCCCACTGAAGCCTCCGACCCCTGCCCTGGCCGGCCCCATCCCTGCCCCCCCACCCCATACTTTACAAAAAAACCAAAAAACCCCGGCACTTACCTGCAGTTGAAGCTGCGTCCGGCTGCCTGCCCCCCCCCCGCACACTGCAGGGCAGGCTGACTGCCCCAATAGCCCCAGCCCGGGCCCTGCTGCCCCTGCACTGTCCTGTGCTGCCCAGGGGGCAGAAGGCCCCAGGGGTCAGAAGGCCCTGGAGTCCCGTCCCCCCGCCCTCCAAGGTAAGCAGAGGCTTTTTTTTTTCCCCAATGTTTTTTTCTGTTCCTTTTCTGGGTTGTTGTCTTTTTAAGTGATGGTACCTGGGGTTGTGGGGGTAGCCTTGGAGGCCTAGGGGTGCAAGTTGGGGGTGAGGTTGGGTGGGGCACCCACCGGGATGTCTGGGGGAGCAGGGGGTAGGGCTGGGTGGGGCAGCCATTGTGGGGGCTGCAGCAGCTAGTGGGGGATGGGGCCAGGTGAGGCAGCAATTGGGGGGCTGGGGTGGGGCATGTTTGCCTTGCAGAGGGGGGTAGCCCCTGTGGGGGCCATTGGGGGGCCATACCCCTGGTGTGGGGGATGAACACTGTTGGGGGTCTGAACCCCTTTTGGGGGGGCCGAACCCCTTGTGTAGGGGCTGAACCCCCTGTTGGGGGGCCGTAGCCCTTGTGTGGGGGGGTCAACCCCTTGTGTGGGGGCCATTGCCCTGTGGGAGGGCAGCAAAATATGTATTCATGAATTCATGAAACCTGTATTTAGAATTCACTTTATCATTATGATGAGACTTGCTTTAATACTGTAGATGTATCAATAAAACATTGTCCAACTGATCTCTGTCTCTGTCTCACTCTCTCTCTCTTTATAGTGGTCTTTTGTTTTACTTGTGGAGGAACATGGATTTGGGGGTATTTTACAGAGTGACTTTGGGATTTTTTTTATCAGGGATTTTTCAGTTTTCCAGTAGGAAACACCAGAATTCCTGCTAGGGAAGCCAGTGTCAGGACCCTGCCTGCTCAGAGCTGGCACCTTGGACCCAGCTGGCTCTGGCTGACCTCCTGGCCAAATGGGGCCAGGAGAACATGCTTTGACAGTTCAAAGCAGGCCACCACACCTGGAACATCTTCCGGGTGATAGCTGCCCATATGGCTGGGCAGGGGTCACATGTGGCAGTAGTGCCACACAAAGGCCAACCCTGCAACCGCAATCCACTGGTAGCTGGCCCAGAGGGGCAGATGCCTCTACTGGCTGTGCAGTCCCCATCAGAGTCTGGCAGGTGCACAGCAGGTCACAGCCAGGCAGCCCCCACTGCCAGACTGCTGCAGTGGATAAAGGGTGCAGGGAACTCTCAGGGTTTCTTCAGCAGTCCAGCTGCCACAAGGAATAGTGTCCCCAGGTACCAATTGGCTGGGCCCCAGAAGCTCCTGAGAGCTGGTAGCCCTGAGCTACTTGCCAGGACAGCTTTTGATACTGCTGGGGACAGCACAGGTGCTGGCCTCAGGCTCTAACTCCCCCTGGCTGAAGATCCGGGGGGAGCCAGGCAGAGTTATTTTTGCCCCAGGTGGCACAATTTGCTCCACAACAAAGTGCATGTCTGAGCATGTACACTGAGGCAAAAAGCCCCAGCTCAATTTTGCACTGCTTCTATTTGACCTGCTGCAAGTACATATGCTTGCATGTGTGGACGCACCCTTGGGGAGAGGGACACATGTGTAGTCTTTGAGACAGACCAGACAGGGCATAGCCAAAATTGAACCATAAAGGAGCACTTTCAGAAACTTATTGGGTGGGAACCAATGGCAGCATTAGAGTCCTGAGAGCTAGAGATGTCTTTAGAGCATTAGTTTAAAAGCTGTGCTCTCTCTGCCTTGAAAGTATCAGCCTTAAAGCTGGAAGAGGGGTAGGCGTGAAAGTGTTTAACTGGAAAACATCCACTGCATACAGGATCATCACAGGGCACCAGCTATGGCACCGTGACCTTGTCCCATGAGGGGGCTAAGAGCCAATGGCCTTACAGAGCATCAGCTCTGCTATTGTGACTGCACACAGCTTACCATATCAAGGAACTCTGGCTTTGGAGAAGAACCATCATCACCAACATGCTCTCGCCATCTGCTGGGCAAGGAAAGGAAACTGTCTAATTTAGAGATAAACCTATGGTTCAATATCTCTGTCTTAAAAAAAAATATATATATATATATATATATGCAGCTGCCCATTACTGTAGCATCCAAGAGCATAAAATGAATAGCACAAATGAAGTCGTTAGTGGCTCGCATGGATCTCTTTTCTTAAAGATTACACACTCAGCACTTTTTTTTGGTTGGCTGGTTAGAAGACTGGTTTGTTCATTCATTCTACAGTAGTGTGCATGTTTGGTATCAGTTTACTGATCTCTAGCAATTTTCAGCCCTGTGGCGCAGCAGTGTCCTCCTCAGGACTGGAGGTGGGTCCAAGTTACAAAGTTCACTTGTGTGCAGCCTGGCTATATTTGGAGACACAAAGGAATGTGCCATAATCTGGAGTTATCAAAAATCATGGATCTATTTCAAAAAAATGAAAAAGGTGGAACCCTTCGCCAGGCTACAATGGACTGGATTTGAAAGTAAAGGAATGTGCATGAAGCCCTTCTTAGGAGTTCTCTGGGGATGCGCAAGTTTAGTCAGGGTTTAGGATGGCACCATTTTCCCATAAAAGCAACTCTTCTACTCTTAAAGAGTGGGAAGCACTTAAAGCTGGCTTAGCATGGAGCTGTACCCTCATTCCCAGCTCACTGTGTTTATAATCCACTGGTTGATATAGGCAGCTGTATTTGACCTGGACGAAAGGTAGCAAGAATTCGTCAAATAATCCACTGAGAGATACCCATTCCCTATTCACCATCCACTGCCTCATTTATATTTTATGTATCCAAAAGAGGTTTACACATTCAGGGCACATCCACATGAGCACACACGTGCCTCTTGCAGCATCTCAAACCCCTTTGAGATGCTGCAAGATGTACATGCGGGAACCAAAAAATGTTCCCCACACTGCAAATTTGCAGCACAGGGGCAAAATTAGACCCCTGGACATCCAGGGGTCAAACCTCCTCCCCCCACAAAATGCACTGTGAAACAACAGGGCAAGGCACAGTCCCGGGCCATGCCTTGAGGCAACTGGAGGCTCATTTCTCCAGAGAGACACACTGGTAGCCAGCCAGGGCATCTTTATGGCTGGCCCTTGCCTCTGTGCTGAAGCACACTGCCTGCCCATGCAGGGCAAGCAGCCGTGCAAGCTGCAGGGATCTCAACCTGGCTCCAAGCCAGGTAAATTGGGGCTGGGCAGGGGGGCTCGAGAAAGGGGGAACCATGGGGGGGTACCTTTTGAGGAGTGGGTCTTCCACCCCCCCACCCCCCCCCCCCCGCCTGGCTCCAAACCCTGATCGCTTCCCCTGATTGCCCCCCTCACCTGGCCCCACCCCCGATCACACACCCATTTGCTCCCCCAATTGCCCCCCGTCCCTGATTACCCCCCCCATTACCACCTGCCTGGCCCTGCTCCCAACTGTCCCCCCACCCACTCTCTCCCCCAATTTCCCCCCACCCCCAATCACTGCCCCACCTGGCACCAGTGTTCCCGTACTAAAAAAAAACCCCTCATACTCACTGGGTGTAGCAGCAGCCACTGGGGCTGCTTGGGCTCTCATGGCACAGCTCCCACGGCGGGGGGAAGCAGGGGCCATGGGGCTGTGCTGCTGCATCGCATGGATGCAGTATGGCTGGGCAGGGTGCCACGTGGCTCCACGCTGTCAGGCATCTGGAGCCACTCAGTCTGAGCAGTACCAGGTTCCAGGTAACAGCCACAGTGGCCCCAGCTGAGCTTGCTGACCTGCGCTCCACACACGTGATGCAGCAGCGGCAATGCGGGTGCCAGGCAGATGAGGTCAGTCCCTGCTGTCCCCCACCACAAGGGGGGGTGCTGTGCCATGAGCCCATGAGTGGCCCCCACAGCTGCTGCTGCAGCCAGTGAGTGCAGGAGATTTCTTGTTTTGTTTTTTGAAGTGCAGGGATGCTGGTGCTGGGTGGGGTAGTGATCGGGGGGTGGGGGATGAGCAGGGGGGCCAATCAGGGGTAGGGCCAGGTGGGGGTGGCAATTTAGAGGAGCAAGCGGCGGGGGGCAAGTGGGGGCAGGGCCAGGCGGGGAGGCGAGAGGGGGGGGCACACTGGCCCTGTGGGGGGGGGGATATGGCCCCTGTTGAGGGACTTTGGCCCCTGGTGAGGGGCTGTGGGCCCCTGTTTGGGGGGCTGTAGCCTCTGTTAGGGGGCTTTGGCCCATGTTGGGGCTTTGGCCCCTGTTAATTTGCTGTAGCCCCTGTTGGGGGACTGTGGCCCCTGTTGGAGAGCTGTGGCCTTGTGGGTGGGGGGGGGCAATCCATGAGCTGTGCCGGGAGGGGGCTGCACCCATTGGGGGGGCAGGGGACTCACCCCTTCTGAGCAGCCCCCCTATATGTCTCCCCCCACACCCATAGTCCCCCTATAATCCACCCATAAACCCCCAAGCCACCCCCACAAATCCCTCACCCACATACCTGGCCCTGTGGGTTAGGAGTGAGGGGACTGAGGTGGGGGGGGAAGGCTGTGGGTTGGGAGTGAAAGGCAAGGGGCAGGGGCAGGGCACTGGCATATCAGTGCTGCTCAGCACTGCACATCCTGGTGACCGAAGTGGGTAGGGGCAGGTCTGATTTTTCTATGAAAAAAAAGCCAAAAGTCAATGCCAAACTGTATAGCTATTAAAATTTATTTTATTATAATGATAGAGGCTGGTAGGCTTCCAAATTATGACTTATGACTGGTATGTTTCCAAATTGCTTTAAAATTGTAAATATATCAATAAAACATTGCCTAACTGATTTGATTTCTCTCTCTCTCTCTCTATGTGTATGTATATATATATATATATATATATATATATATATATAGTGGTCTTTTATTTACTTGTGGAAGAACATGGATGTTGGGGTATTTTAAAAAGTGACTTTGGGAATTCCAGTTTTTAAATAGAGAACACTAGAATTCCTGCTAGTGAGGCAAGTGGCAGGACCCAGGCAAGGAGCCTGCTCAGAGCTGGCACCCAGGACTCAGCTGGTGGTGGCTGACCTCCTGGCTGCTTGGGGCCAGGACATGCTTTGACAGTTCAAAGCAGGCCACCACACTTTGAAAATCTTCCGGGCGTTAGCTGCCCAGATGGCTGGGCAGTGGCACACATGGCAGCAGTGTCAAACAAGGGCCAACTGTACAGACACAGCCTACTGGCAGCTTTCCCAGAGGTGCAGATGCCTCTAATGGCCATGCAGTCCCCATCTGGGTCTGGCAGGCATGCAGCCTTGAGGCCACATGCTGTTGCAGGTGGCAGCAGGTCACAGCTAGGCAGCAGCCCCCACTGCCAGACTACTGCAGTGGGTAAAGTGTGTAGGGAACATTCAGGGTTGCTTCAGCAGTCCAGCTGGCACAAGGGGTAGTGGGTAGTGTCCCCAGGTACCAACTGGCTGGGCCCCAGATGCTCCAGAAGCACAGGGCAGGTTTTTATACTGCTGGGGCCAGTACAGGTGCTGACCCCAGTCTCTAACTCCCCCTGGCTGCAGATCTGGGAGGAGCCAGGCAGAGTTATTTTGCCGCAAGTGACACAATTTGCCCCACACCAAAGTGCATGTCCAGGAACGTGCACTGAAGCAAAAAGCCCTGGCTCAAATTTGCCCCACTTCTATTTGAGCTGCTGCAAGCACACATGCCTGCATGTGTGGACGTGCCCTCATATGCTAAGTGACTAGTGCCAATCCAACATGGGTTGCTAATGATTCAAATTCATTACAATTGTTAAACAAAGAGTAATGATTCAAATTCATTACAATTGTTAAACAAAGAGCAGGAAAGGAAGACTTAATATTTGTTGGAATCTGAAAATGAATTTCTGTATGATTGTGTTTTGTGTATCTGCTGCCAACATCTGAGTGCTTGAGCTTCTGATTGCAAAGAGTGAATGTTATGCTTGAGAACTTAAAACTTCCTATTCATATGCAGACATCAAAGTTCACTTTGAGTTGGGTAACTGCATTCGCCATGCAGCTGGGGAGACAAAACCATGTGGCTTCTGACCAAGCATGAGCAACAGTTACCGCAGTCTGTTCACCAAGTCTCTTCAGGCCTAATA
Source organism: Alligator mississippiensis (assembly GCF_030867095.1). Taxonomy (NCBI): domain Eukaryota; kingdom Metazoa; phylum Chordata; order Crocodylia; family Alligatoridae; genus Alligator; species Alligator mississippiensis. Next base: position 141,522,950 of record NC_081827.1, read on the forward strand.
CTCCTAGGAAATGTCTTCATCAGCATGTTTTGAATAAGCTTGAGAATTGCACAGACTCTTTGAAAACAACAGTTGCAAAGCCAAGCGCATCCTTCAGATCATTCATTTAAATTTTGCTCAGCTCTAGCATTCTGTAGCTTTGCAGAGGGCACAGAACCTATTGGAAGGGTAAAACAAATAAAATTATGGTCTGCCAGGCAAGTCTACCATACCAGTGTCTGTAGCACATGGAACGCAAGAAAATAATCCAGTTATCATCGAATCCGATCACCACTGACCCTCTTCCAGCTTGAATTGGCCAGGCATTCTTTTACAGTTTGGTAGACTGGGAGGTGTCTTCAGCACAAGCCCAGAGAAAGATTGAATTCATACCTTTTGAGTTGCCAAAAGGCATCTTAACCATATATGGGCACATTAAACAAAACTATCTTTCTAACCCCAGAGAGACAGACAAGTGTACATCATATATTTCATGATGAATCAGAGGATTTCATTCTCCCGCACCAATGAAGAATGCAGTAGAAGGGTTTCAAGATGGTATGCATCTCAGGTCCTTGGCAGATGTTACACTTAAGATGCAATTAACCAGTTAATTGCATCTTAAATAGCCACTCAGCCATATATTCATGCAGTTGAGGGTGTGATAACATGGGAAATAAGCCACAGAATTATTTCACAAAATATGTGTAATAATTTTGTGGTTGGTTTACATTGCACTTTAAATTGAACGTGTGGCAGGGTCTCCGCCAAGCATCCTGATGCCATCTGCATGGTGGGGCTCTGAGGGACTGGTCCCAGTGCAGTCCCAAAGCTGGGACTGTCAGTCCCAGCTTCAGGGACACACTGAAGTCTTGAACCAACTCCAGTATGATCCAAGGGCTGAGATAGATAGTCAGCTGTTTTGTGGCCCTAGTCCTAGGACTGCACCAGCTCACTGGCCAACCAACTTTCTACTTGCTGGTGCACAGGGAGCCCAGGATCATGATCCTGGGTTCATGGTACACTCGCAAATAACAATGGCACAACTGAGATCTGATCCCCAATCCCAAAAATTGCACATTGTCCTATGCACATATGCCATGGCAGGAAGCACAATTGTTAAGACTAGAGAACAGATCCCTACCATTAAGTGAATGTGTGTTGGGGCCTCAGAGAAGTTTCTCCATGTTACAATTTTAACTGAGGAGAATGCTCCCTCTAGTGACAGAATAAAAACATGTCACAGTTACCTCTCCCCCAAATTATTTGGGAGCAGCAATGGAGGAGTTCAAAGGGGTCCCACTTCAAACACTTCCCAAATTCTTACCCAGTTGAGGCTGATTCATTCTGCTCACCAAGAGGGCCAGACTGGACATTGGAAGAGGAGAGAATGTGCCAGGGCCAGTCTTTGAATCTGAAAAGCAAAAAGCACAGAACTGTCTAGCTCATGTGAAGGTGCAAGGGCATCAGGAAGGAAAAAGGCTTTAAACCTAAACTGTTCCCATTCCAGACTGGCCTTCATACCTTCCAACCCTGGGTTTGCCACACACCTGCTGTCACACAGGATTTTCCCCTCCTGTTTTTGGTTTCTCTTTTCCAGTCAAGAGCTACTTCTCTGGCTCTGCCTGTGAATACTCCTGAAGCCAGATTTTAACCTCCTGCTATCCCACTCCTTGAGCCATCACAGGAAACGGCTAGTGCACCTCAGTTCTGACCTGTAGTATTTGCATTCATTGTGTTCCTGACATGCCACATAGCTCTGCCAAAGTGGACCAGAAGAGCCTCTGACAACTCCAGCAATGTGTATCCTAATTTTGGATTGACTAACGTGCAATAGTTGTGCAGTGATTAGTGTCCACAGTTCACTAGTTACCTAAAGCAGGTTTTTGCCTGGGTCTTCAGAAGTTAAAACCCCAAAGCACTAGCTTTCTGATCTTTTGAGCATTTTCATGACATATCAATGCACATTTTAAAAGCTCATTCACCATGACATTCCAGAGTGTACAAGCAGGCAGCAGCATTTCTCAATGAACAGGTTTTCTGGAAACCTCTATTAAACTTGTAAGATCAAGACTTCTTCAAAGGGTTTCCCCTCAGTGAGCCAGGAAACAAAGAGAATCCAACACTGAAATCCCAGCTAGGTATAATGCTGGAGCTCCTCTGGGATATACTTACGATTCTAAAGAAGTGTATAGTATTAGTGGGAAGAGGTGAGATTTTGCAAGAGATGTGGGCTCAAGAGATGACATCTTTGCCCTGATTGTGTGTTTCCCTCAGTAGCATTACCTACTGTTCCCCCTGGGCAGTTCCTATGCAAGGCAAACTCCTCACCTACCTTCATTTTCCAGGGGCCCAGCTGTTGAGCTGTTGAGTTTTTCTGCTAAGCTGAGGCCATCAACAACCCTTCAAAGGAAGCAAAATGAGATTGATGTTGTCAATATGATCAACTCACCCCATTAACAGTATTCCAAGCTCCATGGTCTTCCAGCAACTCATAGATAACAGCATTGACTAGTAGCACAGACTAGAGCTAGACAAAACAATGAGGGAAATTTAGTGATTTGGAAAGAGAATAAGTAAAAATCTCTCATCTATAAAAATCCTAAATGTGGTGAAATTAGACACATTTTGATCAGCTCAATAGTTGTTAAAGTGTTTGGAAAAGAAATTCATGAAAGTTTAGTCTATTTTTTCTGGGTTTTTTCCTTAAAGTTGAAAATGGTAACCTTTGAAATATTTGACTAGTGCTATTCTGAGCACAGGAGTTTTGATCCTGTGAAGGACACCGGATGGGGAATATCCAGGACAAAGAGAGTGTTCTTATTCCATGTGGAGAACTCAAGCAATTTCTCTTTGTCATCATCCATCGGCATGGCGTGGAAGTCACTTGTGTGCAATACACACAAAGTCATAACCTTACACACATACAAACACCCTTCAGATATACAGCATTGTCTCAGACTCTTTGCAACAAATTCATCCTTGGTGCAACTCTACTGGCTTCACATTACATCACACATGAATTTGACTCCCCAAGCTTAAAATTTGCACTGTATGTCAGTGTAGTTAAATGGTATGTGTGGGTGGAATTCCTCTTGATGCTAGGTGGTTCCTGTTCTATTCTCTGCCCCAAGATGGAGACCCCTTTTACAGGCTTTGTGGAAGAGTTCACCCAAAAATCACTCATCCACTTACCTTTTTATCAGCTGAAACAGCAAACACATTAACCGCAGTGCCCCTCTGGTGTCCCTTCATCTAGATACCACCTTCCATAGGGTATTCAGAACAGCCACACACTTAAGTTGCTCCCTGGGCCTATTTCCAGCCTTGAGCTCATACTCCACTCATGCCCTGCTTGAATAACTATTTCATTCTCTAATCTGAAGAGACCTGGCAGCAGCAAGCAAGAGGTGTGTTTTCTGTCCTCTCTCTAGCCAACCACTCATCTGATGAGGTTGGAGTGGCCTGTTTCTCCTCTTTGCCCATCCTCACCTGGGTCAGGGGTCAAGTGGCTGGGCCACCCTGCACAGCACTGCTTGTGTTCTTTGAAGAGGGGGATCCATTGTGACACCCTATCCCAATGCTTTTGTACTGGGATAGCAATTTCCATACAGTAAACGAAAGAAACTATCTCAGTATAAAGACACCTTTATGCTGACATCACTATCTCCATTAATGGTTTCACTCCAGACTTACAAATATGTTAATGTAATTGGTCCATAGGGTTAGCCTGCTGCATACACAGTTTGTACCCAGTTTGTTGGCTTGGGAAAAATGTTTGTGCTGGCACAACTTTAAACTCAAAAGACTCATGACAAATTTACATTGGTGAAGCAGAGCAAAATTTAGCCACCTATCTAGCGTATAATTCAGCTGATCTCTCAGTACCAAAGTGCAATGTGACAAGGACCCAGTCACACACTAAAATGCACAACAATCATACTTGGATACACAGTCTCTGATGCACACATCTTTTGTGCCATGCTTCAGTAATATCATCTCCCTCAGGCTGTCTCTCTCTCGCTCTCTGTCTCATATACACACCCCTACAACCTGACAGATACACTTACTGGTATATAGAATCTCTGGCATGAAAACATACACTCTTGTAATCTGGACAGACTTGTCCAGCAAGGATCAGCCAGTGATTAACAAAAAGCTGGCTCTGAGGCAAAACAAGGAAGTTTCCATTGTGGTTTTATACACACATACACACACCAGCTTCTTCCACTCCAGGAATTTTGCTTTCCCCAGCCCCTATTCCCCACACAAGTGAAAGAGAACTCAGATAAATCAGAGCAGACTCACCCAACAGAAGAGTTACCATAACATCTCTCTCTCTTCAGCAGGATCCTTTCAGTGTAGACTGATCTCAAATCTCTCTGGACACACAAACAACTTTTTTATTTTGCTTTTTGTAAGAGTCCATGTGATTAAGCAGACACTTCATTCCTTTCATCCCAGGAGGGTATATCATCTGCTGGATTTCCATATGTTCTGAATTTTGACTCCTGGGTAGTATTCAGAGCCCCACAGCGATACCCTACCACAAACTGACTCAGCTGCAGGCTCCATGGCACTGAAGGCATTGTCTAACTTTGCTTGATCTGGAGTCACACCAGATTCCCCCCTATACTTCCTATGAGGTGATATATTAGGGGGATAGGAAAGAGGAAGAAAACAAACACTGAACAGGGCTAGATTGCCACAGAAATGAATCTCTGACCATTGGCCTCGTGCCTGGGAATGAGGCCAAATCTTCATGTGAGAACTAAGCCATTGTTTCTTCTGTATCCTTTCTTTGAGCATTTCATGACAGCTTTTCAAATGATGATAAATGTAGTAACCTGACTTGACAAAATACTGAAAAAGTACTGCTGGGAGCACTCCTAAAGTGGTACCCAGCAAGATGGATTAAATGGGTTTTTCCGTCTCCAAAGGTTAATGAGTCCAAGTGAGAAGAACAGAAGGCAGTGAGACACCCACCTGATAAACCTTCACTAGGGTAAGGCAGAAGGGCATTCTCAGGACTCTTATCCATCATTTCCAGCTGTCATCTTTAACCATTTTTAAACGAGTCTTGCAAAAATCCCCTGCAGAATCATCACGAAATTTCATTCCTGAGGTGCTTCGCAGTGGTGCTTAAAATGGTCATATGGAGGATATTCTCCACTCTGATCTCCAGTTTCTATTCTTGGGAACAGGATTAACCTTCTAGAGACCTATGATATTCCCACTGACAGCACATACCATCAGAATCTCTGAAGAAGAGGTTGATATTCCATGACCCTTCATACCTCATCCATGTGCCCATTACCAGACACATCACAAACCACACCAAAAAGCAAACACACATAATCCAACATTCTACTTTGCTTTTAAACAACACAAAAGTCAGGACATAAAGTCTTGGAACAGTTTGGGAGTGTTTGATTGAAACAACCTATATCATTAGCAGGTGTTGACCGTATTGGAAACGGACTATATTGGTTCTCCTGACTCAGGCCATAAGGAAATTTGGAGGGATTCTTTGGAAACAGAAGATATAGGGTGTGGTATGAGTAGTCATGCTGGAGGAACCACAGGAGCAGCCAAAGGAAAAGTTTGTGGGTGTTGGTATTTTGTTGTTGTTGTTGTTGGTTCAAGCAGGAGGAGAGTGAAACTGTACATGTTATAGAGTGAACAGATCACCCAGCTTTTGCAGATACCCCATCAAGCACCTGGGCCCTCAAACTTTAAAAGTGAAATCAGTCCATTAAAGTGCAAATTAAGAACTGTGGACAGGTGCTTTTCACAAAATGCTCTGCAATCAATTTAGATGAAAAATTGAAACACTTTTTTTCTATTTCTCAATTATCTGTAACAGGTTTGTATTTTCATTGGTTGCAATTATTTGATAAGTGGTTTACATTAATGAACCCGGCTATAGGTCATTCTTAAACAGACTTTGTCAAACCTATCCCCCACTTCACAGTGGAAGTGTTTTTACCAGAAACAAGCAGTTTCTTTAAAGAAAGTACATGTGGAGAAACAATTCTATGTTTGATTATATTTAAGTCATCTAAAATTCATTCTTCAGAAAACACTTGTATCATTGAAGAAAAAAAAAAGGAAAGCCCAATGCACTCTTATTGACCTGTGATGAAAATAGACTTTTTTTACTAAAAACATTTTTTATAATTAAAATACATTTTGAAAAATGCCATTAAACATTAAAAAAAATCACAGGAAATGTTTAGAAATGTTACTTTCCTTTTTAAAATGTGCAGGAAAATGGTCTATTGAATAATCAAATAGCCATATGGATGAATTATTCATCATGACTATTGTTTAATTTTTTTCACTATTTATGCTATATGCCAGGTCACTTTAGTCATATGGTGTTTGCTTTCTTCTGTGTTTGAAAACTTTAAAGAGATTTTAAGAAAGCAGTATAGGCACTTCTACTGAGAACATTCCAGACGATGAATATTCTTGATACTTTCCCTTTCCACAGAATCTGTAGAAGAAAAATTTGTGTTTTCATAATACATGTCCTGAAGAATGCTTTCTAGGTCCTGAACCATGTATTGCATTAATGTTGATTTTAGCCATAGTGGTAAACTTTTAAAAATCAAAACAGACATGTGATAGTGGAATGATTTAGAAGGCCACCTGCTTAAATACATTTGAAAACCTGCATTGTAAACCACACTCATGCTGTTGTCTTTGGCACTAAAAGTTTGTGGCAGAGCACCTTTGGTGCCTGCCACTTTAAGGGCTAAGAGCAGCCAGCAGGTGCAGGCCAGCCTTGATGAGGCAGTCACATGACCCCAGGAGAGCCATGTGATTGGAGGTGAGAGCTGAGCAGACTCCATTTTAGCTCAGGCACTCAGGGCTGAGTCAGCAGTCTGCTGCTGGCAGCTGAAAGAATACCACCTGACTGTGCCGCTGCCGCCCTTGGAGGTAAGGGCAGGAGCTATGGGGATGGCAGGAGGCTCCTGGTCCTGAGTATGACCAAAACCTATGCCCTACCTGGGAAGGATGGCCTGTGGCAGGGTAGTTCCCCAGAAATGCCAGGCCAGTTGCCTCCCCAATAAAAGGCAGGTAGGTGTGCCTTATAACCCCAGCTCCCACTACCCAGCAAGTAATTTTAGAGCTAGAACAGGCATTGGAGCCAGGCATGCTAGTGAATACCTGAGCCCATGGGTTGTAAGACCCTGAGCCCCAGTGAGGGGGTAGAAATATTTGTGTGGAGGCCCACACAGACTAGGGTGCATGTGGTGCTTGAAGGACTGTGCATGTGGGGTGCAGAGTGGCCTTGCTGAGGGCGGCCTGAAGGGCTGCACCAGGGGTGCACATGGGCCAACGCCCACATGAATGACAACAGGAGCAAGTTGCCTGGAGAGGGGCTAGTGGCTGCAGTCAGTGCGTGAGTAGAATGCTAGAGGCCCAGCAAGGGGCAGAGTGTAGCCTGGCCTTGGACCAGAGCTGTTATCAATTTGCAATGCCATCTGCGAGGCATGGGACATGTTATAGGGAGGTCAGAGCTGTGTACAACTCCCTAGGCATCGGGGCATCTAATAAGCAACCTCCAGCATTTAACATCCAGTTTATTACACCAAGTTGTGACAGGCAAGACAGGTCAGACTACCCTAGACAAAAGGGTGGGCCAAGGTTAAGATCTGGTCCTGACCTGGGCCCCTGTCACAAAGTTAAAGTGAGGAAACCCAAAAGTTAGATACTCTGAATGTTAATAACACATCCTTTCCACTGATTTTTCAGATGCGTGGTAGTTCTGAAGTCCAAATAATTCCTCAGAACCTCTGCAGAAAAATAGTTTCAAACACACACACAATTTTCTTTATTTAGGAATGTTGGGGCTATATTCCTAAACATAACATGCATACCACTGATAAAGATCAAATGTGGTACACTTTCTGTTGCTTGTAAGCCATGCAATGTCCTCTTTGAGATGTTTTACACAAGTGACATTTTTTCTAAAGAATGACACACTAAACCCATACATTAACCAAACTGTCTTGTTTCAAAACTTGGGAATAACAAGAAATAGTTACCAAGCATAGCGTGCTACAGCAATGAAAAGACAACTTGGCACCATTGGACAAGGCTGACAGGGCCTCTGGATTGCACTGAGAACTGTATCTTCTTCATTAATAGTCTTTCAGAGATTCAAACTCTGTAGAGTAAGATTGCAGTTAAGCATCTAAATCCACCTAGGCACCTAATAAGTGGAATAGCATCTGACTCTGTTCCATTTAGTTAAATTCCTTTCAACCCAGTTCTCTCTCATAGAAACCACAGAAAATTAGGGTTGGAAGGGACCTCAGGAAGTCTAGTCCAACCCCCTGCTCAAAGCAGGACCACCCTCAACTAGATCATCCCAGCCAAAGCTTTGTCTTGCCAGGTCTTAAAAACCTCCAAGGATGGAGAGTCCACCACCTCTCTGGGTAACCTGTTCCAGTGCTTTACTACCCTCCTAGTGAGAAAATTCTTCCTACGGTCTAACCTTGCTGCAACTTGAGACTGTTGCTCCTTGTTCTGTCACCTGCCACCACCGAGAACAGTCTAGTTCCATTCTCTTTTGAACCTCCCTTTGGGTGATTGAAGACTGCTATTAAATCCCCCCTCAGTCTTCTCTTCTCTTCTCTAGACTAAATAAGCCCAGCTCCCTCAGCCTCTTCTCAGAAGTCATGTGCCTCAGCCCCTTCACCATTTTTGTTGCCCTCCAGTGGACTCTCTCCAATGTGTCCACATCCTTTCTGTAGTGGGGGGCCCAAAACTGGACACAGTACTCCAGCTGTGACCTCACCAGTGCTGAATAGAAGGGAATAATCGCTTCCCTTGACCTACTGGCAATATACTTATCAATGCAGCCCAGTATGTTGTTAGCCTTCTTGGCAACAAGGACACGCTGCTGGATCATAATCAGCTTACTGTCCACTATAACCCCCAGGTTCTTTTCTGCAGAGCTGCTGCCCAGCCAGTCAGCCCCCAGCCTGTACTGGTGCATGGGATTGTTCTGTCCTAAGTGCAGAACTTTGCACTTTGTCCTTGTTGAACCTCAAGAGATTCCTTTTGGTCCAATCCTCCAATTTGTCTAGGTCATTCTGAATCCTAGCCCTACCTCCAGCATATCTACTACGCCCCCCCCCAGCTTAGTGTCTCATACCATCTAAAAGGCTTTCTCCCCTTTTTTCAATGGGGGGGTGAGGGGTGAGTGATTCCTCTTTTTCCACCTATCATTGCCTGAGGTCAGAACAAAGTCTGACTGGTGGGAAAACTCTGCAGTTCATTTTCATGATGTTAGCAGCAAATCGTATGTTTCAGTTAATGTGTGTCGTGGCTCTTGGTTGGCAACAATGCTACCTCATTTTGTGTTTGTTTTCAACAGAAGCAGCTGAAGACAGGTTTAGAGATCAAGCAAATTTGTTTTGCTGTTCACTTCTGAAATCATACAGGAGTATGAGGCTGCTGTGAAAAATAAGGTAATTATAACAAACAACAACACTTGCTATAATGGGAGAGATTCTTAGTTTGGGTTAACTGGTATAATTCCACTGATCTTAATAGCTGGGAATCTAGCCAAATATTCCCTACACTGTTCTGTCATGTCCCTAGCTCCAATTTGCTTTAATCACTCAGTGATTTTTACCTGATCAGATACTGTTTAATTCTTCCAAATTTGCAAGGATCCATGCCTTCTGAGCACCTGAAGGATATCATACTCGTTTAATTTACAACCTACCTAGAACCAAAACCAGTACTAGCTCTTGTAGCATTGCTAAACCTAGATCCCCAAATAATTAAGGTGCAAAAGCTCTTTTTGGATCTGCTCCAACTCTCATTTCAACCAATGGGAGTCTTTCCAATGAGTTCACTGAGAACTGTATCATTTCCTTAGTGCCCTAAAGCTAAAGCAAAAATGTATACAAGTCTTACAAATGAATTTTTGACTGTCATAATGGGTGTTTTCATAAACCTCTGCTAAGCACAAATGTCAGGAAGGTAACATTCTGGAAAGCACCCAAGGAGTCTTATGTAATATCACACAACTACCCTCTTTAACAATCACATCACAATTCAGTTCCTAATGACAGGAACAAACAACAGATGTTTTGGTGAAATATGCTTTCAATAATGGGTAACTAAATAATAGAAGTTTTCAGAGCTATGAGGTTTTTTTACACCATAACAAAATAAATGTTTATTTGGTTATGTTAACATGCAGTTTTTAGATCCTTGTATTTTTTTTTAAAGATGTACAAATGGAGTGAGATTTTTTTTTCCCCAGGTGGATTTGTATGTAGTTAAGAGCATGGGGACCTTTAATGTTATTTCTCAGTACATTGTACATGAAATTCTGTGTGGCCCTAAGTAGGCTAAGCTCTCCATGCCTCTGCTTCCCCATTTGTAAAACAGCAATATCTCAAGGGCACCTAATGGCAGATTAGTTAAAATGCTACTGCTTCAGAGGCATGAATTTAAGGCCAACTCCAAACTCAGGCTTGTTAACCTACTTGACCTAAACCTGACCTAATTTTTCAGGCTGGGAATTCAAGTCAGCTGGATGTGATGCCAGCCATAAGCAGCATAACCGAGGGAAGTGATTGTGGCAACAGGAGCTCTGGGTGCTTCCTTGGGGAGGGGAGGTACAAAAAACAAGGCACTACTGCAATCCCAACTGCCCTAGGAACTAAGCTGCCCAGCTATGCCCCTGCCATCGATATCATAGATTCATAGATTCATAGATGTTAGGGTCGGAAGGGACCTCAATAGATCATCGAGTCCGACCCCCTGCATAAGCAGGAAAGAGTGCTGGGTCTAGATGACCCCAGCTAGATACTCATCTAACCTCCTCTTGAAGACCCCCAGGGTAGGGGATAGCACCACCTCCCTTGGGAGCCTGTTCCAGACCTTGGCCACTCTAACTGTGAAGAAGTTCTTCCTAATGTCCAATCTAAATCTGCTCTCTTCCTTACATGCTGTTAACTGAAAACTCTTGGCCACCTATACACAAACTTGTTCCCATTTTAATTGGAATTAATCAGGTCTGCTCTGCATTCTAATTAAAATGCTCTAGTGTCACCTCATTGTCACATCTATTAAGCCCCTGTGCATTTTAAAATGGCTGCTGGGGTGCTTTAGCTAAATCTCAATGAATGAGGTTTAGTGAAAGCATCCTGCGCCAATTTTAAATGTGCAAAGGCTTAATAGAAGTGACAAGGAGGTGTTTTAATTAGAGCAGCTTTCCAGGAACTACTCTAATTAAAATGCCCCCCAATCCCTAAGCATGTATATAGGCAGTCCTTAACTCTTGTGCTGAATAGATTTAGACAAACCTTTGATGTCACAGGTGTCTTATGAAAATTGCTGAATTGTATGCTTAAGCAACTAGTGAACTTTGCCACTTTGGAAAAATTTTCACCTTCCCCTACCCTCCATCCATTCTACCTGTTTAGATGGTTTATTTGGATAGGAACTCCTTACAATGGGGCCTCAATTCTGGTTGGCAGAACTGTAAACTACTCTCATAAAACAAATACCCAGTCCATAGAGCCTAGATCAAAAACAAAAAGTCAAACAATTTCCCAGTAGCTTCTGAACAGTTGATCTACACAACTTTCAAATCACTGTCACTACAGAGCTAGATTTTAATTGGTAATTTAGAAATGAAAGGCTTCACTACCAATTCTGATCCTAAACTTAATCCCAAACCAATCAGCACCCCCCTGAGGAGTTGCCAATCTAACTCTGATCAATCAGGTGATCCATTTTAAATTCTTTGTTTGATCAAAGCTCCCATCCCTAAGAACTATAGGCCCATCAGTCTTACCTCAATCCTGGGGAAACTCTTTGAGAAGATCATCAAGGAGCACATCTGTGATGGGCTGGCATTGGGGATGATGCTCAAGGGCAACCAGCACGGTTTCACTGGGGGCAGGTCATGTCAGACCAACCTGATTACCTTTTACGATCAGGTCACAAAAGCATTGGATGCAGGTGTTGCCGTGGATGTAGTCTTTCTGGACTTCAGCAAGGCCTTTGACACTGTTGATCACCCCATCCTCATTGAAAAACTAGGCAACTGTGGCATCAATGCCTACACAGTCAGATGGATTGCAAATTGGCTGAAGGGTCGTACTCAAGAGGGTGGTGGTGGACAGGTCATATTCGACCTGGGGGGAAGTTGGCAGCGGAGTCCCCCAGGGCTCGGTCCTTGGGCCCGCACTGTTCAATTTCTTTATCAGCAATTTGGACAACGTGGTGAAAAGCAACCTGTTTAAATTTTCTGATAATACCAAAATTTGGGGTGAGGTGGGCACCTTAGTAGGGAGGGAAAGACTGCAGAAAGACCTGGATAGGTTGCAAGGGTGGGATAAAAAAACAGGATGCGTTTCAATACGGACAAGTGCAGGGTGCTGCACTTGGGCAGTAGGAACCAGCAGCACACTTATAAGATGGGAAACTCCCTTCTTGAGAGCACGGAGGCAGAAAGGGATCTTGGAGTCATCACTGACTCCAAGATGAACATGGGCCGACAATGCAAGGTCACGGTTGGCAGGGCTAACCGGACCCTATCGTGCATCCACAGGTGCATCTCAAGTAGGTCCAAGGAGGTGATCCTCCCCCTCTACACGACACTGGTCAGGCCACAGCTGGAGTACTGTGTCCAGTACTGGGCACCCCACTTCAAGAGGGATGTGGACAACATTGAGAGGGTCCAGAGGAGGGCCACCCGCATGATCCGGGGACAGCAGGGCAGACCCTACAATGAGAGGCTCCGGGACCTGAACCTGTTCAGCCTTCACAAGAGAAGGCTGAGGGGGGACCTGGTGACCATCTATAAACTCGCTAGGGGGGACCAGAAGGATTTGGGGGAGACCTTGTTTCCCCTGGCACCCCCCCGGCATAACAAGAAATAACAGCCACAAGTTGTTGGAGAGTAGGTTTAGATTAGATATCCGTAAGAACTACTTCACAGTAAGGGCGGCTAGGATCTGGAACCAACTTCCAAGGGAAGTGGTGCTGGCTCCTACCCTGGGGGTCTTTAAGAAGCGGCTCGATGCCTACCTGACTGGGGTCAATTGAGCCCAGTTTTCCTCCTGCCCAGGCAGGGGGTCAGACTTGAAGATCTACAAGGTCCCTTCCGACCCTACTTCTATAATTCTATGACAGAGGCTGCACAAGCTGTTTTGCTCTACAATAACCCTGATAAAGGAGCTAGAAGCCAAAGGACAGAAAGTCTGCAAGACCATGCAAGTGCTTGTGTTCCATAGTTCACAGAATATTAGCCACGCTGAATTATAGCTGATACAATACTTTGGATACGGGAACATCTCGCAGGATTGCAGTTAGTGCAGTACCCAGATGCCAAGGATATGATGTAATGTGCATCTAGTCCAGGAATTATTACTTTTTTCCTTTAGTTATGCTTCCCAGTATCAGAGAATCACAATGACTGTATCAATAACCCACTCACAAGATCTGTAAGGACAGATGAAGATCTGATCGACCTTGCCAATGGTTCTGAGAGCTTTTGATTTTCATTTCACACCTCTACAGCTGTCTGAATCTAACCACTAACAATGCTGGAAAGAATTTGATAAATTAATTTTGAGTGACTCCTCTGTATTGCATGGAGTAAGTGGAATCATTTATTGCTGCCCATCTATAATCAGCAACAGAGAGATTTTATTTTAATTAATGCATTTACTATTGCATTTACTACTTGGTTCATAAAAATGAAATTCATTCTCATGCAGAGGACACACACCAACCTGAAGTCACTGTTAGGCTCTGCTTTGAAGATTTAAATGAAACTTGGGTGCTGCAAAAACCACGTGTAGGCCACATTCGGGGCAACTTGCATCTTGTGAGAAGGACATTCTTGTAGTTAAAACATGGGAGTCAGACTCAGGAAATATGGACTCTACTCCTAGTTCTCTTCTTAAAGTTGTGTGTTATCTTGGGTAAGTCACATAACCTGTCAAGAGCTAAGTTCCTCCACCTATAAAGTGGAGATAATATCTATGTTGTAGAGAACTTGTAAAGAAATTAATATTATTTGTTAATGATGAAGAAATTAATATGTTTAATATTGAAAGACACCTTTCAATCTAGAAGCGTAACTTGCACGGTGTGGGGAGGCTGTTGGAAAGGACAACCAGGGCAGCAGCCCCAGGTGCTGCCTCTGTTGGAGGGGAAAAAAGCAGCTGCCATCACAGCAGTGGCTGAATGCACTGCTAGAGCTGATACAACTAGAGCCAGTGCTGCCTTGTGCCTCTTGGTTGCCCTGGGTGCAGAGCTACCCGGCTACATCTTTGTTTCAGCCCCTTTGAAAGTACAAAGTATTAGTGCTTACAAATATGTGTACATTGGCAGGTATTTCCATTAAAATCTTTCTGAAAATTGAAGAGCAAACTCCTCCCTCAGACCAGCATGGCAGACATTGATCCTAACTGTGCTCTGACACCAATCTCAATCTCAAATGCAGTCCTACCTGCCTCTCCATATCGTACTCCTGGGGGATCTTACATCCAGTGCCCCACCTCTGCATGGGAAAATCTCATCTTTAAACATGTCTAGCCCCACTTTATCCCCTTGGAAATTGCTCCTTAAAAATAGGCCTGTGCCCACAATCCCTACAAGCCACTTCCATCTTGCATTGGGCAAGCATGTGGCAATCTGAGAGTCCTGACTTCAGTGTATTCTCATCTTCCCACTCCATGCCAATACCCACCCCCAACCCTCTTTCATTCATTTCATCCCCTTGCTAGGTGCCATACGGCACGTAGATTCTGAGCCCCTTCGGACAGGGACTGTCTGCCTTGTTACATGGCTTTATAGCAACTCTTGGAGTTTGATCTTGGATTGGAATTCCCATGCAATTACTGTAATAGCATAACATTATCTTTTTGCCATTCTAAGGACTTTTCTGGCATATGCCCTCCCAGTTAATCTCAAAGCTGAACACAATGGATATTTGTAGGAATCAGACAATGCGTTATTCTGTGTATCCATCCCTAAGGGCAGACACTGAGGTCCAGTGTATGGTGTCAGACCATGGTGTTCTACTCTGACAAGGCATGATTTCCCCATTCTCTCTGACAGTCTGTTGGATTGAAAAGAACTTTTACGCAGCCATGTACACCATTCTGTTGCAGAGTCATAGGATTAATTGAATTAAACCTGGGTGTCTGAACTCACAAGTGACTCTAAGAAAGAGTAGGAGACTGAGCTAGTCTAATTCAAATGCCAAATTGCCAGAAAAGACATGGTGCATAACATGGAAAGGAAAGACAATTGAGAGACAGAGAGATAGAATTAGCATATATGCAGAAGTTGTCCCTTTTTACCTCCTTGACATATACATTACCTCAAACCAGACATTCTCTCACTGATAAACAGTTGTAAGAAGTCTCAATGGAATCTGACTTCAAGAAGGTCCATGTTATCCTATCTCATTCCTTATATCTGAGTTTAGTCTTAAGACTTAAATGTCTTCTCTGAAGATGACTCTACCATCTCCCTTTGCAGCTTGTTCCATTGCCTGAACAGTTGCAGGCCTAAAGGTCTACAGCCAGAGTCATCATTGGTACATGAATTCATTGCAGGTACACATGGTCAACTTACCTTGCAGAACTGAAACTAAAGGAAGATGATACAGAGGAATTCAAAGGAGTTGAGGCACTGGCTGCATACAGATGAGTGTGGCCATGTGGTATGTGGCACTGCACACCTGTCTGCGGAACCACACACCGCACATTCAGGCAATTTCTGCACTGCTACCTTGCAACATGGCAGGAGGTAGGTTGACCCCTGGAGATCCAGGGGTCAAAAATCCAACACAGAAAATAAAGCAGGGTGGCACATGTGGAGGCAGTGTGCACCACCCAAAACCAGAGCCTGGCTGGCTGAAGCCATGCTCTAGGTGCTGGCCAGGCTCCAAGCTGCAGAAGCGAGGTGGCTGCAGCTTCCCTGGCCCCCAGGCAAAGCTGCTGGGGCCAGTACAGTTGCTGGCCCCAACTTCCCCTACCCTCCACCCCACCCCCCGAGGTAACCTGCCATGTGTCAGAGGGTACATGGCCTGGGTATTTCCTGAGGACAACTGGGAGCGGCACAGTGTCCCGCTGCTAATCGTCCCCAGGGAAGCAAAAGTCTGTGTTCATCTGGATGCAGCCACTTAATCTGATGATGAATTTGGCCCACAAACATTGCTCACAATATTTAATCAAATTGTCCTTACTGCTGCTTATGCACATCTCTTCTCACTCTGGAATCACTGGATGTTAATAAAACAGAACCTTGTCCTTTCTACTACAAAAGGCTCTATCCTTGTGTATAGATTCATAGAAGTCCTCTCAGCTATTTGTCTTCCAGAATTATCATGCCCGTTGTGCTTAGCTTTCCCTCCCATGTCTTAATTTCCAAAAATATTACATGGATTTAATCTCTCTCCTCTAAACTTTCTCCAATTTGTCAACTTCTTTCTTTGAAATGCAGTGAACAAAACTGAAGTCATTTCTCCAACACAGGCCTCAGTGGAAAGAAGAGCAGAATGATTACCTGGTTTTTCGTGTTGCTCAATATGACACTATGGTAGGAGCCAGGAGAGCAAATAGGCTATCTAGTAGGGGTGTGCAAAGTGGGCCCTATTTGATTCAGATTTGGATTCGGCCTGAATCCGGTACAGTGATTCAATGCATTGATTCAGATCACTGTCCTTGATTCGATTCGGCTGAATCCGAATCTCAAGATTTGATGCTGATTCGGAGAATCAGCAATTCAGACACAGACACAGCTTTAAATGTTTTTTCTACATACCTCAAGGTACCAGTGTGGCTTGTGAACACTGCGAAGCTGGGGTGGATGGAGTGTCCCACAGGAACACGGGGGGGCCCTCCACATGCTTGGTGGTGAACCAAGAAGTGGACTGGAAGTGCTTCTGGCCCACTTTCAGGTCTGCTGCTGAGTGCCCTGGGGAGCCCCCCACACTTCTGTGGGACACTCCATGTGCCCCAGCATCTCAGTATTCATGAGCTGCCTGATACCTGGAGGTACGTAGAAAAAAAAATTTAAAGCTGTGTTTATGTCCGAATCTCCAAATCTTTCCGAATCTCTCTGAATTGATTTGGAGGGTTCCAATTTGATTTGGGAAGATTAAAGGGTCTTCTGATTCGATTCAGATTCAGAGATTCAGCCACCAAATCAGGCCGAATCTCTGCCAAATTGAATCAGGGACCAAAGCATCGTGCAGCCCTACTATCTAGCCCCCAGCTGGCCCTGACTACCTGAGTAAGCCTAGCTGTCAGTGGCCTACCTCCAGCTGGCCTCAGTTACTTGCATGGGCATGGCTGTTTGCATATAAGCATTAGCCCTTTCATTAGCTCAGATGCCTCCCTGGGTCACTCCTCTATACCTAGCCATTCTCCAGCCTAGTCTTGCAGGAATGTGTTGCTGTCAATGCATTCAGTGTACCACCTACTATGCACTCAAGCTCTTTTTTTCTTCCTTGTTTCAGCCTTGCCAGTTATACCCTCCCAAGTACAGCTTGCAATCAGTTATTCCTATATGAGCCACATTTCATTTGTCTTTATTGAATCGCTTTGTATTGATCTTAACCCTGTAAACTAGGGATAATACTTGCTTAGCCTTCGGGGGTGTTGTGAGGCTTACCAACTGATTAATTACCATTTCAGGTCCTTTAATCCAAAGGCACTGGATATATGCCAAGTGACCTTGCTGTTTAGTATTTATTGATTATAGCTGTGTATAATTTAATTCTATATTCCAAAATATATGTAATCCCTCTCAGCTTTGCCTCATGAATGGATTTGATTAGGACATTCATATTTATTACAATGTGAAACTTAGAGAATTGTACTAACACTTCTCTCCCTCTTTGAACAACTCCTTCCTTTGTGTTCTTCACCTGTACTTTTATCATATCCTATCCAAAACCAGATCTGGGACAAAATTTGGTAGTGGAGCCAAAACAGGGGTCTTGTCCCTGAAGATATATTCATCTCCTGGTTCAGCTGGAAGCAAAGACATGTTTGATGGATATTTGCCTTACTGGATATTTGTCTGCCCCAAAAAGTCAGGGGGCCTGATTGCTTACTGTCTCATAACCTAAATACTCATTTATTTCAGTGAAAGGTAAGTGTAAAATGCTACCACATCAGAATGTCTCTTGTGATGAGTAGGAATGACTGTACAAGGTACAAGACAGTGGAGAATCCAAACCTGAAAGTTTGGCAGTGATTACTAGACCTGGAGTAACTGAACTGGGGATGCCTAGAATGAGAAAAGCAAAGGAGGGTTGTAATTCACCAACACTAAGACACATTGGCCACCACCGCCCGCCCTGAGTGCAGCCCAGCCCAAGGCTCCCACGCCGGGAAGAGCCTGGCTTAGCCTCGGCCCCAGCCCGCAGCTGCAGCCCACCTCCCCCTGTGCAGATCCAGAGGCACATGCCCCCCATGCCCTCCCAGGGTGTGCGCAGCCCCATCCCACACACACCTGGACGAGCCGCCTGGGCTCAACTCACCCCAACCCCTGCCCCACTCCCTCCCTCACCACAGGGGCCTTGATCTGCTCCCCCCCCCTCCCCACACAGACTGACATGCTGGGGGCAGGCAGGCAGGGGGTGCAGTAGATCCTGGATTGCCCTTACTTCAAAAGGTGATCTTCAGCTTAAAAAGGAGTGCTCCCTAAGGAGTGCAAAAAGCCATCACAATTCAGGAGCATTAGATTTATCTGTAATAGTTTGCTTCGAATCTGGCTGAAATAGTCTATATCTAATGAAGAATAAAGCTTCCAGTCTATCAGAAAATGCCTAACTTCTAATATTTTTCTGGCTTCACAGAATGTCTTCACTCAAGTAAACAGAAACAGCAGACCCCAGCTATAATCAAAAGTGATGTCCACTGTTTCAATCTGGACTAGTCACTGAGAACAGTTTTATTAGTAGCAAGTAGTTACATTTTTTCTACCACTAGAGGCCTGTGATGTGCCACAGATTCAACAGAAACTTTACTCTCCTGTGAATAGCATAGTACTCTGAGTACAAATGAGAAGCATTTTCAAGGAAGCCTCTTAAATGGGCATACAGTTCAAACTTTCTTAAGACAGTGATCTGTCAATCAGATGCCAAGTGTAAAATAAGTAATTACTAGGTTTTAACAAGTTCATAACACAGAAATAAGCCACCAAACCTGAAATGCTTTTGCATGTGAATAATTCATGCACTTCAAGAAATCCATGGGACTGGTCACTTGTGCAAAATTACTCAGATGTATGAAGGATTGCAGCCTTAGACTCCAATCTGAAAAATGTAGGTGTTTCTCACTCAGGAACCATGGTGAGTAACTTTCAGATACCTGGGCCCACAGTGTGTAACCCCAAACCCAGAACCAGGCACTCAGACTTCCTGAACCAGTCAATGGCGAGTGCCCAGTGCCTCAAAACACCTGCACAGTGCACAACACGCACAGGGGTGTGTCTGAACTCCCACCCCTCCCTAGAGTCAGGACTAGGATATCAGCTGCTTCCATGTCAAAGCATGGAGCAGTCTCTTGGGAGTAGGTGCCTACAAGTATTTTCTGAAAGGTCTACCAGGGGGCTCAGTCTTTTCTTTAAAAAGAAACATACTGCTGCTGCCACCCATCTTTTAACACCACGTCTACGAACACTTTCCCAGGAAGTGAAAGACCTGGTCTCTGGGCCCTCCCCAGCCTGAAGGGAGTTAATCCCACATTTCTCACCTGGATAGAGGCAAGGTGGGGCAGAGGTGAGGGGACATTTTCATCCCCAACTCCTGTTGAAGCTAGGCCACTGTGTGAAAAGGACTGTACTATTCATGGAGCCAAGAAGAAAGTGAAAGGGTTAAGCAGGAGAGAGCATGCCATCATCCAATGATAAGGATAATCCCGTGACAGGGGGGAGGCCTGTTCGCATGTGGTCTCTGCTCCCAGGGATGTTTATACATTTTATCTAGTGGCTCTTTAATGAAAAAATCAGCAGCAATCTCTTGAGCAGGTGCCCAACTCAGTCTTGTGAACTCTGCTCTTACAAGTTAATTGAGCCTCACCTTGCCCAAGTGCCTGTGTGCCTCCTTCGAAGTTAAATATCATTTCAGTTAGTAATTTAGCATGCTGCATTTTCCCTTGAAATATTTTATATCTGATAAACACTCTCATAATGGCAATTCCTCAGCTGGTACAAATCAGCACAGCCTCATTGAAGTGCAGTTAGTCGTTGCCATTACTAGTTATTGTCTTTTACCCATTCCAAGCCTGGTGCCGTGGCTGCAGGGGTCAGTCTCCTCTAGAAAACACCAAGTTCCCTCACATGATCCTGTACCTACTTATTCTGTTTCTGCAGAGGAGCCAGAGGAAGTAGTGACCCTGGCCTGTTAGTTGACTTCTGAAGTCAGGAGGGGAAAGGCTCTTGCAGTACATTGTTAGCATTCTCTGTACTGGTTAAAGAATGCAAATACTAATGAGACCACTGAGGAGAGTGTTTTTTGTCATGTTTTGTTTAAAGATTTCATCTGTAGCCTGCTGCAAACATAGTGATAAAGCTGTGGCAACTATAGAACTGTCCAGTCTCTACTCCACTGGTCTGATGAAGGCTGTCTTTTATGGAAACAGCTTAGGTTAACACACAAGAGAGCAGATCTTCAACTGATGTGACCTTAGTTGACAATCTTCAGCAAAGTTCAGATCTCCCTTTCCTTCTGGATCCCTCCTTTCCATAATCCATTAGATCAAAGTCATGACAGTTTGAACAGTGAGTCAACACTTTTCTTGCAGGGTACAAAACGTGCAATTGATCCTACTGACCATTATGATAAAGCCATGTAGATACATCAGCTCAGGCTTGAATTGCTCTGCCTATTCCTCATCCTGAAAACTGTAAGTCATAAAGGGCAGGGCTAACTAATGGGGAGAGGAAAGTTCTGGGATCCAAGATGATGCTTGATAAATGTCTCCACATCTGGGTTTTATCACTGAGTCTGCCATGGATTTGCTCTGGGGTCTTAAGCAATGCCTTCAGATGTTACTGAAGAAGGATAATAATCACAAATCTGCCTTTATGTGAAATGCTATAAAAACATTTTTAATTCATAGCACCATCAGTGGTGTTAACATGATTTTCTTCTAGGTGGAACAGCACTGTGGGGTCATCTATTAGGTTGCCAACACAAGAAGATTTTGGTTTTTTTACTGACAATCTTTTACACGTTTAGTGACAGATAGACTTTTTCTTGACCTGTTTTTACTAACATATGTAAATGTTACCCTTCTGCCAGGCCCTGGGCAAGGTCAAGGTTCAGATTTAGGAATTTAACACCAACTATAGTAAATAATAGTTTGGTCATCCATAAAAAGTTTGCAGGTTATCAGTTTAAAAAAAATCTTGGTTTGGCAAGCCTGCTTGATTGCAGCTAATGGGTTTACACCTGCTGCCCCCACTCCAGAAGTCCCTTACTCATCCCCACACCCTGAAGCCCCTCTCCATATCATGCTGTCCCTCCAGCCCACATCCCACAATTACCCCTGCTGGCCCCACCCACCATCCCAGAATGAACACCCTAAAAAAGAACTACTGCCTGCCTACCTGTAACCCAGAAGTGTTATATGCAGGCGACAGGACATAGAAGAGTAACAACAATACATAGCTGGGTGAGGAGGGGCTACGGAGGCTCCTGTAAGCCACAAGCCCCAAGAGAATGCCCTCTGCAGGGTGCTGTGCTTCTGCTTAGGTGCCAAGTGGTGCTGCTCTGCTCTGTCTGTCCTTCAGCAGAGCTTCAATCAAACTTCCAGTTGCTTAGTTTAAAAAAAAATCAAAACTCAATTTTTTAATTTTTTTTTTACAGACTTTACAAACAGGCATTTTTAGCTTGTGTTTTGATGGATGGTCAATACATTTACAGACAGTTAGCAACCCTGGTTATCTAGCCCAAAAATGTGTCTGTATAGGATTCTAAATATAATACCTGCTGCAGAGATTAGCCCATTTCTTTCCTAAGTATCTGAACTGATAGGAATTCAAGAATTTCCAACCCAAGACTGTCTCATAATTTAACAGTTCTCAACATTATACCAAATTAGTAAATGGAACATGATTTCTCCAAGACAGAAAGGTATTGCCCAATTCCTCCCCCTGCTTTGTGTAATCATTTACATGTGCACAGTGAATGTAAAATGTTAGCAAATCACAAGGAAATTGTTTTACCTCCATTTTGCACAGCTATAAATGCTTGTGCATGGTACAGGACATAAGAGACTCTAGCCTATAATTAACAAAGCACACACTAAGGGCTGGATTCTTCTCTTCTACCTATTAGGCACTTAAGTTGACTTAGCACTTAAGTGTGATCCTATTCCACTCCACTTGAGTCCATGAAAAAGCAACACAAAAAGTGGGTTCTCCTCCAGCTTGCTACCTTTTGTGACTCAATCTTAAGGGTTAGATGATGCATTGCAACAAAAGTCAATGCCTTCGTGGATTATCAGAGACTTGAGCAAGGTGGAATAGGATCACACCCAAGTCCACTTAAACACCTAATAAGTGAAACAGAATCTGGCCCAAAGAGGATAACATTTTCAAAGCACTTAAGAAATTTGGAAACCTAAGTGCTATTTCTTAAGCTAATATAGGACATTTAGGGACAGTTCTTCTGGGTATTTGATCACCCAAAAGATATAGATTGTTGCCTAGTAGGATTTTCAAAAGCACCTATACATCACTCATTATCTTCAAATATTTAAATACCTTGAAAAATCTGGACCATACAAGCCATATTTTCAAGTGACCTTAACTTCCGAGGAGAGCTAGCAAGGACTTTTTTTGGACAGTATTTTTGCCATTTTTCTGCTTTTATTAAAACCAAAACAGAGCCACTTATAATGAATGTTTTACTGGGGAAAAAAAATTGAAAAGATTTTCAAAATTGTCAAAACAAAACTTTCTAAATGAAAGTTGGTGCTTTGGAACAGCTATTGGTTTAAGAAATCTATGCTAAAGTACAGTGAAAACAAAGCAAACTGAAATAAAACATTTAAAAAATATCAAAATGAAGCTACTGCAATAGAGATAGGGGAAACAGCAATACCCTTTTCCACAGGCCAG
Source organism: Alligator mississippiensis (assembly GCF_030867095.1). NCBI lineage: Eukaryota > Metazoa > Chordata > Crocodylia > Alligatoridae > Alligator > Alligator mississippiensis. The sequence goes on from NC_081827.1 coordinate 141,546,071, forward strand.
GTGAGACCTCCTCTGGAACACTGTGTACAGTTCTGCTCACCATGTTCAAAGGATAAAGTCAAACTGGAACAGATGCAGGGAACAGAGGCTCATGAAAACAATGAGCCTATCAGATGAAAGGAGGCAAAAGAGCTGGGTTTATTTTGTAAAGGAGAATGAAGGGTGGTAGGAAATGTCATTGGTGTCTATAAATAGATCTGGCTGCAAATGTGGGGGAGGGAGGAGAAGAGAAATTAAAGGGTCATGTTGGCACAGAAACAAAAAGGCATGTGTCTTGATGAAATATTTCAGTTGATCCAAATTTTTAAATTTATGGTTCACAACTTGAGATATTGATTTTTTACCTTGACGTTTTGTCCTGGAAGAACTTTTTCAATATCCAGAAACGTTTTTCAAGGCAGAAAAACTGATTCCTATCTCCATTCCCACACCTAAGTTTTCCTTGAAAACGGTTCTTTGGTTTCTGTCATTTCAATACTTTTTCAAGTTTAATGGCTCTTAACAAAATATTTTTGAGAGAAATCTGATTATTTGGGCAGCACAGAATTATATGTCAGTAGTACAAAATATAACACCAAAAAGCCCAAGACAGATTGCACAAGAGGACCACATTCATTGCTTTACAATCTCTGCGTGTGCCTTCATCACAATTCTGTTTCATACTTTGAAGAGCTCTCTAGTTTCAGACCATTATGAACACCAATAATATAGAAGGGGAAACAGAGAAGCCAACTGATTTGTTCAAAGTTATGTCACAACTCTACAACAGAACTGTGACTATGGCACTTTCTAATAATTCTGTAATGCCTGTCATTGAAAGATTGCAGTGCACTTTAAAGATACTTACTATGTGAAAGCCAGTTCTACTTCGAAAAGGTAACTCTAAACTTGTTACAAGGGGCTCTATAATTATCATGTCTCTGATACCAAAACAATGTATAGTTTATAGGTACCAAAGGTGTTGTTTTGAACTGCTAGTCATGAAAAGTCAGCTAGAGATCCAATAGTCAAACTGAGCTTTTTTCTCACACACCACCACCAGTCATAATAGAGCCTGCTCATGGTGATACCTTTACAGTAACATCATCCTTCCTCTGCCCCGTTATTCTGCAGAGATGTAACCAATTGATCCTGCAGCTGGGCTTGGTAAACAATTCTGCTGGCAATGCACAGGAAGAAAAAGAAATGAGCTGCTCCATCTCTCTAATGCTGTATTGACTTTTCAGAGAGTACTAAAAATGTACTCCAGTCACAATGGAAGCAGCTCTGACCATGTATACACATTGAAGACAGATCTCCTCAGTAAGAAAACATAGTTTCAGAGTCAAGCCACGCTAATACCACACAACAATGAGAAGCCACAGAACAATGCTATGGAGGTAGAGAAGTGTCCATCTCTGGTTTTGTAGAGGGAAATTCTGGCACAGAAGGAATTGCGAGCTTGTATTTCATACCAAACAAAGACTGATGGAATTAGATATAGGTCTCAGCTTCTGGTTCCCAGTCTAACTACAATACCATACCTTTTCTCCCAGAGCTTCTGATCTCCAGTCTATCACTCATCTCTTACACCATCCAGACTCTTACTGCTATTGGCCAAAAATAAATAAAGGCTACTATCTGTAAATGTCTTACAAGAGAAAGATGCTTCAAACATTAGCATCAAAAGATTTAAATAATATTGAATGAGATACTTTGGTATAGGTGGATGTTTGTATTCTGAGCAATGTTTATGGGTTGGAAAAAAGGGCAGAGGGAGGGAGCAGCAAAAGGCAGGTTGAGCTTAACACAGAATAAAAATAAATTCTGAGTGAAGATGCATGTCAGCAGGCAGGGTAGCACACTTCAGATGAACAAGGTTTATGCCAGATTGACATGTGTCCTAGATCACAAGCTCAAAGAGTGTTTATTTGCTGGTAGTCAGGATGTCACCAAATGTTTCCTACGATGATATCTTTTTCTCTGAAGGATTAGCCTTGCAATCCTGAACTGGAAACATACTGAAAAAAAAAAGGACTGCACCACTATAAAATTAAATTTGTAGGTGGATACTATACTGTACATTAAAAGAATCCACCATCTTAAATTGAACTTAAACAAAAACAAGTACCGCATGGCCAACTAACAAGGAAAAGCTTGACAATTCCACATTCCTGTCCAAAGAAAATATTCAGTATTTAAAGTATTTAGAGCTAATTAATATATTGATATAAACACACTGAATGTGTCTGCCTGTATCCCTCTCCACCTGTGCATGTACACACAAAGGTTTGTTTGACAGCAGTTGCTCCTTGAGTAAAGCACATGCACCCTTACAATAATTAAAGATTTCACTTTCCCCCTCACCCCCTTATTTTAGTCATGCTAAGGATCCAAGGGGAATTCAGCCTGATGTACACATTTGAAATTGCACTGAAGTCAGTAAAAATGCATCCACTGACACCAAGTTTGCAGTTGGCCTAGAGACTAGAAATGGCTTTTGCTGTCAAGTAGATGGAGATTCTACAGCCACACAAGTTAATCTATTCCAATGCTTAGCTACCTTCATAATATGAAAGCTCTTCCTAATATCCGACCTAAATGTCCCTTGTTGTAATTTAAGACCATTGGTTCTCGTCCAGTCCTATGCAGCTGCAGACAATATTTGACCTTCAACCTCCACTTGACCACCCTTTTAAGTATATGAAGATGGTCATCAAGTCTCTCCCCCTAGTCTTCTCTTCTCCAGAATAAATAATCCCAGTTCTTCTTGCAACCAGAGGAAACGAGGCCAGTATGCTAGATGCCTGTAGTCATTTCTAGACCTTTAATAATTTGTATTGTTCTCTGATGAACTCTTCCCAATTTTCATACATCTTTCTGGAAGTTTGGCACCCAGACAGAAGATAACACTCCCGCTGAGTCTTTACTAGTTCTGAATAGAGCAAAAGAATAAGCTGCTGTTGACTTGAAGGTAATATTCCTGTTAATACAATCTAGTATGCTACTGCCTCTTTTTTGCCACAATATCACACTGTCTTCTCCTATTCAACTTGCAATTTACAAGAGCCCCCAGGTTCATTTTCTGTACTGCAGCCCAGTCAGTCCTTCCCTAGCCTGTATTTGGTCATACAATTCTTCTGTCCTATGTATAGAACTTGGCAATTGAATCATAGAAAATGTAAGTTGGAAGGGACCTCAGGAAGTCATCTAGTCCAACCCCCTGCTCAAAGCAGGACCATTCCCACCTACGTCACTTCAGCCAGAGCTTTGTCAAGCAGGGCCTTAAAAACCTCCAAGGATGGAGATTCCACCATCTCTCTGGGTAACTCGTTCCAGTGCTTCACCACCCTCCTAGTGAGAATGTTTTTCCTAATATCTAACCTAAACTTCCCTTGCTGCAACTTGAGAGCGCTGCTCCTTGTTCTGTCATCTGCCACCACTGAGAACAGTCCAGTTCCATCCACTTTGGAACCGCCCTTCAGGTAGTTGAAGGCTGTTATTAAATCCCCTCTCAGTCTTCTCTGCTGCCAGAGATAAACCCAGTTACCTCGGCCTCTCCTCATAAGGCACGTGCTCCAGCCCCACAACCATTTTTATTGCCCTCTGCTGGACTATTTCCAACTTGTCCACATCCTTTCTGTAGTCAGGGGCCCAACACTCGACTCAGTACTCCAGATGTGACTGAATAGAAGGGAAGAATCACTTCTCTCAATCTGCTGGCAACACTCCCACTAATGAAGCCCAATATGCTGTTAGCCTTCTTAGCAACAAGGGCACACTGTTGAGTCTTATCCAGGTTATTGTCCACTGTAACCCCCAGGTCCTTTTCTGCAGAGTTGCTGCTTAGCCAGGCTTCTAGCAGTGCATGGAATTGTTCTGTCCTATGTGCAGGACTTTGCACTTGTTCTTGTTGAACCTCATGAGATTTCTTTTGGCCCAATCCTCCAACGTGTCTAGGTCACTCTGAATCCTAGCCCTACCCTCCTGCATATCTGCTACACCCACCAGCTTAGTGTCATTCACGAACTTGCTAAGAGTGCAATCCATCCTATATTCCAGATTGTTAATGAAGATATTAAACAAAGCTGGTTCTAGGACCAACCCCTGGGGCACTCCACTTGATAACATCTGCCAAATGGACCTCGAGCTATTGATCACTAGTCATTGAGTGCAATGATCCAGCCAGCTTTCTATGCACCTTACAGTTCATTCATCCAACCCATACTTCCTTAGCTTGCTTGTCCTTGTTGAATTTCATTTGATTAATTTTGGCTCATTTCTCCAGTTTGTCAAGGTCATTCTGAATCCCAGTGCTATCCTCCAAAGTATCTGCAACTCAACCCAGCTGGAAATCTGTAAATTTGTTGTGTCTGCACGCAATGCCTTCCCCAAAATCATTAATTTAATGATAGTGGACCCAGAAAACACCCTGGGAAAACCCAGTTGATATGTCCTCCCGGTAGACATTGAGACATTAATGTCACTGCAGGGGGCTGGACTTGATGATCTTCCAAGGTCCCTTCCGGTTTTACAATCTATGACTGCTCTGTGACCATGATGATCCAATCATTTATGTATCTACTTTAGAGTACCTTCATCTATACTGCATTTCCTTAGCTTACTAATGAGACTATCATGGGAAATAATGTCACAAGCCTTGCTAAAGCCAAGGTATAGCACATCCATTGTTTTGCCTCTTGTCTTGAATGCCTGAGTGAGCAGCTGTTATTGCCATGCATCTTCATGCTGCAGTTAAGATAACTGGGGCTTGAACCATTTCTTGGTATCCTGGTTTTGAGGAAGCAAAGCAAAGCCTTTTCCATTGGGGGATCATGATGATAGAGCACTCAACCCCTATGAGAAGCAAAAATACCTTGCTGGCAATTTTGGGGAGCCTGAATCAGTGGTCTATGTTCTAAGACCAGTCATCCCACTGTACACTGGGTGCTATTCATAGTTGTTAGGGTCAGAAGGGACCACAGTAGGTCATCAAGTCCAACCCCCTGCCCTGGGCAGGAAAGAGAACTGGGGTCAGATTACCCCAGCTAGGTACTTGTCCAGTCTCCTCTTGAAGACCCCCAAGGTAGGGGAGAGCACCACCTCCCTTGGAAACCCATTCCAGATTCTGGCAACCCTTACTGTGAGGAAGTTCTTTCTATTGTCCAACCTAAATCTGCTCTCCATCAATTTGTGGCCATTATTCCTAGTTACTCCAGGGGATGCCCTAGTAAACAGAGCATCTCCTATTCCCTGCTGCCCTCCTCTGATTAATTTATAGGCAGCCACAAGATCACATCTCAGCCTTCTCTTGCGAAGGCTGAAGAGATCTAGGTCCCTCAATCTCTCCTCCTAGGGCCTTGCCTTCAGGCCTCCGACCATACGAGTGGCCTCCTCTGGACCCTCTCAAGATTCTCTGAATCCATCTTGAAGTGCAGCGCCCAAAACTGGACGTAGTACTCCAACTGCGGCCTGACCAATGCCACATAGAAGGGAAGCATCACCTCCCTGGACCTAATTGTCATGCATCTGCTAATGCATGATAAAGTGCAGTTAGCCTTGTTGATCACTTCATCACATTGATGACTCATTCATCTTGGAGCCAACTATGACTCCACATTGGCCCTGTTTCAGTCCTCTGTGACCTAACCAGAGCACCATGAGTGCTTGAACAGCCATGCCAGCAGTTCCGCCATGACACTGGCCAATTCCTTCAGCACCCCTGGATGAAGATCATCCGGGCCCACTGATTTGAACACATCCAGCCCTCCAGCCCCTTCACTATGTCTACGCTAACAGTTGGTGGGCTGCATTGAGGTCATTGGTGTTACTCTTGTGTAAAAATGCTGCAAGGTATAACCAGGTTTAGTTATCTTTCATGTGCCATTTAATTTTTTTTGTGAGGATAGCAGAGGAAGGGGAAAGAGTCTTTTTACTTCCTCTCAACTCTGATTGTATTCTGAGATTTACTCAGGCACATGGCCCAGTTATTGTAAAAGATTTTTTTTTCTTTTCTTTACGGCGTGTTGTAGTCCTTGGACATGGGATTGCTGTAATTACTAATACTACTATTACCTTGGTCATGACCTGACCACAGCTATTTTAGTCCTGGGTCTTTCATGGACCTTTTTTTGGTGGATTTTGAATAAACAAGGGCTGGGATGAGATGCACCAGGCTTGTGACCTATATGGAATCTTAACTTTAGTCTCCAGAGGAAACAAGGCCAGTACGCTAGATGCCTGTAGCACTTTGCCTTCACTTGGAGAAGTAACTTAATTTATTTCTGTTATAAGGAAAATAAATGTTTCTCTTTAAAGTTACCAGCCTAACTCTATAGTAGAGCTTTCCCTTGTGATTCAGTAGGGGCCCTTATGCTGCAAAAGAATTCATATAGAAGTGGGTGGGATTTCCTTTATGAAGAAAAGATCCTCATATGTTCTTATGTTGATAAATGCCTATAGGATTTCTGTGGCAATGTGGAGCTCTCTAGCACTCTAATGCTATTCCAAATCTAGTAGAATTGTTCTTCTAAGATGAAACAGCCCTTTTAACTTGACAGCATCTAAAAACAGCTAAGTTCTTGGAGACACAGCTAACCACATCAGAGGAGACATCAGGAACTGCTATGGAAGTACTTTAGGGAGGTGACTGGATCAGGAGCATCAACCATTATAGGCATAAAGTTCACAACTTTTTTTCAAGTGCATGCCCACAGGTCTACCTGGAATCTCAACGCAAAATTAAAACTTGTTTGAAATTTGGTCTGCACTGCTGCAGCACAAATAACAGTACACAGATCTGTTTTAAAATAGCTTAAGAGTCAAAATCCCAGACAGATGTCAGTGAAGATATGCTGATTCATACCAGCTGAAGAGCTGTTCCTAAAGCTTTCTATCTTTATGCAATTTCCTTCTACCATTCCCTTCCCAAAAGTCACAGTGGACTGTGGGGTAACAGGCACAGCATGCCATTGGCAACAGAAATGGGGATGCTCTTTTTCCTGTCCCACTTACACATAAGCATATTACATAACCCTGTTAAACATGGCAGAAGGGATTCTTAGTCCCTGCCACAAGGTACTGCAACTTGCGCGAACTCCTATTGATGCAGTAATGTTATCTTCTCATTGCTATGTTTGTCCACTTGACTTCTATTGACTTAGTAACCTAACCTTTACCCATTCACACTGTTATGTAATTCCCAGTGACTTTGTAATTTAACAGGTCCCCTTTGTAGCATGTGTGGTTAAATTTCATGAGTGTTCTCTAAGATGGTGTTGCTCTCAGTGTAACATAATTCCCTCTCACTTCTACCAATACTGTCATGTTGAAAAGCAACACCCTGCAGATTTTGCACAGTTGTAAACATGCAGAATCAAGCTCTTAGAAAAATACACTGCTGACTCACTCAGCTCTGCTCTCTTTCCCATTGAAAGAGAAACATCATGCAGAAACTAAAAGGTAGGGAAATCACAAGCCCAAATTGCTTGCCACTATCCTAGGTATTTTTAGGGGTTTCATTACCATAGTATTTACAGACCTCACACCCTTCACTCTCACTATATTCCTGTGAGGTATATACACACAGATCAATAAAGATATTCAGGCATCCAACCATGATTTCAACAGGAATTGAGGCACCTAAGTGGCTTGCCCAAAATCACACAGGAAGACAGTGGCTAAGTAAGGAGATGGTGCCAGGCGTCATGGGTTCCAATCTAATGCCGTTACCACTGGACTAACACTCCTCTGAGCTTTGCACATCATGAGACTGATCTTGCTTCAACACAGGACAGCTTTGTGTCATTTTGGCAGTGCAAAGCTAGTCTATGCCAGCAAAAGCCACATATGTATATCCCTGTGTGGCAACCTGTCCTTTCCAGGAGAGGGCTAGGAAAAACAGAGCATAGAAGGCCTTTATGCACCTAGCTGATTCCTCAGCCATTAAAATAGCCTCACGGGACCCTGGGCAGTGACTTGAACAGTCTTCAGGCTGGACACCAACAGTCTTTCTGCTGGACACCAACCCAGCACCAGTCCAGCCCCAGGCATAGCACCAGAGACATCTGACAGTTAGCCATCAGAGGGAGCTCTCCAGCTGTTCATCAGAAAAGAGAAAAGACAGGGTGCAGAGCATTATCTCAACTCCTGAGGTCTGCTGCAAAAGGCCAGCTTAAGTGGAGGCCTGACTCCTGGTCACAGCCACAATGGGAGAGGCAGCCAAGGATGTACACTAAATGAGCCATCCATCCACAACTGTCATCATCATCCAACTTTTTTGCAGGGGGAGAAAAGGAAGGCAGGTGTGGTGGTGGCAGCTCTGGACTGCACTGTGTGCTGGTCTCCATTGTAGTTCTGACTGTCCTCCTGGCTGAACCCAGAAATGCTTCCAGTCATACAGGAGGGGAGAAAAGGAAAAAATATTAAAACAAAAAACAAAAAAAACCCAAAACCAAAAGCAGGCTACCTAGAAAAGTGATGAAATTTCCATCCTTGACATTTTTTAAGAGCAGGCAAGGCAGACACTTAGTTAAGATGATTTAGTCAGAGGTGATCCCACCTTGAACAGTGGGCCAGACTAGATGATCTCATAAGGTCCCTTCCAGCCCTACTTTTCTATTATTTTAGAAACTTAGCATTCCTCAGTGGTGATCACCTGGAAGGTCTGAAAATTCCCTGCCAGAATGGAAAGGAATTTAATACCACAGGACTGTACACACAGATGTATTCAGAGAAAATAGATAATTTTTCCACTCAGCATTTAGCCACCTCACCACTGTTGCATAGCACACCTTGACCCACTTACCAGTTTAACTGGCTTGGTAAGAGCAAACCCATCATAAAAGCATCATAAACCAAACAGAGGGTATCTTAAGCCAGACCCCTCCCAACTGCAAAAGTATCAGAGGAAGTCAACCCTATTAAAGTAAGGGAGGGGGCATGTACAACCTACCCCTATGGTTGGTTTCATTCATGGGACCTTGAGCTACTCCATTTCAGCACAGAAGGCCAAGAGGAGAGTATCATAAAGGTGAGGTATATGCCATCTTTGTCCTCATGGGCCCTGTACTTTGGGCAAAAATCAACCACAATCCCAACTCTGGGGTCTTGTCCATGGCTCCCAGCTCCTTGTGCAATACATCTTTACAGTGATTTGAACCAACCTCTGAGGCCAGGCTGGGATATCTTTGTGCAGGAGTGTTTTTATTTTGTTTCAGAGAGGGGAGGGGCACATATCTCTTTTGAGCTTTATTTTTAAAAGTAAAATAAACACAAGAGCTTAATGGATTTTATATTTAGGAAGTGTCATCCTGTCATGCTGAGTCATATCAAGGTACATTAGTCAGTCATCACAACCTAGTTCTTTCCCAGGTGACTTGTCACATACCTTCCATGCACTGATGCTGGTATCTTGGTGGAGTCTGGGGCAATGGGGATTCTATTCATAGAAAAGTAAGGCTGGAAGGTACGTCAAGAGATCACCTTGTCCAACCTGGGGAATCAAACCTACAACCTTGGGGTTTTAGCACCATGCTCTAACCAACTGAACTAAAACAGATACTTAATAAAAATGGTTTCCCATCTCTTTCTTCACTGACTTGTCCACAATGCAATGTTGTTACCGTATTTGAGAAAGATGGTGGGTGGACCGGGGAGGGAGAGGCCCACTTTAGTGATGATTCAGCATACTACAGGAAGATTCATGTATCATCATGTTCAGTCATGCTTAGCTGACATGGTACTGAACAGACTTTGCACTGACTGACACACTGCAGTCAGCAGCACTGTGTGATCTAACTGGGTTACTCACAGTACCCGCGATGTTCTGTAACCCAGGCAAGTCCTAAATTGACATAGTCCTCCTTAGACACTGCCTTGGCCACAGTTCAATGCAGCTTATTCCATCCCACAGGCACAAATCACCTGATAAAAACCCTACAATGTAGCTCAGGAACAAAGTGGAAAGACAGTTGTCACCATCAGGGCCTTGGGACTCCGCACTCATAGGGAAATGATGTGTCAAAACATACCCAAGTGATCACAGGAATCATAAGAAAATCAGGCTGAAAGGGAACCTCACAAGGTCATCTTATCTATCTACATTCCTCCTACAATTCTAGTTTGTTGTGGTGATTTTACTATCAAGTAGACCCCCATGTTCTCTCTTCCAGGTGATTGCATTTCAGTGGAAATAAGGCAATTACATATAGCTTAAGATTCACTAAGTTTGCAAAAGGATTTGAAATCTTTCCAAAGGGAAGATGCTGGAAACGTATATGTTATTAATTCTCAGAAGCCAACTCCTCAGATCCTTAATTTTAATCAGGCAACCCCCTACCATTATCAGAAGACCTGAGTTGGGCCCACTGCAAGCAAATAGGTAGGACTTACAGACTTTTTCTAAGGCTGCTCCAAGGGCTTGGTTGGCAACAGGCACTAAGGCAGGAGTGGGCAAAAGCGTGGATCTGGCCATTTCCCAGCAGCCCCTGCTTGTATTGTTTTGGCCAGTTTCTGTGGAGACCCCAGCCATGGTGCGGTTACGACAGCGTGAGGCCAGGGCTTCCATGGAGACCGACCCCAGCAGCACTAGTAAGATGCACAGCTGGGCTGTGAGCTGTTGTGAGGCTGGGGCCAGGATCTTGTGGCAGTGTCAGCATAGTCCAGAGCTGGGGAAGAGCCATGATTTGCTGCCCACAAACCCCTGCCCAGAGCAGCTCCCTGCCCAGCCACATGCCCTGCCAGCACTGCTGGGGCCAGTCCCCATGGAAACCCTGGGCCCATACTGTCACGCCCCCCTGCTGCTAGAGTCTCCATGGAAACTGGCCACAGTGATGCAGACAGAGGCTGCTGGGAAATGGAGTCTACCACAGGCCTGATCTAGCCCATGGGCCAGACTTTGCCCACCCCTACAGTAAGGAGACTGAAGATGACTGGTTTCCCCAGCTACTGACGCACACTGACTTTATACTGTAGCTCTACCCAGCAGAAATCATTTGCTCCATCGTTTCTGACACTCCTTCATGCACAATGAGAATTGTATTCATGCTGGCACCCTAACCACCCTGGGCAGTGTATCACCATTTGAAAGGAAATGACAGGCCATATGCAAGGCAACCACTGATGCAGCAGGACAGAAAATGCTACCTGAGTGCCACTTAGGAAACCACCAGACAGGAGCATAGGCATTCATGACCTAGGAAATATCTGGTGGATGACAGCATCCCTTTCTGGTATGCAGTCAGCTACTTTGGGCTCTTTCTCACATTCTACAGACAGTCCATTCTGGAGACACCGAGTGTTAATATGTACATGCTTCAATATTAGGAGGAGACTAACTTGCACCCAACTGGAAAGGCTGCAAAATGATAATGCAAAGTAGTGTTAAATGTGTCAAGCCACTGGGGTTCCACCACTTGAAAGATCACTGTGTGCTGCAACAGAACTTAATGGAGCTGACACTTGAGGAGAGGAAGATAGCTGCAGCTAGATATTGTTGTTTTGGCCCATTATTCAAAAGGTAAGTATTAACATCAGAGAATGCAACCATGGGTCATCTGAAGTGTATTCTATGTCATGTCCCTCCTCCTTTCCTTCCGGTTTCATATGCAGAAACAGGGGCCTATAGGACTTCCTAGCAAAATCCTACAGAGGCGATGTCTGATATCAGTAATACCAAAAGTCATTGACTTAGAGTACCAATCATTTTTTCCCTCTAACCCACTGCAAATAGGTTCTATATCAAAGCTACTGAAATGAATAGAAGGACTTGCTGTGGACTGTAGAAGTAGGCTCAATGTATGAGGAAACAATTGTCCCATTTAGGAATGTAGGATTGGAAAAGACCACATTGGTCATTGTGCTGAATGGGTCCCCTATGACTGGAGGCAATAATTTGGACAGCTGTCTAAAAGTTCTTCAAGAAAATACACTCTCTCTCAGCCACAACCAGAAAACACCTGATAAAAAATACTACAATTTACCTCAGGAATGGAACAGGAAAGACAAATGGCTTGGGAGTCTGCACTGACAATGTTATGATGTGTCAAAACACACCCAGGTGATGATAGGGAAAGAAAGGATGGAATGGACCTCACAAGGTCATCTAATCCAGCCCCCTGCTCAAGGCATGATCATGCCTGACTAAGCCATCCCAGCCAAGTGTCCTAGAAAGTAGATCACACTCCACACCACAGAAGAAGGAAAATCATGCCCCATGGTCCCTGCCAATCTAATGGGAAATATTCCTTTCTGACCCCATATTCTGGTGATGAGTTTAAAACCTGAGTACACAAGCAGGATGTGCCAGAAACTCAAGGAATTTATCAGCCCAAGTAATTGCATGGGAATATCCAAGCCACTATCCCACAGTCATCATTGCAGGGCATGGTTGATACCCAGCTAATTCAACCTACTTCTTTATCACAGCCTCTGAACCCTCCCAACATCAATGAAACAAACTTTCTGTTGGCTGGGAAGATGACAGAAGCAGCAGGACCCACACTACAAGCCCTGGAGAAGGTTTCCCAACAGACAGCCAGGGTGTAAATGGAAAATTAAGAACAGAACAGCTGCTGCAGACTGTGAGCCACCTTCAGCCGCAGAAACGGCAACATGTATGCAACCACTACAGAGCATGTTCAATGCAGGGGGCTTCTGTCATCTGTCAGGAAAATAGCAGCAGCAACAAGGCAAATGGGATATTAGCAGAGGAATGTGGGTGATGAAAAAGCAGTTAGAAGCCCCTTTGATGTCTAAGATCTGCCTGACATCTGAGAAGCCAGCTGCAGAGCAGCTTTGACAGCAGGCACTTGTCTGTTGTTTTCCCCTCAGAATTTTCCCCATGGAAGCAGTGTATAAAGCAAGTGCATATTCAGCACTGCCAACCTGCCACAAGAGTTTGAAAACCCCACCTGCTAGGAAGTGACAAGGGCAACCCACCTTCCAGGACCGGCACCTCAATATGACCAATGCTGTACAACTAGCCTGCAACATAAGAACCAAGAATAATTCTAACTTCTCCCCCTTGCTGGCTCCAAACCAGTGCCCCCTTTCCCTTGGGTCACTGAGGCTGATATCCAAAACTGCAGATTAAAACAGAGCCTTGCAGTTTCATGTATTGCTTTAAGGTTGTTCTATCTCCCTTTCCAACAATTATCTTCTCTTCCTCTGATCTGTGGCATGACTTTGGAGGTGTTTTGAAGCACTCAAGAAGGTGAAGGGTGGCAGCACTTGTGTGTCTGCACACCACAAAATTTGAAGCACTTCAGGATTTCGAGCACTTCAAATCTATGTTAGTTCTTACCCAAGGTCTGCATGGCCTAATTTGCTGGCCAGCCCAAAGGTGTGGATGCAAAGAGATAGGGCTATCGACCTCCAAGCTGGTCTTGGCGCCCAAGCTGACTTTCTTCAGTGGTGATCTCTTACTACATACTGGGAGTGACTGATTATGTGGGAAGGTAGAATACAAATAGTACATATTTGAGCACTAAAGTCATCACTTATTATCAGGGGATTAGCTGGGTCCTGTACTTGGAACAAATGAAGCTCTGACATTTGTTTGACCAGAACTGCATGCTGTAAACTGACGCAGGGTGGAGACTAGAGAATGGATCCTGCCAACGAAATAACTTTTTTGTGCTAAAGTTTCTCTGAATTAGATCCATTTTGGGATGCTGAATGTCGCGCTGCTATAAAGTATTTCCCTACCACCGAGCACTCCACAATGTTCTCTTCAAGCCATCCAAGGTCTTAAGTCATCTTTATGTGTGACAGGATGGATTGTTCCAAGGGAAAACATACATGGGTCTTAACACCCTGTCCCCATGCAACATAGTCTCTTCATCCAGTATATAAATCAGGGGCCTTGATAAAATTAAAGCCCCTTAAACACTAAAGTTTTCTGCAGGGAGAAAGGAAAAGAGGAATGGGGTTTGGAGCACAGTAAAAAAAAAACCAAAAAAAACCCCCATGCTTGTCCCTCCCCTTCCCCCACCCCACCTGCAAGGTCTTTGGGACGTATTACCTAAATATGACCTGTGACACTGCATATCCTGGCCAGCAGGTCTAGCAACCAGCATCCTGGACTATTCATCGTGTTTCTGAAATGGAATGTGAAGTCCACAAGGTGTGCAATATTGAAAGAAGTCATGTAGCCACTGTCTCCAAAATTTCAAATTAGATGTAAAACACTTACCAGTCCAGGGATGCTGCTGGAGCTGTCCTCAGGAGCAATGCCCACTGCAGTGGGGGCACATGGCAGAGGGTGTGGGGGAGGGGGGCAGGTAGAGGGTACATGTGCAGGGGCAAGAGGACATAGACTATAGATGGGGGGGACAAATTAAGAGGGGGTAGTATACTACTTGGGGTTAGGGTACATATGCTTCCTCTACCATACCTGACCTGCCTATGGCCACTGCTGTGAGGGAGGGGGGAGGAGTGAGTGAAAGTATAAAACAGCAAACAAACAAACAACCCCCCCCCACAAAAAAAACAACCCCACAGCAGCACCTACTGGCTAAAGGCTGGAGCACAACACCACTGAGTGGCAAAGGGGATTAGTCGCAAGTCTTTGGAGTCAGTCGCTGTTTGGACAAAACAATTCCATAGCTGGGGCAGCATAACTACAGAGTGGTGCAAAATAACACATCTCCAAGTAGCATTAGTTTAAGGTGCTAAATGGACTTTTAGAGTGGCAGGATATCCTGGATCGTGCAAACACAACCGCAGTTGCGTCAGCGTAAACGGGAAATATTGTGTCATCTACACATGCCCTAAGGTAACAGATACTTACAAGCAAAGGGGAATCATCTGTCTTGCCCCTTTCTTGTAGCTGATTCCAGTCCTGCACTGGAGCAGCTGCAGCTGTAGAATCATCTTGTTTTGACTGCAGCCTGCGCTGCTGAACTCAGTGCTGTTCCTTTGCTGCACACTAGCACATTCAGGGAAACCCAGGAAAGAAAGGGGCAGCTAGATTATGCTCTGACATTGGTTTAACCCTTTTGGGCCAAACCCCCTTGCACCACATGTAGCCGCCCCTACCTGGGCAAGGGGAATGTGACATGCTGTGGGTTGGATTTGTGATCCTCCAATTCCTCTGCTCTTCCTATGGGATCAGCTTGACTCATGGTGGGCCAAAGTAGGAAGAACACCTGGGTGGTAGCAGTTCTGCATTCCTTGCCTCTGAATGCCCAACATGGGGCAAATTCCCAAGGGATAAGGACCATGGCAGATACATCCTTACACCCTGGAAATTCTTACCTGCAGGCCACAAGGCAGTCAGGCATAAACTTTTGAGACCCCTGAGGCCAGGGGAAGGCTCTGGTAGAATCAGTAAATGGAAAGGTAACCAAGCCAGCTACAAGGGTGGCTGCAGCCAGTAGAGCTCAACTAAAGCAGCTGTACATAGTCCTTGCCTTGGGGCTCTTGGTATGTGGGGAAAGTGCTCATAGCTGACTATTTTCAGCTGCCAGCAAAGTCCCAGCTTTCAGGCTGCTTTAATTTATAGCAGGGTGAATCTAGCCAGCCCCTGGATCCAGGAGCTGCAGAACTGGCAGAGTTGCTTCCCTTTCCCCACCCACAGGTCCTAGGCCAACTGCAGATCAGATAGACGCCAAAACTGTTGCTCATCTCTCTTGAGCCCCAGGAGGGTGTTCAGACATCCAGAGCATTCTGTCATAGTTAAGTGCCACTTCCTCCTCAAAGGGAGACTTCATGTGTGAGCTAGAAACTCACAATACATGCAAAAATTGCAAAGATATAGAAAAAAACCACAATAGTGTAGACTTTCAAATAAATAAGGGACAGGGGAAGAAAGGAGATAGACAATACTGCTGTTCATTGAGCAGAGGCATTTGCTCAAGATACCAGTACAATTGCTTACCAATGACATTTCCTCTGGGACTATTTTCCATGCCACATATTCAGACAACAGTCCCTATATTAGCAGCAGCAGAACCTAGGGGCATCATAGCAGTAACATGTGCTGACTGTATCACACTGACAATGACCTCAGAAACACACAAACTGTGAAACAAACAGAGGGAGCGCAAATTTTTTTCTTTCCTCCCCCTGTTTCCCTCCCCCTCCCCGCTAAGACTAAACTTAATGGACAAAACCAAGCCACATTCTGGCTCTCCTGTCTCTCTGAAATATTCACTCAAAACCACAATTCTGTGTGTCAACAAATATAAATAATTTCATCTCTGTGGAAGGACAGGATGGGGATGGAAAACAGTAAAATGACAGCTGGGATCCAAGATATATTTTCCCTCCTCGCTCAAATGCAGACCTGCCGCCAACTGGTCATAATGCTTTCATTTATTAAACTCTGCTCTCTTGAACCCTGGCTGGGAATCAGAAGAGATTTTTGTTTTGATACAGAAAGTGCAGTCAGGGTGTTGTATATTCCATGCTTCTGGGCAAAGGGAAAAGGTGCTTGTGAACTACCTGATAGCCTTTGACAGAAGTGCTAAAGGAAGTTACTTCTGCTGTGACTGGCAGGCATCATGTTGCTGCAGGAAATGAGACACTCAGATAAGCTTTCGAGAGACATGAGGATTAACAAAGACTGACAAAAAAGACAGTAACAGAAAACTAAATACAGATTGTAATTGCAAATTGAATTCTCTTCATCCTGGTGCATATCCTTTACAATAGAAACACTGTCACCCAGATCAGGACAAATATATGCATGCCTATATCAGACTGGCGGAAAACAAGTATTTTTAGACATCCTGTGGCTTCTATGAAATCTACAGAGGTTCTTACACTATCCCAGCTTTCCACTTAAAGAAATGCCATTGGGTTATTAGTGGCTGGTGCCATGTACAGCAGAGGTCCCTTGTTTTACTTGACTCTGGCCACACTCTACCAGAAGTCCTTGCCTTGCTGACACAGAGGCATCTCAGCAGGTACAGAAAGGATAGGAGAACATTGCCACATTTGCACCATTCTACTCTTTCCATCACTTTTAGGAGCACTGGGATGGAATTTGTGCTACTTTCAGACCTTATAATGGAAGGAATAATCTGGCCAGTAGTTCCATTGCCACACTGGCTCATACCAGTGGTCCATCATCAAGTACAGGACCTGGTCTCCAGCAGTGGCCAGTACCAGGAACTTCAGCAGTTGCAAGAAACTGCATCAGGCAGCTAAATGTAGATTTGTGAACTTTCAGCTCAACAGAAGAGATGTAGCTTAAAGTGAAACAGGAAACTTATAGACATCTGTGAAGGAGACTGAGTTGCCCTGTTTATCATCAGAACAGTCACAGCAAGCTTCTTTGATGCTGACGCAACATACATACCCCAAACCATATCCCCAGCTTCCAGGTTCATCTTACTGGAAAAGAGTAGTTTTGTCAAACCTATTTAGTCCTTAATTTCTCTGCTGTGATTCTTACAATGTGCCAGGCAGGGCAAACTTCTTCCCTTATTTAAAAATACCATCATAGTACTGATCACACACTACAGCTCAGAAAACTGCAGAAACATTGTTCACTGTTACTGTAGGTGTGTTTCATAATGTGCTGGTTTCACCATCTGTCTAGCAGGCCTGTACAGAGAGTACCCATCATTCCACACATGCTAGCAAAGAGTCATCAGATACTAATGACTTTGGCCCCTGCTGCTCTTGGGTGGATGGAACCTAATAGTCTTCATCGATTCATCACTGTGCAACACATTTCAACACCATTGATGTCTGTGGATGAACATGGAGCAATGCCTGAGTAAATCCGATGCCTACTCTACAGTTGTGATTTTCATACGATGGTCTGTGGACAGTTAGCGGTTGTTAAAGCCCTTGCTAATAGCTCTCAGAGTGAAACACTAAGAACCAAATGGTGGGTCAATCATGATGTTCGCAGAGATGTTGAGTTGATGGCTTATTCTCTCTCCTATGACAGGGCCTACAAAATGGAAAAAAGAGGAAGGTGGGGAGCCAACATGTAAATCAATAGTTATATAGGTGCTACGTATCACTATACTTTTCATTCACATAACTGCAATCATTGTGCAGAGGAGGGCATAAATAGCATTATCCCCATTTCACAGATGAAGAAACTGAGGTTACCCAAACAGTGTGGATCGAATGCAGTCTCCTGACTCCAAGAGAAGTTTCCAAATCCCAGTTGGAATCAAAAGGTATGGTCTTCAAAGCAACTTGCCATGGAGTGAAAGGGAGTGGAGTTTTACCATGTCAGCTACTCCATAGTAACTGTTAATGTGTACACTCTTTAACCTCCTTGGCTGCATCCACATGAGTGTGAATGTGTGGTATGTGGCACTGCAGACCCATCTGTGGAGCCACACACTGCACATGCAGGCATTCCTGGAGTAAAAAAACCCACACTGAAAAAAAGGGAGTCAGCATATGTGGCAGCAGTGCACAACGCCAAAACCGGATTCTGGCTGGCCTGAGCCACACTCTGGCTGCTGAAATGCTGTGGCTGCAGCTCTCTGAGGCTCCCAGGATGCCAAGTAAAGCTGTTGGGGCCAGTGCAGTTGCTGGCCCCAGCCTCCCCTACTCCACCTGATGTAACCTGCCGCACACCACAGCGCACATGGCACAGTTGTTCCCCAGGGGCAAGCAGCAATGACATGAGGTGTGCTGCTGCTGCTATTTGTCCTCAGGGCAACACATGTTCCTACTTATCTAGACACAGCCCTTAAAAGTGAAGATAAACCATGGCAAAATACCTTGTCATACTGATGACTAAGATGCTGCAGTTTAGTATCTACTTACCGTGGTGTAAGACTATTCACATAGGCAGTTGCCATGGACCTTGTATAAGATGGTAAAGCCCTACCCGCCTTTTACCCCATTGTAAGTCATTTGTATGTGCACACCCAAACGTACTGTATAATTTTCCCTTATGTAAACACACATACAACCTGATTAAATGTCAAATCTGTCTGCCCATCAGCTTTTGGTTCTTATCAAATGCTACCAATTATTTAGGAATGAATGAGATAAAGGAACCTAAGATTTACAAATGCCTGCAGAATTTTTCTTAGCAACCCTGACAGTTGCCAGGAAACAATGACTTTCAGTTACTACGGTGATACAGGGTACAAAGCTGTATGTCACATAACACTTGTCTGTAGGAGAACACATGTCAGACTTTAAGCCTGATTCTCCATGCACTTGCACAGATGCAGATAAATCAGGAAATAAGCCCAGTGAAGAAGTCAGTGGAATTACCCCAGCATAAAAAAAAAAGATGGAGAACCATGCCCAATAATTCTTCCAAATTAGGCTCACAAATAAGGAGAAACTTGATTAATGGTCAAGGTCATGACAACACTGTGGTTCTGCCCCCTTAAATCCACATGGTATCCACATGTCATAAAGGATTAAGCAGGAAATAAAATAACCACTTCAAAATACTTGAAAGCTGTGAACATTAAGGGGGAAGGAGGAGGTAGAGATTATGAAAAAAGATCCAAAAGGGCATAGTAGTGGTAATAAATGAAACTGAACAAAAATATATTTAAGATGACCATCAGAAAGCATTGCCTATAACCGAGACATCCTTCCAAGGGATGCCCAGCGGAAGCCCTCTCTATTAGTTTGCAACAATTCACACCCGAAGCACAATATAAATAATAAATCATGTTGAAGCAGCAATGCTTCTAATACTGATAGCAGTATAAGAACAAATGCCTACTCAAAGTTAAGTTGGAAGGAGTTATCAAATCTGTCCTAGGTCTGGTACTCTTTAATATCTTCATTAATAAATTGGAGGATGAAATGGAGTGCATGTTTAGTGAATTTGCAGGTGATGCTAAGTTGGTTGGGGCAGGAGACACTTTGAAGGACGGGATCAGGATTCAGAATAACCTTGATAATCTGGAAAAAGTATTACATGTAGTTGGATGAAGTTCAATAAAGGAAGGTGCTAAGTCCTGCACTCATCATGGAACAGTCAAATATGTAAATACAGGTTGGCAAATGACTGGTTGTGTTGCAGCACTGCAGAAACAGATCTGGGGTATAGTGGATCACATGCTGAATGTGAGTAAACAGCATGCTCTTGTTAATAAAAAGCCAACAGTATAGTGGTTTGTAATATCAGGAGCATCACATAAAAGTCAACACTGAGGAGGCCTTACCTGGAATTCTGTGTTCACTTTTGGGCAATGCATTTCAAGAAAGACACAGACCATTGGTTCTCAACCTTTTGGGGCACAAATCACCCCTCACTGAACTTGAGACACCCCTCCATATTTTTTGTGAATTGAATGGCACTCAATTTCATAAAACAGTGTATATATTACAGTTCTTGCCTCCTTATACAGGGACCAGGAAGTAGGGGTAGGGGATCATCCAGGCTGGTACAAGCCTGACCTATCTTATCTGCTTAGCTTATCTCCTCACACTTGATGGCACCTTTTAAAGGGTCTGGAAGCACCCTGTGTGCTAGAAAATACTAGAAAAGTATCTAGTAGCAACCAAGACAATTGATTAGAGATCTAATAAAATATGACATACAAAGAAAGATTGGAAGAACTGGGATTATTCAATACGGAGAAGACAAGACAATGACAGGCTTTGATAAGTCTTCAAATATACAAAGCATTATTGTACAAAGAATAATGGTCAACTGTTTTCTGTGTCCACTGGGAACAGGATAAGAAACAGCAACAAGGGAAATTTAGGTTGAATTTTAAGGAGAACTTTCTAAATATGAGGGTGGCTAAGCAGTGGAACAGATCACCTGGAGAGACTCCACAATCTCCATCACTGAACATTTTTAAGATTAGATTGGACAAGATGGTTTTGATAAGGATGATCCTGTCTTGGCCAGGGGATTGAACTTTACTAGATGACCTCCTGAGATCCCTTTCAATTCTACTTTTCTGTGATTCAACTCTGCATAAAAGACATACAGACTATTTCAGAAAGTCACAGAAAGGTACACTGGTCTCTTTGGAACCCAGTGTTTTTCAATCTTTCATCCTATGACCCTGAAAACAAATTTAGGAACCTCTTTTCCCTAGCACAGAAGGGAGGCAGCATACCGCTGGACCCATTCATGACCCCTACATTGAAAAACTTAGGCCAAGACTAGGGGCCTAGATCACCTGGCCTACTAGGTAAAGGCCATGGGCTTAGAGCCCTATAACACTTCAGAAAAGACCTTGTTACTTCTAGGTCCTGCTATCAGTTCTTCGCTCTGACATCAGCAAGGGATTCTTAATTGTCTTGCTCTGCCTTGGTGAGGACAGAAATTCAGTTTGAAGAAATCTTTTTGAAGTCCCAGCACTACTTCTTAGCCTGAATCCTAAGCACAAAGGTAAACAGAGGCTGCTGTCTCCCATTCACTGATAGTCTAGTCATTTCTCATCACTGAAGAGGTCAGATTGTACTTAACTCCCTTGGCCTTGGAGTTAAAGAAGAGAAACATGAGGTCAGCAAAATCAGGACACTAGATTTAAAAAATGTGGATTTCATCCAACTCAAGGAGCTAAATAGGTGTGGTGTCATGGGAGGACAAGCTGAAAGATAAAGGAACCCAGATGGCTTGGAGCTTCTAAGGGGCACAGTATTGGAAGTCCAACAAGAAACTATCCAGACAAGATGGGAGCACAAGAAGAATGGTAAGAGACCAACGTGGCTGCACAAGATGCTTTTTAAATATCCCAAATACAAAAGACAAGCTACAGGCAATGGAAGAATGGACAGGTCACCAAGGAAGCAAACCAAGAGATAGCAAGGACCTGCAGGGGCAAAATCAGGAAGGCAAAGATAAAAAACAAGCTGCACCTGGCAAAGGAGGTTATGGAAAACAAGAAGAGATTCTATCAGTATGGTGGGGAGAAAAGAAGGATGAAGGAAGCTGTGGGTCCTCTGCTAACAAGCCAGGGGGGACTCCTAATGGAAGATACACAGAAAGCAGGGATGCTCAACAGCTCGCTTGCCTCGGTCTTCACAAAAAAATTAAGCTGACAGAAACTTAACAGGGATTATCTGGATAAGGAATGGGTCAAACTGGGGGAGAAGATAACAAGTGAGACAGAGAGGTTTTGTTGGCTCTGAATGAATTCAAATCTGCAGGGCCAGATTAGCTTCATCCCAGGGTCCTAAAGGAACTGGCAGAGGAGATCTCAGAGGTCTTGATGATGACCTTCATGAAGTCATGGGAGATGGACCAGGTACCAGAGGACTGGAAATGGACCAATGTAGTGTCCCTCTTTTAAAAAATGTAAGAAAAAGGACCCAGGGACCTACAGACTGATTAGCCTCACCTCAATACCTGGGAAGTTACTGGAGAATATCCTAAGGAAGGCCATTTGCAAGCATCCGGAGGAGGAAGGGCTGATTGCAAGCAGCAAGAATTGATTTATAAAAAAAATCATGTCAAAGAAAACTGGATCTCCTTCTCTGACAAAGTAACTACTTGGCTGGATGAAGGGAATGCTGTGGATATAGTGTACCTCAACTTCAGCAAGGCTTTTGACAAGACCTCCTCATAAACAAATTGGAGAAATGTGGGCTAGATAAAACTACTACAAGGTGGATAGAAACTGGCTTAACAACCACAAGCAAAGGGTAATTATTCACAGGTCCACGTCAGAATGGCAGGAGGTTCTGAGTGGAGTCCCACAAGGGTCTGTCTTCAGCTTGGTGCTGTTCAACATTTTTTATTAACAATTTGGTTGCTGGCATAGGAAACTTCTTCAGCAAGTTTTCAGACAACAAGAAACTAAGAAGGATTGTGAACACAGAGGATGGCAGCACAATTCAGAAGTATCTCAACAGATTGGAAAGTTGGGCTAGAGCTAACTGGATGAAGTTCAGTGTGGACAAATGCAAGGTGCTACACCCCAGGAGGAATAATTAAAAACACAAATATAAAAATGGGGGACACCTGGCTTGAAGTTGCAGCAAAGTAAATTTAGATTGGATATCCAGAAAAATTTCTTCACTGTTAGAACAGTAAGGCAGTGGAATAGACTGCCTAGGCAAGTTGTGGACTCTCTATGACTGGAGGTGTTCAAAAAGATTGGACAGCCACTGGATGATCTAGGCATAGCTATGCCTATTTTCTACCATGGGTATTTCCTAGCACTCTGAGCTTTGATGGTTGCTCCCACCCTCCCCACCTTTTTCTGCTATACATATCAGGGTGTTTTTAAATCTCCCCAGAGGCATTAGGTATGGCTACAGCTATGGTCAGGGACTTAAACTGGGGTAGGCTGATACTTCTGCTAGGAGCAAAACCAGAGGTTCCCAGTTACAGAGTCTTGCCCCTCCACTTAGGGTCGCACTGACTGCTGTATTTGGGGTCAGGAAGTAATTATACCCCATGGTCAGATTGTTATGAACTGTGGAGGTTTTTGCCTTCCTCTATAGTGAGGGGCATGGCCCTCTATGTTGGGACCTCTTGCGTGTGTACTGACAACATTTCATAGAAGCAGGACATTGTCTGTTATGGTTCCCCTGCTTTACTTACGGAAGGTTAGGATCTTAGGTCTACGTTTTGTCAGGATTGAGGGTAGTCTTATGTAGAGTTTAGATTATGGTTGTATAGGATGGTTTGAATAGGGATTATCCTGCCTCAGGCAGGGAGGTTGGACTAGATGACCTTTGGAGGTTCCTTCAGCCCTATTTCTCTGTCTTTTCAGAGGCTTCCTCCTTACATGAGACTGTTTCTGCTCCCACCTGAGGGCAAGAAAGCTGAAAGGGGAGATGGTGAAGGTCCCTCTCCCCTTCTGCACTGGTCTGTGTAGCTGGAAGGGCAGGGAGAACACTCAGTCCTAGCCTAATGGCTGGTTCAAAATGAAACCCCTTTCCCATCCAAATGGAGCAGCAGAAGCACGGCTATTGTGCCTCAAGACAACCCAGTTTCTGCAGTGCTGCTCCATGTGTGTTACATAAGATGGGGTGAGTGGCTAAATGCCAGGTTGTAAAAAGTCTGTGGCTTCATGACTGCCACGTTACAGACACAAGGAACTCCAGGATAACACCGGAGTCTTGAAACTCTGTTCCAAAACCGCAGGTTCCCACCATCCGGCCAAAAAAACCCCCCACAACCTTTGTTGGCAACAGAACTGGTCAAAACACTTCTGTCAAAATTTTATATTCTGACTTCTAACCAGTTCTAAATCCAATGGGAAGTTTCTCACTGAACAAAATATTTATGGCAAATATTCACTCATGGAGGTTCAAGTCACAAGGACTACTATATCATCCTGTCTGGCCTCCTGTGTATACTATGGGGACTTACATTTCATCCAGTTATGGCAACCAATTCTGAAGACACAAGGGGATGGAGAATCCACCACTTGCCCTGGTAGCTTGCTCCAGTGGTAAACTACCCATTTCTCAGTCCAGTCTGGTGCCATATAAACCTGATGTACTTATGAAACATACAAAAGCAGCTTTGATACCAAACAGCAGATGGCACTTACCCCACTTGCAACATCCAGGCCACTACATAATGTAACATTTCTAAGGCATCCATCACTGTAAGATGTAAGAGTAATTTATTATTTGGAGAGCAGCAAAAATGTATTTGCAATCTGCTGCACATAATATCATCCAAATGAAGCAGGAGGGAATTTCCTGTAGACTTTTTATTTCATGTAGGACCCTTGGCTTTAGACTTCAGATTTAATCAACCAGATTTATTTAAAATTCTGGACCCACTGCAAAACCCAACTTGCTTTGGGCAATTAGAAAGAAAGCAGACGCATGGTTTGGAAATATAAATAAGCTTGGACCTGAGGCTTGGTTGTTGTTATGATTTGGCAAGTTTCTTTCCAACCATGTAGAATTCCAGGCATTACTGGGAAAAAAATCTAAGTATGGAATTTTCAAAGGAACCAGAGAGAGACTGAAAACCCCATTGAGTTTAATGGGAGTTAGATCCTTACATTTTCTTATAAATTTGAAAATCCTTTGAGTATTCCAGCTGAAATAAATAAATGTATGTTGCAATTAGCTTTAACTTCAAAAATCAAGCAGGGGACAAAGCAACTGGCATTTGCACAGTAACTCAATCACACTCTGGTATTTAAAACAGATTTTGTAAGAAACATTCTTGAACAAATTCTGTGTGATTCATTGCGTTCCTTGTTTCATCTGCTTGCTGTGGTATCTGACACAGCTGTACATTAATACCACAGTTTAAGAATGAATTACAAACCCTGCAGCCAGTTTTCACTCTATAGTGAAAAAGCTCCATCATAAGGGCTAAACTAGAAGTAACACTTTAAGTGGTGTCTCTCAAACCTGTCAAAACTTTTCCAACAATAGAACCCTGGAATGCTCAACTGCTTTAATTGTCAGCTCATTTAACAGTTTGCTCCTTTATTCTCCATGCTCTTCTCTATTACATCAGTTTATACTGATGAAAAGCCATTAGAGTGATGCCTCAAAAGCCCCATAAGTTCACCTCCCAACCCTTATTGGAGTTCTGGCACAGCACAGAGCAGCCCTGAAGCACCATAACCTATCTTCTCCAGCCTGGTCCTTCTCCTTAAATGAATCCTGCAAGTCCCCTACACCTTCATCAGGAACTGTGGCTGAGGGCAGCCCAGCTAAATCAGATCTATGGTATTCAAGTATTCCCCAACCACAACATGAGGCCCCAGGTTGCAGCATGATTCCTTTTCATTGCCAGGTGGCACAAAGGGGCCGTGGTAGAGGGCAGGATTTCCCTTTGAATGTGGTTACACAGGGGGTAAGCTGGTATGAACAGAGAAACATCTCATGTTGGTAATAGCAGACAATTCAGGGTCACATTGAACTCTCTATTACACCAGTCTCAATCTGAGACGCCTCCACTGATTTCAACATAATTTCTCTAGGTTTACATCAGTAAACAGAGTATAATTTTGTCTCAGAATAGGATTTTCTGTTGTTTGACATCTTCTGCAGTCACAGCTGCACAAAACAAGTGAAAAACAGGTGTAAAACACCACTACGTTATAATAGCAATATTTTGCATTCCCTCTGCACAGGTGTAAGAGTCTCCTTAAGGTCCATGGCTCTGGAAGGGCAGGCTCTTAGGTTCTGCTTACACATACATAATGTAAGTAAGCAAATTTCAGGCTCAGCAGCTGCATTCTCATG
Organism: Alligator mississippiensis; assembly: GCF_030867095.1. Taxonomy (NCBI): domain Eukaryota; kingdom Metazoa; phylum Chordata; order Crocodylia; family Alligatoridae; genus Alligator; species Alligator mississippiensis. The sequence goes on from NC_081827.1 coordinate 141,572,132, forward strand.
GCACTGACACTGACTCCATTCTGCTAAATTTGCCCTCAGTCCTGCTTCACCAACTCTTGCAAGCAGCACCATTGATATGGAACCACAGCTAGTAAGAGCTACAGGGTTGGGCCCTATTTTAACTAAAAGGTAGTTATAGACCTCTTAGACTAGATGAGACAAGATTCTTGGCTGGTGTAAATAGGTGAAGCCACACTGACTTCAGTGAAGTTATACTGATTGACAACAGCTGAGAATCAAGCCATCTGAGGTGATCTCATGCCATAGACCTGGCTATCCATGGAAATTGTTTGAGCCTTATAATTAAATACAAGTATTGGGAAAATGACAAGTCTCCTCACCACATTAACTACTCCTTAAGCCATCATTGGAGGAAGCAAATGGAACACAGGCACTTTTCACTCCCCCCCCCCCCCCCCCCCCCCCCCCCAAAGAGATGATTCTCACTCCTATTGAAAAACAAACTTTTGGAGATTTTCCAATCCAGGCTTATGTATTACTCTCATATTGCCATAGAAGACTCACATCACTGCTGCTATGACAAACAGTTCTGACAACTGGTCAAACAAGTGACAGAAATCATAAGGACACCTTGGTCAGCTTTGATTCCTTGTAGCAAAAATTAAAATACAGCGTGGGTAGATACTCCAAGAATTTGCATTCCTCAAAATATACGAACACATCTAGGTCATTTCAGACCTACTCTGTCAATCCAAAACAAAGTGCTAATGCTAACTGGTAGGCCTGTCTATCTACTGAAAAAGTCCCCAAAAGTCTATTCTGGACTATCCATCACCCTCACTCACCCAAATTAATCCCAGTTATCATGGCAGCCATTTTCATGCACAACTGGTGACAGTGTCTTTGTTCAGCCTAACCATTACCAATTCCTTGAAAACCAGTAGTCAGAAGAGCACCACTCTTACTACAGTCCTTGCATCCTTTCCTTCTCTTGCCCTGCCTTGTTCCTGCATAGTACCCAGAAGGTCTGAAGAATTAATCTTTGTTTTCATCAGTCAGAAAGGGGTGCTTGAGGACTACTGAGGCTGGCATGATTCCCACTTCTGTAATGCTCCATCATAGCACAGCACAGCTCAGGACTAGGGATGAGCGTCTTTACGCATCTCCAACAATGGCTATAATATATATGTAGACCAGTATCTCTGGAGAGTTACTGGTTACACCATCTTGGTTTCTGTATTTTAATGTTAGCCCTCTGGAACAGGGATTATTCATGTATATTCATCTCCCATCACAATAGAGGCCTTAATCCCAGCTAGGGGACTTTGGGCCCTACTATAAAGTAGATATTAACTAAACAACACCTAATTTAGCTTTCTAGTAAAAGCGTCCCACCTCCCACCCCCCTTGACACATGCTAACAAATACAGTTCATGCTTCAGTAGGTATACCTACTCATGGAAAGTATAAGAGGGGCATAAACTTGGAATAAAAGCCAGCAACAAAATCACCACCAAGTCCATCCTCTTTCTGATGGCCAGGGAACATGCCCTGAAACTTAATAAACTTGGACTCTTACAGACTAGGGGGAAAAATGATTTCTACACAACTAGAAAGCTAATGGAACAGCACATCCCTCCTTGCCAACCAACATATACCAGCAGAACACTGGTTGAAATGTTTCTGCAAGTTCCAGCTGTGGCAAAGCAGGTAGCAGTAATGTCAGCTCTCTCAAATGATGATATGTTAAAGTCTTACTACAACCTGAGGTTGAATCTATCCCACCACAACCTATCCCACCAGGTTGTACTCAACCTGGCAAGATGTGAGCAGTGGGGTACCCCAGGGCTCGGTCCTCGGGCCTGCACTGTTTAACATCTTCATCAGCAACTTGGATAAGGGGGTGGAAAGCACACTGTCCATATTTGCTGATGACACTAAGATGTGGGGCGAGGTTGACACACTTGAAAGGAGAGAGAGGCTGCAAGTAGATTTAGACAGACTACAAAAGTGGGCAGATGAGAATAGGATGGGGTTCAACGTAGACAAATGCAGCGTGCTGCACCTTGGGAGAAGCAATCCACAGCATACATACAGGCTGGGGAGTTTCCTTCTCGAAAGCACAGAGGCGGAAAGGGATCTTGGAGTCGTTATTGACTCCAAGATGAGCATGAGCCGCCAATGCAAGACCGCAGCCAGCAAGGCCAGCCATACTTTGTCATGCATCCAAAGGTGCATCTCCAGCTGGTCCAGAGAAGTGATACTCCCCCTCTATGCGACTTTGGTCAGGCCGCAGTTGGAGTACTGCGTCCAGTACTGGGTGCCGCACTTCAAAAGGGATGTGGCCAGCCTGGAGAGGGTTCAGAGGAGGGCCACCCGCTTGGTGAGAGGGCAGCAGGACAGGCCCTACGAGGAGAGACTGAGGGACCTGAACCTGTTCAGCCTCAGCAAGAGGAGGCTGAGGGGGGACCTGGTGGCTGCCTACAAGCTCATCAGGGGAGATCAACAGCAAATAGGTTCCCCAGCACCACCTGGGGTGACAAGGAACAATGGTAATAAGCTGATGGAGAATAGGTTTACGTTAGAGATCAGAAGGCAATATTTTATAGTTAGGGTGGCCAAAATCTGAAACCAACTTCCCAGGGAAGTGGTCCTCGCCTCTACCTTGGGCAAATTCAAGAGGAGGTTGGACGATCACCTGTCTGGGGTCTTGTGATCCCAGCATTCATTCCTGCCTGTGGCAGGGGGTCAGGCTAGATGATCTGTTCAGGTCCCTCCTGACCCTAGCTACTATGAAACTATGAAACTTTTCAGAAGCAAGATTTTAAAAATTACCTCAGGAGATAACAGACACCCAGCATGGACCAGAGAGCAGCTTAAAATGTATACAACATTGTATACAACTAGACCAGTGGCCTCATGACTGAGCAAGCACTTCTTAAGTCCATAAAAGCCAATTTTACTGCTGGTATAATAAAGCTGACATAGACATTCCTAATTATGCCACTAGTGAATCTGACCCAAAGTTTTCTTCAATGTGACAGCCACTGTTCAATCTATAATGAAGTGCCTGGTGATGACTTAGGTCAGAAGCTTTAATGGTATGACCTGCAGAGTAAGAGCCCCAGGAAATGTGGGTATTTTCAAACCAAAAAAAAAAAGGAAGGGAAAACATAATTCCCCCTTTTCCCTAGAATAAAATTTTTTCAGCTACCAATACCTAAACAGTATAATTCAGAGGTGAATCCCAGTTAAAGATGAATATTCCCAAACTTTGGCAGGATTTAAATTGAAATGTGTCTAAATAGGTGCCCATACATATATATAGACAAGAGGGAGTGGTTCAAGAGAAAAATGGCAGTTACTTACTTCATTCCTGTTGAGGAACAGTAGAAGCTGTACAGATGAATAGGGCATCTACATGTGCACAGTTACTGTGCAGTAATTTAGGTTACTGTGCAGTAACCAAAAATTACTGTGCAGTACGGGCACACATCTACACGTTCATGCCCATATTGTGCAGTAACTATGGTGACTTATGCTGACTTTGGTATAAATTTGCTACCTGCAGGATACAGGTAGCAAATTTATGCCCAATTATTTACTGCGCTGTAGATACCCTACTGCATAATAATACTGTGTGTATGGACTACCTTGGGACTAACTTTAGTCCCAAGTCAGTCCACACACAGTGTTAATGGGCTGTGATGCCTGCATGTGTAGATGCCAGCCTAAAAACCACTTACTGCGTAGTAACCTATTACACAGTAACTTACTGCTCAGTAAATGCACACGTAGATGCGCTCATGATGTCCCAAAATCATTGCTGACATAAGCCATCTAAATGTCCTTAGCTTGAAGAAGGTACATCCCTTTCTTATACCACCAGTAAATTTGTTTTCAATAGGCCAATGATTCTCAACCTTTTTGTACTCAAGGCACCCCTCAAAAAGTGCCAACTGGCCTAGCTTTCACCCATTTTTTTCCACTACAAAAAAATAATACAACAATTCTTCTGTTGCAGTTAATACAGAAATACCACAAGAGCTCAGAATGTTTTGAATACTCCAAATTTCTATTTGAAATCTCTGGATTTATCTTGTGAATCACATAAGCACACCAAACAGTAGTAACTTTGTGTGGTACCCCACAACACCCTTGAAAGGATTTCATGGCACCCTGGTTGAGAACTAATGCATTAGGTGCATATGCTTCTTTAGTTTTCAGCCTCCAAAAATGACTTAAGATTTTTGCACATGTTCAAAATATAGGAAAGATTCCCAGTGCAAACTTAAACTCTGGGGACCTGGAGCCAGCAAGGTGCAGAGCTGGTCTCTAAGAGAAGTGAAGGAAACCCTAGCTTAATTAACTAATAGCTAAAATTGGGGGAGAACTAATTAAATCAGTTGCGGGGTCACCAGCACAAAGTAATAGAGTCCTACTCTAACTGATACTAGGGTCAGATTGGTGCAGAATCATAACTGGCTCTCTTTCCCCACCACACCAAGTGGAGTTCATATGCAGAATGGTGCCCACAATCTTACATCAGAAACCAGACAGCGATAAAAAAAAATGCAAGTAATCAGTAAGACAAGGTTATTTGGGTAAATCTGATATATTTTATTAAATCAGAAGATAAAAGATCAGATTTACCCAAAGAACCTTGCCTGCCTATATCCTTAGACCAACACGGCTACAACCAACACTCCAATAATCGGTAATTAATTCAAAACATCATGTAAAAAATCATTGTGGTCCCAAGTCAACATTAAGAAATTCTCTGTCACCAAAAACCTACAGGGTTACCAGCTGCTTTTGACATTACTGATACTCACATTTTTCAGCCTTAGAAACAATACATTAGACATTAATATCATCATTGCATCTGTGCTAAGAACCGATAATGGCACACACACAGACTCTACAGAATCACTTGCCCTCATCCACCACTTGAGCTTGCTCAGCACAAAGGAGATAACTGCTCACATGATGACAATCTTAATGAGACAATTAGTGCTAATGAAGAGAACTACTGACATTTTCACCCTGCCTTTTGTAAGCTCCCTTATCTACAAAGAAAACATTACATCACAGCCTGTAAGGTGCAAATCTACTCTGCCTTTTGGCTGAATAGCTCATTCTTAAGTTTCTTTTGGGGAACTGGTTCCCACAGTAAGTGCCTTGGGAGAATGAGCTGGTGGAGTGTTTTTATACAGGGAATGTTTGAAGACAAATGGGCAAGGAACAGCATTACTTAAAAGGCATATTTAATCTCTGTGAGAATAAAGTGGTAGACTGATTGATTAATTAATTATTATTCTAGCCAACTGAAAAGCACCAAGTGCTTTACAGGCAAATACTAACAGAGTTCATCTGATAAGGAGCTTCCACCCAAGCCTCAAAGATATTTAAGCATCTTGGTATGGGGACACTTCTGAATACTTGATCCTTTGTCTCTCTGTGACTCAGTTTCCCATGTGTAAAATAGGGTTAAGTGTATGGGGTTGTTAAGATGGCAAATACAACAAAGGTCTGGAGGGGGCATTCATGGAAACCATATAAACACCTTAAATAAAACATAGCCCCCTGGGCTAGGGACAGACAGTACACATAAACCAGTGTGAATGATCAGAAACTGGTTTAAACCTGTAACAGAACAGATGTGCAGTGCACATAAATCAGTTTGAAAATGGCTGAAACCGTTTTGAGATAAACCTGGTTGAATGTAGTATCAGACTTAACTGATTTGGGTCAAACTGGTTTATACAATGTCTGTCCCAAACCCCTTCCTGGTTTAAGTTAAATTAGAGTCCTTCAGCATCCTACAGGCTTTGCAAGTCTAGGCAGGGCTCTGCTCTCTGCTCCAGTCCAGCAGAGCTGGCCCTCCCCTCTGCTCTGCTCCCTGGCTGCAGCTCTGGCAGAGACTGCAGACAGAGCAGCATCTGCCTGGATTCCTCCTGCTCCACCCCACCCCTCCCTGCTCAAACAGAGATCTCCCCCCTCCCCTCTGCTTTACACAGACACCTCTCAGCATTAGCTAGCATACCACATGCTGGCTATGGTCTGTGCTGTGGGAGATGGGACAAAGGCAGACAGGACAGTGCTGGCTTAGGGCTTTTTGGAGCTAATCAATGGGTAGCTGGCAATGTCCCTCCATTCCTTCCTTGGAGAAAGTTGTTTAAGAAGAGCTTGAATTAATGAGAGAGGCTGTTGTTTTGATTGATGGCCTGACAAATGCTAACAACTCCCTGTGTAACTCCCTGCTGTGCAACTCAATTCTCTTTTATTAAGTCCCTGCTAGCTCTCTTGCTAGTCAGGAGTAGGTGGGGAGGGGGGCTCTCTATTCAGAGCATCCCGCCGGGGCCTGGCCATGCCCCCTTCAGCTCAGCACTATTGAAGGGAAAGGAGGGCTGATCTAGCACTCCCCCTAGCTTGTAGCCTGAGCCACTACAGGCATGTTCCCTACATTTCTTCAGTCCAGAGGGGATGTCTTTACTGTTACAAACTGGTTTAGCCTATCCAGGTTAGACTAACCTGCAAAGATTGAATTAATTCAGGCTCAGGCTTTTTGAATGTCTGTCCCTAGCCCTAATGTATCAATATTTCTCCCTGCTCCCAATGTTAGGCCCTGGCTAAAAGCTGTGATGTAGCAATTAAAGCCATTGAGACCACTCACAGAACAAGATACTGCCCAACACAGGTAAGGTGGCAAACCAACGTTCTACCTTGCTTGTTATTTAAATAACTATTTTGAGTCCCTGCTGCTTTCCTCTGTTACCTTCAGTGGAGTTTCTACTGATTTATACTAGCGTAAGGGAGACTGGTATTAGTCCCAAAAGCAGCACATGCCTTCCAAAGGGTCTCAGAGAAGCTGCTGGCATGATCTGATCTGAGTGGCCTTATGTGAATGGTGTGACTAACAAAGCCATCATCATTTGAACTTCTGGCTTCCTCAATTCTTTGCCTGTAACTTGGATGAAATAAATACATGGTCACACATTTTTCTTCACGCTTTTTCCTTTTGTACAATTTGAGAGATATATTTGTTTGCCATGACTGCCTTTTTAATATAAAATACCTTAGACCAAGGAGAGAAACATTTGTACTGTATAAAAACTTCATCTTTTGCAAAGACTACATTATCACCTCTGCCTTACAGAGCAGAAACAACTTAAACTTGGAGCTATTCTATAGGGATCTGAGGGAGGAGAATGCACACTACAAAGTTCTGTTCCCCCTTTTTCCCCTGATCCTGCAGACACTGCTCCATATGGATGATGTAAAATTGAAGTTCTGCTGCACTGTGGAGAGATATGTTGGAAGATGGAGGAGGCTGAGTAGGGTAAACCTGAGGACACCATGTATTTTCAGTCAAGAGATAACATTGCCTCAATCAGCACCGCTGCCTGCAGGGTCCCTCCAGATCATGTATTGTACATCTAGAATCAGCCAATGCCAACCATACTCTTCCAAAAGCTGTGATACTGGGGGAGTCAGGGAAGCAGCTCTACAGACCTATCTGAGTCCCAGAGATTGCTACAGTATCCCAGATGTCTGCGTGTGTAGGAGCTTGAGTACTCTTTCAGATTGTACAGGTTGGTGTGTGCTCAGATACGGGGTGTAGAATCCTGTCCCTTCCAGTTAAATGATTCAGGGGAAAATTCAGAAGCCCCAGATTCATGGGGATTCCTACTCCCTGTGTGGATTTGTCTTATATATAAGACTATCTGGCATCCAATATTTAGCTTTCTCCCTGTTTTTGAGTCCCACTGAACAAGCTTAATTTGGCATTTATGAATGGTTAGCTAGCAGAGGAAAGAAGAGCAGACAGATTTCTGCAAAGAGAAGTGTTGGAAAAATATATCCTTTGCTACAATAGCAACAGCATTAGGGTCACATGTTAGGACAGGTGATGAAATATCCCTGCGGGTCTATTCAGCCAAACCATTGCCACAAGACTCATAATTTATCATAAGACTCACTGCTGGAAGTTGAGCAGGGAGAGGACACAAATACTGTTTTGTTCTGTATTGGTTACAGCTTCTGGCCAAGCATGTAAGCCAATACTCTTCCAACTTGTTTCAGACTCATTAGAGCTCCTCTTATGTTACAGCTGAGCAGCACAGTTCAGGATGGGTTTGTTGCCTGTTTTTCAACATGAAAAGTGCATTACACTTTGCCCTACCTGTCCTCATCTAAGAATACAGCAGAAGGGGACTGACTTTGATACCAGCTCTATCAGTGCAAAGTGATTCCAAACTCACTGCCATTGTCTCCAGTGGAATACCTCTGGTTTTACACCCAAGTAATTAACGGAAGAATATAGCCCTTGCACAATTTAATTCCATGTCAGGTGTGATTGCTTCCTCTGTGTTTCTAGGGCCTGACCTTTCTCTCATGCCAGAGCAACAGTAGTGAAACTCCACTGATTTCACTGAACTTCATTCCATCTTACACCGGCATATGAAGGAAAATTGTATCCTTAATGAATCCAAAACCACATTCTACCAGGCTGCAAGTTTACATTTTCAAAACAATACTAAATATATTTAATATAACAATGAAATAAATAGATTAAATAAACCGGCAGCCAGTTGAATTAATTGAAATTGGAATGTGTTAGTTTTTTAAATATTGTCCCTTGCTCTGAAAACACATTCTGAAAATGTGAGAATTCATTCTGCTCTCACTGAAGTCAACAGGGTTTTTGTCATTGACTTCAATAGCAGCAGGACCACAAGCGCACTAACAAAGTACTGCTGTATAAACGGTCACCATTAAAATCGTTTCAATGCCTGCTTGCAAACTATTAAAGTTCCTAAGGCACTGCTCATGCAAAATAATACTGTGAATACCAGCATCATTTTAATTAGGTGAAAAGCAAAATAGTAACAATCTGGGTCTGTTCTGAAGTCAGGTCAGTGAAGTCAATAAATGACACTGGTATAAAAATACTTTAAGGTTAGAATCCAAGTTTTATATGACAACCTGTAGTGCTATAGCTTGCCTCACAGGCAATGTGCTGAACCCTTTGTGATCTCAAACAGGCACCAAAGAAAAGCTGAATGGCCTGAATGCCCTTGCACTGAAGCTGATTGTTCACTTCTAAAAAGGGCTTTTGTGTGCCATTGTGACTGGATTCATTTGGAGCACCCCTGAAGTTTCTCTAAGGGTTGTCAAAGCTCTAGACTAGTTGTTTTCAACCTTTTTCATTTGTGGACCCTTGAAAATTTTGAACGGAGGTGAGGACTGCTTTGAATTGTAAGTCTGGATGTTCACATACTTTTGATTGATCATAGTCATCTTCCACAGACCCCTTAGCCATAGTCTATGGGCCTGCAGGGGCCCACAGGTCACAGGTTGAAAACCATTGCTCCAGGCAGCATCTAAAATATGGTGAATCTTAAGGGTGACTGAAACTAACTCAGTCACCTCCGCAGAAGATGAGCATGGATGGGGCACAAGGTCTGAGGAACAATTTAAGACTAGCTTTCTAGTCTCCCCCTCCTGTGAAGGCCTGAGCAGTGCATGAATAGTACAGGCCATGCTACCACCATAGCTACACTATAAGGAATCAAACAGATCCATTCCATTAGAGTAACTGGAATTCAAAAAAGCACATAAAGGCTTTGTAGTCTTCATTTTGGATGGTTTAATGTACTGCGTATAGTCTCCTGTCATTCATTTAATCAACAAAATCAATATAAATCTAAATTATATCATGAGACAATGACTTTATTCTGCCTTTGCAGGCAACAGAAACAAGTAAACTTTTTGATCTTTTAATCTACCTCTCTCTGCCTTGATTTTTTGGAAATTAGGATCTTGATCACACTGGGGCCCTAGAAAACAGGCAGACTCTCAGAAGTAATAAATTAATAATCTCAGTGTCAGTCAGCAATCCTTGTGTCATGGAAACCCAATTCTACTATGCCACAGAAGGAAACATGGATGCAGTGTAGGCAAATTAATGCATACTTGTGTTTCCCAATGATGATGATATGCTAGCAGAGTTTGGGCTTTTCAGTACCTTAATCAGTGGCTGGTCTCAGTAGCTAAATATAGACATCCAGGGGCATTAGGGGGAGGTTAAATGAATTCAAAATGGCTGTCTAATATCAGGTAAACCAGGAGGGGGGGGTGGGGGGGCTAGCAGGAAGGTTAGGGGTCCAGCAGGCTGAAGATGGGGGATCCACTGAAGGAAGGGGGAGGCACGAGTAGGTAGGGGGTGGGCTGTGGTAGGGGAGCAGGTGCAACCCATGGGTGGGGTGGGGGGACAGGCATGACCCATAGGTGGGGCAGGGGGTTGGTGTGACCCACGGGTGGGGAGGCAGGCACAAACCATGAGGGGTGGGGTCCTCCCCCCCAGCAAACCTACACCTCTATCCCTCTCGCCTCTCCCCCCACTGGGACTTACTTGCTGAACTCCAGCAATGGCAAACACTGATAAAAGTGGCTGTGGGATGGGGGTTAAGAGTGCTGGCAAGGGGCTGGGCGGGGAGGGGGGAGAGCAAAAATAGACTAGTGGTAGGGAATGAGGGAGTGAAAAGAGCAACCCCAGGGCTAGGGCCAGTGGCTGAGTTTCCCCAAGCCCAGAGCTGTTCAGGGGAAGTGGACAAAAGTTCCGTGCATCAGTTTCACCTAAACTGAATGAGTCTGATACTCCATTGATCCCAGTTTATCTTAAACCAGTTTCTGCATTTTTTTAGATCGTTTTGTGTGCATGGAACTTCTGTTCAGTTACAGTCTTAGGTTGACTGCCAGTCACTGAGACCGGGTCTGAAAATGTAACAATCGGCATCAGGACAAGCTTAGTGTGAATTGGGCAGCCATTTGTAATTTGATTTAACCTCCTGAATGTCTGTATTTTTATGAGCCACCTGGAAGAAGACTTCCTCAAGAACTGCACCATCAAACCCTTGCTATACTTAAGATATACCAATGACATCTTTATCATTTGGACTGAAAACCTGCAATCTCTGATTGAGTTCCATCAGAAATTCAACAATCACCATCCCTCCATCTGACTTTCTCTAGAATACTCCAGCACCAACATCTCCTTTTTAGACACAATGATCAGTATCCAGGATGATAAAATATAGTCCACGTTATACAAGAAACCCACAGACCAACATTCATATCTGCACAGAACTAGCAATCACCCTAAACACATCAAAAAAGTTGTGATATACAGCCAAGCCCTCAGATACCACCAAATTTGCACTGAAGAGATCACCCGGGATTGCCACCTCACCAATCTTAAAAAGGCTTTCACCCAACACGGACACTCCTGCAGAGAGACAGATCGCACGTTGGAAAGAGCTGCCCAGATACCACGTGAAGAACTGCTGCAGTACAGAAGAAAACTCCCCACAAATCACACACCGCTGGTTATGACATATCACCCTTCCCTCGAGTCCATACGGAAAATCCTCAAATAATTACAACCCATACTAGAAAGAGACCCTATTCTTAAAGAGATCCTCCCGGAGCCACCCATCCTAGCCTTCAAACAAGCACCGAACCTCGCTAACCTCATCACCAGAAGCAAACTTCCTCAGGCCCAGAACACACCGAATAGATCCAGACTGTGCCATGACAAGAAATGCAAAACCTGCCAAAACATCTCCACCACCCCTACAATTACTACACCCCACAACAGAGCCATCAGCATTCCTGGATCTTACAGCTGCACCTCCAGAAATGTAATCTACCTCATCCAATGCACCAAATGCCCTCATGGAAAATACATAGGAGAGACCAAACAACAACTATGTACCAGAATGAATGCACACCGGAAATCTATCAAAGACAGGAATACCCAATTAGCTGTGGGAGCACATTTCTCACAAGAAAACCACTCTCTCTCCAGTCTCTTAGTTCTAATCCTCAAAGGAAAATTACAAAATACTTCTCAGAGAAGAGCCTATGAACTCCACGTCATCAACCTCCTGGATACTAAAAATCATAGACTAAATATAGACATTGGATTTATGACACATTATATCCTACCTGACATCAGACTCCCCAGGTACCTCTTCACTATTCACCCCCCTTCTCTCTCCCCCCAACCCAGCCTGTCTCTCACCCATTGACTCCTCAATCTACATCTTCACTGACTGCCTATCTGGTATGCATAGCAGCCCAGCCTCTGGCTTCTTTACTTTTCATTCCATCCAGGAAGAGCACACTCCAACTGCTGAAACTTCTTCAACCTGATGAAGGGTTTTTGAACCCAAAAGCTTCCTTAAATTTGTTTTTGCCAACTACTTAAGTTGGTCTAATAAAAGATATCAGATTCACCCAAAGAACCTTATCTGTATTCAATGAGGAGTGTAAAGAGCCTGCCCTTACCTACTGAAGCCTAGTGGCCTGTATGGACCTGGGGAGGATGCTCTAGGCTTGTCCCTAGTGTCCACACTTGAGCCCTTGGTCTCTGATGGAGTGGAGAACAGGTGCTGGAGATGAGCCTGAAACAGCTTCAGAAATAAATTTCTGGCTCTGGAGCAGGTTAGGCAAGTAGGGTGGGTAAGGTGTGAGTAGGGCATGCTCAGTTAGGCTCTCTCTCAGACTCACCTTTGCCAAGCTATGGATAAGCCCCTTTGTAGTTCAGGGAATGCTTTGTAACTACTTAGCTCAGAAACTGCAAGTATCTTACTGCTGTTAAAAGTAGGAGAGGACATTAGTGTATTTATCCATAAATAAGCAGGATAAACATAATCCCCTCTCTTCCCTACTTTAAAGAAAAATATTTTGTGATACAGCAGAAGCAAGTACAAAATAAGATCCCCTAGAAACTTCAGTTTTTAACTTGGAAATGGAGAAACAAAGTTCTTCTGCAGAAGGTGGAATGTTGAAATTAATATTGTTTTACTTGACTAACTCCACATACTTTTTTCCCCTTAAAGCCCAAGGCTGCCATGGCATAGTGTGAGCTATGACTGCCTCCAATATGGGACTGAGCATATGGGGAAAATGTATGGAAATGTTAAACTAAATCAAGATATCTGATAATAGACACCAGTTCTGCTAAAGTACTTAAGTACATTTGTACCCATTAGAATATGAATAGTTCCAATGAATTTAGCGGACTGCTCACATGCCTAAGTGTATTGCTAGACTGGAGCTTCTTGTGAGTAAAGTAAAATAATTATTTCAACTTGTCTCCTGAAAACTTACCAAAACTTGACATTTATGAATGCTGTAAATATTTTTAAAGGACACTATCAGAAAAAAATCACTTTGTAAATACACATTTTTGTATACTACTTACTTCACAGATTACTACTAATGATTTTGCTTTTTACTGTATTTGTCCATTTTATATATATATATCAGCTTGGAGAAAAAAAATCACATAGGAATTGCTTTTTTGGGGTCTACATAGTCCAGGACCTGTCTCTGACAGTAGTTAATACTTGATGCTTCACAGGAAGGTTCAAGAGAGTGTATAATGCACAATTGTGGAATAACTTGACCATGGAGAGTAAGTTTCCTTTAAATACTAGGCAGTTAACGGTTATGTCTCTTCCCCACCCCCTATCAGTTATTGAACTAACCTGCTTTGCTGTCCCATGGTCATATTGCCAACATATTTTTTCCTATTTTGAATATTGTTTGGGACAATATTTAGGGAGCTGTTTCATTAATTATTATTTTATTATAATACTTTATATTATATATATACATATAATATTTTATAACGTTTTATAATATTTTTTATAATATTTTACATGTTTTTTATAATCCATCTAGTTTTTATTTTAAGCTCCCCTGTGCCTTTTTCAGGAAGTGCAGAATATAAATCAAATAAATAAAAAATTAAGTCAGACAGAAGGATTTTTGTGGATCTCTTCTAATGGACCAATTGCATGGCTGGGGGAGACTTAAGAGTCTGGGGTACCAGATGCCTCTCTTAATGGCCCGTTACCCAAAGCACCCTGAACTTTGGGTGACTGAAACAAGATCAAAATTTAGCAACTCATATCTACCTTTAATCCATTAGTCTCTACAAGAGTCATCTCACAGACAAAGCTGTTCTGAAAACCCAATGGCTATTCCCAAAATAAAGACCCTCCCCTCCCCTTCTGTGCAGTGGTATGAATCAGGAGCCCCGCTCAGTTACGGACTATGGATTTATATTGATGTAAAACTGAGCTGAAGGGCACACCAGGTGTTTTAACCATGACTGACTTTATCTTTGCTGTTTTCCAAAGTGTGAAAAGGTTCAAAATTACTGAACTTTCTAGAGAAAGAAAGGCATGTTATGGATTTAGTTATACCTGTCTAAAGCCAAATGTAACACATGTTTTTTATCTAAATATTTAGGTACTGGAATAGGTGTAATGAAGCCAGTACAGCTAAGCCAATTCATGTTGACTGCTGATCTGGTCCATCTGCTTCACTTCAGTTTACATGAGTGCCACTGAGATCAGACTTTTTCCCTGAGACTTTACTTCTTCTATGCTGTCTGCCATGCATCCACTCATGTATACCTACAACTGTCAGTCAGGGCCCAATCCTGAAAAAAATTATTCACACAAGGTGCCCCTGATTGCTTGATTCTTCCTATTGAAGTTTACCAGAGTGAGTACTTACACAAGTAAGTAGTGCTTACACCAGTAAGGTTTGAAAGGTCAGATTCCAAGTAATCCATGCTAAATCTGCATAATTTATCCCCCCAAAAAGGTGGGAGTTGGAGAGGTGTGAAGCTCTCCATGTCCCACTGAAGTCTTTAATATAGATATCCATGAGAATTACAAAATCAGAATCAGGTTCCAAATGATCAGGTTAAGTTGATTCCCCAGTAAGAAGCCCATAGGGTGTCCCTTCACTTAGGGTGTGTATCCTGACCAGGCCATTCCTCAGCATGCTCTGCATACCTGCTCCCCCTCTCATACTCCAAACTCACTTTGGATGCTATGGGGTGTCTCTTTCTGTCTGATCTCAATCTCCATCATGCTTGAAATCAGCAACTGAGGATGACCCCCAGAGTAGCCTTGCTGGCACATTTTTTGAATTAGTGATATGCATGTGGAAGAGGGCAGAAGCATGCTTAATAGTATCTGGATTGTAGCACTTAGATGCTCCAGTTAGGTATGCCCACAGTCATAACCTGTGCAAGCGCTTAAAATACTTCCCCCTAGAGTAGAATAGCAGGAAATGCTGGAAATTCACATCTGTTTCGCACTTACTTTGCACAACATAAATGACAAGTTATCAGACTTTAGGCTCCAAATAACCACAGATTGATAACAAGCCAACTTCCAATGACACTGCTTAAAAAGTCAGCTTTTCCTACCTATTAAGAGCATCCAGTCCAAAATAAGGGCTTCCCTTTCACTTGCCAATGTTAATGGTCATTCAAACTTCCCCATTTTTACTTCCACATTCCCCCAGTGTTCTTTTCAGAACCCCTTACACATGCACATATGCACGCACGCATGCATGCACAGACACTATGGAACCCATTTCCCTTTTATAGGATTTCCATGTTTCCCCAGGACTCTTCCAATTCAGATGCGCATACACATGCATTTCCCCAAAGACAACTAGCAGCATCACATTGTTGTGCCTGGGGAATGCCCCTGCTTGTGTGCTCTGGCGCAGGTCAAATTGCCCTGGCTGGGATAGGGGAGGCTGGGGCGAGCACCCGAGCTAAGCTTGGCTCCATATTGCAAATATGAAGCACAGAGAACCAAATCACATGCACGGGGTACATTTTGCAGCACCTCAAATGCCTTTTAAGTGCTGCAAACCATATGTGCATACTCATTTGGATGTGCCCAAAGTGTCTGCATCAGGATTAAAATACCTAAACACCCTGCAATGGAAGACTGCATCCCCACAAGTCAACCCAATGCTTTGTCCTTCCGAGGAGGGTCACACAATGTCAGGGAACCTTTGTGCTTTGAGCTCTTCTGGTTGGGACCTTAAAAAATCTGAGGCCTTGTCTGTTCTGAGTAGGAGTTAAAGATTCCACAGTAGTTTTCTCAGGAGTAGGTGTTTTTCCCCTTGTTCTTGGCCAGTGTTTTCCTCTCTGCACTGTTGTGCACCATGCCAAGTGCACCAGTCATTTGTTTTAGAAGCTGCATCTGGCTTCATTTCAGTCCTGAGACAATTTCTGTAGGCAGAGACCTTCTGAAGTGTTCTGGGATCATTCAAGTTGAAAGCTGTTATCTATCATGGAAAATGTCTTTTCCCAGCATCCCACCACCTGCACTCCCTTTGGACTGATGCACCATCTCCAAAATTATTCATTTATTCATACATTCTCCCATCAGTGCTCTCAGTAATCTTTTAGTATCCTTTCCCAAGCACTGCCCCCAGCTTATACCCAGAATTACATGCCAGTGCTCCATATTTCACAACAATTCCCCAAGCAGTGGCTTTTATTCCTCCTGAAATTCCATAGACTTCCCCCATTTTCCCAATACTCCTGCTGCTTTCCTCAAGCATCCATTAAGATTGCCAAATGACTACATGTCCATTCCCTCACGGCTCTTCCCCCATTTCCTTGCTGTCCTTCAGTGTTTCTCTAACATTTTCCCAGTATCCTGCAGGAATCCCCCAGTATTTTATAAGCATTCTTCCAGCATCCTACAAATGGTTTCCTGCACTGAAGGGGGCTCACCATTTCTTCCATCATTCCTCATTCCTTTAGCATACTGCCAGCAAGCTCCCTGCATTCTCTCATCATATTCCCACCATTTCTTACATTATCCAAGTTTTACCCCAGAATTTAAAAAGATCAAATACAAAAAAGCTAAATTCTGTGGATAGTCAAGTTCCACTCTCCACAGATTCAACTCTGCCCTTCTAGGGAAGGTCCACGGAAGCCCAAGGACTTCCCCCTAATCTTGTAGGGTTTTCTATATTATAACCTTACACTCCTAAAAGTGCTTCCCTAACCTTCCTGTAGCATCTTTCTTTCATCCTCTCCCTCCCTGAAGTTTTTGCAAGCCCTAGCAGTCTTCCAGGACTTAGGCACTAAATACAGTCTCATTGTCTCCTTGAACTCCTATCTACCCCCTGTCTCTTGATTAAAATATCACTGGTGTAGAAGATTGTTTTTCAGTTCCATTTTGCAAAGCACTGAGTGGCATGGGAGGTCTGGCCTGTGGAACTGAGGTAATACAGTAATGTGAATAATGAAAATACCATACTTTCTTCCACACAACAAGCCACAGAATATAACATACACCTTGTTTTTGAAAGGCAGAATGAAGAAAAAAAAGATTTTTCCAGAGTTATGGCTGTACAAAGCAGGGACAGAGCCTAATCTTCAGCTGACTCACCCTCCTTTTTCTGCTTAGGCTCTGAAATAGGAGAAGAAAGACCAGGAACAGCTAGCAGACAGCAAAATTGCCCTAAGAAAAGTTAGCTTGATTTGTGTAACAACAAGATCGTTAAAAAGGAAATAAGGTTGTTAACACCTGTGGAGTGGAGAACAATGAGCCATTAAGTCAACGGATTCCCTCAGTTACCTGAATAGTAACACCACAACTACTGCACTGTGGAGTAGGAATCAAAGCAGGGTGTTCCCATCCTGGGCAGAAAACCAGATTCCCTGCTTAATATCAGCACTCTGATTTGGGGGGAAAGGATGTGTTGTATATCAGAAAATATGGTAACACTTTTCTGTGTAGAAATCCCGCATTCAGTATCCACCTCCTCCCATAAGAAGCACTTCCTTTGCATTCCAGCGACAGGAAAGAAGACATGACAACTAGCATTCACTCCTATGGGTCATCCCCACAAGCATGCACATACAGTTTGTATGCTTCAAAGCATTTGCCATGCTGCTAATAAGCAGTGCAGTGGCAGAGGTTTGATACCAGGAGATCCCAGTGTCAAAAAAAACCTGCCACTGAAAAAAGCAATGTGGCTCATGCGGCAGCACTATGTGCCACCAGAAAGGGAGCCTGGCCAGCCAGAGCCATGCTCTGGTTGCCGGCCAGGCTCCAAGCAGCCAGATCGCTGCTGCTGCTGTTCTGGGAGGCCCCCAGGACCCTAGGTAAAGCTGTTGAGGCCAGCACCTCCCTCTACTTTATGCAGGACAATCTGCCCTGCACCAACCCCCCTTGTGCAGGAGCATGCACAACAGAAAAAAGCAGCGGCACAGATTTGTGCCACTTCTATTTTTTCCGTGGCAACCACACACCCTACATGTGGGGATGCACCCCTATACGCTGCAGACTGGTAACAGGTGCATTAGGAATACCATGACAATCATGTGTTCTCTCTGTAAGCCTTTCCCTCTGTCCCACACCCACAGCATTCCCCAGTTTGGTTTGAAATACCTCCTTTCCACTGGCTTCCAGATGGCAGGATGACATTCTTCATCTTTGTGAGGTAGACTGAGGTTCTACTTAGTTTGTTCTTCATGGGTCTCTCCAGCTGGGCCTTAAAACCAAGTCCCCATTTGTTGTGTGCTGACTAGGTGTATGCTGCATAATCCGTGGTCAGATTTCTTCTCCTGCCCAATTTCTTTTCCAACATCTTATCAGCATTTCTCAGACATGACTATAGCACTTTCTCAGTGTTCTTCCAAGCTTCCCCCAACACCACTGCAATGTATTCTCAGCAGTCAGCAACCCTGTAGCATTCTCTTTAGGCAGTCTTGTCAGTAAACCTCTTGACATTCACTAATATTTATTTTGCACTTCCTCAGCTTTTTACCTGTTTTACTATTATTGGCCTCATCACCATAGTATCCAAGTGCCTCTCATTCAATCTTTAATACTGTCCCCATTTTACAGGTGAGGATCTGACACAGAGAAACTAAGTGGCTTGACCAAGTTTGTCCATTAATCCATCATCTCTGATATCAATGCTTCCAATTATCACTGCAATTTTCAGCACTTCCCCCTAACACAGTGCTGCCTCAGCCGAAGCCATGGGGCAATGCACCTCAAAATCACCTTTACGAAGGGGAAGCCCCCATCAATTCAATGCAACATAGGAGTTGCACAGAAGTTGCCATCTTGGATCAGAAGAGTGTCTCCTGCAGCGGTTTGTAATGTATGCTCTTGAAGAATGCTAGTCTTAAACTAGAATCATCCTGTTTTCTCATTTCTTGAGGTCCTGGTTATGCTTCTGGCCACTTTCCAGTTTCCATGGTTTATACGTCCTGCAGAAAACTATCCCCTTTCTCTCTGGCCAGTAAGTCACAGGTAATAAAGCATTTAACATGTACATTCCTGAGACAGATGAAGCGTAAGACTTAGTGCTGAAAACAAGAAGGATCTTGGAACATTCCTAGTTGTCTCGTTGTCCTGTTTTACTCCTAGGGATTATTCTTATTCGGAACTGTGTGTTGTGACATGACGCACCAGATGTTTGTAAGTTAATGGAGCTCCAGTGAGGCCTGTTACTTCAGCAGAGAAACCAGTTTCAGCAGATGCAATACCCCAATTTACACCAGTCCAAGGATTGGAGCTCTAGCAAGTTTCTATTTTAAAATGTTCTAAATCTACTTTTTAGGTAGCTATTCTGCTATGGGTGCATCTACACGTCAGCGTACAGCAACGTTGCTATGGTGCTGTGCTTCAGTACTGCCTTTTGGAAGTACTAAAGCATGGTGCAGTACCTGCCCGTATTGCACCATGCGCATGGCTCACAGTTAGATTTCACTGCTACATAACCATAGTGGTGTGCTATACCAGTATAGCACACCACTGTGGTGATGTAGCTGCCAATCATTTGTAGACCCATGTGATTGCTATGTCACTGTAGCACACCATGTGGTGACACAGTGTCGCTACTTCGTCATAGGGCAACACGTAGACACACCCAATGTGACCTAGGTAAACACAGCTTCAATATGGTACCAGCTGATGCAATGTAGTTCTCCCTGCAAAATTATCCGTTGCACTGTAGATAATACTACTTGAGAATTTTAGGATGCATTTTTTTTCAACAGGTCAGTGCACTATTATTCAGCTCTCAGGAAGGTGAGGATATGAGGCAGGATCTAGAGAAGACTGAAAATGAGTCAGGTACATTACAGCCACAGCCTCCTATTCCAAAAGCAACAACCATGTCTATATTGACATAATTATTTCTGATATTTTACAAACATAACACACCCAGTGGCTGGACCTCAGTTTCCACTGACTGACACAAGGCTTCATGCAGAAAAATTCCATTAACAAACTCCCCTGCGAGTTTCCAAACTAAACACAAATTCTTTTCAGTTTCTTCTCCCTGAGGCTGGTGCCTCATGACAGGGCAGATTCAGACAGAGGTTATCCCTCTGCCCTTCCCTCCCATCCCCCAACCACCAGCAGTATTTGCAAGCTGCTTGACTGCAGCTTGGCCATCTGCACTGGCACTTGTCAATAGCTGAGGCCCTTGCACTTCTCTGCAGACTGCATGCAGTCTAATCTCTATGACTCAGCAACGCTGCAGATGTATTCCCTTACCTTCCCACCAGAATCTCAAGCAGCATTGATTGTTTAAAAACAAACAAACAAAAAAAGATTTTGCTTTAGGTGTTCAGGGACATAGTGGAGCACAGGAATCCAGCATTTTAAATCTGGGAAATTTCAGCTCCCTGATATTCAAGTGAACTGGTTCATTGCAACTGTTTCTCTTATTCAACTTGCTGTGCTATCTGGATCCTACAAGCAATTAACCATAGGGCCAAATACTAACATCATTATTCTGTTTTCACTCAGTTTGAATTCAGACAAGACTCCCATTGATTCGTGTGTGTGTGTGTGTGTTTGTGTGCGCGCACGTGCATGTGTGTGTGTAAACACTCCCTTTGCACAGCTACAAATGACTACACAAAAAGTAGCCAGTGGAGAATCAGCCCCTCCACCAAACAAGAAGTTCAAAAGGGAATTTCCACTAATACTCTTCTTGCCTTCATTATTCCCAATTCAGCTGTCACAGGAAATTAATACACAACATGTAGCCCAGTATTATACTGGCATATTTTCAACCCCAGTACATTACAAACTCCTGTCTAATCTTTTGTTCTGTTATAGTGCACTCCAATCTCCAAAGTACTTGTACAATCAGTTAGTGGCTATATAGGGTATATTATCTTTAGTCTATTTAGACTTAAAGTATCTATTTATTTTTATACCATTCAATTACAAGAGAGATTTGCAAACCATACAATACAAATGTACTAATTAGTGGGTTCATTTACTTTATTTTAGCAGTACCAGTTGAAACATAAATTTACTCATATTAACAGTAAACCAATATTTTCATTTTCAGTTTAAGCACTTTCTTTGGATCCTTTCCTCTTTTATTGATTTATTTCTCTCTAATTTATCCTGGGATGGAAGTGCATAAAAGTTTTTCCAAGTGAAGGCTATATTCATATAGCTAAGGGTGAAAGGTCAATATCTACCACAAGAAGACTTATAATCAGGCAGACATTATCCTCTAGTAAAAGACTGGAGAGTTAAATAGTATGCATTCATTCATTACATTTTATTTAGCAGTGGGACTGAAAAGGTAGCCGACATTCATGTTAGAAACATCTTTGAAATCACCACAGTAATGTTCATGTGGTAGGTTACATAACAGAGGCACTCTAAACTAGAAGGAAAAGCAGAAGTAATGAGGAACTTGTCTACCCAGTCCATCTAATTTAAGGGCAAAATTAATAAATCTTGGTTCCTACCTTAATCCTTATGTAGGCACCAGGGGAAGTGGCCTGCCTTTCAGAGGGGATGAGCACCAAAGTTAATGGGACTCCCTGCCAGACAGAAGTCCCATGCTTTCAAGATCAGGGTCCAATACTAGTACTGACACTTGGTTTACCAGTACTTCAGACCATCTTGAGAATTACACTGAATTCTACAGTCTCACCTTCCTACCTTTGCTTTGCCTTCAGGGGAGGTTCTTCCTAAGTATCAAAGACAAGAATAAGTCTGAATGTAATCAAAGATTTAAAAAAATAACAGCTGGCTATATTTACCTTCCTTCATTATTTCTGCATCAAATTTTGTATAAAAAAGTCACTGTTCAGTGGAAGCACTAGGGATACAAAGCCAGAGCTACCAGAAGGACCAAATGTTAATGTATTATTGTATTCAAACTACTGGTCAGAAAATACTGTGCTAATATAACTATGCTTAGTCGGTAGCAAAATCAATGAAAAAATCAGTGTGTGTAAGCACTTGTGCAACGTGATTGTTGCTCTTTAGACTGTGCACACAGCAGTTAAGCATTTAATGATGGGACAGATAGATGGACAGACCAATCAACTGACAGAGAGACAGACAAAAAAATATGCATGTTTGCAAGTTAGACGTAAGTTAAGACTGCAGTTGTTCAAGATTAACAACAGAAACCTGGCAGAAATAGATATTTGCAATTGTAACATTTAGACACATGCATTTAAATATACATTCACAACATCAGAACAGGTCTGAACAGAAGCAGCCACTCTCAGCATACCACTGTACATAAATGAGGCAAAGATCAATCTTTCTCAGTCAAAATAAAGGAGCAGACAAATAATAACCAATAGTTTTCTAGAGACCTTCCTCATAGGAGTCTGCTTTTGGCATGATCTCGATACCGCCATAATGAAAAGTGCTGTGTTGCCAGTTGAAGAAACAGTAGCTCTTGCATGTCAGTGTGGAACTTTCTAGAGCGAATTTCTGAAAGGCAATGCCTATAAATTATTATGCCTGCACTGTGGACATGTCTTTGCAGACTGACCATGTGCAGTTGCCTGTGTACTAGCGGAAAATGTGCCCAGACATGCATATATGCCCGTTCTGGACACTGTAAGTCATGAAAACATAGCCAAGAAAAAGAACCTAAATAGGGAATGTTAGATCCTAGAAGAGGAGGGCCTTCCCATATTTTAGCCCCAAGAGCCAAGTGATTTGGGCACATGCCAAGAGAGCAGGGGACCCAGGTCCTCCTCACCCAGTGGGAGTTTGAACAAACATCTCTGACTTCCCAACACAGTGCTCTAACCACCATAACACAAATTAGCCAAGAGAGGGAGATATATATTGGGCCAGGAGGAAGAACAAGCCAGAGGGTGTTTGGCTCCATGATCTGGCTGGTGCTCTAGCAAGGAGCAGACACTGGGTTGTAGCCTAGACCCTTGCTTCCACTGGGACAGTTGTTCCCCACTGCACTGCTCCACATCCATTTGTATCTGGTGACTATTAAATGCAAGGGGCAGTGGCTCAGCTTCCAGCAAAATGCCAGCAGTCCTCAACTAACAAGTTCACTCTGCACACTTGAAGCAAAGGTAGCACTTGTGGATCACTGCAATCATCATAAGAGCTGAAAGTTAACATTTGCAGTGAGGTAGCATCCAGAGACTCCACTCAGAATCAGCACCCTGTTGTGCTAGCAGCCATACAACTCAAGAAATGGATCTAGTGCCTGTCCCCAAAGACTTTAATCATCCAAGGTTTCCATCCCTCAAAGACTTAGGCAATTCTTTAACTTGATGCTCCGTGAGTGATCAACCTGCAGTCACAGAGGGTAAAATAAAAGGCACATTCACCTTTTGAAAGATACATTTTTTGCATTTATATACATAATATATTGGAGAATCCCAGCCCTTCTCTTCCCCATCATTGGAGCTGTATGCAATATGTGTGAACCAAGCCCCTCTCTCCTATCAAGACCTAGTGGCTGATTTGTGCTGGACAGAGGTGGGCCTGAATTCAATCTGGAGGAGACAGTAGGAACTGCATTGGTCCAGTGAAGGAGGCTGTTCCATAAAGGAAACCGTTCCTTGATTGAGAACCTGCCACATGTCTTACCTCTGCTGTTCACACTGGAAAGCTAAAGAAGGGGGAAGTGTTTTAGTCTGTCTTACACAGGCATAGGAAAATGCTCTTAATAGTCAGATGATCACCTTGGGCCCTATAGTACCTATGTCTCTTTAACCCCCGGCACATCCTCTCCTTCGCTCCTGCCTATTCTGCCAGTCAAACATATGCACTCACCACATCCAGAGTTACTGCTGTGAATGGAAAGGCTTCCATTGACTCCAGTGGGCTTCATATCAAAGTCTGTTAATGTGACGGATGAAGGGCAGAGAAGCCTATACTCTGGTCTTCAGAGGCAGCAGTATGCCACCCCAGTAGGCATGAGTTCCTACTCTGTAGGTTTCTGACACCCCTCTGTGCACTGGCATTTCAATCTAAACAGAGGAAGTCATTTATTGTACAGCATCTGGCTGCACTACATTAGTACTCCCCATAATCTCAAGAGCAGATCTAGAAATAGCAAGATACCCAACCAGCTTCACATCAGATACAACAAAGCCTCAAGCCCAGGAACAATACAAGGTTAAAGGAATGGTGTTAACTTGCATTCACTGAGGCCAAGAAAAAACACAGGGCCCTGTGTCAACAAGCCTGCTACTGAAGTCCAGGCACAGCTAGATTTAGGCCCCATGGGATGTATTGGACAAGTAGTACCAAATTCTTAGGTGGTGAAGGAAGGGCAGTTTGGGTATGTATATGGAGAAAGAGAGGGGGAGACAGATTGCACATCACAAATATATTTGTTGGAAACTCATTTTTCATGACAACAACTTCCAAGCCACAGGCACTGCTAGTCAGAAGCTGACCCATCTCTCTCAGGTTATTAAATAATATGCAGGAGTGGAATTTGCTGCATCAGTTACACCACTCCAAATAATTTCAAATAGCAGGGCTCATACCTCAGATTAACTTTCTTGGTCAGGAAACGATAGTTGAACTAGACAGTTGGACATGGACATCCATTCATTAAAATTTGAATGAGCTGGCCCACACCTGTATCTTCATTCAGGCATCCACTTATCCCATGATAAGAGTGTGCGTACAGCAATTACTGCAAAGCAGCTAACGTGCAATCAATCCCCATCCCCGTATACCCGTGCTAAATTATTTGTATGTTTATACACTCATTCAGGCTGAGTACATGAATTATTATAATATTATCACACAAAAGAAGTAGCATGTATAATGTGTGCAGTCCCATTGAAATTAGTGGGCTTTTGCCCTGAGTACTGTTCTCCTGGCTGCAAAGAGGAGTGGGACAGTTGAGTCACAGAGGACATAGGCATACCAACAACTTACTGAAGGGTAAACAGAGGTGCAGCTTTACTGTATGACAGCTGCTCTGCAGTAACTGCTGTATGCACATTATTTCCCTGAGAGAAGTGGAAGCGAAATAATAGTCATTTTGCCCTTAATGAAAGAATGGCAATCTACCACTGTTTGGCTTCCATTTATGACAGGGTAGAATCAAGCGCACACACAGAGTTACCACAAAGCAGTGAAGTCCTGCTGTATGTCCACACCCAGAAGGTACTAGAAAACATTTTCTTGCATAACCCCCTCACAGAGACAGGGCATTCTCTTTATATACTCCCTACATGCACCCCTTCCTACACACGTCCTCCTTTTGTACATATACAGACCAACACATTACCAGATACGTTCACTAGTGTGGAGGCTTGTTACTATTAGATCTGATAGCACCAGTGCATGCCTCAAAACTGACAGTGTACCAAAGTATCCCTTTGACTGGTTAAAAAAGATTTGCCCTTTTCCTTCAGACCCAGGTATAGCTGTGATGAAGAAGCAGTCATCTTTTTATCCCTCCTGCTGTCTTTGGGGTACCCTTCTATGCAGGCGCCTCTGAAAGCTTGACTGCAGACACTCCTTCCAGTTTTCCTTCTCGGTCTGAATCTGCTACGTGTGCTTTCTTCTGCATTTTCTTTCTCCTTTCTCTGTACCTTTGTAGGCAAGATAATAATTGCCGGTGAAGAACTCTGAAGCAATCTCAGTGATATGCTAACTTTGACCAAATAGCAACGGACTCAGTGCTATGGAACTGGAAAATGCAGAGACAAGAGTAGTCAGCTACCTGGTCATCTATTCAATCTCCCTACCAATTATCTCTCAGTTTGTTATATACCAACCCCCACCTCTACCCTTGCTTCTTGTCACTACATGTATTCATCCTTATAACACACCATGAGGTAGAGAAGTATTACCCCTATTTTACAGCTAGAAAACTGCAGCACAGTGTTAGATGTTTAAAGTGGGATGGAAACCTCTGCTCAGCTGCTGCCTAACCTCTGGAGGCTACTGAACTCAAAGGGGTCAGGTGTTTAATGACAAAGTGCCCTAGATGCCCAGAATTTCCCCTGCCTTGGTACCTCTTGCATGCCAAAGCCCAACTAAGATCCAAAATCTAGCCATCCCTCTTAGTTCTGTATGGGTATTTGGAGAGCACCCCTAATATACAAGTTAGGCACAAACAGTGAAAAAAAGGCCGAGGCTGAATCAGTTCAACCTTTGCAGGTTAGTCTAAGCTGTAGGGCTATACGAAACAGCACCATTCTGCTTCAGCTTCCATTTTGACCTTTCGACAGAACAGTGTTTTGTTTCAGGTTTTGTTTTGAAAGCACTGTTCTGTTTCATTTCGTAGAAACTGTTTTGCTGTTTTGATGCTGTTTCAACATTTCGCCCAAAGGCTATTCCGCAGCCAGCACCAGGAAGATTGGTGCTGCTGCTGGCCCCAGCAGGCAGCAGCAGCCTCCTGGGATCCGGCAGGTGCATTGGGGGCTTGTCCACACCCCCGGGAGGGCTGTGGGGGCTGTGCCAGACTGCTTCTCAGGGTGCGGGCCCCCAATCTGCCTGCCAGATCACAGGAGGCTGGTGCTGCCAGCTGGGGCCAGTGGCAGCACTGACCTTCCCGGCTCTGGCTGCGGGCTCCCAGGTGGCAGCACCAGCCTCCTGTGATCTGGGAGGCAAATTGGGGGCCCACACCACTGGGAGCAGTTTGGCACAGCCCCCGCAGCCCTCCCAGGGGTATGGGCAAGCCCCCGATCTGCCAGCTGGATGACAGGAGGCTGGTGCTGCCAGCTGGGGCCAGCACTGAACCAAGCCTGGCTTTGAAACTTGAAACGTTTATAAAGTTTCAAAACATTTTGAGTGACCTTGTTTCATTTCGAAGCTGTTTCAGAGGCTTTTGTTTCATTTTGATTTTGCTGTTTTGAGCTCGAAACGCATCAAAACAGCTTTGAAACACAACACCGGGCGAAATTTTGCACAGCCCTACTAAGCTATATAAATTGAACTCCCGTGCAGTTAGACGCGGGAGCGGCAACAGTTAGACGCGGGAGCGGCGAGAGACGCGCGGGTGAAAGCTCGCTGCACCCCCGCTCCCCCGAAGCCCCCCAGAAACCCTCCAGCAGCCGCGGAGCCCCTGCTGACCCCCAGCACAGCCAGGGTAAGCCGGGCCCATGGAGAGAGGGGGCTAACCCCTTAGTGTGTGTGTGGGAGGCAGCGGCTGAGTGGAGCCGGGCCAGGTCAAGCCCCGCCCAGGCCCCTACTTCGCCCAGCCCCCCAGGGAGCCACGCGACCGGAGCCATGCGACCAGGCTGCGCAAACAGGCGCGCTTCTCTGCCAGCGCGTGAGTTAGCACAGAGTTCGTGCGGGAGGGCCCAGGACCCTGCCTGCGCACCCCCCAGGGTAGACAGCCCCAACTGTAGCCAGCCTACCAGAGGCATGACACGGATGGGCACGTGCCGCACCCTGAGGGTCCCCTCGGGCTCCGCGGCCCCCCCCCCGGCACCTCAGAGACGGCCACCCAGACGGAGCCCCTGGTTCCGGGCTCCACACAGACGGAGCCCCTGGCTCTCGGCTGCGGGGGCTGCCTGTCCCTTTTTCAGGCTCTGGGGCCTGGGAGCATGGTGACCTCCCCTTGCGGGGTCTGCTCCCTTTTGGGGTCTCTGGTGCGCCAGCTGGAGGAGCTCCAGGCCACAGTCCAGAGCCTGCGTGCCATCAGGGACTGAGAGCAGGAGATAGACTCCTACTGTCAGGCCCTTCTCCCCCGGGAGGCAGAGGGTAGATCACAGTCTCCCTCCACGCCAAAGGAGGACTCTGGGACCTCCTGCTGTGTCCAGCCAGGGGCATGGACCAAGGTGGTCAAGGGCCCTAAGGCCCGCCACACCAAGGCCCCTCCCCCACCAGAACTGAGCAACAGGTACACACCTCTTGCTGCCCCAGCAGAGCCTGCTGAGTTGCCGGCCCCCACAGGCAACATGGGCCCAACTGCAGCTCCCGCCCCTGCTCTCCCCAAGACAAAACGTTAGGTGTTTGTTGTGGGAGACTCCCTCCTGAGGGGGACGGAAGGGCCAATCTGCCACCCCAACCCCTTAGTCCAGCAAGTCTGCTGCTTCCCAGGGGCCCGCATCTGGGACATTGCGGAGAGGATCCCCAAGCTCCTCAAACCCACAGACCACTATCCCATGCTCCTTATTCATGTGTGCACCAATGACATGGCTCGGAGCACTCCCAGCCAGGTCATGAGGCGCTACAGGGATTTGGGAGCGGGGCTTAAGGGTCTGGGGGCACAGGTGGTGTTCTCGTCGATCCTCCCAGTCTCAGGCTATGGGCTGAGAAGGGACAGGAGGATCTATGTGGTCAACCAAAGATTGCAGTGCTGGTGTCGTCAGGAAGGCTTTGGCTTTCATGACCACAGCCCGCTCTTTGGCGAGAGAGGCAGCGAGCTGCTGGGAAGAGATGGCCTCCACCTCTCTCCCCTAGGGAGGAGGCTCTTCTCAGCAAGACTGGCTGACCTGCTCCAACGGGCTTTAAACTAAGCCCGTTGGGGGACGGGGGGACGACCGCCACTGCTGGCCTGCTGAGCAATCCTTGCAAAGCCAGCGGATCACGGCACTCAAAGGAGCCCACCCCGGCCCCAGCCCTGGTAAAATCTGTGGGCAAGGAAGGAGCCCCCCAGGGGGCACTTGCCTGCCTGTACACTAATGCCAGGAGCTTGGGGAATAAGCAGGAAGAGCTCATCCTCCTGCTCAGTGCAAACAACTACGATGTCATAGGGATAATGGAGACCTGGTGGGACTCCACCCATGACTGGACCACGGGTATAGATGGCTATACCCTGTACAGGAGGGATCGTGTAGAGAAAAGGGGCGAGGGTGTAGCTCTCTATGTTAAGGAAAGCTACGCGTCCCTGCAAGCCGATATTGGCGACCAGGGTGGACGGCTGGAGACCCTCTGGGTTAAAATCCGTGGAGAACACGGCACAGGGGACACAATGGTGGGAGTCTATTACAGACCTTCCACCCAAAGTCCTGAGCTTGACCAGGAGTTTGCCCAGGAACTGGCTGAGGCAGCTTGCTCCAGGACCATGGTTGTTATGGGTGACTTCAATTACCCAGACATCTCGTGGGAGGATCGCTCAGCAAAATCTGAGCGGTTGCAGAGCTTCCTCTCGTGCGTGGATGACCTCTACCTGACTCAAGAAGTCTATGGGCCAACAAGAGGCAAAGCGCTGCTCCACCTGGTACTGGCTACTGGGGATGACCTAGTCGGCAACCTAGAGATTGATGGGAAGCTGGGTGACAGCGACCATGAGCTGATCACCTTCACCATCCGCCGAAAAGCTGGCAAGTTGGTCAGCAGCACGGAAGTCTTTGACTTCAGGAAAGCCGACTTTGACAAGCTCAGGAGGCTTGTCAGTGAGGCCCTAAGGGACTGTGACCACAGGGAGAGGGGAGTTCAAGAAGAGTGGTTGCTCCTCAAGGGAACAATCCTCAATGCACAAACTAAGTCTATTCCATCTCGGAGGAAAGGCAGCAAGAGGGCACAGCAGCCCCCCTGGCTCTCCAGGGACCTAGCAGACCTCCTGAGGCTAAAAAGAAAGGCCTACAAAGGATGGAGGATGGGAGTCACCTCCAAGGAGGATTATTCTGCACTGGTCCGGTCCTGTAGGGAGCTGACCAGGAAAGCCAAGGCTGCAACTGAACTCCAGCTAGCTTTGAGCATCAAGGACAATAAAAAGTCCTTTTTCAGATATGTGGGGAGCCGGAGGAAAAGCAGGGGCAACATTGGACCCCTGCTGAACCAGATGGGGCAACTGACAACTGAAGCCCAGGAAAAAGCCAACCTATTAAATAGGTACTTTGCGTCGGTCTTTCATCAGCCCCATGGGATGCCCATGCCCACTACAGGGCCGGGAAGTCCGGGAGAGGATGATCCCCTGCCCTCCATTAATGCTGACTTCATGAAGGAACATCTTGAGAAGCTGGATACCTTCAAGTCAGCCGGCCCTGACAATCTTCACCCCAGGGTACTCAAGGAGCTGGCGAGCATCATAGCCCAGCCTCTAGTGCGGATCTTTGAAAACAATTGGCGCTCTGGTGTAGTGCCCGAAGACTGGAAGAAGGCCAATGTGGTGCCTATCTTCAAGAAAGGGAGGAAAGTGGATCTGGCTAACTATAGGCCCATCAGCCTGACTTCTATCCTGGGGAAGATCTTAGAAAAGTTTATTAAGGAGGCCATCCTAAATGGACTGGCCGACGCCAACGTCTTAAGGGATAGCCAGCACGGGTTTGTTGCGGGTAGGTCTTGCTTGACCAATCTCATTTCTTTCTACGACCAGGTGACCTATCACCTGGACAAGGGAGATGAGATTGATGTCATATATCTTGACTTCAAAAAAGCCTTCGATCTGGTGTCCCATGATCATCTCTTGGAGAAACTGGCCAATTGTCGCCTTGGGTCCCCCACGATCCACTGGCTGGAAAATTGGCTCCGGGGTCGGACCCAGAGGGTAGTAATTGATGGAAGTCACTCATCGTGGTGTCCTGTGACCAGTGGGGTCCCCCAGGGCTCTGTCCTTGGACCCATACTGTTCAACGTCTTCATTAATGATGTGGACACTGGAGTCAGAAGCGGACTGGCCAAGTTCGCAGATGACACCAAACTTTGGGGCAAAGCATCCACACCAGAAGACAGGCGGCTGATCCAGGCTGACCTGGACAGGCTCAGCAAGTGGGCGGACGAGAATCTGATGGTGTTCAACGCTGATAAATGCAAGGTTCTCCACCTTGGGAAAAAAAAACCTGCAGCATCCTTATAGGCTCGGCAGTGCTATTCTGGCTAGCACTACGGAAGAAAGAGACTTGGGGGTCATCATTGACCACAAGATGAACATGAGCCTGCAATGCAATGCTGCGGCTAGTAAAGCAACCAAAATGCTGGCTTGCATCCATAGATGCTTCTCAAGCAAATCCCGGGACGTCATTCTCCCCTTGTACTCGGCCTTGGTGAGGCCGCAGCTGGAGTACTGCGTCCAGTTTTGGGCTCCACAATTCAAAAAGGATGTGGAGAAGCTTGAGAGAGTCCAGAGAAGAGCCACGCGCATGATCAGAGGTCAGGGAAGTAGACCCTACGATGACAGGCTGAGAGCCCTGGGGCTCTTTAGCCTGGAAAAGCGCAGGCTCAGGGGTGATCTGATGGCCACCTACAAGTTTATCAGGGGTGACCACCAGTATCTGGGGGAACGTTTGTTCACCAGAGCGCTCCAAGGGATGACGAGGTCGAATGGTCACAAACTACTACAAGATCGTTTCAGGCTGGACATAAGGAAGAATTTCTTTACTGTCCGAGCCCCCAAGGTCTGGAACAGCCTGCCACCGGAGGTTGTTCAATCGCCTTCATTGAACACCTTCAAGATGAAACTGGATGCTTATCTTGCTGGGATCCTATGACCCCAGCTGACTTCCTGCCCTTTGGGCAGGGGGCTGGACTCGATGATCTTCCGACGTCCCTTCCAGCCCTAATGTCTATGAAATCTATGAACTGATAGGCAAGTGAACAGACATACACTTTTGAGTCCAGAAATGCAGCCATATGCCTGCACTGGCCCCAGCCAAAAGCTGGGAGGTGCTAGAGCATGCCTCCCTGCTCTGCTGGAGCAGACAGCTTGGGCCAAGGCTAGTCCACCCACCCTGTGATAAGGAAGTTGTAAGAAAAGTGCAAAGCATCCTGGGGGACTGTGAGTTAATTTGAATCTGGAGAGGGTCTGGGACAGAACTTCAATAAACTTATTTAACCTAAATCAGTCAGGTATGATACTGCATCCATCCAGATTTATCTTAAACTGGTTTCAGCGATTTTGAAAGCAGTTTATGTGCGCTGAAGTTCTATTGTGTTACACATTTGAACTTGTTTCTGATCACTTATTCCAGTTTATGAGTTTATGTGTAATTTCTGTCCCTAGCCACAGAAAGAGCATTGCCCTACCTGCAAAATGAAGTGGCAACCGGAGAAAAAGTTTAAATGCCTTACCTACCCTTTATATAGTAGCCTACAATGTTTACTGTCTGTCTGAAAGAGTTCAAACCCACGTCTCCCAGTGAGAATTTCTAGAGGGCTCGAAAACCATGTACAGGAACATTATCCTGAAATATTTCAAAACTGTAATAGGAAAGATAGTAATTCTTTTGACTGCTTAAAAAAATACAGATACACAGAGAAACAGGAAAAACTGGAAAGCACTAATGCTGAAAGAGACTCAGTGTTAGTGCAAAGAAAATTATGTGTGAGCTTCTAATGTCATTATGTAGCTTCAAAGCTGCTAGTGTGTTGCTGGGGTTGCATGCAACCCTCTTCATTCAGTTCTGGGAAACTGAAATAGTGCTCTTAGTTATGATCCCCTTAAAACTGGAAAGCTTTCTGCAAATTAGGTAACCTCAGAGAAGAGCAGCAAAAACTATAAAGGGATCAAATGAATTGTCTGATGAGGAAATATTAAAACAATGTCTATTACATATAGACATGGACATAGACATAGATATGAAATTAGATACATCCTGGGAAGACCACATTTGAGGAAAGATATGATAACTCCCTCTAAGTATTTGGGATACTCAAGATATAAATAAATTATTTGGGGTGAAATACAGAAATAGACCTAAGAGTGATTGGTTGTAATAGTAAATAGTACTTTAGGCCAAGTATCAAGAAAATTTCCCAATTTTGTGATCTGTAGAATAATCTCTCACAACTGCGAGAAGTATCATCACTTGAATCATTAAAAAACTAGAGTGATGAGTGGACAATATGTTGCATGGTTCCTTATTGACTGAGAGATGGACTGAGAGATATAATAAGCCTTTTCCATCTCTCACTGATATGATGTTATGATTCAACATTTCTCTCTCTCAAACACTGCATAAAGTTAGCTGCTGCTAGGAAGTGGCAGAAGGAATATTCATAGCTGTATGACTTTAATTCTTAGAACCATCCAAATTTCATAGAAATCCCTATGGGGTATCTGACTGAAGCGAGCCTTATAACTTGTACACAAGGGAAATGAGAGAATGCAGGTCTGTGCAAGGAACAGGCGAAAACCTTATTGTGCTTCCTTGAAAGAAGACCAGGGGAAATGCAGCATAACCTGCAGGGTTAGATAGCTTAGAAGTGAGGGAGAAGAGATAGCAAAGAGAGAGAGATGGCTGGCCACTCTCCTTCTCACCAGCTTCTGATGGCTCCCTAGTGCCACTAGAGGTATTCAGCTTGCCCGTGGGTCTGTCTGTCAGAATCCATTGTACACTGTAGTTCCATCATGGAGGCATCTCCCCAGTCCCTTCCTTAACTGGTACTTCCAAAAGAAGACACAAATGTCAACCAATTAATCAAAGTCTAACTTAAGAGCTGCCATGAATTTTTCAGCACAGAACTCTCAGTCCTTAGATCTGAATTAGTTTCTGTTCACTTTGGAATAAAAGCAGGCTGAAACACAGTAACTGTGTCCTAAAGAAATAGGGATGAAAAAGATCCACTTAATACAGTAATGCACATACTATTCAAGTGAAGCCTCTGACTTGTCAGTATTTCCACTACACATCTTAGAAGCCCCTGCTCCAGTACCAGAAAGAACAGACTGGCCCTTTCTACCACAACTTTCAAGGGCTGTGTTAAATTCTTATTTTGAAAGATTCAAAAGTTGGACATAAAAGTATGTTTAATTATGGGCTGCAAGTCTATAGCCAAAGGACCTTTTTCATATTAAATTGGAAAGAAATCCATTGGCTCATATTTATTATATAAATAGAGAGGAAAAACATAACTCTCCTTTTATTTTGTATTCAAGGGCTTGAGTTACGTGTAGCTCCTAGACAGAGGTCCATGAAAAGGAGTGGGGGGAAGGTAGGCATGAATCTTCTGTCCTGTATAAAACCCAGAATAAGGCCTATGAACTATTTAAGTCCCAGTTTGATAGCCTGTGGTGAGGTTGTAAATGATCAATAAACTATGTGCTGGACCCTACACAAGAATGAATTATGTCCTTGTAGAGCAACCATTATCTGCATAACCCTAGTCACATAAGAAGAACACTTAGACAAAATGGGGACTTCAGGTAAGACACTCCTGTATCACAGATGAGATTAGACAGGCAGATAGATGTTCTGGACAGGACTGAACTATGTGGAAACAATTTGATAATGTGAAACAAAATAGCTGGATGAAAAATAGCATTTTAGTCAATCAATTAAAGAAACTAAACTCTTATTCCCTTCTGCAAGATCTGAGCTCTGTCATTTATGTGCCCCTGGGGTTTGTTACTAGAACAAAGAAAAAAAGTGTCTTTTCTCTCTGGTCATTTTTCCTTCCAAATCATTTTCACAGTTCACTGACACAACTGGATTCCAATAATAAAATCAGCTAACAAAATAAACTGTATTACTTTGCCCTTCAACTCCTCCATTCTTGTAACAATATTTTTGGATATTAAATTGTTCTTTTAAAAAAAGTCAGTGTAAGAAAATTAATGTTTGATTTTTTTTTTTAATTTCTGATTTTATTTTGGCTGAACCATTTGGGTTCCACACACCAAAAAACCCAAAAAACAAACAAAAAAAAATAAAACAACATTAGGTATGGTAACAAGAGAATCTGGTACAATATTTGTTCTAAGTGAGGCCTTTTAGTTAAAACTTATCTGTCTAGATGGTGAACCTGATGCAAACAGAGCAGAACGGATGATGATTAGCTGTCTTGAATACATAATATTTGTAAGTCAAGTTTACAGTAAATGACAGCACATTTTAATGCATTTTGAAAATCCAATATTACACACTTTCAATACTTGTATCAGAAGTCTGAATCAGCAAATTACAGCTGAAGCCTGCATCAGTATAAATAAATGCATTCCTTTGTACCTGCTTGCAAATGTACATAGAAGACTAATGCCCTTAGGAGGAAAACCAAATGTATTATTTGCAAAATCCAACCATAAACAATTGCACAGCCACTGTTGCAGCATTATTGATCACCAATAAACTTGACAGCTTCACATAACTGTCTATTTTGTTACCTCTGCAGTGAAAAAAATGCCAAATGCACTTTTAAATATCGAGGAAGAAAAGCCATTTATTGCATTATTTACAAAGGAATCTTAAATGCAAATGGCCTGATTCCAACAGTAAATCAAATGCCCATTTAAGTCAGGTCTATTGATTGATCAGGCCCTATACCAGAATTAACACAGCTGAAATAAATGGGGTTCTTTTAAATTTACCTCCAGTGTAACTCGCAGTAGATTCTAATCTAAATAATGTAATTTTGAATGCTACTTTTGCATGAGCATCACCTGGTCCTTATAATTCTCAGTCTTTAATCAAGGAAATGCCAGTTAAAATCAAAGGCATTTGTCAGAATTAGAATTTAGTTAAATCTCTGAATCTCATGTGCCTCTTCCTGAATTTAACTTGTATAAGAGATAATTTCATTGAGTTTTCTACTCAATTTACCCTCATCCTTCAACATAAATGTAACAAGAAGCACCACACCCTCCCTTCCTCTTTGCCCCCATATTAGTATAGGTAATATTATGCAGAAACACGTGGCAGAACCATAATTAGACCCCAGACCTCTTGAGTGCAAAGCATTGACATGAGCCACAAAGACATCCTTTGGTAGCAACATGGCCAACCACTGCTAAAGCAATAGCTTGTCTTTCAAAGGCAGTGCCCAGGGCTCCTGGTCTAGTTACCTCCCCTCACTTACACTACTGATGGTCTCAATCACTAACAACACTCTGTATATTTTTTTCTGTGTACTGGATCCCTTGGATCAATTGCTTGAAAAAAAGATAATAATGAACTAGAAAAGAACCAAAGTATTTGCTTGGGGAAGAAAATTGCCAGGAATTACCCCAGTATCACATAACAATTAAGGAAAAAGGGAAATCAGATTTTTAGCCTATCTACCTTCATACATATAATAGCAAGAGTTTTAAGAGGCATGTGTATAGGAATATGAGACATCCACAATAAATCACTTTCAGAGAAAGCAAGGAAGTAATTCCTTAGCAGCCATCATGATCACAGCAAAACAAGGAAGGCCTGCTGCTTCAGTGCACTAGTCTGTATCAAACATTTCTGTTCACTTTCACAATTTAAACTGCTTGGGGTTTAATACACGAGATACGAGATACTTCTTTTTTTTTCTTCTTACACAATGCATAATTAACTCATTGCCCCTGTGTGCTGTGGAGGCCAGTGGTATTATTGGGTTCAAAAAGAGATTAAACACATTTACATTGGATAAGCACAGAAAGAGCTATTAAAGCCCAATGGATAAGAACGTCACTTCAGGGTCACAGTATCCCTAAGCCTATGACCGCTGGTAACTGGAAGACTATGATCACTCTATGCATGCCCCCAGTCTTATGCCCTTCACCTAAAATGTCCACTATTTGGGACAGGATGCTGGGTTAGATGGACCTTTGGTCTGACCCAGTACGGTAATTCTTATATGCTTACATAGAAAGACAGCTATAATGACAGACAGTCATTTGTAAGTATTCCCAGACAGTGCCTATGTCAAGGCATATCTGTGCAGCTCTTAGAACCATAAGGCCTTGATCTTTTCTAGGGCCTTGTATTCCTATTGTTTATCGCAGAAATCTTCACCTACTCAGATTGCTCTAGATGTTGCACTGGAGCACCCTACTCCTCCCAGAAAAAATGTGCATGCATTTCACTGGCACATTTCATTTCTAAGTATGTCCTGGCCCCCAGCACATGCACTCTTTGGTTCTATTTCCCCATGAACTCTATTAGAACATTCTACCATCTGCTACCTCTGTGACAGATGTCTGCATGATTGACAGATCAGGCTAAATATAATATATCAATGCCCCCATATGCTCCAATGACTCCCAATTTAGTGTCTTCTATTGTATGCTATGCCTCAATATAGCACAGAAAAACAAAGCATCTTTCATATTAAAATATTCTTCCCATTCGTGCCACCCCAGCATGATGCAATGGCAAGGTAAAAAGCTCCTGCTATCTTCAGAGAGTGCCATTGGGGGATTAAATGTGTCATTTTCAACTCAGCAGCAGTAAATAATCAGAAAAATGAAGGCGCTCTACTCTGACCAACAACAGATTTGAGCTTAATTGGTGTGTTTACTGACAGTGTACAGCACAGATGTAAAACCAGCAACGGCAAAGCATTAACAATCACAGTTGGAGAGCGTGTTGTAAATGATGCACGCTCACCAGGGAAGGGCTGCCAGGCTCGGCATTCCTGCAGGCCAGTAAAGAAAAGTTTGTTACATTGTGCAGCTGGGCAAAGCTGGTTTGCAATCCACTGCACCCATCCACACACATCAACACTACCAGCAAGAAACTGTTCCTTTGATGGCCCCGGAAGCTACAGACTTCCAAGCAGTAAGTAGTGGTTAGTCAGGTGAGAATAATGTCTTGGTGGACAGAAGTGGGTGAAATATTGTTCATGTACTGAAAAATATAGAGAGCAGTAATGTATTTGACTCTTAAATACAGCTTTCCTTAAAAAAAGAGGAGGAAATCCCACAATGCTTTGGAAACATTCATGCAGACTTAATCCCACCCACCTCTGAAATCCAACCACATGTCTGATGATTTGGGCAACTGTTTAACCATTCACCATACTGCTAAACAACACTGGAGACTTAAAGGAGAAAATGAGATGTAGAATGGGAATTGCAGGGAGATGTCAGTACAGACACTAGAAACTGACCAATATTCCCCATCTTAAAATACCTATTCTTCCTCTTTAAAAGGCCTTTAATAATTACAAGTAGCCAGGCCATTCATTTTCCATCCTGTCGATCCTAGACCATGGCTTCTGCTACCATGATGGAGCTCTGCAGTAGTTCTCTATCGAACACAGCTACTTGTTCACTGAAATCATACAACTTTCCCATTCCTGGACCTTCTTTGGAAGCCTCCCAGGCAAGTGCTGACTGTTTGGTTTGCTTGATCAAGCACTCTGTACAGCATAATGATAATGATTATGTTTAGTTCTTACATTCCTGTTTACTCTGGACAGAGTTCACCAGCCTCTCTCCATAGCCCAATCCAAAACCCTGTGAAGACAGTGGAAGGACCCACGCTGACTTAAGTCAGCTTAGGCTTAGGCTCCTGAAAAGCAGATTTCTTCTCCCTGAGAGTGACAGTTAAAAAAGCCAAATGTTATGGATATCAGCAGAAACCCCAGTAGGTCTCTCTATTTCATATACTGTAAAAAAAAATCAGATTGACCAGAGAGAAACGTATTTTGCAGGTTTGTGTCTCGTATTGCTATCATTTTACTTTGTGCAGTTTGACATGAGATAAAAGACTTTACAAAACAACAAAACAAACTTCCAAGCTCCATTCTGTGGGTTTCCATATGCTTTTTATTAGTTCTTTGTACCAAGAACAGAAGATGGTTGTTTTGAAGGGTGCAGAATCTAAACAGTATTGCCAGCCTCAAATATTTAAAAATGTAAGTTGGACTCCAAAAAATCACATCATTTATAATAATAATACCACCACCACCACCAACACATTTGGTGTTGTCACTGGAGTCTTCTAGTTTCTGAGCCAGAGGAGACATCTTAGGACCATTTTAAGTTTTCTCTTCCCCTGCAAGAGATAGATACTCTGTCAGTCAGACATGCCTGCTCTGTGCATGCTGTGTCCAAAAGGGTGTAACATAGTTGCTCTTAGCAGGGCACTGGGTGCCTGCCAAGACGCATACCCAAGATAGAGAACTGGCCTGGGGCCAGTGCTGCAGGAATGGTCGCCATGTTATATTACCCTTATGGTGTAGTGTGAAAAGACTGGAGGTGTTGTGCATCACTATGTTGCTCCTTCAAGCAGTCCTGTAATGGTGTAAACATGCCTGTATGTTTTAAAATATAAATAAAAGCTGAGGTTCTTGTCTACCCACAGGAGTTGGGGCTTTCAGCAACATGCTAAGTACCATGAGCCTCACAATAAAATCATGAGAGTCCACAGAAACATGATCAGAGGCAGGCTGTGAGTACTAGATCACGAGATCAGTGTTGCTAACTCTCATGTTTTTTGGCATTGTTCTTAAAGTCTATGCTTTGGGAATGTGAAAAACTTAGCTCTTTCTTTTATATATATATGAATCTATTTATATGAAGATTTTCACATTCGTGAAGTGTACATTTTAAGAACAACACCAAAAATCATGAGAGTTGGCAACACTGTGTGATAGATATAAGCAAGAGCAGGCCTGTGTACTCAGAAGGAAAGGTATAGAATGAAGGTAGAATTAACATATTAATTAGAGTTAATTAGAATGAA
This sequence comes from Alligator mississippiensis, assembly GCF_030867095.1. Lineage (NCBI taxonomy): Eukaryota > Metazoa > Chordata > Crocodylia > Alligatoridae > Alligator > Alligator mississippiensis. Next base: position 141,611,502 of record NC_081827.1, read on the forward strand.
AGGTAATTACAATTAATTAATTCATGTAGAATTAATTATGTCAATGCTTCTGACAGCAGCTGCATGCAGGAGCAGAAGAATCTGTTGCTGGAGTTGTTACAGCAGGGTGCCGGTACGCTTCGGCTGTAGCTTTTGCCCTATTTTGCAAACTTTTCATTGAATTGCTAAAGAGAGAATCTTAGATCAAGATGGAAGGAGCGTGTCGCCAAAACTGCCATCGAATTCTGAGGCTCTCCAGTGTTGATGCCTGCAACAGCTCCAGCAATGGCCTTACTCTGATCCTCTTCTTGAGTAGGACCTGTATTTTGCTCATTAAAACTACTCTATAATTTCAGTTGAAGGCTGCGCACCTTCTAGTATGGCACTGAGAAAATATTTAATATAACCAGGGCTGAATTATTTGTTGCCATAACCAGAGGTTTTGGCCCCAACACATTTTACTTAGCAAACAGAAGCTGTGTGTAGCAGAACTAGTAACTGTTTTCAACAAAACCTCAGCAAAGGATTTTAGCAAGCAAATATACTGAATTATAGATAGGAAACTACTGAAATCATAGATAGAGACCTACCACAATGCCCACAAAATCTGCAATAAAAAAACCTTACTGAAATTAAATGCTGCTCCCCAGGCAGCAGTTTTCAGGGTGCTATGACAGCTCGCCAGGGTCAGGAAGGCGGCAGAGGGGTCTGCCTGCTTAAAGGGTGGCTGGCAAGATGGCTGCCACCCCCACCCCTTGTTGCTAATTGGTGGAGATGGGCAGGGCCGCATAACAGCCCTTACAGCCAATCAGTGGTGAGGGGTGGGGCCACCAGGGCACTCAGCCAATCAGAGGCATGGGGGGTGTGCCACACTCCACCCACAAAATGGCTGCTGGGCCCCAGATTCTGCCATCAAAATTGGTGGGCAACCACCCCAAAATTGGTAGGTCCCTAATCATAGAGAAGGAGGGCTGGCAGAGGCCCTCATAGGTCATCTGTAGGGGTCTACCAAAGGCAAGGTGGCTGCTGGCTGATTTTGCAGGGACACCACAGTTCTGGCAGCCATTTTCACAGGTGGAGCACCATGGGCCCCTCCCAAGCCTCTGATTGGCCAAGTGACCCCGGTAGCCCCACCCCTTGCTACTGATTAGCTGTGAGGGCTATCCATTATGTGGCTCTGCTCCTCACCGCCACCAATTGGGGACCCTCAGGAGGTCACCTAGTCCAACCCCCTGCTCAAAACAGGACCATCCCCAACTAGATCACTTCCCCCAGAAGGGGCTGTGTATCTGGGCTGCAGTGGCCAAAAGGACTGGGGAACCAACATTTTATTTTTGTTGAATTATTTTTTTCAGGAAGCATGCTAAAAGCACGGACACCATGCTTTTTTGCGGACCCCTGCCCAAAATCGCCATTTCTGCAGAAATTGTGAAATTACAATTTTAGTAGGTCACTCATCATCTGGTCCAAACCCTTGCCTGAAGCAAGAGAACTCCCATCCAAGCCATCCCACGCAAATCCATTGTCTAACCTCTCAGCAAAATTACACAGTCAACCCCAAGGTAACACAAGACATTACACCCTATTCTGCCACAGGTAAAGCAGGCGGACCAAGCAGACAATGTCCTGCTTCTTTAAAGTTGTTTATATACGTACAAGAGATCCTAGGAAGAGGGCCACACTCCCCACTAAAGGGGAAGACAAAAAGACCCCCACATAGTCCATACCAATAGCAGCCCTAATAGCACAAACCAAAGAGTTTTTTCCTGTGTGTCATGTGACTAGAAATTATCTGCCCCAGCACTCATTTTTGCTGGAAAACACTACTTGTTGAAAGGGAAATGATTCTTTTTCACTGAAATTATGTTTGAATTTGAAAAAAAAAAAAAGGAAGAAGAAAAGAAGTGTTAGGATGTCAAAATATTTCATTTCAGTCTTTAAAGGACAGAATATTTTGCTTTGCCATTCTGAAACAATTTTTCATTTCCGTTTAAATTAAAACTAAACAAAATTAAACAAAAATAAAAACCAAGAAAACCAAAAATAGCATTTTGAATGACCCAAAGCAGTGGTTCCCAAACTCTCACAGATTGTGCACCACCAATTTAAAATGATACAACCTTAAGTACCACCAGCAAATTTTTCAGTTCAACTCATGTACCACCAGCATTTTTTTGTCATATAAACTGATTATAATAAATCTGTTAACGTATACCACTGAGGTTGTCTGCATACCACTGGTGGTACCCATAGCACAGATTGGGAACCAATGACCCAAAGCTATTTGTTTTCCAGAATCTTGTTTCACAAGAAATGTTCAGTTTCAGAATACAAAGAGAACTCAAAGTTTTGCTTCCCACAAAACAGAAAATCTGGTACACAGCCTTCTCTGCATGCTAATCTAATCTGCACGCTAAGGAGTCACTAATAGTGTGAAGTTACATGTTACACTTAAACCATACTCAATCTGTGGAAAGTTAAGCAATGCTGAACTTAGAATGTGCTCTGAGCAGTTGTGCTAGAGGCATGCTCTCTAGCAGTGTGCTAGAGGTGATATCTTTTATTAGATCAACTAGTTGCTATTTTTTTTCTTTATTAGCAGTTAGTTGTACATGAAAATTTAGTATCATTTCTTGCCTGCACTGCTCTGATGTGCCACTAGAGGGCTGGTGAGCAGGGTATGACTGGGAGCCAGGACACCTGGGCTCTATCCATACTCTGGGTAGGTGGGTGGGGAGAGGCTGGTAGTGGTGCATCCTAGGATGCTGGAAGACTGCAAATTGCTTGTTTTACATCTGTGGAGTAGACCAAAGTTGACATAAGCTAGGTAGCAAGGCTCAGAGTTAACTCCCAAAGCATAACTTTGAGATGCACAGAGGGCATTTAGCACAAGTTATTGAGATTTAATGTGCAGGCGCCTGTGTTTTAAGTGCTCTTAGTAGTCTAAGTGTAACTTGTAACTTCACCTTAAGTGCCTATTAACAATGTGGGGCCCAATCCTGTTCTCACAAACTTGTATATTATCACTGATTTAAATGAAGCCTCACATCAATGTAAGATCCGACTCAGGCCCAGGTATGGATCAGGAGAATCTTGGAAGTGAATTAGAACTTTGGAAACAACATTTTTTATGTAATTTGTGAGATGTGGATTTATACATGTCCATTTAGGGTTTAGGATTATTCCAACAGAGCTCTGTTGAACTCTACATATAAATTGAATAAATGAATTCACATGATAATTATCCAACAGAATCAATAAAGTCTATTGGCTCAATACCACTATATACTGCTTGAAATAATCTTGAGGCTAACTTCTCTCTTCTTCAAGTCATAGCTGAAGAATTATGTTAGGTCCATACCCATAACCTTGGCACCTGAGCACATTAGGCTTGAGCACGAGTAGCCTACTCAGAAATATAGCTACCATCTATACCCTTTTTTTCCCATTCACCTGAAGAGCAAAACTGGTGTCACTCCACTGAGAGAGCTGGGGGTCCCAATGGAAGGATGTAGGGTGAAGCTGAAAAGATCTGGACTTTAGAGAGAATGCCTATCCAGGCATTTTGAGGCAAGTGAAAGGCTGAGTATGGAGCAAGGTGTATGCAATCAACCCTAACCTAGCCTCATTTTGATGTTGTACTTAAGACCAAGTTTAAGCCCCACTGCTTTCAAGGGTTTAAGTGATGCCCAGAACAAGGAACTGTTGTAGAACTGAGCTCTACTGTAGGCAATTCTGCCATCCAGATCATGGAATAGTAGCTACAGAATAGCTGCACAGTCCTTGTGTACCAGGGAGGAAAGGAGCTTGTCCCTAAATTCTTGCACAGACCACAGCTAGTGTGGTTGGGTTTTAGAACTGAGCCTTGACTTTATGGGCCAAATCCTATTCTGTCTACTGGAAACCTAAATGATCCTAAATCCTATTTCTTCAATGTCACAGATTGAAGGCATACCTCAAGAAAATGGATGCCAACATCAAGAGTTTGAAGGAGCTGGAGGCCAACTGATTAATGGTGCTGCAACCTCAACCAAGCAGCAGCCCACTTTGAAGTAAAGCGTCTTGCCCTTGAAGCAGAGAAGAAAAAGTGGAGGAAGGAAATGGAGAGGAATCCCAGCCTGCAGCCTCCTTTCACCTGAGGAAAGATCTGCAACTTCTGAGAAAAGGTCTGTGGCTCAAGGTTTGGACTCATCAGTGAGCCATGAGTATCATATCATCATCTGAGCCTTAAAAGTAAATCATAAGTAGTGAAAAGGAGGAGTTGGGAAAGGATCCCTGTTTTGTGATAGTTGTTTTTCCATGACTTAAATAGGGTAGAATAAGACCACACTTAGGCATCTAAGTGGACTCAAGAACGTAAGAGGTAGAATAGTATCTGGTCCCCTATGCCTCTTAACTGTGGCATATTTTCAGCTTCATTTCATTTCATTTTTTCCTACTTGTTTCTCATATTCAGTTCAACTACCAAATATAAAATCCTCACCAGCCAGGAAATTAAACTGCATGCACTTATACTACCATGTTACATAGAAAAAAATGGGACCAAACCAGGAACCTACTTCACAGCACAGCAACATCACTTGTGCTCAAGGGAATTCCACAGCAGTAAGAAGAAAATGGAACCTCTTGCTCAGTTTGTGACACAAAACAATTGTATGTCTCTTCCTCCACTGCCACTGCTTCCTTCACTGCTAGTTGCAGTTATAATGATCACACTAGCCTGTCCCTCAGCCAAATCCTCTTCCTGTGAGTCAGCTGCAGAGGCTGCTGCAGAGCTGTGCTTCTTGGCACACAACAGATATGAAAGCTTACCTCCCCATCTCCTGCAGCTCCACTGTGTTCTGTCAGGGACCGGGTGCACACTCTCCATATTTATTCACTCCATTTATTCTCATGAGTTCCATTAATAGTATGCACTAGGCATTATCTCTGGATCTTCCTCACACCCAAATCTTCTCACCCTCTCCCCAGTTAGCTCCCAACCTCCCTTATCCAACTCATATCTGTAAAACATGGCAGACCCTTACATTTGTAGAGACTCGTATGAGGCTTTGCTTCCTCTCTCATTGAATTGAATACATTCTAGCTCTAAGGTGAAAACTTCTGAAAAATTGCCTGGGGGCTGAGGTCTCCTGGGTTCATGGTTCTGCAAACTTGCTCTTTTAATAAACTGTTAGCAACGTGCATGCATCATTTTTAGCCCAAACCTCAAAGGATGGAAGATATCTGACAGTCACAAGGAGTATTTGGCTGCCTCACGATAATGCAGATGGGTAAGTCTGGTAGGCTTGCATCCAATACACTTGTTAACAGAAACAGCAAGTGAACATCCTCAACCACTAGCAGCTGTTTTGGGAAAGTCATGGAGAATTGGTGAGGGAGAAATGGTAATGAAAGGGGACTTTGGGGGCAGGGAGGGTTCAACATGGTATTAATCTTCAGGAAATTAAGAAGGAGTGATCCTAGTAATTACAATCAGGCAAGTCCTGCTTCTGTTCTTAGTCAAATTGTATCATAAAAGGAAAGCAGCAAACCTGCAGGGTACAACTGTCCTTCTGTGATCCCCAAAGTGATCAGTGGCAGTTGCGTGCACGGAATTTACTGGATAACAGCACCATACAGACCTTAGTTTTATAAAAGAAACCCCAGATGCATGCTAGAGAAACCTAATCTTCCACTCCAGCAGAATTACAAAATTAATGGACAAAACCATCAGTGTAATAGAGCTGGACTCTAGGAAAGCATTTAATGCAACATCTCAAAAACAGACTTCCCCTATGCCTGAAGAAGGGTGTTTGTGCCAAAAAGCTTGCAAAGAACAATTTTTCCAACTATTTAGTTGGTCTAATAAAAGATATCACATCTCCCCAAAGAAGCTTGTCTGCCCACATCTCAAACATGGTGCTGAAAAAGTAACTTCCACCTGGACTGGACACTAGAAGAAGGTGCATAAACAAAGGGTGAAAATACACAGCATTGTATTGAATTGGAGTGAGGCACTAAGAGTTCCCTCAGCTCTTAGTTACACCAAGGCAATTCCTTTGGTTTTGCAGAATTGTAGGGCAATTCTGTCAGCCAGAGCCAGAGCCAGAGCCAGAGCCAGAAAAGCCTGGAAGACAGACAGGTACAAGGAAATAAACATATGAAATCCAACCTGGAAAACCTGCAAGATACTCAGGTGGACATGCACATATTACACTTAGTTCCACCTAACTAGCGTTAGGTCAATCTAAGTGTCGATCTGTACAGACATTCAGTGAGGTTAGATCAGGCAAAAAATGGCCAACCTGATCTAAATTAGTTTACTGAGGAGGTGAAAGTTAGATCAAGACTGGATTAGCCAGATCTACCAAATGTCTGCATGCGTTCAAAGTGCACCTAGGGCTCAGAAAGCCCAGCTGCTTGCTCCAGTCCCAGGGCTGCCCTCTTCCTACCCCCCTCCCCACTGGCTATTTTTAGCTCTCCAGTACTTCTGCCCCAGATGGACAACACCCCCAAATCCTGCCATTACGCTCCCTGACTCTGGTCCTCTCCTCTCACTCCAATTTATCAGGTTCCTGTTGTGGCTCCTGGCACCAGCATGTGTTTCCAAGACACTTCCAATATACATCTGAGTGGCTTAAAGTATGTCATACCCAATCTATTATCACATAGCTAACATCTGCATGTACCCCAGGTGTCTTATACCACTGCAGTCAATGATCCACTAAAGCAGATTCGTTGTTTTCCAGATGATTTGGCATAATGTGGCATCACATACAGATGAAAAAAATTAGGCCTCAAGGGAGCATTCATTTGAATTTGACAGGAGAGCAGTACACAGGGCTTGTTTGGGAAGTCAATAGCATCATGCACTTTGGGCCAGAGATTCTTTTGCAATAAGAGTGTGCAATATTACCAAACCAGAAGGGTCATTTTAAACACCCACATGACACAGGTATTATATGACTACAAAAGGCCCAAAGCAGCTGAGAGTCAGGTCTAATGCTATCTATGAGAACAGGAACAAGCTTTGCAAATCTCAACGGAGACCTCAGTTGATACTGTTCACCAAGTTGCATGAAAACCCTGCAATGCAATGGCCAAGGAAACAATGTGTCCACATTTTCTGGGAGACTGTACCTTAAATACATACTGAGTTCTAGATATTTCTGTCCCAAAAAAAGATGTCAGCTCACTGGACTGAATCCTTACAAATCAACTTCAAAATCCCTTTTACTATTTTAGTAATCCTTCTCTAAATTCCTGCCAGTTTGTCAATATAATTCAATGTAATTCACAGGTTAAAGGTACTTAAAGGTAATTCACATGTTAAAGTATAAGATGCTTCCATATACCAAGCATATGAAAGAAGTAAACAGCAACCACGAAGAACACTGGTACAAATTGGAGGTGATAAATAGAAAAGATGAGATAATATTGGGGGAAAAGCAAATTTAGGAAAGAAAATGTTCCAAGAGTGAAAGCCTCTTGGAGGGAATCGGAAATCCCTTATTACCATTTCTTCTTCCTCTGTAAAAGCAGCACAATCCTCAAAGGATTGGCTCATCAGATAAGGGTATTATACAGACTATTTTGGATCTCCCCAGTGGTATGAGTAAGGAGTAATTCCTATATTGGACACAACACACAAGGGACAAGCTTGTAACAGATCCTGGAGGAGAGGTCTTTTTCATCTGTAATTGCTCTGATGCTGTGATTTGTGTTATTGGATATTGTGTGGCCAAGTGCCATGCAAATCTTTGAAAACATCAAAGTAGCAGCGAGTACATTCTGAGTACAGATGGTCAAAAATATTCCCATTGAGAAAGGCTTTGGTGGGTACCAGGTTGTTCCTTGAGGCAGGGTTTGTTTGCATAGCACTCAACTCAGTAGGGCCCTGGTTTTTACATCCTACTATACTAAAAATATCAAAATTAATTATTATTAATGATCACACCTTGAATGCCACAAAATAAAATTATTCCATGGTAAAGTTCCATGCTTAACCACAGCAATCCTCCCAACAGTCCATGTTAGAAAGAGCTTTCTCTGAAGAAGGACTGTCACAGATCCCATTTGTGAGTATCTCCTATAATACATCATTAAAAGAGTGTCTAGTTCCTTCTTTGGATGTTTTGGAAAGAACATACAGTAAATGCAACTGACTGGGATGAAGGTAAGTTATCGCCTTAACTACAAATATACTTAAATATATAGGTTAATGGACTCCAATTGTCACCTAAAATGATTGAGATTCAATATCCATGAATAATTGTCTACTTTCCCATCCTATACCTCAGTCATAGGGTCTCCTCTGACCTACCCTAGTTTTAAAATGGTTCATCTCAGCTGAACTGTTGTTCAAACTGTCTTGATCAATTTTTAATAACATTATGCGTGTTCTGATAATTCATTTTGTAGGTTTCTTATATGCACAGTAGTGGTTCTCAGCCAGGGTGCTGCATGGTGCCACACAATGTTTGCACTGCTAGGTATGCAAACATAATTCACAAGATAAACCCAGAGATTTCAAATAGGAATTCATAGTGTTAAAAGCACTCTGCTTTGCTGTGGTTTTTCTGTGCTCTTTCCATCAGAATATTTCCTCTATTTTTATTTTTATTTTTTGTAATAAAAAAACAAGTGAAAACTAAGAGCTAGCATTTTCCATTGGGTGCCTTGAATCTAACAAGGGGTGCCTCAAGTCTACAGGATAAAGCTATAACCTTTCCCCTTTGGGAGTACAGATAGTCTTAGGTGGAGTGGTCACAATTCTGTTGCATGGGCCAATGGCTGATACAAAAGTAGTCTTACTGGAAACACAAACTCCCTTACCATGTTTTCCAGCGGTGGGGAAGGGAAAGGCCAGTGAGTCTGTGACAAGGCAGGTTCACTTGCCCCCACAGGCAGGACTCAATTGTCATAGGCTATCATATAGCTGTGTAGATACTGTTTGCATCAGCGAAAAGGATTTTGTCATTTCCCAAATTTGCCCACGACTCTGAAGATCCCACACTCAGGGTCAAGATAGGAATTTGTCTTGATGAGGAACAAATTGGTCATACAGGAGTTACCCCATATAAAATCACTGCACATGGAATTTAAATATTCAATATTAGAGCTTCTGAGGGGAAAAACAATGCTTTTCTGATCAACTCTCCTTCCTAACATTTGTTTACCCAGCTTCTTGGTTATCACCGGGGATCCTGGTTTTCTCTGATTTAAAAAAAGTCCCCACTTTTCAGTTAAAAAAAGTAACCCCAAATCCACATTTTTCTGAGAGTTAAACTAAATGCCATTCATATATGCATATATATTTAGTGGTGTTTTATTTTAATCATGGAAAAATGTGGATTTGGTTTTGTTTTTTTTTAACCAAAAACTGGGGATTTTTTTTTTTAATTGGAGGAAACTAGGATCCCTGGTCATCACCAAGCTAAAATTCCTTGGCTGGTGATGATTAAAAATGCTGTGAGAGTAAAAATCTGACCCCCAAAGCCTATTTTACCTGTTTGTTAAAATTATTTAATTATGAGCCCATCACCACTTAAGGAAAAAAAAACTTTAATTTTCTCTTTTCCCTTTTCCTGCCTTTGTCTGCTGATTAGGTCAAACTAGCTGCCATGATTTAGTACTCCTTTTCTGTACTACTCCAGATCAATTTGATCCTTTCTGTACTTTCTTATATTGTTGCACCAGCAATCACCATCTGAGACTAGCAAAAATTCATTCCAAGTCCCCTGGAAATCAGATGTCAGGTCAAAAGACTTTTCTGAGTCAGGAAATCTAAGGTTCCTTTTTCTAATACTGTCAACTCGGAGAGTTCTAGCTCCTGATCAGGACCAAATTCTGAGGTCTGGGCTTGGCTAGCCTCTTCTTTACACAAGATAACTACCCACCACAACAGTAGCCTAGCTAGGGTGGGGTAACGGGCAGGTGCCACAAGCACCAACTTGGGGGAGAGGGCGGAAGAAAATGGCTGCTACAGTAGCTGTGTGATTGCAAGTTGTGGCAGGACTGGAAGCTGTCCTGTGTGTGACTGCTGCCCCAGGTGCCCAGGCATACTGTTACACCTCTGCACTGCAATGAGGATACCCCTAACTTATTGCAACAGACAGGAAGACAGAATTTGGTCTATCGCTGGAGGTGTGTAGGTCCCTAAAGTACCTTAGGGGCATATTTTGCATCATACGTCTCACATCACAACAGAAAGAAAAACTGAGCAGTTCCTGAAAGGCCTCTGGCTAAGACTGTCTGGACAGTGTCTGCAACATTTGACTGGTGTCTGCAAAGGAAATAAGGGGTGGGGAATACAAATTACATGCTCAATTCTGCTCTTATTTTACATTTTTCTATGTCGGCAATAACTGCAAGCAGTGGTATTACTCTGGTTGTACAACAGTATAACCAAGATTAGAATCTGATGCTACATTTTACCACAACTGATCATAAAACATTTTTTTCTTCCCTCTCTTCTCCTACCCCTTAAAAATGTTGACCAAAAATTAAATTTTAAAATATTTTGTTTCCAAAAGGTCACTGTGACGCCTTACTGGCCACGTAGTTCTGATGCCACATGTTCCTATTCTCTTCTACACTCATGACTCTCTAGGAAGACCTTCTCTAACTATAGCCAAGAATGCCAGGATATATGGGGCACCAGCAGTAGAATGTGTTTGCTTGTAAGCATAGTAAAACATCCCACACAAAGTTCCACAGTGTCATAGCTAGACCACCAACAGTACCTTAGCTTGGTAGCTGAAAGCTCATGTATCTCTTTACTGTGCTGCAGTGTTCAGCACAGAAGTGTATGTTACTTGGTAAATTGCCATATTTGCTCAGGTCCAATATTTTTGGAAATGGGTAGCTACTTTGTCCACTCTGGGAGCATCTACATGAGATGCTGACTGTGCAGTAGCCTAATAATACTGCACAGTAGCACGTCACAACTTGGACAGTGCTAATACACTACTGCACAGTGTTATTAGGCTACCGAGCAATAGTGTCATCTAAAAGACGTTTGCCAGTGCTACTGCACAGTAACTCTGGGTACTGCACCTTTATTTAGTACTTACTAATACAGACACTAAATAAATGTGCAGTAACAACTGCACAGTAGCATCTCGTCTAGACGTGCCCACTTTTTCTGAATTAAATACCTACTGCTTTCTGGTTGGATGAGTTGAGGTGATACTGAAAGATATGTAAAAGGTCCTGGCTGCTGTCAGAAAACAGAATCCTAAACTATTGGTCTTACATACACACAAAGGTTGGATTAAACACCTGATTTATGAGTGCACAGATAGCTATCCAAATGCTACTGTTAGAATTTGCAGTCAGTTGTGACCCATTATTTAGGTGTAGAAAAGTTTGGCCCAGTGGGAACAGAACACAATCCCAGATGCCTGGATTCCTTGGGAGCTAACAGCACTTGCTTCTTTTCTTTTCAGGACAGCAAACAGTAGAGAATATATTTATAATGAGAAGGGGACTGCGTATCTAATTCCCACTGTGCCACAGAACCTTAAGTACAGTCATAGGTGATGTATAGGGGAGGCCCGGGGGGAGGGGCACATGCCTCAATGATATTGGCCCTCGCCGGCTGGGGAGTGGGGGTGCTGGCTGAGGGTCCACTTGACACCCCCCTCCCTGAGATTGGCTCTGGCCGGCACTTCTGGTTTTGCCACTGGCACTGCGATCAGCCGCTGGAGGACCCCCCCACCCGGTCCGCAATTAGTCACTGGTGCCCTCCCAGACTCTGGAGGCACCAGTCTCCCATGAGTACAGGTGTCCTTGCCTTTAGAATCCCAAGGTGAGGGATGAGATCCAAGTTTACTCAGCTCCTGTCTTTCTCGTTCTCTCCATCCTCCCTACCTCTCTCCTTGCTTCCGGTCTGTAGCTCACACTCTCTGCTCCCCTTCTACCTACCTTGCCAGAGGTGAACTATACACCAAGCAGCCCTAATACCAACCGTGGCTGTTGGCAAGCATGATGCTACACCTCAGTTGAAGAAGAGTAAGCATACTTCTTCTAGTGTCCTATAGGGACTATGCTAGGCTCACCACTCCACAGATACTGTGGCAGGGATTTTCCAGGCCCTGAAGCTACACATTCATGTTAAGACACTGCTTTAGTTTTAAAAGGTCCCAGAGCTCTAAGCCCAATAGGAGTCCCTGCACCTCAGCCCTGCACATCCCACTGAAAAGAGAGGACTAGACTTCAGGAGCCCCCAAGGCAGTGAGTCTGCTCCGTGTTCCCTGAAGCCTTCAAGGGCTTCACATGCACTGGCTCTGTGGTGTCAGGGCAGGGAGAAAGGCAGTTTAGAACTGCTACTGCATGTATGTATTACCCACCTGCCCCACAAACTTGGGGAATCACTAAGTGCAAGAACTGAGAGAGTTTCTCCATTCCTAAAGCTGGCATTGTAGCTGCTAAGTGAGCCCACTGATACTCCAGGCCTATAGGCTCAGGATAGGAGCACAAAACTGCATCTGAACCGTTTATGCTGGATTAAGTGGATTAAAGGAAAAAATTCCCCTCGTGTCTCTGCATGGTGATCGTACGTTCTTCCCTCTCCAAGAATCTCTCAGAGGTAGAGACAGCAGCCAATTGCAATCAACACCCTCTGCCAGGAGCTGAGAAGCAAAAAACCTGCTGTATCTCACTGTGGCAAGTAGTTCTTATGACTTTGGAAGACTCCTGCAAAAGTTATCTGAAAACAAGGGAAATTAGTCTCATGTGTTGGACTGCATATTTGTAGACATGTTGTTTTACCTAGCTGGGCATCATAAAGACTGGAGCTAAAACAATTACTTGGTAGGCTGTAATTTAGTCAAATGATATCAATAGCTTAGAGTGTGTGCAATATTTATGAGCAAAGAGAGAGAATGAGGGAGAGAGCTATTAAATCCATTTCCTAGAATATTCATAAAAAAAAAACCTAACAGCATCTCCCTGAGTCTTCTAAGCATCATTGCTATGCTACCCAACACAAACACAGCAAGAACAAGTAAAGCAGAGAGGGAACCCGAAAAGCAAGTTAACCTATAAAAGCTCAAGTAACTAATTAGACACATTTACCACTACACAGTTCCCTACAACCCTCTCCTTCAATCCCCACATTGGAAGGGAGGGTCCTGTCTTTGCATTTTCCCCTACAACATCTGCCTTCCTTTAAGCTATTGTATAGAAATAATAATTAAAACATCTAAAAGATAAAAGATTGTTCATTGTTTTTATTAGTATTTCACTGTGGTTGCACCCATTGACCTCAATCAACAAGGACCCCCTTGTGCTGACATAGATCCTACCAGGGCAGAAAAATATTCCTACTGTGACTGAAGAATGTGTGCAGGTTTAAGATCAATTGCCTGTGAAGTACCATTTGAACCTCACAACCTCCTGCTTTCCTGTCTGGCATTAGTTCTATTATCACCCAGAAACTTCTTAGACTGTCAGATAATACTACATTATCTCCACTCCCATTGATTCAACAGGAATCAAAGGCCCTCAGCAGCTTGAAGGATCAGCCAGAAATGGATGAATAGCCTCATTTGAACATCTTCCATCACTCTCTGCAGAGGTAAACTGCCTTTGTTCTCCAAATGAGGGGCTAGAATCCTCCTAGTTTTCTTCACACTAGTCATCTCACTGGGCCACTTACTGCCAACAAAACTACATCAAATCTGAGAATTTGCTCAATTCTACTCCTCCCTCCCTCCCAGAAATACAGAATTTATTCCATCACTTCTAAAGCAGCACCTTGAGTAAGCCTAGAATCAAGAAGGCAACACTTTATCAGGCTGGGGCTACCTCATGAAGAGAGAAAGACAATGAGCTAAATTAATCCCTGCTGAAAATTCTCTGGGCTTTGATGGAGTAACACCAGGAAGGAGTACAGCCTATAATGCTTTTACTATTTTGTGAGGCAAGGCACCTTTTCAAAACCTGAAATCTTTCATGGTCATAAAATTCTCTGACCAAATCCATTGATGACGGTCATCTAGAAGCCTATGAGAGGTAGCTATATGCACTCTCTCTCTTGCGCCCCCTCCCCCGGGACTATTAGGATTTCACTGCACTTCTTACTTTTAAAATTTTAATGAACTCATTTGTAAGGCCATGGTCAGGTTTGCAAGTTTTGTATCTCGAGACAGTTGGGGGGGGGGGGGGAATAAGATGTATGTAATAGCTTCCTGCTTATTTATCATTAAAGTCCATGTGTAAGGCAGACAATAGATTCACTCCTTAAGATATGTGATGCCATGAAAACAGCAAACCATTTCACTTGAAGCAAAATGATCACACAATTAACAGACATTAGAGGGTCTGATTCTCATTTACACCCAGACTGTTCTGCATCACCCTTGCATCATAAAAGGGGTGAAAATGGCCCTCAATTATGCCCCAGTCCTGATCTCCACTAAAATAGTTGCTACTATAGTGGAAAGACAAATTCTACAAGAAAAATACACGCTCTCCCCAGTATAGCTGAAACCAGTTCTCTACATGAAATAAAATGCATGGGCAAAATAGACTCTTTTATGACATTAGGACATTTGCTGGTATAAAAATATCTGAGAAGGAAAAATAGCACATCTAATAGGCATTATTATATCAGCAAAATTTCCCAGGGTCATCCTGGCCTTATATACACATTATACCAAAACAGTATAAAGAAACCTTCCTATGAATTCAAATCAGGCCTAAGCTGTGCTCACTTAAACTACAGTACATAACACCATTTGATCCTACTCAGCTAAATTTACAAGACAGGTGCAAAAAGTAATTCTCTAGAGAGAGTGAGGTGATTTACAAGTTAATTTTTCTGAAGACAATTATAGTTTGTTTTCCTCCAAACCTCAGATCACATCAAGTTCATTTCTCTACTGATCATTCTGAACTTTATTACATGACTATGAACAGTTTCCACCAATGTACAAGGAAAGAGAGAAAGAATGTATAATATTTTGCTAGTTTATGGCACCCGTGTGTGCATATCACTGCATTCCTCATTACATACTCCATTATATACTGAGTATGCATTCATGTATGATCACACTGTGTTGTCAGACATATAAAATCCTGGTGCAGGAAAAAGCAGGTTAAAGCAATTTTAACTCGTGCAACCCAATCTGCAGGGCTAGCTTCTCCAGTATGCTGACTAAATGTTCATAAACACTTGAGCAAAGTAGGTGTAAAATACTACTGTGCCTAAACAGGAGAGCTAGACTGTCCACTGGTTCACTTCAGCATTGTCCGCCTGACTTCTGGCTTATAGTGTTCTGTATTTTCCATAGATGCAAATAACTACAGAGGAAAACAGGAAAGAATCAGGCCTTAAATTTTACCATTCATATTTGTATTATTTCCTGGGGGAAGAAGCTCAAAATATTACAAGGATACCCTGAAAATTTGAAGAAAAAATTGAAAAAAACCCCCCTGTTCTGTTGCCTTTTCCTAGTTACCTATATTCCACCCCAATGCAGTAGTCTTGTGTGGACATATTGATCTACTTTGAAGTGCACTGTGGGCTGGTGCATTTCAACAGAGCCTTTAAAGCACTATAAAATGGATTTGAACCGAGACATTTGGATCCAGAAAAAAAGAATACATCATATCAATGTCAATGGAGTGTATGCTTTGAATATGCATTAGGGATTGCAGTTGTATAATATACAGCATTAGCCAGCTTCCATCTACTATTCTTAATTAATAATTGAACATACTCCATACCATAGAGTTTTGGATTTCCCCAAATATGCATTATACTAACTTGTATTAATATATAGCGTATTTCATCTTTAATGTTCCCAAAGCATTTTACAAATTTTATACACTGAGGAACATGCTAGTGCCACCCCTGAAATGCAGCTAATTCTGAGATGAAACATGGCAGCTTTTTAATGGCAGCAGCAGAATCCAATATTAGAACAGAAAACAAAAAATGGCAGAAGGAAGCAGGCAGAAATCAAGTTTCATCACAACACCAGACAATGCCATGGATCCTTTCATGACCCACATCGCCATAATCATATTTAACTGTAGGCCCTACATGAAGGATGACATGGTGCTTCCTAATGCATGGGTAGAGACTAGCTCAGTACTGACTCAAAAGAGCGAATTTCCAACTCTCTTCTTGTAAAACCTTTAATTTGTGTTCCTGGACTTCTCTCCCTGAAGCAATGATCCAGCAACTTTCAGACTTTCCTAGATGCACAACACAATAGCCACAATGCAACTCTGTTAGTTCCTCATTTCCACTAACCTTGCACTGCCCTTAAGCCACAGTTATCTTCCCACCAATCAGTTCACCTATGATGCTCCAAAGGCTTTCCAGACACCATGTAGTTACAGTGCATACTCAGTAGCTGCTACTGCAATATTAATATCTTAGCCATTTTGTAATTTAAAAATTAAAATATCAAAAGATTTTACACTGCATTAAAAACCCAGGAAGAGTCAAACCTCATTCATTTGAAACAAAAGGCATTTTATCATTTAGCAAATCAGATCAGGAAAATACTGAGCAAACTAGCAACCATCCTTTCTTACTCTCACCCAAATGAAAAAAGCTCATACCAATCAACTGGAGCAAAAAAGTGCTTCTTGGGAGAAATGTCAGCAGAAAGTTAGTTTTTCCATCCAGGTTTTCAATCTCCTGAAAAGAGAGGTTAGTGACACAAACAACACAACTTAACATACACTAATCGAAGTTGTATAAATCACTGTAATGATAAATGTAGTCATCCCAAGACATTTCAAGAGTATTTGTTTTCAGAGAGTTTATACAATTGGAAGCCATTATGACTTAAGCAATCAGCAAAATAGATACCAAAGAAATGAAAGACATGCAACTACCTCCCTTGTAGTTTCGTAGTTATGGTAGTGCACTTGTTTAATCAGATCCTAGGGTCTTCAATGGACTGGAGGTGAATACTTCACATTGACAGCAAAATAGCACCATGTTAAACACATGAAAAAGAAGATGAAACAACTATCACAGCCTAAGTGATTCCATTCAATAAATACATGAAAGAATCTCTTGGTGGATTCCAGCCCCCACAGCGAACCTTTGTGAAGAATTTAGTGCAGAATTTCACCCAGGTATTTCTATTCCATTTCTTCTGTGAATAATTAACTGATCACATCGATTTCTGAAGAAGAAATTGACTCATCTAGATTTTTTTGATTGCTCATAGAGGCATAGCACAAAGAATCCTTCCAGGGCTTTGTTTGGATGGCTGTTTTTTTGGGTAGCTGGTTCTTCTATCTCACTCATCCCTCAGCCATTTTAAACAAAGTTTGAACTGCATTAAGCTGTGGGTTTGATTCTGTTTTCATCTACACAACAGTCAATCAGAAGCAACTCCACTAAAGTCCATGGATTTAAACTGCTGAAAAGAGAATTAGGCCATATGACTATCAATATGAACAGTAAAAAAGCTCTGAACAGCAGAACAATTTATGAAAAATATTCCACATGCTAACTAAGAACAAAATGGCAGAGGACACTCTTTGCAATTACCAGCTGTATCAGAGAAGTACTGTTGATTCCTTGATCATTCCTGTATACAAAAAGTTTTCAAACCAGGTCTCATGTAGGGATTGAAGGCCCAATTCTCCTACCCGTTACATCTTAGTGTTGTTACTCCCAGTTTACATGGCTCCTGTGTGACAAGTATCAACCTGCAGCCTCAATCATATGCAGCTGGACTCTCTCATAGAAAGAGTGAGACTGCTGCTAGACTAGCAGAATAACAACACTCTTAAGCAAATCTTGTCAGATGAGGCCACATCCGCTGCTCTTTGCATCTTTTCCTATATACTTTTCTTGCACTGAAATTGATAAGAGTTTTGCACTCAGAGAGAGATGGCAGGAACGGTAATGAGGCGGTTCTCTGGAAATACATGACTTCTAGAATTCAAAACCTAATGTACTAACATTCCCACCTAGTGAGAGGAGGACACCAAATATAGCACCTCATATTACATTTTCATTGCTAGCTATAAAAGGTTTCTATTCACATGTAATTATTGTCTTTCTGCTGGAATAAAATGTCAGGCATTTTAAGAAGCTGTTAGAAAAGTTGGATGGATTGAAGCACTGTTGCACTAATTAAAGTTACTTTGATCTCCAAACACTTACATTTCAAACCACTGGAAAATGAACATTTTTGGGAAAGACTAGACTTGACATATAGCATACCATGAAAGGCAAGTGTTGCAGGTTTTGAGAACTGTTGTTTCTTATTTTTCTTCTCATTTAAATTCTCTTAGCTGAGGACCAGATGCATGCACTTCTCTTAAGCATAAGGATAAGGAACAAAAATACATGGAGCTGCTCTATGACCCCCTGAAATAAATGGAAAGATTGCCATTTATTTCCGTGAGCTTTGGATTCTGCCCTGAAGGAATATAGGAATTCACAGTACAACATTTAGAATATTATTGATAGTATTTGTCTGTGCCAGCTCATACCGTCTGCTACAGAATCCTCTTTCAGACATAATGGGAGCATCTACGTGTGCATTTTACTGTGGAATAGATTAATTAGCACCCCAGTAAAGCATCACCATCTACACATGCAGCAGTATTAGGGCACAGTAAGTTAATTAACTCCACCATAATATAGTACTGTTGGGGAGTTCCTAACTGTACTGAACCACATATGTGGAGTTGACCACAGGAATAAATTGCAACCGGTCAGCCCAGCCAACCAGGGGCCTGCTCCACCCTGCCTCAAATTGCTGCTGTCCCGGGAGCATGTTTAGACACTGCACCCAGGAGCAGTTTATTTCGGCTCAACCAGCTCTGGAGTTTATTGTGTCATGTTAATTGCACATGTAGATGCACCCAATTAGTACCACACTTGATCAGATACTTTTGAGGAAGGTACAAAATCCCCTTAATGTAGCAGCATGCCTAGGAAAAGAGATTGCTCTATTCTCAACGAGTTAACATTTGGTTTATCATCCTGATGTCACAATCAAATACCTCATGTGGTTACTTATAACTGGTATTTCTGTAGGATTTCAATGCATACTCAAATGCTAAGGATTTTCAGAGAGGCTACCATGTAACAAAATGGCATTTATTTTTGGAACAAACCAACTTCATGCCTGAATTCAAAACTTGTTTGTATGTTTGTTTACAGTTTCTCCCCTCTTCTACTTTGGAGCCAGGAGAGGCATGATGGAGTGGGGAGAGAGAGTGGCAGCAATCTCTACTCTGCCAAAATCTGTTAACTGTTAATTAACAAATCAATTGTTGATTTGTTTATTTACCAAGGCTCACTTTTTTTTTTCTTTCTTTTTTTCTTTTTTTGCCCTAAGCCACACCTAAACCTCAGTGAAAACTGTGGAGGACAATGAGCTTGCAGAAGCACAACCAAAGGCTGAATTTGGCCAGAAGAGTTCTTACAACTGATGAAGATGACTGAAAGGGAAGTTTGTACGACTGGCAGCTAGAACTTCTTCCCCTCATCATTTTGTATAACGAGCAAGTATAACACAGAGGAACAAATACACGATAAACACAGAGTCCAAACTATAACATTTTAACAGAGTCACTTTGCAAAGTAGACCCACTTTGAGGGATTGATACAGCAAGTCTTACATGTAGGAAACACCCACTGAAGGCTCCAATTCAGCAAGACACTGAGTATTTAAATAACGATATTTATATTACAGTAAAGTCCAGCGGCAACATAGACTTCATAAGCAATAGAGCCTGACATCCCTGGCAGAATGCAGGCAGGGGCTGATGTCCAGGTACCCCATAAGGGATGAAAGATATGATGAGATAGGCCCAGAATGGCCATCAAAGGGAAAGCAAGTTGACAGTTTGGATGTGGGTGGGGATGGAACGGGAGGTGTTAAAAAAAAAACCACTCAGGATCTCGGAAAATGCTCTTTGCCACTGTTTTCTGACTACCTCTGGCAGGGCACCATAGGATTTCTCAAGGCCAAAATAGAAAAGGTTGAGACACAAGATGATGAAGGTCCAACCAAAAGTTTTAGTTGTGTGAATGAAGAGGAAAGGCAGGAGCTTACTGACACTATGCTGAAAAAAAAAGCAAGATTTAAATGTGATGATCAGAAATCAACATAAGTCAATAGAGCTACTCATGTCCTTAAAGACAGACACAAGGCGGAGCGTCTTGCTGAGTTAGGTCCAAAATCAATGTGAGTTTGGTGACTGAAGGTTTTCAGAGGCCCATTCAAAAATATTACCTGAAAGCTTTTACCACTAGTTCAACCAAACAAACCATTGTCAGTTCACACCCAAGATTCAATACAGGTAGGTTTATATATCTCCAAAGATATTATTATACAAACTTTAGTAAAACTAATACTCTAGTAAAACATGTTCCAAAGTATACATGGTCACTGATGCTGTTTCCTGTATAGGGTCAATAAAATATAAACATAGTATCCAGTCATTGCTGTAGCCCACTATCACAAGCCATAATCATGGCTACTGATACTGCCTGTCTTTAACTTCTCATACACAATACAATTAGCATTAGAAAGACGCCAGATACTTCATCTCTGATCTCATTTCCTTATTTACATATAGCATAAAAATGAGGATAAAATGTCATGTTCACAAAGAAGCAATGAAGCAACCTTTAAGACTGCTGACCTATCAAAATGAAATGCCCAGAACGCCATCATATCTACTCGAAGGAGCCACAGCATGTCAGGAATATCTGCCTAAGAAGGGGTATTCAAAGAAAACAAATCATGATTAATTCAAGCCTCTTGTATTTCCCCAAGATCAAGACCATAATGTCTTATACCACTATTTTTTTTTGTTAAAGAAAGCATTTATATAGCAAAGTCACCAGAGATTATTTAGACGCAAGAATCTGTAAACCCAGTCTTTACTTCCGTTGAAGCCAGTGGTAAGATTCCTACCACCTTCAGTGCCAATGGTCCTATAATTATATTGGCTTTACTCATTTGGGATGAGATGCAAAGTCCTTTGAGGTCAATAAAGTTAATGAATCAAGCCTTTGAACTTCATCATATTTTAAAGTTTAAGTCTAAATTCAAAAGGCTTACAACATTGATGGCAACATCTGTCACAGTGAAACTCATTTCCCATGGAATACCTTGCAGTTTGTTATTCATTATGACATTCAACCAAAGCAGGGATGAACTAACCATTCACTTCAGACACAACTGTCTAGTGGGGACGGCAGAGAAACTGGACTCCAGAAAATAACCAGACAAAATATTCCTGGGTAAGATCCTTAAAAATTTTCTTTAATTGATGCCAAGTATGAACAGATGATCAAGTGACAGAAGCAAGAAAAATTGCATAGATAAAAACTATGCACTTTAAATAGGTTAGAAACTCATCACAGTAGATGTGCTGAAACTGACAAATCAAACTAGCTAGTTACCAAAAGTAAAATGAGCAGTAATGTAACAGTGAGGTACATACTTGACTCGAAGTGTACGAAGCTTGTAAACTGTGGAAATAAAGAGAGCTATCTCAGCTTAAATGGCTTGTTGCCCTGATGGTGCACTTTATATGAACACTATTCAGTTTCTATATTTAACATTGGTAATACGTGATCTTTAAAATCAGAGGTATGTCAGAGAGTCCTTATACAGTTCTACCTACAGCAGTAATTTACACATTTTCAAAGCAATGCAATGAAAAGAAAAAGTGGTTTACATGTCATGGAAAAGAAAAAAGAAATATATATATATATATATATATATATATATATATATATATAATTTTAAGAAGTTATAGGTATAAGGGTTTTTTGCTGAAGTCATAAAAATATTATTTTTACTTTTGTACAAAAGTAAAATATACATTTGATTCCAATTACATTGTAGAAATGTCATTGAAACAATAACAGTAATTAACGACTAATGCACCTGAAGGAATTTAATGCAACACATACTCAGTTATCAGAGAGAACATAAAGGGAAAGGGATGTATTTTTTATAGCCTTGGATAATATTCACTAGACTCTGAGAACAGTTGAAATGAACAGAGCTACACAGATACAAATAGGATATTTTCAAACAATTCTGAATTAAGACCTCAGCTTCATTTTATTTCTTTAAAAAATATCAAGGTATAGTATGCCTTGATAATACAAACTGCTGGCCTTTTTTGTGCATACTTCACCTACAAGGAAGAAAAAGTTACAATACCCTGAAGTTTTATGGTGGTGATAAGTACTGACACTTCTGATTAAGTTAGGATGCAGAAAAACAACATTTGCTATTCCTAAATTAAAAAAAAAAATCTTCACCTGACAAAACACTTGAAATGCAGATTCCTGTTTTAGGCAATTCCAAAAAAGTTTGTTTTGTAGTTTCCATTCTTTATAATAATGTTGCCCAATTGCTAAAGATGGCTTGCCAATTCTACCTAACCTCATGACTAAAAATGGTGAATCACAATTTGGAACCAATTCTGTATTTCCTATTAACCCAAAATTACCATGAAAGTCAATGGAAATATTAAGCATGGAAAAAAATATGAATTCAGGCCCTTCCTGAGTAAGCACCTAGAATCTGTGATATAACTCTTTTCTGCTTTCTGCATGAAATAAACCCTGAATGTCATCCTGCTAAATAGAAGTAGTCAATTTAAAGTCAAAGGAAGGATAATACATTAAGCATGTTTCTGAATAAGACTTTCCAGCCTGCTTTATTAAGCCATGTTATTTTTCCTTTTCCCCTTCCCAAAATGTGATTATTTCAATTATAACACAATGCACAGATATGCATGAAAGATATTCTGCATTGCCCAAAGACTGACATATTAAATGGTGAAACTGGCCCTCAATGCCTTACATTTAAAACATGTTATGCTTTATATTTCTCTTGTGTTCCAGTTGTATCAGAGAAGCAAACACTCTTGTACATTTGTTTAATTAAACAACTGTCCCCTAGCCAAAACTCAAGGAGAACAAAGTTGCCATTGGTTCATTCATCTGTTTATCCAATGCCATTCCTAATTAATTATACATAACTGATTTGCTAAGAAGATCCTGATCTGATTCTTGAAATCTCTCCGTGGGCAAAATTCCTACTTCAGCCAACAGGACTTTTGCTTAAGTTGGTACTGTAGAGTTGGGCACAGTCTTCTAACCTTCAAATATTTACAGATGCATTTAACTTTGTCTATAAGAATACAGTTGAAGACATGCATATTTACAAGAATGTGTTACTGGAAGTTAATTACTCTGGGTCATATTCATCCCTAACTCTGACACTAAAATCAGGGGGTTGATTCGCTTTTTCATCACGCCTGTATAAATCAGAAGTAAATCAACAAAGTCAAAGGAGTTGCACTAGAGGCAACTGGGTTGAACCAGCAAGAGCTTGTCTACAATACAGCACAGTAAGCTCTAGGGTGAATTTACAACACATGAATTACTCCACATTAACTCCCTGTGTTGAGTGCTTGCTCCACTTTTAAAGTGGGATAAGTGGCGCCTTGCACTTTGTGCATGCAAGGGGCTTATCTATATGAAGGCACTAAAGAAAATTAATTGGAATTAACTTTTAAAGTAGATAAGTCAAACAACTTTAAATCCCTCCATGGACACTCATATTCAGAATAGGAGTGGTCTAAATTTAAGTTAGCTTGCTTCAGTTCCAAACTGAACTAGGAGACATACAATTAAATTATTAGGAAGAAGGTTTAAAATTAGCAAAAGGAATTTTTTTCATACTGCACATAATTAATTTGCAGAACTCATTACCACAAGATATTGTAGGGGCTGATCATTTCACCAGGTTCAAAAGAAGATTAGACAAATTCATACAGAATAAGTTGAGGAGCAGATATTAAACATTACTGTAAAGGGTTCAACCTTCAGATTAGGACTAGCTTCTAAATGCTGGAAGCTGTAGGGAGAGAGAGGCAAGGGACAGATCAGTCTGGACAGGTCATGCATAAAAACTCTTCCTCAGCATCTGCTCTTTGCCATGGTGAGAGATAAGCTACAGGGCTAGAGGGACCTGTGGCATGACCCAGTGTGGTACTTGTGCTCTTCATGAACCTAATTAAAAATTAAAACTTCAGTTCTAAATACAAGCATCACATAGGGTTTAAAACAGTTTTAATTCACTGTCAACTCATACCTTTAATTAAGCTGAATGAACTTTTCTGACTGTCTCAGTGGAGAAAAGTCTTGCAGTTTTAATGGGAGTTAGTCTGGAGTAGCTAGTGCCTGCTAACCACTCTGTGCAGACAAGCCCTGCAGAGATCAGATTCATTGACTTCAGCTGAGTTACATGACAGAGGAATCTGGTAGCATTTTTTCTCTCTTTTTTTTGGTAACATTTTTAATTCCATTGGTTCTTCTAATAAGTAAGATGACTCCACCCCAAATCCTTCCCCTCCACCATTTTTAGTTGAGTTATGGTTGTCTGGCACACCATAGATTTATGATTATAATTTCAGCAACAGCTGATAATTCAGACAACTCTGACACAGCCTGGTCTCCCTAAACCACCCTATTGAACTAAGACATCTTCCTTTTCTTTAGGAAAATGATAAATTGGCCATCAGGCCATTTTTTCCAGTCCTCTTCCACAGGAGTAAACAATCATTTTGAGCTTGAGCCATTCACCAAAAGAAATACAGTAGAAAACAAAATGTAAAAAAGAAAAAGACATTTATTGGTAAGAACAGGCAGTTGTTAAGTGCACCTTCAGGCCTACAAAGACATTTCAGCACATTTAGTGCAAGGGGTAAGAGCTTTTTTGTCAAACTTGCCAGAAACACATGCCTATGCTACTTGAGTTTAAATCCCTGTACTCCATACTTATTAGTTCCTTTGTAATGAGCTATAAATGGGTAAGCAACATTCAGACTCCCCAAGCCACCCCACACCCTAATGTTTCACCCAAGCCCCTGCCAAAAAAGAACCACTGCATGCACTTGTCTTTACACATGCAGAATAATCATCAGTCTGTTAGTTAAACTAAGATGCAGACACCCAACTGCTATAGAAACCAAGTTACCAAAGTGAGGCCTCATCTCTCAGGTGCTACTTTCTGATCATCAGTCCCACAGCACTGAATTGATTATTGCTGTTTTTAATGGAGTGCAGCATTCAAGTCAGTTTCAACATGGGAAGTTGTATCCTAGAATTCAGAGTTTGGAAAGATCAGGACCACCAAATTTTAATTTTTGGTGGGACAGGTGTGTTGTGGGGGGTGTGAACAGATAGGGGCCAGGAAAGAAGCTTGATGTCATCTACCTGGAGAACTGAATGCCCTGTTTTACCAGACATTTTGCAGCTGTTTTGAGTGGAGAGGTTTCCTCTGTCCTTGATCACTTTCCCATCATTAAAGATTCACAGATGCCAAACAAGCGAGAAGTCAAGTCTTTCTGTAAACCCAGCAGGTCGGGCTTGTGCGTTAACTGCAGAGTGAATTTTTTTTAGACCATAAATGTCTCACTATATACAGATAGATAGATAGATAGATAGATAGATAGATAGATAGATAGATAGATAGATAGATAGATAGATATAAGATGGGAGTGGGGGAAAGGGGTCTGTACAGTGTGGAAGGAAGAGGGGTTTCGACAGCAGATGGCCACATGCTAAGTGCAGAATGAAGATTCTCAACTTGGTCCTTTAGAAAAATAAAAATTAGTGCCTACGTTGGTCAGGATGGAAAGCTGTCATCTTCCAGGACCTAGCGGTCAAGGCTTGCATATTGCAGAAAATGCCTTCTCCCAGCAGTGCTTCCTTCCACAGATCAGGGTGGGAGCAGGGAAGGGACGTGGGACTGAATGGGAAAGGATTCCTTGAAGGACCTGTATTGGATTTAAGATCTGAAAGGTTCCTGAGGGAGTGTGGGGGAAGGGGGAGGGAGGCAGGAGTAGATGCTCAACTGGGAAATGGGGAGCCTCTCTCTCACCTACCTCTTGGGAAGTCCAAGAGAAAAAAATGTGCAGCCCTCCAGTCTGGTTGCCTGCCTGGTGGATGCTGCAGTAAGTGATGGTCTTTAGTTCCTCATGTTCTGCCATTCTGGGGCAGGCTGCCCAAGAGCCATCTCGGGGGAAGGAAAGGCAAAAACGATGAGGGCAGCAATGTCTATAAACAATCTGGGGAAATTCTGAGTCTTGCATAAACACGATTGTGACTTATTTGGCAGAGGCAAAACGCCGAGCCCCGCAGCATTGCGCTGCCAAGGGAAGGAAGGTGTCCATGGGCGCTGGTGGTCATTGCCCTCCTCTTCTCTGTCTGTCTGTCTCCCTCTCTCACACACACACCCACTTTTTCCCTCTCTCTGCATGCCATGCCTAGGAGTAGCATGGAACAATCCTGATTGTGTGGTGTTATCTTGCCCCTTCCTTCACTACATCTGATTGGCTCTATTCATGGAGGCACTTTCAGCAAATCAGTGGATAAAGGATAAAAAGGCACTAAGCAACTACCTAAATCAATCTGTTGAGTCTCTTCAGTGAGTTCTAGAGAAGTACAAAAGTCTATAGAGCTCAAATCATGATGGCAAAAGAAAACCAGCCGCTGCAATTTGGATGCATACGATAGATACATTTCATTTACATTCAGAGAATGCACCAAAAGACATGCATCGGCACCTCTGCAGCTAGGAAGGATAGTGCTTCTTAGGTGTTGTTATATATAACTTGACTTCTTAATTTTCCTTATAGTTTTCCCTTTAAGGGATGGGATATGTTCCTTTCTGACCATGCCTGGAGAGAAGCCAACACATTTCCCTGAATGATGCAGGAAAAGCATCAGATCTCTCTAGTCAGTCCCTTTGTGCCCTCAATCTAACAAGCGCGTTTTAAAAAATATTCTTATTATTACTGAATTCATGCATTAATTAATTCAAGTTACACCTTAATCAAGTAGGCCATAATGCTGAATATTTGAACATGCTTTGATCTCCAAAAGTTATTGTTCCCATTTGACTAACATATGCACGTAAATACAGTACTTTAAATTACTAATCAAATATTTAATAAATTAAGGAGTGCACTTTTGGTGAATGCAAATCAAAAATAAAAGAAAGAAAGAAAGAAAGAAAGAAAGAAAGAAAGAAAGAAAGAAAGAAAGAAAGAAAGAAAGAAAGAAAGAAAGAAAGACTTTGCGTTTCACGAACCAAAACCAAAAAGGACTATATTTAGAAGATTCCGTTCAAACGAAAGCTTATCCCCTATTGTCTGAGGTAACTTTTCAGGCATGCTATTACAAAATAAATAGTATCAAATTCAAACATGCATATATTAAACTCCATTGTGCTATCTTGCAACACAGGGTGAAAAGTTTTGCATCCAGTTCTGGAGGACAGGGGAAATAAAGGGAGAAAAGTGTGTTTAACCATCTGCAGTTAAGAAAACTTAGCAGCATTGCAGATGTTTTGTCCTTTATTTTCCTTATAGAATAATAATTTGTCTGCATTAAGGGTACAAACAGCCAAAACACTGGGCTTAAGTTTATTCATAATAAGGTGCTGTGTGGATCTGTAGAGCAGAACGACATAATTCCTCACAAAGGAGGATGGGGAATATACACTTCTTGAGCAAAATAGCAGCAGATGCTTCCTGCATGTTTCTACTGAACTTTTTATTGGATGTACTTTTTTGGATGCATTGTGCAGTTTTGCAGAAATTTTGTTTTTTACTGGAATCCATGCATGTCACTAAAAACTCTTTTGCTGTAAAAATAAGTTAAATGAACAAAAAAAAGTTAGGAAAAAAAGTTGAGGTTTAGAAGCATATGACTTACAACTAGACTAGTTCAAATGATTATCATTGTTAACCAGTTGGAAAATACCATTTGTAAAAGAAACAAAACATTATCTCTTTCATGGATCCTGAAAGCTTCTTTATCGCTGAGCAAAAATTCGCAATGCAACAATGCATTTACGAGGTAAATAAAGCATTCAAAGACTATTAGTAAAGCATCTACAAAGTGTGACCATGTCACTTAAAGTCTTCAAGCTGTGAGTGGGGTTTATTTTTTGTTTTGTTTTGTTTTTGCTTTTTTTTACACATCAGTCAGCAGCTTGCTTTTATTAACGCAGTTTTGGTTGGCTACGGTGCAGTTGCCAGTTCTGAGATTAGCCTCTCTAAAATTGTCTATGCTATTATTCATATCCTCTTCGATTTCCATGTACTCAGATTTGCTGATTGTGGAAGAACTACGGCAACTGAGATCACTGTCAGATGCTAAATTGGGGGAGCTAACGTGAAGTAACTGAGCCTGTTCTTCCCCTTCTGTTTCTCGGTGGTAGAAGTAGTTGAAGTTGGATACGATGACAGGTACAGGCAGGGCAATTGTCAGCACACCAGCGATGGCACACAAGGAGCCTACGATTTTGCCTCCAATTGTCACAGGGTACATGTCACCATAGCCCACAGTGGTCATGGATACCACTGCCCACCAGAAAGCATCGGGGATACTTGAGAAATGAGAGTCAGGTTCTTCAGCCTCAGCAAAAAACACCGCGCTGGAGAACAAGATCACCCCAATGAAGAGGAAGAAGATTAGTAAACCTAGCTCTCTCATACTGGCTTTGAGGGTCTGTCCCAAAATCTGGAGGCCCTTAGAATGCCGGGAGAGTTTGAAGATTCTAAAGACTCTTACCAGTCTGATGACTCGCAGAATAGCCAGAGAGGTGGCCTGCTCCCCCTTTTGGGTTCCTTCTTGTTCAGCCATCTCAGTTCCCAGGGTGATGAAGTAGGGGATGATGGCCACTATGTCAATGAAGTTCATGATGTTCTTGAAGAACTCAGCTTTGCTTGGACAGGCAAAGAAGCGTACCACCAGCTCAAAAGAAAACCAGATGATGCACAAGGTCTCCACGATGAAGAAGGGGTCTGTGAAAATGTTGGACTTGTAGATCACAGTGGTGTTGTCAACGCGGTGCAGGGTCCCTGTGAAGTCTTTTTCTTCCTTCAGATCCGGTAAAGTCTCTAGACAGAAGATCACTATGGAGATGAGGATCACCATGACAGAGATTATTGCAATGACCCTGGCTGGCCCGGAGCTCTCTGGATATTCAAAGAGGAGCCACACTTGGCGCTGGTATTCCTTCTCGGGCAAGGGTCTCTCCTCCTCCTTGATGAACCCTTCATCTTCCCGGAATTTCTCCATGGCTTCCTCACCCAGCTCGTAGAACTTGATCTCCTCAGAGAACATATCTAGAGGCACGTTGACCGGCCTGCGGAGCCGGCCTCCAGACTGGTAGTAATAGAGGATAGCATCAAAGCTAGGCCGGTTGCGGTCAAAGAAGTACTCATTGCGCAAGGGGTCGAAATACCGCATGCGCTTTTTGGGGTTGCCCAGCAGCGTGTTGGGGAACTGGGCTAGGGTCTTCAGTTGGGTCTCAAAGCGCAACCCAGCAATGTTTATCACGACCCGCTCACAGCACTCATGGTCGTCATGGGCACCTGGCTGGTAGCTGTCTTGGGGGTGGCCAGGCAGGGCAGAGGTCTCATCCACGTTGTCTCCAGCCATGACAGTCATGGTGGCACAACTGATGGTGGGGAGGTGTGCGAGGGTTACAGAGGGACACCCTGGAGGCGGTGGGAGGGAGGCAGGGGTCTGAGGCAGAGAGTGCCAAGGCAAGGGAGGGAAACCTCAGAGAGCCTAGAGGTGGATGGTGGAGCTGGAATTGAGGGCTCTAGCGGGGGGGCAGAAACCAAGGATTAGGGAGGGGAAAACCCCAGAGAGGAAAGGGAAAGATGGATGAGGGGAAAGGGGGATGAAGGGGAGAAATGCAGAGTGGACAGAGGGGAGGGAAGGGCCAGGGGTCCCTGCCACACACCCCAGGCGGAGCTCCCCTCCCCAGCCCTTGCCTTTGGCCTTTAACTCGACGCTGCTCCTGCGCTCCCCGCCTCCACCATGGCTGCGGGCAGCACTGAGTTGCCACCAAAAGCAAGACACCAGGGGAGGCCGGGATGCGCCGACTCAGCACTTTCCACTGCCTCTCCCCGCGGCCCCCTCCGGCTCCGGCTCCGGCTCCGGCTCCGGCTCCCGCTCCTCCTCTTCGGCTGCGTGTGCGCGCGGTGCTGGGGAAGGGGCAAAGCTCGCTCCGGGGCAGGCGGCGGAGGCTGCAGAGGAGGGGGAAAGTCCATAAAAACACACACGCGACGCGCTCGGGGGCAGCGAGGAGCATCGCGCTGCGTGCGCGTCCCCCCGGCACTGAGGGGAGGGGGGCGGCTAAGGGGAGCCCCAGCTCCCACTGGAGCCTTCCGAGCGCAACTTCCCCGGGGCTGGGCTGCTGGCCGGGCCACGAGACTCCCTCCCTGGGGACAGGGTGCAGAGGGAAGGGGGAGAGCATGGGACCCCCGCTCCCTTTATCTGTGCAGGGACTCAGGGTAAGGAGGCGTGGAAGGGACCGCAGGAGGGCACCCAGCCCGGCCCTGCTCCCAGCGGGACCATCCCCGAGTGCAGCATCCGCGCGCGCGCGTGTGTGTTTGTGTGTATGTGTGTGTGTGTGTGTGTGTGGTCCCACTACATAACTCTGTGTGCGCGAGAGCTCCTAATACATAACTCTATGTGTGTGTGTGTGTGTGTGTGTGTGTGTAAGATCGCAGATCCTAGTACATAAGTCTGTGTGATCCCAGTACATCACTGTGTCTGTGTGTGATCCCAGTAACTATGTGTGACCCCCAGTACATAACTGTACATACTTAACATAGTAACAGTACATACAACTGTGTGTGTATGTGTGTGTGAGTGATCCCAGTACATAATTGTGTGCGCGCGTCATTCCAGTACAGTGTGTGTGTGTGTGTGTGTGTGTGTGTGTGTGTGTGATAGAGGGGGGGGGGGGGGGGCTCTCTGTGCTAAGAAGAAAGTGAAGGAAAAGGCCAGGCTGTGTGGTCGAGAGGAGCCCAGGCTCTGCCTTACCTGCGCCGGGCCAGTCGCAGGGCTGGGAGCCCCTGCCGGAATGCGTCAAGTCGCCTCGTCTTGCAGCATCCAAAAAAGCGCAGCGGCAGGAGCAAGCAAACTCCCCCCCACCTCCACCCCTCCCCTCCTCCCACCCCCCTGCGCCCCTCTCAATAATACGGCGATCGCTTTACAGCGCTGCCTGCGAGATGCTGAAATATTCATAGCCCGGCTCTGGCTGCATCGCGAGCGAGCGGGGAGGAGGCGGAGGCGGAGGAGGAGGATGCGGGAGGCAAGTCCCTTGTCCGCAGGGCCGGAGCGAGGAGCGGCGAGGCAGGAGGGAGCCGGGCACTAGGCTGCGGCGGGCGGCGAGGGGCAAAGCCGCAGCCCGCGCAGCCGCTGCATCCCCGGAGCAGCCCTAGGCTCGCCCTGGCGACGGCAGCAGCAGGAGGAGGAGGCAGGAGCGGGCCGCGTGTGGCAGAGGCGAGGGAGCTGCTGAATGCACAAGAGCCAGGAGCGGGCTCGAACCATTTCTGGGCGCTGCAGTCTCAGCAGAAACCTGAGAGCTGCTTGGTGCAGATCGCGGGGGGGGGGTTGCACGCTCTCTGCCCGGGGGGGGCTGGCAACACGCGTGACCTTCCCCGGGGGCCGCCCGTGGCCAGCAGCCGGGCCCGACGCAATGCAGCGCCTGGCTCGCCCCCTCTCGCCCTCAGCTGGCAGGGCTGGGGGGGCAGCTGCAGCAGCAGCAAGGCGGGACCCCCCTACCCCGGGGAGCAGAGGGGCCGCGCAGGGGATGTGCCTCGCTCTGTGACTCCCCCCACTGCACCTCCGGAGGTCAAACCCCCGCCTCCCCCGCGGGCTCTGCTCGGCTGAACTCGTCCCCCGCCACACGTGGAGGTGAGTGGAGCAGCTCGGCCGGCTGGGGCAAACACGCGGGGGCACAGGACAGCGTCTGCAGAGCGGGCCCGGCCCGGAGCGGCCACACGCGGGGCTCCGGCAGCCGCCGGGTGCTGCACCCGCCAGCCCCGCGCTGCGGCCGCTCTGCTGCGCCTGCCCCGCCTCAGCCCGCTCCCGGGGCTGCCCCCTCTGCCCCGCACACGCACTGTCCCTCTTACACACTGTCCCTCGCTCTCACACACACACACACTCCCTTCTTACACACACAGCCCCATTTATACTCACACCCGCTGTCCTCTCTCTCTCTCTCTCTCTCACACACACACACACACACTGTTCCTCTTTAACAAACTGTCCCTCACACACACTCACACAGAGTCCCTCTTACACTCACACAACCACTGCCTCCTCACACACTGTCCCTGTTACACAAACTGTCACACACACACACTGTCCCTCACTCTCACACTCACACACTCCCTTCTTATACACACATAGAGTCCCTTTGCACTCACACACACACACTGTCCTCTCTCTCTTTCTCTCTCTCCCACACACACTCTCCCTTCTTATACACACACACACTGTCCCTCTTACACAAACTGTCACTCACACGCACACACTCACACACTCCCCTTCTTATACACACACAGTCCCTCTTACACTCACACACACACACTATCCCTCCCCCCCCACTCGCTCTCTGTCACACACACACACACCAGGCGTGCCCATGGGCCCCGCAGCGGAGGGGACCAGGGCTGCCCAGGGAGGGAGGGAGGAGCAAGGCTGCAGGCGCAGTGTGTAGCAGAGCACCCTGGCCTGCACTCCTTGCCCTGCCGCATCCCATCCCTGGGAGAGCAGAAGCAGAAGCCCTGTCATGTCATCACCTCCCTCCTCCCACCTGAGCTGTGTCAATCCCCTAGGCCCAGTGCAGAGAAGCCTCCTGCCCGCTTCATGGAGCACCAGAGGCCCTCCAAGCCAAGCTGGGGGAGAAGAGGGGGTCGCTCCCTCCTCTTGCTGCCTTTACTGGATGAAGAAGTATAATTGGAAGCATTTGGAGTTAGTTAATTCCCGGCCAAGGTTTAACAGCCCTGGCCTGGCTGGTGTTTCGCTGCATAAACTATTAAGTTCATTTAAGGTTGCCACCTTGGCAGTGTAAAAATGCCTGATCACATGGCCCCGTGGACCTTTGCTTTCCTTCCCTTGTCTCCCTGCTAGAGCAGGCAGCCTTTTTGAGTCTACCATCACTTCACCCCTCTCTCTGCTGGCTTACGCTGTGCTAAACAGCTTTGTCAGGAACCCACCAAGCAAGCTAATCCAGCATGAGGTGGTGTTCAGGGATCCCAAATTCTCCCCGCCACAAGACAGCAAAAGGAAGATCCCTCTCTGCACCAAGCAGTTTATGCCCCAGGCAGGAGATGGAATGATTCTACCTTCCCAGAAGGGAGGGAGGAGGTCTTCTACTCCAATGGTCCTCAACCTTTTTCGTACCAGGACCCATTTGTAAATATCAATGGCCAGTCCCCACCCAGTGCCCCTCACTCCCAACTCCCTGCCCCCTGCCCCTACTCCCACAATGCATAGGCGGGGGGGTAGGTGGAAGTCTACCAGCCTGCAATGGAAAAGCCATGGTTTCCCATGTTTTTCTCCTTTAAAGGAGAATCCATTTTTAAAATTTGTTTGCGACCCTTTCATATTTTCTTGTGACCCACTTTTGGGCCGTGACCCACTGGTTGAGAAACACAATAATCTACTACCAACCCTTCGCTAATGGTCTTTACTTGTAAGTGACAGTAGTGCCTGGTAACTGCTATATATTGTTTTAGTTCCCCTGAGAGTCCTGGTGGCAGGCCAGGATGGCTTGGTGCTGGGGGCTGAACCAACAGAAAGTGAAAGAGCAGAAGACTATTCAGTGCTCTATATAAATTCTGCTGTGCCACTAGACTCAACCTCCTCTTACCACTGTGAATTCCATTCTCTGATGTTTCTCTGTCCAGAGCTGTCTCCAAGATATACCAGGAACAATATATTCAATACACTGGATTATTTTTGCATACAGAACCCAGATGCCTACCTTTGCATGAATAACTCAGGCATATTGCCCCTCATGGCTGCAAAAGCTGGACAGTTCAACATATATTCACAGCTTCACAGAAGTTTAGGGCTGGAAAGGACCTAGCGAGATCATTGGGTCCAGCCCCCCTGCTTGAACAACAGCTCTGTAAATGTGGCATTTGGTAGACCCCGCATCTTGTCCATAGACATTTTGTCCATAGTCTTTTATGTATACACACACACACACACACATACATACATACATACATTTAATTACCATTATGCTGGTTAGGTTGCATTCCTGCAGGCAGTTAGGTTTTTTATACAGCGACGAAAAAGGGAGAAGGTCTCTAATGAGTCTAGTAGACAAGGTAGCACAACAGCTCTGTAAACTTGCCATTTTGTAGACATTTTGACATCCCCCCATCTTGTCCATAGTCTTTTATGTACACACAGACATACATACATAAGTATGGTGCAGTTGCCAGTTTTGAGATCAGCCTCCCTAAAACTGTTTATGCTATTATTCTTATCCTCTTCAATTTCCATGTACTCAGATTTGCTGATTGTGAAAGAACTACAGCAACTGAGATCATTGTCACTGAGATGATATATGTTTGAATGCATAAAAGACTATGGACAAAAAAGACTATAAACAAGATGGGGGTGGGGGGGGTCAAAGTATCTACAAAATGCCTAATTTTCAAAGCTGTTATGCTCCTTTGTCTCCTGTACTCGTTACAGACCTGTCCTCTTATTGTCACCATATCAAAAAACTTAACTGCCCGCAGCAATGCCACCTATGCAGCATAATGGGAATTAAATGGTCAGACAAAATCACCAACAACAAAGTACTATGACCAGCAGCCATGCCAAGCATGGAAGCCATGCTAGCACAGAGACAAATGACCTGGGTTGGCCATGTCATAGGTATGGACAACAATCGACTGCCTAAAAGAGTTCTGTACAGTCAATTTGAAAAAAGCAGTAGGAAGGTTGGCCATCCCAAACTCCACTACAAGGACTACATTAGGTAGCACATGCCTGCTGGACTAGACTTAATGTCTTGGGAGGATATGGCCCATGATAGATGAGCTTGGCACTCCATTACAAAGGAAGCAGAATGATCAACAGAACATCATCACAACACTTTGGCCAATAGCAGGAGGGAACGTAGACACCAATTTGCCCTGGCACGTCTCCTGAACCCTACATGCGGAAATTGATTTCTAGGATCAGTAGTAGTCATACCTGAATATGAGTGACTGTCATTATGTATGTGTGTATATACTGAATAATATATTATATTTTGAACAAGAGGGATCTTGTGATTAGGACACAATGCTTAAACTTGGGGATCAAGAACCTATTCTGCCACAGCTTTCTTGGGTGGCCTTGGGAAAATCAGAAAGGTCAGACACCTACATAAAAGTTTGAGCACCTAATGTCTGTTTGTTTTTTTTATCTGGATCTGGTTCTTAATATCTCTGGTTTTCAATTGAAATGGAGATAATAAGGAAAATCGTTTAAGCTGTCTTGTAGTTGAGCTCTGCTCATGTGCTAACTGAGACCCTAGATCCCCCTAGAAAACAAAGTAATGAGTGCCCACCAAGTAGTCCTTACATAAATAGAACAGTATCAGACACAAAGGAATCATTAATCATTCTTTACTGTACCCTTCCTGATTTTGAATTCCGCAGTCATACCCCTGCTGATTTTTTTTAAGGCTACATATTCCAAGACCACCTTTTTGATAAAGTCTTCCAAAATAGTTGCTTCAACAGCATGCTAGAAATGGGTTATCAGAAAAGGATGGATGGAGCCACTGGTAGTCTTATTAAGGAATATAAATTACTGTACATGAAAGCTGTGCCATGGAAAAAAAAGTGATCCCATACCATGTTTCCCAAGGCCAATCATCATTGTTTATAGTGAAGAAGGACCCTCTCTCACTGTGAAGTCAGGTTGCCATATTAGACACTAGTAATGCCCATAAAAGTAACACCTGGAACCCAAAGAAAGCAAATTTAAAAAGGCATCATTAGTCCCCTAGTCTTACCTTCAGGAACAAAGAGAAATCCTGGCCATTTGCTTCAAAAGAACCAAAATCTCTCAGTCCACAAGATTATGGATTTGAGGGCGGATTTGTCAAAGATACTGAAACAACAGAAGGTGCAGGGAGGCAGATACAGCATGTCCAAAAGCACCTGCTTCTGAAACTCCTGCTAACCTATCAACAGCACTCAGGTGCCTAAATGCCTTTAAGATCTGGCCCTTGGAACTTCTGTTGCAATTTAAATAAACACCTGCTCCCCATTAAAAGAGTGATCATCTGGTGGAAAGCTGTATTATTTTCTAGGAGGCCAGGACTAGGCAAAGAAGCAGCTACAACTGAGAAGAATGACAGCAGGACTTTTCACAACATCACCGTTCCTTTAAGGTCCTAAATAATACTCCTGGTGTGTTACGTTTCCTGGCCTTGAAACAGCAGCTCAAATATAATGGAAACTACAAACAAGCCTTCCAAAATACTGGTAGAAGCTCCATTAATGGAGTGGCCCTCCTCTGCAAAAATCTGATCCTGTAAGAGTCATTTTAGGTTAGACACATTTTGTCTACCTGACCATAGCTGCTCAATTTATAAATTAAATATATATAATTGCCAGCCTTGAAATAGCCATTTACTGCTTGGGAGTTATAATGAGTCACCTATCAGTGGCAGCAATAAAGAGCAGAATAATTTTGCTCACAAAGTTGTTGGGGGAAAAGAACACAGACCCAGTTAGTGTTGTGAATCTCTCCCCTTCTCTCAGGCCCCCTAACTGGAGAAGTTCCTATTTTCTTCCTTACATGCTTAATGCCAGCCAGACCTCTAGGACACATATTCACAAAATTATTTAGGCTTAAATCAGGTTCTAGAAAACTTATAAAACTCTGGGACCTAACAGCCAATGGAATCAGTGTGGGAATTAGATGCCACAGTGAACTAAGGATGCCACAGTGCCCAGTGCCACTGGGCCTAACCACTTTTGACCCACCAAGCCTCCCCTCCCTTCTTCATCTCTCATGTTCATACTAAATATTCTTGGCCAGAGTTAGGAACACTGAATAGATATGGAAGATAAAATAGTTGGGGTGAATTAGACCACAATTCCAGGTTTGTTCATCACAAGCAAAAGACCCTCCAGCATGTTTTAGGACCAACATTCTGCATCTGGGTTTCCATGAGGCTTTTCATGCAATTAGAGCAAAGCACGTGCTTGAAGGTTTTGTTGGTTAAGCACCTGAAATGACTGCTGACCACAAGCATGTTAAGTAACAGTTGTTCCCTGCAAAGTGATCTGGTGAAAATTATCTGACCTTTTTTTGTTAAATTTGCTCAATTTGCAAGTTTGAAATGTTGTCAGTGGGTTTTTTCAACCCTTACTGCGAACCTCAGAAACTCACTTGGGCCTCTAGCATTCAAAATGGCATCTTTCTATCTTCTGCATAACCACTTATGATTCAGATTCTGTGGGACTTCCACTACACCCAGTAAACCTCATTGTACTAAGGTTATATACTTTAGGCCTAGTTTAGTCTATGAAGCTACTTTGTGGTAGCAAAACCCTTGTTTCTGCTGGCACTATTACTCCACCTCTTCCAATCAGCAGTCAACAAACAATGTTTGTGGACACTCCTGCACCATTTTCTGACTCCCACAGTCACCTTCAGCAGTTCATGATATTCCAAGGTGCACTTTGCACTCTTGTGATGAAGCATGGAGCCACCAGAAGCATTCACAGAGCTAGGTAAGAGTGGACATGGCCTCAGCAACCCCTGTGTATGTCTATGAACAGGATGGGCAAGTGTGACAGGGAGACCTAACTGTAATATTAAACACTGGTAGGGACTTTGTACAGGAGATGCTAAGAGTCTAACTTAGCAAATTTAACCCTTAACACAGATGCTGATCTCTGGCAGGGGAGGAACCCAGCTTGACTATCATAGCCCAGGGTAAGCTTGTAGTGTGGCTTGTTGGGGAAAATATTATATATATTTACTTTAAAAAAACCTTTCCAAGGATTTGTTTTTTATCTTCTAACACTGATTTTTCATGCAATTATGCTTTTTGTGCAATTATAGCAAAGCACATGCTTGAAGGTTTTGTTGGTTAAGCACCTGAAATGACTGCTGACCACAAGCATGTTAAGTAACAGTTGTTCCCTACAAAGTGATCTGGTGAAAATTATCTGACCTTTTTTTGTTAAATTTGCTCAATTTGCAAGTTTGAAAATGTTGTCAGTGGGTTTTACTGGGTGGGTTTCATCAGCTGTGTTAAGGGTTAAATTTGCTAAATTAGACTCTTAGCATCTCCTGTACAAAGTCCCTACCAGTGTTTAATATTACAGTTAGGTCTCCCTGCCACACTTGCCCATCCTGTTCATAGACATACACAGGGGTTGCTGAGGCCATGTCCACTCCTGCCTAGCTCTGTGGATGCTTCTGGTGGCTCCATGCTTCATCACAAGAGTGCAAAGTGCACCTTGGAAGCCTTGTTACAGTAAAATCTCTGTTATTTGGCATCCCCGGGGTAAGGTGATTACCAGTTATGTAAAAATTCTGGTTATCTGAAAAAGCCCAGCAGGGGTTTTCAGATAACATGGAGTGTGTGTGTGGGGGGAGGGTGGAAGCAGCTGCATGCGGAGCAGTGGCAGCACAGGGTGGTGGATGGTGTTAGCAGCCACCATGTGCTAGCTTCCCTTCTCAATCCCCCCTGCGTCTGGCCGGCCAGCCAGAAATTCCAGTCAATAGAATTTCTGGTTAGTTAAATGCCGGATAACCGAGATTTCACTGTACTATCCTCCAATATTATTAGAGGCTGTTATGACAAGGATAATCAAATCCCATGCTCAGAGCATGCTGATAGCCTGTGGGAGCCAAGAGTGAATTTTTCCCTTGACATTGCACACCTTTCCCCTACCTTCCTTTAAAGCGGTGGTTTTCAGGTTTTTAGACTCAAGGTTCCCTTTGTTTGGCTTGAAGTATCCCTAGACTGGCTCAAGGCAGCCCTCAGACAATGCCATTTCTTAGTTTTCACTCATTTTTTGACTACAGAGAAATAATAGAGTAATTTTTCTGTTGCAAAGAATTCAGAAAGAACACAACAGGTCAGAATGGTTTTAACGTCATAGATTACTATTTGAAATCTCTATCTCATCAATTATGTTTGCACACCAACCATGTTAACATTGCATGGTACCTCATGGCACCTTTGAAAAGATATCAAGGTACCCCAGGGTATTCATAGTTTCATAGGTGTTAGGGGCTGGAAGGGACCTTACTGATCATCGAGTCCAAGAAATACCTCTGGGTTAATATGAAATACTTTGGTTGAGAATTACTATTTTAAAGCATCTGGTATTAGCAAGTAGCAGAGGGAGGACTGTCATTCATTTTAAAGAGTTGTAATACGTGGAGTTAAAATGATTGCCTGACTGCACCCCCATGTCTGTATGGGAAGAAGAGTGCACACTACCAGGCTACTACTCACCCTCCTGCATACAGAATGGATGCTGCAGTGTGTTTCAAGATGCAACTGAGACCACACAAGTGAAAGTTTACTGTGTGAGTCAAAAGAGCCATGCCAGTTCACATCCCCCACAGAGAAAAGGGGGAAGCAGCAGAGACCAGACTGTAATTCCAAGAGACCCATTTCTTGCTCTGTTCCTCAGGTAACACAGCTACACATTTCTCTTGACCTAAACTGGATTGCAAAGTGCTAACCCAATCCACCTGCCTGATTTAGCAATGCAGTAAGAATCACAAACTCATGCACAAGTTCACACTTAGGAATCACTCCTATTTCTCTTTAGAGGCAGAATTAAACATAGGAATATCCACTTAAATAATAACAGTGTGCAAATCAATGCCACCGCCTCTCCTTTCAACCTCCTTGTCTCCAGAGGTTCCTTCTGAGAAGCTTCATCTGTCTGATCTTTTATTAATGGAAGAACCTGCTCATGCAGGCTGATTGCTCCTATGAAATAAAGAGAACATCCTTGGTCACCAGCCATACACTGATTCATTAAAACTAGTTTCTGCTTCCTAGGAGTTTGCACTCTGAAAGCAGTCTTTGGCGAGGCAGGCCCTGACTGAGTTTGCAACAACAGCTCCTTTTTGCAATTGCGCTAGCTGTCTCTATTCCTACATACCAACACATATTCCTTCCCAGGCTCCTATTTTTAACTTTCTGTGCTCTTTACACTAAGCCCAAAAATCTTGCCCAAGCACTGAAGCAGTGGAAGCAAGAAGTGGGGATGTATGCAAAGCTGGCCATGCAGCCACAAAACAGGGGAAATAAAAGGAAAGTTATTTTACAATCTCTTTGTGGGAAAGGATGAGAAATGAGAGAGAGACTGCTGCCTGGAATCAGGCCTGAAATACTGGATTAACTAGTAAAGGGATTTGTTGAAGACTGACTCCAGAGACACTGTATTTTTACCCAAAAGCCAGAAGCAGAAGGAATAGATCCATCCATTGCAGAGCCAGGAACTGTGGCAAAGAGGCGTAACTAGGTATTCGTGCATCCTGGGGAGTTAGGTGGGTATTCCAGTGCATCGTCCCTCACCCCAGAAATTAGCACAGGGTCACCGCAAGGTGGCTAGAGCAACACAGGTTTTCTGCAGGCCACCATTCTGGCACCCCGTCTACATCAGCACGCAGGGCTCAAGTCCATTTGCCCACCTTAAGTTATACTACTGCTCTGCATTTGCAGGCAACTTTGAAAACATTAAAAGATTCCTCAATTATGGAAAAGGATTGCTTATGCAGCATGCAAGCCCGGCTCACAGGAGAGACTGGTAAAAGAAAAAAAGTAGATATACCTAAAGAGGAATGGCCCCAAATAGCAAATGCCTCCAGCTGAGCTGTTTGGAAAGTGAATTTGCATCCTGGCAGTGTCTAGTCTCACCATGCAGACTCTAGCAGTGGTTTCCAAAGCAGGGTAAGGGGCTAAGGGCAGTTCCTTAAGTCCCCTTAGGTCCCTACTTAGTTATGCAGGCCAGTGAGTTCCATATAACTATGGTACTTACTTCACTGCCTGACCCCGCTCCTGAACACAAGCCAACACCTAATGCACTAAAAAAGTCAAGAAAAAATACGTAATGATATGGTATGAGGAGGACATTCAGGTAAAACCCGAAATCAGGGAACAGGAAGAACATTTCATAAGCTAGAGTGCACCTGATATGCTAGGTTCTACCCATGGCTAAAATACACTGCAGCAAAATTTAAGCCATTCAGCAATTAATTCAGGGAAAGGCAGAGGTGGTAGTGAAACCAGCCAAGGTACTGATGGAAACAGTAAAGCAGATAAAATGGATCCCTGCTTGGTAATATCAAACTGTCGCAAGACACCTCTCAGGGGACAGAGAGTAGTTCAGGTCAGAAACTGGTGGGCTTCAGAACCAAGACTTTTGCCCTTTAGTGCAAACCACATTGCAGCCCCATGGAAGACTGAACAGACCAGACACTGGAGCAGTTAAGAAAACACTAAGCTCAGTGGGCAGTTCCATGCAACCAGAAGAGCTAAGGACTTGGGACCAGGTAGCAAGTAAGCAGGTCTGCATACAACCGTCAAGCAACTACAACAGGCTGTCAGGATACAGGTCACATATGCAATAGCAACAAACCAAGGACGGGGGTGAAGAAAAACTGGAGACCGCTACAGAAAAGTAGCCAGTAGGGCTGCGCGAAATATCGCCGCCAGTTTTGTTTCAACGCTGTTACGACTCGTTTCGAGGTCAAAACAGTTAAATTGGAATGAAACAGATATCATCGAAACAGCCTCGAAACAAAATGAGGCAAGTCAAAATTTTTCACCATTTTGCCACTTTCAACATTTCATCCATATGCTATAATGGGGAAGGTCAAAACAGCCTATAACTTTGTCATTTCTGGCCTGATTTTGATGAAACTGCAGGAGTGGTATCCCCTTTGGAGGGCATGAAACCTGCCAAGTTTCAAGGAGATAGGTGCAGGAGTTCAGGGAAACTGCACCCCAAACTCTTGAAAATAAAACTTGTGTCATGTGTACGTGTTAAGCCACAGCAGGGTCAAAACTGCAGGCATGCTAGCCCCTGCTGAGGCCACAAAGTCTGCCAAATTTCAAGGAGATAGATGCAGGGGTTTGGGGGAAATTGTACCTTAAGCTGCAGAGAAGCAAAACTC
The DNA here is from genome assembly GCF_030867095.1 of Alligator mississippiensis. Classification (NCBI taxonomy): domain Eukaryota; kingdom Metazoa; phylum Chordata; order Crocodylia; family Alligatoridae; genus Alligator; species Alligator mississippiensis. The sequence continues at coordinate 141,653,497 of NC_081827.1, forward strand.
GTGACATGGGTGACACTGTGTGTGTTAAGGCGCAGCAGGGCGAAAGCTGCAGGCATGCTAGCCCCTGCTGAGGCCATGAAGCCTGCCAGCTGTCGAGGAGATTGGTGTAGGGGTTCTGGGTTCTGGGGCCCTGCACCTCTACCTGCTGACAGGCAAAACTCATGACATGGGTGCTTGTGCAACTGCTGCCTCTCATCAGGCAGCAGGACTGAAGATCCTCCATCACTTTCCACCACAAACTTGGAGGTAATAATTGACCACAGTATGAACATGAGCCGGCAGTGGGGTGCTGTAGCCAGCAGGGCCAGCAATACCCTGGCATGCATCAATTGATGCATCTCCAACAAAACCATTGTAAAGAAGTGATTCTCCTGGTCTACTTGGCACTGGTGAGACTGCAGTTGGGGTAGTGCATCCCGTTCCGGGCTCTGCACTTTAACAAGTGTTGAGAGCAAATTACGATGCTCATGGCTGGCTCATGTTAGGCTATGGGACCAGGACAGTTCAAGTGAGTAAGGTCATTCACAGGTGAGACTGTAAGTAGGACAAATTACATCATGCTGGTCCTAAATTTGGTAATTTTCCATACAATACCCTTAGATATAATGAATAGAGTGCTGTGCACACACCCAAGTGCCATGTGCAGAGCCCTGGCGTGCTGGGTGCACTATCGCTATAAAGGTCTTTGACAGAAACTAAGTGAGTGAGTGGGGCTTGGTGTGTGTGTGGCTGGTGTTCTATGTGTTGGTGAGGGTACACTTGTGAGAGGGTCTGTAAGGATTGATGGACAGACAGTGATTGAGGAGACCAAGAGACAGTGATAGCTTGTGTGAGTGGGTATAGATCCTCCACAGAATCTGGGTCCTCTATGAGGAGCAAGGATCCCTGGAGCAGTCAGAGGCCACTCCTCAGCACACCACTATACTCAGTCAGAGGTTGGCTCCCTGACATTTTTCCCATCAGGTGCATAAGGGCTCACTGAGTAGTTGGTGAGTATTCCCCCATACCTTGGGAACGGATACTTTTGTGGACTATACCCTTGTAAAAGACCAGTGACCAGTAACAGGGTAAGGTAAGCCCTGGCACTGGGTCTGAAGAGGCAGACAGAGCTGCCAACTGTGGTGGTTCAGTAAATATCTCTTGTGATTGCTGTCCCTTTGTTCTGGTTATAGGATTTATAGAATGTATACTTAGTGTTAATTGTTACTGGTGTTACTGTTGTTCTTTATATGTACGTTACTAACAAAGTAGTGGCTGTTTTGTGTTTCTTTAATAAACTGTTTCATTCGTGTACCACAAGCCATTCGTGTACCACTGTGGCTTAACACATACACGTGACATGAGTTTTACTTTCAAGAACTTGGGGTCCAGTTTCCCTGAACCCCCTGCACCTATCTCCTTGAAACATGGCAAGCTTCATGCCCTCAGAAGGAGCTACCATTTCTACAAGTTTCATCCAAATGAGGCCAGAAATGACAAAGTTATAGGCTGTTTTGACCTTCCCCATTATATCCTATGGGTGAAACATCAAAACAGGGTCGAAATGACGAAACTGTTTCAACGGAACGGAATGGAACAGCTGTTTCACATCAAAACAAAATTTGAAATGAACGCTGTTCTTTTGAAACATTGAAATGCTGGTTGAAAATGGAACACTGCCGTTTCGCACAGCACTAGTAGGCAGCTGGCACGCTAGGGCAAATGGGCCAAAGCAGAACGAGGAAGACAGAAAGAGTCTCATTTGCTAGCTTTGGCTGGGAGAGGACATCTCACAACAACATGAAGCCAGCTACAGGATGGAAACCAGCCATCCACCAGCACTAATAAGAACACAAAAAATGAGAGATTAGTTTGGAGAGTAGCATATCTGAAGGGAGATAAGCCCTAATTGGTTAAAGCAGGCAGGTAATAAATGCCACTTCCTTTGAATAGGCAGTGAGCTCTTTTGACCTCTGGTCCCTACTAGTCAGAAAAACCACCGCTAACAACAAATGCTGTTAAAAACAAAGAAGTAGCAACTTCTTGGAGGAGGAAGTGCAGGTTGCATGAGGAGGTAATAGTGGTTTGGAGGAAGCACCATGAAGCCAGTCTGAGCACACAAGGTTGGAATGCTAGCTACTGTTGCATCATCTCAGTATATACTTCTCCCAAGTGACTAAATATTAGAAACATTGTATCCTCTTCACATTGTTACCAACAGGCAGAATATGAAGCAGTCAGTTAACATGCCTAGCAATAAGTGTGTGCAAGACTGGGCTCTAAGTTTGTATTTTATTCTAAAGACAAAAGTGAAGTTCTACCTACTTTTTTAGAAGCTTGGCATTCCCTTTTGGGCTAGAGACAAAAAAACCTGAGCATGAATTGATTCAATCTTTGCAGGTTAGTCTAATCTGCCTAGATTGAACTGGTTTGCAACCGCACAGACATTTTGTCTGGACTGAAGAAATGCAATCACATGCCTGCAGTGGCTCAGGCTAGAAGCTGGGGGGGGGGGGGAGGGCGGTGCTACAGCAGCCCTCCCTTCCCTATCACAGTGCTGGGATGAGGGAGGGGGCATGGCCAGGCCCCAGCAGGACACTTTGATTAGGGAGGGGTGTAAACCCCCACCTTGCTTGCACTGACTCAGGTTTTTCCCCACACACTGCTCAAGGGGTGGGAGTGTTGCCAGCCCCAAGCCCCAGAATAGCCCTCTGAGGCACAGTGGGGGTCATGCATCTGTTGATGATACTGAATTTTTCAATCTCCTTCTCCCTGCTTCTTTATACTGTCTGCAAACCTGATAGGTGAGGGAGCCAGTAGGAGACTGATAATACTGTGTTTATCAGCCCATCAATGAACAAAAGCCTCTCTCATTAGTTCAAGCTCTTCTTAAACAGCTTTTTCCAAGTAAGGAATGGAGGAAAATTACCAGCTGACCTGTTGATTAGCTCCAAAAAGCCCTAGGAGGACACTGTTCTGTATGCCTGTCCCAGTGAAATTGGAGACACACACACACACACACACACACACACACACACCTCATGCCACATGCCTAGGGTCCATGGGGCGTGAGTCCTTGCTGTGGGAGATGGGAGAGACGGAGGGGGGATCCCTGCTTGAGCAGCGAGCAGCAAGGTGAGAGGGGAGGGGGACTGCTGTGCCTGCAGTTTCTGCTGGAGCTCTGGCTAGGGAGCAGAGGGACCAGCCCTGTTCTCTGGAGCAGACAGCATAGCCCAGGGCTGCAAAGTATTTGGGATGCTGAGGGACTCTGGTTAGCTTAAACCAGGAAGGGGACTGGGACAGACATTGCATAAACTGGTTTGACCCAAATCAGGTAAGTCTGATACTGCATTCAACCAGGTTTATCTTAAATCAGTTTCAGCCATTTTGAAACTGGTTTATGTGCAATGAACGTATGTTCTGTTACAGGTTTAAACCACCTTCTGATCACTTAAATTGCTTTATGTGTAATGTATGTCCCTAGCCATTGGGCTTAGACTTGGCCTTCTGGGGCAGCAGCCCTGGACTTCAGGACTTCAGGAGGGTGAATTTCAATGAGGTAAGAAGAATAGTTGGGGAGGCACTGAGGTCCCGGAGGGGAGGGGAGTCTGGTGTCCAAGAAGAGTTGTCGTTCCTTAAGGAGATGATCCTCCATGCCCAAAGGAAGGTAATCCCAACAAGGATCAAAGGGGACAAGAGGGCGCAAAAGTCCCGATGGCTCACCAGAAGCATACGGGAAAGTCTCCTGGCTAAAAGGGAGGCGTACACCCAGTGGAAGGGAGGGGCCATCACCAGGAAGGACTATACCTCGGTTGCTTGGGGCTGCAGGGGGGTGGTTAGGAAGGCCAAGGCGGAGATGGAACTAGGACTGGCTACCCGGATCAAGGACAACAAGAAGTCCTTTTTTAAATACATAGGGGGCAAAAAGAAGGTACCAGGTAAAGTGGGGCCTCTGCAAGACATGCTAGGAAATCTGGTTGTAGCACCAGACAACAAGGCTAACCTAGTTAATGATTTCTTTGCCTCCATTTTCCTGAGCAGGGACCAGATCAGCCCATCCTCTGGGACCCCCTCAGGCCCCGGGGGAGGCACACCCAGGCTTAGGGTCAGTGAGGATCTAGTCAGGGAACTTCTGGAGGGCCTGGACGTATTTAAATCAGCTGGTCCTGATGACCTCCACCCCAGAGTGCTGAGGGAATTAGCAGAGGTCATTGCAGGACCCCTGGCAGGGCTTTACGAGCACTTGTGGTGCTCTGGTGTGATGCCAGAGGAGTGGAAAAGGGCCAATGTGATTCCCATTTTCAAAAAAGGGAGGAAGGAGGACCCAGGGAACTATAGGCCAGTTAGTCTTACCTCAATCCTGGGTAAGCTTTTTGAGAGAATTATCCTGGCGTATATCCATGAGGGGCCAGCAGGGGAGGTTATGCTTAGGGGCAACCAGCATGGGTTCATTAGAGGCAGGTCCTGTCAGACCAATCTGGTGGCCTTCTATGACCAGGTCACAAAAGCCTTAGATGCAGGTGTAGCAGTGGACATAGTCTTTCTGGACTTCAGGAAGGCCTTTGACATGGTCTCTCACCCCATTCTCATTAAAAAACTGGGGGACTGTGGCGTTGACACCTACACAGTCAAATGGGTCGCTAACTGGCTGGAGGGCCACACCCAGAGAGTGGTGGTGGATGGGTCATTTTCGACCTGGAGGGACGTGGGCAGTGGGGTCCCCCAGGGCTTGGTCCTTGGACCCGCACTGTTCAACATCTTCATCAGCAACTTGGACAAGGGGGTAAAAAGCACCCTATTCAAATTTGCTGATGACACTAAGATTTGGGGGGAAGTGGGCACGCTAGAAGGGAGGAATAGGCTGCAATTGGACGTAGACAGGTTACAGGGGTGGGCGGATGAGAACAGGATGGGTTTCAACACTGACAAGTGCAAGGTGCTGCACCTGGGGAGGAAGAACCAGCAGCATACCTACAGGCTGGGGAACTCCATTCTTGTCAGTGCAGAGGCAGAAAAGGATCTTGGAATCATTATTGATGCCAAAACGAACATGGGCCAACAGTGTGGGGACGTGGTCAGGAAGGCCAACTGCACCTTGTCATGCATCCACAGATGCATCTTGAGCAGGTCCAAGGAGGTGATCCTCCCCCTCTATGCGACACTGGTCAGGCTGCAGTTGGAGTACTGTGTCCAGTTCTGGGCGCTGCACTTCAGGAGAGACGTGGACAGCATTGAGAGGGTTCAGAGGAGGGCCACTCACATGATCAGGGGGCAGCAGGGCAGGCCCTACGAGGAGGGGCTAAAGGACCTGAACCTGTTCAGCCTCCACAAGAGAAGGCTGATGGGGGATCTAGTGGCCTGTTACAAACTAGTCAGAGGGGACCAGCAGGTATTGGGGGAGTCCCTGTTCCCCCAAACCCTACCAGGAGTGACTAGAAATAACGGTCACAAGCTGGCAGAGGGTAGATTCAGGCTAGACATCAGGAGGCGCTACTTCACTGTCAGGGCGGCTAGGATCTGGAACCAACTTCCAAGCGAAGTGGTGCTGGCTCCTACCCTGGGGGTCTTTAAGAGGAGGTTAGACGAACACCTCGCTGGGGTCGTTTGACCCCAGTACTTTTTCCTGCCATGGCAGGGGGTCGGATTTGATGAACTGCTCGTCCCTTCTGACCCTACCAACTATGAAACTATGACTTAGCCCAGGCCAGAATGCTCAGTTTATAAATGAAAGACTGTAAAAATGAAGCACAGGTGGTTAAGTAGACATAGAGCTCCCAATCTTTAATAAACAGAAATGCTGAGAAGTTAATATGACTCTAAGTCAAAGGTCTGGATGCTTTTTAGCCCCACCCTGGATGCTCTTTAGGTTCCAAAAATATATCACAGTCTTAGCCAAAATGAAGGAAGCAAGAAGTCCCTCAGAGACCATTATCAGCTCACAGATTGCACCTGTTGCTGTGCAAATACTGGCTGCCTTGGTTACTGCTCTTCTAGTAGCCTGGGCTCAGTCTGCCTGCTCCGACTGACTTCTGGCTCACCCCTGGTCCAGAGACCTCAGCCAGTAAGTAGCTAGACTCTTCCTCATCCTATGACTGAGTCTGATCCTTCCACTATCTCTTACCCTTCCCACATTTCTAGTCACTCATAACAGAAGGCTTGACCTGGATTTCATCTCAGCAGTGAAAGTCATCTCCTAATGTCTGTGTATCAAATACACGTACTCAGGGACCATGGAATCTAGAAAGCTAATATGAGAGCTCAGTGAGCATACAGCAGCAGTGACCCTGCCTCAGGCAAACCCTTCCTCCTTAGGGGCACAGCACTGATTTGTCTCCCAAGTGATTTACCTGTTCCTTCAATAGATTCAGCATCCTTGCTTCTTAGCAATTAGGTGGTAAGATGAAGATGTAGACACTTCACCTTGTCTCTACCACATTGCCATGGAGCCAGAGTCCTTTTGCTCCAGTTTAAGAAATGCACATCATTATTCTCTGGATCAGGATGCTGCTCGGAGACTATGCTCAGGATTAAGACTTCATGGTACTCTGCACTGAAGAAACACACAGGTAGATGCAATCCATGCCATCAAGAGAAGTGTGACAAATGTGCACTACACAGTTGTGTAACAGGAAAAAAAACCCAGAAACTATCGTGCAATAGTTTACAACATCCTTCTCTGTAGTTCTATGTCTAGGTTTGGTCACTTCACATCAAGGAAACTATTGCAGAGATTAAAAAGTTATATGGTAAAAAGAATGGTTCATAGTGTAGAGAGATCATATATTGTCCACAATCTCTTCCAGAGCTGTGAGAACAACAGGTTATTTTTGCTTTACTACCCCACACTCACACCTCTCTCTCAAATCATTTTGAGTAAAACAAAAATGAAAATGTTTGAGTCTTCTTAGCAAAATGAAAAAAAGAAAGAAACCCTGAAAATAAAAGACTTTCAGGTCAGCAGAAATGTGTTGGCCTATCTCAAAACATGACATTTTTACTTAACTTTAATTTATATTTTAAGTTCAGTCTCAAAATATTATTGACAGAAAAATCAAAATATTTAATTAAAAATGTCCAAATGAAACACTTTAAGATTTAGATAGATAGATAGATAGATAGATAGATAGATAGATAGATAGATAGATATTAGGGGTGCACTAATAGAGATTTTGAGGGCCAATACTGATAGCTGATTTTTAAGGAGGTATATTGGCCGGTACCGATCCGATTTCTGATACAGCTGTGTGCAGCTGGTAAGTCTGTTGTAGTGGAAGGGGAGTGGGGAAGGAAGGGACATGGGGGGGCAGATCAATGCCCCCTGTGGTAAGGGAGAGAGTAGAGCAGGGGCAAATGCTGCCCAGTTGGAGCAGCATGGAGCTGCGGGTTGTCTGGCGGGGGGGGCAGGAAAGGCAGCTCCCGCTGCTGCTTGCACCCCAGGAGGGCACAGGGGAGTGGAGAGGGGATTCACAGATACATAGATGTTTGGGTTGGAAGGGACCTCAGTAGATCATCGAGTCCAACCCCCTGCCCTGGGCAGGAAAGAGCACTGGGGTTACATGACCCCAGGCAGGTGTATGTCTAGCCTCCTTTTAAAGACCCCAAGGTAGGGGAGAGCACTACCTCTCTCGGAAGCCCATTCCAGATTCTGGCAACCCTTGCCTTAACTAAGCTCTTTCTGATATCCTACTTAAATCTGCCCTTTGCCAGTTTGTGGCCATTGTTCCTAGTTACTCCAAGGGGTGCCCTGGTAAACAGAGCATCTCCTATTCTTTGCTGCCCCCCCCCCCCCCCCAACCGATGAATTTGTAAGCAGTCACAAAATCACCTCTCAGACTTCTCTTGTGGAGGCTGAAGAGATCCAGGTCCCTCAATCTCCTCATAGGGCTTTACCTACAGGTCCCAAACCATACAAGTGGCCCTCCTCTGAACCTTCTCAAGGTTGTCCAGATCCCTCTTGAAGTGCGGCACCTAAAACTGGACTCAGTACTCCAACTGTGGCCTGACCATTGCCACATAGAGGGAAAGTATCACCTCCCTGGACCTGTTTGTCATGCACCTGCTAATCCATGATAGAGTGTGGTTAGCTTTAATGATCTCTTTGTCACATTGATGACTCATGTTAATTTTGGTGTCAACAATGACTCCAATATCCCTTTCTGCTGCTGCACTGCTAAGAAGGTCCTCCCCCAGCCTGTAAGTGTGCTGGTGATTCCTTCTCCCTAGGTACAGCACTTTGCACTTACCTTTGTTGAACTGCATCCTATTCCGTTCTGCCCACTTTTCCAACCTGTCCAGATCCACCTGGATTCATTCCCTACCCTCTAGTGTATTAACTTTACCTTATAATTTGGTACTATCTGAGAATTTGGACAGAGTGCTTCCCATTCCCTCATTCAAGTCACTGATAAAGACATTGAACAGCACAGGTCCAAGGACCAAGTCTTGTGTGACTCCGTTGCCCACATCTTTTCAGATTGATACTGACCCATCCACCACTGCTCTCTGGGTGTGACCCCTAAGTCAATTTGCCACCCACCTGACCATGTAATCATCTACGGCACAGCCTCTCAGTTTATGAGAATTGGATGAGATACCGTATTGAAGGCCTTCTTAAAATCCAAGTAAATGATATCTACCTCGACTTCTGCGTCTAAGCATTTTGTGACCTGGTAATAAAAAGAAACAAGGTTAGTCAGCAGGATCTACTTGCTATGAGTTCATGCTTGTTGCCCTTCAGCACTGTTTTTCCCACTGGACTCCCACAAATGTGATCCTTAATAATTTTTTTAAGGTTTTCCCAAGGATAGAGATGAGACTAACCTGTCTATCGTTACCCAGATCCTCCATCCTCCCCTTCTTGAAAATAGGAACCACATTGTCTCTTTTCCAGTCCTCTGGGACCTGACCTGAGCACCATGAGTGCTCAAATAGTTGTGCCAGTGGCTCTGCTATGACACTGGCCAATTCCTTCAGCACACTTTGATGAAGATCATCTGGGCCTGCTGTCTTAAATGCATCCAGTCCTTCCTAGTGCCTCTTCACCATGTCAGCACTAACAGTTGGTGGGCTGGTGTCCCTTTTGTGCCTGCCTATGATCCATTTGGGAGATTTGTCCTGATCTGTGTTCAGGAATACAGAAGCAAAAGCTCATTGAAGAACTCATCCTTGTCCCACCATCTGTCACTAATTGCCCTAGTTTGTCCTGTAGGGGTCCTATGCTACCCTGCACCTTCTTTTTACTCCCTATATACATGAAAAAGGACTTTTTGTTGTCTCTAATTTTTGTTGCCAGCCTAAGTTCCATTTCTGCTTTGGCCATTCTAACTGCCTCCCTGCAAGTGCAGGCCAAGTAGGTGTACTCTGCCTTAGTAGCTATCCCCTGCTTCCACAGCTTATATGCCTCTTTTTTTGCCCCTAGGCTTTCCTAGATTTCCCTGTTCAGCTAAGAGGGTTTCTTAGCCTCTTTGCCCCTTCTCCTGCATATGGGATTGTCTCCTTCTGCACCCGTACGATTGTTCCCTTTAGGAATGACCACCCTTCCTGGACTCCGATGTCACCAGTGCTCCTGTTCTTCAGTGCCTCACTAGCTAACCTCCTGAGCACATTGAAGTTAGCCTTTCTGAAGTCTAGCACTTCTGCCCTACTGGTTATGTTTCCCACCCTATGCCAGAGAGTGAATTCAATCAAGAGATGGTCACTGTCCCTTAGGTTACTTTGTGTCAGTAGATCCCCCACCAAGTCCAGTAAGGCATTTCTCCTAGTGGGACCGTATACTTGCTGTCTAAGGTTCTGTATGCATGTTAAGAACCCATGTGAATGGTTGGATCTAGCTGACCGTTCCTCCCAGCAGATGTCAGGGTAGTTTAAGTCACCCATGACAACCATGTCCCCTGACCATATGGCCACTGAGAGCTGTCTGGAGAATTCCAGGTCCAGCTTATCCTCCTGATGTGGTGGCCTGTAGTAGACCCCCCACTACCAAGTCCCTTCCCCCCTGATCCCCTTGCATTCTGACCCACAATACCTCAGTGTGGCCCTCCTCTGATCCCAACTTGATTATGGAAGATGTATAATACTTCTTAACATAGAGAGCAACACCCCCCCCCCCGCCTTTTTTTCCCTACTCTATCACATCTATATGAGTCACTCGTATGATCAGAAGGCAGGAGAGCAGGCCCTATAATGAGAGGCTGAGTTCCATGGGACTCTTCAGCCTGGAAAAGTGCAGGCTCAGGGGGGGACCTGGTGGTTGCCTATAAGTACATAAGGGGTGTAAAACAGGATTTGGGGGAATGCCTGTTCACCAGAGTGCCCCAAGGAACGACAAGGTCAAACAGTCAAAAACTCCTCCAAGACCGTTTCTGGCTGGACATAAGGAAAAACTTCTTTACTGTCTGAGCCCCGAAGGCCTGGAATAGACTGCCTCCAGAGGTGGTGCAAGCACCTACTCTGGACTCCTTTAAGAAACATTTGGACATTTATCTTACTGGGATCCTTTGACCCAAGCTGACTTCCTGCCCCTGGGCCAGGGGGCTGGACTCGATGATCTTCTGAGGTCCCTTCCAGTCCTAATGTCTTTGAAATCTATACAGACTATAGCCCTCAATGCTTAGTGCCCAATTGTGGGTAGGGTCCCACCAGGTTTCAGTTAGCCCAACTAAGTCAAAGTTCTTGTTTGCAAGCAGGAGTGCAAGTTCCTCCTGTTTGTTCTTTATGCTCCTAGCGTTAGTATAGAGACACTTGAGCCCCACAATGAGTGCCCTTGGTGCCCCCCTGTCCTAATGCCCATAGGGCCCCTTACTACTTCCAGCATGTGGCTTGTGGTTCATTGATCCTAGGGTCTCTCTGTCCCTGTCCCCCGACAAACCTAGTTTAAAGCCCTGTGTAGGAGATCAACCAATCTGTAAGAAAACAGACTCTTACTTTTTGAAGATAAATGAAGAATATCATGTCCCAGGATGCCCCTTTTGTGGAAGTGTGGATCATGGTCAAAGAAGCCAAAACCCACACAATGACACCAACTCTGGAGCCACAGGTTGACTTCTTTGATGCACGTGTTGTGATACTGACCATGACCACTGACTGGAAGGATCGATGAGAAGACGACCTCTGCCCACATATTCCTAAGCCTGGCCCCCAGAGCCCTGTCGTGACTCATGATACAGCTCAGACTACTCCTGGCTGCATCATTTGTGCCCACATGGATGAGGATCATGGGATAGTAGCTGGAGGGCCAGATGAGGTCGGGAATCCTCTCAGTGATGTCCCAGATCCAGGCTCTGGGCAGGCAGCATACCTCCCATGCTATGGGATCCGGGCAACAGATGGGTCCCTCCACATCCATGATATGCTCCTGGATCTGCACAGAGCAGGACAGTGGGCTGCATCTGTGGGCTGGGCCAGGGTTGTGCTGGTCTCAGGGAGTGTGGCGGTGGCAATGGGAGAACGGCTATGCCGGGGGGCTGCAGCCACCCCAAATTTTACCATAGCCTCCCCATAGCCCCCACTGCCAGCACCGCCGCCAACTGCCCTGAGCCCAGCCCCCATGGCGAAGAGCCCGGCACAGACCCAGCTTCAGCCCACAGCTGCAGCCTGCCTGCCCTGTGCCAATCTGGGGGCACGCCTCCCTCCCCTGTGCCCTCCTGGGGTGCAAGCAGTGGCAGGAGCCACCCCCGCTACCCTGCACCTCTCAGACGAGTTGCAGCTCTGTCCCATGCCCTGCCCCTCCCTGGCTGGGCAGCATCTGCCCCTGCCCCACTCCCTCCCTGCTTCACCATGGGGGTGTTGATCTGCCGCCCCCCTGTGCCTCTTCCCTCTCCCCACCCCCTCCCATTCCACCACAACAGACTTACCAGCTGCATGCAGCTCTGCACGCTGCCAGGCTGTGCTCCTCTTTGCTTGCATGCTGTGCTGCGGCTGTGCACATGCACGGGCATTTATTGGCCAAGTTATTGGCCACATTGGGCTGATTTGCGATACAGTCAATTTTCTTTATTATGGTGCTGATCTGATATTGGACCGATATATCGGTACACCTTTAATATCTATCTATCTATCTATCTATCTATCTATCTATCTATCTATCTATCTATCGTGGCAGTGCACCTTTGGTGCCTGCCACTTTAAGGGCTGGAGCTGATAGGTACCTGATTAAGGTTGCCATTTTCAAACAAAGATCAGCCAGACAGAAACAGCAGTTAGCTGCTTGCAGCTGAAGGAGCAGCACCATCTGGCTCTTTTGTGGTGTGGAACATCCTGGAGGTAAGGGCAGGATCTAGGGGAATGGCTTGGAGGCTCCTGGTCTTGGGCATCACTTAATACTGCACCCTGCTGGGGAAGGAAGGCCTGGTGGGACTGCCGGTGGTATAGCAGCCCCACTCAAATGACAGGATCGCTCACTTCCCTGGTGGTGAGTCAGGGTGCCTTAACAACCCCAGCCCCCACAACACTGTGGGTAAGGGAACCAGGCATGGCTATGGCCATCTGAGCCTGAGGGGGTGTAAGACCCTAGGAAAGGAGAGGGGCCAGATACAGCTGTGGCCACCTGAACCCGCTGGGGTGAAAGACCTTGGAGGTCCGAGGGAGGAGATAGTTGTGTAGCCCTAGAGAGGGGGCAGTAGTGAAGGCATTCACAGGGGTTGAGTAGGGCTGAAGATTGGCCTGAAGGGCATCCCAAGGGGGTGTGCTGAGTAGGGCTGTGGGACCGCCAGAAGGACATCACATGGGCTGATCAAAGCCTATGAGATCAAAGTGTAGGGTAGGAGAAGCCCAATGAGGGGCTAGGGTGGAGTTAGCCCTCTGTTCGGTGAATATACTGGCCACTACCCAGGTGAGGGTTGTGGGAGAGGACCAAAAGACTGCATGTCGCCACCCGAGGCATGAGTCAGATAAGCCTAAAGGCCTACAGAGCTGCTCAAGGGAGCAGGGCAGAGTGAAGGGAACAGAGTATCATGTGGTGGGCAAGAGACCCTGTGGGAGAGGGTGGAGTTGCAAGAGGCTCCAGTGAGAGGGGGTGGTATGAATGTGTGAGTGAATGAGATCTGATATAGGACTAAGTTGGCCTGGCTTTAAGCTGGGAGCATAGTGACATATTGGATGCCATCTGCGAGGCATGGGCTACAGTGTAGGGATGGTACAGAGCCATGGATAGCATCCGCTGGCATCGGGGCATGTAATGGGTAGCTTCCCAGATTTACCACCAGTTCATAGTTACAGCAAAGTCATGGCAGTGAGAGTGAGCAGACTGCCGACTTGAGACAGACAGGTAGGCTGACTTGAGACTCGGCCCTGAGCTTGCCCTATCACATATGTATGTTAAAACTAGTCACTGATTTTGGTACAAATAGCTTTGGGCTACCCAAAATAATGTTTTTTTTGTTAACAAACATGCTATTCCTAAAACTATACCCAGCTCTACTCTGACAGGCAACCCAAAGCTATATTTGACCTTGATTACAACCATAGGAACAATACTCTGAACTTTCTGCTGCAGAATCAGAAGGAAGAATCAATTGAGTAAAAGGAGAATCTCCATTAAGAACTGGCAATATGTAGCCTATAACACACAGCTGAATTTATGCAGGAAAAGACAGTGCTAAATGTATGTATTACCTGTCTACCGCAGTATGATAAATGACTCCAAAACCAAGGCTTAGTTAACCAACAACAGGCAAGATTTAAGGAGAACTGTCCTGAAGTATTAAACATTAAACAGAATGTTATTAATTATGATTATATTAGTACCAAGATACTCTGGTTGGGATTTGGACTCCAGTGAGCAAGGGGCTGTACAAATGGAAAAGTCTGTTCTTTCGTTTATGCCATCCAGTAGAACAAGGGGAGGGATGCCGTTATTCTTCCTCTGAAGCATTAGGTGTCAGTCAGTGCTAAAGTCAGAAGGTTACCTATGGTGTTTTGATCCAATATGGTAGCTCCTGTGTTTCAACAGAATCAGATATGTAGATTTGTTGTTTGCTGGTCATTCAGCAAGCCAGTCCCAAATCACCATTATAATCTTCTGTGTGTCAAATATCAGCAGAAGGACAGATGGAGATATATTATGCAGGCTGTATGTAAATTTATTTTCTTGTGTCTCTTATTTATGCTTTATTATAATAATTTCGATTGTCCCTTTGCACATTTTATTGGCAGACCCATTGCCAGTTACTTCCATAGCTATCATAAATTGGTGCTATGGCAGCTGGTAAAAAGGTTTGCTTCTGATCTACAAGTCTGTCAAATAACAGTCCTTAAAATATCACTCAAGCTTGTCAAGGTGAATTCTTGCTTCTGGTTTATGTTTAGCTGAGATATTCTGGTACTTCAAAATTTGAGGCATAAGGAAAAAATACTGACTGCAGTCATAAACTGTTTTGTTGTTGTTGTTGTTGGTTGGTTGTTGTTTTTTTAGCTCCCAGAGGAGACTAGAGTTTTTTTCTTCTGGTTCTTAACTGAAAATAAATGCCTGAAGAACAGATCCGTATTGCTGACTAGATGCTGAGTATTCTGGAAACGTGCAAGGATTTAGGGTCCTAGCCCCATGCCCTGTCCATTTAACCTTCCATTTTTCAAACAGTTCTTAAGTGGGAGAACAGTGTTGGGGAAACCTGTGCTATTTCATCCCCTTACTTCCCTTAGGTCTAAATATGCACTCTCCCATAATGTGCTTTTATCTCCATATTCCACTGCAAATTTCTCTCTAATTTATTACCCATCTATAAGTCTCATACAAAAGTGCTCCTTTCCAACTTCCACCTCCCCTTGAACATTTGTATTACATATTGGTTTTTTTTTCCCTAGTTCTACTCAAATGAAGATGTCCAGGTTAAAATCTGGCTACCCTACCTGTTTTGAACTTTTCTAGATCCTTATTTTATAATCACTGTGTCCTCCCTTAGTGTCCTTTAAAGTTACTCTAAATTCCCCAAACAATGCAGAATCTCCTACCTCTTAAGGTCTTGTCATTGAGGCACTGTTAATACACTAATAAGTAAAAGCCAGCTTCAGTATCAACTTTCTGCCAGTCACAGTAATGCTGGAACACCATTTGCTTTGTAGCAGATGGCAGCACTGTCCTAGCCATGGCCTGAGCCAGCCAGTTCATTCTTCCAATCACTGGATCTTACTGTACAGTCACGGTGAGTGGAGAAATCACTTGGCAAGCATACTGTGGCAGGTATTTCCTGTTGTGATGCTGTCAGCCCTCTCAACATACTGCTTTGGGTAGCGAAAAAAACAGCAAAGTAAGAATTCTGGAGACTGCAGCACACACTCTTAGCCTTCTGGCCAGTACTACCAGAAAAAGAGAAATACTGGTAATCCAAGGGAGAAACTAGCACAAGCTAAAGGAGGAGAGAGTTCTCTATTCCTACATAACACTTATTTCCCAGACTTACCGGCAGTAAAACTCTTTGGGGGGGGAGGGGGGGGCAGATGCCCCAAGAACACCATCTGATGAGTGCATCTTACTGGAGAGAGATTTGGGGGGATTACACTCTTCATACTTTCTCCAGTTCCACCACTATGTGAGGAGGTCTCAGGACTCACACTGGGCTAGGTCTCAGCAGCAGGTTAGAGCAATATGTTTCCCTGTAGCCTCATCTTAGACTACAGAATCTAAGCTTTTCTTTACCAACACATACTAACCTCTGAGGCTCACGGCAGCAGAGATCCCTTTCAGAACATGAACCAAACAGAGCAGTGGACAACACAGCAATGTGAGCCTGAGGCTGAAGACAGCCTGAAACACGAGGTACAGGAAGGGGTTTTAATGGCCTATATTCATTTCTAGGGATGGTGCCTCTGAAAGGCAATCCTGCCAGTACTAGAAGGAGATTTTCAAGAGTCCAAGTGGTAGTTAGGAGCCAAATAGGCAAAGAATTTCAATAGGAGTGGAGAATATAACATCCCTGTAACAGGGCAGGCTGTTTCTTTAAGAAGGAACAATAAGCCCTATTAAGAAAGCTCAGAAGTAAGGCATTTAGCCAAGCAAGAAGTGTCCCATTTGGAGCTTTAAAAACTCTCAAAGGAGAATGGGAGGTGTTGGCTCTGGATTTAGGATCCAGATACCTTGTTCCGGGGGGTGGGGGGAACCCACCCTCAGACCGACCATTCAATAATAAGCAAATTTATTAATACACTTGATACACAGTGATAACAGAAAAGAAACAATCAAGCAGTTCTATATATCTACCAATCCTAGGGTTGTCATCAGAGTCAAAATACATCTGGCCAGGACACAGTCTTCACTCTGAGGCTCTTTCTTAGGCGTCAGATGTCAGCATGGCATGTCACCATGTCAGCATTTTGGAAGTGGGATGCCCAAGCTCACACCCCCCGCCCCTCCAGTGAGGTGTATGAGATGGGCAGCTGGTATTCCCTGTGTCTATGATGGCCTTGGGGACCCTTCCCAGGGATGGGGACAGGGAACCCCTCTAAGGGAGCAGGACAGGGAGGGACAAGGAGGATCAAGACAAAGGGAGGGACGAGACAAAGAGCAGGACACTTTGTTAATCTCAAGTCTTTGCTTTTGTATACTCTTCATCTGTGGCTATCTCTGGTGGCTGCCTTTCTGTGGTCACATGTCCACGTAGCCTTCTGGGCCTTCTAATTTGGTCTGTTACCCCAAAACCAGGACTCAGCCCCCCCAGCTCTGGGGCCTTGCAGCTGGTGTTACTTATCTCATGTTCTGGGCAGTCTGGTATATACTCTCTTGGTTCCCAGCCTGTTTTCCCAGACTGTGTGTCCTTCTTGTGTTAGACAACCTGTCTGCCTTGAAGGCTATGATCTCGTCTTATGGCGTGCCCCCTCAAGTCTTAGGCTGGGTGTGTATCTGTTGCCCTGTCATGTTAGACAGCCTGTCTGCTTTCAGAGCTTTGAAAAACTTTGTGAGTGAGACCCAAGCTTCTTAGAAATCAGTTAACCCCTGTTGCCCATCTTGAATCCTTATAAAACAGATACATACACTTATACACCAATTCCCCAAAAAACAAACCTTTAAATACCATTTCCAAGCCAACAGGAGGGGAAAGAGGAAGCAAGCTGAAGGGAACGGTTTGCTGCAAGGAAAAGCCAGGCTGCTATGCTAGGACCAGGGCAAAGGGGCTAGTGTCCAGGAGGAACAGATGATTTTGTTTTCTATGTTTGTTTATTGAACTCTGCTTTGGACCTCTGGCTGAGGAACTCATAAAGGAGCAAATTCACCGGCAGAAACCAGCAGGATAAATGACCCACTTACAATCCCTTTGAATCACTGGAAATCCTGCCCCTAGTTTTCCCCTTAATTAAAATCCCCCCCCCTACCCCCCACCTTATAAATATTTTTACTGCTTTTGAAAGCATGAAAGAGAGGGTTCAAGTTCACACTGAGTGGGATCTCATGGAAGCAGCCCAACTGATGGCACTTATGAAACCAAGGGGGAAAAATGGTATTTTCATAAGTGCCACCAGTTGGGCTGCTTCCATGAGATCCCACTCAGTATGAAGCAGGCTAATGTTCAGTATGACTTGGTTTCAGACACCTTCCATGGAGAACACTATTAATCTGGGTGACCTTCTGTCAATGACAAACAGAGATAATGATTTTGATGTTGTTTCTGTCCTTACCCATTGATATAGTGCGTCTTAAACACTCTCTAATCCATCATCCTCTCAGGACACTTTGGCATGCAGATGACATGAGACAAATGAAATGGTCAGAAAAACAATTACAATGACAGTGACAGTAATCTTGTTCCCTGAAGTCCAATCAATTACAGCTTGGAGTAATTTTTGAAATCCTTTTCCTTGGCCCTCATGGTGGCCAAGAAGGTTTATTCTCTTGGTAATGATATGGATGGTCTCCTCCAGCAGAGTAAGTTTGATGTATCCCAGGTGGAAATTATTTCCTGCTGTGCAGGATATTGTCTTGAAAATCCTATGTTAACAGGCAGGTGAGTTAGAGAATCACAGAAAAATGGGGCTGGAAGGGATCCAATGAGGTCATTTAGTCCAACCCCCTACTCAAACAAGGATACTCCCTCTTTAAACCACTCCAGGCAAGCACTTGTCTATCGTGCTCTTAAAAACTTTCAGAGATGGAGATTCTACAAGCTCTCCAATTTGTCTCCACAATGCACAGAGGATTTCCCGTATCTAACCTCTGTAACTCATCTAGCAATGAAGGACTCCAGCCCTATGTGCATTCCCCTTAGGGAACCTGTAATCCTTTTGCACAAAAAGTTCTGATTTACCAAGTCATTAAAGTCTTTGTGAAGGCATCAAACATCTGTTGTGAAATATTTGAGCAATTTTCTCTGCAAGGATATATCTGAACCAACAGAGACAAGATGAATCTCAGAGAAGTTGCATGTTCTGAAAAAGCAATATATGGCCTAAAGAGTCAAATGAAGAAATCAATGAAGCATGAGGACCATTTCCAAGTTACATCAGCAAAAATGGGTAAATGCAGAGAAAATATATAAAATTCTTGAGACAGACACAAGCAGGTCAAAATACAAAAAGAATACAAGAGGATAACTTCTAATATTCTGTTTTGTATAGGGTAAAAATAAATCCAGAGACAAGCTGCTTTTTGTTACATGTTAATAATTAAAAGTTTCATTGCATTTCCATTTGAAAAAATGTATCAGCATGGATTTTTGTGTTATTATTCCGGTTGCTTCAAAATGTGCTATTAATCATCACTTAGCATTCAGATTGAGTAGCATCTAGAGGCCTCAACCAGCTCACAGCCTCATTGTATTAGGCACTGTACAAACATGTAGCCAATGACAATGCTCCAAAGAGCTTTCTCATAGCTGAGTGAAATTCCCTGTGGTCCACTGAGCATTTTTAAATACCCAACCCATATCTTAGAAACAAAGGGTGAGTCTCACATCAATTTTACCCAAGGGTAGCACTGTGTATTTACTCCCAATTTACACTGGTGTAATATTAGAATTGTGCCCAATGTTTATGTTAAGACATTTGCTTTTAATGTAAATAATATGCTGTTCTCAGCAGTGGCTACTCAGCTTTGAAATTTTTCCCCCTTGAAGCCCACCACAGACCAAGCCCAGGGGTGTTTCCAAAGTCTCGTAAGACCTATTGAACAATCATTTAGCAACCAAAACTAGGCTCAGATACTGTTTAGGAAGGTCTCTGTTTTATGCTAATATTCTAGTTACCTTTTAAGTTCTTTAGTTCATGCTCCTGTTTTAGAAGTGATTCTGTTCACTTATTGAAGTCTGTCCTAAGCCTTTGTTGGGAAGGGGGGCATATAAATCGAATAAATAAATCTTCAGCTGCAGTCAAGTTGGTGCAGATGAGAGATGGGGCAAAACAGTTATGTATCACACTTGCATCACCCTGACTTGGAATTTCCTCAGTGTTGGCTTTTTCCTGGAGCAACTTGCAGGGTTTAGCACTCCTCTGAGATGTCCTGCTGATAATGGCCCCAAAACAGTGGCTTCTTCAGCTGAGAATTGCCCAGAACAGAGTAGCATGCAAGCCACCTTCCCTTAATGCAGCTCTGTGTCTTGACAGTCATACCGCTGGGAGATGATGCTGCTGGTGACACTGATATGCTCATGATTGGGGCGGGGGCAGTGGGGGAGGTGGTGGGTAGGGTGGAAACTACCTCTGCCCCGCACTGGGATTTTTTGCTGTAGTGGAATCTGGCCTACAACTTCAGTAAAGCTACTGCAGTGCCTAAATAGCATTAATTCCTTTGAACATTTCTGGGGTTCAGAGAGAGATTTAGGCATAGATTTTTAAAGCTCTTTAAGGGATTTGGACACCCAAGTCCCATTAAATAATCTGGCTTTGCAAATTTGAGCCTTCTTTATGTTTAAACGCTGCCTGTAATTGAAGCATGAAATCTCTTGCAAAAAAACCTGATGTGTTCACATTCAGAATAATGATTTTCCAAGAACTTAATTTAAATTTAAAAATAAGCAGCATTTCTCCTACTGAGTACAATAAATAAGCCCCTCTGAAATGCTCTTTCCAAGCAGATTGAATGTACATGCTAGGCAACAACTAGTGTTATTGCAACGTCAAAGGTGGAAAAAAAATCAAGCACATGGGGACCCCCCAATCCCCCCCCCCCCGGAAATACAATGTTATGGTTGAAAGATCAACTTTCACTCTTGGGATTAAGTCATAATTTTTTTTTCTCATTAGATGTCAAAATTATGCTACATAATACAAAGCACGATTTCTTACAAGCCAGGGTATATTCAATTCTGAGCCTTGACTGAAGAGACAAGACTCAATGAGACCCACAAACAAGCCAAGTTTGAAAGAAATCTATTTGGTAATTCTAAAGCTACATGCTTTCAATAATACAAAGTTTGGGATAGGTGAATGATTAGAGATGCTACCCTCTTAATAAGTAATTTGGAAGGCAAATAAAAAAAATCCAACCTGTTGACTTTTTATGTATTATTTATTTCTTTGATTTTCAAAAATACAACTTCGGGGTACATCCTGTTCTCTGCATCCTCAGCCCATAAATTAATAAACACAAGATATTATCAAGGCCAAAGATTCCCTATACCCAATGGCTCACTGGTTGAGTAGGGAGAAAGCATGCCATTTCTGTAACCAGTGGCACAAGAGAGTGGGGCAGCCAGACTCATATCTGGCTAGCTCCGACTCCTTTATGCAAAATACTGCCAGATCAACTGGAAGTGGGCTTTGGCACTAGTCTACGGAAAGGTTTTGGTACTGTAAGCAAGATGCCTTTAAGCTGGGGTGGAAGGGGGCGCTGCACCCATGCCTCTATGAACATACTATCCTTATGATCATATTCACTTCAAACTCCCTCGGCATATGACAGCAAATACTACTCAGCATGCATTTCTGTTGCAGAATCTGGTGTTAAAATGAATTGCCCAAGGTAAAGCCAGTAAGAGAATCCACAGATTATCCAATTGCTTGGCCTGCGTATCCTTTAACTGCATGACTATAACTCAAATTTCCTCATTTTTAGTGCTTGTCTATATAGGGAAAAAGACTGGGAAAAGATCTGTTTGGTGATAGCTTTCCATGCTGTCACTCTTGGCAGAATAGCTATTGTATTTTAAATTCACACCCTAGCTGTTTTGTGATAGCTACCCATCCCAATGTAAAGAAGCCTGGAATTACACTATACAACACATTAAATGCTAAAAAGCCCTGCTTTTTTCTGCAAGGGTTTTTTTGACCCCGGGATTTTTCGTTGTCAAAAAATTGTCCCACACTGCAATATAGCAATGCAGGGAATGCCTGGATGTGTGATACCACAGATGGGTCTGTGGTGCCACATACCTCATGGCAGCGCTTGTCTGGATGCAGCCCTGGTGTCTGAGCGGGAATGCAGCATCCTGCACAGAGCTCTTGTCAGGGCTTTGTGGCTCATGGGAGCCTGGATAAATCCCTCCTCTCTGTCCAGCCACGTGCTGCTGCTGCATCCCTTTGGACATCCCCTGCATCTAACAGCTGTTTGCCTTAAAAGTACAGGGAAGGAAGGGGTGCAGCTGGGATGGAGCTGTGGGCCATGAAGGGAGAGGCAGTGAGTGGGGGACTATACTGGGATGGGGGGTACCAGTGGTGGTAAAGTTGGGTTGGGGATAGGACTATGTGAGGTGAGGTTAGGGGTGTCAGGGTGTGGGGATGGCCTGGGGTGAGGGCAGCTCAGTGTTAAAAGCATTGCTGCAGTCAAGCAAGATTGCCAACCCCCAAAATGTTCTTTACTGACAATCTCCAAACTTTTCATAGACAACATTTTTTTACTGTAGTTTGTATTAAACCCCTAAATTTGAATCCCATCCCCATCACTGACATCCAGGGTCTGGTGGAAGGGTCACAATTACATTATGTAAAACACATCAGTACAAACATGTCAGTAAAAAAAAAATGCGTTGTCAGTAAAAAGTTTGCAAATTGTCAGTAGGAAAAAAAAAGGTTTTGGGTTAGCAACACTGAGCAGAAGGCAATGAGTTTGAGGATGGTCCTTATTTTCTTAAGGACTTTATGTCACAGTCTCTGATCAGCCACCAAGGAAGTTTTGTTTCCTGCATAGATGAGCTTTATCCTTATTGTGGAGACTTCCAACATGCCAGAGCAAGGTAGGTATTGAACGTGGCCTTCATTCCATAGCTTTAGGCAATCTTTTAAATATTCTGAGTCATCCCTCTGCCCCCTCTTCACCCCTTGAAACATCTTGAAGGGAGAAGTCAAACCTTGAAGTTGACTTTCAGTGGGAAGTCAACACATAGAAGAAGGAGGAGATGTGTCACATGCCCATTGTAACTTGTGTTGCAGAAGAAATGCATTGTACTAGTTGGAGTTTCTGAAGTGCTGGAGTTGTTGTACTTAGGTATAGGTTACTGATGTTGGCTAGATAAGAAGTG
This sequence comes from Alligator mississippiensis, assembly GCF_030867095.1. Classification (NCBI taxonomy): domain Eukaryota; kingdom Metazoa; phylum Chordata; order Crocodylia; family Alligatoridae; genus Alligator; species Alligator mississippiensis. Next base: position 141,675,852 of record NC_081827.1, read on the forward strand.
ACAAAAGTTCCATCATAATGGCATTAAGCCTTTTAAACAGCCAGAGATGGTAGAAAGCATTAATTGAAGGTGCTGCTTTCAGTGAATTTAGCATAATCAATCCTGCGCTGTGCACTGAGCTGACTAACTGTTGGTGTGTATTTTCAAAGGAGTTTTCACCATGGCTCTAAAGTCCTCATGTTGTTTCTCTGTGCCACTAGCATCACCTTCATCTTGTTCAGAATCAGCTTCAGCCATGTGTTCTTTTCTCATGGGCTGAGCTTTGCTGATGCTAGTGTCAAGATCATGCATGGTGAAGGATAAGCAGAACTGTGTCGCATCTGCACTTTACTGGCACTTGAGTCAATGACATCTGATGAATTCACTGAGAAAATACATGTAGATTTTAAAGAGGATCAGACAGGGATATGTGAAGTGATGTAAATATGTGAGGAGTTCAGTGATAGAGCCACAGTTTCCAATCATTTCTCTTTGGATGTATCCCTCTAAGAGACTCAAACCACTTCAGCAGATTACCCTGAACCACTGCCACTTAAGTTGTTGAGGTCTCCAGGAGAATGAGATGGAGTGTGTATCTTCTATCCATGGACAGTAGTTCAGTCATCAGTTCCATGAAAGCATTTTAAGTTCTCTGTTCTGACCTAAATCTGTTTTGTGTCAGATTTAGAATACTGATTTCAGTTAGATCCACTTCTAATTGAGCCTTTGGCTTACTCCTTTATGAGGTTGCTTGGGAATAGATTTGATTTAGAATCATAGAAAATGAGGGTTGGAAGGGACCTCAGGAGGTCACATCTAGTCCAACCCTCTGCCCAAAGCAGGATCATCCTCAACTAACTTAGAGCTATAAAGTAGGCTAGCAAGGCTGGATTCACAGGATTCATTCTCAAGAAAACAAACCTCCTCCCTGGTCCCCAAGCAGAAGGGAAGAGGCTGGAGGAGGGGTCAAAGAATCATGTTCACCTCTTGTTTTTAGTTCCCAGTTTTAAAAAAGCAAGAAGTGTCTAGAGGCACTTACCACGATTTCTCTATCCTGACTGGGCAGGGATGGATCTTAGAGCTGGTGAGTGGCAGAGCCAAGATTAGAACCTAGGTTGCCTGACTCACAGCCTCATACCAATCTCTCTGACCTCAGCTTTCTTTCCTAGAAATGCAAGTTTTAGACAAAGCATGTTATTCGCATAATGGGTAAAAACCTGACCTTACACACACCACTGACAATATTTGCAACATTCCAATGACTTTAATGAGGCAGGATTTTACTCAGTATTTATTTCATTTCAGAATAATGGAAAAATAGGGCTGGGAGAACCCTTAAAATGTCCTGCAGTCCAACCCCCTACTCAGGAAAGGATCATCCCTTTCTAAACCAACCCAGACAATCTGATTTGTCCTCATTCTTAGTATATCTTGACCTCTCAGGTCTTAGATCTGGAATTTTAGAGACAGCCTGTACTGGAGAGGTGATGCTTTTGACCCCTGAGAAAAGATAAGGCAAGTGGAACCCAATCTGAATGATAGTACTGGTCAAAAGGGAGCTGAAAAAGTAATTCTCTTATACATGATGCATTTGCATCTAGTACCGTGGTGTGACAAACAAGTCCAATGTATACTGACCACAGACAAGAACAAAGTTAAGGGGTAAAAGATGACAGGCTTCACCAAGGAATGCAGTTCTGAGAAATGCTGAATGTTTTGCCCATTAGCACTTTCTGCCAGCAAATCACTTAAGATCAAACCCTGAAGTCCATTTTACCATGCCCCCCCACACACACACACACACACACACACTTTGCTCGTTGACTTCCACAGGCTTTTTTGCCTGGGTAAGGACTAAATACAAAAGGAGACACATGCAAGCAGGATTTTTCCCCTCAGTTATTTGTCAGCACAATCTTAGAACAAAATGATCTAACTGGCAGCATCCATAATTCAGATTGATTCAATTAAATATATCGGGAACAGATTATTTTGCCTTAGCAAGGGGCATAATAGGAGACAAAAGCAAAACTTATCAGCTATCACCAAGCCTGTGCAAAGCTGTGGTAGCATCAGCAATACATCTACAGTAGGAAAAACCAAAGGAAAGCTCCTAAAAATGAACCTCAATGCTTACCCCTACTTTTCACACCAGGTCCAGACTGATGAATTACAAGTTATTGTTTGGGAACTCAGACAAGCAACTTCTATCACCTAGCAAGGAAGTTGCAAGTCCTAAGAAAGCAAATGATGTCCTTCCTCTGCCTGTGGTCCTGCCTATTTCCTCTGAATGACAAACAGCTCCAATAGCTTCAATGAGATTACTCACTGCATATAAAAATAACCAGGTGCTTAAGTCTTTGCAGGATCAGGATCAGTTTTCACTTAGCATTTATTTAGGCAAATTCCCTTTGGCATTTGACCGTACAAGGTAGGAAAAAACCTGAGTAAGGATTTGGCTTTTATTATTACAGTAATAATGTGTTAGAGCAGTAAGAGTAGTTTAGATATTTTGGTGCCATGGTATGCTAGCCTTGGTCACCCCATGTCATATGCTTAAAATGTACATTGTATGTTTTTGGAGATTCCAAAAAAGTGGACAATTAGTTTATTCCATTCTTACATGAAAATAGATGTATATCAGCAAAGTCATGGGCTAAGACTAGAGTTGAACCATGCCCAGTTGAGTTCATGTGAGCATGTCTTCCTTTACTGGCTCAGTTGCATTGGGGTTAAACACATACCAGTATTTTATCAAGTAAGGATTAGCCCAAATATTAAAAGGCCATACTTTTGGTGCTGAATGTCTCATCATCATACCCTCCTACTGCACAGTGATGGCACATAAACAGGAATCATATTAGTCACTGCAAGTGTTTACTAATAATGGGCACTTTTAAATGCTGCAAAATGAACTACCCTCAGTGCTGCATAGCTCATATTCTGAAAAGCTCTCAGACAGCAGTAGTGCAAATGAAATCAGTTTACTCTAAGCATTATTAGCCACTACCATTAATCAAACAAGGTTGAGAGCTACAAAGTACTAATAAAGCCTCTCAATCTCTTGTGGGATACACCAAAGAGCTTAACTAAAGTGAAAAGGGAAGTTTGACGAAGACAATGTTAGGAATGCAGCATTGTTGATGAACTCAGTGGACTCTGACTTCCTTTTCCAAGTTAGAATTACATAAAATATGAGCAGCCTTTTCATTTAATAATGTCTGTGAGACAGGCTGACGGCTTCTTTTCCTGGTTTTGGATGCAAAGGAGGCATTTGACAAGTTCGAGAAGGCTGCTTTGCAGCCTTGAAAGCTTTTAACTGTGGGCCAACTTTTATAGTGGTCCAAATTCTGCAGTAAGGGGATAAACAGAGTAATTTCAATGATTTCAATGGAACTTCTCCAGATTTGCATTCAGAATCCAACTGAGCATGATTCTTTTACGTGGTTCTTTTTAAGCATGGCTGTTTTGCATGGTTCTCTTTTTATATAGTCAAAAACCCCAGCAATTGGCAGTTGCCACTATGTCCATCATTAACTCATGGATTGCAGCAGGATGTTCACCACTGTTTATGTCTCTCATACTGATTCTAGAAACCTGAGAGAGAGAGATTCCTTTTGATTTCAATATGATTTGGGGCTGACCCTACGAGCATAGCATGAAAGCAAAGAAAGCTGAATAGGAGATAAAGAAGATAATGCAGTTATTATATAACTGATATTATTTGATTATTTGAGCAATTTAAAGTGATCAGTGCATGCTGTGGACCATGATTACAGACTGTCTCTGTCAGGTTATAAAATAAACTGGTGAGAAGTGAAATGTTGTCAATTTTGAGTTAATGTGCCTAAGGTGGACACTGGACAAGTAGCATTTTCACTGGATCACAGAACAAATGTTATGTTACTGTATACTATAAAAGAGAGGATAACCAAAAGGTATCAGATAATATTTAACCACTCATAAACAAAATTATATTTTCCCTAATCAAACTCTGAAATAAAAATACAAATTGTAAAAATAATAGGGCTGCTAATTAGCTATGCATTCACAAAGGGAAAGTTTTGGAACATGTTTCAAATGAGAGAGATCAGGCAGTTTCCATGGGGTGATATAAAGGTATTTTCAGTGTTATAAGCACAATGCATTACTGGAACATAAAGGTCCCTTGCTTAAGGAAAATACATTTGTCACTATTAACAAGTCAGTATCTGTTTATAGCAGTGGTGCTCAATCTCCAGCCTGTAGAGATGCGTCATCTGGCCTGTGGGGCTCCCCACAGGTCCAGAAATTTGGCAGCGGGGAAGTATTACCAGTGTTAATTGCTGCTCCCCTGCTGCCGAATTTTGAGACCTGTGGGGAGCCTGGCAGGCCAGAAAGCATGCCCCTTCATACTAGATCACAGCAGCACATGGTGGGGCCAGCGCGCCATGCTCACTCCACAGCCAGTTTCAGCACAGGACCAGATTGGCACAATAGATCACACCCTCAAACCAACCCTGTACTGGATCAGGATTACAGACTGGCCCCATGCCACTTGGTTTACATCATTGCATTGTTGACATTACTGTACAAAGTTAACATATGACATAGCCCTTTTGAGGTGCAGATAGAAATGAAGAAGCTAACCCTGGCTTTTTTATCCTGCAATAATGTTATATACATGTACTTAACTTTACACACAGACTTAATTGTGTTGGCTTTGATGGGATACCCGAATGAATAAGAGATTGTATACTACTGGCCTCTACTGGATGGAATCAGAACACCTCAACTCTGCATAACAGGACCTATACTAACAGGTCATAGAGATTTTCCGTTAACTCTGGGGACCAGGACCTATGCCTTTACAGCAAGATAATGTAAGATCAATTATCTTGGCTGTGAAATGCCAAATGACTAGGTTATGTAGTACAGTGATAATTGGGAAGTGACCTTTGATTTTATTATATTACAGTTTAACCTGAAGTACAAATAGATGAAAATGCAAATTAACTAGTCATAAGACATAATAACGCTTGTGCCTCCTAAACATTCGGGCTATATAGAAAAGGGGTGGCCAACCCGCAGCACATGCCATAAGTGGCATGGGAAACCTCTATGTATGGCAAGCACGAGATGACGGAAGCAGTAGGGAACACAGTAACAGATAAGGCAGGGAGCAGAGAGTAGAGCAAAAGATCAGGCAGGGAGCACAGGGAAGAGAGCAGAAAGCAGATTGGGTAATACAAGAGGATCAGAGTGGTCATCAGGGAGGGTGTGGGGCTTCCTTTGCAGCATGCCTGCCAAAAAGGCTGGTCCTTCCTGATCAAAAAGCTGCAGATATGTCTGGAACAGATGGTATTCAGTTGCCAGTGCAACCTATTTTGTTTACTTCAAACCAATTTCTGTGCAGACCTCCCACCATGTCAGATCACAGCTACTGCAAAATAATGTGAGCCAAACTTTGCTTTAGCCTCTTCCTCTTTGGATAATATTTTAGGTTCCCCTGGGCTCCACTATAAGGAGCTTATCTCAGCAGTATTACTGCTACTAATCTCATCAGAGGATGCTGTGGCAGCCAGGGTAAGGAAGGCCTGAGAGAGGATCTGAGGGAGCGAGTCAGTGAAACACAGGTGGAGAGGTCCGTTTAAGACCATTTATTACCATCCAATAGCTCTACAGGAAGGACCATTTAGTACTGGGCCTAGTCTTTACATTCCTTTACCCTCTTAAAATAGAAAACCTCTTACTGAAGCAAAATCCCTTTTGTCTCAAAGGTGAAAAATAACTAGTTAGCAGGGGAAATGTACTGTGGGAGATGGGATGTAGTCTGGATATGAATGTATTTTTTAATGATTTATGCTTGTGCTTACCCCTTGATCATAGACCCCCAGTAGTACTCAATCAATACTGCTATGTTACTAGTCAGGTTACCAAAAATAGGACCCTCCAGAAGACCCTAAAATGACTGGTAGCACAGAAACACCTACATAACAGCATGATTCCCCCCCCCCCAAATAAAAAAGAATAGCAGTGAATCAGAGTGAGATGCATAGAGTTGTACCACCCAGTGCCAACTTCAGCTACGAGTCTGGAAACTCACCTGCTAACCTATTGGTCACACACTCTGAATACGCTATGCAGAGGTGCAGTGATGCAACTGGGTGCCCAGGGCAGCTGCCATGTACAGGGGAAGCTGAGATTTTTGGTTGCTGACACTGACACAGGTGCAATTGTGCAGCTGCAGTAGCAGCTGTTATCTTTTGCTCCCCCTGCAAGTTGAGGCCCAGGGTGGCTGACTTGGTCACCCTGTCCTTGTTACACCACTGGTGCTGTATCCAACCTCATTTGGCCCTGTGGGCTGGATTTGGACTATGGTGCTTCTTACTGGCCAGGTGACCCACCATCAGCACCAGGGTCTTGTTAGCATGGCTCTGGAACCTGGGGAGTGAACACCAGTGCTCCCTGCCCCCAATTTCCCCCCACCACCAATTTAAGCCACCAATGGTAACCAAAGACCCCAAATTCAACAGCAGGCAAGAGAGTAGAGAGCCAAGTGCCAGTGGCCTTTGCTCCCTGGAGTTCATAGTCTCAGTGACAAGCGCTGCAGACCACAATTTAACCCATGGGCTGCCAGTTGGACAACCCTGCACTATAACTGTGTTGTCATAGACCTAGATTTGTACTAAAGGTACTAAGGTACCTTAAGGCCTGCTAGAGTCCCAAAGGTTTTGCAGACGCACCTCATCACCTCATCTTGCTATTCAAAGATATGCCATGTCTCAGGGCAGGTCCTACATGCTACACTGTTGCACCAGGTCATGGCAGAACAAGAAAAGCTGGAGCCAACAGAAGAATAACTAAAAGGACCAAGAAAACCCACTCCATACACATCTATTTCCAGGCATCACACACACACACATGCTGGCAGTGAGCCATGTTTCCTAGCCATCTTCTGCCTCCCCACTCTCTCCAAACACATATAGATCCAAGCTGATACTAGACGCTATGATTATTGTACACACTTTATGAAGCTGCCTATAGCTTTTCCCATGCCTTCAGCTTCCTAATATAGTGATGATGATCAGAATTACATTACATTCTGACTGTTCTAGAGGTCAGTGGAATAGGCTGGGGAGAAAGACTGCAAAGGGGATGGGAAGGAAGAACTCCACTGTAGTTTAAGAGGAGTCAGGTGTTACGTTTCCCCCAAAAGTTACTTGATACAAATAAAGAAATGTGCTTGTGGAGAGATGCTTTGTCAGAAGCAGTTGGTCTTTCCAACTTAACCCATAGTTCTGGAATGATAGGAGAGGAAAACCAACATTCAAATACACTGTAGAATAAAGGGGTATAGAGAGAGAGTTGGTTTACATTGCTGGCTCAAATCTTGTGGTGCATTGTTAAGTCAGGATGTTGTAACACATTAACTTAAATACATATTAAAGGCCCTTAACACAGGTACATGCCATCTGTTCATCAGTGAGTGATGGTGGATATTGCAGCTATTCTACTGACTGGTGGTGCATTTCCTCTTATGGCTGTAAAGACCAATGTTAGACTTGCAGGTCCTGACACAGTGGTCACAGGTGTACATGTCGTTAGGGGCTACTGTACAGACAGGCTGTTTCCTTTGGTCAGGCTTCTGCTGTAATTCGAGTGATCATTTCTTGTTGTGATGTTGGACTCCATGATTGAGAAGGGAGTGCCACTTTGTCCTGCCTCCTGTTAAGGCCTCCAAAAGTTTTGGGTTGATTTCAAAAGTCTTCATATCCTGCTTGCAGATGTCTTTGAAGGGCAGCTTTGGGCACCCTACTCTTCTCTCCCCACCTGCAATTTGCTCATACAGGATGTCCTTTGGGATGCACCTATCTTCCATCCTGTGAAGATGGCCAAGCCAGCATATGTGCCACTGTTTGAGTAGTTCAGTGATGATTGGCAGGTTGGCTTTGGTGATGACCTCTGTGTTGGTGATTCTGTCTTACCACTTGAAGTCAAGGTTGTGCTATAAACAGTGTAGGTTTATGGTCAGCAAGATGTTACAAGCATTTCAAGATGATTCTGGCAAAAGCCTGGCCAGTGTTACTGAGGAGTAGATGTCCTTATTGTTGTTGAAGTCACCCTTGTCTCCCTTGTTCTTGCAGAGTGATGATGTTAGCATCACTCATGCCTTGGGATACTCGACCTTCCTTCCAGCAGCCCACTAGGAAGTGATGAAGATGTGGTAGCAGGCTAGCACCTTACCTGAGATGCCATCCTCCCCTGGTGCTTTTCCACTTGCTAGCGAGTCTATGGGCTTGCTAAGTTCTTTGGCTGTAGGTTCTTTGTTTAGCTGTGCCAGTACATTTAGGGTTGGAAGTTGATCCAGTGCCTCTGAAACATCTGTTTCATGGGAGTAAAGCTCTAAATAATGTTTGACCCAGTGTGACATTTACTTGTTCTTGTCAGTGATTTTTACTTTATCATTTCAAGACTTAAGAGGGGGGGTGACTTTAGTGACAGGCCAATGGCTTTCTTCAGGCCATCATACATAACTCACAGGTTTCCTGTGTCTGAGGCAAACTGTATCTTGTGACATAGGTCAGTCCAGTACTGGTTTGCACAGCATCTGGCTGTTTTCTGTACCATTGCCCTGGCATGCTTCAGCTTAGCCTTGGAGCTTTCTGTGGATTCCAGTTGTATTTCAAGTAAGTTGTGTTCTTGGCTTCAACAAGTGGTAGCACCTCTTCCAAGTGCACCTCAAACCAGTCTCTATTGGACAATTTCTTTTTCCCAAATATTTTTGTGGCTGTTTCCTGGATAACTGCTCTTATTCCACTACAAATTCCTTCAGCATTTGCTGATGTTGCTTTCGTAGACATACCTAATCCAAAGGTCCTTTGAAAGTCGAGGCCTGTGCTTTCAACTTTTGTGCTGTGTAATTTTTGGCTAACTCTTATGCTTGGCTCTATGTAGTTTCTTTGGTATCAGCTTTTAGTGATACACAGATGGTTTAAGATGCAGTTTGAGAAGATGGCCATTTTCATTCATTTTCCCAATGCCATGATGGCCCAGGCAGGCTGGCCAAGAGTCGTGATCTGTGCCTACTTGAGAATTAAAGTCTCCTAGCAGAAACCTCTCATTTGATGGTAGGTACTCAATTACTTCGTGCAGGGCATTGTAGAAGTTATCTTTATCATCTAAACTTGCCTGTAAAGTTGGTGCATAGGCACTAATGATGTTAAGAAAACTGTCAGTTGACTGTAGTAGGAGTGAGATTATACAATCTGATGTTCCAGTGGCGATCTCATTAGTTTTCACCAACTTGTTGCAAACTGCTAATCTGACCTTGGGGAGGTGAATATCTTCTACACTCCTGCCTTCCCAGAAAAAGGTGTAGTTGGCCTCACGAGTAGAACCTGAGTTGGCAAATCTTGTCTCCTGCAAGAAGCTGTAATGTCAATGTTAAGTTTTTGCAGCTCTCGATCAATCAGTGCAGTCTTACGGACATTTTCCATCATCTGTAAATTGTCATTCATGCCAAGACACATGGTCCTGACATTCTAGCTATCCAGCTGGAAGGTTCTAAGGTTTATTTTCTTATTGCCTGGTACTTGATTTGCCATCTTTTTTTCGACTTTGGGTCTAGCCCCACACACCAAATGAGGCAGGCAGACCATGGCAGGTCAGCTCCTTACTGGATGGGGGCAGCCCAGTTTAAGGTGGGTAGTAGCTGACCAGTGGAACACAATTGGTTTCTGCCACTGATGAAGGTGACCTGTGGCCCTCTACGTCAACTGAGTTGAACTTATAACCTGTGACAGCCCCATTCTGTGTTCTGCCCATGCAAGTTGCAAAGATGGAGTGTCCTCTCCATTCGGTTTTGGCTGCAATGGCCTGGGCAGTTGATATGGAGGTGCTTGAGTTGCCCCTATATCAGTGTCCCCCTCTCAGCCTAGCTGGTTGATCCCAAAGGAATGGCAGAAGCCAGTGCATTTGGAGCTGGCTTGGCTGCAGGAGTTCCCAGTATGAAAATCCATCTGCATTTCAGGGCTTCACTCCCAGACTGGCTGCCAACTAAAGCTGGAGAGCCCAGTCCACCCTGCCATGTCATCTGCCTTTTGATGGCATTTCCTCCCCCAGAGGTAAGGACTAGTACCCCCCTCTAAGTTGCTCCTCCTCCCAAAGCCATTGGCACCATAGAAAGGCCATTAGCTAAACTATTTCCTACCCCCAAGATCTTGTGTTGAAGCTGTAAGTAGTACCATCTACTGTCATAATGTTATCAGACCTGGCCTGGTCTGACCTGTCTTCATTAAAACAGGAGTGTTCACACATTAAGGCAGAATCTTCCATTGAGGATTTTGTCTTACTGGTTTTGGGCAGCTCATTTTACAGTCTTGCCACAGATTTTGTCTTACTGGTTTTGGGCAGCTCATTTTACAGTCATGCCACAGATTTTGTCTTACTGGTTTTGGGCAGCTCATTTTACAGTCATGCCACACTGCTCCAAAGGCCCCAAAACAGTTGGGAACAGTCCTCCAGCATCCCAGGAGGCACTGCTTCCAGCCACTCCATCTTCCCCCACAGTGGGAGCAGGGGCAGGACCGTCTAAAGATTAGAATCCCCCTCCCTTCCCATTCCAGGCACTTCCTGGACCCCAGGGCTCCCCCAGTTTTCCATCTCCCACCCCTAGAGATCCTTCCCTACCCCTTGGGGCTCTCCCCATCCTCCCTGCCCTGGTGCTGCCCCTCTTCCCCCCACTCACCTTCATAGCTCACCTTGGCTATAGACACTGTCTTGGGGGAGCAGGCAGGGAAGTGACCCACCTGCTGCCACCAAGTCACAGCTGCTCTCCAGGCTGAGCGAGCCCTCCTGTCAGCCCGCATCAGGCCCGCCATAAGGCTCTACCTGCACTCCCCCCCCCCCCCACACACCCCTAGATCAGGCTCACCTCCCTGCACCCCAGATACCCACTTAGCACACACCCTGCCCCCAGCAACTCCTGGCTCACCTGCAGCTTCCAGCACTTTCCCAAGGGAGCAAGCAGGAAAGGGGAACCTTTCCTGGCCACTGCCAGTCTCTGGGCTGGGCTTAGCCAGGAAAGCAACCACAGCATGGTGGTGATGACAGCAACTGGCCAGTTCCCCTTCTCTGCTTGCTACCCCAGGATAGTGCTGGGAACTGCAGGTGAGTTGGAGGACATGGGGGGGCAGCAGTAAGCTGCAAGGGCCAGGGGAGGATGGGGGAGGGCCGGTAATGAGACTAATCTGTGCCGGCAGGGGTGAAGGGCAGCAGGCTCATTCAGCGAGGGGCATGGAGGCCCAGATTGCAAGCAGGCAGGGGCTGGCATGCCCAATGGGACCCTGCCAACCCCGGGCTGCCCGCAATCTGGGCCGCCTACCCTGCCCCTGAGACCAGGCAAGCCAAGCTGAGCAAACACAGAGCCAGCCTGGCTTCTAGCCACACCCTTGCTTGCCAGCCCTCTAATGGAAGGTCAGAGCAGTGCACATTACAGGGGATATTACCCCTTAATGTACTACTGCTCAAAGCATGTGCTGATTTTAACATGGGGACTTTTAATTAAAATTAGCATGTACTAAGTGTAGTATATAACAAGGCCCTCAGTGATTATTTTGGCATCTTTCCTGTGGAAGTCAACAAGACTGATTCTGACATCACAGCTGTATTTCAGTAAGATGGCCCTCACATCGGTAATGGTAGTGAAACCAGAATCAGACTGGTCATCAGTCTAAGTAGGACTGAACTGGCAGTTGCACCCCCTGCACCTGACATGGCTTCAAGGCAGCTGTTGACTTAGTTTTGCTTCAGTTCCAGTTGTTTATCAGCTGCCTGTGTTCTTCACCCCACATTGATGGCTGACCTGTTTTCCTTACCCAGGAGGGTTAATTTGCTGCTCCCAAGATCGTTTCATAGCAATTTTATCTGTTAATGTAAAACTGAGCACAAAACTATTCCTCTGCACACCCTGGGCTACAGCTATCAAATAAACCCTCATCCCTGCCTCTTTTTCTGCTGAAAGAACACCACTCTTTCCTTCAGTTCTCCCTCCTTCAGGACATACAATGGACACTTTCTCCCCCTTCCTCTCCATGGCAATTCCTTTACTGCAGCTGCCTTTCAGCAGAGGCCCTTGCTAGTTTATGGCCATTTTGGGCCTAGATTCAACAAAAGATCAGGTGAGTCTGCACTACCTCTGCTGTACTTCTGAGACTACTTTGAAAAACTAAGTCCTAACCCATTCTCCACCCACTCTGGATTCTCTAAACCCAGAAATGCACCTGTGAGGATGCTCTGGGAATGGCTTTCTTAGATTTCATAGACATTAGGGCTGGAAGGGACCTCGGAAGATCATCGAGTCCAGCCCCCTGCCCAAAGGGCAGGAAGTCAGCTGGGGTCATAGGATCCCAGCAAGATGAGCATCCAGTTTGCTCTTGAAGGTGTTCAATGTAGGCGCTTGAACCACCTCCGGTGGCAGGCTGTTCCAGACCTTGGGGGCTCGAGACAGTAAAGAAATTCTTCCTTATGTCCAGCCTGAAACGGTCTTGTAGTAGTTTATGACTGTTCGACCTAGTCGTCATCCCTTGGGGCACTCTGGTGAACAAACGTTCCCCCAGATACTGGTGGTCACCCCTAATAAACTTATAGGTGGCCATCAGATCACCCCTGAGCCTGTGCTTTTCTAGGCTAAAGAGCCACAGGGCTCTCAGCCTGTCATCGTAGGGTCTGCTTCCCTGACCTCTGATCATGCGCGTGGCTCTTCTCTGGACTCTCTCAAGCTTCTCCACATCCTTTTTGAATTGTGGAGCCCAAAACTGGACGCAGTACTCCAGCTGCAACCTCACCAAGGCCAAGTACAAGGGGAGAATGACGTCCTGGGATTTGCTTGAGAAGCATCTATGGATGCAAGCCAGCGTTTTGATCGCTTTACTAGCCGCAGCATTGCATTGCAGGCTCATGTTCATCTTGTGGTCAATGATGACCCCCAAGTCTCTTTCTTCCGTAGTGCTAGCCAGAATAGCACTGCCAAGCCTATAATGATGCTGCGGGTTTTTCTATCCAAGGTGGAGTACCTTGTATTTATCGGCGTTGAACACCATCAGCTTCTTGTCCGCCCACTTGCTGAGCCTGTCCAGGTCAGCCTGGATCAGCCGCCTGTCTTCTGGTGTGGATGCTTTGCCCCAAAGTTTGGTGTCATCGGCGAACTTGGCCAGTCCGCTTCTGACTCCAGTGTCCACATCATTAATGAAGATGTTGAACAGTATGGGTACAAGGACAGAGCCTTGGGGGACCCCACTGGTCACAGGACACCATGATGAGTGACTTCCATTAATAACTACCCTCTGGGTCTGGCCACGGAGCCAATTTTCCAGCCAGTGGATCGTGGTGGACCCAAGGCAACAATTGGCTAGTTTCACCAAGAGGTGATCATGGGATACCAGATCAAAGGCTTTTTTGAAGTCAAGATATATGACATCAATCTCTTCTCCCTTGTCCAGGTGATAGGTCACCTGGTCGTAGAAGGAAATGAGATTGGTCAAGCAAGACCTACCCGTGACAAACCCATGCTGGCTATCCCTTAAGATGTTGGCATCAGCCAGTCCATTAAGGATTGCCTCTTTAATAAACTTTTCTAAGATCTTCCCTGGGATAGAAGTCAGGCTGATGGGCCTATAGTTAGCCGGATCCACTTTCCTCCCTTTCTTGAAGATAGGCACCACATTGGCCTTCTTCCAGTCTTCGGGCACTACACCAGAGCGCCAAGAGTTTTCAAAGATCCATGCTAGAGGCTGGGCTATGATGCTCGCCAGCTCCTTGAGTACCCTGGGGTGAAGATTGTCAGGGCCGGCTGACTTGAAGGTATCCAGCTTCTCAAGATGTTCCTTCATGAGGTCAGCATTAATGGAGGGCAGGGGATCACCCTCACCCAGACTTCCCTGTCCCGTAGCGGGCATGGGTGTCCCATGGGACTGATGAAAGACCAACGCAAAGTACTCATTTAATAGGTTGGCTTTTTCCTGGGCATCAGTTGTCAGTTGCCCTATCTGGTTCAGCAGGGGTCCAATATTGCCCCTGCTTTTCCTCCAGCTCCCCACATATCTGAAAAAGGACTTTTTATTGTCCTTGATGCTCAAAGCTAGCTGGAGTTCAGTTGCAGCCTTGGCTTTCCTGGTCAGCTCCCTACAGGACCGGACCAGTGCAGAATAATCCTCCTTGGAGGTGACTCCCATCCTCCATCCTTTGTAGGCCTTTCTTTTTAGCCTCAGGAGGTCTGCTAGGTCCCTGGAGAGCCAGGGGGGCTGCTGTGCTCTCTTGCTGCCTTTCCTCCGAGATGGAATAGACTTAGCTTGTGCATTGAGGATCGCTCCCTTGAGGAGCAACCACTCTTCTTGAACTACCCTCTCCCTGGGGTCATGGTCCCTTAGGGCCTCACTGACAAGCCTCCTGAGCTTGTCAAAGTTGGCTTTCCTGAAGTCAAGGACTTTTGTGTTGGTGACTGACTTGCCAGCTTTTCGGTGGATGGTGAAGGTGATCAGCTCGTGGTCGCTGTCACCCAGCTTCCCATTGATCACTAGGTCGCCGACTAGGTTATCCCCAGTAGCCAGTACTAGGTCAAGCAGCACTTTGCCTCTCGTTGGCCCATAGACTTCTTGAGTCAGGTAGAGGTCATCCACGCATGAAAGGAAGCTTTGCGACTGCTCGGATTTTGCTGAGCGATCCTCCCACGAGATGTCCGGGTAATTGAAGTCACCCATGACAACCATGCTCCTGGAGCATGCAGCCTCAGCCAGTTCCCGGGCAAACTCCTGGTCAAGCTTAGGACTTTGGGTGGGAGGTCTGTAATAGACTCCCACCATTGTGTCCCCTGTGCCGTGTTCCCCATGGATTTTAACCCAGAGGGTCTCCAGTCGTCCACCCTAGGCGCCAATATCCGCTTGCTGGGACGCGTAGCTTTCCTTAACATAGAGAGCTACACCCCCGCCCCTTTGTCACCACAGTCAATAACAGAGGTCTCAAGAGCTGTCGTGGGAGGAGTCCCAGAGCAAGATGCTCCTCACTGCCTCAATCCCTGGTTTGGAGCATGTAGGATTGGAGTGGGTGGGTGAGGCTTAATTTTCAGTGACAGCTTGAAAAGCAGCGCAAAGGCAGTGTAGACATACCCTTAGGTACTCAAAGTAGGACACAAGCAGAATTCAGTTGCCTATAGGATAACACAAATGCAGTAGGACATTGATACTTCACAGAGCTAGGTTCCTCATCCTCCTGCATGGATGAGGGCCTGAGAAGCATCTGGGGGTATACAGAGTTGACAGGACCACTGAGGTGCTCTAGCTGAGTGGTGCCCCTTCAAGTAAAACCCACAGCAAATAGCTGAGCAGCTTGTCCCTCATTCAGCAGCTCGCCATGAAGCTTGTGAGTTGCTAGCCACCCAGATACAAATGATTTGTAGTAGTTTATATTAGTTCAATGCCACAGAAATTGTTGCTAGTTCAATGATGTGTAGCTGGATGACTCACAAGAAAAACTGTTTACAGAAGTTTGGTGACTTTGAAATAGTGCTCACACTTTCTTCTCTCTCTCTGCTAATACTTGTATAAAGTTTTCTTCACATGGCTATTTGTAGAAAGGTAATTTCAGGCCCTCAGATAAGAATCATTTAATCTTTCAGGGAAACTAGTTTTGTAACGAGACAATCCTCTTTGGAGGCAAGGGGGGACATGGAACAGAAACAAGTCCACACATTTGATGACACAGCACACAGTTCAAATGCCATCTTGCAAATAACAAATATCCACAGCAACCTGTTCTCATACTGAAATATGTGCACACCACAGCCTCTGAGAATTTCAAATGTCAAATGGATTTGTACATACTGCAGCCTGTTCCCAGGACAGAGAAAAGGGCCAAGTTCACCAGATAAATTCTTATAAAACATTGCCCAACTCCTTTGTAGTAGTTGGCACTGCCACAATTTTTAGTGCCAGTGTAGGCTTTGACCTACACTGTTCAGTGTAGAGGGACACCTGGTTCTATGCAGAGCCCTTAGACTTCAATCGGACATGATGCATTCAACCTAAGCAGTTTACAGTGTGTGGACACTATTAGCGATCACAGACTTAGTGGCATAATGGGAGCTGCTGGTGTGGTGATAAATAAGGCCAGCTTAATCCAAAATCTCTTTGAGGTGCTGTGTAAAACTGTTGACTAGGCAATACATATGTTTTGACCAAACTGGATCTGGAACACAGCTATCAAAACTAGAGAAAGATATTTAAATTGACCTAACCTCCCCTTTTTGCCAGCTAATCACAGTGGAGCTATGAGTAACAGAAAAATTAAATGCCTACATATCATTGAAGATTTGGCCCTAGAACAGAAACTCTCTTTTGTGTTTTGAATGCCTTTCAGTGAAATATATTTAAAGACTATATTAGCACATGCACATACACATATCAAAAAAAACTGTGTCTATGACTTTCCATTCCTATCTATGAGAAATACAACTACTTCTGGAGTAGAACATGACCACTGTTTTGCAGAATGCAGCACTGCTATGTATCATTTTAGGATGGAAATAAAAGCAGAATACTATATCTAATTGTGACAGCAGAAGGAAAGTCTAGATATGCAGGATATAATTACCCACTGTGGAATCTGAGCAGTAAGCTAAGGTTAATGGCCCTACAGCACTCAAGAACAGTGTAATTGAATCCCAATGACCACAAGTGATTAGGCTACCAGCATGTGCCATCAGACAGATAGTACTACTACAGTGTCCGCTAATAAAATGGACACTGGTCAGTATGTTGTCAGTTTGAAGGCTGGCACCTATGCAGTCCCCAAAAGCATTTCTTGCAGCCCTTTATATTTTTCTTAGAGAACTTGTGTGATGTAATCATAGGAAAATGATCTACCTATTAAGTACATGTGGTGATGTTCTTGTAAATATCTTCACATCCCACTATGTTAAGAATGTGCTGTTATCCCCATTTCAAAGATACCACAGTGAGTCATACAAAGTGACTTAGCTGTAGCAAGGGTGTAAATTTATACCCATGGAATCCTAGACCAGTGTTATAACCACAGAAAAAATTGTTCCTGGTATGAGGAGGAAGGGAAAATGAGCAGGACAGGTCTGGAAAAAAAGAGAACACCTTGGGGCACGTTTACACGTGCAAATTAATGTGATGAAAACTTACTGCATAGTAAAATCCTGCACAGTAAGCTTTCCCTGGGAGTGTGTCCACACATGAGCCCATCAGGAGCAAATTTGCTCCAAAAGGGAGCAGTTCAGTTCAGGGCAGCCAATCAGGGCTGGGGGCTGGGAAACAGCTGTGAGGGCGGTGATAGTTCCCCTACCCCTACCTCTACCCCCTGCTGTCTGGGCTGACTGGGAGCAAGTTGCTCCTAGTCAGCTATCTACATGAGCGGTACTGTGGAGTGGCTAATGCACAGTTAATCTACTACCTGTATTTATAGGTAGTACAAAACTGCAGATTAGCCTAATTTACTGCTAAGTAGCTGCTGCACACAGTTAAATGGTGATGCCTTACTATACAGTATATTAAGCCTACTTTGCATCTTGCATAGACACACCCCGGGGATTGATAACATTTTCTGAAGACAGGTAACCAGTACGTATGAGGGGTATATGATTTAAATATAATGGGATTGCTAGTGTTACATTTTATATCTAGACAAGGCTCAGATGGACCATGCCCCGTAAGGAGGGTTGCTGGTCTTATCGTTCTTGTCCCCTGGGAGTGGAGGAGGATTTTGCAGTGTAAGGCTCGAGGACAAGCGGTAAATGTGATATCTTGGCTGGATACAAAAATCATGGACTAAATACAGACATTGAATTTATGCCACATTATAAACTGCCTGCCATCCAATAAACCCATAGAACCACTTCACATTTTACCAGCTACATTTTATCACTGGTCAACATTCCCCTTTCTCCCCCCTCCCTACCTGTCTCACACTTATTAACTCCCATCCCTTTTGATCTTCCCTGCCAGGTATTTGCATTTTCACAGACCTGCATTTTGCATATTAGCTTGAGCTTCTTTTCCACCCAGAAGAGCACTCAAACACCAGCAGATTCTCCCTACCCCTGAAAAAGGGTGTTTGTACCTGAAAGCTTGTAAAGAAATTTTTTTACCCAAAGAACCATCTCTGCCTATATCCTTAGATCAACATGGCTATAAAACAGCACCCCCAAAACAGTTTATAACTAAATCTCATATTGTTTAACTAGCTCCACTTGCCCTTTGGGAGTCCCTACTCCTCTAAGAAAACAACAAAAACTGGAGACAGTCTGGAAAATCCCAAGAATAGATGCTGATAGAAAAACCTGTTCCCCTGCCTCCTCCCCAAAATTTTTGAACAAAGAATTTTCATGCAAGATTTTTCAGTTCCTCACAGGAAAACTTCAGTGACAGTCTATAACTACACTATAATGCTGGTTGACCGTTTCAAAGCAGTGTAGAAGATTTGAATCCTCTTTTAAAACAAATGTGGGACCAAGGAGACAGTGACTTAATTTCTTCTCCAACCATCAGCTGTATTTCTGCTTGAGCTTTCCACCTCATAACAGCACTAGAGTTTATACAGACCTTATCTGACTCCAAGTGGATCATCTAGAATGAGTGCATTAAATAAAAACAGATGTTGAAAAGGAGAGGAGGTAGCAGAGCTGGAATTGTCGTTCAGACTTGGTGACTGTCCCAAAATTAGGAAAATACTGGCAATGGTAGGCAAACAATGCAAATTGCTTAGCAGCTGAATTTATAGCTGCAGCCTGATGATAGTAAAAATTAGGCCTGAATACTAATTCTGCCCTAAAGATATACTCACTAATTAAATACTTCCTTTAGAATTGTGCCTAGCAATGAACTCAGAGTTGTGAAACATGCAGGTGCTGGTACTGGAAAAAATAGATGAGTAGAGGAGGACCAAGCCTTGTTCACATGAGTAAATTCACTAAAGTCAATAGGTTACTCACAGCAGTTAGGATTATTCATGTGCAGAAGTGTCCAAAGTCTTGGAAGTACTGTGCCTCATAGGGAAAATGACAGTATTGAGTATATTGCAGTGTCCTGCTGCATAGTTACAGTCTCCCATGCACAGCCCTAGGGTTTTTGCTGGGACCTTTTAGTGGCTTTGGAGGAGAAAAATAACTTTTTACTTATCATAAGCAAGAATCACAATTGTTCACAAAACCACACCACAGCTGCAGGGCTTCTGTAGCAATCGTATCCTGAGGAATATCACAAGGGGGTTGATTAATGGATTCATGTAGTTCTAAACCCAGTGGACAAAACCCTATAACTATCCAAGGCTGATGTCACTTCTACACCAGTAATATAACTGGGGGTGTGACTGGGGCAGGGAAGGGGCACAAAAACAGCTGCCACCAACCTGGCACTACCGTCACTGGCAGTGAGACAGCCAGGACTGCCTTGTGGGCTTAGCTGCCCAAGGCACAGAACTCTGCATGCCTCGGCCCTATGCTGCTACTGTATCCCATCCCCGAGTCCACAAGTAATATATGGTCTCTCTGTGGGTCTCCCACCCATCACCCATTTCAACAAAGAGCAGCATGCCCAGTACCATGAGAGCTTTGCTCATCCATACAGGAAGGAAAAGGACTTGCTCATTAATCTGACGGTGCTATTCATCAACTCCACAGAAAGGAGAGATCTACCAAGACCCATCTTCTCTGAGATGCCTGTTACAAACTGAATATTGGATTCTTGCAGCATGGTGTGATGCTTTCCCTGATGTCACAAATTGGTATATTTTGTTGGTTTGCATGGTGCATGTGACACTGAATGAAAATTATTTAAATTTGTGATATAAACGAATGTCTGAAAAGTTACATGACTCTGTTCTCATTCTGATATCAACAGTTTTAATAAATGTACAACTTCCAGCCCTGGGACTTACACTTATGCTTAACTTTACATACAAACTTTACATACTACAGATAGTCCCAGTGGGGCTTCAGTAGGGATGGGAAGTTAAGCACCTGTGCAAGTCCTTGTTGGTTTGAGATCCTGAAGAGAGGACATAAGAGCATAAGAATGCCCTAACAGGTCAGACCACAGGTCCACAAGGCCCAACATTACATCTCTGTGCAGAGTTTCATTGGATAACATCCACAGGCTCTTTAGAGCCATTCAAGGAGTAGTGGATGCTAGTCAGGGCTCTCTGCTGAGTGTGCCCACTTGGAAACCTAGTTGTTAACCTTTTACTTTCACTCCCATTCCTGTTTTTTCATCCTTTGTCCCAGGCATTCAACTGTTATACACTGGGCACATCTACACATTATTAATGTTCTGTAAGCATACTGCATAGTAAGCTTTCCCCTGGAGCATGTCTCCATGTGCGCTACTCCTGCCCTGCTCTGCTCCTGTACAGCAGCCGGGGGAGCTTCAGGCTCCCCTGGGTGCCAGCCCCAGTCTGGCAGAGGCACTAGAGTCAGGCCTGGGCTCCAGGGGTGGGGGGAGCTATTCTATCTCAGGGGCAGTTGCTTCCCAGCCCTATACCCAGATCAGTAGATTGGGTCA
Organism: Alligator mississippiensis; assembly: GCF_030867095.1. Classification (NCBI taxonomy): domain Eukaryota; kingdom Metazoa; phylum Chordata; order Crocodylia; family Alligatoridae; genus Alligator; species Alligator mississippiensis. The sequence continues at coordinate 141,696,386 of NC_081827.1, forward strand.
TAAGGTTGGGGAATTGTCCCCCCCCCTTAAGCAGCTGTTTCCCAGCCCCACACCTTGGATCAGAAGGTTGGAAAACTGTCGACCTACACCTAGCAGCTGTTTCCCAGCCCCGTGCTGGAAGGGGGAGGGGATAGTTTCCCAGTCCCATGCCCTGATCTGCCAATCAGGAGCAGAGATGGAAGCAGCTGCCTAGGGAGGGGACAGTTCCCCTACCCCTGCTGCCTGGACTGACGGGGAGCAATTTGCTTCCAGTTATCTGCTTACACATGAGCTGCTGCACAGTAGCTAATGGCCACATCTACACGAGATGCTGACTGCACAGTTGTTACTGTGCAGTCATTTAGTGCTTGCATATACAAGTACTAAATGACTGCGCAGTAACTGGAGTTACTGCACAATAGTGTCACTGAATGGCTTTTAGATGATGCTGACTGTGCAGTAGCTTGTTATTACTGCACAGTAGCATCACATCACACTTCATGCCACACAGCACTACTACACAGTAGTAATGAACTACTGCTCAGTCAGTGTCTCGTGTAGATGTGGCCAGTGTGCAGTTAATCTACTACCTGTATTTGCAGGTAGTAGAAAATCATGCATTAGCTTAATTTACTGCACAGCAGCTGCTGCACATGGTTACATGGTGATGCTTTACTGAGCAGTAGATTACTGTTCAGTAAAGCATCTCATGTAGATGTGCCCAGTGAGTATCTCTAACCACTGATGTGAGCTTGTTTCCTGGTGGGCCTAGGCCCACTATGCCTGCTTAGCAAATAGGCCTGTCTCTCACTTTGGCAGAGAGTGGAAGCCAAGGGGAAGAGTATTTAAGCAAGGCCAAAACAGACTGATCCATTCCATGCCCTTCTCCTCCTACAGTTTCTAGCAGGCTGAGGAAGGTCTAACTTTGAGATTACATGCATAACTATCATGCTTAATACTCACTGATGGACCGTCTGGTCTGACACTTAAGAGCAGATTACTGTTTCATTTACTGGGGAGTAAATCTTGAGTTATACTACTGATATCAATCCAATCAGAATCTGTTCTTTTATCTGTAGGGCTATCTAGTCTCTTGATGTTCACAAAAATGAAGATCCGTTATGGTCACCACACTGAATTTACTATTGCTCCATATTACAAATATAGTATAATTAATAATCACAATATTGACTATTCACTAACATTTTAAAAACTGACCAGAAAGAATCTAAAATTGAGGTAAAATTTGTTAGCTACTTCATGTTAAAGTCTCTAAGTGTACATTACCTTGCATTAGTTTGAACAATCTAATGCATATGAATATCTGCAAGATCTGAATCATTCAGGCTTGGGTTTTTAAATGCTTGAGAGGAAATATACAGTTAGGCTTTCCACACTCCTCCATCTCATATTGAATCACCCTTCTTGAAGACATTGCAATAGAGGTTTTCTGATTTCCTTCTATGACAAGGTAACAGTCTTTAGGGAGAGGGCAGTGAATGTGATGTACCTGAACATTAGTGAAGCTTTTGACGCTGTCTCCCAAGACAATCTCATATGTAAGGCAAAAAGGTGAGGGAATACAGTCTGGATGAAAAACTGCAGCAAATCAGAGGCATAACAGGTTGGATCATCATACTCAGAGTAGTCATCATAGCTCAATGTCTAACTAGGAAGAGATACTGAGCAAGGTTGCCCAGGCACCTGCCCTGGGTCTGGTACTTTTCAATGTCTTCATTAATTGACTTGAAGGATGAAATGGAGTCCATACTTAATAAATTTGTGGGGCAGCTGAGTGGGGCAGCAGACCCTTTGGAGGATGGGCTTAGGATTCAGAACGACTTTAATAAATTAGAAAAGTGGTCTGAAATAAATTGCATGGAATTCAGTGCAGATAAGTGCAACATAGAACAAACAAATGCACAAATATAAACTAGAGAATAACTGGACAAGTTGCTGCTTTGAAGAGACAAACCTGTGGATCAGAAACTGAGTACGAGTTGACAGTAAACTATTATGGTAAACAAACCAGCAGCATGTTGGGATGTATTAACAGGACTGATGACTTTAAGATGTAGGAAATAATTATTCCATTCTATTTAGCACTAATGGGGCCTCACTTGGGGTGTCATGTCCAATTTTGGGTGCCATACTTCAAGAAAGATGTGAAAAGTTGGGAAGAGCCCAGAAAAGAGCAACAAAAATCATTAAGGGTCTAGAAAACATGACATACAAGGAAAGGCTGGAAGAACTGGGACTATGCAGCCTTGCAAGACAAAATTGACGGGGGAGTGGCATCTAGTGATTAACTGTTCTGTGTTCAAGGACAAGACAAGAAGTTCCTATCGACTTCTGGATAATTACCAATGATGAATGGCAGTGCCAATTAACCTACTCTAAACTAAAGAGCAGATGCAGTTATGCTGCTTCTGCTTGAGGAGGTAACCTGCCTGGGGCAACAGAGCAGATAGAGGGCACTACTGACTAGATTGTGAGCTTATGGTTCACTTATATTAGGTAAGGGCCTCAGGAAGAAAGTAACAATCTCTGGAAGAAAACAGAGGTTTCTCCTGGGATTGCAGAGCGAATAATACCATTCAACTCACCAAACCAGGCCTCAAGGTCAAACTCCTTTCCTGGTTTATATCCTAGATGTAGTCATAGGGTCTCATTACACATTGATTTTAAGTGGCTCCTGGAGCTCCTAACCCCTGAATTGTCCGCATATTAACATCTGAAACTAGTTTTAAGCACACTTTAGGCAGCTTACAGTTATGCCGCTCCAGGGCACATTTATCTCTGATCCATGTTACCCATGTTCCATTAAAGTGTGACAGTTCTCTACAATGAGTCCCCCAAGTTGCAGTTCTCCAGCATCCCAGGATGCAGCGTCTCCTCCCCCACCCTCTTATTCTGTGTAGACAAACTTTCCACTCCCTGAACTTTACTGCTCAGGGAGCAGTTTTGGCACCAAGCCAACTTCCCCTCCTGCCTCCAGGGGTGTGACTTTCCCACTCCCAGGGGCACAACCCCTGCAAACAGCTTGCAGAGCACATGCCAGTTAGCCAGGTTTCAGGGCGCAGATGGGTCTAGGAATGGGGTCTAGAAAGGGTGGGGAGGTGAAGAAGGTAGGAGGGCAGATCAGGTCCATGAGCTGGGGCTTTCTTCCTGGGCTAGGGGTAGTAGCTCCCCCAAAAGAGCCTTCCCTCACTACTCCTACCTCCCAGCCACCCTGGGAAGCATGACCAGCACCCCCCACAGCCCGATCCCCAAATCCCAACTTATTAAAACATGAGACATTCTTCAATTTACTTCCTTTTTATTTTTACATTTCTTTTTTATGTTTTACTTCTTTTTATTTTATCCTTCAGTGGCTGACTTCTTTCATTTCACCACCTTTCCCCCACTCCCATTTCCTTTTCATCTCCCATTTTATTACCCACCCACATCCCATTAATTCTTTGCCTCCCAACTTCATGTGCATCCTTGCCCCTGACTCTCCCTCACCCAGCAGGGATAGAGGTCTGTCCTGGATCACCAGCCTGTAGTGGTAACTGTAGTCAGGCCCCCGCTCACCACCCCTCCAGTAGCAAGTCACAGCTCTGCAGGTCAGGGACAGTCAGAGGTTTTTAGCCTTATGGTGTTGACTGCTTCAAGCTCAAGCTAGCACTAATAGCAAGCACAGTGACTGGCCAGTGCTTGCAGGGGGGGGCACCAGCATTCCCACCCCCCTTGCCAATCACCCAAACTGTGAGCGTGGCCTTCAGGGGGTGCTCCAGCACTCTCAGGGGGTGCACGTGCACCCTCTATGCTTCGCCACTGACTAATACAGATCAACATTTGAGCAGCTCAAAGTTCAATGTGTAACCAGGCCCACTGAAATACAGAAAAGTTGGGCTGGAAGGGACCTGGAGGTCATCTTGCTCATGGCAGGATAATTCCTATCCAAACCATCCCATAAAAGTGCTTGTCTAATCTATTCCTAAAAGTACACAATCAACCCTGTTATACAACTATAAGACATATTTCCCAAAGATACCAAAAACACCATAATCTACCACAGATAAAGCAGGGGAACAGAGGCTCTCAGTGTCCCTTTCCACCCCCACTGCAAGGGTTATTAAAATGCAGTTGAGATCAATGAAGAGGTCTCTGCCCCCAGCTACAAAGGAAGGCAAGAACCCCTGCAGTCTGTACAAATCTAACCATGGGATCCAATTCCTTCCTGATCTTAAATGTAGTGCTAGGTCTGACACTGAGCAAGGGGCAAGACCCTTTACCCAAATTTCCTCCCAGCCCCATGTGGCAATCTGCAAAGCCCAGAATCACAGGAAAAAACCAAACACCCTTCTGTAATCCGAGGACAGCAAGCATGTCTCCACACATCATACCCTTTGACTGAACAGCCAGAACTCTTCTTTCTCTATCCCCTCCATGAACATAGCCCAATTGCTTTAAACTTCTTTCATAACTAAGCTGATTGTGGAGCTCTACTACTCAATGTAACTTTATAGGTGACATGTCAATATAAAGTTTATACCATCTTCTCAGCTGTTTGTTCCCCTAACCCCCACTTCCCTGCCCCCCAAACCCCCATTGTGAAACCATCCCAAGTAAAATCTTGTAGGATCAGATGCTCCACAATGTATAGTGGCATAGCCCTAGAACTCTTAATGAGGTTACACTGTATGATGTCTATGACTACTTTAACAAGCTGAAGCAACAAGCCTGGAACACCAGGTGTACTCAGGTGTTCACTGATTCAAGCATTTAATCATGCCTAAACTTGCTTAGCTTTTGAAATTAGACAAGATCAAGCTTACTAAATGTGGGAAGCTCATCCACTGTCCCTTCAGCAGAAATTTACTGTAACTCTGATAATGTATTCCTCCCAGGAGGCACTTGCACATCTGAAGCATCATTTTCTGAGGCTGTCACATCATTAATTTCCAGTGTTTATAGGCTAGTGGGACTCTTGAAAGAGCAATCACCAGGAGGAAAAAGTCATGATTATTTATGATGAATCTATCCCAATGCACAAGGCCTGTTGCAGGGCTTCGGCTCCAGCTTTTAATGCATGCTGCAGCCTGCACAACCTCTTGTCTCTAAATCTGAACACACAAAGCAGGAATCAGGAAATCAGGAGTTTGTTACTGTCAGATAGTTGATCAGGCTTCTGGCGGGGGGGGAGGGGAGGGGGCATGGATAATGGATGGCAGAGGGTGTGAATTAATGCAGGGGTCTTTTCATTCCAAACTCTCTTTTTTTTAATGGTACTGGAGGTTTTCTGTTAGCTGTCAATACTAAGGTGGATTCCACTTTTAAAGGGTATATCACCTGGTTTTGGGATACTTTACAAGGCACCCTTTTTTCCCCACAAATCACTTGCAGGTTTTTGGAGGCCCTATAATGCCATCCATATGGTTCTCATCACAATTGCAAAGAAACATCTCACAATCAACACCAAACTTTAACAAGAATTTTGAATATACAAAGGAGGCATAAAAGCCCAGGAAAGCTGCCTGAAACATATAATGTCAACATTTAACCTATCCAAATCCAGGAATATTTATATCATATTTTGGAAGCACAACATGTGCTTTCTACAATGCCCATAACTTTGTGAACCTAGCCCTTCATTTTGATTTCTTTTCTTACACACATGAAAAACAAATATATTTGGGGTCTAATGCAATGTTTCCTGGTGAACAATTTCTATTCTTTTCATTTTGGCAAGAAAAAATAATGTTTAAGTTCAATTTGATGTAGCTGATTTTTTTTTCTGTTCAGGAGTGGAACTGAAAATTCAATTATTTGTACATCTCTAATCTAAAGATAAATTAGGAATATGGGGTTCTTTTATGGGGTATTCATGTGCCATGGCAATTTTACTTTGTACTGAGGCACAGATATGAGACCCATGCCATTCTTACTATATTTTGGGAATTGGGCCTTCTTTACCTAGAATTCATGAATGTGTATGACACCAGCGCTTCTGCCGTGCTGAGTGTCTCCTTCAAAGCACTGTGAAACCTTGTCTCATTGGCTTCACTGGGACTTGAAGATGCTCAAATACCCGTGATATCTGGACTATCCTAGGAATGTGATATACTACTTCTACTTCATCAGTAGGGTATATATCAGTTTCCTTAACAAACTGAAGCCACAAACCATACCTTTAGTTACTTGTAATCAGAATAACAGGAAAGCCAGCAAGAACCTGCTGAATTAATTGCCTGATCATTTTTCAGTCCTTTTTGCACAGGTTGTAAGAGTTCAAACACGTACACCTGAGTCCATAGCCATAGAATTTCCTCCTCTTATCTCATCCTAAGATGCATCACAGCAATGGCATTGGTTTCCCTTCAATATTCTTTTGTGTATCCCTGACATTTTTTTTTTTTGCAAAAGAACAGATTTCACACTGACTTATTAACTATGATGTAACCAAGGTGCACTCAAGTAATGTGCTCCCCTCTCTAGATAGAACGGATGGGTGGCAAGGCAGGAGTGCTGTGAGAGGGATCTGCAAACTGTGGGCCAGATCCCTCTACTCCCTACAGAGCCAGGCCAAGACAAGGGATGCTTAACTGTATACAGATTTACTAATATATACAAAATCTAAAGAAAATTTACATTGATTACATATAAACACAACTGTACAATTATCATATAACACTATGTCTTGCAGATAAAGGCTGAAAGATTACACCCCCTCAAGTAACACAGAGCAATGCATAGATAAGCAGTTGAACTAAAATAGATAAACCACAGGTAAGTACAGGTAAGCACAAATAAATACAGATAAACAACAGTCAAATACAGGTATGCACAGGTGAGTATATATAACCATCGGGGAAGGGGTTCCAGCAGTGTCCCAGTGAGAACTCTATACCCAATGTTCTATTAAACTACCAATATACAGAGATAAAGTGTCCACAAAAGATAAGGTGCAGTGTCACAAAATATGAGGCACTCTCTCACAAAATATAAGGCACTTCAACAACAAGTCAAACTTAATTCTGTAATTGCCCCATGGCAGTGGCGACATGTAGGGGGTGCACAGGAGTGCACATGCACCTCCTGAGAGCACTGGTGCATCCCCTGTCTGGCCATGCTCCCTGTTTAGGTGCTGGGTAGGGGGGCAAGTGGCAGTGCCAGTGCCCACCCTGTGAGTGCTGGCTGTGGAGCGGGGCCACCAATAAAAGCAGCCACACCACTTCTGGAAGTGCCCGTGGGACTTCCGGAAGCAGCGTGGCTGCTTTTTGGTGAGTGAGATTGGCTGCTCACTGATGGAGGGATCCCCCTCCCCCTGGTTAGTGCTGATCACGGTCAGTGTGATCAGCTGCCAGAGTATGCCCCCACCAGTGCAATCAGCCACTGGGGGATCCCCCCCCACAGTCGCTGACTGGTGTTGGTGGGGGTGTGCCCCCCCAACTCAAGAGGCACCAGTTGCCCATGCTCCATGACCCATACTGATCCTGGGGACATCGACTGTGCTCCAGCCTGCAGTGGGAGAAGAAGATCCTCAGTGCTCTCCAGGCCTACATTGGCCCCAGGGGATGCCTCCATAAGGAAATGCCAGACCTGGGAAGCCCCTTCCTACTTAAGATTCCCCTAGAATAAGCTGCCTCATGGCTGGGGTGGCTCTCGTCCCCTGTGGGAAACCCTTCCCCAACAACTCATGACTCCGGGGCCTGGATGGGTGGTCTTTATCCCGTGGGCCATGTTGATCCTCACATGCATTGCCTCCCAGGCCACTGGCTTCCTTTGGGCTACAGCCCACAGGTGGTCCTGTGCACCTTCGTATGCACCAAGGGCTCTGCTTTCTGCTGGGTGTTGGAGGCCAGGCCACCTCATGCGGCACTGGGGCTCAGTCCACTCCCAGACCCTCCATGCAACATGGTCTTGTACCGAGCCACTGCCCTGTGCCAGTGGATGTAGCCCTGAGTGACTCTCAGGGGTCCCAATCCCTCCTGGATTGCCCCAGGCTTCACCATCAGCATTGTGTCCTGGCTGACTGCCAGGGATGGGGACCCGAGCTGCCATGTGCAGCTCCTAGAGTCCTGGCTCTGTGCCCCATCCTATGCACCAAGTTCCTGGCCTCACACCAGGGGTTGCAGACCCAAGCCACCTCGTACAGCTCCCAAGGTCTCTGCTCCATGTACTGACACCACGTTTCCCATGGTGGGACTGGGGACAGGGCTGCTCACAGGTCCCGTCTGGTGAACAGGCATCCTTAGGCTCTTTTGGGCACTGGCTCTGCCTGCTGGCCAGTTCACACCAGCTCTTCTTTGTCCATCCTCTTCTCTGTCCCTCAATGTAGCCACCTGTGTGCTCGGCACACTGCTCTTTTATATCCTTCAAGGGCTCTGCTCCCGGATTTTAAATGGACCAATCCAGTTGAAGCAAGAGGCAGGCTTCAACTAGGTCCAGGTTCTCTGCTTTGCCCTGGGTAGGGGTGGGGCAAACTCCTCCTCAGCAATTGCCCGATTGGTGGAACCCTTCCACCAATCTTACTGAAGATTCTCTGAGCCCAGACATGCCAGGCAGCTATCGATAAGCCCACCACATATGATCTGGTCCCTGCATATAACAATTACACATTCTTGTTATGCAGAGTTTGATACAACTCCCACTGAAATCTATGAGATCCCTTCTACTGAGTTCAGTTCTGTTCCATAGTTGCTAGCAAAATGGCTCACAGAATGCAGTGTACCAAATAGATCCTGAGCCAGGAAGGTAAGGACTGGAGGACTTCAGCTCTACATGACCATTAAATTAAAAATAATAACAACAACAAAAAATTCAAGAGACTTTTTAAAATGTATCAGCTGGAATGAAAAATAGTTGACATCTACACTGGGTTTGAAGAAATCACAGACATTGACTTTATGGCTCATTACAATCTAATTGTGATCCCTACTAATCTCTCTGCACTCTTCAGATGATAATAACCCTTTTTCCTCTTGAATGGTCTTATTCTTTCACTATTCTTTAACCTATCAGGTTATCTTTTCTACTGCATTTCTCCAGTAGTGTAACAATGGGTGAGTGCAAGGAAGGACTGAAGGAAAACATTGCCTCAATTTTGGCTGAAATTATTGTTTTAATTGCTGTTTAAAAATGACAGGAGAAAAGTAGGAACAAATAGATTCCCGCGCGCCACCCCCCCCCCCCCGTTTGAAATTAAACATTGCCTTTTAATCTCGTCTTTTATTTTGGGGGGGGATGTAGGGAAGCCTTCCTATCTTTCAGACAGCACTTCAAATGTTCAAAATATACTTTAGACAAATACAGGAATGATAGGATTAAGCAAAGATTAATGTTTTTCATTCCTCGGCATGATTGCTTTACATTCAGCATACTAACATTATCAAAAAGTTATGTAAACTGTTATTAGGCATTAGAACAGTCTCAGCCAATCAAAATACAGTTACTAAATAAGTACTGATTCAGGCCCCTGTTAAGCAAGGTACTTAAGGACATACTTAATTTTATGTGAGCAGTCCAACTGACTTCAATTGGGACAACAATGGTGTCTCGAGGCAGGCTTCAGCTTGCTTGACAATGACCCATATATCACGACGAGAGACATGCTCAGTTGGGATGGGCTTCACCTGTCCCCCAAAGGTAAGCGTGTGTTCTCTTCTAGGTTGGTGGATCTCCTCCAGCGGGCTTTAAACTAGGTTTATTGAGGGGAGGGGAAGATGAGGGCGGGGGAAGCTGTGGACCACCAAACCATGTGGCACCCACAAGGACAGCCCAGCCTGAAGAAGGAGAACATCGGGAACCTGCAATCCATGGGGCGGCCAGCAGTACAGCACAGGTAAGCAATAAGGGGCCCTTTGGGCATCAGAGCCGGGGGGCAACAAAGGCGCCAGTCACAGGGCTCAAGTGCCTATACACTAATGCTAGGAGCATGGGGAGCAAGCAGGATGAACTAGCACTCCTGCTTGCAGAAAACACCTACGACTTAGTAAGGCTAACAGAAACCTGGTGGGATTCTTCCCACGACTGGGCTGTACACATTGAGGGTTATAAGTTGTACAGAAAGGATAGAGTGGGGAAGAGAGGGGGAGGGGTTGCACTCTATGTCAATGAGTGATATACATCGACCCTTATCAAAACGGAATCGGAGGAGGAGAAAGTTGAAGGATTGTGGGTTAGGTTACATGGAAGTCAAGGAGAAACGGATTTGGTGGTAGGGCTCTGCTACAGACCCCCACACGAAGGGGAAGAACTAGATTTGGGGCTCCTGAGGCAGCTCTCGGAGACCATAAAAACTAGGGAGGCGGTAGTCATGGGGGACCTAAACTACCCAGACATCTGCTGGGAGACGCAGACAGCAATGTTCCACTATTCACGCAGGTTCCTATCCTGTGTACAGGACCTCCATCTGATGCAGGAGGTACATGGTCCCACTAGGGGGAATGCCTTGCTGGACCTGGTATTGGCAATGGGGGAATGACATGGTAGGAGACCTACAGATTGGTGCCCACCTGGGGGACAGTGATCACCAAATAATAGAATTCATCATAAGACATTGAGTGGGTAAGGTAACTAGTAGGGTGAAAGTGCTAGACTTTAGGAAAGCTGATTTCAATGAACTCAGGCGTTTAGTCAAAGATGCACTTCAAAGTAAGAGTTTTGAAGAGATGGGAGCCCAGGAAGGGTAGCTGTGCCTTAAGGAAATGATCCTTTGGGCACAGAGGGAGACAATCCTGATGCGGGGAAAGAAGGGGAAAGGGGCCAAGAGGCTTCCTTGGCTGACTAGAGAAATCCAGAGCAGCCTACGGGCTAAAAGGGGGGCATATAAAAAGTGGAAATGGGGAGAGATTACTGAAGAGGAGTATACCTCCTATGCTCACGCTTCTGGGAGGCAGTTAGCTAGGCCAAAGCTACCATGGAGCTGAGGATGGCATCCCAAGTTAAGGATAACAAAAAATTGTTTTTTAGATATATAGGGAGTAAAAGGAAGGCCCAGGGTGGAATGGGACCTCTACTAAATGGGCATAAGCAATTTTTGACTGACAGGAGGGACAAGGCTTAACTTTTCAATGAGTTCTTTGCCTCAGTGTTCCTAAGCGAGGGGCAACACAAGTCTCTCACTGGGGTTGTAGAGAGGCAGCAGCAGGGTGCCAGACCACCATGCGTAGACCCTGAGATGGTGCAGAGGCACTTGGAGGAACTGGATATGTTTAAGTCGGCAGACCCAGATGAGCTCCATCGGAGGGTACTGAAGGCACTGGCTGATGTCATTGCACAGCCACTGGCGGGAATATTTGAACACTCGTGGTGCACGGGCCAGGTCCCAGAGGACTGGAAAAGGGCCAGTGTGGTCCCCATTTTCAAGAAGGGGAGGAAGGAGGACCCAGGCAACTATAGGCCACTCAGTCTCACCTCCATCCTAGGCAAAGTATTTGAAAAAATTATCAAGGCTCACATTTGCGAGAGCCCAGCAGGACAAATTATGCTGAGGGGAAAAAAGCACGGGTTCGTAGCAGGTAGATCATGACTGACTAATCTAGTCTCTTTTTATGACCAGGTTACAAAACGCCTGGACACAGGAGTAGGGGTTGATGTCGTTTACTTAGACTTCAGGAAGGCCTTCGATACAGTATCCCACCCCATACTGGTGAACAAGTTAAGAGGCTGTGACTTGGATGACTACACAGTCCGGTGGGTGGTGAATTGGCTAGAGGGTCGCACCCAGAGAGTCGTAGCAGATGGGTCGGTATCGATCTGGAAGGGTGTGGGCAGTGGGGTCCCACAGGGCTCGGTCCTAGGACCGATTCTCTTCAATGTCTTCATCAGCGACTTGGACGAGGGAGTGAAGTGTACTCTGTCCAAGTTTGTGGATGACACAAAACTGTGGGGAGAATTGGACACGCCAGAGGGCAGGGAACAACTACAAGCAGACCTGGACAGGTTGGACATATGGGCAGAAAACAACAGAATGCAATTCAACAAGGAGAAATGCAAAGTGCTGCACCTAGGGAGGAAAAATGTCCAGCATACCTACTGCCTAGGGAATGACCTGCTTGGTGGCACAGAAGTGGAAAGGGGTCTTGGAGTCCTAGTGGACTCCAAAATGAACATGAGTCGTCAGTGTGATGAAGCCAACAGAAAAGCTAATGTCAACTTATCGTGCATCAGCAGATGCATGACGAACAGAACCAAGGAGGTGATACTTCCCCTCTATCGGGCACTGGTCAGACCGCAGTAGGAATACTGCGTGCAGTTCTGGGCACCACACTTCAAGAAGGATGTGGATAACCTGGAGAGGGTCCAGGGAAGGGCCGCTCGTATGGTTAAGGGCTTGCAGGCCAAGCCCTATGAGGAGAGACTAGGGCACCTGGACCTCTTCAGCCTCCTCAAGAGAAGGTTGAGAGGCAACCTTGTGGCTGCCTATAAATTCATCACGGGGGCACAGAAGGGAATTGGTGAGGTTTTATTCACCAAGGTGCCCCTGGGAGTTACAAAAAATAATGGCCATAAGCTAGCAAAGAGCAGATTTGGACTAGACATTAGGAAGAACTTCTTCACAGTTAGAGTGGCCAAGGTCTGGAACGGGCTCCCAAGGGAGGTGGTGCTCTCCCCTACCCTGGGGGTCTTCAAGAGGAGGTTAGATAGGAATCTAGCTGGGGTCATCTAAACCCAGCACTCTTTCCTGCCTATGCAGGGGGTCGGACTCGATGATCTATTGAGGTCCCTTCTGACCCTAACATCTATGAATCTATGAATCTATGAAACTCGTATGTCCAAAGTTTGCCATACCACATAAGGTTTCAAATCTAACCTTGGTCCTCAGTACAGACATGTCTAGAGTAGACTGTTCAGGTTTTTAATGGCCAATTAGTCTGAGTGCTAGTCTAGGCATTCTACATAAATTGGGGTCCCAGAACAAAATGTTTTTCCAGTGTCTAAACCAATCTTTTACCAACAGGAGCACAAGGTTGATTTTTCCAACAATCAACTTGGGATAAAAAAGGAGCAAGAACTCCAGACACATGATTCTAGTACAGCCCCTCTGCCCCCTGTATTCTGAATGCAGCTGCACTTGGAATTCCCCATCTAAATGACTCCACTGTGTAACTGCCTACCTTGAAGTCCCCACACTCTAACAGACACAAGACTCCTAGTTTTCTAAAAAAAACTCTGCTCTATTCCCATTGAAATGACCCCCCCACCCCCCAAAAAAACCTTGAAAAATACAAGAGAATTTAGCAACATAAATGATGTACTAGTCTTTCACTCAGTCTCTCTGGGGCCAATGCCAACTTGTTCCCAATGACTGTTTCATTATATTTTATCCAGTCTAATTCTAATCGTGCTTATTTTAATAATGACGCTTCCATACTGCCCTTAGAAGGAAAAGAGCCTGAGAATTTTCACCTAATGCTTTTGATACTAAAAAATCACTCCCACCGTTATGTTGTGTTGGTCTTGTCTAGCATCCCTCCAGCTAGTCAACATCTTTTCTGCGATGAGGTACCAGGAACAACTGACATTCCCACCCTTCTGTCAGTCAGTTTATTTAGATCCATTTATCTGTTTCTAAATACCTAAAATGAGTTGTCTGAGAATCATAATTTAGGGCCCTGAGTAGAGATTTAAAGCTAGGTTTTCCAAAAAGGGTCTACGGAAGGGACAACTCATCTCCTACAGAAATTGCATTGCAAATCCAACTTCCCTTGGGCTCCTTCAATATTTTGGCTTAGATGTCTGTGGAGAAAACTTATCGGAGGCAGGAGAAAGGCGGCAGAACGCTGCGCTGGCGGCTGGCAGCAGCAAAAGTGAAACCGCAGTGGACCAAAATCAAAGGGAAAATCCTCAGCAGAGCCAGGAGGAGCTGGGAACAGCTCCCATGTCTATTTGGGCACGCTTTGTAAAAGCGTGCCAAGGGCGATTGGCCAGGAGGTCACCCAGTGCTGGGATAAAACGCCTGGCAGGAAGGAAGCCAGGGGGACCAGACATAGTGTCCCCAACCAGCTCAGAGAGGCCAGGGAGGACCAAGGATCCTACAGCGGAGGAGATGTGGTGGCACCCCAGAGGGAGAACCACAGGAGGCAAGTCAGGCCAGAGAGGTCCCAAGGTGTCACCTACAAGGCCAGCATGGGCAGAGGCCGGCAGCAGCAGTGACTAGGACACCGGTGGAGACGATGGATCCAGAACTTGGACACAAATGCCAGGCAACAGGTACCAAACCCAGGGAGGGAACAACCCACCAAGGGGACCTGAGGCCTGGGCGGTGCTAGGCACCGCATGAACCAGGGGACACTGAAGGGCGGCAGTGGACACTCAGAGTAAGTATCATCTGTAGCCCACAGCCGCAGCCCTCAAGTAACCAAGCGTTATTGAGGGCCAGAACACCAGCTGCGACGGATAACATCACAGTTGGTGTTAGGTGGGGTGTAGGGGAGGTGGAGCCCCAAGAAGCAATAGCCACAAGAACGACCGAGGGGGAGTACCAGGGGAGACGGGACTAGACACCACCCTCCCACTAGAAGACCAATCACCTTCAAAGACATGGCAGATGAGACCCCTGGGGAGCTGACCCAAGGCCACTCCCAGTAGCCTGGACATGGCTACCCAGAAGGCGACGGCGAGGTTCAAAAGAAACCCAGACACACAACGCTTGGAGGGAGAGGCATGGAAAGCTACAATGTCTAAACAGAGGGACCAGCTTAAGAAATTTGCCCCAGAAAACAATAACAGGTTTGGTGTTTATAGATCCAGATCTAGAAAATCCAATCCAAATGCCCATTAGATAGAAGCACTGATACAGAAAGACTCTAATCACCAGTGATTGCTTTTTGGAACTGGAAGGATGAAATAGAGTGAGAGCTTAAAAAAAAAAAAAAGAAGAAGGTCATTTGGGAACAAGACCCTATTCCACAATACAGAGCAGAGACCACAAAATAATTCAGTCATAAATACAAATGAAAGGTATTTTTGCACTAGTAACAGACTATACAAGACCTGGAAAATGACGATGCAAACCTGATGTTAAACCTATTTATACTTATCACTCTGCATTGAATAAATCAATCTAAAAAACAGCTCATTCCCACACAGCAATTTCTCACATACTGCCACTAACATCTTTCACCTTGATTTAGGCCACTGAAGTCTCAAATCAGACAAGTTAACACTGTCTAGGGGCAATTACACCCAGGCAGTACACTTTAAAGCTTGGATAGTAGCCTTAGGTTTTCAATGAATAAGTCCAACTTCCCCGTGTATGAGGATTTCTCTTCTCTCTTGTCACCATATAGCATAAATAATTTGGATCTCCAGTGTTGTGCTTCACCATAGCAAAAATGCAACCACACATTTTCTAAGAGAAAGAACAAAATTGAAGTGTTCATAAAACCACCAGGACATGCATTTCCTCTATAGCCACTTTGGAAACAAAAAAGCAGCCATCTCTACACGGTGGCACAATTCTTAGGAAATTAACATTACCCAGTTATACAGTTTAACCTCATAATTCCGAATATCAGAAATCTGGAATTATTGAAAATCCAGCATTTTTAAAAACTACACTCCATTGAGGAGTAGCGGTGGCCGGTCCTACAGCAGCTGAAGGGGAAGCTTGCACATGGCAGCTGCCGCCACCACCCTGCGCCACTGGTCTGGGATTGGCCGCTACCCCCCACCCCTTTCACCTGCCACTCTGGGACCAGCTGCCATTACGGTTTCAAAAATATGGAATTTTCACGTTTCCAGCAGGTGCTCGGTCCTGAGCATGCCAAATTCATGAGGTTATGCTGTATTTCCATGACTATGTGCTCTGCATCTCATATCACACAAAATAAGATTATACAGTGGTGGGGCATTAAAATGATTGCAAGGGAAGATTCTTGATTTGAAAGAATATATATTCAGTGGAAGCATAGCAACTGTATTTCAATCCCATCAAAACTGAATTGATACAGGAGTATAAATCCCTACAGAATAAAGTTTTCTTGTAAAATCATTACCAGCATCAGACTACATGGAGAGCGTCAATGTTGTCAGGTTTGCAACAGTAAGCACCTTTGGAACTTATTCATATTCTGGAAGGATACTTTGTATGGCCTGTCACATATACCTCTGACCTGTTGTTTTATGCCTCCGTGGCCTATACTCCATTTTAGCCAGGTGTACAGTACCTGCTGATCTAATGAGTTCTTTCCATCTGCAAGAAAATCTGATAGCAGGCACAAGGGGCTCAAGGGCACCTTTGACATTCAAAGCTCTGAGGAGAGCAAAAAACCATCTATAACCTGACTTGCCCAAAGTCCGGCTGGAACTGTTTGCACATTTGCAGATTTCTGTAAAGCTACTATCAATCCCAATCTGCAAGTAAAACAAAAACAAAAATTCAATCTCCTAGAAAGCAGACTTTAAAAAAAAGTTGCAGCATTTTTAAGTACTTTTATTTTATTTGTCCATAATACATTCCCCATCCCAAAGCTTGTGCATTACATGAAAAATAGAAAGTAAGTTTAAACATTTTGTTCACATACATTACCTTTTAAAGGCCTGGGTTCTGTTCCCATTAAAATCAGTGAGTTTGTCCATAGACTTGAAAGGGAACAGGATTTTAAGATATGCAAGTTAGAAATACCATTATTTTGGTGTCTGCTTTTATATCATGGAGTGCACAGAAACTGGCTAACAACTGTTAATAAGTTGTAATAAATAACCATCACACTGCCAGTAATTGTGAATTGTGTTGTCTTACAAGTGAACACTTAAGTGATACTGAAAGCTAAAAGAAGCCAGATGGAACCCAATGGAAGAAATAGAGATGGGTGGGTGGTAGGGCTGTGCGAAGCTTCGGGTGGTGATTCAATTTGGAAGAGATTCGACCTGATTTGGTGGCCAAATCTCTGAATCCAAATCGAATCAGGAGACCAATTAAAAGGTCTGAATTGATTCAAAGCTCTCCAAATTGATTCAGAAAAGAGTCGGAGGGCTTCAGCAATTCAGCCAGTCCCTGCTGGCAGCAGCAGAGAGCTGGACCTGGACTCCATGCTGATAAATAGGGGGGAGGGGAAGGGGGACTGGAGGAGGGAGGAGGGGACCATGGGGGCCCCCTGCCAGGCCCCATCCCCTGCTTGTTCCCCCAGCCCCCCTGAGCGCCCCCTGAATCCCACCTGCCACCCCCCACATGGCTGCCCTGCCTGCGCCAGCTCCCAGCTCTTTAATAAAAAGCCCCCACTCATGTGCTGCTGCTAGGTGGGAGAGCAATCCCTGCTGCCCCCCACTGCCCCATGCTGCATGGAGTGCTCGGCCATGAGCCCCACAACCCCCGCCCACTCTCCCAGCTTCCCCCCCCCCCATGGCTGCCTCGCCCACCCCAGCTCTCGGCCCCTTAAAAAAACCTCCAAAAACAAAACCCAGACTCACTGGCTGCTGCAGTGGCCTTGGGGCTTCAGGGAGCTCATGGAAGAGTCCCCCACACAGTGCAGGGCAGTGGGGGGCAACATGGATTGCCCCCAACCTGGCAGGAGGCAGTCAGTTAGGCCTTTTTTTTTTTAAGGGTTGGGAGCTGGGGTGGGTGGGGCAGCCATGGGGGGGACTGGGACAGTGGCGGGGGCCAGGGGGCTTGCGGCAGAGTCCCCCACACAGCGCGGGGCAACAAAGGGTAGTGGGGATCGCTCCCCCACCTTGCAGCAGCTGGTGAATAGGGGCTTTTTTTTCAAATAGTGGGGAGCTGGGAGAGTGGGCAGGGCAGCCATTGGGAACGGGTGGGGGATGGAGCTGATTCGGACATTCAGCCAATTCGGCTGTGGCCACATCTCCAAATCAGATTTGGCCGAATCGATTCGTGACAGTGATTCGAATCACCGAAACGAATCACTGTCCTCCAAATTGGCCGAATCTGAATCCAAAACGAATACTAGCTGCTTTGCACAGGCCTAGTGGGTGGGTGTCTAATGTTAATGCTCTTTTAATATAATTTGTATGTGTGACTGTGTGTATAATACTGCATATAGAATATTGGGTGGGTATAGTGTGTGTGTGTCTGTATTGTCCAATCTTTTCTTGAAAACCTCCAATGAAGGAGATACCCCAGCTTCCCTGGACAGGGTGTTCTACTGTTCCTCACTATTCTAAAAGTAATGAAGATTTTCCTACTTTCTTATTAAAATCTACTTTGCCACAATTCCAAGTCCTCACTCCATGTCTTGCCCTCTACAGGAAGGGAGAAATGTTTTCCCTCTTCTTTATAGAAGCCTTTCAGACATTTGAATACTGTTATTATGGCCCCCTTACTTGTCTCTTTTAGCATGCCTAGTTCTTTCAATCTTTCCTTCCACAGTCTACCTTTCAATCCCTTTATTTTTCTTGCCCATCTCCAGACCCTCTCTAACTTTACCACATTCTTCTTAAAAACATGGATCCCAGAATGGCACATATTTCTCTAGATAAGACCTAACCAGCACTTCATTCCCCCCCCCCCCCACTTCCTCATCAAAACTCTTTTTTTTTTCCCCAAATCTTTTCCCCAGCTTCTTGCCCCAGTCCCTATCTGCCCAATACCCTATCTCCTCCTCAGATCCATCACTCCAAGACCACCCCAATGGTTCTGTTGCTAATATCCATGCCCAGTCAGCCCAAGTCTCCCCTTCTAACTTTGGTTCCCTCCGCACATACTTCAGTAGTGGTTTTCCCCATTATAATACAGAACTAGAGACATCTTTTATTTGGGGAAAAAAAGATAGATACATACCTACCAATTCAACAGTGTCACTCATAAACTGTGGTTTGGTGCCACAGTCTCAATTGTTAGTGGCCTAGCTCATTAAAGCCTAGAACTCTTATTTATAAACATTACTCACACACCTAATCCACATTTTCAAATTAATTCCTCAGCAAACAGTGAAGTCCACTGTACTGGCTCTTGCTCAGACCGATAAGTTGCCACTCAGCTCTGTAATTTCACCAGCTCCACAACTGATAGATCTAGCCTCATACAGCCTTCTCTGTAACAAGTGTCAGCAAGCATAGATAAGAAAGGTAACCAAACCTGCCCTAAAAAAACAAGCAAAAAACTTTATAGGCCTGGTACTTTAGACAAAGCCTCTAAAAATCTTGTTGATTCTGAGCTCACTACCCAATTAAAGTCCATAACTTCTTAGTTCAGAGTGACCCATTTTGTCCAAGAAATACCTTTCCACATTTATACCTCTTTCATAAATATATTTGCCCAAACAGTTTACTATCATTTTTAAAAACAGGGTATAAACAATAAAGAGTAAAACACTGTCCAGGACTAGGGCTGAGCAAAATTTCACAGCTGTTTCATTTTGATGCTGTTTTGACTCATTTCAAGCTTGAAACAGTGAAATCGAAATGAAACAAAAGGCTTTGAAACAGCTTCAAAACGAAACAAGGGCAGTCGAAATGTTTCTAGAGTTTCAAAACTTTTCGAGTTTTGAAACAGAAGCTGGGCTTGCTTTCAGGGAAACAAAGCAAGAAGAAGGAGGTGGAACAGGGGGGGAAGGACTGCTCTGACATTGGCCAGCTACACAGTCAGTGACTGTAGTCCTTCCCTGAGGTCCCTTCCAATCCCAGTGCTCTCGGGGAGGGATGGAAAAACAGCATAAAAAACAGCATTGTTTGAACTTAGATGCTTTCTGCCTTGGGGTCAGTTACTGAGCTGTGTCTTCCAGCAATTCAGCAGCATCAGACAACAAGCGCTATCATTTCTTGCTTGCTAGCCTGTTACTAGCAAGTGGGATTCATCAATACCTTTTGCTTTCTATACCCTTTTATTTTATTATTATATCCATTAATTCCTTTCAATTTATTCCTCCCCCCAAATCCTATTTTTGTTGTTGTTAGTCTATTTTGATTCTTTTTCCCAGAAAAGAAATTTGTGCTTTCTCTCACAGTATGCATTCCATTCACTGTGCAGGGAAGCACAGCATATATTGCATATTATAATATAGAATTTATTCAGGAACACATATTACATACATTTATACATTTTATTTATTACATAAATACATTCATACATTACATAAATACACATACATACAATTATCTTATCTATATATATTACATAAATCAGATTACATTTAAAAAGAACACACAGATTTTCCAGCACACCAAGGCAAACACACCATTGTTTGAAAACAATGAAACACACCATTAAGCGTGTTGGAAAGGCAGCTGGCAAGCCTTCAGGGAGGGGTGGAAGACAGGGTAGAGGGAGAGCTTTAAGTCCCCACCACCACCAAACTGAGACACAGCCTCTTTCCCACAACTAGCAGGGATGAGGCTGCCAGTTCTACAGGTAGCAAGGAGAGGGGAGCAGTGCCAGTGCCACTGGCTGTGCCTGAGTCTGCATCCCCTCCAAGAGCACCAGCCATCACCACCACCACCATGACAACAAGCAGCAGCACCAGCATGACAGTCTCCTCCACCCCCATTTCACTTCCTATGCTGAGCCTTCCAGTGCCAGAGGAAGAGCTGGAGCTGGATCTGAGTGCCCTAGCAAGGGAAGGAGGGGGAAGGAGGGGGAATCAGCTGAGTTTGTCCTCCACACCCCTCAAGTTTCGCCTACAGCCAGGTCTCCTTCCCCAGAAGGCACTTCAGAGGAGGCTGAGGTAGAGGTTGTGAAGGCAAAGGGCTCAGCTGAGTTCGCTCCTCCTGTTGCTGTAACTCTGCCTGCTGAGGAGGGGGAAACTGCAGCATCCACACATGCACCCACACCCCAGAAATGAGCGGGTAGTGTGGTCTGGGATCATTTTGAGCTGGCAGATAATCCCACATACACTGAGTTCATGCACTGCTGAGCCAAAACCAGCCAGGGCAAGGGAACAAAACACATGAGTACCACGGGGATGCTGATGCATCTCCCTAGGCACCACCCCCTTGCCTTTGCTCCTCCTCAGCATGGCACCAGCGGGAACGTGCCCAAGAAGAAGTCCCCCTCTTGTTCCAAAACCCCCATCCCCCCAAAGCAGGGCAGACCACCCTGGAACAGTGGGGGAAAGATGGACAGAAAGAGGGGCATGTTGCAAAGGCAAGCGGGATCACCCAGACCATTCAGGAAATGCTTGCTGTGGATGGCCAGCCCTTCTCCTTTGTTGAGCAGCCATGGTTCAGGTGGCTCATGGTGCTCATAGCCCCATCATACCAAGTGCCCATATACACCACCTTCAGCAGAACAGTGGTGCCCTCCCTGTATGAGGCATGCAAGTAGCACTTGAGGGAGGAGCTGTGCAAGGCAGGTCCGCAGGTGGCCTTACACTTCAGCTCAGACATCTGGAGCAGCCAGGGTGGAGATCATGCATACCTCTCCCTCAAAGGGAACTGGTGCAATCAGTCAGGCCATTGGTGGGCTTTCCTTCAAGCCAAGGTGATGGATGAGTCCCACACAGAAAGCAAGATCATGGGGACCATGAAGTGCTTGGTGCAGGGGTGGCTTGCTGGGCAGGGCAAGCTCACCCATGGGTTCATGGTCACCAACAATGGGACCAATATGGTCAAGGTGGTCTGTGATGCCAACTTTGTTGGCATCTGCGATGTGGCACACAAGTTCCACCTCATTGCTAGGGATGCCTTAGAGGGGGACAGGGCTGCCAGTGATGGTGCCAGCACCACCAGCAAGCAGTGCAGTTCATAGGCTTGTCTGTGAAAAGTGGTTCGTAAATTCCCTTTGAGGATCAGGCCTAAGAGATTGGAGACAAGTGGTGTTCTTGTCTTTGATAGATTTTAGGTGCGCTCTCATTCTGGTGTGCAGTTGTTGCTTGGTGTCTCCTACATATTTTACATCAGGGCACCAAATGCTCTGATGGAGATATGTATTGTGAAGATATCTCCATACTGGAGATATTGTTGGCATGTCTTGTCATGTTTTGCATGTCTTGTCATGGCACAGTTTGGATCCATTCAGTGTGTTTTGGGCTGTAGGAAGTTGGTTTCTGGTGATGAAGTTAGCAAGGTTCAGTGCTTGTTTGAATTTACAAACCACTTTTCACAGACGAGCCTATGAACTGCACTTCATCAGCCTCTCAGGTAGTAGGTACGGAAACTCATGGACTCAATATAGACATTGGAATTTTGACACACTACAACTTGCCAGACATCTGACTCCCCAGGTACCTCTCCACTTTTACCTGTGCTGCTACATCCCCCTTCCCCCACACCCCAACCTGTCCCTCACCCCCTGATGCCTCCATTTCCATTTTCACTGACTGGCTTTCTTGCCTGCATTACATGCCAGCCTCTGGCTTCTTTACTATTTCTTCCATCCAGGAATAGCACACACACACACACCAACTGCAGGTGCTTCCTCAGCCTGACGAAGGGTTTTTCAACCTGAAACCATGCTAAAATATATTTCTCTAACTATTCAGTTGGTCTAATTAAAGATATCAGGTTGACCCAAAGAACCTTGTCTCCTAGTGCCATGTCCTTAGACCACCATGGCTAC
The DNA here is from genome assembly GCF_030867095.1 of Alligator mississippiensis. Classification (NCBI taxonomy): domain Eukaryota; kingdom Metazoa; phylum Chordata; order Crocodylia; family Alligatoridae; genus Alligator; species Alligator mississippiensis. The sequence continues at coordinate 141,718,809 of NC_081827.1, forward strand.
AACCTACACCCCTAGCACCTGTCCCCAGTCAGCTGACCAGAAGGACACAGGGCTCCAGGGCTGGAGCTGGCAGGGAGAGTTATCTGGCAGCTGCTAGAGAAGAAGCTCCTGCAGGAAAGGAAAGAAAGGCTCTAGTCTATGACAGTTTGGCTGCCTGAGATGCTAATGCTACTGTTCTGCAGTGCTTCCCTATTGTTATTTAAAGTGGTGGACCAGGATGAGGCTGTAGGGGAGGAGGAGATCTCATTGAGGGACACTACCATGTCGTATAGAGGCCCCAGCACCAGTGTGGGCATGCCTTAACACACACACACATACAGTCACACATAACGAGTTTTGCTTGTCAGCAGCCTGAGGTGCAGTTTCCCAGAAACCCTGCACCTATCTCCTTGAAAGCTGGCTAGCTTCGTGGCCTCAGCAGGGGCTACCCTGCCTGCAGTTTTCACCTGGCTGTGCCTTAACACACATACGTGACATGAGTTTTGCTTGTCAGCAGCTTGAAGTGCAGTTTCCCAGAGACCCCTTGACCTATCTCCTTGAAACTTGGCAGACTTCGTGACTTCAGCAGGGGCTACCTTCCCTGATGTTATCATTTGAATCAGGCAAGAAATTACAAAGTTATAGGCAGTTTTGTGATTCCCCATTAGAGCCTATGGGCAAAATGTCGAAACAAGTCAAAACAGAGAAAAAGTTTTGATGAAAAAAAACAGAACAGTGCTTCGAAATAAAATGTCGAAATGAAACATTGTCCCATTGAAATGGTAAAACTGAAGTTGAAATGAAACAGTGCTGTTTCACACAGCCCTATCCAGGACATCCTTGAGGTGCAATTTTAACATGCCAATTAAGCCTGGCAGAGCTAGCTTTTCTCCTTAATCGTATAGAATAAGCAGAGAGCTACTTTCATCTTCAGCTTTGTGGCTCTGTGAATGACAATGAAGAAAGAACAGGTCTATGTTTTCTCCCAATATAAGTCAAAGTGGGAAAGCATGCACTTTACCATTACCTTACTTAGTGACAAATTAAGGTTTATTAGCTGTATGTGAGAGCTAGAATGAAGGTAAAGGTACCTTATTTGCTCTGAGCAAAACAGGAAGAGATAATCTGATCCTGAGGATCAGGTAGTGGCGTAGATTTGAATGAGTTCATTACCTGTTTGCAGAGTGCTCAATTCAGCTCTACTTTCTTTCTTTCTCTCCCCCAGTACTTACTATAAGCAGACAGTGTGTACTCTTGGGCAACACCATGAACAAGAAAAGCAAATTAGTTTTTCATCCATGCTTTACAGTTGTTGGTTGTAGCCGTGTTGGTCTAAGAACATAGGCAGATAAGATTCTTTGGGTAGATATGATAACTTTTATTAGACCAACTAAATAGTTAGAAAAATTGTTTTCATAGATGCATAGATTTTTAGGGTTGGAAGGGACCTTGGTAGATCATTGAGTCTGACCCCCTGCTCTGGGCAGGAAAGAGCACTGGGGTCAGATGACCCCAGACAGGTGCTTGTCCAGTCTCCTATTAAAGACCTGCAGGGTGGGGGAGAGCACCACCTCCCTTGGAAGCCCATTCCAGATTCTGGCAACCCTTACTGTAAAGAAGTTCTTCCTGATATCCAATCTAAATCTGCTGTCCGTCGGTTTGTAGCTGTTATTTCTAGTTATCCCAAGGGGTGTCCTGGTAAACAGAGTATCTCCTATTACTTGCTGCCCGCCCCACAAATGAATTTGTAGATGGCCACAAGATCACCTCTCAACCTTCTCTTGTGGAGACTGAAGAGATCCAGGTCTCTCAATCTCTCCTTGTAGGGCCTTACCTGCAGGTCCCTAACCATGTGAGTACAGTAGCTCTCCTCTGGACCCTCTCAAGGTTATCCACATCCTTCTTGAAGTGTGGCAAGCAAAACTGGATGCAGTACTCTAGCAGTGGCCTTACCAGTACTGCATAGAGGGGAAGTATTACCTCCTTAGACCTGTTTGTGATGCACATGCCAAAGCATGATAGAGCATGGTTAGCTTTGCTTATCACTTTGTTACATTGACAACTCATGTTCATCTTGGAGTCCACTATGACGCCGAGATCCCTTTCTGCCACTGTGTTACTTAGAAAGTCATCTCCCAAACTGTATGTGTGCTGGTGATTTTTTCTCCCCAGGTGCAGCACACCTTGCACTTACCTTTGTTAAACTGCATCCTGTTATGTTCTGCCTACTTTTCCAACCTGTCCGAAACTGCCTTAAACTAATACCATTTGTGCCTGAAAGATCATTTTTTCCAACTATTTAGTTGGTCTAATAAAAGATATCACATCTACCCAAAGAACCTTGTTAATGTGCTTGTACTCATGCTCAGTCACAAACAAGGCTTGAATATCTAGGTTGGCATTAATAGGTGAACTATTCATAATGAATTTCTCAACAGCAACTGAACCCGCTTAACATTTATTATTACTTTCACTCCTTTTTCAAGGAAAAAACTGGGGTTAAAATGTTGGCTTTGTGTAAAAAATTATAATAATCAGAGAAGCTCTGTGAATTTATGTTGTAGTGCTCTGGGCATACAAAGCTGGCAGGATTGTTCTTACCAGCAACAGCTGGCCAGAACCAATGATGATCTCCATGCATGAGAAAGTTTGCTGTAATTATCCAGTTGATTGGCAAATCTGCTTTTGAGCAGCGACAGTTTGGCTACTGATATTCATGTTGACACATTTTTTAAACATTTCTTATTTGGGTTTTTTGTTCTTGGAACACTAATATGCATTGCACTGAGATGAACATTAACCCTCTGATGCCTGTTGTTGGCTGGATTTTGCCACCCGTGCGGATGCAGCATGGTCTGCATCTGCAGCAGATTTAAAGTTCAAGTGGAGAGCTCCTATAGGACTATACATTTTTAAAATTAGTTTAATCTAGAGGAGGACACCTATATACCTTTGAATTTGGCAGGACAAATCTTCAGCATTTCTGGCTTGAGCAGTACAAAGCTTCACAGGATTCTTAATGGAAAAAAACACAGGAGCTGACTCTTGGCAAGAATATATATGTTAAATTACTGGCAATGAACAGCCAAAGAACTCTTGGCAGGGCAGAAGCATGGGGCTTATTTCTAAGCAGAGCAAACCTCACTGATCTTTGGCATATTAAAATATGTGGGGCTAATGTTCTCCATAGGGTATAGCATGTCCCCCTTTTATTGCTGGCAATACAAGCACAAGGAAGAATTACCAGCAGGGTAAACATATGACATCTTTGGCAAAAGAAATGTACTGTATATCATAATCCTTACTTCCCTTAAGCTCATATAGATTCTGACAAGATACATCTGTATCCTATTCCCAAGGGGACATAGACTGCTTGGGTGGATGGCAGCCTACGTTGCTCTCAGATTCCTAAGGGGAAGGAAAGCCTACCTCTCAGATTCCTGGCACATTATGATTTTTGGGAGGATCAATTAACATAGGTTTGGATCTCTGGTGGTTAGGCCAGTCCTGCATAGCTTCCATCACACAGACACATGTGCCTCTGCTTCAAGGCAAGTTATTGGATTCCAATCAAAATAGAGCAGTAGGTTAAACAGATGGTAAGATACAGCCACCTGATTCTAGCATATCAGACTACAAAGGTGATTAGATCAGTTGTCTACAGAGATGTCTCGTTCTTTCCTTGCAAACACTTTTGTGCACATTCTTCTGATTTATGTGAATGAAGTTGTAAACATAATTTGACTCGTTTGTCAGAACAGTTTTTAGTATTTCAGCTGTTCGCATCTCCTTGGGTCAGGTAATGGCTGTCCATGCACTGTAGGTACAAAGAACCACTACTTCTAAAGTAGCAGAGGGAAAGAATTAGTCCCCCATGGTCTGACTTTGCTAATGGCATAGGCCAGACGCAACTACAACACCCTAGATGTGTCTCCACGAGACACTTAATGTGCAGAAGACTATTTTTACTGCGCATTAGCATGGCTGACAAAAAAAAAGATGTGCTAAGATGCATTAACATCACTTAAAAAGCATCCTCTGTGCTAATGCGCAGTAGCACCAATTAAAGTGCAGTAAATTAGTACCTGTTATTACAAGTACTGAACTTAATGTACTGTAATTAAGAAACATTAACGGATGTGTAGATATGGCCCCTTATCACTAAGTTAGGCTGAGACTGACTGATGTAGTGAGGTCTACCATCAAGACTTCTACTTCACCTGAAAGCCAATGTGAAGTTGAGAGGTCAGCCAACAAGAGAAAGGTAAGGAGGAATGCAGACTGGGGCTGAATTCAACCCTTCAGGCTCAACAAGTTACACTGGATGGCCACCTCAGGGATTTATATCATACAGGTTTGGCAGAAATGGTGGTACAGATGGCCCTAAGGTCAAACAGGAACTAGCAGTACAGATATAGTCTGTCTTCTAGTGCTGTTACCAAGATGAAAGCATCTCCTCCTTCCTATAGGGCTCACATAATGAAGTAAGCTCAAAGCGAGCAAAAATCAGGAAAAACAAGACCTTGTATCTGCAGTCACAGCAGTTACATTAAAACCCAGCTTTTCATTGTTATTATTCAGCTAAGTGGCTGGAGAGCTGCAAGTGAGGGGCAAGTAGAGGGATATTCCACATGAACAGAGCCAGAAAGAATGGGGGAAATTTAGGGCTGGGTTGGGATACAATTAGCATTGGAAAACTGCAAGTCAGACATTGCCAATAAGTAGTGCAGACCTGCCACAATATTAACCCAGCCTTTCAATTCCCTCACTACTAGCAGCTTTCTATGAAAGCTCTTTCACACCTTCTATAATGTGCTTCATACACAGTAAACAAACACCCACTGTAAATGAGGAAACTCAGACGGCATAGGAAACCTCAAGCAGGTTTCTCTGAGCTAGGATAGAGCGCCGGAGATACTCCACTTTGGAGTCGTATGTACACAGGCGGTTTGTGGTTTCCACTTCTGCCTGTCACATATGGTGCTCTGCCTCCTTCAGGTCCTTCACTTGCATCTCCTGTGCCCCTCTTAAAAGTGAAAAGTGTATCGTTTCTTTCCTTCTTCACTGGTTTTCACACTCTGCAAGGCAGACACAGCTTGTGTACTGCTGCCTTTTGGTCTTCTGCAAAACAGAACGGACCAAGAGAAGATATGAGCTGGTCTGTGCACCAGGCCAAATCCTGCTTCTGTTCTGGAGAGGTAAAACCACATAATTAACTGAAGCCTGGCCCTTCCTGCCCCCTGCATCCCCCGACATGTTAGTGATAGAAGTGGTGAGAACTGGTTGAAACTAAATGGAATTTTCCACATCATAGAACCATAGAAACTAAGGGCTGGAAGGGATCTCAAAAGATCATTAAGTCCAACCTCCTCCTGCTCTGCCACCAAAATTTTCCACCTGGAAACAATGCAGACAACATTTTGGGTGAATCCTCCATCATCCTTTGCTTTTGAACCATGCCTGAAAGAGAGAGAATTTCCCAGAATTTGGGAGGACAGGATCTGTGGAACCAATATAAGAGCGTATGATTCACAGAGGTCATCTGTTTGAACCCAGGCAGTGAGCACTGGAAGGTCAAATAACTGAAAAAGGAAACCATTGGTTTCACAAGCCATGGCTTCCCATGGGAAAAGTGTGAAGAAACAGATAATACAAAGGAGGAAATCAGCCATAAACTTGGAGCAGAGGTCATGGAAGATGGTTCTTTCACTTAAGAGTCTGAAAAAAAGCCTCTTTGCCCAGGCTAGCTTCTCAGGTTTTATCCCGGAGGCAGAACACAGAGGTAAGTGAGAAAATTAGCACAAGGACACTGCTACATCAAAATGCTAATTGTCCTTTTCTTTTTTTTGATTCACTGTATCCACGCACCACCACAATTCCTGAAAGAACAATGGTGGCCTGTCTACTCATAGCATGCCTTAATCTCTATACTAACAAAAGTTTAGGAAATTTGAAGAATATGTCTCATGATGCCCAATGTAGTTGCTGAGAATTAAGCAGGTTTCATATTCCTCCCCCTGCCCCACCAACTGCCCCCCCACCAAAAAAAAATTTTTTTTCTCCCATTAATAAGCCATATTGAGAGCTATGAAGAATTTTGGTGATTGCTTGTGTAAGTACCATATAATTAATCAGCCCCTCTCAACATCATAACCTTTTGTCTGCATGACAAAGAAACTGGACCACACTGGGGTGGTGTAGCTAGACTAGCTCCCTTTACTGAGGCAGCCAATTTAACCAGGGAACAGGTGGCATTAGAGTCACAGGTTTTAATGGTCAGGATCATTGCTAACTAGAATCCAGAATCAATTTAAAATATGAAAATTGTAACCAGGGACCATGGTGTGTAGGGAGCAGCCTTGGACAAGTGTAAGGGAGAACATAATTCCAGTGGTTTTACAGTAATACGTACCTTTCCAACTTCCTACAGTGTCTTTTGTGCATGGAGCATACATTTTGAAGTAGCGTCTGACTTCTACTCAGAATGAGAAGCACAGTACAGAGGGAGGCTAAAGAATTTGCAAATGAAGGATACCGTGGCTAGGTACAGACATTCAAAAAGCTTAAAGAGGAATTGACTTAAGTTATGGGGTCTTCAGTAAGCAGTGTAGTTTAGGGTAGTAACGAACAGAACACACATTCACCCTTTGGTGGGGGGATGTGCAGAGAGGCAGGGGAGGGGCAATCTTAGACCAGGCTCCGCCACTTTTAAACCACCTATGTGTGCTGAACTTCTCTTATGGGTATAAATGGCTTTCCGATCACTTGTATCAGTAAAAGTATAATGTCTGTACCTGGCCCTCAAGTCCTCTCCAAGTGGATTTCGAACTTACAGGAGAGCAAGAGGCTATCCCAATGAAAATTTAATTTTTCACAGAAAAGGAAAGCCATGTTTGTGAGTAGGTTGGTCACAAACATACGTCAGTGCTTCTTGGAACATTGTGTGCTGACAAGTGCCATTTCTGGATTGGCAGGCAAGGTGCATGATCCAGAGAATTACAAGAACATTGGCTTGTATGAAGAAGGCCAAAAAAAAGTGGAACATCTTCCCTACGTGTACTTTCAGCACTAAGTAGGCTTCTGTACATCTGAACATTTTTAGTAATCCTGCCTGTCCTTTTCTCCCTGAATGTAATCTGGACAAAATGTCATTAGCCCAAAAGGAGAAGAGAACAGCAGGTTTCAAATCTGAGAAGGCACCTTTGCTGTTCAGACAGAAACAGTAAGGGGCACATGTCTTATTTGTAACGTATTTTACCTTCATTGCACTTATTGTGTTAAAAGAACCCAGGCTTGCCCTAGAGCCAAGGTGACACGCCAGCCTCTGAAACCTAGGTGTAAGGAAAAAAGATTACATTAGTCTTAGCCAGACATCAAATGCAGAGCCACTACGTTTCAAGGAGAGAGAGAAAAAAGAAAGAAAACATCATGAAAGATGCAGGACAATGTGTATTTAAAAAAAAGTCATGGTACAAAATCAAATGCAACATAGAAATGGCAACTTTGTGCAGTAGCAGAGTGCATGTACCTTTGTTTAATTAAGGAAAATGTGTATTCTATTTTGACACAGGACATAAGGCATGGGGATCCAAATAAAGATTAATGTATCAAAAAATATAGGACAGGTGATCAAATGCACCCATCAAATGCAGTTATGAAGCCAAGTAAAGGAACATATCATTTGTCTTTTCATGAGGTTGACAGACAAATCTTCATTGCCTTAGATTGTTCAGTATAAATTCAGAGATGCTGCTTTTCTGTTTAGGTTTTCCCTCTAATCATTCTTTTCTTCCTCTGATTGTTTCTTTGTTTTGTGGTTTCCCCAGAAGTCTCATGAGTACCTCCACTTTAAAAGGGCAAAGCAGGAAGGAGAATATTCCAGCCTGAGAAGTAAAACTGGTTGAAAAGGGAAGGTTAAACATACCAGTGCAACCCCCACTATCCATGCCTGGCTGCCTCCCTCAACGTGTAGTTAACTCATATGTTTCAGGGGTGTTGGCTGTAGCCATGCTGTCTAAGAACATAGGCAGTCACGGTTATTTGGGTAAATGTGATATTTTTTATTAGACCAACTGAATATTTGGAAAAGTTGTTCTTTGCAAGCTTTCGGGCACACACAACCTTGTTCAGGCACAGGCAACCTTCTTCAGGCATAGGGCGAGTCTGCTGGTGTTCTCTCTAGGGTCAAATAGAAGCTTAAGCCAACATCCAAAATGCAGGTCTGTGAAAATGCAAATGAATGGCAGGAAAGATCAGAGGGGATAGGTGTTAAAGGGTGTAACACAGGTAGCCACGGGGGGCAAAAGAGGAGAATGTCGACAGGTGATAAAATGTAGAAGGCAAAATGTAGAGAGGTCACTTGGAGTTATTAGATGGCAGGCAGGTTATAATGTGCCATAAATCTATTTAGTCCATGATTTTTTGTATCCAGTACATTTATGAAGTGAAGTTTGTAAACTTGTCTAGGAAAGGTGTTTTGTGAATTCCCTTTGAGGATTAGAACTGAAAGATTGCAGAGAGAGTGGTTTTCTTGTGAGAAATGTGCACTCACAGGTAATTGGGTATTTTTGCCTTCGATAGATCTTCAGTGTGTGTTCATTCTGGTATGAAGTTGTTGTTTGGTTTCTCCTGTGTAGTTTCCACTAAGGCATTCAGTGCACCAGCTGAGGTATATTACATTTCTGGAGGTGCGGGTGTAAGATCCAGGAATGCTGATGGTTGTGTTGTGGGGTGTAGTTATTGCAGGAGTGTGGAAGATGTGTTAGTAGGTTTTACATTTCTTGTTCTGGTCTGGATCCATTCAGTGTGCTTTGGGCCATAGCAAGTTGCTTCTAGTGATGAAGTTGGCAGTGATCAGTGCTTGTTTAAAGAAAGGCTAGGATGGGTGGTTCTGGAAAGATCTCTTTAATAATCGGGTCTTCTTCTATTATGGGTTGCAACTGTTTGAGAATTTTCCATGCAGGCTCCAAGGAAGGATCGTATGTCATAACTAATGGTGTGCAATTTGCTGAGATTTTCTTTTTCTACTGCAGCAATTCTTCATGGGGTATCCGAGTGGCTCTTTCAAAAGTGTGATCTACCTCTCTGGAGGAGTGTCCTTGTTGAGCAAAGGCCCTTTTGAGATTTGTGAGGTGATGATTATGGGAGTCCTCCTCAGTAAAAAGTTGGTGCTATCAAAAGGCTTGGCTGTATATTGCAGCTGTCTTGCTGTGTTTAGGGTAATTACTGGTTCTGTGTAAATATGTATATTGGTATATGGTGTTTGTGTTTCACCATTCTGGATATTGACCATAATTTCTAAAAAGGAAATGTTGGCACTGGAGTACTCCAGAGATAATCTGATGAAGAGGTAATGATTATTAAATTTGTACTGGAAATCAATCAGAGAGTCCAGTTCTTCAGTGGAAATGATGATGTCATCTATGTATTTTAGGCATAATGTAGATTTGACAGTGCAGTTCTTGAGGAATTCTTCTTCCAGGTAGCCCATAAAAAGGTTGGCATATTGTTGGACCATTTTGGTGCCCATAGATGTACCTATGGTCTGAAGGAAGTATAGGTTATTGAAAGTGAAGTTGTTGTGTGTGTGGATGAAGTCTGTAAATTCAGTAATATCTTTAGGTCTGTACTGTAATCTTGCTCTTATAGATATGTAAGGAAGGCTTGGATACCATTCTGGTGTGGGATACTGGTATATAAGCTGGTAAAATCCATAGTGGCTAGGAGGGAAGTTGTTCTATGTTTTTAAGTTTGTGTAGAAAATTTGTTTTGTCTTGAACAAAACTCACTCTTTGGATGACAAGAGGTTTTAGGATGGATTCAATGAAACCTGATATTTCCTCAGCAGGGACCTTGGTTTTCTCTGATTTAAAAAATCCCCAATTTTCAGATTTAAAAAGTAACTCCAAATCCACATTTTTCTGTGATTAAAATGAAATGCCACTGATAAATAAATAAATAAATATAGTGGTGTTTCTTTTTAATTACGGAGGAATTTGGAATTGGGGTTACTTTTTCTTAATCCAAAAATTGGGGATTTTTTTTAAATCAGAGAAAACCAGGATTCCTGTTTCTCAGTTAGGGTTCCATGGTTGGATACTATAGGTCTGCCTGAGTTCCCTTGTTTGTGGATTTTGGGGAGCGTGTGAAAAGTCCTTGGGTTGGGTAGTAGGGGGATCAAGTTCTGTAGTTTTTCTTGTAGTTCATATGGAAATTATTTGATGGTGGTTTGAAGTTTTAAGGTGACAAGGGGAGTAGGATCTTCCTCTAGTTTTTCACAGTAGGTGGTGTCAGAGAGTTAACTTCTTTTATGTAGTCGTCATGCTTAAGGATAACTATAGGTCCTTATTTATCTGCTGGTTTTATTACTTCTTAGTGGTTGGATCTTAGAGATTCTATGGCTCTTCTCTCTGAGAGAGAGAGAGGTTGTTGTGGTGGTGTTTGTTGTTGGTTATTTCATTGTTCATTCTTTCTCTGAAGCAATCGATATAGTAGTTAAGGGTTGAATTTCATGCCCTGTGAGGTGTCCAATCTGATGGGGGCTTTTTTGATTTTTTTTTTTAATCTTTTCCTCGATGTTGTCAAAGAATGAAGTGTTGTTAAAAGGCAATTCATTTTGGTTGTGGAAATATTTCTTGAGACAGATCATAAAAATTCTAGTTTTCCACATTGCAGCATATTATTTGGGTATTTGTCTGGACAGAAATTAAGGTGTTCAGAGAAGACAGTTGTTCAGCTTTGTTAAGTACAGTAAAAGCTGCCTTAACCAGCACCTTACAAGCTGGCATGCTCTATTGGCATGCCAACTTGTAAGGTATAAGCAAGACCATAAGTGCCCACCGTGGCACTTCCGGTTGCGCCAAGACCCCACAGCCTGGGGCAAAGCAGCCTGCACTGCCGATCCCCCATGGCCTGGGCCATAGCAGGCTGTGTGGGGCCCGCCTCCCTGTCCCTCAGGGCCCACGGGAGGGTTGGCGATGTGGCATGAGGGGCAGCGATGCCCTGGATGCAGCAGGGGAAGCAGCGGCCCGAATAGGCAAAGATGCCTGTTTGGGCCTCTCAATTAACCAGCATATTTTGTTATCTGGCACCCCCCCATTTCCCATGGGTGCCAGATAACAAAGCTTTTGCTGTATGTGTGTGGAGAAAATAATAATATTTGAGGGTTGACTAGTTCTCTCAGTTTAATCAAGTATGAGGTTCGAATGTTGTATAGTACTGGCATTGTTTCTCTGGTGGTTGTTTTGTAGTTGGGAAAATTGTTCCTGTAGTAATTGGTAATTCTCCCTATGCCTGAAGAAGGTTGCCTGTGCCCAAAAGCTTGCAAAGAACATTTTTTACAGCTATTTAGTTGGTCTAATAAAAGAGATCACATTTACCCAAAGAGTGTCTGCCTATGTCCTTAGAGCAGCACAGCTACAACCAACACCCCTGGAACATGGAAGATATCTAATTTTGCCATTTGAAACAAAAACTTCACAACATGAAGAAGAAAGAAGCTAAACTCAACAGTGACATAGGTCTGCCTAGTTAACTCAAAGGAAGTTAGGAGAAGTTCTTTAACAGCCCAATACAACAAGTCATAAAAGGCAAAACAATGGAGTCTTAGCTATATAGTTTCAAAGTAGCTGAGATAACAGTAGCTGGGCCATCAGTAGAGTAGAAAACCTACCATGCTGGCTTCAACCAAAGAAAAATAGCTTACTCTTCCCAAAAGCTTACCTCAAATTAAAGAGATGTAGTTAGCTATGTTAGGAAGACAGCAGGACGGAGGTGCACCTTATGAACTAACTAAATTAGAGATGTACAAGCTTTGATGAGCAACAGTTCACCTCATCAGATGTTATGAAAGGCCTTTAACATATTAGGTTATCAAACTGATGGACCGACTTAAATACGAAAGAAAGACAGAAGGTGGAGAAAGGGGAATGGAGGAAGGGGAAAAGGCAATGCTGAAAGAGGCTGTTAGGGTGACTATATTTGGATCTTAGGGTCATTGGATTTGCAGCTGAAAAGAAGGCTTTAATCTGTGGCCTAGCAGTGCTGCTAACCACAAGGCACAATGATATATTAAAAGTAACATTGCAAGATGCTTAGGCAAGCATTTTCCTAACAATGTCATAGTGTTGTAAGATATATGTGGTGCATTGTGTAAGGAGAACAAGAAGCAGCCCACCGGATATCGTTAGGAGATAAGCAGAAACAAGACCTTGGAGGTGGCGCTGAAATCAGCAAGAAACCACAACTGACCGGGAGAAGCCGCATTCAATGTCTTACGCATGTGCTCATAGCAAAAAGTCATATAAACAAGTAAAATGCATAGGCAATCCCATGCTAATGAAGTAAACAGTAAACAGAGGTAGAGCTTGAGATAGGAGGGAATATGGGTGGAACAAAGTAGGGACAAAGGTGGAGTAAATGTTAATGAGCATGAACCAAGTTGTATAAATGCAGAAAGAACTAATGTTCGTTGCAGGTCCCCGGTTTGTTGGAACTTTGCCCAAAGTTGTCTCCATTTTAAATAAAGCTGTTGCAAGCAGTGTGTGCTGGTGTTTGCTCCCTGAGCAACTGGATCCATGGGAAATTGGATTGTCATCTCCCTAGTTGTTGGGCGTCGCATGGAGTCGGGGTCTAACAGGCAGAGGGGGTTGGCGAAAACAAAAAAGCAATAAACCCATAAGGACCATAAAAGCTAATCCAGGTAATGGAATAAGAATCTGTAGTCTCTGTTTAGACCATATTTAATACAATTCAGTCTGTGGATTATTTCTTGTTCTGCAATTTTATGTTCAAGTTAATTAATAGATTCTGTTATTTAAGAACAGCTCCTCTGGGGTCAGTGATGGGACGTCCAGGGAGTTTGAAGTGTTTTGCCACAGATTTCTGTGTATTTCTAGACTTGATGTCAGATTGGTGTCCATTTCATAGACTTCACAGACATTAGGACTGGAAGGGACCTTGCAAGATCATCAGGTCCAGCCCCCTGCCCAAAGGGCAGGAAGTCAGCTGGAGTCAGATGACCCCAGCAAGATAATCATCCAAACACTTCTTGAACGTGCCCAAAGTAAGTACTTGCACCACTTCTGGGGGGAGCCTATTCCAGACTGGAGACTTGGACGGTAAAGAAGTTTTTCTTTATATTCAGTCTAAAACAGTCTTCCAGCAGTTTGTGACCGTTAGACCTTGTTTTCCCTTGGGGTGACCTGGTGAACCGATGTTCTCCCAGTTCCTGATGCACACCCCTTGTATACTTATAGGCTTCCACCAAGTCCCCCCTGAGCCTACGCTTCTCCAAGGTGAAGAGTCTGATGCCTCTCAGCCTCTCCTCAGAAGGCCTGCTCTCTTGACCTCTGATCATGAGCATGGATCTCCTCTGGACTCTCTCAAGCTTCTCCACATCCTTTTCTAAAGTGTGGAGATGAAAGCCAGGGTTTTATTTGCTTTGCCAGCTGTGGCATCGCATTGGTGGCTCATATTCATCTTGTGGTCAATCATTCCCCCCCCCCCCCGCCACCCCAGTCTCTTTTGGTCATGGTGCTAGTGAATGTAGCACTGCCAAGCCTATAGGTATGATGTGGGTTCTTTCTCCCAAGATGGAGCACCTTGCATTTCTCTGTGTTGAATGTCATCAAGTTTTGATCTCCCCATCTTGAACCTGTCCAGGCCATCCTGAATCCCCAGCCTATGCTGTAACATGACTATGCTTCCCCACAATTTGTTGTCATCTGCAAACTTAGCCACTCCACTTCTGACACCCAAATCCAAATTGTTTATGAATATATTAAAGACTATTGATCTGAGTACTAAATCCTGGGGGATGCCACTGGTCACCATGTGCCATGTTGACTCAGTTCCATTAACTATCACTCTTTGACATTCTTTCTGCCACAGAGGGATTGCCCCATTTGTCCAATGTAGATGATAGAGGGGAAATGCTAGCAGATGATGGCATATGTAACATTGGTCAAGGGGCAGGTAAATTAAACTTGGATGTGATAATCAATATTATTGGTGATGATCAATTATTATTCAGTGATGATATGGTCTGTGTTGATGAGGGGGTACATTTGGTATCTGGTTTCACTGCAAGGTGTGGTCCTCCGTGAGATTAGGAGTTAGGTAGTTTGTAGCTGGAGAGATGCTATTTGAGGTTGGAGGGCTGCTTATAAGTCAGAACAGATTTGTCCCTCATGGCTACTTTGAGATGGGGGTTGGAGTGAGCTAGAAGGGAGTGGGTCAGTGAAGAAACAACAGTTTGAGTGATCTGAGGAAGGACATTTTGTACCCAAAATCTCATCTAACACTTCTCCCAAATATACAGTTGGTCCAATAAAAGATATTACCAAACAAATCCTGTTTCTTGTATGTTTTCTGGAGCATTACGGCCACAACAACACTGCAAAAGACAATGAGACACAAATACAGTCAACAGGATGGGCTGCTTCTCTCTGACAGAGATTAAATTAGCTCTGTTGACAGGAATTTACAAAAATTTAAGTGATGTTCCAGCATATATAGACACACTTGTTTCATACTTTCTTCTAAACACTTTGTGCCCCTTGGCAATGAAGAAGTAATGTTTTTTTCCTTGCAGACACTTGCTCTGCATCATTGCACATATGCGCTGTCACAGGCTTCTGAGGAGAAACTCCTGAAGCCTCCATAGCCCAATCGCCTTGCACAGGTAGCCATTATTCATATTCAGGGGCTATAGCCTAGGTTCTTGTCTAATAGAAAATGCATTGCAGAATTTCACCTCAGGAAAGGTTAATAGCTTGAGGCCAGACACCATTAGGGGTTCACTTGATGAGACACCCCACGAGAGACAACCAACTTGGTAAAGGGGGCATTCACTTTTGTCATAAAGTAACGGGGCTAATCAAGACGGTGCATCTCAGTCTGCACACACAGGCTGTAGGTTCTTGCCATTGTGATGCAGATGGTGAGCTGTGTAAACAAGAAGTCCCTGTTCTGCATCAGCCCGTCAATGTGCTTCTTGCAAAAGGGCATCTGGAGGCTGATCATTATCAGTTTACAGTTCAACCATTTTTACCATTCCATCACTGCTACTTGTATAAACAAGCAGAACTTGCCATGCAGGGCTGATATACAAGAGTTTACGCAGCTCCCTCAGACCTGGAGGAAGACAGAGGGGACTCAGCATGTGTTATAGAGAAGTACTCTAGGACAAAGGGAAAATATTACACACACGCACACAAAAAATCCCGTCTCCTGTATGGCAGGGGCATTATTTTAGTGTGATGGATGGCTTAAAATAAATATATCAAAATTTACACCTCCACTTTCAGAACTCTTTATTTTATATATCAACTAGGGCTGTGCGAAGCTTCGCTGGCTGTTTCCTTTCGATGCTGTTTTAACTTGTTTCGAGCTCAAAACAGCAAAATCGAAATGAAACAAAGGGCTTTCAAACAGCCTTGAAATGAAATGAGGCTAGTCAAAATGTTTCAAAAGTTTGAAATTCGAAACATTTTATAAGCAGCCAGGTGGTGGGAGGGAGGGGAGATCCAGGGCTGAGCTCTGAGTAGCTCCACTGCCCCATGTGGCTCAGTCCGGTGGGGAGCACAGCTCTGGCTCTCCCTGCCTCCCACTGCCAGGCTGAGCTCCGTGGAGCTGGCAGAGCTGATTGGAGTGCAGCTGGCTTTGCCCGCCTCCTGCCACCGGGCTGCACTCCAGTTGGCTTTGCCAGCCCTGTGGAGCTCAGCCCAGTGGCAGGAGGTGGGCACAGCTGCAGCTGTGCTCTGCTTCCTGCCACCAGGCTGAGTTCCATGGGGCCACAAGCCACTGGGAGCTGAGCCCACTGGAGGCTGGCGCAGCCGATCGGAGCACAGCGTCGGCTCTGCCCGCGTCCCGCCGCCAGCTTGCGCTCCAATCAGCTCTGCCAGCCCCATGCAGCTCAGCCCAGTGGCAGGAGGCAGGCAGAGCTGGTGCTGCACTCCTAATTCCCTCCACCAGGCTCAGTTCCATGAGGTTGCAAGCCACTGGGAGTTGATTTTCCCTGGGCCCTGCACCAGAGCCAACCCAAGGAGGGTGCAGGGCTCAAGGCAAATCAGCTTGTGTGGAGACCCACCCCAATCCCGGTGCTGCTCTCTGATTCCCCCGGAAGGACTGTGGGGTTGGTGCCGGATTGCTCTTGGGGGTGCAGGCCCCCTATCTGTCTGCTGGATGACTGGAAGCTGGTGCTGCCAGCTGGGGCCAGCAGCAGCACAGATCTTCCCGGTGCTAGCTATGGAATAGCCTATGGGCAAAACATTGAAACAACATCAAAACAGCAAAAGAGTTTCAACAAAGTGGAATGGAACAGTGCTTTCGAAACGAAACTCAAAATGAAACACTTGTGTCAAAACATCAAAATGGAAGTTGAAGCAGAATGATGTTGTTTCGCACTGCCCTAATATCAGCTCTTGTTCAACACAGCTCTTCAATAGGGGCGCTCACATATAATGCCTGTTTAAATCAATGGGACTACTAGCAGGCTTAAAAGTTAGGCACCTGATTAAGTACTTTGCAGGACTAAACCTATATGAGGGCCCTACTGAGACCTGGACATAGGCATGGGTGAACCAAGTGGCCGCCCAGCGCCCAGACAGAAAGAGGGCCCAAAAATGGGGATTTTTTTTTCCCCCATTGTCTGATTATAAGAATCATTATCTCTGGCAAAGAGAGGGGCCCATACTAAAAGTTTGCCCGGGACCATCATAAGTCTAGGTACAGCACTGGCTCTACCCTGCCGCCTTCATTCAGACTGAAACGTTTATAGAGCTGCTTGCAAAGTCAGGTGCCAATCAATGTAAATGTGGCAGAAGAGATACCTAGATGCTCAGGGATATTTAAAGTAGGCCTGATTCAGTTTTCATGTGTAGTACTCCTTCCATGGACTTCAGGGGTGTTCCTCCAAGTCCAAATGTTGGATAAGGCACCCTGAACCTGTAAATCCTCAAAAGCATTAAACCAGCAACATATCTACCCATTAATGATTTCTGATCCTGCTCAGGATTGGGTTCTCAGTTGAGATGCAGAGATGAGTTAAGCTAGTGAAGGGTTCAGAACTGCGTGAATTGTGTATCTGTCTTGTTTACTACTATCATTTAAATTAGAGAGAAAGAGTAAGTGTATGCATATAAGCATATATACACACACACCTGGCATATGGAAATGTATACATTTTACTCTAATTATGTTCTGAAATATAAAAGCAATGAATAAGGCAAATGGATTCACCCAAAACACAAAAAGCAGGGCAACATGTACTCTGAAGTCCCATCAAAGCCTGCTGCTACTTGTGCAAGAAGACTACTATTGGCAAAGTTAAAGGAAGCACATGGTTACCAAAAAGGGACATAGGATTGTAGCACTGACACTCTAAAACCTGTTTGCTCAAGGCTAGGGATGGCAAACCAAGCAGGGGTGTGACATCAGCTAGTACCCAGCCCTAAGGCAGAATATGACCAGTCTCATTTTTCAAGAGAACATTTACAGAGAAGATCCATGCAAGGTTGGGTATTTGTTACAAGAATCAGCACAGTCAGCATTAGAGAGAATGAGGTTCATTGGGTGGGAAACAGTCCTGAGGAAATAAGACAACCGAATGCATGGCAGTCATAGAAACTCAGACTCATACTGAAGTGTAGGCCATAGCATTGCTTGTAGGTCCCAGATCTTTAGTTCATGGATTACCTGAGCAGGTTCTGATGTCATTCTCTTCTAAACGCATGAGTGAGCACATAGAAACTCCCTGCACAGAGACATGCAGGCATGTCCATGAGAAACCTATTGCACTTAAACCACCTACATGGCAGTGACACAGCTTCATAACTGAAGTTTGGTGCACTTAAGCAGAACCTCTTTGCATACTGAAAATGAAGCGAACGACTCTCCAGTGTTTTAACCAAATTACCTTATGGATAAGCCACCTGCCCACGAAGCAGGAGACCTGGGTCCTAGGCCCCTCTCACCCATAGGGTGGTTTAACCTGTCCCTCCAGCTTCACAGAGCAGCACTCTCACCACCAGGCTGCAAGTCAAGCATCATCCAGGCTGGTCTCAAGCCTTCTTCTTAAAGCCCCACCCCATTATGGGTTTTTGCATGGCCACAGTTTTCAAATTTCATCATGTACAGAGAAGGGAGCATATTCACCCAGCCAGAGCACAAGCACACTAAGCATGCTCAACCGAAGTGTTGCTTTCAAATCAAGATAATTAATTCTTCTGCTCTATTCAGCACTGGTGAGGCCTCACCTGGAGTACTGTGTCCCGTTTTGGGCTCCACACTTCAAGAAAGATGTGAGCAGATTGGAAAGAGTCCAATGGAAAGCAACAAAAATGATTAGGGGCCTGGGAAGTATGACTTATGAACAAAACACTGAAAGAGCTAGGGTTGTTTAGTCTACAAAAGAGAAGGCTGGGGGGGGGGGGGTCTGATAACAGTCTTCAAATACCTGAAGGGCAATAATAGAGAGAGTGAAAATTGGCTTTTCTCTGTGGCTGGAAGGGATAGGAGCCATGGCCTCAAGTGCAGCCTAGGACATTTGGACTGCCTATAGATGTCTTCATGCATGTTCTCATTAGAATGTGAGTGAGCGGACTCAATGAATCGAGTCTCATCCACATTCTATTTAGAACGCTGCAGCGTTGCTGCAGCGTCATGTGTATTAAGCCCAGGTGCCATATTTTAAAATGGCTGCAGGGGCGCTTTAACTAAAGCTCGTTGAATATGCTGGGGCTTAATACCCATGACAGTGAGGCATATTATTAATTACAGTGGTTCTCTGGGAATCATTCTAATTAAAATGCCCCACCCCTGAGCACATGTATAGTCAGCCTTAGGTTGGAGATTAGGAGGAACTTTCTGACTATGAAGGTGGCCAGGCATTGGAACAAGATACCTAGAGAAATTGTGGAATCTCCATGCTTGGAAACTTTTAAGACCTGGTTGGACAGACACTTGGCTGAAATGGTTTAGTCAGGGATGATCCTACCTTGAGCAGGGAGCTGGACTAGATGACCTTGCACGTCCCTTCCGGCTGTACTTTCCTACGATCCTATGGGGATGCTTGTGTGCCCAGACCTGAATCACAAACTACGCGAATGCCAAAAACTGCTGTTACGCACTTGGGTAACTGTGACTTAGGTGCAGAAAGTGAAATAGATTTAGCTCATTGTTCTGTAGCAATTACAAAAGGTGAAAGAAATGGAGTTGGAAACCCAAGTCAATAAACTGCTACCCATAAGTGGCAGGTAAAAATATTATTGGGGTGGGGGGGCTGGGCAGTGTGAGGCATGCCTGTCTGATGCCTGCATCTCTCTCCCACAGGGCTGTTGCGGGGGCCAAGGCACACTGGTGCTGTATGCATGGCGGTGGTAAAGCGTGCAGCAGGAGCGCTGGGTGCAATGCTGCACTGGTGGGGCGGGGCTGTGGCGGTGGCAATATCACCAGCTGCAGCAAAATTGATTTGGGGGGGCTGAGCCCCATTAGCCCTGGCATTGCACCACCTATGCTGCTACCAGGCCACAGTCTCCTGTCTTTAAGAAGAACAAAATTTACAAATAAAAGACAGGTAGGGAAAATGAGATTGTGTTCAGGCACAAGAAAAACAAAACATTCAGAAAAGAAGATTTTGTAATGTTTCTATCCTCTTGCCCCCCACTCTTCTGTGCAAGAATTAAAACTATCTTACCACTACCTGAAAGCGAGGAGGTTAAATTTACAATTATGTCCATTCACTTTAACACAATGGATTTTTACCTTTAGTTTTTACTCATTAGTTTTTACTCATATAGCCAAGATAAGGATCTGCATGAAAAAATTGCACCTCTTCACCATGCCTTCATTTATAAACAGGCAAAGCATGATAGGCATCATATTTCTTTTAATCCATGTGCAATTTTCACCTTGCAGATAGCAAGAGAGAAAGATGGAAAGACCATCATGTGAAAATGATAATCACATTACTCAGTATATTACTGATAGTTGATCAGATACCACCCTAATGAACATAAATCTGAATACAAAGACATAGAACATTACAGGTCTGTCTTTTGTATTCTCTTGCTGTGGCTCCTTTCACTATTTCTTCTGTAACACTTATTTACATCTGTAAAATCCCTTATATTTGCCAGGGAAAGGTAATATGGTACTCTACTCTGAATATGAGCAATGGGCTCCTGTCTTAAAGGCCACATAACTACAGTTCTATTTGGCCCTTCTCCCTTCTATGTAAAATTAACCTTTTCCCCCCACAAAATTCCTGGCTTTGTTTTATATAGAAGGAGGTAGATGAATACATGTCTTGGCACTGATTTTCTTCCCCTACCAGCTTGATGGAGATGATAAACTGAAGACTTTTGCCTGTGTTTCAAAGTGGGCCAGCAGCACTTACAAGCTGTTCACTGTTTATTTCCCAACCCTCCCCCCACACCCCATACTGTAGGAAGATACTGGTTTCCAAATAGTAGATGATTTTATTATGAACATAGATGAAATATCATGTTTCACAAAGAACAGATGCGTTCTTACCACAGCTGATTGCCTACCACAAAAACGTTGCCCACAAATATTCACAAGTAAAATTGAAAATTTGCTTTTGGAAATGGGTCGGATCTAAAACTCATTAAATGCAAATAGAACTCCCATTGATTTCAAAGGGTTTTGGATAAAGCTTTCTGTTTCTAGCATTTGTGAATTAGCTTAGTTCATAGGGAAAAAAAAAACATTTAGTGGTAAGACTGTTCAGAGAAACTGTATATTTAAGGTCCAGAATATTCACAAAAAGCACATTTTAAACCTATAAATGAAACTATTCATCCCAGGCATACCAGAGCTGAAGATTAAATACCAAACAGGGAACACAACATAATATATATGTTCATATCCAAACAAAACAAGCCTACACAACTCAAACTTGTAAAAGAGAATACAAGTCATAACTTTCCTTGTATATGTATTTATAGATAGTATTGCAATTAATGGAGAGTAGGCCTTTAGACATAAATTTAAAAAAATATATATCTGAGAACGCGTGATCCTACATGAGAGGTTTGCTTGTGGGGGAATACAGAAAAAAATCATTCTAATTTTTCTGGAAGCACAAGACTAACAGTCAGAAACATGAGTTTTACTCAGGCTTATTCACTTAGCTATGACAAGGTATTTCAACTCTATGTACTTCAGTTTCCCAAACTGTGTTAAAAATTATGCATCATATGCAAATGTAATGGTTTCTTATCGCTTGCTGGTACAATAAGCAGCTTGGCAGAATCGTGGGGTGTAGCTGGGGCTTTCCGTTTTGCCCCATCATCGCAGTGGGATGCTGGGATGTTGGCTTGTGGTGGTGGGTGTGTGGGCTTGCAATTATGTTGTTATTGTTCTGTCGTGGATTCGATTTCATCCAAGAAAAGATGTATGTAGCTCTGAATAAACTCCTGTCAGACTTGCAACCGTCTGGATGGAGAGTCACTCTCACGAACACAGGGTCAGTGAGTTATATGAGAATGAGCTATGAGCAGAGTGGGTTATTGGTATCAAGCCAAATTGCCCAGAGATATAACCAGGAAAGAAACTAACTGGGAGACCCCGTGTAAGAATAATCAAGAGTGACCTGGTCACAAAGTGCCTAGACCAAGGTGAGCATAGGCAGAAATGTGAGCAGCTTTCATAATGAAACTCAAAACCAGGCAAAATTAATCTCTGTGCAGCTTTGGTTACAAGCTTGAATCTCCAGTTAGATTCATGAAAAGGTTCATTTAAAGTTTTCAAACCTTCTGATAAACTTGAACCAAGTACTGAGTGAATGAAATGAGCTCAAATTTCTAGCAATCCTGAGCAATAGCTAGAGAAAACATGGGTTTAGGAGTGGTGACCTATGATTTCAGAAAGGAAGGTAATGAAACTGTGGTTTTATTCAGAAACCAGACAAAATTTGAAGATTTTGAATGGCTTCTGCTTCTGCTTTGGGGTTGTTGTTTAATGTTTCATCAGATTCAAAGGGTGTAAAGTCACAGGAGCATAAAATGCCATTCGCTTTTTCAGTATTTGAAAAGCACTCTAGATGGTTGGAACGTGGGTTGGAGGGAGGGGAAAGGAATAAATTAAGACATTTTCTTTGCAATTTTTCACATTTCCTTTCTCAGTCCTGGAATTCCAAAATTCTTGACCATCTCAGACTTTCATAGGTGAATTACACACACTCAAATACTGAGGCTCTCTGATACCGAATGGTGTTTGAATGCCATTTGCTGTTCCCTTTGCTTCACCTTTTTGACAGAACTCTTACCAGAAGGCTCAGAAAAGACCAGTCAGGGGTCATCCAGTCTTATGGCTGGGTCATTCTATACATCCTTCTGCAGCAAAGACTTAAGAACAGGGGTGGGCAAAATACAGCCTGTGGGCTGGATCCAGCCTGCCAGACACATTTATCTGGCTTGTGGTGCCCACCAACTAATGGTACCCTAGCCAGCCCTTCTGCCCATGATGGTGGGAGCAAGGATCCCATGTATACAACAGCCCCCCCCCCCCCAACATACCCCATTGTGCCTCGCTCCCACACTTGTGCACGAAAGGCCCTAGGCCAGCCAGCTTCAGCTTCCAGGCAGGGCTGCTGGAGCCACCTGGTGACCTGCTTGCCTTGGCTTCCCACTCACTTCAGGCAGCAGATAGGGAAGTGGTGGGGGTGGGGGAGCTGCAGTTGGGTGGCAGAACAGAGCTTGTACCCAAGGGGGTGGTGGCATCACAGAGCTTGGGTGGGCAGGGTGCAAGTGTGAGGGAGGGTGGAGGGGCATGGGGACCTGCCCCACACTCCCCCAGTGGTGCACAGCCCTGCAAGCAGCAGCAGCAGTAGCAGGCAGGGACACTTGGAGTGCTCGTGCCTGGCACAGGTACTGGTGCCTGGCAGTGCACAGCTCCAGCCAGTGCTCCACGTTGTGACAAGGAGTTCAGCCCGACCAGGCCACTTCTATTGCAGGGGTTCCCCGCCGTGAACAGGCAGCCCTTGCACTCGCACACCCCTGGAAGAAAACTCCACATGCTGGAGTTGGATGCCTTTGCCGCTCCCTCCCACACAGGTCCTAGGACTCCACTGGAAGTGGAGGGGAGCCCTGGCCCTGTTTCCCTGTGGAGGCCCAGGACGTACATGGCAGGGGCCGGTGGCACAGGTATCTGGTTCCAGTGCCTGAAGCTTCCTTCCAGTGGTGGAAAGCCCTGGCAATAGATGTGGCCCACCTGGGCTGCCCTCCTCACAACGATGTGCAGCGCTGGCTGAAGCAATGCACCACCAGACATCAGCACTTGCACTGGGCATGACTGCCCTGAGCACCCCAACCTGCTGCTGCCTCCTACAGGGCTGCACACCATGAGTGGAATGTGGAAGGGAAGATCCCCACACTCCCCCACCATCCCTCACAGCCCACAAATACCACACACCCACACAACCCCCTCCCCCCCCCCCCCCAATATATAGATTCATAGACATTCAGGCTGGAAGGGACTCCAGAGGATCACCGAGTCCAGCCCCCTGCCCCAGGGACAGGAAGTCAGCAGGGATCATAGGATCCCAGCAAGATAAACATCCAAAAGTGTCTTGAAGGTGTTCAAAGTAGGTGCTTGAACCGCCTCTGGCAGCAGTCTATTCCAAACCTTGGGGGCTCGGACAGTAAAGTTCTTCCTTATGTCCATCTTGAATCGGTCGCAGCAGAGTTTGTGACTGTTCAATCCTGTCATCCCTTGGGGTGCTCTAGTGAACAGATGTTCCCCCAGATCCTGGTGAACACCCCTGATAAATTTACAGGGGGCCACCAGATTGCCCCTGAGCCTGCGCTTTTCCAGGCTGAAGAGTCCCAGGGCTCTCAGCCTGTCGTCATAAGGTCTGTTTTCCTGACCTCTGATCAGGCACATGGCTCTCCTCTGAACTCTCTCAAGCTTCTCCACACCCTTTTTGAATTGTGGAGCCCAAAACTGGACGCAGTACTCCAGCTGCAGCCTCACCAAGGCCGAGTACAGGGGGAGAACGACATCCCGGGATTTGCTTGAGAAGCAGGTGTGGATGCAAGCCCGCATTTTGCTCGCTTTGCTAGCCGCAGCATCACACTGAAGGTTCATGTTCATCTTGTGGTCAGTCATGACCCCCAAGTCCCTTTCATCTGTAGTGTTAACCAGCGTAGCGCTGCCAAGCCTATAAGCATGCTGCAGGTTTTTCCTCCCAAGGTGGAGAACCTTGCATTTTTCACTGTTAAACACCATCAGGTTCTCATTGGCCCATTTCATGAGCCTGTCAAGATCTGCCTGGATCACCCTTCTGTCCTCAGGTGTGGATGCTTTATCCCAGAGTTCAGTGTCATCAGCAAACTTGGCCAGCCCGCTTCTGACACCAATGTCAACATCATTGATGACAATCTTAAGAAGTATAGGCCCTAGGGCAAAGCCTTGAGGGACCCCACTGGTCACCTCTCACCACGAGGATTGACTTCCATCAGCCACCACCCTCTGGGTCCTACCGCGGAGCCAATTCCCCAGTCAGTGGATATACCCTATTGCCTCTCCACACACACAGCCACACCCCCTCACAACCTCCCACACCACCCATCACACACAAGCCAACATACACCCACAGCCCTCCCATACACACATGCATCTACATATGGACCCCCAACCACAACCCTGCCACACGCTATACAAGACTAAGACTTTATTTTTGAATTATTATGCAGTCACCTCTATATACACTATGCAAACAAATCATGACAAAAATATTTTTTGTAATAAAATTAAATTATGTTATAGTAGGTGTTTGACTTTTAGTGTATGATTTGTTTTTTTTTCTGATTCTAAAATGGCAACCCCCCACCTCCAAGGAGTATTTCTGGGGGAGGGGAAGTGACATTCCCTATTAGGTTTAGTTTCATAGAGTCATTCTGTTTTCCTTTTTTTAAAGAGTTATTTTCTTTAAACAAGCAACAAAAGAGTAATTGTAAGTCAGGACAAGAGAACAATGCCCTATAGGACTAAACCTTCACTTGTGTAGGTCTTACTCATTTGAATAGTCCCATGAACTTTCCATGAGATGCTCTGTTCACCAGGGCACCTCTTGGGGTAACAAGGAACAATGGTCACAAACTGACAGAGAGCAGATTTAGGCTAGATATGAGGAAAAACTTCACTGTAAGGGTGGCCAAAATTTGGCTCTCTCCTACCTTGGAAGTCTTTAAGAGAAGGCTGGATAGGCATCTGGCTGGGGTCCTCTGGCCTCAGCACACTTTCCTGCCTAGGCAGGGGGTCAGACTTGATGATCTGATGAGGTCACTTCTGATCCTAGCATCTATGAATCTATAAGGTGTAGAACTGAACCTTCACTGGCACCTTCCACCCAGCTTGCATGCTCAAATTAAAGCAGGCAGACAGCTTGCAGTAAAGCAGAGAGACAGACTGAGGAAGGATCACCACACAGTATCCACTCAGCTTTCACTTCTCCCAGGCCTCACCCCTCCTCATTGGTGTAAAATAATGCGTGTCCTTTGACCCTCATAGAATTCCTTTACATTGACTTATCAGCTGGTCACGGACCCCAGACAGCACCACATTTTCTCATTGTACAAATGAACCTGGGAGCCTATTTGTTTGCAGTGGTTGTAGGGGTTTTTGATTGCAATCAAGTCTAGACCCACTACAGGATTAGTCCTCACTCCATTCATCTGTGAAGAGGAGGGTTTGTCAGGGTGACCATACATCCCATTTTACCTGGGACAGTTCCATGCTAAACACCTGTTCTGTGAATCCTGTCAGTTTGGACAAAAGAATGATTTTGTCCCATTTTCACCACAAATGCAGTGGTGGTGGTGCTTTCCAGGCGGGGGACACAATAGGTGGTTGCCGGTCCTCTGGCATCACAGCATTCCAGTGCCTCCTTTCCCCTCAACTCTCCCATTGCTTTCTAGCACTTTCACAGAAGAGACAGAATTGCACAGATAGCTGTCCAGAGTACTGTCCCATCTCTTATGGAAGTCAGGTAACATATGCAGCACTTCTCCTGTTAAACAAAGTCATGTGGAGAGCACAGCAGTCAATAAACCTCTCTATACTCATACCCTGAAAGGATAGGCCATTAACACCATCCCAAAAAACAAAGCCATGCATTTGCTTTACACAGCAAGTGAAATGTAGGTCCTGAGGAAGGGGAAGGGAGCAGAAAGCTGCAGGATCCTGGGGGAGGAGGGGGCGTGTCTTTTGACTAGGAAGCACTTCAGTAACTCCCCACTAATGCATTTCAGGTTGTTCCATTTTGAGATATGGAAAATATGATTACCCTATATCAAGTGATTCAGAGGTAGGAAGGCAGTGTACAAATACACACACACATGCACACAGAGGGCTAACTATTATGGGTATATATAATGATAGAATGGTAAATAGCGTTATGGGACTGCTGAGCTTCTCCAGCTGCTTGTGGCAGATTTTATTCCAAGGGGCACTGCTTCTTAATTGGCTGCATAGAAATCCTCCTGAACTCTAGCGCAGTCAAGACCTGGCACCCTTTGAAGTAAATGCCACAGCAAATAGATGAGTGTCATCTTCACCCAGCAATCAGCTGATAAGTATGTAGGCTGCAAGCCTACATCATACGTACCTGCATGAAAACAATATCAGGGACCCATTAAAGCCATGGATATTTGTGGCTGCCTCATCAATTGTCCCACTCTCCCTCTCTAGATCTGCTGCATTCTCTGCAACAGTCAAACCCCAACAACAGATTTGCTGTAGCAGACATGCAATATAAGACAGACAAAACTAGACTTTTTTTTTTTTTGTCTCTTCCCTTAAATATCTTCCCTGTTTGCTCTGTTTCTTACAGAGCCTGCCCTTTCCTTTACCTCTATCGCCCTCAGATTTTGGCTTTAAATCTTTTCCCATTTCCAAGGTGCTAGTAAAATAAGTGGGGGGAAATCATAATGTAAGCCCCAAATAGTTTAAAGTTGACACTGGTTTTGATATCTGCTTCAGCAAGGTTGCTATGCACTGGCTCTATGTAGGTAAAAATGTTGTCTTAGCACACATGCAAATGTTTCCAAAAATAGACCACACTTTCCCAGTTCACATGTGCTCTTTGTGCCATATTTCACTGCTGTGCTTTCCAAAAACAGCTTTCGCACATGACTGGTTGTGATAAATCCTGGACTATTTAGCTTCAAGTATTTCCAGACTGTTATCAAAGCAGAGTCTTTCAAGCCTTTCTGTAAAGGAATTATCTAGCAAACCCTTCCCCCCTATTTACAGAGGTACTGACCACTTCCCTTCCCTGCATGTATTTGCATAATATCCCAGAGGTAAAACACACCAAGCTGCTTGCATGGAAATGGGATACAAAGAGAGCATTTGAATGCAATTTTAGTTTCCTTTTCTGCAATTTAGCAGCTGGAAACAAAGTGGAATGCCAGTATATACAGTGTTCAGCCAGCTCCCCCTGGACCCTGATGGATGACTCTGCAGAATATCATGAGCTCAGAAACTACTGTTGGAGAACCAATGGCTGTTTTCACAGAGTCCTAAAAAGAATATGGTTGGAAGATGAAGTGTTTCTCTTCTGATGGTTTGTGCGCGCACGCTTGCATGTATGTGTAGGTACTGCAGACCTGCATTATAAAAAAGGCTTTATAAATGAATAGGGCAGGCAGAGGGTAACTAATAAGTCAGGGAACAAGGTGGTTTTGAATGTTGCATTTGCTGTAGGCAACTCCTTGAGTCATTAATTTATTCTTCTTGCTACACAATGGCTCCATCCCCCATATTGTCACAAGATTAAAGCTGGCAATAGAACTTGTTCTTGGGCCAGCCTAAGAGAGATAAAACAAATTCCCCCAGGAACTAACAATTGCCCAAATAAGTCTTGCCTTCCCTTTGAGGTTCAAGGTGCATGTCTTTAAACTATCTTCTCACATATAAGCACATTTCACTCTCTACATTTAAAAAAAATAAAAGGTATAACTAAAAAACAAAACACTACACAGCACATACCACTCCGGACCCAACACAGGGGATGAGAGAATGGCCGATGGGGGCCAGATGTTGGTCATATCACTTAATGTGGCCATTTTCAACCTTTCTTGAGCCCATAGCTAACCTAAGCAACTGCACTGCCTCCAGGGCCAGGAGTTACAGTGGTCTAATGGAGTAGCACCATGCTGCACTAGTGTGAGGCAGAGCTGTGCAATTCCACAGGCTAATTCTGCTCCTGCTACCTCCTAAACCAGCAGCAGTATAGCTGCATTAGCACAGCACAACACTAAGGATATTTAGCTTTGCCTCCAGGGCATTGCACTAAGGTAGCTATGCTACTTCCCACTCAGGTAGTAGCATGTGTGGAGAAGCATAGCATTTCCTTGGCAGTCATAGCCGTCTTTCTGAACTGCCCCTCGCCTACCATTTTAGTCCACCTGAGGTACTTGTGTCAAGGATCACTGATGGCACAGACGACATTCCCACACTACAGTGGCAAAGGTGATATATAGAGAAAACAAAAACACTCCTTCCTTTAAATCCGTCACATTCCCCACTGGAAAGGTAATACAAATCTGTTCTCAAATAGTTATTCCAGTTAGAATTGGCCTCATTTTGGGCCTACTGCTGTGGGATGCCGATTACTTCCTGTGAGCACCAAGCACTGATAGTTGCCATTGGTGAAGTGACTTATTCCCCAAAGCTGTAGACAGATCACATTTATACTCACTAAACTTTGCCAACTGTGGTGGCAGTATTCCTAATTTACATTAGCATGACTTGGAGAACCGGGATTCTTGTTTTGTTTTAAATAGCCAAAGTACAGCAGAAGTGGTCTGAACAACAGTTGATGGGGAGTTTCAGGAAACCTTTACTCAAGGACTCCACTGCAGACTGGTGTCATTTTCTGCTTCTTTCGTCCTGCCAAAGTATCCTGAATCTCTGCTCCTCAACCCACCAAAGCTGTTTGCCACCTACTTTTCAGGACCTTCAAAAGAACATGGTTTGGCTGAGCAAAGGACAAGCTCTGAGCATGGCATCTTAGCTCAGTTTAACCAAACACCTCTAAAGTGCCAGGGTAAACTAGGAAATGTGATGTCTTCTCCCACAATCCCCTTGGAGTCCCATAAAGCTGTAAGTTTCCCACAATCTGCTGATCCAAGCAAATGCATATATACAACAGGAGATCTGGGGTACAACAGGCCTACTCCAGGCCTAGAAGGCTCCGCTAGGTGCCCTGCATCCCAGCAATTATCTCTACTAGAGATCAGAATCCTTGCTAAAAGAATAAAGGCCAACGCGTCTGCTGAGCTAGTAGAGCTTGTGCTATTCAGCGATACATGCTGTGAAGTGATGCATGACCAGCAGGCATTCTACATTACTCAGCAGTGACCACACAGCATGGGGGATGTTAGCTCGCAGAGATGGGTGGGTTTGCAGTCATGTTGCTGTTTCCCTTCCATCTAAAAAAGATAGCATGATTTGTACACAGCTTTGAATAAATGCCTTGTTATCCTCCTAGCCATCTGGTGTGACAGTCATTCTTCTGAACACAGTGGACCACGTCAACCACAAGGGAATGCTGCCCAGGAAAAATGGGTCTTATGAGAACAGGGCATATGGCAGGGTTAATATGTCAATGTAAATTGCCATGAGGGCAAAACTAGGTACTGACCATCTACAACAACATTGGCAGGTAGGTCTTGAGAATTGGTCCTTTGTCCATGAGGGCCTATAAGTAAAATCCACAATGCATTTGCAACAAAGCTCAACCCAGGTAAAAAACAACTTATTTACTTTCAGGTTTAGTTACATACCTGAATCTCAAGTTTGGTTCACCAAAAGGTTTGTTAAGGTCAGAGACCTGGTGAACTTAAACTGAGTACTGAGTAAACCCAGCCTGAAGTAAAGCCATTTCAAACAATCCTGAATCACATTTACGTCAGACTGGGTCCCAGTTTTGTGCTGATCATGCTTAGTTTAGATGGAAAGTTTAACATACACAATTTTTCCAGTGCCACCTACCACTAAAAACAGCCTCAGTACCAGAGGAATGGATGGTTGCCATTGTGACTCCCTTATTTGAAGAAGTCTCTAGTGGGGATGCAGGGAACTACAGACCAGTGGAAAAAAAAACCCACAACAACAACAAAAACCCTAACCAACCTAATAGAGTTCTTTGAGGGTGTCAGTAAGCAGGAGAATTGGGGCGATCCAGCTGACAGTATATTTGGACTTCCAAGAAGCCTTTGACAAGGTTCCCCATCAGAGGTTCTTAACTAAGTTAGGTAGTCATGAGATCACAGGGAATGTCCACTCATTTATTAGAAATTGGCTCCAAAACAGAGAGCAAAGAGCGAGTATAAATGGTCTGTTTTCAGGATGGAAAGAAGTAAGCAGCAGGGTCCCCCAGGGATCTGTGTTGGGACCAGTGCTGTTTAACATATTCATAAATGATCTGGAAAAAGGGGTGAGTAGCAAGGTGGCCAAATTTGTAAACACCAGAGTTAAAGTGTCAGAGACCAAGGTGGACTGTAAGAAACTACAGAAGGATCTGGCACAATTGAGCAAATGGGCAAGTAAGCAGCAGATGAAATCCAATGTAGATAAGTATAAAACAGTGAACCTGGGCAAAAATAACTCCAGCTGTACCTACACTATGATGGGTTCTACATTTGCTGTTAGCACACAGGAAAAAAAAAAATCTGGGAGCCGTTGTGGACAGTTCTCTAAAAACATCAGCTCAATGCTCAGCAGCTGTCATAAAGGCAAACAAAACATTAGGGATTGTTAAGGGAATTAGAAACAAGACAGAAAGTAACATTATGATACCCTTTTATAAGTCCATGGTGCATCCACAACTTGAATACTGTGCCCAATTCTGGAATCCGTGCCTCAAAAAGGATAAAGAAGAACTAGAGAATGGCAAGAAGGACTATTAGCAGTAGAGGGACTTCCACAAGAGGAACACTAAAGAGGCTAGGCCTATTCAGATGAAGAACCCACTTGATTAATCATGTCTCCTGAAGCCTGCTAACCAGCAGGCCTCTAGCAGCCTCTGAGTCTCATGTACCAGCATCCCCATGCTTCAAAATGGCAGAAGGGGCACTTTAACTAAAGCTCATTTGACAAGTTATAATTAAAGCAACCCTGCTGCCATTTTGAAGTGTGGAGACACAGGTATATCAGATGCTATGGGTGCTTTAATTACTTAAAGCAGCTCTTGGAGCCACTCTAATTAAAGCGCCCCCAGCCCCCATACTGAGCACATGTAAAAACTCCCAAAAGTTTGATAATCAG
Source organism: Alligator mississippiensis (assembly GCF_030867095.1). NCBI lineage: Eukaryota > Metazoa > Chordata > Crocodylia > Alligatoridae > Alligator > Alligator mississippiensis. Next base: position 141,750,087 of record NC_081827.1, read on the forward strand.
AACTTTTCCACAAGTTCACATAACATGGGAAAGATCATTTGGGAAGTGGCAAAAACACCACTATGTGCAAACGCAGTAGGTTGACATTAGGGAGCCTCTGGAGAGAGCGAATTGAACTTGCAGCAGATTTTGCAATGAGTATGGTAGATTATTTTTAACACCACTTCAGTTATTCCCCTTGCTCCATTTGTATCAATGCAGACTGGAATGGGCTGTGGGGATAAATTTGATTTTTATAGAACAGGGTCTTTTGCTATTGATAGCAGTGACCTGGAGGGAAGAAGAGGAGGGAAGGGAAATCACATTAACTTACTGTGCAGTTCTCAGGGCCATGCATCAGATTTTAGTAAAAGCACATTTCCAATTGGTTTATCAAAGTTTTATAAATGATCAGTACAGTTAGGCAGGTCAGCTGAAGGTAGATAAGCAATTATAGGCAATTTATTGCTCAGCTGGATGCTACAATTTATCATTCATTCATTAACCCTATAAAAGAAAAACAAACATTTATAAAAAAACCCACTCCATAAAAGTATGATCACTTTGATATATACTTGTAGTAGATGGACAGTGACAGTCAGGGGTTATTTTCTCCTAGAAAAGATGAAATAGGTATGAAACAGATACTTTACCTGGAGGTAAAACAGGTTCAGAGTCAACTAGAATCAGTTTAGTACTGAAAAAACAAATCAAAAATGTATTCTAGAGTTACCAATTAGGTACTCTCCTGATGGCTAGTTTTGTACTATACACTAAATATTAGTTGTGATTTGTTGCCAGGATCTGGATGCTTCAGAGAAGAATTTTCTAAAGAGAGAAGAAAAAAAAAAAAATCATACCAAAAAAAAAAAAAAAAGGTCAGTGCTGGACTTCAGGTGCACTCAGGGCAATTTGAAGATGAAGGCCAGATTCATAAAGATTATGAAGAAATTAATATGGCTCAATTGGTTTTAAAGGAGTTCTTTACAGCATCTGTGAATCTTTATTGCACTATTTTTATTGGAAGGATGCGAGGGGCGTGGAATGCAATATAACAGCAAGGAATTTAGGACACCTTAGACAAAGGCTCTGTCATGTCTTTGTTAAATATGAGCCACTTAAAAGATTTAGCTAGCTTTTGGAGATGGTTCTTGCAGGAAGACATGCAAACCTTGGGCAGAACACTTTAACCTCTCTGGGTACTCCATCACAGATGTGAGGGTGGCTGTTTTCAGATGACAAACTTTAAAAAAAACAAAACAAATTTTAATGGGAAACTGCAGAACAAGAACGCATCCACAGTTTGGACCATGTTAAATATGGCTTAAACAGGGACTGTATCTATCTCATTTCCTGGATTAGTTTTTGTGACTCCTTTGTTCCTATGGATTTACTGCTCATTTGCTTTTCTTTCCTAGAACTGCCACCCCCCATCCCCTCTTCCCTACCCTTTTCTATGGTATTCTATTCCAATTTCTCTCCTCTTTATACTCTTCTTTCTGTAAGTCCTTTCATTACTTCTGATGAAAGCTTCAGCTCATGGAAGTTTGTACTATAATATATTAATCTACTTTGGTTAGTCTCCGAGGTGCAAATCTCTGCCTTCTATTGGAGGTGAAACACCTAAGACAATTCACTTCTATTATCCCCTCCCAGGCAGGGACCAACCACGCTCATGAGTGAAAGCAAAGGACAGACTAAAATCCAACTGCTAGAAGCTAGTAAGCAATTTAAATGGGTCTATTAAGCAAGAGACAATCAGCAAAGAAATTGAATCCCATCTTCAGGTTCATAAACCCTCACACTGGAGCTCTGAGCAGGAATGAAGCTAGAAAGGTGTCTGAACACCTTAGTGATACAAACAGATCTGGAATATAAACCACGTTAGGCTGGCATGCATGTTATTTTACTTAACTATTAAAATATCTGGCTCTTTTCCAGCAGGCTCTTTTCATAGACATCCTGGTCCAGGTTCTCAGGGAACTTCAGGCACAGAGAACTACGGTGTGAATTCACAGTGTACTAGTTACTCTGTTAAGTGCACACTCAGGACATGATCCTATTCCACCTCTTGGGTATCTGAGCAGGGTGGAATAGGATCATGTTTAGCACTGCTTATGTCTGAAAAAAAATGTTAATGCAATCCTTAGGTGGATCTTTCTCCCCTTGAATGATCTTTGCAACTTAGTCTTAATGCTGAGATGAAAGCAGGCTACAAAAGCAAGCATGTACAGGGACTTGAGCATGCAGAGGGATGGAATAGTACTTAGATGTCTAAGAGGTGGAACAGGATTTGGTCCTAAGTGGAAGACAGCTTATTCTAGTCTTGAAGTGGAGTAAGCCTAAAGGTGCATGTGTGTAGGGTGATAAGGTTTTTGGGTAAATGTCATAACTTTTATTAGACCAACTAAATGAATAGGGTGGCTATTTCTCTACTACCTCCAGGGCTGGCCATGATGTGCCAGTAAGAGATAAGACCAGAGCACTTTACCTGTACTATCCATATCTGAACCCACACTTTAGGTAGAATAGATAGCTTGGTTGCACCCCTGAATAAGAGCACAATGCTGTGCAGCAATCTCACCAAACCCGGAGACCTGAGCATGGACATGCTGGAGTTACTCAGGCATATACACAAACCATGTACCCTGCCTAATTAGTGAGCTTGGATGCCCATTGAGTGGTTAGGAGTTATCTTGGGCTTGGTTCCAAAGCAGAGCAATTGTGTATGCTAAGGGAGAGGGGGCAGGGGGTGAGGATCTTCTCTCTCACTGGTACTGCTTAGACAACCCTGGAGTCCACATAGACAGGTGCATTTGTATAGCTTTATGTGGGAATTAGTGCAGAGAAACCTGTGCATTTGGAATTTGTGCTCTAGCTTACTCTATATACCAAGCATCCTGTGAAGTCAGTGAATCTGTAGGCATGTCTTCCCGGAGCTGTGCCCGTCTGTAGTGGAGCTGGCCCCACATCTTTTCATTTCTCCCTTTTTTTCTGCAAAGGGAGAAAGGCCTAACACAGCTTCCTCTTATTTGGGAAGCATTCTGGATCTGATAGAGAAGTGTTACTGAAAGCAATAAGCAGTAACCATTAAGGCTACATCAAGGCTTTAAAACACTTACTAATAAGGTGTTCAAAGATAGACTCTTCACCCAGGCCCCAGTGTTGAGGAGATCATTAACATCTCAAAGGAAAATCTTCTGCAAAAGTTAACCAGCACTGTGACCAGGAGCCAATCCGATTTACAGGCGCTCTCGAGGATCTAATAACGGGCAGATCAGGTTAATGCAGCAGTGAGCAATTTGGCAGACACAGCAAGCCCGCTTTCATAGCAAAGGGGGGTGGGGTGGGAAAAAGATGTGAGAAATGCAAAAATGATCTGTGGAAATAAAGCACTTCATACCTGGGCTGCATCTGCAAAACCATCACTCGCATTCTGCACCACGCTGCGGGATCCCAGCAACACCCATTAATCCTACCTGGCATTTGCAACTGGAGTATCAAGGAGCTCTCTCCCCACAGAAATGAGCAATGGTTTGGCTGCCTGTGAAGAATTTTAGAAATGGATTACAGAGCCCCTGAGAAAGCAGCAAAAGCTAAAAATAGTATCAGAGCTAAGGGGGAAGGGGAGGAAAGAAATACATGCTTTTCTGATGCTGCAGCTCAGGTTCAGCTACAAAATCCAGGGTTCCTTCAAGGACAGCCAAAGAATTCCAGCACTCTGCAGTGCATCAGAACTTCTCCTTTGCCTCCCTTTAGTGCTGTGCCAGTAGCCAGATCATCTTAGAGCCAAGGAAATGCACACCTACCCCACAAAATAATGGGAAATGGAGGGAGGACAGAAGAGAACAGCAGATAGCAAACTGTAAGGAGCAGCAGCTTTATTTCCTTTGTTCTTGTATTGAAAACAGCATTCATTAGGCAGAAGGCAGGGCAGGTTGGCACCTTGGAGACTAACTGGCTGAGAGAGGCCTCTTCATCAGTCATGTCCCAGATCAAGCTTAAGACTCTTTCATGGTGCCTCCCTGATGTGCCTTCTGCCCGACTTCAGGCTAACACAGCTAACTATTTCTCACTGATATTTGTTACAGGGATGAAATGTTAATAGAGCTTGGAAATATCCTAGGGCATAGTGGACTGGCAGATCAGCCCCTTCCTGTTATAGATGCTCTTTTTGGCTGAAATCCACTGTCCACTTTAAGGGTTTGGCTGGTATAGACAAGCCTCACAAAAATGGGGAAGAGGGAAGGTAATAATAGAAATTCTCCTTTGCTTATTGTACACCTGCTCTGGAACAATTACTTTCAGTCTACTGGCTAAAGCTATCATGCCAGATCAAGTCCTCTGCCTTGACTAAGGTCCCTTCATTTCAGAATGCTGCACAGACCTCAAATCCCTCCCTCAAGGGGATAATGAATGTTGCTACCACTATGAGTTAATCCAGACAAAATAGGCTTCTGACTTTCTCCCTCCTTCCAGTAGTACTGGGCCATGCAGAAAAGTATGGAGAGAGATAGGCATGGAGTATATGGAGAAGATGGACAAGGCAAGGAAGGAAATATAATGACCCCCCCACCAGATACTAGTGGATTTGTATTTACAGACCATCCCAGCTGACACAGGCTAAAGCAGTGGTTCTCAACCTTTTTTGTACCAGGACCCATTTGCAAACATCAATGGCCAGACCTTACCCAATGCCTGTCACTCCTGACCCACTGCCTTCTTCCCCCAGGTCCCAGTCCCCCAGGGTGTGAGGCAGCCCCTTGCAGGCTGGCAACCTGCCAGCCTGCAAGGGAAAAGCCATGGTTTTCTACATTTTTCTTCTTTAAAAGGAGAATCAATTTTTAAAATTGTTTGACCCACTTTAAAAGTATATTCATGACCCTTTCATATATTCTTGCAACCCACTTTTGGGCCACGACACATGGGTTGAGAAACAGTGGGCTACAGCAGCCCTGTGGCTGCTTTGAACCATACTGAGAGCCAATTTAGCACCAGACTCCCCTTCCATCACAAGGCTGCAGAACAGTCTACCTACTCCTCAGCTGTCCCTACTCCTCAGCCGTGGTGAGCAGGGACTTGGTACAGCTGCAGAATTTTTGCCTCATAGCTTGTGTGCAGAAGAGGATCTTCTGGCTTAATTCGTGACCTTGGACAGTTCCTATACCCCTGGCAGAGTGAATCCCCCTGGAGCCAAGAGCCAGGCTTCAGATCTCCCCACATACTGTAGTACATGTTATTTTTATAAAGAAATGTGGGGTCAAAATAACTAACTCCCTCTTCCCCATATAATTTGGGGACAAAGCAAGATCTACATCAAATAGTCTTGTTTTTGGTGTGCAGGTGCTATGGCAAGAACAAGGCTTCCTCTGAATCTTATCTCCCTCTAATTCCCAATTGTACTCTTAGTTTTTCCAGCACCACTGCCAGATTTGGAAAACAATTCTGGAGCATCCTGGTGGCAAAAAATAACCTGTACACTCCACTGAGGCTAGCCAGAAGGCCTTGTGATACCTTACTCTGTGAGCTGCACAAATGTTGATCAGTGCTAGTGCTAGCTTGGACTTTGGAGCTGTCAGACCCTTAGTCTAGAAACCTTCTCTGACTGTCCCCCACCTGCACAGCTGTGACTTGTCACTAGAGGCTTGGTGAGCAGGGGCAGGACCAGGAAACAGCTGTGAATTGCCACTAGAGGGCTGGTGAGCCAGGACAAGCTTCTATCCCTGCTGTATAGGTGTGGGAGATCCTGGGATGCTGGAGGACTTCAGCTGGGTGGCTCGTCTGTGGGGAGTGGCCTCACCTTAACAAAATACAAGATGGATAAGGCAGATCAGAGATAATCCTGCCCTGGAGTGGCATAATTTTTTTGCCTCTTAAAGTACTTAAAACCACTTTAAGGTGTTAATGTGAGGACAAACCAGGAGTGAAGAGCTCCAGGAGCCACACAAAATTACCATGGAACAAGGCCCAGAGAGATGTCCTCCACCGTTGTGCATTGCTCTAGAAGCAGGCAATTCTTGGATGAAATGCCTGGAGTGGGAAGGGTGGTACTGACTCTGTATCCCCTAATAAAAAAGGGTGTTTGGCTGTGAGAGCCAAGAGCAGTTTCTATGAGAGAGAGAATTAAAATCTGGCCTCTTAGGGAGCCAGGTCAATGGAAAAACCTTGCTTTGATTTCAGCATGTCCAGTGTTCTCTCCCCCTCTTCTATGCTATTTCTAGGCAAAAAATAAATAAGTGAACAGGTGAACAGCTGTATTCATCAAGAAGCAGCATGGGTCTGGTGGTGAACACTCTCAGTATGGCTGATCTAAAAGGAAAGTATACGGGGAGGAAGAGGAATGGGGGAATAAGGGTAGCTGAATTACAACATATTCCTAAAAAAGCAAAAAGCTTCTTTACAGAATAAATTAGCAACTTCCCAGGGTCAATCTTTTTCGAAGGTAGTTGCAAATCTGTCCCCCAAGAAGACTCTTTCTGTTTTTGGCAGCTGCCTTACAAACATCTGCTCAGTGTAAAAGTTGTTTACTAAGCACTTAATACACTTTAAAAATTGTTTTATTTTTTTGTTTTGTTTTGTTTTAAACACAAGATTCACCAAGGGGCCAACTCAGCAGAAGCTGGGTCTGGCACCAACACTACTCCAAGACCATGGGATCCCCCAATACTTGCTCTCTGCAATGCCGCAGTAAACGTTTCATTGGATTGTTTTTTTCCTGTAGCCCTTCTGCCAGGTTCAATTACCTACAGGTAATTGTTTCTAGAAAAAGGGACAGTACCAGTTGGAGCCTGGTCCTAGAAACCCAGGAAAATTAAATTACATTCCCTGGATTGTTAATAAAGTAACATGCCACTTCCATCTCTTCTTTCTCTATTGTACACCAGACATGGTGGCCCAGTGTTGTAGGTCCACCTCCAATCTCTGAGGGAAGTGCTGCCTGAGCTGTTCCGTGGGCTCTGCCAGCCAAAGTGGATTAAGGCATTGGCACTGGGTAGAGCAGTTTGCTACTTTAGAGCAAACTAAATTGGTGCTCTCTGTGGCTGTAGCCCAAGCCATATTAGTGCTGCCAGCCATCTTCAATTTCCCCTAGCTCCACGCCAAATCATTAGGAAAAAGCATGCAAGATGTTTAAAGAGACTACTTACTACAAAAAAAGGGACAAAAAGATAGGAGCCTTGGGTCAAATCAGGGTGATACCTCATCCCAGGGACAGTCAGTACTGTTCTCTTGTCTTTTTGTTGTCATATTAGTATAGTAGCATACAACCTCCAGAGTAAACCAAGTATAAGGCGCCTCAAAACCCTTGCTCCCACTGCCTTGTGGGTACTTCTTGACTGGAGAAAGGCTAACGGACATTACTGACAGAAATATGCCCTTGCTAACACTCAGCAACAGTTCTTATCTGTTGCCCTCTGGCAGAAGCTACAACCATTGAAGCACTGAATGTCTGGACTTGGTCTGGTCTTTATATTTTGTCTCAATGGTCTAAAAGAGCGGGGTGGTTCTTAGGCAGCCTCCACTCCTCCATACTCTTGCCTAGGCGTATGCATTGAAGGTCTTGGTGTGATGGTTCCAAGACTGCATACAAGTGGATTCATGTGGTACCTCACTAGACCTCTTACGTGTACACCATGATTTACCTGATGGTTGCCGACTATAATAGCATTTTGTCACATCCCAATGCAAGTTTTTTCTGGAATTTAACCAAAATGCCCCAAGCATTCAGAGCTGGAATGCAAAAGCAGCAAATGCATTCGGGCATTTCCCTTTGCTTGCCAAGAGATAACAACAGAGTGACCCCAATATTATGGGACTTGTGCCTGTCTACAGTTCTCCAGCAGATCTAGGCTACTTCTCCCTGCCCTACCAAGTTGTTAATAACAAGCTTCACTAACTTTTATGGCTTCAGGCTGCAAGAATTACAATCGCCATTGAATCTACCCCAGTGGTTCTTCTGCAAAAGCCTGCACAAAGGATGGAAAGAAACGAGAAGATGGAAATGTTACATACCAAGTCTCCAACAGTTCTGCAAGGTCTTCACAGTCAAATGGGAGTGTGTAGATACAGACCATGAAGTGTGTGGGGAGAATAGGAACAACAAAATAAGTTTCCCACAAAATACTTTTAAAAAAAGTGACTGGGTTTGAAACTGTTCATCATAACCCTATCAATGTTTCATGCCAATAAAGTTCAAGTTCTTCATTTAGACTTTTATACTTTAAAAAAAAAAAAAAAAAGATTTAGATTAAATAAAACACATTTTGCAGTAATGTATCAAATGTCATTAAATTGCCATTTCTGAGGGAAGACTCTTTCAATTGACCAGCTACACTCTAGAGATAAGACACAGGTCCCATCCCAGTCAGTGGGCAAAATCCCTGTACCAAGCCATGTACTATAGCAGTGCTGTAACCAAGGTTGGGAGACTTGTTGTGAGCCTAGGGCTCATGCTCAAAGGTGCAGCACCAGAACAGGAGGTGGGGGCTCAAGGCTGGCTCCAGGCAAGCAGAGCTGAACAGGGACAGGAGTACCCTTCTCATTTCTGGTCTCACTCCCCATGGGGTCTACTGCTGAGGGAGGTGTCCAAATGTCACTGCCAAGAGACCGGTAACTTCCCTGGCCCTGCAGCCACTGCCAAAATTAAGGGCTATGGATCCTTGCTTGTTATACCTGCAGCAGTTGCAGGGCCAAGGAAGAGTTAACCTGGCTGTTGATGGACACATCTCCCCGCACAGCAACTTCTTGCCCCTACTCTGCTCTACATGGCCAGTCTCTAGCCCAATGCTTGCACTCCAGCACCCCCAGGTACAAACCTTATTGGGTACACCTCTGTGCTATAGCCATCTGCTTGCTACCTGTATTTATCAATTGTACTTCTCTTGCCCCCAGACTCCCCCACCCCCAAACTCTTCTTCATTCAGTGAAAGCCTCTCACATATATGTGATGTGCCCTGACAAAGCAGCCCCTCACCTGCCAGAACATCTTTTTCCCTTTCTTCCCATCACTAAGAAAAACCTGTTTTTTCCCCAGTGCATGTTGGCTCTCTCACAATACACAGTAGAGAGTGACAGACTCCCATGTTCCCACACACATTTTTACAGGCTCTTTCACACCTCCACTCACACACCACTGCACAGTTACATCTAGAGTCTTTCATACTGGGGGGCGGGGCACCCTGCAAGCATACTAAATAAAAGCATTCATATTGTTAAGCAGATAGTATAGTAAATACCTTCCACATTCATCCTTGTTCACCTCACGCTGACCCTAGGATAACTCTATGATAATTCCCCGAGAGGCAGTGGAATTACATCAGTATAACAGTCTAGTCAAGAGCAGAATCAGGTCTTTAAATGAGGAAGGAACCCAAGCTGCAAAGTTTTGACCTCCCAAAGGTCAGGCATGTGCAGCTTAGAAGGGGCATAGTGCTTCAGGCCTACCTTTCATTTAAATTAAAGTGCACTAACTTCTATTGGTGGGCAGTGTCCAGAGCCAGATTCAAAAAGTGATACAAGCATGCTGCAGGTTTTTTCTCCCAAGGTGGAGAACCTTGCATTTTTCAGTGTTGAACATCATCAGGTTCTCATCTGCCCATTTCATGAGCCCATCAAGATCTGCCTGGATCACCCTCCTGTCCTCAGGGTGGATGCTTTACCCCAGAGTCTGGTGTCATTGGCAAACTTTGCCAGTCTGCTTCTCACACCAATGTCCACATCATTGATGAAGATATTAAAGAGTATAGGCCCTAGGACAGAGCCTTGAGGGACCCCACTGGTCACAGAGCACCAAGATGATAATTTAGATAATACATAAAAATGATCTTAGGTTCACCTGATGGCTGACAGGAGTCTCATTTTCTCATGCAACCATACGGGTTAGAGACAGCACGTCAGATGACCTCCTCTCGTCCATAGTCAAGGAAGTGTGATGGGCTAGCTGGCAATGACTTACTCCAGGGGTTTTGAAAGGGCAAAAGATGATTGGAGGACTTGGGATTCCCTTTCCTCACCAATCAGGCCCCAGAGACTCACCCTCTGTCCCAGCCGCCTGCGGAGGGTTCAGGATTGAGAGTGTGGTCGGGTGTAGAAAGGTAAGAAAGTTTTATTGACTTAACAAAAACACAACTACGTGTAGTAACAAAACAAACAATGACAGACAAAAGCAATTAGCGTCGGCAACTTATCGGCAGTCCCCTTTGATGCCTGATACACAGCAAGCTTCTCTTTCCACAAAGTTCAGCAAAATCAGGTGTCCCCAAATGACACTGTCCAAAGGGGTACCAGAAAGGACCCTGGGATGCAGTTCTTGGGCTCTTCGAGGTCCACGGGCCCACTGATCCAGGCAACAGCTGAAAACAACTAATTCTTTTTCAGAGCTGTCTCTTCCTTCCGAATGGTTTCCAGATATTCCAGCTCATTTAAAGCTTCTGAATGGTTCTGATAACATATAACCACTCAGATTCCTTTTACTTCAACTGTCTTTAGACTGACCAATTAGCAGTACAAGTCTTGCATTTCTTTGATAAGGTAATTTTAATTATGCCACAGGGCCTTACTACTTTAAGGCTTTGCTAAATTTGCTAGGCCTTACTTTATACAAGGCCTCACTACACCTTAAACTTTAATTAGGCTTTTAGCAACAACACATAGCTTAATATTTAAACAAATACAGAAAAACACTTGGTCTAATCTTCATAGAGCATTCAGCAAGCACCTTTATCACACAGGCACACTTTTCAGCTGTCACAACCCTCCGTGTCCCCCGATTGGCCACTTGGGTCACCTGGAGGGGGATAAAAGAGGTAGCGCAGCTGACTCAAGGGAGACTGGTGAGGGACCACAAGGAAGAATCTTCAAAGAGCTGGCAAGAGCTGGGCCAGCGGGGTGGGAGCAGTTGCCCCAGAAGAGCCTGAAGGAGTGGGACCTGCAGGCAGCAGTTGGACCCTCAGCAGCGCGGCGTGCGGCTGGCAGGAGAGGCTCCCCACTGGGCTCCAGGATCCCCTATGAGAGGCTGCAGCCACCAGGAGAGGTTCCCCAGATCCAGCAAGGATCTGAACAGCCACCTGAGAGGTTCCCAGCTCTGCTTCCAGCTCCTCCAATAAGAGACCAGGCAGCTCAACATGGGGCCGGGGCTCCAGAAAGGTCAAGACCCCTTGCAGCTTAGAACAGTTCTAGTATTGGTGGCTGTGTGGTAGAATTGCTGCCTATCATGTGGGAGATCTGAGTTCAAGTCCCTACTGGGGTGGCTTGGGGTGAGTGAAGTAACAGGGAGAAATCCTTACTGCAGTGGAAAGGGGTCATTGTGTCCCACCCCCTCCAGGTACCTAGGTCCTATATTCCTTGGTATTTGACATTTTGTGCCTTTTATATTTCACCAACCAGTATTGCTCATTCTGCTGTTTGTGTTTTATATTTTGTTAATCCTGTCTTTTGTCACTGATTGTAAGTGTCTAACCTTTGTTGAATCCTGTCCCCTCTACCCCCTGGTTTATGCCTGTTATGTTCCCAGTACTGTTCTTTCATTAAAAGGTATATGGTTAAGGCCCCATTGGTGGTCTGGCTCTGCTCTATAGGCAAAGGAGAGTCCCTACATCTCCCACAGCACTTGTGCACCTGCTCTGATCCCTTCAATTGGAGAGGGGGTACTTCTTGGAGTACCACCCCTGTTACAGAAGCTATAGCTCCATGCATACATCCTGCTGAGCTTCAGTGATATTTGAAACTGTTGAGCTTTCAAATATCTGACTCACATACACAGTACTAGTAGAGGGGAACAGATGCATCTTGAAATGTCATGGGTCCTTTTTAACAGAGAAAACCTAGAGGATAGTAATGGTTAAATGTTTAATTTTCATGTGGAATCCAAACCAGCTTAGGACTGGTCAAAAGGGAGGACATGAAATCATATTAGTTTGTTAACATTAAGTATTTCATTTTAAAGGTGCTTTACTGTTCTAAGATATTTTTGCTGTTAATCATGTTTCACATTAAGCATGTAGTATTGTAAGCAAATATTTTTACGCTAAGGCAGAGGCAGACATCCTTTTCCAGCTGTGGACTGAACAACCTACCCTACATCAGAGACTGGCAGTTCCTAGGACCCAGCTGCTGTAGCCATTTGTCCCCATGGTGACATGGGAGGAACACCCTCAGAAAAAGGCCTCTCTACCCCCTCGACTTCCACAGACTAAATCCAGTGATTCCACAGGCTGGATTCAGCCCACAGGCCATAGGCTGCCAACCTCCTGCTTTATGGGATTTTCTCCCCCTGCCGCCACCTTCCTTTCTTGCAGAGCATTGTAAGACAACTGTTGGACCTATAGGAAGTTTGCAACTTAGGGCCCAGACTCATTTATCTGGAAGAGTCTCACTCAAAGCAATATCACTTTTAGATTCACCCAGTTAACAGTGACAGTGGTGGTGGGAGAGGAAGGGAAGAATAGGAAAGCAAAGCAGACTTAGGAGAACCAGAAGTGGTCACTCAAAGAACATCTTCAGGACATGCAAGGCTACACACTAGAGAGCTCTGTGGAGATCTCCTCCAGGAGCTGCAGTGGAGAAATACCAACATGCCATCACCAATGCAACATGTTCCTCCACACTATTTGGAAACTTGCCACCCCCAACTGCTGATTGGTAGCTAACCAGCTTTGTGGTTGGAAGATCACCAGTAAAGGCAATACATAATACCAGATCATTACAAAAATTTCACCAATGTCAGTGTGGGGTGACAAAGAATGGTCCATGGGTCCTTATAAACTCAGTCCAGTTCACCATCATCAGCAAAAGTAGGGGGCTGGACGCAATGATCTCATGGTCCCTTCCAGCTCTAATATCTATAATCTACTAAAAAATAATTTTTACTTTCCCAGACATCTGTGGAGTTAGGATTCCCCTTGTTGTTCTGGGAGGCCCATGTCACCTGGCTTATGAAGCCTTTTATTAAAGCATTTGATTAAAAGAAGGGAACAGTTTACCTGTATTCTGGTTACTGCAGAAGGACAATGAAGCATTTGTTTAGGAGACTGCAGAGAAGATGAGGTGTTTCATGATAAAAGGAGAGAGTGCTGAGCAAGAGTAAGATCTGTATCATACAGCAAGTGCTTTCTGCATTGTGTACAACTCATGAGAGCAAAGGAAAGCACAAGCGTTGTAGAAGAGAACAGTGAAACTTCCATAAAACAGGAATGCTCTTTGGCTCAAGGCTGCCTTGTATTCCTACTTCAGAGGCCAAGGAACAGTTGTAAGCAGTGAACGCGCTGTAACCAAGAAAATAGCCAAAGTGCGTTTGTGAATTCATTTTAAAAATCAGGAATTAATACAACATAGGTAATGGTCTGTAATGCAGAGGTGGAAGCTGTCTGACAGAGTACAAGTGTAAGAGCACTGGAGCTGCAGCAGGCTCCAAGTGTTGACCACATGTCCACAGGGGTGATGCTGAAACCCATTCTCATTTTTCAAACACAGGGAACTTGACTGGTGCCTGCGAAGTGATTGAAATAAAGGTTCCAGCATATTGTATTCCTTCATGGGAAGGAAAATTGAGATAGTTTCATACTAGCTAGGGTCAGGAGGGACCTGAACAGATCATCTAGCCTGACCCCCTGCCACAGGCAGGAATGAATGCTGGTTCACAAGACAAGGTGATTGTCCAACCTCCTCTTGAATTTGCCCAAGGTAGGGGCGAGGACCACTTCCCTGGGAAGTTGGTTCCAGATTTTGGCCACCCTAACTATAAAATATTGCCTTCTGATCTCTAACCTAAACCTGTTCTCCATCAGCTTATTACCATTGTTCCTTGTCACCCCAGGTGGTGCTGGGGAGAAAAGGGCTCTGCCTATTTGCTGTTGATCTCCCCTGATGAGTTTGTAGGCAGCCACCAGGTCCCCCCTCAGCCTCCTCTTGCTGAGGCTGAACAGGTTCAGGTCCCTCAGTCTCTCCTCATAGGGCCTGTCCTGCTGCCCTCTCACCAAGTGGGTGGCCCTCCTCTGAACCCTCTCCAGGCTGGCCACATCTCTTTTGAAGTGCGGTGCCCAATACTGGATGCAGTACTCCAACTGCGGCCTGATCAAAGTTGCATAGAGGGGAGTATCACCTCTCTGGACTGGCTTGAGATGCATCTTTGGATGCATGACAAGATAGGGCTGGCCTTGCTGGCTGCGGTCTGGCATTGGCAACTCATGTTCATCTTGGAGTCAATAATGACTCCAAGATCCCTTTCCACCTCTGTGCTTTCAAGGAACTCCCCAGCCTGTATGTATGCTGTGGATTCCTTCTCCCAAGGTGCAGCACCCTGCATTTGTCTACGTTGAACCTCATCCTATTCTCGTTTGCCCACTTTTGTAGTCCGTCTAAATCTAGTTGCAGCCTCTCTCTCCCTTCAAGTGTGTCCACCTCGCCCCACATCTTAGTGTCATCAGCAAACTTGGACAGCATGCTTTCCACCTCCTCATCCAAGTCGCTGATGACGATGTTAAACAGTGCAGGCCTGAGGACCAAGCCCTGGGGTACCCCACTGCTCACATCTCACCAGGTTGAGTACAAACCGTCCACCACTACTCTCTGGGTGCGCCCTGTCAGCCAATTTTTTACCCATCCAACTGTGCAGGCATCAGTGCCACAGTCACTTAATTTATTGATGAGGATGGGGTGAGAGACAACGTCAAAGGCTGTCTTAAAGTCTAGAAAGACTACGTCCACGGTGACACCATCATCCAAAGATTTAGTTACTCGGTCATAAAAAGGCAATCAGGTTGGTCAGGCAGGACCTGCCTTTGATGAACCCATGCTGATTGCCCCTGAGCAGGATCTCCCCTGCAGGCCCCCCACAGATGTGCTCCTTGATGATTCTCTCTAAGATCTTCCCGAGCACCGAGGTGAGGCTTACAGACCTATAGTTACTTGGGTCCTCTTTCCTCCCTTTCTTGAAAATTGGGACCACATTAGCCAGTTTCCAATCCCCCGGCACTTGGCCAGATTACCACGAATGCTCATACAGCCAGGCCAAGAGCACCGCGATGACCCCTGCCAGCTCCCTCAACACCCTTGGGTGGAGGGGATCAGGACCTGCAGATTTAAAAATGTCTAGCCCTTCCAGAAGATCCCTAACTATATCTGCACTGACTGTAGACCTGACAGCGCTATCCCCGAGATTGTCCCTACCTCTGGTAGGTGGGATGTCCCGGTCCCTGTTCAAGAAAACTGAGGCAAAGAAACTGTTAAAAATATCAGCTTTGTCTGGCGTAGCCACAAGATTACTGTTTGCATCTTGCAGGGGCCCTACATTGCCTGGTGCCCTCTTCTTGCTCCCAATGTACTTGAAAAAGGACTTTTTGTTGTCCTTAATCCTGGATGCTAGCCCGAGTTCCATCTCTACCTTGACCTTCCTAATAGCCCTACTAGACTCATGGGCCGAGCAGGAGTACTCCTCCTTGGTGATAGCTCCTCCCTTTCACTGGTTGTACACCCCCCTTTTAGTCCTCAGGCATTGCTGAATGCCCTTGCTGAGCCAAAGGGGGTTTCTGAGCACTCTTACCTTGCTTCTCTCAGGGACTGTTATCCTTTGGGCCTGGAGGATCGCCCCCTTAAGGTACGACCATCTCTAGAGGGGGAGGCACTGAGGGCCCAGAAGGTAGAGGAGATGGGAGTCCAAGAGTCTCCTAAGCTCACTGAAGTCGGCCCTTCTGAAGTCAAGGGCTTCAGCCTTGGTGTAAGCCCTTGACACCCTGCGTTGGATAGTCCCGGATAAGGTGAAGGTCCTGTAATACAGCCAGGAACCTACATGAGCGGTCAGACCTGGCTATCTGCTCCTGCCAGCAAATGTCTGGGTAGTTTAGCTCACCCATGACAATAACATCCCTTGACCTAACCGCCTCCATAAGCAGACTGGAGAAGTCCTGGTCCAGCTCTTCCCCCTGGTTGGGTGGTCTGTAGTAGACATCCACCCACCCACCCACCCACCCAGAGATGCTGTACCCATCCTGCATACCAAGGTGTACTCTAATACAGCTCTGCTTCTATAAAGATGCATTCCCTTGTCAAACTATTTTCTAAATGCTGGCACACCACCAAGGTGGCCTCAGAGCAGGGGAAGACTCCTATGCAGACTAAATGTGATGTGTGAAGCAATGCACTATGGGATAACAGTGGGAAGACTAAAGGAAGCAGAAGCTCAGAATGGCTGCTTATAAACATTACATTTTCTTAGGTATAATACAGATTACAGCAGTCATTATATACTTGTGGATGTCTGTAGTCTGAGTTAAAATTAGTTCCAGCCTGAATTAACTAATCTTTGAGAGGGAGAGGCTGTTGTGGTGGTGTGTGTTCCCTCTCAAAGAGGAGAGCCATAGAATCCCTAAGATCTAGGCACCAAATAGTAATAAAACCAGCAGACACATTTATGACACATTATAACCTGCCTATCATCTGACTTCCAAGTTAAACCCTCCACTTTTTACCAGCTATTCTCATTCCCTCCCACCACCCCTCCTGTCTCTCATCCTTTGACGACAGCTATTTTCATTCCCCCATCACCCCCCCACCAGTCTCTCACCTACTGACCACCTCATTTTACATTTTAACTGACTGGATTTCTTGTATATGTACTGGCCTCTCGCTGCTTTACCACTCCATCCAGGAAGAGCACAGATCATCTGCAGATGCTTCTTCAGCCCGATGAGGGGCACTTGTGCCAAAACTTGCTAAGAAGAATTTTTCCAACTATTTGAGTTGGTCTAATAAAAGATATTGGATTTACCCAAAGAACTTTGTCTGCCTATGTCTTTAGACAAACACTTCTACAACCTACACCTCTATTATGGGGCTGTCAAGTGTATAGACTGTGTATGCAGCCAGTGCCCCCTGCCCTGATGGTCAATGATGGTCTATTAACCCTTAATTCAAATTTAAAATTTGATTCAAACTGTGATGCAAATCAAATAAGATTGCTTAGAAAACACTGAGCATGTCTACAAAGAGCCAACATGTCCAGGTGAATCTTAAAGTCACCAAAAATCTCTGCAAAGTAGTGTTACTCCTGTGCTAGAGACAACCGATTACTACAATTAAAAAAGGCTTGGCTATACATAACACTTCACCATGAACAAGAGAGTATTGCATTGGTATCATACTCTGGTTAAGACCATTAGTGCTTGCGGTCACACAATTCAACACCAATATGCAGCCATTAGGAATGCACCAAAGATGATTTAGGCTGAAAAAGGTAGCATTATATTTAGGTGCTCAGATAGCACAGGTTGAGAGAGGATAAGCAGTCAAATGAGAAAGCTGTGTCAGCAAGAGAACCAAACAGCTCAGGGCTGACTTTTATGCTGTAAGGAGGTTGTGTTACCACAGGTTCCCACTGAAGCTGAACTCTGAAACTTTCAGAATTCCCGTCCAGATCTGCCACGTCAGAAGATTCTCTCAGGAAGCCGTTATTGGCAGACCCTTCCAGATAGCACCTAGGCTTAAAAGGCCACAGGCCTATTTGAAATAAGAGGGCCTTTAAAATAGAAAGTAGCTCCTGAAAGGAAAGACCTGGCAAAGATCCCACATGTACTGTGGGAAGCAGTAAGAACAAGTGTGCCCCCAGGATACCACTCTGCTGTGGTACCTAAGGGGGGGGGGGGGGAGGATTTATGGTGCTAGGCTTTGATTTTAACATATTTTGTGGTGCTGGTCAAAATGCCAGACAGAGCATCAAGGCTGGATAGTTTCTTTAGCCAGCCACAGCAAAGATGCTTCATGTAGACACAGCCACTATGCAACGCTGACTGCATAGTAGCTTGCAACTACTGCAAAGTAGTGTAGCATGGAAGAAAGCATGACATGATAGTACTGTGCAGCAGTCTCAGGCTACTGCAGTCAAAGTCACAAACAAGCCTTTTGGCAGTGCTACTGTGCAGCAACTCTGGTTTATGTTTATACAAGTACTAAATGACTTGACCAGCAATGACTGTGTAGATGCAGCCAGTCAGCAGTAGGACCTACTTCTCTTACACAGTCCTCATAGTGAGGCTAAAACTCTGCTTCAGAAACAGCTTCTCCAGAGAGCAGGCTCAAGTTCACTCCCCAGCCCATTCAGAGTCTGGCTTTTGTGCTCAGAATCCCAGTCATTACAACAATGGTGGTGGTTTGGCCTTAGCCAGAAACCTGCAAGCAGCTGCAGGGAGATGCCCAACTCATTTCACACCAAATTACTGTCAGCTGATAGAGACTTTTGGTCACTGCTTGAAGGGGAGAAAGCTCATTTTCACCTTTAGAGGCCACATAAATGCAGGAAGGAGTGTGAAGAAAGGCCACATTCAGTAATACTTCTTCCATAGCAGATGATCCCAGGCCAAGTGCCCTGCTGCATGTAGTCTTGTATTTCCCAATCAAACACCTCTTCTCACATGGTCAGATGGGCAGATTTCCACAGCTGCCAAGACCTCCTGCAGCTTCCAGGCTGACCACCTAGTTAGCAAAACCTCCACGTTTTCCCCTAGGTACTGAGAAACACACATTTCCTCTTCAAAAGACTTGTCATATGCATAGGTCTACATATACTGCCACAATCTAGCATAGGAACAGACAAGTTACACACATAGGAAAGTGTGACCCTTCTCCCCACACCCAAGCAAGGACACCAAGACACGCTAATGCATTTAGGAGGACAACAATGTGTCATTTGGATGGCACTTCAGACACTTTGGAGAGTAAGGCCTAGATCCAGAATGACCTGAATAGGCTGGGGAAAAAAAAAAAAAAAAAAAAAAAAAAAATGGTCCACACAATCGCTTGTGAGACCAGACTCTGGAATACAGTCCCAGCAGGGGTGGTGCAGGCACCTAGAGATCTTCAAAAGGAGATTGGATGCACATCTTGCTGGGATTATTTGACCCCAGTAGTCTTTTCTATCCAGAACAGGGGGGCTGGACTCGATCTCACAAGGTCCCTACCAGCCCTAAACTTCTGTGCATCCATGAATCAGGTGAGATTCAACAAGGACAAACGCAAAGTCCTGCACTTATAGTTTCATAGTTGGTAGGGTTGGAAGGGACCTGAGCAGATCATCAAGTCTGACCCCCTGCCATGGCAGAAAAGAGTACTGGGGTCAAACGACCCTGGCAAGGTGTTCATCCAGCCTCCTCTTAAAGACCCCCAGGGTAGGAGCCAGCACCACTTCTCTTGGAAGTTGGTTCCAGATCCTAGCCGCCCTGACAGTGAAGTAGCACCTCCTGATATCTAGTCTAAATCTACCCTCTGCCAGCTTGTGACCATTATTTCTAGTCACTCCTGGTAGTGCTCAGGGGAACAGGGACTCCCCCAATGCCTGCTGGTCCCCTCTGACTAGTTTGTAAATGGCCAATAGATCCCCCTTCAGCCTTCTCTTGTGGAGGCTGAACAGGTTCAGGTCCCTTAGCCTCTCCTCGTAGGGCCTGCCCTGCTGCCCCTTGATCATGGGAGTGGCCGTCCTCTGGACCCTCTCCATGTTGTCCACATCCCTCCTGAAGTGCAGCGCCCAGAACTGGATGCAGTACTGAAACTGCGACCTGATTAGTGCCGCATAGAGGGGGAGGATCACCTCCTTGGACCTGCTCAAGATGCATCTGTGGATGCATGACAAGGTACGGTTAGCTTTCCTGACCATGTCCCCACACTGTTGGCCCATGTTCATTTTGGCATCAATAATAACTCCAAGATCCTTTTCTGCTTGTGCACTGACAAGAAGGGAGTTCCCCAGCCTGTAGGTTTGCTGCTGGTTCTTCCTCCCCAGGTGCAGCACCTTGCACTTGTCAGTGTTGAAACCCATCTTGTTCTCATCCGCCCACCCCTGTAACCTGTCTAGGTCCAATTGCAGCCTATTCCTCCCTTCTAGCGTGCCCACTTCTCCCCACATCTTAGTGTTGTCTGTGAATTTGAATAGGGTGCTTTTTACCCCCTCGTCCAAGTTGCTGATGAAGATGTTGAACCCAAGGACCGAGGCCCTGGGTAATCCCACTGCCCACATCTCTCCAGGTCAAATAGGACCCAGCCACCACCACTGTCTGGGTGCAACCCTCCAGCCAGTTAGTGACCCATTTGACTGTGTAGGTGTCAACGCCACTGTCCTATAGTTTTTTAATGAGAATGGGGTGAGAGACAGTGTCAAAGGCCTCCCTAAAGTCCACAAATACTACGTCCGTTGCTACACCTGCATCTAAGGGTTTTGTGACCTAGTCATAGAAGGCCACCAAGTTGGTCTGACAGGACCTGCCTCTAATGAATCCATGTTGGTTGCCGCCAAGCATAATCTCCCCTGCTGGCCCCTCGCGGACTTGGGACAGAACAACTGTTGTGCGCACAAATACAGACTGGATGATGACTGGCTAGGCTGTAGTACTGCAGAGAAAGACCTGGGGGTAGAGGTTACTGTGTAGAGTGACCATAAATTGAATAGGAGCCAACAGTATGCTCTTGTTTGTTACATACCTACCTACCTAGCATACTGGGTTGTATTAACAAGAGTGTCACTTCCAAATCAAATCAAGGGGAGAGATTCTTCTGTTCTATTCAGCCCTAGTGTGGACTGACCTGGGGTCCTCTGTCCACATTTCAAGAAGGATGTGGACAGGTTGGAAAAGTCCAACAGAGAGCAACAAAAATGATAAGGGGCCTTGGAAGCATGATTTTTGAGAAAAGTCTGAAGTAGCTAGGGATATTTACTCTGGAAAAAGGGAAAACTGGTGGTGGAGGTGCAGGGGGGAAATTTGAAAACACTTCAAATATCTACCTAACGAGCAATTAGAGATAGTGCAGATGGGCTTTCCTTTGTGGTCAAAGACAACAGGACTAGGAGCAATGGCCTCAAGCTGCAGCAAAGAAAAATGTGTGATGGAGATTAGGAAGAACTTTATGAGAGTGGTCAACCATTGGGACAGGCCAGGTAGAAAAATTGTGGAATCTCCATCCCTGGAAATTTTTAAGAGTAGGTTGGACAGACACCTAGCTGGAATGGTTTAGTCAGGGGTGATTCTGCCTTGGACAAGGGGCTGGACTAGTGACCTTGCAAGGTCTCTTCCAGCCCTACTTTCCTATGATCATTTCACATGCATACAATAGAGCATATACACATATACAGTAGTTCAGGGCTTGTGTCCTGAAACGCAGTTTAGTAACACCTGCAGAAGCATATATGAAACATAATGAGCAATCACACACACCTGCAGTATCACCGACATGTGCACGTGCCTCTACATCAAAGCTAAGAAATTAAAAACTCTTGAAGAGTGAAACTGTTACGGCAAGAGAGCAACTGAAGCAAATTCTTATGCTCGAGGGGCATTATCAGGTAACGAGGCCAATATGATACCCATATTTTATAAATCCCTTCTAAAAAGGTGGTTATTGCCTGCCTCTGATACTGGAAGCCACTTCCAATCTGAGAAAGAGAATGAAGTTATCTTGTCTTTTATATCCTCTGTTCTTCTTCCCATTATTTGTGATCCACACCAGGGTCACTCACAATAATACCAGCCTCAAACTCACTGGCGCTACAATTCATCACTGCCTCGCATTAATTCTATACCAAACTAATGCCATTGATTAGGCACATGGGATGACAACTGAGAATCAGACCCCCTGAGTGCAGGGCCAGGAAACTGCAAAGCCAGATTAGACACAGCTTCAACTTTCATATTACATGTGATGACTAGATCTATCACAATAGGGAGTGAACAAATACTGTGCCTCCTTAGACTGCATCATACTCACTACATTGCCACACTTCCTCAGTCACAGTACTTCAGGATCTCCCATTTGCATGACCTCTGCACACACCTGAAGGTAGGTCATAGCTTATCAGCAAAAAGAAACTCTCAGAGTTTGCAGACCTGTAAAAATACCCTGAAAATCCTTGTACACAAGATTTGCACCAAGAATAATACTCCTCATGCTGTCTTGATACTTCATGACAACAAAAGGACCCTATAACAAAATCTGGCAAAGCCCTACAGCTCACAGGCCACATCTTAAAACATGGGAGACTACTTATTTCAACAAGCATAGGTGAGTGCCCAGTTCTCGCAGTTCAGGGCTACTGCAGAAGTACCACCTTCATTTCTTTTCCAGGCTCTCCAGGACTCAATCACAGACTTCCATTGGGTCTACCCTGGGTGGTTTGCCCCTCTTCCCACCTCAATCAGCATCAGACAATCTTCAAAATCCCAACCCCAAATCCTACCTTACAGGAAGGACCTCACACCCTTCTGCTGCTCTCCCACCTTTCAGCCCTCTCTAGAAAATAATTATAGCCCTTACCTGATCCCACCTTGCTGCTTCCTCCCTGAGAACCCTGAAGGTTTTGACTTTCCTTCTGCTGTCTTTCTCCATTTATTAGTTTCAGGTGCCACCCCCTTCTTCATCAGGCCCAGCTGGGACACACCTAGTGCATCACAGGGAAATGTAGACCTGCTCTACTCAAAGGTGCCAGCAATTCTGGGACACCAAGCATGTTTATTTGCTACGTGCTCATCAGTTTGATTTATTTTAATTCCATGCCTTATTATGCATGGTCTTCTTATACCTATTAACATGTGGATTGAAATGCATCTGCCAGTGCATACCCAAGATTCTAATGATTAGTCAATGATGATTAGAGGAAGAGGCTTTGAGACTCATTCAGCTTTATATATTCCTCCCTAACCCCACTTTCCCTCTCACCTGGTTTTTAAGGGAATTGAAGCAGCAGCTGTTTCAAGCGGGCTAGCAACTACAGAGGCTCCCTCTAGTGGCCCTAAGTTGAATTCTACTTAAGAAAACACAAACACTATCTTTCTGCAAAAATGCACATTCTTCTTATGCTAGTATTTATTTGAATTGCAGTAGTGTTTAGTAATGCTGGTCATGGACTAGGCCCCATTATAGCAGATGCTGTCTCACCCAAATGATGGTGCCATGAGGTAGAAAAGGACCTCTTCTATTTAATTCATTTTTAAGGCCAGAAGGACTCATTGTGTTCATCTAGTCAGAACATCTCCATTACACAAGTCCCAGACTTTCACCCAACAATACTTGCATCCAGCACCTTGCACTTGAGCCAGAAAGCATCCTTCAGAAAAACTCTACGTCTATAAGCGACCTACACACACTTACAACATTGTCTGTCACCATTAATGGGATAATCAAATGCTATAAGACTAGTTGTGGTAATAACAAATAATTCACTGTGATTATTGTTGATAATAATCAGTGGTAAATAATTACATTCAATTGTTATGTTAAATCAAATAGAACAAAAATGTGATTTAACTGTGGCAGGCTTGATATTTTACCAACCTACTGTAAAAGGTACTAAAAAGCACATAACTTAATGCTTAGGGATATAGAAGGCCTCAGCTCTTACATATTCCATTCTGCTCATACTTGTGGAACATTTCTGCCTCATTCCTCCATAGAAAGAGTTTCCTATTATTATGGAAAAAAAATGTTCTTAAGTTACGGGAAGGATCACGGTCAAAGACAGAATTGTACAGAAGAGGGTAACCTTCCTTTAGAACTTTTTTTTTACTCTCCTGTGGGCTTTAACCCAGGATTATACCTTTCTATAATGCTATAGCTTTCTGTAGTATAAAATATACATATATATACCATCTCAAACTGAGCTTTTTTGCCATCAATTTTAAATCCTGAGTGAGCCTTTAGGATAATTTAATCTGATCTTCTTGGTGACATGGACCATGAAATTTCAGGCTGGAGATGTTCCTTTATTAGTTAGGCACCCATCTGACATATGCCCTTCTATTCATCTTACCTTTCATAACAAGCCATAAAATCTCTTTTCAGAGCTTATCTCAAAAGTCTTAGCAACCCTGCCAGCAGCCATAGCTAAACATCTTATGGCCAGGGAAACCCTGTCTTTACCTTACACCAATGAAGTCAATGGATGCTTTACAATTTAACAAATAAAAAGTGGAAGTGTGTGCCCTACAGCAAATTCAGTGTGGACAGGTGCAAGGTAACATGTTAGAAATAAACAATCTAATGTATTCATCCATGCTGATGGGGTCTAAATTAACTGTAACAACACAAGAAAAAGAACCTAGATGGTACCACATGAAGCCCTACTTAATTCATAGTACTCAGGGAAGAAGAAAATTAAATACTACCTTATATTAAAAGAGGGATAGAGAATATTTTTGAACATATTCTGTAAGTCTATTGAGCACCCTCTCCTGGACTGTGGTGTTCATTTCAGTCAGGACATAGAAGAGGCACAGAAAAGGGAAATGATAAGGGAGTAGGGCCATGAACACACTGGGACTATTTTATGAGAAACCAGAGCAGATGTGGTAGCAATGTGAAAGCTCATGAATGCCAGGGGGTTCCTTGAAATAACACGTCTAGGAGAAAGCCAAGAGGACTGGCTGAACTCGCTAGCAGCAGGTTGGAAGGAGCAGGTATTAAATTCTGCATTGAAATTTGTAGCAGTCAAGCCAGGGAACAGCTCTGCAATCAGAGTAGCAGATGTCATAATAACCCAAGCCACTATTTCAGGCAGGAACCTTAGCAATGCAGGTTGAATCAATTACACCATAAAAGCATGTAAAGGGGAAAAAAATCCTGTGTTCTGCTGGTTGCTAATGGCCACAGCAGTTCACCACTCTAGCACTAGGGATTGAAAGAACTGAAATGTGTAGGGGGAAAGAGAGAGAAAAAGAGGGGATCAGGAGACAGCACTCCTGCCATGCCTACTCGTAGAGGCCCAGTGCCTTATTCCCAACTATGCCAAGCTTACATGGTAGCGCTGGACAGAAAGGGTTAGGAAAGCCCTCCTAATCCTTCCCTAAGGGGCTTCCTTGAGCCTGAGGATGCCACACAGACTGCTCTAGCACCCAGGGATCAGCTAGAGTGCTATGGGGTCCATGCTCTCTTTCTTCACTTCTCCATGTCCCCGATGGACCCCTATGGACACTGATGTCCCCTATGTTCCCAGTGGGGGACAGCCCAGTCCAGTGAGGGGAGGCCCAGTGGGGGTCTCCCAGCCCAGTGAGGGGAGGCAGCATCCAGCCAGCCTTAGAACCTTGCAAAGGTCTCCAGCATGGGGTAAATCCTCAGCTGACCAAATACAGGCGCAGTAGAGATCAAGAAACCAACTCTCTAAACACCTGGAGCCTTGTTCTCTGCTCATGGGTGACTGATGCCACCTTAGTCAGGGGGGCATGTGCCCCCCCCCCCCAGCAACTGGTCAGCAACCAGGGGCAAGGGTCCCCCCGCAGCCAATCACGCCGACCAAGGCCCCACAGCTAATCACACCCAAAAGTAGCCACGGCGCTCGTAGGGGGGCACTGGCACTCCCACCTGTCCTCCCTGCCCATCGCCTTAGCGGGGAGTGCAGCCTGACAGGGGGTGCACCAGCGCTCTCAAGGGGTGCACGTGCACCCCCATGCACCCCTTACGTGTTGCCACTGTCTCTGCTCATTGGAAGTGTGTCAGTCATGGAAGTTTATGGAGTTGCTTTCTGCTAGAACAGCAGTGTATGACAGACTCTGACTCAAAGCCAGTGAGGTAAGCAGAGAGGCAGAAAGATGCACACACACACACACATACACAGCTAGATGCTGAGTTCAGCCCTGCAGTTGTAACTCTGAAGTCACTCCAATCATGTTAATGCAGTTTTTTCCATTTCTGATGTAAATGGAGAACAGGATCTGGCCTAGACTGTTTTCATCCAGGCAGTAAGAGG
The DNA here is from genome assembly GCF_030867095.1 of Alligator mississippiensis. Classification (NCBI taxonomy): domain Eukaryota; kingdom Metazoa; phylum Chordata; order Crocodylia; family Alligatoridae; genus Alligator; species Alligator mississippiensis. The sequence goes on from NC_081827.1 coordinate 141,775,774, forward strand.
GTTGTCAGCTCTGCTTGAACAAAAGGGCCATGAGTGATGAGCACAGAGCCACTGTTTGCCTCCAGATGCTCCGTGTGATCTACTGCTCAGTAAAGCATGAGCAACAGACACAGCTGTGATGCTCATATCATCCAGAGTGCAGCCGACTCCACTGCTTTCTTCACAGAGTGATGCACAAGGTGAGGCAAGCCAGTTATCAAGGGTTTTAGAGCCCCTTGCCTCTTAACTGGGAGGGAGGATTGCATACTAAGAGTGTTGTTGTCTTGCAGTCCTTAGCCCATGTTGGCTTCAGGTGTCAACAAGGGCCACAATATTAGACCTTACATTCACACCAATCTATGATATATTTATGTCTCCTGTTCAAATAATCTTAGTTTCCTGGAGATCTAGATGTGTTCTGGGTGGGATTTTCATTGTAACCTGAAGTGAGTTAGATACCTATCTCACAGTGGAAGCCAAGTACCTAATTGCCCGAGGGTCCTTTGAAAATCCCAGACCCTCATGTGTAGAGGAAACTGCCAACTGCAGGTCTACACTGGGTAGCATGGTGCCCCCTCCCCCTCAAGGGAATAAACCCCACCTGCCATCAACTGCCCCCAACATAGCAATAAGAGCACTGTGGGAGCATCCCTTGGACCATGCCCCAGACCTGGGTTTCTAATGTAGTGCAGGCTTTGTTGCCAAGGTTAAACATGCACAGAGCAGGAGTAGGAGGGTGGGAAGATGGGGCTTATTTCCTCAGTGGTGTAACTGAGCACTCCTCTTGTAGGTACATCCCAGAGAACAATGAGGTCTCTGATTTTATTCCTGGAGATGGGCTTGTGCATTTCTGCCTGCTAATCACCAGATATGCCACACTTCCCTTAAGGCAGGAGATACCTCATAGAGAAGGAAATAGGCTTCTCTTTCCCCTGAGAGTTGTAATGTAAATTTATTCACAGCTGCAAGGACAACAGGAATACATAACAAACTAGCTTGACTTTCAGGAACAGCCTCCCCCTAATGATTCCAGGAGATATCTGCCACTGGTGTAACTCATACAGCTATGATAATTTATGCTAGGTGACCAGCTGTCTGATGATCTCCTCTGAGGCCTTAACAGCAGATGTTAGCCAACCAAATTGACTGCTTGCATACTGCTAGAGCTGCTGGCTTCAATAAACACAGAGGGAATCAAAGGAAAGGCTCTGAAGGTAATACTGACAATTAAAAACCACCAGCTCCCTGCCCGGGGATGGGAAGTGGTTCTTTCTGTGAGTCACCGATAAGTATGTATTGCATTTGCTAAGTGGTTGCTGTAGACTGGGAGCTATTGCCATAGTTACAAGTGTGCTAGAAGAGGGAAGCCTAACAGTTGCCATTGACATCTGGGGAAAGAAAGAGAAGACAAGAAATTGCTGTGAGAGGCAGCCGGAGATTGTGCCGATGAAAACCTAAAATTCATCAGAGACATGTTCCTTGCAGTTCCAGCTATAAATATGAGCTGATTAGGTCTGCTGCCCATATTCCAAAATATGGGGACAAGACAATCCCCACTCAGCCAACACTGTTTATCTGAAGGTCTCTGTCAAGATAAATCCAGGGTCATGACATGGAGAAGACTGCACCATACTTACAGATCTGGAGTCCCACTGAAGTCATCACCAGGAAGTGACACACTGAACTGCTACTGGCATATCATGGACAGTGACAGGATCAAAGATGAGTCTCAGTACCTAGGAAATGCTCCTAGGAAGCTACAAAACAGTTTAGGGATAAAGAAGTAATTCCTGCTGCTATGCAGGAGGATAGATGAAGTGACCCACAAACATCTTTCCCAATGTTGCTCTCAGAGCAAAGTCAGCTTAAGTCACAAATCAGTGGAGGAGAATGTGTGTGTGAACTGGTGTAATTTGCCTACTGAGGGCTTGATTCTCCACTACAGTCTACCTAGAGATGCAAGGCTGTTCATTTCTGGTCTGCTTACATTTTACAGACACTTTGCACCGGTGCAAGGGTCTACTCAAGATGCAAGGCAGATGAGACCTAACCTTAGAAGGGCAGCAGCAATCAATAGGCAGATGTCCAAAAGTACTAGGTAAAGCTGAGTGCCCTGTTCCATGCACACAAACACACTTAGGATAGTGTTACAGATTACCTTTAAATGAGTCTAAAGGCACTTAAAAAGGAACTGTCCACCACACATTAAAGGGTGTTAAACATGCTAAATACCCTCTAAACATCTTACAAGTTATCCCACTTCAGGAGAGGGTTATCTTTGAGCTACTTTATTCAGATCAAACTAGGATATTGTAAATCTGCTCCACAGAGATAAAGCCAAGTTGCAGTCATCCAGCATCCCAGGATACACTGCTCCTAACCCGTCTACCCCAGACAAACTTTCCACCCTCCCAAGCTCTACTGCCCAGGAGGTGGTCCAGGCCCCAAGCCAAAACTCCCATCCACCTCTAGTGGGTGTACCTCAGCCCACACAGCATCACACTGCCAGCTCAAAAGATCCCAGGAGACACGACCTGGGCCCCTAGGTCAGGTGCTAAGTACAGAGCCATGCCCTCAGAAGGCTAAGTCTTTGCCTCACATCTGGGTGGCTTTCCCCTAACCAGAAAAACTGTGAGGGTCATGGCTTCACCCCCCCATCTCCCATGTTCTCAGAGAGGCATGCTTTCCTGGGGTCCATGATGTTAACACAGTTAACCCCTGGCTTCTCCTCTCCCAGAGGAGGGATAAAGTCTTGCCTCCTAGCCAGCTTCCTGCATGCTAGACCCTCTAGGCTAGGGACAGACATTCAAAAAGCCTGAGCCTGAATTGATTCAATCTTTGCAGGTTAGTCTAACCTGGCCAGGCTAAATTAATTTTGTAACCAGACAGACATCCCAGAAATGCAGGCATATGCCTGCAGTGGCTCAGGCTAGAAGCCGGGGGGGCACTAAAAGCAGCCTCCCTTTCAGAGTGCTGAGCTGAGGGGAGGTGTGGGCAGGCCCTGGCAGGATGCTATGCTTAGGGAGGGGTTCCCCGCTTCCTGAGCAGCTCAGCAGGGAATGTTTATTACCCCATTAAGAAAACAACAGAAGGACATTATCAGCTACCTATTGATTCTGCCTTTGTCACAGTGAGGAGGTAGCCAGAATGGTCTACTAACTAATGCTGAGAGGTGTCTGTGAGGGACGGAGGAATGCCTGCTTAGCAGAGAGTGGGGAGGGGAGGGGAGGGGATGGGAGGGGCAAGCAGAAGCCAGGCAGATGCCTGCAGAGACTGCTGGAGCTGCAGCCAGGAAGCAGATAAGAGGGGCCAGCCCTGCTGTGGAGCAGAAAGCCCCACCCAGCCCAGAAAGCATGTTGGGATGCTGGGGGAGTCTGACTGAATTTAAATCAGCAAGGGGTCTGGGACAGACATTGTATAAACCAATTTGAGCCAAATCAGTTAAGTCTGATACTACATTCAATCAAGTTTATCTCAGACCTGTTTCAGCCATTTTCAAACTGGTTTATGTGCAGTGAACATCAGTTCCATTACATGTTTAAACTGGTTCCTGATCACTTAAACTGGCTTGTGTGTAACTTCTGTCCCTAGCCCTAGTGGCAAGTCACTATTGTGCAGGCAGTGCCACTATTGTGCCTTAACCCAGGGTTTCTCAACCTGTGGGTCATGACCCAAAAATGGGTCACAAGAATATATGAAAGGGTTGTAAATAAACTTTTAAAATGGGTCAGGCAACTTTAAAAATGGATTCTTCTTTAATGAAGAAAAATGTGGGAAACTGTGGCTTTTCCCTTGCAGGATGCCTGAGTTCTAGCCTGCAAGGGGCTTCTTCCCCCTCTACACTAACACCCTGCCCCAGACACTGGGAGCCTGGGACCTGAGGGCAGCGGGTTGGGAGCAAGAGGCTCTGGGTCAGGACTGGCCATTGATGTTTATAAATGGGCCCTGGTACAAAAAGGGTTGAGGACCACTGCCTTAACCCACAACTACTCTAAAACTGGTCTCATTTTAACATTGCCTAGCGTGCCACAGATTTAGAATGGTTTAATGGCAACCTGTAACAGCACCCTTAGCCAAATTCTCTTCTCATCTACATCAGGATAAATGTGGCGTATGTCTGTTGAAGTCAAGTGTAGTACTTCAGATACATACAGGTCTAAATGCAAGCATTTTATCTTCTTTTACACCTTTGTAGTTTTACTCTTCTCCTGCCCTGCTCATCATGCCCTCAATGTGTAAATTACCTTGTATTACAAAAAATGTACTCACTTGCATCCCTGTGGAATTTACATCAGCATCTACTTCACTGCTGCATTTGGCCACATGATTCATTCTCTCATCACTGCTATGAGAAGTCTTTTTATCATTAACAGAGAGGAGAATTGGTGGGTGCTTGCGAATGGCTTTTATAGAGCATTACCCTCATTGTCTATGACAACAAAATGTTTCTTGGAAGCCCAAATGCTTTCCTAAGCTTCCTTTCTGCACCGACCAACCTATTGTACTGTGGGAATATCATCACTTGCTGGCTGTAGAAAATGCATTTTAATATTTTGATGAGATTACCTCTGGTTCTAATGCAGTTGAGATCAATACAAGCCTCATTATAGCTTCTAAGATAAATGAGTCCTCAAAGAGCTCACGGTCAGCAGGCCTAGCTCTCCTAATTCTGTATAGTAGCATATCTTGGGCCACATCCTCAGACTATGTAAATTGGTGTAAACTCAATGGATGGCAATAAAACCACATCAATTTACCCCTAAGAACTACACATTTCTCTCTAAAACAACAGCCTACAATGAAAATTGTTTGGATTTGGACACTTATATACAAATCACTCAGATTGGGGTCTGGCTATACCTCTTGTGGGAAAGCCTAATAAAAATGAATATAGAATTACCCTCTTGCTTTATAGCATAGAGATTATTAGTCTGAAGTCAGGCAGAGCAGGGTGGCACCTTGGAGACTGGTTCAGAGAGGTGTAAGCTTTTGTAGGCAAAAACTTAATGAGATACTGTGACTTAGGTAGTCTTTTTCTGGAGAGGTGATGTTTTATTTGGAGGGCTGCCTATAAACCAGGACACATCTATTGTCCAAGACTAGCTAAAGATGGTCATTATTTTACATGAGGGGTTAGAGGTCAGTAATAATTAACTATTTTGTTTATTTTGGTTGATATAATCAACCCACTTATTATCACCTCTCTTATCATTCTTAGTAGTGTTCCCTTCCCTATCCATTTCCCTTTTATATGTAAACTTTTTCTTTCTGCCATATCATTCAGAGCAATAAAGGTTTGTAGGCTATGAAAACTCATGGCCCTTTGAACCAGCTAGTCTCCAATGTGCCACTCTGCCCTTCTTCCTGCTTCCTTCCTTTAAAATATTTAAACTACTCTGTGGAATTCTGCAGCAGGGAATTATGCTCATACAGTTGACAAGGCAGCTTTGTTAGTTTGTTTGGGTTTTTTTTAAGAGGGAGCTCTTGTAACCTACAACCTTGGAGGTTTATCACTACACTGCTCTTACAGTTGCATTTAGCCCATTTATGCAAATGTTTGCCAACGCAAGCAGAACCTGAGACATTTCTTACTTGTAGGTGGGTCCCAATGACCATTGTGTTGTGATGAAAAGTTCAATGGTTAACAGGTGGAGGCTTATTTCTCACCAACCCCTTCAAAAGAAAGGTAAGACACAAAGCTGCCCATGTGTGGAAAAGGAATTTTCAGATTTCTCTCACAAAGGAAGAAAAACTCAAGCCAGCTGCACAGACTTCTATCATCTGATGTGCTACTACAGACATGTTCTGCATTGCTTACCTTCACTTGCTTGAGGACTCAGCCCTCACACAAATGCTTTCCCTGAGACCTTTTTAAAAACTGGGAGAACTCTGGGAGAACTCCTTTAAAGTCTTAAATAAAAATCCAAAGGTCAAATCTCTCTGACAATTGTTACACACAGTTTAATGGACTTCAGCAAGAATTGTTTGCATCACTTGGGCTCTGAAAAACTTGACTATAGTTATTCAAATCTCATGAGGCATGTTATGCTATCATCTGGGATTAACTCTTTGGCTTCCATGTAGGATGGAGATTAGAAACCTAATTTTGTTGTCACTTCAGGCTGTAGTAAGTCACTTGTCTTCCCCCTGGGGTATCTTTGACTTACTTTGACTTTGAATTACCACTGGTGAAAATAAGAGTAAAACTATCTTCACATACGGTTTACCACTGGCTGCACGGAGGACAAGGATAACTGACTATCCTTGTCAGTGTAAAAACATAGCACATGGTATTTGCAGAGGGCCATGCTGACTGCAGAAAGGAGAACAAGCTGCAACCATACCTTCTTCAGCTTGCCAGGAAACTAAAAAAGATATGGTGTCCCTGAAATAGTTCCCATGAGGTGAGTGGTCTATACACCTTCTCTGACATATGGTTGGTATGTGCCACAACCTAGCCCTTACGTAGGCTAAAACCTTAAATGAGCAGGTCTATCACAGACAATGTCACAGACAATGCTGACCCCCAATTTACTTTTAGATACAAGTCTGGAGTGCCACAGAGCTGCTTCCTAATGAATGTATCCTTCTTACCTACCATTCAGTTGCACATATGGAAATGGGACTGGGCATTCTCAATGGAGAACCAATGACTGGAGTTTGCTTCCTCCATTGAGCTGCTGGATTCTGAGTCTAGTGACTTTAGAGGCACAATGTAGGGTTGTCCATGAGTTCTAGACAATTGCCCCAGAGGTGATGGTTGGTGGGGTGGAAGTCAGGCTTACATTTGAACTGCTTGATCTTGTTAGCTGGTTTGAGATAGTGATTTTTCTATTTGATATCAAGGCACTTTGCAATGGGTAGATTTTTATAAACAAAAGAAATAATTCTCTGGTGACCATGCAAGTCTATAGCCAGCCTGAGTTATTAAGATCTATTAATGTGCAGAAAATGAACAGATGGCAACTTGCCTGCTTTATTCAGAAGCAGTCACTCCAGTAAACTTGATGCACCCCTTTCTGATTGATGAAACACTGCTTCTTTGCTTTTAAAGGAACAAGAGAACACTACCACGGGGCTTGCATTACCTGATGGCACTTCCAAGAAAGCTATTCTTCCAATTAAGCCACTTGGACACGGACATTAATGAACATAAATTTGGCCAAGTCACAAGTACAATTATAAGCAGAGCATCTCTTAGCTGTTGTCAGTATCTCCTAACCCCCTTCCCCTAGCCCTCATTATTGGAAAACCCAGGCTGAGTCAGGGCACTGTGGCCATTTAAGCTACTTGCTAATTAATTTCACAAAAAGGTTTATTTCACCATAAGTGATTACCCTGAATTTGAATTGACCAGACTAATTGATGACTTAGATCTAAGCACACTTACCTTTAAGGGAAGTTCAGATACAGCTCTTTATAAAGGGTCAAAACCAAGACCCCAGAATTAAAAATGCTTGAACATTGGAGAAGCTCTGATCCGACATGCAGATGTTATCATTCAGCCCATCTTCAGCATAACTGCTAGCATCAGTTCCCTGTGAAGAACAAACAGGATGTGGTAACTACTATAGAGAAGGGGATCAGATTCTTAGCTGATGTAAACTGATGTAGTTGTACTGATTTCAGGGAGTTGTGCCCATACATACCATTTAAGTATCTGGCCCCAGTTGGGCTGAACGTGTTCTTGCTTACATTGCTGTTACTCCACCTGGCTAACCTCTTTGTTGCTATAACTGGGCACAGCTATATGCATTTGAGTAAAGTTTTGCCCACTTTCAATACAAAATTTGGACCATTGCTTTGCACCTTACTTAAGCTATGCCTAATTTGCACTGGTGTTAGCTTGGAATCAGGCACAGACATGGTTAATTAGGATATAGCCGTCTCTATCCTTGATCTCAGTTACTTTAATTTGAAGACTCTCCAAGTTAAATGATTATACCCCCTCCTGGGATTAGTGATTTGCTGAGAGAGGAAATTCATTATAATAAGCACAACTGTGGTCCAAATATAAATGATTTCTTCAAAATAAACAGACTCACTCTCAACATTGCTTCTGGTATTTCTAAGAGATTTATTTTTCCCATGACTGTAGTATGGACCTCTGGAGACTGAGACACAAAATGCCTCATTGCAAGTTTTCCCTATGGCTTTTTAACTTGAGCATCCAGCAACTGGGTGAGTGCGCCTTGGGTGTGAGCTGCTACAGTACAAAGCTTTCCTCAAGTTCTTGTGTCTTCAGTGATGCTACGATCAGCCACTTGCAGGACTTCTGGTGGCACCTTCCATGGTTCTCAGCAGGACAATAAGCTGAAGTACCCTAGGGCTCTTCCCTAGTGAATTATGGGAGAATGTGCTTGTCCTTCAGGGACACAAGGTGAAATGTGGGAAGGCACTGGAAGATTGTCAGCACTCAGATGATTTATCTACTCCCTCACTGCACACTGTATGTTAAAAATCTCACTTGGGTTTTGGCCGGTCCCTCAGGATGGGCCAGCCAGACAGTTAAGGTCCAAAGTGCCATCATACTCCAGGAAGAGGAGTTTGTAATATGAACTGGGAGGGCTGAGGGTAACAATCATGTAAGAACCTAAGGCAGAAGTGGCCAAGCCACAGCACGTGTGCCACAAGTGGCACTGGCAGATGCTATGTGTGGCATGTGGGCCCCAGGCATCCAGTAAAGGGAGGCATGGGTATGGAGACATAAAGACTCGATGGAACAGAGTGGGGAAGGACCCTGATGTGAGAGGTGTCATGTGTTACCACCAAGAGCCAAGTTAACTCCTCCCTGCTTTACAGCTGCCAAATTCAGGGCTTTGCGCCTTACTTGCCATATAAAACTGCAATGGTTGTGGAGCCAGGAAAGGGTTAACTTGGCTCTGTGATACTTCTCTTGCAGCAGTGTCCTACCTCACTCTGCTCTGTGCAGCTTGTGGGGTGAGCTTTCTGCCTCCATTACAACATCCTAAGGCACAAACCCTTATCAGGTATGCCTTTGAGGAATGGGGGCTGTGGGGGTGAGGATCAGAGCATCATACACAGAGAATTTAACTTGTGCCAAGCCTGCCAAAAAGGTTGGCCACTACTGGCGAAATGCAACTCTTCAATTAAGACAATCTCCAAGAAACCTGCCAGGATTGCGCAGCTTGTGAAAGAACAAGCCAAAGTGAGGGTGACCAGGCATTGGAATAGGCTACCTACAGAAATCGTGAAATCTCCATCCCTCAAAATTTTTTAAAGTAGGTTGGACAGACACTTGGGTGGTGTGGTTTACTCAGGGATGATCCTGCCTTGAGCAAGGGGCTGGACAAGATGACCTCATGAGGTCCCTTCCAGCACTCCTTTCCTATGATCCCAAGTATGTGTGGGGACGCACCCTCCTTGCCCCATTCCTGGATCTGCTACTGGGTTCCAGAGACTTGTATATGCCTGCCCTTGATCATAAACACTAGTTCTATGGCTGTTGTTATAGTAAGTCTCAGGCATATGCATATAAAGAGAGATTCTCAGCTTGTATAAATTCCTGACTGTGTTCAAAGATGAAAAACAAGACAGCCCTATGGTTGGGGTGAGTTATAGCTCAGGATACCTAGGTCTAGTTCCCACACTGCTACGGATTACTTCTGTGACACCAGGCAAATTATTAAGTTTGTCATTGAAGGTATTTGGGTGCCTAACTCCCACTGGTTTCAAGTCCATTGATTTGAAATCCATGGGAGTTGAACAACTAAATACCTTTGTGGATTTGGACCTGTCTACCTCCATTCTACATTGTAAAATGGGAATAAATAGCACAGGTCTACCTCATAGTGGTGGTGGAAGCATAAATACATCATAGATTGTGAGCTGCTTTGATTTTACAGTGAGGGGGGAGGCGAGTATCTTAAATTTCTGTGAATTTGGCTTATGACAATGTCATACATCACTCATTATCAGGCAAGTAGAATTTTGCAAGGCTGGTTTATTATTTATTAATTAAAATAAATCTAATATGAACTGCTTGTGTTCAAGAAAGAGCAGCAAGTACATGCATTTCCTAGTGCTTGGATACAATTCTTGTTTAGATCAGTAAAAGGTATGACTTGCCTAAGTAAGTGTCACTCAATATGTGTAAAGCTTGCAGAACAGGACCAATGTAGAGCATTAGGCCACACAGCATGTTATAAAATTTTGAGTGGTACATGTAAATCCAGAGGAACCCTACTAATGATATAGTGCAAAAGTATCAAAGTCATTTGGCCCCACCAGCTGGATATGGAACATAGATAGGGCTTCTTGCCAGATCTGGCCTGTAAAAGGTGGCAAAAGCAATGTTAATTCTTGCAGCTGTGGGGTTGCTGTACTGGCACAACTCTGGAACCCAGGGGTGTCTTTACACATACTCTGGGGGGTGCGCTTTAATTAGAGCTCTGACAGCCATTCTAATTAAAGTACCCAGAGCATCTCATGTATCAGCATCCCCATGCTTCAAAATGGAGTGCTTTATCTAAAGTTCATCAAATGAGTATGCAGAGGCTGGCTGAAGCACACTATTTAGCATGCTCCAGCAGACTTGATTAATCAAGTCTGCTCCAACATGCTATAATTACAGCACGTCAGAGCAGCCTTCCCGCACTTGTACAGGCACCCCAGCAGTTTAACCCAGGGATGCCACTCACCTCTCCTTCTCCCTTGCCATTGATTTTAGTTGCCCACAGTGAATTTGGTGGCAGATAAGTGGGGGAGTGTTAGGGTTAGGGTATTAACATCTTGGGTTCCAGAGCTGCACTGATACAGCAGCTCTGGCAGCTGTGTCAATAAACCTGTTAGTTAATATGGCTCGTGGAAATAGGTCATCCAGTTCACAAGACGCCGCAGAGGCCAGATGATCCACCTCCACAAGCTGTGTGTTTGACACCCCTGATAGGATATTCCTGTACAGCAATCATGGCACAATTCAATTACTTTTCCTAACAAAGAGTTCATAACATGTATACACATAGATAAACATTACGGTGCTTAGGGGATGCCTTAGACATCCCATTTGAAAAGGAAAATAAAAATCTTTCAAATGCTGAATGTTGTGGAAGCTATTAGGCTATGCTCCAATGATTAGAAAGAAATGCATCAACGGCAAGTAACAAAGTGGAGCTCTATTTACTTGGAGACAAAATATTACTGGTTTAATTTAAAATGTCCAGAAGGCTTATATTTATCGAGGCAGTGGGGATTTTTTTTTAAACTTACAAATAGTAGACCTAATCTTGCGGTTCTATCATGGGCAAAACTCCCTTTGACCTAAGTCAGCAGATCTTGTGAGCTGTCCGCCATTTGGGACTGGGATACGCCAGGACAGTCCATAAGTTTTCATTGTTTTCAAATCCAAAGTTGCCTTAAACCCAAATCCTGAACCTCACACAAACCCCACTGGATACATATCCAAAGAATGCCTCCTTTGCTCATCAATCACATGGCAGCTGCAATGCAGCAAGTTAGAGTCAGAAAGACACACGTAAGCATGTCTTAGGTACCATCACAAATACTAAGCTACACTTTGTACTTGAACACCCAACAGACCTGGGGAATATAGGGAGGGAGTGTGTATAGGTCCACAGACAGAATCACAATCTAGCTGTTACTGTATGTAGTAGTGTGTATAGCTTAAGAGCTGCAGCCCAACTGCAGGTGGATAAAAGGGGATTGCCTGCCTGACTAGGAGGACTAGGCCAGCTGATAGGGATGATTGGATGACCCAGAGGAAAGTTAAAAGCTCTCAGGGAAGGGAGCAGAGAGAAAGGAGGAAGGTTAAGATGACAGCACAGAGCTGGGATTACTCTTGCAGGGCCTGAGCAAGGACTGCAGGGTGCCAGTTAACCCTTTATTGTTTAGTTATTTGTTTGTTTTCTGATTGTGTTGTTTCTATAGGGATGTTTGACCCAGGAAAATATAAAACTGTGCTGTAAACATGACAACCTGCTACACACTAGCTATGTGGCACTCACAACCTGAGTTTTCTAAGAGGGAGTTGGGGCCATGTTCATTTACAGAGTTTTGGTGAATTGTTGAAGGCCAGGTCAGCAGTGCCCCCCCGCACCCACCCATCCAACAGCTTACCAGAACTAAGTGGCTCTTCTCCACACTCAGGCAGGAGGCTGGGATGGGGCTGTGGGTGGGCAGTGAGTGGCATGCAGGAGCAGGACGGGGCAGGGCGGGGATTGCAGGGTCATGACAGTACAGGGCCAGGGCCCAGGGCCTAGCCATGTTCCACTCCCCACACACCCCTGCAGTGGACACTGGTTCCATGGGCAGAGGTGTATGGGGTTCACAGCTCTACCCCAAGCCCTGGCCCCGTGTTGTCACTGCCCCATGATCCCAGGATATACACAGAGACCAAGTAGGGTGCACAAACAGGGTGGAGCTGTGGGTGGGCAGGGAGAGGTGTCTGGGAGTAGAACAGGCAGGTAGGGCCAGGTCTGGGATCTTGGGGTGGTGACAGTGTGGGGGCTCGGACCTAGGGCAGAGCCATGATGCACTCCCTGCACGCTCCTGCCCACAGAACTGGTACCTGTCGCAGGGATGTGCAGGTAGCAGATCTTGGCACTACTCTGGGCCTTGACCCCACACTGTCACCACTTTGCAATCCCAACCCCTCCTGCCCATTCTGCTCCCAATTGCTGCTCCCTACCCACCCACCTATGGTCCCACCCCTTTTGCCCAGCCATGCACCCTGCCCATGTGGGTCCCCCCAGCAGTGGGTGCAGAATGGACAGGCTGGGTCTGCCAGCAGCATCCAGAAGAAGCCACCACCATGTGGCTACCAGGAAGTGAACTTGGCCCCTGCACTGCCCCAACTCTGCCTCATGCACCCTAGGTTGCCCCCACACCAGGGCCAGGTGGGCCGAGGGACGTGCCAGGCAAAATCCCTTGGTGGGCCAGATTCAGTCCGTGGGCTATACTTTTCCCACCCCTATCCTAGTCCCTGGATCAGCACCCTTTTGATAGTAATCACTTTACTTGGACACATTGGGTCATAGCGTAAATCAGGAGCAACTCATTGAAGTCAGTAGAATTACACCAGTGTTAGCCAGAGGACAGAAGCCCCAAAAAAGGGGAGAATGTACCCTTTAGCCAAGGCACCCATCTGTGCTCCACTACACTTTTCAGTTAGACTGTAACTAAAGGATCTAGTTGAACTTACTGTTGCTGGGAAGAATGGCAGTCAGACTGTAGGTAGCGCATCAAGCATGACTCTAACCCTTCCATCCCTGTTCTCTGTACCTTTTCATGCATCATGTGAGCTGCTGATCCAGGCAGTCAGGAAACAGCTTGATTTTCAACTAAGTCTTCATGTGCAGAGAGGCTGAGCATGGGCAGCTTCCATGAACTGCAGCTGGAGTTGTGAGTGGCAGCATATCTGAAAACAAAGCCCCATATCCATCCCACCCTGCCTGCTTGCCCTAAAAAGACTACAGAACAAGTAGGATTCAAAATCCATTGACACCAGTGTCTCTAGTTGAGTGTTTTGGCTGAGTCCCTGGTTCACCATGGTACATAACAGAGAAGATGGAAGGGTTTGTGTCTCGGTAACAATCTTGTTTAGCATAAGCTGGAGGTGTGGTCAGCCTGTAGAAAGGCACAAACATGATCATGGGCTGGAGTCAGGGTATGCAAGTGTAGTGGTATGGGCAAACATGATGAGGTTATGTGTGTGGGAACTAGTGCTTGTAGGTAGGCAGATGTGGATGTGCAAGTGGGTAGCTATAAGGGCTGTGGTTCATAAGCAAAGGGATTGCCTACATGTGTGGCAGGAAAATAATCAACTCTGCAGAAGGGTAGTGCTTGTCTGACAACCATTGATCATGGTGTGTGCACAAAAGGTCACCCAGACATTCAATGCATATGCCTAGGCAGGAGTATGGAGAAGTGGAGGTTTCCCAGACCTTCCATCCTCCCTTTAGGCCATTGAGACAGAATCCAAAGGCCAGACCAAGTCCAAACATTTGGTGCCTTCAAAGCTGTGGCTGTCTAAGTGTCAACAAACCCAGGTCTCCTGTGTGACAGACAAGTATTCTACCATCCAACTACAGGGGACTCCAGTAGTACTTGTAAATACAAGTACTATTCTACTGAAGTTTATTACTCTGCAGCACCGCACATATAGATGCTGGCTGGAGCATGAGTACAGGGGCTACATGCCAGATAGCTCCACAATAGAGCACCCTCATGCCCCAGCCAGCCCCTCTGCAGCACATTGAGCCAGGTCAGAGCAGCCCTGACCCACCAGGTTGACCCCTGGGCCCCCTGCCAGCTGGGGCTGCTCTGACTTGGTTCAACATTCTGTGGTCCTCAGCACACATTCAAATGCAGCACTTGGGAGCAATAAATTCTGGCACAGTATTACTGCTCCACTCCAATTGCATATGTAGACACACACAGGAAGATCAAGGCTGTACCTATAGCTTGATTGGACTGACTTTCTCTGTGTAATAACCTACTTATTAGAATTCTGAATGCAGCACGAGTGGCAACATGGTTTCTGGATAGTATCTGGGGGTATAGCAGGGGTGGATCCAGAAGGGGTGCAGTGGCCCAGACACACCCTGCTTTCTGTCAACAATATCGGAGCAGCGACCGGGGACTTCTTAACTCCCTGTAAGAAGTAATAACTCCCTTCCTTTTTTGCCACCCCATGGCACTTCTCCTATCCTCCCATTCCTCCCCCATCACCCACCTGCTGCTGTCCTCACTGATCCAGGGGCAGAAGGCCTCCACAGCCACTCCTGGCTTGCTCCAGCTGGGCTCTGCATTGAGCTGGGCCAGGGACAGTAACAGCAGTGGGTGAGTACCTTCTCCCTGCCCACTCCCCCAGGGGTCCTCTGCCAGCCCAGAGTGCTACTGCAGTCTTTGACTGATTCTGGATCCCTGTGCAGCCTGGCTGGATCAAAGCTCTGGAGCCTTCCCAACTCCCCTCCCTGCCTCTCCCCAGCAAGGCAGCTGGGGACAGAGACAGCAATAGGCAGAGGATCAGCAAACAGAGAGGAGGGGGTATGTTATTAAGCATGGAGAAAATGGGAGAGGGGACCGAGAGTGGGGATGGAAGATTCTTACCTGACTGGGGGACTTAAAAAAAGTTCCCTGCTGTTGTTCCCACTGCAGAGACTGCCTGTCCTGTGGGTAGCTGGGCACAGAGGGGGAAGCCACTTCTGTGGCCCTGGTGGGTGCTCCTGCACCCTACCTTTCACAAAATCCTGGATCTGCCCATGGGCATAGTATTTGTCTTATGTCCCCTTGGCTGTGGGATTGTTTTCCTACAAACATTTAGAAGCTGGTAGAAAATTTTCCCTTGATACTTTGATTTGATGGAAAGTGGCTTTTTTGACAAAATGGAGATTTTAATTTAAAATGTCAATTGTGTTTAAAAATAGGTTTTCATTAAAATAATTCACCAGTGGAAAGCTTTCTGGTTTTTAGAAATTGGACTTATATTGCAAAAAATCAACCTTCCCTACCTAAAATTTTCATTTTTGTCCATCTTTTTAAGGAAAATATCACATCTTGACCAGCTCTGCCTACAATCTACCTGCTAGTTCTTCAGTAACTGGGGGCATCCTGTTTTTTTGATTTCGACATTGCTGTCTACTTCTTCCCAGCCATGCAGCGGGCACCTGAAGGCTCTCTGCATGTTGTTTAGGTAGCTCCTCTTGTGCACACCACTGGTGGCAATGTTTTACTGTGAAGGCATTCTTGCAAAGGAGGAGATAATTTTGGCTTGTAGACTGCAAAAGGGAAGGAAGGGGGCTAAACAAACAATGAAGGTGTGTGGCCTGAGGTAGTACTGGATGTTCTTCAGGTGGAAGAATGGGAGCTTTGTGAGAGAGGAAGAGGGTGTGAACCAGAAGCTGACGTAGAAACCAACAGAACGAAAACACCAGATAGACTGCCAAAGCCTTTTGCTTAAAGAATGTGAAGTGTGAGGCCTGGATCAGAGACAGCACGCTCTTTTGAGATGTGGCGGGGGTTTAGAAGGAGAGTTTAACAGTGGAGCTCACAGGCACAGGCTGGAATCCTGGCAAAGCATCTTTGCCAAGGCATAAGCTGCTAACAGCACTGCACACTCAGAATCACCTTCATTTTATTCCTTTCATGCAACCAGAGGCAACCAACTCCATCTAGTGAGGGAAATGGGCCCTTGTTCTCTTTCCCATGTGGCCTGCTTACTTTATTCCATCAGAATCAAAGGGTTATAATGGGTTGTAGGATGGGCAATAAACTCCAGGCACGGGGACACTGCTGGTAAGGTGTGGCCATGCCATGTCTTTCTTGAAGCTCTCCTCAATTCTGGGGTAAAGTAATATGAGAGGTGGAATGGGCAAGGGGCACTCCAGACAGTCCAGGTCTGGGGAAGTAACCTAGAAGTCACTATAGGTGACTAGTACCACAAAGCTGCACCTCCTAAGATACTAAACAAACTTGGGGCAGAGTCCTTGAAATAAATGATTCCTGAAAACATGCTTCCATCTCATAGGTATCTTTAGAAAGCTGGGATTGGGGGGAAGAGTGGAAGAGGGGTTCTATAGGGTGATACTATTGCAAATTATGATAATTTGGTAAGAGAACGGGTCTACAGCTGGAAACATGACTGGGGCACAAGAGTGCTCTGCTGCTCCTTGCCTCCTTTATTTCATCCTCTGATCACTGCAATCTGGCAAAAATCAGAGCAAGATTCAGGCTGCTCTAATACAGCTGGCACTGACTCAGCATGCAACATGAGAAAATACCCAATGAGTTTTCAGGCCTTCTCCTGACATGGACCCTGTTGCAGTATGGTAGCAATGCAGGGCATGGTCCCTCAGAGGGAATTTTTTCCTCTACAAATAACCATGAACTTTACTGAGAAAGCAGCACAGCAGTATCAGTTACAGAGCAAATGTTTCATAGAAGTATCATTAGCTTCTGGAACCCACCCAGTTTTGGGAGATAAAAACATACATAATGTTTTAAAAATATGGTTTTATTCATATGGCCAGCCCATTAACAGTGGATTAACTGGCAAGAGTAATCACAGATATCTAGCAACTGGGTTAATCAGCTTCTCACTTATGTGAAGCTGGATTTGATCAGCATGGAACCATATGCAGAAGGATGTAGCATGTTACTGAACAAGCTTGGACAACTTCCTCCTCCTCAGTGTGGCCTTCCACCCTTGATGCAAGGACACCCAGCAAGCATCCTGCACAGTGTAATTACTGAATTTCAGAATTAAGATCTGAGAAGCTAGTTAAATGCCTCCCTTTCCCCAAATCACTTCATTTGAAAATACTGGATTTTAAAGGAAAAGAGAAAAAACAGCTGGGCTCTTGTCAGAAATACTGGGACTCAGCTGGTGTAAACTGGTGTAGTTTCAAAGGCCTGAAATACTAGCAAGAGGATGTGGGCCTCCACAATCCTTTAACACCCCAATTTCCTTGCAAGCCCATCTAAGAGCAAGACATCAGCTCTGAGGACCTAAAGCAAGAGGGGCTTCCTGGGTATTTTTGTCTCCACTGTCCCAAATCTCTCTGGGCTTAATCCTATGAGATGCTGAGCACCAGCAGATTCTATTGAAGGCAGGGGGATCAGGGAGTACTAGGCAGTTCAAAGGATTTCACCTGTAAATCAGCAGCCTCTAGGAGGTAGCATCCAGGCTACCAAGGACAGGGAGGTGCATCTTATAGGGGATCTCTCCTCCATCACTGTTCACAAGCTGCCAGCAACAAATGACTGCCAATCAGTTTAAAAGTCCCACATGTAAACTTATGGGGTAGGATTTATAAAGGGAGGCAATGTGAGTTAAGTATTCAACACCCATTCAGGTTCAGTAGGAGTTTAACACCTAACTCCTTTAGGCTTCTCTCACCCACCTCTACCCATCTCCAAGGGCATGAAACATTTATTCCAGCCTTGGCCATTCACCTTTGGCTGCATGGCTACATATTGGTGCTTGCTATTGTCAAGCACCATGCATTATGGGCCAGAGGATCATTTCCCATCCCTCCTCTGTTCCCTTCTATTTCAATCTTCCTTCAGGTTTTACCCCATTGTTTGCTCGGGATTAAGAGGCCTTTCGTGACTCTTGGGGCTTGAAAAGGTTTTTACACAACTGATCAGTGAAAAGGGACTCCTAGCATTTCGAGACAACACATATGATCAGACTGCATTTTAGGAGTACTTGGACACTATAGTTTCTGAATTAGAAGATGAGAACTGAACAGTGCTATTTCTTAGGCTCTCCATGGTCAATGAAAAGCACTATAATCTGCCTCCTTTGAGAGAAGCATCAGCAACATGTATGTGACAAACAATTACTGCACACAAAATAAGCAAGATACCTTACAGGGGGGATGTGAAATGCCTCTATATTGCACATACCCCTTTGATATCACAGCTAATCATCACAGTTGTAAAACATTAATAGGACAGTTATAATTCACTGGGTTTGGTTAAACACCTACCGTTTATCTGAGTTATGAAAATGTAGTTTATAAATGCACAGTGATCCAGGGCATGGAGGGATAGACAGACAGACAGACAGGCTGACCATGTAATTTTCTAGAGAGTAACTGTCATGTTGCCCTCCTCAGAGCTGACCTTAAGCATTTGCCAGCCCTAGGTCCTTCAGCTGGAGGAGGACTTAAAATAGGCATCCTTATCCCAGTCTAGTGGAGGTGCATGGGTGTCTGTTTCAATGTTCCTAGGGAATTCCAGGGCCTTTTGAATGAACAGCCTTTACGATCGTCAACAGGCCTCAGTTTCCATGTTACCATCACTGGAATTGGAGTGGTGTTCTGGTTACTTTTCTTGGGGCGTCAAACATGGTTTGTCCGTATATCTTACCCATTTGTAAAGGACTTTTCTGTTTCTGTTGCCTGGGGGGTGGAAATAAAATGTATTAAAGCAACATTAAAAAACAAACAAACAAAACAGAAAAATATCACACAAACCAAGTGAGCCAGTTTCCATCACAAAATGCCGCATCACAAAACCCCACCCCCTCTACAATGAGAGACTGCACACAAAGTCTACTGCACGGTTCTGACACCGAAGCCTTGTAGCAGCCAAGAGGTAACCCAACTGAGCAAGAAAAAAGTGGTAGGTGTTCTCCTAAGGAAGCGTGTTTTATTTGCATGAATTGAAAACACAGCTGTGAGGTTTCAACTTGCATGCTTTTTATTAAAACATGAGGATACAGTGGTCCTGTGTACATCTACCCCTGCAACTCTGCAGTGAGAGGCAGTAGGATGCATCACTTATGTTCTTTTCTTGTACACCCACAGGAATTTATTTGGGGCAAACAGCACCTTTCCTTTTATCTGCTTCTACTTACTACACATCCTTTCTTATGAAAGATGAACTGTACCTGCTTTTTGGGGATACAAGCAGATAGGATGCATTTCAATGGTGACCAATGGGAGAGGGATTCTATTTCTCCGAACCACCCAGTGAGTGAGGAAGGTACCGATAGTCTAAGAATTATCATCATCAGGGTAGCAAGACACATGCACAGTCACTGTCTTTTATATCTCATTTTTACAGCTTTTAAAATAAAGCCTCGTTTTGGCCGCATGCATTCTTAGCCAAAATATAAACCAGTGGTTCTTAACCTTGTAAGAGTTAAGGCAACCTTCAGAAAATGCCAGCTCTTAAGTTTTCACTTGCATTTTTGACAATAGAGAATAATAGAACAATTTTTCTGTTAAAAAGAACTCAGAAAGACCACAACAGGTCAAAATCTTTTTAACACTATGTTTATGGGTCTATCTTGTGAATCATGTTTTCATACCTAATGCATACCTACCTTGTGACACTCTTGAAAGGATCTAAAGGCACCCCAAGGTGACACTGCACCCTGGTTGAGAAGCACTGATATAAACCCACCATTACCCCTAGGGATATTGATCACAGATGGGGAAGCTTTTGAAAATTGAAGACATCTTTTGGAAAATAATACTTGAAGCAAAGAAGTGTGAACAACTTTGACCCTATTCCAACTGAAGATCCCTTCAAGAGCTTTCTTCACCTCCAGACTTTTCTGCTTTCAAATTTTGAGGCAGTCACCTTTAGCTACCAGGTGAAAAAAGAGTCCATCTGCCTCTGTAATGGCAGCAAGGTTTTAAAAGATTTACAGTTACAAGTTACAAAAGAGAGAGTGGAAAAGCTTAAAGTGAATATAACAGAATATTGTGATGCTTTACAACCTTTTGACTGCATCAAAGGAGGTCACAATCTGATTAGTCACAAATTTCACACACAGACACACACAGCAAACAGTGCTATTATTTTCATTCTGTAGGTAGGCTGTTCATCCCTTCATTTAGACTAACCTAGGATGCATCTAGAATGTCATTTTGTCACTCACACTGGGATGTGGAAGTGAGGTTTAGATGAGAGATTAAGTTCACAGAGTTAAGACTCAGTTCTAGAAGATGGTGAACATCACAGCTCCAATCCAGTGAAACCCTTATGCCAGTGGTTCTCAACATTTTTAGAGTCCAGACACCCTTCCATAAGCCTTCGCTGAATTGAGCAGCACCCCATTTATTTATTACAGTCCTTACTTCCTTGCAAAGGGGCTGGGCAGATGGGGAAAAGGAAGGAGCACCTGGGCAGGCATGAGCATGTTCTTGCCTCCTTGCACAGGGGATGAGTGGTGGGGGTGGGGGAGCAACCAGGGAAGGACAACCTGAGCCTGTGCTTATCTCCTCATGCCTCCCATCACCCTTCAAAGGATTCCACGGGTTGAAAATTACTGCCTTATACACATACTTTAATATGTGAACAATCCCATTCACTACTTCTTATAAGTTAAAAATGCATGTTTTTACACATTTTCCAACAGATTGTTGCATTTTCAAATTATTCATAGTATTTCATATTTTTCTACTAAAAAGAAACCTTGGAAAGCAACCTGTGCCAGCTTCCAGACCAGCATACTCCTCAGACTGGTGCTGCTCATCAGTGATCCATATGGAAAGGAAGAGTAACAATGGGTTATGAAAAGAATGTGTTAGTGAGTCCTCTCTGCCTAGAATAATGGTTCCAGTACTGGCAAACTCTACAGTGGAGAATGACATAAAGCAGAAAATCTCAGAGGTCCCAAGGCTGGCAGGCAGCCCTTCCTTTTAGATGTGGGGCATGATGAAAATCAGCAGCGATGTGTTTTTAATTACTGAAGCAAACAATTAAAAACACATATTTGCAGTTCAACAAAGAATCTATAAAAATGTAACCATCTAATCAAGTGTGCCACTTACTGGACCATCCTCAGGCTGCTGAAAATATAAATTGTAAGCCATTTATCCCAGAAGACTGGTCACCCTTATTTTAAATTTACCAAATTAGCAAGGGTATCTGACATTGAGAGCTGGCCTCCTGGGAATAATATGAGGACATTTTTATAGAGTTCCTTTCACTGAGTTCTCTTTCCCAGAGGCCCTGTCCTACAGATTTTTCTGTGGGAGAGGAAAATCTTCTTTAAGGTTCTTGGAAACGACATTTATACTAGTGTAATTTATGCCAGTGTTGTACACTAAGATAAGTTACCCCAAGATCCAGAGTGGACAGATGAGCAGTCATCTGGGAGTAGCTGCTCACAGTAGCCACTATTACAGCTCTTTGCCACTTGGTGGTGTGATAAAATGTTGCATCAAGCAAACAGCTACTTGGGGATCAAATTGGACAGATAATACCTACTGCTGGAATTTAGTTGAGTGTAGTTTCACTCCCATTTTTCGGAAGTTAAATATACACTGACTGTATGGCACAGAGGAGTACAGTTTGCATTATCTGTCTGCTCCTTGTTCGTACCTGCTGGTAAAGGCTAGTTACACAGGTGTAAATAAGCTATCTGTCCAAGTCCACTGATAGCGAACTTTAACTGTAAACTCATAAGTGACTTGTTTATCTCCAAACTAGTCATAAGAGAAACTACTGGCTGCAAGCAACTCCCTAGAGTTTGAAGATTCAAAGGACTCATGTCAAACATCATGAAAGATGACAGAAAACTCCGAGAGACGCAATACTTGGACTGACTAGGAATAGGCCTGTGTGAGTAGGCAGCTATTTGATACAGCTTCAGATCCAGCTGCTTTGGATGCCAGTGATTTGATCTGGAGCTCTGGATTGGTTTCCCGCTTCGAACCAGTCAAAGCAGCTCCGAAGTTTCAAAGCCGCCTCGGAGATCCACCTACAAAACCACAGACTAAGGAGAAGAAATAATCAATACAGACAATCAACTGCCCCAAGACAGACACAGTTGCACAAGCACCCATGTCACAAGTTTTGCTTGTCCGCAGCTTAAGGTGAAGTTCCCCCCAAACCCCTGCACCTATCTCCTTGAAACTTGGCAGGCTTCATGGCCCCATCAGGGGCCACCACCCCTGCAGTTTTCAGCCCACTGCACCTTAACACACACAGGGTCATCTATGTTACGAGTTCTGCCTGTCAGCAGCTTGAGGTGCAGTTCCATCCAAACCCCTGCACCTACCTTCTTGAAACCTGGCAGGTTTTGTGGCCTCAGCAGGGGCCACCACCCTTACAGTTTTCACTCCCCTGTGGTGTAACACATACATGTAACAAGAGTTTTGCTTTCAAGAATTTGGGGTGCAGTTCTCCCCAAACCCCTGCATCCATCTTCTTGAAACTTGGCATGCTTCATGCTCTCAGCAGAGGCTACCATCCCTGCAAGTTTCATCCAAATCAGACAAAAAAACAACAAGGTTATAGATATTTCATTGATTCCCCATTATACCCTATGGCCGGATCTCTGAAGCGGCTCCGAAGCTTTTCTGAAGCAGTTTGGAAGCTCAGAACCGCTTTGGAAAGCCTAACAAAGCCAGTGCTTTGATCCGGACATGCTTCTCCGGATCTGAAGCATGGTCCAAAGCCTCACACAGCCCTAACTAGGAACTCCAATTCAGTAACCAGTTCAGTAACATCACAGGCCTAATTCTGCTCTATCTATATCATGGTAATCAGGAATACTCCTCCTTGAAATCTATGGAGTTTCACCAGTGTAAAACAAGTGCAAGAAGATCCTATATATTTGATCCCTGGAATCCACCCTTCAATACTGTAAATTAATTACCCCCAGAACAATCATTAAAAATAAGTGAACTATAGTTAGCAACTATGGCCCTGCTAGCTGATCAAAAATAGCAAATCCTATGGAACTGAATGAACCAATACTTCAGTGGGATTCAACATAAGAAAAAGATCTCCTTTGTGATTTTAATATAGTAGGTTTTATTGTTGTCATCGTTATAGTATTCAGGTCTACTGTAAAGGCATCTTCAATCCCCAAATTTAGGTTCTGCAAAAATTAATACTGATAGAAGTGTTTGTATTAATTAAAAATAAAACTCAAATGAAAAGAGGTCCTTTCTTTTTGGTCTAAACTTAAATATGCAGTACTTGCAAGTCCAAACAGACATCTCCTGACTAGAAACAGGATTCTGCATACAAGGCAATAAAGGGAGTGGACTAAAACATTGCAGCATTCAGCTACTGGGCAGAAATAAAAAATGACCAATCTACCATCACCCCAAGGAAATGCAATCTAGAAAAGCAATTTTCCCCTCAGCTCCTTCAGAGTTAAACATCCAGATCTCCATTCCTTTAGATCAAGGGTATCAAACTCATGAGTGGTGGCAACAGCCTTCATCTTTGTGGCTGCCAGAGCTGCTATCAGTGCAGCTCCAGAACCCAGGGGGTTAACACAGACACTACTCTGCTTCCCCATCCCCACTTCCCCCTGGCCATTTTCATCTGATGCTGATTTTAGATGGCAGGTAAAGTAGGGGTGGCAACAGGCTCCATAGGCCACATCCACCCTGTAAAGGTGGGTACATGAGAAAACCCATAGACAGAATGAGCCACCTTTGCAGGATGGATCCAGTCCATGGACCATAGGTTTGACATCCCTATTCTAGATAACTAACTTAAGCATATGGTTACTGATCTTACTCACATATTTATGTTTAAGCATGTTCTTAAATACCTTAAAGAACTGGGGGTCTAATAAATTATTAGCAATTTGACTGTTAAAGGGAGGAGAGGCTGGCTGTGTGACAGCTGCAGAGCTGGCCACAAATGCTCAGACTTCCTACTCTAAGTGGTCAATTTCTTACAGACCTTGCCAAAAGCTGCAACTTTCTTCCCCCAAGAAATTCTAGGGAGAAAAATCATTCATTTGCTTATAGACTCTTGAGGCCTTGTCATACCTCTGTGGATGGACAGCCCCTGAGTATGTCTACACCTTTGCCACAGGGCTTCTGAGTAACAGTGGGGTTTGTGTTAAAAACAATCTTGACAGAGATGAATCAGTAGGCCCAGAGCAGGTGGGACAGTCATCACAGCAGTGACAAAGACATTTCTCTAAGCAACTCAACACAAGCAAAGCACTGCCAAATAGGTTCCAGCGTTTGCCTCTAAGATTGAAATACTGGGACTCTATCCTCACAAAGCAGGCAATTATTAACCCTTTCAGTGACTTCCATGGGGAAAATTATTTGTTCCATGTGGCAAGAGGACCTCAGTTGCCAGATTTTCACTTTGTGTAAATCACTGGGCTTCTATTGAAGCCATGCTATTGCATAGTTTAAAGCACCAAAGGACTAGAACCTTGGCTAATATAAGTCAACTGAGCCATGACAGCCAACAAACAACTAAAATCTGGCCCTGGGATGATGACAGTACTTTAAAAGCAGGAACAGAATAATAATTATCGCTAGACCAGAATGCAATTGAAAATCTTTTGACTGGGTAAGAGAGAACAAAAAAGACAGACTTGGGTGACTGAAGAGGACATTTCCATCACTGTGATTCTATGAACATAAGAGAAATAAAATATTAAAAAAAGCCCAGACTGGTATGAAAGTGACTGTTAAAACATAAGGCAGGGTAGATTTTCACCTTGTAGACTAATTCAGGGGTGTCATACACACAGCCCATGGGACAGCTCTGGCCTGCAGTACCACATCATTTGGCCCCCAGTGCTGGGTCGCAGGTTGACCATCAAGCAGCAAATGGTGGAGGCTGAACCAGCCCTGTGCGCAGGCCTGGGACACACACCACACGTGCCACCCATGGCCAGTGATTACAGACCCTTTGGATTTTGGTTACTCACATTCAGACCACCTGAAAGGAGCATGAATTGCCAAGGACAGAAAATTAAAGTGTCTCCAATTGGGCACTCAATACAAAGGACACTCCAAAAATCAGTGACCACTTACATTTCAGAAAAACCTTGGCGTAAATTTTCACAAAAAGAACAGGGGACAAATCCTATTGCCAAATAGGTCGCAGGAGTCCATATCAACTGAAGCACATTAATTCATGCAGATGTAACCTTTACCCACAAAGCAATCAAAGCCCAGCAAATTCAAAATCTTAGTTATGAAATCATTTGGGGATACATTTTTGGTTTGCTTTCCTAGCATTATATTCCTTCGCATCTGTATTTAGGAAGCATCCAGGAGAAAAAAGGGCTTGGATCTCCCCTGGTTTCCTCAGTGAATAGGGAAGATCGAGATGGCTTCTTATCAGAACAGCCTAGAATGTCACTGAAAGATTCATTTCAGAAGGAGATTAAATTTGGGGATGCTGTGTGTGCATGTCATGAGAAACAGAATTAAATTTTTTCTAAATTGTGCTCCAAGTCTGTGCTTTGACCATGGTTCACGGAGTTTGAGAGAGACTATTTAAGGCCAAATTCTAAGCATCTTGCATTGAAGAGCTCCTCAACAAATCTCACTAAATTCAGTGACATGGTCAACAGCTTTGGACCCTGGCCTGTAGAGTTGTATGCTATTACACTAAAACAAACCAGACACTTCTTGTACTGACAAGAACAACCTAAAAAAAATACTTTTAAGCTATTAAGAGTACTCACCTAACCCAGATGGTGTCCAGTCCCACCAGGGGTAGCACCTTGCTAGATCTGGTCTTAGCAACGGGATGATCTTGTGGGGGACCTGTGGGTACACAGTAATCTGGGTGATAGTAACCGCCACTTGGTAGAGTTCACTAACCAGCAAAGGGTGCGAAAAATATCCAGTGATGCTAAAGTTTTAGACTTCAGAAGGGCCAACTTTAGTAAACTTAGGAACCTAGTTAGTGAGGTGCCCGAACTCAAGAGCATCGGGCTAATGGGGGTCCAAGAGGGTTGGAAGTTTCTCAAGGGGGTGATCCTTCGGGCACAAAAGGAGTCTATCCCCTTTTGTAGGAAAGGGGCTAAGGGGATAAAAAAGCCCCATTGGCTGAACACGGAGCTTCAGCAAAGACTAGGGGCAAAGAAAGAGATGTATAGGCAGTGGAAGCAGGAGGCAGCCACCAAGGAGGCATACACCACCCTGGCGCGCCATTGCAGGGAGTCAGTTAGGCAGGCCAAGGCAGGACTGCAGCTTAGGCTGGCTACAACAACCAAGGACAATAAAAAGTCCATCTACAGATACATAGCGAGTAAAAAGAAGGCACAGAGTAGCATGGACAAATCAGGTCAGTTGGTGGTTGAGGCAGACAAAAACTCCTTAATACTGACCAAGACAATCCCCCCACCTTGAGCATAGACAGATGTCCAAAAGGCACCAGACAGCCAAAAGTTAGTGCTGACTTAGTTAAAGAGCACTTGGAAGGGCTGGATGGGAACAAGTCAGCTGGCCCGGATGACCTCCATCCACGGGTGCTGAAGGAATTGGCCAGTGTCATTGCTGAGTTGCTGACACGGCTGTTTGAGCTCTCATGGTGCCCTGTACAGGTCACTGAGGACTGGAAAAAGGCCAGTGTGGTGCCCATTTTTAAGAAAGGGAGAAGGGAGGAGCCAGGTAACTTTAGGCCAGTCACTCTTACCTCTATCCCTGGGAAAATACTAGAAAAAATCATCAAAGAGCATATTTGTGAAAGCCCAGCAGGGGAAACAATGCTGAATGGAAACCAGCATGGGTCAGTCACAGGTAGATCCTGCCTGACAAACCTTATAGCCTTTTATGATCAGGTCACACATGGCCTTGACACAGGAGCTGAGGCCGATGTCATCTACCTCGATTTTAGGAGGGCCTTCGACACAGTTTCGCATCCTATTCTCATAGGGAAGCTAATGGGTTGTGGAGTGGACACCTACACAGTCAGATGGGTGGCCAACTGACTTCTGGACTGCACCCAGACAGTGGTGGTAGACGGGTCATTCTCAGCCTGGAAGGAGGTGGGCAGTGGGGTCCCGCAGGGTTCGGTCCTTTGGCCGGTGTTATTTAATATCTTCATCAGTGATTTGGACGAGGCTGTGGTAAGCACCTTCTCCAAGTTCACGGATAACACCAAATTATGGGACAAAGTTAATACACCAGAGGGCAGGGGGCAGTTATAGGCCAACCTGGAAAGGTTAGATCAATGGGCAGAACATAATAGGCTGCAATTTAACAAAGGTAAATGTAAGGTACTCCACCTAGAAAGGAGGAATCCCCAGCACACCTACAGGTTGGGGGATGTTCTCTTCAGCAGCTCAGAGGCTGAGAGAGATCTTGGAGTCATAGTTGACTCCAAGATGAACATGAGCTGGCAGTGTAACGAGGCCATCAACAAAGCACCTTGTTGTGTATTAGCAGATGCATGACCAACAGATTGAGGGAGGTGATGCTCCCCCTTTATGCAGCATTAGTCAGGCAACAGTTGAAGTACTGTGTCCAGTTTTGGGCACCGCACTTCAAGAGGGACACGGAGGATCTGGAGAGGGTTCTGAGGAGGGCCACTCACATGATTAGTAGACTCCGTGAAAGACCCTATGAGGAGAGGTTGACAGATCTGGATCTCTTCAGCCTATACAAAAGACGGTGAGGGGTGACCTTGTAGCCGCCTATAAATTTATCAGGGGAGGACAGCAGGGAATTGGGGATGCGCTGTTTACCAGAGCGCCCCAGGGAGTAACTAGGAATAATGGGTGCAAACTAGTGGAGAGTAGATTTAGGTTAGACATTAGGAAGAAATTTTTTATAATAAGGGTGGCCAGAGTCTGGAATGGGCTTCCAAGAGAGGTGGTGCTGTCACCTAACTTGGAGGTCTTCAAGAGGAGCCTTGACAATCACCTGGCTGGGGTCGTCTAACCTCAGTCTTCTTTCCTGCCTGGGGCAGAGGGTCAGACACGATGATTCATTGGGTCCTTTCCGACTCTATAATCTATGAATTAATTGATCTCTCTCCCAGACAATGTGAAGGAGCCAGGGGTCATTCAGAAAGAGCTGTGAATTGCCACATTCAAAATGTTTAGCTAAGTGATGGATCTACAAGTACTAAGAGTTTCCTGGGAGATAAGTGAGAAAAAAATTAAGTTGCTGAGGAAGAGGAAGAATACCAGGAATTAGGGCTGTGCAAAGCTTCAGTCCCCGATTCAATCTGGCAGAGATTCGGCCTGATTTGGTAGCCAAATCTCTGAATCCAAATCAAGTCAGAAGACCTTTTGCTCTCTCTGAATCGAATAGGAACCCTCTAAATCGATTTGGAAAGATTTGGAGATTCAGACATAGACATAACTTTAAGTGTTTTTTCTACATACCTCTAGCTAGCATGTGGTTCATGAATGCTGTGATGCTGGGGCAGATGGAGCATCTCACAAGGGTGCGAGGGGCCCTCCAGCACACTCGGCAGCAGACCCAGAAGTGGACCAGAAGCACTTCCAGTCCACCTCCGGGTCTGCAGGGGAGTTCACAGCAGGGCCCCCCCACACCACTCCAGCTTGGTGACTGGTGCCTCCTGGGTGTGGGGGGACACCCGGGGTCCCTCTGTGGCTGATCGCCAAGCCAGGGGGCACAGGGGGGCCCCATGCACACTCCCCAGTAGACCCGGAAATGGAGCAGAAGTGCTTCTGGTCCACTTCCATGTTTGCTGCTGAGCAAGTGGGGGGCCTTCCCATACCCCTGTGGGACACCCCATCCACCCCAAGATCGCAGCATTCACGAGTCATGCCTGGTACCTCAAGGTATGTAGAAAAAACATTTAAAACTGTGGCTATGGCCGAATCGCTGATTCTCTGAATCAGCATCGAATCTTCAGATTTGGATTCGGCCAAATCAAATTGGGGACAGTGATCCGAATCAGTTAATTGAATCACTGTCCCCGACTCAGGCCAAATCCAAATCCGAATTGAATTTGGCCGGTTTCACACATCCCTACTGGGAATATGAGGAACTTGGGAGAAGTAATATTATGTGTTTGGAAAACAAAAGTCTTAAGCAAAAAAAGTGCAAATATGATAGTTTAGTCTGCTAAACTGTTAGAGAATAAGGGAGAGGAGATTGAGCAGACAGATTAGCACTGGATGTATGGGATCCGATCCATTTCATTGTAAAAAGCACTGGTGTAATTGTCACATTAAATAAAGCGATGCTTTTAATCAGATGGATGATTGGTCCTGTCTCAAATGAAATGCGGAAGCTGTAAATCCCTGCATTGTTTTTTTTTTCCACTGCTGGCTGGTACAAACAGAAGGAAAGCAATAGAAACAAGGAATGACTGATGCCACACTGTGGCACCAAGGTACAAATGCAACTGTCTCCAGAGAGAGAGAGAGAGAGATTCATAACCATTTTCTGATTAGGTGGCTCTCAATATGTGGAGAAAATCCCAAGTCCTATATTCTTTCCCAAAGTTAACTTCCTTATGTGACCAAAGTTTGTCTTCTGCTGTTCATGTGTGACCCCCTACTGTCCCTCACTGCAGCCCTGTGTAATGCTCTTGCAGAATTGTGTGTTTTGGTTAAATTTTTTATTTAACTGTGACATCAACAGTTACATGGATGATCCTGGATTCAGTGTTTTTTAATGTCTTTCATATGGAGCCTTGATAGTAGGGAAAAAGTCCATAAAATACCTTAGATGCTTAAGTCCCAAACGGAAATCCTCAGCGCTCCCACGCTCAGCTCCATCCCACCCTAAAAACACCTGAAGTCTTGGAGGTGACCTAATTTTTCTCACACAGTGGGCACATCTACACTTGTGCTTTAATGTGAATTAGCCTATTTTACTGCGCATTAAAGCATCACTGAAATGTTCTATTTAGTTAATGCACATTAAAATAGGCTAATGCATATTAAGCGTCACTTAAAAAATGTGCTTAGTTAATGTGCATTAAGACAGACTAATGAGCATTTTACTAGCATCTCCCAATGGATGGTTCCTATACGTAATCACTCTGACACACTGTAATTACAGTGTGTCAGAGCATAACTGAGTCTGCTGAGCATGGTAGTTACAAGCTTGAGTTCAAGCACCCCCACCATCATTTTGAAGCGCAAGGATGCTGATACATGAGACCCTGCGACACGTTAATCAAAGCGCCATTCAGATCCGCTCTAATTAAAGTGCTGGCCCCCACTCTTCTCCGAGGCACATGTAAAAGTGCCCTATGGGCATTTTTACATGCAAGCACTGCAGCGCCAGGTGCTTTGAAAAGCACCCAGCACTGCAACGCTTACAGTTGTGTAAATGGTGAAATGCACATCAGCACAAAGAAAATGGCAGCAGCACACTTTTGAGCTAAAACACCTTGAAGTTGATGCTCATTTTGCCACTTATACAACTGCAAGCAGTGCAGCGCGGTGTGTGTCAGCTCCCACACAGAGCAGGCTTGATTACTCAAGACTGCTCCGAAGCAGCACATCTCTGGTGCATCCAAGATGCCCTGAGGTACTAGCTTTAATGCAGGTTAACTAAAGCACATTAATGCATGTGTAGATGTGCCCAGTTTCCCTCACTGCCTTACAGTTCACTTCTGGGCACCACCAAACATCAGCATGCTGGTTTTAAGTGGCTTTCTTTCTGAAGTGACTAACTTTCCTCACACATTAAGCAGGGAATCTGTATTTCATGGGATTCCACAACAGCTACCTATGGTAGGTTTTGGCCTATTTGTCTCCATCCTACTTTAAGCTTTATTACCAGTTACATACCTAAGGATCCACAAGATGGCACTATGCCACCCATTACAAAGTGATCTTTGGCTTCTGACTATACTTTCTGCCTCTGTTGGTAGGACACACACAGCCACCAGCAGTGAATTTTTCCTATAAGTTTGCCGAGTCATGTTTTGCCCTTTGTTCAAAGTACCACTTATCTGAATTTTGCATATTCTCCCAAACCATATCATCTGTATGAGTCCTGGCCTGCCCCCTCTGTCCTTGTTCAGGAAAATCTCCAAGAGCACCTATACACATGCCTGACACCTGCTCTGACGTGTGCTAATTAGCATGAATTGGAGCAGACTTGATTAATCAATTATTTGATTAAATTGAAGCTGCTGGAGTGTGTAATAAGCACGTGCCATCAGCCTCACCATCATGTGCATTCAGCATTCCTGTACTTCAAAAAGGTAGTGGGGGCACTTTAACTAAAGCTCGTTGAAAGAGCTTTAAAGTGCCCCGCCACCATTTTTAAGCGCAGGATGGTGCATACACGAGAAGCTGTGGACCTTTTAATTAGAGCAGTTCCTGAGAGCTGCTCTAATTAAAGTGCCCAGCTGATTTCTAGGAGCATTCTGTCTGAATAAGCACTATAGGATAGAGGCAATTCTAGCTACCCCACAGTGTACAAAGTAACTGTTTTATCATACGACTAAGTAATTGCAGTCAATACATCTGAAACTAATTAATAATACTTGTCCTTGACAAAGAGCTTTGTATGTTCCAAGTGCTGTGCAAACACCAATTCAATTAGCAATCTTACTAATTAGCAAACTGCCACATCATCATGTTCACTCTATTTTAGAAGACTGAAATAAATATGATATGTGCTCATCTAATCCATAGCTCCATGGTAGGGATGAACTGATGCTTCGACATTCAGCTCTGAGTTGTGTTCCAGATACTGAAACCTTCTTACCAAACTTTGGAAGGCCCAGGATATGGCAATCAGGCCTATACTGTGTAATGCCTTTTCCTTACCTTACTCTGAACTCCCCCAAGTCAAACTGCTTGTGGCACTACACACCTGGTAAAATTTAAACCACAACAATACAAGGTAAGATGTTCACCTGGGTTAACTAATTCTGATTCAAATAGCAGGGCAAATATAGGGCTGTGCGAAATGGGCCCTATTCAATTCGGATTCGACCTGAAACAGGAAACAGTGATTCAATCCATTGATTTGGATCACTGTCCTCAATTCAATTCGGCTGAATCCAGATCTGAAGATTCAATGCCGATTTGGTGAATCAGTGATTCGGACACAAGCACAGCTTTAAAGGTTTTTTTTTCTACAGACCTTGAGGTAGCAGGCGCAGATCATGATCACTGCAGTGCTGGGGTGGATGGAGTGTCCCACAGGAGCACAGGGGGCTCTCCAGCATGCTCGGCAGTGAACCCGGAAGTGGACCCTTCCGGTCCACTTCCAGGTCTGCCAAGGAGCACGCAGGGCCCCCGTGTATCCCCTCTCAGCTAGATGATCAGCTGCAGGGGGACCCCAGGTGCCCACCAGGCCCAGGACGCACCAGTCGCCGAGTCAGGGGGGCATGGGGGGAGCCCCCCCTTGCGCTCCCCAGCGGTCCAGGAAGTGAACCAGAAGTGCTTCTGGTCCACTTCTGGGTCTGCTGCCGAGTGCACTGGGGAGCCCCCTGAGCTTCTGTGGGACGCTGCATCTGCCCCAACACCACAGCATTCAGAGCCCCTGCTATCTAGAGACATGTAGAAAAAAAAACATTTAAATCTGTGTATATGTACAAATCGCCTAATCTGTTCAAATCGATTCAGAGAGATTAAAGGGTCCTCTGATTCAATTCAGATTCAGAGAATCGGGTTGAATCTCCACCGAATAGAATCAGGGACCAAAACTTTGCACAGCCTTAGCAAACAAGTTTTAACCAGATTAGCAGTTTGATTTCAACCCCAAACTCCTTTTACAGGCTTTAATTAGAGCTCCTAAAATGAGCAGTAACCTAACTTGCTTCATTTGCACTGCTATTTTTAATCCAAGTTAGCTAGACATACATCTTCATGACAATTCTATGTATAATTAAATATTAATGAATTGGAACCTTTGGGATTATTTCAAAACAAAGCAGTCATGCTGGGGTCTGTTATAAATTTAACAAGAATGGGCCTTAGCAAAGGCACTGTTCCTCAAAACAGGGAGAAGAAGATGGAAGCAGGATGCTATAAGCACTTAGGCTAGGGACAAAAATTACATATAAACTGGCATAAGTGATCAGAAACTGGTTCAAATCTGTAATGTAACAGAAGTTCAGTGCACATAAACTAGTTTCAAAATGGCTGAAACCGGTTTAAGATAAACCCGGATGAATGTAGTGTCAGACTTAATGGATTTAGGTTAAATTTGTTTATTGAATTTCTGTTTCAGATCCCCACCAGACTGGAGTTAACTCACAGTCCCCCAGCATCCTGACATGCTTTCTGGGCTGGGCGGGGCTCTCTGCTCCACAGCAGGGCTGGCTCCTCCCTTCTGCTCCCCGGCTGCAGCTCCGGCACTCTCTGAAGGCATCTTCCTGGCTTCTGCTCCCCCACTTCCCTCCCCTCTCTCTGCTAAGCAGTCATTCTCTCATCCCTCACAGACACCTCTCAGCATTAGCTAGTAGACCACATACTGGCTACCTCTGAGCTGTGGGGGACAAAGGCAGAATCAACAGGTAGCTGCTAATGTCCTTCTGTTGTTTTCTTAATGGGGTGATAAACACTGAGTTAGAGATGATAAAATTCCCTGCTGGCCTGCTCAGGATGTGGGGAAACCCCTCCCTAATCATAGCATCCTGCCAGGGCCCTGCCACTCCCCCCTCAGCTCAGCTCTGTGGAAAGGAAGGGAGGGCTGCTCTAGCACCCCTCGGCTTCTAGCCTGAGCCACTGCAGGCACATGCCTGCATTTCTTGGATGTCTTTTTGGTTACAAAACTAATTTAGCCCCTAACCAGGTTAGACTAACCTGCAAAGATTAAATCAATTCAGGCTCAGGCTTTTTGAATGTCTGTCCCTAGCCAAGCAGGGTACTGTGCTCTAGTGCCACCCCCACCCCCGCTTCTGGCCTGAGCCATTGTAGGCATGAGGCTGAACTTCTGGAATCAAAAGTGAATGAAAGTCTGTTCACTTCCTTCTCAGTTCAATCTACACCGCGTACACCAATGATTCTCAACCCTGTTTGTATTAGGACCCATTTGTAAACATTGATGGCCAGTCCCAGCCCAGCAAATAGTTTACGTAGAAAACACACAAGTATTTTAGCCCCAAAATACTTATTCCACACTACAAGTTGAAGCAGATCAACAGTCTTAATTTTAAAGACAGAAATCAATAGGAAAATATTAAGAGCAATATCAATATGTGGCCCTCCATCACTCCCAAGTGGCATACATCATTGTACAATTTGCACAGTGCAAATTCCTGATGCCTCTCACTCCTGATTTGCAGCCCCCTGGTCTGCTGGTGCTTCTCAGTCCCAACCTGCAGCCTCCCACCCCTCCAGCACTGCTGGTATCCCTCACTCCTGACCTGCTGCCCTCTGCCCCCAGGCCCCAGTTCCAGTGTGTAGGGCAGGGGGTGGGTGTGTGGGGTGCTGGGAGTGTGAGATACAAGGGGGGTGGTACATGTTTCCCCAGATTTGTGCTTCCACAATGTCATAAATAAGTCCCCAACAGAGTTAAATGCTCCTGCCACAATGGGCCGAGCGAGCTGTTTTATCCCCCCCCCTCTTTTTTGTTTGGGTCACCTGATATGGGCGTACCCTATGTCATATTTCCGAGTACTTCAGTGGAAGGTTCTAGAAGTTAGCACCTAATGCTAGGTCTTTATAATAGTAAGGAAAAGTTCCGCCTTGTTATGTAAATATGTGCAACATTATTGGCCAGATGTAAATTATTCTGTAAAGATGGTTAGCTATTGGCCCGCTAGCCATATATAAGGTTACCCAGTTTCTGCCCAAGGCAGAGACCTCTGTGACGACCTCCGAGCTCGCTGCCCACAGATCTGAGAGATCACCTTTAGAGGTTCGTTGAGAGACTGATCATCTTTCAGCGTCTCCCCGTCGCCAAAAAAATCTGATGTACCCTATCCCGATTGCTAGCTCGTTGCGTTGCGAACTCGTCCGTTCCTCCATTCGACTGTTGTTCCTGTTACCTGTTGAGTTATTTGTATTCTACGTTCGCCTCATTTTCTGTAACAAGCAAGCGTCATTCACCTATGCCAGAACCATCTAAGGGCATAAGTAAAATCTCTTTGAAACCATTAAGCTGTCCTGCCTCTCCATCCACATGCCTGCCCAACCGATCCCGTTTTGCTTAACAAACCCCGATTTCTGGCCTGGCTGGTCCGGCTCCCAGGACATGGCGACGAGGATGGGATCACAAGGCAATGTTGTGGTGGAGATGGATTTGATTAAGTGCTGCCCCTGGCGCAACGGGGGGGCACCGTGTGGACAACGCGGAGGAGTTATGGGCACACATTGCTTACCATCGGGCGGCTGGAGGAGAAGGAGAGAACCTCCTCGCCGGTTATTTTTCAGTCAGGGGAGAAGGGCCGATTACCAAACAATGGAAGGTAAACATGACCCCTGCAGCGTTCGGCTGTGTCATGGCCAACGATCGGATCCGCTTTAGGCCTGTGGACATGGTATCGTCCCTGTCTTTAGCGGAGGCCAAGGTAAAGAAGGAGGGAGGCCCGACCCCTGCCCAAGATTTTGCCCACTGCATGAGATATCTGAGGGAGGGAGGAGAACCCACCCCACTGGACCGATTCAATTGTCCAGCCCTGGCACCTGGATCGCGCAGCCAAGAATTTCTAGGCCAGCTCCGGGAAGGCCTGGAAACTAAGGGTCGCCACACAGCGAGATTGTCTGGGCCAAAGTGGAATAAAGGCCAGATGATAAATGTGTTGTTTCATTCTGTGGTGGGTCTGCTGAGAGAGAATGCGAACCTAGAGCACAGCTGCACACCGTGGGTAAGGAGTCCATGGAGCAGGCTGCAAGAGGCTCCAAGCAGCCGTTACAAGATGGCGACCGTGAAAATAAAAAAGACCGTGAAAATGAGGGACAGCCTCATGGGGGAGGGTCAGTGATGTCACCACCTATGGCCCCGCCCCCTGGAAAAGGGCGCGAAAAAATAGGAACTGCCCATGGGGAGTGGTTAGCTACATCATCATCCCTAGCTCCACCCCATGATGTAATGCCAACAATGGGACTGCCCACTGAGGTGACGTCATCAGAGCGGCCCCCTCCCTACGAGGGAGACAAATTGTATCCATCGCTCCCAGCTGAGGGAGAGCAACTGTATCCAATGACCCCAGCTGAAAGGAAGAGATTATATCCAATGCTCCCAGCTGAGGGAGAAGTACTGTATCCAGCACTTCCAACTAAAGAAGAGAAGCTGCCTTTAACCACAGCTTACCCAATAGCTCTAAGAAAACATTACAGATGCACAAGGTAATACTGGTACTACTGTTACCTATCGAACATGCAACTGACAAGAAATGCAGGAGCTGTGCCGAGAGTCGAAGATAAAAAGTGAAGAAACCCTAGCCATGTGGATAGGATGGCTAGTTGTGGAATATGGATCAGAAGCATTAGATAGAGATGAAGCAAGTGCTCTAACTAGACAGGCTGCCTGGAGTGGAGGGCACACCACTGATTTAAACATAGTTATGGAAAACACTCTTTGGCCCATACCACTTCCAGCACTCGTGGTGGAACAAGTATCCCACAAGCCTCATGTGTGGCATGAAGGGCGTCCACCAAATACAAGTGCAGAACAGCTTCTTCTAGCTATTATAGGAGTATCTTATTTATCATGGAATCCCAGAGTACATAAATTGGGATTGAAACCAGAATGTTATAAGGCAAAATGGGCTCATCGTTACTTAAGGGACCCAGGAGCAGGCCCAGCAACCCTAGAAGCTATAGACGCCTGCGTGGAAGTATATGGATGGATAGAAACTATCACACTTAGACTATTCCTAAACCCAATGGTGGGACAACCAGCGGGAAACTTCCTGAGCCATCTCCCGCGATTGCAGGCCCTGATGAATAAAGGCGAGAAGACTTTCCCTGAGATGAAAGATTTACGTTCATCACATCCAATTGAGACATCGAAGCCAAAGTATCAAGAATCCAATATACAACGAGGATCAAACCAATTGCCAGTGAGAACACCAGAAGAAAGGGCAATGTTTGGATTTTTGCTCTATCATACCAAACTTACAAAACAGCAACTGCGCACCCTTGGAGATGAAGGCCAACGCCACCT
The DNA here is from genome assembly GCF_030867095.1 of Alligator mississippiensis. Taxonomy (NCBI): domain Eukaryota; kingdom Metazoa; phylum Chordata; order Crocodylia; family Alligatoridae; genus Alligator; species Alligator mississippiensis. The sequence continues at coordinate 141,812,988 of NC_081827.1, forward strand.
TGCTGAAATGATGGGGTTCCAATTTAGGGAGAAGTCAAAAAACAATTAGTGGCCGTTGACTCCGCCAGCGGCCCCACCCATTACCCAGATTCAGCTGACCCCCGACCCTACGCCGACTTCATCGTACAGCACCCGAGAGATCCAAATAATCAGAAACGAGTGTTCTTCCTTCTAGACACCGGATCACAAGTCAACGTAGTTACCAAAGCCACCCCACACATGTTGATGTTGAAAACCATCCAAGTCCAAGGACTCAACGCCGTGGCAACAACCTCCAAAGTTAGAATTATAATTTGTGGAATGGTACTAGAAGCAGTATTAAGAAATATTAATATTTTAGGCATTCCAGGAATAAGAAAGCTAAATCTCAAGGAACGAGTTTTACAAGCACTTCCTATTACCATATCTAAGGCAGAATGGCATAAACCATAACTTCACAATTCTTCCGTCTGGCGATACTGTCCGATTCCGATGAAGAACGCCCTTAAAAGATCTCTTACTAGTCTTCTACAACGACTCGAGGAACAGGGTTGTATTAAGCAAGTAACAACGAGTACTTACCTGCCTCCAGGATGGGGAGTAGCCAAACCAGGTACATCTAACGAAGCCCGTTTAGTTGTAGATTACAGAGAAGTTAATAAATGATGCCAACCATTAGCACAACCCACTCCATCAACTTTACCGCAATGTATACTAGAAATGGCGCAGTACCAAGCACACCCATGGGTCGGAGTAACGTTAGATCTTAAAAACATGTTTTTCTCTATCCCACTCACCGACCCTGAAGGAGGCCTGAATATGTGCGTTGAAGGGATAATGTATCAGTGGACTGTTTGCCCACAGGGATATCGGAATTCCCCAGCACTAGCTACCGGTGCTATCAATCGTACCTTGGAAGCATTTGCGGCAACGAATAGGGACTTACAGAATGAGGAATATAAAATTTGGAATTACATTGATGATATCGCTATCATGGGTTGAAACACTGAGGTCATCCGAGAGATTGCTACCCGTCTCGTCAACCACTTCCAACAGGCCGGATGGACCGTGAATTTGAATAAATCACACCTACATCCCAGCGCGAATATTACATTCTTGGGGACCACTTTCAAAGGCACCACTAGACGCGGCACCACTCATAGAAGTCCAGACTTAGAACCTTTAACACGACCTCTTCCAACGGACAAAAGATCACTTCAACGACTCCTGGGTCATCTCAACTGGTATCGGCAGTACATTCCACCTTTACACTTACCTATTGTCGCAAAGTTACAGCGTCAAATCCGAGAGAAGACTTGAAAGTCCACACCATGGACGAAAAAAGACGATGACCACCTCCGACGTCTCTTGGACACTATTAGAACCACCTCATTTGTCGCTATTAATTTAGATGAACCTTTAGTCATTACCCTAGGATATACTGACACCCACGTGTGGGCCACGGCGCATAATAGTTGTGACGAGATCATCTTCACTGCGCATAACACCCTGCAAGCTACACAGAATCATTATGGACATCTAGAGAAGGTCCTTCTTGCAGGCCAGCTAGCCGAATCACTGTCATCAGGTCACGGGACCCTTCGAGCTCCTCTAGCCACTTTAATACCATCAATGGACCCAGAAAGAATCGACCCCCACTTCCAAGGGGAACCCAGAATGTGGAACACACTAGTCGTTAATCATCAGTATCATTGGCACTGTTGGAAGCATGAAGACATGACACTCATCCCGGATTTAGATGAAAACTGCACACCTACTTTATATGGAACCACAGACCCTGTGTGGATTGGATCAGACGGCACCTCTCAAGAAGGGGGAGGATATGGGTAAGCTGTGCCGTCACACGGAAGTAATTAATTCAATCCCAAAAGAGAGTTCCCCTCAACTTTGTGAACTCCTAGGATTTAAAGCAGCTGTACAACACTGTCTTGATCATCACGATAACACGATCCCCGTTCCAGTTATAGCGATCGACTCCCTGTACATTTATAAGATCGTGACGGGTACAGCAAAAGAAACAGAAAATCGATCAGTGTGGCAAGATATTTGGGGAGCTATCTCCACATTTGTAACACCGCCATTGGTGAAACATACGCGTTCACATAGGCTCGATACTGATCCAGTACATGAAACCATTGATAAATTACTAGAGGACCCTTCACGACGTGATGTAGTACTGGCGGTCTCGATTCCAGGATCGTCCCCTGAAGCTGATCCATTCTTAATATGGCTCCATGAACACTGGGGGCATCCCGGACCTCAAGCCAGTTATCAAAGATGGAAACTTAAAACCCAAGGATCTAGTTCTTCTGGTCAGTATGCATCCCAAGCTGACTGGAAGCGAGTCGCTAAGAGTTGCGAGGCCTGCGCAAAAGAGAAATGTCACTGGACAAGTCACAAAATTGGAGCATTAAACCCAGAACACTTCTTTCCAGGGAAGACGTGGCAAGTAGATTTATTAGGACCACTGCCAGGAGCGAAATCACCGAATAAGGGACTGGTCATAGTCAATCTAGGAACCCGGCAATTACAAGTTGTTCCTTTGCGGAAAAGTAATGCTGTCGCTGTCATCACTGCGTTAACCGCTGCCTTTGCGACGTGGAAAACACCCCAAGAAATCCAATCTGATGGAGGACCTCCATTTAATTCTAACGCAATAGATAAATTCGCCAGACTTCATGATATTAAATGGCATCTTCATCTACCGTACCACCCACAGTCGAATGGTGTCATAGAAAAGCATGTTGGTCTGTACAAGGAACAATTGCGTCTCAGAGGTGGAGGGACGTATAAGAATTGGACCAAGCATAACCATGATGTCCTAATTTCCCTAAATATGTCAAAGCCTTTATGGGACGAGTCTACATCCCGAAAACCCTCACCATAGGAACCAGTTTCAGCCGGACGAACTAGTATGGGTTACCATACCACACCCACATCAATGTCATCCACTGGTTCATAAAGGAACAATTCGTCAATCTGAACCATATCCGAACACCTATTCTGTTTGGCTAGAAGAAAAGCCTGATCGTCCTCTTATCATAGCCCACCATAATTGGCTGACTCGGCGAGCTTTACAGACGAATGTTCCAAGTAACTAATACTGTTAAAAGTCTTGTCTCCTACAGGTCCCTAAGTAAAAGAACCGACAACTGATCCTGAGATACAGAAGAAAAAGAGAACATCACCGAAGACACAAGAGCCAGTGTGTCACGCTGCTATGCTGAGATTCAGAGCACAAGATGACCATCAACGCAGAGAGAGAGAGAGAGAGAGAGAGAGAGAACGATGCCTTACAACATTTTTGCACTTGGACTTTTATTAGCTAACCCAATTTTAATTACTTTATCTGATGTAGAAGATCCTACAACTGATAACACTGTTTTAGCAATGTTGTCAAGTTGGGCTGAAGCCATAGGCGACCAATCAGAGAGAGATGGTCTCACCGCCTGTTTACGGCCTCCTCTTTCAGTTGATGACCCTGTCTTTACTCCCTATCTGATTCCTTTGAATGTTACCAAATGGTTTAATGTTAGATCTAAAGAATCGTGTACTTCTATTAATATAATGAGGAGTAATCCGTGGATGACTACCAGTTACGGTTGGCCACAAAATTTCTCTTTAGCCCACTTCGACACAACCGAGAAGTTTTGTCATGTAAATTATAGCCCATTAACAGACGACGGCGATCAAACCAGTACACCAGTATCTGAACCGATAGCGTGTGCCAGAATCCCATGGGGAATCAACCCCCAAGGTATAGATTGGTCCAGGCCAGATAGTTCACTGACCTGGGACCCGCAGTCTATTAGTCCTCCCTGGTACCTTCCGCTCCCACCTTGCGCTACTTGTCCTCACCCAAAGAAGAAACCCTTAGTTACCCCGTCACCTTTCTTACAACCCCCATCTAAAGTTGTATGGGACACATCTTTAGAGGTAAATGTGCTCAGTAGTCGAGTTCGGTATTCTTTTTATTATCCTATTTTACATGCAGCACTACTGAATTCCGCATGTCATAATAAAAGCCTCCGGATCCTGAATTGTGCTTGGCTAGCCCATGAGTTTTCAGGCAACTGTGAACAATTAGCTACCCCTGCCCCGATGGGTATGTTGTGGGCTTGTACAGATGGTCGTTTATATATGACTCTGCCCGCAATACTTTCGGAAGTACAATGTTTCTTAACTTCAGTAATGCTCTGCCCACCTTTGAGCGCTGATACTGCTTACCTGATTAGCCCAACTATGCTTCATCGCTCTAAAAGACGTACCCTGGTCTGGAGTTCACTCACAGGCTCAGAGCGTGTAAGCAAATTTTTCCAATGGGGATTCAAGGGTGCTTTCAGATGGGCAGGAATAGGTATTGGGAAAGCACGAGTGGCAATAGCACAATTAGCCGAGCAAGTTGAGCGATTAGCTAACGATACTGCTCTAGGATTTTCTTTGGTGAACCAACAATTACAAGCTACATTGCATATGACGATGCAAAACAGGTTAGCCCTCGATGCTATATTAATACAACAAGGAGGACTATGTCAGTACCTTAATTTGTCTACGACCCATTGCTATATTAGTATTCCAAATGTTTCTGTGCCTTTAGAGAAACAAGTAGTCATAATGAGAAAAATTGCTATGAATACAAATAAGATCGCTCAACTAGGAAAGGGATGGCTGGCTGATTTCTTTAATTGGGCGGGATGGGATACGTCCTCTTGGCTCATACACTTGTTGACCCCACTCATTACTATATTGTTACCGTTCATAGCCATAGCAATAATTGTTTGCATGGGATGTTGTATTGTACAGTTGATCCAACAATGTTTAGCAAAGTTATCTTCCTTTGTATACACGAGGTTACCGGAACTTCCAGAGAATGACGAGTTTATAGACGACACCACCATCTAAACCAAACCCGTGTATTTGCAGGTTTGTCTTTCAGAAGCCGGTATCAACGACTCGAAAGCAAATGACGGCCACTACACCGGGTGGAAAGAGAAACGTCCCCATAAATACCGAGACCTGAAATGTAAAGTTACAATGACACCCACCGAAGGACTCATGCTTGAACTTTTCATAGTTACTGTAATTTTGTGTATTGGTGTTATCACTCTTTGTTTCTTGATCCGGTTTGTGAACGATGAACTCATGTCGTTATCCAATGTTGTATATACCCGTTTACCTGTACCCCTTCGTGAGGACGAGTTTGGCAATGAAGTAGTCGTTGAGTTAGAATGAGTAGCCATTGTGCCATGAGCAAGGGGGCATGTCATAAATAAGTCCCCAACAGAGTTAAATGCTCCTGCCACAATGGGCCGAGCGAGCTGTTTTCCCCCCCCCTCTTTTTTTTGTTTGGGCCACCTGATATGGGTGTACCCTATGTCATATTTCCGAGTACTTTAGTGGAAGGTTCTAGAAGTTAGCACCTAATGCTAGGTCTTTATAATAGTAAGGAAAAGTTCCACCTTGTTATGTAAATATGTGCAACATTATTGGCCGGATGTAAATTATTCTGTAAAGATGGTTAGCTATTGGCCCGCTAGCCATATATAAGGTTACCCAGTTTCCGCCCAAGGCGGAGACCTCTGCGACGACCTCCAAGCTCGCTGCCCACAGATCTGAGAGATCACCTTTAGAGGTTCGTTGAGAGACTGATCATCTTTCAGCGTCTCCCCGTCGCCGAAAAATATCTGATGTACCCTATCCCGATTGCTAGCTCGTTGCATTGTGAACGCGTCAGTTCCTCCGTTCGACTGTCGTTCTTGTTACCTGTTGAGTTATTTGTATTCTATGTTCGCCTCGTTTTCTGTAACAAGCAAGCGTCATTCACCTATGCCAGAACCATCTAAGGGTGTAAGTAAAATCTCTTTGAAACCATTAAGCTGTCCTGCCTCTCCATCCACACGCCTGCCCAACCGATCCCGTTTTGCTTAACAAACCCCGATTTCTGGCCCGGCTGGTCCGGCTCCCAGGACACACAGCAGGCATGGGGCTGCAGCCTGGCCAGACCAACACAGGCAGGAGTTGCCTCTGCAGCCCAGCAGGTAGGACCCAGCATAGAAGGGTGGAGCAAGGTGGTAAGACTCATTTCTGTCACTGCCAGGACCCCGTCAGCCATACCACCAGCAGCGTGAGGGGTAATGAATGGAAAGGGGGCCACCAGCCACTCATGTGCCAGGCCATGGCTCTACCCCATTGCCATGACTTGGCTGCCACCACCACACCCGTCAGGCCACCTATGCTGCCCACTACTCCACCTCCCTTCTAGGGTAGAGCCATGGCCTGAGGGAAGCAATGGCAGTGGCTGGGCCATGGCAGCAGGGTAAAGCCATGGCCTGAGTGAAGCGACTGGTTGTGGGAGGAGGTGAGGGTAGCATGGACCCCCCCTAGCCGTTACTCCTTGCACTGCTGGTGGCACGGCTGGTGCAGGGTCCCAGTGGCAGCAGCAATGAGTTTCAATGCCCTACTCCACTGTCCTGCACCAGGTGCTGCTTGCTGAGCCGCAGAGACAGTTCCTCCCATGCCAGTTCAGCCAGACTGCAGCCCTGTGTCCACTGTGGGTGCACAGATCTTGGGGGCATGTGACCTGAATGCCTCTCTGCCGTGTCATCTACACCCCTCCCCACTGTGTCTATGTCCCCTCCCTACCCCCATAGACTTACCTGGAGGGAGCTGTGGGACCTGCTTTCCACGCTGCCTGGCTGCCACATGCATGTATGCATGCACATGTACATGATGCCCCCTGTCTGATCACCCTCCTCCTCCTTTACCCAGCCCGAAGTAGCCCCTTGCAGTCTGGAACTCTGCCAACCTGCAAGAGGAAACCTGCAATTTCCTATGTTTTTCTCTTTTAAAAGAGAAAATTCATTATTTTCCATGCTGTGATTGTTTGCGACCCTTTCATATATATTCTTGCAACCCACTTTTGGTTTGTGACCCATGGGTTGAGAAACACTGGCTTAGACTAACCTGCAAAGATTGAATCAGTTCAGCCTTAGGCTTTTTGATTGTCTGTACTTAGCCACAATTTGCATGATAAGAAGCAGTATTCGCCCTCCAAACACAGGCCTCGTTCAAAAGCTCAGCAACTTCAGTCAGGACTTGGTCATGATGAATTTGGGATCAAAGAAGTCTTCAATGTCATTTTTATATTTATATAATAATAAAAATGGGGAGTTCAGGTGAAATTAAAAAAAAAACCCCAAAAACTTGATGCTGGTCTAATACTGCTTACATTGAAGTCTGTTAAAATCCCATTAACTTCAATGGGAGCAGATTCATAGATTCATAGATGTTAGGGTTGGAAGGGACCTCAATAGATCATCGAGTCCGACCCCCTGCATAGGCAGGAAAGAGTGCTGGGTCTAGATGACCCCAGCTAGATGCTTATCTAACCTCCTCTTGAAGACCCCCAGGGTAGGGGAGAGCACCACCTCCCTTGGGAGCCCGTTCCAGACCTTGGCCACTCGAACTGTGAAGAAGTTCTTCCTAATGTCCAATCTAAATCTGCTCTCTGCTAGCTTGTGGCCATTATTTCTTGTAACCCCCTGGGGCAGCTTGGTAAATACTCACCAATTCCCTTCTGTGCCCCCGTGATGAACTTATAGGCAGCCACAAGGTCGCCTCTCAACCTTCTCTTGCGGAGGCTGAAAAGGTCCAGTTTCTCTAGTCTCTCTTCATAGGGCTTGGTCTGCAGGCCCTTAACCATACGAGTGGCCCTTCTCTGGACCCTCTCCAGGTTATCCACATTCCTCTTGAATTGCGGTGCCCAGAATTGCACGCAGTACTCCAACTGCAGTCTGACCAGCGCCCGATAGAGGGGAAGTATCATCTCCTTGGACCTATTCGTCATGCATCTGCTGATGCACGATAAAGTGCCATTGGCTTTTCTGATGGCTTCGTCACATTGCCGACTCATGTTCATCTTGGAGTCCACTAGGACTCCAAGATCCCTTTCCACTTCCGTGCCACCCAGCAGGTCATTCCCTAGACTGTAGGTGTGCTGGACATTTTTCCTCCCTAGGTGCAGCACTTTGCATTTCTCCTTGTTGAACTGCATTCTGTTGTTTTCTGCCCACTTGTCTAACCTGTCCAGGTCTGCTTGCAGCTGTTCCCTGGCCTCCGGCGTGTCCACTTCTCCCCATAGCTTTGTGTCATCTGCAAACTTGGACAGAGTACATTTCACTCCCTCGTCCAAGTCGCTGATGAAGATATAAGCCAATAGACTGAAGACCCTACATTTATTGCATACTTTGCATAGCAAGCTAATGTACACAATTCCCCTTAGAGTTAGGTTTATGCTAAGCATAAAACTTTTGATTCTGGCTATTTTAAGTAATTTTATGTGCCCACCCTCACTGTATGGAAGACTTACAGAGTAAACAGTTCTACTGATTTCAGTGGAAACACACCAGCGATGGTTACTCCCAATATCTCTATTTCATGAGGAAGGAAACAGAGGTAGCATCTCATTTGCCTTACATTTGGACAAGTGGAAGCTGTGAAGAAATTCAGAAATAAGACCGCTGAAAGGCTAATGTCCTTATTAAAAGTCATGCAGCCAGTCACAGTGAGGGCTGTGAGCACTGTTTTTTGATGCAACATAAAGCATCAGAAAAAGTAGAAGAAAATCAGTTTGAAGAATATTAACTGACACCACACCTGGTTTTTCTGTGAGAATTTTAGCACTAAAAAAATTCAAAGAATTTTATGAAGGAGAAATACCATCATCTCCATTTTATAGACAGGGAAGCAGAGCACAGAAAGGGGGAAATGACTCACCTAAGACCAGCCCTCAGACCCACAGCAGAGCAGAAAACAGAATCCAGGGCTCCTGAGTGGCAGGCCAGCCATCCATGCATTCGGACACACAAACGCTTGGCAGAATACACCCAGCCCAAACTCCAACAAAAATTCCAGGAGAATTTTAGTTTTGTTCCAAGACAATCTGCAGAACTGAGCCCTGGGCACTCAAAACAGGAGCTAATTTCTTTTTTTCTGTTACGAAAACAATGAAAAAAATGCTGATGTCTACAGTGTTCCTGCATTATGTCAGCTGTTGCAATGGTCATATCAGCTACCATATTTTTTTTCCATATGATGCCACCTTTTTTCCCAGAATCCAGATGCTGGAAATTCAGGTGCACATTACATATGAGAAAATACAGTAATAGCATTTTTTGTCTCTGCCAAGGGAAAGTGAAAGTAAAGCTGCATGATAGGCTTCCTTGCTGCTGGCTGTGGATTCTCTCTTTCCCCTGGCAGAGACTCTCATGGAAAAGTCTTTTTTAAAATTCATTCTGCCTTTTTAAGTTGTGTATCTTATCTGGGGTTGTATCTATGCAAGAAAATATAGTATTAACAATACTGCAATATTTATGATGCACTAACACCAAGTGCTCTATTGCGGTGGGTGCTGAACAGAAAACAAGCAGAGACTAAATAGTTTTTCAGTGGGCAACGACCCTTGGCCAAGTACATAGGCAATATAAATCCAGTACAGTCAGTGGAACTACACCAGTCCATTACACCACGTGAGGATCTGGACCCATGTGCCTCAGAGCAACTTACTATACACTGAGTATAAAACCTGGGTTTTTTTTAATATTCCAGAAAACCCACTTGATGTGTCATGACTGCCACCCAATGATGCAAAGCCCCCCCCTGCAGAAAAGGTGCAGTTGAACTAGCTCCTATATCACAGTCATTTATCACAGTAAGGAGTTTGTGGTAGATTTCATCCCATCCCTATCACACACTTTCTGCCACTGAATTACTAATACATAACTAAATATAAAATACGAGAAGCTGCAATTGTCTGTTCTGTACCCTTGTGCTCCTTGAAAGGAGTTAAAGGCATGAACACCAGCAGAACATTTAGGAGGATCAGATGCTGGGTTTTTAAAGATGCCATTAAAAATAAATGATCAAACGATCCTGCCAGATTTGGAGTGCTTGACATTGGTGTGAAGCGAGCATCTGAGTCACATTAGTACTTGAAGAGCCGATACAAAACTGTGACACAAATAACTGGTGAGCTCTGTCCCAGCTTCTACATTGTTATTTCCTTTTGCTTTTATATCTGTATAGCATACAGCAGTCTCAGGATGAAAGACTCCTTTACGTATTTTGATTTACTTCTTCCAGACAATAGAGAATAGTCAACCTCAGCCTCTTTCAGTTACCTTTGCTGCCAGCTTTCTATTTATCCCAGCAATAAGTCAATCCTAGGCTTTGTCCACTGGAAATGCTCAACAGCCCTTAATCACAGAGAACTGTGCACAAGGGAATGGAAAATCACAACGGACGGGGCTACAGCCTGCATATGTTAAGCCTGATCCTGTGAGAAACAGACTTCCCTTGACACCAGCACATCGAAGGACCAGGCCCCAACCAACGTAAAGCTAACAGGCACTAGAGATAGTTTTTCATATTCAACTACATGGATATTGGTTTTGGAGACAAAATGCCCCTTTCCATTTCATTTTAACTACTCTATGTACATATTAACTACCCTTCCAGTCATGCCTGGCATCCACAAGCAAGAGTGGTGCTCCATTGTGCCTGGTGCTGTATGAACAGCAAGAGAACTTACTTGCTCCTGGTTAAACATGGAGTTTAGAGATTCAAATGGGAGAAGGGGTGGACAAATGAAGAACTATTACCTCATTTTACACCTGAGGAACTGAGGTTGAGAGAAAGTATTTGCAAGGCACAACACAGTGCTATATTAACTACCTGAGCAAGTCCAGGTACTGGAAGCAGTATAGCCAGTTTACCTCAGTGCTCTGCCTGGGCTAATCAGGTCAGCTGAAAAGCAGGGCTTGCTCCTCCACTTAGCTCAGGGGTCTCTATATGGCACTGTGTTGTGCTGTGCACAAACATGGACCCTCAGAGATTAAAGGCCTGTGTATACCACAGTGGTGTCTTGTTCAGGCCCAAGATAGTCCTGCATCTGTCCTGCTCAAACCCAGAAATAAGCCAGTGAAGAAATAAGCCAAGGTCATAGAGTCATAGAAAATTAAGGTTGGAGGGGACTTTAGGAAGTCATCTAGTCTAACCCCCTACTCAGACGAGGACCATTCCTACCTAGTTCATTCTAACCACGGCTTTGTTGAGCCAGGCCTTAAAAACCTCCAAGGATGGAGATTGCACCATCTCTCTGGGTAATTCATTCCAGTGCTTCACCACTCTCCTAGTGAGAAAGTTTTTCCTAATATCCAACCCAAATCTCCCTTGCTGCAACTTGAAACCATTGCCCCTTGTTCTGTCATCTGTCACCATTGAGAACAGTCTAGCTCCATCTTCTTTGGGACCACTCTTTAGTTGTCCAGTTAAAGGCTACTATATCAAATCCCCTCTCAATTTTCTCTTCTCCAAACTAAATAAACCCAGTTCCCTCAGCCTCTCCTCATAAGTCATGTGCCCCAGCCCCCAAGGTCATCCCTCTGTGGCTTCTCTTGAGATCTTGGTCTCCAAGGTGCTTGAAAGCAGCTTTTGGAGGAAGCTCCACAAAAGTCTCCAAGGTATTCTACCAGTTTTGGAGCCTTTGTGTGGAAACATGTGGGTAGGGCACACAGTCATGCTAAAGGCACACCCAAAGGGACTTTTGCACAGTCATGCAGGAGGCTGAGGAAAGAGCCAGGAACCAAACCCAAATGGTCAGTGCAATGCTACTGCAGCTATAAAACCATCCTTCTTATACTTCACTTATGGTCTCTTTGCTCTTAGCCTATTGATTCAATTCCCAGGTGATCAATACCCATTCTGACATTCCTTGCTCAAATTTGTTAGGCATGTTTAACATTCAAGGAAGGTTTACCACCTGTCTATTTCAATATTTGGGGTCTGTGTGTCACTGGGACTTCCCTGAATCAGTTATATGGATATAGGAGTAGCGGAAGACTGAATAGCACAGCAAGGACCACCCTTTCTTACTAGATACATGCTTCCTTCCTCCCATTAAGAAAAGGCTGAGGGGGGATCTACTGGCAGTCTACAAACTAGTCAAGGGGGACCAGCAGGCATTGGGAGAGTCCCTGTTCCCCCAAGCAATCCCAGGAGTTACAAAAAACAACGGACACAAGCTAGCAGAGGGTAGTTTCAGGCTAGACATTAGGAAGTGCTATTTCACTGTCAGGGCAGCTAGGACCTGGAACCAACTTCCAAAAGAAGTGGTGCTGGCTCCTACCCTGGGGGTCTTTAAAAGGAGGCTAGACGAACATCTGGCCGGGGCCGTTTGACCCCAGAATTCTTTCCTGCCATGGCAGGGGGTCGGACTAAATGATCTCCTCAAGTCCCTTCAAACCCTACCAACTATGAGACTATGAAACTATTACAACCAGGGAATTTGTTTTGTTATTTAGTAACATATATGGATAACAAGATGCTGAAGGACTACCTGCTGTATGGAGGCAGGGAACATGTATTATTCATGGGTATGTATGTTCTCTCTTCTCAGACATCTGAAGATTTTTGCATAAAGCCTCTCTTAGGATAATGGCAACATTATACATGAACATGTAATTCACAGGCACGGCACAGTCCATCAAAGCATGCTGCACTACAAAGTGGTCTGGGTTAATTATACAACCTTTTAACCCAGGGATGCTTTCTTACAGTTGCTATGACCAAGCATGAGAAAAGCCTTTTTACCTAATCCACACCTGAAACCTAGGAATGTATAAATTCTCTGTTTAGACTCAAAGGGCTACATCCTAATTTTACTTTCTGATCTTAAATTGCACAGCCATGTAATTGATGTTTTTGACACCTATGCATAGTTTGGCACCTATGCATAGCTCTGGGTACACATACATGTGCACACCCACTGGGCATGCTCTGTCTATGCAGAAAAAGATTTCTGAGGATGATACCTTTTATTGGACCAACTATGTAGTTGGGAAAAAGTTAGAGAAGCTTTCAATCAGAGACCTGACCTGATACAGAATGTCTTGTATTGAAAAGCTGCTCTAACTTTATTCCAACTACATAGCTGGTCCGATAAAAGATATCACCCTAAGAAATCTTTGCCTCTCACATAATTTCTGGTCCATCATGGCTACATCATCACCCTTACACTACTGTAAGCAGATAAACACATAAGACTGGGTAAGTCCTGAAACTTAAGTCACAAAAACCCAAAGCTAGTGGTGGGAGATGGGAAAAGAGCCATCCTACTCTTTAATCAAACGGTCAAGTGGTTAGTGCACTTGCCAAGGGAACAAGAGATACAGCATTTAGGCTCCTCTCAGTCAGGAGTTTGAATCCAGCATTTCCTGTTCCCTAGCACAGAGCCCTAACCATCAGGGCACAGGCTATCCAATCTCTTCTGCAGCCCTCCTTTTGCAAATGGGCAGCCAAGACAGAGAGTAATGTTGGACCAGGAAAGAAATGAATAAGCCAGATCAGTAAGATGGCTGCCGCTCTGCAAGGGAGTGGGGGCCTGTATTCTAGCTTCTAATGGAGCAAACACTTTCCCTGCACATTTCATCCAATGAATATTAAATGCACGGCTAGCCTCAAGAGCTAGCCTCAAGAGGAGGGCTGAATAACGCTTGACTTGTGGCCTGGTAGACAGAGCACTGTGCTGGAGATGCAGATTCAAATGCCCTCTAAATAACTGCCATACCCACTGGGTTATTGAGTTAGAATATGGGAGGATTTTCCTTTGATGCAACCACCTCTTTGCTTTTGGTAAGTATGTACATAGGAGAGCAAATCAAAACAGAACCTCAAACTTTGTCTAAATCCCGAAAACTAAAGTTACGTGCATGCATATGACATTTAGGTGCAGGACATGCAATGGGATTCAGCCCAGCCTACCTTCTCCAACCTTCCACCATGCCCCATTCCATTTCAATACCACAGGGACATGCAAAGAGAATAGGTGTCTATGTATCACTCTACTAGTGATAGCCAGGACAATCAATTATTATAATTAGAGGCAGCCAAAAATGGACTTTCTAGTCCATGAAGAAATTTAATAGGCTGAAAATAAAACAGTCCCATATCTGGACAAAATTTGGATATTTTTCAGCAAATGAAACATTCAAAATATTTTATTTTGGGTTAAAATCTTTCGTTTTAACAAATTAGAAACTGATTTCAATTCTCCTTTTTAATGTTGGAATGTAAATATATTTCTAAACAATAAGTCATTTCAAAACAACAACACAATTAAAGGGTTCCAACAAATGTTTATATCAAGATCAGTATTTTCAAAACACTGTTTTTCACTTTTTAATGACATTTAATTGAAACTGAAATGCTCCATCAAAAAAAAAAAAAAAAAAGTTCAATTGGTGAAAAAGCCCGCTGTGCCCCCGTGAGCCCAGGGACCCCCAGGAGAGACCCCCAGGACCCCCGATGAGCCCCTGCAAGCCGACATTGGCGCCCAGGGTGGACCACTGGAGACACTATGGGTTAAAATACATAGGGAACACAGCACAGGGGACGCAATGGTGGGAGTCTACTACAGACCTCCTACCCAGGATCAAGAGCTTGACCAGGAGTTTGCCAGGGAATTGGCTGAGGCCACACGCTCCCAGTGCATGGTTGTCATGGGAGACTTCAACCAACCAGACATCTCGTGGGAAGAGCACTGGGTCAAATCAGGGTGGTCGCAAAGCTTTCTCTCATGTGTGGATGAGTTCTATCCAACACAGGAAATCTATGGGCCAATGAGAGATAAAGCGCTGCTCGACTTGGTTCTGGCAATGGGGGACGATCTAACCAGTGACCTAATGATTGAAGGGAAGCTGGGTGACAGTGACCACGAGCTGATCACCTTCACCATCCACCATAAAGCTGGCAAGTCAGTCAGCAATACAGAAGTCCTTGACTTCAGGAAATCTGACTTTGACAAGCACAGGAGGCTTATCAGTGAGGCCCTAAAGGGCCACAACCCAAAGGTCATGGGAGTTCAGGACAAGTGGCTGCTCCTCAAAGGAGCAATCATGGATGCACTAGCAAAGTCTATTCCACCTCAGAAGAAAGGCAGCAAAAGGGTACAGCAGCCCCCTTGGCTCTCCAGGGAACTAGTGGACTTCCTGGGTCTAAAAAGAAAGACCTACAAAGGATGGAGGATGGGACCCACCACCAAGGAGGAATATTCTGCACTGGTCCAGACCTGCAGGGAGGGAACCAGGAAAGCCAAGGCTGTGACGGAACTCCAACTAGCTACAAGTATCAAGGACAATAAAAAGTCCTTTTTTAGATATGTGGGGAGCCGGAGGAAAAGCGAGGGCAGCACTGGACGCCTGCTAAACCAGATGGGAGAACTGATGACTGACGCCCAGGAAAAAGTGAACTTGCTAAATGGGTACTTTGCATCCGTCTTTCACCAGTCCCATGGGATGCCCCTGCCCATTACGGGACAGGGAGCCCCGGGTGAGAGAGATTCCTTACCCTCCATCAATGCTGACCTTGTGAAGGAACACTTTAAGAGGCTGGATACCTTCAAGTCAGCCAGCCCTGACAGTTCATACCCCAGGGTACTCAAGGAGCTGGCAAGCATCATAGCTCAGCCCCTGGTACAGATCTTCAAGAACTCCTGGAGCTCAGGTGAAGTGTCCAATGACTTGACGAAGGTCAATGTGGTACCTAACTTCAAGAAAGGGAGGAAAGTGGATCCGGCAAACTACAGGTCAATCGGCCTCTATCCTGGAGAAGGTCTTAGAAAAGATTTTCAAAGAGGCCATTCTTAATGGACTGGCCAATGGCAACATCCTGAGGGATAGCCAGCACGGGTTTGTTGCAGGTAGGTCCTGTTTGACCAATCTTATTTCCTTTTACGACCAGGTGACCTACCACCCAGACAAGGGGGAAGAGATTGATGTCATATATCTTGACTTTAAAAAAGCGTTTGAGCTGGTATCTCATAATCACCTCTTAGCAAAACTGGCTAACTGTGGCCTCGGCCTCACCATGATCCACTGGCTGGGGAATTGGCTCTGTGGTAGGACCCAGAGGCTGGTGGTTGATGGAAGTCAATCATTGTGGTGTACTGTGACCAGTGGGGTCTTTCAAGGCTCTGTCCTTGGTCCTACACTATTCAATATCTTCTTTGATGATGTAGACATTGGTGTCAGACGCGGACTGGCCAAGTTCGCCAATGACACCAAACTCTGGGGTAAAGCGTCCACACCTGAGGACAGAAGGGTGATCCAGGCTGAGCTTGACAGGCTCAGGAAATGGGTGGATGAGAACCTGATGGTGTTTAACACTGAAAAATTCAAGGTTCTCCACCTTGGGAAGAAAAACCTGCAGCATGCTTCTAGGCTTGGCAGTGCTATGCTGGTTAGCACTATGGGTGAAACGGACTTGGGGGTCATGATTGACCACAAGATGATCATGAGCCTTCAATGTGATATTGCAGCTAGTAAAGCGAGCAAAATGCTGGCTTGCCTCCATAGATGCTTCTCAAGCAAATCCCAGGATGTCATTCTCCTCTTGTACTCAGCCTTGGTGAGGCTGCAGCTGGAGTACTGCATCCAGTTTTGGGCTCCGCAATTCAAAAAGGATGTGGAGAAACTTGAGAGAGTGCAGAGGAGAGCCATATACATGATCAGAGGTCAGGAAAACAGATTTTATGAAGAAAGGCTGAGAGCCATGGGATTCTTCAGCCTGGAAAAGTGGAGGCTCAGGGGTGATCTGGTGGCCACCTATAAGTTTATCAGGGGTGCTTACCAGGATCTGGGGGAACATCTGTTCACCAGAGCACCCCAAGGGATGATAAGGTCGAATGGTCACAAACTCCTCCAGAACCGATTCCGGCTGGACATAAGGAAGAACTTCTTTACTGTCCAAGCCCCGAGGTTTGGAATAGCCTGCCACCAGAGGTGGTTCAAGCACCTACTTTGAATGCCTTCAAGAGACATCTGGATGTTTATCTTGCTGAGATCTTATGATCCCTGATGACTTCCTGCCCCTGTGGCAGGGGGCTGGACTCAATGATCTTCCAAGGTCCCTTCTAGCCCTAATGTCTATGAATCTATGAAAAAGGTATTTTTTCAACAAAATGTTCCATCAAAAAATAGTCCAGTCAACACTCACTGTGTATATTGTTCTAGTGTACCTTCAGCACAGGAAAATAAGAGTAGTAAAATCCTCTAGAGCATTATGGAATCTGATTGTTTCCTTAACAAGGACAGCCTGAAAAAATGCTTAGTGCTGAACCTATGCATGAGTGGAAAAAAACAGAACTGTACTGCAACAGGTGAACTCCAGAATTCTAGAAAGAATGCACCCAGCTCTGACTTACTGATGCAATGATGTGACTGCATACTTCTCTGTTGGGAAATGGGCAGAGACCTTTGCATGCTAAAAAAAGGAAATCAATAGGACTTCTCCAAAGTCAGAATGGCTAGAACAGAAGAAGATGATCTAAATATGGCTGTAGAACATCAAGACTGAAAAAGACCCAGGTTTGGGAAGTGCCTATGTGGTATACTGTTATTGGAGGTAGTGGGGGAGGACCAAATAGAGATTTGTCCTTCTCCAAGGGCTTTATAGCACTGCAGCAGCATGTCCAAGCACAGGGACATATGGAGGGAGACTGAAGCATGCCCTGGTTTCCCTGAACCTGCATGCATGATGCAAACCAGAAATGCATAAGTGAGGGACTAACCTGGGATCATCCCTCTATGCCCCCTCTTAAGCCCATGGGCCCTTGTGTGCCCAAGACTAGGCACTGAGGACAAGCCTGAAATAGTCTGACTGCAGAACTCCCAGGTCTAGCATGTGCCTGTGGATGTGAGTGCTGTGGCATGCATGACTATGCCTCTTCTTTCTCAGACCAGCTGTTGCTCTCTTTGTGTAATGGCAGCACTGTACTAAGCATATTCACCTCCTGATGAGCCCTCAGTCATGGAACAGGACTGCTTACAAGAATAGGAGTGAAAAAAAGAATTAAAAAATCTGCTTCACATTGAGGGAATATTAGTGACTTGCACCTTGGATAAAATGTTCCAGAGCGGTTCACTTTCATGAAAATGTTGCCCTTGCAATGCTGCCAAAACCAAAAAGAGTTTGGGTTATCATCTGTGTAAACAAACATGTCCAGCAGGTCATCTGAATGGCACAACCCCACCCCCTTGGCCCTGTTCATGTGAATCAGTGTGGCAGGCGTTTAACAGGGCCTGCCCCCCTGTTCTTTTCTCCACTCCCTTCCCATGTTAAATACTTCAGACTATGAAATAAGATGGCAAGGACAAAGGCAGCAGGTGTGGCTCTATGGCTGACATATCAATCTAGGGATAATAAGTTTTACCAGCTTCAGTTTCTGCTTTTTGCTGTGGAGTTGACAGCATATCTCTGGGCTTCATTTCCTCCCTCTTTAAGATGGGAATATGATGGTATCCTCCACTCCTTTGTAAAGCACTTTAGGACTCCAAGAGGAAAGAGTCTATTGCAATGTACACTTTATGATCCTCTGTTAGTTTTGTGTCTGTATAGCAACAAGCATGGCGAGAACCTGGTCCATGACTACAGCTCCTATGAACAATAGTGTAACTAAGGTGATGGGGCAGGGTACCAAACCCAGGTACCCACTGGAGGGGGAAAGCTGGGGATGGTCCAAAAATAGCAGCCAGCCCAGCACCACCACCATCTTCCTGGCCTCTGCTGATGCCCCATGTGCTGCTACACAAACTGCTCTGCTTACCAGCAACCATATCAGTAATACTTCAACAAGAACAATGGCATTCAGCAGTTCCCTTTTACAGACAGCAAACTAGCTTCCTCCCTCTTTCATGGGTGCACAGTGCTGGAACAGGAAAAGGGAGCCTCCCTAACTTGTGGTGCTGGCATTAAGAGCAAGCAAAGGTCACTTCCTGAGCTCAGGGGCAGCTTCATTACTCACCCTGATGTGCACATTGGCCTTAAGGCACTGTGGAACAACAGAGAGCAGATGGCATCACACTACATTCCCTGTGTGCCCCAGAAGTGTTCTGGTGAAAGAAAATATATTCATAGATTTTAAGGCCAGAAGGGACCTTTACAATAACCTAATCCAGGGGTCCTCAACCTCTGGCATGTGGGCTAAATTCAGCCCACAGAGCCATCACACCTGACCTGCGGTCATAGGTGGTGGAAGACCAGGGCTAATGGGGCTTAGCTCCCCCAAACATGGAGCAGCAGATAGGCTGCATGGCAGCCCAGTCACAGGCTCTCGGCTGCTGCATTGGGGAATGGGGGCATGCACACTCAGATGTGCAGCCAGGATTGTAGCCCTGGCATTTGGATTACTGCCCAGCATGGCATCCAGGCAAGTTTCAGTGTACTCTGAAAGGGAAGGGGCTTGAGGGGGTGGGGGCAGATCAAGGCCCCCACAGTGTGGGAGGGAGTGGGACAAAAGCAGGGGCTGGGGTGAATGGGCCCCCGGTCTGGGTCGTGGGACAGTCAGAGCCCAGGCAGCTCATCTGGGGCGGGGGGGGGGGGGGGGGGGGCATGTTTCCACCACTGCATGCAACCCGGGGGAGGGATGGAGGGCATCTTCCCCGACACCTCAGGGGCCTCCATCTGCCCTCCCATAACTCTTCCATGAGACAGACTTGCCTGAGGGCGAGGTGCATGCACACATGCACTCAGCCCCCACAAATAATATTTGTTCCCTCTGCCTACGCCTGCAGTGCTCCCCACAGGTCAGGAAATTTGGTAGCAGTGGAGCAGTATCCATTAATACGGCCACCCTCACCCTACCAAATTCCCAAACCCCAAGCCCTGTATGCCCAGTTAGAGACAGGCTGCACTACCTCCCCACTCAAGACTGGACCATGCCCGTTTTCCCCCCTGCAGGGCCGGGCCATTCCCCCTTTATCCCTGTGGAGCCAGGCTGGGGTCAGGCCGTGCCCCACAATGCTGGGTCACACTCCTCCCTCATGGGACCAAGTGAAGCCTCCTTAGCCCCTGTGGGATTGGGCTTAGGACTGGCTGCCCCTCCACCCCTCTCCACATGTCTGGAGGGTGGCCTCAGCACCAGCTCCAAGTGCTGGATTGGAACCACAATCCAGCCCATGGTCAGACCAGGCACTGTGCATCCTGCCCACTGGGGAAAAAAGTTAAGCACCACTGCCATAGTCCATGCCCATCTAATACAGGCCAGAGAGTGTCATCCATCACCAATCATTTCTGCATACAAGACCACAGTTTCTGACTAAGCTAGAACACAACTGAAAGCCAAACAGGCTACATAGGCAGTAAGCATTTGCCAAATTTGCCAGACTGGCTGACCTGCTCCACAAGGCTTTAAACTAAGCCTGCTGGGCGACAGGGGGACTACCGCCACTGCTGGCCCACTGAGCAATCCTTGCAAAGCCAGCAGTTCAAGGCACTTAAGGGATCCCACCCCTGCCCCAGCCCCGGTAAAATCTGTGGGCAAGGAAGGAGCCCCCCAGGGGACACTTGCCTGCCTGTACACCGTGAGTCCAGGGACCCCCAGGTGAGACCCCCAGGACCCCCGATGAGCCCCTGCAAGCCGACATTGGCGCCCAGGGTGGACGACTGGAGACCCTCTGGGTTAAAATCCGTGGGGAACACGGCACAGGGGACACAATGGTGGGAGTCTACTACAGACCTCCCACCCAAAGTCCTGAGCTTAACCAGGAGTTTGCCCGGGAACTGGCTGAGGCTGCATGCTCCAGGACCATGGTTGTCATGGGTGACTTTAATTACCCGGACATCTCGTGGGAGGATCACTCAGCAAAATCTGAGCTGTTGCAAAGCTTCCTCTCGTGCATGGATGACCTCTACCTGACTCAAGAAGTCTATGGGCCAACGAGAGGCAAAGCGCTGCTCGACCTGGTACTGACTACTGGGGATGACCTAGTCGGCGACCTAGTGATCAATGGGAAGCTGGGTGACAGCGACCACGAGCTGATCACCTTCACTATCCGCTGAAAAGCTGGCAAGTCAGTCAGCAACACGGAAGTCCTTGACTTCAGGAAAGCCGACTTTGACAAGCTTAGGAGGCTTGTCAGTGAGGCCCTAAAGGACCATGACCACGGGGAGAGGGGAGTTCAAGAAGAGTGGTTGCTCCTCAAGGGAGCGATCCTCAATGCACAAACTAAGTCTATTCCATCTTGGAGGAAAGGCAGCAAGAGGGCACAGCAGCCCCCCTGGCTCTCCAGGGACCTAGCAGACCTCCTGAGGCTAAAAAGAAAGGCCTACAAAGGATGGAGGATGGGACTCACCTCCAAGGAGGATTATTCTGCACTGGTCCAGTCCTGTAGGGAGCAGACCAGGAAAGCCAAGGCTGCAACTGAACTCCAACTAGCTTTGAGCATCAAGGACAATAAAAAGTCCTTTTTCAGATATGTGGGGAGCCAGAGGAAAAGCAGGGGCAACATTGGACCCCTGCTGAACCAGATGGGGCAATTGACAACTGCCGCCCAGGAAAAAGCCAACCTATTAAATAGGTACTTTGCGTTGGTCTTTCATCAGTCCCATGGGACGCCCATGCCCGCTATGGGACAGGGAAGTCCGGGTGAGGGTGATCCCCTGCCCTCCATTAATGCTGACTTCGTGAAGGAACATCTTGAGAAGCTGGATACCTTCAAGTCAGCCGGCCCTGACAATCTTCACCCCAGGGTACTCAAGGAGCTGGCGAGCATCATAGCCCAGCCTCTAGCATGGATCTTTGAAAACTCTTGGCGCTCTGGTGTAGTGCCCGAAAACTGGAAGAAGGCCAATGTGGTGCCTATCTTCAAGAAAGGGAGGAAAGTGGATCCGGCTAACTATAGGCCCATTAGCCTGACTTCTATCCCAGGGAAGATCTTAGAAAAGTTTATTAAAGAGGCCATCCTTAATGGACTGGCCGATGCCAACATCTTAAGGGATAGCCAGCATGGGTTTGTCGCGGGTAGGTCTTGCTTGACCAATCTCATTTCTTTCTAAGACCAGGTGGCCTATCATCTGGACAAGGGAGAAGAGATTGATGTCATATATCTTGACTTCAAAAAAGCCTTCAATCTGGTTTCCCATGACCACCTCTTGGAGAAACTGGCCAATTGTCGCCTTGGGTCCTCCATGACCCACTGGCTGGAAAATTGGCTCTGTGGTCGGACCCAGAGGGTAGTAATTGATGAAAGTCACTCGTCATGGTGTCCTGTGACCAGTAGGGTCCCCCAAGGCTCTGTCCTTGGACCCATACTGTTCAACATCTTCATTAACGATGTGGACACTGGAGTCAGAAGCGGACTGGCCAAGTTCGCCGATGACACCAAACTTTGGGGCAAAGCATCCACACCAGAAGACAGGCAGGTGATCCAGGCTGACCTGGACAGGCTCAGCAAGTGGGCGGACTAGAATATGATGGTGTTCAACGCCAATAAATGCAAGGTTCTCCACCTTGGGAAGAAAAACCTGCAGCATCCTTATAGGCTCGGCAGTGCTATGTTGGCTAGCACTATGCAAGAAAGAGACTTGGGGGTCATCATTGACCACAAGATGAACATGAGCCTGCAGTGCGATGCTGCGGCTAGTAAAGTGACCAAAATGCTGGCTTGCATCTATAGATGCTTCTCAAGCAAATCCCGGAACGTCATTCTCCCCTTGTACTCGGCCTTAGTGAGGCCGCAGCTGGAGTACTGCGTCCAGTTTTGGGCTCCACAATTCAAAAAGGATGTGGAGAAGCTTGAGAGAGTCCAGAGAAGAGCCACGCGCATGATCAGAGGTCAGGGAAGCAGACCCTACGATGACAGGCTGAGAGCCCTGGGGCTCTTTAGCCTGGAAAAGCGCAGGCTCAGGGGTGATCTGATGGCCACCTATAAGTTTATCAGGGGTGACCACCAGTATCTGGGGGAACGTTTGTTCACCAGAGCACCCCAAGCGGTGACAACTAGGTCGAATGGTCATAAACTACTACAAGACCGTTTCAGGCTGAACATAAGGAAGAATTTCTTTACTGTCCGAGCCCCCAAGGTCTGGAACAGCCTGCCACCGGAGGTGGTTCAAGTGCCTACATTGAACACCTTCAAGAGCAAACTGGATGCTTATCTTGCTGGGATCCTATGACCCCAGCTGACTTCCTGCCCTTTGGGCAGGGGGCTGGACTCAATGATCTTCCGAGGTCCCTTCCAGCCCTAATGTCTATGAAATCTATGAAATTGGACTGCAAACTAAGGCAGAAAGGAGCTAGAGAAACAACTTCCCTAGCATGTAGTAGGAGTTGGGGAGAGCACAGGAAACAACCATATGATTATGCAGTCATATGCTACACAGCTAATGCACATCTTTCAGATAAGATCCAGCAGGGATGAGGTCAGTGTCAGCAGGATAGGGTCCCTAGAGTATAACAAAAGTTTCAGTGTTTGCTTTATTTTTTGTCAATTGGCTTTAGTGGCTTATATTTTTTTTTAAGTGAAAAATAGTCTTGTAAACTGGTCCCTACAGTGCGATGGGCCCAGTGAAACCTACCAGGGACTTTTCCCCATCTACTTCCTGTGTTTTTCAACAAGTACTCATAAATGCCCTCTCTTGCCAGGGATAAAGGAATGA
Source organism: Alligator mississippiensis (assembly GCF_030867095.1). Lineage (NCBI taxonomy): Eukaryota > Metazoa > Chordata > Crocodylia > Alligatoridae > Alligator > Alligator mississippiensis. The sequence continues at coordinate 141,836,478 of NC_081827.1, forward strand.
AAAAGCAATGACAAAGAATGCAAGAGACAACCTTGTTCTACCATATTGCAACACTTAAGGGCTTTCCAAGATATTTCAGCTCCTGTTTCTGGCTAGAGTCCAGAAGTCTGAGAAATGAACACTCATTTAAAGAGTTACCCCAACCTTCTACACCTGCTTACCCTCCTACCTCCTCCCAATAGGTTGCATTCAATGCTTGGGGAAAACGACTATACTGTTCTGATTATAAGTCTTTGCCATATCTTTAGGTTCAATTACAGGAAAAAGCTGAGCTTTTCCGCTGAATAGAAGCCAATATATATATATATTTATATATATATAGTGTCTTTGAATTGCTACTGCCATTATAGAATCCCAGAGGAGAATCCAGTCACTGAGGAAAGAACCTGAAGTTAAATGCACTGAAAGGACTAAAATAAAAACTGAACTGAAAACATTTCTGAGATGGCATTTTTATTGTAGACACAAAAATACCACAAGTACAAAAATCGAGATTATAAGGGGTCTGATCATAAGCCAGCCCTGCATAGCACTAGAGCCTGATTTTTAGGATTTTTCTGGAGAGAAAAACAAAGATTTATGATCAGAATAGTGCTTCACTTAGCCACATGCAAGCATTGGAGGTGAGACAAATCCTACAGTGCTTACGAGTGAAGCTCAATTTACTTAAGTTTTGAGTAAGGACTACAGGATTTGATCGGTTGTGGTCAAACCAGTGCACTGTGGCAAAAGGTCAGTGCTACTCAGCACACATAAGATTTCACATTGTACCTACTAAATTCATAGGACTCTTAGGATTTAGCCCTTTGAACACAAAAAGCACAGCAGCTTTCATATACCATATTCTGAGTTGCTTGATGTCAGGGTGTATGTTAGGATCCTGCAAAAATTCAATATCTCAAATTTATCTGTCGTATAACTCACTACAATGTAGGGCTGGAAGGGGGCTCTTGTACCATCAAGCTCGGTCCTTCGCTATTACAGGCAACAGCATTGTATAGCCCCGGTCCACAAGGGCAGGGAACAGGCTCCTGCTCCCTGCCCAGCTCCATGACCATGAAGCTGGGCAGGAAACAGGCTCTCCAGCCCCTGCCCCACAATCATAGAGCAGTGGCTGGGAACTGTTCCAGTCAGGGGCAAGTCCCAGCACTGTGTCCTGATCGAGTGATTGAGGCATGGGGCTTGGAAAGAGGTACAGGGTTGAGACAGGTCCCAGCCCTCTGCCCCATCTGCTGGTGGGGCAGCTAGCAGCGAGCTCCTGGCTGGGAAGGGAATCCCCACCCGGTAGGGGGCTCACCGCTACCTGCCCCACCAGCGAATCAGGGCAGGGAGCCGGGACCTGCCCCTCCCCTGCAGCTTTTTCCAAGTCCCCCACCCCCATTAGGGAGCAGGGGACAGGAGATCCCTGTTGCCAGGGCAGGAGGCCATTGTCCCTACCCGGGCTCTGGTGGCAGAGCCCACCCCGGCAGCAGGCAGTCCCCTAGGGACAGGGAGCAATGTCTGAGCTCTTGCCAGGAGACAGCTGTCTCCTGGCCCCGTGCTCCCTGCCATCCCTTGGGCTAGCACCCTCCCCCTGACATCTGCAGGGGACCACTACAGGGCCACCGGGGGCAGTAACAGATTGCTGCCATTAGGGGTGTGCGAAATGGGTCATATTCAATTTAAATTTAAATTCGGATTCAGCTCAAATCAGGGACAGTGATTTGATTCATTGATTCAGATCACTGTCCCCGATTCAGTTTGGCCGAATCAGAATCTGAAGATTTGATGGAGAATCAGTGATTCGGCCACGGACACAGCTTTAAATGTTTTTTCTACATACCTTGAAGTACCAGGCATGGCTTGTGAATGATGCCATGCTGGGGTGGATGGAGCGTCCCACAGCAGTGTGTGGGGGCCCCCTGCGTATTCTACGGCAAACCCAGAAGTGGTTCGGAAGAATTTCTGGTCCGCTTCCGGGTCTGCCAGGGAGCACACGCCGCCCCCGCTCCCCTGGCTTGGCGATCAGCCATGGGGGGACCCCGGGTGCCCCCACCCCAACCCAGGAGGCAGCAGTCACCAAGCCAGGGAGGCATGGGAGGGGGGCCACATGCTCCCCAGAGGACCTCGAAGTGGACCAGAAGTGCTTCTGGGTCTGCTACCAAGCACTCCTGTGGGACGCTCCATCCGCCCCACCATCACAGTGCTGATGAGCCACATGGTAGCTAGAGGTATGTAGAAAAAACATTTAAATCTGTGTCTATGTCTGAATCTTTCTGAATCTCTCCAAATTTCTCCAAATTGATACTAAGACATTAAAGGGTCGCCTGATTTGATTCGGATTTGGAGATTCAGCCACTGAATTGGGCTGAATCTCCACCAAATAGAATCAGGGACCAAACCTTTGCACAGCCCTAGCTGCCATGATCTGCAAATCTGCTGCCAAAACCTCGCTCATGTAGATGCCTGCCTGGGTCAGTTTAATCTAAAACTGATCCCACATTATTTGCATGTGTAGACATGCCCAATATCATCCAATTTTCTGCGTGTAACATCTCAAGCCTCCTGTATAACAAGGTCATCTCTTTCCTTTGAGTTTCATCAACATACTATCACTTTTTGTGCCAATCAACTTCATCAGTGAAATTAGCAAGTAAGATCAGGCATGACTGATCTTTGAGAAACTAGTAACCTTTCTCCAGCCTTAGACTTCTCTTTTGTAAAGACACCTGTATCATCTTCCCTTTCACCAGTTCTTTGCCCATTTCACAGTTCTGCCAATTTCCATCTTCTCCATCTTTTCACTAATAATTTTCCATGTGGCAATCCAGCTAATGGTAATTAGAGAGCTTTAAGTGCTGTATGTTCTCATTTCAAGAAAAACATCCCTGAAGTCCATGGAGTTACACTAGGTATTAATGTGGCCCAACAGTGTTACATTCAGTATTCTACAAGAAAGGGGAATCTATGGTCCACAGATCCATGGCTCTTTCCAGAGCCACAACACAATGGATGACAGTAATGGGAACAGTTGTAGGATAGTTGATATTTGTCTCCATTTCCACCTCAGCTACTGATCCACTCAGATCACATTCCCTGAATTCTCAGAAATTCCACTGAGGACCCTAGCCATTTTGCCCAAACACTGATAGTGGGATTGGGCCTTTTGTACATTAAATCTCCATGCTGGGTTCTGGTCTCAGTTGCAAATATGAATTTATGGGAAGACCACTGCTTCAGACAGGAACCAAAGCCTCAGGAAATGCAGACTGAGCACAGCAACAGATTAAAGCTAGGGAAAACAGCAATGCGAAAGACTCCCGGGAAACAGGATGGGCAATTATTTCATATTATAAAAGAAGAACAGAGCCTGTGGAAACACTATATTCCCCATAAGAGGCTGGATTCTGCCCTCAGACAAACTCATAATTGGGATTTCAGTAATTAATGCAGATGAGTTCAAAGCACAATGTAGCCTCAAATGTGAGTACAACCTACCCCTATGCCACAGGTGCAGTATAGCAACAGGGCTTCTTAGTGAAAGCACAGCAGATGGTGAGACTGATTCAGCTTTCACCAGGATAAATCTGTGGTAGTTTCATTGACATCAGTGGAGTTATTCCAAAACTACACTAGTGTACACAAGAGCCATATCTCTGTTTACTGAAAATGGATCCCATCACACTAATTGAAAAACAACAGATGTCTCAACTAGCAGTAAGAGGAGACAGGAATGTTCCCATTTTCTTCTAAATACCATTTTATTTCTCTCCTAAGAGTGTAAGAGAATTTGCCACATTTTGCTCTACAGGACAGATTCTCAGGTTCTTGGGTTGCTCAGGGCAAACCAGTACAGCCCTACAGAAGTTCAGGAAACTACACTTATTCACTGCAGTTTATGAGCTAGACTCTAAGGCACTAGCCCAGAGACATTAGGTTGGTTTCTCCTCTCACTTAAATCTAAAGTTACCTGCAGACAGCAGAGCAATGTCTGTATAAAAGTGGGAAGACATCAGAATCATTTTCCTTAAGCATTTGTAGGTCATAATAATTAAATTCTTCTGCTATTCACAGACTTTTAGCTAGCAAGCTCTGAAGCAGTTTAAAAAGGTAGGTGAGCACCAGTGTCATAGCAAGGAAGTTTGGCATCTAGGGCAAAGCCTGCAGCAGCAGACAGCCCTTCCCCAGCACACAGATCTGGGGGGCACCGCCCCCCCCATGCTTGCCCAGAAGTGCACACAGTGGCAGGAGTCACCCTCCCATTGTCTCCGCGCTCCCCCAATAAGCCGTTCATAGCTCTGTCCTGTACCCTGCCCCGGCTGGGTAGCCTGTTGGTGCCCCTTCACTTCAGTGCCTGGGGCAGTTGCCCCACTTGTCCCCCCTTGCTACAGCACTGGTGAACACCATTACAACCATCTCACATAAGAGGAAGCAGAGGCAAAGAGAGGATAAGTGACATGGCTGAGATTTCACAGAAAGTCAGTGGCAGCAGGGACTAAACCAAAGTTCTCCCCGAAATCCTTTTCGCTACCCATGAGACAGCACTGTCTTTGATTGCTTAAGTAATCAGTAACATAACTAAAGAGTATGTGGGGAGGGGGTGATTGAGGCAATAACCCCAGCTGCCCACCAAGGGGGGAAATGCAAAAATAGCAGCCACTGCAGTTGCTGGCTGGCCATATCAGTGCCAACAGCAGCCCAATAGCTGCCACTGCCATGTGCACCACTGCTGCCCAGGGCTCAGAGCTGCCCTGTTATATTTCTGTCAGTAATCTAAGCTGCATGTGGAAACCTGTGTGTCCAACTCACTCCACAAAAATCACTGAGAAAAAGGCAATTTAGCAAAGTTAAATCTGTCTCCACCTCTGTTTCACAAGAAGGAAGACTTGTTCATTTTTCTATATAAGTAGCAAATCCTCATGCAGCAGGCAAGGCTAAGGCCACATTTATCTTGGAAACTGCAAACAGCAGTGTTACTGTGTCCAGGCATTTCTGCCAAGACAGCAGACCCTGGACTGGCCTATCTGAAACAAACTAAAGGCCAAAGAACAACTAAGCCTTATGTAACCAATGCACTTCAATAAGGAAAGCAATGGCATAGTCCCCTTACTGAAGCCATGGGCTGCCTCCCCTATGATATCTTCTTGAGTTTATTTCCTTCCTCTGCTAGCTCATGTCTTATTTAGACCCTGATCCTATATATTGCTAAGCCCCTTCTGGGATTTCATAAGCAACTTTGTCTTCTGTTGACTTAGAGGGTAGTTGAAGGCACTCAGCACACCCCGGGAGGTGTTCATTATTTTACAAGATTCAATCCTGATCCTGCAAATGTCTGTTCCCATGCTTAACCTTATGTCCCAGAAGTCAGGAGCCTGACTCATGAGTGCAAAAGTAAGTGCAGAGAGTAATGTTTTTGAGATATGGACCTTGGCCAGGAAGCTCTTAGGAGCAGAGACACTGCACACAGTATGAGACAGTGCCATGTGGAGATCTGAGCTAATTCTGCATGCATTAGCTCCCAAACTAGAAGCAGCACAGTGGCATTCATTGTTTTCTCAGCAAGTCTAATTAGCCCAGGTACAATGCTATGCAAATACTGAGACACTACTGTCCTTGTAGAGTGCCTGCAGAGTGAGCTTGGGTATTTCCGTGTGGCACTGTCTAACACCATGTCAATATACCCTGAGAAGAAAATACTTCAGTACATCCCTGTGAAAAGGGTTACTGTGGATTTACTCTATTACAATTCAGATCCAAATCTGGTCCGCTGTCTGCAAACTTCTAAGCACTTTTTTGACACTATATAACAAGTAAGAATGATCTTATCAGATTGAACCTGGAGAGACTCCAGTGCCTTTGGTGGAGCAACTTCAGATGATGTACTTCAAATTGCTATAACTGAGAAGAGGACCTGTGGGAATGCTATAGGTAACACCTGTTGTGAACCACAGATCATTTCCCTGATGTAAATAGGATCTCTATTTTTAAGCTTGGCAAAAATAAAACAAGCAAAAGTCATTTTTGGAAAAAAATTAATACATGTCTTTTCTTGATGCAAAGCTGTAGGGCCATATCCTACTACAAATCAAGAGAGTGATGTGGTGCTCAAGGTTGTTATTTACACCAATTTGTGCCAGCAGATGAGGAGGGCCTAACGCATGGCATTTTCAGAATCTCCCATTATCGTTTTCTGTCTCTTCACCTAGGAGATTTTCCCTGCAGGCTGCAAATCTTAATTAGAAAATCTTTCCCATTAATTGCAAAAAAAAAGCAGTTAGTTAATAGAAGAAAGCAAAAAATGTTTACCTATTTTTGCTACCCTAGCAGATGCTGTAGCTCTTCTGCTCTGGGAATTACTGTGTTCACTCCAGCACAGTGGGGAAGATGGTTCTTTCTTGACCCTGCATCTTGCTGGGCTGAATTCCCTTTGCACTCATGCTGCTTTGTCTCCATGGGAATCTTTTTACATTAAGTGGAAGGGCCTGGCAGGGAATACCAGTCAGTCTATTTTCAGCCCCACACAGCCTGCAACAGACGCCAATCCTACCAGCAGAAATTGTAACCTGAAAAGCGAGACACAAAAAAAAGAGAGATTGCAACACTTTTGGTAGGAAAGGAATGCAAAACTTACCTCAAAGCTCTGTACATTAGCTTCCAAGAACAAAATCAAATAATTAATCTGCCCTGTCTTTGTTTTCTACAAAATATTCCTTTGGGAAACTAGCCAGGCCACTGATGGTAACAAACCAGGCACAGCACCCTCTTCAACAGAAAGGCTCAGAAACAATCAGAGGTCTCTTCAATCGCAAAGGTTTTGGTTTTTGTTTTTTGGTTTTGTTTTTTTGGTTTTGTTTTTTTTTGGGGGGGGGGGGGGTTTCAGCTGGGATAATCAAGTTGTCCCTCTTTTTTAATTCAAACTTTCTGATTCCCCAAATATTGGGACCTGGCATCCAACTGATTTCAGAATTACAGGCCTTTTACCCTGCCCAGCCCCTTGACTGACAATCTTCAGGACACCCTTCTCAGAACCCCTCCGCCCCTCTTACCATTTGCAGTAGCATATGCAAGTGCCTCCCCTTTTCCTGTATACATTGTCTGTTGCCATCAAACATCTGTAACGTCTGTCAGTCTTGATTTCATACAGAGCAGAAGCAGGAGGTGTTTGGGGATGGGAGCACACCTTCTTGGGCAAGCAAAAGAAACCACTTCTCCAAACAGTTGTAATAACCAGGCATTTGTGTCTGGGAAGCTGGAATATTTAGCCAGTGTTTTGCTTGTAGCCAAAGTCACAAGGTACAGAGAAATAGTCTGGGAGGTTGTTATGGAAACAAATCCCTGGAGATGCCGACTTTCCACAAATGCTTCACAAAGATGTGCTCTGACTTAAGAAGGGAAAACAGCAAGACAAATCGGCAGCTTTTTCTACCTCAGATATTTGAATTGGTGTGCTTGAAGTTAGGACCTTACAATGGAACTTTCCAAAACACCTACGTGACTGGAAGCCTAAGTCTTGGCAAAAGTCAACGGGACTTTATGCTTCTAAACTACTTAGATGCTTTTAAAATCCTGCTCCTAAATCCCCTAGACACCTAAATGGCTTAATAATCCAAAGATGCTCCATATGAAAACATCACTAAAGTCAATGGGAATGACAGGTGTTTGTCCCACCTGTATATCAGACTGCCTTTATTTAAGTGTCTGAATTTAGGCATTCCTATAGAATATTTAGTTCTCTCTTCCCCGTTTGCATGTCTCTACTATGACAAGGAAAATCCACAAAGTCCACTTCACTATTAAGTTCTGAAAAGACTGGGTTGTGTCTGCAGAAACTTCAGATTTTTTGCAATGCTTGCTTTTCTTAATCTGTGTGGTGGTTTTTTAAACGTGTAAAGACATTTCTATTAGCTATAAAAGCTACTCATGTCACAAACACCAAGCATACCAATTTACAACCAATTAGAAGCATTCCTCTAAATAAAAGCAATTTCCAGAAAACTAGAGAAAACTTTGTAGGAGATACTGGAGTTCAGTTATTGGTTATCAGCTGTTTCATCTCTTATCCTTTTTCATCTAAATGCCCAGTCACATGACCATGCAGGTTTGCAGAACAATCCACCCTTAAAAACTAAGTTTTCTGTCAGGCAGTGATCAGGAAGTCCAGACCAAGGAAGAAACAGACTGAAGAGTTTTGCTTCTGTCTTTGAGTCAGCGTGTTGTGCCCCTTCTCCTCAGCTCTGGTTTAGCCTGAGTTTTTTATATCTCAGTTTCAGGAAACTTTTAATTGCTACCCCAAACATGGGCATTCTACTGAGAGAGAGAGAAAGAGAGAATGAACACCTCTGATATCTTTCACTGCTTCACCAAAATAGCCAGCTTGTCCACCAATATACTGTGCACCTGCTAGAACTACAGAGGTTCAAGCAAAAATACTCTCTTCCATATAAAAAAAAATGAATTAATCCTATTAAAGTCCTTCTGAAATACAATCTCATAATGTAATAGCTATTTACTAGACTCTCTTGACAGATCAGAGTAACAGCTTGTATTTAGTCACTTGAAAGTCCCACCTTACAAATCATTTTTAAGTCCTATTAATTTTCATTGGGATGACATGCCTGATGCTGCTTGCTTTAATGGTTGATAAAAAGAGGCCTTAAGTCTTTGACTACACTATTAGTTGTTTTCATTGATAATCTACCAGTGGCTCTCAACTTTTTCAGACTAAGGCACCCCTCATTAGATTCAAGGCACCCCTTGGAAAATGCCAGCTCTTAGCTTTCCCTTATTTTTTTTACTATAGAAACATAACAGAGCAATTCTTTTGTTGCAAAGAACTCAAAAACAATACAACAAGTCTGAATGTTTTTGACACTATGGATTTCTGTTTGGAATCTCTGGGTTTATCTTGTGAATATGGCTGTGGCACCCTGCACACCCTTGAAAGACTCTCAAAGCACCATGAACCCCTATGCTCAACCCCCAATGGCTGTCCAGCCCAACTCTAGAAGCAATGCTGAACTCCTGGTTGCCGCCTCATCCACATTTCCCTTTAGTGTCTGGAATTCCACAGGGAAAGGGGAGAGAAAACAAGGCCACAAGCACAAGAAATCTACCAGCAGCAATCCCACAATTTCCTCTTCATGACTTCTGGCCCTTATGTACCCAATTTCCTCTATGACCCCCAATTAAAATCAAATACAGAGGAACAGATGCAAACAGCTTGAGGACTGACTCGTAGAAGGGCTCCACTCAAGGGACAAAAAACAAAATGTGGACAGCATGATAAAATACAGATAGGGCGAGGCCAGCTAAGGGCAGCCTCTGGAGTGACCCTAAGTATCAGTAGAGCCCCATCCTTCACTCCTTGTTCAGGAAAACTATCACCATTTGAGTGGGAGATGAGAATGGCAACATTTAGGGTCAGGTTTAAGGGTTTGTTTCTGCACCAAAAAAGACAATGGGACTTTTGCTACTGACTTCAGTGGGGGAAGGTTTTATGTCTAATGCCTTGGTCCTTCATTTGCACCTTCCCAGAACCCCTATGAAGTCCCTGGGGAGCTCTGGGAGAGAGCCAGGTGGAGTCTGCACAGGGGTAGGTTCTTGGTGGGGGACAAGGGTCTATGTGAGGAAAAGTCTCAATAAAGAATTCATCCAAGGTATGGAGTGAGATCTCAAAGCAACAAGAAATCAGTAGGGACCCAAAGGTGCACATGGATCCTGCCTGACAACCCACGTGGTTCTAACTAACTTAAGGCATGAAATAGATGCTCTTTAGCCCTGCTTTATGGTTGGCACACACACTACATAGAATATGCAGAAAATGTATAATTGCATCACTATATTCCATTATGCATGTTGTTTTATGTATTACATGTGTTACATGCAATATATAATACATTCTATACATGTGTAGCACAACACAAGGCATTGATGGCAGTATTTCTCTCTCTCCAGTGCCCATCCATGAATGCGAAACATATATTCAGTTTAGAAGACATTTCCTTCCTGAAGAATTTACCAACAAATTCTGTAAGCGTACTGTTCATTTCCCCTCTGTTTCCACTTCCAATGCTCCAGCAATTCTTAAATCAGACAGAAGTCAGTGTTAATTTAAATAACAAAATGATCTGGGGCACCTAGGATTCATCTGGAAATGCAAATCCCTTGTGTATTGACAAAGCAATACATCAGACCAGGATGTGCCTTTGGCATCACTGACTAAAGTTGTTCTCACAAAAACATGGAGCATGTGAATAGGTGTGACTTCACTTTCCAGCTAAACTAATTGTTTTGAGCATTTATTGGAAAACAAGAGTTTCCTCTCAACATGAAGCTTCTTCCTCATTTGAGAGATCACTATTCTGCTTTTAGGATTTAGTCAGATGAAATAGGGAAAATCCGAACTGGTGCCAATGCAAATCCCTAACACCTATGTCCCCAATTAATAGTACACTAATACAAATCACTAGTACAACTCCTGATTTGCACCAGGGCAGTGTATTTACAATAGGGATTTTCAGCAGTATAACTAAATCACTGTGCAGTTCCCTACTTTATACAAGTCCTGGCAAACCCCACTGAAGTCAATTGTTCCCAGTGTGTCTGAGTACAGACCTGGGCACTTGCCGCATAAAGCATGTTACATTTAAACATTGTTATTTAATACATTCATGGTAAAAATGAATCATTTCAAACATGCCTTGCATAGGAAGGCACTTACTGTGAAGATTTAATTGCTATAATAAATACTAAGTAACACCCAATGTAAACAAAGATATGTTCAAACAAACTAAAACAAAAAATTAAGACAGTCTCTACCAAACCCATTGACTTAAAACACAAAAGGCCTGTTTTTGAACACATCAACTGTGGCAAATTTGGGACAATAATCCTCACAACCAGTTAAGAAACTAAAGTGCTCCTGGATCTGTGCATCTATAAGCAAACAGAGCAAAAGGTGTCAGGGGAAGATATCTGTTTGCTTAATTTCCCTATAAGCTGCAGAACACACTGTGATGCGTGGATACAGCCTGTCCATTATGCAGAGGCTATGGTATGGCAGGCATGACCGATCCCAGCGCCAAGGGCACAGTGCTGGAACAGGAGCTCCGGACACAGCTTGAGCCAGATGTTTGCAGCCCTCTTAACTATTCCCTGCCTGGCCTTCTAGCTGCAAACATAGCTGGGGCTTCTCTTGTGCAAGGGAGAAATATTAGTCTTCAGTGCTATTACTGGCCAAAAGCACGCTCTCCTGCCATAAAATGGAAGGGTAAGGGGACAAGAAAGGGCACCCCACAGAGTAAAGCAAGGACATCTGACTGCACAAGCTAACGAGTCATGGCAAGTCAGGACAAGAGTGCCCCAATTACAATCACTGTGCTTTCAAGATCACAGTTCACAATCTGATGTGCTGTCCTGACCATATTCAGCTGCAAGTGCAGAACAGGTAGCACAACAGGATCCTGGATATAGGGATAAGGGCTGTGAAAAGGAAGAGTCTTAATCCACACCCCAAAAGAGAAGATTGTCACACTTCTGTCAGCATTTTCTTCTCTTTGTAGCCCTGGCTGTTGGTTGCAATGAAGTTGGGATATTTCACAGACTCCAAATCTTCTGCCTCCAGAAATTCTGATTTGCTGAGGGACGAAGTACTATCTCCCTTCTTGGGCTCAGAGAAGGGAGATTGCTGCTGGCCACAGGTGACATGGGTATACTGGCTCTGCTCCTCCTGGTCAGTTTCTCGGTGGTAGAAGTAATTGAAGTTGGACACGATGACGGGCACAGGCAGGGCTATGGTCAGCACGCCAGCAATGGCACACAAAGAGCCCACGATCTTGCCCCCAATCGTCAGAGGGTACATGTCCCCGTAGCCCACGGTGGTCATGGACACCACCGCCCACCAGAACGCATCCGGGATGCTGGTAAACAAGGAGTCGGGATCGTCGGTCTCTGCAAAGTACACAGCGCTGGAGAAGAGGATGACTCCGATGAAGAGGAAGAAGATGAGGAGCCCCAGCTCCCTCATGCTGGCCTGGAGGGTCTTCCCCAAGATCTGCAGCCCCTTGGAGTGCCGGGAGAGCTTGAAGATCCGGAAGACCCGAACCAGGCGGATGACACGGAGGATGGCCAGTGACATTGCTTGCTGCTGGCCCCCGTTATTCCCACTGCCGCCAGCCCCAGGCTGCTGCTGCTGCTGCCTCTGCTTCTGCTGCTGCTGCGCCAGCTCGGTGCCCAGCGTGATGAAGTAGGGGATAATGGCCACGATGTCGATGATGTTCATGATGTTCCTGGAGAACTCAGGCTTGCTGGGGCAGGCAAAGAAGCGCACCAACAGCTCAAAGGAGAACCAGATGATGCACAGTGTCTCAATGAGGAAGAAGGGGTCGGTGAAGAAGGGCCCGGTGGTGGCCCCTGGGTGCAGCGGCGGCCCCGGGGTGCCATCGGGTGCCAGCGGCAAGAGGAGCAGGGGGTCCTCGGCCAGTGTAGCCTCCCCAAAACCAGTCGGGGGGGAGGCCTTGCTGTCCTGGCGGAACTCGGGCAGGGTCTCCAGGCAGAAGATGACGATGGAAATGAGGATGACCAGCACGGAGACGATGGCGATAGCGCGGGCTGGCCCCGAGCTCTCAGGGTACTCAAAGAGGAGCCAGACCTGGCGCTGGAAGTGGTGGCGTGGCAGGGGCTTCTCCTCCTCCTGGATGAAGCCCTCGTCCTGGCGGAAGCTCTCGATGGCCTCCTGGCCCAGCTGGTAGAAGCGGATCTCCTCCAGGAAGACGTCGAGGGGCACCTGCACGGGCCGGCGCAGCCGCCCGCCCGACTGGTAGTAGTAGAGGATGGCGTCGAAGCTGGGCCGGTTGCGGTCGAAGAAGTACTCGTTGCGCAGAGGGTCGAAGTAGCGCACGCGGCGCCGGGGGTCGCCCAGCAGCGTGTCCGGGAACTGGCTCAGGGTGCCCAGCTGCGTCTCGAAGCGCAGCCCCGAGATATTGATCAGCACCCGCTCGCTGCTGCAGCACCCGCCGTCGCCCCGCTCCTCGCCACCCGCCGCCGCCGCCGCCTCCTCCCCGCCGCTGCTGCCCGCCCGCCCGGCCCGGGACGCCGCCAGCGCCAGCGGCTCCTCCGCCCGCATCGCGCCCCGCGCCCGGGCACAGCCAGGGGCTCCGCTCCGCTCCGCTCCTCCTGTTGCTCCGGCGCCGCCTCCTCCGCCACCACCACCGCCTCCTGCTCCGCCGCCGCCGCCGCCGGGCTCCCAGCTCCGTCTGTGTCTCTCCCTGGCTCCCAGCTCTGGGCGGCCCGGCCCGGCCCGGCCCTGCCCTGCCCCCGGCCGGGCACACGCCACACACGGGCGCGCTCACGTACACACCTGCCGGGATGGACGGAGGAATGGGGTGACGCGCACAGCTTGATCTCTCCCTCTCTCTCTCTGACACCCCCAGAGCTTGCTTAATATCTCTCTCTCACACACACCGCTCCTTCCCTCACATACACACACACCGCTCTCTCTCTCGCACTCTCTCTCTCACGCGCACAGACACAGCTTGTTCTCTCTCCTCTCTCTCACACACCCAGAGCTTGCTTAATATCTCTCTCATACACACACCGCTCTCTCTCTCTCTCACACACACACACACACACACACACACACACACAGAGAGCTTGCTTAATATCTCTCTCACACACACAGCTCGGTCTCTCACATACACACACACAGCTTGCTCTCTCTCACACACAAATAAATACACACAGAGCTTGCTTGATATCTCTTGCACACAGTTTGGTCTCACATACACACACACACACGCACACACACAGAGCTTGCTTTCTCACACACAGCTTCATGTGCAGAGGAGCCTGGTGCTACACACACACACACACCCCTTGATGTACAAAGGAGCCTGGTGCTACACTCACAGACAGGGCTTGATCATATATGCACACACACAGCTGGATCTCTCATGCATGCACACACACACACTGTGCAGAGGAGCTTGGTGCCACACAGCTTGATGTGCAGAGCAGCCTGCTACTTGCTTCCACCTTACTCCCAAACACTCCCACCTTCCCCACCAGAGCCTGTGGGCTGTGGGTAAGGGATTGGTACATACACTGCCCACCCCAGGCCCAAACCTGCACCCCTTCTCTCCCAAAGTGAGAAGCTAAAAGCCAGGCAGGAGGGATGGTTACAGCTCCTCCCCCCTCCTCTCCCTCCCTCCCCCAGTAGCTTTGCCCAGTACCCAGGTGCATTTCAGGAGCTAGCTCTGCAAGCAGCAGGTTCCTCCTCACAGGGAAAGTGCTTTAACAACAGCCAGGAAATGAAAAGCCCTGAGGAATAAGGTAGCAGAGCCTAATGCTCAGAGCACAGGATTTGTACTCAGGACACCTGTTTTTATTTTCCACCCTGTCTTTCCCGCTGGCTCCATTTACCCTTGAGACTCCACATTTCTGTAAAGCCTCTTAAGATCTTCACTTTATAGTTGCTGCCTTTGCATTAAAAGAGCAAAATGTGAAGTTACTCCAGGGCAACTGGACAGATGGACACAAGCCTCTCAAGATGGGAGTCCCAGAACTGGGCTCACCACAAGGGCAATTTCATATGCCAGGTTATACACAAGGTCACGTGGCTTTGCCCTTTTAGCAGTCCTTTCTACCACTAAAATCAATTACTATATTGTCAGGGGCTGCCATCTGTGTTCCTTGGGGGCATGCTATTCAGCCTGAGTCAGGCCCAATTTCTCCATCTGTAAAATGGAGCTAAGGCATAATGCCACTTCCATTCCCTCCAAAGCACAACGAGATCCTCTGATTGAAAGTACTCTATCAGTACTAAATACTATAATCAAGGCTTTTATCATTGTAATACATGATGCCATCTCTGGCTTCCAGCCATACTCTTAGTTCACAACAGCCCTAAGTAGCATACATTCAGGAAGGAAATATTTCCCCAATACCTCCTGCTTTTCATGTCAAACTAGCTGGTGACATACTTAAATACCTAAAGCCTGGAACAATTTCTGACCAGTTAATTGTTGTTTCCTTGCTTGGTCCTGTTGTCAAAAAGGTTAAAAAAAGAGATCATTAAACCCATTTTGATGTTGCTTGGTCCTTCCCCCGCCCCCTTGGTTTTGCAATACCAAATGAGAAAGCATTTCATGAGAACTTGCTTCCTATTTAGATTATGCATAATTAGACAAATTATTCAGCACATGCATGAGTTTGCTGAAGAAGAGAATTTTTTTAAAAGACCAGAGTACCAATATTTATCTTCCTGATAGTAAAATCGCTTTTCACCATGATTCATTTTTCCAAGGCAATGATGAATGATTCATTCACATGAGTATTTGAATTATTATTATGATTTATTAATTCTTGTGGTTAACTATTCAGGAATCGGTAAGGTTCCATGCAGTTCCTAGTGAACAGGTATAGTTTCAAACAGGGGCCTCACTCCCTATATTAGATACAGTAATGGCTGGGGTGGGTAGAAAGTACAAAGGTGGCTTTGTGCTCCCCTTTATTTTGAAGCCACCTCACCCTGGCCTCAGTCAAAGCCATATACAGCCTGGTCTAAATTAAGCTCTGCTTCTATTCCTCTCTCTTCACCCTGACAAGCAGAGAAGAGTTAAATTGCAGCACACACTGCCATCCACTTCCATCTGCCCCTGGCAACAACCTGTGCTGGATGTGGGGCTTTATCTCCAGTGAGGGAGTGCCCGTTCACAAGAAATATGTTCCTGCTCCTTTACGTACTGAAAATAGCATAAAAGGACATTAGGCCCTCTCCAGCCAGTTCTGTGCAAGAAAAACCGAGACTAATTTTACCGCTAAAGCTCCTCAAGGTTATGGACGTTTTGAAGGGGACAGGATGAGGAAGCTTGGACTCTGCTGTCCAAATTTCCTGTGAATAAGTAGACAACTTCAGCCTCCAGGGCTGTGATAGTCTCCAGTGTGGTAGCCTCTAACAGCACCAAACTCACATTTTATACTGTTATGAAGGGAATATTAGCTTATAATTAATCCAGATATGAAAGCAAGCAGATGCTGCAAGTGCTTAGCCTGGAGAACTGTTAAAATTGCAGTACCACACACAAATATTCAAGACTGCCAGCTGCTTCAAGGGAAACTTGAATGAGAAAAATAAGAGTTTCTAAAACAATTTACTACAAGTCTCTACATACTTGTGTACTAAAACTGCCAGTGTTCAAAAAAGAAAAAAAGAAAATCCCAAGTGGCTGAGGACAATTCTCTAAATAAACTAGATGTCTGTAAGACAGAGCAGTGTGCCATTCTGGTAAAACTGAGGTGATTTTCTTCAAGCATAGGCTTTTATAGCCTGCATTACTGTAGTCACTCCCTGTCATTTATTTATCTTCATCATATCCTTGTGGTACAGGAAAATGCAATCATTCTGTTTTATAGCTGGGGAACTTAGGCAGAGGGATGCCAAAAAACGTAGGTCCAAAGCTCCCAAACATTTAAAATGGCACTTTAGAAAGAATTTAGATCCTTGAGTGCGTGATCCTTGACCCCCCTTCCCACCCCCTCCTTTAACATATACACACTTAGTACGGGCAACTGGTGTCTCCCGAGTGTGGGGGGGGCACCAGATGGCCGACAGGGGGAGGGTCCCCGCACAGCCAATCGCAGACCGGGAGGGCGGTCCCCCAGTGGCCGACTGCCGAGCGTGGAACCACCAGCGACAAAACCAGCAAAACTCGGAATGCACTTCTGGTTTCACGGCTTGCGCTTCCAGGGAGTACACAGCCAATCTCAGGGGGTGCACGTGTACCCGTGTGCACCCTCTATGCATTGCCAATGACACTTAGCCCTGTAGATACTTGATTTATTTCCCATTAAAAGATCCCCAGATGTTTAAGAATCAGGGCCGCCTATCCTATCCTGAAAAACCTGCAGCCACAGGGGGCCCCCCAGGTAAGGGGGCCCCTGCATCTGGCTGCTTGCCACCCCCACCCCACCAGCTTCACATCCGGCTGCTTGCCACCCTCCCCCTCACCATTAATGCCGCCAGCTTCTTCGGATGCTTGCCATCCTCCCACCGCTAGCTTCTTCAGGACAGGGGACCCCCCCAAATTGTAGGCATGTCCTGCTAAGTATCGTAGAATCATAAAAATTAAGGGCTAGAAGGGACCTTGAAAGATCGAGTCCAACCGCCCTTCTCTGGGCAAGAATACTGCTGAGATCAAACAATCCCAACAAGGTGTCTGTCCAGTCTCCTCTTGAAGACTTCCAAGGTTGGGGACTGCACCACCTCCTTCGGAAGTCTAGTCCAGATTCTGGTCACCCTTACCATAAGTAATCTGTTCCTTACATCCAACCTGAAAACATTCTCTAACAGTTCATGGCCATTGCTTCTTGTCTTCCCCGGGGGCGCCCTAGTGAACAGTTTTTTTCCCAGCTCCCAATATTCACCCCTTACATACTTATAGATGGCCACCAAATCCCCACTCAGTCTTAGATTCATAGATGTTAGGGTCGGAAGGGACCTCAATAGATCATCGAGTCCGACCCCCTGCATAGGCAGGAAAGAATGCTGGGTCTAGATAACCCCAACTAGATGCCTATCTAACCTCCTCTTGAAGACCCCCAGGGTAGGGGAGAGCACCACCTTCCTTGGGAGCCCGTTCCAGACCTTGGCCACTCGAACTGTGAAGAAGATCTTCCTAATGTCCAGTCTAAATCTGCTCTCTGCTAGCTTGTGGCCATTATTTCTTGTAACCCCTGGGAGTGCCTTGGTGAATAAATCCTCACCAATTCCCTTCTGTGCCCCCGTGATGAACTTATAGGCAGCCACAAGGTCACCTCTCAACCTTCTCTTGCGGAGGCTGAAAAGGTCCTGGTTCTCTAGTCTCTCCTCGTAGGGCTTGGTCTGCAAGCCCTTAACCATACGAGTGGCCCTTCTCTGGACTCTCTCCAGGTTATCCGCATCCCTCTTGAAGTGCGGCACCCAGAATTGCACGCAGTACTCCAGCTGCGGTCTGACCAGCGCCCGATAGAGGGGAAGTATCACCTCCTTGGATCTGTTCGTCATGCATCTGCTGATGCATGATAAAGTGCCATTGGCTTTTCTGATGGCTTTGTCACAATGCCGACTCATGTTCTTCTCTTCCCCAGGCTGAACAGCTCCAGATTCCTCTGTCTTTCCTCATAGGGTTTGTCTTCCAGGCCCTTAATTATTCTTGTGGCCCTTCTCTGGACTCTTTCAAGATTCTCCATGTCTTTTTTGAAGTGCAGAGCCCAGAACTGGACACAGTGCTCCAGCTGGGGTCTCACCAGCACCAAGTAGAGAGGAAGTAATCACTTCCTTACCCCTGCTCGTAACACATTGGCTAATCCATCTCAGTATGCTATTAGTTCTGTTAAGGTTCTGGCATGCCCAGAAATGCCTCCTCCATCTTGTCCATGGTGAGCAGCCTGGTACTTTTCTCACACCTGAGCCCTGCTGAGACCCACAAAGCAGGTGATCCCCCTATGGCCCTTCAGAGCATGATCCTGTAGGTATGTTCTAAGCACGTCTATCACACCCACAAAATCAGGCTCTCCATAAAACACTTTGACAGCATGATCACACAAAAGCCTGAAGAGGCGATGGTTTCCCCTTTCTACAGGAAAAGACGCTCACGTACAGTGTGGGAGACACAGGATAAATTCTGCCTGAGAGGATTCAAAACTATAACTTCTACCTCCCCACCTAGGGTTTTGCAAAGTGGGTGTAGGAACAGCAACTGGTGTTTCAGAGGTGGCGGCAACTCCTCCCAGGAGCAGCAGCTGGGGATGGATGTAGGTCCTCAAATCAGATAAAAATCCTCTTTGCCTCCCCCACCCCCTCATCCCACCTCCTTCTCCTCTGTTCTCAGCAGCACATCCTATCCCCTCCCCCTTCTGCCACTGCTTCTACCCCTGTCTGACCTAGGGCAAGAGGGAACTCCAGAGCCACTCTTGCCCTGCTCCAGCTGGGCTGTATGGGGAGCTGGGCTAGGCTGGGGTAAGCAGCAGGCAGGTCCTGGGCTTGCTGGGAAAACACCTAGGGAGAGTGAATGGGCAGGGAGGAAGAACCCACCTGCTGCCACCACCATCCCGGGCTGAACCTGGCTCCCCATGCAGGCCAGCTAGAGCAGGGCAGGAGTGACTGTGTTGTTTCCCCTGACCCCATATCTGCTGGGAGCAGTAGCAGTGCTGGACAAGGAAAGTGGAGAATGTGGGGGGAGGGGGACATGCCACTGAGCACAGAGCAGAGGTGAACTGGGAAATTCTTACCACTTCAAGGACTTAAAAGTCTCCAGATGCTGCCATCACAGTGTGGTCCAAAAGTGGGGGAGGGGAGAGGTGAAACCATGCCACTGCACCCCCTCTGAACCTGCCCCTGCCAGCAAGTTACAGGTTATTCATGCCGGGAGGGGGAAGGACCAAGAGGAGCCATTCTCCATCTATTCCAATATGCAGAGAAGAACTGAAGATTCATTGGCCCAGAAAGAGAAAAGAAAAATGAGCATAACTGTAGCCTGGTAGTTAGGGTGCTTTCCTGGGAGATTGGGGTGGGGAACAGGACCTGGCTTTCAGTCCCTGCTACCTGGACTGTTTCTGTATTTCACATTAAAGACTCATTGGAGGAAACACAAATAGACCTTGGAATAGGAACCGAAGGCCCTCTCCTGGGAGGAGAAAGATGGGTTTGTATCCCTTCAGAAAGAGGTATTTTACCCTACCTCACCAGCATCCTGGGTAAGTACTTTAACTACTAAACAATTCTAGAAAGTAAGGTGCTGGCTCCCCAGGCACTGAAAGAAAGAGTTCCTTTACTTTGGTTTTCAAGCAAAAAAAAAGTCAGAGATTGCTCAGGGCTGGGAGCTTCCAGTTGGGGTCAACACTTCCCTGTAGCCCAGAGGCTGGTGGTGAGACTTGGGGGTGGGATTTCACATATACCCCCATCATCCTACTGGCTAGCTTCAGAAACGCCCCTCCTATTCAGGATGTTATCTGCTGTGGAATCCACTCAGAGGTATTCACTGACCCCATACAAGGAAGTGGGTGGGGAAAGCAGTGAACACCTAGAGCTGTAAATTCCACTCTGAATCCATCCCCACATGCTCAGCATCACAAACAAAGCATTTGACCACTCTGGAACTTTTTCCTTCTGGGTAAAAAAAGAAGAAAAGCAGGGGTAATACCCCTTTACCTTAAAATTCACCAGAATGTACATTAAAGTAAAGCCTTTCCAAGCCATCTGATGGATTTGGAGGCCTACTTCCTACTCGTTTTTATGGGAATTAGACATTCAGATCTGTTCAGCAGCTTTGACAGTCTCAGTCTGAAATCATCACAGGCCCTGTTTCTTTAATCCAGATGCTTTTTGGGATTTTTTCCCCCAAAGTTGCCTCCAATTGGGGTAGGGGAGCTGAGTTTTGGGGTGCCCACTGGGGACAAGCCCAATTCTCAGAGAGCTTGGGTACTGTTGCAGCTATCATTACACTGGGCTCAGCACATTCAGGAAACTCAGGCCCAAGGTATCTCAAGCTGATCTCCTTTACCTAGAGTCAACATCAGAAAATTATGTCTGTAACAAATTTCCTCCTGAAAAACTCAAGCCTCCCCTCATTCCCTGCCTGCTTCCAGGGGTCCTCTGTTTTTCTTCTACAACTTCCATCTCCTGTTCCTCATGGTTTCCTCCATGGCTTTTCATCTTCCTCCCCTTCTTCTACCAGAAGTGACCTCTCTGCTCTCCTCTCCCAACTTTTGAACCATACCTTTGGCTTTTTCTCTACATTACCTAGGACTCAGGTCACGTCCACCATGCCCCCCCTCCTAGGGCTGAATACTTGGCTACAGCTCCTTGTCGACATGAACTAGTTAATCCCCCTTCCTCCACATATCAGGTGGCTGGGTACTGGAAAACTGAAGTCTTTTACTGACACTCATCTCTGTGACACTTTCATACAGCAAGCACCATATGAATCTTGGTTCAAAACATTGTGCAGGATTTAAGACGTGAACCATAACCTTCTGCAGGCATGCCGCACAGAGGTGAAATACACTCACAAGAAGCCAAGACATTTCACATGCAAAATGAATCCAGATGGTCTAGGAAGAGTAACCGCCAAAGAAAAAATGTGCTCACTGGCAAAGCAGCCACATTAGAAAGGGATCAGTGCTTCAGATTTACACACACAGTCCAATTATAGCCAATTTGACCACTCCCCATTCCTCAAGAGTCATAAATCCACATGTGCAAGTGCTAAACCAAAGGAGAAGTAACATTAGCTCATGCCTTTCAGCTATCTCAGTACCACACTGCAGTTCTCCAGTTTTGTTACCCAACCAGCCTGGTGCACTTGCCAACAACTTCCAGTCACCAAGGCCTCAGCCTGTAGTGGCACTAGAGGCCAGATTCTTAATTTCCTTGCATTTCATTAGCCATCTATACCTGAGCAAAGCAGGTGTGAAATATTGCCTTTCTGATCTGGTAGCATGTTATATATGCTTGCTTTGAGAAGCATAAGCAACTATATAAGTTACATACTGTGAAGAACAAACCCTTCACTCCAGGCCTGATTTCATGCAGACCCTTTCTTGACACAAAGGGAGGAAAGAATACGAGGTGTGCAATTCTTACCTGTGTATTTCCACCAGAGCTAGGGACAGCAGGTGGAATGAGAGCCAGACACAGACATCTGGCAACACCCTAAAATTTTGTCCACACCTTGTCCACACCATAGTTTCTGCCATTGATACCACTGCTAGAATTGCACCAGAAGAAAATTATGGGCCCATATTTTCCAAGGGCAGTATTACGCTAGAGGAGGCTATATAGTCACCTGGCTGGGGTCATCTGACCTCGGTCCTCTTTCCTGCCAGGGGCAGGGGGTCAGACACGATGATCCATTGTGGTCCCTTCTGACTCTACAATCTATGAATCTACCTTAAGTAATCTGTGAAATGAAGTTCTCCATCCCAAGCCCCTGCTGAACTGCTGATATACCCCATGGCTCCATCTCAATGCACTCCTGAACAATCCCAAACACTATGATTCCACACTGATTTCATCCATATTGTCCTTCTGAAAACTCCTGAGTTGGCTTCAAGCACCAGAGGTTCAACCCCATTACCTGAGAAGTAGCAAAACACTAATGCTCCAGCAGAGCACACCTCCAGTGGCCCCATACAAAGTCAACATTTTCCAATATGATTAGGTAATTAGAGTGTACCAACTTGGGTATTCAAAGAGGGCCAGTTTCCAGAAACCTCTGAAAATTAGGCTCCCTGAATACGTGTATATCCTTTAGCATCTCCAATCTTGCTCTCATCATCCCCTGTTTATCAGGGCTCAAGCTCAATTATCAGCCCCAAAGAATACACAACACTCATAACCAGGGCTATCCCAGGGGGCAAATTGGGGTGACCGCCCTGGACCCCGCACTTTGGGGGGGTCCCACAGAGCTGGGAGGCCCCTCTTGCAGGACCCGCATAGTGCTGGTGACTATGCTGCTGCCAGCTTCGTGTCCAGCCACTCACCCCCACCCCCGCACCACAACCATTGCCAGCTTCTTCGTGTCGGGGCCCTGCACAGGCTGATTTGCCCTGGGCCCCGCACCCTGCTAGGATCATCTCTGCTCATGGCAGAGGCATAACTAGATAACTAGGAATTTTGGTGGAGATTCCTGAGAGAGGATGGGTTCTGGAGTGCTGAAGAATGGAGGAGGGAAGAAGGGGTATCAGAGAGTTTTAGGGCATGCAGGTTGATATTGCTGCAGATGGGGTGTAGACTCCCCCTCTAAATTGGCTCCTAAGACTGGTGACCCTCATCCATCTCTAGTTCTGCTACAAACTCATAACACTTGGAAGAATAAAATACAGGATTCTTGCAGGATGTGGATCTGAATTAACCTGTATTGAATGCAAGGAGAATAAATCATATTTCTATTTGAAGAGAATATATATATATAATATCTACTGTAATAAGTCCTGCAGCCTTAAATAAAGAAACCTAAAGTGGCTAACTAGCAGTTTGATGCCATTTCTTTCTTTTTCCCTGAAAGGTTGTTACATACGTTTGTTGAAGAAATGGAAACCTGTGAGGCCTCTTTCAAGCTTGATGGAAATATTTACTCATGTAACACAGGTAACACCTCCTGTTGTTTGCTGTGCCAATACGCAACAAGATTTTAAAAGAAAGGGAGTATTTCCTTTCTTAGAGTAAAGAAGAATATGTGGAAAATCCATGCCACTAAAACAGTTAGGCTCAGAATTTAATTTCACAACACTTAGGACAGTCAGGGTACGGTCTGTCACAGAATTTGTAGCTTGTCCCTTTCCATGCATACTTACAATGTAGTCTATTATCACATTGTACTTCAAGCAGAAACTCAGCTGCAGTGTTAACTACAGAGGAACCAGTGGCTGCTTCACCATATGGAACAGACAAGCAACTCATTCACTACATAACTTTGATTTCACGACATACCCTTGATTTATTCCCAGAGCACAAGATGTCCCAGGCAATACAGGGAGACCAAGATCAAGTAATTAAAGACTTACCCATAATGCAAGCACCCAGGCAGGGCAAACTCAGGTTGAACAAGAAATCTTAATGGACGTTTCTTAACTTTTGCTTGTTTGACTTCAGATCCTTTTAACTTTGTGCCCCTACCTCTTTGCTTCTGCCCCCCTCCTCCCTAATCCCTAGGCAATCAACTACATTTTTTAAAAACAATTTGAAAATAAAATTTCACCCTGTGAAAACAAATTGGATTGCCACATGCATCACCCAGAAGGGGCAGGAAGTCTGGACCCATAACACATGCCTTTCGAGTTAATGTAGGTAACGGTAGAAAGCTGAACTTTCTATGTGGATGTGTCCCTGGAGGAAGATGGCTACACATGCACTTTACCAGTGGGTTTCAGATAGCAAAGCAATGCTGAGACTCCACAATAAAGGGTTCAGTTCCAGGTTCTGGAGGGGAGTGTGAGCTAATAGTGGCAGACCCCTCTCTGTCCTTCCTCCCAACCTGTCTTTTCTGTAATATCCATCCTGTCCCCTTTCCTGTTCCCTCCACTCTACTTCTGCCTCCCTTCCTGCACACATCCTTCTCTGAACCCCCACTGACCCTCAGCTTTTGCCCAAGCCCCCTGTTCTTTTTGCCCACCCTCCCCCAACATGTGTCTTGCCTTTGTGCCCCATGGCTCTTTGTCTTCCACTATCCCAATTGCTGCCAACCCCAAAAATTCAAAAATCACCTGTCACATCTCCAAAATCATCTTCCATTCTTGGGTCTGTCTTTTGGATAACAAAGAATGTGATTTTGGCCCCAGCCCTTGCTAGACATCCCAGGTGAAATTAAATTATGCAGATCTAGATAGCATGCTACTTGACCACATAGAGCATTTAGAGCTTCTTCCCATACCCTCAGACTCCAGTGATCTAATGCCATGTGTCCCCCACCTTGTCAGTTAACATGCATCCCAAAATCTCTGCGTCAGTCCTGTCCCACAACCAGGTATGGCTGCTCCTCCAAGTTAATTATGCTCCTCCAGCCTCACGGAAATTCTATGACCCACATCCCCAGACCACTTTCTCAGGCTTTATGTCTGCCCCAGCTCCAGAGACCCTCCACCCACCTCTCAAACCTTGGATTAGGGAAGATGTCCCATCAGGTCACTTGGTTTACTGGGAGAAGGATGATGAAGAAGATGCAGAGAGCAGAGTGACTCATTGCTTACAGGAGGCCAGGGAGGAAGGAACACAACTCACCTCTAATGCTGGACTTTCTGCCCCCTTCATGCTTCAAAGACTCCTTTTGGCACCTGGGGGAACTGGGGATGATGAACTCTGCCTGCCTTTTTGCAGCAGCCCTGACTGGTTGCACTTCCCCATGAAGCAGGGGAATGGGGAAGAAAGCCAATCAGAGGAGGCTTTCCTGATAGCATAGGTGAGAAATTGAGTACAAGAGCAGAGACCAAGATCACATCTGTGGCCCTGAAATCTATAGAGTTGATAACACTGCTCCTGCCCAGCTGTCTGCCTTTCTCCTGTCTCTCTTTCCTCCCAAACCCCACTTCCTGTGCCCAATGGATAGGAGAAGAGGAAGGTGCCTTATTAAATGCAGAGGAATGAGGAATGAGATTTGGATGAGGGAATGACAGGACAAAGTGTGCTAGTTCTGTTACTAGCAGGCAGGTCATAAGTGAACAAAGCAAGAAAAATAATCTTTCTTTACTTTTGTAAAGGCATCAAACTACAGAGATCCAGCTTCTTACATAGTGCTGAGGGTGGAAAACAAACCAAAACAAATAAACCCCCAAAGCACAAAAAAACAAGGAAACAACTACACACTGAGTAGTTTTCATCCTTATAAAACGTATCTCCTGATCTGATCCATTTCAATGCAGGGGGAAGTGGCTGAGAGGCTACCACCAGTCAACCTGGCTGTTTGGGTTGGGGAGACAAAAAACCTTAACCAAGCTATCCTGAAATTCCCCCAAAGGTCAAGATAACCTTTGACTTTTAAAAAAAAGGATTTCATCCTGCACATCAAAATCAGTAAACAATTTCCTTCTCTGTGTTGTAGCTGTGATGGTCCAGGAAATGTCAAGAAGTAAGGTTTTTTTGGGATATTTTTTACTAGATCAACTGTATACGTGGGAGAGCTGTTGGACAAACATTTAGGCATCAGGTGCCTTTCCACCTCAGAATGGTGTCTGAAGGGAAAGACAGACACAGCTGAGCTAAATATCAAGGTAAATATTCCATGACTAACAAAGTCATGGCTGCAACTCTGTTACTAAGAGGGGCTGGCAGCTGAGGTTAATTGCCACCAGGCAGGGAAAAGTCACGCTACACACTCCGGAGCCAATGAGGCTCAGGAAGGAGGGATAAGAAGGGAAGAAGACGCAGGAGAAGCCACCTTCAGGCACCTACAGATTGAGAGAAGCAGGCGAGGAGCCCTGCGGCGAGAGATTCAGAGGAAGGTCCAGAGGCAGGGGCTCACCCTCGCAGATGGTAATGGGATTATGGGATCGATTCGCCCCTCTGCTTGCTACATACCTGAAAAACCCAGCTTCCATGGTGAGTCACAGGGAATGAAGCAGTGGCGCGGCGAAAAGCCGTGGCTCTGGGCCAAGACGTGGCGGGGTTGCCCGGGAGAAAAGGGGACAGGGAAATGCCCGACCCAGCCCTGAAGAAACGGGACCCCGATCCCTCACCGGAGGACAAGAGGGTGAGGAGGAAAAAGAAAAAAGGACTGTGAAAGAGCCGCACGTTGGCACAAGACACAGCCGGGGAATCCTGGTGTTGGCGTTAATCAGCTGCTAATGAGGCAATTAGCGGCTGATCTCTGAGACAACACATAGTACTTACCGTCTGAGTCAGACGGCGAGGATTTGCCTGAATACATGAGGGATCTCCGTGGCAGGTCCGACGAACTGCCCCCTTTGCCTGGCATTCCTAGAAAGAGTAAGACCAGACTAAGAATAATAAAGCACCAGTATCAGACATCGATCCAGTGTGGTCTTTCCCATGGGTACTTGCATGGTTAACATCTCCTCCCTCCCTAATTCTGTTTAAAGATCAAAAGTCGTGGCAGGTGAGAACCTCGGGGTTAGGGGGTACCCGACTTGGACACCTTGACAATGACAATGGAAGCAGACTGCTTGGAAGGACAGAGGAAGCATGTGAACTGGGAACAAAAAGGTGTAAAGAGCAGTAGAATAGGCAATCCTGTTAGTTCAGGGGTGGGCAATTCTTTAGGCTGGAGGGCCGTTTAATGAGTTTTAGTGAGCTGCTGAGGGCCACAAGGGTAGCCCCACCCCCTGACAGGTACCCCACCCACTGGTCACCATCTTGGGACTGGAAGTCCCACCCAACCCTTGAAATTTGCTACTGGAAGTCCCTTCCCTCACACCTCAAGGTACTCCTTTGCGGGGTTGGGGGGGGGGGGTGGAATGCTATCTTGGAACCGGAAAAAAAACAACTCGTATACTAAAAGTAAAGTATCTACTATAACATTTTAAATTTTATTTCAAAAGCAATTTTATATTTTTGTCCTGATTTATGTGTGGTGTATATAGAAGTGGTTGCATGACAGCTCAAAAATAAAGGCTTACTCTTGCATATTGTGTGGGGGAGTGTTTGGAGTGTGGTTGGGGAGGTGGGGGGTGTGTATGGTGGGGTGTGGGGAGGTTTGTCAGGGGGTGTGGTTGCATATGTGGGGGTGTAGGGTATTTTGGGGGTGTGTGGGTGGGGTTATATGGGGCTTGTGGGGGGTGTTGGGACCCCCCACATAGTGCACAGCCCTGATACTTATGGTCAGCACAGGCATAGCCACATGGCAGTGTACAGCTCCAGCCAGGTCTGGGAGCTGCACATGGCAGCAAGGAGCAGAGTCAGGCTGGTCCACCACTATTGTATGGGGCTCCATGTGACTGCAGCTTCTGGGACTTGGGCACCACCAGGGGCAAGCCCCACGCAACAGATCCAGTGGCCTGGCCCTGCTCCTTGCTGCCACATGCAGCTCCTGGGACTCTGCCGGGAAGCAGGGAGTGGGGCTCCCCACCACTTCCAGTGGAGTCCTGGGCACTATACATGGCAGCAGGGAAGGCAGCTGACTCCATTGTGCAGGGCTTCCCCCACAGTGATGCGCGAGTCTCAGGAGCTGCACATGAGCCCCAGGGAGCCCCATCCAATGGAACTGGGCTGATCCAGGATCCACATTCCCACCACCTGACCAGGTTTGGGCCTCAGGCCTCGAGCTTCATACTCCCACCAGCCCCAGCCACACACATGGCACTCCTGCCCAGATGAAAATTTAAGAACTATAGTTGTACCATTGAAAACAAAAGGTCATATTTTAACAATGTTTCTTTCTAGAAACCATTAGTGATCCACCCATTGTGTGGAAACAGCCATTTACAAAATTACTCGGAGCGAATGGCCCCACAAAAAATAGGACTCAATTTAGCAACTGTTTACGCATAGAAGAGAAGCAACCTGTCACTTGCTGCCACTTCCCTACCTCCTGCCTGGAGTAAGTGCTATAGCAGGGACACAGGGAAGCAAAGAGGAAGCAAAGCAAATCTCTGTGGTTACAGCAGTGGCCGGGCCGGGAAGCTGTGTGCTGGCTGGGGCCGGGGCTAGGGCTAGGGCCAGGGCCAGGGCCCTCCCATGTATGAGGGTGGGAACAAAATGTGCAGACTGGGCAGGGTACAATTAATTGGTGGGTGCCTGCAGGCTGGTTGAAAATCACCTAGCTGGCTAGATCTGGCCTGCAGGCTGTACTTTGTCCACCCCTGTGTTAGTATCAGAGGGACATCATTCAAGAAGAGTGTAGTTACTACTTGTGAAGTGCAGGAGCACTTGACTGGCATGATAACCTTACAAATATTTAAGAGTTGAGCAATGGTACCTGATGCTCAAGAGCTTGTCCCAGAGCTCTTCCAAGTATACCAGAGCGCCCCAAGGGATGACAAGGTCAAACGGTTATAGATTCTGGCAAGGCCGTTTCAGGCTGGACATAAGGAAGAATTTCTTTACTGTCTGAGCGCCCAAGGTCTGGAATAGCCTGCCATCGGAGGTGGTTCAAGCACCCACATTGAACGCATTCAAGAGAAATTTGGATGCTTATCTTGCTGGGATCCTATGACCTCAGCTGACTTCCTGCCCCTTAGGCAGGGGGCCGGACTCAATCTTCCAAGGTCCCTTGCAACCCTAATGTCTATGAAATCTATACAGTTGTTCCAATAAAAGGTATCACAAAGAAGCCTCGTTTCTCTTCTATGTGTAAACAGTTGCTAAATTGAGTCCTATTTTGGGGGGCCATTCACTCTGAGTAACTTTGTAAATGGCTGTTCCCACACAACGCATGCATCACTAATGGTTTCTAGAAAGAAACATTGTTAAAATATGATCTTTTATTTTTAATGGTACAACATAGTTCTTAAGTTTTCTTCAGGTTAAATTTGTGAATATTTTTGCCACCTAATTTTATGACACACGGTGCTACAACATCGTTTTCCTCTCTGAAATAAATTGAAACTGCTGTTTTCATACCCACACATAATAAAATGGCTGGGGTTAAAAAATGAGGCTCAGTTGTTCCAGGTTTAGCAACTTTTCAAGCAGTGATCATCTAAGTCACTAAAAAAATAAATATTTTATTCCTTTTTATGAAAAATGCATCATTCCCACCTTGAGATTTCCAGCAAGGCTTTAAACTGCTGCAACTGTAGATTAGAACTGAATTTCTAGAGATGCTGCTCCCAGTGAAATCAAGTGAGGTTTTGCTGTTGGACTTAACCAGAGAAGGGCCTTAGATTTTTTTTGCATAGTTAAAAAGGGGAGTAGAGGATCATAAATTTGGGTTTTGTATGGAAAGTATTTTTAAAATCCAGACCCAGCATATTTCCCTGAGAAATCACTGAAAAACGGAAACTTGAGTTTCTTTTTTGCAACCTCCACTGTATATTAACCTTTAGAAAATGTTTCAATTGAATAAAACCATATTTGAAGGAAGGAAGGAAAACTTCAACTTTGACCCTCTTGATACAGTAAAGCAAACCAAAACCCTAAATGCAATATTCCTACACTTTAGGGACATTCAGATCCAAACTTGGCATGTTGGGCCCATTGTCTATATGTACCAATGGCTTTTGGTTAAACACAGTCAAACTCACAATTCTATACAACTAAAACCAGAGTTGTCATCCTCATGTGAGCCAAAGAAAGCAAAACTTCTTCATTATACAGATATCTCATGCTTCCTTAAGCAGCTAGGGCAATTGTCTGAACTTTAAAAATATCCTAAGTTTAAGAGAAACAAAAAGAAACAACAGAATACTTTTCACCTTCAGCAGTTTTACAGGATCAAACCTTCTATTAAGATGTTTCTGTGGAAACTATAAGTGACAGCAGGTGAGTCCACACATGTACTTTAATACACATTAGCCTGTTTTAGCACGCATTAAAGATCACAAAAAAACCTTAAAATAGGCTAATGTGCCTCACAATGGTACATTTCTAGTACCTCACAATGGTACCTCACAATTCGTAAATTTAACGCGCATTTAATGCAAATTTTGCGCATTAGCAAAAGCACATTAATGAACGTGTAGATGTGCCCGTGGCGTCTAATCTTGGAGCCTTTGCTCAGTTCAGTAGTCCCAGTGAAGTCACATTAGCATACATCAAACCTCGGTTTTGTCTATATAAGGACATCCAAGGAAATCCATATGAATTATTTTTTAATGTGGATCAGTTAAAAAGCATTAAGCGCCTGTGTGGACACATTTATTCTGAATTACAGTGGCAATATAGCAGAGCTAGAAGATAATTTTTTGAGCAAAAACTATGGTAAATGAACATTAGATATCTGATCTGTTGGTACAGTCAGGTTAATCCAGATCCTCAAAAGGAACAAGATGTTGCATTGTTTAATTCCCAGGAGTCTGGCCTATAGTCCGGGAAACTATAGGTCAGTCAGTTTGACCTTGATTGTGGGTAAAACTTTGGAAAAAATTATCAAGAAGTCCATTTGTGAGAGACTGGCAGAAGGCATGATGCTGAAGGATAGCCAACATGGTTTTGTTATGGTCAGGTCATGTCTGACCAACTCCAAGAGCCGCTCTAATTAAAGCATCCAGAGCGTCCCTGCCCTGAAATTTGGTGGCAGGGGTGCTTTAACTACAGCTCATTGGACGCACTTTAACTAAAGTGCCCTGCACCACAATTTTCAAGGTGGGGACGCTAATACACAAGATGCTGGAGTCTGCCTGAGTGCAGTAAGTACCACGTTCCAGCAGACTCCGTTAATCAAGCCTGCTCCAATGCACTATAGTTACAGTGTGCCGGTGCAGCCTCACTGCATGTGTATAGGCGCCCCATTGATGGCCAGTGGAAACTTAGGCACCTATGGGATTAGGTGGCGGTTGAGAGGTGGACTTGAGGATTTTAGTGGCATCTAAAAGGGCACATTCAAAAGTTCCCTTTTGAGGGCTTGGGCCATAATTGAGACATCTAGAATTGGATCTGCAGAGGAGTTGTCCTAATTCTGCTCCCACTTTTTCCATCGACTCCAGTAATAATGTAGCTGGTAAATCAATGCTTTTGAAGCACACCATAGGGAGATACCTCTGTTTCCTCCCACCCAGTTACCTGAAGGTAAAATGCGGATGTAAAATGAGATTATTCCAAAATTTGTTCCCAAGTGTTTTTTAGAATGGCATCTTCTCTCACTTAAGCCCATTTAGGCATTTTATGGGACTCTACCAAATACATAAATTATGGGGATCTTCTGTGCTTTATCCAAAAATATTTATGCTAGCATGAAGTAGCAAAGATTGACACCTCCCTATCACCATTCATAAAAACCTGAAAGGATCCAAGGCCTTCCTATAAAAGTTGATATATTTTATATCATCCATAGTGCATGCTTGACTGTCTAGCTACTGAAGAGAACAGAAGCCAACCTAGCAGTACTCCCAGAAAAGTAATCACATCTTGTAGCCTCTTGAAGTATGCTTCTGGCAAGTAAAATATGGAAATAGATTACAATTGGATTGGTCTCCCTCTAATCCCTTTGTCATGCTAATATGACAAATTGCTGATTTGACTTCTGATAGACTCCTTCATTTCCCTGTTTTATTAAAAGAATATTAGTACCACTAAAAACCCATTAAGTAGTTCCGTTATTGATGTTTGTTCAAGGTTATACATACGTCTATCTGGCACTTGCTGATTAATTTAGAGATACCTGTTGCCGTTCCATATACTGACCTTAGGAGAAGTCCCACCTACTGTTTTTCACCAGTTATTGAGACTTTGCTGTATCAAACTATACAGTTCCAAGCCTTCTAGATTTGGGTCAGTTATAATTTTGAGAAAGATCAGCTTTAGATATATCACAACCAGTGTTTCTGTGGGCTCTGCTTCAAAAATGTATTAAGGTAATTACTTCCAGGGTGTCTACCTGAGCCACTCGTGTTTGTGTGTGTGTGTATGTGTGTGCACATGCGTGTGTGCGCTGAACTCCCCTACATACAAAGATAATTCTTTTGAAGCTAAAGTTCAAATCAGAGCAGCCTGCAAAATATAAATCCATTCTGTAGACTATAATAGATGTTAAGCTGCTTGATGGCAATATGGCATAGCATTTACTCATATTTACTCAACCAAAGTTTGGATCTGAGAAGAAGAGGCAAAGGAAATGATCACGCCAGGGGATGTCACAAGGCATGGAACATTTTGGAAAATTCAAGAAAGATGGCTGGAAAAAAACTAGGCTAAAGATCACACTAAACTTTCCTTAAAATACATTTAGTGGCTTGATGTTAGATGAGGCTAATTTTAGATAAGATATAGCTTAGATATGGAATAATAATATATATATATATATATATATATATATATGAATATATATATATATGAATATTAGAGTAACACCTATTAGGAAAACTTTTGTATTTTTTACCTTATTTAGTACATTTTGTGATATTTTAGCTAATCAACAGAGCATAAAAATGGAGGTTCATCATGGAATCTTTTCTCTTTAGCTTTGAACTATGGCTCTTGTTTAACAGCCCATCTACAGATAAGCCAAAATAACAGCTCTTTTAAAACATAATTTGAAACCTAGGTAAGAAGTCCCTTTCCCTAATAGGCTGGTTACGTCTAGGGGCAGGCAATTATTTCAGGGGGAGGGCCACTTACTGAGTTTTGGCAAGCCATTGAGGGCTGCATGACAGCCAGCCAGGGGCAACTAAATATTAATTTTCTAAATTTTTTCGGTGTCCCACAGGCCAGATAGAATGGCCTGGCAGGTTGCATCTGGCCTGCAGGTTGCATTTTGCCCACCCCTATGTCAGAGGCATTTAAAGACTTTCAGAGAAATTCTTTAAATGCCTCTGACATATGACTCTGAAAATGTCAGTAGGTCCCTACCTATAGAGGCACACAGCCACACACTAGGAAAAAAACTTAAGCACATTTTGTCCCACATATTTAAGAGGGACAATGGACTTGTCTGTAGGATCCTGAGACCAAAGGCTTTCAGAAGGCATTCCACTGAAACCAGCTGTGTTGATCTAGGTTAACACCAGAGCAAATGAGATCAAAACTGTCTAATGTGCATGCAGACAAACTCCCTTCAAGTCACAGGGCAGTTTCCTGGATGTATTGGACACAATATTTGATCCTGGATTAGAATAGAAAAGAGATTAAATGAACAAGGCTTTTTAGGAGACAGAGCCATAGACAATAAACTCCATGTAGAATGACATCCATTGAAAGCCCTACTTGTATTGGATCCTGGCTGGATCTCTCCAGAGATCCCTAAGAGCCTTGACTAGCGGGCCCATGACGGCTGGCTGAACTCATGGTAAAACCCTTGAAATCAGTAGGAGCTAGGCAGCTAAACAGCTTTGAGGATCTGAGCCTTGGAGTCTAGATACCTCAGTGACAGGCGTATTATAAAAGAGATTAGGCTCACAGACTAATACTACAGATCAGACAGAAGAAAGAAGGAAAAAGCAAGAGTCTGTATGAAGTGCCTTTGTCTACAGTTCCCAACTGATTGTCATTAAATTGCAAATGCAGAATCACACCAGGGAATTAATTAAGGACTTCCAAGCAGTAAGTATTACCACTTTGTCTCCTCTGTTTCTTAGGGAGCATTACTGATATTGACTGAATAGAATCAAAAGTTGATTTTTTTTCTCCATCAGTATTTACAGCAGAAGCAGTATGGCCAGAATCATACAGAGCTCAATTCTAAACAAATCTTAAAGAAACCAGATCTGCTGCTCTTGAGGTCCCTTCCAGCCCCTAATGTCTAATGTCTATGAAAGCCTTACTGAAACATTTTCAAAGCCACTAGTGATGTGGGGTACTTCACTTTCTTGATGCCCACTTGGAAGAGACCTGATTTTCAGAAAGTGCTCACCCCTTGTGTAGTCAGATCGCTCCAAGATGTTTTAATTTAGATACTTTGAATCAGTAGTGGTTTCCCAAACTGAAACCTACAGCTTTGCTCGAAGTCCACTGAAGTGAATGGTGTCAGTGATTTCAAATGGACTTGTGATGAGGCTGTAAGAAATGTGTCTCATTGAAGGAGAGGGATGAGTAGTTTAGTCTGTGTAAAACAAGTTTCACAAATCTTCTATTGCAGCCCAGATGAAGAGGTGCAAATAAAATGGTCTAGACATCAGATTCCCTGAATGTATCCATCTTTTCCTTGGTTCTCTCTTTGCTTTATGCTCAGGTAGGTTGGATTCATCACTGAAAATCTGCTGGGACTGTATTCAAACCCTTAATTCCTGGAAAGTGCTTCAGAAACTGTACGAGAGGCAAGGATTTCTTACAGTGATATTTTTTGTCATCACCCTTACACTATGAGAAATTGTATAAATAGATTGCATTTCAGTAGCACCTTTCTGAAAACTAGTCTCTCTTACATTGTTTCAGACTGAGCATCTAAAATCTGAGGTACCCATGCTCAAAGTCATTTTGGAAAATACTGGCCTTAGTAAATATTATCAGCTCTATGTTTTAAATGGAGAGAAAGGGCTAACAGAGTGTTTAGGTGGCTTGGTCAAGGGCACACCACGAGTCACAGACAAAGCTAAGCTCGTACAGCCTGTATTGTTCTCTGCCTCTGTGGTGGCTGCCATCCTACTGGATGAATTAGAGACTGAACCAGGGGCTAAAAAAAAATTAGCTGAGTTTTCTCCAGCCTGAGCTGTAAGGGTAGGACCACAGAAAAGTATGGCTGGAAAGGACCATCTAGTCCAGTCCTCTTCTCAAGGCCGAGTCATCCCTGACCAAACCATCCCAATTAAGTGTACATCTAACCTGCTCTTGAAAATGTATATGTCCATAGCACAATGCCATGCTGTGTGGAGACCCTCTGAGCTTGCTTCAAAAGAGTTAGCTTGGGTACTGAACCCAGGATTGTCATTTCAGTATGGCATTTCACACAAGCCAAATAGTTCTGCTGAGTATCAAGACAAATCAGCTGTGATGGGTATAGCATTATACTGTGTGGCCTCAAAACTAACTTGAGTATCTCTACAAGGCTTGCATTTGTGGCATCTTGGAGAATGCCAAGCTACAAGTGACTTCTGAGCATGGAACTTCGTGATATACTAAAATTACAATGATCTTTGCAAACATTAATATCAGTTAGGGGCCAGGGTGGGGAGGAGGATATGTATAAGCTGAGGGTGAAAGATAGGTCTCCTGCCCTCAGAGAAAGAATACATCCAGCATGTCCTGTACAACCAACAAACTTGGTTTGGTTTTTCTCACTGATGACAGGAGTAAATCTGGAGCCAATGGAGCCATATCAGTGGAAAATGGCCCCAGGAACAGAATCAAGCCCTAGAGGTTCTCTTTAAAGGATAAACAGCAAGAATATTTTGTGACTCAGCTATAGTTTCACAAGCATCATCTGGAAAAGCACTGAAGCCTCTGAGTCTGCCACCCTTTCCAGATCTTCATAGCCCTGCAACAGAGAGAATGAGAGAACAAGGATGCGAGACAGCGAGACAAGGAACATGAAGTCTAGGGTTGTCATTTAATTTATGTTTATTTTGGTCCAAGGTTGAAGTCAGTGCAAAGCAAGGAGGTTATCAGATAACTCATATTTGCCTAAGCTCTGTGCTGTGCTTCGTGGGAAGACAGAAGATATTGTCAGATGGCCAGGACACATCTTCGCATAATTCATTTTTTTCCCCTGATGTAATTTTCTTGGTCAATTTTGAATAAGAAAGGAACATTGTTTCACTGTGAAAAGAAATCTGAACCTTATACATAACATTCTTTTCAGAAATAACAGTGTAACTCATATAATTGCATCATTAGCATATGTATACAGTTTAAAATGCTCACCAAACCGATGCTTTAGAAAGCTGAGAGATTTTCAAAGCTTTCTGGCTGACCCACACCCATATTTAGACTGTATTAATGAAAATTCCTTGTTCCTTCCCCTACCTCACAAACAATAATCCTTTCTCCTCACTTAGTTGCTCCACCATCTTCTGTAGCATTTCAGGAAACGGCTTTATCGCAGTTCTGAACCCCCTAAACACTCCAGCCATCTCTCTTCAGTTGTTTGCTTTGTTTTCTTTTCTTATTCATAGTACAGCCTTAAAATGTGGAAAAGGAGAAAGCCCCACTACCTCCATCATTGAAAAACAACACTAGACAAAGCCAGGTCATGGCTGTAGGGAGTAATTTGGCACCAGTTTCCAAGGACAGACTAGATGAGATGTAATAGATTTGCATCCACTATGATTTATATGGACTAATCCCCAAGTAATAAATATCAGCCCACTCCTGAATTCTAATGCATAGTCTTTCTAAAACCAGACAGGACAGAGTGATCAAAAACCAGCATGGGGGGAAAAAGTGGGCAAGCACTTATTTCTTGTATTCCTGCATCCATCTGCAAATTCCTGCATCCATTCCTGCAAATTATTCCATCAATATACCACAGGATTGCAGTTCTTGGATACAGCCAGAGGTTGGCCTGGAGCCAGAAGGAGGTGGCGCCAAGCATTTACAGCTTTCTGGGGCATGCTCACCCAGGGAACGGTTCCTCTCCATAATTACCATCAAACAGCCTCTGCAGGAACAAGCCTAGAGCTCTTGCCTGTGTGAAGGCAATAGGTGTCAGCAGCTCCTCATTTTGTAAAGTACTATCATATTTTCACACATGCCACATGCCCCCAAATAAAACAAACATCTTGTTTTGAGAATATAGAAAAACAGATTTTTCCAAAGCCAGGCCTGAGAGCTGACTCTTTGCAGCAGCTCAGTGGTTCTTCAGGCAAAAGCTAGTGTTAACCTTTTCATAGCTGCTGCAGAATTAGCAGCACCTTTTGGTGGCTCAGTCAAAAGCTACTGCCAATGCAGGAGCAGCTTCAGGAGGGTGGACACAGAACTATGACCATTGCTGCTTGCTGGCCCCAGAGAGAAGCAGCACCCATTAGAGCACAGTGTCTCCATGCCTCCATACTATTCCAGCAAAGAAAAAAAAAATCAGCTTTCCAACTTAAGACATGCAACCCAATTTTAGAGGACTGGTTTTCAAGGAAAAGATTTGTTGGTATGTGGGTAAAAACAGTATTTTTCTTAGCCAAAACATGCACCAGCATCAGGTGTTTTGTAAAGCAAAACTTTCATCATACTAAAACAAATTTTCTATAATTCTGGTGCATAGCATCTAAAGAATGAAACGGTAAAACTTACTTTAAAAAATAATTTAATTGGAAGTTTCTCCTGCCTCATTATAGCAAAATCCTTTCCTCTGAGAGATCAACCCCCATTAGAAGTTGTGTATGTTCAATATTAAAAATTAAAGGGTCTTTTCGCTTGAGCTATAAAAACAAGGATTTTAAAGCACTTGACACTTCTACAGCCCCCCCTTACCCCACCCCATTTCTACTCAAAATCAGAAAAAATCAGAACTAATTTAAGTACAACCCTCCCAAGCCTGTGTGAGCACCAGGCTTCAGCGCAATACAAGTCAGCAGGGACAAAGAACAAAGCCTAGAAAAGCTGAAGACTTGCAATAGGATCAAGACAACATTTCAGATCGTAACTCTGCAGGGAAGTCAAAGTAGAAATTCCAGTGGTCTTCATATGAGCTCAGTGAAGCTGTCAAGGGCTCTAACATGTGCCACAAAAATATAAAGGGCACCTCGCTAGAAGGCTGGAAGCAGATGCTGAGACTGTCTATTTGTGCATGTGCCAACATGGAATGCAGTCTAAATATTTCGGTGATGAGCAGTTGCTCTTATTAAGAAAACAAAAAATCTCAAGTTATTTCAGTGATCTGCAAAATAAAATAAAATAGAAGTACTAACTTATTGTACAATCTGGCATGACCTTTTTACCAGCCAGCAAAATAGCCTGTTACTGTACAGTGGGCAGGCACATTGCACGTACTGCACTTTCACTGAAATGTGGCATAAGGGAATAACAATACAGATTATCATAGAATCAATGGGCTGAATTGTTCCACCACATATATTTTACTTGTGTAATGGACTAGAAAATTTGCAAGTTGGAACTCCTGGTCCTTGGAGTGTCTTTGTGCTCAATAGGTTGGGGACAGTTATCTCAGTGCAACTGCTCTATTGGAGAAATTGAGGGGTGGGCTGGCTTGATATAGAAGCATCTGCAGAAGGCAAAGGACAGAGATGACTGGAGTAGCTGCTCTAAGGGAAGTTTTGCTTATGACTTTCCAAGAATGATGGGGAGTTTAGGAGAGATAACTGGGTGCTACATCAGCATGAGCTGTTCCATGCAGCATTACAATAAATCCTTCGGAGTACAGCACTGATTAAAATAGCATGTATGAAAGAGGAAGCAATTTCTGAAAGCAGTAATAGAACCATTATCATTTTTATGAGGATTTTTTTTGAGATTTCTACATCAGTCTTCTACTGCACATATGTGTCATCCACTCACATAAAAGGATAGTCTCTGTCCTGAAAAGCTTATATATTAAATGGATGAGCTAGACAAAGTGAGATGACGAAGAGGAGCTAGTACTAATCTCATGCTACAGAGGAGGAACTGAAGCACAAAAGCCCAAACCCTCAAAGGTATTTAGACACTCATTGAAATGTATGCATTTGAAAATGTGGGTCAGGAATATGAAAGGCTTGTTTATGCCCCTTCTGTAGAGCTTTCTGGGAGGGACACTCCCAAGCATGTTCTACTCTGCTTCTGCTGGCATGTGACAAACTGGAACTAGGGCCATGAAGACACTCTGCCCCACATGACTGCTCTCTAACATGCTGAAGACAGAGGTCTCAAAAGCAGCCATAGCAGTATGTCCCTGCCTCAGATGCAGGGTGCACCTACACATGCAGTTAATGCACTGCAAAAAACTCCAGTGTATATTGCACTGAAGTTTATTGCTCCTAGGCACCACATTTAAACGTGTGCTTGGGACCACAGCACGTTGACCTGGGTCAGAGCAGCCCCGGCTGCAGGTAGCTCGGGGGGTCAGTCTGCCAGTTGCAGGGCTGCTCCAACCTGGCTCAACATACTGTGGAGGGGCTGCTGGGGAACAAAGGTGCTCCACCGCAGAACGAGCTGGCAGATAGCCCCTGCACTGAAGCACCTCATGTCCCAGCCAGCCAGATCAACAATTACATATGCGCTGCTGAAGAGTAAAAAACTCTGAAGTAGGTTAGAACTTGTATTTACAAGTACTAACCTACTGCAGAGTTAATTAATTTACTCCGTCCTAATACCACTGCACATGTAGGTGCTGAGATGTTTAGTGAAGAGCTAATGAGGCAACTCTGCAGCAAACTTCTTGTGTAGATGCACCCCATATTTCTGGATTTGGCACAGGAGCAAGTGAGTGGGATCTGCTTGGGAATATCCTTCCCTGAGCACACCACAAAGGCACACACTAGGTACACCCTAAGTGATATGCCCAAGACACAAAGAGGAGTCTATCTCAAAAGCAGAAAGAGTGCTCACCTTTCCAGAGAGTCTTAATTCACTGCCTAGAACTCATGACCATTTTTGCTGGTAAACTGAGCATTGCTTGGAATTTAGGCTTTGTTCACACTAGATAGTCTGTCTTAGAAATCCTCTACTCTGAATGCTCATGAGTACACCAGCCACCTGCCTTTTAATAAAGGTGTCATCTAGACCTACTCTGAGCAAAATTGTACTGCTAACATTTTACATCATCTCCCTCCACTTGCAGTGCTTCCACTGCTCTGGGCAGTCAAGCTGCACTGAGGATAGTAAGAGTGGAAAACTCTGATTTAAACTATGCCACTCACAGAAAACTATGTAACTTAGATAGATTCTGTCTCAGGCTTTTTGACTGTCTGTACCTAACCGAAGCAGGGGGAAAAGTAATATAAGGTTGGGGATGGGGAGGGCAGTTAATTATTTGCACTATGCAAAAACTAACAGACTCCAGCCAGGTTTGCTCTTCATTCTGCTATGCACTAATACTGATACAACCTTATATATTGGGATAGTTGGGAATGGACGTCATCAGCCTTAACTCTAGGATAATGTCAGGGAGGGAATATTCCTTCAACCCTCTTTTGATGGGTATTGCTATCCACTGCCCATTGTCATACCATAAGACAGCAGGTTGCATTAACCAAACAAGAGATATTTCCAGTCAATGCAATGTTCTGTGCAATGTCATGGGACTTTACATTCTCAGAAAAAATCTGGAAAATAATAAAGAGCAGTTAATTATTCTTTCTTTCCTCAGCTTTTTTCTCTCTAGCATGGGAAAAAAACCCTTTTAAATAGCAAAGGAGTACCCATAGATAAGCTTTCTTTTCTATGAACTGCCTTTATCATTAATTAAAATTCTTGCCGTTCGTGTTGCTTAATATGGTGATATTGCTGCAACTAATTAAAGCTCTTTCATTCAGACCAGCCAACTATGATACACACCAGAAGATCCATGTTATCCACAGCACAGGCTTTCACATTAGTCTTTGCTAAGCTTGAATGCTTTCAAATGCTTTACCTGCACTAATACGGTCCTGGGAGGCTATTATGGGGTTGGAGGATGTGGAGGCATTTTGCTTTCCTCAGACCCTTTCAAGCCATGCTAAGTTTGTACTGATATGCCAGGTCCTGGGTTCATGCCCTTATGGAACAATGCTTCTAGGTATGCTGAAACAGAGAATGCCTGGCTGGGGTTACACCTTTTTGCAGGACGCAGTGAATTTTTTTTCAAGTGCAAGTAGTGGCCTCTCTTTAACAGCTACTATAACAAGGGACAGGAGTCAGAGACCTCCTCCATGGTTAAGGATTAGAAATATGGTTGCCCTCTGCCCTTTTTACCCTTATGCTATTCCAACTAACATATGATCATTAAAATTGTGTAGATGCACACTATAAAACCACAATTATGGGAAAATTATTTCTTTTGCATAGGGGGAGGGGAGCATCTAAACCCAGGAGTTCAACTTTTAAATGAAATTGTATCCTTACAATGAACTGCTTTGCTAGCAATTTTACTTTGGATGGTGCCACACAGGGCTGGCTAAAACAGAGTCCTTAAATATAACCCTTTGGATCCACTCTTGTTTTTATTGCTCTTTTCTAAGCTTTCTCCAATTCATTGTTTGTTAACCTAGACACCCATCTATCCACAGTGGGCTGAAGGTGTTAAAATGAGTCCTGGTCTGATCACAGGGTATGGAGAAGAACATCTACTTATCTATCTACTCTGACACACCTAACAAGTATGGTGGAGCTAACTTAGGTTGTGGAGAAACAAGTATACTGCAGAACTATAACCAAGAATGAAATTATGGGTAAATTAGGGTGGCTTAGCTTTTGCTTACTTTGCATTAGGAGCAGACAGATTAAATCTTTAAAGCAGATTCATCTGAACCATGGTAAGTCCCACATACTCCTTTTGAAGTACAAAACTTTTAGAGTTTGATTGATATAAGAAGCCAGTGGTTCTCAACCTTGTTAAACTCAAGGCAGCTCTCAGAAAATGTCAGCTCTTAAATTCAAATTCATTTTTTGCCTATGGAAAAATAATAGAGCAATTCTTCTGTTGTAAAGAACTCAGAAAGATCACAACAGGTCAGAACGTATTAACACTATGGAGTCCTATTTGGTTTATCTCATAAGTCATGTCTGCACACCTCACAACCTGCAGTGCCCATGAAAGGATTTCAAGTTATCCCAAGGTGCTGAGGAACCTTGGCTGAGACTTGCTGATCTAAACCAGTAAGCCCCAAAAGACTAAGGCCTTGAACCTGCCTGTACACAGCAGCTTATGGTCATAACTGGCCCAACTCATGAGGTTCACTGTGATGCAATGCCATGTAGACAAACTTTAGCTGTCTTTAAACAAGCTACCTCAGGTAATGATAGCAGCTAAGTATAGTAACACAAAAAGCTACATAGACTATGCAACCTGCCCTAGAAGCAGCATAAATTAACTCACACTGAGCTTCAAACTACAGCTATCAATACCAACATTCACCATTTTTACTTTAGTTAGAATAATAGAATAATAGAAACTTAGGGTTGGAAGGGACCTCAGGAGGTCTAGTCCAACCCCCTGCTCAAAGCAGGATCATTCCCAACAACTAAATCATTCCATCTAGGACTTTGTCAAGCCGGGCCTTAAAAACCTCCAAGGATGAAGATTCCACTACCTCTCTAGATAACTCATTTCAATGCTTCACCACCCTCCTAGTGAGAAAGTTTTTCCTAATACCCAACTTAACCCTCCTTTCCTGCAGCTTGAGAGAATTGCTCCTTGTTCTGTCATCTGCCACCACTGAAAAGAGTCTAGCTCTGCTCTTTGGAGCCACCCTTCAGGTAGTTAAAGGCTGCTATCAAATCCCCCCTTGGTCTTCTTTTCTCCAGACTACAGAAGCCAAAGCCGAAGCCTTCCTTCAGCTTCTCCTCAGAAGTCATGTGCCCTAGCCCCCTAGCCATTTTCATTGCCCACTGCTGGACTCTCTCCAATTTGTCCACATCCTTCCTGTGGTGGGGGGACCCAAAACTGGACACAGTGCTCCAGATGTGGCCTCATCAATACAGAGTAGAGAGGAAGAATCACTTCCTTTAATCTGATGGCAATGTTCCTACTAATGCAGCCCAGTATGCTGTT
Source organism: Alligator mississippiensis (assembly GCF_030867095.1). Classification (NCBI taxonomy): domain Eukaryota; kingdom Metazoa; phylum Chordata; order Crocodylia; family Alligatoridae; genus Alligator; species Alligator mississippiensis. The sequence continues at coordinate 141,879,092 of NC_081827.1, forward strand.
AGCCTTCTTGGCAACAAGGGTACATTGTTGACTCTTTTCCAGCTTATTGTCCACTGTAACCCCCTGGTCCTTTTCTGCAGAGCTGCTGCTTAGCCAGTTGGTCCCAAGCCTGTACCAGTACATGGAATTCTTCCATCCCCAGTGCAGGATTTTGCACTTCTCCTTATTGAACCTCATAAGATTTCTTTTGGTCGAACCCTGCAATTTGTCTAGGTGTCTCTGAAACTTAGCCCTACCCTCCAGCATCTTTACTACTGCCCCCAGCTTGGAGTCATCTTTGAACATACTTAGGATGCAATCCATCCCATCTTCCAGATTATTAATGAAGATATTAAACAAAACCAACCCCAGAACTGACATCTGGGGCATTCTACTGGATACCGGATGCCAATTAGACCTCAAGCCATTAATCACTACCTGTGGAGCCCAATGATCCAGCCAGCTTTCTATCCACTTTGTAGTCCATTATTCCAACCCGTACTTCCTTAGCTTGCTTGCAGTCATGCTGTGGGAGACCGTATCAAAAGCCTCACTTCAGTCAAGGTACTTCATGTCTGCTGCTTTCTATGCATCCACAGAGCCAGTTAACTCATCAGAGAAGGCAGTCAAGTTTAAAACACTTGACTTGCCCTTGGTGAATCCATGTTGACTTCCTGAACACTTTCTTTTCCTCCAAGTGCTTAGAAATGGATTTCTTGAGGACCTGCTTCAAGATTTTTCTGAGGACTGAAGTGAGGCTCACTGGTCTAGTTCCCTGAATCCTCCTCCTTCCCTTTCTTAAAGATGGGCACTATATTTGCCCTTTTCCAATTGTCGAGGACCTCCCTTGATCACCACGAGTTTTCAAAGATAACGGCCCGCAGCTATGCATTCACATCAGCCAACTCCCTCAGCACCCTCAGATTCATTGCATTCAACAGCATGGATTTGTACATGCCCAGCTTTACTAAATAGTCCTTAACCTGTTCTTTCACCTTCGCCTGAAACTGTGCTGCTTGGTGCAGTGTTCTGGGAGCTGACCTTGCCTGTGGAGACCAAGGTAAAGAAGGCATTGAATATTTTTGACTTTTCCTCATCCTCTATCACTAGGTTGCCTCCCCCATTCAGTGAGGGACTCATGCTTTCTCTGACCTTCCTCCTAGTACTAAAAATGCCTGAAACACTAAACAGTTAGGTATGTTTACATTGAAGTGCAGTCACTAATGTGAAGGCAATATAGATATACCCTTAGATTGCCTTGGCCTCATCTCAGCCTTTACTCTACCAGTCCACTTTTTATAGCTTTTTGGAAATGGGAAATAATTCAGAGACCCTTTCAGAAGGAATGCATGGCAAATCTTGATGGCCAGTTCTTTCCATCTGGGAAATATTTTAAGAAACTTCTCTGACATTCTACAGATATTCCCCACACATTACATGTTTTGTGATGGAATGAGTCATAGGCTAGAAATAAAATGCAGGGTTGCGCTGACTGGATCATCCTTTTCCAGTAATTCTAAATAGCTTAATCTGCATTGCTCCAGTACAGATGTAATTACTTTTAGCCACAGCCTTTTCTGAGCCCTTCGCATCCTGAGGGACAGCGAAGCTAGAGATTAAGGTGTCATTTGTACTCTGTGCCAGTTTTCATTTTAGCTCTTAGCCAAAATTTAATTAGGTGACTCCCAGTATTCCTGATCTTGGTTTTAATTGAATAAACGGAGCAAGTGTGCAGCACAAGGAACAACTGTCTCAGCAACCAGCCACAGCCTAGAAGCTTGGAAGACTTAGGGAAAATGAGCATATTGATGCTTCTTAAGGGACCAGTGGAGAAATTCACATAGATTTTTCATAGACTAAAAATGCTTTGAAAAGATGCTTGCAGAGTGGAGCAAACCTGAATGAATAGCAGAGAGGAGATTAGTACAACACAACACAACCCCTGAGGGGACTGGCCTCCAGGAGGGAGCACTCAGTGCTGGGAGAAAAACTCCAGGGGAAATTCCATACAAATTCCTGCACAACTTCCCCCACTTTTTTTAAATGGAAGAATTGATTTTTCACTAAAATACCTAAACTACTGAAATGCTGGGATGGAAGTGGATAATACTGATTCAGAACGGGGCCCAATATCTTATATGAGGCACTGCACTGAGATGAGCTTCTCTCTCTACTCTCTATGGAATGGGATTCCTGACCAGACACTATATAATATGTACTGGGGTCTCCCCTACTGGAAAGGTGAGGCAGTTCTTCACTGAAAGCCTTACCTGTGATGCATCATGAGAGAACAAACTACAACCCCCATGAGGCACTGAGGCAGCATAGCAAAATCAGAATATTTAGTTTTTTGGGCAAAACTATTTAGTGGTTCAGGCATTTTTTTCAAATCAGTGCAAGACTGGTTAGACAAGCAATTGGCTCTCTCAGATGTCCCTGTCGGTTTCTTCTGGTCTGGGTTGGAGTTTCAGATTTAGAAATTCGAAAAGCAACAAAGCTTTTGACCCTTTCTAAAACCAAGCTGCCAAATGAAGCCAGCTGGAAACTTTTCAAGGAAACTCACGTTTCAGGATGGTCAAAGGGGATGTAATGAAAAGGCAGCTTCAGTTAGTGGGGGATTTACTGGAATTGGTACTTGTAACTTTAGGCATTTGATTTTCATATGCCCTTGAATTTTTCACTTGCAGTTTGATACTTGTCACACAGGAAAACCTACTCTGAGGTAACATATATAAACTGTCTTTCAAGCATACCCTTCCTTTTAATGACAGGCAGACAAGAAGCCTGCATCCTATGTCTGAGAACCTTTCATACTTTGAATGATTGCTTAAAGTCTCTGCAGTGATGCTTGAGCAGTGAGAAAAAGGTTGAGACAGCAAGACCTTAGTTGGCTGCTGCTATTTTAGGCCTCCATTTTGGTCTGACATCTTAACTCAGGAGTACAGGCACACTCCAAACCTCCATACAGAGCCAACCCTAGGGGGTGCAGAGCCCAGGGCACATCAGCGGGGGCTGTACAGGAATGTGGGGGGAGAGGTGCGGGGGGGAGGTGCCGGAGCATGGAGCCAGTGGTGTGTGGCGGCCCCACAGAGTGCTGGTGACCTCAGCATGTGCCAATGGCGCGGTCCATAGGGCCTGCACAGCAATGTCCGTGGGGGTCCCCAAAGCACGGCACTTGGGGCAGTCACTCCATTTCACCCCTCCAAGGGATGGCTCTGCCTCCAATAATACAGCTTGGTAAACCTGTTGGTGATCATTTCAATCTAGACACACTGCCATGGTCTAACAAGTTGGCCTATGAGTGCCAGATTCAATCAGCCGTTATCTTGCCTTCCACAAAACGATAGAACCCTATGGTGGATGGTGGTAAGAAACAGATTTGCAGCCTGCCAAACCTTCCAGCTCCTTCTTTTCTTTCTCTCCAAGAAGTTTACTCCCTTCCCCACAGTACTAGCTCTATAGCCTTTGTTTTGTCTGCATCAGTGCTTCAAGATTTTGAGATGGGTGTAACAGCCAACATTTAATTATCTCACTTCAGCAGCAAGGTCAAGATTTTTTTAAAAAGAGACAAGTGATATGATGTGCCCCATTTGAGACACCTGTAAAAGGTCCTGATTTTCAGGAATCAGGTGCTCAGCACTATCTAAAAATCAGAGCTCTTTAAGGTGGCTGCTATTGGACACTCAAAAACAAAGACACCCCAAATGAATTACTTTTGAAAAGGGTGGCTTTAGTGTCTCTGCTGGTCAGAGAAAGACTTGTGAAGGTATACAGAACCTGCTACAGTGAAAATCATTCAGATTTGCACCTTACTATTGTATCGTTGATCCTGAAGTCCCAATACAATAAGCATTGCCAATAAATGTGCAAAGTCATGTGTCTAAACCTGAAAGGAAAAAGATGCATACCACACATATGTAATGCTTACCACTTGCTATGCGAGATAAAATTAATTCCTGGTGTAACTCCAGAGTGACCAAAGGGAGGATTAAAATTAATTATAATAACCTTGAAAGTGATAGAAACCCTCAGGGGCAAATTCTCAGCTGATGCAAACTGACACAACAAACTAGTTGAGGAGTTATGGAAATTTATATCAACTGAGGACATGCTTTAGGCTAGAAGGCAGCCTCTAACAAACAAGCGTTAGAAAGAAAATGTCCCTGACAGGAGGCTAGTCCATAACTGCATTCTCCAGGGAGTATTGTGTCTTCCCCCGAATCCTCTTGCACCAGACCAGATGCACTGCTGAAGTGAGGTACAATACTTCAGTCCTAATGCAGGGGTGCCAACTGTTTTTGGCAGGTGTGTCACAAATTGATCCATGCAACATCCTCAGGTACCACTCCTATCCCCTCCTGCCTGATCGGCTGCTCTGCTTTCTGCTCCCTACCCTGTTGCCACTGTGCTGCCTACCCTCCCCAGTCTGCTGTGCGCACAAACACAGGCTGTCCATGGCACTTGTGTCACACATGCTGCAAGTTGGCTACCTCCTGTCCTCATGGATCTGGCACTTGTGTTTCACAGCCTTCCATCTTCTGGATGTGCAACTGTTTTGAGAAATACAATCTAACAAACAGGCATAGCTCTTAATTTGCATACACCCAAACATGGGACACATTGTACAAGGAGTCAACAGAGGGGGCCATAGAGTCTTCCAATCAGAAGTTTAAAATTGGAACTGGTTGGCATTTTGGGGAATTAAAATAATTGAGGAAAGAAAAATACTGATAAAGTCTGTGCATAATTTCTCCCACGCCTTGGGAAAATTTAAAGCAGGTTAAAATAATATCATTTAAAAAAAATGAAAGGATAAGAGAGAGAACTTTTGGAGGATCAGCCCCACTCTGTAAAAAGCTGTAGGACTTGTTCCTTCAATCTCCAGTCCTAGAGCCAGTGAGCTTCTGTGTGTACACAGTTATCTACATAATACACATCACAAAGGGGGGTTCTTAATGTAAATGATTCAAAGGAACATTTCTGAGAGTATCTAAGCCCCCCCTCCCCCTTTTTTTTTTTTTTTTTTTTACAAGTGTCTATTGCCTTTGTAGCCTGCTTCCCTATTGGCATTCACTGAGCCTTCAGCCCCTGAGTCATTTAAAAAAAAATGAAAGAGAAGGAATTAGGCTCTTAAGTCATTCTGCCATTACACAAGTTCCAATTTCTGCTTTCAACAGCAAAAGCAAGAGGGGATCCAATTTTCATGAAGGGTAGCTAATTTGGGATGAGCGTAATGGATATCCTTTCAAAAAAGGTGTACAATAAGACTACTGCTTTCTACATCAAATGCAGAACATTTATTTTTCACTCGCTTTTACCTTAGCTGAGGGAAAAAAGAAACCTCAGCAAATGAAAAGTAATTTTAAGAAAGTTCTACCTGGTTTGTCTGAACCTAAGCAAATTTAATTTCTTATTTGTTATTTTCAGCTTGAAATCCTGGGTTTCATACAGAAACTATAATAGCCTCCCTCTAGTGGCCAAAGCACTTTTTCACATTCTCATGAACACTCAAGGGAATTTGTCAAAAACAACTAGAATAGACATATGCCTGTATATTGGATTTAAATAAGAAAACTTATTTATATTTCCTTCTAATTAATTTATATATTACTACTTCCCCACTGTTCAACAGACATTAAATGGGATGTAGCTGTGCCTTAACAATAGATGGAAAACCTGACAACACAACTGCACTGCTACAACAATCAACATCCCCCCCCCTCCCCGACATACCCCACAACAAACCCATCAGAATCCATGGATCCTAAATGTGCCTTTCCCCCAAAATGGGCATATCTCATCCAGTGCTCCAAAAGCCCTCATGGTAAATATGTGGCTGAAACTAGACAGAAACTATGCACCAAAAAGTCTGTCATAGAAAAAATATAAAGGACAGCAAGAGGAGCACATTTTTCCAAATACAAGTACACCCTTTCTGGACTCACTATCCTCATGCTGGAGAGAAATTTATACCTATAAAAAGCAAGTCTGGGAACAAAAGTTCATAAACTGGCTGGACACTAAGAACCGTGTTGTGGACACGCCGGAGGGCAGGGAACAGCTGCAAGCAGATCTGGACAGGTTGGACAAGTGGGCAGAAAACAACAGAATGCAATTCAACAAGGAGAAATTCAAAGTGCTGCACCTAGGGAGGAAAGATGTCCAGCACACCTACAGCCTAGGGAATGACCTGCTGGGTGGCACGGAAGTGGAAAGGGATCTTGGAGTCCTAGTGGACTCCAAGATGAACATGAGTCGGCAGTGTGACGAAGCCATCAAAAAAGCCAATGGCACTTTATCGTGCATCAGCAGATGCATGACGAATAGGTCCAAGGAGGTGATACTTCCCCTCTATCGGGCACTGGTCAGACCGCAGTTGGAGTACTACGTGCAATTCTGGGCGCCGCAATTCAAGAGGGATGCAGATAACCTGGAGAGGGTCCAGAGAAGGGCCACTCGTATGGTTAAGGGCCTGCAGACCAAGTCTTACGAGGAGAGACTAGAGAAACTGGATCTTTTCAGCCTCCGCAAGAGAAGGTTGACAGGCGACCTTGCGGCTGCCTATAAGTTCATCACGGGGGCACAGAAGGGAATTGGTGAGGATTTATTCACCAAGGCGCCCCCGGGGGTTACAAGAAATAATGGCCACAAGCTAGCAGAGAACAGATTTAGATTGGACATTAGGAAGAACTTCTTCACAGTTCGAGTGGCCAAGGTCTGGAACGGGCTCCCAAGGGAGGTGGCGCTCTCCCCTACCCTGGGGGTCTTCAAGAGGAGGTTAGATGAGCATCTAGCTGGGGTCATCTAGACCCAGCACTCTTTCCTGCCTATGCAGGGGGTCGGACTCGATGATCTATTGAGGTCCCTTCTGACCCTAACATCTATGAATCTATGAATCTATGAATCAAAGATTGCACAATTATATTGGCTTTATGGCATACCTAGTGTTCCACATTTTGGATTTTTATTTAAAAAAAAAAATTCTGGAAATTTTTCAGGGTTTATCTTCCAAACATAAAAACTGGGTTGAAATTGGGATAAAAGGAAGGGGTGGAGAGAATCGGTTTAAATCAGGGAAAATAAGAAATGGGGAAGGGGTGGGGGGCTGAACATGTGCAAGGGCGGGAAAGTCTTTGGGGGGGAGGGAGGGGAACCCAACGCTGCCCCCCCAGCTCAGCACCAGCTCTAGCCCCAGCCTCGGCTGCCTCCCCGCACTGGCCCCAACCCTGACTCCCCTGCTCCAGGTCCACTGAGCGATGCGAGGAGGGGCAGGGTGGGGCCAGCCTCAGCTGCACCACCAGGCCTGAGGGACCAGAGCCCCCAGGACCCCCGTACCTGCCCTGCCAGTCACTGCCCAGCCAGGTGGGGTAGGGTGCAGGATGGAGCCATGGCTCCTCCAGGGGGTGTACGGAGTGGGTGGCAACTGCTGCTGCTGCACAGGTCCCAGGACGCACAGGGGGCATGTGAAAAATGGGTGTAAATCAGTAAAAACCAAATAACTTCAATAACAAAAAAATCAGGTAATTTAATCGGTGAAATTTGGTGAAAACCAAAAATGTGGAACACGAGGCATACCATAATCTACCTACTTCCTGAAAATCTTTCCTCATGGTAGAAATGATGATAGAGTGGGTGGAAGGGCAGGGTCTTCATGGAGATCAGCTTGGGACCCCCACAGACAGGGTGTGCTCACCTTGGCAGATGGGATGGGGCCCTGGGAGGACAGGAAGTGGTATCTGGGAGCAGAACAGGCAGGCAGGGCTGGGACTGGCGCTGGGATCACAGGGCAATGACAGTGTGGGGCCCAGGGCCCAGGGCAGAGCTGTGCTCCACTCCCCACAAGTCCCTGTGATGGACACCGGTTTCCCGCCCTGTGGTTTGCTGTGGAACCAGTGCCCATCACAGGGATGTGCAGGGAGCAGATCGCAACTCTGTCTCGGGCTCCAGCCCTGCACTGCGTGATCCTGGCACCATCTACTCATTTCACTCTCGGATGCCACTCCCTGCCCACCCACAGCCCAATCCTGGCTGAGCACGCCCTGCCTGTGGGGGTCCTATCTTTGCCACTCTCCCTGGAGACCTCGCCCACCTGTTCCACCTGATGCCAGGTGCTGGGCAGAAGGATCAGGGTGTCCAGGCAGTGGGGCAGGGGTCCGGCAGCAGCAGTGGGCCAAGGGCTTCTGGGAAGCTGAGTTTGGCTGCCAGGTCACCCCTGCCCTGCTGCCCTGCCCTGCAGACTACAACTCCTGGTGTGCCTGAGAGCTGCAAGCGGAGACAAGGTGGGCTGTGCCAGGTGACACCTCCATACCTGGGGACAGTGGGACTGGTCACAAATACCACAACCCAGGCTGCCCCCCAAGTCTAGGCCAGGTTGGGCCAAGAGACCCACCACAGGCCAGACAGAATCACACTGTGGGTCAGATGTGGCCCACGGGCTGAATTTTCCCACCCCTGGTATAGAAAGTACATCTAAGGTAAACATCTAAATGCTCCTAAACAGCACAAAGCAATTCTATTGTGCAGACTTTCCATTACTTCACAAGTATGTAGCTTCTCTACAGGGTGATATAAAATTGTCTGTGTGGTACAGAATGTCAGATTGGATAATCTAATGGTCTCTGTCAAGATAGAGATGATAGTTTAAAGATGCTCCCAAACAGGAGACCGAGGAAGTTGGCCATTTGGAGATAGCACCCCAGTTAAGGAGCACCTAAGTAGTTAGAGAATGAGACCGAAGGCCTGCAGAGGCTCATCAGTTGCTCCAGAATAAAACTTTGTGTTAGTTCTTCTCATTCTCCGTATCCCTGCATTTACTGAGCTCAGTGATCACTACAGTTATCCTCTGTCCTAAACATACATGACATCCAAACACAATGCTTATTCATTGTCAAAATGATTGACTAGTTACCAACTCTTTATAAGATAGTAGCATCAAGAGTCTGAGTGGGACAGAGGCCTCACTGTTCACTCTGCAATGCAATGAAGACTTTAGCCCCTGCACAAAGAGTTTAGTTATATTTTTAAATAATAATAATTTGGGGGAGAGGTTCTTTTGCTCCTTGCTAAGGACAGTAGAAACAGATGATTCACTTCCTTCACTCTCCCCCATTTTTGCACTAAAAATAAGCTTCATCTTCTGATCAGACCAGAAGGGGTTTTGTTTTTTGCCAACATTCAGCCTGGAATGAACTGTCCCAGCCAAGTTAGCCATCCTAAAATGAAAGATTTATTGTAAAGAGAGCTCTTCTAAATTTCATTCTGCAATGTCCTGGTCCTGATCCCACTTAAAACAATGGAACTTTGATATGCTGACATGTGCATTTGCAGAATCAAGCCTTTAGTCTGGAGAAGAATAGGCAGCAATGCTGCCTAGCTAGAATTTATTAAGGAGGGAAAAAAGCAATTCACAATTTACATTTGATATTCAAGAAAACTGCTTTTGCTTTGTTTACCATATTAGTAGCAATCCACCAATATTATATATTTTTTGCAAGTGAGCTCTCACAGCTGCTGGTAAAAGTATCATTTAATGCACAATTAAAATCTAGGCTTCATCCACAACTCTGAATTATGTGGCATCTGAAATTCAGTAATCCTGAGAGTTGTATAGCAATGTTAAATTCAGTGTTTATCCAATAAATATCACTGTTATTGAGATTATCCAGGAAAGCATAGTTCAAAAGGGAAGTTCTAAACATCTCTCTGTAAACTAAACTACATTTTACATCAATTTGGTATGTCTACCTTGCTGTTTTGCCATTATATCCTATTTCTATTGCAGCTGTACCTTGGAAGTATGGCTTATTTTGATAAGGATGGTAGATTTTAGAGGTTTGTCATATTCAATATCCAGGCTCCATGTCTGTGGTGAGATTATGTAAGAACTCTAGAAATTTATTTTAAAAATAAGGCACGGTGTCCAGCCCCTATTCCAGGACTGCCTTCTGGATTTGGGTTTTTGGCCTTGGTCAAAAATAAAAGATGATAATTTCTGTGGCATGTAGGTAGCGTTTAGAACGAAGGTGTCAATTTTTTTTGGCCCCATGAGCTGACTCCAGACCGCAGGGCTTCCTATGGCCAAGATGACCAGTGAGTAGTGGCAGTGTTAGACTCTATGGTTGTTGAAGCCACTGTCTGAGCTTTGGGGTGTTGGTGTTGATACTACCAAATTTGCACTGAGGAGAACACCTATGATCATTATCTCACAAATTGCAAAAGGGCTTTCACTCAACAAGGACACTCCTCCAGAGAGATACATCACACTTTGGACAGAGCCACCCAGATACCACATGAAGAATTGCTGCAGTACAAAAAGAAAATCCCCATAAATTTCACACCATTAGTTATGATATACCATCCCTCCCTCAAACCCATATGGAAAATCCTCAAACAATTGCAAGCCATAGTAGAAGAAGACCTAATTCTAAAAGACATGTTTCCAGAACCACCCATCCTAGTCTTTAAACAAGCACCAAACCTCACCAACATCATCATCAGAAGCAAACTTCCTATGGCCCAAAACACATCGAATGGATCCAAACCATGCCGGGACAAAAAATGTAAAACCTGCCAACATATCTCCACCACTCCCACAGTAACTACACCCCACAACAGAACTGTCAGCATTCCTGGATCTTACACCTGCACCTCCAGAAATGTAATATATCTCATGTAATATATCTCATCCAGTGCACTAAATGCCCTGATGGAAAATACATAGGAGAAACCAAACAACATCTGCACACTAGAATGAATGCACACCAGAAAACTATCAAAGACAAAAATACCCAATTACCTGTGGGTGCCCACTTTTCACAAGACAATCACTCTCCCTCATCTCTCAGTTCTAATCCTCAAAGGCAACTTACAAAACACCTTTGGTAGATGAGCTTACAGACTTCACTTCATAAATCTACTGGATACAAAAAATCATGGACTTAATATAGACATTGGATTTATAAGACACTATAACCTGCCTAACTTCTGATAACCCTAGGTAACCTCTACATTTTACCAGCTACATTCTATCACCAGGTCAACATCCCCCCTCCACCATATACCTGTCTCACACCTATTGTCTCCCATGGCCTCTGATCCTCACTGCCACACATCTACATTTTCAGACCTGCATTATTTTGCATATTGTCTTGTATTCCATTCAGGAGAACACAAAACAACAGCAGACTCCCCCTATGCCTGAAAAGGGGAGTGTGTGCCTGAAAGATTGCAAAGAAAAAATGTTTCAACTATTTAGTTGGCTTAATAAAATATATCACATTTACTCAAAGACCCTTGTCTGATAGTTTCTGTTTGGTGCCAGAACCGAGAGAGCTAACACCATTCCTGCTTTTTCCCCCACCCCCTCCCCTGCTTCCAATTTTAGTCCCTAGGGGTGCTTAAAGCCCCCTAGTTCTGGTGAGAGTAATGAAGAGTGGGGGTAAGTAGCACTAATCTTCTCAGTTCTGGATTCACGGAAACCCAGGGGGTCCAGCAACTGAAAAGCCCCACAGGCCCAAAGACCCACCTCTGTGGGTTGGAGCTGGCCTGTGAGCCATCTGTTTGACATTCCTGATTTAGAAGATGCAAAATTTGAATGTCTGGAACCAGATCCTAGTCTATCTATTAGGTACCTAAGCTTGCAGTAACTTAACAATGGGTAGGTGAGTGGAACGTGAGGCCCAGGCAACTGGCTAACCGGTGCAGCGGGGAGGCACTAGAAAGGAGCTAGTGAGGTTCCCCAGCCTTCCCTCTCCCAGCTCTCTCTCCCCTCTTCACCCTGCATCTTCCTGGCTCCAGCTCCAGCTCCGGGTTCTGGCAGCGTGGAAGGCAGAGAAGTTGCAGCCACTACTATTTTTGCTTCCTTTTTGCCACCAGAAACCCATGGCTTTTTAGCCGCTTGTGTGGAAAAAAAAAGAAGTGAGCTGCAACAGCAAACCTGTGTTCAGTTTTGGCCCTGCCACAGAAAGGATGTGGACAAATTGGAGAGAGTCCAGTGGAGGGCAAGAAAAATGATTAGAGGGCTGGGGCACAGGATTTCTGAGGAGAGGAGGAAGGAACTGGGCATATATAGTCTGGAAAAGAGAAGACTGAGGGGGGAGTTAATAGCAGACTACAACTACCTGAAGAATGTTTCTAAAGAGGTGGGAACAAGACTATTCTCAATGGCAGCAGATAAAGGAACAAAGAGCTGTGGTCTCAAGTTGGAGCAAGGGAAGTTTAGGTTAGATATTAAAAAGAACTTTCTCACTAGTAGGGTTGTAAAACACTGGAGCAGGTTACCAAGAGAGGTGGTGGAAGCTCCATCCCTGGAGTTTTCTAAGATCTGGCTGTACATTGCACTGGCTGGGATGATCTAGTTGGGGATGGTCATGCTTTGAGCAGGGGTTTGGACTAGCTGGCCCCCTGAAGTCCCTTTCAACCCTAATTTGCTACAATTCTATGATTTAAGCCTCTGACTGCTGTTTCTGCACCTCCACTGCCAACCTGCTGCTAGAGACAGAGCCAGGAAGATGCAGGGTGCAAGAGGGCACAGTACTGCTCAGGGCACAGAACTGATTGGAGATGCCTCTGCAAATGTGATCTTATTCCATCCAGATTGATTCCCTGGAAACCTGTCAATGCAAAAGGTGGTTGGGTCCTCCTCATTGTTTCAGGCTAAGGTGACAGTCTGTTACAAAGGTAGGCACACTGACTTTTCTTGCAGAGACTTGAGCAGCATGGAGTAGGATTACATTTGGGGGGTCCAATAAGTGGAGTAGGACCAAGTTCCTTGGCTTCTCTGTTCCAGGTTATGGACCTCTATTATTTACTCTGAAGAGATAGTTTGTAAAGCTAGATGGGAATGGCTCTCTCACCCTGACAAAGCTGAGGTTTCATAGAACTTCCTTGTTCCAGATTTGACAAAAGCAGCATTTTCCAAACGAAAACAAATGTCTTCTGCCTATTTGGGGAGTTTCAGCATAGCAATGCACACAGGACGGAGTAAGAGCTCTACCATAGCTAAGCTGAACTCTTGTACAGTTCTTGTGACAACATTTTGTTGAGGGAAAGGCTCCTTAAAAGGAATGGGAACCCCATGCTGTCTCCACCATTCTCTCGCCCCCCACCCCAAGAAATGCTTGTTTTCCAAGTTTAACAAAAGCAGCATTTTCTGAATGAAAACATTTCACTGAAAAATTCTGAAGTGGCTTGCATGCCATGAATGTTTCTCACCCCAGAAGGTAGCACAAGTGGCACCATTTGTACTGAAGAAGACTTGTTGGCAAGTTCAGCTTGCTGCACATTTTGCCATATGGCAGAAGTTGGGATAAAATGCCCTGACAGATGATTTTTCCTGATGTATAATCACTGTTCTAGGAGTCATAAAATAAGCAACAAAGAATAGGTCCTAGAATAATTTAGATGGTTTGCAGAAAGGGGTATCTAGGGAATGAATCCAAATTAAAAAAAACTTTGTGTGTTCATTCCAATTGGGTCTTCATTCTTGGCATAAATGCATTTTTTCAACCAGATACTATGAAAAAACTCAAATAGTGGAAGTTCAGATTGGGGGGGGAGGGGGCAGAGGAAGAAAACAAGGGGGTGGGAAATGGCAGGACAGGGGGGTTTACCTTTCCTTTTAATGAGCCTTTCCCATAACTAGAGTTTATGCAGCCTGAACAAAAACTGGACAGGAGTTCAACTTAAATATGGCAGAGCTATAACTACATTGTATGGACATGACTATGCTAAAGTGATTGTTGCTCCTACAGACACACCAGAGCTAGTTTTAAACTACCTACCTCAGATATTAGGAGCAAAGTAGATGTTAGTGTCATGGCTACACACTGCTAGCAATATCAGAAACAGCTAGTTCAAAACTGACCTGTTTCCAGGAGCTGCCCTCACGCCACCATTGATATATACATAATGACAACATTTTGTATAAAGCCAATAGGGGCTGGGAGCTCCCCACTTAGGTGTATGGAGCATGAATGAAGTGCAGTGCTTTTTCAGGGCACAGGGTGGCAGGATAGGTAAGGTAACCTGAAGTCCCAGGATCAAGTTTGTTTGTGTGTTAACAGCTGCCCACTATTGACCTCTGCCAGGCACCATGACCTCTGTCATTTGGATTTGACAGTACAAACCAGAAAAAAACCTTACCCCATAACCACATAAATGTTTATCTGTTCGAAATTGTCAGTAAGTGTGAAGTTGGCTATTGCAACCATGGCCTTTAGTGGACTTATAAAGAGAGTGGAGCGCTTCTTTTCTACTCTATTTAATTTGCCACAAATCAAAAACTTTGGAGCACATATACGATACACAAACACATAAGCAAATTATAGATATAACATATTAATGCTACATTTAAAAAAACATCCTTCACCATAGAAATGCAAGACACAGGACTGGAAGGGACCTCTTAGTGTAGCAACTTTCAGTCATAAATTTACCATGTTTTATTTTAAAAGCTATTAAATTCTTCAGCCCCATTCCTTACATCTAGAACCTAAAGCCTCTGATACTTAGAAATGTCCTTTTACTTTGTAGCCTAAATTCATTTCTGGTGTTTATATTCAGCCACAGCATTGGGTTTTACCTTAGGCAATTATAAGTATAAAACAGACCATCAAGTTAAGATTTTAGGTAGTTTCCTGCAGCTGATTGGAGGTACCCAAACAATCTAGTTATGCAGAGTTTCCCAGAGACACTAAATTACCATTGTGACAACTTGAGTAGAGGCCAACAGAGCCTTCTCAGAGGACAGAATGAACTAGACAGGATCTTATCCTGTCTCAGATGTAGCAGCACACACTGCTGGATCTGGCAAAATCAATGAAAGAAAGAAACGTTTTCCCATTAAGGGAGGAGTATGGAACACAGCATGCAGAACAGCTGTTTTTTTATGGGACCTAAGAGTCTTCAGCCCTCCATAAGGATTATGGAGGAATGAAGAGCTGTCAGAGTTATGTGAAACATTAGATTCCAGTCTTTTTCACATGAAACCCCCAAAACAGCACCAAGTATGGCAGACATACCAGGATGAGAATGGAAAGTGCTAAGGGAATGTCCCGTAAGTCAGCAGACCCCACACCAGCACTCCTTCACCCTTGGGAAAATCAGAACTCCAGCAGTGTTATCTTAGCCCATTATTTGTTTCCAAGGCAGACAAACTAAAAATCATGCTGTGTATTTGCAGAGCTTTGTTAGAGAAGATGTATAAATACAGAGTGTGTATTTATAGGTCTAGGAGAGTGTGACCAAAACCAGTGGTTATTTTTTAACTGTTGGTAATGCTGTATAATGTTGAGGTTTTCCCAGTGAAAAGTGCTTTACAGATGTACAAGCAGCAGAGAGAAATATTTACAGAGCTCCCTGGCCAGTTCCCCTGCCATGCCTTCCCAGAGTGCTGCTCATCTGACTGGGGAAGGGAAGCAGAAAGTGTGCATCCAATTCCAGCTGGGCCTTAGAATAGCTGTGCTGCTAAAAGTCCCATTCACTCTGATCCATCTGCCCTCATACTCTTAGGTACTCTACTCTTCTAACTATGATCCTATATACATTGGATTTGTTCCATCTTCAACATGCCATTATTGTGCAATGCAAACATGTTAACTAGGGGTGTGCAAAGCAGGCCCTATTCGATTCGGATTTGGATTCGGTCCAAATCAAGGACAGTGATTCAATTTGTTGATTCGGATCACTGTCCATGATCCAATTCGGCTGAATCTGAAGATTCGATGCTGATTCGGAGAATCAGTGATTTGGACATAGACATGGCTTTAAAAGTTTTTTCTACATACCTTGAGGTACCAGGCATGGCTCGTGAACACTGCAATGCTGGGGTGGATGAAGCATCCCACAGGATGCTGGGGAGTGAGCTGGAGGCCCCCCTCACACTTCCCCTGCTTGGCAATTGGCTGTAGGGTGCCCCCGCGTGCCCCCGCATGCCCTTCCAGACCCAGAAGTGGACTGGAAGTGCTTCTGGTCCACTTCTGGGTCTGCTGCCAAGTGCATTGGGGAGCCCCCCACACCCCTGTGGGATGCTCCATCTGCCCCAGCATTACAGCATTCACAAGCCCCTGGTACCTAGAGGTATGTAGAAAAACATTTAAAGCTCTCTCTATGTCTAAATCTCCGAATCTTTCCAAATCTCTCCGAATCAATTTGGAGGGTTCTGATTCGATTCAGAGAGATTAAAGGGTCCTCTGGTTCAATTAGGATTCGGAGATTCGGCCACTGAATCGAGCCGATTTCTCCCCCAAATTGAATCAGGGAGTGAAGCTTTGCACAGCCCTAATGTTAACCTTCACAACATGTGTCACCACCAGGGTACTGAAGTCACAGCTTTATGCATCCTGGACATATTTTTTTTTTCCCTTCAAGGACTGGCTCCAAATGTCCCTGCAGCTCCCACTCGAAAAGCAGATATCTAGCATCTGCACGCAGTACTCTAGCTACAGTCTAGCAAATGTTGCAGGGGCAGAGCCCAGCAATAAAAGGACAAAATTGTAACTATGGAGATCCCCAGTTCCGGCTTCAGTTTCAATAATCTATAACATTACTCTATAACCTTGGGAAAGTAACTAAGGTGTTCACACTGAAGCACCTATCAGACAGAAAATAATCATATCATATCCCGTCTGCTAAGTGCCTCATCCAAGCAACAGTCATCTTTATTTCTAGTGAATACTGCATTATGTTCAATTCAAAGGCAACTCTGTCCAGTGAATAAGTGGTCCAGAAGTCAAAAGTCCTGGGCTCCATGCCAGGCTGTGTCAGCAGCCTGATGTGAGACTGTGGAGGAGCTCCTATACCTCTGTGCACCTCATTTTTCCCCAGCTGTAAGACAAGTAAAACAATACTTGCCTACTTCTGTCAAATACTTTGAGATTTCTGGACAAATAAGTTTAGACAAGAGCTATTATTTCTGGAGGGAACCCAAAAAAAAGGCTAGACTCAATGTCGTCCTGCTTGAAAAACTGAAGGCTATTGTGGCATAGTATCCAAAAACTTGCAAAAATATGTATTTAAGCTAGAGTATAGCTTCTCACTACAGTACGGTATAGCTACTTCCTCAGTAAATCAGATTTTATTACTTTAGGTGGGGCAGTATGTTCCTCAGGAAAGCTACTGATTGTGCAATAAATTGGCATTTTAAGAGTGTTTGTTGACAGCTCACAGATTTGTAAGTCTTGAGATATTAAATTGCTTCTTTTAACCCACAGTTGCTTCATTAGTGTTATTTGTTTCATTATAACCTCAGTTAAAAGAGTAAGTTTCTTGCTCTCATTGTTGTACAGGACAGCTTGAACACAAGCCCAGTGCTCCAGGCAAGTCAGAAAGTGTTTTTGATATTTTGGACATTACACCTAGTCTTTGTGCATGAGGGTTTGCCCCTAATACTTTCATGAGTAGGTTAGAGAAACACTTGTCTAGGACCAGGGTTGGTAACCTTTTCATACAACAGGCTGCTGCTTGCAACCCTGCTTGGAGCAGGACACTGCCCCACACTCTTAGGAACAACAGATACCACGAGGGAAATAATAATAATAATAGAGACTAGGATCCTGGGGACACCACCTTCACTGTTGTGGCTGGAATGTACTGCTGATTTCTTGAGCTACAGCAGGGCCAGATCCAGTCTTCACAGGATGAATCCAGCCCACAGGCCATGGGTTCCTGACCCCTGTTCTAGGATGGTTTAGGCATAGATGATCCAGCCTTGAGCAGGTAGTTGGATTAGATGATGTCCTGATGTCCCTTCCAGCCCTATTGTTCTATGATTCTATTAATCTAAAGGCTCAGAAACCAGAGGATAAATTAAAAAAAAAGACTATCAAATATATTAACTTTCAAGAAAACCCTTGAGATGTTAAGCGAGTCTCGTAACTGAAGGGTTTGATGTGTAATTTTTGTTTAAATGGTTGGAATTTACAACACCCTTGTGTCACAGAAAGCCATGAACCTAGCACATAGGTTGCCTTTTTCATGTGATCTGCAAGTAAAGAAAATAAATTCTTCCACTCTATTCAGTATCCACAAGGCCTCATCTGGAGTACTGCCTCCAATTTGGCACACTGAACTTCAAGAAAGATATTCACAAATTGGAAAAAAATCGAGTAGAGAGCAACAAAATTATTAGGAAACATGACTTATGAGTAAAAGTTGAAAGAACAGGAATCGTTTAGTTTGGAAAAAAGACGGCTGAGAGGGTTTTGTGACAAATCTTCAAATACTTAAATGGTGGTTGTAAAAAAAGAAAATATGGTGATAGACTTCTTTTTGGCTGCAGGGAATAGTACAAGTAATAATGATCTGTAATTATACAAGGGAAATTTAGGCTGGATATTAGGAACAACTTTTTCACTCTGAGAATGATTAGATCCTAGAGCAGTTTATCTAGGGAAGTCACAGAATCTTCATTCTTGAAAGCTTTTAAGCAGGTGAGACAAACACTTAGCTAGGATGATTTAAACAGGGGTGATCATACCTAGAGCAGGAGGTGTGAATAGTTGATCTCTTGAGGTCTCTTCCAGCCCTATTAATTTTTTTTTTTTACAATTCTATCATGTTCATCAGAAACTAATTGTGAGGGTTCAGCCAGGACACAGGCAACCAGGTCTGCAGTGGGCTGCTAGGAGCAACCCTGGGGTCAGGTGGGAGTACCGATTACCAAAGAATTGAGGCAGGGTCTGGTCATAAGAGCAGAGGGGGCAGGAACTAAGTTCCAGGAGAGCCAAAAGGGTAGATTTGAGAGGCGTAGTCCAATAAGTGAGCCAAAATCCGAAACTAGGTGTCAGAGAGCCAGTACCAAGTTCCAGAGGAAATCCAAAAGCAGGGTCAGGAGCCAGGAGACCTAGAGAGCAGTGAACACAAGGCTTGCTGGAACAGACTGAGGCTGTGTGAAAGCATATCAGCAGCCTGAGGCTGCAGGTATGCTTATAAAGGGTGAGTGGCACCTTCAGCAGCCAATCTAGTTGCAAAGAACTGGGGCAGTCCCATTACCAGGGATTGGGGGCAGGTGTAGTAACTCAGGTGCTTGGCAAAGCTGGGCATGCCTGATCAGAGGCCCTGACATTAATCTACAATCAAGCACATCATCCTAAAAACTACACTGCTTTGGCATCCCCTTGGAAACTGCAGACCGTTCCCTTGGAACATAGCAGCTATCACAGCAAATCCCACACAGAATATCTGTATGTCTGACAGTGCTTTAGATGTTATGCCATATTTTCAGGTGTATGAGGTGGCCTCCATCCCCCATTCCCCCTGCCATGCCAAAGGTCTAAAATCTTATATACTGAAAGTATGTAATGACAAATAATTGAAATAATTTTAATAAAAATTGACCAAAACCCAATCAAATGCAAGTTAAACATTTTTTCCCCACAATTTTGTAAAGAATGCTACTTCATCCAATGTTAAAGGTGGAGTGGTTTTACTACATTCATATCATTCCCAGCTTGTCTACATGTAACAATTAGAATATTACAGCTGCTACCCTTTGGAAACTCTCCCTTTGGAAATAGTTCAAAATATATGTGTGTCCCCAGTAGCTACTTACATAAATGCATGTAAATATTTAGGGAAGGGTGGGGTGGCCCTTTCAGGGTGTTGGATAAGCCTGCCTGTTAGCTGTTTTCCCTCAGGTGATGGCCTTTGTGGCAGATGGTAAATTCAAACCTAAAACATTTCTGAACAACATGGGTGGTCAGCATTTCCTTTATTTATGCTTAAAAATGACAGTTCACTGCCACAGTAGAGTATGATCCCACCAAGTTTATATGGAGCCATATTTGTCCATTGGATTTTCATTCTATTGCCATTAGAAATGCCTGAACCACAGCCCCTGAAAGGACTCACTTATTTTAGTATCACCATTTCTACACTTTGATATGTACAATAATTTTTAACCAGATTAGAATATTTCTTACTTGGATTTCAGTATTAGGTTACTTCTAAAAATTAAGATAATTTATGTTTAATTTTATGAATTACAGGAAGTTGATATTTTAATTGCTTTTTCCATGGGAGTTTTCAGCATTTTGGAATGAAAGTTTTCTTTCATCCCCAAGCAGAACAAAGACTCAAAATTCAGAAATTTCCTGTGAAACAAAATTCTAATTTGGAGTACTGAAAGAGGGGTTTGATAGGGTCGGTATTTTTTTGTGGGAAGTGTTTTAATATTTTCTTACGCACAGTGGCTCCACTAAAAACTTTTTGACTGACTCTATTCAGTTCCTTGCAAATTCTAGAAGATGACTGAATACCATCTGGAATGCCATCCATAGAAAATCTGGAGTCTTGTACTCTGAGGTATGACATTGTTCATTCTGATTAAGGCCAAGTTTTATCTATAAAGTTTTCTAATCTTCATGGCGCGAAGCACCTTCATCTTCCGCAGAAGCCAGTGAATGTTGACTGTGCACAGTACCTCACACAACTGGCCAGAAAGCTTTCACATCTAAAACAGATACACCTCTACAGATAGTGCACATATCTCTTTAACTCCACAGCTTTTCTGGTACTTTAGCAAAATGTTCTTTCCATACTGCTTGATATTTTTATTTTTTTTTAAGAAATCCATGAAGAAAGAAATCAGGAAGATTGACATCAACTCACACCTTTTTTTTTGGCAAACTGGCATCTAGTTATAATACAGTCTGCAACAACATTCTTGAAATCAAGCTAAGGAAGTACAGGTTGAATGAACGGACTGTAAAGTGGATAGAAAACTGGCTGGATATTCGGACTCAAAGGGTAGTAGTCAATGGCTTGGTGTTTAGTTGGCAGCTGGTATCAAGTGGAGTGACCCAGGGGTTTGTCCTAGGGCTGGTCTTATTCAATATTTTCATGAATGACCTGGAAGGTGGAATAGAGTGCATCCTCAGAAAGTCTGCAGATGACACCAAGGTGGGGAGACTAGTAGATATGCTGGAGAGTAGGGCTAGGATTTAGAGAGACCTTGACAAATTGGAGGATTTGGACCAAAAGAAATCTCATGAGTTTCAATAAGGAGAAGTACAAAGTCCTGCACTTAGGATAGAACAATCCCATGCTGGGGGCAAACTTTATAAGTACACACTAGGGGCCAACTTTCTAAGCAGCAGCTCTGCAGAAAATCACCTGGGGGATTGCAGTGGACAATAAACTGTGCCCTTGTTGCCAAGAAGGCTAATGGCAAACTGGGCTGCATTAGTAGGAGAGCTGGCAGAAGATTGAGGGAAGTGATTCTTCCCCTCTACTCGACACTGGTGAGGCCACATCTGGAGTCCTATGTCCAGTTTTAGGCCCCCCACTACAGAAAGGATGTGGAGAAATTGGAGAGAGTCCAGTGAAGGACAGTGACAGTGGTTAGGGGTTTGGGGCACATGACATCTGAGGAGAGGCTGAGGGAACTGGGCTTATTTAGTCAGGAGAAGAGAAGACTGAGGGGGGATTTCATAGAAGCCTTCAATTACCTGAAAGGTGGTTACAAAGAGGAGGGAGCTAGACTGTTCTCAGTGTGTGCATCCACGCATGCAAGCACGTGCGCTTGCAGCAGCTCAAATAGAAGTGTTGCAAATTTGAGCCAAGGCTTTTTGCCTCAGTGCACATGCCCGGACATGCACTTTGGTGTGGGGCAAATTGTCCCACTTGGGGCAAAATAACTCTGTCCAGCACCTCCCGGATCTGCAGCCAAGGGGAGCTAGAGACCACGGCCAGCACCTGTGCTGTCCCCAGCAGTATAAGCTGTCCTGTCCTGGCCCCATCAGTACAAAATCTGCCCTGTCAAGCAGCTCAGAGCTACTTGCTCTCAGGATCTTCTGGGGCCCAGCCAGTTGGTACCTGGGGACACTACCACCTGTACCAGCTGGACTGGTGAAGCAGCCCTGAGAGTTCCCTGAACCCTTTACCCAGTGCAGGGGTCTAGCAGTGGGGAGGGGGCTGCTGCCTGGCTGTGACCTGCTGTGCACCTGCCAGACCCAGATGAGGACTGCACAGCCAGTAGAGGCATCTGCCCCTCTGGGCCAGCTGCCAGTGGGCTGTGGCTGCAGGGTTGGCCTTTGTGTGGCACTACTGCCATGTGTGCCCCCTGCCTGGCCATCTGGACAACTATTGCCCGGAAGATGTTCCCAGTGTGGTGGCCTGCTTTGAACTGACAAAGCATGTCCTTCTGGATCCAATTGGCCAGGAGGTCAGCCATAGCCAGATGGGTCCAAGGTGCCAGGTCTGAGCAGGCAGGGTCCTGCCACTGGCCTCCCTAGCAGGAATTTTGGTGTTCCCTATTTGAAAACTGAAAAATCCCTGATAAAAAAATCCCAAAGTCATTCTAGAAAATACCCCAAAATCCATGTTTCTGCACAATTAAAACAAAAGACCATGAGAGAAAGAGAGAGAGACAGCGATTAGTTGGGCAATGCTTTATTGGTATATCTACAGTGTTAAAGCGATTTGGAAGACTACTAGTGTCTGTCATAATAATAAAGTGAATTCTAAATACACATTTCATGAATTCATGAATATATGTCTTGCAGTCCCCCCACAGGGGCTACAGCCTGCCCCCTCAGGGGCTACATCCCCCCAACAGGGACCAAATAGCCCCCACAGGGGATACCTCCCTCCCTAATTGCTCCCCCAGCCCCCTGGATTGCTGCCCCACCTGGCCCCATCCCCCACCAGCTCCTGAAGCCCCCCAACAACTGCCCACCCCAGCCTCCGGCACTTAAAAAAAAAAAACCTGTTTGCCTCAGGGCATGGCATTGTGCCCTTCCCCACATTTTTTCTCTGTGGGGTTTTTTGACCCCTGGATATCCAGGGGTCTAATTTTGCAAATTTGCAGTGCAGAAAACATTTGCTCATTTCTGCACATGCCTCTTGCAGCATCTCAAGGGAGTTTGAGATGCTGCAAGAGGAATGTGCGGGCTCGTCTGGATGCACCCAGTGGTGGCAGATAAGAGAACAAGGAGCAATGGCCTCAAGTTGCAGCAAGGGAAGTTTAGTTTAGGAATATTAGGAAAAACTTCTCACTAGGAGGGTAATAAAACACTGGAACAGGTTACCCAGCGAGGTTGTAGAGTCTCCATCCTTGGAAGATTTTAAGACCTGCCTACACAAAGCCTTGGCTGGGATGATCTAATCGGAGATGGTCCTGCTTTAAGGAGGGGGTTGGACTAGATGACCTCTTGAGGTCCCTTTCAGCCCTAATTTTCTAGGATTTAATTATACTGGAGGCTCCGAGTTTGATGGGAGGGCCCAGACAGATGTGATAATACAGGGAACAAATCTCTAGAAGTTTTTCTTACTGAAGTATCATCTCAGTAGAGAGCCTGACTACAACAGGCCAAAACCCAGAATTTGTATTATGAAATAAAATTTAGCATTCTGAAAACTCTCTTGTGGAATTTTTCTATTTGGGGGATGGGGGAATGAATCTAAATATCTGGTTTGATTTTTCTGACTGGAGAGAATTCTCAGAGCTGCCAGGCACCTACCTTGAGCTGGGGACAGGTCTCAAGTCCTTCACCGACTATGGACTGCAGAACTTAACTGTGGAGGCATTTACTTCACAATGCAAAAACTGGCTCAGGTACACACCCATTGTACATATCACATATCTGATTTTCAAACCTGATGTGCACTGATCATTGAGTTGACTGAAGGTCAACTCGGTGCTTTTCCTTGCAAAGCATTTTAAAATATCAGATTTTTGCCCTTTTGGGCTTTTGTTAAAAGAGGTCTATGTTTATCTTGTGGAAAAAAATGAAATCTGGCTGGGTTTTCAAGTTTAGGAATGGCAGGAACAGTAGGTTCTGCCACTTCTAAAGAGGCTGTTTATCATCAGCTCTGATGCTTTAATTACTAGGGCAAGTGTTGAATCTTTAACAAAGGCTTCCTTGATAGAGTAGAATTGTGATATCATACAAGAACTGGAGGACCTCGAGGGCAGGACTAATAGAAATGGGAGGAAATTTAGCAGTACAAGAGTACAATGAAATATGCTCAGGGATTGAAAAGAATTTCTTCTATAAAATTGGAGATGATCAGTTGGTAATAAATAAGGATAAGACAAACTAGGGCTATGAACCAATCACTGCAGACAACCAATATCATGATGCCATGAAAAAGGCAACCATGACCAAGGATGAATCAAGAGATGTAGCTCTAGTAGGGACATAGGACTATTGGTGCCATTGTAAGCACTAGTGAGACCACATCTGGAATACCACGTATATTTCACATTGACTGTGGTCAAGAAAAATTAATTCAGACTGGAACAGGTACAGAAAATGACTCTCTAGATGATCAAGAGAATAGAGAGCCTACGTTACAAGAGGATTCTTGGCTAGTTTTGCCTAGAAAATCCTCCAAGGTTTATCCATATCACAGTAGTAGACCAACAAGAGACCAACAACTTGAAAGCAGATGCTGTGGAGAAGACTGGAATGGCCTTACAGGAGGACTTCTGGCTCTGGAGCTTGTCTGGGGACCCCATTATTTCATTATACTCATGGTATAGACATGATTGCTTCTCTATAAATATGCCCTGGGGTGTCCTTGGAAGGGAAAAAAAACAGAATTATTTAGGCCAAAGGATATTGACTAAGACGGCAAAGAAAACTGTGTGTAAATTGGCTATGAAAATAATCTAGGCTGAAAAGGAGAAGAAAATGTTTAACCACCAGAGCTGTTGGGCTTCAAAAAGAGTTTTATACTAGTTTCCATTTTGGGGGCTTCTACTAATCTTAACCCCTATATATGTCATGAATGACTGGAATGACTCACCCCAGGAGGTCCCTTCTAGTCCTTCACTCCTATTAAAAAGAAAAAAAGTCATTGAAGTTAAAGTTGGGGGTGGGAGTTAAGGAAAAAACGTTATTTGATCTCTCAAAAATGCTGCTCTAAATGCTCCCACCGATGTCAAATGCTCTGCTTTTTTGATAAAACAACTCATTATTTTAAGTACATAAGTATGGGCTTAGAAGCCTATTTAGATCAAAACAAAATCTTAGCTGCACATACTTGGATACAATATATATACACTTTGTAAAAACTGTTCACGCTAGTAAAAAGCATGAAACTATCAACAGAAATATTAGCAAATAGGGAAATAAACTATTAAGCCATCAGCATATATCTTCAAAAGAACCCCAGACCCTCAAATATAATGCAACTTCTTTCCACCACACATTTTCAATATTGCAAACACAGTTCCACCATCTAACTAGCAATAGAGACCATGAGAGGGTAGGAAATGATTTCTCGTCCTTAAACCAGGCACTGTCAACAGCTAGTCCGTCTGTCCATCCATCCATTTCCTCTCCCATATTCTTTTCTAAGTTTAATCTCATTTCTCTTCCCATCTCCTAGCTGTATTTTTTCTTTCCGACTTTACTCTCTAAGACTTCGACTCACTATTCGTCTTTAGGTTATGGCAGGGACCATTGTTCCTATTTGTTGTTTGTCCCTCACAAGTGAAAATGACTGCATCCAGCTGGGGAGTGGAGGGGGCAAGAAAGAGAAAAGAAGCGGGGGAAAAAAGGGAGGGAGAAAAAGGAAGGGAGAAAGAGAGAGATGGTGGTGGAGGCTAGGTCGTGTGGTTACACAGGTGACTTATAAGCCCAATCTTTGCCCTGAACAATCTGCTGCAGCAATGGCAGGAAAGTGACAAGGACTGAACATGAGAGGTCCTTGTTTTCCTGGCCCCGCGCTTCCTCACTGCCTCTGCCGTGCACTGCTGCAAGAAGGCCAGTGCTCCGCTCTGGACTGACAACCTCCAGGATGGACAGTCATGAGCAATTTGCTCTCACAACTCCAGGTCAATGCCGAAACTTTTTAGGGACATCTTTAGGGTGTCCTTGTACCACTTCTTTGGTGCACCACGAAAGTGTACTCCATTTGACTGCTCACTTAGAAGATTTTCTTTGGCAGGTGAGTGTTGGGCATTCTTGAAAGGTTGCTAGTCCATCTTAGCTGTGCCAGTTTCGGTAGGGTGTGGATACCGGGAAGACTTGATCTTCTGAGCACCTCAGTGTCTCGAATCTTGTCCTGCCACTTGATCTTTAGTATCTTTTGCAGGCAGCACAGATGGAAGTGGTTTAATTTCTTGGCATGATGCTGGTAAATGGTCTAGGCTCTGCAGGCATAAAGGAGGGTCGGGAGAATGACAGGTTTGTAAACCTTAAGTTTCATCGACATTCTGATGCCTCTGTGGTCCCAGACCAACTTATGGAGTCCGCCAAAGGCCACGCTGGCTTTTGCTAGCCTCACGTTGACTTTGTCGTCAAAGTGGACAGCACAGGAATGTGTGCTGCCTGAATAGGCAAACTTGTTGACCATTGACAGCTTGGGTGTCTGGGAGAGAGAGCACCTCCAAAGAAAGAGTACATCATGCTTGCCTGAGTGACTCTTCCTCTGTTGGTCCTCACCAGACCCAACTCTCACCTGTGGCTCCTAGTAGCTGTCTGCATGTGACAGTGGCCACACCTTGGTAAGCCGCCTTGCCGGGCAGGCCAAACCAGGTGGGGGTACCCAGTCGGTCTTAGACCTCTGGGGAGATAGGGACACGCCTCTCCCTGCATGCAAAGTCTGACTCTGGCTGACTGGGAAGACAAGACCCTTGTATGGTTCAGTGGCCATGATGGTGGTACAGCAATGCATTGTGGATAACACAGAGCAGAACAAGACACAAAATGCATCCTGGTCATCCACTGCATCGGGCCAATCACCAGCTGTCTTGACACTGTCCTGCCTCTGGCTACAAATTGGCTCAGAGGAGAGAGTGTGCCCGATGCTGCACAACTCTTCCTCACTCAAATCCAAATCTCATGCAACTCACATCCACTGTTACTAAGCTCCATAGATCCCACAAGCTCAAAAAGGGGAGCTGAGTGGCAGAGACAGAGCAGAGAATCATGGGTCTCTAGGTCTTTGCATGCATCTTGAAGCCACTGACCATCAGTAGCACCACTCAACAGCTGCATTGGGGTCCACTGTAGAAGCAAGAAGTGCCTTTCAAAGGCTTGTCCAATGCTCTTCATGGGCCAGCTGGAGGTCATATATCCTCCTTTATTCCCACTTATCTTCCCCATTCACTGCAATCTCAGATGGGACCTCTTTCACCTGGCGAGCACCACTGGAGCAGATAAAAACTGGAGAGCCTTCCTGCCAGAAGCGTTGCCTTATCACCAAAGGAATTGATGAGATTTATTCTAATTTACAAATTAATGGCTCTCACCATTTGATTCTTTAACCTTCACCCCTGACTTTTGAAGCTCTTTCTAATGTGGAAGCATTTATTACATTTGTGCAATTAAATTAGCATTACACATAGCACCTGCCTTGCAGGGTTCTTCTGAGAACTGGCTATTAGACAGCACTTTGGATGTGAAAAGCAGAGGCTGTAAGTAGACATCTCATTTAAGGAAGGCCTGCTTGTCCTGGGGTTTGACATAGATCCAAACAGCTCGGTACAAAAACCCCAAAGGAAATATTAAGAAAGAGGGAAATGAACCGTTAAACCATCCAGAATCAACCTCCAAGGAGGAACTTCAAACATAACATAACCATTTCACCCCACACATCCCACAAAAGTTGAAAAGGAGATATGATTGCTCTCTATAAAACCATTAGAGTCTGAGCGCTAGAGATGGAAAACTAGTTAAGCTAAGGGACACTGTTAGCACAAAAACAAGTGGGTCTAAATTGGCAATAAATAAATGCAGCTAGAAAACAGTAGGGAGTTTTGATCTGTCAGAGCAACAAGGTCTTGGACTAGCCTCCCAATAGGGCCAGTGAGAACAAGTAACCCAACCAGAAAGCTCAATAAGTGCATAAGAAACTGAAGTGTGAAAGATTTCGCACCTGCTATGGAGTAGTAGGATTGCACTGAGCTAAGTGGCTGCTTTAAAAAGACCCCTGTCTTTATATAAAGGACCTCTTGGCACAGGGCCCCCAGATCGGGTGAGGGGAATTGCTGGGAGTCAGATATCCTATCGGTGAGCATTCTCACCCTTTCATTTCTGGACCATCACAGCCCTATGGCTCTTCCTTAATCAGGCTGGAGCAGTGGAAAGGACCCTTCTTTCTCCCCTTCAAAGGGAAAGAATGACCTTGGGATGCCTGCAATGAATATGAAGGGAAGTAACAAGAGGGAGGAGCTTAAGATGATATAGAAAAAAGGGGAATAGGAACGGAGTAGGAGAGAGAAAACTGGTGGGGGCAGAGTGGTGGGGGGAGTAGGGGAGAGAAAGAGAAAGCAACAATGAATGAAGGGAGAAGAAAATCAAGAAAGAATGATAGAAGGGAAGGATGGAAAAGGAGACAAAAAGGAGAGGTGTAGGATGGAAAACCTCCATTTTCATCAAATCCTTGCTGCAAACAGTGGCTGTAGCTGCTTCTTTTCTCTCATCCCACCCTATCCCTCCTCTTCCACTATAATGTTTTATAAAGGATAAGGCCCATCTTCTTCAGGAGATTCTCTTTGGGCCTAGTTCTTGAAGTAACTGCCGCAATCAGAAGAGTGATCCTTCTGCTCCTCCCTAATTCTCTTAAGGAAATGTTAACCGATGCTCCAGGCAGTCAGAATTCAATACTTTGAATGCTGTCAAAAGCTCGTCTCTGAGATCTGTTTGCTAGCACACAAACCTATGAAAGAAATGCAGGTAGTTTCCCCCCAAGCACCCATCCTGACCATCTTGCCTCGCTTGACAGAGTACTCTGCTGCACATTCACTGATTCCCTCTCCCACCAAGAATAAGAAGAAAATTCAGAATTGATGTTTTGAACACCTCCACTAGTTATGCCACACTGTGTGACAAAATAACAATCATAAAAGATACTGAAAGTCAACTGAGTTTGTGGTTTTCACATCTCTCAAAGAAAGAAATGTTGAGGTGTATCTAAGGCAGGCAAGGTTTTTTGGGTAGATATGATGTCATTTATTAGACCAACTGAGTAGTTGGAAAAAAGTTCTTGGGGGCTGATGATACCAGACAAAGGTAAGTATTTTGAAAGCTTCTTGCCCTTCTAATTAGCAGCACACCTGCACTTCCAGTTCTGGATCCCTTCACTGTTCTGGATCCTGCACATAAATCCTGACCCAGAGCCTCAACTGGTAGGCCATTCCCAAGTACCACCATCAAGAGTTTTTCTACTTCACTGCCATCCTGCGCTGTAACAGCCCTTATTATTCAGTTTAGGCTCTCTTTGGCAAAGCCAGTGTACTTAAAAATGCATCAGGATGGGTCTGTGGACAGATGGCAACTTTTTATTAAAATCATCCAGCATACACAAGGCCTAGGATGTGTAGAAACCAAGTGAAATAGTGAAGTCATTTGAACCAAAGGAACTAGAGCTGAGCAGTTGGAGAAGAGATTTTTAGTCTTTATTTTTTTATATATCTGTTTGAACACATATATTACACCAATGTTGATCACACACTTGGATTAAAGATGGAGCACCTTTACTGCTTTCAGAGTAAGATTAAAAGATAAACACACTTGACTTTCCTCATATTAATAAAAGAAAAAAAACCCAGGGAACAAAAAAACTAGCAGAACAAACATTGCTAGGCTTTACTTGCATCTTAGAAGTGCACAAAATAGAGTGAAAAACAATTTCCTAAAAATAAAATATCTTGCTAACAGGAGAGCTGTTAATCAGCAAGGTATTTGGCACCTCAGAGTTGGTGCCTATAGAATTAATAAGCATTACTAGTAACACATTTCCTGGGAATATGAAAGTCTAACTGCCTCATTGTCCATGTATTCCACATGCAGAGTCCTATGCCCCACAAAAATATGCTAGAGATGCACCTTTCCTGTTTTTCCACAGCCCTTGCACTCTTCCTTGAATCTAAAGTGAATCAGGTCATATACTAAAAAAGAACAGGGTACAATAAAGGACACTGCTGGGAAGGAACAAAGGGCCTTTTACAAACTACCTTATCAGGTGCTCCGGAGATTCTAGCAGGGCTGTCGTTTTAGCTGTGACAATCCATGAAATAGGCAAGAAGCAAGATTTGTTAGGTGAAGCAATTAATTAAAAAAAATATATTCACTCACTAATCTTGCTCCCCAAAAATTCTATACACTTTAATAAAGTAATGATTGCCCTTGATAAGCATGCTCCCTCATTGGTAGGCATATGCAAAAATGCTATTAGGTGCCCCAAACTGGGCACTCAAAATAGTGCGCACTTTAAACAAAAGGAAGCTTTACTGTCTATGTCACTTCCAAAAAGGAGGAATTTGGGGATGTAGCAGGGGAGGGTGGGGAGCATGGGGCACTTGGAAAAGGGCTAACACTAGAAGAGAGATGGATAAGCAACAACAACTTGATAGTGTAGCAAATGTGAAAAAATGAAAAGAAAAACAAATCAGGTAGAAGCTGAAATATACAGGCATGTGGAGTGAGACGCAGCCCACACTAAATAAATCTAATTATGTTGAAAGAATGTTGTCAAATTCCAAAAGTACATAGAAATTAAAAATGCCAGCATTAAAATTGCCCGTGCTACTCTAACTCATCCCTAAATGCATATGATAAAATAGTCTTCAGCCACATGACTGCTATTTTTCCTCCAGGAACCCTGCCCCTTTCAGTGAGCAGGACTGACTGAGCTTTCTTAACTTCTTTTTCAATCTCATCATCCAGTATATAGACACATTTCCTGCGGACCACCTAAATGCTTACTGAGTATGACATTTTAATTACTTTGGAGTCTTTTTCTCTCATGTTCAACACTGTAGGGCTCAAACCTAAAAGTAAACTGGCCACCACATCTGAGGAGGGAAGGAAACAGTGCTCCCCGCTACTCCTGTAGTATTCCACTTGACCACAGTACAGCACATGTCACAGCACATGGGCCATCATAAGCCAGGTACAGACATTACACATAAACTGATATATCTTCCAGGGAGACAAGCTAGCACTTCCCCTGTGCTTGGCACAGAGCTGAGCTAGCACAGACACTCTCCACAGCCCCGCATCCTACCTCCTGCCAGCTGTCGGCCTGTTGGGGGGGGGGGGGGGGGTTGAAGGAGGGGAAAAGGGAGGATTGGACCCCTCTCAGGCAGAGGAGACAAAGGGGCTCTGCCAAAGAAGGATTGGCCTCCTTGGAGCTTGGTATCAGTGGCAACCAGTAACAAGATGTGTCCAGAAGCCCAGGAGACTCAGACTGGGCAGTGGGGACAGGGGCATGCTGTAGAGACAAAGATCAGGCCTCTTAGAGCTCAGCACCACCAGCAGTTAGAGGCAGGACATGCCTGGCAGCCTGAGAGGCTTGTGTCAGGCAGTGGGGATAAGGGTGCTCCCCAGCCTCCTGCTGCTGCCAGCTGTTCATTAGAGGTCTGAAGGGCTTGATCCTTCCTTCTATGGAGTGCCCAGGCCACCCTGATTGGCTGCCGGGCACAGATGAGCACACCCCCAGCTCCCTGCTGTCACCGCAGACCCTCCCTCGCATCCAGCCCAAGGTTTCCAGAAGAGCCCCAGAGTGGGTCACCGTGCCATCCCCAGCAGCACAGCTGGTGGCAGCTGGTAGGGGCATGTTATGGTGACCCACTCTAGGCCTCTCCTGGAAGCCAAGGACCAGGTGCAGGGAGGATCTACAGTGATGGCAGGGGGTTGGAGGCATGCTTGCCCACACCCAGCAGGCTACCGGGGTGGCCTAGCCACTCTGCTGTGCTGGGCTGCCCTTCGCAGTCTCCGGTGCACTGGGAGGCTTGCAGGAGTGCCCCCCAACAAGCTACAGGCCTCAGCCAGTGCAGACAGCCTGTGTCCCCCTGCCGTGCCCCCATCTCCCCCAACACCAAAGGGTGGCCATGTGTTCCATTAACTCCCAATTCAACCTGTGTCACTTACAGAAACTCATGTAGGTCTGGAGTAATTGTGATTCAGGCTTTTTGAATGTCTGTACCTAGTCTAGATGACAGCTGATTTGTCAGATGGATGCTTCCCAAAAGGTGTGGGTTTACTGTAGGAGAATTGAGCACTCTCACACTCCAACTAGTTCAGTCACCATTCCTCACTGATTACTCCCCCTCATGCCCGGCTGCCAGCATGAGGAAACAGTAGCAGCAACTGAAAGAACAAGGGGGCATACAAGTGACTGGAATAGAGGGGGTCAGCAGTTACCACCGTGATTCCCATGCATTGCCTCTAGGAGCCTTTCATACCCCCCACCCAAGGGAAGGTACACCTCACAGCTTGGGAAGTTGTTTGAAAATATTCTTGATACAGTCAATGCCTGTTAGCACATCAGGGTTCTGATGCTGTGTTGCTCTTAAGTGGCTGTTGTTGTTATGCGGAGTTGATCTGAACAGGATATGGAAAATGTTCCCAGAAAAAGTATTGCTAGTAGGATGATGTTGCTTCTACCAGGGTTTATTGCAAATGGGTGTCCACTATATTATTAAAACTGCACAGTGACAATACTGTTGCAGCAAAGGAGCTGACAGATCCCATCAGACCATCTAAAAGCAGTCTCCACTTTCACTATTTTAACAGGGACTATGGTATTCCAGTTCTAACAGTGGCCAGTTCTTAATGTTTCAGAAAACACTCCTCTCATAAATGACTGTATGCGGGAGACTCAATTTGTTCCTGTTCCTTGTGGCAATTTGCATACCCTGGAGCATGTAATTTGATTGCCTTTGTCTGTTTATGCACACCAACAGATGTTGTAGGACAAATATGAATCACCAAATTGTCCAGCCCTCTGAATCCTTCCCTGGTACGTGACTCCATATCCTTCTAAAACAATGCTTGTACAGTACTGACAAGCTCCAAATGAGAAGTGCTTTAATAAAGGCAGAATTTGAAGCACATTACCAGTACTTCTTTCCATACCTTAAGTAAATTAACTGATTTTCAGAAATACTGAGCAACAATTACTACAGCAGAGTTCGAAGAGTATTACCAGGATCACCCTCTGAAAATACTTATTTAGGTGCCATTTCTAAAAGAACCCAATTTCCTTTCAGTGAAGTTTCTGTTCATAGCTAACTTAACAGCCCCAACACACATTTTCCTGCCTTGCTTTAGCTCCCTTTGCTTTGGAAGCACTGCCCTTCAGGCTGAGGAGCTGAAAAGGCACTGTCACATCATTTTATAATTTATGAGTAAGTGATTTAGTTATCACTGAAAGCCTGAATGGCAGGAGTGAGTTTTAAGGATCCATCTGAATGAGAAGAGGGAAATTTGCTTTGGTACTCAGATAAACCAGAGATTAGAAAGAGGCTGACAGGCTGGAGAAAAAAAGGGTGAGAACACCAGGGTCTGAGGGAAGATAAAGCAGCTAATCCTGCCGTTCCTATTTTAATATGTCTTTGATGTAGTGAACCTCTCACAGTACAGTCAACAATGGTCAGTGTCACCGCAGAGAGGGGCAGGGTGGCTTGATTCACTTGTAGTGGTGGCACAGGTGTTTGTGCAGGCCCATGTCTTACAAGCTTCTTTTGTTAAGTGATTTACAGCATCCTTCAACCTGGCAGTCCCTCCTGTAGCTGCAGACTCCACCTTTGCCTTATGTGCTTTTCCTGCCCAAGGCCATGGTGCCCCTACTCAGAAAGCTGTAAAGCTTCCCTCACCTTGTAGCTCCATTGCTGCCTCTTTAAGGCTAGGCACCCAAAGACTTAGGGTGCCTATACACATGCAGAGAGGCTGCTCCAACACACTGTAATTACAGCATGTCAGAACAGACTTGGGTAATTACCATGCTCCAGCAGACTCCAAAGTCATGTGTATCAGTGTCCCTGTGCTGAAAAATGGTAGCGGACACACTGATACACGTGATGCTCTGGATGCTTTAATTAAAGTGGCTCTTGAAGCTGCTCTAATTAAAGCATTTTGTAGTAAGCTTTACAGATGTTTAGTGAGGTAGAACCAGCACCCTCTAATCACAGACTGACACCTACCCATCCTTTATCAAACCTTCCTTTGCCTCGGCCTATGCAGTAGGGCTGTGTGAAGCTTCGGGTGTTGATTCGATTCAGAGAAGATTCGGCCCAATTCAGTGGCCAAATCTCCAAATCTGAATTGAATCAGGAGACCAATTAAAAGATCCGAATCGATTCGAAGCTCTCTGAATTGATTTGGAAAAAATTTGGAGAGCTTTGGTGATTCAGGCAGTCTCTGCTGGCCGCACCAGGGATATGGTAAGTGGGGGGAGGGGGGGAGTGGAGGCTGGAAGAGCGGGGAGGGGACCATGGGGGGCCCCCCGCCAGGCCCCATCCCCTGCCTACTCCCCCAGCTCTCTCCCCCCAACCCCTGCCTGCTTCACCAGCCCCCCCATGACTTCCCTGCCTGCCCCAGCTCTCAGTGCTTTAAAAAAAAGCCCCCATTCACCAGATGCTGCCTGGTGCGGGGTGATCTCCACTGCCCCCCACTGCATAGGGGGCTGTCACAAGTCCCCCAACCCCCCCCCCACTCTCCCAGTCCCCCCCATGGCTGCCCCGTCCACCCCAGCTCTGACCCTTTAAGAAAAAAAAAACCCAAAAAATCTTGGACTCACAAGTTCCTGCAGCGGTCTCAGGGCTTCCAGGGGCTTGTGCAGAGTCCCCCACGCAGTGCAGGACAGTGGGGATCACCCCTCCCCCCCCCCCAGGCAGGTGCGGTACCAGATCTCTGAGTGGTAGCTGGTCCCCAAAAGCCAGGAGCTGCAAACCAACCTTCTTTACCTTGGGGGTAACACACCCCCCTGTTGCCTGTCACCCCAAATCCTTCCCTACACCCCTCAAGCAGCTAATTTTCCTGGCCAGCACTTCCAGCCAAGGTACCTGAAACTTGGAGTCGCTGCCACCCAGGCCTGCAGGAAATAAGTACCTTAACACTAGTCTATGAAATGTATCAAATCTAGTCAATAAGCAAACAAAGTACCACTCAATGTCCTGATCTGTGCAAGGTAACTGCTGCAGCTTTCACACCACTCATCTCAAGACGTCAACTGGAGTAACAAACTCCCTCCAGCTTCACCACCTGAGGTGGCAACCATCTTGGCAGGTTAAGGAAGCTACAAACCATTCTTACCTTAATGCACTGGTTCCCATCCCCCTAACACAGAACTGCCAATGGGTTCAAAATTTCTTCAGGTACTCAGTCCTGATTTCCTCCCATCCATGCAGGACAATGTTAATTCCTTTTACTCCAGCTCTGCAGTGTCTCTTTTCCCACAGCTATTCCCTTCCTGGACCACCCCCCAGACAATATTGCCAAGCTAGTTGGGTGTAAAAAAACAGACTGGCTCAAAAATCAAAAGGTTATTAAGAACAAATGAATTATACTTTTATACCTGGCTTTTGATTTTTGAACTCCACTGACCCCACCACCATAACCAACATTGTATATCTGACTCAGCTCTACCAGTACCCTTCAGTCCTACCCTGGAGCTACCTGCCCCCAACCAGCTATCCCAAACCGGATGAGCTATTCTAGTCCTGGGATCCCCACACAACTCTACCAGTGCCCCTGCCTTGTTCTGCATCCTTCTTTAATATTTGAAGACTGAGTAAACATCTGCGTGAATAACTGGTATTTTTGGCTTAGTGGCTGAACTGTAAAACAAAGATAAAAAACACTTATTTTCATTATACCAACATTTCATTTGACCTATTTTTAACTCTTTATATAACACCTTTTTTAAGTAAATAAAGTTTGAAATAAAAACATTATTGTCATGATGAAATCCCAAAACATTCTGGTTCAGTCTTTCCCAAACAAACTGTTCAAAGTTTGTTTTTATTTTTTTCTTGTTCATATTCTTAGACCTATTTGATCCAAATTTGTAAATAGTTTCAGTTCACCTAAAGAGCAAAAGTCAGGAGGTAGGTCAGGTTCTTATAGGGACAGGCACTTGGGAAAGTATCTTGAAAACAAAGTACCTTACAACCTAGGGCAGTGGTTCTCAACCTTGTTAGACTCAAGGCACCCCTCATTAGATTCAAAATACCCCTCAGAAAAGAGCAGCTCTTAGTTTTCACTTTACTCCACATATTATATAAACTGGTAAAAAAATAAAAATAAAAAAATTCACTGAGAAATCTTGCACTGTTATGATAAATAACCTATCACTAAACATATGCAGGAACATTAAGATCATGAATTTAGCATAGGCATTTGATTACACACACAGAAGAAGCTATGCCTGTTTCTAAGCTTATAATTAAAATGATATGACCTTGTACTATTTCAGCAACAACAAAAGATAAAGTAACTCAAGACAATGAATAGACACAAGATGATCCAGGGTGTTTCAGTGTGTGTCCCTCGTCCCCAGCCCTGATACTAGCTAACGTGGTTGCCCTACCCACCCTGAACAGGTGGCCAACATACCACAGGCTGGCAGGTATAGCGAGCTTCATAAGGGTTATGGCCATGTGGGTCTTCATAGGGAGGGGTGGGTGCATGGTGGTGGACTGCTGCTCCAGGTTCAGGCTGAGCTGAGCTGCTGCATGAGCTCCTGGAACATGGCCTGGGTCATCCAGAGTGAGTCCAGTCACTGGATATCATCCCAGATGCACAGGAAGATGGGCTGCCACCAGTCCTGGGTGGCAAAGCAAACACCAAGGCGGTGGGGCTGGAGCCCCAGGAGCTCATGGACAGTGGTGTCCATGTGAACAGTGTCGGTGTCCCTGATGGGGTCCAGGTGGTGGCCCAGGGTCTGTTAGCTGATGGCCCAGGGGCATCAGGGCACAGGCTGTGCCTTATGCCCACCCGCAAAGCCACGCAAAAGAGTGAGCCAGATGGGACTGAGGCCTATCTGGGCTGGACAAGACCAAGGCCCACCTGAGTCAGGCAGCAGTCTGTGCAGGTGCCAAGCATGGCTAGCGCAGCGGCAAGCAGAAGCCCATGGTGCCGGTCATTGCAGCTGGGGGGTGGGTAAGGAGCAGCCATGGTGTGCTGGAGACAGGCTCTGGGGACAGTATCCTGATGGGCTTTGCAGACTGCTCCAGGCCAGAGGCATATGGCCAAGAAACAAGTCACAAGTCAGCCTTTTAAAGCATGCCCCTAGCACCCGGGCAGCTGCAGCCAGGGCCTGCAGCTCCCCCTGGCTGCTACAGGAGGTCAGAGAAGGGCAGGAGCATCTCTGGACCCAACTGCTCTTGCCAGGAGCAAATCTGTAATCACATTCCCAGCCAGAGCTGAATGCACCCAATTTACTGTGCAGTAAAATTCAAACAAATTAATTGCACCTGTAAATGCACCCAGTCTATCATAAAAGCATATGGGTTCCATCCTAATATCCATCATATAAGAGGTAAAAGACTGATGTCTTACAGCCATTTTACATTCATGGGGCACTAGAAAAATAAAAGACTAACATTTTCCGTTCTTTGTTCAGTTAAACAGTACTTCTACCCTTTTCTTCATGAGTCAGAACTCAGGTCCCATAACCAACATGATTACCTTTAAAATTATGTATGTTACAAATAATATATTTAGAGTTACTTGATTTGTCTTTAGATTTCTGAACCTGGAATTTATATTAGCTCCATATTTTCCAGCTTTTCTCCACAGCCTAAGGGCTAGAAACTAGGGCTGTGTGAAACAGCATCATCGTTCCCCTTGGACTTCTGTTTCAACAGAACAGTGTTTTGTTTTGAGTTTTGTTTCATTTCAAAATCACTGTTCCATTTCATTTCGTCGAAACTGTTTTGCTGTTTCAATGCTGTTTCGCCATTTTGCCCATAGGGTATAATGGGGAATCATACAATGCAGGAGGCAAGCAGATTGGGGGCTCACCCACACTCTCAGGAGGGCTGTGGGGGCTGTGCCAGAGTCCTCCCAGGATGCGTGCCCCCGATCTGCCTGCCAGATGACAGGAGCTGGGTGCTGCTGCCTAGGACTGGCGCCGGGAAGATTGATGCTGCCACTGTCCCCAGGTGACAGCAACCAGCTCCTCTCATCTGGCAGGCAGATCAGGAGCTCGTCCTCACCCTCACAAGGGCTGCAGGGGCTGTGCTGGAGTCCTTCTGGGAGTGTGTGCCCCTAATCTGCTTGCCAGATAACAAACCAGTGCTGGGCGCAGCCCACACACAGCACCAGGAAGATTGCTGCTGCTGCTGGGACCAGGCTGGGGCTGGTGGGCTCTCCCTGCCCCATCTAGACGTTGGCCCTGCAAAGGCAGGAGACAGAAGCCTTTTGTGAGAGTTTGCAACATTTCAGAGATAAGATGCACTGCACCAGAGGCCGTGCACTGCCTGGCTTCAGACTGGGGGGTCAGTCATACACAGGTGCCCAGGGACCATGGAAAGTCAGCTGGGCAGGCCTGGGCCCAGGCTGCCACCAGTTGATTCTCCCATCCCTGCTTCCTCCCCTGGGGATGGCAGACTGCTGGGTGCTGGCTGCAGGCAGCCTGTCTACCCTGTCCCCTTCCCAGAGCAGGGCAGGCCAGGATGCTGGCAGCACCTGCTGCCACACTTCCAGACCCCTCTGCCCCTTCAGGCTGCCCATTTTGCTGTGCTGCTGACCAGCCCACAGTGGCTGGGCTCAGGACGCACAGGGCTCCTGGACAACCAGCCATGCGCCCACCCTCCCCACTGGGGGCCTCTCTAGGGAGGTGCCCCAGGCTGTTGCCCCCCCCCACCACAGCACCCCAAACATGCCCCTGCTGCATGTGTCCCAGCTGGTGTATGATGAGTTGTTTGTGCAGGCTGAGGGGTGCCTGAGCCACTATGTCCTGCTGCTGATGATCCTCCTGGTACCCTGAGCATACCTGTGCTCCTGGCTCAGGACCCTGGACTACAATGGCACAGGGGGCAAGCCCGGGCTGACCTGGAACCCCTGCTACCACCTGGAGGGCTACCTGTGGCAACAGTATGCATCCCGCCCCCTGCCCCCACTACTAAGGAGGACATCATTGCTGGCATCAATGCCTTCTTCAAGGTGTGAGATGCCCATGTTCACCCAACTGTGGAGACACAGGCTGCTGAATAAAGTTCTGAACTGTTCCTCACCTCCCTGCATACTGTAGCAGGGAACCTGGGGCCAGGAGTGGGGGCAGCCCAGGCAGGGAGTGTGGGCAGGGGCCAGAGCTGGGAGTGGAGACAGGGCTGGGGTGGGGACTGGGAGGGCCTTCCTCTGGTGCAGGACTTACCATGTATCCAGGGCTGGCGAGGCTGGTGGCTCACCACGAGCCTCCCCATCAGCAAGGGTGATCAGCTGCACCCGGCGTCCATCGCCCATGCTGTGCAGTGGGCTGGCACACGGCCAAGCCTCCCCCCCGGGAGGAACTGGCACTGCTGGTGGCTGGTGATGACATTACTGGCCGCTCCTCATGGCAGGCTTGGGGCTGCACTGAGGGCAAGGCAGCCACTAGCCGGCGGTTGCAGAAGCCAGGGAGGAGGATAGGGTGGGGTGCTGAAGGCCTGAGGTCCCCTTCTCCGATGACATATCACCAGAGGGTCAGAATGGAGCATGGGCTTGGGCAGGCTGCCCCTGCTTATGAGACTCACAGGGGTGCGGCCTGGGCCTTCAGAGCACCAAAATGTGAGTCAGCTCCTGTATAAAGGCCATGGTCTTGCGAGCATGACCAGACCAATGGTTGTAGTTGGTCACAGTCATTCCCTGTGCCCACAAGACCTTGAACTTAATGTGGTACTGCCATGTTGACCAGGAGTGTCTCACTCTCACATGCCATCCGACAGGGCTTCACAGATGTAGGCAGTATTCTTCTCTCAATACCCTAGCTCTCAGGTTTTAGAATGTTTGTAGTAACTACTCCAGCATGCAACTCTGCTTATTAAATAAAGGTGAGTGGAAATAGCTCATGGAACTGTGAACTATTTTTGTTGGTTTAGTTATATAGCACAAGACCTATCCTGAAAAAGGATTATTTAGGTTGGAAAGACATACACACAGAAGGTGGGAAATGCCAGAAAAGGTTCCATGGGCTATCTTAATTCAGCCCCCTTGTGGGCATAAATTCATAGATGTTAGAGTCAGCAGGGACCTCAGTAAATCATTGAGTCTGACCTCCTGCCCTGGGCAGGAAAGAGCACTGGGGTCAGACAACCCCAGCTAGGTACTTGTCTCCTCTTGAAGACCACCAAGATAGGAGAGAGCACCACCTCCCTTGGAAGCCCATTCCAGATTCTGGCAACCCTTACTGTGAAGAACTAAGTTCTTTCTACTGTCCAACCTAAATCTGTCCAACCTAAATCTGCTCTTCGTCAATTTTTGGCCATTGTTCCTAGTTACTCCAGGGGGTGCCCTATTAAATAGAGCATCTCCTGTTCCCTGCTGCCCTCCCCTGATGAATTTATAGGCAGCCACAAGATCACCTCTCAGCCTTTTCTTGCAAAAACTGAATAGAGCTAGGTCCTTCAGTATCTCCTCATAGGGTCTTGCCTGCAGGCCTCCGACGATTCGAGTGGCTCTTCTTTGAACCTTCTCAAGATTCTCCGCATACTTCTTGAAGTGCAGCACCCAAAACTGGATGCAGTACTCCAACTGCAGCCTGACCAGTGTTGTATAGAGGGGAACCATCAACTCCCTGGACCTGTTCGTCATGCATCTGCTAATGCATGATAAAGTGTGGTTAGCCTTGTTGATCACTTCGTCACATGGACGACTCATGTTCATCTTGGAGCCAACTATGACTCCAAGATCCCTTTCCACTGTTGTGTGGCTGGAAGGTCATCCCCCAGCCTCTAAGTGTGTTGGTGGTTCTTTTTGCCCACGTGCAGCACTTAGTACTTGTCTTTGTTGAACTGCATGCTATTCTGTTCTGCCCATTTTTCCAGCCTGTCCAGATCTGCCTGGATCCATTCCCTACCCACTAGGGTGTTAACTTTTCCCCATAATTTGGTATCATCTGTGAACTTGGACAGGGTGCTCTCCACGCCCTCGTCCAAGTTACTGATGAAGACATTGAATAGCACCAGCCCAAGGACCAAGCCTTGTGGGACTCCACTGCCCACATCTTTCCAGGTTGATATCAACCCATCCACCACCACTCCCTGGGTGCGACCCCTTAGCCAATTTGCCACACATCTGACTGTGTAATCATCTACATCACAGTGTGTCAGTTTATTTACAAGAACAGAATGAGATACTGTATTGAAGGCCTTCTTAAAGTCTAAGTAGATGACATGTACCTCAACTCCTGTGTCTAAGCATTCTGTGACCTGGTCATACAAAGAAACAAGGTTAGTCAGGCAGGATCTACCTGAAATGAATCCATGCCCATTTCCTTTCAGCATTATTTCCTCCTCTGGGCTCCCACAAAATGTGATCCTTAATGATTTTTTCCACAGTTTTCCAAGGATAGAGGTGAGACTAACTGGCCTATAATTTCCCAGTTCCATCCTCCTCCCCTTCTTGAAAATAGGGACCGCATCGGCCTTTTTCCAGTCCTCTGGGACCTTACCAGAATACCATGAGTGCTCAAACAGCTGTGCCAGTGGCTCTGCTATGACACTGGCCAATTCCTTCAGCACCCTTGGATGAAGTTCATCTGGGCCCATTGATCTGAACACATCTAGCCCCTCCAAGTGCCGCTTCACTAAGTCTGTGCTAACAGTTGGTGGGCTGGTGTCCCTCCTGTGTCTATCTATGATCTAGGCATGCACTGAGATATTGCCTTTAATTTCATGATCTCAGATTATTTTTCCCACACAATCTCTCCTTCATTCACCATGCAAAAGGGACTGTGATTATTTAATAAGAAGTGTTGTTTATCTTCTTTAGTCATTGTGTGGCCCCAGGCCTAATATATTGCACACTATTCAAACTCTGCTCTGAAGGCAGAATTAGTAATTTTCTCATGGGTTTCCACAGTGCTCTTAACCCTCATAAATGAAGCCAAGTCTGCACTGCAGTCACAGTTGTGATTGTAACGCATGTAGAAATACTCAAATTAGCTTCTTTAAACTAGTTTGTTCAGGTATGCTGCTAGCAATGTGTAGGTACAGCAATAGGGAGCTCTGAATGTACTATCCACCTGGTATTTTCTGCAGCATGTTTCTTCCAGTGCCCACAGCACCCAGTTCAAAGTTATCTCAGGTATCTCTACAGTACACAGCAATCAGATCAGTGACCACAGGCTATACATGCCTCGAGTACTACATAAACATGAAAATATGAGTTATATTATTTTATTTCCACGGCATCCCCATTAAAGGAGGAAATATTTTTATTCTCATTTTATGGATGGGGCACTGAGGCCCAGTGATGGGAAGGTCTGAGATGTTTGAGACATCATAACTTCACTCTTTAGAGTAATTAGTATTATGCAAGCCAAGAGTCTCAAAATGGAATCCTCTGCTTTGCGGCTCCTCCACCCTCCCTAACCCCCACAAGCATTGCAGTATGTTCAGCTATCTCTGAGCTCATCTCAGCTGAGCACAACAGAAAGCAGGGCAGGGAGTGGGCATACAGAGCGTGGAGCTCAGAGGGGCAAGGGGAAGGGCATGAAGCACTGTGGGATGCCCGACAGCCTTGGTCAGAAAACATCACATTTAGATGCTTCTGAAATGGGACAAGAACATCCAATTGACTGAACTGACAAAGGGCCCAGGACAGGTGTTTAAAATGGAACCAGGGCTGTGTGATCATCTTATACTATACTCCTGTCCATTCCCCCTCATTCATCACACCATTTAGCACCACTCTGTCACAACACTCTCCATTGTGGCTCTCTCGGTATCTACCTGGTTCCCCACTAACCAGGAGCAACGTTAGCCTGAAACCTTCCAAGTGGTGTTGGTCACACTGAGATGCCTCTAGGCTCATGCTCTCATGTTCTGCAGAACCAGATGCTACAGACAAGATGCCTTCAACATCCTGAGCATCCAACTACTGCAGATGTGAATAACTGATCCGGTGGTTTCTACTGTGACTCAATTTGCACCAAAGCAAGGGCTACAGTGTGAACATAAGCCATGAGGACTCCTAAGTTTAGGCAACATTTATATGTGACACACATTTGTGATAGATGGCAATACTGTAACTTGTGAGATAATGACTAATTATCTCCTGGCATTAATAAAACGGCATTAACCCCCCCCCCTCCCAAAAAAAGCCACACACCTTCACCCACATTATTGAACCAGTGCAAATTTCTAGTAGAAACCTTAGATAAGTTTGTAAAAGAAACATCTATTTAATTCACTATACAGAATCTCAGCTCTGCCCCCTTGTGTTAACTCATGTCTTTAACAACAATTTGCTCTTGCTCAAATATGACATTATCATACCCTGCTATCTACAACCTTCAATGCATACTAATGTTATCTGTTTGACACCTCTTTCATAAAAAAGAGTTTTCTCCCATATGTGCTGTTTTTAATAAGATATGTATTCCAGAAATGACAGGAGCACATGGTCTAAATTACAACTACTAAACTCGCTGTTGGATACAGATGTGTTTCTAATCAGCTGCTGATTTATGGCCAGATATCACAATTCTTACTGAAATTGGTTTGGGTGGGATTTCTAGGCAAGTGTTTAACTATGCAAGCACTAGCAGGAATTAACTGAAGAAGGAATTTGAATGACAGTTTCACAGGGATACCTACTGGGACACTGGATACCTACTGGATACCTACTGACAGGCAATTAGTAAAAATATCAACAAGTTTGTTTGGCAAATATTGAACCTTCGTGGTGTATGCATAGCCATCCAGACCTTCAAAGCATATGCCTAGGCAGGAGTTTTTTTGGAGTAGTAGAGGCTGCCCAGACCTTGCTTCCCTCCTTTAGACCACCAAGACAGAAACTAAAGGCTAAACTGAGTGCAGATATTTGGCACTTCGCTGGTTATATTTGTATAAGCATCCAGGAATTGAACTTAGGTCTATGTAGCAGACAAGGATTCTACCACTGAGCCACAGGGGACTCCTCAACAATAAGTAGGGAAAGAGTAAAGGCCTGATTGTGCTGACTGTACTTCAACTTACTGATGTGAGTAGCTACTCTCGGCTTGTCTATAGCACTCCGGGCTGTTTCCAAAATCATGTGTCCCCTCTATAGTGACTAACACAACAATACAGAACAGAATTTCAATCATGTGTAGACCAAGATTCAAATCAGGACATATAATCTATCTAACCTAAGACTCAGTTTAGTTATCACCAAGGCTGAATTCCACTGGCTCAGTGGTGATATTGCTCATGTGAACAGGAGTTGATTAGCAGCGTTTTACAACAAAGGGTAGGATTAGACCACAACCTGCAGATTACTTTTACCTATAGAATCATTTGACTTCCAGTGCCCTAAGAGGGAAGCCACTTGACAATTTCAGTCTAGGAATGCTTGGGTGCCTTGGAACCAGATTCTATTCTATCTACGAGACATTTAAGTAAACTTAGGCACCTAAGTGTGATGGTATTCCACCCTGTTTGAGCCCCTGGAAATCCATTAATGCATCTTCCATTGTGTCATCTGACCCTTAAATTAAGAATGGGCTAGGAAAAAAAAAAGTAGTGAGGAAGGGAGAATCCACCTCTGTTTG
Organism: Alligator mississippiensis; assembly: GCF_030867095.1. Taxonomy (NCBI): domain Eukaryota; kingdom Metazoa; phylum Chordata; order Crocodylia; family Alligatoridae; genus Alligator; species Alligator mississippiensis. The sequence goes on from NC_081827.1 coordinate 141,923,486, forward strand.
CCTTAAGCTTTACAGATACTCCATTTTTTAGAATCATTCTTAGAAATGTAAATCCACTTACAATACTGAGAGATGGAATAGAGTCTTGACTTAAGCCCATTTAGGTGTCTATGGGAAGATTTCTATTTCACTTTGTAGATGACCAAGATGCAGCTGGCAAGCAACTTTGAGTCACCATACTGTAGAAGGATTCTCAGCATGCAAGTGCCTCTGAAACAGGAATGAAAGTGATGCCTGGAGATTCACAAATGTCTCCCTATTCCATAAATGCACTTTGAGCAGGTAAAAGAATCACTCCTACTCTTTTGTCAGGAAACTCAGAGTTGACCTCAAGCTGCACTTTGATTGTAGCCTTGGTGAAGTAGAATTCTGCTTCAGAAACCTAATAATTGAAATGGAACATGGCCCTTGGTATGAGCTCTGTTTAATAGTATAAATGCTTATACCCTTAGTAAGCTAACACCCCCCCCAATAAAAAAAATGAATTTTGCTACTAAGTATTTCTATAACCAGTTTAAAAAAAAAAATCACAAAAGCATGGGATAGATACCAACTAAAAAAAAATAAAAAAAGAAGTGATACCCTATAGAAACTTCTCTCTATCCCTTTATCCTCCTTAATCTATCTGGGATTGTACACCATCATGTATCTAAAAACTGTTATCATGTTCCCCATTCACCTTTTGTCATCTTTTTCCACAAATATGTATATTTCATTCTTTGGGTCTTTCCCCAAAGGTCAGTCCCCCTGAGCCCTCTTAACTATCTCTGAATTCTTGTTAGTTTTTTTCCAGTGTTTTCCTTGATTAGAAAGAGACAAAGGTAGCAGAGCAGTGGGGCCAGAGTCCACTACAGTCCCATAGAAATGAACCTTCATCTCCCTGCCCCAAGACATTCAGACTTAGCCTTAGTTCCCAGTTTATTATTTTAGCTGCTATACCTACTTGCTTGCTCTGCTCCCCAGGCATCCATTGAAAACACTTCCAGTCAAGATGAAAAGGCTCATCCCAGGGGTTCTTGCCATAGCACTGTTGGCACAAGGTGAGGCCTTACACTCACAAACCCTCTGCTGCTCACCATGAACCCTGCTGGTTTTCCAAGTGTCCCTTTGTTCTGTATGAAGCCTCAGAGGAGACTTAACTAGACAGGTTCTGATTCAGTCCTCTCCCTGCCACTGAGGGTACCTGATTCTAGAGATGTTTCTCTGCCTACATGACTTATAGCCCCCCACTGCCATTGTCTCTGAGCACCTCACGGCCCTCCTTGATTTTCTCTCCTGAGCAACCCTGTAAGGAAGGGCAGTAATGTGATCTTCATCTTATGGATGAGGAACTAAGGAGCCAAGAAGCCAAGGGACTTGTCCAACATCAACCAGGAAGCTGTGACAAGAAGAAACTAAAACCAACTCTCTTAAGTCTCTTGTGTTCTAGTGTAACAGCAGTCAATTGTGCTGGCTTCCCTCCCTGCCCATGCTCCAACCCACAAAAAAAAGAAGGGGCAGGTAGGCCTTGCACTTAGTCCCTCTTGGGTAGAGGTAGGCACTTTGACCCTTGCCCTCCATCCTACTAGCTCTGAGTTTTGCCTCCCTTGTTCTTTAGCTGTTGTGTCACTGGAGAGTTATCACTGCCGTAACGGAGGAAGATGTTTCAGCACTCAGAAATGCAGGGATAACCAGGATTGTTGCATTACATTATTCTTTCCCCATCAGGGTAAGTAAGATAGCATCGTGGTTGGGGTTACAATCATATTTGATGAGTAAAAATCTAGGGCTGCATTGCAACCCCTGTGAAAAGCAGGACCTTGTCATTTAGGATGTGGGCTCTGGCAGATCTCCCCAATTCTGAGGGAAGAGTGGGGTGGGAGCCTGAAGTGAGAGACCACTGAGTGTCCACCAGCCCTATCCAGTGTTCTTGGAAGAAGTGCTATCAGAGAAGTGTCGGGGCCGAGGGGCTGTGGCCAGCAGCCCGGGCACGTGGGCCGGAGAAAAGGGTCGGCATGGTGAACTAGAATTAGGCATTGACGCGTAGAGGTTGATTAAAGATTGTTTTACTTACACCGTAGGTGGTCACGGTGCAGGCAGGAAAACTTTCTTGAGTTGCAGTTACAGACAAACACACACGTGGAGCTTGCTAGGCTCCACCGAAGACACACGAGCGGAGTTTGCTAGGCTTCGCTAAACGAACACGAACAGAGCTCTGTATACCACTCACGGAGTTCGCTAGGCTCCGTGGACCGACCGAAATGAGAGTCCGAAAGATGACTCTCCACGAGCGCGCAGGGTAGGGTATGTCGAGAGATCGTGCGGTGACGGGGAGAGGCTAGAGGTTGATCAGGCCCCTGTATCCTCCTCTAAGGCACACGCGGAGTTTGTTAGGCTCCACAGTGCGCTTAGAGTTCTTCACGAGATGGATGTGAAGTCCTCCTCCTCCAACTTGGGTGGAAACTGCTCAAGCCTCTTATACGGCTAGCAAGCCAATCGCTAGCTGCCATGTGGGAATAATTTAGAAACAGCCAATAGTGGGAAACAAATTTACATACGGGTGGCGGGAACTCCTTTGCACTGGGGTTTTCTCTATGCAACTGAGAATTGCACCGTGCAAAGAAAGCTCCATGTGGCGGGAAATAATTCTGCAGTGCCAAAGCACACACAAAATCATACCCTTTGGGTCATGACAAGAAGTACAGTAATGGCTAGAGGAAGGAATGGAAAACAAGAACTAAAGAAATAGGGATGAGGAAAGCCAAGAGGGGGAGATGTGAAAGAAATGAATAAGGAAGAAGCAAAGTAGAGAAGATAGGTGGGGAGAAACTGGAAAGCTGGAGAAGGGGAAAGGTGGAAAAAGCATAAAAAGGAAGAGAGAAGGATGAACAGGGAATGAACAGAAGGGATGAGTGACAGGCTAGAGACTTGGAGAGAACAGGAAGGAATAGAAGAGGAGTGGAATGAGTTATTCCCCACCCCCCGCCCCATACATTTTAAAACTCTTTTCTCACCACCTATTGGAGGATCCCTCTGCCCTCTCCTCCTTCCTCTGTCTTCTTGGGTTGGAAATGTGAGTGACCAACACGTGGCCTGGTTCCCAAAATAGTGGCCTTGCTCAAATATGCCCAGTCTGACTCCCAAGAACTATGCCCACCCTGTGTCTCTGGTTCTTTCTCCCTTTCTCTCTCAGCTACATATGCCAAGTGATGCACCACCCAGCATGAATGCAATGTCCTAGGAAGCCAGGTAGATTCACGGTAAAGGCTACTTGCTGTGCTACCAACCAATGTAACAGATAAGAGGAGTTCACCTACACTCCATTCCAGCCCCACAGGACATCTGTCGCAGAGCACTGAGGTGCCCGGCTCCTAAAGAGGGGAAACTGCTAGGGAGGGAGCCCTAGCAGTGAATAAGGAGCCCAGCTGTTGGTTGCCAGGACAACCGGAGGAGGTCACCTGACTAGAAGGGGCAGGGCCTGGCTCCCATATAAGCCCTAGGGGCTGGGGCCAGAGGGAGTTCCCTGCCAACAGCCAAGGAGGAAGGAGCTCTCTCTCTCATGGAAGAGAGGAGCAGCCTGACTGAAGGGGCAGCATCTGACTCGGCTGAGGGATGGAGTATTCCCTGGTAGGCTATTAGGGGTTGGAGAAGGCCTCATAGGAGACTCACAGCAGTGTGGGGACCCCAGTGCTAGTGAGGGCGCAGCATTTGGGGTGTAAAGACCCCAGCCCCAGAAAGGGGCAGTTGAGAAGCCCCAGAGAGGGGGCATTGCTGAGAAGCCCCAGTGCGGGCATGGTGAGCCCTGAGAGAGGGGGTGGCTTTACTGAAAAGGCCCTGAGACAGGGCGGCATTATTGAGAAGGCCCGGAGAAGGGGGCAGTTTCTGAGAAGCCCCAGTGCTGGCGCGGTGAGCCCCAGAGAAGGGGGCATTGTTGAGAAGCCCCAGTGCGGGCGTGGTGAGCCCCGGAGAAGGGGGGCAGCATTGTGGTGAGCCCCAGAGAGGGGGCATTGCTGAGAAGCCCCAGTGCGGATGTGGTGAACCCTGAGGGAGGGCAGCATTGCTGAGAAGGCCCCAGAGGAGGGCAGCACTGCTGAGAAGGCCCAGAGAGTGGGCGTGGAGACAGAGAGAGGGACAGAACAATGTCTATTCCATCTGCAAGGCTTGGGGCATGGTAAAGGGGTGGTTGGAGCCATGCATAGCCCATAAGGCGTGAGTATACAGAATACTCAATACCAGAGGAGACCTAGAGATAACAGGAGATCTGTGGGCAAGCCGACGAAGGGTAGCCTCCCTATAAAATATATAAGATCAAAGTCGTGGCGGGCGAGAATTGGAGGGTGCTAATCGGTAACTTGACATGGTAAAGGAGGCGGAAGGGGAGAGCACGGTGACTCAGGCCGCCCTCTTGTTACAACATCCCACCTGCAATGTAACCAGACCTCCTCACTAAGGGAGCTGTGCTGCTTCCCTTTTCACTAGCTCATTTTTCCTTCTCCCAAGATATAAACAGGTGTGTAGTACACGTTTTCAGCCTCTGTTCCTGTAAATATAGGGAGGCCTCCACATGACATAAGGGAACTACTAATAAAAGATGTGACAACACCAACAAAGCCACGTGGCTTTTTTTCCCCAGTTAGTCTCTTTTTTTGAAAAAATTTAACCATGTTTTCATTCTTACTGATGACACTGGAAGCTTATAATGGTGAATATGGACAGCAGGCACAAGCTTTCCCCAGACACAATTCTATTCATACTAGTCTGCCACCCACCTGGTATCCTGCTTCTAGACGTGCTCCTAGTTTTGCCAATATACCCCTGTGCCTCAGCAGACCCTAATATTCACTCCACTGCTCATTTTCTTCAGTCCTGTCTTACAGCATCCCTTTTATTTTAGTCCTGGGCTCCCCACACAGCTCTGCAAGTGCCCTTCAATCCTATTTCCAGTCCCTTACGCTTGCCAGTCTTGGGCCACATAAACTTATGCCAGTCTCTCTCACTCCTGCCTTGGGATCTGCCTACACTGTGTTGTCACTGGATTCATGACACAAATACCTTGTTCTAGGCAGTCCCAAGCCCTAAAACTGACCACAACTTGTTCCATTCAATAATAGACCAATTTTATTGATACACAGTGATAGCAGATAAGAATAATGCAGGCAAGGCAAACAAAATACCTCGCCTCCCCGATTCTATATCTACTGGTCCTAAGGGAGGGAAGGTATATCTGGCCAGTACCCTGTGGTTCATTCTTGAATGTCCAATGTCAGCAGCTTGGAGGTCAAGGGCTAAGGCTGACCTCTCTCCCCCCCCCCCCCCCCGCCCTTAGTGGGGCTAGCAAGATGGGCTGGTGGTGTGCTTTCTGTCCATGGTGGGATCGGGTTTCCCCCACACCCTCAAGGACCTTTTGCTGCTCTCAAATCACTCCTTTAGTATTCTCTTTCCTCCTGATGACTCTTCAACACCAGATACCATTGATTGATTTCCCTGTGGTCATCATACTGTCCACATTCTGTCAGCATATTCCTTTGTTTCCACAAACCCATCACATGTACACATCTCAATTTGGTCACTTACCAGTGTCTTAATTTGGGCATGCTGTGACCTCCTAATTTGGTCCGTCCACCAAAATTGGAAATCCCAGGGACTCTGAAGCTGATCACTGTGACTTAGCCACCTTATCTCATGTTATGGATTTTCAGGGAACACTGTACAAGTTTCCTAGGATATGTATGCTCACTTGTCCATTGGCCTCAGACATGGCATCTGCCTTGAAAGAAAGTTTGTCACAAATAGGCTTTTAGAAACCAATTAACCCTTGCCATTCCTCTGGAGCATTATTCTAATGTAAACTATGCTTCTTACAAGCCAATTCCTAAAAGCAGACTTCTAAATATAATTTTCTAGCCATCACACTGCAGTTCTGCAGGTGAATTTGAGTATGAAACTGAATTCAATAAAGTTTCTAACTGAAGACAACTGTATAGCAGAGTATGGACACTTGACATCTGTATTCATATGATTTAACTGGTCCATTTCCATAGTCAATCTCAAGACTAGGAAATGGTTCCTGACTATGTGGTGCTTAATGAGCAATAAGTGAGTGTGAAGTAGGTGCATGAGCCCACTCCTTTAAAGCACTACAAGAGGGTGTAAATTCTTGTGAAAGTGTATGATTTCTACCCTTGGTCTAGGGCTAGGGTGATGACCATATTTACTCAAATCTAAGATGACCATGAATTGATAGATTCATAGACATTAGGGGCTGGAAGGGACCCCGTGAGATTGAGTCCAGCCCCCCCCCCCCCCCCCCCCGCCATAGGCAGGAAGTCAGCTGGGATCAAGTGATCCCAGCAACAAAAATATCCAGATGTCTTTTGAAAGAGTTTAGAGTAGGTGTTTACACCACCTCTGGGGGGAATCTGTTCTAGACCCTGGACACTCGCACCATAAAGAACGTTTTTCTTATGTCTACTCTAAATCAGCCTTCCTGGAGTTTATGGCCATTAGACATTGTTATCCCTTAGAGAGCTCTGGTGAATAGCTGTTCTACCAGATGGACAGTATTCTCTCCCCAGAGCACAACATTTAAGATAACCCCTGAATAATTAGATTCTACATATGGAAAAAAATATAAACTTGTTATAGTTTTCCAGGTATAGAATCCAAGCACTGGAGGCCTGTCTTGAATGCATCCTGCCCCCTCACAGCTACAACAGGGAAAGAAGTGTGTGTGTGGGGGGAAGGTCAAGCAGTATCCTTGGCCTCTGCTCCCCCTTTTTCCCCCTGAAGCCTTCCTGCTCTCCATGCTACCTGAACCCCTGCACCCCTACCTCCCCACAATCTGCCCCTTCCCCCCCACTCCCCACAGTTTCTGTCCCTTCTCCCTCCATACCACCTTACTCTCAGATACTGCATGGACACTATTCTCTCCCCAGAGCACAACACATGGAAGCCCAGTCCTTGCTGGGCCATGCACCAGCAGTGTTGCTACCACCACCAGCTGGGCAGGGGATGGAGTTTCCCTTACTCAATGCCCAGGAGGGAATCCAGCCCAAGTTGCAGCCAAGCTGTACCTGACAGTAAGGTGAAGGAAGGGTGCTGGGGTAGGGAGGAGTGCAAAGAAGCTACAGAGGGCAAGAGAAGGAGTGGGGGGGGCAGGAAACTACTGTAGGTCTGACTCTGGCTCCAGCCCAATGTCAGGGGTAATCAGAGCTGCAGCAGCTTCTTCCCCACCCTGCCTCCCTGTTTGCATGTAAATCTAAGATGAGGGGCTTCCCCTTCCACCCTCCCCCATGCTGCTTGGGAGAAAAAAAACCAAACATTCTCTTAGATTTGAGTAAATATGGTATAAGTCTTTAAAAATGTATGTGCAAGGCCAAAGTGAAAAATTGACATTTACACAAACTAGCTCAAAGCAGGGGTCTGTTCCAATTTCAGATTGTTGTATGAGTGCCAAATAAGAACTGTAGAAACCTTTGCCCATTTACATTCACTGGGCACTGGAGTGAACCACTAAGTACAAGCAGGGCTGGGGGAAATGAACCCATTATGTTTCATCCAGCCTTCAGTTAATCAACAATGTCCACCTCAACCACCAAGTCACAAGTCAGGCCCCTGAAACAGTGGCTGCCTATATACATGCTCAAGGGTGGGGAAAGACGGGAAACATTTTTAATTAGACCAGTTTCTGGACAGCTGTTCTAATTAAAATGGCTCACATATATTAAGCCCCCACGCATTTTTAAATTTCCACAGAATGCTTTATCTAAAGCGCATTCAATGAGATTTAGATAGAGAGCCTGCGGCCATTTAAAAGTTACACAGGGACTTAATACACATGACAGTGAGCTGATGCTAGAATGTTCTAATTAGAACGTGGAGCAGCCTTGATTTAATTGAGTCTGCTCTGACATGTTCCAAATAGAACATGTATAGGTAGCCAACGTGACAATCTAAAAGTTATAGAATATCTTAAAATTCATATGCTTGGAATTATTTATAATGATTTTCTAGCTTCCGAACCATTAATTTACACTAGACTCACGTTTACAAGCTAGAAACATACATTTTTCCTATTGAACAAGAACTGCAATTTTTAAAGAATGTTTCAGCTGTAGAAGCTGAGACTTTGAGGAAGATACCAAATGTGGTATTGTGAGATTCTCTGTCATGTCACAACATGAGGTAACACAGGCCAAGACTCCCTTGTTATCAGTATGAACAGCACTGATATGTCCAAGAGTAAGTAGGGTCAATGAACTTAAATAAACTTGAAAATAATTTTCAGCATTGCTTTGATTTTGTTTCTGAAGCTGGAAGATGTATCTGTATTTGAAATCAATTGTATGTATATGCATATTCTGCAACTGCACATATGATTTGTTACTCTATAAAGTGCATCTCTACCCTGCCTTCTGTCTGACTTTAGGTTAACATGGCTAACTAGTATTATCTCTCTCTATAATTAAAGACATGTCCAAAAGGGCAGAATTGAGATTCAATAGGTATATCCAGAAATAATGCTGCCATTTTAAATAAGGGTAGGTCACTACTATAAGCCTGTACCAATAAAATACTATGGGTTACTGTAGCAGGCTGGCTTGCCTGGCTCAAATCAATCCTCCAATCTGGTCCCAGTAACACAGCCTGTCTGGGCCAAGGGTTGGCAATGTTTTTGGGCAGACTGACAAAAACACCCACATCCTCGACTTGTAAGATATTGGCATGCCAGAGGTGGACAGTAGGAGGGTGGGAGGCTGCAAGGGGCCTGATCCTTGCTGTGGTACCACAGCCCCAGCTCCTTCCCCATCATCTGCCTCAAGGTGTGCGTGCCAAGCAAAATGCCTTCACGTGCCACACTCTGGCACCAGTGCAAATATCAAACAATCCAAAACAAACACGCCCAGCATGGGTTAGCTCTCACCCTGTAGTCTTCCTTCCTGAAGCCCTCTTTCTCCATTTACCCCTCTAGCTCCTCCACTTATTCCATCTTTCTTTCTCTTTTATCTCCCATCAGCCAGTAACTTCCCCTCATTATTGCCAATTACCTGCCAGATGAGGCCCCTTACATGGACAGTTTGTTGCCCACTGGCTAATTGAGTCAGACAGACAGCCTCCAGCCTGTCACAGTTACACTGTGATTTTTACATGAAATTTTAGGACACTGATAGCCCTAATATAGAAACAGGGGGATACTAGTGAAATAGTTTTTACACAAATGCACCTTATTTCATTCAGTGTATAAACATATAGTAGAAAAAAACACATTTATGCTAACAGAGACTGCCTATAGGAAGAGGAATAAATCACCACAGCAGCATCTTTCTTTTGAGTAAACTTCACTTTGTAGAAATTAGAATTATCATCAAAATAACAGACCCCCAGCTTAGCTAATCCTCCTTCACCATGTTTCATTCCTATGTTGTTCTGTATCCTGATTCTTTGTTCCATATCCTCCAAGCAGCACCTGTTAGGAAAACATGGTTTGCTAAAGGAAAAATGGAGCTTGTTTATGTCAATCACGTTGCTAACAAGGGCTCATTAAAAAAGATGAGACAAAAAGGGTTTTCATCAGAAAAGGTGATTTCATCTAAACTGAGGGTTTCCATGAGAAACTGTAAATTTTGCTGATTAAAAAAAAATTCAAGCACTTCATTTCAGAATGACATATTGAATTCAAATGTCATTTTAAAATGGCAGATCTAAACCAAATGGCTCATTTAGAATCAATATCGTGCTTCCACACCTTGATTCAAAATTACAAAACATTTCAATTTGGTAAAACTGTTGGCATTTTTTTCTTTTATGATTGCTGAATCAAAAGGTTTTAGGCCTTAGGATCTTGTGAAACGTTTGCATAGTTCATTTTTTCCTTCCCAGCTGAAGACCAAAAAAAAACAAAAACAAAAAACCCCACACACTACTGAACTATCCAAATTTCCCATCGTGGGATAGAAAATCCACTTTTGCTACCAGCTTCTCAGGATGCATAAACATGAGCGCTTAGGGAATAATCAAGCTCTAAACTAGTCCATTTTACCAGTCTGGTATAGCTCCCTGGTTGTCCATTTTAGTGCCATCAGAGGTAAATCCCTACATTTTTCTCTAAATGACCTTTCTGGGAGCTTTCAAGGTGTTTTCAATAATTCAAATGCAAATCAAGTTATCAAATAGAGGTCATCAAAGATAGCCTGTAACTGTAAATGATTTCTTTCTCTTTGTTTTTTTCCAGTATAAGGCTGTTATCAAGGTTGCAAAGTCAAGCTCTCCAAAGTTGGAAAATGCCAGAGAGAAGGCTGACTAGCCACCTCACCTAAGTCCTCTTTGGTGTACACAATATGATGCACCTTTAAGTAATATAATCACAAACTAATCAGAGACCCTTGATTCATTTGTAAAACAGATAGTTACTTGACCTTCTGCTTTATCTTAATCACTCCATAGCTGGCCTCAAACCTTATTTTCCGCACATTTTTCAAACCCAGCTCTGAAGACAGAAGCAATCATTTTCTTAAGGGCTTTCCAATGTCAAATGGGTTCATTACCATTCATTCACAGATTGTTAGGGGCTGGAATAGACCTTGCAGATCATCGGGTCCAGCACCCCTGCTCTAGGCAGAAAGACAGCTGGGGCTAAGTGATCCTAGCAAGGTGACTGTCCAGTCTCCTCTTGAAAGCCTCCGGAGTAAGTGACTACACCACCTCTTGATGGAGTTTATTCCACAGTCTGAACACCCTGACAGTGAAGGAGTTTTTCGTAATATTAAGCCTGAAGCGACCTTCCAGGAGTTTGTATCCTTTGGTCCTGATCTTCCAAAGGGTTGCCCTAGTGAACAGTTGTTCACCAAACTCCTGATGCATTCCTCTGATATAGTGGTAAGCCGCTATCAAGTCCCCTCTCAACCTTCTCTTCTTTAGGCTAAATAGGCCCAAGTCCCTAGCCTTTCTTCGTATGGCTTGCCTTGCAAGTCCCTGATCATACAGGTGGCTCTTTTCTGGACCCTCTCAAGTTTTCCCACATCCTTATTGAGGTGAGGTGCCCAGAACTGGATGCAGTACTCCAACTGCAGTCTCACCAGTGCTGAGAACAACGGGAGTATCACTTTCTTAGTTTTACACAAGATGCATCGGTTGATGTGTGCCAGCGTGTTGTTTGCCCTGCTGACCACCACCTCGCACTGATGGCTCATATTCATGTAATGGTCAATCATTACCCCTAGGCCTTTTTGGCCGTGGTGCAAGTCAAGCTGTCACCACCAAGCCTGTATGTATGTTGAGGTTTGTTTGCCCCCAGATGGAGCACCTTACACTTGGAAGCATTAAACTTCATCTCGTTCTGGTCTGCCCACTCTTGAGCCTGTCTAGGTCTGTCTGTATCTGCAACCTATCTTCTGACATGACCACACTGCCCCATAACGTGGTGTCATCCACGAACTTGGCCAACGAGTTTTTCACTCCCCCATCCAAATCATTGATAAGAATGTTGAAAAGCACCGGTCCAAACATGGACCCCTGAGGGACACCACTGGCCACTTTGCACCAGGATGACACAGACCCACTCATGAGAACTCTCTGGGTCCTACCCTGCAGCCAGTTTCCCACCCACTGAACTGTCAAGCAGCCGAGCCCACAATCTTCCAGTTTTCCCACAAGGATATCGTGGGATACTAGATCAAAAGATTTTTGGAAGTCTAGGTATATAATGTCTACCTCATCTCCTATGTCCTGGTGGTGAGAAACTTGTTCATAGAAGATGAGATTGGTAAAACAAGACCTACCCACGACAAAGCCATGCTGGCTGTTGTTGAGAATCTTACCTTCCACGAGCGTATCGCATATAGATTCTTTAATGAGCTTTTCCAGGATTTTCCCTGGGATTGAGGTTAGGCTGATTGCCCTATAGTTGCCTGGGTGCTCCCTCTTCCCCTTCTTGAAGATGGGCACAATGTCGGCCCTCTTTCAATCCTCAGGGATTTCCCTTGTGTACCACCAATTCTGAAAGAGCTTTGCCAGGGGTTCCGCAATGACCTCAGCCAGCTTCTTCAGCACTCTCAGATGGAATCCATCCAGTCCTGCTGACTTATAAATGTCTAGCTTTTTTAGTTGGTATTGCACCCTCTCAGCATCCACAGTGTGGAGGCTATCATTCCCAGCATGCCCCCTATAAGCCTTATCTCACTTGTCTTTCCCCTTGGTCTGGTGAAATAGTGAAGCAAAGTGGGCATTCAGGAGTTCAATTTTCTCCTGGATGTCAGTTACCAGCTGTCCCGAGGTGTTAAGCAGGGGTCCCACACTTCCGTTTGTTTTCCTTCTACTGCCTACATACCTAAAGAAGGACTTTTTATTGTCCTTGACTCCTGTGCCTAATCTAAACTCAGTTGCTGCCTTGGCTTTCCTGATCATTTCCCTACAAGTGCTGGCCACTACTGTGTAGTCCTCCTTGAAGACCGTCCCTAACTTTCACTTTGTGTACACCTCTTTTTTCTTTTTTAAAAGGACCACAATGTCCCCATTAACTCAGGAGGCCTTCCCAGCCCTTCTGCTACCTTTCCTCTTTGCAGGAACAGTTTTCTTTTGTGCTTTGAAGATCGTAACTTTGAGCAACGACCACTTTTCATGCACCCCATTCGCCTTCCTTTCCTGGTCCCGCATCCCCTCCCCTACTAATGCTCTGAGCCTGTCGAAGTCAGCCTTTTTGAAGTCCAGGACTTCAATCCTGCTGCTTGATTTGTCGACCTTTTGGTGGATGGTGAAACTGATAATTTCATGGTTGCTCAGGTTACCCTCAGTGTTCAAGCCACATACCAGACCATCTCCCTTGGCCAAGACCAAGTCTAGGAGAGCATTACCTCTGGTTGGCCCTTGCACTTCCTGGGTCAGGAAGAGCTCCTCAATCACAGTCAGGAAACTATGTAAACAATCTGACCTAGCCAAGTGTTTCTCCCAATCTATGTCCAGGTAATTGAAGTCACCCATGACAACCAAGTCCCTTGTGCATGCGGCCTCTGTCAGTTCTCAGGAGAGCTCCAGATCCAGCTTCTCCCCTTGGTTTGGTGGCCTGTATTAAATGCCTACAGTTAGGTTTCTCTCAGCTTGACCATAAAAGTTATTCTATTGCCAGGTATATGAAACTTAATGACACTAGTAGTAATATCCATAAAAGGACAGATGAACAAACAAAACAGTTACAATATTAAAGCAGTTACAATATTACACAGTTTCAGTTGGGTATTTTGGGAAGTGTAGCTCAAGTTTGATCAGTTAAAGTCAGGTTTAGAAAGCTATGCCTGGAGTAAGAGAGAAAGAGAAAGATAGCTCTTGATTTATTTACCATATTAGTAGCAAACCACCAATATTATATATTTTTTGCAAGTGAGCTCTCACAGCTGCTGGTAAAAGTATCATTTAATGCACAATTAAAATCCAGGCTTCATCTGCAGCTCTGAATTTTGTGGCATCTGAAATTCAGTAATCCTGGGAGTAGTGTAGCAATGATCTGGAAAGGAGCTAGTGGGGTTCCTCAGCCTCCCCTCTCCCAGCCCTCTCTCCCCTCTTCACCCTGCATCTTCCTGGCTTCAGCTCCAGCTCCGGGTTCTGGCAGTGTGGAGGGCAGAGAAGTTGCAGCCACCATTATTTTTGCCTCCTTTTTGCCACCAGAAACTCATGGTTTTTTAGCTGCTTGTATGCAAAAAAAATAAATAAATAAAAAAAAGTGAGCTGCAACAGTAAACCTGTGTCCAGTTTTGGGCATTCCACACAAGGGATGTGGACAAATTGGAGAGAGTCCAGCAGAGTGCAACAAAAATGATTAGAGGGCTGGGGCACAGGATTTCTGAGAAGAGGCTGATGGAACTGGGCTTACTTAGTCTGGTTACCCAGAGAGGTGGTGGAATCTGCAACCTTGGAGGTCTCTAAGATCTGGCTACACAATGCTGTGGCTGGGTTGGTATGGTTGGGGAGCAGAGGTTTGGACTAGCTGACCCCCTGAAGTCCCTTTCAACCCTAATTTGCTATGATTCTATGATTTAAATATATAGGAGAAACCAAACAACTTTTATGAACTAGAATGAATGCACACCAGAAATCTATCAAAGACAAAAATCCTCAATTATCTGTGGGTGTCTGGACTAGATGGCCCCCTGAAGTCCCTTTCAACCCTAATTTGCTACAAATCTATGATTTAAACCTCTGGCTGCTGCTTCTGCACTTCCACTGCCAACCTGCTGCTAGAGACAGAGCCAGAGCGGGGAAGGTGCAGGGTGCAAGAGGGCACAGTACTGCTCAGGGCACAGAACTGATTGGGGATGCCTCTGCAAATGTGATTGCATTCCATCCAGATTGATTCCCTGAAAATCTGTTAATGCAAAAGGTGGTTGGGTCCTCCTCATTGTTTCAGGCTTAGGTGACAGCCTGCTACAAAGGTAGGCATGCTAACTCTTCTTTCAAAGAATTGAGCAGGGTGGAGTAGGATTACTTTTGCGGGTTCCAGTAAGTGGAGTAGGACCAAGTTCCTTGGCTTCCTGTTCCAAGTTATGGATCTCTACTATCTCCTCTGAAGAGATCATTTGTAAAGCTAGATGGGAATGGCTCTCTCACCCTGACAAAGCTGAGGTTTCATAGAACTTCCTTGTTCCAGATTTGACAAAAGCAGCATTTTCCAAATGAAAACAAATGTCTTCTGCCTATTTGGGGAGTTTCAGCATAGCAATGTGCACAGGATGGAGTAAGAGCTCTACCATAGCTAAGCTGAACTCTTGTACAGTTCTTGTGACAACATTTTGCTGAGGGAAAGGCTCCTTAAAAGGAGTGGGAACCCCATGCTGTCTCCACCATTCTCTCGCCCCCCACCCCAAGAAATGCTTGTTTTCCAAGTTTAACAAAAGCAGCATTTTCTGAATGAAAACATTTCACTGAAAAATTCTGAAGTGGCTTGCATGCCATGAATGTTTCTCACCCCAGAAGGTAGCACAAGTGGCACCATTTTTACTGAAGAAGACTTGTTGGCAAGTTCAGCTTGCTGCACATTTTGCCATATGGCAGAAGGTGGGATAAAATGCCCTGACAGATGATTTTTCCTGATGTTTAACCACTGTTCTAGGAGTCATAAAATAAGCAACAAAGAATAGGTCCTAGAGTAATTTAGATGGTTTGCAGAAAGGGGTATATAGGGAATGAATCCAAATTAAAAAACTTTGGGTGCTTTGGAACTCTTCATTCTTGGCATAAATGCATTTTTCAACCAGATACTATGAAAAAACTCAAATAGTGGAAGTTCAGATTGTGGGGGGAGGGGGCAGAGGGAGAAAACAAGGGGGTAGGAAATGGCAGGACAGGGGGGTTTACCTTTCCTTTTAATGAGCCTTTCCCATAACTAGAGTTTATGCAGCCTGAACAAAAACTGGACAGGAGTTCAGCTTCACAATACCAGAGCTATAACTGCATTGTATGGACATGACTATGCTAAAGTGATTGTTGCTCCTACAGACACACCAGAGCTAGTTTTAAACTACCTACCTCAGATATTAGGAGCAAAGTAGATGTTAGTGTCATGGCTACACACTGCTAGCAATATCAGAAACAGCTAGTTCAAAACTGACCTGTTTCCAGGAGCTGCCCTCACGCCACCATTGATATATACATAATGACAACATTTTGTATAAAGCCAATAGGGGCTGGGAGCTCCCCACTTAGGTGTATGGAGCATGAATGAAGTGCAGTGCTTTTTCAGGGCACAGGAAAGGTAACTTGAGTCCCAGGATCAAGTTAGTTTGTGTGTTAACAGCTGCCCACTATTGACCTCTGCCAGGCACCATGACCTCTGTCATTTGGATTTGACAGTACAAACCAAAAAAAAAACCTTACCCCATAACCACATAAATGTTTATCTGTTCGAAATTGTCAGTAAGTGTGAAGTTGGCTATTGCAACCATGGCCTTTAGTGGACTTATAAGGAGAGTGGAGCGCTTCTTTTCTACTCTATATTTAATTTGCCACGAATCAAAATCATTGGGGCACATATAAGATATTTAAATACATATACAAATTATAGATATAACATATTTACACTACATTTAAAAAAAGATCCTCCACCATAGAAATACAAGACATAGGACTATAAGGGACCTTTTAGTTTAGCAATTTCCAGTAATAAATCAACCACATTTTATTTAAAAAGCAATTACATTCTTCAGCCCCATTCCTTAATTAGAAGACTGTTCTAGAACCTGAAGCCTCTGATAGTTAGAAACCACCACCCAAAAGGCAGATATTTAGCATCTACACACAATACTCTAGCTACCGTCTACCACATGTTGTAGAGGCAGAGGCCAGCAATAAAAGGACAAAGTTGTAACTACGAAGATCCCCAGTTCCAGCTTCAGTTCCAGTACTCTATAACCTTAGGCCGTGTGTAGACAAAACGAGAGGCATGTGTGCACGACACTTTAAAACGGGCTAAATGCTTTTGCACCACTTTAATGGTGTTGGTGTCTGCTTGCCTTGGTGGTATATTGCGTATTAATTCCAGCTGCTGTAGGAAATTCGGTGGTGTAATGCGCCTGAAATGACTTGGGATGCAGCAAACTAAAACTCTGAGGAGGAGTCTTAGTTTGCTGCCCCTACAGCCACAGAGTGAAGCACCAGGCTCCATGGAGCTCTGCAGAAAGCCCTGCAGGCAGCCTGGCAGCAGCCTGGGAAACCAGGCTCCTCCCAAGAAAAGCAGTGAGACTGATCTTTGTTTTTCCCCACCCTGGAGTCTACCTGCCTGCCTGAACTGCTCAGCAGCCCAGTGCTTCCCTCCGCAGCTGTGGCACCCCTGGGACCACCTGAGGCAGGTGCCTGCCTCTCAGGGACCACTCCACCCGGCGTCAGCTTGCCCTCCCCTACCCCTGGGGGTTACAGTGGACAATAAGCTGAATATATGAGCCAACAGTGTGCCCTTGTTGTGAAGATGGCTAACGGCAAACTGAGCTGTATTAGTAGAAGCACTGCCAGCAGATTGAAGAAATGATTCTCTCTCTCTATTTGGTACAGGTGAGGCCATATCTGGAGTACTGTGTCTAGTTTTGCAGCACCCAGTACAGAAAGGGTGTAGACAAACTGGAGAGAGTCCAGTGGAGGGCAACGAAAATGGCGAGGGGGCTGGGGCACATGATTTCTGAGGAGAGGCTGAGGGAACTGGGTTAATTTAGACAGTAGAAGAGAAGACTGAGGGAGGATTTAATAGAAACCTTCAACTACCTGCAGGGTGTTTCTAAAGAGGATGGAGCTGGACTGTACTCAGTGGTGGCAGATGACAAAACAAGCAGCAATGGCTCAAGTTGCAGCAAGGGAAGTTTAGGTTAAATATTAGGAAAAACTCTCTCACTAGTAGGGTAGTAAAACACTGGAACAGTTTTGCCAAAGAGGTTATGGAATCTCCATCCTTGGAGGATTTTAAGGCCCAGCTAGACAAAGCCTTGGCTGTGATGATCTAGTTGGAGATGGTCCTGCTTTGAGGAGAGGGTTGGACTAGATGACCTCATGAGGTCCCTTCCTACTCTAATTTTCTATGAACTTGCAATTGCAGGGGTTTTCATTTTAATGTAGAATAAAATTTGTAGGTAAAATTGGTGCCCAATTTGTAGACAACTAAATATGCAGCTGAAATTTTGGAACTGAACACCTACAGCTGTAATTGACTCAACACCTCTGAAAAATCTGGCCATTTATTTAGGACACGGGTTTGGGAGCCTAAATTTAAGACCTATGTTTGTTAATATAAACTTTCATTTTTATATCATATTGAGCATTATTACTTTTTTCCAGGATATGGGTGTTGCATATTCAGTTGTTACTGCAGATTGTTTAACTACCCAAACATACCAGGCATCTACCTTTTCCCACTATCAGGCAGTCTCTATCTTTGGTATTCAGTTTCTTTTGCTCACAGCTCATTTTACAGCCAGAATCTCACTGTTTCATGTAGAGAACAACTGACATCAGACCATCATATATCTACCCTGTGACTGGATTCTAAAGTTTTGCTCTTTCCACATCCTACCATAACATTTCTGAGCTTATCTAGAACAGGTAAACTCGTAAAAAGTAAGTCTGCATCATGAAAGTTTAAGTCTGTAAACCTGTGGCAAAACCAGCAAGACGGGCAAGTTGTAAAAGGTCTTTCCTTTTTTTTTCCAAGTTCTTTGTATCTCATTGCTCATTATATTGGAGATGTCTGGTGGTTGATATCATCACAACAGCTCAAGGTTACAGGGGCTAAGGGGGGACCTCCCAGAAGCAGGGAAGGATGTACCATGGGTTGCTCAAGAGAATTGTCACGATGCTCAACTGCCCGAGGAAAAAGGCCTGTTTCCCCTAATGCTCATGTGGACCTTGCTTGCTCTCATGACTTGCATTACTTGCCTTTCATCCCATTGTACTAATCTATTTACATTTTGTCTGCATCCATTTCAGCATTCCCCACAGACTGACACCATTACAGAGACTGCTGGGAAAGTCTACCCTTCTTCCATAGCTGGCAAATGACACAATTTGTTGATTAAAAATCTCCTCACTACCAGGCCACTCCAAATCCCTTCCATTCATGACCAAAATATATTTTCTATCCCCAGAAGTATCCTTACCATTTTTTATTAATGGCCTCACTTCTCCTTACTACAGTACTCTCAGGCAACAATACTCTGATTTACTGCTGGACCCCCTGGTTCAACAAACTGTCCGTGGTTCATCAGGCAGGAACTTGAAAATATTGCTGGCTCCTTAGACAGTGAAAACTGTAGTGTCCCCTGGCCGGGTTCCTTGTTCAAGTTAGTTTGAGTGTGGTCACTTCCAGAAAACGCTGGAACTGGTAAACTTTTGAACCATGACCCAGTTTAGTACCTGGGCTGCAACGTCAGCAGGTCAATGCACGGGAGTCGGCTGCCAGGGACACCACCAAGCCTTGACTGAGTTAATAATAATCATGTTGTCAAAACATGTCATCAAGGAGGGGAACTGTTGTTGGTAAAAACTGTAGTATTCCCTGGCCTGATTCTTGGTTACAGTTTGTGTATGGTCAGTTCCAGAAAACACTGGAACTGGTGAACTTTTCAACCATGACCCAGTTTAATACCTGGGCATGTGTGATAAAATCCTTGGTTAGGCAGGAAGCCTGTGAGGAAAATGGTTCAATTTTACCGCATGAGGGACAGCTGCATGCTGAGTGCAACAGGTGGACTGATGTGTGCAGTGGTGGAGTACCACATGCACAGGTATGTGACTGGCTGCAGTGAAAGTGACACCTGTTGCTAGGTTGTAGCCGTGTGGATCTAAGGACATAGGCAAACCAGGTTCTTTGGGTAAATGTGGTATCTTTTGTTAGATCAACTAAATAGTTAGAAAATGTGTTCTTTGCAAGCTTTTGGGTACAAACACCCTTCTTCAGGCATAGGGAGAGTTTGTTGTTTCTTTGTGTTCTCTCCTGGGAAGAAAGGAAGCCAATATGTAAAATGAAGTCTTTGAAAACCCAAATGCATGGCAGGGCAATAGGTGAGAATCTCAAAAGGGCTTTCACTCAACAAGGACACTCCTGCACAGAGATATACTGTATTTTTGAAAGAGACACCCAGATACCATGTGAAGAATTGCTGCAATACAAAAAGAAAATCCCTACGAATCTCACAACTTTATTTATGACATACCATCCCTCCCTGGAACCTCTACAGAAAATCCTCAGATGATTGCAAACAATACTAAAAGAAGACCCAATTCTTAAGGATATGTTTCCAGAACCACACATCCTAGCTTTTAAACAAGTACCGAACCTCACCAATCTCATCCCCAGAAGCAAACTTCCCATGGCCCAAAGCACACCAAATGGATCCAGACCATGCTGGGACAAAAAAATGTAAAACCTGCCAACCCCTCTTCACCAATCCCACAATTACTACACCCCACAACAGAACCATCACCATTCTTGAATCTTACACCTGCACCTCCAATACACACCTGTTACACTGTAATATATCTTGTCCAGTAAACGTAATATATCTAATCCAGCGCACTACATGCCCTGATGGAAAATACGTAGGAGAAACCAAACAACAACCCCAGAATGAGTACACATTGAAAATCCATCAAAGACAAAAATACCCATTTACCTGTGGGTACACACTTCTCACAACACAACCACTTCCTTTTCGATCTCAGTTTTAATCTGCAAATGGAATTTACAAAACAGCTTTTGTAGACAAGCCTATGAACTTCACTTCATAAATCTACTGGATACAAAAAAATCACAAACTAAATATAGACATTGGCTTCATGGCACATTATAACCAGCCTGCCATCTGATAACCCCAAGTAACCTGTCTGCATTTTACCAGTTCATTCTTTGCCCTCTTCTCCTCCCCCCCTCCCTGCCCCACCTTTCTTGCACCTATAGTCTTACCATGCCTTTGCATTTCCACATACCTTAATTTTACACACTGCCTTCCTTTCTATCCAGGAGAGAACACAAACAACCAACAAACTCTCCCTGTGCCTGAAGAAGGGTGTTTGTACCTGAAAGTTTGCCAAGAACAATGTTTTCCTACTATTTAGTTGGTCTAACAAAAGATATCACATTTACCCAAAGAACCTTACCCACCTGAGAGAGGAAGGGTATAAAAAGGGACAGGTTTGAGGGATTTGAGTTCCTGCAAGCTGACTGTTGGTGAGCTCGCTCCTTGAGTCATGTGCGTGCCTGCAAGAGAGAGTGAGGACAAGTGGGCTTTCAAGAACTTGTTCCCTACAGAGTGCACATCGACTGTGAGTGGAATCCCTACCCGGCCTGTGGTTGTTCCTGATAGAAGGGATCGCAGCTAAGGTTGTGGTTGTTTCAAATTGAGCAACTGGATGAGCAAGGGCAAGGAATTGGTGGCGGTTTGAGCCAGAGTGCATTGAAAGCAAGGGTACCCAAGGACCAACATCTCTCCATATGCTGTATGTAGTGAGTGTACCTGCTGGGGAGAGCTAGATATTCCTCTCTAGCACCCTCTCTTAGTATTGTTATTTGTTCCTAATATTACTAGCATGGTAGTGTTGTATTGATGTTGGGGTTTGTTGGGTCATTGTGCTTGCATTGTAGGTATTTGAATAATATAGTTGTTGTTATTACCCTAGCTGTGCATGTTCATTATTTTATTCTGAATTAATTATTTTAGCACTAAGTGGGGCTTGGGCTGCAGGTCTATGCTTAGGGAAGGAAGGTTGCCTACCAATTTTCACAGACTGTTGGATAATCAGTTAAATCAAGTATCCTCATTCTACAGATCACTGTCTGAGGGTACACAATGTTTAACCTGAAGAAATGGTGAATACATATCTAAGCACTTGGAGGAGAAGGCGACAATTAGGATCAGTCAGCATGGATTCACCAAAGGCAAGTCATGCCTGACCAGCCTGATGGTCTTCTATGATAAGATGACTGGCTCTGTGAATGCGGGGAGGTGAATGGATGTGATATACCTTGACTTTTCCAAGCCTTTTGATCTGGTCTCCCACAATATTCTTGCAAGCCAGCCGAGGAAATACAGATTTGATGGATGGATTGTAAAGTAGGCAGAAAACTGGCTGGATCATAAGGCTCAGAATGTAGTAGTCAATGGCTCAATGACTAGTTGCCTGCAGGTATCAAATGGAGTGCCCCAGGGGTTTGTCCTAGGGCTGGTTTTGTTCAGTATTTTCATCAATGACCTGGAAGATGGCATAGAGTGCACCCTCAGCAAGTTTGCAGATGACAGTGTGCTGGGGGGAATAGTAGGTAATAGGGCTGTGCAAAATTTCACCTGGTGTTAAGTTTCAAGTTTGTTTCGATGCATTTTGAGCTCAAAACAGCAATATCAAAATGAAACAAAAGGCTTTGAAACAGCTTTGAAACAAAATGAGGGCACTTGAAACATTGTGAAAGTTTCAAAAAGTTTCGAGTTTCGAAGCTGGGCTTGCTTGGCTTGCAGCTAAACAGAAACTAAGGGGAGGGAAGGGGAAGAGGGGAGAAGGACTGCTCTGATATTGACATCTAGCTCCCTGTTTGATTCCCCCAGCTCTTCCCGGGGGGGTAGGCCCCCAATCTGCACATGGGTTTCAGCAGGCTGCTGCTGAAACTACAGCGGCAGCTTGGTGAGAACCAGCGCACAGATCCAGGGCCTGTGCCCCCCAGGAAGAGCTGGGTGGGGAAGTGATCAGAGAGCTGAAGGAAGCAATATATATATATATATATATATATATATATATCTTTTGTAAAAACAGTTCATACTAGTAAAAAGAATGAAACTCTTGAAAGAAATATTAGCAAATAGGGAAATAAACTATTAAGCCATCAGCATATATCCTCAAAAGAACCCCAGTGCACATTTTCAATATTGCAAACACAGTTCCACCTTTTAACAGAAAGAGAGACCATGATAAGGGTAGCAAATGGGTTGTCTTCCTCAAACCAGGCCCTGCCAACAGTTGTTGCCTGTCTGTCCGTCCATCCATCCATCCATCCATCCATCCATCCATCCATCCAATTCTTTTCTACATTTGCTCCCTTTTCTCTTCCCATCTCCTAGCTGTATTTTTTCTTTCTGACTTTACTCTTTGAGACATCAGCTCATCATTCTTCTTTAGCTTATGGCAGGGACCACTGTTTCTAAGCTCCATAGATCCCACAAGCGAATAAAGGGGAGGAGAGTGGCAGAGACAGAGCAAAGAAGCATGAGTCTCTAGCCCTTTGAATGCATCTGGAAGCCTCTGACTATCAGTAGCACCAGTCAACAGCTGCATTGGGGTCTGCTTTAGAAGCAAGTAGTGCCTTTCAAGAGCTTGTCCAATGCTCTTCATGGGCCAACTGGAGCTCATATATCCTCCTTTACTCCCACTTATCTTCCACACTCACTGCCATCTCAGAAAGGACCTCTTCCACCTCCTGAGCTTCACTGGAGAAGATAAAAACTGGAGAGCCTTCCTGCCAAAAGTGTTGCCTTCTCACCAAAGGAAGTGATGAGATTTATTCTAATTTACAAATTAATGGCTCTCACCATTTGATTCTTTAACCTTCACCTCTGACGTTTGAAGCTCTCTCTAATGTGGAAGCATTTATTAAATTTGTGCAATTAAATTAGCATTACACATAGCACCTGCCTGGCAGGGTTCTTCTGAGAACTGGCTATTAGACAGCACTTTGGATGTGAAAAGCAGAGGCTGTAAATAGACATCTCATTTAAGGAAGACCTGCTTGTCCTGGGGTTTGACATAGATCAAAACAGCTCAGTACATAAACCCCAACGGAAATATTAAGAAAGAGGGAAATGAACCATTAAACCATCCAGAATCAACCTCCAAGGAGGAACTTCAAACATAATGCAACCATTTCACCCTGCACATCCCACAGAAGTTGAAAAGGAGATATGATTGCTCTCTATAAAACCATTAGAGTCTGAGCACTAGAGATGGAAAACTAACTAAGCTAAGGGACAATGTTGGCACAAAAACAAGTGGATCTAAACTGGCAATAAATAATTGCAGCTAGAAAATAGCAGGGAGTTTTGATCTGTCAGAGCAACAAGATAATGGACTAGCCTTCCAGCAGGGGCAGTGAGAACAAGAAACCCTACCAGAAAGCTCAATAAGTTAATGAGAAACCAAAGTGTGAAAGATTTGGCACCTGTTATGGAGTAGTGGGATTGCACTGAGCTAAGTGGCTGCTTAAACAAGACTACCTGTCTTTATATAAAGGACCTCTTGGTGCAAGGCCCCCAGATCGGGTGAGGGGAATTGCTGAGAGTCAGACATCCTATTGGGAGCATTCTCACCCTTTCAGCTCTGGACCATCACAGCCCTATGGCTCTTCCTTAATCAGGCTGGAGCAAGGGACGGGACCTTTCTTTATCCCCTCCAAAGGGAAAGAATGACCTTGGGATGCCTGCAATGAATATGAAGGGAAGTTACAAGAGGAAGGAACATAAGATGATATAGAAAAAAGGGGAATAGGAAGGGAGTAGGAGGAAGAAAATTGGGGAGTGGAGGAAAGGAAGAATGAAGGGAGAATAAAAAGGAGACAAAAAGGAGAGGTGCAGGGTGGAAATCCTCCATTTTCCTCACATACTTGCTGCAAACAGTGCATCTAGCTGTCCTTTTCTCTCATCCCACCCTATCCCTCCTCTTTCACTATAATGTTTTATAAATGATGAAGCCCATCTTCAGGAGATTGTCTTTGGGCCTAGTTCTTGAAGCAACTGCTGCAATCAGAAGAGTGATCCTTCTGCTCCTCCCTAATTCTCTTAAGGAAATGTTGTTAAGGGATGCTCCCGGCAGTCAGAATTCAATACTTTGAACGCTGTCAAAAGCTCGTCTCTGAGAGCTGTTTGCTAGCACACAGACCTATGCAACAAATGCAGGTAGTTTCTCCCCAAGCACCTATCCTGACCATCTTGCCTCACTTGACAGAGTACTCTGCTGCACATTCACTGATTGCCTCTCCCACCAAAAACAAGAACAACATTTAGAATTGATATTTTCAACACCTCCACTAGTCATGCCACACTGTGTGACAGAATCACAATCATAAAGGATATTGAAAGCACATCAAACAAGTGGTGGTTTTCACATCTCTCAAAGAAAGAAAAGTTGAGGTTTATCTAAGGCAGGCAACTTTCTTTGAGTAGATGCGATATCATTTATTAGACCAACTGAGTAGTTGGAAAAAAGTTCTTGGGGGCTGATGATACCAGACAAAGATAAATATTGTGAAAGCCTGTGCCACTCTAACTCATCCCTATAATCTGTGTGATAAAATACAGTCTTCAGCCACATGACTACTACAGGAGACTATTGCCATTCGTGGGGATACATTCTTGAGATCCCCACGGATGGTGAAATCCGTGAAAAAGCACTGCATTCATGAACGCTATGCCCCCAGTGGCTGGGGGGGAGGGGATGGCTGTGCTGGTGATGGTGGGAGCAAGGCGGCAGAGCAATGGTGGCAAGCGCAGAGCTCCCAGGGAGCTCTTGTAAATGTATTTAAGATGCAAGTTCAGCATTCGCAAATATTTGAAACCGTGAATGCCGAACCTGCGAATAGCAAAGATTTCCTGTATTCTGACTCCAGGAACTCTGCCTCTTTCAGTGCACAGGATTGACTGAGCTTTCTTAACTTCTTTTTCAATCTCATCATTCAGTATATGGACGTAGTTCCTGCAAGTTATCTAACTGTGGAATTAAGTATGACATTTTAATTTCTTTGGAGTCTTTTTCTCTTGTGTTCAACACTGGAGGGCTCAAATCTAATAGTAAACTGGCCACTATATCTGAGGAGGCAAGGAAACAGTGCTCCCTCTATTCCTGAATATCAGTTACCAGCCATCCCGAGGTGTTAAGCAGGGGTCCCACACTTCCATTTGTTTTCCTTCTACTGCCTAAATACTTAAAGAAGGACTTCTTATTGTCTTTGACTCGTGTGGCTAACCTAAACTCAGTCACTGCCTTGGCTTTCCTGATCAATTCCCTGCAAGTGCTGGCCGCTAAAATATAGTCCTCTTTGAGGACTGTCCTTAGCTTCCACTGGGAGTATACCTCTTTTTTCTTTTTTAAGATGACCGCAATGTACCTATTATGCCAGGAGGGCTTACCAGCCCTCCTGCTACCTTTCCTCTTTGCAGGAACAGTATTCTTTTGTGCTTTGAGAATCGTGTCCTTGAGTAATGACCACTCTTCGTGCACCTCATTCACCTTCCTTTCCTCATTCCTCATTGCCTCCCCTACTAATGCTCTGAGCCTGTCAAAGTCAGCGTTCTTGAAGTCCAGGACTTCAGTTCTGCTGGTTGATTTGTCAACCTTGTGGCAGATGGTGAACCTGATAATTTCATGGTCGCTGTTGCCCAGGTTACCCTCACTGTTCAAGCCAACACCAGATTATCTCCCTTGGCCAAGACTAGGTCTAGGAGAGCGTTGCCTCTGGTTGGCCCTTGCACTTCCCAGGTCTTGGAGTCATTATTGATGCCGAAATGAACATGGGCTGACAGTGTGAGGACGTAGTCAGTAAGGCTAATCAACCTTGTCATGCATCCACAGATACATCATGAGCAGGTCCGAGGAGGTGATCCTCCCCCTCTATGCAACATTGGTCAGACCGCAGTTGGAGTACTGTGTCCAGTTCTGGGTGCTGCACTTCAGGAGGGATGTGGACAGCACTGAGAGGGTCCAGAGGAGGGCCACTCGCATGATCAGGGGGCAGCAAGGCAAACCCTACGAACAGAGGCTATGGGACCTGAACCTGTTCACCCTCCACAAGAGAAGGCTGAGAGGGGATCTGGTGGGCATCTACAAACTGGCCAAGGGGGACCAGCAGGCTATGGGAGAGTCCCTGTTCCCCCAAGCACTACTGGGAGTAACAAGGAATAGGGGCCATAAGCTGATGGAGAGTAGGTTCAGGCCAGATATCAGGAGGCACTACTTCACACTCAGGGCAGCTAGGATCTGAAACCAACTTCCAAGCGAAGTGGTGCTCTCTCCTACCCTGTGGGTCTTCAAAAGGAGACTAGATAGACACCTAGCCGGGGTTATTTCACCCCAGCATTCTTTCCTGCCCATGGCGAGGGGTCGGACTTGATGATTTGCTCAGGTAGATCATTTCTCCCCTCTGGTCACCTGAGTTTTCCCACTGACAACATGCAGAAGGCAGTTCAGGACTTAACTGAGCCACACCTGTGTTCCCAGCTTTGCAGCCAGGGCCCTGTCACGTGCAGAGAAACTTGTTGATGGCAGCAGTGATCTCCTGCTCTCCATAGCAGTCAGGGTCTCATAGCATAGGCAGAGATATACCTCCAAGCAACAGCACACATTGTGGGGAAGCACAGGCTTGCCTGGGGCTCTGTCAAAGCTCATGGCCCTGCACTATGTTCTCAGCCATACCCAGAGGAAGAGGACCCCCCTCTCCCCTTTTGCACTGATTTTCAGGAACTTGAGCAGAGCTGAAGAGAACCACACTTAGGTGCCTAATAAGCAGAATAAGATCTGGCTCTACATTATTATGCAAAGTTACTTCTACAATATCTATAACCTCAGGAAAGCTTGTCATGTATTGCAAGTCCTCTGGCATGGCAAGCCCCACTAACAGTGTTTTTGCTTTCATTTATTTTATTAGCTGCTCCACTTCCAAATAAATAACTGTGTGTTGTTTCAAACAAGACTAGATCCCTATCTTCTGTACTGTCCACCTGCAGTATTACAACTTCTCCTGAGCTTCCCTGCCTGCAAATTTAAACCCGGAAGTCCCCACAGTAAATGATACGACACAAAACTGTTATGGACTTAAGGGAAAACCTTGTTTTACCTCCATATGCCTGGTATTGCTTCTTTCCTCTACCCATTTACAAAAGAGGTACATAGTGTGCACATAAGTCCACATGAATTGTAGCCATTTAATAAATTGCAGGAAAATACAGAGATACAGCCAAAAGTTAATTAGTTTGGTTCACCTGGGCCAAAATGGCCTTTCCCTTCACCCTTTCCCACAATTTCAAACAGTTACAATGGGCATAATCATATTTTATCTGTGTTTATGGGGAGGAAGGGCAGGGGGAGGAAAGAAAATACACTAAAAAGGAGCTGGGATAACAGAGGAAATCCCTGTATGCCCTTGTCTCCACCACTATGGGGAACAGGAAGCCACAGATGCAGCAGCTCTCTTGCTTCTCTGCTTCCATGTTTCCACTGCACCCCAAAGGAAGCAATATTCCAGTGGCTCCTTATCCAGACTCCATACACCATTTATCATGGGAGGGCAAGTCCAGCAACCCTTTCCCAAATTGATGGGATCCAGTCCTCTCACATCTGCACAAAATCTCCCACTTCAGCTGCTCCCCAAAAGCAGACAGCTCCAAAACAACCTTATTTTCCCTGTGGGTAGCACACACACTTATGGCCTGTTCTTTCAGACACCACACCCCACTTGTGCAGCTCAGTTTCCAGGCCAGCATTTCCAGCCAAGATACCTGCAACTTGCAGCCACTGCCACCTAGGCCTGCAGGAAATAAGTACCTTAACACTAATCAATAAGCAAAGTACCTCTTAAAGGTCCTGATATGTACCAGGTAACTCCTGCAACATCAGGCTTCCGACAGTTTGTCTTTCACACCACTCATCTCAAGAACTCACTGGAGTAACAAACTCCCTTCAGCTTCATCACCAGAGGTGGCAACTATCTTGGCAGGTTAAAGAAACTAGAAACCATTCTGACTGCTAGCGTGTCTGCGCAGGGACCGCTTGTTCCCCTGGTTCTCACCTGCCACGACTTCAATCTTATTAAAGAAATGGGGAGGGAAGAGATGTTGCAATGATCAGGACCTGCAGAAGGACCACACCAGGTCTATTTCATAATCTAGGTGCTTTTTTATTCTTTCTTCCAGATGGGAGGCAGCAGCTTGTCCGGGTTGTTCCTGGGATCACCCCAGTGCTGCAAAGAGGATCCCCAGCACCTCAATTGGTACAGTAAGTGTCAATAGGTGTCTCGCCAGCTTTTGGCTGTGTCCTCAATCAGCCCCTGCAGGGTCCCGTCTGAGTCTTCCGCCCTGTGTAGGGTGTCCCAGGGCTCCCTCTTCTTATCCAGGTTACTTGCTGTAACCCCTGGCACTTGGAGTCCTTGCCCGCTCCCAATAATAAAGAGAAAGTAAAGGGGGAAAAGAGTTCTTTCTTTTCTCGTGTCTTGGCTCCACGCCACTAATTACCTCATTAGCAGCTCGTTACGGGTGCCACACAGTCTCTTTTGCCATGCCCTGTGCTGGCATGCACATCTGGGAGCTCACCTGTGGTCAGGTCTGCAGATCTCGGCCCCAGCTTCCCTCTCCCCTCGAGTCCTGGGTGCTGGGCCAGGTCTCTTCAGGGGTCTGGGCTGGTGACCCCCCCACCCCCCTTTGGCTTCTGAGTTGCCTCGCTGTGTCCCTGCATGAAGCCACAGCTTCTCCCCGCGCAGTGTTCTCCCCAGACTCACTGCCGCTGCTGCGTGCTCCTGGTAGGTAGTGAGGGTGAGCTGCTGGTCCTGGGCTCTGGAGTCCCTCAGCCTGTGCTGGCCTTGCGTCATGGATCCCTCCTTCAGATCCTTCCTTGTGAGAGTCCCCAGCAGCTCCTCTCTTCTTTGGTGATGCCTGAAGGCATCTTTCCCTGGGCATCGTCTTCCTCATATCCCTGGGCACTGGGCCCCATTGGCTCTTTGTGGGAGTGGGGCATCTCCTCACCGGGATATTATCACCGGCAGCTGCTGGAATTTCTCAAGTAACAGGGCTCCAATCGGGAACCCTGTTACACTGACCTCAATGCACTGGTTGGCCTAACTCCAGATCCTATCCCCCCAACACAGAATTGTCAATGGGTTCACAATTTTCCAGCTACTCTGTCCCAATTTCCTCCTATCCATGCAAAACAATGTTAATCCCCTTAACTTAAGCCCTGCTGTCTCTCCCTCTTTCCCTGCAGCTATTCCAGTCCTGGAACCCCACAGACAATATTGCCAAGCTTAAAGATTCAAAATTATAATGTTGGGTGTCAAAAAACATGAGAGTGGCTCCAAAATCTAGAGGTTACTGAAAACAAATATGTTGTGTATTTATACCTGGCTTTTATTTTTGAAATCCACTGACCCTACCACCATAACCAACCTTGTATATCTGACTCAGATCTGACAGTACCTACCCTGGAGCAACCTGCCCCAAACCAGCTGTCCCAGTCCCCATCAGCTATCCTAGTCTTGGGCTCACTGATATTTTTGGTTTAGTGGCTGGACTGTAAAAACAAAAACCAAAATCAATTTATTTTCAGTGGACCAAATTTTCATTTGACCTGTTTTTTTAACTCTTTGTATGACATCTTTTTATTTAAGTAAATAAAGTTTGAAAGAAAAACACTGTCTTCATGATGCAGGAGGCCCTCAGTAACGCATCTACATCACATGTTTCACTGTGCACTACCGTAGTTTACTGAAAAGTAAGCATGTGTGTCTATACGTACACATGCTTACTATGCAGTAAGCCTTGCTAATCATGAGTCAATTGCTACCTGCAAATGCACACAACAAATTTACTTTTGATTAGTACTGCCACAGTAGCACTCATACAGACACCTGAATGGGAGCTAATCTGCTCCCAGACAGCCAGCCACCATGGGGCAGGAGATTGCTCCATCCCCCTGGGAGCTGTCTGCGGCTGGGGCAGGCTCCACTATAGGAGCCCGGGTGGTAACTATGTCCCCTCTGCCCCAGCTGTGGGGAGCACTGGCAGAGCTGAGTGGGAAACAAGCTTCCCAGCATCCTTCCGTTGTGCAGGGCAGGGGCTGGGATCTGTCCTGGTCAGGACAGATCGCAGTCCCATGCCCAGATAGGGTGATCAAGGCACATGGCTTGGAAAGAGCTGCAGGGATGGGTCCCAGCCTCCTGCCCCAATCTGCCAGTGGGGCGGCTAGCAGCGAGCTAGCTGCTCCACCAGCAGATTGGGGCAGGGGGATGGGACCTGCCCCTCCCCTGCAGCTCTTTCCAAGTCTCCTGCCCCTGACTATGGAGGCAGGGCCACAAGCTCCCTGCTTCTGGAGCAGGAGGACATTGTCCCCACCCCGGCAACAGGGAACCCCCAGGAGCAGAGTGTAATGTAATAGGATGCTCCCTGTCAGTACCTGGCCTAGTACCCATGGGGAACCTAGAGCTCTCCCTGGTGATGGCAGGGGCCCATTGCAGGCCCCCAGGAAGTTTAAACAGTTTGCTGTCATTAGCAGAAAATCTGCTCCCACTTCCCTGCATATGCATACGCTTGCCTGGGAATATTTACTCGTGAGTAGTTTACTTGCAAGTTTACTTGCAAGTAAACTGATCCCAGATCAAATGCACATTTAGGCATGCCCAATGATACATATCTTGGACCTAACCTAGCCAGGAAACATGCAGAAAACCTACCTTGGTAAGGTGCTGTAGTGAAAAGGGTTCCTTAGGCATTAGGCTAGAGATACACTCACCCTCTATTTTAAGAGCCCAAGTAAATCTTTATTTCACTTTAAGCTATGGGTACCCAACCTGTGGTATGAGTGCCTTAAGTGGCACAGGCAGCCAAACCCCAGGGCCATCCCAATCTGCCCTCAGCTAGCAGACATGGCCCTGAGGCTTTGAGCATGGGGCTATCCTTGCCAGCTGATATCCAGCTTATTAGGAGCATCCTGGAGCTCAAGTCCTGGGGGAGTCTCTGTAACATGTTCAGTTTAAGATGCAATAGAAACCATCTGCAAAGTCAGCACACATATTTTGGGTGCATCTACATGTCACCCTGTGGTGCGCTATGGTGACATAGCAATCACATGTGTCTACACGTGGTCACTAGTTATGTTGTTGTAGTGGCGCACTGTTACCTCTCAGCTCCGTATTCTTGGGGAATTCTGGCACAGGACACAACCTGTCTGACTCGTATAAAGAACTCTCCCCCTCCTCACCTCGCCTGAACAAGAACTGATTAGAGGAAGGACTTACAGAACACAAAGAACATGCAGTGGGAGACGCACCTAAATCCCTCCAGACAAGGGTGACAAGAGTGAAGCAACTCCCCTGGCCTCATTTGCATCCAAGATGGAACCAGATGACAACTTATTTAAATGGGAGATGGCACAGGAATGCACCTTCATTAGCATTCAGGATGGAGAACAGATTCCAAGGCAAGGACTGCACTGTATTCTGGGACCGGACAAGCAGGGGAGCACTGCATGATGGGGAATCCTTGCTCCAAATGCTAATCAACCCACATCTACACACACCCAGCTCAGCATTTATCAGACCAATTCTAGTAATGACTCCTCTATTGGTACCCAAAACACTGAATTGGCCTGTCTGTATTGTGAGCTCCCTCAGAGCAATGCCACCTGTAGCCAGCAGCCATCAGTTCCTATTATCCAGCATATGAACCATTGTTTACCCCTAAACAAACCTAGTGTTCTCCCTTAAGCCATTGTTAGTTCTCTACAAAACCCTCTACCCAAGCTCAAGTTTCTGTCCTGGTGCTTGGATCCAAAGCTACACCAGTTCTGCTCCTTTTCTGCCTGAAATCTCTCCGCTGACCGAGCTGAGGACTCTGCCTGTCTGCCGGCTCCAACAACACCTGGGAACCTCAACTGGTTCAAGCTTTGCTGAGTGGTGAGACCCCAACTCTCTCTCTCCAACTCCAGAAACTTGCCTTTTATTCTCTTACTCCAAGGCACAGCTTTCTAAACCTGACTTTTGCTAATCAAACTTAAGCCAGACTTCCCCAAAACCCTAACTGAAACTATGTAATATTGCAACTGTTCAGTTGTCTCTCTCTTGTATGGCTATTATTAGTGGGATCATCATAAGTTCATATACCTGGCAAAAAATAACTTTTATGGTCAAGCTGGTTGCTATACTTTTTCCATGAACCTCACCTATTCCTTCCTCCCCTCAACTTCCTCATTTGCTCTGCAGCAACGCTTCTTTTACCTAAGCCAAAGATCCCCATAATGCCCAAAACCACAGTGGGGTCTGCTCATCAAGGGGGTTACTACTAGGACAGTTAAGGCAAAAAGATTGGGACATGCTGAGTTTCAGAAACATAAGGGGATCAGCTTGTACAGGCTGATTGACCTAGTTTGGCTCAGACATGCCCTAATGAACTAAACGCTGGCCCATGAGGGTGTCAACTGGACACCCAGCCAGATTCAGAGGTATTATGTTTACCTGTGTGCTTGTGTCTGAAAGCATTTTGTTGTTACCTTAATAAATCAATACCTGGCATATGAGGATGTCAGCCTGTCCATGCTGATCAACTAGGCTGGGTCAGGCGTGTCACATTAATCTGCGCATGTGTGTGTTTGACTGATTTGGTGGATGGAGGAACCCAGCCCAACTGAAACTGAGTCCTGCAAGATCGCTCCATTGGGGGTGAGGACTTGCAGAAGGGAGAGATACAGCTCCATATAGAATTAGAAGTAACACAAGCAGCACATTGACAGAATTACAGCGACCCCCAGAAACATACCCCTAATAAAAGAACACACCCCAAAGTGACAGGCAAATCTAGTAACAGCACTCATCGGGTATAGTAGACTACTATGGAGATTTAGCAGCAAAATTATCCATGAGCCATGTGTAGAGCGCAGTAATGGCCTGTACTGTGCCGTGTTTTATTACTTTCAAAAGCAATTACTTAAATGTGGTGCTGAAGCAACGTTGCTGTGCAGCAACATGTAGACATGCCTTTTGTGTAATAACTTTGTAGCTGGTTTCCTGTTTTACTACACCATTAATTCACTGAACACGTGGCCATTTTACACTTTAGGATACGATTAACCGTTTAACTGCATCTTAAAATTAACATCTTCCGGGGGGCTTCAATATACACTTAGCAAGATGGTTTAGACAGAGGTGTTACTGCCCTGAGCAAGGAGTTGGAGCAGGTGGCCTCCTGAGGTCTCTTCCAGCCTAAGATTTCTCTTATTCTACACAGCCCAATGGTTTCAGCCTTTGTTCCAAGTCACAGTACAAGAGATGCTGCCAAGTACCCCAGAAATCTGGTATAACACAGTACTGAGCAACAGTTGAAATCATTAGGTTCCAGTGGTAGAAGATTTGCATTGATGTATATCAAACCCAGGAACTGGCACAGGGAGCTGGCAAGGAAAGGGATAAGTGATACTGGGGATTAGGATCACAAGCCAATGAGCTAAGGAGAGGGGGATAGACACAGGTAAATAAACATTAGCTTTAAGGTACATAGAGGTCTTCCAGTTAACAGGAAGGAAACAGATGTGGAGCCCAGGCAGAAAGCAATTAAGCCAACCCAGGCTCTGGTCCCATAAAATGCTTAATTGCCATCTGCCCGGGCTCCATGTCTGAGCTCCACTGCTGCAGCTTGCAGTCCCAGCTTGGCCATTCCTGACTCTGGGGCCATGTGACTCTCTCCACCACCGTGTCCTGCTCTCCAGTGCTGCTCCTTCTGCTTCCTCCTGCTCCCTGCTGCCTTCAGGGAGTTGTGGTACACATGGCAGTTTATTCCCCCCAAGTCCTTGGAGGCTTCTTGGAGTTGCAGTTCATGCTACAACATTACAGTACATCACCTACAACATTACTGTACATTACAGGTAGATTTGGCTGGTCTCACTATAACTTCATGGACTGACAACTTATCTGCTACCCCCAGCATAATAAGCATATAGAGCTTCCACAGATATAGTATTTAGAGTACACACTTTACAGTGCTGAATATGCTACAGTCTACCAAATTCTTGGGAAGAGACCAGTGAGGTCAAATACTTTCAGAACAAATGAGACAAGCAACGGGAAGTATCCAAAGAAGAGTATACTAGAAGAATATATCTAGAGATATACTCAAACAGACGCATTTGGGCTTAAATATTATGGAGCAGAAAGATCAGCACAATAGCATACCTTAAGATTTTATTATAGAGCTGAGTGCAGAAGCAGAAAATAAACAGCCTTCAGGCAAGACCATGAGCTACTCAGTGAATTTGATGGCAGCAGGTATTAGGAGGAAAGAAATGTCATTTTATGGAGAAAAAAGAGCCCACCACGAACAGGCCAGTGGAGAGAATCAGGGCTTCTTATTCTTTATAGGGAATTTGGAGGTTGAACACAGCCTGGTTGTCCTCCTCAGGAAGAAATGATCAAACAACAAAAGCCGGACAGCATTGCAAAGGTTCTCAAATACAACTCTCACCCTATACTCTTACAAAATAAGACTAAGGAAATACTTGCTACCATCAGAGTAGCCTGCACACTTTTGAGTTCAGCCAATGCCTTTTAGCAGCAACATGTTTGTGCCTTGGTGCTATGCTGCTAGTAAGTGGCTGTTGCTGTTATAGGGAGTCTCCTTTCAACACAAGGTGCGGGAAATACTCTCAGGGAAATGGGGCTGGGAAAAACTGTTGCTCTTAACAAATGAGTGCTAGCTGTAGCAACAGCTATAGATCAGAAGCGCTGCTCCCCCATTTTAAACCCCAAGCCTTAGTGGAAGGAGGGGATATGGATATCACGACAGTGGGACCCATGAACAGCTCCTGCACAAATGGGGAATCCCAGCAGCTTTGACTCATCACCCACCTCCTATCCACTCTCCTTCCTTACCACATGTCTGTGCATGATAACCTGCCAACACCACCACACACCCATGACTATATCAACCCCAGCCTGGTTCTACTAATGTCCATCTCATACCATAAGCTCCCAAATTGCAAATGTCCTGAAGAAATTCCCTTTAGCCTTCTGCTCTTAGGCATTACACAATCATGGCCAGCTCAGTATGCAACCCTAACATCCTGAAATGCTTCAGTCAGTGCTGGCCACTGCAGTCCAGACTGACTGGACAGGTGGTTCCTAATAGGATCCAGCACACACCAGACACAGACCTCTACTGAGAGCTCATGAAGACAGACTGTCCAGTCAGGTGTAACATGACCGATACTCATTTCACTGCTGCAATTTTTAAATAGACCTAGAAATACTACAACCAGTACTATTTAAAAATATTTTAAAACAATACTATTTTAAAATTACTCTAACACCACAGAAGCCATGTGAACTTGAACCATGAGTATAGGTTCAGGTTTAGTCTAGTGGGCAGTTTCGCCCTTGGTGTGTTCACACTGGCCCCTGAATATTTCCCTGAACATTGGGTTTCTTGAATATTTCTTCAGCTGCCGGGCAGAATTCAAGGTACAAAGTACAAGAATGGGTCTTTTCCCCTTAACTGTTCCTGTTAAAGTTGTATTTGAGTCAAAAGTAAATGAGAAAAAATTTCTCTGCTTGCTTCCCCCTCAAGTGAGGAGAGAGATTGGGAAACCAAGTTGCCAAATGAGGAAAATTCCCTCCTATGGTAGGTGAAACCACAGAGAAAGGAGCTAGGGGATCAAGGTATTGAAAGAATACATATAAATCAGTAGCCTCAGAGAGTAGCTATGAGACAGAGCTCCCTACACTGTGACAGCAAACGAGGATGGCAAAATCATCCTTACTTGTGCTTACTAACAGCACCAGGAGACAATCATAGCCAAGCTGTTTCAATATGTGAGGTGCTTGTGATCCTATTCCAGCCTGCTGCAGTCCCAGAAAAACTGTTAGTGCAAAAGGTGGCTGATCCTCCTCTTCCTTGCTCTTTCTGGGACTTAGTGGGAGCATCTATACAAGATGCCTTAATGCGCAACAAACTTTTCTACTGCACATTAGCGCATCACAGCAAAAACCGTGCTAATGAACTAATATGCAGTAGAATTATTCTACTGCACATTTTCACAAAAAAATTCACCTTGGTTACTGTGCATTAGCTCAGCTACTGTGCCTTTATCTATTACCTTATAGCAAAGGTACTAAACTTAATGCACAGTAGCAAAGGCACATAAATGAATGTGTAGATGCGCCCTGTGTTAGGATTCAGCTGATGGTGTGTTACAAAAGTAGGTGTGTTAAATGTTTTGAGAGAAAAGTAATTGTAGAAGATTAAATGTAAATAAATGTAAATGTAAAAAACCCAGGAAGGGATTAGAAACAATTAGAGAAATGATCTTAGCTCCACAAGATGTACTTTGTTAAACAGAAAAATGAAGTAAAATACCTGGAAAAAGAAATATCAAAGGCAACATAAACCATAGGGAGTAATTGCCTGTGTGAAATATTAAAGAAAAGTGGTCTGGGAGGTTATATTATCAGGCCCCTAAAGATTGCTACCATATTTCCCATCCAGCTACCGGCCATGTTTGCTGAGATTCACCCTCTTGCTCTGATATCTGTCTGGGTCTGAAGTAAAAGTTTTCAGGACAGTAGGTCCAAAGCCCTGAAGGAAAGGACCCCCCATACCCTGCCAGGAGAGGTACAAGCTCAAGCCATGCAGGCCCCTAATTGCACTGCCATTTCAGAGTTTATTATTTCCATGCACTCCTCCCTCACTGCCTGCTGCCTGCCCCCCACAGGCATTAGTTGAAGGCACTTCCAGTCGAGATAAAAAGGCTTATCCTGGGAGTTTTCGCTCTGACACTGCTGGCACAAGGTGAGGCCCCACATGAACAAACCCTCTGCTGCTCTCCACTACCCCAGATGGCTTTCTCACCAATCACCATCCCTTTGTTCACTACAAAGCCCTTGATTTTCTTCTCTGAGCACCTCTGTGACGAAAGGCAGCACTGTGACCCTCACCCTAGAGCTGAGGAGTAGAGTGGAGGAGTAGAGTGGCCAAGTGACTTGCTCAAGGTCAAACAAGAAGGCACAGACAGACAAGGGAACTGAATTCAAGCCATTAAATTTAAACCTTAAAGCACCCAGGCCATAACACCCATCTACTCTCTTCTGGCTTTTCTGCCCCTATGTCACAGCCCTAAAAAGAAGAAACGGTACAAATTCTTGTATTGAAACTTACGCCCAGGTCAGAAGAAGTCTCTTTGACACTTGCCCTTCATCTTGTTGACTCTACATTTTTTTCCCTACTTCTTTAGCTGTTGTGTCACTGAAATGTTATTACTGCCCCTACGGAAGAATTTGTGTCAATACCATCCAGGAATGCAGTCGTGACCAGGATCGATGCCTTGCAACGTTTTTCCCACATCAGGGTAAGTAAGCTGGTGGCAGAGGAAAGGGATGGGGTCATAGCCACCCTTGATGAGAGTGATACAGTTGAGTGCATGGTGACTTCAGTCGGAAGCAGGAAAGTACCAAATGAGGAAAAAGCCTTTAATATAACTGCCCAAACTTGGATGAGAATAGGCTAAACAGATCAATTGCTGACTGTCAGCATTATCTGCAGGATGCAGAAGATGAGCTCTTAGAGAACTGCAGCAAGGAGCAGCACAAGCAATTGGTGGGGATACGAAACTGAGACTTGGTAGAAAGGGAAGAAAAAGGGATGGGATAACAAATGAATAAAGAAGAAAGCAAAGGAATGGGAGAAAATATGGAGGGGAAGAATAGGTAAGCTGGAGGATGGAAAGGGAAAGAAACAAGAAAGCTGGAGGAGAGAAAGGATGAGGAGAATTTCAATGGAGCAGAAAGAATCAGAAAAGAGTCTAGTTAGAAAGATGGATGCCCAGGGCTAAGTGTACAGGTAGAATGCAAGGAAAAACAGAACAGGGGAAGTGTGGGGAAAGTTAGTTACACCCTCTCTCTCTTTCTTTCCAGGTACAAAAGCTAAACGATGTGCCAAACAATATGAGTGTGACCTCCTTATGCCTGGGCCTCCTCACACATGCTGTAGAACTGACCTATGCAACAGATAGGTTGAAGCTCATCCATCCTGAAGGCTTAGAGGACATCTCCCTGCTCTGTGCCATATGCATAGATGTCCTCAGCGAGGGGGGATCTCCTCCCTCTGTGTCTCTCCCACTCTCCCCCTGCCCACACCACACTGTTTTTCTTTTACTCCCCTAGTCAAAAGTTGTTCTTTGTCAAGCTTGCTACTAGCACCTATACTCACAGAGCTATGGGGGCATCCATACACTGCAATGAAATGAATAATAAATGGTAGTACCTCCCCAATCAGCTATGTGGCGTTTTATCCATGTTGTCCCTGTTTTTGAAAAATATGACCGTATTTCCAGTGTGACTGATGCACATGATGGTAGAGTTGGTAAAGGCAGATGCAGACCAGACAGCAGGGGCAAGCTTTCCTCCTGAGTACCCCATCCATGCTGGCCTGCCACTCAGCTGGTATCCCAGGCCTTCCTTAACAAACTCCTAGTTCTGCCAATTCACCTCAGTGTTGCATCACAGACAGATGTCCATTCCCCAGAGCCACTTGAGACACTGAGCACTGCTCATTCTTCTCAATTCGGCCCTTGAGACCTCTCCCACATACCCCCATTCAGAGGCATAAATGGCCACTACCGTGCCCTAGGCAATGGTGGTACGCAGTGACAGGGAAGCAGCTGGAGGATTGCTGATGCTGAAGGAGATGTCATCTCCTATTTAGGCTTTCTACATGCGTCAATCCAGGGCTGCTGCATGGAAGGTGTGGGATGTGTTGGGAGGAGTGGGTTGAGGCAAGAGAGGCGAAGGTGGGTAGGAGAGGGAAGCGTCCCTATAGCTCCATCCCAGTGCCCATTCCTGGTACCCTCTTAGACAATGCCTAGGACTTGTGCCATGCTTGCTGTCCCATGATTACACTGATACAATTGCAGCTAGAGGCTTCCTCTGGACTCTCAGTACTCCCTTGGAGCCCTCCACTCCCCCAACAGCTCTGCCACTGAATTTAAAGAATACACTAATAGGTAAATTAGCTGAAGCTGAGCTCCATACAATGGAAGCTGCATTGCTACCAGTGCCCAAGCTGACTAATTGAAAGATAGCTCAGCACTGTGGGCACTGCTGTGACTTACCTGGCCCTTATATGATGCTTACACTTAGTCTTAGCTTTACACTAAACCAGACAGAAACAGTGAAATTACAGTGGGTGCATCTACATGAAATGCTTTATAGCACTTAGATTAATGTGCAGTATGGCATTACCATTTATACATACGTGGCAATTACTGCATAGCAGATTTGTGTGAGCTGCCATTTGCCAGTCCCAATACATACAGGTACTAAAATAATGGTGCATTAACTAATGTGCAGTAGTGCACATGACCCACCACTGTGGGCACATGCTAGGCCCTGCAGACTCCAGCTCTGCCCCCCAGAACTCCACACAAGGAGGGTCTACCTCCCAGGCACCATGCCCCACCCGTGGGCACATGTCAGCTGACATTGGCATCTGGAGCCCTGGCCTGACTCCCCAAAGCCCCTGGCAGCAGCTGCCATGTCAGCCTTCTTGACAGTGAAGACACCTGCTTAGGGGCCAGACTAAACTGAACACAAGACCATGGACTTTATCATAATCTGGGATGATGCAGTGGTCCAGCAGTAGTTTTGCCAGGCCACCTGGGCCAAGGTATACATATATCAGGCCAATGTAGTGCATGCAGGCCTGTGGACAACAGCATTCTGGCTGGCAGGGTCGCATAAAGGTCAAGGGCCTGCAGGTGCAGTGGGTCCATATCAGGGACCACAACCTTCAATCCAGGTTAGCCCTCAGGTCTATGCCCTTCATGTGGCAACTGGACTGGATCCTGAGCCCATGGGACCCTAGCAAGCCTAGCCACGTGTTCTCAAACATGGGCGAGCTGCTGGAGCTTGCATCGTGGCCCAGAGAAAAGGATGACAATGTGAGAAAGCCCCTTGGGGCACCAGAGCCAGGTACCAGTGCAATCTCCACCTTTGGCATCATTTGGCACCTCAGGCAGCCCAGGCCAGCACCTGCCCTTACCAACTCTGGCAGCACGTCCGTGAGGAGGACAGGCTAGGGATGGATTCAGCAGAAAGTAGCTTCAGCTGCTCCCCAAAGGGGACCACTGCCACTGTGCCCGTGCTACCTCACCCACGTGCCCCAAGCTGCACACCTGGAGCCAGGGGCCACACATAGTGGAGTGGGGCACCTCTCCTCCTATCCCCTCCCTGCCTCTCCCCACCCTGGCTAGCCAACTTTGCCCCTTTGATCACTGGAGTTTTCCCACCCCCAACATGCAGAAGGCAGTTAAGGACTTAATTGAGCCACCCCTGGGTTCCCGGCTTTGCAGTCAGGGCCCTGTAACATGCAGAGAAACTTGTTCATGGCAGCAGCGATCACCTCCCCACCATAGGGGTCAGGGACTCATAGCATAGGCAGAGATACACCCCCAAGCAACAGCACACATTGTGGGGAAGCACAGGCTTGCCTGGGGCCCTGTCAAAGCTCAGGGCCCTGCATTACATTCTCAGCCATACCCAGAGGAAGAGGACTCCCTTCCCTGCTTTTGCACTGATTTTCAGGGACTTGAGCAGAGCCGAATAGCACCACACATAGGCACCTAATAGGCAGAATAAGATCTGGCTCTACATTATTATGCAAAGTTACTTCTAAAATATCTATAACCTCTGGAGATGTTGTCATGCTCTGGAAGTCCTCTGGCACAACAAAGAAGGGCCATGCAAGCCCCACTAACAATGTTTTACTTTCATTTATTTAATTATCCCCTCTACCTGCAATGAATAATTATGTGTGTTTTCAAAAAAGACTTACAGCCCTATCTTCTGTACTGTCCATGAACAGTATAACATCTCCTGTGCTTCCCTGTATGCAAATTTAAACCCAGAAGCACAGGCAACTGGTAGGGGGGGCAAAGAGGGACATGTGCCCCCCCTGAGATTGGTCCCTGACTCGGCACCACTCAGGATGGGGCAGTATTTTTGCCACATGAGCCGGCAGCATGTTGGAGGTGCGGGGGGGCACTAAGCCGTGGCACAGAAATATGAGAGGGGATATGGGGCTTTTGGCTGGCCACAGGTTGTGACCCCCCCAGACTCAGGAGGCACCAGTCACCCCTCTCCAGAAGTCCCCTTCCTACCTCATATTGCCCACAATAAAGGATATTACACAAAAAGATGAACTCATGGGAAAATCTTGTTTTACCCCAGACTGCCCTGGTATTGCCTCTTCCTTCCATCTATTTAGTAAAGAGGTACATCATGTGTACATAAGTGTGTAAGAATTGTAGTCAGTTAATAAATCACAAGAATATACAAAGATACAACCAACAGTAAATTAGTTTGCTTCACCTGGCCCATTCCAGGGCCAAAATGGCCTATCCCTTCACCCTTTCCCCCATTTTGAAACAGTTCCCATAAATTACACAGAGGGCCAAATCATATTTTATTTTTATGCATGAGCATTACTTACTTGGATTGATCAGCACCAAAAGTTGCACTTACTTGATATATGATTTTATTTTCATCCCTGTCAGAATAGGATTGCCTGGGTGAGCACATACCTCCCTGTTTGTGGGAGGGAAGGGGGGCAGGGAGGAAAGAAAATACACTAGAAAGGAACTGTGATGGTACAGGAGACCCCTGTATGCCCTGTCTCCACCACCATGGGAAAAAGGAAGCCACAAATACAGCAGCATATCCTGCTCCCTGACTTACCTGAGGGCTTTGGTCTCTATCCCCCAAGGAACCTAGTTTAAAGCCCTCCTCGCTAGGTTGGCGAGCCTTGTCTGCAAAGATACTCTTCCCTTACTTCATTAGGTGGATCCCATCCCTTCCCAACAATCATTCTTCTTGGAAGAACATCCCATGGTCAAAGAGGCCAAATCTCTGCTGTCAACACCATCTGCACAGCTTCCTCCTGATCCCTGCCACCTTCTGAGAATTGTAGTGCACACTACAGTTCATTCTGCCAATACCTTGGAGGCTTCTGGGAGATGCACTTCATGTTACAACATTACAGTACAACATATTCAACATTATACATTATACTGTAGTACATTACAGGTGGATTTGGCTCACAGAGCTTAGATTGCCAGTGCCATAAGCTTGAAGTATCAAAGAGCTATTTTGTGAGTGGACATCAACAATCCTAACAACTGATGTATCCCCAGGATCACTGAGGTGGGAAAAGAGAAAACTGTCAGCATAGAAATGCGAAGGCCCAGCTTCAAGCCTGACAAGGCTTAAGGCTGGCCAACTGGATCAACCATTTTCAATGAGCTGCCTGATAAATAGCTGAGGTGAAGTTACTGACCTGAATTTTCTCATCCTCCTGTTCCAATGCAAAACCCAAGAAGGACTGACACGCACGTGATCATCGTAGAAAGTCATAGTTCAGCAGTGAGAGGTAAATTCTTGCTTAGTGAATTCCAAAAAATAACCAGAGTCAAGGTACAAGTTAATCATAGCAACCACAATATTTGTGGATGGGACGGGCTAGCTGGTAGTGATTTAGCCCAGAGGTTTTGAAGGTGTAAAAGATGATTGGAGGGTTGGTACTCCCTTTCCTCACCAATCAGGCCCCAGAGACTCGCCCTCTATGTCCCCAGATTGGCCCCTTGGGTCACCTAGAGGGGGATAAAAGGGGCAGTGCAGCTGACTCAGGGAAGACCAGCGAGGGACCACAAGGAAGGAGTTTCAAAGAGCTGGCAAGAGCTGGGCCAGCGGGGTGGAAGCAGTTGCTCCAGAAGACCCTGAAGGAGTGGGACCTGCAGGCAGCAGTTGGACCCTCAGCAGCGCAGCATGCAGCCGGCAGGAGAGGCTCCCCGCTGGGCTCCAGGATCACCTATGAGAGGCTGTGGCCAGCAGGAAAGGCTCCTCAGCTCCAGCAAGGATCTAAGCAGCCACCTGAGAGGTTCCCAGCTCTGCTTCCAGCTCCTCCAATAAGAGGTTAGGAAGCTTGACATGAGGCGGAGGCTCCTGGAAGGTCAAGACCCCTAGAAGCCTGGAGCAGCACCAGCCTTGGTGCCTGTGTGGTACAGTTTCTGTCTATCACATGGGAGATTTGAGTTCCAACCCCAGCTGGGATGACCTGGGGTGAGTGAAGTGACATGGAGAAATCCTTGTTGCAGTGGAAACAGGGCATTGTATCTTC
Source organism: Alligator mississippiensis (assembly GCF_030867095.1). NCBI lineage: Eukaryota > Metazoa > Chordata > Crocodylia > Alligatoridae > Alligator > Alligator mississippiensis. The sequence goes on from NC_081827.1 coordinate 141,966,877, forward strand.
CTTCCTCCCCACCCCTCTCCAGGTACCTAGGCCCTATATTCCTTGTTATTTGATGTTTTGTATTTTGTGCCTTTTATATTTCACCAACCAGTATTGTTTGTTCTGCTGGATGAATATGTCTATGATTGTAAGTGTCTAACCTTTATTGAATCCTGCCCACTCGGGGCATTGTAGTGTCCTCTATACCCACCTGGTTTATATCTGTTATGTTCCCACTACTGTTCTCTCATTAAAAGGTATATGGTTAAGTCCCCATTAGTGATCTGGCTTTGCTGTATAGGGGGAGAAGGGTCTCTACACCTCCCACAGCACTTGTGTATCTACTCTGATCCCTTCACTGGAGAGGGGTTACATCTTGGAGTACCACCCAGGTTATATGTATTTACTCCACACATTAAATAAAGAGGTTAATAAAAAAAATCACTGACAAATCTTGTACTGTTATAATAAATAACCTACCAGTAAATATATGCAGGAACATTATGATCATGAATTTAGCATAGGCATTTGAATACACACACAGAAGAAGTTACGCCTGTATCTAAGCATATAATTAAAATGATATGATATCATGCTAATTACAGCAACAGCAAAAGATAAGGTAACTCAAGATAATGAATGGACACAAAGATCAGAGTTGGAATTCATCAGTTGGTTGCTCCAAAAAAACAACCCAAAAAACAAAGAACAAAAAACCAAAACAGGATTTGGTTTTCTTCAGTGGAGCAAGTAGTACAGGGCTTAGTTTAGTTTATAGTTTTCATCAAATTTTAACTGAAGGGGGAAAAAGTGGGAAATAGTATTTACATGAAAAAATCTGACTAGTTCTAGATTAATTCTAGATTTCATAGACATTAGGGCTGGAAATGACCTTGGAAGATCATTGAGTCCAGCCCCCTGCCCTAGGGGCAGAAAGTTGACTGAGGTCAAAGGATCCCAGTAAGATAAACATCCAAATGTCTCCTAAAGGAGTCCAGAGTATGTGCTTGCACCACTTCTGGTGGCAGTCTGTTCCAGGCCTTGGGGGCTCAGACAATAAATAAGTTCTTCCTTACGTTCAGCCTGAAACAGTCTTGGAGGAGTTTGTGACCATTTGACCTTGTCATCCCTTGTGGCTCATATTCATCTTGTGGTCAGTCATGACCCCCAAGTCCCTTTTGGCCATAGTGCTAGCTGAGCCTACAAGTTCGGCTAGCATATCCGCACTTATCTTGCAGCACTGCCGAGCCTATAAGTGTGATGCAGGGGTTCCCCCCCAACAAGGTGGAGCACCTTGCATTTTTCAGTGTTGAACGCCATTAGGTTTTTGTCTGTCCATTTTCTGAGCCTGTCTAGGTTGGCCTGGATCACCATCCTGCCATCAGGTGTGGACGTTTTCCACAAAGTTTGGTGTCATCGGCGAACTTGGCCAGTCCACTTCTGATACCAATGTCCACATCATTAATGAAGATGTTAAACAGTATAGGCCCAAGGACGGAGCCTTGGGGGACCCCACTGGTCACAACGCACCACAATGATTGACTTCCATCTGTTACCACTCTCTGGATCCAACCTCAGAACCAATTCCCCAGCCATCAGACTGTGATGTAGCCGAGGCCACAGTTGGCCAGTTTTTCCATTAAATGATTATGGGACACCAGATGGAAGGCTTTTTTAAAAATCAAGATATATGACATCAATCTCTTCTCCTTTGTCCAGGTGATATATCACCAGGTGATATGTCATAGAAGGAGATGAGATTGGTCAGGCACGACCTACTTGCAACAAACCCAGGCTGGCTATCCCTCAGGATGTTGCCATCAGCCAGTTTGTCAAAAATGGTCTCTTCGATATTTTTTTCCAAGATCTTCCCCGGGATAGAGGTCAGACTAATGGGCCTGTAGTTCCCAGGATCTACTTTCCTCCCTTTCTTGAAGATAGGCACCACATTGGCCTTCTTCCAATCTTTGGGTACTTCACCTGAGCGCCATGAGTTCTCAAAGATCCATGCCAATGGCTGAGCTATGATGCCTGTCAGCTCCTTAAGTACCCTGGGGTGTAAACTGTATGGGCCAGCCGACTTGAAGGTGTTGGTAAATACTTGCTACCATCAGAGTAGCTTGCACACATTTTGAGAACAGCCAATGCCTGTTACTAACAACCTATCTATGCCTTGGTGCTATGCTGCTAGTAAGTGGCTGTTGCTGTTATAAGGAGTCTCATACGCATACAAGGTACAGGAAATATTTTCAGGGAAATGGGGCTGGTAAAAAAAAAACAAAAAAAAACTGTTGCTTCTAATAAGTGTTGCTACAAATGAGTTTCTGCTGTACCAACAGCTATCGATCAGAAGTGCTGCTCCCCAATTTTAAACCCCAAGCGTTAGTGGAAGGAGAGTATATGGATGTTAGGACAGTGAGACCCACTATTTTTACTGATATCAATCCCATTCCATAAGCTGCCAAATAGTGGCTATCCTGAAGAAGAGGCCTTCAGCCTTCTGCTCTTAGGCATTACACAATCATGGCCAGCTCAGTATGCAACCCCAACATCCTGAAATGCTTCAGTCAGTGCTGGCCACTGCAGTCCAGATGGACTGAACAGGTGGTTCCTAATATGACTCAGCACACACGCCAGACAAAGACCTCTATGGAGAGCTCATGCAGACAAAATGTCCCATAAGTGTAACTTGACTGATGCTCGTTTCACTTGTGCAATTTTTAAATAGACCTAGAAATACTATAACCAGTGCTCTAACATCACAGAAGTCAATGCAAACTTGAACCTTGAGTATGTATTTAGATGTAGACTGGTTGGCAATTTCTTCCTCAGTGTGCTCACTCTGGTCCCTGAATATTCCCTGAATACTGGGTTTCTTGAATATGTCTTCATCTCCTGGGCAGAATACAAGATCCAAAGTATAAGAATGGGCCTTTTCCCCTTAACTGTTACTGTGAAAGCTGTATCTGAATCAAGAGGAAACAAGAAAAATTGTCCTAAAACCAAGGAAGCTCAGATATTCTGCTGGCATTTCTTCACTCTGCTTCCCCCTCCAATGAAGAGAGATTTGGAAACCAAGTTGCCAAATGAGGAAAATATCTTCCCATGGTAGGTGAAAAATATAGAGAAAGGAGTCAGGAGATCAGGGTATTGGGAGAGTATATATAAAATAGTAACCATAGAGAGTGCCTATGACACAGATCCCCCTGCACTGTGACTGCAAAAGAGGTATGTGAAATCATCCTTACTTGCTCTTACTCACAACCCCAAGAGACAATCACAACCAGAGCCGTTTCAATCCATGAGGTGCCTGTGATCCCATTCCAAACTGCTAGAGTCCTAGAAACACTGGTAATGCGAAACATGGCTGGAAGGTGCCTGGTATTCCTCCTCCCCATTAATCTTTTTGGGACATTGTGGGCACATATACAAAAGATGCCTTAATACACACTGGACTGTTCTCCTGCAGATTAGTGTATTGCAGCAAAAAACATCCTTATACACAGTAGAATTAGTCTACTGCGCTTTGTCTCACAAAAAAAGATTTACATTGGCTACTGTGCATTAGCGAAGCTACTGCGTCTTTATCTAGTACCTCATATCAGAGGTCTTAATCTTAATGCGCAGTAGCAAAGGTGAATTAATGAATGTATAGAAGTGCCCAGTGTTAAGATTCAGATGATGGTGTTTTGCAAATGTAGGTGGGTTCACTGTTTTGAGAGAAAGGGAATTGTAGAAGTATAAATGTAAACCAGTTTTTAAAGGAAGGAAAAAATGAGAACCCAGGCAGGACAGTAAGCAATTTAAAGGGCAGGATAAGAATTTGTATTGACTTCAGAAAATTAGAGAAACAGTCTTAAACCCACAAGATGTACTTTGCTAAACAGAAAAATGAAGTAAAAGACTGGAAAAGCAAAATCAAAGGCAACATAAATCATGGGGAGTAACTGCCTGTGTGAAATATTATAGAAAAGTGTTCTGGGAGGTTGTATCATCAGGCCCCTAGAGATTGCTACCTGTGGCAGGGCACCTTTGGGTGCCTGCCACTTTAAGGGCAGTGTCAGGCAGCTACTAGGTGCCTGATGACAGCCATTTGGAAAGCATAGGATATGAAGGCTGCAGTTTGCTGCTGTCAGCTGAGGGAGAAACATCACGTGGGTGAGTTGCAGCAGGAACATCTGGAAGGTAAGAGCAGGAGACTTGTGGTCCTGGGCATGACCTAAAACTGCACCCTGCAGGGGCTGGGTGACCTGGTGAGGCTCCTGGTGGCATGGGAGCCCCCAAGAAGGTCCAGGCCAGTTACCTCCCCAGTGAAAGGCAAGGCAGGACACCTTAACTCCAGCCCCATTTGTAAATTCAAACAAGCACTGAACCTCGCTAACCTCCTCACCAGAAGCCAACTTCCTACAGCCCTGTCACAACCCAAGGGTGTGATTTTGTTTGTGTGCGCTTTGGCACCGCTGAATTATTTCCCGCCACTCGGAGCTTTCTTTGCAGGGTGCATTTCTCAGTTGCAAAGAGAAAACCCCAGTGCAAAGGAGTTCCCGCCACCCACGTGCAAATTTGTGTCCCACTATTGGCCAGTTCTAAATTATTCCCATGTGGCGGCTAGCGATTGGCTTGCTAGCGGTATAAGAGGCTTGAGCGATTTCCGCCCAAGTTGGAGAACTCCGAGGAGAACCCCACAAGGGAGAACTCCACAACCATCTGAAGGAGAAGGAGGGCTTCACATCTTGTGAAGCACTCTAAGCGCTGCGGAGCCTATTGAACCCAGCGCGTACCTTAAGAAGGCTATAGGGGTCTGATCAACCTCTGGCCTCTCCCCATCGCCGAACGATCCCTCAACGAACCCCTTCCCTGCGCGCAAGTTCCACGGAGCCTAGCAAACTTCGTGTGAGTGTATCCAGAGCTCTTCTCCGAGTTGTTTTCTTCGGTTGACACGACGGGCTTGTGTGTTTAGAGCCTTCAACCGGATTGGGCTAGAGGTTCACGTGGAAGGAACTCTTGTCCGCTTTTCTTCTTTCCTGTCTGTAACTGCAACTCAAGCAAGTATTCCTGCCTGCACCGTGACCATCTACAGTGTAAGTAAAATAATCTTTAATCAACCGCTAAGCGTCCGTGCCTAATTCTAGTCCACCGGCCTGCATTCCCCGACCCGCGTGCCAGGGCTGCTGGCCACAGCCCACCACGCAACCCCGAGGGCCTCAGACCACTCCCGGCCCGCACAATCCCAAAATACACTGAATGGATCCAGGCCGTGCGATGACAAGACGCACAAAATCTGCCAACAATATATCCAGTATGGAGATATCTTCACAATACAATACATATCTCCATCAGGGCACCGAGTGTCATGATGGAAAATACGTGAAGACACCAAGCAACAACTGTGCACCAGAATGAGCGCACAACAAAAATCTATCAAAGACAACAACAGAACACCACCTGTCTCCAATCTCTCAGGCCTGATCCTCAGAGGGAATTTACAAACCACTTTTCACAGACAAGCCTATGAACGGTACTTCATCAACCTCCTAGGTACAGAAACTCATGGACTCAGTATAGACAGTGGAATTCATAGATTCATAGATTCATAGATGTTAGGGTCGGAAGGGACCTCAATAGATCATCGAGTCTGACCCCCTGCATAGGCAGGAAAGAGTGCTGGGTCTAGATGACCCCAGCTAGATACTCATCTAACCTCCTCTTGAAGACCCCCAGGGTAGGGGAGAGCACCACCTCCCTTGGGAGCCCGTTCCAGACCTTGGCCACTCGAACTGTGAAGAAGTTCTTCCTAATGTCCAATCTAAATCTGCTCTCTGCTAGCTTGTGGCCATTGTTTCTTGTAACCCCCAGGGGCGCCTTGGTGAATAAATACGCACCAATTCCCTTCTGTGCCCCCGTGATGAACTTATAGGCAGCCACAAGGTCGCCTCTCAACCTTCTCTTGCGGAGGCTGAAAAGGTCCAGTTTCTCTAGTCTCTCCTCGTAGGGCTTGGTCTGTAGGCCCTTGACCATACGAGTTGCCCTTCTCTGGACCCTCTCCAGGTTATCCGCATCCTTCTTGAAGTGTGGCGCCCAGAATTGCACGCAGTACTCCAACTGCGGTCTGACCAGCGCCCTATAGAGGGGAAGTATCACCTCTCTGGACCTACTCGTCATGCATCTGCTGATGCACGATAAAGTGCCATTAGCTTTTCTGATGGCTTCGTCACACTGCTGGCTCATGTTCATCTTGGAGTCCACTAGGACTCCAAGATCCCTTTCCACCTCTGTGCCACCCAGCAGGTCATTCCCTAGGCTGTAGGTGTGCTGGACATTTTTCCTCCTTAGGTGCAGCACTTTGCATTTCTCCTTGTTGAACTGCATTCTGTTGGTTTCTGCCCACTTGTCCAACCTATCCAGGTCTGCCTGCAGCTGTTCCCTGCCCTCCGGCGTGTTCACTTCTCCCCATAGCTTTGTGTCATCTGCAAACTTGGACAGAGTACATTTGACTCCCTCGTCCAAGTCACTGATGAAGACATTAAAGAGTATCGGTCCAAGGACCGAGCCCTGCGGGACCCCACTGCCCACACCCTTCCAGGTCGAGACCGACCCATCCACCACAACTCTTTGGGTGCGACCCTCTAGCCAATTCATCACCCACCGGACTGTGTAGTCATCCAAGTCACAGCCTCTTAACTTGTTCACCAGTATGGGGTGGGATACCGTATCGAAGGCCTTCCTGAAGTCTAAGTATACGACATCCACCCCTCCTCCTGTGTCCAGGCGTTTCGTAACCTGGTCATAGAAAGAGACTAGATTGGTCAGGCACGATCTGCCCGCCACAAACCCGTGCTGGTTTCCCCTCAGCATAATTTGCCCTGTCAGGCTCTCACAAATGTGAGCCTTGATAATTTTTTCAAAGACTTTACCAAGGATGGAGGTGAGACTGACTGGCCTATAGTTGTCCGGGTCCTCCTTCCTCCCCTTTTTGAAAATGGGGACCACGTTAGCCCTTTTCCAGTCCTCCGGGACTTGGCCCGTGCGCCACAAGCGTTTGAATATTCCCGCCAGTGGCTCTGCAATGATGTCGGCCAGTGCCTTCAGCACCCTCGGATGGAGCTCATCCGGGCCTGCCGACTTAAAGGCATCCAGTTCTTCCAAGTGACTCTGAACCACCTCAGGATCTACGTATGGAAGTCTGGCGCCTTGCTGCTGCCTCTCTACAACCCCAGTGAGAGACTTGTCATGCCCCTCACTTAGGAACACTGAGGCAAAGAACTCGTTGAGGAGTTCAGCCTTGTCCCCCCTGTCTGTCACCAATTGTTTCTGCCCATTTAGCAGGGGTCCTATTCCTCCCTGGGCCTTCCTTTTACTCCCAATATATCTAAAAAACAATTTCTTGTTGTCTTTTACTTGGGTTGCCATCCTCAGCTCCATGGTAGCTTTGGGCCGTCTAACTGCCTCCCTACAAGCACGAGCAGAGGAGGTATATTCATTTTTAGTGATCTCACCTTGTTTCCACTTTTTATGTGGAATTCTGACACGCTGCAACCTGCTGGACATCTGACTCCCCAAATACCTCTGCACTTTTACCTGAGCTGCTACATCCCCCTTCCCCCACCCCACCCAGCCTATCCCTCACGCCTCCATTTCCATTTTCACTGACTGGCTTCCTTGTCTGCATTGCTTGCCAGCCTCTGGCTTCTTTGTTATTCTTTTCATCCAGGAATAGCGCACACACAAACTGCAGGTGCTTCCTCAGCCTGATAAAGGGTTATTCAACCTGTAAGTTGGCATCCCAGGCAGCTAAGCTGAGCTCACCTGAAGCCTCACAACTCCACTGCAACCAGCAAGCCTCAGGCCTGTAAAAGACGTAACAGGTCTGGGCTTTCTCCAGCCAGGACTGTGTGCATGCTTGGGGTAGTTGGAAGTTATGACACCTCCTACCCACCTTTCACCAGGGGGATCCTTGGTCCTGCCATTTCCTGGAGCTGCTGCACTGCCAGCAGTCCCACCAGGCCTCCCTGACCCTGGCAGAGTGCAGTTTTAGTGGTCATATCCAGGACTTGGGGCTTCCTCCTCCCCCATAGCCCCAAGTCCATACCTCCAAGTTTGTCCTAGCACCGGAGCTCAGCAGGGACATGTTCTTCCCCTGCTGGCTGGTGATGCAGCAAGTGCCCCCCCCCCCAGCTCTGAGAGTGGGGTGTTAAATGATTGTTTAAACATTTAAAAAGGAAATATGTGCAGAGAGAGTGAGGAGGCTGGCATTTATTCCATCTGCACCTGGAGCTTGGGGAACCCCAGCAGTGGGAGGTTCACCTTCAGAAGCACCAGCTGCTTCCACCAAAGCAGGTGCGGTGGGGTGTCACAACATCCCCAACAATGTTGAACACACTCTCACTTGGAACACTGGTCAGTGGACAGGACAGTCGTTCCCAGGCAACCATGGCCAGACCCAGCCACATCTGGCTGTGGCTTGCCCAGTAGGCCAAGGGGTTGGACAACAGCGGCTCCATGTCCTCTGAGAGATAGGCAGCCCCTAAGGCCTGAACACTACCTGCCTGATGGTAGGGTCTGGTGCCTGTGGACCTCACCATGGAAGCCATGACCTTGGCCCACACTGGCAGTGCCTGTGGTGGAGGAGGAAACTGACTGGTGGATGGCGTGCTAGCAGGGGACAGTAAATACCTCTCTTCCATGTCCCCCTGCCTCTACCCTTCTGCCTCCTTGACTATTGACCAGCACCTCTGTCCACTGATTTCGACTTTGGCTGCTGCATACACTGCCCTTCACCCTCGGGTCACACATGGCAGCCAGCATGTAGACTGTACTGGACCACAAGGGATCAAGCGGTTTCCTGATGCCCTCCTTCAGTCTCCTGACCAGTGCCTGCATGTCTGGTGGCAGTGGCTTGCCCCACACAGGAACACTGATTCCCTGGAAGCTCTACATTTGGCTCTGAAGATCCCTCACTAGAGGGATCATGTGGCTAAGAAGGGCATCACCAACGCTAAGTGTCTCAGTGGCCTTGAGGAAGGGCTTGAGGACCACCAAGATCTGGGAGATGGTATCCCACTCAGCTCTGTTAAGGGGGTCACTGATCCCAATCTCCTTGAGCAAGGCCATCTCATGGATTGCCTTCTGTTGCACCACCAGCCTCTCAAGCATCAGGTACGCAGAGTTCCACCAAGTCTCCACATCCTGCATGATTTTGTGTTGCAGGATGTTCAGCTCCATTTTTTTGTCCTGCAGCATCTTGCCCGCCTTGATGCTCCGGTTAAAGTAGCCTGCTACCTTCCTGCAGTTTGAAATGAGCTTTCTGGTGGTGCTGGCACCATGACCAGCAACCCAATCCCCTTCCAAGGTGTCTCTGACTATGAGGTAGAACTTGTGTGCCACAAAGTTGGCATCACAGACCACCTTGACCATATTGGCTTCATTGTCAGTGACCATGAACCAGGGGGTGAGCTCACCTTGCCCAATGAGCCTTCCCTGCACCAAGTGGTTCATGGCCCCCATGATCTCTGTTGCTGTGCGAGACTCATCCATCACCTCGGCTTGAAGGAGAGCCCACCGATGTCCTGACTGGTCACACCAGTGCCCTGTGAGGGAGAAGTAGGAGTGATCTCCACCCCAGCTGCTCCAGCTGTCCAAGGTGAAAAGTAAGGCCACCTGTGGACCTGCCTTGCACAGCTTCTCCTTCAAGTGTTCCCTGAATGTCTCATACAGGGAGAGCACCATGGTCCTGCTGAAGCTGGTGTGTGTAGGCACTTGGTATGATGGAACCATGAGAGCCATGAGCCATCTGAACCCTTCCCACTCCACTAAGGAGAGGGGCTGGTCATCTACAGCAAGCATGTCCCCAAAGGTCTGGGTGATCTCGCTCACCCTTGCAATGTGCCCCCCTTTCTGTCTACATTTCCCCCACTGTTCCAGGGTGGCCTGCCTCTGTTTTTGGGGAACGGGGGCTTTGGAGAGAGAGGGGAACTTCTCTTTGGGCATGCTCCCGCTGGTGCCAGGCTGAGGAGGAGCAAGGGCAAGGGGGTGATGCCTGCAGAGATGCATCAGCATTCCCGTGGTGATCATGTGTTTTGTTCCCTTGCCCTGGCTGGTTTTGGCTCTGCAGTGCAGGCAGACAGCATATGTGGGATCATCTGCCAGCTCAAAATGATCCCAGAGCACACTACCCACTTGCTTCTGGGGTGCAGGTGCATGTGCAGCTACTGCAATTTCCCCCCTACTCAGCAGGCAGAGGCACAGCAACAGGAGGAGCGGACTCACCTGAGCCCCTTGCCTTCACACCCTGTACCTCAGCCTCCTCTGAAGTGGCTTCTGGGGAAAGAGACCTGGCATTAGGGGAAACTTGAGGGTGCTAGGGCACTCAGATCCAGCTCTAGCTCCAGCTCTTCCTCTGACACTGGAAGGCTCAGCATGGGAAGTGAAATGGGGGTGGAAAAGACTGTAATGCTAGTGCTGCTGCTTGTTGTCATGGGTGGGGGAACGGTTATGGCTGGTGCTCTTGGAGGGGATGCAGACTTAGTCACATGCAGTGGCACTGGCACTGACACTGCTCCCCTCTCCTTGCTGCCTGGAGAACTGGAAGCCTCATCTCTGCTAGTTGTGGGAAAGAGGCTGCATCTAAGTTTGGGCAGACGGGAACATACACCTCTCCCTGCTCTTCTACCTCTCCCTGAAGGCTTGCCAGATGCCTTCCAGCATGCTTCATGGTGTGTTTCATAGTGTCTTGTCTTTATAAAAATACATAAATGTATATGTGCCTTCCTATATAAATTCTCTAGTATAATATGCAATATAATTATGACATTATTATTATTATATTCACTGATTTATTCTTTTCAAAATATAAGCATCTAGAAAGAAAGTAAAAGGTGTTGCAGAATCCCACTTGCTAGGCTAGCAACTAGGAAATCAAATCAGTGATAGTAGTAGCCTTTGTTTTCCAGCACTCCTGAGCTGCTGGAAGATAACTCAGTAACTGACCCCAAGGCAGAAAGCAGGCCAGTTCAAACAGTGCTGCCTTTTATGTTGTTTTTCCATCTCTGCCCTAGAGCACTGGGTTTGGAAGGGACCTTGGGGAAGGATCACAGTCACTGGCCAGCTACACAGTCAGTGTCAGAGCAGTCCTTCCCCTCTTCCCCCTCCCTCTTCTTACTTTCTGTTTCCCTGCAGGCAAGTCCAGCTTCAGCTTCGAAACCCGAAACATTTTGACTGCCCTTGTTTAGTTTCAAGGCTGTTTTGAAGCCCTTCTTTTTGTTTCAATTTTGCTATTTTGAGGTTGAAACAAGTCACAACAGCATTGGAATGAAACAGCTGGCGAAATTTTGCACAGCCCTAACGGCCAGGTATCACAGTTCTTACCGAAACTGGTTTGGGTGGAACTTCTAGTTGAATGTTTAACAATGTAAACACTAGCTACAAAGCTGAGCCAATGTGTGATGGTACATAAGGTGTTTCCCAGATAAAATATTCTTCCAGTTATTTGAAACTATAATGACCTGTGGTGACTACTTCAGCTGTTCAGGATTGTGAAAGCCTCTTACCAGGAAGAGGTGTGCTGAGCTGACCTTGACATTGCAGTACAGCAAAGTAAAGGCCAAGCTGCTCCTCAGCAGGGTGATCATGAGTCAGCAGCGTACAGACTGGGGAACAAGGCAGGTGGGAGAAGATGCACACTGGGGGATGCCATTGCAGAGCTTAGATTTTACCCTACCATGGGCACTATCAGACTCTGGCTCACTTAGAGCACCCGTTCCTTTACTCACCTTCCCAACATCCATCAGTTTCCCCACAGACTAAAAAAAGCTCCTCAGCCTCATGCTCAAGATCAGGGTCAAGGTCAGTTCAGCACATGGCCTCAAAAAAGAGGCTTTCAAAGCCACTGCTAGTCATTGAAGACATGGATTGGTCCCCTCATTCTGTGTTTCTGGGCCAGGTCCCTACGCAGCCCTCCACCAGTGTTCCTTTTCAAACCTATAAACACTATAGATGTGCATGCAAAGAAGCCATCTCCTGCTCCCAGTTTCACCCCCCAGCCTGCAAGAAGAGTAGTTGGGCTACTATGGAGGCCTCAAGGGGTCTCCAAAAGCAATGGCACCTGATATTCTGAGTTAGTAAGAGTCTGGTGGCCAGGCGTTCATATGCCACTTCCTAGCTGAACACATGTTGACATGGCATGGACATGTAAGTAAAATGACAGTTCTGCCATACATCAAGAGAAATTATGCTGGTTTGATCTCCCCATCTCTCCTGGCCTCCCACTGGCGTCACCTGTCTTTCACTGTGAAGTACCCAAAATGCAGCAAAACTAAAAGCAGTGCAGGATATCCTGGAAAATGGACATGGACCATTTTATACTTTACATGTAAGAGGGAGCTCAGGGCAGCCTCTGGCTTTTCTCCCACTCAGTAAAGAAAGATTGTGAAACAGAGGTACCAAATGAGGGAGATAAGAGAAGTAGGTCGGTCTGCGAAGCAGGAAGAAGTGGACAAAAGTCTGAGGACAGCATATAAACCAGCAGTGTGAGAGAGCAGCTATGAAACAAATGCCCTTCTTCAACAGCAAACAAGGTAGGCAAGTTCTTGTTTCTCTCCTTCCTTTGACTAAAAGCATGAATAGAAATACAGAGTACACAATCAAGCTCCATTTTACAATTTCTGGCCTTATTAATGTCATTTTAATCTACACTGTGTTGGAGACCTTGCCCTGAGAGTCAATGTTTGTGAGATTTTACTGTAGTTTGGGGTTTCCTTTTATGTTTCTGTAAAGCATTTCACATCTATGAGCTGCTGAGCACCCAAAGCATGCTTTGTACTTCACCATATGTATTGGTAGATGAAAATATAGTTCTTATTCCAGGGACTTGAACTAAGACCGACAAAAACAGCTTTTAAAAACATGTGGCTAGGTAACTGAATGCATGACAACAGTTTTTCAGTTAATGAACTACTGCAGTTTCCTATTACTCGGTTTAGGAAGTACTGTGTCTGCTCAGTACCTTGGAAAGTTTGTTCTTATTTACAGAGGTGCCTCACTCTGGACTTAGAGGGGTCTACATTTAAACTTCTGTTTTTATAGTAAGGACTCTGGGACAGACTGAGGAGATGAAGATGCTCTTCAGAGTTCCTATACGTAGTATTATTTGGGTGAATTATGATTGAAAGGGGGGACAGCAGGAATGAACTAAAGAAAGGATCTGAATGACAGTTTTCTGACGCTAGATACCTACTGGTAGGCAATTACTAAAAATAAAATCAACAACAATGATCTTACTGACTGTACTTCAACTCTCACTGATGTGAGCAGTTGCTCTTGGCTTGCCTATAGCACTCTGGGCTGTTTTCAAAATCATGTGTCCCCTCTATAGTGACTAACACAACAATACAGAACAGACTTTCAATCATGTGCAGACCAAGATTCAGATCAGGACATATAATCTATCTAGCCTAAACCTCAGTTTAGTCATCACCAAGGCTGAATTCCACTGGCTCAGTGCTGTTATTGATCATGTAGGCACCTAAGTGTGATCCTATTCCACCCTGTTTGAGTCCCTGGAAATCCATTAATGCGTCTACCATTGTGTCATCTGACCCTTAAGAATGTGTTAAAAAAAAAAAAAAAGTAGTGTGGAGGGGGAGGACCCACCCCCATTTGCCTTAAGCTTTACAGGGACTTAATGTATAGAATCACTCTTAGACATGTAAATCCACTTACATACCTGAGAGATGGAATAGTTTGGACTTAAGCCCATTTAGGTGCCTATGGGAAGATTTTTATTTTACCTTGTAGATGACCAAGATGCAACTGGCAAGCAACTTTGAGCTACCCAATCGGGCTGTGCAAAACAGCACTGTTCCACTTCAACTCGAGTTTTGAAATGAAGTTTGAAACAAAACAGTTTGGCCCAAACCTCGAGTCGAAACAGCTGTTCCATTTCACTTCATCAAAACAGTGAGGCTGTTTCAATGTTTTGGCTGACCACCGGGCTCAGGAAACAAACTCAGCCCAGCCCTGGTTCTCCTGTGTCTCCCACCACCTCGCTACTGGCTGCTTCAAAACTCAAAATGTTCAAAATGCTTCGACTAGCCTTGTTTTGTTTCGAGGCTGTTTTGAAGCCCTTTGTTTCGATTTGATTTTGCTGTTTCAAGCTTGAAATGAGTCAAATCGAAACAGCTGGCAAAATTTCACCCAGTCATACTACCCAACTGTAGGATTCTCTTACCTTCTCTAGGCATGCAAGTGCCTCTGATATAGGAATGAAACTAATTCCTGGAAATTCACAGAAGTCTCCCTATTCCATAAATGCACTTTGAGCGGGTAAAAGAATCACTCCTACTCTTTTGTCAGGAAACTCAGAGTTGGCCTCAAGCTGCATTTTGATTGTAGCCTTGGTGAAGTAGAATTCTGCTTCAGAAACCTAATAATTGAAATGGAACATGGCCCTTGGTATGAGCTCTGTTCGATAATATAAATGCTTATACCCTTAGTAAGCTAACCCTGCCCCTCAAAAAAATTAGTAGCAAAATTCATTTTTTGTTCAACTGGTTGTAGAAATGCCATCACAAAAGCATGGGGCAGATACTAACTAAAAAAAATTTAAAAAGCGATATCCTGTAGAAAGTTCTCCTCACCTTCCCTTTTTCCTCCTTAATCTGTCTGGAATTGTACACCATCATGTATCTAAAAACTGTAACCATGTTCCCCATTCACCTTTTGTCATTATTTCCCACAAATATGTATATTTCATTTGTTGGGTTTTTTCTCAAAGGTCAGTCTCCCTGAGCCCTCTTGACCATCTCTGAATTCCTGCTAGTTTTTCCAATATTTTCCTTGATTTGAAATGGACAAAGGTAACGGAGTGGTGAAGCTAGAGTCCTGTAGATACGGACCTTCATCACCCTGCCCCAAGACATTCAGACTTAGCCTTAGTTTTCAATTTATTTAGGTGCTGTATCTGTTTGTATTACTTCCTCACTGCTTGCTTGCTCTCCTCCCCAGACATCAGTTGAAGGCACTTCCAGGCGAGATGAAGAGGCTCATGCTGGGGGTTCTTGCCATAGTGTTGCTGGCACAAGGTGAGGTTTCATACTGACCAACCCTCTGCTGCTCTCCACCAACCCTGCCAGTTTTCTGGGTGTCCCTTTGTTCTGTATGATGCCTCAGAAAGGAATCAACTAGACAAGGTCTGATCCAATCTTCTCCCTGCCACTGAGTGTTCCTGATTCTAGAGATGTTTCTCTGCCTACATGACTCATAGCCCACCCCACCCCCACCCCCATAGCCTCTGAGCACTTCACAACCCTCCTCGATTTTCTCTCCTGAGCACGTCTGTAAGGAAGAGTAGTGACGTGATCTCCATATTATGGATGGGGAGCCAAGGAGCAGAGAGGCCAAGGGATTCACCTAAAATCAAACAGGAAAACTGTGACAACAAGAAATGCAAACCAACTCTCCAAAGTCTCGTGTTCTAATGTAAAAGCAGTCAATTGTATTGGCTTCCCTCCCTGTCTATGCTCCAACCCACCAAAAAGAAGGGGCAGGTAGGCCTTGCACTTAGTGCCTACTGGGTAGAGGTAGGCACTTTAACCCTTGCCCTTCATCCTACTAGCTCTGAGTTTTGCCTCCCTTGTTCTTTAGCTGTTGTGTCACTTGAGTGTTATTACTGCCCTTACGGAGGAAGCTGTTTCAGCACTCAGACATGCACGGATAACCAGGATCGTTGCATTACAATACTCTTTCCCTTTGAGGGTAAGTAAGATAGCATCTGGGTTGGGGTTGCAACCACCTTTGATGAGTAAAACCTAGGGCTGCATTGCAACCCCTCTGAAAAGCAGGAATTTGTCATTTAGGACGTGAACTCTGACAGATCTCCCCAATTCTGAGGGAAGAGTGGGGTGGGAGCCTGAAGTGAGAGACCACTGAGTGTCTACCAGCCCTATCCAGTGTTCTTGGAAGAAGTGCTATCAGGGAAGTACAGTAATGGCTAGAGGAAGGAATGGAAAACAAGAACTAAAGAAATAAGGATGAGGAAAACCAAGAGGGGGAGATGTGAAAGAAATGAATAAGGAAGAAGCAAAGTAGAGAAGAAGATAGGTGGGGAGAAACTGGAAAGCTGGAGAAGGGGAAAGGTGGAAAAAGCATAAAAAGGAAGAGAGAAGGATGAACAGGGAATGAACAGAAGGGATGAGTGACAGGCTAGAGACCTGGAGAGAACAGGAAGGAATAGAAGAGGAGTGGAATGAGTTATTCCCCACCCCCCACCCCATATATTTTTTAACTCTTTTCTCACCACCTACTGGAGGATCCCTCTGCCCTCTCCTCCTTCCTCTGTCTTTTTCCCAAAGCAGTAACCTTGCTCAGAATATGCCCAATCTGATTCCCAAGAACTATGCCCACCCTGTGTCTCTAATTCTCTCTTCTGGTCTCTCTCAGCTAAATATGGCAAGCGATGCGCCACCCAGTATGAATGTGAAGTCCTAAGACTCTTAGGTGGATCTGCAATAAAGGCTTTTTGCTGTACTACTAACCAGTGCAATGGATAAGAGGAGCTCACCTACACTCCTTTCCAGCCCCACAGGACATCCCACCTGCAATGTGACCAGACCTCCTCAGCATGGGGGCTGTGCTGCTCCCCTTCTCACTTCCCTCTAGCTATTTTTTTCTTCTCTGTTCTCCCAAGGTAAAGACAGGTGTGTAGTAGATGTTTTCATCCTCTGGTTCTGTAACTATAAGGAGGCCTCCACTTGGCCTAAGAGAACTTATAATAAAAAAAATGTGACAACACCAACACAGCCAAATGACTTCCTCCCCCCCCCCGCCCCATTACTTTCTTTTGAAAATATAACCATGTTTTCATTTTTATTGATGCATATAAACACTGGAAGCTTATAATGGAGGATATGAATAGCAGGCACAAGCTTTCCCCAAATGCAGTTTGCTCCTAGTTCTGCCAACATACCCCTGTGCCTCAGCAGACCCTAACATTCACTCCACAAAGCCATGTCATACTCCCATTGATCATATCCTTCGGTCCTGTCTTACAACATCCCTTCTATCCTAGTCCTGGGCTCTCCACGCAGCTGTCAGTGCCCTTCAATCCTATTCTGTAGTCCTTTCTGCTTTCTAGTCTTGGGCAACAGATACTTGTGCCAGTCTCTCTCCTGCCCTGGGATCCCCCTACACTGTGTTGGCACTGGTGACATGTAGGGGGTGCATGCGGGTGCACGTGCACCCTCTGCGCATGGCGGTGCACCCCCTGCAGATAGACACTGCCAACACTGTTGGCAGCTTCTGTGGGCAGTCCATGATTGCCCCTGGCCTCCGCCAATGCTGCCGGTGGTGCTTGCGGGTGGTTGCCAACCCACGGTCGGTGCTTGCCCCCGCTGCCAACAGTGCCAGTGGCAACTGTGGGAGCTCCCCACTCACCACTGCTGGCGCAGCCATGTCCCCCGAGCCAGCAGGGACATACATGACAGATACTTTGTTCCAGGCAAACCCAAGCCCTCAAACTGACCATGACATCTTCCATTCAATAATAGGCAATTTTTTTGATACAGTGATAGCAAATAAGAAGAATACAGGAGAGGCATACAAAATAACCCCTCCCCTACCCCAACTCTATATTTACAAGTCCTCAGGCAGTCACAGAATAAAGGTATATTTGGACAGTACCCTGGGGTTCTTCCTTGAATGTCAGATGTCAGCAGTCTAGAGATGGATGGCTGAGGTCCCTCCCCTGACCCCCCCCCCACCAGTGGGGTGAGGGAGACATGCTCATGGTGCATCTCCTATCCATGATGACCTTGGGATTCCCACTCCCCATCTCAGGTAAATTTGGAAAGAGTCTATGAAACTGAATTCAGTAAAGTTTCTAACTGAAGACAGCTGTACAGCAGAGTATGGACACTTGACCTCTGTATTCATATGATCAGTTAACTGGTCCATTTCCACTGTTAGCCTCAAGACTGGCAAATGGTTCCCGACTATGTGGTGCTTAATGAGATGACCCCAAATTTAAGATGGCCCCCCCTAAATAATTAGATTCTACATATGGAAAAGTTACAAATTTGTTATTTTCCAGGTACAGAATCCAAGTACTGGTGGGCTGTCTTGCATTCATCCAGCCCCTTCACTGCTATAGCAGGGAAAGTAGTGGTTGGGGGGGGGAGTCAAGTAATATCCTTGGCCTCCGCTTCACCTTTTCCCCCCTGAAGCCTTCCTGCCTCATGCTACTTGAACCCCTGCACCCCTACCTCCCCACAATCTGACCCTTTCCCCCACTCCCCATAGTCTCTGCCCCTCCCCCCACTACCCTCTTACTGTCAGATGCTGCTTGGACTCTATTCTCTCCCCAGAGCACAACACATAGAAGCCCAGTCCTTGCTGGCCCATGCAGCAGCAGTGGTGCTACTTAGTGGCTGGGCAGGGGATGGAGTTTCCCTTACTCCATGCCCAGGAAGGAATCCAGTCTGAGTTGAAGCTGAGCTGTACCTGACAGTAATGGGAAGGAAGGGGGTGAGGGGGAGGATAGGAGGGGGGAGTGCAAAGAAACTGTAGAGGGCAAGAGAAGGGAGGGGGCAGGACACTGCTGCAAGTCTGCCTCTGCCCCTGAGACTGGGTTGGAGCCAATCAGAGCTGCAGTAGCCTCCTGCCCACCCCTTCCCACCTGTTTGTATGTTAGTCTATAATGAGGGGCTTCTCCCCTTACTGATTGGGGGGGAAACCTTCTCTTAGATTTGAGTAAATATGGTATACATATTTAGAAATTCACGTACAAGGCCAAAGTGAAAAATTGACATTGACACAAACTAGTTTCAAGGCAGGGATCGGTTCCAGTTTGAGATCAGTCGCATGAGTGCCAAATAAGAACTGCAGAAGATTCTGCCCATTTTACATTCACTGGGCACTGGAGTGAGCCATTTCCCCAAGCCCTGCCTGTACTTAGTGAACCTATTATGTTACATCCTACCTTCAGTTAATCAGTAATGTCAACCATCAAAAGTCACAAGTCAGCCCCCAAAACAATGGCTGCCTATATACATGCTCAGGGGCAGGGACAGAGGGGAAGTGTTTTTAATAAGAGCAGTTCCTGGACAGCTGCTCTAATTAAAGTGACTCAGTCATGTATATTAAGCCCCTGCACATTTTTAAATGTCCACGGGACACTATCTAAAGCTCACTGAATGAGCTTTAGATAAAGAATACTGTGGCCATTTAAGAGTTACACAGGGGCATAATACACATACTGGTGAGGTGATATTGGAGTGTTCCAATTAGAACGTGGAGCAGACTCAATTAATAGTCTGCTCTTGCGTGTTCCAATTAGAACATGAACAAACACATGTATAGGCATCCAATGTGATCATCTTAAAATTTACATGCTTGGAATTATTTACACCGATTTTCTAGCTTCCAAACCATTGATTTACACTAGCCTCATGTTTACCAGCTAGAAACATCCTTTTTTTCTGTTGACCAAGAGCTGTGATTTTTAAAAAAATGCCTCAGCTATAGGAACTGAAGCTTTGAGGAAGATACCAAATGTGGTATTGTGAGATTCTCTGTCATGTCACAACATGAGGCAACACAGGCCCATCCTCCCTTGTCACTAGTATGACCAACGGTAAGTAGGGCCCATGGACTTACATAGCCTTGAAAATAATTTTCAGCATTCCTTTGATTTTTTTTTTTCAGAAGTTGCAAAATATATATTTGGTATCAGTTGTATGTATATGCATATTCTGCAACTGCACATATGATTTATTACTCTATAAAAGTGCATTTCGACCCTGCCTTCTGTCTGACTTTAGGCTAACATGGCTAACTAGTATTCTCTCTCTCTATAAAATTAAAGAGTCCAAAAGGGCAGAATTGAAATTCAATAGGTATATCCAGAAATATTGCTGCCATTTTAAATGTAGGGTAGGTCACCACTATAAGCCTGTACCAATAGAATACTATGGGTTACTGTAGCAGGTGGCTGGCTTGCTCAGATCAGTTCTTCAATCTAGTCCAAGTAACATATTATTTCTCTGGGACAGTGGTCAGCAATGTTTTTGGGCAGACTGCCAAAAATACCCACAGCCTCAGCATCTCAGCTGTAGAGGACTGCAAGGGACCTGATCCTTGTTGTGGCAGCACAGCACCAGCCTCTTCCCGATTATCTGGCTCAATGTGTGCCTGCCGAGCAAAATGCCTTCACGTGCCACACACTAGCACCCATGACAGGGGTGGCCTACCCCTCTGCTGGGCTCAAAACAAAAAGCTGTAATGCCCTGGGTTCTTCTGCTTCCCAGGGCTCAGCTGAAAGCAAACAATCCCAAAGAACATTCCCTTAGCCTGGTCCCAGCAATACAGACTTGAAAACCCCAGGGTTGATCTGTACAAAGGGGTTCAATTGCAAATATCAAACAATCAAAAACAAATATGCCCAGCATAAATTAGCTCTCACCCTACAATTTTCCTTCCTGAAGCCCTCTTTCTCCATCTAAACTTCCCCCTCTACCTCCTCCCACTTATTCCATCTTTCTGTCTTTTATTTCTCATCAGCCAGTCACTTCCCCTCATTATTGCTAATTACCTGCCAAATGAGGCCCCTTACATGAAGTTTGTTGCCCACTGGCTAATTGAGTCAGACAGACAGCCTCCAGCCTGTTACAGTTACACTGTGATTTTTACATGAAATTTTAGGACACTGATAGCCCTAATATAGAAACAGGGGGATACCAGTGAAATAGTGTTTCCACAGATGAACCTTATTTCATTCAGTGTATAAGCACATAGTGAGAAAAAGCACATTTATGCCAACTGAAACTGCCTATAGGAAGAGGAATAAATCACCACAGCAGCAACTTACTTTTGAGCAAACTTTACTTTGTACAAATTAGAATTATCATCAAAATAACAGACCCCAATTTAGCTAATCCTCCTTCACCATGTTTCATTCCTGTGTTGTTCTGCATCCTGATTCTTTGTTTCATATCCTCCAAGCAACACCTGTTAGGAAAACATGGTTTGCTAAAGGACAAATTGAGCTTGTTTATGGCAATCAAGGGCTCATTAAAAAAGATCAGACAAAAAGGTTTTTCATCAGAAAAGGTGGTTTCATCCAAATTGAGGATTTCCATGAGAAAATATCAATTTAGCTGATTTTTTCAAATTCAGAATGACCTATTGAATTCAAATGTCATTTTAAGTTAAAATGGCAAATCTAAACCAAATGGCTCATCTAGAATCAATATCGTGCTTCCACACCTTGATTCAAAATTACAAAACATTTCAATTTGGTAAAACTGTTGGCATTTTTTCCTTTCAGGATTGCTGAATCAAAAGGTTTTAGAACTTTTGATCTTGTGAATCTTTTGGCTATTTCTTTCTTTTCCTTCCCAGCTCAAGACAAAAAAAACCAAAAAAAAACCAAAAAAGACTACTGAACTATCCAAATTTCCCATGGGATAGAAAATCCACTTTTGCTACCAGCTTCTCAGGATGCATAAACATGAGTGCTTAGGGAATAATCAAGCTCTAAACTAGTCCATTTCACCAGCCTGGTATAGCTCCCTGGTTGTGCATTTTAGTGCCATCAGAGGTAAATCCCTACATTTTTCTCTAACTGACCTTTCTGGGAGCTTTCAAGGTGTTGTCAATAATTCAAATGCAAATCAAGTTGTCAAATAGAGGTCATCAAAGATAGCCTGTAACTGTAAGTGATTTCTTTCTCTTTGTGTTTTTCCGGTATAAGGCTGTTATCAAGGTTGCAAAGTCAAGCTCTCTAAAGTTGGAAAATATCAGAAAGAAGGCTGACTAGCCACCTCACCTAAGTCTTCTTTGGTGTATGCAATATGATGCACCTTTAAATAACATAATCACAAACCAGTCAGAGACCCCTGCTTCATTTGTACAACAAATAGTTACGTAACCTTCTACTTTATCCTCATCACTCCATAGGTAGCCTCATACCTTATTTTCAACACATTTTTCAAACCCTGCTCTGAAGACAGAACAATCATTTCCTCAAGGGCTTTCTAATGTCAAATAGATTTGTTACCATATTTTATTGCATGCCACACATTCCCCTCAAAATAAGACATATATCTGGATTTGGGAAAGTAGAATGTAGGATAAAAAAGATTTTTCCAGAGTCACGGATGACTATATGACAGAGTAAGTCCTCCTGGAAGCACAGAGTGTGCCAGAAACATAACATCCCAGGAAACAGCCTGGGTAAGGCAACAGGAACTTCCTGGTATGGCAGGACACCAGAAAGGCAAGGCCCCAGACCCTTGCAAGGGCAATAGTAAGACTACGTTATAGTCTTTTATATAAGTTCATGTAAGCAATAAAGTGTTGCTTCCACACCACAAGCCTCATCAACATACTACAGACTACATACAGCAGCTAGCCATCCTCGGCTAGCTCAGTGGTTCTTCAGCCAAAAGCTACGGAGTTGAACTAAATGACTTCATGAAATCCCCTCTGGTCCTACTTTCCTATGTGTTTACTGTCCCACCAACAGCTGTGAGAGAGTTAACGCTGGATTCCACCCCTACTGCTTGCTCCCCTATGGAGAAAAGAAGTAGCAGCCATCTTGGCAGCCATGAGTCAGTGGGTCCATCTACATGAGTCATTTACTGTGGAGTAGACTAATTAGCTCTGCAGTAAACATCTCAGAGTCTACACATGAAGGACTATTAGGCTGCAGTAAACTAAGCAACTGCCAACAGGGTAGTACTTGTAAATACAAGTACTATCCTGCTTCAGAGTTTTTTACTCCACAGCAGTGCACATGTAGACATTTACCCAGCTGTCCAGGGCAGTAGGATGCTTCAGTGAGGGGGCTGCCTACCAGCTAGCCCTGAACTGGATCACCCTCATATCCCAGCCAGTCCCTCTGTAGTATGGTGAGCTGAGATGGAGCAGCCCCAGGCTGGCAGACTGACTCCCCAAACCCCCTGCCAACCAGGGCTGCTCTAACCTAGCTGAACATGCTGCAGTCCCAGGTGCACATGTAAACACGGTGTCCAGGAGCAGTAAACTCCAGCACAGTAACTGCTGGAGTTTATTGTGTCGTATTTTTATGCATGTGTAGACTTGCCAAGTGTCTCCTAAAATGCATCTATACCAGCAAAGAGAAATCAGCTTTCCCACTTAAGACATACACCTCAATTATGGAGGACTGATTTTGAGAGAAGGGATGCCTGTGGTATAAATAAATATGTTTTGGCTGCCCACTTAGAAAAACCTACTACTTGGATTTTAAAATATTGAATATTATAACACATATTGTATGCCAGAGTTTGAAGTACCTACTGTCACCACTTCATCCTGATTTCATACAGGAAACAGACTATCACAGCACTGTCACCACTCCTGGTGTACACTGCCTGCTTTGTGTGCCTTTCCTTCTCATTCCAGGTTCAGATGGTTTACTCATCCCCTCTCTCTTGACTCCACTGAGTGTGAATGAACCTCATTGTCTGAACCCAGCAGAGCATTCTCTCACTCACAATTCCTTTAGCATATGTGTGGGACTAGCAGCAATCTCTCACTACTTATTAGCATTTCAAGTATCTGTAAGGTTTTGGTAATGCACTGCACAGCACAGACTGCCACATTCCAGGAAATATGACTAGCAAGGCTAAGTCCAGCCGCACAGACCAGGAAGGAAAGTGTCAACAGGGCCATTGTAAAACACATAAATTTGGCCTTGAGCATAACAGAACAGAAATATCCCTGCAATATACTCTTTTAAGATTTTCCAACAATGTAGGCATATAAAAATTAAGTTAAGAGGAAAAGAAACAGGGAAAAAGATTAGACAACAGAGATCCTGTCACTCTTACAAGGACAGAAAGAAAAATATGTTTCTCCAGAGACCAGCAGGAGCAAGTCAGTGAAGTGACTCCAGGGTGAAGTTTGCAGAAGTAGGAGGGGAATCAGGGCTTTTCATTCTTTATAGAGCAGTGGTTTTCAACCTGTGGTCTGTGGGCCCCCCTATGTCTAAGGGGTCTGCAAAAGATAACTATGATCAATCACAAGTATGTGAATACCCACACTTTAAACTGAAAGGGGTCCGCACTTCCATATGAAATTTACAAAGGGGTCTGCACCTTCATTCAAAATTTTTAGGGGTCCACAAATGAAAAAAGGTTGAAAACCACTGCTTTAGAGGGAAACAGGAGGGGAAAACAGCTGGTTCTTCTCCTCAGGAGGAAGCACAATCTAAAGGGGGGCAGGAAATGTGTCAGATGTGATAAGCTTGATTTTGATTCCATGCAATTGCAAATCTAAAATTAGGCATTTCTGGTTTCTATGGGGCTGGCCCCATGTGGTTTGGCCCATATGGTGCCAAGTAAAGAAATTGTGAAGTGAGTCATTTGGTTGATTAGACCTTGGGCTTAAGCAAGAGGAGGGGAAATGGATATTAGGAACAGGGATCCCACAACAGCCCCAGAACAAATGGTGCGTCAAGTCATCTCAGACCCCTTATTTATCTCCCAGACATTGCCCCTCTTTATCACACAGTGTAACAGCATGGTCATATTCCACCACAACACTTCCCACTGTGAATCTCCCAGAATACATTAAGCTCCCCTGGTAGCCATTTTAGCCTGCACAGTATCATATGATTGTCCTGCTAAGGGGCCTTTGAGCCTCCCATCCTGGTGTACTACCAGTCAGCTCAGCATGTAGTCCCAAAAATGAGGTCATCAGTATCCTGAACTTGTAACACTGCCACTGGTCATTGCAGGCCTGAGTCACTGGAATAAGGATGTTTCTCTGCCAAATGCATTGCAAAGCATCACAAACTGGTCAAGTTTTGCCATCCATGCTGATTTGATCGAACACCTCCCAGAACCATGTTTCTGGCTCTTTACAGTCAATAAGGGGCTGTAGCCTAGCACTCTCATGCATCTACTCCAAGACAAAAGTATTCTGAAATGGCACATACATCAGGCCCTATGACAATTATGGCATGCCACAGGACAAACAGGCTTTTTTGTCCTCTAAAAGGCGCTGTCACAGTTTGGCTGCCTGAGATGCTGCTGGTGCTACTGTGCTGCTCACTAAGTTATTATTAGTATTACCTATTGTTATTTAAAGTGATGAACCAGACTGAGGCTGTAAGGGAGTAGGAGACCTCATTGGGGCACACTACCATGCCATGTAGGGGCCCCAGAGCCAGTGAGGGTGCACCTTAACACACACACACAGTGTCACCCATGTCATGAGTTTTGCTTGTCAGCAGCTTGAGGTACAGTTTCCCAGAAACCCCTGCACCTATCTCATTCAAACTTAGCAGGCTTTGTGGCCTCAGCAGAGGCCACCATGCCTGCTGTTTTCACACCTCTGTGGCTTTACACTTAGAAATGACACTAGTTTTGCTTTCACCACTTTGAGGTGCAATTTCCCAGAAAACCCTGAACCTATCTCCTTGAAACTTGGCAGGCTTCATGCCCTCAGAAGGGACTACTATCTCTGCTGTTTTCATCCAAATGTGCCTGTGTCAGGGGTCCATCCCCAGGCCTGTCTAACATTGGCCTGACCCTCTGTTTCTGGGCTACCCACCCACCTTTCTCTCTTGCCATGCCTTGATAGAACAATAATTATGATGTTACTCAGGCGGGAAGCTGCCCATTTTACTACCCCAACACTACTGGTCACTATCCAGTGCTCCAAACCACCCCTACTTGGTGGCCCATGCCTTGCAGATGGTATATAGGAGTTGACCTACACCCTATGATGCTGGGGTCTGCTCACTCCCTGCCACTGTGCCCCCTGGTGCTGGGGTCTGCTCACCCCTAGCTGCTGTGCCTCCCCAGCCATGGGGCTCTGCACAGTAGTGTGCCCCAATGAGGCCTCCTCCTCCCCAGTAGTCTCAATCCGGTCCACCAGGTAAAACAACAACATAAATATGAGCCCCTGGGCTATAACATAACATGAGTCCTACAAGCCCCATGCTCTTTAAAACCCCCAAACTGCTCCTCGAGTATTGAGTATCCCCCAGCTCTGGGTACCTTTAAACAACCATGCCATTCACCTGAGTGCCTGATGCGTGCCAGTCTGTCAGATGTCACCATTGTCCTCAAGAAGGATGGCCAAATGCCAAGCCAGATTCCAGAGGGTCCTCAGTGGTTCTCGCTTGCCATGACTTTGCTGGAATAAATGTATTCAGTAGGGAGTGAAATGTTATTTCCATCCCTCCTAGTCCCCTCCTTAGATCTTCTCATCAATCTTCCTGTTTTGGGGCTCTGCCTTCCCTACACCCTACCTAATGCCAACCAATGATGTCGAATCCCAGTCTTCTGGGCTTTGTCACAGTGTTGGTATACAACTTGGTTGTTTGAAATGGTATATTGTGTGCAGATGTCAGTTAGTCTCACTGGGCGCTTTCACACATGCAAGCACGTGTGCTTGCAACAGCTCAAATAGAAGAGGTGCAAATTTGAGCCAGGGCTTTTTGCTTCAGCACACATGCTCAGACATGCACTTTATTGTGGAGCAAATTGTGCCACTTGGGGCAAAAGAACCCTGCCTGGCTCCTCCCAGATCTTCAGCCAGGGGGAGCTAGAGCCCAAGGCGAGCACCTGTGCTGTCCCCAGCAGTATAAAAAGCTGCCCTGGCAAGTAGCTCAGGGCTACCAGCTCTCAGGAGCTTCTGGGGGCAGGCCAATTGGTACCTGGGGACACTACCCCTTGTGCCAGCTGGACTGCTGAAGCAGCCCTGAGAGTTCCCTGCACCCTCTACCCACTGCAGCTGCCTGGCTGTGACCTGCTGTGCACCTGCCAGATTCGGATGGGGACTGCAGAGCCCTGTGGGCCAGCAGAGCCCTGTGGGCCAGCTTCCAGTGGACTGCAGTTGCAGGGTTGGCCTTTGTGTGGCACTACTGCCATGTGTGCCCCTGCCCGGACATCTGGGCAGCTATCACCCGGAAGATGTTCCAGGTGTGGTGGACTGCTTTGAACTGTCAAAGCATGTCCTCCTGGCCCCATTTGGCCAGGAGGTCAGCCACAGCCAGATGGGTCCAAGGTGCCAGCTCTGAGCAAGCAGGGTCCTGCCACTGGCCTGCCTAGCAGGAATTCTGGTGTTCCCTATTGGAAAACTGAAAAATCCCTGATAAAAAAAATCTCAAAGTCACTCTGTAAAATACCCCCAAATCCATGTTCCTCCACAAGTAAAACAAAAGACCACTATAAAGACAGAGAGTAAGACAGAGATCAGTTGGACAATGTTTTATTGATATATCTTACAGTGTTAAAGCAAGTCTCTTTTCATAATAATAAAGTGAACTGTAATACATATTTCATGAATTCATGAATATATGTTTTGCTGCACTCCTACAGGGCGATGGCCCCCACACAAGGGGTATGCCCCCCTAACAGGGGATTCAGCCCCACAACAGGGGATTCAACCCCCAAACAAGGGGTTCAGCCTCCCAACAGGGGGTTCAACCCCCATACAAGGGGTATGGGCCCCCAACAGTGGGTTCAACCCCCACACAAGGGGTATGGCCCCCAACAGGGGCCAAATGGCCCCCACTGGGGCTACCACCCTGCTTGCAAGGCCCACATGGCCCACCCCAACCCCCCAATGGCTGCCCCACCCAGCCCCACTCCTGCACCCCCAGACCCTCCCAATGGCTGCCCCACCCAGCCTCACCCCCGCAACTTGCACTCCCAGGCCCCCAAGGCTACCCCACAACCCCAGGCACCATCACTTAACCCCCCCCCCCCCCAGCTGAAAAAATACAGGAAAAAAAGGGGGAAAAAAGCCTCTACTTACCCTAGAAGCAGGGGTGGGGGGGGGCTCCAGGGGCTCCTGGCAGAACCCCCCAGGCAGCACAGGAGAGCAGGGCCTGGGCTGGGGCCACTGGGGCTGTCAGCCTGTCCCGCACTGTGCAGCTGGGGTCCCAGGCAGCCACACAGAAGCTCCAACTGCTGGTAAGTGCTGGGGTTTTTGGTTTTTTTAATCTATAGGGTGCGGGGGCAGGGATGGGGGGCTTTGGGGGGATAGGGCTGGCCAGGGCAGGGGTTGGGGGTCTCAGGGGGACTGGTGGGGGAGGGGCTGGCCCCAGCAAGGGAAGGGGAGCTTGGGGGGGGCTGGCAGGGGGAGGGGCCAGCCCCAGCAGGGGGAGAGGGCCTCCGGGGGGCTGGCAGGGGGAGGGGGGGCTGGGGGAGTGGGTCAGGCTTTCGGGGGTCCCCCCATGGTCCCCTCCCCCCTCCTCCAGCCCCCTCAACCCCTTACTCACCAGCACCGGAGCCCTGGTGTTTCGGCACCGGGGCAAGGGGCAACCAAAGAGACGCTCTGGCAGCCAGAGCATCTCTGTGGAGGACCCAGCCTCCATTTGCCTCAGGACACGGTCAGGGACCATGCCCTGTGCCACTTTTTTAAACATTGATTTTTTTAGACCCCTGGATATCCAGGTTGAAAATGACCCGTCCACCACCACTCTCTGGGTGCGGCCCTCTACCCAATTTGTGACTCATCTGACTGTGTAGGCATCAATGCCACAGTCACCTAGTTTTTTAATGAGAATGGGGTGAGAGACAGTGTCAAATGCCTTCCTAAATTCCAGAAAGACTACATCCACCACAACACCTGCATCTACAGCTGTGCCGGCTTCTCTGCCCCACTTACCTTCAGAGGATCCGCCGCTGCTGCCTCTGCCTCTGCCGCCACTGCTGCTGGTGAGTACAGGGGGCACATGTGTGCTGGAGGCACATGTGCACCCACTCCGGACTCAAGCCCCAAGTGCTGGGGGCTTGATCAAACCGTAGCTTCTTAAGGGACTTTTAAGGGGCTTTTTTACCCTTGGGAAACAAAAATAGTACTCAAAATTCTGGTCCTAGGCATTTCTATAACATGCATTAACTGTTACAGAAATATGAAGGAAAGCATGCATATCCAGCAGAACTTGCTCTCATTGCTCCAGTTAAGTCACTTTGCAACCCATAGACCAGGGGTGGTCAACCTATGGCATGGATGCCTCAAGTGGAATGGGCAACCTCTGTGTGTGGCACCTGGTAGACAGAGGGGGCACAGTGGCAGATAGGTCAGGGAGCAGAAAGGAAAGGAGCAGATCAGGCAAGGAGCACAGGGAAGGAAGCAGAGCAGCAAATCAGGAAGGGAGTACAGGGCTGGGAGAAGAACGAAGAGCAGTAGATCAAGCAGGGGAAGAGAATCAGAGTGGCACTTGGGGAGAGTATAGTGCTAATTTGTGGTATGCGTGCCAAAAATGATGGCCTCCACTGCCTTAAACCATTCCCCACAGACTTTATTCTCTACACTGCCTTTGTCATCTGTTCCTTACGCACACTGCTTTTTGGCTTTTTGTATCTTTCCTCAAGCATCAGTCCATCTGTCTTCCAATCACTTTTAATGATCTTCTCTGAATCTCTGTTACTGTCTTTCATAACTTGTTGGATGGATATAAAGAGCAGCAAGGATCTCTTACCTAGCTTTCACTGATTTATTATTTTGGCTGGTGCATCACTCTCACTGCCTGTTCACTCTCTTCCTCTGACATCAGTTCAAGGCACTCCCAGAGAAGATGAAGAGGCTTATCCTGGGCATTCTCACCATAGTGCTGTTGACACAAGGTGAGGCCTCACATTCACAAACCTTTGCTGCTCTCTAACACCCTTGCAGGTTTTCTAGATGTTCCTTTGTTCAATACAAAACCTCAAATAACTGGACAGACTCAGGTAACAAGTAAACAGACTGATCCCTCTCCCTGCCACTGAGGTGACTAGTTCTAGTCTTGTCCCTTTGCCTATGTGACTTACCCATTGCCATGGTCTCTGAGCACCTCATAGCCCTCCTTGATTTTCTTCTCTGAGCACCCCTGGAAAGAAGGGTACTGTTACCACCCCCGCATCCTAGAGTTGGGAAGCTGGGGAGCAGGGCGGTCAAGTGATTTCTCCAAGGTTGAACAAGAAGCTCAGAGAGAGAATGCAACTGAGTTCAAGAGATCTGAAAACTAAACTTAAGTCACTCACATAAGGAGTCAGATTTACTATTTTGGCTTCCCTAGCCCCATATCACACCCCAAAAGATAGAAGGGGTGCAGAGGCCTTGGATTTAAGGTCTCTTTCAGGAGAAAGTAGGCATTTTTAGCATTCCCCTTCATTCTGTTGTCTCACTGAGTTTTGTCTCCCTTCTTTTTAAGCTGTTGCATCTCTGGAGTGCTATTATTGCCTTGATGGAAGAAGATACAACCTTGTCAGGAAATGCAGACGTGATAAAAATTGATGTATTACATCTCTGGTAGTGGTACGATGGTGTGTGTTTGAGTGTCACAGGTGCCTCTGATGAGTGTGTTACAGGGCTAAGTGTAGCAATTTCAGATAGTTATTACAGAGTATAAATGATGAATAACAATTGTTTTGTAAGACTATAGTTTGCATGTATAGATGAATGAGTGTGAAGTGAATAGAAAAATATTAAAAGAATGACGTGCAGGCAAACAGGTTATCAAAAGGCAGAAGAATTCCAAGGAGAGGCTGAAGACACAGCTCATAACAAACACAGCAAGGCAATAAGAGATATGCCAGACACTTTGAAGGACAACATTCAGAATGTTGCCAAGTAAACTCATCTGTTTGCCAGAGTGGAAAATTACTGGGGTTCAAACAAAGAAGGCATGAAGTCAAGAAAGGCAGAACCCGTCACTCAACACCAATTTGATGCCCCCTATAAAGGGGAGAAACTTAACAGCAAGAGGTTGGGTAACACTCTGCGTACTTCACTGGAGCACAGATACGCGTCTGTATAAGGCCTTGCTCCTCATCTTGTACTCCTAAGCTGGCCACCTAGTGTAGTACTGAGCAACGGACTTTGGTAACTATAACATTCGCAGAGTAATTTCCAGTGAGTGTGTGTGTGAACGTATGAGCGCTCTTTTGAATATTCTAATCAAAAAACACAGCATCTTGCCTTATCCCCTTCATAAAGTCTCGCTTGTCATTTGAGCGACTGATAAATTGTGTAACATAAGTAGATGGAAACACTGGTGAGAAGAAAGATCCTACTATTCAGAACTGTGCCTTGGACACAACTCTAGTCTTGGGAAAGAAGGAGATGGGGGCCTGGAGTAACTGACCACTGAGTATCCATCAGTCCTATCCAGCACACCTAAAACAGATCAGATTTCACTATATATTTTTTATGCATTATTAAATGTGTGGCCCATGGATTGACCTTTTTGTATGTTGTTCCTACCTGTTCTGAAGACAGATTTAGTAATTTCCTCAAGGACATTTTTATGCTGCTCACTGTATCTGAGGCTATGTCTCTGCAGCAGTTACAGTGTAACTGTAGTTATATGGATATACCTGAGTTTGTTTTAAACTAGCTCGCTCAAGCACTTGTCATGTCAGTTTTATTTTTAACCTGCAATGTCTGCCATCCTAGCATGGCCTGATTTCACTGAAGTCTAGGACTTTCCCTAACACTTCTGTAAAGTGTTCACACATACAATGAAAGTGCTTACTATGAAAGTTCACCTCTGTCATTCTAAAGGCCTGTCCAGAAAAATACCCTAATAAAATACTTCAATGTGGAGAGACCAACATGGCTACAACCTATACTTCTGTTATTTGGCACCCAAAGTATGCTGGGTACTCTACTATACATCCTGCTAAGTTGAAAACATAGTTCTTCTACCAGCAAACCTAACAACTCCAGTATCTGTCACATGTTCATTAGTCAAATTACTGGGGATTTTGCCAGTTATATATGGTGGCTCTTCTAACATAGCTACCTTCAAACACATGTCCATGACCCTGCTCACTGCATTCTTCTGCCCCTCCTGAAAACACAGTAAGTATTATTTTGGTTCCTACACTCATTACAGTTAAGACACATACAACAGTTCAAAGCATAATGACTCACATTTTAAAACAGGGACCGCAGGGTTGGGCAAATGTTCCCAGATACTGGGCACCTGTAATGAAGACTGAATTCAGAAACTTCTGTAGTGTCCAGGGCCTTTCAAAATCAGTCTGTACTTATTCAGGTGACTCACTATAGGCCTAGGGATCTAATTTTGACTCTCCAGGGGTTAAAGAAGAAGCTCTGCAGCACAGGGCACTCTCAGGGCAATTTATATTTAATGTAAGTGTTTTTTCAGTTGCTTTTCAGGATTATCACTGAAAGGCAGGATGGCAGGAATAAGTACCAGAAGGAAGAATCTGAATGACAATAGAGTGTTTTTTTGGCACTTGATGAATAGGTTATTACTAAAAACATGTCCGATGGAGACATTCAAAAAACACTTGTGCTTTTATTCAGAGGAGAGTTGAAAGCCCAAGGGTTCCTAACTCTTTCTCAGGTCAGCAGCAAACAGAAGCAATTGCTCTGGGCAGGTCTAGATGAGAACAACAGGTCAGCTGCTCCCTCCAGCATGAAACGCTACCACAAAAGTCCTTCAATCATGTAGGCCATAATACCAATCAGGCTACATGCCCTACAGTGGTGTGCAGTTCAACTAAGGCCAAAATGCACTGACTCAGTACCATTACTGTTCAGCTGAACAGAGGCTATCAATGTCTTACAAGCTGGATGAGGTATCCCTATCTAATTTATAATCTGCTTTTTCTCTCCTCTGTGCTCCAGCCAGAGGCTGCTATCTCTGTCACCTGCCAGCCCAGTCTTCCTGCTCCTCTGCTGACTCAATAGATTATAAATATGAGCAATGAACCCCAGGCTCATTCAACAGTAATAGTGGCCTTGCTCAAATATGACCAATCACAGACTGTGAGAGGTTCTACAACTCTTTCTCTCCCAGGTAAACACACCAAGCAATGCTCCAGCCAACCTGTGTGTAATGTCAAAAACATAATGGGGGGGGAGATGTTCCCTGGAGGTTGATGCAGACCTGTGTGACAGGTAAACAGGAACCCTCCACACTCATTGCCCACAGGGCTTCCTCTTCCAATGTACAGTACAGCTGTACTTCCTTGCTTACAGCATCCTGTATCCACCTCCCCCTGCTCCCCTCCCCTCCCCCAACATACACTTTCATTGTATGTGTAAACCAATGCAACCCCCAACCAATGCACTTTTTTTTTTTCTCATGGAATGAACAAATCAATGTGGTGTGCCTTTCTTCACCATTGCTTCTTGTAAGTCTAGGGAAGGAGCCACATGTCACAGAGGAATCAATAATAAAAGGCATGGCAGCCCCAAATCAGCAATATGTCTTTATGTTCAGTTTGACCTTAATCTGAGAATATAACAGCATTTCTG
Source organism: Alligator mississippiensis (assembly GCF_030867095.1). NCBI lineage: Eukaryota > Metazoa > Chordata > Crocodylia > Alligatoridae > Alligator > Alligator mississippiensis. The sequence continues at coordinate 142,000,105 of NC_081827.1, forward strand.
GTTTCAGTGACATGCATGAAGCTAGGGGATGCACAGGTGGGTACAGGCAGCAGGTGGGAGTTCTCCTTGTACATACTCCAACCATGCTAGCCAGCTCCAGCTGGTATCCAGCTGGTCTAGACTCATTCTTCTTCTACCAATTCACTTCATTCATGTGCCTCTCAGCACCTCTGGCTACACATGTACACAGAGCACTTATTCCTTTCAGTCCTGCCCTGAAGATCCCCCTCTCCTCTCCCACCCCTGACTATTCCAGCCCTGAACTCTGACAGTTCACACAACTCTGACAATGCCCCTTAGTCCTGCCCTGAAACCCAAATCTTCCAGCTCTGAAACCTCTTCCAAGCAGCCATCTATGCCAACACATTTTGAAAAACCCCATTCACCTGAACTATTTCAAATTGCTCAATGAAGGGGACTAGCCAGAAGAGTATGAATACAAAGAGCACATGATAAGAATGTCAATAAATTAAAAATACAGTTACCTTTCAGTGACAGTAAGCACAGTCTAGCACAGATTGGTGTCTGGCCTAACTTGAAATGAGCTTACTCAGGGAGCAATAGCAACCCAGAGCTTACCACTGGCTGCAAAAGCCACCCGAGAAGTGAGGTAAATTAGCTTTGTGCTGCTACTGCTGTTTTGCATAAGAGGAAACTGCTTCTCTTTTTTTCCACTTCAAATAGACTTTTTGTTTTGAAGTGTTTGTATTGCATTAACACAGTACAAAAAGATCTCCCTTCACACAGCATGAACAGCACATTTGGGGAAACATGGTTCTTTGCGGGTAAAAATAATCTCACTTCTGTCCATCACTGGTAACTGTAGATGGTCTAAAATTTTCAGGTGAAAAGTGTCATCATCAGAAAATGTACTTTCAGACCCGGAGGTTTTCTGTAGGTAAATGTCAGTTTTATTGACATTTTTCTGGTTTTCTCAAACTGTGGATTGGTAACTGACATTTTGAATGAAAATGCCATTTTAAATTGAAATGCCAATTCTGAATCAAACTGGATTCTTTTGTTTTGACTTTACATTCTTTTTTCCATATTTTCATTTCATTTCAAATGCCAAAACATTTTGTTTTGACTGAGGATGTTGAGAAAGGTTGACATCATAAGTAAGACACATGCACCCTCCACAACAAACATTTTTACTCCCTCCACCCTTTTCCCTCCAGCACATCCCTCTTGCAGTTTGTTATCTGTGTTAGTGATGTTCTGGACTGCAGATACATGCAAGATACATGCATGGATAGATCCTAAGGGCAACCGGTATACCTAGCTCGAATGAAGAGACATTGCCACTATCTCTAGCTACAGTGGCAGCTCTGCACCATAACTGAAAACCATATCATCTGCTGTCCCCAAGTTGTCTCTCACAATGCTATTTGCACTCACTAATCACAATTTCAGATCTGAGCCTTCAGGCCCCCAGCCCATCCAGAGCAAGTGCAGTTTTCATGGTACATTTGGTGAGCTCTAGCACTGCATTGAATAGAAAGAGCAAACAGAGTAAAGTACTTGCCACTAGCCATTCATATCTCCCAACAAAGTATTTGAAAAAGTAAAAAGCAACACCCCCAGTTTGCCTGTGTCCCAGCTCTACTACCAAATGCGTGGAGGCAGTTCAGCCTCCTGATGCTTAACAGGACTGAAATGGTCCCTTAGGCCTGCAAGGCCTAGAGCAGCCTTGACATAAGTAGGGTAAGAGTGCATTCACAGAGTGATATGATTGTATGACCTGCTCCCTACAGGGAAAAGGGTCTGATGCAGCTTGTATTTCTGCAAGTCTGATGATAGAGGCCTGTTACATGAATAAAAGGGTTTATTATGGTGCATTCCATCCATATCTGGAGCAGATGGCTCCTGGTAACAAGGAGAAAGAAAAGAAACAGCGATAAATGGGAGACATAATTCAGGTTGTCGATGAAATACAAGAAAAATTGCTGAATTGGTAGCTATGTGACTAGAGGATCTGAACAAAAGAAACCTCCTCCTTTTCCCTGCCCTGATGATGCCTGAGAACTAAAGACATCTGATCTTTCTTTTCAAGGAACCTTGCCCACTCTGGAAGTCTGGCCAGCTCCTGAGTCATATATTATTAGGACTGGTAATATACAATTATTTGCTTGCTATCTTGCTAAAATAACTGAAATTACTAAGATTATACCTTTATGCCTGCTTGGAGTTAATACTTTGTAGGGCTCAATAAATATGATTTATTAAAGAGATAACCGAGCTCTCGTTTGGAGAAGATAAATAGATAATTGGGTTCTCTATTGAAGAATACTGAAGCATACATTAAGGCAGTTTGCTCTCTCTCTCTCCATTTGGGAGAACCAGATACCCCCTGAGATTCTTAGGGCAACAAATGGTTAGGATGATTCCCTCTCAGGGCATATCAAGTATCCTTTAGTTCCTCTTTAGTCAAAGCATAAGGATAATAATATTCCACTGATCCTTGTGTCATATATAAGTGAATTTTATGAAAACGACTGAAATGAGCCCACTGGCATAAGTAGGCATCCCCTATGGAAATGGTGTCTGTCTTATTCAGTCTCTTGCTCCTGTTCACTAGCAGATGGAAGTAGAGTGCTTGCTCGCTCGCTCACTCTCTCTCTCTCTCTAACACAGTGGTTTTCAACCTTTTTTTTTGTTTGCAGGCCTCTACAAATTTTTTTAATGGAACTGCAGACCTTTTTGAATTGTAAGTGTGGGTATTCTCATACTTTTTATTGATCATAGTCATTCTTCACAGATTCCTCGTGCAGACTCCTAGGGGGCTTCAGACCACAGGTTGAAAACCACTGCTTTAACCTGTGAGCTTCAAACCCCAGTGAACAGAATGAAATCATAAATGTACCTTAAAGAAACATGACTGAGGGTGCAGGAAGGAACTGTCTGGATACACAGGAAGACTAGCAAGTATGGCAGAAGACCAGCTTGGCTTAGCAGGGAACTCTTCAGTAAACTAAATCACAAAAAGGAAGCTTACAAGAAGTGGAACCTTGGACAAAAGATGAGGGAGGAGTATAAAATCCTTGCGCAGGCATACAGGCATGAAATCAGGAAGGCCAAAGCACAACTGGAGTTGCAGGTAGCGAAGGATATTCAGGGTAATAAGAAGGTTTCTACAAGTATGTCAGTAACAAGAGGAAGATCAGGGGAAATATGGGTCCTTTACTAAATGGCACTAGTGGGGGTGCAATTTAATAGCAGATAAGGTGGAAAAGGCTGAAGTACTCAATGCCTTTTTCACCTCAGTCTTCACAGGCAGTCAGCTCCCAGACTACTGCACCTGGCAGCACAGTTTGAGCAGGAGGTGAACAGCCAACACTAGCAAAAGAAAAGGTTAAGGACTATTTAGAAAAGCTGGACATGTACAATTCTGTGGGACCAGACGTGATTGACCCGGGACTGCTGAGGGAATTGGCCAATGTGATTACAGAGCCACTGGCCATCACCTTTGAAAACTTGTGGTGATTGGGAGAGGGTAAATATAGAGCCCACCTTTAAGAAAGGGAAACAGGAGAACCCATGGAACTAGCGACTGGTCAGCCTCACCTCAGTCCCTGGAAAAAGTCATGGAGCAGGTCCTAAAACAATCCATTTCTAAGCACTTGGAAGAGGAGAAGGTGATTAGGAACAGTCAGCATGGATTCACCAAGTCCAGTTCATACCTGACCAACCTGAATGCCTTCTGTGATATGATGAATGGCTCTATAGATGCAGGGAAAGCAGTGGATGTGATATACCTTGACATTGGCAAGGCTTTTGATAGAGTATCCCACAATATTCTTGCAAGCAAGCTAAGGAAGTCCAGGTTGGATGAATGGACTGTAAGGTGGATCAAAAACTGACTGCATCATCAGGCTCAGAGGGTAGTAGTCAATGGCTCAATGTCTAGTTAGCAGCTGGCATCAAGTGGAGTGCCCCAGGGGTCAGTGTTGAGGCCGGTTTTGTTCAATAGCTTCATTAACTATCTGGAAGATGGGATGGAGTGCACCTTCAACAAGTTTGCAGATGACACCAGGCTGGGGGGAATAGTAGATATGCTGGAGCGTAGGGCTAAGATTTAAAGAGACCTCAACGAATTCGAGGATTGGACCAAAAGATATCTCATGAGGTTCAATACAGAGAACTGCAAAATCCTGCAATTAGAATGGAACAAACCCTCACACTGATACCGGCTGGGCAGCAGCTCTACAGCATCAACTGGCTGGGCAGCAGCTCTACAGAACAGGATTTGGGGGTTACAGTGGACAATAATCTGAATATGAGTCAACCGTGTGCCTTTGTTGCAAAGAAGACTAACGATACATTGGGCTGCATGAGTAGGAGTGTTGCCACTGGCATATAAGGGAAATGACTCTTCCCCTCTATTCTGCACTGGTGAGGCCACATCTGGAGTACTGTGTCCAGTTTTGGGCCCCCCACTACAGAAAGGATGTGGACACATTGGAGAGAGTCCAGTGGAGGGCAACAAAAATGGTGAGGGGGCTGGGGCATATGACTTATGAGGAGAAGCTGAGGGAACTGGGCTTATTTAGTCAGAAGAGAAGACTGAGTGGGGATTTAATAGGAGCCTTCAACTACCTGAAGGGTGGTTCCAAAGAGGATGGAGCTAGACTGTTCTCAGTGGTGACAAATGAGTAAATGAGGAGCAATGGTCTCAAGATGCAGCAAGGGTGTGAGAGAGGAGGTAAAAGCGCCCCCCCCCAACATGTCCTGGGACCCCGCCCAACAAGCCCTGGTACTTACTGCAGAGAATGAGACAAGCGGCAGCTGCGGGGAAGCACCAATGCATGCTCAGCAGTTCCACAGCTGCCTGAGCCTGCAGATTGGTGAGCCCCGGGGGCGGGGCCTCAAAGAAGTGCAGGCTGCTCAAAGAGCAGCTGGGGAGAGAATCAGCGGGCTGGGAGGCGAGGCATGGCACGAAGCATGGGGAGGGAAGTTCCAGCTTCAGCCAGGGAAGCCCAGCTGCTGGAACAGAGAGTCCGGGCTCTGGGAGCCGAAGATCGCCGGAGGGCCATGGTGGGGAGAAGCGGTTCCTTCCCACAACCTAGGGCCATGGTGGGGAGAGCTCAGGTACCACGGTAGGGAGGGGCAACGAGCAACGGCAAAACCCTGTGGGCAGCCCAGTGAAGAGGGAGGAGCAGGCGGCGGCTGAGTTGGAGACCTATGGGGAAGTGGCAATTACCATCAGGTGGTGGGATCAGGAGTGATTAACTCCTAGTCAGCTGGTCCCTGGGAAGAATATAAAGACAGATGGACAAATTCCTTCTCCCATCCCAGGGGACAGAGGGGTCCTGGGAGCCAGAATCCCAGGCACCCATCGGCAGACGCCGAACACTTTCTTTTTCGTTAAGAATTTCCTAAGTTACAGTTACCCCGGGCCGGGGCAGGTTCAGTTACCCGAAAGTTGATTCGAACACCAGGGATTGACTCATGAGAGATTGATGGCCAGAAAGACCAGACCCCGATCGAAGCAGGTAATGTAGATGAAAAGAGATCATCCCAAGGAAGACTGCAGGGAGCAGCATCTTCCCAGGCTGTGGGTGTGGTAGGGGTGGGGTAAAGGGGAGGTTTGGAGCTCCACGAAGAAAGACCAGGGTCAAGACCTTTAAGAGACCACCGACAGGGAACTGCCTCCCCACCAATCAACATCGAAGATGTGGCAGGCGAGTAGGGGCAGAGCTCAAAACCATCTAGGTGGCCCCAGGGTGCAGTCTCACCCTGATATCGCTAGGGAACAAGGCACTGACCAGAATGGGGCCGAAGCCTTACAACACCTACCAGCAACAAAGAGAAGTTTAGGTTAGATATTAGGAAGAACTTTCTCACTACGTGGGTAGTAAAGCACAGGAACAGGTTACCCAGAGAGGTGGTAGAGTCTCCACCTTGGAGGTTAAGACCCAGATAGACAAAGCCTAGGGCAGGATGTTATAGCTGTGGATGGTCCTGCTTTGAGAACAGTGTTGGACTAGACAACCTTCTGAGGTCCCTTCCAGCCCTAATTTTCTATGATTCTATGAATGTAAAGGAAGTCTAGATTTCCCATATCTCAGAATACCTGAATAATGAAACACTAGGTGCAGCCTCTGTCAACATTTCCATGTCCTATTATCCCCAGTGTACAGAGGATTAGGTCCCAAACATAGTAAAGCCAGTGAAATCCTCTGCTAGTGAACCACACCCAAAATCATGGTAACCCTTTATTGAGCCTTAATGACTCAGTCTCTCCACTTGTTTAACATCTACAGTAATCAGCTTCTTTTTCTGGCCTTGAAATCTATGAAAATTCAAAGTAACTCAGACATCCCTGTAAGTCTGTAATCCTCCATGTCCCAGTGGGTCAGAAGCGGTTTTGTACTAACTGGCATGGTGTGTCACACCTTGAGCTGGTCATTAACCTTCTGGACAAGGCAAAACTACAGACCATCACAGGCTTGTTTTGCTTTCAGCATCTTGGGGATAGCTAATGCCTGATTTTCTAAGATACTCAATTGTGTGTGCACAGACAGATTCAGAATTTGGAAAAGGCAAGTGTGGCAGAAGTCACTAGCACTAGCCCTTAGAACTCAGGAGGGGCAAGTGAGGCATGTCAGGGCTGACACAGGCCAGCAGGGGGCAGTGGGAGGAAGTGGCAACTGAGTAGGGAGCAAGGGCAGAGCTGCTGCTACTCTCCCCAGCTAAGCCCAGCACCCACACTGACACTCCCCACAGCCTGCAGCTGCAGTGCAGCAGGAGCAGCTCTGGGGCTTCCCTGCAACTGAGACAGCTGGCATAGTGTGAGTGGGCCCCTCTTTTCTGGTGCTGCTCCCTGTCCAACCCCATCAGGTGTTCTCTGCAGCTCCAGCTGCAGGACCTGGCTGCATGGAGACCTGGCAACCAGTTTTCCTCTTCTTTCTTCCACCCTCATATTCCCCACAGTGGGGAGCAGTGGCAGGAAGAATGAACCTGTCCACTTCTGCTGCTGTCCCAACAGAGCCCAGTACTCAGCCAGTGGTGGTGGCAGGTGTGTTTACCCTTCCTACACCTTCTTCTTGCCTGCCCGTCCCTGGCAGAAGGCACCTCCAGGGTCTGACTTCAGCAGCAGAAGTTTTAGCTGATATGAACTGAAGTTCCCGCACTCCAGCTGTTGCTTTGGTGCCAGTTCAGGTTTGGGCTCAGGCTTTGCAACTAGGGGCTGAGATACCCATACCCTGCTTGCAGAAACACTTCTCTTAGTGGGAACCACCCAAACTGATGCCTCCTCCACACCCTGTTTGTCTTCCAAAGCACCACAGCAACAGCAACTAAACTGCAGGGAACCCCAGCTGTGTCAGGTAGCATCACTGCTGCCCCTGAGGCTCCCACCGCAACACTGGTCTGCTCCCTCACAGCTACCTCCATGTGCTGCCTTGATGAAAACCTGGGACCCTCCTTCCTACATCAGCAGCAGGAAACAAAAGGGGATACAACCAGGCTACTGCACGCCTCTCCCTTCCTCATCCCCTCCAGGACTACCCCATGTGTTTGCAGTGAATGGTTGGCAGCTAGTTGTGCCCAGTGCCAGGAAATTCATGATTCAGATTTCTGAGGTGGCACATCTGTCATTTGTGCTACTACCATCTCATAATTCAAAACACATGTGCTTGCTCATCAACCCCTTTGGGAATCTTAAGTATAGCATTTAGGACCTCCCACCACATGTTGTCTTGGTATTGGAGAAATGTCCCTTCAGGATGCTGGTTCAAAATCTGGTCTGGCTGGATGCTGTAGCCTCCAGTATTGTGCTGAGACTGCACTTTAGTTTAGACCTCGCCTGTCAGTTTCCATTAACCTAAACAGTCTGCTTTTCTCCACTGCATCCTCAGAGGCATTTCTGATCTTTTCTAACCCTCACACCACTGACCTGAGCTTCATATAATTTGTCAGAATTCATGGACTCCTGCTCATTAATTCTTTCTTTTAAAGAAAACACATAAGTTTAAATGGAAAGCCTGAGAGCTAGTCACTTGTAAAATGGAGCCGGGGGGGGGGGGGGGGGGGCGGGGGAGGTTTCTAATGATATTGCTTTCCCAGAATCCTTCAACAATGCACAAGTCTCTACAGATTTATGTTCCTACTTTGGCTGCGTATACATGTTCAAAGGATCTGGGAGAATTCTCCCAAGTTTGTTTTCCTGTAGAAAAACTTAGTGACACCTAAATAGACATTCCAGTTTTGAGCTCTTGAAAAGCAGAGAACTTGCATGGCTGAATTACAGCAAGGAGCTCCTGTGCACACATCTCAGTCCCTCAGTCTGCCTGCAGACAGATGGCAGCAATGTACAGGGAATCCCTGATTGACTGACCCAAACTTCTCAGTCAGCCTGTGTCTCCCTGCAGAATGATGTGAGATTATGAAAGGGATGTGTTCTGCCCCCTGAGTCCAGTGAGTAACACACTGGATGCATCTACATGTGTTATTAGCATGGAGCAATAAACTCTGATGCATATCACAGCGGAGTTTATTGCCCCCAGGCACTGCATTTGAATAGAAGCCCAGGACCGCATCACATTGAGCTAGGTCAGATCAGCCTTGGTTGGCAGGGGCCCCGGGGAGCTGGGAGGCAGCCCCCACACTGAAGCACTCTCATGCCCCAGTCAGCCCTGTTAGTAGCTATATGTGCATTGTCGCACACCAAAAAACTCCACCATAGGATAGTATTTGTACTTACAAGTACTAACCTGCAAAGGCATTAGTTTCCTGCAGCCTAATAGGGTTGTGCACGTAGACACTGACACTTTACTGTGGAGCTAATTAGGCAGCTCTGCAGAAAACATCTTATGTAGATGTGCCTACTGTCTCCCTGGGGAAGAATAGGGAGCAAAGCAACCTGGGATGCGGAAGATGGTGCAGACTAGTTTCTCAGAGAAGAACATCTACAGACATTCACTCTTCAGGAGAAATTTTCCCAGAAGTGATTCAACTTTTGTTGTTCCTCAGTAATTTTTTCCTGGAATGACCATTTTCCCTCTCTCTCCTGGGAGAAACTGAATGTCTAAACATGGCTTTTGTATTTATTTTTTAAAACCCCCAAAAAACAAGCTAATAAAAAAAAACCCTTCTCTTACTGCATGAAAGACCCAGACAAATAAGGGAAATTGAAGTTAATTAAATTAGCTATACACTAGATAAGGTGCACCAAACTCACCTTCACCCTTCCTCTTCCCGCCACCTCAGGCCAGATCCTAATTTCAGGGCTTCTTGTGGGCCACATCCAGACACAACATGAATACTACTGTGAGTAGCAGTAATGGTAGTTAGTCCAACTATTGCTTTTTCCCAGTTGCCATCACGCATCCCCAAGAGGGCTCTGTACTCCAGATTTCAGTGGTGGGCTCTGTCATCTCTTCTAGCAATAATAATATCAGAACTTCCTTGGAACCAGGTCCATAACTGAGGTTTGCTGGCACCATCAAAAAATGAATAGTTGGTTAAAAAATCCTTTATTTTCCTTAACATTAATGATGCCATTTAAGAAAGATAGAAAAAGATCCTCAGCCTGGCTTCCTTACAGAATTTAGTTTCTATTTATCAGATGCTAACAACTCTGGCTTTCTACCACCTATTGTCAGATGGGTACTGGCCTCCATTCTCACGGCAGGTAGTTCTTTGTTCTCTCTCTGTTGAGCTCATCACTATACAATGCAGTTCTGGTTTTGTGATGCTGATATCCAAACACAACAGGACTTCAGTCACTAACTCATTTCCCTGTAGGCACCAGGAAGTACTCATTTGTTCTTTCACTTCTGGGCTGTGGAACAAGGTGACTGTATTCATTCTGAAAATATTGATTCTTTCATCACTTGCAAATAATTTACATAAATTTAGGTTACAAATACGTCAGTAAATCCTCACCCTGGGCACTCTCGCCCTTTAATTAAATAAGAGCTCATCCTGTCCAACTTTAGCGCTATTTGCAATCTAATAGCACAAAACGATCCAGATATGCTTTGCCTCACACCATATTCCCATCACAACCAGGATAAGGAATCTAAATGAATTGAAAAGCTTGGTTTCTCCATTCCCAATAGTTCTGTCATGGTTTCTGTTCTAAAACCCAGATTTATGGACTATAAAACAAGCATCAGTGGCCATATTGAGATAGAAAACATGTTTGAAGGTGTCAAGCACCAATTCTTTTTATTCCAGTGTGGAGGAGTGAGTGAGGACACGAGCTCAGACATGAAAGAAAAAAATGGAGAGCGCCACTTCCAGAGCCATTACCATATAAAGAGAGAAGCTCTGAGAGAGGAGCAGAGCGGTGGGACGCGAATTCCAATGGAGAGGAAGGGGAGAGAGAGAGAAGAGAGGGGAATGAAGGAGGATACTGATTGTGCTCCCAAGTGTGCCGGGAAGGAAAGGAGCGAGGGGCAGAGCCCCGAAGAAACTCCAAAAGACATACTTCTGTAATAGTAAGAAAAGAAGAAAAAGGGACTGGTGTTAAAACTCTTTTTCGATGTTAGAGACTGGTTTGGCTGATGGTCCAAGAGGATTCAGAACTATCAGCTAAAGATAAGGCTGTCTGCGGATGCCATTACTACTAAAGATAAAAGGATTTTGTGTAGAGGGACCTGAAGATATAATATCTCTTTTAACCTGAAAAGAAATTGAACAAAATAAAGGAAAATACGAAGAGAGATACGAAGAGAGAGTCCATTCATGAATGCTAAGTTTAGTTCATTCGTGTTAGCTGTTAAAGGTTAAATTTATTGTGTGGGAGGAGAGTTACAAAGTTAATACTGTAAGTGATATCAACAAAAGATGCAATGAAGATCTGCAGTCTGACTGTGTGTGAGACTTGTACGAATCTGTAAAAAAAAAAAAAAAAGAAAGAAATACTGTAAAGTGAACGATCTTAACCGAACTGTGTCTAGATACCTGACCTCGATGTCAGGGATATATACGGATGAGAGGATTGGAGGATATATGCATATTGCATGCAAGCCACATAAAAAGGGTATAATAAGAACAAACTAACAGAGAATAAACCTCCAGACTAATAATATGTAAAAATTCATAATAATAATAATAACATCAAAGACGTGGCAGGCGGAAAAGTCGGGCATGTCGATGGTTCATAGAACAGTGGCAAGCGCGGAAAAAGAACCATAAAACCAACCACAACATCCAGAAATTGCTAACATTTGGTGTATCGTACAGCGAATCTCAACTGTGGCATCCTGGCATGCCATGAGATCTTTTTAAAGGAGTTGTAGGGTGACATACAATATAAACACTGTTAAGTGTTCCAACATCTACACATGGTTCATAAGATAAAGCCAGATATTTCAAATAGGAATCCATAATGTCAAAAATATTCTGAGTTCTTTGCAACAGAATAAATACTTTATTATTTTAGTTTGGATACTGAAGTAGTCTAGCTGCAGCAGTAGAGCTCTGCCAACAAGCAAGATAAATTACTTGGAGCTCTGTGCCACTATGTGGGGACTGCTGCTGAGAGCTAGCTTGTCTAGCGATAGCCTGGATATTGTCTGTACATTGCACTGTAGTCTATAGCATAGACACACTTCAAGTGCTATAAAGCTGCCACAGTATTTTATTCTTACTTTAAAAAGCCATTCAAAGAGCAGTCTTGAGAGAGGCAAGTTTATCAACATAAAGAATCTCAAATCCAAATTAAATCCCACTTTTTCCATTTATCAAGATTAGGTGATGCCTCCTCTCCAGAAAACCAAAGTTTAAATAAGCTTGTTAAACCAGACCAGATGTGTCAGAATACAATTGTGTTTCTATATCCATATTCAGGCCTGGTCTACAATAAAAGTGTTGCCATCATAGAGCTGTTGGTGAGGGACATAGGGGGCCCTAGTACAGTGATGTTCAAGCTTTTGGCCCTTGGGCTGGATGAGTGTCACGGAGCCAGTCTGTGGGCAGACTTAGTCTGCAGGCCTGATCCAGTGTGGGATCAGTACACAAGGTTAGCCAGATCCCATATACTAGATGCAGCTCTGAAAACCTTGGCAATTAGTGCTACCACTGCTCCCCTGCCGCCAAATTTTCAGATCCATGAGGAGTCTGCAGACCGAAGGTTGAGCACCACTGCCCTAGTAAACACATAGATATACCAGCAAAAAAAAAAAAAGAGGTCCTTTTGGCAGGATAGCTTATTTTGTTTAAGAAACTGGAATAAGCTTATACCAGCAAAGTACATGGTTGCTGGTATAAACTTCGTGTACAACAGAAGGTTGGCAGTAAAATTATATGCTCAGTCTTTACAGCAAGGATAAGGCCTCAAATTATTTAAAAAACAAAGTATATCTAATTGAGGCCCAGCTATGCCCCCTCCTCCTGCATGGCTAGATTGGGGCCAGGCCACAAGCCCTCCCTTCACAAGGCTGGATGTGGCAGGAATGCCCCCTTGCTCCCTTTCACATGGCAAATTTGGGCCCTGCCTCACCCACCCCTCATGCTGGATTGGGCACACCCATGGCATCTGGCTAGCAGATGAACTGGGCACTTCCTATCTAATCAATGGGACAATAAGGTAGAGTACCATGTCCTATGTGCTAAGCAAACATGAATCATGATACCACAATATTTTCAAACTGTAGAAGAGATTAGAAAAAATAACACGTGTAAAATTATATCCAATGCCATATGTAAATATACTTGGGTAAATACAGTGACACAAATGCACAAAGCTTTTATGGTTAAGAAGCTTAATCAGTATTGTATTACTTTCAGAGTTTGGCACTGGTTGAGAGGAGAGCAAAGGTTCCCTGCATATTTCTTCAACGTTTGATTTTACAAGCAACCGAACACATGAGCATATGAATAGCCATTTTCCAAGCATCATGTGTGTGAAATTAATTGCAAATATCTCTATTGAAATAAACCCATAAATAACTATTTTTGCATCAATATTGAGGTAGAACCATGAATCAGGTCATTCCTGCAGTACAGATATGCTGAAATCACATTTGCTCTAAAAATGTGTGATAAATTTTGAAGCATAGTTATCTACAAAATAGTAGCAAGCAGGTAAACCCATAAACAAGCTTTCTGTAGAGTCCTGGACCCATGTTTTCAAAAAGTGGACAAAGCTTTATTTACACAAAAGATTTCTGGAGGTCATCTGCTCCACCAAATCTGCAAAACATTGACCTACTCTGCCATTCACATGCGTGTGATTCTATCATTGAGCTTCTTCTAAAACAAATGCATCTGCCATTTTCTAACTGTAGTGTTCATGGAAAGGCATGCACGAGAGGATTCAGAAAACCTGTAGTTAATCAATAAGTATCATAGTATCATAGTACTTAGGGTCAGAGGGGACCTAAACAGTCATCACGTCCAACCCCTGAAGTGTATCTGAAAACGATAGCTAATTTTCTAACTCAAACTATATTGCATGCAACAAGAGCAGAGGCATAGCATGGAAAAAATGCATCCAAGCCAGCCATCTCTCCCCCTTCCCCTGTCCCTTCTCTCCCCCTTCTTGATTCCAGGTGCAGGAACAGCAGTAAGCAGAGAGCCAGGCAGTGGAGTGCAAGCATTCTGGGAACGATGGTTCTCTAGACTGGCAGTGGAGTTTGCTGCGGCCAGGGGAGAAACTTTCATCCTATTTTTTTGCCTCCAAAGCTTGTGTTCACAAGGCAAGAAAAAAAGTGCTGAATTTGGTGGCAAAAAATGAGGGTCAATTCTCCCCACAGCAGCAGCACCCTCCACTGCTACTCTACAAAACTGCAATTGCCAGAACACAATAAGCTCTGTGACACACACTCCCTGTGCCAGCAATGTGTGCCATAGGGCCCCTCTACATATGCATATAAGGGCACAATGGGATCTAATGCACAGTCCACACAATTGCACCTCTTGCCGTGCCACACACAGATGGTAAGAGGCATGATTGTGGGATTGTGCATTAGAGCCCATTGAGCGTTAATCGCCAGTGCAGGGGAGCCTGGGATCACAATCCCAGGCTGCAAACCCCCAGCTGATGGGGCTCACAGCAGGAACAGCATTCCCTGCACTGCCTCCACTGTGAGCCCCCAGCCAATGTATGCTGCAGCAGGGGCAGCACTGGGAATGCTGCCTCCACTGTGAGCATTTTCAGCTTTGGGGATCTCAGTGGGGCTCACAATGGGGAGAATGCTGCCCCCACTATGAGCCTCGGGAGGTGCTGGGCTTGCAGCAATGGCAGCATTCCCTGTGCTGTCCTTGCTGCGAGGCCCACAGCCCACATCACTGTGGGGCTCACAGCAGGGACAACAGGGAGAATGCTGCCCCTGTTATGAGTCCTGTGAGGTGTGGGGTTTCATAGTGGCAGTGGTGGGGAGAATGCTGCTGCCACTGGGAGCCCTGTACGCTCACAGTGGGGCAGCATCCTTCCCGCTGTACCCCACTGCAAGCCCCAAAGCTGAAGATGCTGTCCCTGCTGCAAGCCCCACAGCCAAGGAGGTTGGCAGGGGGCAGTGTTCTCCCTGATGCAAACCCTGCAGTTGACAATGCGGCTTCAGCGTGAACTAAGAGATTCGTGTTCACGGAGAGGGTGGTTCAGGTGATCAGTCTGGACCCGGGCTATACTTGCAATTTTTCCTTCGTTGTTCTACAAGTATAGTTACCTCCAAATTGGGACAGTAAGTTACAGTTTTTATTGAACGAGCTGCCGTCAGTGGGCGCCTCCTACTCAATATGTCACTGCTCCCAAATTTGGGCTCGGATCTTACTCAACAGATTCTTTTACCTTTGTTGAGCATTTTAAATTACCTTTGGGAAACTTCCATATCACTGCAAATGCCCTTTTCTTACCAACCTGGTTAAAAGGCCCCAGGGTTTGATCTCTTGGAATTCAGGATATTTGCTCTCTTTGTAAAAGATTTCTAAAAGATGAAATTTAAATTAAGACTTTAAGCAAAGTCAGGACCTTTTGCACGTAGTCCCCAAAATAATGAACTAGATAAGGAGATAAATCTTATATTCTTCCTGAAACTGGCTAATGGGCAACCTTTACAAACATTCAAACTATTTCATTCAATATAACAACATAGTAGCATGGAAGTTTCCCATTACAAAAATTATCAGGATACAAAAATCAATAAATCACATGAAATGTGGTGAGAATTAATGAACTGATAGGTACCAGAGTTGTTGACAATGGAGAATCAGCATCTGATAGATCATTATAACACATTCTGCAGTGATCAATCCCAGGTCTCACACTCTTCAACATTTTAGCAGTGTTCTGAAACTGCATGTGAAATCACCCCTCATATAATTTGCAAATCATATGAAGATTGGCAGACTGGTAAATAAAGGGAACATGATGGCAGAATGCCACCTTGTAAACCTCCACGAAATGCTTTGGGCACCCGAAGTATGTAAACACCTAAAGCTCCATTTCTACATATGCCACAAACTACCTCCATCTTGGCAGGTGTGGGCTCTAAGCCTCTCTCAGCTGGAGGGATTTTAAACCCATATCTCTTATTTCCTAGGAGAGTACATTGTCACCAGGCTACAAAATAACTGGGATAAATCATCCTCTCTCCCCTCCTTTGACACAGTGCCATTTTTGCATGAAATATAAGCTTCACTGAGTCAGAGAGTACAAGAAGTATGACTTCCTAGTCCAGTGATTCAGCACTTACCTGTGCAACTAATTCCTGAGGCAGAACACTTTGTGCCAGAAAGCTTGTCTAATCTCTTCTCAGCCATACAATTGGTCCAAGAAAAGATATCACCAAAAAAATGTTTGCTCCCGTCCCATGTCATGAGTCATGAGACCCGAGCAATATTATTAGCTCTGTCTGCTTTGAAAAGCACCCAGTGCCGTGATACATACAGCTGTAAAAGCAGCAAAATGAGCATCAGTGCTGACAAATTGATGGCAGCGTGCTTTTGAACTAAGACACATTGGAGGTGCTTTAGCTCAAAAGCATACCACCACCATTTTCTGTCGTGGGACAGAAAAGTACGTGTATAAATGCCCAAACTCTGCTGCTGGCCCCTCCTCTGGCAAAGATCCATTGATCTATGGGCACTAGGGACCTCATGTTTTAAGTGAAGCATTAGAAAAATGTTTGCCTTCTGAGTTCTACTGTTAATCTAGTCTTCCTGCCCATTATCACGAGACAGAAAACTAATTTTTCATCCCCTGAAAAAAATTGCATGCCAAAGTGGGCCCAAACCCAAAGTTTGCCATTTTTTTAATATAATTTTTTTAATTCATTTTAATACATTAGAAACATTTCATTTCAGTTTTTACCATTGGCACTTTTTATATTAAGTAAACTTTGAAACAAAGCTGTTTTAAAATGGAAAATTAAAACTTTAAAATCATTTTTTATCCTGTTAATACATCTTCCATTCTTCTTCCAAACCAAAATTGATACCATCTTATGAACCGTTTTGGTTCTGTCAAAAATGACAATTTATGATAGAAAGCTGCTTCAATGAAAATGTTCTTCTCAACTGAAGTCACCAGTAAAGAAGATTCTGCAGGCCAAATTAGGTTCCTTGTGATGCAATATCATAGTCCTCTACAGGTTGGCAGCAAAAA
This sequence comes from Alligator mississippiensis, assembly GCF_030867095.1. Classification (NCBI taxonomy): domain Eukaryota; kingdom Metazoa; phylum Chordata; order Crocodylia; family Alligatoridae; genus Alligator; species Alligator mississippiensis. Next base: position 142,016,660 of record NC_081827.1, read on the forward strand.
GTAAGTCTTTGGACTTCAGTAAACAATTATTTTGACAGAAAAGAATAATGAGAAAGCAGCTGCCCTTTTCTGTGCTGCCTTAGCTTCTGGCTGACCAAGAACAGTAAACATTTTTTGTCATTAAAATCAGTGGATTTGACCTTCTGTCTGCGTTCAAATGTACTATTTTAAAAACTTCTTTCCAGAGAAGAACACAGTGGGTCAGATCTTCCTGTGTTGAATCTGGTACCTGAAAAGTAGACTCTTCCATTTCTGCTCCTGAATATTCAGACAGAGCCAAATTGTTCACACAAAGTTTCCCTAAGATATTTGGAGGCACAAAGACACAACCCCACTTGTGCATAAATGTAGATTAGGTTCAAGTCAAAGCTGACTAAGAATGCATTTCATATTAAATAAAAAACAAGCATGTTACATTGTACTGACCATGGAACGACATCAAATTGACAGTCTCTACATTGTGATTCTATAGGTGTTTAGACTGACAAAAAAATTACAGGCAATAAAAGTGATTAGTGTAAGAGACAAGTGATTAAAGAGAATAAAAGTGATTAGTGTAAGAGCTCTAGTGTAAGAGCTAGAGTCAATCCACTTAACCCAAAGCTGAAAATGAAACCTTAGAAGCAGTGCACTCCCCAAAACTATCAATTTGTCTTGAGGCCACTCTACCTGACAAATTCACCTTGCCCAGCACCAGTATCCTCAGACATATCATGCTGCTCTGCGGAGGCTTCCTTCTAAACTGAAAGGAGTGCAGTTGCTTCCTGTGTGGTGTGGCAAGTGGACTAGTCAGCAGATCTGTGTGACAATGCCTGCCTGCTCCTATGCTAACTAACTTGCCTGCAGTGCTGCACAGACCCAGTTTTAGTTGTCCCCAGGTCAGAAGGCATCCCCTCATCTTAGACAATGGGGATAATAAAACTGTCAAGTAGATGGGGTCAGACGTAAGCCCTGTTGTACTAGAAGTGAAGGAGTGTGGATATTTTTTATTTGAACAAAACATTTTCTCATCACCATAACCAGGAGAGGTAGGAAACAACACACAGCAAATCGATCTCTGGAGTCAAGTGCCTCACATTAAGGCTATGTCTCTAGTAGTGTCTCTTTGCCAAGAATGGGACCACTGCTGAGAAACAAGTCCAACCCACTCTATCCTGCTCCACACCACCCCAAACTCAGAAGTAGGGCAGTACTGAAGGCTTAAAGCAGTCCGGAGCACATGTCCCTATATCTCAACTTCTCACCATCATGGGAGAGGGTATGTGCTCAGCCCTCCTCTAAGCTGCCTAAACTGGCTAACTGTTGGGTGAAGGCATTGTTAAAATTCTTCTGATATATTTACTGTATGCAGTGAGTGGTGGGTGGGACTAGTTTCTTGGTGGCAGCTCCAGGCTTCCAGAAAGGCACAAGAGAGGCATGGACAGAGGATAAGATAATACCTGACCTGTGGCTTTATGGTTAAAGTGTGATGGTCAGAGGATGCACTAAGAATGCCCACATGAGGACCTAGTGTGGCAATAGTGAGTGCACTATGACTCCACAGCCTACCTGCCTGCATGTTAGCTTCCTCCTGTAGACACACTGTCAAGTCCATACTTTGCATTCTGACTTTTTTGTGGCTATCTGAGAGCATCTTTCCTGCCCCAGTCCTTAACTGTGTGTTGAATGGTCCACTTTTGTCCAGTACAAGCCTTCATCACAAGTGTGTAATATGATGCTGTTTCATCCCTTAAAATTTCAAGGCATCTTTTAGTTTTCCTGTTGATGATGGATGATCCCTGCAAAAGTTAAGAAAATGTAAGGAAAGCTGAAGTCTGCATCTCAGATAGAAAACAATTGACTTGGTTTCTGAACAGTTCTCTTGGCACTGTAAACTCTCATGCACAGAGAACATAAGTAGGGTACATTTTGGTACTCTAGCCAGTCAGAGGTGTGAAAGAAAGCCACTTAGTGTGTCTACACAAGAGACTTTACTGAACAGTAGACTAATCTACTGTGCAGTAAAGCATCACCGTCTAAATGCATGCATATTTACTGCACAGTAAATTAGTCTACTGTGCAGTTAGTTACTACCTGTAAATGCAGGTAGTAAACTAACTGCACATTAAATACTGTGCAGTAGAGCATGTGCAGATGCTGACCAAGAGCAAATTCATTCCTGGTCAGCCCCAGCACTAGGGGGCAACAGGGGATGGGGAACTCCCCCAGTCCTGGTGCTACTCAGCTCCCAGCTCTCTTCAGGACCTGGGAGCTGAGCAGCGCCAGGATAGGGTAGCTCTCTACCCCCTCACTGTCCCAGCACTGTTCAGTTCCCAGTTCACCATATGAGTTGGGAGCCAAGCAGTATCAGGACTCGGGAGCTCCTTACTTCCCTGCACAACCCAGGGCTGACCAGGAATGGTCTCACTTCTGGGGTAGGTCCCAGCCAGCTCCTGCCTGTGCAAGGATTTCCCCAAGCAGCCCAAGGCTGTCCTGGAACTGTCCCTTCTAGGGCAGGTGCCAGCCAGCTCTGCGCTGTGAGAGGATTTCCCTAAGCAGCCTGAGACTGGCCGGGAACTGTCCCTTCTGGGGCAGGTCCCACCCAGCTCCAGGCTGTACAAGGATTTCCCTGCCCAGCCTGGAGGTGGTCAGGAACTGTCCTGTTTCTGGGGCAGCTCCCAGCCAGCCCAAGGCTGCTCAAGGAAATCCTCATGCAGCCTGGAGCTGGCTGGGAGCTGCCCGAGAAATGGGATAGCTCTGGGCCAGTCCCTGGTTGCATGGGGAAGCCCTGTTGGGGACAGGGCTTGTCCCAAGGCCATGGGCCAGGAAAGCTCTACAGCTTTCAGCTCTCTCCCAGCTCCCTGTACATGAGCAGCAGACAGAGATCTCCTGGCCCCAGGTGCATGGGGACCAGCCCTCTGGCTAGCACCCAGGGGTGCCTGGAGCTCCCCCTGGCTGCTTCAGAGGGCCAAAGCAGAGTTGGAGCACCCCTGTACCAAGCTGCTCCCATTGGGAGTAGATTTTCTCCCAACAGTGAGCCTATGTTTACGTGCTCCGAGAGAAGGCTTACTGCACAATATTTTGCTGCACAGTAAGCCTTTATAGCATTAATTGCACGTGTAGACACACCCAGTCTGACTAAACCAACATATCTGTGCAGCTCTATGAGATGAAAAGCTACTATTCTGAAGTAAAAATAGGCACTGGGTTAACTGTAGAAAGAAGTCAGCAAAAAGGAGCCCAGTGAGACACACTGTTCAGGTATGTACAGACTAGAATATATTTGCAGAAATGAGTGTGAAATCTGATTACCTGAGACAAAACAAGCCCTTTTCCATCTGAAAACAGAGTATCACTATAGCTCTATATGTTGCTCCCCAAAGGAATTCCTGTATAAGTACTACCCTAACAAAAGACTAGGAAGGGGACTTTCCCAACGTCACACACATAGTAACAAAGATACCTCTCTTTATATTTATCCCAAAAATTTCCAGCAATTTGGTTAAGGAAGGTTAACCTAAGCAAACAGCTGCAATACAGCAATATGTAAATGACATGAGGTTGCATGATTCACTAACTATCATCAATATAATTGAGGTTTCATCACACAGGCATAAGTACTATATGTTACTTGGGCTGTCTGCTCATAGTCTATTAATAATTAATCCTTAGGCTAAGGTCTTCTAGCAAGCTGGTTCTTATTATGATTGTCTTCCTTAATGTAAATGGCAGCATTTATTATTTGCTCACCCATCATATTATTTAGTTTAAACCTTCTGTTAAAATATTATCTGGGGTTTATAGGGGCCCCAGGGTGGTTTCAGTTCTATTGTTTGGCCACATTCCTGCAGGCTCACCTAGGCCATAAAAAATGCCAAGCTTGGCTATAGTTGCAATGGTCTAAAAACCCTCCTTGCCATTCAGGATGAACTACTTCAAGAGTCACCCAGTCCCTTTGTCTACTGCATTTCAGTTCTTACCTTGCTCCATCACAGTGGTAGCCAAGTGCCTCTGTACCAGGGAACCCTAACCCTGTCACCAGAAAGCAGGTCTGCCCCTTTAAGACCAGAACTTTCCTGGCATGGAGTGCTGGTAAGGAAAGGGTTAAATGCTGAACCTGGCCAGCTAGTCAGCTGACCAGAAGGGGCAGGACTATAAAAACCCTGGGCAGAGCAGCCCTAAGGGGGACAGCTGTCAAAGGGAAGGAGTGCTCCAAGAGCTCCACAGAGAAGCTGGGTGAGTGGTCCAAAGGCGGGAACTATGAAGCGGTGGAGAGATGGCAGCCGCACCACAGCAAGGAGTGTAGCCGACACTCGGGAGCTGAAGCATGAAGCCTGCGAATGTAAACTGACCTGCCGCTTTGCTTGATCATAGTGACAGTTATTATTTTTCCTTTTTGATTATTAACTAACACTGGTGGCTTGGGTGAGGCTATTAGGGGATGGAGGAGGCTCATAGGGGACCCCTGACAGCGTGGGGACTCCGGCGCCAGAGAGGGCGCAGTATTTTGGGGTGCACCGACCCCAGTGCCAGAGGGGGTGCAGCATTTTGGGGTGCACCGACCCTGGCGCCAGAGGAGGCGCAGAGTAAGACAGGACTGCGGAGAGCCCAAGCACCAGAAAGGGCACAGTGCAAGACGGCTGCGGAGAGCCTGAGGACCAGGGGGTCAAATTGTAACAAGGCCTGACACCAGAAAAGGCTAGAGCCTCGGAGTCAAACACTGCTTGGTAGGTTTTGGACGGGGAGGCCTAGCTAGAGAAATACAGGGGTCAGGCCCGTGTAGGCGAAAGACCCCAACATACAAAATACAATAGGCAGTCTCCCGCTCGCAAGAACATCAACAATAATTTCCATCAAGACATGGCAGACGAGTAGAGGGTGGGACATAAGAGCTCCAAAGCAGACTCCAAGGGCGCCCCACATAAGGCGCAGATTAACAGGGAAGATGGTGCTGGGGAGGGCGACCTGTTATAGCCTCTGACCATATGACAAAGAAACAGGAGAAGGCTCTGAATCCAGAGTGGGCATATTACTGTGGTAAATACTATCACTGTGGTCTATAAGCATTGCTACTGTGGATGTCCTCTGGATGTCCTGTTCCCATTGAATTATAATCAGAGCTTAGGTTATAGGCTCTGTCAGGGTTTATCCTGCGGCATTTGCCCTGAGGAGCATAAGTACCTCATGGGGATAATAGCAAAGAAAGCAGAGTCTGAGGTAGCCTGGTTCTGACCCATGAAAGGCCTGATTTTCTTTGAGATTCTGAGCACTGGAAGATCCCACTAACTTCACCATGGCTCCCTGGACTACATGTATAAATCCTGTACCTGAGGTTCCCACATATGCAAATTTGCCCTCATGTACAAAATATTTTAGGATCTTTTAGGATGAATTTGAAGGGACATGACAATGTACTTACCTGCTCAAAATCCCAGTACATATTCAATCCTTTATTAATCGCTTCGTCACATTGATCTAAAAATGGCAAGTCGCCTGTGCCAGGGTCAGATAGGCATCGATCAACTGCATTGCGTCGTGCTTTTAAGCCCCCTACATATATTTCTCCTGTGCTGTGATAAAACACATGCTGAAAGGGAATATTAGATTGCATTAGGTGAATTTAGACAAATATGAAGCCTCATCAAAGGAGGATGGGTAGATATTTGTAAAACCAACTTGGGTTTGATACATGAAGCCAAACTCAGTGGTATTGCTGAAGTTAAATCAGGATGAATTTGATCCAGAGGGTGTATTAACATGGCAGCAGTAGGATGCCCACAACCAGGACATTCCCAAGCAAGGGAACACCTGCTCTTCCAGGCATGCCTCAAATCGAGAAACACATGCTCAAGGTGCTATGGGTCATCTCTCTTTCATCACTCTCAAGACCTTGGTCTTCAACATGCCTGAGGGAATAATTTAGGATGATCCTGGAACAGTTCCACTGTTACGTTTCTAGGTATAGTTTGTTTAAGTGGGAGCGGGTAGAAGAAGCATGCTCTGTGGGAGCCTTGGATGGGATACGCTGCTGCCACAGTATAAACATACCAAGTCCCTGAAATATTGTTCTTCTCCTCTGTCCATGAGAAACTGGTAAATACTAACAACTGAACTGTAATAATCTATTTCAGACCTACAGGGAGGAAAGGAAAAGGAGCAAAAGGGTGTTCTGTTTGCAGCCCATCCAGCCCCTGGCCTCTCTTCCAAGATTGCCAACAAAACCAAGCATTCTCAACCTGACATTCATTTTTGGGAAGCAGGTTCACTTCCTCATCCCTTGGTCTGAACCAAGAACCCAGACTTAATGTACTTAGACCTCTTGGAACCCATCAGTTCTGAGGCAGGAATTTTAGTATTTTATTAAGCCATGTGTAGATGAAACAAGAGGCGTGTGTACATGACACCTTAAAGCGGGCTAAATGCTTTTGCACCACTTTAATGATGTCAGTGTTTGACCAGCTCAGCAGCTTATTGTGCATTAATTCCAGCAGCTTGAGGAAATTCAGCAGTGTAATGTGACTTAAATGACTTGGGGCGCAGCAAACTAAAACTCCTTTGAGGAATTTTATCTTGCTGCCCCTACAGCTACAGAGCGAAGCACTGGGCTCCATGCAGCTCCAAGGCTCTGCAGGAAGCCCTACAGGCAGTCTGACACCAGCCCAGGAAAGCTGCTCTGTCCAGGAAAAGTGGCAAGCCTGATATTCCCCCCCCCCCCCCCCAATCCCCCGGGGCCTCCCTGAGCTGTGTGGGGGCCCGGTGCTTCCCTCTGCAGCTGCAGAGCCCCCAGGACCCGCTTGACCTGGGTGCCTGTGGGCAGGTGCTGCCGGGGTGGGGGAAGGGGGGAGGCCACCACTGCCATGGAGGGAAGCACCAGCTCCCCCCCACAGCCCAGGGACCACTCTGCCGGCCAGCAGCAAACCTTCCCTCCCCACTGGAGAGGCAGTTAAGTCAGCAGGGTGTGTGCATGACATGGGAGTTTTTTAAAACCCACCGCTTCAATTTAGGGCTCCCGTTTTGTCTACACACGCCCCTACTTGATTCCCTCATGAAAAAATGTTTTAACTTCCCTGTTTGACAGCATGAAGAGAACAATTTTCAGGAGTCTATTTCACTGCCTAAGGAAAGGGTGGATGTTTCATCTAGACATTCAGTAGGTTATTTCCAGTACCTGTGGTGAGTATCCATGGCATCCATACATTATTGGAGTATTTCCAGGGACAGGGCCTTGATCTATACAAATGTCCTCCTTCAGAGTATTTTTGATCTACAGGGATACAATGAAAATGTTCATGAGAGGAATAATGACTGTATTTCCATCTACCCACCACTAGATTTGTAAACTCTATTGAGAGCTAAGCTACATCAAGGTTGATGAGGGAAGGTTAGCCCACTGGCTAGGGCCATGGGGCCTGGTTGGTTGCTGGGATGCCAGGTTGCAGTTCAGGAACAGGAAACAGGATACCTGGCACTTATCAGGATTTAGGAAGTCAACAACTAGGGACATTAATTTGAATGCCAGAAGCAAAAAGAAGACCCAAGATACCAGGATGAAGTTAGGTGTCAGAAGTCAATAATTGAGATGTCAAACAAGGGTTAAGGCCCAGAGATGGAAGCCCAGGGTTGAGAGTCAGAGCAGGGCAGGGAGTAGGACCCAAGATGAGGAAATACAAAGAAGCCAGGAGCTGCCTATAGACAGGAAGCGCCCAGTGCAGTCCCTTAAGAGCCAGAACCAATCAGGGAGAGTGACTGAATTAGCAGGGGCCGTCTCAAATGCAGCTAGACCAACTGGCTCATCAAGATGTGATGCAAGGATTTAATCACTAATGGGATGGTTTACAGGTTGCTTTAGAGCTCTTTAATTAAAGTGGGGAATGATGGTGAATTTAGAAAAAGAAACCTCAAGATATTTTTTCAGCGCTCACTCCATCCCATAAAATATAAAAAGTAAATCTAAGAGTTTTTCTAGTGTCTACACTTCAAGAAAGCAACCAAATGTTATAACTTAGTTGCTCACTGCCACATATTAAATATAGTGCTATTGCATTTAGAACTATGAGGCTGAACCAAGTGTCAGTCAATGAATAGAAGCGACTACAATTTTTCTAGTGAAACACTGTTTTTCAAGTTACAGTCAGAAACCTATTTCTTTTTCAGGCCCAGGGTAATATTTTAGCAACATAACTACCACTTCTGTCACTTAGACACAGGTTGTGATCCTGCTCCCTGTAGAAGTACCATGGAGGCAGATAAATCTACCCAGCTGCAGAGCATGCACAGTCCTCTGTGCTCTGGCTGAGCAGATAAGCAGCTCTCTGCACATGCATGTCAGGACAAGCTCTGATATTCTGGTAGGGGAGGAGGGCCTTCCCAATTGTTACCCCAAGTAGCTGAGAAATTAGGGCACTTTCCCAGTAAACAGGAGACCCTGGATCTAGGCCCCCTTCATCCAAAGTGGGCCAGAACCTGTACCTCATGTTTCCCTAAACAACACTGTAACCATAGCTGAAAAGCTGCCACGTGGTTGTATAAAGTAAAATAGCATTCTGTATGTGTTCAGTTTGTGATGGGGGTTGGGGGCAGGGTATGCACATTCATTTTCCTTCTTCCACAGGATAAAGGTAAAAAAACACAGTACTTCTATGTGCATCTGCATAACTCCTAGTTTGCACTCATGTATTCACCTTTGCACTGGCTCAGTTTGGCTCTGCCCAATTCAGCAGGTAGTCCTTTGAAAATATAGCCCACTATTAGGCCTGTGCAAAGCTTTGGGAGCTGATTCGCTTCAGAAGAGATTTGGCCCAATTCAGTGGCTTAATCTCCAAATCTGAATCAAATAAGGGGACCAAAAGGTCCAAATCGATTTGAAGCTCTCTGAATCAATTTTAGGAAGGCTTTCGACACTGTCTCTCACCCCATTCTCATTAAAAAACTAGGGGACTGTGGCGTCGACACCTACACAGTCAAATGGGTCACTAGTTGGCTGGCGGGCCGCACCCAGAGAGTGGTGGTAGATGGGTCATTTTTGACCTGGAGGGATGTGGGTCCCCCAGGGCTTGGTCCTTGGGCCTGCGCTGTTCAACATCTTCATCAGCGACTTGGATGAAGGTGTAAAAAGTACCCTGTTCAAATTCGCAGATGACACTAAGATGCGGGGAGAAGTGGGCACGCCACAAGGGAGGAATAGGCTGCAATCAGACCTATACAGGTTACAGGGGTGGGTGGATGAGAACAGGATGGGTTTCAACACTGACAAGCGCAAGGTACTGCACCTAGGGAGGAAGAACCAGCAGCATACCTACAGGCTGGGGAACTCCCTTCTTGTCAGTGCAGAGGCAGAGAAGGATCTTGGAGTCATTATTGATGCCAAAATGAACATGGGCCGACAGTGTGGGGACGTGGTCAGGAAGGCCAACTGCATCTTGTCATGCATCCACAGATGCATCTCAAACAGATCCAAGGAGGTGATTCTCCCCCTCTGCGGCACTGGTCAGGCCGCAGTTGGAGTACTGTGTCCAATTCTGGGCGCTGCACTTCAGGAGGGATGTGGACAACATGGAGAGGGTCCAAAGGAGAGCCACCCGCATGATCCGGGGGCAGCAGGGCAGGCCGTACGAGGAGAGGTTAAGGGACCTGAACCTGTTCAGCCTCTACAAGAGAAGGCTGAAGGGGGATCTAGTGGCCTGTTACAAACTAGTCAGAGGAGACCAGAAGGCATTGGGGGAGTGCCTGTTCCCCCCAGCATTACCAGGAGTGACTAGAAATAACAGTCACAAGCTGGCAGAGGGTAGATTTAGGCTAGATATCAGGAGGCGCTACTTCACTGTCAGGGTGGCTAAGATCTGGAGCCAACTTCCAAGAGAAGTGGTGCTGGCTCCTACCCTGGGGGTCTTTAAGAGGAGGCTGGATGAACACCTTGCCAGGGTCGTTTGGCCCCAGTACTGTTTCCTGCCATGGCAGTGGGTCAGACTTGATGATCTGCTCAGGTCCCTTCCGACCCTACCAACTATGAAACTATGAAACTATGATTTGGAAAACATCCAGAGAGCTTAGGCGATTTGGGCAGTCCCCACCTGCTGCAGCAGGGAGCTGGACCTGGACTATGAGGTGATAAGTAGGGGGCGGGGGAAGGGGGGCTGGGGGAGGGGCAAGGGACCGTGGGGGGACCCCTGCCAGGCCCCATTCCCTGCCTGCTCCCCCAGTCCTCCTGACCACCACCTTCTCCCCAAGGCTCCCCCTGCCACAGCTGCCCCACCCGCCACAGCTCCCGGTGCTTAAAAAAAAAGCCCCTACTCATTGGGTGCTGCCCAGCAGGGGGGGCAATCCCTGCTGCCCCCCATCGCCCCATGCTGTGTGGGGGGCTCTACCATGAGCCCCCCAATCCCTGCCCACTTTCCCAGCCCTCCCATAGATGCCCCACCTACTCCAGTTCTAGCCCTTTAAGAAAAAAAATGAACCCCCCCAACTCACCAGGTCCTGCAGTGGCCTCAGGGCTTCAGGGGGCTCATGGAGCCCTGCATTGGGCATGGGGTAGTAAGGGGCAGCAGGAATCACCCCCTGCTGGGCAGAAACTGGAGAGTCTGGGGTTTGGGGGGGTTCTTAAAGGGCCAGAGCTGGGGTGGGCAGGGCAGCCATGGGGACGGCTGGGGGGTCAGGGGGCTCATGCAGAGCCCCCCGTGCAGCATGGGGCAGTGGGGGGTAGTGGGGACTGCTCCCCCCCCCCCCCCAGCTGGCAGCACCAAGTGAGTTGGGGCTTCTTTTTTTTTCAAAGCGCCAGGAGCTGGGGCGGGCAGGGCAGCCATTGCCGGGGCCGGGAGAGCGGGCATGGGATGAGCCTGTGTGATTCGGAGATACAGTTGAATAGGCAGCAGCCAAATAACCGAATCAGATTCAGCAGAATTGATTCGGGACAGTGATTAGAATCATCTAATCGAATCACTGTTCCCCAAATCAGCCGAATTCAAATCCAAAGTGAATACTAGCTGCTTTGCACAGGCCTACCCACTATTTATAAGTTGACCAGTATCCGTATAGCATATTGTCTAGTTTACTCTTTCTGCAATATATTTCCCTACTAGCATGATGCTCCTTATTACTGTTTCAGTTCAAATTCAGCAAACCTGCTTAATGACTTTGAGATGAGTGACTAGACACAGTCCTATCTTAATTTATACTCGTTCAACTTGAATGATTTGGCTGACCTTTTAATTTTTGCCAAGTATCATGTACTCCATTGAAAACTGCAGAAAAGATATAAGGATTCATCTGACTCTTTTTGGGGGGGCAGGGGAGGGGGTCTGAATACTCTTATACTGTACACCCTTTTAAATACTTTCTCTTGCTATGCTGAAACATATATGTGGTACATACAAAATGGGCAGTGTTTGGGAATTTTACACATGTAACAGACAAAGAAAAGCAGCTATTCTTAAGCACAACAAAGTCTTTACATCTGTCTCTCAGTTGTAGTAAAACAAACCTGACTGTGACAGATTTAAAAAAGCAACTTGTACTAGATGGATCAAGAACATATGGAAAGTAGGACTGTGTGAAACTTCGGTCCCTGATTCGATTTGGCAGAGACTCAGCCCGATTCGGTGGCCAAATCTTCAAATCTGAATCAAATCAGAGGACCCTTTAATCTCTCCAAATCAAATCGGAACCCTCCAAATCGATTTGGACAGATTTGGAAAGATTTGGCAATTCAGGCACATACACAACTTTAAATGTTTTTTCTACGTAGTACGTCCGGTACTTCCGGTCCACTTCCAGGTTTGCCACTAAGCACATGGAGGGCCCCCATGCACTCCTGTGGGACGCTCTATCCACCCCACCATTGCAGTGTTCACAAGCCACTCTCGTACCTCAAGGTATGTAGAAAAAACTTTCAAAGCTCTGCCTGTGTCCAAATCACTGATTCTTCAAATCAGCATCGCATCTTCAGATCCGGATTCAGCTGAATCGAATCAGGGACAGTGAATTGAATCACTGCCCCCGATTCAGGACAAATCTGAATCTGAATCAAATAGGGCTCACTTTGCATACCCCTGTAATGGGAAGATGCCTTCAGTAAACTTCATTGTATCCAAGATAGGTTATTGTTGCATAGATTAAGTAGACATGCTTAGACTTACTGTTCCGTAGCCAACAATGGTGTTCATAGGTACTAAATTGGGATAAACATTTTTTATGTACCAATCAAAGCTTTTACAGTTCAGCTTTTTTCTTAGCTCCTTTCTGGAAGTAACATCTCCATAGTCTATTCCATGATTCTGAAAGAATACCACATTGAATGTTAGGCATTTTCTTTAAAAAGCCTGTAAAAAAGGAAAAGAAAACAGACCTATGCTTTTTCTTTATATTTCATTACATATAAACAACACCTAAAAATTACTTTAAAAATCCCTTCTTTTCCTTTAAAAATCTAGATCATATCTTGTCTGGAAAGCCCTGCGGATGACTGGAGGAAGCATGTTTTATGACATTCCAAAAATGCAGCTCAGTGGGAACAAGTTTTTCCTGGACACATTACAATGAAATCTAGACCTTTTGGAGTAAAAAAAGAGTCTCTTACAAACTTTGGTATATTTAAAGGGATCACTGATTATGGCACTCAGGATATGAGATGCCAGGATTCCAATCCATGATGAAAAGAATTACTTTTTTTTAACAAACAAGTCCAACAGAACTGACTGAACAAAGCCATGACAGAATAACCAATAGCTATTGGCCAGACAAGGTCCTGGCCTGAAACAGTGAGAAAGTGCATCCCAGGTGAATTCTAGGTCTGTGCAAAGCTTCGGATCACAATTCAGATTTGGAGATGATTTGGAGGCTGAATCTATGAATCCAAATTGAATCTCTAGAAGTTTTAGGCTTTCCGAATCGATTCAGAGCTTCTGAATCGATTTGGAAAAGATTCAGCAATTCGGAGATTCAACCATAGGGTATAATGGGGAATCAAAGAAATATCTATAACTTTGTTGTTTTTCAGATGATTTGGATGAAACTTGCAAGGGTGGTAGCCTCTGCTGAGGGTATGAAGCCTGCCAAGTGTCAAGGTGGTAGATGCACAGGTTTCTGGGAAACTGCACCTCAAAGGCCTGATGGCAAAACTGGCCTTTGAGAGTGAAAACTGCAGGCCTGCTAGGCCCTGCTGTGGCCACGAAGCCTGCCAGCTGTCAAGGAGAGAGGTGCAGGGGGAGTCTGGCTTCTGGGGCCCTGCATCTCTGGCTGCAGGCAGGCAAAACTCGTGACATGGGTGCTTGTGGGACTGTGTGTGTGTTCAGGTGCACCCTTCCTGGTGCTGTGGCCTCTGCACAACATGGCAGTGCACCCCTGTGAGGGGGTGAGGGACAGGCTGGGGTGGGGTGAGGGGGATGTAGCAGCACAGATAAAAGTGCAGAGGTACCTGGGGAGTCAGAGGTCCAGCAGGTCTCAGTGTGTCAGAACTCCACTGTCTATATTGAGTCCATGAGTTTCTGTACCTATTACATAGGAGGCTGATGAAGTGCAGTTCATAGACCCATCTCTGAAAAGTGGTTTGTACATTCAAACAAACACCTAACCTCATCTCCAGAACTGAAGCCATCTTCCTACAGCTCAAAACACAAAACCTGCCAACTACCTTCAGTACCCCCACAAACTGCACACCAGAATCTATCAAAGACAACAGTACCCAACTACCTGTGGGGGTACATTCCTCCCCCAAAAAACCCACGCTGCCTCCAGTCTCTCAGACCTGATCCTGAGAGGGAACAAATTACAAACCACTTTTCACAGCTGGGCCTATGAACTTCTCTTCACCCTTGTAGGGTCTGGAAGGTGGACCCCAAAGACAGCATGATGTCATAGGCTCAAGAACCTGTCTGAACATCCCCTGACTGGTCAATGCTGGGGCCAGGACTGGAGGGGTCGAAGGGCCAGGGGCCCACCGCAAGGAACGCCCAAGAGCTGAGGGCCTGGGGTTCCGACTGGCCTGGAGGTAGGCTAGGGCTAGTAGCCAAAGATCCCAGGGGGACCACACCCGTAAGGGGGAGCAGCTCAGGGAGCTATGCAGCTGCAAATGAAGGCAGAATAGGCTGCCTGAATGGAGGGATCTAAGTGGCATTCATCTAGTAGGATTCTGGGGCCCAGTGCAGGGCCGGTGATATGGATAACATCTGGATGCCATCTATGAGGCTTGGGCTGTGGTGTAGGGGAGGAACGGAGTCACAGATAGTGCCCCCTGGCATCGGGGCAAGAAATGGGCAGCCTCCCACTTTATTAACATCAATTAAATAATTAACAACAAGGCGTGGCGGGTGAGAAGGCAGGCAGTTAGCCCAGAAACCGGTGGGCGGGCCACTGGGAAATCAGCCCAGAGAAGGCCCCCCTGTTACAGTGTTGTTGTTTTTTACAACTATATTTATTTAATTAAACTACCGAGGGGAGAAAATAAAACTTCCTCTCTTGAAGATTCAAAATCTCACTTAAATGAAAGGCTGAGAAAATTCCCAATGCACTGTTGATCAATGAAGTCTTCCACCAAAGAAAGCTGGGGGTGAAGGTAGGAAAGAGAAATTTGACACCTCTGAAATTATTTAAAGAGAGAAAAAAAAATGCAACAAACTAGGTTCCTTGCATAAAAAGGAGAAAAGTATAAGTGCATAAATCCATTCTCCTCTCTTTAAAGTAGACCTAATTGGAAAGAGCAGTATTTCCTTAAATGTTTGAAGAGAACTAAGGATTTCTAATGAAGAATGGCATTTAACAGCATCTGGAATGGCATTTAATGTAAGCAAAATGTATTTTTTAAAAATCCATTCACATTAGTCGTAGCATTAATTGATATAAGGAACAATATGTAAAGAGACTTTGGGCATTTATACACATGCTCTGAGAGTTGGGGGTGGAGAGGGTGCTTTAATTAAGTGGCTCCAAGAGCTGCTCTAATTAAAGCACCCAAAGTGTCTCATGTATCAGCACCCCACACTTTAAAATGGCAGCAGGGTCACTTTAGTCAAAATTTGTTCAAGGACCTTTAGTTAAAGCACCCTGCTGCAATTTTTAAACATGGGGACACAAAACACTGGAATCTGCTGAAGTGCAGTAATTACCATGCTCCAGCAGACTCAATTAATTAATTAATTGAGTGTGCTCCAACACACTGCAAATACAGCATGTTGAAGCATCCTCTTTGCTCACGTATAGGTGGCCTTTATTTCTGGGCATGAAAACAATATGAAAAAGCTGCAGTTGAGGCAGCTTTTCTCTGAGCTTCTTGAATGCTGAGTTCCTGATTTCCCATTAATCCATTTCTCAAGTGTTAGAGCATGGTGTAAAACTCTACTTTTCTCTCTGGGCCTGGTGAAAATAGGGATTGGATAACAAGGCTGCAAAATGCTGCAAAATAGTGTGTAGAGGTCAATGACTTGCCAATTTGTACATTTATTTCTTAGTACATATTTAAAAAGCATTCCAGGATGTTCAGATCATAGGAGAGGTGCTCTGTTGTCACAGCTTGTAAGAAAATCCAACTGATCAAATATTTCCCAGTACAGAAATAATAAATCGCTAGGTTGTAAACTCTTTGGGGTAGTGACAAGATTTTTGTGTTTATTCTGCATCTGATATAAGAGGTTTCTGGTCTAGGGCTGGGGCTCCTAGTCAGTATACATTATGCAAACCTAAAGAAGTGTAAGAACCTCGATAGGAAGGTTCCATGCAAAGTAGACCATGTTCTTATAGTCGTCCATCCAGACTTCTGCCACTCTCAGTGCATTACGTCTCATGGCAATACTCAGGTCCAGCAAGTAGGGTTTGTGAGCCCTTTCCAAGTGAGCAATTCTTGAACAGGGCAAGACTTCAACCTTCCCCCCACACTGCCAAGCCTGCATGGATGAAAGAAGTTCACAACAGTTGGTAATGGGGTTAAGTTTTTTAAAAAATTCAAATCCTTTTATTCTGAAAAATGACTAAAAATCACACACACCCATGCTTTTCTAGGTGAACTGGCCCATCATTATTATTATTCAAAGTCATGTTGCCTGATTCATGGTGAAGGGAAGTTGTCAGTACTGTGCTTTTCACATTTCTTATACTCTATAGGGCCAGCATGGGTACAGAAGAATAAGGGGTAGAATTCTTTTCTTGCACCATTCATGGAACAGCTTACTCACATTCAGCTGATGTGCCAGGCAGGCATATATTGTATATATCCTCTGGAAGCAATGAGATGAAACAAGTGTCCCTGAGAACCCTGGCCCTACAGAATTTAAATGACTAGTGATGACAGAAGAGAAGGCAACTCAGCTGGGTTCCATATCCATAGCACAAGTTTATAAGGCTGTCAGCTAACCCAAAAAAAGAAAGTTAATTTGTAGCAATTTGAGATAGTTATTATAGAGTATAAATGATGAATAACAATTGCTTTGTAAGACTATAGTTTGCATGTATAGATGAATGAGTGTGAAGTGAATGGAAAAATATTAAAAGAATGACGTGCAGGCAAACAGGTTACCAAAAGGTGGAAGAATTCCAAGGAGAAGCTGAAGACACAGCAAGGAGATAAGAGATATGCCAGATGCTCTGACCGACAACATTCAGAATGCTGCTGAGTAAACTCATCTCTTTGCCAAAGTGGAAAATGACTGGGGTTCAAACAAAGAAGGCACAAAGTAAAGAAGGGCGGAACTCAACACCAATTTGATTCCATCTATAAAGGGGAGAGACTTAACAGCAAGAGGTTGGGTAACACTCTGCATACTTCACTGGAATACAGACAAGCATCTGTATGAGGTCCCACTCCTCATCTCGTACTTCTAGGCTGGCCACCTAGTGTAGTACTGATCAATAGACTTTGGTAACTATAACATCTGCAGAGTAATTTGGAGTGAGTGTGTGTGAGTGTGAATGTTTCAGTGCTCTTTTGAATATTCTAATCAATAAATGCAGCATCCTGCCTTGTTTGTTTGTCAAGAGCATTTTTGGCACAAGAAAGCATTAAGAGGCAATAAATAAGGAACTTATGATGTCAGGGGTTGTGACCATATTTTTACATAGCAGGGTATTTTAATGGGCCTGATATTCCATTGCCTGGCAGACTGAGTAGGCATTTGTACAAAAGCAGAATGGAAGTACAATTTTATACCTATTTTGTCATGGAATAAATGACTAGACATGATGCAGACAACAGAGACTTAGGCTTTAACACAGTTTAATGTAATAAAGCTGGAAGAGATTATAGTCTTGGAAATCCTGCCTTTTCCCTGGGTGGATGCTATGCATCACTGCAGCACAGTCAGTGTGGAGCTCCCGGGGGAAGGGCAGCAGGGTGGGGAGCCCCAAGTATGCAGAGGGAAGCCCACATCTGGCCTCCCATAGGATCCTGTCAGCTCTGCCCCTGCCATGCTGTGGGGGTGGGGCATCATTTTAGACCATGCCCTAGCAAAAATAAAATTTGGCGTCTATGATTCTGAAACTAATTGCTTGAGCAAGGTATAGCCTTCAACTCTAAATTGAGAAACAGTCAAGTTTTCCCTCTGTAGATAGGAATGGTTGCAGTGACTCATCCTGTAATTAGTATATCAAAATTGGAAAATACAGTGTATATCAAAATGTACACTATATATAGTTATATAGTGAACATATCAACACTGATGGTGAGAAAAGGATCAGTTTTCTTTGGAAACCAGTGGCTAAAAATTGCTTTCAACTCTTATTAGTAGAAAACCCAGGTTCTGCAACAAGTAATGTAAGAAATAAATCCAACACTTCCCTCTGAATCAATACTGAGCCAACACTGCAGTGGAGCAGTTCACTGCTGTAAGTGCAGGATTTAGAGCCTGTACGAACTTTGATCTGAGGAGTTACCCCTGGAGTCCAAGCTAAATTCCTATCCAAGTAATATGAGAAGTAATGTCTGTTTAGAAATATCTTTTATTGGACCAATTATAGAGCTAGGGTTTTCTTCAAGTCTGGGGAAGTCTTTGAGAAAGCAGATAGACTGGGGGGGGGGGGGCAGGCAAAATACACCCCACAGGCCAAATAAGGCCCACCAGGTCATTCTATCCAGCCCATGGGTCCCCCCAAAATTTTGGAAAATAATTTTTTATCTGCCCCTGGCTGTCTGTCAAAGATGACAGGCAGCCAGCAACAGCCAGACACAGGGGGAGCCAGTGGCAGGATCCAGCGGCTGAGCAAAAAGGCCCACCTGGCTCCACCCCACCCTCAGCCCCTCACAGCCCCCCTCCCATCCCAGCCCCCAAATGGAAGCTTCTGCAGCTTCTGGCCTTGCAACCCTGGAGCTGTTCCATGCCTCCCTCCATAAATGTGGAAAGTAAGATAAGGTAAGATTGGGGCGGGGGGTGGGGGGAGGAAACTGCCATGATCAGTCCAGCAGCTGCATGGTGCTGGCCAGGGCAGGCTGGAGCCAGAGCGGGAAGCAGCGGGTGAGGGATAGCAGGGGGCTGTGGGAAGCAGCAGGAAGGGAGACAGGGAAGCAGGGGTGGTGACGGGGTGCAGGAAGTGGCAGAACAGTGGGAGAAACAGGGGGAGCAGCAGTGAGGCTGCAGGAAGCGGCAGTAGTGTGGGGAGAAGCAGGGGCAGCAGCCAGAGGGCTGTGGTTAGCGGTGGCAGCACAGGGAGTGATGGGGAGAGCAGTGGAGGCTGTAGAAAGTGGCAGCAGTAGGGAGAGTGGTGGCGGTGGCAGCTGAGGAGCAACAGCAGCAGTGGTGGGCAGGCATGGGGGAGGGAAAGTAGGGAAATGGCAGGGGAGTGGTGGTGGTTGGCGGAAGCATGGAGCCCATGCTGGTGCCCTGGGGGCATCCGGGACCTAAGGTGGGGCAGCAGAAGGATAGAACCTGGGCCCGGGGTCTGCATTGCGTGAGGCTCACATGCAGTCCACATCTCTCTCTTTCTCTCCCACCCCACCCACCATAAAAGCCCCCACCCCAACCACATTCCCCACACCCACCCACCATACCCACACCCCACCACACACACACACACACAAACCACACCTCTGCACAAAGACACCCTTACCATGCACACACAATATACAATAGGACTGTATTTTGAGCTATTATGCAGTCACCTCTAGATACACTTTGCAAACACATAAAATTAGTACAAAAAATATTTTAAAATAAAATTAAAATAAGTTATAATAGATTTTTTTTTTTTTGCATATTACTTCAGGTTTTTTCTGGTTTCAAGATTGCAGCACCCTCTGGGTAAACTCTATGTAAAATTATTTCCCCCCTTTTTCTGGTTTTTACATCAACTTCCTTTCTTTTCTTTTTTTCTTCCCCTTATAGTCATTGCTTTTAACTACTTAACTGAAATCCTATTGATGGACAAGTTTGTCTCCAAACTTCTTACCAAACTTGTGCGCCATCTTTTCTCCATCTTTCTCTTGCCTCTATCAGTTTCAATTGTATTTTCCGTTGTGGCCATTAAACCCATATGGCTGTGATGGCTCAGGTAAGCTGTGGCACTATTTAGGAATCAATGAAACTCAAACCTAATCTGTGGGTTCTGAACAGAGGGAGAGTAGACTTGTCTGTGAAGTTATGGAAAACACATTTAAGACTGAAACCTGGAAGATTCATAGACTTTAGATCCAGAAGGGAGTGTTACCTTTTCTAGTCTGGCTTCTTGATTATCACAGGAATTCAGTTATCACTGTTCTGAGCCCTCAAACTTGTGTGTATCTAAAACATGTCTCCCAGAAAAGCAACAAGTCATTCCCCTCAGACATCAAGACATGGAGAATATACAACTTTCCTTAGTTTACAACACCATCACTAATAGAAAAAATATGCACCTTATTTCCCATTTGAATGTGCCTGGCTTCCCCAACCTCTTCTGCTAGGATAGCAGACTTTCCACCTCCCAGCAAGCAACTTACTGAGGAAAAACTACCCATACCACAGGTTTAATCAAAGGGCCAGATTTTTCAAGTCATCTCAAACATCAATCAGGTACTGGACTCTACAAAGTCTGGCCAGGTGCATCATTACAATGAGAACTTTTGAAAATATACCTAATTTGTAACCCAAATGTAACTTGAACGATGTTAGGGTTGGGGTTTGGGTTAGGGGGGAATATAGTTCCAAATGCTGCATGCTGAGCTACTTTGAAAATCACATGCCACATTTATATAGCTGGTTTTATAAGCAGAAAAGTAAATTAAACTTACCCGTAAGCCCAGTTCTACATTCTCTCCTCCATATATATGCATTCCACCATCCAGTACCCCAATCTCACCCAGAAATTCTCTATGCGCAGCAAGTATGCCCATGATAGAAGGACTTCTACAAAAGAAAATGAGTACAATTGGAGAGAAGCTAAAATGACAAAATAAGCAGGAAGCAAAGGGCCCTGAAAAATCATTTAGGAATTAACCATGCTTTTCTGAATTCCCAAAACGTTCCAGTAGGAGACTGAATGATGGTTCATTAAAAGAGTCTTCATTTAGTTTGCACTAGTATATCAAAATCAACAGTCAATTGCTTTTTTTAGATAGATTTGGTTCTCTTTCACTTTCCCATTTCCACCCCCTTTTAATTTATATTAAAAAGTCCTTAATGCACAGAGGGTCAAATTTGGCCTTTAGCTGTGTACTTACATGACCCTGACCACCATGGTAGGGTGAGATGGGTTAAGATAACAGCATACATATAAATCCTTCCTCCTTCCTCCTAAGCATGGAAGGTAAAATGACTTTATACTAGAGGTGCACCAATACATCAGTCCCATATCGGATCAACACCAATATAAAGAAAATTGACTATATTGGCAATCAGCTTTTTTTGGCTGATAATGTGGTCGATAAATGCCCCATGCATGCGCAGCCACAGCACAGCACACAGGCAGCCAGGAGCACAGCCCAGCAGCGTGGAGAGCAGCTGGGTCTGGCTAATAAGTCTGTTATGAGGGAAGGGGTGTGGGGGGGTGCAGATTCAGGCCCCCATGGTGAGGGAGGGAGTGAGGCAGGGGCAAGAGCAGGTGCTGCACAGCTGGGGCAAAGTGCGGGACAGGGCTACGAGTGGCTCATGGGGGGGGGTCTCTGCCACTGTACACACCCCAGGAGGGCATGGCGGGCAGGTGCCCCCAGATTAGCATGCAGGGTGAGGGTGGGCTGCTGCTGTGAGCTGGGGCTGGGGTGGTGCTGAGCTCTTCCCAGCAGGGGGCTGGGTTGTGCTCAGGATGGGTGGTGGCAGCACTGGGAGGGGAGTTATGCGGGGTGGGGCTGCAGCCACCGCAAAATTTGCCTTAACCCTCCTCCCAAAACCACTGCTGCCCACCCCAAGTGTAACCCCAGCCCAGCCCCTGCCAGGAAGAGCTTGGCACCTTCCTGGCCTCAGCCCTCAGCAGCAGCCTGCCCTTACCCTGCACACAGATTCGGGGCCATGTGCCCCACATGCCCTCCCAGGGTGCATCAAGTGGCGGAAATTGCCACCCGGATAAGCCACTCACAGCTTCATCCTCCACTCCACCATAGCTGTGCAGCACCTGCCCTGCCCCAGCCCAAGCCCCACTCCCTCCCCCACCACAGGGGCTTCAATCTTTTCCCCCCACATATCGCTTCCCTCCCCCCTTGGCCCTTCTCCCACAACAGACTTACCAGCCGGACACTGCTCTCCATGCTGCCTGGCTGTGGAATCAAATCAGCATCAGCCTATATGGCTCATTAAAAATCAGTCATCAGTACTGGCCCCAAAATTCTGTATCGGTGCACTCCGACTTTATGCTATGTACAAAAGGCTTCTTATTTTCAAAATACATAGCTCTCCCTAAGGGATTTGTACAGCCTAATGTGCAAAGTACTTTGGAGAAAATACCTGTAACTTTTTATGAATATGGCATGTTCTTTTAATTGCTGCATGGTGCTAAAACGTTAAGTTCCAGAAATAACCTGCAAAACAGTTATGCATAATATTTTTTCTATAATCAGCTAGGTAGAATGCTTAAACTGGTTTGACTAGATTTAAGAGAGACATAGCAACTGAGAGAAACTAGCATAAAGCCCAGGTCCAAAGGTTGGGGAATCTGAATAAGCAAGGCTAACCAAGTTTTATATAAAACAGTTAAATATATAAACTGTTAAGACACTTTTTTCTTATACTGTGTTCCTACCACTAATATAAAAAAAGCCTGTTTTACACCATTGTATTGATCAGGTCAGAGGTCCTGAAAGAAAGCATGATAGGTCTTGAATGCAGTTAGGCCTAAAGAATCACCACAGTGGGTACCCATGGTAGCCACATGACTCAATCTGTATGTGGAGAGTGATGAGATTTCACTACAAGGAGGTGAAATCACACCTGGAGTGGTTTCTCTTAGAGATGGCTCAAAGATGCAGCTAACCCTGAATTGTGACCGGGATAAATGTGGGGGATGCAGACAAAGAAATTAAGTGACCTGCTGAAGTCTGCCAAGAGAGAAAAGTTTAGAACAGGATTAAAATATGGAACACCCTGTTTCTCATTGTTTTACCCAGAATGTGGATCATAGATCTCCAGTGTTGCCAAGGGACCCTCAGATCCAAACCTAGAGTTTCAGTACCTCAGCCTTGCAGAGGTATTTTACCCACACACCTGTAAAACCCCTTTCCTTTCTAGTTTTAATTGAGACTAATGTAGCAAAACCCTGTTTTTCTTTTTTTTCCCTTTAAAATGCATTCCCTCCCCTTCCCCAACCATTTCTGACTTTTTCTCTCCCTCTCTATTCCCTATAGATAAGTATAAGTGATCTAAGACATAGGATAAGCTTCAGCATTTTATTTTGGTAGCAAGTTGCAGTTGTTTTGTTTTTTCTCCTTCTTTAAATTGTATAATTATTATGTTTATATGGATTTTTATTGTTCTGTATTACTGTTTTACTAGTACTATATGATTTAGGCCTACATATGTAAGTTAGCGTAAGTTATGTCAAGTTTCCATTTTGTTTGTCAAGTCTCTATCCTGTTCCCAGGCCCGGTTGTGTAACCCATGACTCACACCTACCCCTCCTATGTAACTTGGTTCCTGAATGAATGGGGATGAATGAGGGTGCTTGAGAGACAGTGGCAGTAGGTCTAAAAATAATTCCCTCTGAATGACCAAACTATCAACACCAATACCTGGACCAATGACCCAGCCCTTGGAACCACCTTCAGCATTCAAGAAACTAAAGATGAGGCAACCCACCATTGTGCCAAGGCTGCACATGCTCAGTAAGAACACCTGGAGCCCTCTGGAACAGGACTAACATTGCCTGGACAGGTCCTCCCCATAGGAGATCATAGGTAGTCTGCCCCATAAAAAGGGGTAGTGAAGACTGACTCCTTGGGACACCCTCTTCATCTGGACCAACACCATGCTACACCACCTATCCACCCAGAGGCCCTGCCAGCAACCCCCCTCTGGACAACACCTGCTGGACAAGGACCCCTTTCCAGCCTGGATAGGTAGCTATCACCCTCCACCCCCTCTTCAACCAAGGACTTGTACGATGCTTCTCTTCCCTACCTGGACTCCAATCCTT
The DNA here is from genome assembly GCF_030867095.1 of Alligator mississippiensis. Taxonomy (NCBI): domain Eukaryota; kingdom Metazoa; phylum Chordata; order Crocodylia; family Alligatoridae; genus Alligator; species Alligator mississippiensis. The sequence continues at coordinate 142,040,147 of NC_081827.1, forward strand.
CCACTGAGTCTCTTTCTCCTGCTGCCATTGTGTGTGTGTGTGTGTGTGTGTGTGTGTGTGTGTGTGTGTGTGTGTGTGAGTGAGTGAGAGAGAGAGAGAAAGAGAGAGAGAGAACCAGTAACTTCATGCAGTTGTGTAGTGTGTTGTCTGTTTAATAAACTTGTTATTTTGAAACCCCGAGTTGGGTTTTTGTCTGTTTCCTGACTGCTTCCTCCTTGCCACCACTTATCTGCCCCCCTTATCTCTAAGCTGTCAGTCTGTTTCCAGCCCCAAACTCCCAGGTTTCTGCCTCTCTCTCTCTTTCCTGGCTGTCTCCTCCTTGCCACCACTTTTCTGCCCTCCCCCCACCCCAATAGCTCAGCTGTCCGCCTCAGTTTCCAGCCCCAATCTACCTTAAGTAACCCCAAGCCTCAGTTCCTCAGCCAGCTTCTCTCTAGTCCACTGGTTCTAATTCCAGTTCTGGCAACTTTCACTCCCTACACTTTAACACTCTCTTTCTCTCTCACCTAAACCTTCCCCCAAGTATCCCAGGTACCCCAAGCACACACATACATACTGTACCATCCAAGTTATGAGCTTACCTTGGTGTAGGTGGGTTGTATGTGTATGAACTGATGTGTGTGTGTGTGTGTGTGTGTGTGTGTGTGTGTGTGTATTTATCATGCACACAATGACATACGAATTAGTGATCTGTGTATGTGTACTGAGTGTACGGGTATGGACAATTGATTTTTGTCTAACGTTTGGGGTGTATAGTGTATGTGCTTGAATTGGTGATAGGTATGCATGTGCCTAGGTTAGTTTGGATGTGTATGTGCCTGAGTTGGTAGTGTGTGTGTGTATGCACCTAATTGATTTGTGTGTTGGTATATGTACAATTGTGTCACACCCTCCTGTCTAACAGTGCAATACTGAGATCCTGAGAGATGGCCTGACCCCACAATGCAACACTGAAGATACCTGAGCTCTCTGTGCTCCCTTTGAATGCTGCTCAGACTTACCGAACTGGAGCTGTATCATCTTTGAGCTTATACCATTCTTCTGGTAATGCCTCATAGAGGCACCACATGGCCCAGTCAAATCCATCTGCAGCCACAGAATATTCAAAAATGTCAAAATCATCAAAGCGGATATTGTCAAACACCGGGGATATTATAACAGTACGGTCTTCCTTTATTCGAGACAGAATAGGTTCAGCCCTAGGATAATAACCATATAAATTAGAATTGACTTGCATCAAGAATAAATTAAAGTGCAGAGCACCATGATGCTGAAATTCACAGCCTATCTCCAGAAGTGGGACCAAGCAGGTTACGTGGTATGGTTCTATCAGTTCCTACCTATGCTCAGTTAGCAACATCAGTCTTCAGTCAAGGCATCTTACACGACTCACACACCAATACCTCTGCTAATTATAAAAAGCACAGACCCCTTTACTCATGCCTTGCCTATCTACTATATCAATGTTTTGCCTCCTGCAATGGATTTAGATTGGAAACTATTTGGGACAGAAGACAGCTTTTCCTTATAGGTGTGTAGAGGTCCTGATCCATGTCCTTGTGGACTTACATCTTAAAAACAAATAGGAAGAGTTGCTAGGTGATCTATGAGAGGTCAGGACTGTATAGAACCATCCTTGGGGTACAGCATTGGCTCAGTAATGAAACACAGTAAGTGAGGCAAAGTGAAGAATGGTCAGCTTGAGGTGGGGAGGGGGAGAATATAGAGAGATGTCACACACACACAGAGGGTAAAATTCCGTATCTAATGTACACTGTAAATATCTGAGGGCAAGAACCTCATCTTGGCTGTCTTTGTAAAGAACCTTATGTAAACTATGCTACTATACAATCATTAATTGGCAATAATAATTAGCAGTTACTCTACAAATTCATCAGGCACCTGTTAGGTGAATTAAAATCCTACGTAAAACTCCATTGGCTATCATGATTATTTTCAAGGACCTAAAAAGAGTGGAACAAGGTTGTGGCATCCACAGAAAATAATCTGCATAGGTTCATAAAATCACAGAAATTAAGGGCTGGAAGGGACCTAGAAAGATCGAGTCCAACCCCTTTTCTCTGGGCAGGAATACTGCTGAAATCAAATGATCCCAGCAAGGTGTCTGTCCAGTCTCCTCTTGAAGATTTCCAAGGTTGGGGACTGCACCACCTCCTTGGGAAGTCTAGTCCAGATTCTGTTCACCCTTACTGTAAAGAAGTTCTTCCTTATATCCAACCTGAAACAACCCTCTAACAGTTTATGGCCATTGCTCCTTGTCCTCCCCTGGGGTGCCCTAGTGAACAATTTTTCTCCCAGCTCCCGATATTCATCCCTTACATACTTATAGACGGTCACCAATTCCCCCTCAGTCTTCTCTTCCCCGGGCTGAACAGTTCCAGATCCCTTAGTCTTTCCTCATAGTTCTTACAGAGCATCTTCTCATGTGTGTACGGACTAAAGAGAAGTCTTCACCCATACAGACACATATATACAAAGAAGCTGAGAATCACTAACTTGCTCTTTTCTAAACAACCCCACTAGTTATCTGGCTGCTTCCCCACTTTTCTTTTTTAATCAGTGTGTCCCTTCCACAGTCTCAGGGTTTGCCATTAGTCAGCACAGGAAATTCCACTGTATGGTGAAACTAAAGAAAAGCCATGCTCAGATGACTCCCTCAGCTCCGCAGCAAAATAATTCACTCCTGGAAAAGAAATCCCTCTGAATCTTACCATGCAACATTTACTTCAATATGGGCATCCAGGATGGCAACAACATCTGCGCTGGATGCTTTCCAGCCAGAAATCCGGGCTTGTGTGAGGCCTTCTCTTTTCTGATGCCTCACAATTTTCAACAGCCCGGGATATTTTGCATTGTAATTTCTTATCTTTTCATCCAAGAGTCCTAGTAAGTCCTCTAAAAAAAGGGGGCACATTTTAGTTTCTTTGAAAATTAATGGAGGTTATTTTTATCTGGGAATAGAAAAAAAACTACATATCTTTCCAACTCCTCCCAGCCTTGAGTTTAATGGAGATTTCTTCCTTACAATGTGGCTAGAATTATTTAACTACCCAAAAGAACTCCTGTGCAGAAAGCCTTCACCTACATTAACACCCTATCCTGGACTTCAAGCACTTGGTTTTTAAACTCAGGGGCAAAACTGTATGCTCTAGTTTAACTGTGCACATATCAGCAAATAGTCATCTACCTTCATAGATGTATCACCCGATGGATGAGAAATTAGATGGCTAACTGCTGTTATTTGTGCCCATAATTCAGTGAACCTGTAAAGACAGAGGCTGAGACAGAAAAATAAGCCTGCAACAAGGTCCAGGCCCTTAGGGCAACTCTGGTGCCACGTAATGGCCTCACTGATCTGGACTCCCACTCTAGTATCTCAGGGTACCATCCTGCTACTTTGCTTTTCCTGTCTTTGATGTAATGGATGTTTGGGAGGTGACCTTTAATTCACCAGAGTGGCTTCCTCAAATGCAGTTGGCTAGGCTTGCTTGCCCCTTGCTCACAGTCCTCAGGCTCTCAGGCCCTTCCCCACACATGGTTCGCAGTCCTTAGCTGGCTGGTAGACAAATCTACAGTACCTTTCCCAAGTTCCCTCAGTGGCCTCCTTCTACCCCTTCAGTCACTCCCATGCCTCACAGCCTTAAAACTAACACAAACTAACTAACAGCAAAACCCTAGCTCCACATGGGACTTTCTACAAAGATCCTTCCTCTCCAGGGATCAGGGCCTGAGTTGCTCTGAAGCCCTGGAGCTCTGTGGATATACTCAGCCTGATCCCACCCTTGGGTCAGCAAGGATGACCTTAATTGGGTGCAGGGATTGCTAATTACCTCATCAGCCCTCTAACATTTTGCCATCTCAGTCCTAAAATATAGTCCTTTAACTCTGTTGTAATAGGGGCTGGGGACTCTGTTACAAGGCCCTCAAATATGTACCTGTGTATATTAGGCATGGGTTCCCTTTGCACATGGTACAACTTTTTTTCTTTTCCAGAGGCAGACACTAGAACGAGTCGGCCAGAAAATTACAGAAACGAGGGATAAAAATTCCTTGTGACAGCGTGTACCAAAGGGGCCTTCTCAAAACCCAGTAGGAGGTGTTAAATCTCTCACACTCCAACCAAATTTGAAAATGGAGTCAGTGAAAGAGGCTGGACCTCTGAGCATTGCCCAAAGAAGCCATTCAGATACAAATACTGCTAAAATCTACCCATTTTGGTCCACCAGCAGCTAGAATCAACTGGGAGTCTGATACCAATCAAGGCCTGCCAGACAAAATAAAAAGTTTTGCCTGTTGCTTCTCAGGGAGTAGGGCTGAGTAAAGTTAGATAGCTGAGGAGCTCCTGAGTCCTAAAACAAAGGTCTCCAGACTGGGGGAGGCCTAACAATCTAAGTATTGCATCAGTTCAAGCCCATGACCAACTGTTTAGTTTGTTGTGCAGTTAATAAAAACTCAAGCAGCCAATTCCAAGTTGGATTTCCATGAACAGTCACAAAGGTAGCCAAGGAAGCTTTGCATGAAAGACGTCACTGCTGGTGAACTTTGACAGACCAATAAATCACCTGGAAGCCAGACCTGTTCCCCAGAGTAGATTTTGCAGTCCTTTGTTCAGTTCATTTTTAAGAGCAATGAGGTTTCCGTTACTATCTTTGGAAGCATATTTCATGGACTCAGACATATCTGTCAGGGAGCTATTCTTGACAGGCAGCTTACATTTTTCCTTTATTAGTTTAATCTCATCTCCTCACAGCTCCGTACAGCCACATCCCACTAAATAACTAAGCTTCTTCAGGCCTTAAACCCTTCAGATACTTGCATCATGTTCCCCTTTTACCAGGCTCTTCAGGGTTTTTTTCCTTCAATCCCTCCAAACTAATTCTTCATTTTCATTGCTCTTCACCAAGCACCCTCTGGGGTCCTAGTATCTTGGATAATTTGATAGTGGCCCCCAGAAATTAATGCATATGTTTTTTCTGACTCGCTTACCATTTGAGCTATGATCATCTACCAGTATAATTTCTTTCAGCAAGTGAGAAGGTGTTCGGTTAATTATACTGGTGATAGCGCGCAAGATGATTGACACTGCTTCGTTCATAAATATCAGGATGACACTAAGCGTTGGGAGGTCTTTGGGGTAGGATTTTTTTTTACAGCTATAAGAGAGGAAGAAAAATATTAGCAGGTTTTCCATGAGATACAATAACTGAGCATCTACATCAAGGCAGAATCCCTCACCAGCACCTCCACCCACAGAAGCAGCATTTTCCCATTCCCTGCCCCAGTCTGAGTACTGTCAACTGCCAGTAGCTTTAGCAGGACAGTGGGGTGGCACAGACACATTGTGTTGGTGCCCTTTAAATCAGTGCCTGGAGAGCATGCCCTACTTGGCCATCACAGTTGCACTGCCCCTATCTATTTGGATATGAATACTATGGTCCTTAGGGGCTGGCATTTCCAGTATATCTGACTTCTATAATCCAACCCAGCAGACTATCCTTTCCATCATAAAAAAGAGAGAGCATTGTCTGATCCTAGAAAGCAATATTTCCTTGCAGCTGGCATACCTTAGAAAAGTAACAGAATGCCTCTCTCTTTCCCATGTGTTTACACATGCTTTGTTCCATTACTTCTCAGAAGGCAAGAATTTCACTTGTTTGTTTTACTCACTAAAACAACGAGTTTGGCTCCATCTCTTCTTCAGAAGGCAAATCTATGTAAGCTGGCTCTGGTAGTAAAATAACTATTATATGGCCTGAAAAGGGTTGGGCAGGTAGACTGGAGGATTTCTTAACCAGATAAGTATGACATTATCTTTTATTCTTAGGTTGACATGACCAGTTGGCAGAGAGATAAATAGCTTTTTTTTCTTTTTCCTTTTTTTAAAGCTGCTTGGTATTGTTTTGGTCCTGATTAAGCTAAGGATTGAGTCAACATTTGATTAGATCAAAGTGCTTCTGAAAGTTCAGGAGTGTTGGCTTACAGTAATCTCTAAATCTGTCTTTTTTTTTTTTTAGGGAACCCTGGGGAGAAGCTCAGCAAGGAGTAAGAAATGCTTTGATGCTATGGTGCTTGATAGATAGAAAAATCTGATTTCTCTCTCTTGCGCACTCCTGCAAATCAGGAGTAACTTGGTTGAAGTCAATGGACATAAAACTTCAAGCCAGCGAAGAGAAACATTACAAAAAAAAAAACCCCCCTGTAAAAAATGTTACTTCAGTTTTCATCAACATTTCTCAAAATGAAATATTTTTGACTGGTATAAAAGATGTAGACATGGGTAGAGTAATAAGTGTAAAGCCTCAACGGCCCACTAGAAAAAGGGAGAACTATTGTACAAGAATATTGTAAGAAATTGTCAGTAAACAACAAAAGAACATGAATGAAAGAACAATCACAATCAATCCAGCACTAATCCTCATCTGCTCAAGGATCCTTTGTATACAATCCCCTGTTCCAAGTAACGCCAGTTAGTTGTCCAGATTTAAAGAGAAGCAACATCTCTGTATGTAATTATATGCATATATATTTTGCACACAAAGTTGTTCCAAAAATTGCAACAGCAATTTCAAGTGAAACCAGTTTGTGTGCAATAATCATTTACTGGACTGCATCACTTCTTTATACAGTCATAAACAGTGGGTACGTTCAACAATGCCACTGTTGGCCTTCCCTGCTGCTGTGTAGTTTTCCACTCATTGCAGACAAAATGGACTTCTTTCAAAATGGCTGTTACTCGTTAAATTATGCATATACATATACACATATACGTAGGGTTTATACTGCACCTGGCATATCTGGTGTCTCGAATTGGTCGATCTAGGGGAAGTTGGTCACTGAGATACACATTATACCCGTATTTAGTAAATAACTCCTGGGCTTTGGTCTGTTGGTCTTCTGTTAGATCTGTGCCCCAGCGCTTAAAGAGGTATGAATCTGGAAATAGTATCCGAGGTACAGCTTTCTTTTCCGTTTCTAGCTTGTTTTCTTTCTGGTGCATTTCCTTCTTTGACATTTGTAGCAACTTTTTATCCTCATTAGAGGGCTTGTTCATTGAAATTGCTGCTTAAAAAAAGAAAATTATGTGCATAGTATAATGGAAAGAAAGGATAATATTTGTAATAAATGCCATAGACAAGTTTCTCCTCACAGGGAGGAAGCAAATATTCCAATGAAATCAGTGGAGCTACTCCTACCATGAAACTGGCATTAGGTGAAATCAGGGTTTATCTTCCTCGCAGAAAGAATTAAAAAAAAACATGATTCCAAAAAGTCATTTCTAATAGCTTAAATATTCCAGGTCAAATTCTGCTTTCAGTTACTCTAATGTAAATTCAGAGGAAAAAAAAAAGTGAATAAATGCAGGAGTAAAACCATTGTGAAAATAAGGTTTAGAATCAGGTCCTATAGACTCCAAAAGAGCTGGTTTACACTGAAGTGAGTAAGATCAAAATATGTCCCCATCTGAACCATGTTGCTTATGCCTTATGAACCACAAAGGTAATTCTGAGCAAATGGACCAACAGTCATAGAATCGTAGAAGTAGGGTCAGAAGGGACCTTGCAGATCTTCAGGTCCAACCCCCTGCCTGAGCAGGAAGAAAACTAGAGTCAAATGACCTCAGCCAGGTAAGCATCAAGCCGCTTCTTAAAGACCCCCAGGGTAGGAGCCAGCACCACCTCCCTTGGAAGTTGGTTCCAGATCCTAGCCACCCTAACTGTGAAGCAGTTCTTATGGATATCTAATCTAAACCTACTCTCCAACAACTTGTGGCCGTTATTCCTTGTTATCCCGGGGGGCGCTAGGGGAAACAAGGTCTCCCCCAAACCCTTCTGGTCCCACCTAGTGAGTTTATAGATGGTCACCACGTCCCCCCTTAGCCTTCTCTTGTGAAGGCTGAACAGGTTCAGGTCCCATAACCTCTTGTTGTAGGGTCTGCCTTGCAGTCCCCGGATCATGCTGGTGGCCCTCCTCTGGACCCTCTCAATGTTGTCCACATCCCTCTTGAAGTGGGGTGCCCAGAACTGGACACAGTACTCCAGCTGCGGCCTGACCAGTGTCGCATGGAGGGGGGGGATCACCTCCTTGGACCTACTTGAGATGCACCTGTGGATGCACGATAAGGTCCGGTTAGCCCTGCCGACCGTGACCTCGCATTGTCGGCCCATGTTCATCTTGGAGTCAATAATGACTCCAAGATCCCTTTTTGCCTCTGTGCTCTCAAGAAGGAAGTTTCCCATCCTATAAGTGTGCTGCTGGTTACTACTGCCCAAGTGCAGCACCCTGCACTTGTCAGTATTGAAACACATCCTGTTTTTGTTAGCCCACCTCTGCAACCTATCCAGGTCTCTCTGCAGTCTCTCCCACCCTGCTAATGTGCCCACCTATCCCCATATTTTGGTATCATCAGCAAATTTGAACAGGTTGCTTTTCACCCCAGCGTCCAAATCGCTGATAAAGAAATTGAACAGCAAGGGCCCAAAGACCGAGCCCTGGGGGACTCCGCTGCCCACTTCCCCACAGGTCGAATATGACCCATTCACCACCACCCTCTGAGTATGACCCTTCAGCCAATTTGCAATCCATCTGACCATGTAGGCATCAATGCCACAGTCGCCTAGTTTTTTAATGAGGATGGGGTGGTCAACAGTGTCAAAGGTCTTGCTGAAGTCCAGAAAGACTATATCCATGGCAACACCTGCATCCAATGCTTTTGTGACCTGATTTTAAAAGGCAATCAGGTTAGTCTGACATGACCTGCCCCTAATGAAACCATGCTGGTTGCCCTTGAGCATCATCCCCGATGCTGGCCCATCACAGATGTACTCCTTGATGATCTTCTCAAAAAGTTTCCCCGGGATTGAGGTAAGACTGACAGGCCTATAGTTGCCTGGGTCCTGCCTCCTCCCTTTTTTAAAGATGGGGACCACATTGGCTATCTTCCAATCATCTGGCACCTGGCCCGAGCACCATGAGCGCTCGTAAAGCCGTGCCAAGGGCCCTGCAATAACCACTGCTAGCTCCCTCAACACCCTGGGGTGGAGAGGATCTGGACCTGCTGATTTGAACACGTCCAGCCCCTCCAGTAGCACTCTAACCCGGTCCTCCTCAACCTTAGGTCTTGAGGCATTCCTCTCGAGTCCATCTTGAATCACGGTGGGGGAGTCCCTGTCCCTGCACAAGAAAACGGAGGTGAAGAATTTGTTAAAGATGTCTGCCTTCTCCTCTGGCACAACCACCAGATTCATAGATTCATAGATGTTAGGGTCAGAAGGAACTTCAATAGATCATTGAGTCCGACCCCCTGCATAGGCAGGAAAGTGTGCTGGGTCTAGATGACCCCAGATAGATGCATATCCAACCTCCTCTTGAAGACCCCCAGGGTAGGGGAGAGCACCACCTCCCTTGGGAGCCCGTTCCAGACCTTGGCCACTCTAACTGTGAAGAAGTTCTTCCTAATGTCCAGTCTAAATCTGCTCTCTACTAGCTTGTGGCCATTATTTCTTGTAACCCCCAGGGGCGCCTTGGTGAATAAAACCTCACCAATTCCCTTCTGTGCCCCCGTGATGAACTTATAGGCAGCCACAAGGTCGCCTCTCAACCTTCTCAGGAGGAGGCTGAAAAGGTCCAGGTTCTCTAGTCTCTCCTTGTAGGGCTTGGTCTGCAAGCCCTTAACCATACGAGTGGCCCTTCTCTGGACCCTCTCCAGGTTATCCGCATCCCTCTTGAAGTGCGGTGCCCAGAATTGCATGCAGTACTCCAACTGCGGTCTGACCAGTGCCCGATAGAGGGGAAGTATCACCTCTCTGGATCTATTCGTCATGCATCTGCTGATGCACGATAAAGTGCCATTAGCTTTTCTGATGACTTCATCACACTGCCGACTCATGTTCATCTTGGAGTCCACTAGGACTCCAAGATCCCTTTCCACTTCTGTGCCACCCAGCAGGTCATTTCCTAGGCTGTAGGTGTGCTGGACATTTTTTCTCCCTAGGTGCAGCACTTTGCATTTCTCCTTGTTGAATTGCATTCTGTTGTTTTCTGCCCACTTGTCCAACCTGCCCAGGTCTTCTTGTAGCTGCTCCCTGCCCTCCAGCGTGTCCACTTCTCCCCATAGCTTTGTGTCATCCGCAAACTTGGACAGAGTACATTTCACTCCCTTGTCCAAGTCGCTGATGAAGACATTAAAGAGTATCGGTCCAAGGACGGAGCCCTGCGGGACCCCACTGCCCACACCCTTCCAGGTCAAAGCCGACCCATCTATCATGACTCTCTGGGTGCGACCCTCCAGCCAATTTGCCACCCACCAGACTGTGTAGTCATCCAAGTCACAGCCTCTTAACTTGTTCACCAGTATGGGGTGGGATATCGTATCAAAGGCCTTCCTGAAGTCTAAGTATACGACATCCACCCCTCCTCCTGTGTCCAGGCGTTTTGTAACGTGGTCATAAAAAGAGATTAGATTAGTCAGGCACGATCTGCCTGCTACAAACCTGTGCTGGTTTCCCCTCAGCATAATTTGTCCTGCCGGGCTCTCGCAAATGTGAGCCTTGATAATTTTTTCAAAGACTTTGCCAAGGATGGAGGTGAGACTGACTGGCCTATAGTTGCCCGGGTCCTCCTTCCTCCCCTTCTTGAAAATGGGGACCACATTGGCCCTTTTCCAGTCCTCCAGGACTTGGCCCATGCGCCACAAGCGTTCAAATATTCCTGCCAGTGGCTGTGCAATGATGTTGGCCGGTGCCTTCAGTACCCTCAAATGGAGCTCATCTGGTCCTGCCGACTTAAAGGCATCCAGTTCTTGCAAGTGACTCTGCACCATCTCAGGGTCTACGCATGGTAGTCTGGTGCCTTGCTACTGCCTCTGTACAACCCCAGTGAGAGACTTGTCATGCCCCTCTCTTAGGAACACTGAGGCAAAGAACTCATTGAGGAGTTCAGCCTTGTCCCCCCTGTCCGTCACCAATTGCTTCTGCCCATTTAGTAGGGGTCCTATTCCTCCCTGGGCCTTCCTTTTACTCCCGATATATCTAAAAAACAATTTCTTGTTGTCCTTTACTTGGGATGCCCAGCTCCATGCTAGCTTTGGCCCATCTAACTGCCTCCCTACAAGCGCGAGCAGAGGAGGTTTACTCGTCTTTGGTGATCTCTCCCTGTTTCCACTTTTTATGTGCTCCCCTTTTGTCCCTTAGGCTGCCCTGGATTTCTCTGGTCAGCCAAGGAAGCCTCCTGGCCCCTTTCCCTCTTTTTCCTCGCATCGGGATCGTCTCCCTTTGTGCCCGAAGGATCATTTCCTCAAGGCACAGCCACCCTTCTTGGGCTCCCATCACTTCAAAACTCCTACTCTGCAGTGTGTCCTTGATTAATCACCTGAGTTCATTGAAATCAGCTTTCCTAAAGTCTAGCATTTTCACCCTACTAGTTACCTTACCCACTCGACGTCTTATGAAGAATTCTATTATTAGGTGATCACTGTCCCCCAGTTGGCTACCGATCCGTAGGTCCCCTACCATGTCATCCCCCATTGCCAATACCAGATCCAGTAAGGCATTCCCCCTAGTGGCCAGCACATTCCCCCTAGTGGCCATTCCCCCTAGATTGCCCAGCACATCTTGCAGGGGCCCCACATTTCCTGGCGCCTTCTTCATCCTCCCTATATATTTGAAAAAGGACTTTTTATTATCTTTGATCTTGGACGCTAATCCTAGCTCTGTGTCTGCCTTAGCTTTCCTAACAGCCCCCCTACAGGCCCGAGCAGTGGAGGTATACTCCTCTTTGGAAATCGCCCCCCCTTTCCACCAGGTGTATGCCACCTTTTTGGCAACCAGGCATTCCCGGATGTCCTTGGTGAGCCAGGGGGGCTTTTGGGCACTC